>NC_048566.1:50807461-53797461 GCF_013265735.2 Oncorhynchus mykiss | reverse complement strand
GAAGTAGACTGAAGATGCACAGACCTACAAATCAAATTTTAACTAAATTAAAATGTGGTACATCACGTCGTAGTTTCAGTACTATAACTTCCAGTATTTCATTGCCTCCTGTTAACCTCTGAAAACGGATTTTGAGGCACCTATTGAGCTATTTTAAGGTTCAGCACGCGGAGGGAAATCACACTGTCTGCTCATGGGCCCTAGGGTCAGTTGCTTCCAGACATGACGTCATATCACATCTAAATTGGATACATTGTACAAACAGGAAGTAGCTGAATTTGAAGACAAGTCGATAACAAATATCCACATCAAAGAGTATCAAGTTAGGTTTTCCATCTCTCCGGTCCATATACAAAAAGGCTATAGACATTGACACATTTCATCCGTTTTATTTCATTATTTTCATTTGAATAATAAATAAAAGCTTAAACATCACATTATTTCATAACCACACAGAAGATATGGTAGACCATAATCATGACATCAGAAAGAGAAAGCGAGTGTGCATTAAAATAACAATACCCTTTGAAGGATTGCTCCATCCACTATTATCTTAAATTAATTGCAAAGTTTTCATTTTGAGAGAAAGGTTTAACCATTCAAAGTTATATATAGCTTTGTATTTTAGGGGAGGAAATAATAGACCACTGCCACGTTTAACAGTACTTTCAATAAGGTACTTTTCATAAGGTCAATGGTATGAGTTAAGCAAATTATGTTCTCAAATTGTCTGCATACCAGTAGTAAAATGAATTTGAAATTACATGTATATTCAACTTAAATGATTTGTTCTTTGACGGTGTCATGACTCCACAAACCTGTGAATTAAGTTCACAAGCTTGAAAGATTTACCAGTGCGATACTGAACAAATAAAACAATTCAAATTTCAAGGAGTAAAAAACTGCTGTCATTTTCCCTTTTCTTTCACTTTCTATGATAACTGTTATTGATGCTTGCTGTATTGAACTCCTTTGGTGTGACGATACAAATACATGTTCCTATGGCAAAAAAAATCTAAACAAATAAATAAATAACATCACTTATGTCACGAAGGCAGCTCGCAGATATGCAGGTGGGTTATGTTATATCATATCACGTGTCTCCCCGATACAGAGCAAGGCCCTTTACCTGGTGTGACCCATTGGCGCCCAAGACAGCATAGTGCAGTTTCCTTAGGATCCCATTTCCGTAGGTCTCATTATGACAACATCAGTGGGTTTATAGCATGATAGAAACCACTTTTAAATATAGCATGGTTAACCTATACTGGAAATACAGTAAGTATATGCAAAAGTCAATGGAAAGGCAGGAAAACACAGATAGCTGCTGATTACAGAACAGTTTGCCTTGGGCCATGATGATTTAACATTGTCATGTTTGGAAATCATTCATACACACAGACACAGACACAGACACACACTAACACAGACCTTAGATTTTGTATTAAATATTGCAATGCATTCAATCACGTTTACTGTATATCATTTTCAACTGCAGGACTCCCACTCAATAACATCTATTCTATGTGTATGACATTTAGCGGGCCAGGCGGTAGAGATTGAGAATAGAGAACTACACTATTCAAAAGGGGACTTCATTGAACATTCAACAGACCAAAGTAAATTGAGGAGTGACCACTTTTTTGATGATATACCCTGTTACTGTACCTAAGTAATGTTGGTAATGGTACCACACTACATTTTTAAAAAGGCATGGTGTTTTCTACATAGTACATTTGCGCTTGGCCGAAACAAATATAGCAAGAGTATAGGTGAGGACTCGCAGTCTTTAGTTCAGACAATAATGTACTATACATCATGAGCCATTCGTAGATATGGCTAAAGAGAGCATGTCAAACCTTTACAGCAGTCATCACAAATGATAAGAAGGATTTTTGGTTAGGATAAACATCCCACTGGGCACTGACCTCAGTTCAATGTCTAGTTTTGATTAAAACATTTTTGAGTTAACATGAATTCAATGTGAAATCAACAAACAAATATAGGTTAAAAGTTGTGTGAAAAAAAAAAAATTCCCTTATGTTGATTACTTTTTGCAAATCCAATCAGTTTTCCATGTTGATTCAACATCGTCACAGATTTTATTTGATCAGTGGGATGATTCTTAATGACTTATTGTCTTTACAAATCGTGTACAGTAATGCCATTCTGTAATTTGTTACGACGGTTCGTAGGAAGTGATTTTAAAAGTCAAAGTGGGGCCTATTATTTCCCCCAGATTTGCATCTCTCGTATAAGTAAAAAATCATCATAATTTGTTTGAAACCTGCATTACATGGAGAATATCAATTGAGCGATGGATCAAACCTGTCTTCTACATATTCTTATCAGACTACCAGTATCTTAAGGAAGAGAAAGAGGACTCTAAGTATTGGGGTATTTGGAATGAGAGTGGATGAATGTGTGGTTGTATGTATGTGAGTGAGCAAAGGGAGACAGAACCGAGCTGTAGGAGAGGAAGGAAATTGCTGGGGTCAAAGGTCAGGGGTCAAGAGTTAGGGGTCATCACTGGGTGAGGGCCTGAAGGATGTCCTTGACCAGCATCGTGCCAATCACCATTTTCTCACAGTTGACCGTCAGCTGGGCGGCCCCGTCCTCTTTGGTGACCACACTGACCAGTACAAGGCTGCCACTGGTCACCGTCTTCCCAGCGAACCTGTGAATCGGAAACGGGGGAGGAGGTACAGGAGGGCTAAGTTCAAAGATCAAAGAGCAGAAGTAAAGATGAAGTTGAATAGTTGAATCAATATGACACAAAACAGCAACATTCTTTCATGATTTCATAACTTCCTATTTGACACATTCCCCTACTATCTCCCCTGTCTAATAAAACATGCAACATACTAATTCAATAAATAAAAAAATATATATCAATATTTATTCTGGCGACATCTGCCAACTTTGACAACTTTTCCAAATGCCCGCCACCCTCACCTGCACTCCTTGTCTGAGCCACAGGGCACTCGGCTGAGGTTGGCGGCAGTGGTAACCCTTTGAACGACAGCGTGCTCGCCCTGACACTTCTCCTCCAGGGTCAGCTTCTCTGTGATCTCATTCATGCCCATCAACTGACCTGAGGACAGTACAAAATAGCAGCGGTCAACAGACGAGTGGTCAAGGAGTCTGCATCAGCATCTCAATTTATCTTCCCGCGATTCCTTGCATCCTATCTCCTCAGCTCCTTTCCCTCCGTATTGGAGGAGACGGTCCAAGGTCCCTCGCCTCAGACCTTCTTCTCCAATACCTTTTTAGGGATGCAAGGAAAGAGGATGTGAGGAATCGAGAAAAGATGAATTACAGGTTCCAGCTTGAGTGAGATTGAACATGTGTTTGAAGAAGGTCAATTTAATTTTTGTTTTTATGAATGCTCATTGTCACCAGACTCCTTCAAAATAGGAGACTGTCCCGTGAATACCTAACGTTTTAACCAAACCTTGTGTAATATCTCACACTATATGGAGGCATTTGTGTCCATATACCATTTGATACTACAACAATCTAAAAGCCATTCAACTCTATAGGGTCTACTACCATAAAAGTGTTGGGTTTTACACAATTCTCTTAGGACTACACTAACTATATAATGCCTTAGGATTAAAAGACTAGAGATATGAGCCATTACATAAGCATGGGGCTTAATGTGAAAAACTCTCGCAAAGCAGTGACACTTTCCTAAGAATAAGAAAGTAATCTGATATTTGCCAAAAACAGGAGTTTGAGGGGAATAGCCTGCATGTGGATTACTTTATTTATCAGGTTGCAGGTCTATAACTCATATTTCTATCCTGCTCGTCTTTTTGTCAAACTCATTTTCTCATATATCACTGTCAAACTTCCTTGAACATAGAAAAGGCTCCCTGAAAGAGATTGAAATGTTCCCTCTTCGTTCTGTGACGTCTTAGTTATATTTAGCTGAATTCAGCAAACTTCTGCACAAACTTCCTCCACACTAAATCTAGAATACAATGACCATTAACTTGTTAACTTGAAATGTATTATAAAACACCATTATATGCATTAAATGGAAGCAGCATGCTATACTCTCACCACTCAGACAAAGTTAAGTTAGCTCTACTTCTCTAAAACATCTGAATGTGGCCTACAGTATGCATTAGTTACAGCCCATGTGTCTTACAGCCCGTATAACACAATCAATGCTGTGAAAGAAGAGCGCAATGGTTTTAAATGCAGTGCCTTTAAAAAAATTGGACATCCTCTTTGCGCATTCCCGGAACTACAGTAGGACATTGATTTGGGATTAGTGGATCTAAGTGGAGCATTCCCAGTCATTCCCAGTGGAGCTACAGTACATGTTAGAGGCTGGGATGCAGGTTAGGTTAGGTCAGTTGTGTCTGCCATTGAAGTGAACTGGAGATACATAGTGCAAATAGTCATTGGCACCCAGGCATTAGATATCGCTGTGGGGGGTATAGGAGGGAACAGCTTGAAGCAAGGGGGAGATGTTGAGGGGAAGGATGGGGGAGGAGAGGTTGAGTCTCGTATGGGGGGGTAGGTTGTTAAGGCAGGTGGCACATAGACAGCTGACGAGAACAAGTTCTATCAAAGGAAACTTACCTAGACTTTGTAATAGCGTCTCTATTGGGGCCAGTATCAAGAGGGAAGAACGGAGGATATGACACGTTTAAACACACAATACGGTTGGATTTTAGTTGAAAACCTTGCCCAGTGTTAGTGATTATGCTCCAAGGGTGACCATTGCTATTAAACCAAGTTAGAATGAATACCAAGGTTTCCTGGTGGATGTGGATTTGATCAAGTCAGAGGTGATAGTGCGGTAGTAGTCACATGCCATTATTAGGGTTAGTTTGTGTAGTGACTGGTGGAAACTGCCATTCATCACTGACAAAAAAATAAATATACTATGATTTGCCTCAGAAATGTATTAATTCTTGAGTGTTCTTTTGGATACCAACTCAAAACAACACCCAGAGAGGCAAAGACATCTCAAAACACACTGCATCAATTCAGGGATTTTACTATTACAAAAATTGTTTCTTTAGCGCAGTCAAAATGGGGCCCATATTATTTGATTTCCATGCATTAGTTCCTGTGCTCACCTTGCTCCTTTTTGAACTCATTTTCTGTCATAAAGATTGGCATCATCAGCTCTCCAACCGGTGGCTGGATCGACACAAAGAACTTCCTGGTGTGAGTGCTGCAAAGGAACAATAAGACATGACATGATTCACTTATAGGAGAATAGAGCAATAGGACTGTGCAGTGATTAGGGTCGCAAAATTGCAGAAACTTTCCCAGGAATTCTCTGGTTTTCCAGAACTCCCAATAAGATTCCCGGAATCAGGAGGGAATTAGTAGGTAGGGAATCCTACAACTCGGAATCTTCCAACCAGGATTTCTGAAAAACCCAGGAACTTTGGGAAAGTTTCCAGAATTTTGCAACACTAGTTTGATACTTGACTGGCCACATAGGGGGGGGGGGGGGGGGTGGGGGGGGGGCAGGCTCTTTCTTACCAGAGCTGGAAGTTGGCTGCCTGTGTGGAATCACAGAAATCGATGCCCATCACCACGCTGACAGTCTCGCCCGCAGGTAACACCTCTGAAGACAACACAAGATACTAGGTAAAAGAGACAGTGCACTAACTAGACCAAAACAATGACAAACAGCTACCTAGATAGATCACTGAATGACTGAGGTGTAATTCTAATTTAAACTAACCCCGTTGCAAAACCTAACCCAACAAAGAACCATTTCTTTCAATTATCTTTTCCAAAAAGTATTCTTCAGATAAAAAAGGGTTCCATGTAGAACCCTACCGGTCCTCAAAGGATCCTTTTAGAACCCCTTTCCAAAACTATTAAAAGAGGAATTCTGTTGTGAAATGTTGACTGACCGATCTCAGGGAACTCTTTGATCCTCATGCCTGATTGCAACTTGGCGTCCTCCACGTGCAGGCTCTTGGCCTCGGAGGTGGCGCTGTTGGTGAACTGGATTTTGACTGCCACCATGTGCGGGTCGGGGCTGAACGGCTGGCGGCTGAAGCAGTACTCCACTGACAGGCCCTCGCCGGTGATACGGTGGAGCAGCTCGTAGGTCTTCAGATTGCCGGATGGGACGATGGTCTGTGGTACGGAAACAGGTAGGGGGGGGTTGAGTAAAAACTGCATGTACAGCCAAGCAGGCTTACATATTGTATCAAACACCTGGACACTGGCTATAGTGTTGGGTTGACTGTCGCTGGACACAGTTTAGAATCCCAGTTGGGGTTACTGTAGTAGGTTGGCCCTTGTGGGTATCCATACCTATGCATGACTATGTATGACATGTGCAGACTAGGCTAGTAAACATGCTGAAGCAAGAACCTCGTTGTTGTACCTCCTTATTTTAGATGATACTGCATTGTGTCAGAAGTGGCTTTAATAATCACATAAACGTGAAGGACTTACCAAGTAAATCTTACATTCAGTATGTGGATGACGTGTGAAATGCTTGATAATGTATGTGATATCAACAGAGAGGTATATTTTCTGGGTGATTTAAATATTGACTGGCTTTCATCAAGCTTTCCACTCAAGAAAAAGCTTCAAACAGTAACCAGAGCCTGTAACCAGGTTATCAGTCAACCCACCAGGGTAGTTACAAACAGCACAGGAATGAAATCATCAACATGTATTGATCACATCTTTACTAATGCTGCAGAAATTTGCTTGAAAGCAGTATCCAGATCCATTGGATGTAATGATCACAATATAGTAGTCATATCTAGGAAAACCAAAGTTCCAAAGGCTGGGCCTAATTGTCACACCCTGACCATGGTTTGCTTTGTATGTTTCTATGTTTTGGTTGGTCAGGGTGTGATCTGAGTGGGCATTCTATGTTGGATGTCTTGTTTGTCTATTTCTATGTCTGGCCTGATATGGTTCTCAATCAGAGGCAGGTGTTAGTCATTGTCTCTGATTGAGAACCATATTTAGGTAGCCTGGGTTTCACTGTGTGTTTGTGGGTGATTGTTCCTGTCTCTGTGTTTTGCACCAGAATAGGGCTGTTTTTGGATTTCCACGTTTATTGTTTTGTAGTGTTCATGTTTATCTGGTTTTATTAAACATGAATCAATATAACCACGCTGCGTTTTGGTCCGCCTCTACTTCACCACAGGAAAACCCTTACACCAATAAAGTGTATAAGGGGTCATACATTAAGTTTGGTAGTGATTCCTATAATATTGATGTAAAGAATATCTGTTGGTCTGTGGTGTGTTATGAGGAGAAAACAGACACGGCACTTCCTTATTTTAGATGATACTACATTGTGTCAGAAGTGGTTTTAATAATCACATAAACGTGAAGTAAATCATACATTCAGGCTGTTTAAAAGCAAAGAGGGCACGGTGTTGGAGATAAACAGCGCAGATCATCATTGGGCTAGCAAGGACTAATGAGCAAGGACAAAGTTACTGCTTGCACATGTTGCAAGAGGAAGGAACTGGTGGGATTTCAGGGTTTGCGACTCCAAGTTCAACGGGCTCTCGTGCAAACATGGACAGGCCAGTGGCTTATGCTGACGGATTTTGCATTAGTCCCCTGGAGAATTTAGATTGTACGTACATTCAAAACTGGCCAAAATGGATCAGGCGCTTTGAAAGGTCCAGAGTAGCTTCAGGCTTAAATGTGAAAAATTTGCCATTTCAAGACAATACACTGATCTACTCTATGGGTGATGAAGGCGAGGATATATTAAATGCTTCACCGTTGACTGAGGAAGAGAAACTTAACTACTGTGCCATTAAAGACTGTGTTGAAATGCATTTCGTAGGGAGACATATTTGAGAGCTAGGCTTAATGTGGGCAAACAGGAGCAGGGCGAAACCACCAACAGTTTTATCACAGCTGCTCACAAGCTAGCGGAACATTGTCGGTTTGGCGCACTCAGGGAAGAGTTGACCCGAGATCAGATTGTAGTGGGAATAAGAAATATCTCACTTTCTGAAAAGTTACAGTTGGATTCCCAGCTTCCCTTGTCCAAAGCTGTAAACAAGGTTAGGCAGAGTGAGATAGTAAAAAGACCAGCAGACAATGTTGCACCACATCAGCTCCTTGCAGAGTGAAGAGAGTGAGGAAATACATGCGTTTTCATACCGTGCAACAACAATCACAGACAGCACCAGTAGCCAGTTCAAGTGTTTGTCGCAAATGTGGGATAATCCCCTTTCCACAGATGGGAAGATTGCCCAGCAAAGGATGCGGAATGCAGGAAATGTCACTTTTCAGCAGTCTGTCGATCACGTAAAGGCCATTCTGGTGGGAAGCTGCTATAGACCACCAAGTGCCAACAGTCAGTATCTGGATGACATGTGTGAAATGCTTGATAATGTATGTGACATCAACAGAGAGGTATATTTTCTGGGTGATTTAAATATTGACTGTCTTTCATCAAGCTGCCCACTCAAGAGAAAGCTTCAAATAGTAACCAGTGGCTGTAACCTGGTTCAGGTTATCAGTCAACCTACCAGGGTAGTTACAAACAGCACAGTAATGAAATCATCAACATGTATTGATCACATCTTTACTAATGCTGCAGAAACTCTATTCCACATCAAGTAACTCATGCAATCAGTAAAATTAGATGTAAAAAAACGGATAAAAAAACATCTTATGGAACAGCGGGGACTGTGAAGCAACACGAACATAGGCAGACACATGCATACACACACACACGATAATATACGCACTATACACACACGTACACATGGATTTTGTACTGTATACATGTGGTACTGGTGAAGTAGAGGCCTGAGGGCAAGTGGATGTATTGTAATGTTTTTAAAATTGTATAAACTGCCTTAATTTTGCTGGACCCCAGGAAGAGTAGCCCCAGGAAGAGTAGCCCCAGGAAGAGTAGCCTTGGCACCAGCTAATGGGGATCCATAATAAATACAAATACAAAGCAAACGCATGAGGTCTCAGAGGAGGAACAGCAGATACAGTAGGACAGCATCTTTCTGGGACAAGTAAGGAAAAAACAATGATGGCGGGCACTCGGATATTAAACTCAATGGGGAGGTTGTGTCATTTAAACCAGACACATGGGCAGCAGTGACCGCAATCCCCACAAAACTGTATAGCTATAGTAGAAATGGCCCTTTGCTCTCTACAAACTAAAAACTGTAAGATATTACCAGTGGTAGGGCAGTTGGTGAGTAAACTGGAGAGTAAAGACAAAAAGTGCCATCCAACCTGTCTTTGCCATTCACTCTCTGGCCAGACCGTTGCTGGGGCTGCCAGCAATTGAACTGGAGGACCCAAGGGATGTTTTCCAAAAGACATTTCCAAAAGTGTTTTCTGGCCTAGGAAGGTGACTACAAAACCTGAAAGAGGATGCGGTCCCCCCCGGGGTGCTTCTCCGTTTATTGGCAAAAGTAAAGGAAGAGTTGGTGAGTATGGAAGAAAATGGGGCTGTCTAAAATAGAGAGTCCCACTGGCAGGTGTGCAGGGATAATGGTGGTCCCAAAAGCCAATGGGGACTTGAATGAGGCTCTCTGCAGAGAGAGACACATCTTACCATCAGTGGAGCAGTCGCTAGCTAAGTTGGATGCCTCACAAATCTTCACAAAACTGGATGCCCGCTCAGGACTGTTTTAACGTTTTGCCATTTGGAATCGCTTCCGGTCCTGAGCATTTCCAAAGACACATGTTCCAATTGTTGGATGGGCTGAGTGGAGTCAGAGGTCTTGTTCTTGGGACACAAAATCAGTGCAGCTGGAATAGAACCGGGCCCGGAGAAGATCAGCATCATCACAGATATGCCCATCCCCCAGAATGCGGCTGAAGTCAAGACCTTCTTAAGCATGGCCACATATGTGGGTAAGTTCCTCCCACAGTTTTCAGATACAACCAAACCCCTGAGAGACTTACTAGCCAAATAGAATTACTGGTCATGGGGTCACATGCAACAGGTGGCATTTGACAAGATCAAAGGAGACCTGCTGTCACAGAGAGTGTTGACCCAGTACCGTCCCCACGCTATGACAAAGGTGTCAGCAGATGCATCATCCTTTGGGCTAGGGGCGGTCCTCACACAGATGCAGGACAACATGGAGTGGCGTCCAATAGCATACATCTCACAAAGATTATCCGACACGGCACAAAGGTATGCACAAGTGGAGAAGGAGGTGTTGGCAATCACATGGGCAGGTGAAAGGCTCAGCCAATACCTTATTGACCTGCAGTTTACAGCAGAGACTGACCACAAACCACTGTTGGCTCTGTTAGGGACAAAAGCACTGGACAACTTGCCTCCCAGAGTCCTGCGCTTCCGCCTCAGATTGCCGAGGTTCACCTACAATATGGTGTATGCGCCAGGGAAGGCACTGATCACAGCAGACGCACTCTCCATGCCCCAATTAAACGTCCATTAACAGAGGAGGAGCCATGTCTAGAGGGGGAGGTACAGGTGTCCATTAATGCAGTAAGAGACAGTCTACCTTCATCTCAGACCAAACTGCAGCAGATTGCAGAGGAGCAACAGCGAGACCCCATCTGCCGACAGATAGTACAGCAGTGCAAAAAGGGATGGCCCAGGCAGGAGGAACTGCCTCAGCTGCTGAAGCCCTATTGGGTGCACCAACGTGATTTCCACTGTAATGGAGACCTTCTCATGAAAGAGCAACGGAGAGTTATCCCAGAGACTCTACAACCGGAAATTCTAGAGAGTGCATGAGGGACCCATGGGGATAACCAAATGCAGACAGAGGGCTCAACAGTCGGTGTGGTGGCTGGGTCTGAGCACTTAGATTGCCAAGCTGGTGGCACAGTGTGAGGTGTGTGCACAATGTTAACCTTGTCATACTGAACCAATGATGGCGAGGGAGTTGCCAAAACAGCCATGGCAAAAGGTAGGGGCAGATAAGAACTTATGGAAAAAAGACACCCATAACCACATCAGCTGGTGTTATCAATGTACTAAAGTAAAAAAAAAATCTGGGCAAGGGGTTGCTGAGGTCCTGGTTACAGATAACACTCCCCAATTCTCCGCAAGCTCCTTTTCTGCATTTGCCGTAGAATATGAACTTCACACGTGACCAGAAGCCCCTACCATGCACAGAGCAACGGTGAGGTAGATAGAGCTGTGAAAACAGTCAAAGGACTGTTGAAAAAGAACAAGGATCCGTACATGGCTCTGTTACCATACAGAGTTACACCACTGCATCATGGGCCGCCGCCTGCCGAGCTCCTGATGGGCAGGAGGCTGCGCTCCCTCCCTTGCCTGTCTCACCGGCTGGGCTTAAACCCCAATGGCCTAACAGGAAGGCCTTCACTGAGAGGGACAAATGGCTGAAAAAAAACACAAACTGGAGACTTTAAATCGGAGACACCGTGCTACGGAGAGGCAAGAGCTGACAGAACATCAACGTGTGTGGATTACAAACTAAAAGACACCAGAAATAGTGCTGAGGAAAGCAGATGCCCCACGCTCCTATGTGGTGGACACAGGCTCCGAGGAGGTACGGATTAACAAAACACACCTCAGAGCTCTTCCAGATCTACTAGGCACACAGGTTGAGGAGGCCACAAGATTGCTCAAAAATCATTCTCACAGAGCCACAAGCTCGCCCAAAAAGGGATGTGAAGCCACCATGAATAGAATGCATACTGTTGGGGACCATACCCAGCAAAAGAGACTGTACCTAAGTTAATGCATAAGTGTTAAAGAGAATAAAAGTGGTTTCCAAATTGCATTTCAGTTATGCTTCAGTGGTTAATTGCCCACATCTTGCCCTCTTTAATTGGAGAGGGCAAGATGTAGTAGGATGGCCCTTGTGGGTATCCGTACCCATGAATGACATGCACAGATTAGGCTAGTAAACATGCTGAAGCTAGAACCTCATTGTTGTGCCTTCTGACTTTAGATGATACTACAGTTACCCGCTCAAATTTACCAGAAAAGACTATACATCTTCAAAAATATTCAGTAAAATTGGCACTCATAAAATGTTATAAAGCTTGGAATGTATGGTACTTAATCTCTCTTTAAATCTACATTATCTTTCTCTAGCAATCTACATCTATATGAAGTGCTTAGGTCTTCGGGGGTTAGGGGCTATGGGTAGTTTGTCCTAGAAAGGGTACTCACCGTAGGGGACAGAACGTTGTCGGTCAGGGACAAGCCCTCCAGATCTGTCACTAGGCTGCTGGACAGGAAGTTGTTGAGGGGCGTGACTTGAGACGGAGATGGAGCGGGGTCAACTAGGAAGAGGAAAGAGCACAGCGTTTTCTCAAAGACTGGGGAGCAATCATGTATAGTCTGATGCTGCGCTAATGTAAACAAACAAGCAAATAGTGGCGATTCTGCATCATGGACAATGGCGATTGTGGACTTCTGAAGTTGCAATGTTCAGTACCACAGACACGGATATATTCGATTTTAAACATTTGATTTCGAATTTGAAATAATAGGGAATAAATCTGCACATAATTAAAATAGACTTATCCAGTGACATCCATTACCAATCGTTCATCATCCCATTCAAATTCTATGTAGGACCACTTGAGGAAAGTGTAGACTGTCACTGTATTCCTGGTATCGTGGATTTAGTAAAAAGGAGGTGAACTTACAGTCATCAAAATCAAGCAGAGACATTTCTTTCTTTTCCTTCTTGTTCTCTTTTTTGGGTGGTTTGGATGGAGGTTTAGATGCTGTGGTCTGAAAAGAAGAGAAAGAGAAACTAACCCACAAGCAGAAGGAGACCTGCCACCTGAATATAGTGTTTAAAAGGAGGGAAAAAGGTAAATAGATATAAACTATATTACCACTTGTGCATGAAAGCAAAGGAATATGTTCACACAGTCCCACCGTGACGCTGGTGCGTTTTGGACTTCTAACCCCTTTTAAACATAGTGTGTTTGAGCTACAGACTTCTGTTGAACCATTGGATTAATCCATCTCTTCTGCATCCATTGAAACCAATCACTAGTCTGTGTGATTAACTTGGGCTGAGCTAGGGCAGTGTTTGTGAGACAAGGGCGGGTCCCAAAGGGGCCTGCGGGCGGTTCTTCTCACAAAAAAAGTCTCTAAAGCCAGAGTGGTTTGAGCGGAGACTCTTTCCAACACGTACATGTTACATGTTACATGTACACGTACATGTTTTGCATGCATTGTTTGCTCTATGACGCTCACAAGCCATACAACAGTTTTTTGAAGGTAAGGTGTTTTTCTACATTGAAGATCATAGGAAATCCCAGGACATGCTGTCTATAATACTGTAATAGGCTCAAATAGTTGCTGTCACGAATTCCAAACTTCACATTTGCCACTGACTAGTTGGATATTCATTTCCCAATGAGCAAACATAAATTCATTTTTATCAGGTTTTTACTTGGCAAACCTTATTTTTACATTTGTCAATAAAACTGTTTATGTCAAATTGTAAAACACTTCATTGTGAAGCTAAATATAAGGGCTAGACATGCAGATAAATGAAAGTAGTGCCTAGGGCAACTCCACAACTTTTCAACCTCATTTTCATTATCTCCAGCACAATACCAGTGTCAATATATGTGAAAATGGCGAATTTCGACATTTTGTATAATTTTCTTGTTAACAAGTTCTACCTAATGACATCATCAAAACTTAAAACATTTTATTTGACGGGAGCAAGAACATACCCTCCTCCCTTGGGCTATAGAAATTCATTGCAGTTGTTGATCCTACCTTGTGATGTCACTGAGAAGCATTTCTATTTTAACCATGGATCGCTCATAGAAACACTGTTTTCACATATGTAGAAATTGGTTGGTGGTGGAGATTATGAATATGAGGTTGAAAAGTGGCAGAATTGCCCTTTAAGTTTATTAGTTTACTGTATCCATTGGGAATGTTGACATCAGAGAATATCTACGTGCTTTATGCCAACCATCAGATAATGCCAATGTAGAATGGGTGTTACGTTTTTCCTTTATGAAGTCTTATAAATTGAAAAATTATTTTTTACAGCTTTATTAGCGTACACCTAATATGTTCCCCCTGTTGACGATGCTCATTATATTTTAAGGTTGAACCAAAAGATTACATGTAACAAAAATAAAATACGAAATTATGTGAAATTGAATGAAACAATTTATGTTGATGCTAATATTATGTACAATATTCCATGTTTCTATATGATAACAATAGCGTAATATATTTAATATTTTTTAACTATTTTGTAACAGTTTCACCAATTCATTTTAATTAACTTAATCATTATGACACACCCCTCACTATTGTCATTGGTTACACTAATAGCACTGTGTGTCTGTCTACATAACCTGGTTCAAGTATTCATGACATTACACTGAGGAAGGCACAGTGATGCCGAAACATTGGTAAATACCCATTACATTGCTGGGAGTTTATTCATGGAGTGTGCGACTTTCTTTATTTGATAGTCCACTGGGAATTTTGACATCAAAGAATATCTATGTGCTTTATGCCAATATCAAATAATGCCAATTTAGAATGTGTGTGTTACGTCTCTCACTGTGTGTGTGTATATCTGTAGTATGTGTATTTTCGAGTCTCTCATTACCCACCTTCTTTTTCTTCTTGGTCTCCTCCTCTGACTCCTCTTCAGACTCCTCCTCCTCTGACTCGCTGCTCTCTGACTCACTATCTTCGTCCTCCTCGGATTCTGACTCGGAGCTACCAATCCGCGGTTTGCTCTTCTTCTCGCTTTTCTTCACCTCCTCTCCACTGCTCGGCTCACTGTGATGCATTGGTAAACAGGTATAAAAACGGTTTAATGAAGGAATTTCACATCTTTAGAGCTCATGTCATAGCATTGCATTTCCTAGTGCTCTGCTACAGATTTTGACTACATTCTTTGGGTTACACACATCAGATTGAATATGAATTAATAGGTAAAGAAAAAAACGTACAATTTAAACTTTTGACTCGAATTCCTCTTTAATCATTATCCAGTTTATGTATAATTGAGATTAGGGCCAACAATTCATCGTCAATGGCTGATATTAAAGATACGTTATAAAGGTTTTGTATAATTTTAGCCAGTAGTTTTGAAAGTAGCGCTCACGAGCCAAAACGTGTCCCCGAAAATTGCGCACAATTGTGTACATCATCACATCATTGTTCTCGAGCCTCTGTAAAGTGTGAGAAGAGAAGAGAAGAAAAAAACTATGTGGGGTGTTCATGTTGGGCTCATTGGACAATACTGTGCTGACCTGATCCCACCTCCCACTTTAATCTTGCAACCTCATTGGACATCGTTCCACCTGCCAATCAACATTGTCTATCAGCTTCGGTTGTCACGCATGGTCTCGTCAAGTTAGTATGGCAAACCAGCAAGCGAATGTGATAATGTAATTTTATACAACGGAAAATGTATACTTATGTTTGCATCAAATGTCTCCTTGAAAGTCAGGTATCAATTATATCATATGCCTACGTGATGAATGATGATCGCTGGCAATTAACAGCTGTGGTGTTGCATACATTGCATTGCCCCATATCATAGAATATAAGTGTGAAAGTTTATAAAGACAAAAAGTGGACACATTAAATTATTTGATTTGGATGGACAACATAAAGGGGAATCTGGTAATGAATGGTGTGGCTGTTGAACAAGTTGAGACTAAATTACTTGGTGTTACCTTAGATAGTAAACTGTCATGGTCAAAACATATCGATTCAATGGTTGTAAAGATGGGGAGAGGTCTGCCCGTAATAAATAGATGCTCTTTTTTCATAACAACACATTCCAAAAAGCAAGTCCTGCAGGCTCTAGTTTTGTCATATCTTGATTATTGTCCAGGTCGTGTGGTCGAGTGCTGCAAGGAAAGACCTAGTTAAGCTGACCCAGAATAGAGTGGTACGTCTTGCTCTTCATTGTAATCAGAGGGCTAATATAAATACTCTGCATGCCAGTCTCTCTTGGTTAAGAGTTGAGGAGGGACTGACTGCATCACTTCTTTTTATAAATTGTTTGCATAGTCAACTTACACACACCTCTGACACACACACACTTACCCCACCAGACTTGCCACCAGGGGTCTTTTCAAAGTCCCCAAATCCAGAACAAATTCAAAAAAGCATACAGTACTATATAGAGTCATTATTTCATGGAACTCTCTTCCATCTCATATTGCTCAAATGAACAGCAAACCTGTTGTTTTTTTTAACTGACAAAGCAACACCTCACGGCACAAAACCTCTTCCCTATTTGACCTAGATAGTTTGTGTGTATGGATTGATATGTAGGCTACATGTGCCATTTTTAAATGGTTGTACTTCTGTTCTTGAGCTGTTCTTGTCTATTCATGTCAAATCAAATCAAATGTTATTGGTCACACACATGGTTAGCAGATGTTAATGCGAGTGTAGCGAAATGCTTGTGCTTCTAGTTCCGACCATGCAGTAATACAGCTACCTTATACACACACGTGTAAAGGAATGAATAAGAATATGTACATATAAATAAATGGATGAGTGATGAGTGATGGCCGATGTAGTAGATGGTATAGAGTACAGTATATACATATGAGATGAGTAATGTAGGGTATGTAAACATTTTATAAAGTGGCATTGTTTAAAGTGACTAGTGATACATTTATTTCATCCAGTTTTTAATTATTAAAGTGGCTAGAGATTTGAGTCGGCATGTCACTCAATGTTAGTGATGGCTGTTTAAAAGTCTGATGGCCTTGAGATAGAAGCTGTTTTTCAGTCTCTCGGTCCCAGCTTTGATGCACCTGTACTGTCTTCGCCTTCTGGATGATAGCGTGGTGAACAGGCAGTGGCTCGGGTGGTTGTTGTCCTTGAGTATTTTTTTGATAACGGGTTGTGCAGGTGTCCTGGAGGGCAGGTAGTTTGCCGTGGGTGATGCGTTGTGCAGACCTCACTATCCTCTGGAGAGCCTTACGGTTATGGGCGGAGCAGTTGCTGTACCAGGCAGTGATACAGCCCGACAGGATGCTCTCGATTGTGCATCTGTAAAGGTTTGTGAGTGCTTTTGGTGACAAGCCAAATTGATTCAGTCTCCTGAGGTTGAAGAGGCACTGTTGCGCCTTCTTCACCACGCTGTCTGTGTGGGTGGACCATTTCAGTTAGTCCGTGATGTGTACGCCGAGGAACTTAAAACTTTCCACCTTCTCCACTACTGTCCAGTCGATGTGGATTGGCGGTTGCTCCTTCTGCTGTTTCCGGAAGTTCACAATCATCTCCTTTGTTTTTTTGATGTTGAGTGTGAGGTTATTTTCCTGACACCACACTCCGAGGGCCCTCACCTCCTCCCTGTAGGCCGTCTCGTCGTTGTTGGTAATCAAGCCTACCACTGTAGTGTCGTCTGCAAACTTGATGATTGAGTTGGAGAGGTGCATGGCCACGCAGTCATGGGTGAACCGGGAGTACAGGAGAGGGCTGAGAACGCACCCTTGTGGGGCCCCAGTGTTGAAAATCAGCGGGGTGGAGATGTTGTTTCCTACGCTTACCACCTGTAGGCGGCCCGTCAGAAAGTCCAGGACCCAGTTGCACAGAGCAGGGTCGAGACCCAGGGTCTCGAGCTTAATGACGAGTTTGGAAGGTACTATGATGTTAAATGCTGAGTTGTAATCGATGCACAGCATTCTTACATGGATATTCCTCTTGTCCAGATGGGTTAGGGAAGTGTGCAGTGTGATTGCGATTGCGTCGGCTGTGGACCTATTGGGGCGGTAAGCAAATTGGAATGGGTCTACGGTGTCAGGTAGGGTGGAGGTAATATGGTCCTTGACTGGTCTCTCAAAGCACTTCATGATGACGGAAGTGAGTGCTATGGGGCGATAGTCGTTTAGCTCAGTTACCTTAGCTTGCTTGGAAACAGGAACAATAGTGGCCCTCTTGAAGCATGTGGGAACAGCAGACTGGGATTGATTGAATATGTCCGTAAACACACCAACACACCAGCATGCTCTGAGGACGCGGCTAGGGATGCCGTCTGGGCCGGCAGCCTTACGAGGGTTCACACGTTTAAATGTTTTACTCACGTTGGCTGCGGTGAAGGAGAGCCCGCATGTTTTAGTAGCGGGCCGTGTCAGTGGCACTGTATTGTCCTCAAAGCGAGCAAAGAAGTTGTTTAAGACGTAGGTGTCCGAGACGGGGCTGGTTTTCTTTTTGTAATCCGTGATTGACTGTAGACCCTGCCACATATGTCTCGTGTCTGAGACTTTGAATTGCGACTCTATTTTGTCTCTATACTGACACTTAGCTTGTTTGATAGCCCTGCGGGGGGAATAACTACACTGTTTATATTCGGTCATGTTTCTGGTCGCCTTGTCATGATTAAAAGCAGTGTTTCGCGCTTTCAGGTTTGCACGAATGTTGTCATCAATCCACGGTTTCTGTTTGGGAAAGGTTTTAATAGTCACCGTGGGTACAACATCACCGATGCACTTGCTAATAAACTCGCTCACCGAATCAGCGTATCTATCAATGTTGTCTGAGGCTATCATTAACTGGGCGAGGGAGGGATTTGTATGCGTTGCGGAAGTTAGAGTAGCAATGATCCAGAATGTTGCCAGCCCAGGTCGTGCATTCGATATGCTGATCAAATTTAGGGAGCCTCGTTTTCAGATTAGCTTTGTTAAAATCCCCAGCTACAATAAATGTGCCTCAGGATATATGGTTTCCAGTTTACATAGAGTCCAATGAAGTTCTTTCAGGGCCGTCGAGGTGTCTGCTTGGGGGGGGGGGGGGGGGGGGGGGGGGGGGGTGGGGGGGTGGGAGGGGGGGATATACAGGGCTGTGATTATAATCGAAGAGAATTCTCTTGGTAGATAATGCAGGTGACATTTGATTGTAAGGAATTCTAGGTCAGGTGAGCAAAAGGACTTGAGTTCCTGTATGTTGTTATGATCACACCAAGACTCTTTAATCATAAGGCATACACCCCCGTCCTTCTTCTTACCAGAGAGACGACTGTTTCTGTCGGCGTGATGTGTGAAGAAACCGGGTGGCTGTACCGACTCTGATAACATATCCCGAGTGAGCAATGTTTCCGTGAAACTGAGAATGTTACAATCTCTGATGTCTCCCTGGAAGGCAACCCTTGCTCGAATTTCGTATACTTTGTTGTCAAGAGACTGGACTGGAGCAGTGAGCGATGTGCCCGTCTATGGAGCCTGACCAGAAGACCACTCTGTCTGCCCCTTCTGCGGCGCCGTTGTTTTGGGTCTCCTACTGGGATCCGATCCATTGTCCTGGGTGGTGGGCCAAACAGAAGATCCGCTTTGGGAAAGTCATGTTCCTGGTCATAATGTTGGTAAGTTGACGTTGCTCTTATATCCAATACTTATTCCCGGCTGTATGTAATAAGACTTCCTGGGGTAACAATGTAAGAAATAATACACAAAAAAAACAAAATACTGCATAGTTTCCTAAGAACACGAAGCGAGGCGACCATCTCTGTCAGCGCCATCATCTCTGGTCTGTTCTGTTTTTTGTCATGTTTCATGTGGACCACAGGAAGAGTAGCTGCTGCTTTCGCATAAGCTAATGGGGATCCTAATAAAATACCGAATACCAAGGTAGGCCAATAATCTTTCATCTAAAAAGTGAGTGAAAGTTTGAGGTACACATTTCTCGAGCGCATTAAAGTTGTATGTTGTCTTGCGATTCACGAAAGGGATGGATGGACCTTGTAAAAATCTTATAGCTTATTCCACAATATATTCCAAAATGTTAACAAAATACACCAAAAACATAATTTAGGAGATACAAGTTGTGAGCATAGTTTTTCTGATTGGGTTAACAATGATCTTCTAATGTGTGCCTACAATGCCATCTTTAGCGCACAACATGTTCTGGTTTACAGAGAAATACATTGAAAGAGATCTATGAAACCACTACCGAGGTCTAATACATCTAACTTATAATTTTAAATGTTTTATCATTTATGATGCATGGATTTGATTGATGCATTCAATGTATTTTCACATTTATCAAAATAACTAAATGGTAAGCCATGCAGCCACTTGAAAACTTGCTTCAGAGTGGGGGTTCACTACATCACAGGAATGAGCACATTCTAAAGGATGGCAGGTTAGAATGTAGATTGTTTATTATGCATTTATGAACCATAGACTGACATGTCGATTCCAAAACGTGAGGTTTAAAAAAATAACAAGGTAGTTTTCAATTTTCCGGAAACATTTCTTTAAGCGAAAAATGTGTGCTACCTTTCACTTTCTGGAACAGGTTTCCTTGCTTTGATCTTCTCCACATTCTTCTTTTTCTTCTTCCCCTCTTCCTCCTCATCCTCCTCGCTTGCAGACTCAGAGTCCTCGTTGCTCTCCTCACTCTCGGATCCAGAGCCGCTCTCCTCACTGCCACTGCCACTCTCTGAGCCGCTGGCTGTGTCTGAGGCTGGGGGGTGGAGAGGATAGGTTTCTATTCATCCCATCCTACACAGATTCCATCTCATATACTTAAAGGTAGGGTTGCAAAAGACCTGTAGGTTATTGGCATTTTCAGAATAAAAAAAAATGAACAGGTCATAAACGGCAACTTTGGTCATTTATACTTGAATAACTCTTTTTTTAAATGGATTCATATAAAATATACATGTTTTGTTCATCTTTACATCTGTCTCCACCTTTTCTATGAGGTTGACGTGGAAAATAAGCGAATAAATTAAAAAAATTAAAAATTGAATCAACAATGGGATCATTTCCAAATAACTCTGCAACGGTCACAACTATTGACTTTTTTCACAACTGCCTCCAAAACATTTACAACAAAGACATATTGACATAGTCAAATAAATAAAAGTGTGTAAAAATATAAAGGATATTTCATGCTGAAACCCTGATATTAAACACCAATGGTATTCACTAAGTTGATGGGATATATTTAGGATAATGTTTTACAGTTTTTTCATAATTTTCTTTAATTTAAAAATCATCTTATCTTGTTTATTTTATGAAAATTACATAAAATCCTTGAAAGTTTCCCAAATTCCGGTGGTTTACTGGTAAACGTAATATACCCTCCCTTTGCAACCCTACTCATAGGACATGATAAAACACATACAGTGGGGCAAAAAAGTATTTAGTCAGCCAACCAATTGTGCAAGTTCTCCCACTTAAAAAGATGAGAGGCCTGTAATTTTCATCATAGGTACACTTCAACTATGACAGACAAAATTAGAAAAAAAAATCCAGAAAATCACATTGTAGTTTTTTAAATTAATTTATTTGCAAATTATGGTGGAAAATAAGTATTTAGTCACCTACAAACAAGCAAGATTTCTGGCTCTCACAGACCTGTAACTTCGTCTTTAAGAGGCTCCTCTGTCCTCCACTTGTTACCTGTATTAATGGCACCTGTTTGAACTTGTTATCAGTATAAAAGACACCTGTCCACAATCTCAAACAGTTACACTCCAAACTCCACTATGGCCAAGACCAAAGAGCTGTCAAAGGACACCAGAAACAAAATTGTAGACCTGCACCAGGCTGGGAAGACTGAATCTGCAATAGGTAAGCAGCTTGGTTTGAAGAAATCAACTGTGGGGGCAATTATTAGGAAATGGAAGACATACAAGACCACTGATAATCTCCCTCGATCTGGGGCTCCACACAAGATTTCACTCTGTGGGGTCAAAATGATTACAAGAACGGTGAGCAAAAATCCCAGAACCACACGGGGGGAC
This sequence comes from Oncorhynchus mykiss, assembly GCF_013265735.2. NCBI lineage: Eukaryota > Metazoa > Chordata > Actinopteri > Salmoniformes > Salmonidae > Oncorhynchus > Oncorhynchus mykiss. Next base: position 53,775,781 of record NC_048566.1, on the reverse strand, counting down.
CTAGTGAATGACCTGCAGAGAGCTGGGACCAAAGTAACAAAGCCTATCATCAGTAACACGCTACGCCGCCAGGGACTAAAATCCTGCAGTGCCAGACGTGTCCCCCTGCTTAAGCCAGTACATGTCCAGGCCCGTCTGAAGTTAGCTAGAGAGCATTTGGATGATCCAGAAGAAGATTGGGAGAATGTCATATGGTCAAATGAAACCAAAATATAACTTTTGGTAAAAACCCAACTCGTCGTGTTTGGAGGACAAAGAATGCTGAGTTGCATCCAAAGAACACCATACCTACTGTGAAGCATGGGGGTGGAAACATGTTTTTCTGCAAAGGGACCAGGACGACTGATCCGTGTAAAGGAAAGAATGAATGGGGCCATGTATCGTGAGATTTTGAGTGACAACCTCCTTCCATCAGCAAGGGCATTGAAGATGAAACATGGCTGGGTCTTTCAGCATGACAATGATCCCAAACACACCGCCCGGGCAACGAAGGAGTGGCTTCGTAAGAAGCATTTCAAGGTCCTGGAGTGGCCTAGCCAGTCTCCAGATTTCAACCCCATAGAAAATCTTTGGAGGGAGTTGAAAGTCCGTGTTGCACAGCAACAGCCCCAAAACATCACTGCTCTAGAGGAGATCTGCATGGAGGAATGAGCCAAAATACCAGCAACAGTGTGTGAAAACCTTGTGAAGACTTACAGAAAACGTTTGACCTCTGTCATTGCCAACAAAGGGTATATAACAAAGTATTGAGATAAACTTTTGTTATTGAGCAAATACTTATTTTCCACCATAATTTGCAAATAAATTCATAAAAAAAATCCTACAGTGTGATTTTCTGGATTTAAAAAAATAATAATTTTGTCTGTCATAGTTGAAGTGTACCTATGATGAAAATTACAGGCCTCTCATCTTTTTAAGTGGGAGAACTTGCACAATTGGTGGCCGACTAAATACTTTTTTGCCCCACTGTATATGCAAACATTTCCACGGGTGCACACGCACAAACGCTTTTTACGTTATCACAGTATTATTCTTCATGCTAGCACGTGTGGTGAAGCGGGTTGTGAGGTTGTGAATGTAAGTAAGCAGCCCTAGTCACCACTGTCAGCAGACTCGGTCGGGCCAGACTCGCCCTCCGAGTCAGAGTAGAATGGCTTGTCCGCCTTCTTTTCTTTCCTTTTCTCACGGCTGCTGCACTTGGTCCACTCCGGCACCTGGCAAAGAGGTCAGAGGTCGAAGAGTCAGCCGTGTCACCACCACGTCCGAAGCATTTTAATGGAAGCAGAGAAGAGGGGTTCATCCGAAATGCCACCCTATTCCCTAATGCAATACTTTTGACCAGGGCCCGAATAGGCCTCAGGTCAAAAGTAGTGCGCTATAGGGGAATGGGGTGCCATTTCGGATGCAGCCAAGGATCGAAGACGCAGCATGGCCATGACTGCTTCCCCCTGGGGCCGACCCTGTGAAACAAACCAACCAGCCATAATGGGCTTCCATTATGGTACAGTCCCGTGAAGCTTTAGTTTACACAATTGTCATAACATGTACTCTATAACATGTTTAACTTGTATTTATCGTTTTCCACAGCTAGGTGGCAGCACCAAGGTGATGCCTTCATGGCCAGTTTGGTAATAGTGTTTGATTTAGATTTTTTAAAGGGAGTAGTTCCAATAAAGATGTGATGTCCTCCAGGAGTAGTCAATGTCCTGGCACTGAAAAATGTAGCAACATTAAAATGTATTGTATTAACCAGGGTGTATTCTTTTCTATTCTTACTGATACGGTATGTTAGTTGTTTATCTCACATGCAAAAAACAACAACAACAACCACAAAAAGTAAGAAGAAGAGAAGTTTCAACAAGTGGGAGGACCGTCAACTCTTCTGAAGGAATCGACTCTTTAATGGTAGAGACAGAGGATGTTGCTGAGCTGGGTAGTTTTGCTGAGTTAGCTAGGCACAGAACAGCAGCTATGGTAGGCCTGGGGTGTCAAAAAGCACTTTGGCGCTTTGGGGAAGGAGGGGGGGGGGGCTCAAAGAGGCAAGCTCTTTGCCACTGACTGACTCACGCTGGTTAAAGTTGTGACTCTTTCAAGCAGCGTAATAACCTGGCAGGACGGAAGAAAGAAAAAGATTGGGATGGAAGTGAGATGACAAAAAGGAAGAAAAGTCTAGAAAGAGGTATAAAAAACAAGGCAAAAAGGAACAGACGGATTCAAGTTGCACTTACTCAATACTGTAGATGTTCAAAAACAGTTTTCACTTCTAAGCGATTGTTACTACAAGGCCTTATCTTACTCTCTTTAAAAAAATAAAAATATTTAACCACAATTAAGCATTCATTAAACAACATTACCAAAGTACTTTAAACATTACTTCAACAACTTGAAATTACTTCAACTAAGCAATTTGTTAACTTACTTTAACCAAGTTATTCAATAACTTAATACAGTTCAAGTTAACAAATTCACAATTACTTATGGTCATCATAATCATTACGGTACATCCAATATCTAAGACTATACATCAATGGTAAAGCATGAGGTGGAGTTTGCTTATTGAACTTTGCTATGGTAGTGCAACCTTGATTGAATGAATCCAGCGGGGGTTGAATGGTGGAATACATGAGGAGAGGAACATAGAAGATCGAGAGAGGCAGATTTTGGATTGGAAACAAGGTTGGCACACACCGCACAACAAGAAAGAGTCAAACACAGCAGTTCACACGCAAAATACCCAAACTGTACCACTAACACAAGTCCAATTTCAGTTACTAAAATTAGAGACCAGTAGCCTAACTATCCATCTAGCTACGGTCCATTTCAAAACTGAAACTTTCTCTTTATATAAATAGCTATAAGAGACAGAGCTGACTTGGACTTCTATAGCATTAATTCTTGAAATACGTTCATAGAATACCTGTAGCAATTTACCATCCTTTATAGGCTCAGCTAAGTACTAAGTGAATTCCCATCTAAACCAATCGGCACTTTGACATCCAACACCAATCTTTTTTAATATGGTGCCACAGCTGGTGTGCGATCTTTAATATGTATATCCTGCAGTACTGCTCAGCAGAGTTGGAATAATTAATTAAAAACTGTAGACCATACTATTTACCAAGAATTTTCATCTATATTTTTCGTAGCTGTCTATTTACCACCACAAACCAATGCTGGCACTAAGACCGTACTCAACGAGCTGTATAGGGCCATAAGCAAACAAGAAAATGCTCATACAGAGCAGCGCCCCTAGTTGTGTTTTTTTTTAACACAGGAAAACTGAAATCTGTTTATCAAATTTCTACCCGCATTTCACCTGTGCAACTACAGGAGAAAGAAATCTAGATCACCTTTACTCCACACACAGAAACAAATACAAAGCTCTTCCTCTGCCTCCATTTGGCAAATCTAACCATAACTCCATCCTCATGATTCCTTACAAGCAAACACTCAAACAGAAAGTACCATTGACTCAAGCAACACAGAAGTTGTCCGATGAAGCGGATGCTAAGCTACAGGACTGTTTCCCTAGCACAGACTGGAATATTTTCCGGAATTCATCGGATGGCATTGAGGAGTTTACCACATCAGTCACCGGCTTCATTAATAAAGTACATTGATGACGTCATCCCCACAGTGACAGTGCGTACATATCCCAACCAGAAGCAATGGATTACAGGCAACATCCGACATAGACGTAGAGCCGGAGTAGTAGGATTTGATCTTAGTCCTGTATTGACGCCCTGCCTGTTTGATGGCTCCTGCTATGACCTTTGACGAGCAATCAAACAGACAAAGCGTCAATACAGGCCTAAGATCGCATCCTGCTACACTGGCTCTGATACTCGTCGGATGTTGCAGGGCTTGCAATCTATTACAGATTACAACAGGGAACCCAGCCGCGAGCTGCCAAGTGATGTGAGCCTACCAGACGAGCTAAATGCCTTCTATGCTTGCTTCAAGGCAAGCAACACTGAACCATGCATGAGAGTACCTGCTATTCCGGACGACTGTTTGACCACACTCTCCATAGCCGATGTAAACAGGTTAACATTCACAAGGCCGCAGGGCCAGACAGATTAGTAGGACGGGTAAGAGCATGCGCTGGCAAGTGTCTTCACTGACATTTCCAACCTCTCCCTGACACATCCTGTAATACGTAAATGTTTCAAGCAGTCCCAGTGCCAAGGTAACCTGTCTAAATGACTATCACCCCGTAGCACTCACATATGTAGCCATGAAATGCTTTGAAAGGCTGGTCATGGCTCACATCAACACCATTATCCAATACACCCTGGACCCACTCCAATTCGCATACCACAGATGACGTAAACTCTATTGCACTCCACACTGCCCTCTCCCACCTGTAACAGAGGAACACCTTGTGAGAATGCTGTTCATTGACTACAGCTCAACATTCAACACCATAGTGCCCTCCAAGCTCATCCCTAAGCTAAGGACCCTGGGAATGAACACCTCCCTCTGCAACCTGGACTTCCTGATGGGCTGCCTCAGGTGGTGAGGGTAGGCAACATCACATTCGCCATGCTGAACCTTTAACATGGGGGCCCCACAGGGGTGCATGCTTAGTCCCCCCTGTACTCCCTGTTCACCCACAACTGCGTGGCCGCACACAACTCCAAAACCATAATTAAGTTTGCTGACGACAAGACAGTGGTAGGCCTGATCACCGACGACGGTGAGACAGTCTATAAGGAGGAGGTCAGAGACCCGGCAGTGTGGTGCCAGGACAACAACCTCTCCCTCAACGGAAGCAAGACAAAGGAGCTGATCATGGACTGGGGATGGGTCGAGATCTTCAAGTTCCTCGGTGTCCACATCATTAACGATCTATCATGGTCCACACAAACCAACACAGCTGTGAAGAGGGCAAAACAATACCTTGGGTTTGGCCGGCCTAGATATCCTTGTCCCATCGCGCTCTAGTGACTCCTATGGCGGGCCGGGCGCATGTACGCTGACACGGTCGCCCGGTGTACGGTGATTCCTCCGACACATTGGTGCGGCTGGCTTCCGGGTTAAGCGGGCATTTTGTCAAGAAACAGTGCAGCTTGGCTTGGTCGTGTTTCGGAGGACGCACGACTCTTGACCGTCGCCTCACCCAAGTCCGTACAGGAGTTGCAGCGATGGGGCAAGACTGTAACTACCAATTGGATACCAATAAATTGGGGAGAAAAAGGGGTAAATAAAAAAATATTCTATAGCTGCATTACTGAGAGCATCTTGACTGGCTGCAACACCGCTTGGTATGGCAACTGCTTGGCTTCGACCACAAGGGGCTACAGAGGGTAGTGCATATGGCCCAGTACATCACTGGGGCCAAGCTCCCTGCCATCTAGAACCTCTATAAAAGTTGGTGTCAGAGGAAATCCCTAATAATTGTCAAAGACTACACTCTGCTACCGCACGGCAAGCGTTAACGATGCAACAAGTCTGGAACCAACAGGACCCTGAACAGCTTCTACCCCCAAGCCATATGACTGCTAAATAGATAACCAAATAAACTGAACAAAAATATAGGCGTATCAAGCAACAATTCCAAAATTTGACTGAGTTACAGTTCATATAAAGGAAATCAGTCAATTGAAATAAATTCATTAGACCCTAATCTATGGATTTCACATGACTAGGAATACAGATATGCATCTTTTGTTCACAAACACCTTAAAATAAATGTGCCTCGCAATGGGCCTCAGGATCTCATCATGGTATTTCTGTGCATTCAAGTTGCCATTGATAAAACGCAATTATTTTAGTTGTCTATAGCTTATGCCTACCCCACCGCCACCATGGGGCACTTTGTTCAAAATGTTGACATTAGCAAACCGGTTCCCCACACACCGCAATACATATGGTCTCCTGTTGAGCGGCTGGTTGGACGTACTGCCAATTGCAATCTGTGGCATTGTGTTGTGTGACAAAACTGCACATTAGAGTGGCCTTTTATTGCATTTACATGTTGCGTTTATATATTTTTCATAATTACAGTATTTTACTAGGTGAATTTCACTTTTACTTGAGGCATTTTCTATTAAGGTGTCATGACTCTCCTGTGAGGATCGAAGGATCAGGTTACTGTGAGTCCGCTCTACAGCGCCCTCTCTCTCCCGCAGAGGGGGAGAGGGGTGACGTTGGCCATTTCATGACGCTCGTAAATACCTGGCAGAAACAGGATTGAGGGGAATGAAACCTTTTGTTTCAAGGAGATTACTCCCGCCAAAACTACAACATCAAAAGGCTGGATAATTAACAATATTTCTGTAATCCAAACATTGGGAATGGTCCGTGGGTATTTAAAGAATAATGATGTTAGCCTTCTAAATGAAAAAATTGTTTTTCATATAAAGTCTTAACCAGTCAGTGACCACACCCACGTGGGCAAAGACATTATGTCGGCGTCATGGAACGCCCCCTTTGCCAGAGTGCATAAAACCCATCGTGAAGAATTAACATACAGTGGGGCAAAAAAGTATTTAGTCAGCCACCAATTGTGCAAGTTCTCCCACTTAAAAAGATGAGAGGCCTGTAATTTGTATCAAAGGTACACTTCAACTATGACAGACAAAATGAGAAAATCACATTGTAGGATTTTTAATGAATTTATTTGCAAATTATGGTGGAAAATAAGTATTTGCTCAATAACAAAAGTTTATCTCAATACTTTGTTGGCAATGACAAAGGTCAAACGTTTTCTTTAAGTCTTCACAAGGTTTTCACACACTGTTGCTGGTATTTTGGCCCATTCCTCCATGCAGATCTCCTCTAGAGCAGTGATGTTTTGGGGCTGTTGCTGGGCAACACAGACTTTCAACTCCCTCCAAAGATATTCTATGGGGTTGAGATCTGGAGACTGGCTAGGCCACTCCAGGACCTTGAAATGCTTCTTACGAAGCCACTCCTTCGTTGCCCGGGCGGTGTGTTTGGGATCATTGTCATGCTGAAAGACCCATCCACGTTTCATCTTAAATGCCCTTGCTGATGGAAGGAGGTTGTCACTCAAAATCTCACGATACATGGCCCCATTCATTCTTTCCTTTACACGGATCAGTTGTCCTGGTCCCTTTGCAGAAAAACAGCCCCAAAGCATGATGTTTCCACCCCCATGCTTCACAGTAGGTATGGTGTTCTTTGGATGCAACTCAGCATTCTTTGTCCTCCAAACACGACGAGTTGAGTTTTTACCAAAAAGTTATATTTTGGTTTCATCTGACCATATGACATTCTCCCAATCTTCTTCTGGATCATCCAAATGCTCTCTAGCAAACTTCAGACGGGCCTGGACATGTACTGGCTTAAGCAAGGGGACACGTCTGGCACTGCAGGATTTGAGTCCCTGGCGGCGTAGTGTGTTACTGATGATAGGCTTTGTTACTTTGGTCCCAGCTCTCTGCAGGTCATTCACTAGGTGAACCGTGTGGTTCTGGGATTTTTGCTCACCGTTCTTGTGATCATTTTGACCCCACGGGGTGAGATCTTGCGTGGAGCCCCAGATCGAGGGAGATTATCAGTGGTCTTGTATGTCTTCCATTTCCTAATAATTGCTCCCACAGTTGATTTCTTCAAACCAAGCTGCTTACCTATTGCAGATTCAGTCTTCCCAGCCTGGTCCAGGTCTACAATTTTGTTTCTGGTCTCCTTTGACAGCTCCACTATGGTCTTGGCCATAGTGGAGTTTGGAGTGTGACTGTTTGAGGTTGTGGACAGGTGTCTTTTATACTGATAACAAGTTCAAACAGGTGCCATTAATACAGGTAACGAGTGGAGGACAGAGGAGCCTCTTAAAGAAGAAGTTACAGGTCTGTGAGAGCCAGAAATCTTGCTTGTTTGTAGGTGACCAAATACTTATTTTCCACCATAATTTGCAAATAAATTAATTAAAAATCCTACAATGTGATTTTCTGGATTTTTTTTTCTAATTTTGTCTGTCATAGTTGAAGTCTACCTATGATGAAAATTACAGGCCTCTCTCATCTTTTTAAGTGGGAGAACTTGCACAATTGGTGGCTGACTAAATACTTTTTTGCCCCACTGTATCAGACCAAGCAGGTGGACGGTGTTGAACCGGACGTCACAAATGGTTAGACCCTATGAGACCAGAAAAACGTGGAGCGTGGCTGCACCTTGAAATGGTAGGAATTTAAATCTCTAGATATAGTACATTTCTGGGTTGCTACAGGCGTGTAAAATGGTTAGACTCTACATTAGACCAGCGTGACTGACAGCGTGAGCTGAAAGATACGAAATGGTTAGAAACTCTCTCGAAGAAGACGACAACACAGGAACATTCAGTCTGCAGCTGTTTAAGTATTATTCAACTGTATGTACAATTGTGGAATTCCTTTGTTTTTCCCTTTCCCTCTCTTTTGAATCTGCCATTTTGTGTAACAAGCCGTCATATCGGTTTAGTCCACTAGGGACCTTTCATTGCATTGTGTTAGTAAACAATAACTATACTGTGTGTTTATGTATTTCTGTATGATTATTTAGTTAGTTAGTAAATAAATAATTACGCCAATTTGTATATCGCTTATTCATCATTTATGCTAGGGTTCATGCAGATATCCAATAATATTGACTGTGACTGATGTAAGAGATATTTATATCTTTAGAGGTTAGTCAGGAGATAGTAACTTGTTAAATAACTTTTCCCGTGGTGCCCCAGATTACTACTTAATGAATTGTTATATGATTAATTTAATTGCGTAATAATTGAACGTGGTATGTAATTATTTTATAAAATAACAGTCAAACACATTAATGATAGTCATGACACGACAAAGGTATTTTTACTTTCACTCAAGTATGATAATTGGGTACTTTTTCCACCACTGGATAGAATCCTCTGCAAAGGGTTCTAACCAGCACCAAATAGGGTTCCCCTATGGGGACAAATCAAAAACCCCGAGATGGTTCTACTTAGCACCTTTTTTTCTAGTGTAGCTAGACTATCCATACGATAAGATCAACTAGTTATTTGGGCAAACTACTCCTTCAAGTGTCTGGAATTAGTCATTTGGAGGAACTCTCTCTTTAAGTCACTGAAGTGCCCTGTTTGAGTGGTACAGAGAAATTAGAGAGAGAGTAGGGCAGTCAGCAGAAATACACTGCACTCTCAAACGGGAGGCACCTCTCGCGTGTCTCCTAGCAAGCCGATCCGCCCCTCACTGCTGGTTATGACCTCCTCTATCTGCGGACCGAGGGCAGAGAGAGAGAGGTCATGGGGTCAAAAGTTACCAGATACAAATCCACATGTGAACTCGTCTGGAAATCTGCTTTGGTCATGAATGACACATTAATGCAGAATCATGGGGAATGAAAATACATTGTTAAAACAAACATAAACAGTTCACGGAGCAACGATAAACCAATGGAACAAGCAAACCAAATCAAGAATTCAAGTCCCTCCTCCAGCGCAACAAAAACATTTTTTTAAAGGGTTTTGTTGGCGGATTTGGACGTAAGGAGCGAGACTTAAGGATATTGATTTGATGTCAGCCTTTGGCACATATCGTTGAAAATGAACCGATGGCACATGGAATGATAATGTGGAAAAATGGGAGCCTCTGTGGTTTGGGTAATTAGAGGTGTTTAGGTGAGACATTACTGCATGGCGGTTATTTGAGTCTGTGTGGTGTGTTTTAGTAACAGTACATTTGCTGGGTTGTTTTCATTAGGCATCAAACAGAAGAAAAGTACTTGGAGTTGTCCAATAAACGCTTATTAGCGTTTTCCGTTGTAAAATGAACAAGACCCTGTTTTCCCTCTTTTCTGTGTGTTCCAAGCTGAGCTGCATTGCTGGAAGGTACCCTTCCACCCCCTTATGCCATGTGCCATTGGCTCAAGCAGGTGAGATATCACCAAAGAGGGTTTGAGTGTTTGTTACCCTATAGAGGCCAGAGGAGCAAGGGGTCTAATGGGAAGCATGGTATTGGATAAACTTGGCAAGTAGGCCACAGCTAGGCCAGCTAGAGTTTACTAGCGGACACCTGACAGGGATTTCCCAATTTCCCTAGTGTGTGCTCAGGTGTGATAGCTAACTAGCCTCACCTGCCATTAGCATAACAATATTCCACTCTGTTACCAGTTGATCGGAGTTCACACTGGGGACAGGTCATTCCTGTTGCCCAGTCAATTTCAGATTCATTCTGTTACGTTATTAGCTGTTACGTAATCATGTTTACTGGGCAGATAATATGGCAACCATACAGTTCAAGCATCTGGGTCCTTGAACTTGACTAAAACAGAATTAACCTTTTCAGGACACATTCTGGCACCCCTGGCAATGCATGGGAGACAATAGGGATGTGCGTAGTGCATACGTGGATGACGTTATGCTAATGAACAGTGAGTGACCAGTGAATGACTGGCAGGTGGTCATGATTAATGAAGTCAGTGTTATATGTCAGTGTCTGGGTGCTACTGCAATTTGGTGGTGGTGCTGCGCCCCCTCGAAGGCATTGCCCAACTAGAGGAGCGCCCCTCGGGCCCCCCTCGGGTTTTGGGGTGCCCCTAGAGGCCCCCTGTCTCTGGCTGTTACTGTTTCCACTGCACGCACAGACTCCTTCACCTCCACGTTGCGCACAGAGGGGTCTGGGGCGGCCTCGGGCCAGTCAGGCAGCACCTGGTAGCCGCCGGCCTTGGCATTCAGTAGGTGGGACAACGAGCCCAGCTGGAAGTGGTCTCGATCTGGAAAACACAGAGAAAAAAAGACAGTAAGATCCACATAATTACATAAAACATTACTATATTGTACCTCTATGGTATGAATTATGGTTAGGACCATGTTCACTTACAATTTATTTTAAAAGGCTCATGTCTGACAACACAAAACAGAAGCAGAAATAGTAAGAGACTCAGATCTGAGTCCCTGGTCTCAGATCTGGTTGTGCCATCTTGCCAACTCTGCGGTCATTATCGCCATAGACTTTGGCAGTAGAGCACAAACTGATCTGGGACCAGGCTAGTAAAAAAGAACACCATCTGATGAAAGACACCTTTAAATGGAGATTCGAGGACGGGCGCAGGCTTAAGGGCCAGGAACAGCTTCTTGGCATACTTGCTGAGGGCACCACTCTTGTCAGTGGGCACGATGAGCTGGCGGATGAAGCGTGCCCGGTCGCGAATGTCATAGTTCTGGTCGTACTTGGCCAGGTTCAGCACGTACTGAGTGAGCAGTTTTGTCTGAGGGAGGAGATGAACAAGGGAGGATGGAGTGTGGGAGGAGGGGAAAAGAGAGAGAATGTTACTTTCAACTGGAGGGAGGTGACAGCTTGGTGCTAGAAACACAGAGAGAGAGAGAGACACAGAGAGAAATGAAAGTCTAAATCACTTCCTACCTATGGAAAATATGCTTTAATGGTGAGTTGGAAGTGTTTTTATCCAAAAAGGGAGTAAGCCTGCTTGTGCAGTAAAATGAGAACAACATTACTTGCTTCTCTGCCATCTTGGGAAAGGGTTTAATACAAGACACTGCTGCGAAGCTGGGGAGCTAAAGGACGTGGCCATACTAAACCCACTGTTTTCTCAGTGTTTTGGTAAAGGCTTTACAAATACAAGCTGCTGTACCAGCTGTTCCCTAGAGAACCATGGCATAGAAGGGGGAATAAAGACAAATGGAAAATATAGCCTAGTGCTGTGCCTGTCTTATTCTCATATGCTGAAACATGAGGTGATGGCAGCAGCTGAATGGCACGAGAATGGGCCTCAAGATATCTCTGTGCATTCCAATTGCCATCGATAAAATGCAATTGTGTTCGTTTTCCATTGCTTATGCTGGCACATACCATAACCCTATCATGGGGCCCTCAATGTTGACATCAGCAAACCGCTTGCCCACACAACACCATACACGTGGTCTGCGGTTGCGAGGCTGGTTGGACGTCCTGCCAAATTCTCTTAAACGACGTGGGAGGCAGCTTATGGTAGAGAAATTAACATGAAATTCTCTGACAAAAAGCTCTGTTGGACATTCCTGCAGTCAGCATGCCAATTGCACGCTCCCTCAAAACTTGAGACATCTGTGGTATTGTGTTGTGTGACAAAACTGCACATTTTTGAGTGGCCTTTTATTGTCCCCAGCACAAGGTGCACCTGTGTCATGATCATGCTGTTTAATCAGCTCCTTGATATGCCACACCTGTCAGGTGGATGGATTATCTTGGCAAAAGAGAAAAGCTCACTAACAGTGACGTAAACAAATTTTGGGACAACATTTGAGAGATTTAAGCTTTTTACATGTATAGAACATTTCTAGGATCTTTCATTGCACCTCATGAAACATGGGAACAACATTTTACATGTTGTGTTTATATTTTTATTCAGTGTAGATGCTGGCACCTGTTCGGAGTTGGCCAGGTAGAGTTTGTCAGCCAGGAGATGGTTATAACACATTATAACGGGGTCATACATGCTCAACACAAGTCCTAAATGCATTATAACTGCATCACCTGTTTGGAGTTGGTCAGGTAGAGTTTGGCAGCCAGGTTGATGATCTGCAGCTTGACGATGTCTTCCTCGTTGGTGAAGGTCTTGGCCATCTTCCTCAGGACATCCGGAGCGATCTTGGGAACGTGCTCGCAGTACTCCCCGATCAGCCACAGGATACTGGCCCGCGCCATGGGCACCTGTGTAGGCAGACAGCGCATGAACATTGGGCATGCTAACAGGCTGGGTCAAGTGGAGAAACTGGAAGAGCTAGCTCTGGCTCTCGGTCATATGTTACAATTCCTGAAATACAATCATAATACAATACAATTGTAACACAATACAATTATCGTTTCATTTTTTCAACAAAAGTGCCTATTTGTTGCTTACTCAAAACAAACTGACAGCACAACCAAGCAGGACTGTTGTGAAGGTTTGGGGACAAATATGCTTTAAAAAAAACATTAATTCTGACAAGAAAAAGAGCACCTCATGTAGTTAGACTATGGGGTCAAAGTTAAGATCAGAGGCCTACGTCCACGTACCTGGATGTTGTCGGTGAGTTTGGCCATGTGCTTGATGATGTCACTGTGCTGCTCGGGCTGCATCTGCAGCAGCTTCTTAATCACCACCACCGACTCGGCCACTACTAACTCTGCAACCGACACATGTTCATGCTGATATTTCACAACCTTCATTGAACGTTTGTTATATCATATGGGTCGTTGAGAGGAAATGTTTGATATGATGTCAGCTGAAGCACAGGGAATCCTGATATGTGGAGGCGACATGAATGTACGTTCAAACCCAAAACTTGACTCTACAGGAATGACCCCAACACAGCCAAAACCCATTTGTAAGAAAATCAATACTTAAAAAAATATGTTTACCAGCCGTGACTGTACTTGCTTTTCTTCCCCTTTTCTTCAGTTTACAATAGGATTCACTATATCTTTACCTTTAGTAATGATAGGCACATAATTGAGGAATATGATATAGGAACATTTTCAATAAAAAAAGACCTTGTTTACATAAGTATTTAGATGATTCTACAACTTGGAGTCCACCCGTGGTAAATTGAATTGATTGGACATGATTTGGAAAGGCACACACCTGTCTCTATAAGGTCCCACAGTTGACAGTGCATGTTAGAGCAACAACCAAGCCATGAGGTCGAAGGAATTGTCCATAGAGCTCAGAGACAGAATTGAGTCGAGACACAGATCTGGGGAATGGTACCAAAAAATGTCTGCAAGACAAGAACACAGTGTCTTCCATCATTTGTAAATGGAAGAAGTTTGGAACCACGAAGACTCTTCCTAGAGCTGGGCGCCCGGCCAAACGGAGCAATCGGGGGAGAAGGGCCTTGGTCAGGGAGGTGACCAAGAACCCGATGGTCACTCTGACAGAGATCCAAAGGTTTTCTGTGGAGATGGGAGAACCTTCCAGATGGACAACTATCTCTGCAGCACTCCACCAATCAGGCCTTTATGGTAGAATAGCCAGACGAAAGCCACGCCTCAGTAAAAGGGACATGACAGCTTGCTTGGAGTTCACCAAAAGGCACCTTAACGATTCTCAGACTGGGGGCGAAGGTTCACCTTCCAACAGGACAACGACCCTAAGCACACAGCCAAGACAACACATGAGTGGCTTCGGAACAAGTCTCTGAATGTCCTTGAGGGGCCCAGCCAGAGTCCGGACTTGAACCTGATCAAACATCTCTTGAGAGACCTGAAAATAGCTGTGCAGTGATGCTCCCCATCCAACCTGACAGAGCTTGAGAGGATTTGCAGAGAAGAATGGGAGAAACTCCCCAAATACAGGTGTGCCAAATTGTAGCGTCATACCCAAGAAGACTCAAGGCTGTAATTGCTGCCAAAGGTGCTTCAACAAAGTACTGAGTAAAGGTTCTGAATACTTACGTAAATGTTATATTTACATTTTCATTTTTAATAAATTTGCAAAAAAAAAAATTATCTGTTTTTGCTTTGTCATTATGGGGTATTGTGTTAGAATGATGAGGGGGAAAAACATTTTAATCCATTTTAGAATAAGGCTGTAACGTAACAAAATGTGGAAAAGGTCAAGGGGTCTGAATACTTTCCGAATGCACTGTGCCTTTGAACGGGGTATGGGTAGTAGGTGCCAGGCGCACCAGTTTGCATCAAGATCTGCAACGCTGCTGGTATTTCCACGCTCAACATTTTCCTGTGTGTATCAATAATTTTCTACCACCCAGAGGACAAGAAGGTGTTCCTAATGTTTAGTATACTAAATGTATGTCCATGTGTTTCAATAATAGACCAAGATCGACTCTCCGGAGGTTGAACTCAAGTATTTTGAATTACCCACAGATTAATCTGGACATTTAAACCTATTTGGAACAGAATGACAACGGTGTGGTGTAAAGAACAATAGATGAGAGAAACTTAATAAACTGCAATCTCAGTTAAAACAAGCTGAAACAAGAAATTAAAAAGATGAAGAATAAAATGGAAGAAAATAAAAAGTATATTCCTACAACAGAGGTACTATGAAGTAGGCAGTAAGTCTATGAAACTATTAGACTATAGACTGAAAAAATAACAGGGCAACAGTCTCCCACAAATGATTCAGCACCCCCCCCCCCCCCCCATTTGACAATTATTCAAATGTATGTTGCGTGGGTTAATGAGAGAGATAAAGAAAGAAAAACAATCGAATCAAAAAGTCTAATTTGCGGAAAATATAATGGGCTGAGCTAAAAGGTCCTTATGGGAAAATTGTTGCTTAATTTCCTTATGGGGGAAGCAGATATAACTGTCTACAAGATAAGGAACCCCCAAACCAAAATAATTCAACATAAAGTAGAAGGGATACAAGAGAGCTTTGAAATACTGTACAGAAATACTGTACAGAAATACTGTACTGGCCACGCACGCCTCCAACTCAATCATCAAGTTTGCGGACGACACAACAGTGGTAGGCTTGATTACCAACAACGACGAGACGGCCTACAGGGAGGAGGTGAGGGCCCTCGGAGTGTGGTGTCAGGAAAATAACCTCACACTCAACGTCAACAAAACTAAGGAGATGATTGTGGACTTCAGGAAACAGCAGAGGGAACACCCCCCTATCCACATCGATGGAACAGTAGTGGAGAGGGTAGCAAGTTTTAAGTTCCTCGGCATACACATCACAGACAAACTGAATTGGTCCACTCACACAGACAGCATTGTGAAGAAGGCGCAGCAGCGCCTCTTCAACCTCAGGAGGCTGAAGAAATTTGGCTTGTCACCAAAAGCACTCACAAACTTCTACAGATGCACAATCGAGAGCATCCTGGCGGGCTGTATCACCGCCTGGTACGGCAACTGCTCCGCCCTCAACCGTAAGGCTCTCCAGAGGGTGGTGAGGTCTGCACAACGCATCACCGGGGGCAAACTACCTGCCCTCCAGGACACCTACACCACCCGATGTCACAGGAAGGCCATAAAGATCATCAAGGACATCAACCACCCGAGCCACTGCCTGTTCACCCCGCTATCATCCAGAAGGCGAGGTCAGTACAGGTGCATCAAAGCTGGGACCGAGAGACTGAAAAACAGCTTCTATCTCAAGGCCATCAGACTGTTAAACAGCCACCACTAACATTGAGTGGCTGCTGCCAACACACTGACACTGACTCAACTCCAGCCACTTTAATAATGGGAATTGATGGGAAATGATGTAAATATATCACTAGCCACTTTAAACAATGCTACCTTATATAATGTTACTTACCCTACATTATTCATCTCATATGCATACGTATATACTGTACTCTATATCATCGACTGTATCCTTATGTAATACATGTATCACTAGCCACTTTAAACTATGCCACTTTGTTTACATACTCATCTCATTTGTACATACTGTACTCGATACCATCTACTGTATCTTGCCTATGCTGCTCTGTACCATTACCCATTCATATATCCTTATGTACATATTCTTTATCCCCTTACACTGTGTACAAGACAGCAGTTTTGGAATTGTTAGTTAGATTACTTGTTGGTTATTACTGCATTGTCGGAACTAGAAGCACAAGCATTTCGCTACACTCGCATTAACATCTGCTAACCATGTGTATGTGACAAATAAAATTTGATTTGATTTGATTTGATTTCAGAAACCTACACTCCCAATCACACTTTGACAATGACTTACAAATAGACCCATTTTCTTACTCACTGATCTTACAGTACCCACCATCATTGAAGAACAGAATGAGATGTTAAGCTCAGAAATGACCACAGAGGAATTAAATACAGCTATTACTGGTACCAAAGCAAACAAATCCTTGGGTACGAACGGTTTCACCTCTGAATGGTAGAAATCATTTAGAGAATAGATTATCCCAAGTGTACTTGCAGCCTGTAACTGGGCATTTCAGAAAGGTGAGATCCCCTCGTGGATCTCGGTCCTAAATTTGCATTAAAACTATACACATCTATTCTAACTAGAAAAATTGAAAATATCTTACCAGAGCTCATTCACTTAGACCAGACAGGCTGTATCCGACAGACACACTCAGTACAATATTACACGAACATTACAAATGATGATACATTTCCAAAAGAATAAGGTAGAAGCCATTGCATTGGGCCTGGATGCTGAGAAGGCTTTTGATCTTGTCAGATGAGCCTATATCTATTCAGTTAGGACATTATTAAAGCCTTTCAGGCATTATATGATAGACCATTAGCAATAATTAAAATCAATGGTGACCTCTCAAACCAGTTTGTATAAGAACAGGGTTTGACACAGGGATGCCTGGCCTCGCCCCTCCTCTTCGCCCTATTTATAGAACCCCCGAGTCAATGGATTAGACAGAATTACAACATTAAAGTGATGGATATGGTGGGAGGAGAGAAGATATATGAGATAACCAGTTTAAAGGATGGGCAACAAGAGGCCTCTCAGTCTACTGTAATTTAGTACACAAGGGGGCACTTCAAAGCTTCCAAGTATTGAGAGAGAGCCAAGGATTAGAACGTGAAGATTTCCATTAATATCTCAAAATATGTCACCGATTTGATGAAATCATAAAAGGTGGAGGACTCTGAGACTATAGAACATGCCATATTCAAATATTAATATCTGCTTATAAATCAGAAACATGCATCAAAACTATCTCCAGACTATACAATGACTTCTTAAAGTACAAATCTGAAAACACACTATACTGTGTATATAAAAGGAGAAATGAGAAAGGGAGGCTAACATGGTCATTTCTGTGGATGAGTGGGAAACCCTATGCCAATTACAATGGAAGTCAACAAGCTATTTGACTCGTGGGGAATTTGGATGGGAAAATATGATACCGTTCTTTAACACTCAGGGTAATGGAATGGAGTGTTGGAGATTATGAGGGCCTACTGAAGCAAACCATTACCACATATTTTGGGGATGCCCGAAGCTTGTTCCATACTGGCAGGATGTCCATAAAGGAATGGAAGCCGTATTTAGTGTTGATGTCCCATTCAGAGGGGAGGTCCTGTATTTAGGGTGCATTTACATTTGATCTCAGCGACGCTTTAGGCAAACACTTGATTGGGATACTTCTAGTAGCAAGTAAGAAAGTCCCAACAAAAAAAAAATGGTTACAACCAGAGGCGCCCGTGGTCGATGATTGGACAGATGTGATACATGAGATCTTGGTGATGGAGAGACTGACCTTTTCTCTGAGACTACGAAAAATTACAATCATAAATATTTGGTTGAAATGAGTATATAACAGTGTTGAAGAAGAAAAAGAGAAGAAATAAAATCACGGGGATGAATGCCGAATTATTAAGACCGTTTTTCACGTATTTTTTTGTGCTCTTTTCCTTTTGAACTGTTAACTGACATCTTGCATACTCTCGCTGTTCATTAACGGTGGCAGCTATGTATGGACCTAGTGGTGCGGCGTGGCCCTGAGGGCTGCGTTGCATGAATAGACTTGCATCTGGACTATTGCCAAACTATGGATGGGTATAAAAGAAGTCTCAATGATAATGCAAAAAATGTCACGCGTGTCGGAACGTTAAGACGTCTACTCACCATCGCGGTTGGAGAGCAGCTGCACCAGGCCGTTGAGACAGGTGTCCCTCACCTCCCCAATGTTGGTGGCACAGCGGCCGATGGCCTGGATGGTTGCTGCCACAAAGTCCTTATCATTGCTTTTAATGTACGTCTGCCAGAGGAAGGAACATGTAAGGAAGTTAACCCACTGTAGGCAGACGTGTACTGTACCGCCATGTACCCCTAGCGACAAATGCATCCAAACACACAGGAAAGCAAAACAAATGATCATCCTTATCACAAATGGCAGTCAAGCTAACCAGAAGTCTTAACCATTTTTACTATACCTGAAATTCTCTCAGGATGGTGGATATATTTGTCTCGTTGGCCAAATTGGTCAAAACCTCCAGCTGACAAAACAATCAAGACTATAATTAAAGTTCTGAAATGTCAACGTGTTGCAGCATACTGTAACACGAAAGGAAAGCATGTCAATGTGAGAAGTGTTTGGTCACCTTGAGGACTTTAATCTGGGTTGGGTCTGTGGAGCGGATGTAGAAACTCTTCAGATAGGGCTCAAACATCCCCTGGGAAACACAGAGACAAATAACATGTACAATTTTAGATCGTGCTGCAGACCCCATGCAGTACCTCCTCGGTTCCAAACAATCAGCCCCTAAACAATTTGGAATCAATTTGACCATTCAATACCCATGTTGCACCCTTTGGAGATATTGTTGAAGCTATGACTCACCCTTCTCTTGATGGACATTGTTGCCACATTCTGAAGGACGACATATTGCACTTCACTACATGGGGATAGAAAGGGGGGGGGGGGGGGAGCGAGAGAGAACATTAATATAATTAATTACATGCAGCTGCCTCTCCACACACACACACACACACACACACACACACATACACATACACATACACATACACACACACACACACACACAATGAAATGTAGCTGTTGTCACGTCACATGGTGACAATACTGAAGTCATCCCTGGGCAGATGGATTGAACCTGTTCTCTGAGCAATTTCATGGTGACATTTCCTCGTTGCTGACTGATGACCTCATCACTGTGCACGCAGCTCCACAACACCAGAAATAAACTAAAGAGCAGTTGCTAGACAGCCAGGATGAGAGACAACAATTTCCTTGCTTTTTGTGACATTGTTTACTGTTTGTGCCTGTTCTTGTCTATGGCCCCATTCATGTGGACTCTAGATTAGAGATATATTAATAATATTCAAACAATATAAAAAGTCTAATTCACAGGTGTGGGATCTTAATTTGATCACCCTGTTGTGTGAAATACAAACTCGTAGTTTATTTAAGGTTTAACAAGGCTTCTAAAGTTAGTAATTTCCTCTAAAATATCAGACTTGATTTGCTCTAATGAAAAATGGATTAACCCCTACAAAAATGTCCATTAATTATTATCCACATAATAATTCCCATTCCCTGTTGCTGCAGGATTATTTCGCTGCTGTGAGAAACTGGTCAAATTAAAACCCTACCTATGTAAATGAATGACACTAATATAACCATAGAAGTTATGACAATGTAGTAGATAAGAGAATTCTCTAACAAATTTAGAACAGGGTGTTGAGTTTCTCTAATGGAAAGAGAGCACTGTCTCACGTCATATAGCAGGACGACGCTGTACTGAGTATAGAGAGTTCATGGCAACACGTCGGTTACAATGACTCCATCTCTGGGAAGACAATGGGAAAGAAAGGCGACACTGACCTGTGACTCCTCATGAGGCGCACCAGAGCCTTGGCAATGACGCCTACCTCCGCTTTGGGTGCCAGGTGGAAATATAGCTGAGCCACAGCCATCACCACCTAGAGAGAAGAGAGAAGGAAGAAGAGAGAAATAATCATTAGAATAGTAGTAGTAGTAGTACTGGTAGTAGTAGAAGTCGTAGCAGTAGTAATAGTTGTATTATACTCACTGCTGCGTTTCGACTCTGCAGTAGGGGCTTGGTATTCCTCAGCAGTAGCCGGTGGTCTGGGTCCATGACGTAAGGCTTCCTCTTGACAATGGCAGTCGCCTCAGTCTTCTTCTTCTCCTTCTCCTCTTTGTCTTCCTCATCATCGGTGTCATCATCATTATCAGAGCCATAGAAGGCCTTCTCTCCACCACCCTCCTCCAACAGGGATTCCTATAGAGAGAGGGAGGGATGAGTGGAGTAACACAGACACACACACACGCACACCCACACACAAACTGTACACCCACACACAAACAAACACACAACCACGAAGACACAGTATGTGGGGACCTGCAATACTCACGTTCATGTTGGGGTTGAGGAACTGCGTCCGGGCGTAGCGAGTGAGCATGTTGATGATGACCACCTGACCCCACTCCTCCACGTCGATTAGCAGGTTACACAGTTTACGGTAGTTCTTATGGATCAGGTCTATGCGCTCAGGACACACCTCCTCAAAGGCCATGACAACACTACCTGCCACTAGCTGCAGGCACAGTCAGAGGGAGATAAATTATCTAAGTCCTGTAGATACCTTAAGCTCAAAAAATGGCCATATGTTGACTTTGGCAGAGGCATGAAAATTGGCACATCAGTATCATTTTCACACTTAACACAACCTGATATGGTACCATTCACGCAAGCCTGTAATGCCACCAATAGGCTAAAGCAGAATATGGGTTTAACTGAGCTTAAGTTTTCAGTCATAGTTTCCCTTGTAAAGAGCGTACAGAGTTGGCTAACGGGAAATATTTAACCTACTGTGGTTTTATCAGCAAGGAGCTTCTCAATGACCTCAATCAGACAGTCCTTCTGTTCTGGGTCCAAGCTGAGAGGAGACAACAGACATGTGTCAGGAAGTTAAGGAGCTGGATTCTATCTCTCTCTTTATGTCTATATCTCTTTCGTACAGACATCCCCCCCCTCCATGTTATACCTGTAGAGTTTGGGGATGGCGTGAGCTGCCGTCTTCCTCACATAGGGGGACATGTCGGAGGCAGCCTCTTTGATGGCCAGCATCATGATAGGGACAATAATGGTGACTCTGATGCTGGAGAGCACACGCAGAGCACTGGCCCGGATCAACTGGTTAGGGTCCTAGAAAGACAGACAGAGAGAGAGACAGCGAGAAACAGAGAGAGGGAGACAGAGACAGAGACAGAGAGAGAGAGAGAGAGAGAGAGAGAGAGAGAGAGAGAGAGAGAGAGCGAGAGAGAGAGAGACAGCGAGAAACAGAGAGGGAGACAGAGACAGAGACAGAGAGGGAGACAGAGAGAGAGAGAGACAGAGAGAGAGAGAGAGAGAGAGAGAGACAGAGAGAGAGAGAGAGCGAGACAGAGAGAGAGAGAGCGAGACAGAGAGAGAGAGAGAGCGAGACAGAGAGAGAGAGAGAGACAGAGAGAGAGAGAGAGACAGAGAGAGAGAGAGAGAGAGAGAGAGAGAGAGAGAGAGAGAGAGAGAGAGAGAGAGAGAGAGAGAGAGAGAGAGAGAGAGAGAGACAGCGAGAAACAGAGACAGAGAGGGAGACAGAGAGAGAGCGAGACAGAGAGAGAGACAGAGAGAGAGAGAGAGAGAGAGAGAGAGACAGAGAGAGAGAGAGAGCGAGACAGAGAGAGAGAGAGAGAGCGAGACAGAGAGAGAGAGAGAGCGAGACAGAGAGAGAGAGAGAGAGAGAGAGAGAGACAGAGAGAGAGAGAGAGAGAGAGAGAGAGAGAGAGAGAGAGAGAGAGAGAGAGAGAGAGAGAAATGTTAAGAGATCATTGAATGACTCAATTAATTCAATTACTTCCTTTATTATACACATGGCTATTATTTACTGCTGGGAGGCTCTGTAGGTCCAGTGTGAATTCAGTGAAGTGTCAAAAACACCATGACCGGCCTCCCGGGTGGCGCAGTGGTTAAGGGCGCTGTACTGCAGCGCCAGCTGTGCCACCAGAATTTCACGCCCAGGCTCTGTCGTAACCAGCCATGACCGGGAGGTGAGTGGGGCGACGCACAATTGGCATAGCGTCGTCCGGGTTAGGGAGGGTTTGGCCGGTAGGGATATCCTTGTCTCATCGCGCACCAGCGACTCCTGTGGCGGGCCGGGCGCAGTGCACGCTAACCAAGGTTGCCAGGTGCACGGTGTTTCCTCCGACACATTGGTGCGGCTGGCTTCCGGGTTGGATGCGCGCTGTGTTAAGAAGCAGTGCGGCTTGGTTGAGTTGTGTATCGGAGGACTTATGACTTTCATCCTTCGTCTCTCCCGAGCCCGTACGGGAGTTGTAGCGATGAGACAAGATAGTAGCTACTAACAATTGGATACCACGAAATTGGGGAGAAAAAGGGGGTAAAAATTCAACAACAACAAACAAAAAAACAAAACAAAAAAACCCACCATGACCATCAATCATAGAGAAACCTACTGATATGCTACATGTATCAACCTTCCAGCTTTTTGGACCAAGTTGGACCTTGTGGGGCAGCGAGGATAGAGTGACAAAAAAACGAGATCTCTAATCTCAGAATTAACTATCGATTGGCTATTAATCTGTGAGAGAGAGAGAGAGTGGAAGGGAAAGAAAAAAAAGAGGTGAACACTGGAAATGGAAAGGGGAGAGAGAGATGAGACCTAGCTATTTCTTTATTAACCTCCTCTGGAATCTCCTCTCAGCTTCAGTAGGAGAGCAGGTGAAACAGATGGTTATTGTAAAATGGCTGGAGAGGAATCCCCTGCTCCTGCTGTGTATGTGTCTGTGTCTGAAGAAAGAAATAATGATCTTACGACTTTGATAATTGAACTCTTTTTGTCTTGTCATAACACCACCATCGGATCATGTCACGTGTTCCCAACTCAATGGACACCCTTTACTCCAGAGTAGATAGAAGTTGCTGCTGACCACAGGTCCAGGGTCAGATATCTTTGTCTCCCTCCAATGGTTAAGGTTAGGATCAGGGGTAGGATATCTAATGCTAGATCTGTGGTGATGGGCAAGGTGACTGACCTTCAGGCCTCTCTGAAAGGTTGAAATGGAGAGCAGAGCCAGATCCTGCTGCTCCTCAGCATAGCGCACCAGGTACACATAGACCAGCTTCTTCACCTGAGATAGTGAAGAGATCGGGGAAGAGGAGAGAGGGGGGGAACTTGAGACATGACGGTACAACACACCATTGGATATATTACCCAAAACCTGCCATTTACCAATCTACTATGCTTGCCAGTCACTGGCATTCATAGGCAGTCTATAAGCAAAACCATCACCTTAATATTTGCCTCGCATCCACACCTTGTTTCACATGAAACAGAGCAATATTCAGTCTGGATGCAAGACAACCTAAACATTACCAAGCCTTCAACTACTCTTGTGCCTCTATATTGTTTGCTTCATTGTCTGCTTGAGATAGTTTACAAAATGAAAATAATGGGCAATTTCTCCAATTAAGGTATTAACTGTTTCATATATAGGCCTATGCACGGCTCAAAGATCTAAAAAAGTAACGCTCGGGCCAGCCAGTACCTCCCTGAAAAATAAATGTATATGTGACCTCAACTTCATGCAACAGTATATGTGGGATATCCAAGACTTACCTCGATGTTCTTGCAGGCCACATTCTTCACCACTGCTGGGAAGAGGTCAGAGGCATTCTTCCCTCTGGCGATCATCTGGGGATCACAAACCCAGTACAGAACAGTCACACACTGGACTGCACTGTCAAAACCATCCATTTAGCCGTATGTTATTGGATTAGTGAGAAATGATGAACACTCAAATGCATAGCAGCAGACAGTAGCCTGAATCTCAAATGACAGTGTGGGCTTTAAAGAAAGAATTTATGTCCATGTGGAATGGAGTCAAACACATGATTTCATATGTTTGATATGGTAAAAATGTATTCAGTTCTAGACATTACAATGAGCCCGTCCTCCTATAGCTTCTCCCGCCAGCCTCCACTGTAGTACACGTTCTGCTGTTCTATTGCATATGCAATGATGTTCGAGAGAAAAAAAAACAGTCTTTGTTGTTTGCAGTAACTTTGTTGTTGTGATATCCCAAACTGACGTGGCAGTTTCAGCCATTAAGGATTCCCGCTTTAAAGGTAAACCCAGCAATATGACATCAAACACACACACAATGAGATGTAGCTGTTGTCACGTCACATGGTGACAATACTGAAGTCATCCCTGGGCAGATGGATGTAACCTGTTCTCTGAGCAATTTCATGGTGACATTTCCTCGTTGCTGACTGATGACCTCATCACTGTGCACGCAGCTCCACAACACCAAAACAAAAACTTTGGGTTTGCTGGACGTTTATCCACACTGACCAACCACCCTCCCATCGTTGTTGACATAAGTAATCATCTGTTTTATGTAACCATACCAAACGTAACATATCATACTAAATTGGGTTTCTCGGAATTACGTACAGAATAATACGAAATGCTCTGAGACCAGGTCGTCGCAGGGTTAATAAGCCCGCCACTCACTGCACTACTAGATATATCTTCGCAAATCTACGAAAAATATAAACGCTCTGTCACAACAAAAATACTAAATTGGATAAGTCCAATCGATTGTGAGATATGGCTTATACATTTTATATGATACATTTTGGGTCGCAGGTTCACAATTTTACCTTTTCTGAGATCGCTGCCCATCAAAGAGGAAAAAGCCACAGGTTGATGCAACAGCACATGCAGGAGGGGGCTGCTCATAAAACACAACACACCGGCAGTTTTCAAAATAGCCTACATCAGAATTTTGCACACCACAACACGCCTTTTAGCCTACTATATTGTCAGAAGCATCATCAGACCTCGGTAGTAGCCTATTTATCTCTCTTTCAATGCTCTGGAAACCAAGCAGAAAATCCTGTGCTCTAAAGATGGCATCATAGCCACACAAATACATTATAGGATAATTGTCGATCTGATCAGAAACAGTGTGCTCACAACCTTGATCTCCTAAATTATGTTGCTGATGTATTTTTGTATTTTGAATTTTGGAATATATAGAGCGCAATAGAGCCCCACGGTGGAGGTGTCATAATACCCATAAACCCTAGCAGCCAAACAGGGACATGGTTTTTCCACCATTCATTTTTGCCATAGGGAATTTTAGAAACACTTCAAATAAGGGCTGTGTTTCGTGTAGGCTTACACTGGCGTGATGTTTTGATAACCATGTAAATCTCTCTCGGACAAGGTGACTTATCAATATATTCGGCTCCATTTCCTCTCAGATTCAGAAATGCTAATTAGTAAATCCCTGCAAGCTCCTGCACGTCATCGCTAAGAATACTTTTCCATTTGATAAAATTTGCCTACATTCTCTTGCTCGCTCGAGGAAGGCAATTTGGGGTAATAATAGTATATTTGATCTACCCCGATGAAAACTTGGATGTGAGCATGAAACACATTTCAATAGATGCATGCATCAGTACCTAAGCTATCTATTATAACTACAACAGAAATTCATTTACAAGGATATGTTCGGTGTCAGCTGGCTTCTGGATGAAATGTATAATCAAATGATACATTTGTTTGATAAATAATCCTTATAGCCCATATATGTCATCCCATGAAGCGGAGGTTATGTTGTACACTCACTAGTCTTCCCCTATCAATTTACTAGATATATGATATGATCACACCATGCAATGAGGGAAGTAGCCTACAGTCAGAGAGGGAAGAAGGACAAATGTGTAAACTGCAGCCCGCAATTAGAGACGTTCCTGCATGTGGGCATTCTTGCATATGCAGGACTGCCCCACCCCCAACCCCCTCGAGCATCCCATTGGTTCCTTCATGAACAACCCCCCTCGAGCACCCCATTGGTTCCTACATCAACGTCCCCCCTCAAGCATAACATCTTCATGCTTGTGTGACATGTTGAATGTGGGTCAAAAGGGAAATAAAAGTATTATCCGAGTGTCCTTCACTCACGCCTGCCCTCACCGTCGTTAACAGAACTGCAGGAAAACAGTGCCCGACAGGCAGGGTCAAGAGGACACTGTCTACCGGTTGCCCCGTTTCCAGTTAGTACAGCACGCGGGAGGCTGGAGTGAGACCATGTGCTAGCTAACTAGCTAGTGTAACCGGTGTCAAATGGGTAGCGGGGTGCACGCTAATAGAGTTTCAAAATCGATGACGTCACTCGCTCTGAGACTTTGAAGTAGTAATTTCCCTTGGTCTGCAAGGCTTTTGTGGAGCGATAGGTAACGATGCTTCGAGGGTGTCAGTTGTTGATGTCTGCAGAGGGTCCCTGGTTCGAGCCCAGGTTGGAGCGAGGAGAGGCACGGAGGCAACACTGTTACACTAGTTTGCGACACCATGTGCTTGCTTGCTAGTTAGCTAGCAGATTGTGTAACCCCCGCCTGCTGTGTACCGGAGAAAACCGTGCCCGACAGGTGGGGGCAAAGGACACTGTCTACCAATGTTGTCCCCGCCTACTGCTAACTACTCTGGTACACCGCAGGCGGGGGCGACACTGTGTACTTGCGACACAGTATGCTATCTTACTAGTTAGCGAACCAGCACATGGTGTCGCCCCCACATGTCGTGTACCGGAGTCCTATTTAGGACTAGCTGACTAAGCTAGCACACAGTGTCCTTCGCTCCCACCTGCCGAACACCTGCCCTTGCCGTCATTAACAGAGCTGTGGGAAAACACTGCCAAACAGGCAGGGGCGAAGGACACGTGTGTACTAGTTATAGCTAGTTACCATTGTTGCCCCCGGAATTAGGATTAGGTTAGCGCCTTTCCTCATTGCTTACCAGAGATCTCAGAAAAGGTAAAATTGTGAACCCACCACAGGAGGTTGGTGGCACCTTAATTGGGGAGGTTGGGCTAGTGGTAATGGCTGGAGCGGAATAAGTGGAATGGTATCAAATACACAGTTTCCATGTGGTTGAGCCATTTGCACCGTTCTGGCAATTATTATGAGCCGTTTTCCAATCCGCAGCCCCCTGTGGAACAGATTATTTCAATTCACTGTATCACAATTTCAGTTGGTCAGAAGTTAACATACACTAAGTTGACTGTGCCTTTAAACAGCTTGGGAAATTCCATAAAACGATGTCATGGCTTTAGAAGCTTCTGATAGGCTAGTTGACATAATTTGAGTCAATTGGAGGTGTACCTTTGGATGTATTTAAAGGCCTACCTTCAAACTAAGTGCCTCTTTGCTTGACATCATGGGAAAATCAAAAGACCTCAGAAAAAAATTGCAGACCTCCACAAGACTGGTTGATCCTTGGGAGCAATTTCCAAACGCCTGAAGGTACCACTTCCATCTGTACAAACAATAGCATGCAAGTATAAACACCATGGGACCATGCAGCCGTCATACCGTCTCCTAGAGATGAACATACTTTTGTGCGAAAAGTGCAAATCAATCCAAGAACAACAGCAAAGGACGATGAAGATGCTGGAGGAAACAGGTACAAAAGTATCCTGAGAGGCCGCTCAGCAAGGAAGAAGCCACTGTTTCCAAACCGCCATAAAAAAGCCAGACTACGGTTTGCAACTGCACATGGGGACAAAGATCGTACTTTTTGGAGACATGTCCTCTGGTCTGATGAAACAAAAATAGAACTGAAAAAGGGGGAGGCTTGCAAGCTGAAGAACACCATCCCAACCATGAAGCACCGGGGTGGCAGCATCATGTTGTGGGGGTGCATTGCTGCAGGAGGGGACCTACTACTACTACTACCTACTACTGCTGTCTATTTTGGTGCACTTCACAAAATAGACAGCATCATGAAGAAGTAAAATGATGTGGATATATTGAAGCAACATCTCAAGACATCAGTCAGGAAGTTAAAGCTTGGTCGCAAATGGGTCTTCCAAATGGACAATGACCCCAAGCATACTTCCAAAGTTTTGACAAAATGGCTTAAGGACAACAAAGTAAATGTATTGGAGTGGCCATCACAAAGCCCTGATCTCAATCCCATATAACATTTGTGGGCTGATCTGAAAAAGCGTGTGCAAGCAAGGAGGCCTACAAACCTGACTCAGTTACACCAGCTCTGTCAGGAGTAATGGGCCAAAATTCACCAAATGTATTGTGGGAAGCTTGTGGAAGGCTACTCGTAACGTTTGACCCAAGTTAAACAATTTAAAGGCAATGCTACCAAATACTAATTGAGTGTATGTAAACTTCTGACCCACAGCGATGTGATGAAAGAATGTGATGAAAGAAATAAAAGCTGAAATAAATCACTCTCTCTACTATTATTCTGACATTTCATATTCTTAAAATAAAGTGGTGATCCTAACTGACCTAAAACTGGGAATTTTTACTAGGATTAAATGTCAGGAATTGTGAAAAACTGAGTTTAAATGTATTTGGCTAAGGTGTATGTAAACTTCCGACTTCAACTGTATATGTCATAACTCACAAACGATTGGACTTCCCCAATTCAGTATTTTGATTGTGAGAGAACGTTTATATTTTTTATATATTTGCGTTATTCCAAAAAGTTCTATCTACCATTGCAGTGAATGGTGGGGCTGTAAATCAGATTTGTTATGGTATTTCCACACTGAGTTTGAAAATGATAATGCCCTTTTAGTGTAAAAAATAAACACCCAGAATTTCAGCCTGTTCAGGTGAGATGGAGTTTTTGGCCCACAGCATGACATCACATATTTTATTTGCATATGTATCCTCCTACTTTGAAGGGGTAAGCAGGGTAGACTCTGGAGTCTAGACCTGGGTGTTAAACTCATTTTGCCCTGGGGGCCACATTTGGCCACACTGACAATTAGTTATATTTCCAAAGCCATCAACATTTTTGCTAAAACAGTCCTCTATCTATTATTTGGGGAATTTTCTATGCTCACTGGCAGTGAGTGATTATTAGTGAGATGTAAACAGTCAAGAAACTGTATGAATAGAGGTCCATTATAATTTCTACATAATTTCAATTTCGTTTTATTTATTTTAAAGTATATTGTCGCCCCCACACACATTTTTTAAACTCAAACCACACGAGGGCCGGATTGGACGCCCTCACAGACGGATCCGGCCCGTGGGTCGTATTTTTGACACCCCTGGCCTAGACGATTATATCCGCCAATCAGGATTGTGTATATAAAAATAAATATAAGGAGGCTCAGCGAAATGATAAAACCTGTATTTGGAGTTATTTTCATAAAATAAACAGTATTTTTTTTTAGACATACAGTGATGATATTATTATTTTTTAAGACAGCATGGCTTTAAATATGTTAACCAATTATCCTATCCTTTTGTCAAAGTAGACTGAACATGAAACCTTGTACTTTGTGTAACAGTACTGGGGGCAGGCAACCTACATTCGCAGTCGAACGGACTTATATTTGACCACAAACTTACCTCGGCCTAGCTTCATTTTCCCCTCCACCTCTCTAACTATTCTGAGATATAAATTATGCAGTGACGGCTGCTCTGCTTCAGTAGTAAGAAACTGACACCAATAATGAATATTCTCTCGCCTTCTCTTACAGCTGTCGTCCTTGATGGGACGTCTGGGATCAGTCTTAGGAACGGCAGATATTCAACCTCAATACCTCAGGCTATTCTTGTTATCAGGAGCACATTTTCGACAGTAGCAGAGGAGGAAATGATTTATGCGAATGAGGAAAGAGAAAGTGTACTCCAGAAAATAAACTGTTCTGCCTTTACAATTACATAATTAATGTCATGAATATTTTAAAAGCTACTGTATTCATAATAGATGTCGATTGGAAAATGCAAAGGGTGCCACTGACGTATGCGCTAATTGGGACAGCCAGGAGGGTAACACACAAGTTTGAAGACTAAAGCCTACGGATGGTTGTCGAAGCTTGGACTATGACCCTTTATCAACCACCAGAAGGATATAAGATATGGAAGGATATAGGATGAATGAATAGAATGAATCTATGATTTCCAAAATA
Source organism: Oncorhynchus mykiss (assembly GCF_013265735.2). Lineage (NCBI taxonomy): Eukaryota > Metazoa > Chordata > Actinopteri > Salmoniformes > Salmonidae > Oncorhynchus > Oncorhynchus mykiss. Next base: position 53,745,390 of record NC_048566.1, on the reverse strand, counting down.
GTGTGGGCTACTGTGTTTACAGAAATCAGAATTACTCAACGAGTAAGATCTGAAACTTTACCAAGGACATGGGGTGGAAAATGTCAAAATTACAGCAAAAGCACTGAAAACAGATTTGAAAGTATGTTTTTTTGAGTATTTTTTTTATGATGGACAGAAGGTGTCAAGGTGACAGTGAATCCTCTTCGAAAATATTGAGTCTGTTTCTCTTTTTACTCCCGTTTGGTTATTTTGAGAGAGAGAGAGAGAGAGAGAGAGAGAGAGAGAGAGAGAATATTGAACGTTTTTTCCAAAGATTCCTCATGTGCTTGATTTCTCGCCTCCACCTGAGTAATCAAGGAAAGACTTCTGAGATTCACCCAGTGAGTTTTTTGTTGTTGAAGATGGGGGTGGTTGACAGTGGAGATGAAGACAGCAGTACTCACAGCCACAATCCTCTTCATAGCTTCCAGTTTCAGGGAGTCTTTGTTGCTGTCCAGCATCTCTTTCAAGTCATCATGTCTGGGGGAAGAAGAAGGAAGAGTCTTCAATTACTGAAGTTATCCAGACTAGCAACTTTCTGGTGTAAAGGTAATTAGCAACCTTGCCTGAGACCTGAAGACTCACTTTAGACTCCCTGAGCTTATTCCTAAGGCTTTAGCTCAGCAGGCTAAAACAGTTTGTGGAGTGCCGATGACCCCGTTTTCACACCAAGTTGATCACACTAACAGACATCTACGTCTGTGGTTGAGAGCAACTTCTACCTCGAGCATGTAACTATGGCAGCTGATGGGTAACGAGATACTTCTGGGTCCCGTTCAGTAGGCACGAAACCATCATAATTTTTCAATAAGAAGCACTCATATTTGTTTTCTATTTTAACATAGATGTAGGAAAAAACAGGATGAGGGACATGTCAAAATCCATATTTTTTTGCACTTTAGCAAGTCTTTATTCATATCAAAATGTATTGAACTTTCCATGTGGTCTATATTAAAGGGTACAATTCAATATCGGTGCACAATTCTTACTTTTAAAAAATCTAAGGGATGCAAAATGTACTCTATTCTTGGAACGACCCACGAGACGAGATTTGGAAGGATGGCCACGCGAGACTATATTTGACATGCTACGTAAATATTGCAATGTAGGCTTGATCGAATATAGAGCTATGAGTCTAGGTTGACAATATTAAACTAACTGAAATCTTTCGAACAGCAATCCCAACCTATTTGTGACACTGTACGTTGAGTAGCGAAGCACGTTTTTGCAGTGGCTTGACTCATTCACTCATCATGGCTCTACTCTGTATTGTGGAAGCTTTGTTATTGTTTCAACTGCGGATTGCCCCTTTAAGGCTGTCACGAGAGACTACCTGTTCAGTAAAGCCACAAAGCCAGTCCCAGTGACAGCACAATGGTTACATTTAATCCCATGCTATCGAGTCTGAAGATATGAAACAGTATATCAATGACTATTTGGTTAAATGGTTTACTCAGAATATAGAAAAAAAGCTAGACTATAGATATGAATTATGTGAATTATTCAATTAGAAGTGCAGTGAACATCTCAGTATATATCTCAGGCTTGGATGTGAGGGATGATGCTTTCCAATCTACCTCATTGATACTATAACTGCCTATTTAACTTTCAGTCTAGAGATACTGTATGCTCAGCAAATAGTTAAGTGATTAGTTTGGGTTGGTCATCATCTCTGATCATTAACATTGTGCCCCCCCCCTCCATACACTTCTAAGGAGCAGCAACTTGGGCACTAAGTAACAATGCTATTAAAGTAACTACGCAATTCCAAGTAACAACGCTATTCATGGCTAATTGAAACCAGTTTAGACTAAATAGTGTAAGGGCCAATAAAGCAATACATCATAAGACAATACATCAAAACCATGACTGTCCCTAAAGAAAGCATTTAAGACAGTGGTTTTAACTTTTTTTTTACTAAATGTAATCCTATGGTGAGCTAAATATGGGAGAAACGTGGGAAGAATGCAGAGGGACAACAGAAGACCAAGCAACTCGCAGTCGAATTCCCCGTCTTCATGGATATATTCACTAACTGTTAAATACTCATCTGAATTAAGCCTGAACAGTGTAAAAATAGGCCTCAACACGATGGCACATGTCGCAAAAATGCTCCTGCTCCCGTACACACACATGTGCACATGCATACAGACATAGACACACACACACACACACACACACACACAAAGAGCCCTCCTGGAGCCTGTTATTCACACTTGGCTGGGGAGATGTCCAAACAGGCCCTGAGAGAGACAGTCCAACACCACAGCACAACACTCTATAGTTTGTGTGAAAGATAAAACACACACGGTGTTTCTATGGCAACAGTCATTCGTTTCTTTAGCACAGGTGATCAATGGAGTCGTTAGTAAGATCCCCCCCCCCAGCTAACTAATTTCACATAAGAGATAGGGCATGCAGGCAGAGTGTGAATTATCCTGTGACATTCGGGGGTGTAATTTTTTTTGAATGGGAATTCCTATTTGGCGTGCACTTTTTTTTATGGGCCTAATAGTAAAAGACATGTATTTTAACAGTACACATGTAGTGCAATTTAATGTGGAGTTAACACAAGCAGTCATGATTTTCTCATCTGATTGTTAAACAAATCTCTTTAAAAAAAAAAGTGGGCTACCTGTGCACAATCGTCCAGTCCAAAAGAATTCCAGCATCTAAACAGTGCACTGTGCACCTGCCATTTGATGGGAAAGAGACATCTGTTACAAAACACCAAAACGTGTAACGACATTCGACGATTGCCATTAGACCTACAGTCTGAATTCGTTTGATGCGTCTTGCTGACAAATGTACCTTTTTTTTTTGTCAAAAGAAAAGTCGGGACACCTGAAAAGGGGCTGAAATACGGGATTCAAGTACAGCGGTGTTTGTCCCGAGCTCATCCATGCAGAAAACTGTGAGGGCCCAGTTGAAACAATGTTGCAAGTTCGCTAGCGAAAGCTCAACCCACTGGGAACACACTGGTTGAATCAACATTGTTTCCACGTCATTTCAATTAAATGACATTGAACCAACGTGGAATAGACATTGAATTGATGTCTGTGCCCAGTGAGAGACAGAAAAAGGCAGAGATAAAAAGGAAGACAGGAGAGGAATGCGATTGAAAGAACCTAAACCAACTGTGTCACTGGTTTAAACCATGTCAGAGATGTGGGGGTGTTCGTTTCATTTGGAATAAGCTTTTATTTTCATATTTGACACTGTAGCATCACAGTACACAATTGCATTTTAAGCAACTAGGAGAATGGTTAGACTAAAGTTTGACGAAAGTTTGAGTTTTGTTGCATCTCATTCGGTGACCATGATCCCCTGTAATTCATGCACTTTACTATCATAACTGATTTGGTATTGACCATGCTCTGTTTAAAAGCCGCCTATATTAATATGTTACTGGAAAAAGCACACAGATGCCTGCTCATTTGCTGATAGTCTCAATAGTGTACTCTACAGACACTTTACGGTAACTTACTGGCAGCCAGTTGCCTGTATGTTACCGTTAATGTCACTGTACACTATTTTACGGTATCCAATACTGTTACTGTAACTGATTTATTGTATCAATAATGCTACTGTAGCCATTTTACGTTAACATATACTCTTACCGTAATCTTTGGCATTGTTGTTTTAAGGTAATGTACAGGCAACCGGAACTTCACTCTCACTAACGGTACAACAAATGTAGCCTCTTACAAGGCATGCCTAAAAACATGTTAATGAGCCAGAAACAACAATATCATGCACCCACTAGTGGTCAAAACGTTTTTGGCACTCCAAAAATACGGTAGGGTACTGTATTCTGTCAAGTAGAATTACAATACCATTTGAAATAAAGCAAATATTTACAGTAATGTACTGTTAAACTAAAGTTAATTTGGAATTGACGGTATCATTTAACAGTTATGCCTAAAATCATCCAGAGTGCATTGCGATTTACATCAATTTACTGTAAATACTTGTCATTGTTCATTCTATGTGTTTGTAGGCAGTCCCCTGCCCCTGTAATATGTTTGGATGTACTGTACCTTCCTTTCTAACTGAAAGCAATACCACATTATTGGAAAGATGGGAGGAGTTCATAACCTGTGGTGCCCCACAGGGTTCAGTGCTAGGATCCATTCACTTAATCTATACATGCTGTACTGTAGTAGTACCTTCTCAATATCACACTTACACTCCTATGTGGTAAAAGCTTACAACGATACACCCATGCATAAAGACACTTGAATTCTATCCAAAAAGAGGATAATATCATATTGATACATTTATAGTCAGTCCAGGCCAGCCTGAAATGGTTCTGTAAAATTCCTAATATGTAGCTATTTGATCTGTTCCGTCTTAATGTGTTCATGGGCCATTTGGGGAGCAAAGACACAAAGACCTTGGTTCCATCCCAAATCACAGCCTATTCCCTATGCACTACTTTTGACCAGAGCCCTATGGGCCCTGGTCAAATGTAGTACACTAAATAGGGACTATGGTGCCATTTGGGACACATATTTTCTCTAAATAGCAGCCCCATTTGCTGAGAGCCTGCTGAATGTGAAAGGAGATGGGTTTTTCATTGGGCCAGGGTGAGGGAGATTTGTTCATCTGTCATCCACGCGAGTGGCAATGGGGACAGACTAGCTGCAACACGTGTGGGCTTAGAATCATGCTGAGGGGATCTGAGGTGATATTTTCTCTTCCCCTTCACCTCCCTACACACACACACACACGCACACACAATATCTTCCAAATTGATTTTATTATATGCTACACAGAGATTCTCTACAAATCCTATGAGAATAGGAACAATTGATCATTTTTAACCATGGCCTGATTATCTTACCTGTTTGGCAGAAACTCATGAGATTACTTATTCCAGTAAACTAGCCTATGTATAAGTAATCTCGTCCCCCAAGCCGGCTCTCACTCTGTTGAACCAATTGAGCCTGGGGAGGTCCATGTATAAGCCATTTCTGATCAATACACTACTGCATGCATTCATACAAACAAAACTCTGACCTAATAATACGTAGTCCGTTTGAAAAGCATTCTTTCATTAATATTGCTCAAGGAAATTAATTTATTTGCAGTATGAGTTTTAATGTGTATATTAAATCATATTGCTGTTTCTGTTTCTCTGCTAATTATAATAATTACTGGGATGTTTGGATGCAAGTCTTCAACACTCAAGCACAAGTCAACAGCATTGCAATGCAATGTGGTGTAGCACACTGTTCCAATGTTAGTTAAAGCTGTAACTTTTTGGGCGACGCAACCAAAAATTCACATAGAAATGTGAGTTATAAAATTCACATAGAAATGTGAGTTATAGATCTGTCATTCTCATTGAAAACAAGTCTAAGAAGCGGTAGATCTGCTCTATGTGTGCTATTTCTAAGCTTCCCGTTCTTAAACCTGCACTGCGTAACTGTGTGTACATTGTCTTTAGAGACCTCTGGCAAGAATGCAATATTTTTTTCTAGATTTGAACACGATATCCCAGAAACCCCAGCTCTTATTGGTTGTCGCCGCTGGGATGACGTAGCACAGGCCGGGGCAATTATTTTACATGGGGGGCCACATTAGATTTTTGCCATCGTGGGCCAGAATCATATTACAGGATTATACATCATGTGTTTGACTGTGTTAACAGATATATCTACTGTAAATTACATCCAGATATGCTACTTATTTAACATGCACAGAAATAAACCACTTCTATGTTTTCTCCTTTTGGTAGATATTTTCATTTTTAAACATGCAATGAACTACACGGAGGGAAAAGTACACTGTGCATTCAGCAACACGGACAGAACTCTTGTTAACTCTTAAGGATCCGCCCCCTTTTTTCAATTTTCGCCTAAAATGACATACCCAACTCTAACTGCCTGTAGCTCAGGCCCTGAAGCAAGGATATGCATATTCTTGGTACCATTTGAAAGGAAACACTTTGCAGTTTGTGGAAATGTGAAAGGAATGTAGGTGAATATAACACAATAGATCTGGTAAAAGATAATACAAAGAAAAAACCAACCGTTCTTTTGTAATTTTTGGTACCATCATCTTTGTAATGCAAGAGAAAGGCCATAATGTATTATTCCAGCCCAGGTACAATTTAGATTTTGCCCACTAGATGGCAGCAGTGTGTGTGTAAAGTTTTAGACTGATCCAATGAACCATTGCATTTCTGTTCCAAATGTTGTATCAAGACTGCCCAAATGTTCCTAATTGGTTGATTAATAACTTTCCATGTTCAAATTTGTGCACTCTCCTCAAACAATAGCATGGTATTATTTCACTGTAATAGCTACTGTAAATTGGACAGTGCAGTTAGATTAACAATCATTTAAGCTTTCTGCCAATATCAGATATGTCTATGTTACAACATCATGCTAATCACATTAGCCTACGTCCTGTGGAAGGGACACCGATCCCGAAGAAGATTTATTAACGGGTATGCACAAAAACACAAGAAAGAGAGAGAGCTCAACATTACATTTAAACTAGTCAATGTGAGGAATGAAGTCTCTGAAGGGCATTGACTAGAGTAGTGAAGTCAGGTATAGTTTCTGACGTCGCTATGCGCAGATTTGCTGAGAGGTGAGAGTCAGTAAGAGATGATCTTTGCCTTGACTTGTTATATTTCATCACTGAAAATGTCTGTTCACATACATAGGTTGACCCAAACAGTACAAACATCTTCTGCGCATGACCCCTAATCTTTGGAAAGTTTTGTTAATCGAGAGATGCATAGAACCTCATCAGTGACATTGTTTTGAATAGTTCTCCAATCACTGCATCAGACTGAAGATCGATAAGCTCAAGTTGCATGTCAGTGGGAGCGTTATCCACGTTGAAGGTGAAAGGAGAGGAAACCAACAGCATGTCATTTTCCAAGCTTTTTAAATCCTCAAAACGGAGAGGAAACTCACCGTTCAAAGCACACAGCAGCGATGTATACTTCTCCCGCTGGTCATCTGATAGGGAACAGACTAGTAGTGTCGGAAGGTGGGTGAGATTGTTAGAATCTACTTGGCGGTTCAGGAGGAGTAATTTTCCCTTGAAGGCTTTGACAAGGCTGTACATCTGGGATGCAAAAAGGCCCTTCCCTTGTAGTTTGGAATTCAGTTCATTCATGTGGGCCATGATGTCCACAGTGAAGGCAAATTCAGCCAACCATTCTTTATCTTGAGGTTGAGGGAATTCCACATATTTTCCTTTAATTTGCAAAAATTCAGCAAATCTCTGACTTCAGGTCCCACACCTTTTTAAGCACATTTCCCAAACAGCCATCTCATGTTTGTGTGGTAGGGGAGATCTGCATGACCCAACCCTGTCTCTTCCAACAGTGAGACAAACTGCCTGTGGTTTAAAGATTTTGCTCTTATGAGGTTTACCACTTTTGTGACTGTATCCACAACAAGGCTCATTTTCAGAACACCCACCTGATGAATAATGCAATGCAGGAAAATCATTTTCTGATCTGGGTTCAGCTCAGCTACTTGATCTTGTGTCCTTTTCAAAAGGCCAACGTTTTTTCCTGTCATGTTTGGGCACCAATCCGTGGTGACACTGGATAACTTTTCAAAACTCAGTCCCAAATCAAAAACTGAAAAATTGGGCGTGCAAAATTATTCAGCCCCTTTACTTTCAGTGCAGCAAACTCTCTCCAGAAGTTCAGTGAGGATCTCTGAATGATCCAATGTTGACCTAAATGACTAATGATGATAAATACAATCCACCTGTGTGTAATCAAGTCTCCGTATAAATGCACCTGCACTGTGATAGTCTCAGAGGTCCGTTAAAAGCACAGAGAGCATCATGAAGAACAAGGAACACACCAGGCAGGTCCGAGATACTGTTGTGAAGAAGTTTAAAGCCGGATTTGGATACAAAAAGATTTCCCAAGCTTTAAACATCCCAAGGAGCACTGTGAAAGTGATAATATTGAAATGGAAGGAGTATCAGACCACTGCAAATCTACCAAGACCTGGCCGTCCCTCTAAACTTTCAGCTCATACAAGGAGAAGACTGATCAGAGATGCAGCCAAGAGGCCCATGATCACGCTGGATGAACTGCAGAGATCTACAGCTGAGGTGGGAGACTCTGTCCATAGGACAACAATCAGTCGTATATTGCACAAATCTGGCCTTTATGGAAGAGTGGCAAGAAGAAAGCCATTTCTTAAAGATATCCATAAAAAGTGTCGTTTAAAGTTTGCCACAAGCCACCTGGGAGACACACCAAACATGTGGAAGAAGGTGCTCTGGTCAGGTGAAACCAAAATTGAACTTTTTGGCAACAATGCAAAACGTTATGTTTGGCGTAAAAGCAACACAGCTCATCACCCTGAACACACCATCCCCACAGTCAAACATGGTGGTGGCAGCATCATGGTTTGGGCCTGCTTTTCTTCAGCAGGGACAGGGAAGATGGTTAAAATTGATGGGAAGATGGATGGAGCCAAATACAGGACCATTCTGGAAGAAAACCTGATGGAGTCTGCAAAAGACCTGAGACTGGGACGGAGATTTGTCTTCCAACAAGACAATGATCCAAAACATAAAGCAAAATCTACAATGGAATGGTTCAAAAATAAACATATCCAGGTGTTAGAATGGCCAAGTCAAAGTCCAGACCTGAATCCAATCGAGAATCTGTGGAAAGAACTGAAAACTGCTGTTCACAAATGCTCTCCATCCAACCTCACTGAGCTCGAGCTGTTTTGCAAGGAGGAATGGGAAAAAATGTCAGTCTCTCGATGTGCAAAACTGATAGAGACATACCCCAAGCGACTTACAGCTGTAATCGCAGCAAAAGGTGGCGCTACAAAGTATTAACTTAAGGGGGCTGAATAATTTTGCACGCCCAATATTTCAGTTTGTGACTTGTTAAAAAAGTTTGAAATATCCAATAAATGTCGTTCCACTTCATGATTGTGTCCCACTTGTTGTTGATTCTTCACAAAAAAATACAGTTTTATATCTTTATGTTTGAAGCCTGAAATGTGGCAAAAGGTCGCAAAGTTCAAGGGGGCCAAATACTTTCGCAAGGCACTGTATTAACCTCCTCCAATAAATATTTCAGTTGTGTGCTTCATTGACTGCACTGAAGCAAGCTCCTATGTCATTTCAAAGTCTAGGGTTATGCCTCATAACATGGAACCCAAACAGGCTGCGCGAGTGCGCCATCGTGCATACATTTATTTTGTCCCCCTACACCAAACGCGATCACGACACACAGGTTAAAATATCAAAACAAACTCTAAACCAATTACATTATTTTGAGAACAGGTCGAAAAGCATTAAACATTTATGGCAATTTAGCTAGTTAGCTTGCACTTGCTAGCTAATCTGTCCTATTTAGCTAGCTTGCTGTTGCTAGCTAATTTGTCCTGGGATATAAACATTGAGTTGTTATTTTACCTGAAATGCACAAGGTCCTCTACTCCGACAATTAATCCACACATAAAACGGTCAACCAAATCGTTTCTAGTCATCTCTCCTCCTTCCAGGCTTTTTCATCTTTGAACTTATATGGTGATTGGCATCTAAACTTTCATAGTATTTGGCTGCATTCTGTAATTTGATGTTGCTTATTTTCTTATCATTACAGGCTAAATTGCAAGAGATGTCCTTTAACGAAAGGGGAGAGGTGCTGGAGCTGGCCTCTTCCCATCTACATGGAGTGATTTTTGACATCATGGAGTACCGCAGAGCTATCCCGGGTTCTCCGGACAACCTCGCTGGTGCACCTGCATGAATTGCAGGGAGACTCCTGCACCTTACAACACACAACATCTGCCATTTCACCACTGCAGTATTCCATTGATTTATTAACAAGTATGTTTACATCATTGGATGGCCCTCGCTTCATATTCGTCGACAAACCCACTGACTCCAGGTCATCTATAAGTCTTTGCTAGGTAAAGCCCCGCCTTATCTCAGCTCACTGGTCACCATAGCAGCACCCACCCGTAGCGCACAGGTATATTTCACTGGTCACCCCCAAAGCCAATTCCTTTCAGTTCTCTGCTGCCAATGACTGGAACGAATTGCAAAAATCATTGAAGCTGGAGACTCATATCTACCTCACTAACTTTAAGCACCAGATCACTGCAGAGCAGCTCACAGATCACTGCACCTGTACATAGCCCATCTGTAAATAGCCCATCCACCTACCTCATACTGTTATTTTTGTTGTTGTTGCTCCTTTGTATCCCAGTATCTCTACTTGCACATTAATCTTCTGCACATCTATCACTCCAGTGTTTAATTGCTAAATTGTAAATATTTCGCCACTATGGCCTATTTATTGCCTTACCTCCCTTGCACACACTGTATATAGACTTTTTTATATTGTGTTATTGACTGTATGTTTGTTTATTCCATGTGTAACTCTGTGATGTTGTTTGTCGCACTGCTTTGCTTTATCTTGTCGAAGTTGTAAATGAGAACTTGTTCTCTACTAGCCTACCTGGTTAAATAAAAAGGTGAAATTAAACAGGTTAATACTTGAAATTAAACAGGTTAATACTTTCCACGACTACACTGTACTTTATTCTTCATTTGGATCCCAATTGTGAAAAATATTTAATATCTTTAGTTTTCCTTTCTTTTTTGAAATACTTTTTAGGGGGTAGATCAGCTGTAATAGTGCAGATAGATTGTGGCTTCTATCAATGTAATTGTCTGCCTCATTTCCAATCCCCTTTCAGTGCATTCGGAAAGTATTCAGACCCTTTCCCATTTTCCACATTTTGTTATGTTACAGCCTTATTCTAAAAATGATTTAATCAATCAAAAAAAGGTTCCTTAAATCTACATAGAAAACCCCATAATGAAAGTGTTTTTAGAAATGTTTGCAAATGTATTAAAATATTTTAAAAACAGATATACCTTATTGACATAAGTATTCAGACCCTTTGCCATGAGACTCGAAATTGAGCTCAGGTGCATCCCGTTTCCATTGATCATCCTTGAGATAGCCACAGCATGATTCTGCCACCACCATGCTTCACCGTAGAGATGGTGCCAGGTTTCCTCCAGATATGACGCTTGGCATTTAGGCCAAAGAGTTCAATATTGATTTCATCAGAACAGAGAATCTTGTTTCTCATGGTTGGTCTGAGAGTCCTTTTTGTGCCTTTTGTCAAACTCCAAGCGGGCTGTCATGTGCCTTCACTGAGGAATGGCTTCCATCTGGCCACTTTATCACAAAGGCCTGATTGGTGGAGTGCTGCAGAAATGGTTGTCCTTCTGGAAGGGTTCTCCCATCTCCACAGAGGAACTCTGGAGCTCTGTCAGAGTGACCATTGGATTCTTGGTCACCTCCTCTACCCAGATTGCTCAGTTTGGCCGGGTGGCCAGCTCTGGGAAGAGTCTTGGTGGTTCCAAACTTCTTCCATTTAAGAATGATGGAGGCCACTGTGTTCTTGGGGACCTTCAATGCTGCAGACAGTTTTGGTACCCTTACCCTCGACACAATCCTGTCTCGCAGCTCTACGGAGAATTAATTTGACTTCATGGCTTGGTTTTTGCTCTGACATGCACTGCCAACCTTATATAGACAGGTGTGTGCCTTTCCAAATCATATCCAATCAATTGAATTTACCACAGGTGGACGCCAATCAAGTTGTAGAAACATCTCAAGGATGATCAGGGGAAACACGATGCACCTGAGCTCAATTTCGAGTCTCATAGCAAAGGGTCTGAATACTTATGTAAATACGATATTTCAGGTTTTTATTTTCAATACATTTGCAACCTTTTTTCGCTTTGTCATGATTACGTGTTGTGTGTAGATTGATGAGGGGAAAATATTTTATCCACATTTTAGAATAATGCTGTAATGTAACAAAATATGGAAAAAGTGAAGTGGTCTGAATACTTTCTGAATGCATTGTAATTTTTTGTAAATATACAGTACCAGTCAAAAGTTTGGACACTTTCTTTCTTTATTCTTTATTTTTACTATTTTCTACATTGTAGAATAATAGTGAAGACATCAAAACTATGAAATAACATTTTTGCAATCATGTAGTAAGCAAAAACATGTTAAACAAATCACAAAATATATTTCATATTTGAGATTCTTCAAAGTAGCCACCCTTTGCCTTGATGACAGCTTTGGCAACTCTTGTCAGCAGTGTGCTGACAAGCTATTAGCTAACGTTAGCTAGCTAATACGAACTATTGGACATGTGGCTTGAAAACAATCAAAAAAGTAATCCAAAATATTACTGGCATACATATTTACAAAAAAAGCGATTTCTGCATATTGCACCTTTGTTATGAAGCTCACTTCAATAGTTTCCTGTCATACATAAATCAGTGGTTCAGTGGATGATCCTCAATCTATTATTCCATATGTGATTTTTCTAAATTGAGAGACTGATAAACTTTGATATACTGTATTTTAAAGGCTTCCAGATATACACAAGTCCAAACAAGTTTAACGTGGAACTGATCAAATGTGCAGCAGTCTTTTGATGATGAGTGACAAGTATCTCTAATTAAATCATTTAAATCAACTTTGTTCTCATATTCAGTTTGCTTTTCATAATGTTCTGCATCTGATTATTGCAAATGTCAATGTAAATTAGGGCTGTTACTAAACATAAGGTTTTTGTGTGTATAACTGTTTGTTTCTTTACCGTGTGTATCTGTTTGAATGAATGTGAATATTCGCATAGGAGTTTGTACAGTATGTGGTAGTGGACTTGTTTGTGAGAGTGGATGCTTCTGTGTGTGTAGGTCTGGGTCTGCAGCAGCATAGTACACTGACAATGACCATTTCTGATACTGTGTGTGTGTGTGTGTGTGTGTGTGTGTGTGTGTGTGTGTGTGTGTGTGTGTGTGTGTGTGTGTGTGTGGTGCGCATGTCACCTAACAGCTGAGGCACATATGTGTTTGGGATCTGTTGTTTTGATACTACTCGCATCATTAGATATGTACAGTGTCTTCAGAAGTGGATGTATTCATACTCCTTGACTTATTCCACATTTTGTTGTGCTACAGCCTGAATTCTAAATGGTTTAAATATATTTTTTCCCCTCACCCATCTACACACAATACCCCATAATGACAAAGTGAAAACATTTTTCATTTTTTTATTTCTGCAACTTTATTGAAAATGAAATACTGAAATATCTAATTTACATAAGTATTCACACCCCTGAGTCAACACTTTGTAGAAGCACAATTGGTGGGGATTACACCTTTGTGTCAGTTTTGCACATTTGGATTTGGGGATTTCTCCCATTTTTCTTTGCAGATTTTCTCAAGCTCTGTTAAATTAGATGGGGAGCGGCGGTGAACAGCAATCTTCAAGTTTTTCCACAGATTTTTGATGAGATTCAAGTCTGGGCTTTGGCTGGGCTACTTAACGACTTTCACATTCTTGTTCTGAAGCCATTCCAGCGTTGCTTTGGCTGTATGCTTGGGGTCATTGCCCTGTTTGAAGGTAAATATTCGTCCCAGTCTAAGGTTGATTGCACTCTGAAGCAGGTTTTCATCAAGAATTTGCCTGTATTTGGCTCAATTCATTGTTCCCTCTATCCTTACTAGTCTCCCAGTCCCTGCCACTGAAAAGCATCCTCATAGCATGATGCTGCCAAGCTGTGCCCGGTTTTCTCCAGACATAACGCTTTGCATACAGACCAAAGAGTAACATTTTTGTCTCATCAGACCACATAATCTTTTGTCTTATGATCTCAGAGTCTTTCACGTGCCTTTTTGAAAATTCCAAGCGTGCTTGTCATGTGCCTTTTTCTCTGGACTAGCTTCTGTCTGGCCACTCTCCCATAAAGCCCAGATTGGTGAAGTGCTGTAGAGACTGTTGTGCTTCTGGCAGGTTCTCCCATCTCAGCCAAGGAACGCTGTAGTTCTGTCAGAGTGGTCATTCGGTTCTTGGTCACCTCCCTGACCAAGGTCCTTCTTACCTGTTTGTCAGAGTCTGGCTAGTTCCATATTTTTTCAATTTTCCAATGATGGAGACCACTGTGCTCTTGGAAACATTCAACATTCTTGAAATTGTTTTATATCCTTCCCCATATATACTGTATGCCTCATCACAATGCTATCTCACAGCTCTATGGACAGTTCCTTGGTATAGTTTCTGCTCCGACATGCACTGTCAACCGTGGGACTTTATACACGGCGTGTACAAAACGTTGAGAACACATGCTCTTTCCATAACATAGACTGACTAGGTGAATCCCTTATTGATGGCACTTGTTAAATCCACTTCAATCAGTGTAGATGAAGGGGAGGTTAAAGAAGGATTTTTAAGCCTTGAGACATTTGAGACATAGATTGGGAATTTGTGCCATTCACAAAATATTTAAGTGCCTTTGAACAGGGTTTGGCTGTAAGTGCCAGGCGCACCGGTTTGTGTTAAGCACTGCAACTCTGCTGGCTTTTTCACCCTCAGCAGTTTTCAAGAATGGTCCACCACCCAAAGGATATTCAGTCAACTTGACACAACTGTGGGAAGCATTGAAGTCAACATCAGCCAGTAACTCAATATTAGGAAGGTGTTCTTCATGGTTTGTGCATTGAGTGTATAGCCAGGTGTGTTTCTTTCTAAATCATGTCCAAACAATTGAATTGGCCACAGGCGGACTCCAATACAGTTGTAGTGACATCAAGGATGATCAAAGGAAATTGGATCCACCGGAGCACAATTTGGTGTGTCATAGCAAAGGGGTGTGAATACTTATGTAAATGAGATATTTCTGTGTATAATTTTCAATATATTTGCAAAAAAATCTAAAAACATGTTTTCACTTTGTCATTATGGGGGATTGGGTATAGATGGTTGGTAACCGCGCCCCCCCCCCCCCCCCCCCCCCCCCACTTTAAATCCATTTTGAATTCATGGCTGTAACACAACAAAATGTAGAATAAGTCAAGGGGTATGAATACTTTCTAAATATAGTGGGGTCTGAAATGATTGACACCTTTGATAAAAGGTGAGCAAAAATGACTGTATAAAATAAATAATTCAAAAAAAGTGAGCTAAATAGAATGCTTGTGCTCAGTGTTGGTTACTTTTAGTTTTTTTAAACTACTGTAATTGACCTACGTTGGTTCAATTATTTGAATTCCATTTCTTTTTCTTCTTCTTTTTTTAGCTCAAGGAACATTTTGCAGTTTCTCTAGAGATAAATCACATCAAGCCCGAACTGCGCAATGTAGTAGGGAGTTGTAGTTTCCAACAGGCCAGTATTCTCCATAGTTTAGAGCAAAAACGTGGTAATTAACTACGATGACCACAATCTATTGCACGCCTACTTGTCCGGTCTGTGTTTTTTTTTACGCCTGCTACATAAAAAAGAGACAGAAGAATGCGCAATCGAGAGGGATAGAGAGCAGTTGCTTTGTGAGGTATTTCTACCTTAAGATACAGGATCTAAGCAATTGATAGTTGGTATTCAGAAGTCATAAAATAATGCCTTATTTACTTTGAAGAACTACTAAAATTGTGATTTTCTCAGACAGCATAAGCAGCAGCTCTATAGAGAGGGGATGATGACTTGGAGTGAAATAATAAAGTCATCAAATAAAACAAAGGTAATATACACAACAACAATTATATGTTAACAATTTATCACCGTTTTTGATTTCGGTTTAGCTATTTTTTTAAACATGAAAATGCACTATGCATTATGTGAGTTGAATGCTGTAACAACATAATAAACTATTCATAAAAGTCCCATGATGGTAGTGTCTGCCCATTACTGCTTATCACATCATTTACTCACATTACTTTACTTTAATACAATATTTCAGTTGTTGTGTATTTGAATACTTTATTATTTTATCCCAAATTCTAATATCCTCACTATAAAGCTGCATGCTGCCTATGCTGTCTGACAAAAATCACTATTTTAGTTGTTTTTCAAAGTAATTAAGGCATACTTTTATGACGGCTCAATACTAATTATCATCACTTAGATCATGTATTTTCAGCTAGAGATACTTCTTGAAGAAACTGCTATCCCTTTTGATGGTGCATCCTTCTGTCTCTGCTTGAAGCAGGCGTAAAATAGGCGCGACATGGATTATGGTCATTGTAGTAATTACCATGTTTTCTGCGCTAAACTATGTTGAATATTAGCCTGTTGGAAATTACAACTCCCAACTACATCGCACACTTTGGGCTTGATCTGATTTATCTCTAGAGAAACTCTGCAATGTGCGCGTTGAGCTCACAGAAGAAAAAAAATGGGTAAATTAGTTGTTTAAAAAACATAGAAAATTGCTCAGCACTAGCCAGCAGAGACCTCACATGAGTATCTGTACAGTTTTTCCCTTGGCAATCCTCTACTGACCAAACCACCCCAAGCCAGTTTCTCTAGAAGACACGTCATAGCACTGAGAAATAACAATACAGTAGCCGCCCCTGAATGTCCCCCACTCCCACCTCTCTTCCAAATGAACGTCTATTGAAATGAGCCAGACTACAACAGGTTAGGCGAGGGAAGCAGACCTGGGTTCAAATACTATTTGAAATCTTTCAAATACGTAGTGTTTGCTTTAGCCAGCCTGGAGTGCCAGATGGGCGGGGTTTGGACTTTTGCCGCTATTCTATTGGTTCCATTGTGCCAGACAAACTCAATCTAACCCAGTTCAAGCATTTGAAATACATTAAAATAGTATTTGAACCCAGGTTTGGAGGGTAGCAAACAGAATTTAAAAAACTGGCTAATTGAAAAGATTCCCCTGGGAGTCCGGGCTCTCCATAATTTAAATAGCTATGATATCTCTGCACAAGCCCAGGTTCTCCTGACTAGTTTCCAAGGCAACATAGAATGTGATAAAGTGAAGGGAAGTGATTTCCTGCCTCCGTCGTGTCTTTGTTGCAGCTGCATGCAGAGAAGCAGGCATGAAGTGTCTAACTAGGTGTGACACCGCAGTCTTAAGAGATCATTCCCCCAGGTACATTCCTTTGAGGAAGACGGTCGTTCAAATTCACCTATCAATCAAGTCTCTTGATGTCATCTTTTGGGAGGCTGCTTGTTTCAGATCCCAGGTAGTGGCACTATCACCTGCTATTGTGCCATTGAGCAACATACTTGTAAACAAAATCTTTACTTCAGGGGCACTGTACTATGGACCCTGACCCTGGGTTGCTCCCAAAATGTGGGCTGTCTGTTGGGGACAAAACAACATTTCCATCTCTGCAGATGGACTAATGATTGCTGACTAAAAGCAATATAATCAAAACAGTCATTAAAAGTCCATTAAATAACAGGACAGAGAGCACATCTGGCAAAGTAGACAGACAAATAGACAGCCAAATGGAGAGCAAAATAGCCCGAGTCAATTGTGGGTTAAATAGCCAAGTGTGGGTGCGAAGACTGAAAAGACCATTCTTTCAACATAGCACCCATCTGCCACATTGTCAGGAAAGCTCTTCTATAGGTCGTTATCAATAAAACGTTACAATAAGGTGCAGAGCATTCTATTTGCCTTCTGGGGTGCAAGGAGACCCGCCGCTCCTCTAAAACCATTGCCAACTGCGTGCTATTTCCAAGGGATTGTTAAATAAATGTTATTTATACTATTTGGTTGTAATGTTATCACCTCTTGAAGAGCATAGTCACGACTACACATTTCTGATTATTCCATGCAAAACAATGCATTTAGCTCAATCACCAGAGTTCTAGGACAACAGCAAGTAGACCTAACCGCATGCTTTTTATGATCAGTAAACATACATTGATCGTGTAATTTCAAATACGTGAGGGAAGCTTCATGATATCTCCCAATATTGGCCATCATTAATTGGATATTTGAGTGATATAAAATGGAAGTGAACTATACCTGGCAAGTATGAGTGGTTTTGGTTCATTTCCCAGCCTTTGTGGGATCTGCCTGTCAAGCAGCAGAAGGGCGCATTTGCTGATGTAACATTACTGTAGGCTGATAATGTTTACTTTGCAAGCTACCGGTAACAACGTTGTACAGTTGGCTAGACATAAGTAGACCTTTTTCTCCAACCAAATGTCGGATTACCTAGCGAAGTTAGCTACCATGATCCCATTTTCAACATTGTATTTAAATAATGTTTAAACATGATTGCTGCTGACAGACATGATAGACTACATTGATTGATGGACCATATCAAATTGGGTACCTAGCTAACAACATCAGGTCAATATGGCTAGTTAACAAGCTAACTTTCAGGGGATCGCCATATTCAAATATTGTTTGATTTGCTTGCTATCTATATTAGGGATGACCATTAGGCCGACTGACAACTTTACCAGGACGATGTCAAGCTCTTTCCAAAAGCCTTATGATGAAGCAAGCTAAATTACACATTGTTTGCTTTAGCTAGCTAGCTAGCCAAATGGATGTGGTTACACTCACGTATCTGAAAATAAATGATGAATTGATGTTTACTGATTGCTGTATAACTCTGATGATGGAGGCAATTGTGGAATAGTCTGAAATGTGTAGTTTGACTATGCTCTTCAATAGGTGATGATATTAAAACCAAATAGTTATAACATTTATTTAACAATCCCTTGAAAACGGCACATAGTTTTCAATGGTTTTAGCAGAGCTGGAGGTCTCCTTGCCTCCCAACAACCAAATCAAACGCTAGTTTTATTGATAATGACCTATAGTGTTGAATGAAGCTTGGAGGGTCAGACAGGGAAAACTCTAACTTGGTAGATGATGAAAAACGTCATATCTTTCTACATGGACGGCAGGGTAGCCTAGTGGTTAGAGCGTTCGAATCCCCGAGCTGACAAAGTACAAATCTGTTGTTCTGCCTCTGAACAGGCAGTTAACCCACTGTTCCTAGGCCGTCATTGAAAATAAGAATTTGTTCTTAACTGACTTGCCTAGTTAAAGAAAGTAAAAATAAAATGGACCATTGTTTTGAGTTGATGTTGAGGCATTTTCTGGTTGACGTTTGATCTTTACATGCAAAGCGTTCAAACATATCAAAGGCTAAATCTATTTCACTACAATCTGTTATATCCTTCGGTCCATATTTGATCAATTAAAATATTACAGAAAGGTACATAATCAAGTACAGGCAGGATTTCACAAGAAAAGCAAGTACAACTTTAGGAGGGTATTATCCATGGGAGATTGCCTTAATTCCATTCAATCAGAAAAAGACAGAACATTTGATGCAAGCAGATAAAGACATCATTAAATGTGGCTGGGCCTGAGAAGAGGATTAAAGATTCAACAGAGCCAATTTTGCAACATTGAGTTCAGACGGAACTGAAATAGCTTATTCTCTCCTGAGGGTTGATTAGCATTTCTAGCTGAATTATGATTAGGAGGAACCCCTACTTTGGTCTCGGTACTCTTCAGTGGAGGCTGTTGAGGGGAGGACGGCTAACAATAATGGCTGGAATGGAGCAAATGGAATGGCATCAAACACATAGAAAATTTGTTTTTTTGTATTTGGTACCATTCCACTAATTCCGTTCCAGCCATTACCACAACCCTGTCCTTCTTAATAAAGGTGCCACCATCCTACTGTGCTACACATTCATGCAGTGGCGACCCGTCATTCAGGGCAGGTGGGGCAGAGTTATTTTGGCATTAATACGCGTGACATATCAGTTTGCAAACAATGTCCAAAAAAATAAGTGAGTAAGTGCTTTCTGTGGTGGTGGGGCAGCCAGCGGAAAATATGGAGCGTAGGTGTTGGTAATGTTGTCTAGTTGCGCCATGATTAGCTCAGTGTTCTATCACTCGTGGGGACAGTATGTCACCACCAAGTCTAAGGGTAGACCTCGAACATTCAAGCTCCTTGGATGCTTCCATTGAGTTACATTAGAGGTGCCCATCTAAGAAGGCTTACGGTCATTGGCCACAGATAAAATGACGTCAAATCACATATCTACAGTAGCTTTGATTGGACTGATCATGTCAACATCATACTACATGTCAACATCATTAGCTAGCAGTCATCGTCATGAATCAAGTTAACAATCAACTGGCAAATCCTTTTTAATCCTTCTCATATGAAGATAAACTATTAAGATAAATTATAGCTAAAACGTATCGGTGCTCATCGGCCATTGGACATAAACATTTCAAAGGAATCAGTGACAGTGGCTAACTGCAAGCATTGCAAAGCAATCACTACTGCTGTTCAGTGGAGTGGCTGTGTGGTCCTAAATCTGTGATTAAGTGTCTATTTTCCAAGTTTAAAATGATAAACATTCAACATTGGCCATGCTGTCAATGAAGCATGATTTGTGCCGTGCTCAAAACAACTGTTAACTCGGAACTGCGAAAACTTGACTTCAGTGAGTTCAAGACAACTTGGAATTTCGGAAAAAAAGAGCTCCAACTGGGAAATACATTTTGAACGGTTATCCAACTCAAAATTTTAAGTCGGGAACTCTGGCCTCTTTCTAGAGCTACGACCTGAAGATCAATGACGCCATCATGATTTTGACCCAGACAGGAGACACCATTGAAAGCACCATAAATCCAGAGAATGCCAGACTTTGATGCCAAAATATGCCCACGAAGGACCGTTGTGCCACCTTCCTGTTCAAGTTAGTACAGCACAACAAGGTGAGTCCAAAAATGTATTGTATGCTTCTGCATAAAGGATGTAATATGCCAGGGAGATATGTATACTGTAGCTAAGAAACTAATACTAAGTGTATGTTGTGTAGTAAGCTGTTAGTAGCCCATGTGACTCACGGCAAATCATTTGGTATATTTACCCCTCTTAATTTTGCCTACTGTTCTGACTTGGTGGTGCACATGTAGCCTACATCTTGTTTTAGAGAAATGTAATCATCACATTTCGTAAGAACTTTCATTGTTTGCTTATATTCCCCATTTATTTATCCTACGGTTCTGACTTGGTGTACAGGGAGAACACCATAACAACAGCCCATGTTCTGAATTCCGTCGCTGTACATTTCAAAAGTGCTAAACAAATAGATATATTGACTACATCTGTACTAGCTCGCTCATTAATGTCTAAATCGAAATTACGGATTGCCTCTTATCCACTTGTCATCCCTTTATGCCATAGTTTGTACATCTCAAATGCCATTAGAAACCACAGTTGATATGGCTGACTTGCTTAAACAAACATGTTTTCTTACAAGGCAGTAAATGAGGCTGAATGAACTGTTTCGTAGCCAGACAAGGCTCCACTGAAAGCCAGGTGTAGCGGTGGTAAGATGTTGGGACTGCTGTTGGGACAGCTTTATGTAGGCCCTAACAGTTTGTGGGCTCCGTTTGTCACCGTTATAGTGCAACTAATGTATTGTTTTGTTGTGTTGTGTAGTGGCTTTTCTGGCATGCATCCCACTTTTTGCCCCCCCCCAAGATTTACATTCTAAAATCGCCACTGCATTCATGTTCCTCCGTGGCTTCTGTTGGTAGACTGTGCATTATTCAGTTATTTCGAACGGAACACTGGAAGCTTCAAAGAGGAGAGCTAAGGAGGACTACAGTTCCCATAAAGCAATGCACTGAACCATGCTTCCATGTAAAATTAAAATTGGGTAATAACTTAAAGTCAAAGTAAAAATGATTTTAGTGCTAGGTTAACAAATCTTGCATTTGTCTCCTTATGAATACAAGTCATAATGTACATGATTGAGCCAAGATTTACATCCTGCATGACCAAAGAAGCCTTTTTGGTGGCCATCTTCAAAACTAACACTTGATTCACTTCAAAACTAACACTTGTCAAATGTTAGTTTAGGAATGCCTTACACTCTCTTTCCCTCCTGCCAGTAAAGAAAGACAGGTGGGTGAGTTGATCCAGAGCTAGTCATATCAAGTTCCACAGAGAAGGAACCTTACACCTATACTGGGTTTCACTGTCCTAGGTCTTTGTCTTGCCCGGCAGAGAATAGCTTAATTTACAAACCCAGTACTCAATTATTTAACTTACCGAGGCATTGTAGAGCACTGGCCCAATGTCTGAATTGGTGGTCAGGTTACTGGTGGTCAGTTTATAAGATCAGCCAGAACTTTCTAGCTATTTTGAACTATTTTAGAAGCCTTTCACAAACGCAAAGTAGGGTGCCTATGGCAGTTACTACAAAGTTAGAGTATGTACATGTATGTTTTACTGTGTATAAATCCATGGCAATGGCAGGGTATTTATACTGTATGTTTGTGCTAATGGATACAATGCCTTCAGAAAGTATTCACACCACTTTACTTTTTCCACAATTTGTTGTGTTACAGCCTGAATTTAAAATAGAGTAAATTGAGATTTTGTGTCACTGACCTACACACAATACCCCATAATGTCAAAAGTGGAATTATGTTAAGACATTTTTACAAATTAATAAAAAATGAAAAGCTGAAATGTCTTGAATCAATAAGGATTCAACCCCTTTGTTATGGCAAGCCTAAATAAGTTCATGAGTTAACTTTATGTCCTGAATGCAAAGCGTTATGTTTGGGGCAAACCAACACAACACTCTTCATATTTTCAAGCATGGTGGTTGTTGCATCATGTTATGGGTATGCTTGTCATCTGCAAGGACTAGAGTGTTTTTTTGTGGATAAAAATAAATGGAATAGAGCTAAGCACAGGAGGACCTAGAGGAAAACCTGGTTCAGTCTGCTTTCCAAACAGACACTGGAAGACAAATTCACTTTTCAGCAGGTCAATAACCTAAAGCACAAGGCCAAATATACACTGGAGTTGCTTACCAAGACAACATCGTTCCCGAGTGGCTTAGTTACAGTTTACACTTAAAAATCGGCTTGAAAATCTATAGCAGGACTTGAAAATGGCTGTCTGGCAATAATCCACAACCAGCTTGACAGATTTTGAAGAATTTGAAAAATAATAATATGCAAATATTTTACAATCCAGGTGTGCAAAGCTCACAACTGTAATCATTGCCAAAGATGATTCTAACATGTATTGATTCAGACGTGTGAATACTTATGTAAATGAGATATTTCACGGTTTAATGAAACGCATGAGGTTCCAGCCGGAGTCCTGATCAGTAGATCAAACAACACAAAAGTGCTGTTGTGTTGTGAACCTCAACATGCAGAAACTTCCTAACTGAAGTAGTCAGTTTAGCTTCCAGCTAGAACAAGCTCGTACTGTGACAGTCACATCCATAAAACAAAACATAGAAGTGGCCTCTTCTTGCATTCGAAATTCGACTAAAAAGGCTCATGTAATTTACACCACCCATGAATTCACATAAATTGACTAAGAAACTTTGAGAATCTACAATGTCCTCATGCCTCTGCTAAACTATCCATTGGTTCTCAAGAACAGCTACATTTGCTTGAATTCTCTGATGTATTGCTGAGGAGAGACTACTAGTGTTTTTTTTTTTTTTTTACGACAGCGCAAAAACAGACTGAACCCTTTGAACCCTGGACTCAAACCTCTGGGATCAGGAGAGAGGCCTCGAGAACACAAAAACAAAAATAAATAAAAGACCTCTAGAGCAACTGTTTCATACCCTGTGCTCTTTAAACATTTACTCTCTTACGGCAGCTGTACACATGCACACACAAAAACAGAAGCAATTCAGGTGAGAAGCTTACATTCTGTTGCCGATGGAAACACAGGAGTAAAGAACATCAATGACTAATACGTGTGAGCGCATGTGTCTGAGTAAGCGGTGTGCTTATTTCTGAGGTCCAAACACTAGCCGATGAGTCACGTAAGTACGCGTGGCCTTTTAAAAGACCCCCACTTCTGAAGAACGATGAAGGCTACATATAGATATTAACGAATTGGGTGTGCGGATTTCCATGCGGAGTTGATAAACATCGACAAATAGGGCACTGACAGCTGTCAGTGTAGCTAGCTAGCTAATCTTATCCGTTGTTGCATTTATTTTATTTTAACAACACCGTATTCAAAAGATTAACCAGCTGTCTCAATGGCTGGATTTGTCATAAGCATTGACTTAAGGAAAGCTACTGGCAACGAATCTGCTATAGAAATACTTAGAAATAATAAGATGACATTCCAGGTTATATGGATAACTATTGACAGATAGCTGATATGCGGTTTTCTACATTGTAATGGACACGGTGCAACCATTGGTAGGTAGGCTGCTGGCATACTTCGGCTGCGGTACAGCAAAGCCAGGTCAGCCCGTGCTCATGTTTCTCACAGGGGAAGTGAAATTAAAGGCTACAATGACTTTGCTCATGACCATGCATGCCACAAATGAAATGTGTTACTTGAATTTTCTTCTGCGGGTGCTTGCTCATTATCTGAATATACACTTGTGGTTTCTAGCTAACGTCACAACAATAAAAACCGTGGAGAATGAAGTGAAGCAAAACTTTAGTGGTCAAAACCATTCATGTTGGGGCAACGGGGGGGAGCGGGTTTTCAAAATGCTATCATATCAAGTAATTATATTTCTAAAATGGTCACACATATTTTGAATACAAACTATCTCAAATTGTTAACATTTTCAAATGATGATCATTTTCTGTTTTAAAAAAGTGGAGGTGCAAAAACAAGTTTGCGCACCTTATTTTAATTTGCTCCATGGCTCAGGCTCATCTCAGTCACGAAGAGGAATAACTTTGCAGTGGTTTCTGATGAATAAAAAATGCCATGCTAGTGGGTGGTAACAATCAAATAAAACCCAGGCCTGATAATAATTTGTATGTCATATCATAGGAATAGTTACCGCATTCACACGCATTGTACAAAGTCGGCAGTTTTGATTTGTTACTTCAAGCTTAAATATATCATACTTTGACTAAAACTGTGACTTTACTGACTTAAATCGTTGTGCAACATCATGGGTAAGCTCTGGCCATCGTCTTTCAGCTCAAAAAAAGTAGATTTCTACTGGTGTGGGCGTTTAACAGCAGTATTATTAACATAGATTACTGTTTTCACAAGGCCTGGAAGCAACAGGCATATAGTGTTAACAGTTTGTGTGTGTACACAAGGTGTTTTCACATCCCAGGTGTGTGTGTGTGTGTTTATGCTTATCTAATTACACTTGTCTCTTTCTCATTATGTCTAATTACTGTCGTCTGTATACTCACTCATCAGTAACACACGTACGCAAGCGTTTTCAGGTCTGTTTATGCACATATTTACACGGCACATGTGTCTCATGCTGATGGCACCCTACCGCAAAGGCTGGGTCACAAGGCTGGATAAACTGCCTCCCCCTTCCTCCAGGTGGGCCCGCTCCTCCTGGTCTCCACCTCCGCTGCCAAACCGGATGTGGCGCGGGTCGTTGGGCTCCCCGTTGTACCAGTTATGGTTTCCGCCATCCGGGGTCATCACAGGGCTTTTGGCCTCATCCTGCTGCCCCATCTGGTCCTGCGCCGTTTTCACCATATTCATCGCGTTCACCGGCAACTGGAGGAGCTTTTGCATGGGCGTCATGGCTAGCGTCGTAGAGTCCTTTCTCGAGAAGAAGCCCAATCGCAACCTTATGGACTGAAGAACTCAAAAAAACCTAGACCTTCTTAGATCGTTTCCATATGGCGTAGCTGTAGATGTGGGGTACTGGAATGAGGATTGGAGAAGGTAGATCCAACAGTGGGTGTCCACTTTCATTCTCCAGAAGCTAATGTGGTGAATACAGTCATCAACAACAAACCCAAACTATTGGTATCTTCCTTTGAGATGGTCCTACTGAGCTGGAGATAATGACTTATTCACTATGGATATTCCTTTGAAGAGGAAATAATGATGCGTCAGGTCTTGCCTTGGATGAAGCCTTAATGATGACGAGTGCTGACAGCTTCCTCTGACACCACATAGAAACACAGCCTTACAGTTGCTCTTCTCGTGTGAACCGTACGCTCCGCTATGCTAGGGCTGTCTAAGGGAGTCCAGTGAAGCAACAGTAGACTGCACAGCACAGTGAGTAGCAAGTAGGTGCTGAGGATAGAAGGCGTGGATGGAGTTCCCTCCCTTTAATTTTCCTCCTTCGCTTCCTGTTCTGCTCCTTCTCTTGCTCCTCTCATGGGGAAAGGAGCTCCGTCTGCCTCTCCGAGGGTTTGGCGTCTGGCGCTGATCTCCAGTGTTGCTCTGCGCCGATGGCATAGCCCCCTTCTCTCCCTCCTTCCTCCTTCTCCGCCACGTTAGCAGCTACCACCCCTCCCTTCTCCTCTTCACTCCTCCCCCTCTCCCTCTCCATCTCGTGTGTACGCAGGTTTTCCGACGCTCTGCTCCGTTTCATCTCTTGCTCTGCCTTGACTCCAGTGCACTCCTCTCACCTGAAACTGTATTTGTCTCTCATCGCTTGCTCTCTTCTCCCCACCATCTTTATCTCCATCATGCTTAGTTCCCCTCTTCTTCACCTGATCTTGTTCCCTTCGTTCACCACCCCTCCCTGTTTCCTTGCTTGCTTCCTTCTGGTTACATTATCTTTGTCCATGCCCTCTTTTCTCTCCCTTCGTTTTCCTGTTCCCTCGCTCTCTTGCCTTACATGACTCAGCTTTCACAGCAGTGTCGTGGTGATGATGTTGCTCTTTCTCACACGCACACTCCTCCTCGTTCTTCCGATCAACAGTGCCACCTAACAACAGGAATCCTTTCTCTCTTCCTCTCTCTCATTCTTGTATCTCTCTCATTCCTTCCCCTCTTCCTCTCTCATTCCTTAATCTCTCTCATTCCTTTCCCTCTTCCTCTCTCATTCCTTAATCTCTCTCATTCCTTTCCCTCTTCCTCTCTCATTCCTTCCCCTCTTCCTCTCTCATTCCTTTATGCCTCACTTTCTCTCTTTTTCCTTTCTATTATTCCTTTCTCTCTGTCTCTCTCATTCCTCTTTCTCCCGGAGGCTATAATGTAATGGGTTAATTTATAGCCAGAGAGAGACTGTGGGATTGTGGAGGACTGATGGCCATGATGATGGCCCCGTGTGTGTGTGTGTGTGTGTGTGTGTGTGTGTGTGTGTGTGTGTGTGTGTGTGGGCTGATCGAGGTAAGGGAGTGCCGCACTGAAGCAAGGGAACATTAAATCACATCCTTTACTAAGGTTGCTAGGCAAGGGTACTAAATTACCCCCTTCAGTAAGGGGCTAGGACACAGAGATGTGGCCCATGTTCTGTTCAGTGCTAAGGTTCCAGAAAACACAGATTGAGCATCAAAGTCAGGTTTTATTGCTTGTATCTGTACTGAATCTAACACACTAAATTAAACATGTCAGATGCATAAAACCTCAACAATTCTCCAATTTGCTTTTTCATGGTATGGTATGTCTCTCCTCTCTCTCTCTCTGCAGTATTACTGGTACCATCCCCCACCTATCTCCTTTCACCATTTCTCACCAGGATGCCTGAAACTGTGACATCACGCTCTAGTGAATTGCACACACACACACACACACACACACACACACACACACACACACACACACACACACACGCACACACACACACACACACAGTCAGCCAATGTGGCACATAAACAGTTTCTCCTCACAGCTCGACATCATCTCATCAGTCAGCCCTGCTGCACTCTCTGCTACTCATGCCAAGTAAATTGCTCACCATCCAACAGACAGGGATACTATGACATTTCATCTTCAACTGAATTTGTCCGATACACACTCCTGTTTCAGAGACCGAGAAAGAGAGCGAGACAGAGACACAGAGACTGATCCCCAACTGACCAGACCGACTGATCTAGAAATTATAATTTTTAGTTAGAGGATGCAAGGTGATTTACAGATCTCCTCAAACACACACAGATAAAGAGACCAAGACTGCGAAATCAATTGAATAATAGAGGAATTGTTCAATTATTCATTGACAATTAACACTGAGTGACATTGTTGTAATCAACAATCAAGTGAACACTGCAAACAACCAAACCAAGATGGCCGCTTAGATGGCGTACAAACATATGGAGTCTTCTGAGAAATAAACAGAGAGGATGAGTAGGTGTGGGCCACAGGAGAGAGACATTTTTCAGAGAAAAAGCCAGACAAAAATCAATGACATTTAGAGAGGCAGGGGAGGGAAAATAAAGACGATATCAGAACAGACAGTCACACGTACTCCGAGGAGGTGAGAGAGAGGAGAAAGATCAAGTGAAGTGAGCAAAAGCGAGGGAGTCAGGGGAAGCAATGTATTATACACAGTGCCTACAGAAAATATTCACACCCCTTAACTTTTTCCACATTTTGTTGTGTTAGATTTTGTGTCAGTGGCCTACACACAATACCCTATCATGTAAACATGGGATTATGTTTTTACACATTTTTACAAATTAATACAAAATGAAAAGCTGAAATGTCTTGAGTCAATAAGTATTCAACTCCTTTGTTATGGCTAGCCTAAATAAGTTCAGGAGTAAAGATATGCTTAACAAGTCACTCTGTGTGCAATAATAGTGTTTAAAATGATTTTTGAATGACTACCTCATCTCTGTAGCCCACACATACAGATTGTAAGGTCCCTCAGTCGAGCAGTACATTTCAAACAAAGATTCAACCACAAAGACAAGGGAGGTTTTCCAATGCCTCGCAAAGAAGGGCACCTATTGGTAGATGGGTAAAATAAAGAAAATGCAGACATTGAATATCCCTTTGAGCATGGTGAAGTTATGAATTACACTTTGGATGGTGGATCAATACTCAGTTGCCGGAATGGAAGGAAACCACACCATGAGGCCAATTGTGAATTTAAAGCAGTTACAGAGTTTAATGGCTGTGATAAGAGAAAACTGAGGATGGATCAACAACATTGTTGTTACTCCACAACACTAACCTAAATTACAGAGTGAAAAGAATGTACAGCATGTACAGAATAAAATGATTCCAAAACATGTGTAACAGTACAAATTTAGACCGTCCCCTCGCCCATACCCGGGCGCGAACTAGGGACCTTCTGCACACATCAACAGTCACCCTCGAAGCATCGTTACCCATCGCTCCACAAAAGCCGCGGCCCTTGCAGAGCAAGGGGAACTACTACTTCAAGGTCTCAGAGCAAGTGACGTCACTGATTGAAACGCTATTTAGCGCCCACGCTAACTAAGCTAGCCGTTTCACATCTGTTACACATGCATCCAATAAGGCACTAAAGTAAAACTACAAAAAATGTGGTGCAAATCCAACACAAACCATCACTGAGTACCACTTCATACACTATGTATACAAAAGTATGTGGACACCCCTTCAAATTAGTGGATTTGGCTATTTCAGCCACAGACGTTGCTGCCAGGTATCTAAAAATCGAGCACACAGCCATGCAGACAAACATTGCCAGTAGAATGGCCTTATTGAAGAACTCAGTGACTTTTAATGTGGCACCGTCATAGGATGGCAACTTTCCAGCAAGTCAGTTCATCTAATTTCTGCCCTGCTAGAGCTGCTCCGGTCAACTGTAAGTGCTGTTCTTGTGAATTGGAAACATCTAGGAGCAACAATGACTCAGCCGTGAAGTGGTAGACCACACAAGCTCACAGAATGGGACTGTCGAGTGGTGAAGCGCGTAGCGCGTAAAAATCGCCGGTCCTCGGTTGCAACACTTACTACCAAGTTCCAAACTGCCTCTGGAAGCAACGTCAGCACAATAATTGTTCGTTGGGGGCTTCATGAAATGGGTTTTCATGGCCGAGCAGCCGCACACAAGCCTAAAATCACCATGCGCAATGCCATGCGTCGGCTAGTGTGGTGTAAAGCTCGCCGCCATTGGACTCTTGTGCAGTGGAAACGCGTTCTCTGGAGTGATGAATCACGCTTCACCATCTGGTAGTTTGATGGACGAGTATGGCGGATACCAGGAGAATGCTACCTGCCGAATGCATAGTGCCAACTGTAAAGTTTGGTGGAGGAGGAATAATGGTCTCGGGCTGTTTTTCATGGTTCGGGCTTGGCCCCTTAGTTCCAGTGAAGGGATCTTAACGCTACAGCATACAATTACATTCTAGACAATTCTGTGCTTCCAACTTTGTGGCAACAGTTTGTGAAGGACTTTTCCTGTTTCAGCATGACAATGCCCCCGTGCACAAAGTGAGGACTGTCAGAAATGGTTTGTCAAGAACGGTGTGGAAGAACTTGACTGCACAGAGCCCTGACCTCAAACCCATCAAACACCTTTGGGATGTATTGGAACGCCGACTGTGAGCCAGACCTAATCCCCCAAAATCAGTGCCCGACCTGACTAATGCTCTTGTAACTGAAAGGAAGCAAGTCCCCGCAGCCATGTTCCAACATCTAGTGGATAGCCTTCCCAGAAGAGTGGAAGCTGTTATAGCGGCAAAGTGGGGACAAAATCCATATTAATCCCCATGATTTTAGAATGAGATGTTCGACAAGCAGGTGTCCACATACTTTTGTAATGTAGTATATTTTCAAGCATGGTTGGTGGTGGTTGCATCATGTTATGGGTATGCTTGTTGTCGGCAAGAACTAGAGTTTTTTTAGGATGAAAATAAATGGAATAGAGCTAAGCACAGGCAAAATCCTAGAGGAAAATCTACTTTCCAACAGACACTGGGAGACAAATTCAAAGTTCAGCAGGACAATAACCTAAAAACACAAGGCCAAATATACAATAGAGTTGCTTACCAAGATGACATTGAATGTTCCTGAATGGCCTAGTTACAGTTTTCACTTAAATCGGGTTGAAAATCTATGGAAAGACTTGAAAATGGCTCTCTAGCAATGATCAACAACCAAATTGACAAATTAATTATTTGCAAATAATGTGCAAATACTGTACAATCCAGGTGTGCAAAGGCTCTTAGAGACTTACCCAGAAATATCCAGAGCTGTAATTGCTGCTGATTCTACAATTTATTGACTCAGGGGTGTGAATACTTATACTTTAATATTTCTATATTTAATTTTCAACAAATTTGCAAACATTTCTAAAAACATGTTTTCACATTGTCATTATGGAGTGTTGTGTGTAGATGGGTAAAAACAACAACATTTAATCCATTTTGAATTCAGGCTGTAACAAAATGTGGAATAAATCAAGGGGTATGAATACTTTCTGAAGGCACTGTAGACTACTGTCGAGATCTTACTCCGGGGGAGTAGTTCGCTGGGGTGAGAATGGTGCTGTTGACAGGTTTTGAGACCTCAAATCCCACAAACCTTAAAACCTGCTCTCTTCCATTATCCTTGTATACAGTCTATGGTTCCTCCACAGAGAATACAATGGACTTAACCGGACTTAGCTTCACAACCACGCCTCAACCAACGCAGGCTTAACAAGACTGTATTCTCTTCCTTCTCCTGCCTGTTAGTCGATGACTCATTGCTAATAGAAGAACACATTACGTAGTGACGTACAGTAGGCCTCCGTGACTAGAGAATCTTCTGATGTTTAGCATCATGCTAACAGAGGATGATACTAGTGGACTGGCGTATTGCTCAGCAGGGTGGGACTGTAAATTAGATTTCAATAGATAATGAAGTTATCGATTTTGACAAATGAAAGGAAGGCAAAACTTGTAGAGATTACTAGCCTGGTCCCAGAGCTGCATATACTATAGTTGTTTTGGCACAAAACAGATCTGGGACTGGGCTATTAGATTACGCCACCAAGACAACAACCTATTCAAATAACCTACCCAAAATAACGAGGAGGAACATCTTGACTTTACGGTAAGCGGTTAGTGGTTTGTGGTTAGTGGTTTGTCTTGGGCTTACATGACAACATGGAGAATGTTTGCGCAGAAACATGAACATTCGTTCATCTGCTACATCCATCTCCCAGCTGTGTGAATGGCACATTGAAAAAGCAATCCTCTCCAAGGTCTTAATGCTTTTTCTCCACGAACGTCACTTCATCCTACATCTCAACTCAAAATGTTATATTGGAACCAATGTTTGCTATATTTTTTTTATCATCACTGAGAAAATTTCAGGTCTGCTGAGAGAAAACTCAAACATTCTGTGCACCTTCCGGCACAACGCGTAATGTTAACACTGGGACTGTACCCGCTTTAAGTTAGTTTTAACAATGGTCAAGTAAGCTACTGTGGCTATTTGATCATAATGTAGGCCTACCAGAGTGTCTCAAAATACAACAAAATGAGACATAAGCAAGCACTTTACCTTACTCGCTCTTCAAAGATGTCTAGAAATGCACACGTTTTGTGCTCTTATAGGAAGCAATCACTCCCCCATTGCTGACTACAAATGATCTATAACTGGGCTAATAACTTACTAACTAGCAAAGGATATGAACAAATGTACAAATGTGGACACCTCGCTACATGTAACTCACTTTGATCTCAAAACAAGCGCATCTACCCACAACTGCTGATGCTGTAAAAACAGTCCAGTTTAAAGTGAATGGCACAGATCCATAAATGGCAATGGTCGATTTTCATATAGGCCTACTGCATCTCTGATTGGTTATGGCGCACTGGTCTGTGCAGAGTACATGCCTGAGTCGTGCCAGTCAATTCAATAAAATCATACTCTGATGTGTTCTGCCTACAACAAAATCTCCTGTGTTGTTAGTTTTGCATGCTAAGTCTTGCGTAGTTCATTTTGTTTTGTTATGTTGCATTGAAAGTGGCTAATATTGCGTTGATTCGATCACAATTCCCAAAGTAAAGGGAAAAGTTGAGTGAAATTCAATCTCGTGCTTCTCTGCGCGTGCTAATATTTCTTCTGCTTGGCAGTCCAGGAGAGCTGTGCTTTAGAGGGAACATTGATTGTAACCCCACTTCATCCTAATTCATTCAATGCAGAATTTAAGGATTCAAATGGACAATTTGTGAAAGAGCCAAACAGATCCACAAATGGCATCAATCTGTCACGTTTGCGATGACATGGCAGAGAAAAATGCCCTGAGCAACATGGAATGTGGTGGTGACTCGGGCAGGTTTCCAAGGCAACAGCATTTCCTCTGCCATGTTTACACAGAGACCAGCAGACTTGCCATCCTGTGCACCTGGGATACAACAGAACAATGCAAACATGCTGGGTAATTGCA
The DNA here is from genome assembly GCF_013265735.2 of Oncorhynchus mykiss. Classification (NCBI taxonomy): domain Eukaryota; kingdom Metazoa; phylum Chordata; class Actinopteri; order Salmoniformes; family Salmonidae; genus Oncorhynchus; species Oncorhynchus mykiss. The sequence continues at coordinate 53,712,466 of NC_048566.1, read as the reverse complement.
CATCAGATAAAAACTAGCTGTCGAGTGGCCATTATTGAACAGGTGACTATGTGCTGCTGCTGCTATGACAATATAAAACTGGATTTAAAGCTGTACGATGGAGGTATATTGTGTGTGTTGTTGTCTCATCTAGACATGTCATATAAGCAAGGTTTTAGGGTCCAACTTTAAGAAATATCTCGTGCACAAACCAGTTTGTTCAAGCTCTGTAGTAATTGTTGCTGCTGCTATGACATTCTAAAACGGGATTTAAAGATGGACGATAGTAGTATATTCTCTGTGTGTTGTCTCAACTAGACCTGCAATATAGGATAGGCTAAGGGTTAAACTTTTAGAATGTCCATGCACTGGTAGTTTGTTCTCCATGTCCTGTAAAAGCCCATTTTCTATGGTAGACAATATACGTGCCACTGCCACTAAATCAATCTCTCATTTGAAAGGCCTGAGCTAGATATCTTTCCCATTATGTATGATACCATAAAAAATAAACTGAATGTACAAAATATTAGGAACACCTGCTCTTTCCATGACAGACTGACCAGATAAATACAGGTAAAAGCTACAATATGATCCCTTATTGATGTCACTTGTTAAATCCACTTCAATCAGTGTAGATGAAGGGGAGGAGACAGGTTAAAGAAGGATTTTTAAGCCTTAAAATAATTGAGTCATGGATTGTGTATGTATGCCATTCCAGCTCTCTCTCCAGATTTTTAGAAGTTCAGCTGTGGAGCTATGAAGAAGACGGGATCCTTTTTTAAAATTACATTGCTGCAAAATAAAATCTCTGCTTAGAACATAAGATTGCACAGCTAAGCAAACATTTCTGCTGAATACATGGTATATACTGTAAAGTTTTGATACAATAACCATCTTTCCATCCACATTTTTTATTTGAGTAAAATCATACCATATGAAAAAAAATCACAACAGCTGTGATGGAAACAGGATGTTACTGTACATTTGTATAAATGCCGACAGATCATTTGTTCGTTTCCACAGTGTGGGATATTTTTTGTGTCGGTAAAATTAGTTACAGTGGGGCAAAAAAAGTATTTAGTCAGCCACCAATTGTGCAAGTTCTCCCACTTAAAAAGATGAGAGGCCTGTAATTTTCATCGTAGGTACACTTCAACTATGACAGACAAAATGAGAAGAAAAAAATCCTGAAAATCACATTGTAGGATTTTTAATGAATTTATTTGCAAATTATGGTGGAAAATAAGTATGCATGCGATTGTGATGGACGCTGTAGGAGAGGAATAACGTCGAAGGAGAGACAAAAAGTGAAGTAAAAAACACCCTAAATATGTTTAGAACTACAAATGAGCAAGCTGCAGAGAGTGGCACAACACAGCGAATAAGAACCAGATATTTGAGGCCAAACTCCTTCTTCCTTCAGCACTTGATGGACTCCATTGTTAATCCCCATCATAACAGAGGCATTGTTAGTCCCTATCCCCAGGAGTTTCTCTTTTTTTAAGACAACACTTCTCGAGGAAAGCCACAACAGCACGGGCTATAGATTTGGCATCTCCTCCCTCCAACTCAACAAGCCCCAGAAATGTTGATACAATTGTCTGCTTGGTGTCACTAAAGTACCCCCAGGTACTTAGAAACACTTACATCCGTGGACTCATCGAGGAGGAGGCTGAAACGCTGGTCACCCACATCTGCGACCAACGTTTTCAGAAAGTATGTTGCTAGAACACCATTAATCATTTCTGTGCACTTTGTCCTGTGCATTTTGAAGTGGGTAGCAGCAGGGGAGAAAGCAGCTCTACATGCTTCTCCAATGTGATCACATCCCAGCATGGAATAGTGCGATAGCTAATGCCATGGTGGCCTCAGCCTTTTTTGCAGTCAACTTTTTTAACCATAAATGGCAGCTTGTTTTGGGTGGAACTGTTATATAAAGCTTTGGCTTTTGAGTATGTTTTTGAGTTGTCATGTGTTTTTTTTTTTTACATCATTACGTTTGGCATAGAAATCAGCCTTACAACCTTACTCTGATTTCATGGTTTGATTCCCACTCCTTTCTGTATTTTGGGTGTACAGTTTAGAGGGGGGGGGGGGGGGGGCAGCACCCACTGCTCGTTGAGAAGAGTAAGAACAACATGTGCTTTCACACCAGAGTCTCCAAAAGTCTCCAATAACACCAGAAAAAGTCGCTAGATTTGTCACTAGTCGATTTTTTAAAAAGATGTCGCTAGAGGGGTCTGAATACTCGCTAAATATAGCGACAAAGTCACTAAGTTGGCTACACTGGCCAAGACCAGAGTAGGCACATTTGCTATTTAATGCAACAGTTTTTGTAGCAAAACTACGGTAGAGTTGAAAAAGCGATGGAAACACATTTAACTTTAGATTTTTATTCAGTACATGAAAAATGTTGTGTGCAGTACATCATCACGCACTGAATGGAAAATGCGCATCTTTTCTTTTTGCAGATTTGAGAATATTTGCATTAAAATCTGTAGCCAATTGGATGGAAACCTAGCTATTAATTAAGTGGCCAAGAATAATTATATTGTTTTGAAAATTGTGAATTTACACTTGATATCCCAATTCACTAAATTCACCTTCACTCTTTCAAAGTGTGAAACATTCAATTAGCTTAAATCAAGTAGTTGATCTAAAATGTGATTATTTGTGATTTTCATAGTTTTATCACAGGTTGCACTCTGTCTCACTAGGGTTGCAAACATGGCCAGCAAAATCCATGGAATATTAAAAAAAATATATAAATCAGAAACTTGGCGTGCCTAGCTGGTTGGGGGTGGGGGTTCTCTGACACAGACTGTGTGTACCCATTGAACTCACTCAAGGCCATCCTGCCATGGAATAAATAGCAATACAGTGAAAAAGCCTTCAACACAGTGACTTAACTGTGAGCACCATCTGCTGGGGTAAATGCTTCAGTACACTTTAATCGAAGGTTATCTATTGTCAATAACATTGACTTTTGTGATTATGTCAACAATTGCAGGTTAGTATGTCACTGCAAATATGTCAACGTATAGTATATTGATGATATAATAAGGGGTATTGAGGGTTTGTGCATTGAGTATTTCACAATTGCTTTTGAAAGGGGTGCTTTCATGTAAATGGAGGCTAGTTTGTTTTGCCATTACTCATCCACTAAAGCCTAAAGAAGACCAAAATATGTCATATGTGAATTTTTTTTATTACAAGACCATTTTTATGCCAATTGTTTATCCCAATAGACAGTTGAGTATTTTAGACCATGATGTCATGGTTAAAAAAAACATGGAGCTTGCTTGCAAATGAACTCTGGGATCACAGTTATGGCAATCGTTTCACTGTGAATACATCATGGCAATCTCCAAACGGATCTCCAAACAGCCTCTGTTCTATTCCACCAAATGAGAGTAAGTGGAACTCCTGTTTGGTAAGCCTACCTTCAAATGGTGATGTATGATCTGTCAGTCAAAAAAAAGTTGCTTATCAAAAGTGAGCTGACCTATTTAACGTAAAAGCAATTTGAATGATTCCTCGCCAATTAGTGGTTGTAATTAACACAGAATGTTTCTGAGTGAAAATCTTTCAAAAGATGTCGAAGGAAAAACATGAAAGGTGTTCAAACAAAGGTGTGAATGTGTAATAAAACATGATTCATTTCTAGCTTAGTCACTACATACAGTAGGCAGGTCACTAGACTACACGGCTCCCCAGACACATATAAAGGCTACACTTCTAGTGCTGTGAATCAGATATCTAGACTAGGATCATCAAATATACCAACATACCAGACCAGAACCTCTACATGGCCAGGAAATGAACTTTTTTTAATCACACAAGGTGATAGCATCTTTGCTCTTGGCTCCAGCAATACACACACACACACCCATTTTGCATATTTAATGCATTCATTTCACAGGCACCTAAATATAGCCCCTACCTGGAGTGCATCCCAAATGGCACTTTACTCACTATATCGTGCACTACCTTTGACCAGGGCCCATAGGGAATAGGGTTACATGTGGGACACACCCCTGGAGTGCAGCAAATACAGTAAATACCACAGACTAGTCCCATGGATAATCATAAAAGAGTAAATTAATAACGATGTTTTTAATAACAGAATGACAAGGACAATCTGCTTCAGCTGGGGACTTAGAGCACCATGCAATCATGCTGAAGTGTAGCACTTCGGGTCAAAGGGATGGCGTCCTTTAATAAAGGCCTAATGGGCGGGAGCTGGAAGCTATGCTCATAGGGGGGAATTCCTGACCAGAGTTATGGCCTAATGGGCGGGAGCTGGAAGCTAGTTATGCGTGCGTAAATGGAACCTAATTCCCTTTTTTATGGACTTTTTTCATCTCGACGCATCTGCTGACCTTAGACTAAGCATGGGAATGGCATGCTTATTCGCCTGCTATTTGTTTGGGGTGGAGACCAAAGAAATGAACGTGGTGAGGTGTGTCTACAGTTACGCCGTATTCCAACCTAGACTTAATTCCCTAATAATTCCACCACCTTTATGTGTCGATAAAGCGATGAATAAGGTCAAGCAACCTGTTGGTTCCTAGTGGAAAACCATCAAATGTATTTTTCCCAGATAGAAATAAAACCATTCTCCATTAAATGTAATTTACAAATTGATCAGAGCGATTGATAAGATGAGTAAGCCGTTTGGATAAGGGGATTGTAAACATAAATGACCATTTTTAAAAATCTATAAATCTATTTTATCTTGTTAAACATAAGTCATAAACATAAGTCATAATGGCAGCAAACTGAAGCATACATAGCTTATCACCATTTCCACAGTGAAGTTTATTAAATGCTGGCCTTTATAATTTGCAAGGATGAAAGAGACTCACTCTATAGGCTTCTGTTGACATGCGCAAATAACAGTATATAGTGCCAAACCTACCTAATAGATTTATGATTTCTAGAATGTTTTAATTATATTACCGGACTTTCCACTGTATTTTTTTACAATTTTGATCATATCGAATTTTTCCACTAATCGGTAGCCAGAGTCGGGTATACCCACATACAGTGCGTTGTGAAAGTATTCAGACCCCTTGACTTTTTCCACATTTTGTTAGGTTACAGCCTTATTCTAAAATTGATTAAATCGTTTTTTCCCCACATCAATCTACACACAATACCCCATAATGACAAAGCAAAAACAGTATTTTAGAAAAACTGAAATATTACATTCACGTAAGTATTCAGACCCTTTACAAAGTACTTTTGTTGAAGCACCTTTGGCAGCGATTACAGCCTCAAATCTTATTAGGAATGACACTACAAGCTTGGCACACCTGTATTTGGGGAGTTTCTCCAATTCTTTTCTGCAGATCCTATCAAGCTCTGTCAGGGTGGTTGTGGGGAGCGTCGCTGCACAGCTATTTTCAGGTCTCTCCAGAGATGTTAGATCGGGCTCAAGTCTGGGCTCTGGCTGGGTCATTCAAGGACATTCAGACACTTGTCCCGAAGCCACTCCTGCATTGTCTTGGCTGTGTGCTTAGGGTCGTTGTCCTGTTGGAAGGTGAATCTTCGCCCCAGTCTGAGGTCCTGAGCCCTATGGAGCAGGTTTTCATCAAGGATCTCTCTGTACTTTGCTCCTTTCATCTTTCCCTCATTCCTGACTAGTCTCCCAGTCCCTGCCGCTGAAAAACATCCCCACAGCATGATGCTGCCACCACCATGCTTCACTGTAAGGATGGTGCCTGGTTTCCTCCAGATGTGACGCTTGGCATTCAGGCCAAAGAGTTCAATCTTGGTTTCACCAGACCAGACAATCTGGTTTCTCATGGTTTGAGTCCTCTAGTCCTCTAACTCCAAACGGGCTGTCATGTGCCTTTTACTGATGAGTGGCTTCCGTCTGGCCACTCTACCATAAAGGTCTGATTGGTGGAGTGCTGCAGAGATGGTTGTCATTCTGAAAGGATCTCCCATCTCCATAGAGGAACTCTGGAGCTCTGTCAGAGTGACCATCGGGTCCTTGGTCACCTCCCTGACCACCTCCCTCACCCCAGAGAATGCGATTCCACTGCTCCAGAGGCCAATGGCGGCGAGGTTTACACCATTCCAGCCGATGCTTGGCATTTCGCATGGTGATGTTAGGCTTGTGTGCGGCTGTTCGGCCATGGAAACCCATTTCATTAAGCTCCCGATGAATAGTTATTGTGCTGACATTGCTCCCAGAGACAGTTTGGAACTCGATAGTGAGTGTTTCAATCGAGGACAGATTATTTTTTATGTGCTATGCGCCTCAGCAGTCGACTGTCCCATTCTGTGAGCTTGTGTGGTCTACCACTTTGCGGCTGAGCCGTTGTTGCTCCTAGATGTTTCCACTTCACAAGAACAGCACTTACAGTTGACCGGGGCAGCTCTAGCAGGGCAGAAACATGAAATGTTTCTCTATGGAGATTGCATGGCCATGTGCTCGATTTTTATACACCTGTCATTAACGGGTGTGGCTGAAAGCCAGATCCACTACTTTGAAGGGGTGCCCACATACTTATGTATATATAGTGAACTTAGTGCTGAAAGTGTCGCCAAACCATTTTTTAAATTATTCATAACTACTTTCCTAACCCTAAATAATATACAAGATCAGAGTATTTTTAAATATACCAATTTGTCACACCCTGAACTGTTTCACCTGTCTTCGTGCTGTCACCCATCTTCCTCATTATCCCCAGTGTATTTATACATGTGTTCTCTGTTTGTCTGTTGCCAGTTTGTCTTGTCTTGTCAGGTCTTACCAACGTGTTTTCCCGTCTCCCTGTCTTCTCAAGTTCTATTTCCTAGATTCCCCGGTTTTGACCATTCTGCCTGACCCCGAGCCTGCACCTTATAGACTCTACCCTGGATTACAGACCTCTGCCTGTCTTTGACCTGTCTTTTGCCTGCCCCCTGTTCGGGTCAATAAACATCTGTGACTCTAGCTGTCTGCATCTGGGTCTTATCCTGAGTTCTGATACCAATTAGTGCTGAAAAAGAGAAGAATATGTGTATATTTAGGCCTACGTGGCTTTATTTCATTGATCCCTAATATTCTGAACTGTTCTCCATATATTCCATGGAGTCTGTCGAGAAAATGCTAATTAAAAAAGGTACACCAAATTTAAAGGGATGGCTTTAGACAAATTTACTGAAAACCATGAACTTCACGAGAAAATCTGTTGGTTGGAGGGTTTTCAGCGGTTGAATTCAATTTATTCAGGGCACGCATGGGAACCAGGCTTGCAAAGCCTGTTATGCACCTACATAAGGTAAGTCTGAACATCAACTTCTGAGAAGTGTGTAGGAAAGGCGTAAATCTGAATCGGGCCCATAGTATATAACACAGTCTGTCTCCAAAGGATATTGTAAAATTCATTTTAAAATGTATTCAATGAAATATCAGGTGCATGATACATTTTTTATCACAACATTAAATATGTTTACAGGGATAGTTCACCCAAATTACAAAATTACATATTGGTTTCCTTACCCTATAAGCGGTCTATTGACAAGGTACGACAGCAATCCATGCTTTGGTTAAAAGGAGCTGCATGGTCAATCCGACGTCTGCATTGGCCATGCAGCATTTACGGGGATACGGTAGAAGGCATTCATACTTCTTGCTCTTCACCGAGCAGAGCAGCACTGTTGTGAAGGAAGTTGTCAAGGAAGTAAGTTTGTGTTTATACAGGACCTCCCGCCCCCACCTCCCATCAACCAATCATGTCAATGCGGAGCTATACAGAGCCCTATGCATTGTTACAAAATTTGGGCGGCGCATGGTGATGCATCACGAAACTCAATTGGCCTCTGCATGCCTCCGGAGGATCCGCAATTGCGTCACACCATCCATACGGCCCCTATGATTTTTTTGTTGTTGAAAAAAGCATAAATTGTCTCTTAGTTTCCCTGGCGTGGTTAACCACATACTTAGGGATGTGGCGGTGATGAGATTTTGTCAGACGGTGATTGTCAAGCAAATAACTGCCGGTCTCACGGTAGGTAATCAAACGTTAACTAACATAAATACATTTAGCATCTCACCACTTCCACGCATAGTCTACAAGCCACTGATGCAGAACTTTGAAACATCTACATTTTAAAAAGTCTAATAAATCCATGTAATATAGCCCACACCACCACAATAAATACATTATTTATTTTAGACAGGTCTAAAGAAACATGATATGAAGAAAATGTAGTCTATTTCAGAAGAACAGAATAGCATACTCTGAGTTATCCTATGTTAGGTCCTGATCTGGTTATGCCATATGGCTGTAGGCTACACTAGTTCATTTAGCAGACAATATTTGCTTAGAATTCCATGGCATTCTTTTATACTATTTTATAGTATGAAGAATACAACTGAACATAGCTGAATAAAATAGAAAGGATATTTTCTCCATCGGGACTTAAAAATAGATATAATGAATATTAAAACATACAATCAACCTGTAGTGAAGCCACTCAACATTTACATTGCAATCAGTCATCTAACAGACTCCCATCCAGAGCGACCCACAGGCGCAACCAGGGTTAAGCGCCCCGCCCAAGGGCACGTCGACAGATCTTCCATCAAGTCAAAACAGGGACCCGAACCAGCAACCTATCGGTCACCGGCCCAAGCTCCCAACTGCCAGGCCACCCACCACCAGGCCACCAACCATCCAAGATCCCCCCCACAGTTCCCTGTGATCGGGTCTTTGTCACAGGCTACAAGTGAAGACAGACACATTGGGGACACAACTGTGATCATCCTTATCCAATTCTGAGGTGCATTTTGAAGATATTGGAAGAACTGTCCACCTGTACTTTTCATCAGTCAACAAAATGAGTAGGCCTAATGAACAGCAAAGGCAGTAGCCTATGTCAATCTACTATCCCCCCATAGTACAAAAGTTAACCTATTCTATTCTGTGTGAGGAATAAATATTCCAAGCATAGTCTGGGATGTGATAGACTCCAAATTAATACAACCACTACCATCAAAAAAAAGTTTTCAAGCAATGTTGCTGACACAACAGATCAGAACATTTAGCTTAAAATGTTGATAAACTATTAGGCTATTTATTCACATTATAAGCACAGTAAAGCGCATATGTTCGAAAATACTGTCAATTAGCGGTAAAAAACACCATTCTCAAAAGTCAACTCCAATACAAATATGCATGTAATGCTTTCATTAAAAATTTGCATTTTTATAGTATGCATGCCAGTTAAGCCCTACACTCATTGTAAATCTGATTAATGTGCTTAATTTTAAAAAGTTGTTTGGCCACTTTAGTTGTGATACAAACCTTATCAGGCCTATGGGCTTGGCTACATGAGGTGTGTGACTATTATTTGAAAAAGGTCGCAAAAAAAAGGCATGTGCTGTTTCTTGCCTTACTGCACACAAGCTGGGCATCATTCACACGTGATAATATATAATTCACAAGTGATAGGCTAATATTGTCACCCATCAGACTATTCTTGATTTAATCTTTTGTCTTTACATATACTAAATAATATATGTGTGAAATTTGTTTGAATTTAGAATGGACCAGGGGCAGGGGGAAAAATACATGCCATCTATGCACTTAAATAGCGAATTAAGTACGCTTTTCCCATGGTTCATTATCATGCCAGCCAGGTAGACTATACTCCTGTTGTAAAGAGAAGCAATGTGCTTAATATTAGGAAGGTTGAGAAATAAATATAGTAGGCCTAGAAAACTGATGGGATCCTCCTCTTTTTAATAGAGAACATCACTCTGTTTTCTCAGGCAATTTCTTAGCCTATTGAAATGTTGCGCAACATGAGCTCATGGGCTCTCATGGAGTGTTTGATTAGATTTTTGAATACATTTGCATTGATGACAGAGTGATTAGAGGGACAATAGAGTGCTGAGTACCAGGCAGTTAGCAAGTTTGGTAGCCTACTAATGATCATCAGCAGCATCAGAGCTTGGAGAATCCTAATTACCATGACTAAATGGTTACGTGGAATTTGACTGCCGTCACAACTTGTGACCGCCGGTGTGGCGGTAATACGGTCACCGTAACAGCCCTACACATACTGACGTTTTAGCATTTGTGGCACAAATACCATTCAAGTCATGGGACCGATATTAGCAATTTTCACACATCATCTTCAAATCATCTATAAGTGACTTTGTTGAGCTTCACAATCAATTTTAAATACTTGTGGACGTTATGCGCAAAAAATGCTAATATTGGTCCTATAATTTGAATGGGACTTTTTTGTCACAAATGCTAAAACGTTAGCATATGGAAACAGTGCCATGAAAACTAAACCAAAGAATGAAATCTTGTCATATCTTGTCCATATGCTGCTTAAAGGGTAAGGAAACCAGTGTGTCATTTTGTAATTTGGGTGAACTATCCCTTTAAGTATAAAAATGGGATTACCCGATAAATGTATAAACGTTGCCACATTTTTGCAAAAGCACCAGATGTGGCTTAATGACCTTTTATAACATCCTCTATGTAGTACTATAACTTTGCTTATGAATGATTAGTTAACCATTATGTTGTGATTGTGGAGACTATGAAGCCTTTATAATTTGTTGTTATGCCTGTTTTAAAGGTGTGACCAATGAAACAAACGCCTACAAAGCACAGATGCAAAAGTTAGACCTTTATGAGGTTATCTTATTTTACATGAAAAATAGTTTGTGGTCCTTCCAATGCAGCCATGCAGGCACATATCAAATAACACAAGCCGTTGTGACATCAATGCTTCCTATTTTATGAAGAAAGCATCAATGTAAAATTGACAGCTCAAGCAAAGGCAGCTGGCATGACCTGTCCTGACCTGCATATTTTACTCTAGCTTTCTCACTGGAACCATAGACCGGCCCTCTTGCCGTGTCAGAAAAAAATACAGTATTTGGAAGGCCATTTAGGCTATAAAGTATTACTTATACAGTACTCTTGGTACCCTGAACCAAACAGTGACACAAGAGACTTATACAGTATAAGTGTCTACCCTGACTTGGGCATTTTAATAGTGTTACCAGTGCTCCTTTTCTCCAATGCACTTTATTACATTGCACTTAGAGCAGGTTGGGGTTGATGCCTGCAGCAATCAATGAACTGCAGATGAGAGCAGAAGTGACAGGTAGGCAGACTGCCCTTTCCTTTGCCCTGCACTCTTCAACCAAATCAAATCAAATAGATCCATAGATCCAGGATCCAAGAGAATACACTCGACACACACACTAAGCTACAAACTAGTTTCAATAGCAAGTTCAATAGCAGCATCAGATTCTCCCCCTATTCCCTCATCAATCTCAAATAACATGAATACAACAATACTGATAAATAATACAGTACAATTGAATAGCACTGTCTAGACCTGCAATGATTAGACTCAACGGAGCATTGTGTAGGGTCAAACATCAGATTCAGACAGCACAGTAAATCAACTGAATTATTTAAATGGCAAACTTTATATCTCAGATATTCATTTTTTGTTAATCAAATAACATTTTATTAGTGTAATATAGCAGTGAATATCGGTTGATAGCAGCCTATTAATTGTCTTAGTTTGCCTTCGCTTTCTTAACCTTTTGCCAAGTGGCCAAAAATTGAAATTATATTCATCACAGTTCCCTAATTGCCCTTCAAGAGTAGACTATACAGACAAGGCCACTTGAAACGACCTTTCTGGAGAGCAGCATTCTGTGAACACAAGCCACTTCGCTCTACACACACACCGTCCTCTTCAGCACCACGGAGCTGTCCGGTCCGCGGTTCTGCAAATATATAGAAAACGAACGCTTCTTACGTAGACTATTATGAAGATTATTATGCCTAGTTTCATTTGTAGTATCAATTTCCAGCAACAATCTATCGCATATTTCCCCCTCCTATCATGTTTGGTTGACTAGGCACTGTAAACTGATTTCTAATGGGACAGCGTTTTGGACGAATAGGCTATGCTACACACAAGTGAGTGGTCAGCCCGATTCGCGTTCAACTCAGATTAAGAATTTAAAATGTAGCCTATAGCCTAGATAGAATACTGAACAATTACGCTATGTGATAGCAATCTGTCAATAAATAAACCCACTCTAACAGAATATGCATATCGCTTCTGCGGCCTAGTCCCATTTAAATTGGCCCAACACCAAATCACTGTAAGATTCAGAGCTTCAGCCCTGATGGCCTTGTCGTTGGTAGCAGCATACGGCAGTTTTCCCAAGCAAATAATCTAGGACTCAAGAAAATACACAACTATGACTGTTCAAACACATATTTTTCAATCGAAGTTAACTACGTTGGAGACATTGTTTATTCTAACGTCCCCAAGCCTATAAAGCCCGCTCAAGCGCCGCTTCCTCTCCATCTTGACAGGCAGGAAATTGCATCCACCTCGCACCTCCCCCATAAACTGCCCATGATATTTCAATATGACAACATTAAACATAACCGCGACAAACGCAAGCGGCGACGGGTTTTTGCACCTACCTTTTGTAGTCGGAGGAGAAAATCCCTCCGCTGGCCGGGTCGTGGCCATATTCGGGCTCCCCGACATTCGAGGAGCCCCCTTTTTCATCATTGAAAGCGGAGCTAGCAGACATTTCAGCAGCTTCTTTGGAACACAATGATGGAGATTTAGTGCGGCGGTCAGGGCACCTCTTAAAGGCACACTACCCGCTATCTCCCCTCTATTCTCTGTGACACACCGTCACCAAGTAGACTAGGTTATCCCCAACATTGGAGCAACGTAAGCCTACAGTCGACAACATAAGGTCTGGGGACTCATAACAGTTGCGTAGATTTCTGTGTGCGCCATTTCTGAAAAGTCGGCGCATGTACACAAATATTGAGATTTATAAACTTGCCATATATACATGTTTGTGTTATAAATCAGACCTGTTGTAAAACTGTGCACGTGAACGAGCATTAAAACTCAGTTTGAAAAAAACGCCCAACATTCACCTTTTATGGTGACAATAACATCATTTATTTGCTGTAAAATGTGAAACTATTTGAATTAGGCCATGGCAGTTTCTATAATATATATATATATATATATATATATATATATATATATATATATATATATAGTGGCAGACCAGGGGGTTTTGTCAAGACGTTTACACAGATCAGACACAGACAGAGTAGGATTAGCTCGGTTTTAATGGTGTTTATTTAAATAATCAATCAAAATTAAAGGATAGGTTTCCCCCATGATACCCTCTCCTGGATACCGTCTTCTGGGTATTGCTGTATCCTGTCATGCACAAAACCTGAACTCCTTCCTTTTAGCTCGGGCACCGTCTCCAACTATACGGAAGTCACCTTTCTTTCCCCAGTCCCTCCCTTTGTGTCTCCTGACCCCTCCTGTCTCAGCCTCCAGTATTTATGCTGCAGTAGTTTATGTGTCGGGGGGCTAGGGTCAGTTTGTTATATCTGGAGTACTTCTCCTGTCCTATCCGGTGTCCTGTGTGAATTTAAGTATGCTCTCTCTAATTCTCTCTTTCTTTCTCTCTCTCAGAGGACCTGAGCCCTAGGACCATGCCTCAGGACTACCTGACATGATGACTCCTTGCTGTCCCCAGTCCACCTGGCCGTGCTGCTGCTCCAGTTTCAACTGTTCTGCCTGTGATTATTATTTGACCATGCTGGTCATTTATGAACATTTGAACATCTTGGCCATGTTCTGTTATAATCTCCACCTGGCACAGGGGTGGCTATGTGGCCACCCCACATAGCCTGGTTCCTCTCTAGGTTTCTTCCTAGGTTTTGGCCTTTCTAGGGAGTTTTTCCTAGCCACTGTGCTTCTATACCTGCATTGCTTGCTGTTTGGGGTTTTAGGCTGGGTTTCTGTACAGCACTTTGAGATATCAGCTGATGTACGAAGGGCTATATAAATACATTTGATGATAACCTTTGTGTGCTGCCCTTCTGGCAGCTTTACGGGACTCTACAAGCTGGTGAGCAATCAGCCCTTGATTTACCCACCAGCCCCAATTAGTCCTGGCCGGAGAGCCCGGCGAGACCTGGCACGTCCAGCAGAGGGAGCCATCGCCTCGTGATGTAGACTCCGTCTGCCACCAGGCCTCGACGAGTCTCCCCCTGGTGGCTGACCTGTTGTACGCCACAATATAGTACCACTCAAAGTTCGGACACATCTACTCATTCCATGGTTTTTCTTTATTCATACTATTTTCCACATTGAAGTCAATATGCCTTGTCTATTGCTGTTTTGGTTAGTCATTTTTTGTCTTATTTCACTGTAGAGCCTCCAGCCCTGCTCAATATGCCTTAGCCCTTATGTTCCACCCCCACACATGCGGTGACCTCACCTGGCTAAATTGGTGCCTCTAGAGACAAAACCTCTCTCATCGTCACTCAATGCCTAGGCTTACCTCCACTGTACTCACATCCTACCATACCCTTGTCTGTACATTATGTCTTGAATCTATTCTTCCGCACCCAGAAACCTGCTCCTTTTACTCTCTGTCCGAACGTACTAGATAACCAGTAATTTTATCCTTTAGCCGTACTCTTATCCTACTCCTCCTCTGTTCCTCTGGTGATGTAGAGGTGAATCCAGGCCCTGCAGCCCCCAGCACCACTCCCATTCCCCAGGTGCTCTCATTTGTTGACATCTGTAACCGTAAAAGCATTGATTTCATGCATGTTAACATTAGAAGCCTCCTCCGTATGTTTGTTTTATTCACTGTTTTAGCACACTCCGCCAACACAGATATCCTAGCCGTGTCTGAATTCTGACTTACGAAGGTCACCAAAAATCCTGAAATTTCCATCCCTGACTATAACAAATTCCGACAAGAGAGAATTGCCAAAGGGGACTGGGTTGCAATCAACTGCAGAGATAGCCTGCAGAGTTCTGTCATTCTATCCAGGTCTGTGCCCAACCAATTCTAGCTTCTACTTTTAAAAATCCACCTTTCCAGAAACAAGTCTCTCACTGTTGCCGCTTGTTACAGACCCCCTTCAGCCCCCAGCTGTGCCCTGGACACCATATGTGAATTGATCGCCCTCCATCTATCTTCAGAGTTCGTACTGTTAGGTAACCTAAACTGGGATATGCTTAACACCCCAGCCGTGCTACGATCTAAGCTAGATGCTGACAATCTCACAAAAAATTATCAAGGAGCCTACGAAGTGAAAAAACCCAAATCCGTAACCATGGGCTCCCTTGAAGATATCATCTAGACCAACTTGCCCTCTAAATACACCTCTGCTGTCTTCAACCAGGATCTCAGTGATCACTGCCTCATTGCCTGTGTACGTAATGGGTCCATGGTCAAACAACCACCCCTCATCACTGTCAAACTAAAACACTTCAGCAAGCAGGCCTTTCTAATCGACCTGGCCCGGGTATCCTGGAAGGATATTGACCTCATCCCGTCAGTAAAGGATGCCTGGTTGCTCTTCAAAAGTGCTTTCCTCTCCATCTTCAATAAGCATGCCCCATTCAAAAAATGTAGACTAAGAACAGATATAGCCCTTGGTTCACCCCAGACTTGACCTGCCCTTGACCAGCACAAAAACATCCTGTGGCGTTCTGCATTAGCATCGAATAGCCCCCGCGATATAGAACTTTTCAGGGAAGTCAGGAACCAATATAATCCAAAAAGTGTATTACTAGCCTGTTCAACCTCTCTTTCGTATCGTCTGAGATCCCCAAAGATTGGAAAGCTGCCGCGGTCATCCCCCTTTTCAAAGGGGGAGACACACTAGACCCAAACTGTTATAGACCTATGTCCACCCTGCCCTACCATCCATTTTGAATCCCACCGTACCTTCTCCACTACGCAATCTGGTTTCCGAGCTGGTCATGGGTGCACCTCAGCCACGCTCAAGGTCCTAAACGATATCATAACTGCCATCGATAAAAGACAGTACTGTGCAGCCGTCTTCATCGGCCTGGCCAAGGCTTTCGACTCTGTCAATCACTGCATTCTCATCGGCAGACTCAATAGCCTTGGCTTCTCAAATGACGGCATCGCCTGGTTTACCAACTAGTGTGTCATATTGGAGGGCCTGTTGTCTGGACCTCTGGCAATCTCTATGGAGGTGCCACAGGGTTCAATTCTCGGGCCAACTCGTTTCTCTGTATATATCAATGGTGTCGCTCTTGCTACTGGTGATTCACTGATCCACCTCTACGCAGACGACACCATTCTGTATACATCTGGCCCTTCTTTGGACACTGTGCTAACAAATCTCCAAACGAGCTTCAACGCCATACAAAACTCCTTCCGTGGCCTTCAACTGCTTTTAAATGCTAGTAAAACTAAGTGCATGCTCTTCAACCGATTGCTGCCCGCACCCTCCCGCCCGACCAGCATCACTACTCTGGACGGTTCTGACTTAGAATATGTGGACAACTACAAATACCTAGGTGTCTGGTTAGACTGAAACACTACTTCCAGACTCACATTAAGCATCTCCAATCCAAAATGAAATCTAGAATCGGCTTCCTATTTCGCAAAAAAGCCTCCTTCACTCATGCCGCCAAACATACCCTCTGACTATCCTACCGATCCTTGACTTCGGCGATGTCATTTACAAAATAGCCACAACACTCTGCTCAGCAAACTGGATGTAGTCTATCACAGTGCCATCCGTTTTATCACTAAAGCCCCATATACTACCCACCACTGCGACCTGTATGCTCTCGTCGGCTGGCCCTCACTACATATCCGTCATCAAACCCACTGGCTCCAGGTCATCTATAAGTCTTTGCTAGGTAAAGCCCCACTACCTCATCCCCATATTATTACTTACCCTCTTGCTCTTTTGCACCCCAGTATTTCTACTATATGGCCTATTTACTGCCTTACCTCACTACTTTCTACCTTCTACCTTCTACATTTGCACACACTGTACATAGAGTTTTGTATCTTTCTTTTCTTTTGTGTTATTGGCTGTACGTTTGTTTATGTGTAACTCTGTGTTGATGTTTTTGTCGCACTGCTTTGCTTCATCTTGGCCAGGTCGCAGTTGTAAATGAGAACTTGTTCTCAACTGATTAAATAAAGGTGAAAAAGCATGAGAAACAGTGTTTAAACCCTTTACAATGGAGATCTGTGAAGTTATTTGGATTAATGCTACACTTTTATGCAAAATACTTTGTTTGTTATTGGGTTTCTATACCCTGCTTTGGATTAGGCTCTGAGATTCAACAGGCAATGATGTTGTACTGTTATCACGCAGCAATAGGCTACTGTAACTTACGCATACTATCAAATCATTTACATTAGCTACCAGTCTATTTACTGTGTTGGCAGAATCTTTTAATCTTTTGCAGTAATTTATACTGTATTTGGCAAAGGACTGTGCCAGTTTCTGTAAGAGAAAACAAAGGCAAATTGTTGTGTACCTTCAGCGGAACGTTTGAATTCAACAATCTATTGCATCAACTTTCCCCCCAATCTAAATATTATGGACCTGAAAAGTTATGGACCTGCGAATTCTGAAATATTGTAAAAAACAATAACAATTTCAGTACTTACAGTAGCATACATACAGTGCCTTCGGAAAGTATTCAAACCCCTTGACTTTTTCCACATTTTGTTAAGTTACAGCCTTATTCTAAAATGTATTAAATATTTGTATTCCTAGCAACTTACCCCATAATGATAAAACAAAAACAGTTTTTTTAGAAATGTTTGCAAATATATTAAAACTTTAAAAAATAAATACCTTATTTACATAAGTATTCAGACCCTTTGCTATGAAACTCGAAATTGAGCTCTGGTGCAATTGAGCTCAGGTGGATTGGAGTCCACCTGTGGTAAATTTAATTGATTGCACATGATTTGGAAAGGCCTACACCTGTCTATATAAGGTCCCACAGTTGGCAGTGCATGTCAGAGCAAAAAGCAAGCCATGAGTTCGAAGAAATTGTCCGTAGAGCTCTGAGACAGGATTGTGTCGAGGCACAGATCTGGGGAAGGGTACAAAAACATTTATACAGCATTGAAGGTCCCCAAGAACACAGTGACCTCCATCATTTTTAAATGGAAGAAGTTTGGAACCACCAAGACTCATCCTAGAGCTGGCCGCCCGGCCAAATTGAGCAATTGGGGGAGACGGGCCTTGGTCAGGGAGGAGACCAAGAACCTGATGGTCACTCTGAATGAGCTCTAGAGTTCCTCTGTGGAGATGGGAGAACCTTCCAGAAGCACAACCATCTCTGAAGCACTCCACCAATCAGGCCTTTATAGTAGAGTGGCCAGACGGAATCCACTCCTCAAGTAAGGCACATGACAGCGAGTTTGGCAAAAGGCACCTAAAGACTCACAGACCATGAGAAACAAGATTATCTGGTCTGATGAAGCCAAGATTGAACTATTTGGCCTGAATGCTAAGCGTCACATCTGGAGGAAACCTTGCACCATCCCTACGGTGAAGCATGGTGGTGGCAGAATCATGCTGTGGGGATGTTTTTCAGTGGCAGGGACTGGAAGACTAGTTAGGATCAAGGCAAAGATGAACGGAGCAAAGATTCTTGATGAAAACCTGCTCCAGAGCACTCAGGACCTCAGACTGGGGTGAAAGTTCACCTTCCAACAGGACAGTAACCCTAAGTACACAGTCAGGAAAACACAGGAGTGGCTTCGGGACAAGTCTCTGATTGTCCTTGAGTGGCCTAGCCAGAGTCCGTACTTGAGCCCGATCTAACATCTCTGGAGAGACCTGTAAATTGCTGTGCAGCGACGTTCCCCAATCCAGCCTGACAGAGCTTGAGAGGATCTGCAGAGAAGAGTGGGAGAAACTCCCCAAATATAGGCGTGCCAAGCTTGTAGTGTCATACCCAAGAAGACTCAAAGCTGTAATCACTACCAAAGGTGCTTCAACAAAGAACTTTGTAAAGGGTCTGAATACTTATGTGGTAGTTCATTTTTTTTTTTTTATTATATTTAAACATTTTAAAAAGATTCTAAAAACCTGCTTTTTGCTTTGTCATTATGGGGTATTGTGTGTAGATTGATGAAAGGGAAAAAACAATTTAATACATTTTACAATAAGGCTGTAACGCAACAAAATGTGGAAAAGGTCAAGTGGTCTGAATAGTTTCTACTTCAATGTAAAAGATCAACTGTTAAATTCAACTATATTTGGAACGAGTGCGCTGAGAGTCGGGAAGCAATTATAGGGAGTGAGGGTTTTAATAAGTAAACAAAACAATAAACTCCAAACACAAACTACGCACCGACATGAAACAAAGTCAATAACACCCGAGGAAAGAACCCAGGGCAGTGACAGATATAGGTAAGATAATCAAGGAGGTGATGGAGTCCAGGTGAGTGTCATGAGGCGCTGGTGCGCTTGACAGGTGTATAATAATCAGCAGCCTGATGATCAGCAGCCTGATGAAGCGGATGATCAGCAGATCAGCAGCCTGATGAAGCGGATGATCAGCAGATCAGCAGCCTGATGAAGCGGATGATCAGCAGCCTGATGATCAGCAGCCTGATGACCCAGAGGCCAGAGAGGGAGTATACGTGACAATATATTATAAACTTGCTCTGCCTATGGGATTGCAATACGTATGCAATGTCTATCTGCCATGTCTATCAGGCATGATTAGGCAAATCATTTTTCTAGTTAAACCAGTTTAGCAATTTTACAGATTTACAACAGTGAATTGTTTTATTATTGTTTCTCCTTACTGTTAGTAAACCTATCTAGCTAGCTTGCTGGATAGCAAATAATTGTTATTTACATCTGTTTGGAATCCTATCTTGCGTCATGCCTATCATTTTGTGAGATTGAAACGCACCCGCTGTCCTAATCTTAACCAATGTCAACCCTTGTCAATTATGTTACATAGCTAGCTAGAAGAGGTTTTACAATCAAGATAAAATAGATGTCCTATTGTTAAACCTCTTCTCTTTTTAGTCATAGATATGGCTATCGGTAGCTGTTTAGCTGGCTAGCTACCTAATTTAGCAAACAGAAAAATCATTAGATTTTCCCAGAGCAAGAGGCACTTCCCCACTCGAGTTATAGTGTTTCAGAGACTTTTAGCAATTAACGAAAATCGCTGAAAGACCTCCAATGGCTTTATCAAACAAGGATAACCATATCTACACACAAAAAAAACATGTAGTGCGATCGGTATAACATGGAGCCTTCCCGAAATGTCACAAAGCAGGACCACATTTATTTTCAGATGTCCTCAATATAACAGAAGTCCTCATTGGGTGTATAGTTTGGCGCCCAAAGCCCAGTCCTGCCCTCTTATCTGTGAAACACATCTCACTGACCTAGAAAATCCCCCAGGGTGAATCTTCGCTTTAAATATTTAGCCCGCAAACTCATTCATTTTTACTGTACTATTTTGAGCCTCTCCCTGATCCAGTCTGCAATACCTACATGTTTCAAGCAGACCACCATAGTCCCTGTGCCCAAGAATGCCAATGTAGCCTGTCTAAATGATTATCGCCTCATAGCACTGTAGCACCTGTAGCCATGAAATATATTGAAAGGCTAATCATGGCTAGGGCTGTTATGGTGACCATATTACCGACACACAGGCAGTCAGTCACAAGTCATGAAGGCAGTCAAATTCCATGTGACCGTTTAGTAGCTCACCAGACCTGCTAACTGCCTGGTACTCAGCACTCTATTGTCCCTCTAATCACTCTGATATCACTGCAAATGTGATCAAAAATCTAATCAAACACTTAATGAGAACCCATGAGCATATGTTGCGCAACATTTCTATAGGCTTTGCAATTGCGTGAGAAAACAGAGTGATGACTTCTATTAGAAAGAGGAGGATCCCATCAGTTTTCTAGGCCGACTATATTTATTTCTCAACTTTCCTAATATTAAGCACATCGCTTCTCTTTACAACTGGAGTATAGCCTACCTGGCTGGCATGAAAATAAACCATGGGAAAAGCATGCTCCATTCACTATTTAAGTGCATAGATGATGTATTTTGTCCCCCTGCTGCTCCCAAGTGGCGCAGCAGTCTAAGGCACTGCATCTCAGTGTGAGAGGTGTCACTACATATCCCTGGTTCAAATCCAGACTGCATTAATTCTGGCTGTGTTTGGGAGTCTCATAGGGTGGTGCATAATTGGCCCAGTGTCATCCAAGGTAGGCCATCATTGTAAATAAGAATTTGTTCTTAACTGACTTGCCTAGTTAAATGTAAAATAACATTTGAGACAGGTGCATGATAATGGTCAATTCTGATGTGTGAAAATATTAGCATATCACTTGTGAATTATATATGATCACTTGTGAATAATGACCAGAGTAAGGCAAGAAACAATGCATACATTTTTTTTTTTACTTTTTCAAATCATAGTTGCACACCTCATAGACCTATATGTTTTGATAAGATTTGCGTCACAACTAAAAAGTGGCGAAATAATTTAAGCACATCTATCTGCTTTACAACAGGTGTCGAGCTTAACTGACATACATACGCAGTACGTGAGTTTGTAGTTTGGGGACGATAGTTTTCATCATAATAAAAGCATTACATGCATAATCGCATTTGTGGTCACTTTTGATAAAGGTGTCTTCCCGTTAATGGAACATTCGCGTTTATAGCCGTATGCGTATTACTGCGCTTATAATGTGAAGAAATAGCCTAATAGTTTATCAACATTTTAAGCTAAACATTCTGATCTGTTGCGTCGGCCCAATTGCGTAAAAAATTTTTTTTGGATGATAGTGGTTGTATTAATTTGGGTTCTATCGCATCCCACAACTGTCCCAGACTATGTTTGGAATATTTATTTCTCACACAGAATAGAATAGGTTCCGTTTTGTACTATAGTAGATTGACATAGGCTAGTGCTTTTGCGGTTCGTTAGGCCTACTCATTTTGTTGGCTGACGAAAAGTAAATGTGGACAGTTCTTCCAATATCTTCAATATGCACCTCAGAACTGGAAAAGGACATGCGCAGTGTCGTGGAAGAATCATAATTTGTTAACATATATAAGATGTTTTATATTCATCAAATGTGTGTAAATTACTTCTCATCAAGAATGTTATTTTTGTATAATACTGTGGCAGGGTTTGCAGTATCTGTTCTATGTCAAGACTAAGTTGCATGGGCCGCAGAGAGGGGAGAGGTCAAAGTATCATCATGTGTAAACATATCTCTTGGCTCCACAATGTCTGTGTGCCAGTCAGTGTGTCTCTGTGATCTTGTCAAGATAGGATTGGTTGTATTTAGAGTTGGTTGTATCTAAATGACAATTTGATATATGCCTGTTGATATGGAGGGTTGGTTTATGGTTCTGAGTTTGAGTAAGGAGACAAAGCTGAACGATGAATTATGCCGATGCTGTCTTATCCTGTGTGTGTCTTTGCTATAAAGGACCTCATTTGAAATGTGGAGGGGGCTCTCAGAGAATTCATGGTTAGACACTGAATTGCCTGAGAGTCACAGGATTGTGATAGAGCTGATATAATTAAAGATGGACTTTGATAACTAACTCTGACTTGTGCCACGACATTTGGCGACGAGGAGGGGATGTGAATCTTCACTCGGTGACCGTTCCTACGATCTAGGTAAATAAATAGTGCATGAGGGATCCCCTAAACTTGGGATCTCAGGGAGAACCACACTTCGGGAACGAAGCAGATGGACCAACCTTTGATCTAAGAGGAAGCGAGCCGAGTGGATACCACATCTCGAACTGAGTTTTTTTTTAAAGAAAAAGGTGAGCGAACCACACACAGATTTGAAGTCAAGTTTTTTAATTATGCCTGTTACGTATACTCTGAGCGTGAATTCCTTTGTAAGGAAGGCACCTTGGCGGCGTAAGCAGGGCCGAGTCAGAGGAGAGTAATCTGGGGGTTTTGTGAACTCAAAGGATACTCTGCACTGTCCGGTTGCCAGTGACCAAGAGCCCTCCTGACACTGAATTGATCACAGTGGGGAGAGTGAGGTCTGTCGGGGGTGATGGGCCAGGGGGTCTGTGTGTTCTAGGTGAAACACGGCACTTGGTGAAGCCCTATTGGAAGAAGGTCCTCATTCTGTGCATCTGTGTGATTTGTCTAAGTGACCCTCAGATGTGGTGAATTCCAATTATTTTAAGTGTGCTAGCCAGGTATGCCCTGGGTTACTCTGTGTGAGTATTTTGTTATGGGATCACTAGGTAATAGTTGTCGGACCGTTCTGTGTGAGCGGGGTAGGGTTGACTCTGTGTGGGCAAACCTTTTTTATGATGTTCTGTGTGGACGTCTGACCAGTTCTATGTGAACATCTGACCAATCCTGTGTGGATGATCCTGAAAGTTCTGTGTGAGTACCTAACATTTCTTAAGTTTTAAATGGATTCTGTGAATTATTTGAAATTATGATGAATTGTATGTGTGTATAATCAATTACTAGAGATTTGATAAAGTAATGCGGAGAATCATTAGATACAATTTAAACCACCCATTCGTAGACGTACGTAGGTTTTGAGTTGATATCTTAAAAGGATAATTTGATAAGGAGGAAGTTTTTAAGCACTATTAAAATAATCTACAAAATCTGGGAAATTGAGCTCTAGAAACTGATTAGAGTGTGTCCACTTTTGATTATCTTACCCTAACGATGTAACTATAAAACGCATATTGGATTATCTCCGTCTGGGTGAAACATTTGAAATTTAACTGCCCTTAAAGTCTGAACATGTTATAATTTTTCTTCCCAGTATGAGAGAAGTTGCGGGATTTATTGAATAAACTGTTTTCCATAAAGAGAATTCGAGGGATGCTCGATGTAATTTATAATGTCGTACAAAGCCTAAGGTTTTTCATCAAACTAATTATCATTGCGTGATTAATGTGATGTAGTAAAGTAATTGAAAGACGTTGCATAAGTAAACATAATCTATTTTTGACGTTGCATTAATAAACATAATCTACTTTTATTAAAAGGCGCAATATCTGTTTCCTAGTCATTAACTGTCGATTTTATTCTTTGATTGCTAATATATTCATTTGGAATTTGAGAATCATAGCTGGAGTAACGTTTGTACTATTAAAATTGGGCTATTATTCTTCTGGGAAACCGATAGTGACGTGTTTGGATTCTACTTAGAAATTGGGAATTCTCGCCTGCAACACGGGAGGCCCGGGGTTCCATTCCCAGTCATGGCGCTAGCTGAATTCAGAGTTTTTGATTGTAAATAATCTATTTGTATGTTTTGCCTGGAAAGTTATGGTCGCTAGTGTTTGTATAAGAGATAAATTGGACGTGTTCAATAGATTTGTTTAGGTTAAATTGATAGACTAATTCAACTTAAAATAATAGCGAAGCGAATTCTGATGCAAGACGATGTCTGTTCACTAAATTATCTGCTGGAATAATGTATTGAGAATTGGGTCGTATTTAAATTACTGTATCAATAGAGAAGACAGTTACCTAAGTTAAATAAATTCTGAATAATAGCGGGGAGAGAATGGCAATGGGAAGTGGTTACCGAAATGTTTTTCATTCTTATAGATTGACTGACGCATGTTATAATCTTGGCGCTGCGTGTTATTTTTAAAGAGATAGGATACATTTCATAAGTGTGGAGAGCAAAGAGAAGAGGAAGTTATAAAATTGGGGTTTTAATCTTACGATAGAGGTAAGGAAAAAACGTTGAAATGAGAGGGGTTATGTATTTTTGCCCAATGGGAAAAAGAAATAGGAAAGTTGAGTTTTTAAAGTTGCTGGAGGCAGGTAGATTGTTATAGAATAACGCTAATTTGCGTTATTAGTTTGAATATACAATAAGCTTACAATAAATGTTTTGACTGTTGTTCAGGTAAACTTTTTCTGTATTTCTAGCAGCTGATTCGCTAGGTGGGCATCATAGATTTGTGGGAGACTGGATGTCTGAATCATAAAACATCGTAAGAATAGATTCTGATGGTTATTGATTCTTGGTTTGATTGTTTAAGTAACACCAGTTAATTTGAGCAGGAAAGGTCATTATAGTATGTTTCCATTATGTGGAACAATGTCAGGTCATTAAAGATGATTGCTGGATTGAATAGTATGAGAACCTGTTGACAGAAGACTGAATGGGTATGAATGTTGAAAAGCAAGCTTGGGCCAAACTAGTAAGCTAATATGTTAAGTGGGGGAGTATCATAGATTTTAATTATAGTGTTGTTACCGCAATAGTCAAAACAATTTCATGGAATTATCATTAGGTTTGGTTTATAGTTCACGTTTGAGTTTCTGAATCGATGTAGTGTAATGAATACTAAGTGTTTTTGTGTTTTCTCCGGGAAAATGGATATTTCACTGTCTCTCTCTGGAATGTTTCCAGGGACTATGTGAAATTGAGGCCATAAATTACCACATTGAAAGGGGCACTCACCACATTGGGATTTTAATGAGTTTTTATTTTCTGACTTTTCATTACACACGCAAATTATTTTGATAAAGGAATGTTCTGGGAACATGGAAAAAGAAAATGTTTGGAACTAGTTGATTATTGTTTGCAAATTGTTTCATATAGTGAAGCACTGCTTTGAAGGGTTTTGTATAACCTATGACCTTCTGAAGACTTTCCGTTGTGGCTTGATCACCCGCATTGGAAAGCCATTTGGATGATAAATGTATGGTCATTTGTAATACTGCTTTCAAAATAATTTGTGTAATTGGTAAATATGTTACTTATCCATATTTGTAATTTGGACCAGTGTGAAGACGGAGTAGGGCATTGCTTTTAACTAAGGGTATGCTGCTTTAAGTCTATTTTCCTATGACCATAGGGGTTAAATACATTTTCTTTGTGGAGTTTTTTTCAGTTTAGTGATTTTAATTTGATTAGGTTAGCTGAAAGTTTGTTTTACATTACTCTCATACGGAGAGATGTGTGTAAACCATGGGGGAGGATTCAGTTTTTTGAGGGTTTGAATTGAAGTTATACAACTTAAGTGATATGTGAATGAGTGTATTGTATTGTTGAGTGTATTGTATTGTTGAGTGTATTGTATTGTTGTGTTTGTTTTGTTCTATTCCCGAGAGATATAGGTCTAATTTCTTGATCCTTGGCTCTACGATGGAGTTGACAATGAGATGGGGAGTATAAACCAATTTGAAAGAATAGTTTCAATAGAATGTTTTTATATTCTCTGTGAAATATATTTAGATATGTGTGTTAAGAATAATTGGTAAAAGTAATCATTTATCATGTAGTTAATGAACTGAACTAAACTGTTGTTCTGATCTGTTCTTTCGAGGTTATCATGAAAAGTGGCATCAGACATTGGGACATTGAAATTGGGACATTATCATGGGCTGTCCACTTTGAACTGTAAAGCTATCTGAAGAAAAACGAAGATGCCAGAAGATGCCGTGCCTGTGTAAGGGGGGTTTAATCAACTGTGCCATTAAAATTGTTTATACTTTTGTGGCATCAGGTTGATTGAAGAGGTCTACACCATGTAAATTGTAGTAATTTAGATTAAGAATGCATTGAGATACTGATCTGTATTATAATCATGATTAAAAAAGTTAATAGTAGAATTATGGGATAATTATACTGTATGTAAATCTGCTAATATTGATGTGTGTTAAATTGAGGTTTTTACTTTGAGTGATAAGACAAATTTGATTCACTGAGGAGTGCTATTCTAAATATTGGTTTGATAAATAGTTGGGTTGTTACTTATGATTTGGAATATGAATGATTTCAATGACCTATTCTCTATTCCTAAGTATATTTCTGAGCATGAGTACTTAGAGGGATGTCTGTCCTATATGTTGTGAGGAGGCCTGTGTTTAGACACAGGTTCTCATGAAACTTAAAGAGCATAAATATGTTATGTTTTTATTTTCCTCAAATGGATTATTCTGTGTTATTAAACATGTGCAAGTTTGTCTTGTAGAATAAAGGTTGTAAACTTAGTTTCAGAAGGGAGAAAGCTTACATATAAGCTAAGGTATTAGACATTGAGGGGATTTGAATTTTAAAATATTGAGTATGTCACTATTCTGATTCTTCAGAAGGGACTGAGTCCCTTGAGAGGGGAATGTCGTGGAAGAATCAGAATTTGTTGGTAACATATGTAAGATGTTCATCAAATGTGTGTAAATTACTTCTCATCAAGAATGTTATTTTTGTATAATACTGTGGCAGGGTTTGCAGTATCTGTTCTATGTCAAGACTAAGTTGCATGGACCGCAGAGAGGGGAGAGGTCAAAGTATCATCATGTGTAAACATATCTCTTGGCTCCACAATGTCTGTGTGCCAGTCAGTGTGTCTCTGTGATCTTGTCAAGATAGGATTGGTTGTATTTAGAGTTGGTTGTATCTAAATGACAATTTTATATATGCCTGTTGATATGGAGGGTTGGTTTATGGTTCTGAGTTTGAGTAAGGAGACAAAGCTGAACAATGAATTATGCCGATGCTGTCTTATCCTGTGTGTGTCTTTGCTATAAAGGACCTCATTTGAAATGTGGAGGGGGCTCTCAGAGAATTCATGGTTAGACACTGAATTGCCTGAGAGTCACAGGATTGTGATAGAGCTGATATAATTAAAGATGGACTTTGATAACTAACTCTGACTTGTGTTGTGGTTTGCTCCCATGATTTGGTGATAGAGGAAATTTCCACGACAGCAGTTGCATCCCGGACGTGTCTGTCTTCACTTTCAGCCTGTGAGAAAGACCCGGACATGTGACAGAGAGCCATGTGAGTGAGAGGTGCTTCACAGCAAGTAGCACGCAGGGAGAAGGGAATTATAATTATTATATTTAGCCCAAGGGCACAATGGCCACTGGCGGTAAAAGGCATGGCTTTTTTTAGGGGGCATTACGGCCACACAAAGGGGATGCTGCCGGGAAATTCAAGACATTATCAAGTGCTTGTCAAATTGTGAATGAGAGACTGATTAAGTGTGTACAGCCTGCACAAATAACAAAGCAGAGCTCATGCCTTTTATGCAACTTTTTTCAAATCATCGTTAGATTCGCATCATGCAGCCTAGAATGTATTAAAATAAAAACATATAAACTCAGTGTTTCACAATTCCTGACATTTAATCGTAGTAAATAGTTCCTGTCTTAGGTCAGTTAGGATCACCACTATATTTGGAAGTATGCTTGGGGTCATTGTCCATTTGGAAGACCCATTTGTGACCACGTTTTAACTTCCTGACTGATGTCTTGATGTTGCTTCAATATATCCACACAATTTTCCTCCCTCATGATGCCATCTATTTTGTGAAGTACACCAGTCCCTCCTGCAGCAAAGCACCCCCACAACATGATGCTGCCACCCCCGTGCTTCACGGTTGGGATGGTGTTCTTCAGCTTGCAAGCATCCCCTTTTGCCTCCAAACATAACGATGGTCATCATGGCCAAACAGTTCTATGAACCAGACTTGTGGAGGTTTACAATTATTTTTCTGAGGCCTTGGCTGATTTCTTTTGATTTAACCATAATGTCAAGCAAAGAGGCACTGAGTTAGAAGGGAGGCCTTGAAATACATCCACAGGTACACCTCCAATTGACTCAAATGATGTCAATTAGCCTATCAGAAGCTTCTAAAGCCATGACATTTTCTGGAATTTTTCAAGCTGTTTAAAGGCACAGTCAACTTACAGTATGTAAACTTCTGACCCACTGGAATTGTGATAGAGTGAATTATACTGTAAGTGAAATAATCTGTCTGTAAACAATTGTTGTAAAAATGACTTGTGTTATGCACAAAGTAGATGTCCTCACCGACTTGCCAAATCTATAGTTTGTTAACAAGAAATTTGTGGAGTGATTGAAAAACAAGTTATAATGCCCCAACCTAAGTGTATGAAAACTTCCGACTTCAACTGTATCAAACCAATCAAGTTGGCTGGCGGCAGACTGGGATGTGCGTGAAGCAGGCCCGGTACTGGTGGCATTGGGAGCAGTCTGGGTGGGGCTGGCAGCAGAGAAGTCAGCTGTGGTGGTGATGAAGTCATCCAGAGGACTACCAACTGTGGGTTCCAATGCATAGCCTTCAAAATCAGTCTCCTCCGAGTCAGAGTCATTGTCCTGTATGGCCTTTCCTGTCTACCTGAGCAGCCAGTCGACACCAATCAGCTCTCCTGAAAATGAAAAAAAAAACAACAGAATGCAAAGCAAGACAAATAAATGTATGAATGATTTCTCACAATATCTTCATCATACCAAAACACTGACACATAGTTTTGTTTCTATTTTGTTTTAATGGATGTAATGATATTAATTAATAAATTACTGTGTGTCACACCCTGATCTGTTTCACCTGTCCTCATTATTGTCTCCACCCCCTCCAGGTGTCGCTTGTCGTCCCCAGTGTATTAATCCCTGTGTTTCCTGTCTCTCTGTGCCAGTTTGTCTTTTATGTCCAAGTCAACCAGCGGTTTTCCTGTACTCCTGCCTTTGCTATTTCTCCTTTTTCTAGTCCTCCCAGTTTTGACCTTTGCCTGTTTCTGGACTCTGTACCCGCCTGCCTGACCATTCTGCCTGCCTTGACCTCAAGCCTGCCTGCCACTCTGTACCTCGTGGACTCTGATCTGGTTTTGACCTTTTGCCTGTCCATGACCATTCTCTTGCCTACTCCTTTTTGGATCATTAAACATCTAAGACTCCAACCATCTGCCTCCTGTGTCTGCATCTGGGTCTCGCCTTATGATACTGTGTATTATGCACTGAGGTTTCTCTTAGAGGCTATAGCAGAGGAGAGCACTTACAGAGGCTCTAGTAGAACTGGCGGTGTCTTGGGAGACAACAGAGGCAGTGGTGGTTTTCACAGAGGCTGTAGCAGAGGGGGTCCTGGAGAAAGGTGATGTCTCAACAGAAGCCTGTTGCAGGCTGGAGAGGAGCTGGGAGAAATGGGAAATGGTCGACTATTATATAACCAAATATGAAAGTTATGAGGTGTGATGACCGTCCCACTCTGTCTGCCATATTCTTTCTCTTTGCTCGTTTTCCTTATTAGGATGTTGGTGGGCAGAGCCGGGAGGGTTGTCAGCGAAATGGGACACGGGTGTGTCCTGGGGATAAATACACTTTTCCCCCATTTGTTGGGACTCTCTCCATGCAGATTTGGATTTTGGTTGTGGCATTTTTGTGGCTGTTTTCTTTTGGCTTGCTTGATTGCTTTGGCACCTTTCAACACCCCTCATTATCACATCTATGCACACAACCACTCACTTACACTACTGACACACACACATTGTTACTTGTTTAAAGTTTACTTTGGTTAATATATTTTTGTTATTCCTTAATCTCCATGTTGTCTCCCTTTTTTGTTATGGGCTACGAGACGGTTCGTGACAAGTGGGGGCTCATCCTGGATTATAAGGTTGGATCCTAGACATTTTGGCGTACAGTCTAATAAATGTTCGGTGTAGAGCCTTAGAGGCGGATCAATGTTTTTGGTTGTCCGGTGATGTCATCAAAACGGTGTGTTGCATGGAATAAAAAGGGCCAGTAGGCCCAATACTAGTGAGAGAGAATAAAGTAGACGGCACGCGTCAAACGTTTGATTTATGACCCTATGTCTGGATGATGTGTGCATGCCCATATTTGGGCATCCGGTCAGGACATCCTGGCGGGAACTGATCACGTGCTTATGCCCATATATGGGCATCCTGTTCCTGTTCTCACGCGTTAGAGGGTGTGCTAATTTATGCATATATTGTATCTATTCCTTTGAAGTTGTCATGATGATTGATGTCTAGGTACCTGGTTGAACTGGGGGGGGTCGGTGTTTGAACTTTTTAAAGAGAACGGCCCCACAGGAACATGATGCCCATATATGGGCATAAGCACGTGATCGGTTCCCGGCAGGATGTCTTGACCGGATGCCCACGGATGCACACGTCATCCAGACATAGGGTCATAAATCAAACGTTTGACGCGTGCTTTACTTTACTCTCTCTCTAAGGTAGTTCATTTGGGTCACGTTGCAGAAGAAAATGTTCCATAGCTTCAATACCGCCCTCGTGTGGAATATTTGTGTATAACGACTCAACATCAAAAGTAACTAACAAGGTATTCTCGGGGAGAGCATCAAGAGATTCAATGATAGAGATCATACTACTGGTGTCCTTTACAAAGGAGGGGAGCTGTTCTGCGAGTGGTCTAATAAAAAAGTCAACAAAAGTAGATAGAGGGGCCGTTACTGCATCAATGACCGCTACAATAGGGCGCCCTGGAGGTTGTGTAACATTCTTGTGTAATTTCGGCAAAGTATAGAAAGTGGCAATTTCAGGGTGTTGAATAGCCAAAAACGTTGGTAATTACATTTTTGCATCTGAGCTCCTAGAGTGTGCGGTTCTCTTTTATTTTCAAGTTCATTCATTATAGTCATCTGTGCCAAGGCTGTATGTAAAAAAAAAGTCTGAGTCCTAGACTTTTTTCCCAGCTGCATGTGTTTGGAGGAGACACCTGTGTTCCCCTCGACAGATGTTGCTCTGTAGAAACTTGTTCTCTTTCCAACTTGAATCAATACAACTATAGACTTAAATCTCTCCTGTTCTGAGAATGTTTGCTTATTTCATTACTTCCATTTGACAAGTTGAGAAATTAGCACGGGTAGACGAGGAGCCTCACTCAACCGGTCATCTCACAGCAGTCTCGCGAGAGTCATCCCGCCTGTCCTAGCTTAACAATGGACCAATGTAAAGAGTATAAAGAGGTATACTGAGGGGGTTCCTACAGATGCAGGAATTCCCACATGTAGGAACGACCCGAATTGCAAGCTGCAATTTCACCCATCTCGCTGAGTTAGATAATGCTTTGATATCCAGGGGAATAGCGTATCTCCTTTTATAAACATGTCTCGCCATAGCTAACGTTACCTGGCTACATACAGTACCTGTGCATTTTGTTTATTCATTAAAATGAGTCAGTCCATATATATAGCCTAAGTTGACAAATTTCCCATGATGCTTAATTAGCCTACTTGCTGCTTGAATACAGACACATTTCTCAATAACACCATGTATCCTTGTAGGCTGACTGTATTAGACTAGTTTACGATATGTTTGCTATGTATTGTTCTAGTGGTAGTGTGATACACTCATCCTGTTGGTTGGAGATGTCTAAAAATACCCATAAGCCCCATAAGGGTGTGGATGTCCCGATTGCGGACATTTGCCGCAAGAGTTTGGGCTGCCAAAATACCCTGATGAAGACAGCTTGGATGTCAAAACGTTGGTAAATACATTTTTGCATCTGAGCTCCTAGAGTGTGCGGCTCTCTTTTATTTTCAAGTTTTCTACTCCGCTAGCCAGCACCTCGCCTAAATAGGTGTGCGTTTATTTTTCTTCTAGATTATAATGAAAGAACTACCTGAGGACCTGAAAAAAATCCATCTCTACGGTCAATCAGGCCCAGGCTGATTTGCAGGTATCGGTCAGTGAAATCAAAATCAGGCTTGATTAAGCAGAGGAGAGAATATCAACATTGGAGGATGACAACATTGAACTGAAAAAAGAACAGAAAAAATATGAAGATTTATGGAACCATATGCAAGATACCATCTATAGAGATCATCCCCAAAACATCAGACGGGTGTTCCTGTGATAGAGAATGGAGACAGTGAAACAGAGAGAAGGAGTGCAACAAGTTATTCGGGAAGCAATTGAACTGGAAGGTGATGCGCCGATCCTATGGCCCGGGTCACGACACGGAGAGAGAGAGAAGGTGTTATCTTCTTATTCGGCGGGGTTTATCGGCGGTTGGCAGCCAACGTTATGGTGCATTACCGCCACCTACTGTACTGGAGTGTGGGCCAGAGACAGGGAGAAACTAAATCCTACCTGCCAGTTTCTCTTCAAAAAGACAAAACTAAATATTTGAGATGGTATCTAATGACGGTCTACTCAATATACTCGTTAAACTAATTTCCTGTATCCCCATATTCCTCATACTAGATCTCAGCCTCTCTTTTTCCCTCTCATACTGCCCATTCTGTATCAATACATGCTCCACTGTCTCTGTTTCCTGGCAATAATCACACTTTCCTGGGATGCTTTCCTGTCACATTTAAAGTCTTATTCAACCGGCTGTGTCCCACCCTTGTAAAAATAGCCTCTCTTCTGTCCCATCCTGCCGTCGACCCTCCCCGACTTTCCTCTGTACTTGGAATAAATGCTTGACCTTAGTTTCTCTATTCCATTGCTCCTGCTATCTTTGCACTACCGCTGTCCATATCAGTCGCATCTCCCTCGCCTGGGTAATACCCACCCACCCAAAGCTCGTGTTCTGTCCTTGCTCATGTTCCCAGCATGCCTGTAAAACCCCTTTCGCAGGATGAGACACCCCAAGTCTCTGTAGGTTGACCCAATAATTCATTCCCAGCTGCCGTCTCCTAATCTGCAATGGCATATCCTCCACCTGTAGTGCAGCCACAGTGGAGGTCCGAAATGCCCCACTGCATATTCTGAGTCCTTGCCCCTGTATGGCATCTAGCCTTTCCAATGAGGTCTGGACTGCCGAACCATACGCTATACTGCCATAGACTATTATAGATTGGATCAATGCAACATACATGGTCCTCAATGAGGAACGCCCAGCCCCCCACTCCTTCCCTGTCAGACAGTGCATCACATTTAGCACCTTCTTACACTTTCCCACCACTCTCTCATTGTGTTCTGCCCAGGTCAGCCTAGTGTCAAAGTATACTCCAAGGAACTTGAACACAACCATGGTTTCTCCCATATAACCTCAAGTGTACCTCATCTCCCACCTTCCTCCTAGTATAGAACACTGTCTGAGTTTTCTACAGAGAACCTGAATCCCCACATTAATGACCACTTCTCAAACTCATCAATTGCTTCCTGTACCTTCCTGACTATGTATGGCAAATTTCTTCCCCTCTTCCACAAGGCCCCATCATCTGCAATATCCCAATATCTGTCTGTACCTGAGAGTAAACATAACTGATCATGATTGAGAACAACAGAGGATCAGGCTCCCCTGCAGTGTACCGTTATCCACCAGGTAGCCTGATAGAGACTTCCCCACCCCCACCCTGGATAGACCTTCCAAACTGTCACGTTCTGACCATAGTTCTGTTATTTTATCTTTGTTTTAGTATGGTCAGGGTGTGAGTTGGGTGGGCAGTCTGTTTGTTTTTCTATGTTGGTTTTTGAGTTCGGCCTAGTATGGTTCTCAATCAGAGGCAGCTGTCAATTGTTGTCCCTGATTGAGAATCATACTTAGGGAGCCTGGGTTTCACTTTTGGGTTGTGGGTGTTTGTCTTCCGTGTCAGTGTTTGTTGCCACACGGGACTGTTTCGTTCATTTCACGTTTATGGTTTTGTATTTCGTAGTGTTCAGTTTATGTTTTAAAATAAACATTATGGACACTTACCACGCTGCTTTTTTGGTCCTCCAATCCTTCTCGCTTCTCCTCTTCAGAAGAGGAGGATGAGATCCCTTACAGAAACACCCACCACAAAAGGACCAAGCAGCGTGGTAACGGGCAGCAGCAGCGATCGCAGGACTCCTGGACTTGGGAGGAGTTTCTGGACGGCCATGGGACCATGGGCACAGGCTGGAGAATATCGCCGACCCAAAGCTGAGCTGGAGGCAGCGAAAGCCAAGAGGCGGTGGTATGAGGAGGCAGCGTGGCTGGAAGCCCGAGAGGCAGCCCCAAAAATGTATTGGGGGGGTGGCGAAGGCAGGTAGGAGACCTGTGCCAACTTCCCTTGTTTACCGGAGAGAGAGAGGGACCGGGCAGGCACCGTGTTATGCCGTGAGGCGCACAGTGTCCCCGGTGCATGTGCATAGCCCGGTGCGGTACATCCCAGCTCCTCCTATCGGCCGGACTAGAGTGGGCATCGAGCCAGGTGCCATGAAGCGGGCTCAGCGCATCTGGTCTCCAGTGCGTCTCCTTGGGCCGGTGTACATGGCACCAGCCTTACGAATGGTGGCTATTCCACCTCGCAACACTGGCCTGGCTACGGGGAGCATTCAACCAGGTAAGGTTGGGCAGGCTCGGTGCTCGAGACCTCCTGTGAGCCTTCACGGTCCGGTCTATCCGGTGCCACCTCCACGTACCAGGCCTCCGGTGGCAGCCCCCCGCACCAGGCTGTCTCTCCGTCTTCTCCCTACAGGTGCTCCCGCCTGTCCAGTGCTGTCAGAGCCTTCCTCCTCTCCAGCACTGCCAGAGTCTCCCGTCTGTCCTGAGCTGCCAGAGTCTCCCGTCTGTCCTGAGCTGCCAGTCTCCCGTCTGTCCTGAGCTGCCAGAGTCTCCCGTTTGTCCTGAGCTGCCAGAGTCTCCCGTTTGTCCTGAGCTGCCAGAGTTGCCAGTCTGTCCTGAGCTGCCAGAGCCGCCAGTCTGTCCTGAGCTGCCAGAGCCGCCAGTCTGTCCTGAGCTGTCAGTCAGCCAGGAGCTGCCAGAGCCGTTAGTCAGCCAGGAGCTGCCAGAGCCGTCAGTCAGACAGGAGCTGCCAGAGCCGTCAGTCAGCATGGAGCTGCCAGAGCCGTCAGTCAGCATGGAGCTGCCAGAGCCGTCAGTCAGCCAAGAGCTGCCAAAGCCGTCAGTTAGCCAGGAGCTGCCAGAGCCGTCAGTCAGCCAGGAGCTGCCAGAGCTGCCTGTTACGCCGGCGATGCCGGAATCACCCTTCACTCCGGAGCTGCCGAAGTCTCCCGCCTGTCCGGCACTGCCGGAGTCTCCCGCGTGTTCGTCGCTGCCGGAGTCTCCCGCCTGTTCGTCGCTGCCGGAGTCTCCCGCCTGTCCGGCGCTGCCGGAATCTCCCGTCCATTTGGGACCCGTGGCGAGGGTCCCCAGTCCGAGGTCGGCGGTGAGGGTAGCCGCTCTTAAGAGGCCACGGAGGCGAATAGAGAGGCGGAGAAGGACTATGGTGGAGTGGGGTCCATGTCCTGCGCCAGAGCCGCCACCGCGGACACACACCCACCCAGACCCTCCCCTATAGGTTTAGGTTTTGCGGCCGGAGTCCGCACCTTTGGGGGGGTACTGTCACATTCTGACCATAGTTCTGTTATTTTATCTTTGTTTTAATATGGTGAGTTGGGTGGGCAGTCTGTTTTTTTTTCTATGTTGGTTTTTGAGTTCGGCCTAGTATGGTTCTCAATCAGAGGCAGCTGTCAATTGCTGTCCCTGATTGAGAATCATACTTAGGGAGCCTGGGTTTCACTTTTGGGTTGTGGGTGTTTGTCTTCCGTGTCAGTGTTTGTCGCCACACAGGACTGTTTCGTTCATTTCACGTTTATCGTTTTGTATTTCGTAGTGTTCAGTTTATGTTTTAAAATAAACATTATGGACACTTACCACGCTGCGTTTTGGTCCTCCGATCCTTCTCGCTTCTCCTCCTCAGAAGAGGAGGACGAGATCCCTTACACAAACAGGAAGTCCTCTATCTAGTTGCACGTTCTTCCTCCTACCCCCATAATATCAAGCTTGATTAACAGCCCCCCCTTCCAGATCATAACATACACCTTCTCCACATAAAAAAGACGGCAACAACCGTCTTCTTGTTCACTTGGACCTTCCTGACCTCTGCTTCCCTTTATTCAGATTACAATCGCTCACTTTCGGTTATTTGAGATGAAATCATCTCCAACATTTTTTAAACAAGCCATAGAAAGTTGGTTGCAATTTCAGTAAAAAAATACAAATTAAAGGAAGGAACTTGACTGTCAGCCCTGCATTAATAACCAAAATTGGTTAAAGAAAATTGTGATAAATAAAAATATATACCAGTTTCATTTAAGGACTCAAAAATTGACATTGCAAGTTCGGGGCATGAAGAGTCTATTGTCCTGCTAATAGCATGATGGGCTACACCTGCTACAGTACTACAGTAAACTTGTGAAAAACAAGTGTTTGAGGGGACTCCCGGGTGGTGCAGCAGCATTGCAGTGCTAGCTGTGCCACCAGAGACTCTGGGTTCGCGACCGGGAGGCCCGTAGGGCGACGCACAATTGGCCAAGCCGTCCGGCCAAGCCCTCCCTTGTCTCATCACGCACCAGCGACTCCTGTGGCAGGCCGGGCGCAGTGCATCAATCGCTTGAATAGTCTTGCTCGAAATGGAATACAATGTAAAAATGTGCAGCAGACAGTAGAGACCAGCAGTAGATTTATTTAAGCATTATTTTTATTAGGCCTACAGTATAGTATTGTAGCCTACTGTACCTGATCATTTTCCTGGGCTTTCGCATTCGGCTTAACACAGGCATCTGATGATAGTGTTTGCGAATAGCATTGTCCGTGACCATAATCATAATAAAGTCTAACATTATTTTACAAATTACAATTGACTCTTACCGAGTCCACCAAATACACGGTTTTCTAACCACATCTGGATGGATCCATAATGAATTACTATGGGAATAAATATCACTGAATAACAGAAATATTTGAGTAAATCATTAAGCTCGAGGCCCTGGGTCTGAACCCCGCCCTGTGCAACTGGGTCCTGGACTTCCTGATGGGCCACCCCCAGGTGGTGAAGTTAGGAAACAACACCTCTACTTCGCTTATCCTCAATACTGGGGCCCCACAAGCATGCGTGCTCAGCCCTCTCTTGTACTCCCTGTTCACCCATGACTGCGTGGCCACACATGCCTCCAACTCAATCATCAAGTTTGCAGATGACACAACAGTAGTAGGCCTGATTACCAACAATGACGAGACAGCCTACAGGGAGGAGGTGAGGGCCCTGGGAATGTGGTGCCAGGAAAATAACCTCTCACCCAACGTCAAGAAAACAAAGGAGCTGATCGTGGACTTCAAGAAACAGTAGAGGGAGCACCGCCCCATCTACATTGACGGGACTGCAGTGGAGAAGGTGGAAAGCTTCAAGTTCCTCGGTGTACACCACCGATAAACTGAAATGGTCCATCCACACAGACAGCGCCTCTTCAAACTTAGCAGGCTGAAGACATTGGCTTGGCACCTAAAACCCTCACACACTTTTACAGATGCACAATTGAAAGCATCCTGTCGGGCTGTATCAACACCTGATACAGCAGCTGCACCGCCCGCAACCGCAGGGCTCTCCAGAGGGTCCTAGCGTTTTTAGAAGTTCGAAGTTGGAGGTGGGCCATTTGCCCCTGCCTCCCATCGGGAAGCCTTAGACCAGCACTCTGCTGAGGTTGAACTGTTTTGCAACAATTGGGTCGATGGGTAGGTATTTGTCCACTTTCTCCTTTCTCCCTCTCTCCAGGGTTCCCCCGTTCCGCTCAGAAGCAATAAAATTGGTCTTCTTTAGACTAGTTCAGTATCTGGAGAATCAGCATTTGTGGGTTCGATTACAGGCTCAAAATGGCCAGAAACAAATAACTTCGTTCTGAAACTCATCAGTCTATTCTTGTTCTGAGAAATATAGGCTATTCCATGCGAGAAATTGCCAAGAAACTGAAGATCTCGTACAACGCTGTGCACTACTCCCTTTACAGAAGAGTGCAAACTGGCTCTAACCAGAATAGAAAGAGTGGGAGACCCCAGTGCACAACTGAGCAAGAGGACAAGTACATTAGAGCGTCTAGTTTGATAAACAGACGCCTCACAAGTCCTCAACTGGCAGCTTCATTAAATAGTACCCGCAAAACACCAGTCTCAACATCAAAAGTGAAGAAGCGACTCCGGGATGCTGGCCTTCTAGGCAGAGTTGCAAATTAAAAGCCATATCTCAGACTGGCCAATAAAAATAAAAGATTAAGATGGGCCAAAGAACACAGACACTGGACAGAGGAACTCTGCCTAGATGACTGGTTGTGTTTATTCCACATTAAAAGGCATAGGCGGTAGGTCCATAAGGTTAGGGGAAGCTTTCCCTAAAGTAAATTGCCAAAATTATATAGCCTAATTAACTTACTTCTGTCTATACAGAAATACATCAAATCTTTCAAAATAGGCTACTACACCAGAAAGCATGATTTAGCCACAGAGGATCATTATCTTCTTTAAAAAAATAAGCTGTGGATTGTTTTCAATTGCATAGCCTGCAATTTGAAGGGCCTGCAATTTGGGCAGCATGCGCTGCAAATAACCAATAGAAGATTGTTGCGTTGCGACTGTCAGTGAAAACCTGAGACCCAGCGAGGCATATCGCAATATTTCAAAATGCAATCACAGAAAAACAGTTTGTAAAGCAAATGGCTATTGCTGTAAAGAGATAACAATGAAAATACTCCAATCTGTCTTTTAGTTATCACAATTGAACAGTGGTGTATCTTATTAGCACCAGCGGAGAACATCAGCCATATCCCCGGTGAGTGTGCATATTCACTGGGTCAGTGCCCCTTTTGTTTGGTTTTGGACAATCTTTTCTCCTCCAGGTTAGATGGAGGTCATATTGTATTTGTGTTTCCTCTTTTCGCAGGCTGATTATATGGATCAGACAGCATAGTTTTTATTGATCTGTTTGTCAGTAGAGTTGGCTACCCTGTCATTTTTGTAGTATTAAAAAAAACGTGTGCGCGCACTTGGGTGTTCCGTTCCAGTACGAAATTACATTATTCTTATTATTATTCTCCCCTGGACCATGTCTTTGTGCAAACAAACAAACAAACGATTGGATTGTCTCTAACAAATCAGAGTATCAAAGTCAATGATGAATTTTCAAACTGTCGTTTTACCCATGTGTGTTCTGGCTCTGGCCCAACGGCCCATCGGTTTCTAGGCCAATCAGACTGGCTGAATGTGTTCCCATTCGGTGAAGGGTCGGGGAGGTACACGCTCATTGTGTGCTTTGCCCATGCTTCGTCAAAGGGCAGCGTGGTCCATTTTGGGCGATTCTGGGACAAGGAGAGCTCTCCTTCAAGGAGTGAATGGGAGTCAATTGAGTGGTAGCGCAAAATCCAAACATTAGCATGAATTTTGTGAACCAGAAATACAACGTTACAAATCTTTTCCAGGATGCGAGACTTAACTTGTTCTCTGTAATATCGTATAGCTTTTGAATCGTGACATTACGTACTTCTGAGGAAAATACTCAGGTTTCTCATACTTTACTGTACTGAACACTACTGTACTGAACTCTACTGTACTGTACTGAACTCTACTGCACTGAACTTAACTCTACTGCACTGAACTCTACTGTACTGTGCTGTGTTGTACTCTACTGTGCTGTAATTTGATGTCCAAACTTGTAAAACATCTGTGACATCTGTGAATGGTTCAGATTTGGTCCGGTCCAACCAAATTTGGTCTTGTTTGGGGGCAGAGCTCATTCAAACGCCATTGTGTAGAACAGGGCTGGGCAACTGGCAGCATGCGACCCCCATTTTGAAGGCCCTCAGTCGGGGTCTCAACTTGCGAGTTAGAATAGTACAATGCTTACGGTGCAAATTCCAAATTTGGTTGTGCATCATCGTCAGTCACTGATAGTCAACCATGTCAGCAATTATTTTTTTTAGATTGGTAGCAATCATGGTCGAATTAGCGGCCGGGGGCCCCCATTGATTTTGATAGTCAATGTCACTGCAAACATTTCACTGCACCCTATAGAAAAATGCGTAGAATTGCAGGAAATTCGCTGTAAAACTAAATGTGTATAATTGTACGAAATTAACAAATAAAATGTAAAAATTTGCTCTCTGCTGTCAAGAGCAGTGCAGCTAATGTTTTCCTCCTAAGGTAGGGGTGTGTGGTGGTGTATGGATGTGGGTACGTAGAACTGCGAGCAACTGCGGCCCCTCATGAGGAGTTCTGATTTTTTGTGGCCCCCACCCCCATCCCTGTGGTTGAATAATATTAAAATACGCAAAAGAAGGATATTGCATATTTATACCTTTGTGTATCTATTAGGATAAATCACCATGAAGAGAACGACATTCATTCAGACATCAACTATGAAATAACACATATGGAATCATGTAGAAACCAAATCTAAATATATTTAATATTTGAGATTCTTCAAAGTAGCCACCCTTTGCCTGGGGGGTGGCAGGTAGCCTAGTGGTTAGATTGTTGGGCCTGTAACCAAAAGGTTTCTGGATCAAATCCCTGAGCTGACAAGGTAAACATCTGTCATTCTGCCCCTGAACATGGCAGTTAACCCACTGTTCCCCAGTAGGCTGTCATTGTAAATAAGAAGGTGTTCTTAACTGACTTGCCTAGTTAAATAAAATAAAAAAATGCCTTGATGACAGCTTTGCACACTCTTGGCATTCTCTTAACCAGGACTGTTTTTCCAACAGTCTTGAGTTCCCACATATGCTGAGCCGTTGTTGTTTGCTTTTTCTTCACTCTGCGGTCCATCTTATCCCAAACACCTCAATTGGGTTGAGGTCGGGTGATTGTGGAGGCCAGGTGCAGCACTCCATCTGATGCAGCACTCCATCACTCTCCTTCTTGGTCAAATATACCTTATACAGCCTGGAGGTGTGTTGAAAACAAATTACAGTCCTACTATGCGCAAACCCCCCCCCCCCCCCCCCCCCCCCCCCCCACACACACACCATCACACCACCTCCTCGTGCTTCACGGTAGGAACTACACATGCAGAGATTATCCGATTATCAGTTCACTGCGTCTCACAAAGACACAGCGGTTGGAACCAAAAATCTCAAATTTGGACTCATCAGACCAAAGGACAGATTTCCACCAGTCTAATATCCATTGATCGTGTTTCTTGGCCCAAGCAAGTCTCTTCTTCTTATTGGTGTCCTTTAGTGGTTTCTTTGCAGCAATTCAACCATGAAAGCCTGATTCACGCAGTCGCCGCTGAACAGTTGATGTTGAGATGTGTCTGTTACTTGAACTCAGTGAAGCATTTATTCGGGCTGCAATTTCTGAGGCTGGTAACTCTAATGAACGCTGCCTGATGAAGACTAGTAGTCGAAACGCGTTGCAGTTGTGCGTCCGGATGGACTAGGCTGACTACTCCCATATGTATTATTTTGTAAATATATTATGATCTTAGTTCACTAAAGTTTATTGCAACATTCCGGCCGCCAACCTGTCTTCTTTCTTTGGGTTACCTGCCATTTAGGGGCCTGCCTTCTCACCAGTGGAACATAACTGTAATATTGTCAGTTATCTAAATAGTACGCGTAATCCAGTATAAACTAACGTATAGAATTTATTACACAACTGAGACAATTCACAAATTCTACAGCACAATGGCAGAGTCATGTCTTAAGTGGAAAACTAACAATGACTCAATAATCCATGCCTTCTGGGAATGCTGTCCCAATGCTCTTAACCGCTAGGCTACCTGCCGCTTAGGTAAAGGAGTGCAAAAGGGGCAAACCAAACAGGTGAGACAAGATAAAAGGCTTTGTTTCCCAATTTAAAAAGGGCGAGCTACAGTAAACAGCAGTCTAGCATTCCCAACATCTCTCATGCCAAATGGAGCATTGGC
Organism: Oncorhynchus mykiss; assembly: GCF_013265735.2. Taxonomy (NCBI): domain Eukaryota; kingdom Metazoa; phylum Chordata; class Actinopteri; order Salmoniformes; family Salmonidae; genus Oncorhynchus; species Oncorhynchus mykiss. The sequence goes on along the minus strand of NC_048566.1, from coordinate 53,670,209 downwards.
TCTGCAGCTCTTAACTAACTGACTAAACGAGGAGACAGGTGCAACACATTCTGACCAACGAAGAAGACTCCAATCACACCCAAATTGAACCAACCTTGAAATTGAAAACTAAAGCATGCAACACTCATAGCATCATCAGCTGGATAGTATAATGTACTGCATACTAAATATGCAGTACATTATTCAATCCAGGAGATGGAGGAGTTGTATAAATAGGCACAGTCTAGGAATCGGTAGTGTTGCCTCTGCAGGCACTGTTGCCTCTCTGCAGGCACTGTTGCCTCTCTGCAGGCTCTTGTCTGGTTGCTGTCCAGAAAGTTTGAGGAATTGGGTGATGTGCAAATGGAATTCATGGGCAGAATTTCTGGCAACAGTATATTACAACTGATTTACAAATGCACACCTCGCTGTCCACTTAGTAAACTGTGATCAGATCAGAATTATTATTTTTTTTACTTAAAGGGTAGGTAACATTAATGTAACAAATATGTAACAAATATGTAACATATGGATTTGCATTAATATACACATCAAAAGTCAGACTGCAAAGTTACACCTCACTTTTCTATTTTTCAAGTTAATACATAAAACCGATCATGTTTTTCCAGGGTGTGATGTAATATGGAGGACCCGGCAAGCTAGCCTATTACCTATAATGTAAACCCCAATAGAAATAACTTCAAATGTATAACTTCAAATAAAATACAATAATTTGCACTCATTACTACAGGTTTCAATTACATTTTTAGCCAACTTACAGGCAAATACTTTATAAATGTATTGTTACAAATCAACTTGCAAGGTTGCTAGCCAACTAGCCTGCTAACGTTATCCTATTAGCCTGATAATGCTACGTTAGCACTGCACGAGTTAGCCAGCTGCTATTAACATCTAGTTTACAGCTACATTAAAGTAAACCAATGTTTTGGAAATACACAATGCCATCTAACCAGTTATCAAAGAACGTTAGCTATTTGCAGTTATCTTAGCCGGCAAGATAGCCAGTCAAATAACATTAGCTATCCGTGGGGCGACGCACAATTGGCCTAGCGTCGCCCGAGTTAGGGAGGGCTTGGTCGGTAGGGGTGTCCTTGTCTCATCGCGCACCAGCGACTCATTGCAGTGCTAGCTGTGCCACCAGAGACTCTGGGTTCGCGACCGGGAGGCCCGTAGGGCGACGCACAATTGGCCAAGCCGTCCGGCCAAGCCCTCCCTTGTCTCATCACGCACCAGCGACTCCTGTGGCAGGCCGGGCGCAGTGCATCAATCGCTTGAATAGTCTTGCTCGAAATGGAATACAATGTAAAAATGTGCAGCAGACAGTAGAGACCAGCAAGTATTGTAGCCTACTGTACCTGATCATTTTCCTGGGCTTTCGCATTCGGCTTAACACAGGCATCTGATGATAGTGTTTGCGAATAGCATTGTCCGTGACCATAATCATAATAAAGTCTAACATTATTTTACAAATTACAATTGACTCTTACCGAGTCCACCAAATACACGGTTTTCTAACCACATCTGGATGGATCCATAATGAATTACTATGGGAATAAATATCACTGAATAACAGAAATATTTGAGTAAATCATTAAGCTCGAGGCCCTGGGTCTGAACCCCGCCCTGTGCAACTGGGTCCTGGACTTCCTGATGGGCCACCCCCAGGTGGTGAAGTTAGGAAACAACACCTCTACTTCGCTTATCCTCAATACTGGGGCCCCACAAGCATGCGTGCTCAGCCCTCTCTTGTACTCCCTGTTCACCCATGACTGCGTGGCCACACATGCCTCCAACTCAATCATCAAGTTTGCAGATGACACAACAGTAGTAGGCCTGATTACCAACAATGACGAGACAGCCTACAGGGAGGAGGTGAGGGCCCTGGGAATGTGGTGCCAGGAAAATAACCTCTCACCCAACGTCAAGAAAACAAAGGAGCTGATCGTGGACTTCAAGAAACAGTAGAGGGAGCACCGCCCCATCTACATTGACGGGACTGCAGTGGAGAAGGTGGAAAGCTTCAAGTTCCTCGGTGTACACCACCGATAAACTGAAATGGTCCATCCACACAGACAGCGCCTCTTCAAACTTAGCAGGCTGAAGACATTGGCTTGGCACCTAAAACCCTCACACACTTTTACAGATGCACAATTAAAAGCATCCTGTCGGGCTGTATCAACACCTGATACAGCAGCTGCACCGCCCGCAACCGCAGGGCTCTCCAGAGGGTCCTAGCGTTTTTAGAAGTTCGAAGTTGGAGGTGGGCCATTTGCCCCTGCCTCCCATCGGGAAGCCTTAGACCAGCACTCTGCTGAGGTTGAACTGTTTTGCAACAATTGGGTCGATGGGTAGGTATTTGTCCACTTTCTCCTTTCTCCCTCTCTCCAGGGTTCCCCCGTTCCGCTCAGAAGCAATAAAATTGTTCTTCTTTAGACTAGTTCAGTATCTGGAGAATCAGCATTTGTGGGTTCGATTACAGGCTCAAAATGGCCAGAAACAAATAACTTCCTTCTGAAACTCATCAGTCTGTTCTTGTTCTGAGAAATATAGGCTATTCCATGCGAGAAATTGCCAAGAAACTGAAGATCTCGTACAACGCTGTGCACTACTCCCTTTACAGAAGAGTGCAAACTGGCTCTAATCAGAATAGAAAGAGTGGGAGACCCCAGTGCACAACTGAGCAAGAGGACAAGTACATTAGAGCGTCTAGTTTGATAAACAGACGCCTCACAAGTCCTCAACTGGCAGCTTCATTAAATAGTACCCGCAAAACACCAGTCTCAACATCAAAAGTGAAGAAGCGACTCCGGGATGCTGGCCTTCTAGGCAGAGTTGCAAATTAAAAGCCATATCTCAGACTGGCCAATAAAAATAAAAGATTAAGATGGGCCAAAGAACACAGACACTGGACAGAGGAACTCTGCCTAGATGACTGGTTGTGTTTATTCCACATTAAAAGGCATAGGCGGTAGGTCCATAAGGTTAGGGGAAGCTTTCCCTAAAGTAAATTGCCAAAATTATATAGCCTAATTAACTTACTTCTGTCTATACAGAAATACATCAAATCTTTCAAAATAGGCTACTACACCAGAAAGCATGATTTAGCCACAGAGGATCATTATCTTCTTTAAAAAAATAAGCTGTGGATTGTTTTCAATTGCATAGCCTGCAATTTGAAGGGCCTGCAATTTGGGCAGCATGCGCTGCAAATAACCAATAGAAGATTGTTGCGTTGCGACTGTCAGTGAAAACCTGAGACCCAGCGAGGCATATCGCAATATTTCAAAATGCAATCACAGAAAAACAGTTTGTAAAGCAAATGGCTATTGCTGTAAAGAGATAACAATGAAAATACTCCAATCTGTCTTTTAGTTATCACAATTGAACAGTGGTGTATCTTATTAGCACCAGCGGAGAACATCAGCCATATCCCCGGTGAGTGTGCATATTCACTGGGTCAGTGCCCCTTTTGTTTGGTTTTGGACAATCTTTTCTCCTCCAGGTTAGATGGAGGTCATATTGTATTTGTGTTTCCTCTTTTCGCAGGCTGATTATATGGATCAGACAGCATAGTTTTTATTGATCTGTTTGTCAGTAGAGTTGGCTACCCTGTCATTTTTGTAGTATTAAAAAAAACGTGTGCGCGCACTTGGGTGTTCCGTTCCAGTACGAAATTACATTATTCTTATTATTATTCTCCCCTGGACCATGTCTTTGTGCAAACAAACAAACAAACGATTGGATTGTCTCTAACAAATCAGAGTATCAAAGTCAATGATGAATTTTCAAACTGTCGTTTTACCCATGTGTGTTCTGGCTCTGGCCCAACGGCCCATCGGTTTCTAGGCCAATCAGACTGGCTGAATGTGTTCCCATTCGGTGAAGGGTCGGGGAGGTACACGCTCATTGTGTGCTTTGCCCATGCTTCGTCAAAGGGCAGCGTGGTCCATTTTGGGCGATTCTGGGACAAGGAGAGCTCTCCTTCAAGGAGTGAATGGGAGTCAATTGAGTGGTAGCGCAAAATCCAAACATTAGCATGAATTTTGTGAACCAGAAATACAACGTTACAAATCTTTTCCAGGATGCGAGACTTAACTTGTTCTCTGTAATATCGTATAGCTTTTGAATCGTGACATTACGTACTTCTGAGGAAAATACTCAGGTTTCTCATACTTTACTGTACTGAACACTACTGTACTGAACTCTACTGTACTGTACTGAACTCTACTGCACTGAACTTAACTCTACTGCACTGAACTCTACTGTACTGTGCTGTGTTGTACTCTACTGTGCTGTAATTTGATGTCCAAACTTGTAAAACATCTGTGACATCTGTGAATGGTTCAGATTTGGTCCGGTCCAACCAAATTTGGTCTTGTTTGGGGGCAGAGCTCATTCAAACGCCATTGTGTAGAACAGGGCTGGGCAACTGGCAGCATGCGACCCCCATTTTGAAGGCCCTCAGTCGGGGTCTCAACTTGCGAGTTAGAATAGTACAATGCTTACGGTGCAAATTCCAAATTTGGTTGTGCATCATCGTCAGTCACTGATAGTCAACCATGTCAGCAATTATTTTTTTTAGATTGGTAGCAATCATGGTCGAATTAGCGGCCGGGGGCCCCCATTGATTTTGATAGTCAATGTCACTGCAAACATTTCACTGCACCCTATAGAAAAATGCGTAGAATTGCAGGAAATTCGCTGTAAAACTAAATGTGTATAATTGTACGAAATTAACAAATAAAATGTAAAAATTTGCTCTCTGCTGTCAAGAGCAGTGCAGCTAATGTTTTCCTCCTAAGGTAGGGGTGTGTGGTGGTGTATGGATGTGGGTACGTAGAACTGCGAGCAACTGCGGCCCCTCATGAGGAGTTCTGATTTTTTGTGGCCCCCACCCCCATCCCTGTGGTTGAATAATATTAAAATATGCAAAAGAAGGATATTGCATATTTATACCTTTGTGTATCTATTAGGATAAATCACCATGAAGAGAACGACATTCATTCAGACATCAACTATGAAATAACACATATGGAATCATGTAGAAACCAAATCTAAATATATTTAATATTTGAGATTCTTCAAAGTAGCCACCCTTTGCCTGGGGGGTGGCAGGTAGCCTAGTGGTTAGATTGTTGGGCCTGTAACCAAAAGGTTTCTGGATCAAATCCCTGAGCTGACAAGGTAAACATCTGTCATTCTGCCCCTGAGCATGGCAGTTAACCCACTGTTCCCCAGTAGGCTGTCATTGTAAATAAGAAGGTGTTCTTAACTGACTTGCCTAGTTAAATAAAATAAAAAAATGCCTTGATGACAGCTTTGCACACTCTTGGCATTCTCTTAACCAGGACTGCTTTTCCAACAGTCTTGAGTTCCCACATATGCTGAGCCGTTGTTGGTTGCTTTTTCTTCACTCTGCGGTCCATCTTATCCCAAACCATCTCAATTGGGTTGAGGTCGGGTGATTGTGGAGGCCAGGTGCAGCACTCCATCTGATGCAGCACTCCATCACTCTCCTTCTTGGTCAAATAGACCTTATACAGCCTGGAGGTGTGTTGAAAACAAATTACAGTCCTACAATGCGCAAACAAATTCTACAGCACAATGGCAGAGTCATGTCTTAAGTGGAAAACTAACAATGACTCAATAATCCATGCCTTCTGGGAATGCTGTCCCAATGCTCTTAACTGCTAGGCTACCTGCCGCTTAGGTAAAGGAGTGCAAAAGGGGCAAACCAAACAGGTGAGACAAGATAAAAGGCTTTGTTTCCCAATTTAAAAAGGGCGAGCTACAGTAAACAGCAGTCTAGCATTCCCAACATCTCTCATGCCAAATGGAGCATTGGCTCTGCAGCTCTTAACTAACTGACTAAACGAGGAGACAGGTGCAACACATTCTGACCAACGAAGAAGACTCCAATCACACCCAAATTGAACCAACCTTGAAATTGAAAACTAAAGCATGCAACACTCATAGCATTATCAGCTGGATAGTATAATGTACTGCATACTAAATATGCAGTACATTATTCAATCCAGGAGATGGAGGAGTTGTATAAATAGGCACTGTCTAGGAATCGGTAGTGTTGCCTCTGCAGGCACTGTTGCCTCTCTGCAGGCTCTTGTCTGGTTGCTGTCCAGAAAGTTTGAGGAATTGGGTGATGTGCAAATGGAATTCATGGGCAGAATTTCTGGCAACAGTATATTACAACTGATTTACAAATGCACACCTCGCTGTCCACTTATAAACTGTGATCAGATCAGAATTATTATTTTTTTTACTTAAAGGGTAGGTAACATTAATGTAACAAATATGTAACAAATATGTAACATATGGATTTGCATTAATATACACATCAAAAGTCAGACTGCAAAGTTACACCTCACTTTTCTATTTTTCAAGTTAATGCATAAAACCGATCATGTTTTTCCAGGATGTGATGTAATATGGAGGACCCGGCAAGCTAGCCTATTACCTATAATGTAAACCCCAATAGAAATAAATTCAAATGTATAACTTCAAATAAAATACAATAATTTGCACTCATTACTACAGGTTTCAATTACATTTTTAGCCAACTTACAGGCAAATACTTTATAAATGTATTGTTACAAATCAACTTGCAAGGTTGCTAGCCAACTAGCCTGCTAACGTTATCCTATTAGCCTGATAATGCTACGTTAGCACTGCACGAGTTAGCCAGCTGCTATTAACATCTAGTTTACAGCTACATTAAAGTAAACCAATGTTTTGGAAATACACAATGCCATCTAACCAGTTATCAAAGAACGTTAGCTATTTGCAGTTATCTTAGCCGGCAAGATAGCCAGTCAAATAACATTAGCTATCCGTGGGGCGACGCACAATTGGCCTAGCGTCGCCCGAGTTAGGGAGGGCTTGGTCGGTAGGGGTGTCCTTGTCTCATCGCGCACCAGCGACTCCTGTGGCGGGCTGGGCGCAGTGTACGCTAGCCAAGGTGGCCAGGTGCACGGTGTTTCCTCCGGCGCATTGGTGCGGCTGGCTTCCGGGTTGGATGTGCGCTGTGTTAAAGAAGCAGCGGCTTGGTTGGTTGTGTATCGGAGGACGCATGACTTTCAACCTTCGTCTCTCCCAAGCCCGTACGGGAGTTGTAGCGATGAGACAAGATAGTAGCTACTACAACAATTGGATACTACGAAATTGGGGAGAAAAAGGGGTAAAAAAAAATAATAAAATAAAATAATAAAATAACATTAGCTATTTAGCCAACTATCTATTAGCTTAGCCAGCCACCATTGTTATGGTTGGCAAGGTAAACCCAACTACTGGAGACCAGCTAAAACACAACTAACACACTAAAACATAACGCATTTTAAAAGCAAAGAGAGAGCAGAGACTTACAGATTGATGTTTGGGGCCCATGCGATGGTAAAACTTTAAAAGAGTGCAGGCTGAGTTAGCTACCAAAGCAAAGGGGAGGCGGGAAATTCAGAGCTCCAAGACAGGATTGTGATGCGGCACAGTTCTGGTGATGGGTACCAAAAAATGTCTGCACAGTGGCCTCCACCATTCTTAAATGGAAGAAGTTTGGAACCACCAAGACTCTTCCTAGAGCTGGCTCCCCAGCAAACTGAGCAATCGGGGGAGAAGGGCCTTGATAAGGGAGGCAAACTAGAACCCGATGGTCACTCTGAATGAGCTCCAGAGTTCCTTTGTGGAGATTTGAGAACGTTCCAGAAGGACAACCATCTCCGCAACACTCCACCAAATCAGGCCTTTGTGGCAGAGTGGGCAGATGGAAGCCACTCCTCAGTAAAATAAACATGACAGCCTGCTTGTAGTTTCCCGAAGGCACCTAAAGGACAACATACCATAAGAAACAAGATTCTCTGGTCTGATGAAACCAAGATTGAACTCTTTGGCCTGAATGCCAAGCGTCACGTCTGGAGGAAACCTGGCAACATCTCTACTGTGAAGCATGGAGGTAGCAGCGTCATGCTGTGGGGATGTTATTCAGCGGCAGGAACTGGAAGATTAGTCAGGATTGAGGGAAAGATGAACGGAGCAAAGTACAGAGAGATCCTTGATAAAAACCTGCTCCAGAGTGCTCAGGACCTCAGACCAGGGTGAAGGTTCAACTTCCAACAGGACAAAGACCTTAAGCACACAGCCAAGACAATGCAGGAGTGGCTTCGGGGCAAGTCTCTGAATGCCCTTGAGTGGCCCATCCAGAGCCCAGACTTGAACCTGATTGGAGAGACCTGTAAATAGCTGTACAGCGCCCCTCCTGTAAAGCACTTCTTGTCAGGATATGAGAGGTGTTGTATTCTCTCTCTTCAGGTGTCTGGGGAGTCATGAAGGTACCCACGACAGGCATATCCATTGTCACTCAAAGCTGGGACCGAGAGACTGAAAAACAGCTTCTATCTCAAGGCCATCAGACTGGTATTGTCACTCCTGCTCCCGCTCTCCCTCTCTGGATTCTCGAGGGCGCCAGGCTGCCCTTCATTATGCACACCTGTCATTACACATAGCAGTGATCATTGGACTCACCTGGACTCCTTACCTTTGTTGATTGCCCCGTCTATAACTGTCTGCTCCCCCATTTGTTCCCTGTCTGCATTAATGTTGTTATGTGTTCACGTCCAGATGCTGTCCTGTCCTGTTCCATGTCCGTCGCCATTAAATGTTCACTCCCTGTACCTGCTTCTTGTCTCAATCAGAGTTGACTCTTAAAGAATGCAGATACCACAAAAATAAGCATTAGGGAGTGTTGGTTGGTGACGTCGGGTCCGGTCTTCCACACCTTAGTCTGCTTGAGAGGTCGTATTGCCTCTGTGGGCTCGGCAGGTGCCCACCCCACGTCACGCTTCTGCAGGATCGTCGGGGCTCCCGCGCCTCTGCCAGATCGTCGGGCTCCCACGCCTGTCTGCATTAATGTTATGTGTTCACGTCCAGACGCTGTCCTGTCCTATGTCCATCGCCATTAAATGTTCACTCACTGTACCTGCTTCTTGTCTCTAACTGTAAGGGTTGACGCTGGTAAACAGCCATCACTAACACAGAGAAGCTGTTGCCTACACACAGACTTTTAAATTGATCACCAGTCACTTTAATAAGGTCACTTTAATATTTACATATTTTGCATCACTCATCTCATACTGTATGTGTACACTGTATTTTATACCATCTATTGCATCTTGCCTATCATCGCTTTATCATTGCTAGCGCGCACTGCGCCCGGCCCGCCACTCGCTGGTGCGCGATGAGACAAGGAGATCCCTAACGACCAATTGAGAACCATACCCAGCCAAAACAAAGAAATGCAAAAACATAGAAAAAGAACATAGAATGCCCACCCAAATCACACCCTGGCCAAACCAAAATAGAGACATAAAAATCTCTAAGGTCAGGGCGTGACAGAACTACAGAGTTTTAAACTGCCCTATTGTCACCAGTGAATCCAGGTGTAATTTGTTTTGCAAGGCATTCTATAACTGTGGTGCGTTAAAACTAAAAGGCAGATTTACCAAACTTTCTGGAGACAAGCAATTATCCAACCCTGCGAACGGGTTAGGTATTTCATATTTATATATTTCAACAGGGAAGTGAGGTGTGTTGGAAGTTTGTGAACCAGAGCTTTGAAAACAAGAAGGGAGTAAGGAAATGATCTATGGGATTTTAGTGAGGTCCACCTGACCTTCTGATAGAGGATGCAGTGATGAGTATTAAAACTGTCACCTGTAATAAAGTGAAGGGCGCTATGGTATGTTTCCAAAGTTAAGAGTAGTGGCTGCTGCATTCTGATAAATGATGTCACCTTAGTCAAGAACTGGCAGGAAAGTTGACTGTACAATCTGCTTCCTGCTGTTCATGGAGAGGAAAGTTCTAGTTTAAAACAACAACAAAAATCCACAGAAGGGAATAGAGAAGTGTTTATTAATGATGGGTTGTATTCAACTAGAGAAGTGTTCCAAGCCTTCGGACCAGTGACATCAATTAGTGACCAGTGATATTAATAGGGTCTGGCAGGTTCCATAGCCCCCCTCGCACCCCTTCCTTTCTTAGCAGGTCCCATTAATTGCTGGCTCATTAGAGGGGTCCAGTGAATGGGACACTCCACTCCACAGATCCTCACAGTGAACCAATCAGACCTTCAAACAGTATGGGACAAACCACTCATGCAAAATATGGGGGTGTCAAAACTCAAGAGAAGAATCAGATGCAGACATTATCGAAGTAACAAAAGTTTATTACAAAAAGAGGGGAGCAGGCAAATGACAGGTCAAGGGCAGGCAGAGGTCAATAATCCAGGGTGGTGTGAATGTAGAGAACGGCTGGCAGGCAGAATGGTCAAAACCAGGAAAACTAGAAAATAAGAACAGAGAAAGACAGGAGCATGGGAAAGCGCTGGTAGGCTTGACGAAACAAACCTGACAACAGACAAACAGAGAACACAGGTATAAATACACTGGGGATAATGGGGAAGATGGGCGACCCCTGGAGTGGGGTGGAGACAAAGGACTATGAGACATAGGTTTAATCCTAGACACATGAATAGTGGGATACAGTTGAAGTCAGAAGTTTACATACACCTTAGCCAAATACATTTAAACTCAGTTTTTCACAATTCCTGACATTTAATTATAGTAAAAATTATTAATTATAATTAAAAACTCAATTAGTATTTGGTAGCATTGCCAATAAATTGTTTAACTTGGGTCAAACGTTTTGGGTAGCCTTCCACAAGCTTCCCACAATAAGTTGGGTGAATTTTGGCCCATTCCTCCTGACAGAGCTGGTGTAACTGAGTCAGGCTTGTAGGCCTCCTTGCTCGCACACGCTTTTTCAGTTTTCAGTTCTGCCCACAAATTTTCCATAGGATTGAGGTCAGGGTTTTGTGATGGCCACTCCAAAACATTGACTTTGTTGTCCTTAAGCCCATTTTGCCACAACTTTGGAAGTATGCTTGGGGTCATTGTCCATTTGGAAGACCCTTTTGTGACCAAGATTTAACTTCCTGACGTATGTCTTGAGATGTTGCTTCAATATATCCACATAATTTTCCTTCCACATGAAAGCCAACTATTTTGTGAAGTGCACCATTCCCTCCTGCAGCAAAGCACCCCCACAACATGATGCTGCCACCCCCGTGCTTCACGATTATGATGGTGTTCCTCGGCTTGCAAGCCTCCCATTTCCCTCCAAACATAATGATGGCCATCATGGCCAAACAGTTCTATTTTTGTTTCATCAGACCAGAGGACATTTCTCCAAAAAGTACGATCTTTGTTCTCATGTGCAGTGGAAAACCGTAGTCTGTTTTTTTTATGGCGGTTTTGGAGCAGTGGCTTCTTCCCTGCTGAGTGGCCTTTCAGGTTATGTCGATATTGGACTCATTTTAAAGTGGATATACACTGCTCAAAAAAATTAAGTGAACACTAAAATAACAGATCCTAGATCTGAATTAATTCAATATTCTTATTAAATACTTTTTTCTTTACATAGTTGAATGTGCTGACAACAAAATCACACAAAAATTATCAATGGAAATCAAATTTATCAACCCATGGAGGTCTGGATTTGGATTCACACTCAAAATTAAAGTGGAAAACCACACTACAGGCTGATCCCACTTTGATGTAATGTCCTTAAAACAAGTCAAAATGAGGCTCAGTAGTGTGTGTGGCCTCCACGTGCCTGTATGACCTCCCTACAACGCCTGGGCATGCTCCTGATGAGGTGGCAGATGGTCTCCTGAGGGATCTCCTCCCAGACCTGGACTAAAGCATCCGCCAACACCTGGACAGTCTGTGGTGCAACGTGGCGTTGGTGGATGGAGCGAGACATGATGTCCCAGATGTGCTCAATTGGATTCAGGTCTGGGGAACGGGTGGGCCAGTCCATAGCATCAATGCCTTCCTCTTGCAGGAACTGCTGACACACTCCAGCCACATGAGGTCTAGCATTGTCTTGCATTAGGAGGAACCCAGGGCCAACCGCACCAGCATATGGTCTCACAAGGGGTCTGAGGATCTCATCTCTGTACCTAATGGCAGTCAGGCTACCTCTGGCGAGCACATGGAGGGCTGTGCGGCCCCCCAAAGAAATGCCACCCCACACCATGACTGACCCACCGCCAAACCGGTCATGCTGGAGGATGTTGCAGGCAGCAGAACGTTCTCCACGGCGTCTCCAGACTCTGTCACGTCTGTCACATGTGCTCAGTGTGAACCTGCTTTCATCTGTGAAGAGCGCAGGGCGCCAGTGGCGAATTTGCCAATCTTGGTGTTCTCTGGCAAATGCCAAACGTCCTGCACGGTGTTGGGCTGTAAGCACAACCCCAACCTGTGGACGTCGGGCCCTCATACCACCCTCATGGAGTCTGACCGTTTGAGCAGACACATGCACATTTGTGGCCTGCTGGAGGTCATTTTGCAGGGCTCTGGCAGTGCTCCTCCTTGCACAAAGGCAGAGGTAGCGATCCTGCTGCTGGGTTGTTGGCCTCCTCCACGTCTCCTGATGTACTGGCCTGTCTCCTGGTAGTGCCTCCATGCTCTGGACACTACGCTGACAGACACAGCAAACCTTCTTGCCACAGCTCACATTGATGTGCCATCCTGGATGAGCTGCACTACCTGAGCCACTTGTGTGGGTTGTAGACTCCGTCTCATGCTACCACTAGAGTGAAAGCACCGCCAGCATTCAAAAGTGACCAAAACATCAGCCAGGAAGCATAGGAACTGAGAAGTGGTCTGTGGTCACCACCTGCAGAACCACTCCTTTATTGGGGGTGTCTTGCTAATTGCCTATAATTTCCACCTGTTGTCTATTCCATTTGCACAACAGCATGTGAAATTGATTGTCAATCAGTGTTGCTTCCTAAGTGGACAGTTTGATTTCACAGAAGTGTGATTGACTTGGAGTTACATTGTGTTGTTTAAGTGTTCCCTTTATTTTTCTGAGCAGTGTAGCTACTTTGTTACCCGTTTCCTTCAGCATCTTCACAAGGTCCTTTGCTGTTGTTCTGGGATTGAATTGCTCTTTTCGCATCAAAGTACATTAATCTCTAGGAGACAGAACGCATCTCCTTCCTCAGCAGGATGACGGCTGCGTGGTCCCATGGTGTTTATACTTGCCTACTATTGTTTGTACAGATGAACGTGGTACCTTCAGGCATTTGGAAATTGCTGGACAGCCATACCCTCTGCCCGAGACGATACCAGGGAGCCGTGGTCTGGTGGCGGTCCGCTTGTCGCTGATAACTGGAGGTAATCTTGAGAAGAGCTGACTGGGCTTTCTTCCAGGTACGGCGAAAGCAGCGGACAAACATCTGAGTTGAGGGTATGCAGGCCTCTTCTCAGTGAATTTGGTGATGTCCCCCCCCCCCCCCCCCCCCCTGTTCAGAGAAATTAGTCATTGAAGTTGCTTATGTCCCATCCTACATCCTGATATTACCAGGTTATCACCACTACATGGTGCTGTTCGGGGTGATTTCTTTTTTTAAAGAAACCCACCCCTTCCCCCTCATTGTTAAAGGGATAGTTCACCCAAATTACTAAATCATATATTGGTTTCCTTAACCTGTTAGCAGTCTATTGACAAGGTATGACAGCAATCCGTGTGTTGGTTGTGGTCCACTGTTTAAAATGCAAACTTTTTAGCATGTGTGGCACAAATCCAATACAAGTCAATGGTACGTATTTTGGCATTTCCACATTATGTCCAAAGTATCTAAAGATTGTGTAACTGAATTTTACTTATAGATAATTTGGATATGAAGTGCGGAAATGCTAATATAGGTACCATTGATTTGCATTGGATTTGTGCCACAAATGCCCCCAAAAATTACCATTTGAAACAGTGTCCAGGGAAACAAAACCAAAGCATGGGTTACTGTTATACTTTGTCCCTAAACTGGCAAACCAATGTCACTTGTGACACTAATTTGGGTGAACTATCACTTTAGCATTGATTTTCTTTGAAAAAAAAATATTTAAATACCATCATCCAAAAGTAGGAATAGCACCATCTAGTGGTCAGCACCTGGTAATATCAGGATGTGGGATGGAACACATACCTAACAACTTCAATTATACATTTCTCTGAACAGGGAAAAAAAAAAAAAAATTCACTGAGAATACATTACATGGTATGAAGAAACAATACTCCGAGCCACAGCTCCATACTACTTGTCATACATAGAGAACTGATACTCAATACTCGTTGTTAGGGTGGGATTGGCGTAAGGTGTTTGTTGGTCCGTGGGAGGCTTTTGATAATTTCTTACTCTTTGTTACTAAAAATTTTGGTCCAAATCGGATGTTAGGTACTATATTTATTGAATATTACATGAGTCCTATAAATTAAAATGTCCAATTTGGGTGCAATAAATTAGCTTACTTTCTCAGAGATCAAATTATATTTCAACAGAATAATGTTGAAGGAATGCTAATCTTATCAATTTTAACTACATAAATGATTTCAGAACAATCTGAGAAGGTGGGTATCATGGCTTGCTGAAATGACATGGAACGACCCTTATGAGAGCATGCATGTTTAGGGTTGCCATATCAGCAGTTCTCAGCGCGGGTGAAAACGGACACGGTACTGTTCTCTTTAAAGAAATTATATACACTGAAAAAAATATTAAAAACACAACATGCAACAATTGCAAAGATTTTGCTGAGTTACAGTTCATACTAGGAAATCAGTCAATTTAAAAAAATGCATTAGGCCCTAATCTATGGATTTCACATGACTGGGCAGGGACGCAGCCATGGGTGGGCCTGGGAGGTCATAGGCCCACCCACTTGGGATCCAGGCCCAGCCAATCAGAATCAGTTTTCCCCCACAAAAGGGCTTTATTACAGACAGAAATACTCCTCAGCAGCACCCCATCTCCTCAGACAATCCCGCAGGTGAAGAAGCCGGATGTGTAGGTCATGGGCTGGCATGGTTACATGTGGTCTGCAGTTGTGAGGCCGGGTGGACGTACTGCCAAATTCTCTAAAATGACGTTGGTGGTGCTTTATGGTACAGAAATGAACATAGATTTCTCTGGCAACAGCTCTGGTGGACATTCCTGTAGTCATCATGACAATTGCACGCTCCCTCAACTTGAGGCATCTGTGGCATTTGGTTGTGTGACAAAACTGCACATTTGAGAGTGGCCTTTTATTGTCCCCAGCACAAGGTACACCTGTGTAATGACCATGTCGTTTAATCAGCTTCTTGATATGCCACACCTGTCAAGTGGATGGATTATCATGACAAAGGCTAAAATGCTCACTAACAGGGAAGTAAACACATTTTTGCACAATATTTGAGAGAAAATCGTTTTTTCTACATATGGAACATTTCTGGGATATTTTATTTCTGCTCATGAAACATGGGACCAACACTTTAGATGTTGCGCTTATATTTTTGTTCAGTGTTTTTTTCACTGTGACCTGCTGCTGCTGACTATCAGGCAGTGAGCAGGCTGTTATTGAGTAAGTGAATGAGTGGAGGACCGGAAGGGTGTGCATAAGAGCACTTTTTTGAGAGAGAATAGCCAATTTAACTAGCTACAGTATCCTTCCCCTTGAATCTGTGTTATCATAACTAGCCTGGCTCACTAGCATTACCATATAACGTTGTATAACCAAAAGTCAGAGGTGGGACCAAATCACTATTATCCGAAGGTCCAAATCGAGTCCCAAATTGATATTGTCAAGTCCAAGTCGTGCATTCTGAAGTCGTAATAATTAAGTTGAACAAATTCCAAATGCAAGCTTCATAAGTAAAGATCAATTTGAAGCAATTTGGACATACCAAAAATTGCTACTAATTGTTGCCCCATTGCCAGTGATATTGCAAAGTGAACTGTTCATATTCTTGCCCACCAAACCATTTTTTAACTGCATATTCATTTATGGCAGTCCTCTCGCTCTCTCTACAATTTCACGTTTGCGCTGCAACCCGTCCTATAGCTGTTACAGCAAATCAGCAATCTGTTCGCTAGCTCAGCGGTTTTCAAACTTTCACCCACCACCCCCAAAAAGATATGGTTCAAAACTTGAGAACCCCGCACATGGACACACAATCGCAGCGCAAATGTATCCTGTCATTACAGCCCTAAACAGTGATGCATTTTCAAACTGCAAGATACAGAAATAAACTGCATTTTAAAGCTTTCATGTTAGCAGTCAATATCAACTAGCGATATCACATTGTCACTTCACTGGAGTCCAGAGCAAGCAGGATCATACCTCTGTATCCAGTGGAGGTTGCAGGATTGGATGGAAAGCATGATCTGTCTCACAAATATCATACATACATTTCCAGAATGTTGCATCTTCATCCCATAAGTAGTCCCTACTGAAGGACATATAGCCAGTACCACCACTGAACAAAAATATAAACACATGTTCAAGGGAGTTTTTTCCTAGCCCCTGTTCTTCTACACCTGCATTGCTTGCTGTTTGGGGTTTTAGGCTGGGTTTCTGTACAGCACTTTGAGATACCAGTTGATGTAAGAAGGGCTTTATAAATAGATTTGATGTTGTGTTGGTCCCATATTTCATGAGCTGAAATAAAAAATACCAGAAATGTTCCCATACACACAAAAACCTTATTTTCCTCTCATTTTGAGCACACATTTGTTTATATCCCTGTTAGTGAGCATTTCTCATTTGTCAAGATAATCCATCCACTTGACAGGTGTGGCATATCAAGAAGCTAATTAAACAGCATGATCTTTACACAGGTGCACCTTGTACTGGGGACAATAAAAGGCCACTTTAAAATGTGCAGTTTTGTCAACACAGTGCCACAGATGTCTCAAGTTGAGGGAGCTTGTCCGTCAAAGCTTTTGCCAGTGAATCGAATGTTAATTTCTCTACCATGTCTGTAATAAAGCCCTTTTGTGGGGAAAAACTCATTCTGATTGGCTCGGCCTGGCTCCCCACCCAAACAAAACTAGGCCTATCTGTCGCTACGTTTCCCTCCTGTGGTCACAATACCTTTGCTGTCTGATATTTTGTGCATACATCGAAAAGTGACGTAAGAGGTCTCACTTTCAGAGCACATCGCCTATTGTTCTAATCACCATTTACGTTGAGCTTGTTAGCCATCTCCCCTAGTGGTAGCATTTCCATTCAGAATGAATTAGTATTTAGCATGCCTGTTAGCAATTAGCTGTTAGTTAGCATTTCTGTAGTGGTAGGCAATTTTCTGTGTACAACGATCATGGTTAATGTTGTGTAGACATACAATACTGCACTGTTTACATTAGATGTTCTAAGTTTACCATGTCTACAAGTTCCATAGTCTGTGTAGGTTATTGCCATGTGCACAAACTTCCTGCTACAGTGTATAGCCTGTACTGTAACGTACAAGCTTGTTAGTCATGTAGAGCAGTGCTATAGTCTAAGTTTTACCTCATTCATTTCAGAACCACAATCATTTGTCACAATCACTGTCAGAGTGGTGTTGGATGTGTGTGTATGGATCATTTATTAAACCCCGAAGCTGAAACACTGCATCCTCATTTTGGCAGAATGTTTCACCTTTGCAGTAATTTACGCTGTATTTGGAAAAGGACTTAGATTTTGAAAATCTAAATCATTTGTGGACCTGTCAGTAGCATGTTTGAATCCATTTCTCTCAACCTATGCTGGACTGACCACGAATACTGAAATGTCTACTCCAGAAATATGAAATTAAGGTACTTACACAGTAGTAGCCTTCATACATCAATGGAAAAGGTGAACTGTTCTGAAGTTCAACTGCAGCCTATTGTTTAAACCATGGTCCAGGTCGGATCACTAAATACTTAGCCATTTACAATTGTGAAGTACCTTATTTTTTGGCTGTGTCAGGAGTATGAAAGCGTCAGTCAAGTTATTCTGCTAATTATTTTAGATTGCAAACACTCTTCTCACTAATGACAGCATATTTTTACTATATTTTCCAGTAAAAAATAAAAAAAAAGCCTAATCATGGCATAACCCCTTTTCACAAAGTACTGTCTGCTTGCAATTCAACCACTACATCGTGCATATGCACAGTCTAAAGTTTGCGGGGCATTAAGCACATTCTCACATCAGTTTTTATTAATGACAACTTTTGCGTGAACTGGCACATGTTTGAGTAGATTTTTTAAAGTTACGATTTAAGTCCCCAGAGCACTACAACTGCTCCTATGCATTTATTATAACAAAGACCCAAAGGCTAGAAAGAAAGAAATACAATCCAAGGACATCATGGGGGACCACCAGAAACCAAAAGTGCCCAATTCAAAGTGTACATTTATGTTCAGATCCATCATGTTCCATCCTTCAGTTTAGAGGTAACATTTGATCAGTCCCTTGTGTTTAAAAAAAGAAAACGCTTCAGATCAATCCATTTATTATCCAGTTTCACATTCTGAATGATCAGCATTTTGTTTTACAGCAATCTCATGTTAGCAGTCCATGTACAGTAGCAGTTCTGACTGCCACGGTCAGAATATTTCAGTATTTAACACCAAGCCAAAGAAAATTGCACTTTTGTTCTACTTCAAAACAGGATATTATAGACAGGATTCAACATCCATCAAAAATAACACCAAAGAAACCCACAAGGGCAGACTAAACATCAACTTATACAGATTACTTCTTTAAATTGCACAAAAAAAATGCATAAATACTCATTACACAAATGTACAAAAATACTTGTACTCACTTTTTTGTTCAAATATAATCTAAACAGATAGATATTTTGGCAAAACTGGGTCATTAGAGGTTGCATTCAAAAGGTCCAAGGTTACAGACAGCATCAGCATTCTTGGACAGGTTTACAGTTAAAGATCAGAGGAAGAAAAAGAAAACCCAGTGCATACATTATCCATTCTGAACAAAGAAAAAAACAAAAATTACAAGTAACAAGATGTCTGCATCTACTTCGCAGGTAACATCGTAAGCAACTCAATCCAAGGTAATCTTCAAAGAAGCGAGACTAAGAATAATGAAAACATACTGTAGGGGTCCGCCGAGACCTCTCGCTATTATGGCAACATAAGCAATACGAAATGACAAAATGTTTGGATTTCTAATTCATGCCGAATACCTCAACATGGATTGATTGTTGAGTCCCACCCACATCCAATAGAGAGCAGCTTGATAGTTTCAGCACAGAGTTAGGTCCACTTCGAGAAAAGACTGCGCACACTTTTTTTTGGGGGGGGGGGGGGGGGGGCTGTACCGTCAAAGGCCAAAAAGTCAGATTGTCTTCTGCTTCAGATTGTCGTCCGCAACATGTTTCCACAGTCTCAAAATCCTCCTCTCCATTTTTCTGCGAGGAAAGCAACATCGGTAATGCACCTTAATGTCCGTTAAATAAACCGGATTTAAATTCAATTGAGTTCAGAATACCTTTACTCTGCTCTGAGGGGAAAAACAAAAACCTTCAGGTACTGAATGGGATCTGGGGAGAGCGAGAAAATGGTTTAAAAACAGTTTTGCAAGTCCATACAAATTAGCCAACTGAAAGCCTCACGTGTGAAAGCTCAAGAAATCATGACATGGGATGAGTCTGAAAGGGCACCCACCCTATTCTCTTCAGTGCACTACTTCCTATGTAGGCCCTTGTCAAAAGTTGTGTAGTAAGTAATAGGGTGCCATTTCGGATGCAGACAGTTTAGCTAGGCTTCTTGGGATGGGTCATACTTACTAAACACTTAACAGAACTGACGGGATTTCCATCCTGGTTGTGAGGTTTCAGATGGGGACGGGTACCAACGCATCTGGGGAATACAAAGCAGACTTAGAGGGCACTCCAACAGAAAAGCCCATGCTTGGGTCATGTTCCGCATTTGATTTATTAGACAAGGTAGTCTCTCCGTTGGTCCGTTTTCTTCCATGTGCTGCCTAATGAACACAACCCAGGTGAAATACTGGCCTAGTATTCTTCTGATCACCTTAAGAGACAATTACTTTCAGGGTTACCAAATACTTGGTTATGTGAATATTGCTTCAAACACTTTACAGACATTCAATTGTTACAGAGTATCCATTGTTTGTTCGGTCAATAAATCTGATTTACACAGCAACAGAGTGCTCCTTTTTCTTTATTCTCCCGGATAGTCACCAGTTGAAGTATCCTGGAGTAAGGAATGTTGTTTTAGCCACAGAGGTACTAAAAATGGGGAGAACAGCAGAAATAATCAAAAGAGGATCTAGTCTGGGGGTGCTCCAAGTTCAAATAATTGACTTTCACTGACAAGACATTTAACCTACAGTACAACTCCACACGCCAGAGGGCATTAGTGTCAGTCTACTCTACAAACCATCCACTGAGCTGTACAGGAAAGCTACTGTTTTCAGACCCAATTTCTGTAGCTTTCACCACATCGCCATTAGTTGTTTTCCTGTCTCCCATTGGACAGTGCCACGCATCAGACCTTTGTGTTCCAGCCAAGGGCACCGGTAGGAGAACACCAGACAATGTGTTCAGCACTTCCATACCCTGTGGTCATGTTGCATTCTTTTTTCCCCCCGGAACGCGCCCCTCAGAATGCCCCACATTCCTCGGGCCCCGCTGGGCTTGGAAAATAGACTTAACAATTAACTTCCTATGCAAATAGAATGAGAGGGAGCCTGTTAATGTATGAGGGAGCCCATCAATGAGCAGCCACCATTGTTGGGTCAAAGTTCAAGTAGCAGAGCTATTAGCCACAGGGGGAAGTTTCCCCCAAGGAACAGATAACAGGAGGCTGCTGAGGGCAGGGAAGCTCAAATGGAGTAAATGGAATGGTATCAACACCATTGCATCTATTCCATTCCAGACATTACTAGGAGCCCGTCCTCCCCAATTAAGGTGCTACCAGCCACCTGCAATACAAATCTAGGGGATCAGCATCTCCCCTAATCCTAACCATTAGCAAAATGCAAAACTGTCTCAAGATCAGCATCTAGGGGTAGCATCCCTCTATTCCTATCAACTGTGAGGGAGGTGGTTTTACTACAGTAAACAGAGCTACAGGGTGTACAGGCTTTTGTTCCAGCCAGCACTAAACAAGGCAGATCTAGCATCAGTTGTCTTTTCAATCATAATGAAAAAGAGGGAGGGTGAGGCTGAGCCATTTCCCAGATACCAGTGTTCACAAAATGTAGTTTTGGTGCTGGGCTGTTACTCGCCGTTTATCATCTATGCATAGTCACTTTACCCATAATGTACATATTACGTCAATTACCTCTACTAACCTGTACCCCGGCACATTGACTCTGTACTTGTAGCCTTGTTACTTAAAATATTTACTAATTTTTTTTATTTTTTTTAACTCTTATGTTTCTGAAAACGGCATTGTTCGTTAAGGGCTTATAAGTAAGCATTTCAGTTTGTTGTAGTTGGCGCATGTGACAAATAAAATCTTATTTGATACAAATGCATTGTAGTTCTCCAGGACCAAGGTTGGTGACTACTACAAATACAAAGCATCTCATAAGTGAACTTGTGGAATTTGGGGGCTTAGCTCTGCAGGCGCTACACATTACATAACAAAAGGCCCTCTGACCTAAGACTTTGATTACCTATGCACATTGAGGGGAATGAATGATGCATGGATGCCCTCATTCACCTCACTGAACTTTACAGTTCGCAGTTACTGAGATTTGACTGCACTTTCACCTTTAATGGTCTCTTTTGCAGCCGGCCATCGACATGATATACTGTGGTTTCCAGGAAGGTTTCCAATTGGTGTGTATTCCACAACTATTAAGGGAACAGTTAGTACAATGCCACCCATGGAAAACTGCAATTGAATGTGTGAGTGAGAAAAGACAACTGCATTCCCTTAAACCAGAATATTTGTAAAAGCAAAGGGAACAGCTACAGGGAACACAACATGCCCAAGACTTCAGGTACACTGTAGCCCTGAAGTACAGAGTCAGGATGATATGTGCTGGCAGGTAGAAAACAGTCAACCCCTACACAGCTTTGACCTTTAACTCGCATTGAGTTATTGCTACGGCAATTCGCAGGAATGCCAGAGCCAACCAAACGATTGGTCTGCTCACCGAGAGCTGGTTCGCAGGACAACCAGTCACAACCGATTAAAGGTTTACAATGAACATCATTTAGAGTCATACCACTCTAGTCACCAGAGTGATGAGACACATTCTATTATCTTACAGTATAAGAATGTATGATATTGTACTTGTGACAAAGCCATCAAAATGCATATCTAGGGGCGAAGCTAGCAAATTAATTTAATTCAGATTCCCTACACAAGAAACACCCCGTATTTAATGACACCTCATAATTCCATGTATCATACTTGAGGGTCAGAGTTCATTGTGAATAAAACAATGCTCTATCTGAGCAGTGCTGTCAAGACTGTCCTCACTCAATCGTTTTAGGAGGTCATAGAAACAGCCAAAACAGTGGAGCTGTTTTAGCTAACGTTTTACAGGACTTTATGGGCAACAGATTCACTCAACGACCAATGCATAATCCAACCTGAGAGCCAATTAAAAACAGATTTTCTCTGTTGTGATCTCTTAGCAACGAATCCCGTGCACAGGAATGTTGTTGTGAGGAATTTTACGAAAGGAGTGAAGCAGACAGAGGTAGGACCCTTATTTTACTCCACTGGTGTGGTTTCTTACAGTATGCAAGACAGGCAGTCAGCGGGCTTGGCAACAAGCCCTCCCAAATGCACAGAATGGATCCCCTGTCATGTTGAACAATACAGTGTCAGGTTGTGCATGTTTAAGGGTGGATAAGCTCACTACTGGTTCCTTATGGTCAGACGATTGAAATGGAACTATCAAGAATGATTATCCAATTTTATTTGGGATTGAGCCCAATCCTGATGTGTATCCATGCATGTTCCGCAATCATATGCTACACATATAGCAAGGGATGGTAAGAGAGAGAGAGAGATGTTGAAGGGGCAGTAGACCCACCGGTTGGTCCCTCACCTGGGCGTGGAGGGCTGCGGCAGCAGCGGCAGCGGCCGGGTAGGTGAAGGCAGCATGGGGGAGCCCAGGGGGAAGCTCCGTGGTGTACAGTGGGTAAGGGGCCCACGCCTCGGGAGAGGCCGGGATCAGTGCTGCCCCTGTTAGGTCATCTATGGGAAAAAAATATGCTCAAATGCATAGTAGTTCTGATATCAATTTGGGAATTTCTTGGAGGGGGGGGGGGGACAAAAAGTGGAGGGGGGGGGGGACGACAAAAAGATACCTTTAGCGAGATATCAGTTAGCTTCTTCTCATTTCAAAAGCATTTGCTCCCTTTTGGTGCCTAAATGACTCAGGACAATGGCCATGTTTAAAAAGTTGGAAAACGTAACTGGCCTCCAGATGATTTTTGAATTAACGGAATGTGTGTGAAATCAAGTTCCCAACCAAATTGTTCACACCTGTGTAAATATGTTAGAGCAGTGATCCATGAATAAGGGCAGGAGGATGTATTGGGTCAAGTATTCAAACTGGATCCATGTCCTGCTAGTCTGACTAGAACAATTATCTCTTTCACCGCGCCTTACTTCTGGGGGACCCGTCAATGAGGATGAGAGCCGAGACCATTTAAAGTGTGGATTTAACAGTGTTTGGGGGAGCAAAGCGCAGGTGCATGGGATTAAAAACCCTGGTGCTGCAGATTAATCAATAACCACTGGAGGACCCCTCTTAGTCCTGGTTCCAACAATCGAGGTGAATTTAATTGAAGTGAAACATTGTGCACTACCTAGTTGTGCCTGACCAGCCGAGATAAAACTACAATCTACTTGTGTAGAGGTGAGTTAGTTGATCCAGCATTGTCTGTAGTGCATATTCTAAAAGGAGAGGGGGGAAAGGAGGATTGGGGGAAGCCTATGTCCGCGTGGTGAGTGTTTCTAGGGTAGAGCCGCACACTTACATGGGTCCCGTGCAATGAAGTGTGCTCCTAGAGCTGGGTGGATATTTGAGGGGTTCGGTGTGGCCATCAGCTTACTCTTTGCCATCTTCGTGTTGGCTTTAGCGAACTCTAAGCGCAGGGTCTGGGGACTCTCGGGGTCAAAACGGATCCCCTAGAGAGAGATAGTGAACACTGTAAGGGGGTGGTGGGACTATACTCTGAGAAGAGGTGCAAAGTGCTCTTTAGTCTGCTCACATGCATGCAGGTCAAATTACTGTACCACAGCAACTCTTCAGAAGAGCCCATTGAGGAAAACACTTATAGGGAGAGGGGGTTGGGGGGGTGGTAGAGCTTCTGGTCAATATGGAAAAGGAGGCCTTTCAGTTGACTGGTTATACATGACTACATTAGTTGAACCATCGAGGTCAAATATATCACAGTAAAAACAGCCATCTTGTCACATTTCAACTGCCTTATGGTAAGTAGACAATTGAGTCTTCCGTAGTGGGCAGTCGTGACCCAACAATCTTGCATATTGGAATTGAAGTCAAGGTCAACATTCAGTTCCTATGTCAAGGTGTCAACCTGCAGTTCAGCATGAAAACAAATCCAAAGGTTGAAGAGGATTACTCAACAATTCAGGGATAGCCTCACGTCCACTTATTAATGGCTGAATGACTGCTTACATTTAATGCGTTCTTCGCAGCTTCAGCACCTGTCCGGTTGTCAAAGGTAACAAACCCGACAGGCTGGAAGAGAGAGCGAGAGAACAGAGCATCAGAGACAATACAGGGAGAAGACTGATGACTCTTAGATTGGCTAAAAGGTACACTGTTACATTTCCACATGCAAACAATGGTGTCTTAGCAGCAATAATGAAGGAATGAACCAAAGGAAACATCTACTATTTAGGCTACTAGAGCATCACTTGAAGGTATAAAATTGCAAATCTACAGTACAATCACCTACAAGCATCCTCGCTCCCTTTGTACCTCTCATACCTCACATATGGACATAGTCTCACCTGCTTTGAAGTCAACTTAATAAGGGATCCTTCATAACCCTGTAAATGCAAGTAAAACCACAAACACCATGTAAGTCACAAGAACACCGAACTCGACAAGCTGGACACACTTATTAAGCATGTCAATAAGGTGAATCAGGAAAAAACTAATAGTTTCAGACATTTGACAAAATATTCTGGCCTACCTTGAATGGTCTGAAGAGCAGGTAGAGTTCCCGTGGCTTGATATCAACTGGAAGGCCGCTGACAAAGAGAGTTCGTACCTGGAAACACAAAATGCTAACTTGAGACACACGCTACTAAAAAAAAAAAAAAAAAGGTCAGATGAGGTTGCCATAGTAGGGTATAAAAATCACAAGAGATCATCCAAGAGTGAGGGTCGAGGCAATATGCATACCCCCAATTTAAAACCTGGCTATGCTAGTTTTTATGCTTTTGAACACATTTTGTCCTGGCAACAGGACTAATGTTTTTGGGGTTCAGAAACCAATGTTTGAGTTTATTTTATATTTTTTAACTAGGCAAGTCAGTTAAGAACAAATTCTTATTTTCAATGACAGCCTAGGAACAGTGGGTTAACTGCCTTGTTCAGGGGCAGAACATTTGTACCTTGTCAGCTCGGGAATTAGATCTTGCTGCAACCTTTCAGTTACTAGTCCAACGCTCTAACCACTAGGCTACCCTGCCGCCCCGAGTGAGGCAGGCATGGGATTGAATGAAAAGAGCAAGACTTGGAACACCCTTAAAAGAAACAACCCTACTTTGATTCAAATGAGCTAAGTTTATATGTTCAATAGTTATAATTTGTCGATTTCCTTTTTTATTAGCTCAATAGGTCAAGTAGCCTATTTCTTATGTAGCTTCAAATTCCAGATAACACAACTTATGTCAGAATGCATGAAGAAGCCAACCAATGCACATGAGAAGCAGAGTTTACTAGCTGAAGCACAGACGCCTCAGAAGAGGTATACATTTGATATTGAAAGCGAAAATCTAGCAATTACAACTATCAGCATTGATACAATCATTTCAATTCACAACAATGAATACAAGTTGAACTTCAAGCTTAATTTGGGTACAGCTTTGAGCCTTTAACACTCACTCAGCACCTTAAAAGGCTACAGAAGCGTGTATATTGCCTTGTGTGAAGTCACCCCAATTGTTTAATTTCAGGTTTTACATTCTTACCTTCTGTAGCATTTTTCACTGAGGCTTACTTTAGAAAAAATGACATTTTCATAAATTTCACTAATATACAGGTATTCAGAGACTTCTGCCAATGTACAGCTAATCTGTGAGAATTTTTTTTTTGCACTAGATAGGATGAGAACAAGTGAACGCCAGGCTTTCGAAGGAATAAATGTGAACACCACCTAGGGCTCATATTAACAGGCCTTTTGGGGAAATTATGGCAACTTCAGCCAAAGGGAACTGATACTTGTTAAATTGAACCTGCCGATTAAACACAAGGGTGAATGGCATCTAATTTTAGACCAAATGGGCATCACAGATTTCAGACAGAGGATGTGAGGAATCAAGAAAAAAAAAACATTTAGAAAGGCTATTTCAGAACCTAGCCAAGTATATGGTCGAGGTTCCTGGACATTAAAAGGGAGGCTAAGGATGCGTGCACACACAAAAGGCAATACCAAGAGATGCGTTTTCCTTATTCAGGACAGAGGGTAATTTCCACCAATACACTGGAAATTACTCAACACTTCAGACACCATGAGTATATTATTCCTGGGAGAACACAATCAATTGATTTTCTAACAAGGGTAATTACGATAGCAGCACAGTAACTAACACCCATCTAGCAATTCAGAGAAAAAAGTTCATCTTAAAGCTGGAATCAGTAATGGTGAAACTGCCACACCAATTTCCGATATTACAAAGAAAACAACGAAGACTTTGCCCTCAGAAATCATTGCATGAGCGATAGAACAGCAGATTATGTATTGCGTTTAAATTTTTTAAACCACAATTCTAAAATGGTCCTCCCCTCAGTTTCATAAACAAAAAAAAGAAGGTGCTGGGGTGAACAGTGCGCCGTTTCCCGTAATGTGGATTCCAGCTTTAATGCGTGCAATGGTCAGATGGTAAATTAAAATACAGATCTCATTGCAGTTTGTGAAGAAATTCACAAGTGACATTTTGCACACATTTTCTACTCAAATTAAAATAGGAAATGGTTGACCTTTCCCCTAGGGCCGACACTTGGGGTAAGGATTTGATTGGTATGAGCAATACAGTGAAACTTCTCCCTAAACTACCAGGGGGAGCCATTACCATATTTCATCCTTTCAGATATCCACAAATGTTTAGGGTTTAGTCGTCTGAGATTGGGCTGTAGGCTACAGGTACTGCAGCCTTAGAGATTACCTGTACACTGGAGGATATTTACAGCAGTAAGCCCTATGAAACAAGAACAGTACCACTGGTCCAAAAGCTGACTTCAGATCACCGAGGACAAGTCTGAGGATATAATGACTACTAAATTTTGTTTATCCGGTAAGACAAAGCATAATGAACTGAAATCTAGGTGTTAACTTTGAAGTAACATGAAACTCACCAAAATAGTCATATTCATCCAATTATTCTACAGTCACTTAATTGGCTTTTGACAAGAGCCAAAAAGCATACAGGGCCTGTAACATTTCCATGAGCAAGGTCGCAACAGCCTCAGCACAATGGGTAGCTTGAACTCAAGTGGAAAACAAATTATTATACTGCCTCCTACTGGAGGATTTTACATTGGTTTTTGTAGGCGTAATTGCTTGACAGGGCTGGCAGTGGATTCAAGAGCTTCCACTGGACCAAAGCTGTGCAGTTTCATCACTGTAGCAATATATTCAAGGGCCAAGGCTGGACAGTAAACATGCAGATTAAACGATATACAGTACCCACTCAAGTTTGGAAACACTCATTCAAGGGTTTATTTTTTAAATATTTTCTACACGGTAGAATGAAGGCATCAAAACTATTAACACATGGAATCATGTAGTAACCCAAACAAAGTGTTTAACAAATCAAAACGCATTTTAGAGTGTCCAAAAGTAGCCAATCTTTGCATTAATGACAGCTTTGCACACTCTTGGCATTCTCTCAACCAGCTTCACAAGGAATGCTTTTCTAACAGTCTTGGAGTTCACACATATGCTGAGCTCGTTGGCTGCTTTTCCAACTCATCCCAAACTGGGTTGAGGTTGGGGGATTGTGGAGGCCAGGTCATCTGATGCAGCACTCCATCACTAATTCTTGTTCAAATAGCCCTTACAGTCTGGAGGTGTGTAAGGCGATTGTCCTGTTGAAAAACAAATGATAGCAGGACTAAGCGCAACCCAGATGGGATGGCGTATTGCTGCAGAATGCAGTGGTAGCCATGCTGGTTAAGCGTGCTTTAAAATTCTAAATAAATCACTGACAGGGTCACCAGCAAAGCACCCCCACAGCTCCATGCAGAGTTCCGGTCATCTACCCTGCGTCTCACAAAGACACAGCGGTTGGAACCAAAAAGGACAGATTTCCACCGGTCTAATGTCCATTGCTAGAGTTTGACACAAGTCTCTTCTTACTGGTGTCCTTTAGTAGTGGTTTCTTTGCAGCAATTCAACCATGAAGGCCTGATTCACCCAGTCTCCCCTGAACAGTTGATATTGAGATGCATCTGTTACTTGAACTCATTTATTTGGGCTGCAATTTGAGGCTGGTAACTCAAATGAACTTATCCTCCGCAGCAGAGGTAACTCTGGGTCTTTCCTGTGGCGGCCCTCATGAGAGCCAGTTTCATCATAGCGCTTGATGGTTTGTGACTGCACTTGAAGAAACGTTCAAAGTTCTTTACATTTTCCTGATTAAGACATGGTCAGTCAAAGTAATGGGCTGTCGTTTCTCTTTGCTTATTTGTGCTGTTCTTGCCATAATATGGACTGGGTCTTTCATCAAATAGGGCCATCTTCTGTATACCACCACTACCTTGTCACAACACAACTGAGTGGCTCAAATGCACGAAGTAAAGAAATTCCACAAATTAACAAGGCAAAGTTAATTGAAATGCATTGCAGGTAACTACCTCGAAGCTGGCTGACAGAATGCCAAGAGTGTGCAAAGCTTTAATCAAGGCAAAGGGTGCCTATTTGAACAACCGCAAATATATTTTGATTTGTTTATTTCATAGTTTGTGTCCTCAATATTATTCTACAATGTAGAAAATAGTACAAAGAAAAACCCTGGAATGAATAGCTGTCCAAACTATTGACTGGTACTGTACACAACCGTTCAAAAGTTTGGGGTCACTTAGAAATGTCCTTGTTTTTGAAAGAACATTCTGTCCATTAAATTAACATCAAATTGATCAGAAATACACTGTAGAGATGTTTAATGTTGTAAATGACTATTGTAGCTGGAAACAGCTGATTGTACACCTATGTAGATATTCCATAAACAATCAGCTGTTTCCAGCTACAATAGTCATTTACAACATTAAACATCTCTACAGTGTATTTCTGATCAATTTGATGTTATTTTAAAAATGGACAAAATGTGCTTTCAAAAACAAAGAATTTCTAAGTGACCCCAAACTTTTGAATGGTAGTGTACGTCTAAAAGGAATCCCCACTAATAGATAGCCCTCATTAACATTTGTCATTTAGCAAGACTTACAGTAGTGACTGAATACATTTTTATACTGGTCCACCATGTGAATCGAACCCACAACCCTGGACATGCTCTACCAGCCACGCCACACAGGACATGTCATTCAGTGCATTCGGAAAGTATTCAGACCCTTTGACTTTTTCCACATTGTTATTTTACAGCCTTAATTTAAAGTGTATTAAATTGTCAATCTACACACAATACCCCATTATGAAAAAGTTAAAACCAATTTTTAGAAATAAAAATGGAAATAACACATTTACATAAGTATTCAAACCCTTTACTCAGTACTTTGTTTAAGCACCTCCGGCAACAATTACAGCCTCAAATCTTCTTGGGTATGAGGCTACAAGCTTGGCACACCTGTATTTGGGGAGTTTCTCCCATTCTTCTCTGCAGATCCTCTCAAACTCTGTCAGGTTGGATGTGGAGCATTGCTGCACAGCTATTTTCAGGTCTCTCCAGAGATGTTCGATCAGGTTCAAGATTTTCAAATCAAGGATCTGTACTTTGCTCCATTCATCTTTCCCTCGATCCTGACTAGTCTCAGTCCCTGCCGCTGAATAACATCCCCATAGCATGTGTCCACCGCCACCATGCTTCACCGTAGGGATGGTGCCAGGTTTCCTCCAGACATGATGCTTGGCATTCAGGAAAAATAGTTCAATATTGGTTTCATCAGACCAGAGAATCTTGTTTCTCAAGGTCTAAGAGTCTTTAGGTGCTGTCTGGCCACTACCATGAAGGCCTAACTGGTGGAGTGCTGAAGAGATGGGAGAACATTCCAGAAGGGCAACCATCTCCACGTAGGAACGCTGGAGCTCTGTCAGTGACCAACACCTCCCTGACCAAGGCCCTTCTCCCCCGATTGCTCAGTTTGGCTGGGCGGCCAGCTCTAGGGAGAGTATTGGTGGTCCTTAACTTCTTCCATTGAAGAATAATGGACACTTCTTGGGGACTATCAATACTGCAGAAATGTTTTGGCACAGTTCTGGGGAAGGGTACCTCGACACAATCCTGTCTGAGCTCTACGGACAATTCCTTCAACCTCATGGCTTGATTTTTGCTCTGACATGCACTGTCAACTGTGGGACCCTATATAGGACAGGCATGTGCCTTTCCAAATATATTTGCACAATGTCTAAAAACCTTTTTTGCTTTGTCATTATGGGGTGTTGTGTAGATTAAAATGTATAAAGTTATCAATTTTAGAATGAGGCAGTATTGTAACAACTTGGAAAAAGTCAAGTGGTCTAAACTTTCCGAAGGCACTGTATATCACATTGAAGCCACAATCTCAAATTAATTTAGCCAAACAGCAGTATCACCACTTTTTTACTATAAAGCTAAGAGATGGGGCTGGAGAAACTACTCAAATTCATAGATTGAGCTATGGATGCAAATAATGAAAATCCATGAGTTCAAGTTTAACACACTGAAGCTAACAGTATAAATGGTTTACAATGGAGTAAAACATTTCAATTTTCATGGGGTAATAGTTGTCCTATTAAAGCTCATTCGGCATAGCCTACATTAATTTGTTTTAACCTTTATTTAACTAGGCAAGTCAGTTAAGAACATTCTTATTTTCAATGACGGCCCAAACTGCCTGTTCAGGGGCAGAACGACAGATTTGTACCTTGTCAGCTCGGGGATTTGAATTTGCAACCTTTACTAGTCCAACGCTCTAACCACTAGGCTAACCTGCCGCCCCAAATAAGTCTTCAAGAAACTATGGGAATATTTAATTATAAACTGGGTAGTTCAAGGACTTAATGCTAATTGGCTGACAGCCGTGGTATACCACAGGTATGACAAAACATTTGTTACTTTGGTAACCAGTTTATAATAGCAATAAGTCACCTTGCCAAGGGCTGTATCCAGGCATTCAGCGTTGCGTCGTGTGTAAAAACAGCCCATACCCCCTGTGCCTTATTGCTTAAATGACCATTGAATAGCAGTAATTGCAGAATGTTCCAGTTGGCCTACTTGTAGATTATGTGCAGTGTGTATTTTGATTATGCATTACCCTCCCCATAGTAGTGAAGCAGCCTCCAAAACACGCTGTATTTAATAAAAACGCAGTTGCAGCCAATTCATGCTTTAAAAAATATTGGGGAATCAAATGTTCAGCAATTAAGGTCTCAATTAGGAATGGAAGACTAAGCTGAACATACATCCCACACAATCGAAATTCAACCTTTTTTTTCTGAAATGCTCTCAAGGTCAAGGTTGACTAATAAAACGATGAGATTTCCACTGTTTGCAAATAATATTTCGACTTCAGAAATCCTCCCTTTAGTTTGTAAGTATTGAACTCTCGTAAACTCTGCCTTTACAAGACGAAAAAATTGTAACTCACATTGAAGCAATGTGGTTTGATCGCAGGCTGGCTTTCCCACAAGGTAGCCAGTCCTACGTTACAGGTGTGTCGCATAGTGTCAATCCACCTAAAGAGTCAAATGCGATGCTAAAAGGCAACGTGTTTTTGGTATATTGACTTGGTCAAAAATAAAACAAAGTACTATGTTGAAGTGTGAAAACCGTGAATTCGGAGTAATTTCTTTAAAAGTAGCCTCATTCCTACTTTCAAATCCAACATTTGGATTTATATGGCGCAATTTAAAAGGCCTACAGACGTGTAAGATACAACGAAGGTAGGCTACAAAGGAAGATACATGCGCTACAAGTTTACACACTATGCAAATCAGTCTTAAAAATGGAATAAGACTTCTTGGAATCCTCAGACCTGAAAAAAAGCGATAAACACAACTGACACGCTCAATAAAAATGTGCGCAACAAAACACCAAGGACTAATCTTCCCCTTACCTCCTCTTCCAAGGATACAACATTGTTGTTCGGCTCAGAATCAGATTTGAGACTCATTATGTGACTTTTGCGCTTCTTTGTATAAGACAAAAGTATGTTTTCCCTGTTGGTAGATTTCTCTGAAGTGCTTTAAAGTTGCGGAAGAAATCTTGGTGCCGTTTCGTGAGACTGCAGTAAAAGGGTGACCAGGTGAAGCCGTGCTGGAAAGCCAAAAGTATCCAAGGAACCACAAAATAAGTTAAACTAAAGGTGAAATAGTGGATAGGTGCACTGTGAAGGTGAGAGAAAGGTTAAAAAAACAAGTGCTCTTGTTTCCCCCTTGCTCACATCAAGCTCGTTTACGTCAAAATGAAATAAAGAATTTAAAAAAATCGACCTAGGAAAATCTTTAACGTGAGGTGTCCACGCCGTTGTCCCTCGTCCTCTGCTTTGCAATTTGCTCATCAATTACATTAAAAGCCAAAGCGAATGACTTGCACTCATCTCTGATAGCTCTCAGCTTGTCCAACAAAGCCCAACCCACTCCACCACGGTCAATCACAGCTACTTCAAAAAGGAAAATGAAAGGTCCAATGCAGGCGTTTTTATCTTGACATCAAATCATGTCTGGGTAACAATTAAGTACCTTACTGCGATTGTTTTCAATTGGTCAAAAATAAACAAAAAAAAAAGATTTTTAGCAATATCAATTTCTCAAGCTATAATTTTGCTAGGAGTGTCTAGACATTTTTTTTCAAAGTACAATCCACGTTATTACAAAAAATCCGATTTACCGTCATTTGATTTTAGTAGCTTATTTCGTTTAACATATTTTGAAGTAAATACTAATTTTGTCACATTTATGTGGTAAAAAGGGGGCAGTACACCAACATTTGAAATGTACTGAATTTTATTGAGAGAAAAAAAGCGATTCATCCATTGATCCTAAGAGACATTACCAAAAATGTGGCTCAGTTTCCATTAGTTACTTACTCCACAGCCAGCTTTAGCGTCACTAGTAGTGGAGCGGTAGGGTCTATGGCAGGATGCTTAAAACATTATGTCCAAATCCTCAGTCCCTTCAAACAAAATGTTATAGCAACCCAAATACCACAACAAGTTGCACATATAGAATATTGGAGGATATTATCGATGTTCTGGTATTTATATACTGAAGAAAATCTAAACGCAACATGCAATAATTTCAAGTGAGTTAGAATTCATATAAGGAAATCAGTCCATTTAAATAAATTCATTCGGCCCTAATCTATGGATTTCACATGGCTGGGCAGGGGCGCAGCCATGGTGGGCCTGGTAGGGCATAGGTCCACCCACTGGGGAGCCAGACTGTATATCTAGTCAAAATCACTGATACATGTCCCCATCCACCTTCTGAGGTTATGTATAATTTAATATTATGTCTCCAGAGAAACCTGGATTATAATATATACTTAAAAAAATATTTACCCCCAGAATAACTACTTTTCTGAGAATTACACACCAATACAGCTCTCTATGTATATTCAGTTGTATCAACTTTGTCTACCATTGGCAGATTTTTAAATGCACAAAAATAAGATAATTTTTGTTTTGCAGACAGTCATACGATCAGGTCAAAATCACTGATACAGGTCTCCCTCCACCCTCTGGTGGTATGGATAACTTGTCATTATGTCTCCAGATTAAAATAAAGGTAATATTTATCAAATTACTATAGGTGGAATAAGGTGTTTTTGTTTGGTGTCAAAATGACCCCAGTATGAGGGTTAATAAAATGCTTCTTTGCACATAATTGATTAATGGGAAAAGAATGAGAAACTCTCATATATTATTGAATACTATTACAAACATTATAACAAACAAAAATATTTACTGTAAATAGTGATTATTATAATGTCGATATTAATAGTTTAGACAATAAACTGTGAGAGCTCCCCCTTTCTGATGGCAGAGTAGGCCTATGTAATATCTTTGTGTACTTCTTAAAAATAATAGTGCTTAGGTTTAGAGAATACTGTATAAATGTAAGTTTTATGTTTTTCAATTTGTTTTTAATGCTATTCACAAAAAGTCTTCAAAGATGGTTGCATTGCTTTATTGTCTAATTCTATAGGTTAAGCCGAATTTGCCCAAGATTATCAATGCAGAAAGAAAACAATGTAAAATAATATAATGCTCTATATGCATTTTGCGATTTTATTTCATTTACATGTTTTATTTGTGTAATATATGAAAGGGGATGAAAAGGAATAAAACAAATTGGTTGAATAACACATTCTATAACAATAATTATTTGATTTCTTCCCCCCATTCATTAAAAACACGTTCTAAAAAAACTAAATAAGAAGACTAAAGAAGGACCTCCCAAGTTTTCCATCTCGACAATGCATAATATCAGTTAAGAGGTTACAATTAGTGCCTCATGTTTTCTTTGCCTGTGATTAACCCTGTCCTGGGCTGCACCCTGCATGCTGTGTGGTGCAGAATTAGCTGCTAATGAAGCGTTCAAGGGGAGGCTCCATCTCTGATGACGAATCCCAGACCTCCAGAGGTCTTGATACGGAGCAAAACAACAGCTAACACCCCAGCACCAGTTCAGCCAAAAGCGGGGAGAGGGCGGAAACTTGTGCCCTGCCCTCCCTCCCTGCACTAATCTCAATTTCTCCCCAATGATGGCCCCTGGTCCTGCCCATAGAGATAGATAGATGACTCCAGTGCCCAAAAGCCTGTTTTAGCATGGCCAGTGCCATTAAGGACTTTCACCATTTTGAAGTAGTCAACTTCCTATGGGTTAAGGAAGGATCACATGATTCCATCCAGGTCACCAGGGGGATCAGACAATTAATTATACTTGTGAGGAAACATTCCATAACCGCATGTGGCAGTAAGTCGCCAACCTTGGCTTTATACCTGTTCAAACAACACACTATAGGTGGCAGAGTGAACCCTTTCAGTTTTTTTGACAACTCATAGAAATAGTAGAAGAAGAAAATGGACTACTTCAAAATGGAGATGGCCTCAATGGAGACCATGCTCTCACAAACGCCATAATAGGACAGATACAATGATGTAAGTCTATGGTCCTGCATCAATTCCCGTAGGTGTCGGTGAAAATGTTTTGTACAGATCTCTGCCTGTCCCGCTCTATCTCTGCAATCTCTGACGCAAGCGTGGGCGCTCATTGCAAACTGCCCTAGTTCCTCAATTAAAGAAGAATGTCACAGAATGTTATAGAAACATGCAGTCGAATAAAATGCTCCGGAGAAGGAGTGGATATTTAATTAAAAGGGGAGATTAGCCTAGGTTTTCAGCATCAGAGAAGTGGGGGGCCTTGTTTTAGTGTGTGTGACCCCGTTGGAGGCTGTCTGTTGATATATTAAACAGCGTTCCTCTCCTAAGGAGTGTGGAGCTAGCTTGTGTCTCCACGAGCATACCGTTTCCTGACTTTGTGTGGGAACACAATTAGGGAAAGGCCGGGCTCTCGGGGGGGGGGGGGGGGGGGGGGGGGGGGGGGGGGGCTCTGGAAATATTTGTTTCTTTTGTAATCATTGACCCAATGTTGTTTCTTACAGCCAGGCCTATAAATAGACACTAGGGCCTCTTTCGTTTTTCCCTCCCTGGCTTTCTATCAAACTTGGCAGGGATGCAAAATATTAGCACTCCTTAGTAACTGCTGCAGTGATGTTATATCTCGGTGTAAAAACCTTGCTAGTTGAGGAAAGGAGTCGGTGTTATGGTGTTATATGATATAATACTTGTGGAATGTTACAACTCCTCAGTTATTCTAGCTGTTAATTCATTACCTGTTTTCTATATTTGGTTAGATGTGCTGTTTATGTTACGGTGTATGTTGCTGTTCATGTTAGGAATGGTCATATTCTCCCAGTGGTGTGAGATATTACTCAAGAAACATAAATCCACATTCTACTGCAGTTGATAAACTTTACACACACATGTTACACGAAAATTGGTACACATTCTGTATAACCTTTACACAAATGTTACGCAACATTTCAAATCCATGACATCAGTTTCACTAGGATTATTGTTATGATCTTATTCCATTGGCTCAGGAAAACGCCAAAATTAAGTCAATAGATTATATTCAATGCAAAAAAAGTTGGTCTTAAAGCTGCAATGTGTAAATTGGAGAAAGTCACAGACAGACATATACTGTACATTTATAGACAGACAGACATCTCTCTCTCTTTTCTAATCCCTTCCTCTCCCTATCTCTCTCTCTAACTCCTCTTTATCCCCTCCTCCTTCTCTTCTCTCTCCCACCCTCTTATTTCACCCCTCCAAACCTCTTCCCACCTCTCCCAATCTCTCTCTCTCTCTCCCCTCTGTCCTCTCTCCCCCTCTTTCCTTCACCCTCTCCCCACCTCCCTCAATCTCCCCCTTCTCTCATTCTCCCGCAATGGGTAAATTGGTGAAAGACTCAGACAGTCCGGCAGGCAGACTCTAATCTCAACCCTAAACCTACCCTAACCCTAGCTCCATGTCCAAATTCTGACTCAACCCTAACCCTAGCCATAGGTTAAGTGTTGAGTTTGGAGTTAGAGTTGAGCTGGGATGTGGACAAGAATTTAGGTTTAGTGTTATAGCTAGGGTTGAGCCAAGATGTGAAGATGAAGCGAGGGTGGAGGTTTAGGGTTGAACCAGGAGTGGATGTGAAGCTAGGGTTATGGTTATGGTTGCGTTTAAGAGGGTTTGTGTTTGTGCTTGTATCAAGCCTTGGGTTGCACAGGCCTATTGCACCTTCCTGCTCTGGTTAGTGTTGAGTCTTAGGTGAGGGTGGAGCCGGAATGTGGATTTGAAGCTAGGGATAGGGTTAAGGCTAGGTTTAGGGTTGACCCGGGATGCGGGAATGAAGCTAGAGACATCGGCAGAGGCTAGAAATTATTCACGAATTCAATCTTTCAGCAGACACTCTGGATGAACGCAAACCTACACGTCACCATGTGAAACTAACTCTTCACAGTGTAAACTTGGTCCCACAGCGAACATTCTTCCATAGAAAAGCATTACCTACAACCCTTACATAACCCTTACGCCCGTGAACTCCATTGAGCTAGCTAACCGTCCTTCCACAAACCCATTGTGACCTTATAGGATGCCATGTGTTGAGGTTCAGCTTTCTGTGGCAAAAGGAAGTGGCTTAATTCTTCCTCAACATGGTCCTTCATTCTCTCCCTGCAGTTACACAAAACACTGGCTTCCATCCTCTGTAGAATAGTAAATTATTAATGTAAAGACTCAGAGTATTGTTAAAAAGTGTCCCCAGGAGGCTGTACGTTGAATTAGGGGTCATGGGGGCGATTTGGATGGGTTGAAAAGGTTGAATCTTCCCAAATTGTATATAGAGTTGAAGTCAGAAGTTTACATACACTTAGGTTGGAGTCATTAAAACTTGTTTTTCAACCACTCCACAAATTTCTTGTTAACAAACTACATTTTTGGCAAGTCGGTTAGGACATCTACTTTGTGCATGATACAAGTAATTTTTACAACCATTGTTTACAGACAGATTATTTCACTT
Source organism: Oncorhynchus mykiss (assembly GCF_013265735.2). Lineage (NCBI taxonomy): Eukaryota > Metazoa > Chordata > Actinopteri > Salmoniformes > Salmonidae > Oncorhynchus > Oncorhynchus mykiss. The sequence goes on along the minus strand of NC_048566.1, from coordinate 53,632,337 downwards.
ATAATTCACTGTATCACAATTCCAGTGGGTCAGATGTGGGTCATATGATTGAGTGTAGTCTGGCCCAGGAGTGGGAAGGTGAACGGAAAGGCTCTGGAGCAACTAACCGCCCTTGTTGTCTCTGCCTGGCCGGTTCCCCTCTTTCCACTGGGATTCTCTGCCTCTAACCCTATTACAGGGGCTGAGTCACTGGCTTACTGGGGCTCTCTCATGCCGTCCCTGGAAGGGGTGCGTCACCTGAGTGGGTTGATTCACTGATGTGGTCATCCTGTCTGGGTTGGCGCCCCCCCTTGGGTTGTGCCATGGCGGAGATCTTTGTGGGCTATACTCAGCCTTGTCTCAGGATGGTAAGTTGGTGGTTGAAGATATCCCTCTAGTGGTGTGGGGGCTGTGCTTTGGCAAAGTGGGTGGGGTTATATCCTTCCTGTTTGGCCCTGTCCGGGGGTGTCCTCGGATGGGGCCACAGTGTCTCCTGACCCCTCCTGTCTCAGCCTCCAGTATTTATGCTGCAGTAGTTTGTGTCGGGGGGCTAGGGTCAGTTTGTTATATCTGGAGTACTTCTCCTGTCCTAATCGGTGTCCTGTGTGAATCTAAGTGTGCATTCTCTAATTCTCTCCTTCGCTCTTTCTTTCTCTCTCTCGGAGGACCTGAGCCCTAGGACCATGCCCCAGGGCTACCTGACATGATGACTCCTTGCTGTCCCCAGTCCACCTGGCCGTGCTGCTGCTCCAGTTTCAACTTCCACCTGACCGTGCTGCTGCTCCAGTTTCAACTGTTCTGCCTTATTATTATTCGAAGGACCATCATGACATATCAAATTTGACGTCAAAGGGCCCAAAAGCATTTTTAAACTACATTATACAGTTCAAGAAACTAAGAGCCTTGATAGAGTGAATCCTGAAGGTGTTGGTGACAATTGTTTTGATTGACTGTCTGTCTACCCATTGCAGCTTTATCAACAACTTGTTTCGCTTGAATGCAATGTATTATCATATGCATCACCCCATATAACACAATTTCTAGATATCTGTCAGGTTTGAGATCAATTCGGTATTTCGGAATTTAATTCAATTCAGCCCATGAATTGAAATTCTAATTGACCACACTCCACAGGAAGCAGAATTTGAAGGAAGTAGAATTTGATTCAAATAAATTAAACTGAAACATGAATCTCAAACATTTTGCTAAAAGCATCTACCACTTATTAATGCAAAGAATACAGACACCATTTAAAATGAGCTTGATTATAATAAAAAAAAGTCAAACAGTATTTTATTTGTATTTTTGCCATGATATGTTAGGCTGCTCCCTTGCATTCTGGAGTGTTTCATCTAATGCATTCTGAGAAATGTATTTCCCCCTTAATATTTAATAACATGTAAGTGAAGTATGAATTATTACAGACCTACAAATTCATCTTAGAATATTTCCAGACCACTAATTATAAAACATTCTTTTAGGGGGATGCATTTTAAAAATTAAATGTTACCACAACATGTTAAACATAGTATTGGTAACCATACATTGTCAAAATAAACGTGAATAATGACGTATGGAATTGACCATTTGATTGAATTCTACTTTCTTTAATAAAATATCTGCTTCATATGGGGTGTGGCAAATTCAATTAAAATTCAAGAATTGGAATTAAAAACTAATACGCAACTCAATTCAGAATTGACCCCAACCCTGGGGTCAGTAGCAGTGTAATGTATTGACCTAGACCAGGGCTAATTAACTATATTATTACGGGGGCCAGATGTAAAAAAATGTTTTTCCCACATGCGATATATATATAAAATAATTAAACGCATAAATGTTGCCATAAGTAATGAGAGAAGTGCTTGTCATTTTGGCACTGAACATTGGACTTTGGCAGGAATTTTATTTTCAGATCTTTTGTCAGAATTGTTCAAAGGGCCTATATAAATTAATGAACGGGCCAGATCAGGCCCACGGGCCGCCAGTTGAATAGCCCTGACCTAGACACTTATCCCCTCCCATAGAATGCAATGTATTCACTTAGGCATCATGTCCATGAGGCCTTTCTCTAGGCATCAATAGTGGAAGGCTAATCTTCCCCCATTGAATGCAATGTATTCACATAAGCATCATATTCCTTGATCCATATCTGTGTCGTGGTAAGGTTGGACCCAGGCGCAGAGAAGAGACCAGACGAGGAATCAGTGGTTAAGGATAAACATAATACTTTACTGAGAAACGGTAAGCAAAGGATCACAGTATCACTGGGAAAAGTCTCGAAAACTCACCCAGGAGACAAACGCACACGGCAAACAATGTCTAGTTAGAGGAGTGTCCCCATTGTAGTACCTGAGAACTGGCTGGTCGCAGAACATAAAGTCTGTAAGTGAGACCCCCGCCGGGGTCAGGTTCTCAGGTCTGGGCTTCTCAGACCATGGTCTCAATATTCCATATCATAGTGGCCACAACGCAGGAGCTGGGGATGATGGGCTCAGAGTCCCTGTCCTTGTTAGAGACATCGTGTTGGCGGGACAGGTCGTCTGCTTTCTGATTCTTGGATCCCGGACAATAGGCTAGTGTGAAGTTGAACCTGTTAAAGAACAGAGCCCACCTAGCCTGGCGAGCGTTCAACTCTTGGCTTCTTGAATGGAGACCAAGTTCCTATGGTCCGTCCAGATCACAAAAGGATGAGGTGCCAGTGTCTCCACCCCTCAAGGCCCCACTTAACTGCCAAGAGCTCCCGGTTGCCTACATCGTAGTTGCGTTCTGCTGGCGAGAACCGCTTGGCGAGAAAGGCACATTGGTGCAGTTTCTTGTCCCACTCATTCTGCTGTGAAAGGACCGGCCCTGCTCTGGTGTCTCAGGCGTCCAACTCTACCACAAAGGGACAGGTAGGATCCGTGAGAGGTGGACTTGAGAGACGGGATGGACTTCAGAGGCGGGATGGGGCCAGTCGGTGACCGCCCTCACCTTTACAGGGTAAATTTGGATGTCGGATGTAGAGATAATGTGGCCCAGGAAAGAAACTTGGCATACAAGGAACTCATACTTCTCTATCTTGATGTATAGTTGTCTCTGCGGGTGATGTCTCAGGACTTGCAGGATGTGTTCCGGAAGGGTCTTGGAGAAGATCAGAATGTCATCGAACCGATTCAATATATCCCTAAGCGTGTCATTGATCAATGCTTGGAAGACTGCCGGTGAGTTCAATAAGCTGAAGGGCATGACTAAATGCTCATAGTGGTCACTTGGGGTGTTAAAGGCAGTCTTCCATTCATCTCCCTCCCTGATTCTCACCAGATTGTAAGCGTTGGGGAGGATCAGTTTGGTGAAGAATTGGGCCCCACGGGCCAACTCCAGGGCGGCGGACATCTGGGGTAGGGGGTAATGATTCTTAATCGTAATCCTGTTCAGCCTTCTGTAATCAATTCAGGGACGCAGACCTCCATCCTTCTTTCCCACAAAGAAGAAGTCTGCACCAGCTGGGGATGTAGAGGAGCTAATGTAACATGCCTCCAGCAACTCCCGGATGTAATTGTCCATGATTGCTGCTTCAGGGACCGAGAGGGAGTACAGACGGCCTCAGGGAGGGGTGGAGCCGTGTAGGAGTTCTATGGCACAGTCATATGTATGATGAGGAGGGAGGGTGGCGGATTATCTCTTACCGAAGGCCTCCCGGAGGTCGAAGTACTCGGGAGAGAGAGTGGAAAAGTCTTGGTCTTCAATGGATGCTGGGGAACGCGGCAAGGCTCTTGTTGGGGGTCTTAGGCATTTAATCTGGCAGTTCTAGTAGGTATCCTGTGGGCCAGGATAATAGTGGGTTATGTAGCACTAGCCAGGGGTACCCTAGGATAAGGGGGTTCTCGGGAGCAGTGATCAAAAGAAAACAAAGAGTCTGAGGGGTTCACCCCAACCTGCAGTAGAATGGCTGAGACCTCTGCAGTAGAGGCAGCAGCCGTCGCGCGTGTGCCTGTTACATTCCTGTGAGATCAGACGTGTGTCCCAGCTGCCTGGGCTCCTCAATTCTGGGCTCGGGGTGCTTCGGAAACCAGGATGGTGTCAAAAAGGTGCTGTCTCACATATTCTTGGATGCGGTTGTCAATCCTGATGGCCAACGTTATCAGGGACTCGGGGTCCTCTCCCAGTTCTCGAGCGGCCAGTTCATCCTTGATGGAGTTAGACAGACTCAGATGGAAAGCGGTGACCAGTGCCTCAGTATCCCACCCACTCTCGGTGGCGAGTGGGTGGAACTCAATGGCGAAGTCAGCCACTGGTCTGGCCCCTTGGCGGAGGTTGAACAGTCGGCTTCCCGCTTCTCGTCTGCCAACTGGGGGGTTAAAGCTCAGCAGTCGATGCTCAGCAGTGAAGGCTAATATGGAGCTGCAGGATGGTAGCTGCTGTTCCCACACCGCTGTTGCCCATGCCAAGGCCTTGCCCGAGAGTAGAGAGATGATGTAGGCGATCATGGCTCGATCAGTGTGGAACGAGGAGGACTGTAGCTCGAACACCAGAGAGCACTGAGCGAGGAACCCCTTGCATCCTCCCGGGTGGCAGTCATGCCTATCAGGGGCTGGGATCTTGGGTTCCCAGTGCAAGTTCACTGGAGGAACTACGGCGATGCTTGTAGCACTGAGCAATGAGACTTGGGCATTGGCTCATCCTGGGTTAGGGTTGGACTGTGGTTGGAGGAAGTCGGTAAGTGCCCGGGAGGTCTCCGGAGAGTTGTTTTTGCTGCAGCACCCAGCAGTGCTCCGTGGTGGGTTACAACATTCTTGATCTGGGAGATCTCTGCTGGGTCTATGTTGAGGCAGAAGCTTGCTGTGACGTGATGAGGTTGGATCCAGGTGCAGAGAAGGTACCAGATGAGAAATCAGTGGTTGAGGATAAACATAATACTTTACTGAGAAACGGTAAACAAAGGATCATAGTAACACTGGGAAAACACTAAGTCTCAACAACTCATCCAGGAGACCGCAGGCAGGCAGGCAGCAAACAATTCAAGAATCTGCAAAGCACAAAAGAAAACACACCTCATTTAACGACACTTAGGTGTGTCCTATTTGCTCGTTATGATTTCCCTTTAATGTCTCTAGGACGGTCTCTGCCGCCCTCTGGTGACAGGTAGAACCATGACAATATATTTTGGATCAGTGTGAGGCTAGGCATCCACAGTGTGAGGTTAATCTCCCTAAACATTGAATGCAATGTATTCACATAAACGTCATGTTCCTTGAATTATATCTTTTTGAAAATCACATCAGATTGACGCTTATATGCTGATACCAGGCTGAAAATACTTACAACTCAAAGCTGGGTATTGTTTCAGAGATGTCAATGTTCAACCTCTACACAGCTATTATTGCAGAGGCTTGGCCTCTTGGGTAGCCGTTTCCAGCCGTTAATAATAAACATGATTATTATTAATAATTAATAAACATTAATAAACATACATTTCAGGCTTCTGTAATGTATAAGAGTAATATTGCGATGCAAACTCAAAATTGAATACATTTCAACTCTACAGTACATTCAGAAATTATTCAGACCCCTTCGCTTTTTCCACATTTTTTTACATTACAGCCTTATTCTAAAATTGATACAATAATTTTCCCCCTTCCTCAATCTACACACAACACTCTATAATGACAAAGTGAAAACAGTTTTTTAGAAATGTTTGCAAATCTATAAAAAAAAATCTATATATGTACAGTGCCTTGCGAAAGTATTCGGCCCCCTTGAACTTTGCGACCTTTTGCCACATTTCAGGCTTCAAACATAAAGATATAAAAGTGTATTTTTTTGTGAAGAATCAACAACAAGTGGGACACAATCATGAAGTGGAACGACATTTATTGGATATTTCAAACTTTTTTAACAAATCAAAAACTGAAAAATTGGGCGTGCAAAATTATTCAGCCCCCTTAAGTTAATACTTTGTAGCGCCACCTTTTGCGGATTACAGCTGTAAGTCGCTTGGGGTATGTCTCTATCAGTTTTGCACATCGAGAGACTGACATTTTTTCCCATTCCTCCTTGCAAGCTGAGCTCGAGCTCAGTGAGGTTGGATGGAGAGCATTTGTGAACAGCAGTTTTCAGTTCTTTCCACAGATTCTCGATTGGATTCAGGTCTGGATATCTTTAAGAAAGATTTTCTTCTTGCCACTCTTCCATAAAGGCCAGATTTGTGCAATATACGACTGATTGTCCTATGGACAGAGTCTCCCACCTCAGCTGTAGATCTCTGCAGTTCATCCAGAGTGATCATGGGCCTCTTGGCTGCATCTCTGATCAGTCTTCTCCTTGTATGAGCTGAAAGTTTAGAGGGACGGCCAGGTCTTGGTAGATTTGCAGTGGTCTGATACTCCTTCCATTTCAATATTATCGCTTGCACAGTGCTCCTTGGGATGTTTAAAGCTTGGGAAATCTTTTTGTATCCAAATCCGGCTTTAAACTTCTTCGGACCTGCCTGGTGTGTTCCTTTTTCTTCATGATGCTCTCTGCGCTTTTACATTTTTATTTTTTTTATTATATATATATATATATATATTTTTTTTTTTGAATTTTACCCCTTTTTCTCCCCAATTTCGTGGTATCCAATTGTTGTAGTAGCTACTATCTTGTCTCATTGCTACAACTCCCGTACAGGCTCGGGAGAGACGAAGGCTGAATGTCATGCGTCCTCCGATACACAACCCAACCAGCCGTACTGCTTCTTAACACAGTGCGCATCCAACCCGGAAGCCAGCCGCACCAATGTGTCGGAGGCTACACCGTGCACCTGGCAACCTAGGCTAGCGCGCACTGCGCCCGGCCCACCACAGGAGTCGCTGGTGCGCGATGAGACAAGGAGATCCCTACCGACCAATCCCTCCCTAACCCGGACGACGCTAGGCCAATTGTGCGTCGCCCCACGGACCTCCCGGTCGCGGCCGGTTACGACAGAGCCTGGGCGCGAACCCAGGGACTCTGATGGCACAGCTGGCGCTGCAGTACAGCGCCCTTAACCACTGCGCCACCCTCTGCGCTTTTAACGGACCTCTGAGACTATCACAGTGCAGGTGCATTTATACGGAGACTTGATTACACACAGGTGGATTGTATTTATCATCATTAGTAATTTAGGTCAACATTGGATCATTCAGAGATCCTCACTGAACTTCTGGAGAGAGTTTGCTGCACTGAAAGTAAAGGGGCTGAATAATTTTGCACGCCCAATTTTTCAGTTTTTGATTTGTTAAAAAAGTTTGAAATATCCAATAAATGTCGTTCCACTTCATGATTGTGTCCCACTTGATGTTGATTCTTCAGAAAAAAATACAGTTTTATATCTTTATGTTTGAAGCCTGAAATGTGTCAAAAGGTCGCAAAGTTCAAGGGGGCCGATTACTTTCGCAAGGCACTGTATTTACATAGGTATTCAGACCCTTTGCTATGAGACTCGAAATTGAGCTGTTTCCAGCTGTCGTCAATTCAATCAATTCAATTGATTGGACATGATTTGGAAAGGCACACAGACGTCCCACAGTTGACAGTGCATGTTAGAGCAAAAACCAAGCCACGAGGTCGAAGGAATTGTCCGTAGAGCTCCGAGACAGGATTGTGGCACAGATATGGGGAAGGGTACCAAAACATTTCTGCAGCATTGAAGGTCCCCAAGTACACAGTGGCTTCCATCATTCTTAAATGTAAGTAGTTTGGAACCACCAAGACTCCTCCCAGAGCTGGCTGCCCGGCCAAACTGAGCAATCAGGGGAGAAGGGCCTTGTTCAAGGAGGTGAGCAAGAACCCAATTGTCATTCTGACAGAGCTCCAGAGTTCCTCTGGGGAGTTGGGAGAACCTTCGAGAAGGACCAGCATCTCTGCAGCACTCCACCAATCAGGTCTTTATGGTAGAGTGGCCAGACACAGCACGCTTGGAATTTGCCAAAAGGCACCTAATGGACTCTCAGACCATGAGAAACAAGATTCTCTTGTCTGATGAAACCAAGATTGAACTCTTTGGCCTGAATGCCAAGTGTCACATCTGGATGAAACCTGGCACCATCCCTATGGTGAAAAATGCTGTGGCAGGGACTGGGAGACTAGTCAGGATCAAGGGAAAGATGAATGGAGCACTCAGGACCTCATACTGGGGTGAAGGTTCATCTTCCAACAGGACAACGACACTAAGCACACAGCCAGACAGTGCATTAGTGGGTTTGGTACAAGTCTCTGAATGTCCTTGAGTGGCCCAGCCAGAGCCTGGACTTGAACCCGATCAAACATCCCTGGAGAGACCTGAAAATAGCTGTGCAGTGACGCTCCCCATCCAACCTGGCAGAGCTTGAAAGGATATGCAGAGCATAATGGGAGAAACTCCCCAAATACAGATGTGCCAAGCTTGTAGCGTTACACCCAAGAAGACTCAAGGCTGTAATCGCTGCCAAAGGTACTTCAACAAAGTACTGAGTAAAAGGTGTGAATACTTATGTAAATGTGATATTTCAGGTTAAAACAATATATTCATTGTGTGTATATTGTGTGTATTGTGTGTATTGTATTGTGTGTAGATTGATAAGGGTAAAAAAAGTCAAGTGGTCTGAATACTTCCCGAATGCACAGCATATCTGACATGGTACAGGTGTCTTGTTTTTTTAAGCCCATAACCACGTGTATGAGGTGTATACTTTTGTTTCAAAATAGATGTATTTAAGACTACCAAGAAACACTCTGTGTGACCCTGATTTTGCCCACTGCAGTAAATTAATATTCAGGCCACAATCCATTTTCTCTGATGTGATACGATGGAGTCAACACAAGTGAAAGAGTTACCTTTTTCCCCTGAGGCAACTGTTTGCCAAGCCTGATCCCTTAATTCCTGGAGGGCTTCCGGAAGCTTTGCCTGCCCCTCCCTCCCTCTATCCGAAGGCTTCAGCCCTACCAGTGTGGCAAGAGACCTGTATGAAGGATACGGACACTGGACCCGGGAGAGAGGAACCATCCCATCCCATTTCTATGAAATTTCTCTGACCAAGTGCTTGAGAGGAAGCAAGCCCTAGAACAGCTGTACTCAACAGGCGGACTGCGGTACAGATCTGGACCCAGAACAGGGTCAATACGGACCGCTGGTCCCGACAAAAAGGAACTGTCGGGCCTCAACCGCTGATATCATATGAACACACATAAGACATGGTCAAATGTAGAATTGCAGGAAATTAGCTTTAAAATGCAACATTTTGTCTCTGCACCATGGCAAAATGTGTAGAATTGCAGGAAATAAGCTTTCAAAATGCTAAATGTATTCTCTGCCAACAAAAGGGGTGTGAACAGTTTGAATAGTTTGGGATCACATGGGTTGCGAGGTGCGGGTTTGTCACTAAGCCAATAAATGAAAATATCCTTCCGGACCTTTGCCACCACTGCCTTAGAAGTTGAGCCCATCCTACTTTGGCTGGCCAGGAATTGGTTCAGAGTTAGTATATCATCGAAGTCAAACAATTGACCTATAAAGGCTGTCAGAATGACAAAGGGTGACCAACAGGGCTGAACCAACATCCAATGCTGGGGGGGATTAACCAAACTCCCATTTTGCATTTTTCTCTATTTTAAGACCATGCTAAACTAAACAGAATGTAATGGACAGCATAGAAGGTGGCACACTAGGGATTCAAACCCAGTGCTGTTTGGGGCTATATGTGGTTTAGAGTCAGCTGTGTTGACCACAAGGCCAACCTCTGGCACAATGTTTGGCATGTACCCTGTCCTTCCCACTGGGTAAATCTCTGTGATAAAGATGTCTCCAAGCGCCTCTCCTCTATCAGCCGCTCAGGGTTTTTAGATAACAGCCCTTGTCGTGTCACATCTCCCAACACTCTGAAAGAGGACCTAGGCTAGTTCTGTGGAAGGCAGGGCCATAAAGTTAGACATACTGTGCCGTGAGAAGGTATTTTCCCCCTTTCTAATTTTCCCAAATTTTACATAGTTTTTATACGGAATGTTATCAGATCCTCAACCAAAACCTAATATTAGATAAAGGGAACATGAGTGAACAAATAACACAACAATACCATCGAGAGCATCCTGACCGGTTGCATCACTGCCTGGTATGGCAACTGATTGGCATCCGACCAGAAGGTGCTACAGAGGGTAGTGCGTATGGCCCAGTACATCACCGGGGCCAAGTTTCTTACTAGGCGGTGTTAGAGAAAGGCCCCCAAAATTGTCAAAGACTCCAGTCACCCAAGTTATAGACTGTTTTCTCTGCTACCACACGGCAAGCAATACCGGATCGGCAATTCTAGGTCTATAAGGCTCCTTAACAGCTTCTACCCTCAAGCCATAAGTTTTCTGAACAATTAATCAAATGGCCATTCGGACTATTTGCATTGATGCCCCTCCTCACTTTTGCTTTTACAAATCACAAAATTGATGGCATCATGAGGAAGGGAAATTATGTGGATATATTGAAGCAACATCTCAAGACATCAGTCAGGAAGGTAAAGCTTGGTCACAAATAGGTTTCCCAAATGAACAATGACCCCAAGCATACTTCCAAAGTTGTGGCAAAATGGCTTAAGGACAACAAAGTCAAGGTATTGGAGTGGCCACCACAAAGCCCTGACCTCAATCCTATAGAAAATGTGTGGGCAGAACTGAAAAAGCATGTGAGAGCAAGAAGGCATACAAACCTGACTCAGTTACAATGGGCCAGAATTCACCCAACTTATTGTGGGAAGCTTGTGGAAGGCTACCCAAAACATTTGACTCAAGTTAAACAATTTCTAGGCAATGCTACCAAGTACTAATTGAGTGTAAGTAAACTTCTGACCCACTGGGAATGTGATGAAAGAAATAAAAGCTTAAATAAATAATTCTCTCTACTATTATTCTGAAATTTCACATTCTTAAAATAAAGTGGTGATCCTAACTGACCTAAGACATGGAATTTTTACTAGGGTTAAATGTCAGGAATTGTGGAAAAACTGAGTTTAAATGTATTTGGCTAAGGTGCATGTAAACTTCCGACTTCAACTGTATATGTTGTGTAATTTGTTAGATATTACTTGTTAGATATTACTGCACTGTTGGAGCTAGAAGCACAAGCATTTTGCTACACCCGCAATAACATCTGGTAATCATGTGTATGTGACCAATACAATTTGATTTTATTTGAATTATAATTCGCACTCTGTAAGAGCTAGAGTAGTGACACTCTTCATGAGAAAGAGAAGCTAGAAGAACCAGAGGGCAGGAGATTCCTTTTATAGAAGTGAGAGTCTCACCTCATTTGCCACTCTACCTGTCTGCAACTCAATATTAGGAAGGTGTACCTAACGTTTGCTATACTCAGTGTATACATTTTACTGCAAAAAAGCTCTGGCACTGCACATGCCATTTTACCAAAATGTCATGTCACAATGTCATACATCACTTTTTTTTTTAAAAGAATGAGATTAACAAGAAGAGCCATTTATGTCATGGCAAACGAGTGCTCTGATCAACATGTGTTACACGTGTCACATGTGTTACTTTATTGGGCTCCTGTGTTGCTCCTGTTGTTGTCAGTATGCACTGCCCAAGATGGGCCACAGAAAGCCCAGTGGCTATCATTCCACAGGATGGATGTACCTTTCTCAAACCTTTTCTATTCTTTACTTTGAATTAAAAAGCCAAAATTGTATATTCAATGACAGCTATCCTCGGCCAGTTGGTACAGTTACCACTTTGCCACAAGTGTTTGGGTTTGTCTCGTCAGTTTCCACTTTACCAGAAATACTTTAGCGCAGCGATAAAATAAGAAATGCTTTTTATAGCAATTTCATGCCAGTGAAGAAGATACAGGAGTTAAAAATGAAAATGTATCCCGTACATTTTAAATCCAGAACCCAGATTTTGTTTACCAAACCCAATCCAAAAATATGATTCAATGTTCCCTGAGTTTTGAGGAATTTCTTTATTCGTTTCCTTTTAACCTGGCTACAAATACAAATGCTTGGATTAACTCAAATGAATGAGTAGAATAAAGATCATGCTTCCCAGTGATCTTTCTCACCACATTTGGTAGCAGAGATACTGTTTGTTTTTCACTTCAGTGTTTGTTAGAGATGGTTTATAACAGCGGTGAAATGAAAAATAAGTGTTTCACTGTCCGAACAGGAAGAAAACCCTTGTATTTGGACTTTGGTGTCGCCTGAATATTGACAGCTCCTAATCAAAAGATCCTTGTTGAGTGAATCTTTTTTCAAATCTTTCATATTCAAGTCATTTTTCTTGAAGGGTTTATGTAGGCCTGTATTGACAAATACTCAGGACATTTTGTTTCGTGGTCCCTCACACAACACACTATACACTCTTGACTCACCCATTGCAGTAGACAACTAGTCAAACAGAACAGAAGCTACATGTGCCACAGAAGAGTGACTACAAACTGTTGGTTGAGGTGAAGCCATCGAAGCGCTTCATTTGGTTTATGATAACAGTGAAGATTCCCCTCCTTTTAAGGTGATCTCATGGATGTGTTTTGCTCAGGCCCAACGCTCTGTGCGATGGCTGCCAAGATCAGGGTGAGCGCTTCTCAGTGACTCCTCAAGGACTGTCACTGGGATATTCACCAGCCTACCCCACGTGTGTTAACCACACTAACAACAGGACATAATAAACTCTACATGTTCTCTGGTCTCTGTTAACAGCAATATGCTGTACAATAAGGTGACGTGTGTGTGTGTGTGTGTGTGTGTGTGTGTGTGTGTGTGTGTGTGTGTGTGTGTGTGTGTGTGTGTGTGTGTGTGTGTGTGTGTGTGTGTGTGTGTGTGTGTGTGTGTGTGTGTGTGTGTGCGTGTGTGTGCGTGTGTATGTGTGTGTGTGTGTGAGCGAAAAATTGAGAGAGCAAGAAATTGATCCGTGTCACATAGCATGTAGTAGTCCTACACGTAATACATTTATAATCAAATATGTACACAGGGGCTAGAACGTACCTCGCATCCCCTAGAAAATACATCATGCTCCCAGAACAATGAACTATATAAACATGATTTCTCCAGTACCACAGGTCCTTTTATGGTCTCCTGTGCTGACCTACTTAAACCACCTTCACCTTTTACTTTCAGAGGCATTTAGGAGTTGAGGGACCCCTTAATCTCACATTTAAAATTCTCTGTTAAGAGGAAGCCTCACCCCCCTAAAATGTCTAGTCTGGGAAGATCTGGGCCCCCATTCATAAAGCATCTCAGAGTCGGGCCCTGGAAGTCTGCAATCTGAAAGAGGAAACCTAGACAACTGACACCAAGCAGATAGACGATGACAAGAGCAAAGATTCAGAGTCAGTTCAACCTTACGTGGATTGAAGATTTCTCCCTCCCATTTGAATTGGTTCCAAACCTGTGTGGTCCAGTGTCTTTGTGGCTTTTATTAGATACTCACCAAATTGAAAAAGCGTGGACCCTGTTTAGGGAGATCTGTGGTATTTTGTGCTTTCCAGTCCTTGTAGGGAAGCGAGGCAGTCAAGGATATCAAAGTAAATACAACGAAGGAAAAACACATCACCTCCAGCTATTGTCTTCACTGACCCCATGTGTGTGTGCATGTGTGTGTCTGTGCGTGTGCGTGCGTTTCAGACTAAAGTCAGGAGCGGGGAAAAGAACAGTATGCTCTGAGGTTCTTAGTGGGGTTATATGTTTGGTTTATGTTGCGGGAACTCTGGAATGACATCACAGGGACTTGTGTGTAGTGTTTCTCTGGGAGTCTGATGTATCACTCCGCTAGGTGACTCTGAGGCCCGCAGAGTTTGTGTTATTTAAAATTGTGTGTTCAAGAAAGGCTCGTCCGCTAAGGCTACATGGTTATTTCACCTGATATGAATTGACATAACTTTAAATATTACAATATCTGTGTTTGACAGACAGACAGATAGAGAGCATATGTGAGTGTGCAGGTGTGTTTGTTTGTGTTTGGAAGAGGGAGACTGGGTAATACGCTTGTGTTTGTGAGTGTGATTGTTTACTTGTTTGTGTGATGTGTTATCATATGTGTGTAGTGTGTAGCATCATTCCTCCACATTACTAAGCCAGCTGATGGAAACTCTGGAGGGTCACACAGCAAGAATAGCAGCCTGGTCTCATAGACTAGACATAACATAGTAAACGGGACACTCAAATAAGTATGATATGCCACGTTTGGTATGGTTACATAAGACATTATGGCTAAGTTGGTTTGACGTTGGATATCTGGGGATAGTTAGGGACCGTCAATAAATTACACAGTGTATATAAATGGGACAATATTTTCATGTTGCACATCTTTTAGTTCTCTCATTAAATGCTTTCAATATTGGTGTATGAATTACTACAATTTATAGTTGGTTTGATGTTTTTAAGGCATTGAAAATTGGAGCTATTGACCTTCTAAAATATTGTTCCTTATAAATTGTTGAATTTACTGATGGTCCCTAACAAGCCCCATAGGGATATCGAATGCCAAACCAAATTAACCTTGGATATTATGATTGGGTCACTGAAAACTGTTACGATACCCTTCATTCCGTGACATACAATTTTCTGCTATCATCTAGCAATCTGAGTTTTGGACGAGACTGACTTTATGACCCAAATGATCCCATTTACACTTTGTAATCAACTTCAGGTTCTGTTTATGTTCATTGAAAAATGTAGTCTATTTCTGGTTATCGGTTCTGGTTCCTGAACTGCTTCCAACCCCTGCTTGTCAGTACACTCATAACAACCTATGCACTATGAAACTTCTATTCGATCCAATAAGCAACATGTAGCAAATAAGCCACACATTTTTGTTAACCAAATTCGACACTCTCTCATTGACCCCCATACAAAAACTCCTTGCTTGTTGAGCAATATGGGCCCAGAAGCTGTCTCTCGCTTCACCTCTCTGGTGTGACTCACACATTTAAGTTAATTACTATAGCCCCCACATTGGGCCAATTAGAGTAATTTTGTAAATGCTATGGCAAGACACATCGTTCTTCAATGTTTTGTCAAAATCGGGCTAGTGCTGTCTGAAATGTCGCTTGTGACTAAAGTATCATATATCAAATATCATATTTGATGCTATGTAGGCCTATATAGCCTTTACAAAGTCATGGACAGCTATTGTTTAAATTCAACCTAGGATTCAACAAAAAATAGACAATGCATATACTATAGGCCTAGGGTTTCAAGCTAGAGTTTCTAGCCAATCGAATGATATTTTATGATATTGAATGGTGTTTGGTTGTAAACACAACCAAATATCAACATTTGAAGGAAATGTATATTCTGCTTAGTCTGGCTTTATCTACAAAATGAATAAATTATATGTTTGATTGACGTCTCTGTCTCAACCAAAAATCTAAGTTAAAGAATAGAACTAAATTAAATCAAACTTTATTTAAAGCACATTTCAAGTTTGATTTAATTTAGTCCTATTCTTCAACTTAGATATTTGGTTGAGCTGGAGACGTGAATCCAATATAGCCTATCAATTATTAATTTGTAAACAAACTGGAACAAATTGGAATCCAAACAGAAGATAAAACCTCCTTCAAATGTTGACATTTGGTTGCAATGACAACCAAACACAACTCAACATCACTTTTGAAATGCAATAAGTAGCCTATAAACCTGTCGACAACTGAAGTTAACAAATGATATGTTGGATTCACGTCTCCAACTCAACCAAAAATAGAAGTTAAAGAATGTTATTAAGCCAGTGGCTCCGATGTAACTATCCAAGCAGTATAGATCATCTCCTTTAAATGTTGATATTTGGTTGCGTTGTCACCCAGCACAATTAAATGTGTAAGGGATAATCAACGAGGACCCACATGCCATCTCCTCATTGGTTATACCCACGTGGGTGATTGAAAGACAAACTGTTTTGCAGGTCGTCGTGGTAATACTATGAGCGTTTAGATGACGATCACCATATAAGTTCAAAGATTAAATAGCCTGGAAGGAGGAGAGATGACTAAAATGTAATGGCATGTTCACGTATCGCCAACCAGGATCAAACTGACCATGACCTAACCATTTGGGTGGTCTTAACCAATCATAGCACAGTATGATATAGCGGTAAAATGCATCCAATTACAATTCAGTATGTTTACACATATGAATATTACAGTTTGTTTAAGTGTTCTTCCTTCATTAAAATAACTTCTTGATGCACCCATCCCGTTAGTGGGATCATTTTCGTCAACCACCGCTGAATTGCAGAGCGCCAAATTCAAATTAAATCACTAAAAATATTACATTTTCATGAAATGACAAGTGCAATATAGCAAAACACAGCTTAGCTTGTTGTTAATCCACCTGGCATGTCAGATTTCAATAAAGCTTTTCGGCGAAAGCATACCAAGCGTTTATGTAAGCACATCTCTCTCAGAAGTCAAAATATTACAAACAGCTAGCAGCCAAGTAGATTGGTCACGAAAGTCAGAAAAGCAATAAATTAAATCTCTTTGATGATCTTCGGATGTTTGCACTCACGAGACTCCCAGTTACACAATAAATGTTCCTTTTGTTCCATAAAGATTATTTTCATATCCAAAATACCTCCATTTGTTTGGCGCGTTATGTTCAGAAATCAACAGGCTCGAGCGGTCATGACATCACAGATGAAAATTCCAAATAGTATCCGTAATGTTCGTAGAAACATTTCAAACGTTTTTTATAATCAATCCTCAAGTTGTTTTTACAATATATAATCGATAATATATCAACCGGGAATGTAGCTTCTTCAATAGGAGAGAGAGAGAAAATGGCTGCTCCAAGCTGTTGTGGATACAAAATGCTGCTGGCACCCAGCCATACAATGATGCGATGTGATCTTTCTCTCTCATTTATCAAAATAAAAGCTTGAAACGAATCTGGTTGATATCCCTTTAAATGGAGCGAAGGCAGGCTATGGAACATGGAGCTTTCAAAATAGAGTCCACTTCCTGGTTTGATAATATCAGTTCTGTTATACTCACAGACAATATTTTGACAGTTTTGGAAACTTTAGAGTGTTTTCTATCCTAATCTGACAATTATAGGCATATTCTAGATTCTGAGCCTGAGAAATAGGCAGTTTAATTTGGGTGCGTTTTTCATCCAAACATCAAAATACTGCCCCCTACACTCAAGAGGAAGAATGTATTCTAATCACCCTGCGCTTTGGTCTCCTCTTTATGACCAAAGTGACAGTGATAGACATTTGGGTGACAACTACACCAAAATCCTGACATTGTTTTTCCAATGGAATTTGGTTGTGTTTTAAGATGGTTGGAAGTGTAGTCATAACACATTGGAAATTCAACTGACTTTTGTCTGCCTTTATAGGTTGTAATTTCACTAATCAACGTCTCAACCAAATATTACCCAATTATCCACGTTGAAATAACGTAGTGTGTAGGTAATGACATTCGGCAATTGTCACTGGGTCTACAGTCTTGTAGCCTGAACTAAATTATTATTACATTTTTTATAGAAAGAAAAGTTGTGACGCCTGAAAAGGTGCTGAGCTACGGGACTGTCCCGGGATCACAAGAGCAGACCATTTTTAAACCCTGACACAGAGGTGAGGATGTTTGTTAAATTTGGAATAAACTTTTATTTTTATATTTACCACTGCATCAGTACAAATTGCATTTTAAACAATTAGGAGAATGGTTCAAGTTTGACAGTTGCATTTATGGGGTCTCATATCTCATTCAGGGGTCTGAGTCCCCCCTGGGCCCCTGTAATTGGCACTCTGAGAGAGGGAGATAAGCATGATCTCCCCTTCCTCTTCTCTCTTCCTTAAAAGGGCCTGTCTGTTCCTGAGGTCTTTATCTCAAACTGGTGGAGAGCAGGAGGACTGGGGCTCGCTCCCTGACACTCAGCACATCCCCTACGACCTAAGGAGGGTCCCTGATAAGCATATTAGGGTTGACACTACGCAGTCCCAGGCCCGGCTCCATAAGGGGCACCTTGGTGAGATGTCTGGGCCTCGAGAGTGGGGTAGTGGTTATAGAGCTTGATTCACCACTGTATGGTTGAAGGGTCAGTTTCACTGTAGGAAACCCATGTAATCTAATACTGTACCTTGGCATTTTTCTTGGAGTTTGGAGTGGGTATTTTTGAAGTTGGGAATATTATGTGTGTGGAGCGGTGGACTTTTGGAAGTGAGCAACTGACAAAGATCATTGTTGGTCGTCATCAACATCATTGTAATTATTATCATCATCCTAGTCACAAGCATACATTGTATTTTTGTATTTATATATCCTTTATTTAACAAGGCAAGTCAGTTAATTAAAATAGCAACTTCTTATTTACAATGATGGCCTATCAGAAAGCAAAAGGCCTCCTGTGGAGACAGGGGATGGGATTACAAATACAAAATAAAAATAAAATATAGGACAAAACACGACAAGAGAGACACCACAACACTACATAAAGAGAGACCTAAGACAACAACAGCATGGCAGCAACCCATGAAAACACAGCATGGTAGCAACACAACACGACAATAACATGGTAACAACACAACATTGTAGCAGCACAAAACATGGTACAAACATGATTGGGCATAGACAACAGCACAAAAGGCAAGAAGTTAGAGACAACGATACATCACGCGAAGCAGCCACAAATGTCAGTAAGAGTGTCCATGATTGAGTCTTTGAATGAAGAGATGGAGATAAAACGGTCCAGTTTGAGATTTTTTTGCAACTCATTCCAGTCGCTAGTTGCAGCGAACTGAAAAGAGGAGCGACCCAGGGATGTGTGTGCTTGAAATGTATCATGAAATCTCATGTAAATACAGGATTTCTATAAATGTTGTGTATACAAAACCAAGGACCTTATGACTGGTTCACCACTGACCACCATTGACCCCTAATATTGACCCCTAATTCCCCAGCAGTTAAGTAAACTATTATACACGTTATAGTCAAGTTTATTTAGGTTGTGGTTTCTTCCTCAATTTGTCTATCACGCAAATAGGGAATTTGTCATTTCAAATTCAACTCCTAAGTATTTAATTTACTCTAACCCTAGAATGTAAATCAGTAATATGCTCAATACGAAAGCAGACATTGATGGATGGAAAAGAGGTGAAGTATAACCACCAGCAGCCATTCCTCAGTCAGTCAGTGGTAGCTAGAGTAGGGTTCGTCGAACAGGAGTGGCCCCAGGACAGAGCAACAGAGGCAGGCTTTTAGCAGACCTCGGGGGGCCTGTCTTCTGTCTCGCTGCCTCTCTTTCCACAAAGATGAGTCTTCTGCTTCATTACCCAGGCAAGAAAGTTCAGAAAGAACCTTTCTCCTATCACCCATGCTTTTAGAGACAGCAGTCAGCCAAAGTAATGTGATGCAAATAAAAAATAAATGCAATGTGTGCGCTGGGATCATGGCAAAAAATTAGGTGAGGGGAGCGCGGAAGAAGGGAGAGAGAAAGTTTAGTGTAGAGTTCTAGAGAAAGTGCAGTGTTGTCTTGATTTAGTGGTGAGCTGAGCTGTTGAAAATCAGGAGCAACTGCCATTTGTCACAATAGGAGAAAGGAGCTTGGAATCTTTAGTATAGACACTCAGCAGCAGAAGAGTGAGATTGTGTAGGTCATGAGGGCAATTTGGGTCAGAAACTGAAATTCCATTCCTCAACAAATACTCTATATGAAATCATGACATTGGATATCCCGAAGGAAACATGGAGTGGCCTTATTTGGCGTTGTGTATTGTATTGCCCCCTAATATGAGTAAGAGATTGGAATGAATGGAAGGTAATCTACTTCCTGCTTTCTTCCTGGAAACTACTGTAGGCTGGGAAACATCTGTAATATACACACTTTTCGCTCCCACATAGAAAGTGGTCACATCTGGAGGGTCTAATCTAATACATTTTGTATTAATAAAATTACCATTAAACTGATTACATTGTTCAGTATTCGAACGGTTATTTTCCACAGCGCCAACAAATGGAACATTTCTCTAAAATGCTGTATGTCCATAAATGTACATTATTTGGAGCAAATGGTTCTAATCAACGCCAACACAAATGCTAACAGTGGCCAATAGTTCTTCCTTCGGATGTGAATGCACATCAGTACATAGAGCCAGCTTCATAGGTTAAGTAGCATGATCCACACTACCCTGGAGAGTTCCCAGCTTATTAAGGCCTGAAACTGCTGCTGCTGTCATGTCCGATGAGCCTCAACACCCTCAGCTACAACATGCATAGCTCTGCCCCCACGTCTGGGGCGGGCCAGATCCCCTTATGTACTCTGTGCATTAGCCACCTGCTGATGCCTCCCGCTGGGCGCTCACTTGATGGACCTCGACTGAGAGAAACATCCCCAAGTACGTAGAACCCCCCTAGGCCTAGTTTACAGTACAGCCCCCATTGGAAACATCAGCCTTCCACAGTCTTCAACTAAAGTTTGCGTTAAAGGGGGTCTGAACATCCTGATTTTGCCTTATTTTTTAGCTTGCTCATTAAGAAATGCTAGCAACCATGACTGAAGTCAAACGAGAGTTGTCTTGGGGGTGTGGTTTGATGTGGGTATTTCTTTGGTGTGTCTTTGCCATTCAAACACAACATACAAGGGCAGTAGTGAGTAGTGACAGCGAAGTAAGCTAAGCTAGTTTTGCTATGGAGAGAACAAAGTCAGCCAATTCAGTTATATGTGTAAGTTAGGCAAAGGCCTTCACTGACCTTGTGTTTAGACAAGTTGACAGCAACTAGCTAGCATAGCTTGGGGATAGCTGCAGCTGGCTAGCCTATCTAGCTGATATTTCTCTGTCAAATCACAGTTATGCCATGATAGCAAGAACCAGTGTCTGGAATATTTCATGAGACACTCGTTCGCTACAACACCTTGCCAAGAAAGTAACTAGCAACTTAGTTTCATCACGTCATGTAAAGACATGTTACTATGGAAACGGTATCAACTGCGAGCTGAATGCCTGGATTTCAGTCATAAAACACAATATTCTGTAACTGATTGTGTCTTGTCTTGTTTCTCCGGGGACAAATCCCAGAACTACTAATATCCCTACAGGTGTAGGATACATGTGGACATCTCACAAACATCACCCAACTTGAGTGTAGATGGATTTATCAATCGATGGGTGTGTTCGTGTTACAAAGAAAGAAAGAATTCTGCTGTAAAAATCACATTGACGTGCTTATAAAGACAGTATGCCAAAACAAGTTGTGTGAAGAACTTGATAGAATGTCTAACCAGAAGTCCCTTCCATCTATGTCATGTCTTACATGTTATGGACAGGTCCAGACAGGTGGCAGGAGGGGTGAAGTGCATGACACCTCCTCCAGGAGGAAGATTTGAATCGGTCAGTAGTTTACAAAGTAATGTGAGAAGAGCGCAATTGCTGAACATATAGTATGAAAATATTCTAAAGAAAATGTTTTGATAACAGTTCCATGTGGAATAAACCATAATACACATAATACTGTAGAAGCAGTGTTCTGCTTACCCAACAAGGTAACACTTTACATGACACCCAGCATCATATCACGTCATGAAACGGTCATAACCATGTCATAATGTGTCCTAACAGCTGACATAACTTGTCATAACCTGTTATAATATGGTCATAACACTGTCATGACACATATTTAGACCTATTGTGACATATTGCATTATTTTATGGCTGGTTATGACACCAACAGAAGAGCGTCAAAACCCACAACACCTACCACACAAGGCTTTGGGCTCCCGAGTGGCGCAGCGGTCTAAGGCACTGCATCTCAGTGCTAGAGGCGTCATTACAGACCCTGGTTCTATTCCAGGCTGTATCACAACCAGCTGTGATTGGGAGTCCCATAGGGCGGCGCACAATTGGCCAAGCATCGTTCGGGTTAGGGTTTGGCCGGGGTAAGCCTTCCCTGTAAATAAGAATTTGTTCTTAACCTCTGACTTGCCTAACTAAATAAAGGTTCAAAAATATATATTTAAAAGGCTAAACATTCCTTTATACCATAGCCTACGCGTCAACAGTATCTTTATTTTATATATTTTGGTGGAAATTAACCATATTAAATTATCATTGTAATTTCGCACACATTGATGTCAGATATACACCTATCTCAATGCTTTAAGTTTATTTACCGGAGTGCTTTCCTATTTATTTTCTTCAAACATGTCAGTAGTCATGTCTTCCTGTATGGTTTCCCATATAAGACAGGAGTTCCCTGACATGTTTTGACAATACCATAAGATTCATAGATGTGTATTGTATAATCTTTTACGTTTGACATTTTAGTAGTTTAGCAGACGCTGTTATCCAGAGCGACGTACAGTTGTGAGAGCATACATTTTCATACTGATCCCCTGTGGGAATCGAACCCATTATCCTAGACTAGCAAGCGCCATGCTCTACCAACTGAGTCACACGGGTCCTTTTTCCTTTTTCCACAAATAAGCATTTCACTGTTAGTATACACCTGTTGTTTACGAAGGATATGACAATTCGATTTTATTTGATTACATGTTGTCACACCCTGATCTGTTTTACCTGTCTTTGTGATTGTCTCCACCCCCCTCCAGGTGTCACCCATCTTCCCCATTATCCCCTGTGTATTTACCTGTGTTCTCTGTTTGTCTGTTGCCAGTTCACCTTGTTTGTCAAGTCAACCAGCATTTGTGTTTCAGCTCCTGCTTTTCCAATTCTCGCTTTTTCTCACCCTCCTGGTTTTTAACCTTGCCTGTTCTGACTCTGACCCCGCCTGCCTGACCACTCTGCCTGGCCCTGAGCCTGCCTGCCGACCTGTACCTTTGCCCCACCTCTGGATTATTGACTTCTACCTACCCTGACCCTGAGCCTGCCTGCACCGTTGCCCCACCTCTGGTTACTGACCCCTGCCTGCCTTGACCGGTCTATAGCCTGCCCTTGTTGGATTATTAAACCATTGTTAATTCGACGTTGTCTGCATCTAGGTCTTACTTTCATACCTGATACACGTTAGGGAGAGGCTACATATTTAGCTAGTTACATCACAGTATCATGGCTAGCCTGGCTCTCCAGCATGATCAAATACGTAACTAGCTAGTTATAACCAACAACAACACACCAGTCTCAGGTTTGACAGTTGACAGCCCACAGAGATCGTAGCTAGCATTGTATTTAATCCATATCCTTGCCATCTGCCCAGGATTGCTGAACAACTTTATGTAAGCCCAGATTCACTTGTATTTGCATAGCAAAATGTGTGTAGCACCACATGCTGCATCTGTAGACATGACAGTGTGATCTTCATGGCAGGGGGGTGTTACCACACTGTATTGTCACTGGGGAATTGGGCACCATTGGAAAAAGAGTGCACGTACTCCATACCCGACCCCTCAGGAAAACTGTGGCATACTCTTCACTCGTAACATACTGTACTATTTTTTCCTAATAATCTTGCAAATCTCCGTTTTGGACTAGACAGACTTTATGACCAAAATTATCCTATTTATACTTTGTAGTACATTTTGACACTATAATAAATGTTTCTGACTCATATCGATGCCACATAGGCCGTTTTCAAAAGGAGAAGTTGCTTTTGTGAGTCAGTCGCCCTTTAAAGCTATTTCTTATTAATGGTCAGTTTCTATTTTGTGCTCGCTCAGGAGGAAACATTGTGTCCAACCCCTCCTCGCCCGCAGAGGCTCCATAAGTAATGAGCCCCCAGAAGCAACCGCAGGGGCACCATGCCTGTCCGCTGCTCAACTCGACATCAACTAGTGCCGTCAGGGAGTTAAATCATTCATGGGTATATAAATGCAGAGAATATTGCTGGAGTGAGCCAAAGTTAAGCTAGCTACTTTCCTCTGTGAACCACCTGATGAAACATGTGTGGCTAGTTTTCAGCTTCCATGATGTCCCTGGACTTTTGCAGCTCTGCATGGCATCAACATTGATCAAATGAAGAGGATTTAGGACTTGAGGCTTAGAGACAAAACTGTTTTTAAAAAAAGAACAGCTTTAGGTTTAAGATGTGAACACAGACAAATAGTTAGACAGAGCAGCCAACATGTAGCCACAAGACTGCTCTGAATAGTTTGGAAACCCATTGTTTCATGGCACAGAGTTGCTGTTTGTTCCATGGTCTGGGCTTGCTTGGCTCAGCACTTGATTTGTGTCTTAATTGTTCTCCGTCTTGGCTTTAGGCCACTGAGTGTTACTCTACCAACCTCGCTGGTCCTATCTGTGTGTATAAGCCTTCCTTCCTTCCTTACCCGTGCTAACACCTGGGTTGTATTTATAAAGTACACTATATATACAAAAGTATGTGGACACCCCTTCAAATCACTGGATTGCTGAAAGGTGTAGGAAATAGAGCAAACAGCCATGTAATCTCCATAGACAAACATTGGCAGTAGAATGGCCTTACAGAAGAGTCAGTGACTTTCAGTGTGGCACCGTCATAGGATGTCACCTTTCTAACAAGTCAGTTTTCTAAACTGCTAGAGCTGCTTCGGTCAACTGTAAGTGCTGTTATTGTGAAGTTGAAACGTCTAGGAGCAACAATGGCTCAGCCGCAAAGTGGTAGGCCACACAAGCTCACAGAAAGTGACCGCCGAGTGCTGAAGCACGTAGTGTGTAAAACCCTCTGTCCTCGTTTGCATCACTCACTATCGAGTTACAAACTGCCTCTGGAAACAACGTCAGCACAAGAACTGTTCATCGGGAGCTTCATGAAATGGGTTTCCATGGCCGAGCAGCCACACACAAGCCTAAGATCACCATGTGCAATGCCAAACGTTGGCTGGAGTGGTGTAAAGCGTGTTGCCATTAGACTCTGGTGCAGTGGAAACGTGTTCTCTGAAGTGATGAATCACTTTTCACCATCCAAAGGACGAATAATGGTCTGGGGCTGTGTTTCATGGGCCGGGCTAGGCCTCTTCGTTCCAGTGAAGGGAAATCTTAATGCTACAGCATACAATGACATTGTGGCAACTTTGTGGCAACAGTTTGGGGAAGGCTCTTTCCTGACAATGCCGCCATGCAGAAAGCGAGGTCTATACAGAAATAGTTTGTCGAGATCACTGTGGAAGAACTTGACTGGCCTGCACAGAGCCTTGACCTCAACCCTATTGAACACCTTTGGGATGAATTGGAACGCCGACTGCGTGCCGGGCCTAATCGCACAACATCAGTGCCCAACCTCACTAATGCATGGTTAAAATGGAAGCAAGTCCACGCAGCAATGTTCCAACATCTAGTGAAATGCCTACCCAGAAGAGTGGAGGTTGTTATAGCAGTAAAGGGGGGACCAACTCCATATTAATGCCCATGATTTTGGAATGAGATGTTTGACGAACAGGTGTCTACATACTTTCGGTCATGTAGTGTGCTAAACGGGAGAAAATGGACTAAAACAGAGAGGGACTACCTGGACCTTTTTCATATTCCGTTGCACAACATTTTCTGTTTCATTTCCCTAAAGAACTCATGCCAACACCTGCTCGTTGATGTGCTCTTTACTTCCAGACATTTGACTATGGGCTCCCTGGAAGACACCTCCCCCTTATCTCCAGCCTGTCTGGGGATTACATCATTATGCATACAGTACATGACAATGCAGGGAAATGCGTCTTGAAATGTCAATCCAAGCAGGTCGAAATATTTCAGGGGGGAGGGCAAGGATAGAATCGACATCCTCCTATTCTCCCCAACTCATCCCAATACAAATGTTAGTCCCATAATAATGTATTGTGAGCCCTGTTCAGAAGCAACCCCCTACCGCCCCTAGCTCCTGCTCACTTATGTAGATCTGAGAGGATTAGATGAATGTGGAAAAGATTCGCCCTAGCCTATCAGAGGGAAAGATAAGCCAGATTACAGACGCCTGGCCCTCATCCACTTTCCTCTCCTTCACTGTGCAAGGGCCCCATACAAATCAAATCAATTTTTATTTGTCACCTACACATGGTTAGCAGATGTTAATGTGAGTGTAGCAAAATGCTTGTGCTTCTAGTTCTGACCATGCAGTAATATCTAACAAGTAATCTAACCTAACAATTTCCCAACAACTACCTTATACACACACACGTGTAAAGGAATTAATAAGAATATGTACATAAAAATATATGAATGAGTGATGGCCGAACGGCATAGGCAAGATGCAGTAGATGGTATAGAGTACAGTATATACAGTACATATGAGATGAGTAATGTAAGGTATGTAAATATTATATAAATTGGCATTGTTTAAAGTGGCTAGTGATACATTTATTACATACATTTTTCCATTAAAGTGGCTAGAGTTGAGTCAGTATGTTGGCAGCAGCCACTCAATGTTAGTGATGGCTGTTTAACAGTCTGATGGCCTTGAGATAGAAACAGTTTTTCAGTCTCTCGGTCCCTGCTTTGATGCACTTGTACTGACCTCACCTTCTGGATGATAGCGGGGTTGAACAGGCAGTGGCTCGGGTGGTTGTTGTCCTTGATTATCTTTTTAGCCTTCCTGTGACATTGGGTGGTGTAGGTGTCCTGGAGGGCAGGTAGTTTGCCCCCAGTGATGTGTTGTGCAGACCTCACTACCCTCTGGAGAGCCTTACGGTTATGGGCGTAGCAGTTGCCTTACCAGGTGGTGATGCAGCCCGACAGGATGCTCTCAATTGTGCATCTGTAAAAGTTTGTGAGTGCTTTTGGTGACAAGCTGAATTTCTTCAGCTTCCTGAGGTTGAAGAGGTGCTGCTGCGCCATCTTCACCACACTGTCTGTGTCGGTGGACCATTTCAGTTTGTCCATGATGTGTACGCCAAGGAACTAAACCTCACTAGGGTACGTGGGACGCTAGCGTCCCACCTGGCCAACATCCGGTGAAATTGCAGAGCGCCAAATTCAAAAACAGAAATACTCATTATAAAAATGCATAAAACATACAAATGTTATACATGGGTTTAAAGATGAATTTCTTGTTAATCCAACCACGGTGTCAGATTTCAAAAATACTTTACGGCGAAAGCATACCATGCAATTATCTAAGAACAGTGCCCAGCAGACAAATCATTACCAACAGTTACCAGCCAAGTAGAGGAGTTACACAAGTCAGAAATAGCAATAAAATTAATCACTTACCTTTGATGACCTTCATATGGTTGCACTCACAAGACTCCCATTTACTCAATAAATGTTTGTTTTGTTCGATAAAGTCCCTGTTTATATCCAAAACCTCAGTTTTGTTCAGTAATCCACAGGCTCAAACGCAGTCACAACAGGCAGACGAAAAATCTAAATATTATCCGTAAAGTTTGTAGAAACATTTCAAACGATGTTTAAAATAAATCCTCAGGTTGTTTTTTTACCCTAAATAATCGATAATATTTCAACCGGACAATAACGTTGTCAATATAAAAGGTAAACAAGAAAGGCGCGCTCTCGGTCGCGTGCATGAAAAATCTCTGGGACACTGTAGGGTCCACTCATTTAGAGTGGTCTTACTCTCTCATTTTTCAGAATTAAAGCCTGTTATACCCACATACATTATTTTAACAGTTTTTGGAAACTTTAGAGTGTTCTCTATCCAAATCTACCAATGCATATCCTAGCTTCTGGGCCTGAGTAGCAGGCAGTTTACTTTGGGCGCGCTTTTCATCCGGACGTGAAAATAGTGCCCCCTACCCGAGTGAAGATAAAACTTTCCACCTTCTCCATTACAGTCCCGTCAATGTGGATAGGGGGCTGCTTTCTCTGCTGTTTCCTGAAGTCCACGATCATCTCCTTTGTTTTGTTGGCATTGAGTGTGAGGTTATTTGCCTGACACCACACTCCGAGGGCCCTCACCTCCTCCCTGTAGGCTGTCTCGTCGTTGTTGGTAATCAAGCCTACCACTGTAGTGTCGTCTGCAAACTTGATGATTGAGTTGGAGGCGTGCATGGCCACGCAGTCATGGGTGAACAGGGAGTACAGGAGAGGGCTGAGAACGCACTCTTGTGGGGCCCCAGTGTTGAGGATCAGCGGGGTGGGGATGTTACCTACCCTCACCACTTGGGGGCGGCCCGTCAGGAAGTCTAGGTCGGCGATCAAGCAGGTATAGTACAGTACAGTAAGAGAGCTCTTCATTTTATCATGATCCTGCTGCCATCCCAGAGGTTCCGCCCACCCACCACCTCCCCTCCTTTACGTCTCAGCAAACCTGTTCGTTGTATCATCTCCGCGACGCTGTTAAAGCCCTCGCCCTGTGTTTGTTGTGTCCTCCACACCTAAAGTGGAGCATCTATCCATTTGAGGCAGAGGGATAAAACCTTCTGCCCTGCTAAATATAACAGAATAGACCAGCATACATGTCAAGCTTGTGCTGGTCAGATGCTGGTCAAGCTGGTTATGCCAGCATGGTCTAGCTCAGGGCTCTCCAACCCTTTTCCTGGCTTACGAGTGGTTAAACGATGCATCTTTCCTACAATGCAGAGTTAAAAAGAAAATGTGCAAAATAAAAAATAAGGGAATAGTAACCCAATAAAATAACAGTAGCGAGGCTATATATAAGGAGTACCGGTATCGAGTCAATGTGCTGGGGGTACGAGGCAGTGGAGGTGATTGAGGTAATATGTACACCGAAGGACACAGAGACAGGGAGGTTCTAGTCAGAAAACATGACTTTACTAGGCAACACAAAATAAACGTAACAACAAAATAACTTTGGGTTGGCTCGGTCCTTCTTCTCATATTCGGCTCTGTGCCTCCGGGAGATTTGTTTCTCTCTGTTTGCTCATTCCACTCTTTTTCCATCCCGCGGTATGCCACGGTGCTCCATTTATGCTCCATTTATGTGCACAGGTGGTTGGCACTCTCCCCTAATTGGTGCCATCCCCCTCGGGGTGCACAAGCAGAGGGAGCCAACATCGAGGCACATACCTCTTTTATCACCAACCCCCAGGGGTCGACCCCCCCCCCCCCGCCCGCCCCCCCCCCGCCTTAGACCTGACCGGGAGGGAGATGTGATCAGGGCTAGGTTTGCATCCCTCCTGGGAAGGACATACACATTGCCGTGCCGGGTCCCCAACCACCTGTGGATGACAGAGAAAGAGTATCGCTGTAAGGACAGGAATGGTCATTTGTGTCCTTACCTCTTGCTATCCACACGAGGGGGGAATGGTCGGTGATCAGGATGAACTTCCTCCCGAGGGGGTAATGCTTGAGGGTGCCCAGTGGCCACTTCACCGCAAGGCACTCCTTCTCGACAATCGAGTACATCTTCTCCCTCGGGAGGAGCTTCTTACTGAAATACATGATGGGGTTCTCCTTGCCTTCCTGCTCTTGGGACAAGACGGCCCCCACCCCTGTGCCAGATGCGTTTGTCTGGACCAGGAGGTTTTTTGAGAAGTCCGGGGTGACAAGTACTGGGTGCGAACATAGCGCCTCCTTCATGGCCTGGAACTTTGTCTCAGTGTCTATCGCACCGTCTGGGTTAGGTGTGCCTTCTTTAGGTCTGTGAGGGGAGAATCTATTGCGGAAAACTTAGTTACAAAACTTAGTTACAAATTGACTGTAATAGCCTGCTAACCCCAGGAACGACTTAACCTGCCTCATGGTTCGGGGGACCGACCATTCACTAATGAATGAATTTTGATGAATTTGAGAACTTTGTCTTCGGTTCGCAACTTCTCATCATGTGAGTGGCCATTTTGTTTGTTGTATGTCTTTAGGGTGGTCAAGTCCAAGTCCTGATGTTGTGATAATACGACCAGAGATCAAACGAAGGTCAGAGTCAAATGTCTTCCAGGATCAGCTGTTGCCATGGCAATGAGAAAACCCTGCAAGTCTGTCTCCGGTGCGACACTGAGGGGACCCAGGACTGAAATTTCCTTTACCACCCACATGACATAATCTCCCTTTATCTACCACAAAGTGTAAATAAACTACACACACCCCATACACCAAGAGAGGATTATGGTAATCTAAGATCTACTAAAGTCGTTTAGAAAAAACCCATGTCCTTTGTAATGAATCACTATCAAAGGCTTCAGTTCTTCAGAACTTCCTTGGAAAATATTATGTTATCATACTGTATTTTCAGAAAATCATCTTATGGGTTCTTACATGAGTGCTGTATCAACTGTGCAATGTTTATGTTTAAATCCAATCATGTGTATTATTTTAAACAGTAGAAATGACTGGGGCTGTGTCCCACTACTCTTAGTTACCCAGCAAACATGGCCCCATGTGGGTATTACTGTAGGTGGGCAAGGTGGGCATGGGCTAGCCCACACCAAGCCACACCAACCTCACACCAGCCCAACACGGGCAAGCCCAGCACAGACTAGCCTACAGCAATCCCACACCAGCCCAACACGGGCAAGCCCACACCAATCCCAACACGGGCAAGCCCACACCAATCTCAACACGGGCAAGCCCACACCAATCCCAACACAGGCAAGCCCACACCAATCCCAACACGGGCAAGCCCACACCAATCCCAACATGGGCAAGCCCACACCATTCCCAACACGGGCATGCCCACACCATTCCCAATACTGGCAAGTCCACACCAATCCCACATCAGCCCAACACGGGCTAGACTACACCAGCCCAAAACAGGCTAGCCCACAACAAGCCCATATCAGCCCAACACGGGCTAGCCTACACTAGACCAACACAGGCTACCCCACAACTAGCCCATGTCAAGTCCAACTCGAGCTAGCCTACAACAGCCCAACACAGGCTAGCCTACACCAGACCAGCACAGGCTAGTAGACACCAAGCCCAACATGGTCTATCCCACACCAAGCCCAGCTACTATTTCATAATGTAGAAGCAAGGGCTTATGAGAATATTTCAGGGCATAGTTTGCAAATACCCCAAATCATGTTGTTAAATAAAACAATAAGATAAAAATTGCTAACACCATTCAAACTAATGAGGGTTCTGAACTTTAAAGCCAATTATCTCAGAATCCAATTTTTTCAAATGACCATTTTTGTGAAACCGTTACTTTGTGTCGTTCCACCTCAAGTGTTCTGTTGTGTGACATTAACAAATAAATGATATTGTACACTGCCAATGATGAAGTCTGAAAATACTTAAGTAAGTACATGTGACATTATGAGAAACTGAATTTGTCTTTGGAGAAATATATACCAGTGTGAAAAATATTTTGAAGATCTTCCTAATATTGAGTTGCACTTAAATCTTTTGTCTTTCCCATTCACACATACACCAGCTATGTCTCATTTGGCTCAAGGCTTACAAATCCTTTTCTATCCCATTTCTTCTCCTTCATGCTCCCGAGTGGCGCAGCGGTCTAAGGCACTGCATCTCAGTACAAGAAGCGTCACTACAGACCCTGGTTCTGTTTCAGGCTGTATCACATCCAGCTGTGATTGGGAGTCCCATAGGGCAGCGCACAATTGACCCAGCGTCGTCCGGGTTTGACCGGGGGTTAGGCCGTCATTGTAAATAAGAATTTGTTCTTAACTTAACTTGTCTTGTTAAATAAAAAAAATGAATCTACACTGATTGAAGTGGATTTAACAAGTGACATCAATAAGGGATCATAACTTTCAATTGGATTCAACTGGTCAGTCTGTGTCATGGAAAGAGCTAGACTTTAAAAAAAGGTAGAGTCAGTGACGCACAAAATAAACAGCAATATCAGGTCGATTTCCAAACTACTAAGTACATTGGCCACTTTAGTAAATTGATCACTAATAATGCCACTTTAATAATGTTTACATATCTTGCATTACTCATCTCATATGTATATACTGTATTCTATACCGTCTATTGTATCTTGCCTATGTCGCTCGGTCGTCCATATATTTATATGTACATATTCTTATTCCATCCCTTTACTTAGATTTGTGTGTATTAGGTAGTTGTTGTGGAATTGTTAGATTACTTGTTAGATATTACTGCACTGTCAGAACTAGAAGGACAAGCATTTCTCTACACTCGCATTAACATCTTCTAACCATGTATATGTGGCCAATAAAATTTTATTTGATTTTGGAATATGTTTTTAATCCTCTGCTGCTTCCATATTGCAAGGTAGTATTCTGCAATGTAATACGTCAGGAAGCAGGTGGAGGAGGTGAGTTTAATAATGAAACAATGCAGACGACCACACCATGAGCCGCATACAGACCGCGAGGGAAAACAATACTACCTAGTGACTGCTGTCTACTGAGGGCTAAATAAAGGGGGAGTAATCAAAGATATAATGATGACCAGGTGTGCGTAATGATTGTTGCCAATCTCAGTGTATATGATAGCAACAATTTATTGTCGCTGATACAATGTAACGGGCAGCAGATCCAAAAGGGTGGGTTTATTTCAGGTGAAGTGAGGGCTGTCCTTGGGGCCAATGTGGAGCCGATGAGCAAAGGCAAATTGGCCCAATCTACATGGGTCAAATGTTTTAACCCGCATTGGGCCCACATAGTGTCAATGTGGACATGTTGTGTAGCTCCTTTCCTCATCTGACTGGGTGGGTGGAAAACAGTTGTGGAAGTTCCACCATCTTGCCCTCACCTATCTTGTCCTTTTAATTCAGGGTGCATCATAATTCAACGGAAAGGAGATGAGGAAAGGAAGCCATTTAATACAATTGGGACGTAGCCTAGTTCTGTATCCTCCCACATTCATACTCAATGTCAGAATAACCCAGACATAAGTGCTTTGAGGAACCTTGGCTCTTCTCTTCCTCCTCCTTGTCTTTCTCTTTCTCTGGCATAACTTTGCCTTCGTTTATACTGTAGCTTCATAAATCTCAACCTCATCCGAAGGGCCAAGTGTCAGAACACGTCTTTCGCACGTCAGACCCCTTTCATGGTTGAAAGGGGTCTGACGTGCGAAAGACGTGTTCTCCTCGGTGTGGAGTGAGAGAGAAAAGAGCATTCTCTAGAATGTTAACAGAACCAAAGAAAGCAGGCAGGACAGTGTGTTCTGACACTTGGCCCTTCGGATGGGGTTGAGATTTAGGAGAGAAAGTGGGGGAGGTGTAAGGATATGTATGAGGAATAACTGTTGACCTTAAGTAAATATTGCTGCCAATGGAATGTGTTGCTCCCAGTAATGCTTTACACCTGTGAACATAGGGGGATAGGGGCCATGAGTTGGGGGGACCCTTGGGGGGCCCTTGGTTTTACATAGAGCTAGCAATAGAGATACTAACAACTGAGCCCTACTGAAACACAACCATTAGCTATGTCCAGACAAAGATGAAGACAATGCTCTTACATTGCGAGAATGCATGTTTGGAGTCATGTTATCAATTCATTTAAAAAAAGGTAGAGTCAGTGACGCACAAAATAAACAGCAATATCAGGTCGATTTCCAAACTACTAAGTGCATTGAAGCACAAGGCTAAACTTTTCTGCTGTTTGGGTCCTGTTGCTATCACGTTGTAGCAGCGTAAAGTGCACCAGTCCATACTCTGTGTGAGTGTGCTCGTGACAATGTCATATCACTAAGTCTCAGTTTAATACATACAATTAAATAAATGGGATTACTACCAGTGTGTTTCTTCATGAAATATAGAAAATACCTTGTGATGACTAAAATGGATGTTCAGCTATGAACTATTTACGGTAACTAGGTAAATTACGTAATAAAGAGCACACATATACAGTGCCTTCGGAAAGTATTCAGACCCCTTGACGTTTTCCACATTTTTTACGTTACAGTCTTATTCTAAAATTATTAAATAAAAAATCCTGAGCAATCTACACACAATACCTCATATGACAAAGCGAAAATGTTTTTTTTTTTTTGTATACATTTTTTAAAACAGAAATATCTTTACATAACTATTCAGACCCTTTGCTATGAGACTCGAATATAAGCTCAGGTGCATCCTGTTTCCATTGATCACCCTTAAGATGTTTCTGCAACTTGATTGGAGTCCACCTGTGGTAAATTCAATTGATTGGACTTGATTTGGAAAGGCACATGCCTGTCCTATATAAGGTCCCACAGTTGTCAGAGCAAAAACCAAGCCATGAGGTCAAAGGAATTGTCCGTAGAGCACCAAGACAGGATTGTGTCGAGGCACATATCTGGGAAGTACCAAAAAAAATTCTGCAGGATTGAAGGTACCCAAGAAAACAGTGGCCTCCATCACTCTTAAATGGAAGAAGTTTGGAAACACCAAGACTCTTCCTAGAGCTGGCCAAACTGAGCAGTTGGTGGAGAAGGGCCTTGTTCAGGGGGGTGACCAAGAACCCGATGGTCACTCTGAAGGAGCTCTAGAGTTCCTCTGTGGAGATGGGAGAACATTCCAGAAGGACAACCATCTCTGCAGCACTCCACCGATCAGGCCTTTATGATAGAAAACCACTCCTCAGTAAAAGGCGCATGACATCCCGCTTGGAGTTTGCCAAAAGGCACCTAAAGACCCTCAGACAATGAGAAACAAGATTCTCTGGTCTGATGAAACCAGGCTTGAACTCTTTGGCCTGAATGCCAAGTGTCACATCTGGAGGAAACCTTGCACCATCCCTACGGGGAAGCATAGTGGTGGCAGAATCATACTGTGGGGATGTTTTTCAGCGGCAGGGGCTGGGAGACTAGTCAGGATTGAGGCAAAAATAAACAAAGCAAAGTACAGAGATGAAAACCTGCTCCAGAGCGCTCAGGACCTCAGACTGGGATGAAGGTTCACCTTCCAACAAGACAACAACCCTAAGCAGACAGCCAAGACAACCCAGGAGTGGCTTCGGGACAAGTCTCAATGTCATTGAGTGGCCCCGGCAGAGCCTGGACTTGAACCTGATCAAACATCTCTGGAGAGACCTGACAATAACTGTGCAGCAACGCTCCCCATCCAACCTGATAGAGCTTGAGAGATTCTGCAGAGAAGAATGGGAGAAACTCCCCAAATACAGGTGTGCCAAGTTTGTAGCGTCATACCCAAGAAGACTTGAGGCTGTAATCGCTACCAATAAGTGCTTCAACAAAGTACTGAGTAAAGGGTCTGAATACTTACAGTACCAGTCAAAGGTTTGGACACACCTACTCATTCAAGGGTTTCATTATTTTTATGCCAGCATCTCCCACAAGCGGTCGCAGTACAAGCTCAAAACGTTTAAAGGAAGAACCACTGTATGGAATCATGTAGTAACCTAAAAAATAAACAGTGTTAACCAAATTAAAATATATTTTAGATTCTTCAAAGTTAGCACCCTTTGCCCTGATGACAGCTTTGACCACTCTTGGCATTCTCTCAACCAGCTTCACATGGAATGCTTTTCTAACAGCCTAGAAGGAGTTCCCACATATGTTGGCTGCTTTTCCTTCACTCTGCGTTCCAACTCATCCCAAATCATCTCAATTGGGTTGAGGTAGGGTGATTGTGGTGGCCATGTCATCTGATGCATCACTCCATCACTCTCCTTCTTGGTCAAATAGCCATTACACAGGCTGGAGGTGTGTTGGGTCATTGTCCTGTTGAAAAACAAATGACAGTCCCACTAAGAGCAAACCAGTAGGGATAGCGTATTGCTGCAGAATGCTGTGGTAGACATGCCTGTTAAGTATGCCTTTAATTCTAAATAAATCAGACACTGTCACCAGCAAAGCACCCCCACACCATCTCACCTCCTCCATGCTTCACGGTGGGAACCACACATGCGGTGATCATTGGTTCACCTACTCTGTGTCTCAAAGATATAAAACAAAACATCTAATTTGGACTCAGACCAAAAGACACATTTCCACCGGTCTAATGTCCATTGCTCGTGTTTCTTAGCCATAGCGAGTCTCTTCTTATTGGTATCCTTTAGTAAGGGTTTCTTTGCAGCAATTTGACCATGAAGGCCTGATTCACACAGTCTACTCTGAACAGTTGATGTTGAGATGTGTATGTTACTTGAAGTCTGAAGCTTTTATTTGGGCTGCAATTTCTGAGGCTGGTAACTCTAATGAACATATCCTCTGCAGCAGAGGTAACTCTGGGTCTTTCTTTCCTGTGGCGGTCCTAATGAGAGACAGTTTCATTATAGCACTTGATGGTTTTTGCTACTGCACTTGAAAGGTCCATTTTTTTATTTTTTATGTTCCGATTGACTAACCTTCCAGGTCTTAAAGTAATGGACTGTCATTTGTCTTTGCTTATTTGAGCAATAATACGGACTTGGTATTTTACCAAATAGCCCCGTCTTCTGTATTCCAACCCTACCTTGTCACAACACAACCGATTGGCTCAAACACATTAAGAAGGAAAGAAATTCCACAAATGAACTTTTAACAAGGCACACCTGTTAATTGAAATGCATTCCAGGTGACTACCTCATGTTGCTGGTTGAGGGAATGCCAAGTGTGTGCAAGCTGTCAAGGCAAAGGGTGGCTACTCAAATATAAAATATGTTTTGATTTGTTGAACACTTTTTTGGTTGCTACATGATTCCATAGTTTTGATGTCCTCACTATTATTCTACAATGTAGAAAATAGAAAAAAATAAAAACCCTGGAATGAGTAGATGTGTCCAAACTTTTGACTGATACTGTATGTAAAAGTTATATTTCAGTTTAAAAAAGATTTACATTTGCAAAAATGTATTAAAAAAATCAGTTGTTGCTTCCTTATTATGGGGTACTGTGTGTAGATTGATGAGGGGGGGAGAAAAACAATGTAATCCATTTTAGAGTAAGGCTGTAACTTAACAAATGTGGGAAAAAAATCAATGGGTCTGAATACTTTCCGAAGGCAAAAGTGTCAAAAAACGAAACTAGAGGAAACACACTAGAGCAGCCGACAGTACACAACTCCCCCACATCTTCCCATGTTTCTTAGGGCACCACAGAATTCTTCTGCATCCTGTTTAGTTCTGGCTTGTGAATGTGATGAAAGGGGGTTGCACTCTCCAATCCAAAGGGCAACATGTTCCCATCGAACAATCCCAAGCCTGGGAACAACAGTTTCTATCCCTGCAAGTTAACAGATCATAGGAGT
Source organism: Oncorhynchus mykiss (assembly GCF_013265735.2). Taxonomy (NCBI): domain Eukaryota; kingdom Metazoa; phylum Chordata; class Actinopteri; order Salmoniformes; family Salmonidae; genus Oncorhynchus; species Oncorhynchus mykiss. Next base: position 53,595,505 of record NC_048566.1, on the reverse strand, counting down.
CTCTAACACCCCCTTGGCTCAAACAAAACCCCAACTCACCAGCATCCTCCCACCCCCCTCTGTCAGTGAGAGACATGACCCATAGGGAACACCTTTTAGGGTCCAGTGAGAGAACAAATAAACCAAACGTCATCAGCTCACACTTTGAGAGAGGCTTGGAAGATTGATATACTGTAGGACCCACCTGACTGGCTCTGATGCCAAAGAGTGTATATGTGATGGTTTTAACACCACAATGCACAGTACTTGTAAGAAGTACTATACAAATTGATTGATTGATCCACTTAAAAAGGACAGGGTATGTGAATCTGGTGGAAAGTCGAGTATGCATGTATTAGTTCCTTGAGATGAGAACTTGAGGCAGATGATGTGGAAAACTGGACACATGGGGAGAGCTAAAAAAAAAAGGGAAAAAAAGAGTTCCCAGAACCAGATATGCTGGAAAACTGTTGTCAATGGGTTGTGCTCCAGGAGGCGTAAAAGGCCTAAGTGGGTAAATAAATATGTATTGGTTCCTCTCCATGTTGGGTCGCCTAAATGAATGAGTGTCCCGTAGCCTTGCACCCTAGCTAACTCACACATGAAAAAAAACAAGCAACAAGGCAACCCTCCTAAACCAAGTAAAGTACTTATACTTCACTCTTCCCAGGGTACTAGCCAGAGCTCACCATGTGAAAGCTTGACCTCTGATCCTGAGGGTCCCTATGAGTGAAACCACAGTGGAAGGAGAAGGGGGTGGCTGGGACATGGGTCTTTCCCACTGAAGGCTGATTCTCCCGGTACCCCCACTTCCTCCTGTAGATTGTTAGACTGGTAGGACAGGAATGTGGATAGGCTGACATATATAGCTGGCCTCTGAGTAACAGGCAGTAAGTTTTAACATAGCGTATTTCACTGCCAGTGTAAGTCAGCCTTCAGGAGTCCTTGCTACCTGCTGTAGCACAGTAAGCCTGTGTTTTATTTGTCGTAGATTGACTAGAATGCTGAAATCTCTGTCTGCTTAGAAATGTAATAGATGGGTCGAACTTGGACTCTGTTGGGAAAGTCAGTGTAATTATGTGACTTGAAACACAATTTTTCACTTTAATTGCAGACTTTTGGCCACATCGGTTCTTGTTATTTCGGAAAATACATTTAGAAAGGTGCAACCAAATCAGGTGGCAACCAAATTGTACAATTCCCTTGTTCTAGGTTTTGTACATATCCCCAGGAGAAAACAATATAATATGGCACAGATTGTTATCCCCAATGCCTATAATATACACAAATCGTATCAAGAATTGTGTGAAATGGAGAGACATGACACACTTGATCTTATGTTGCTTGCTCATGGTCCCATAGGACTTTTGATCTTTGTGATTCAAAAGATGTTTAGGTCGGATATCTTGTTTTGTTCTTGAGTTCTAGTTATAGCACATGGCATTCATGTGGCTACGTTACACAAACATACGATAGGGCCACACAGTGTTTGTGCAACCCAACATGTCCCCTGAACATCTTTTGATTCATTGATTTCTCTACATTTTCATCAGATTAAGAACCTCCGTGGCTGAAGAGAAACTGTTTAAAAACTGATCAAGGAACCTCCAACCTCAAAGGCAGGAAGTTCACATGGTCAATATTAACTAACCTTTTTTACTAGAGCCGATGGGTAAACGTCATACGGTATTAACGTTCCTGTCTAATGGGAAGCGTTCTATTAAAGTTCCAGTCTATATTTTATAGCATTTCTTGGATCTGATGGTGACTTCCCCCATATATGGTCTGTAACAGTTGATCCAGAGCCACAGAACTATCTAATCTCCTCGATTATTCTTTACTTTGTAAGCACATTACAAGTGTTCACCATAGGTCAAATAGCCTACATCTGGATGTAGTTTAAAGCTACACTCAATTAGGTGTGAATATTCTGTCAGAACTCTAACGTGAAGATAATTAATAACCCAGATCAGGACGATAAACAGATGTTCAGCGTTGCTCCTAATTTGTGGCTCTCTGACCCTCGACTGTCTGTGGTATCGGGGTGACATTAGGATAAGACTTCCCTCAGCTCTTCAAGGGGTTGTGTGGCCCTACCTGGCAGTAGCTGTTAACAGCCCTATGCTTGTTAATGAAGTTGGTATGAGCTCTGGCCAGCACGCCATTTCCAGCCCTCTGAGGAGAGTTTGGAGATGTTATCGGGGGAAATTTGTCAAGGCGCCTACCAGGCACAGAGAGAGCGGCTTCCAACCCCTTTGTACATTATCAGGTTGCCGTGGGTGCTATATCTCTCAAAGCTAGTTCAGCTCCACTTTGCCAATGTCAACATTTTCAGATCTTGGTTAGGTTTTGATATGATCTGTAGCTTTAGATCCTCTTACTTGTTTCATAACTATGGAGCACCGATTGAGAAATCTACCACTCCATGTAACATCTGTTTCCAACTCACACCCTCAAACACCTAGATCCCCTGAACGTAGCTCACTCTGCAGATCCCAATCCCCTGTATGTCATTATCACACTATTTAGTTCAGTTCTTTGCACCCGTCACTGTGAGGTATTGTTTGTTTTGTGGCACACGTCTTTCAGAGCTCTGTTTCTCCCGTGAATGATGGTTAAAGGCGTCAGTGACGCAGGCAAAACTTATTCCTGCCTGTACTTTAGCCTATCGGATCACGTTACTAGCCTTTTCCCTACCTATACTGTTGCCCTTTCGGACGCCCTGTGTATGACCTGCCTGCCTCTTCCTGTGGTCCTTTGCAATAGACACCTGCTGCACCCTGCGCTTGAAACCAGCTCTGTCTCCTCTCGTGTTCATCACACTACCGGCTTTGGTTCTACATCTTGGTATTGTTAAGGGTGTGTTTAGACAACTTGATCTCACAATTGAATAATTTACAATCCTCATTTGTTGAATCTCTGGTGCCAATAGGGCAGTTTAGAATGCTGAGGAATTGAAGTTTGCGAGTGTTTTTGTTTGATTGTAATAATTGATTTGTGTTGTATCTTGCTGCAGCACCCTAATCACCCGTACCTCCAGAGGCTATGATTCTCAGAGCATCACTCTCTGTAGTGGTGCCCAATACGGTTGATAGTAAAGTACAGCGGCCAATGATTTTTAAATCAATTATGTAGCATTCAACCAGAGTAGTGACCGATACTAACAATTGAGTACCTGGTCTCAATTGGGCTCCCCTGTATGAATAAAAGTTCAATAAAACATGCTACCGTGTGGTTTAGGTTAGCTTTAGGCATGCTACCGAGTGGTTTAGGTTAGCTTTAGGCATGCTACCGAGTGGTTTAGGTTAGCTTTAGGCATGCTACCGAGTGGTTTAGGTTAGCTTTAGGCATGCTACCGAGTGGTTTAGGTTAGATTTAGGCATGCTAGCGAGTGGTTTAGGCATGCTAGCGAGTGGTTTAGATTAGGTTTAGGCATGCTAACCAGTATGCTCTTTTTTAAATTTTCTAAAAGCAAAGGAACAATGGGAGAAAAAATAAATAAAAATGTGTTTTTTAAGTTGCCTACAAATCTCAATAACCTTATGAACATCTAGTGTGAATCTGCTCGACTGAATGCCAGCGGAACTCGATTCTAAGACACTCTTACCAAGTCTTTTATTACTGATCGTATCAGTGCTTGACAATATATTGTGATTTCACCCTACTGTTATGAGCCAAAAAGGATTTTGATTAGTCTGATTGCATCACAGTTCTCCTATTTCCCCTACTTCTGATATTGAGCAAAAACTTTCTTTAAAAAACAATAATAAAAAAAAACATAGCAGCGAAAATCCACTTTTTTCAGCTGGAAGACGATGCACAGAACTTACCCATGATGTTGCGCAACAATTTAAGTCATTGTTTTAGTCAAAGTATTATATATTTGTCCTTGAAGTGGGAACTTTGTGGAAATTCATGTCAATGACGTGTACGTTTTTTCTGACTTGAATGTCAGTTACAGGACTGGCATTTAGTTCATTTTGAACCACCTACACTACATGAACAAAAGTATGTGGACACCTCATTCCAAAATCATGGGTATTAATATGGAGTTGGTCCCCCCTTTGCTGCTATACTAGCCTCCACTCTTCTGGGAAGACTTTCCACTAGATGTTGGAACATTGCCGTGGGGCCTAGCTCGCAGTCGGCGGTCCAATTCATCCCAAAGGTGTTCGATGGAGTTGAGGTCAGAGCTCTGTGCAGGCCAGTCAAGTTCTTCCACACCGATCTCGTCGGACTGACAGATGGCAAAGCGTCACAAAGCATCACTCCAGAGAACACGTTTCCACTGCTCCAGAGTCCAATGGCGGCGAGCCTTACACCACTCCAGCCGACACTTGGCATTGAGCATGGTGATCGTAGGCTTGTGTGCAGCTGCTCGACGTTGCTTCCAGAGGCAGTTTGGAACTCGGTTGTGAGTGTTGCAAACGAGGACAGACAATTTTTACTCGCTACGCATGAGCCCATATCTACATGTACATACGACCTCAATGAGCCTGACTAACCGGTGTCTGTATGTAACCTCGATACTGTATATAGCCAGTCTTTTTACTGTTTTATTTCTTTACCTACCCATTGTTCACCTTTTTTGGACTATTGGTTAGAGCCTGTAAGAATTTCACTGTACAGTTGTATTCAGCGCACGTGACAAATAAACTTTGTTTTGAGTAAGAAAATAGCTATATTATTCTGATTAGTGGATCGGTGAAATGTAAACAGCTGGAACATCTTATTGATTCTGGAGACGTGCACGGCGGCGCTACAGCAAGAGTGTAGCTAGCTAGCAAGTAGCAGTTTCTCTCTAACTGCAAGTTCGGCTGGCTAGGTAGCATAGCTAACTGTGCGGTGAGGTAAAGCCATATGAAGTACCGGTACGTTAATATATAGATCAGTGAGTAAATCCCAGCATTACCAGTACTAATGCTACCGCTTTGCCTTAGTTTTGATACCAAATGCGAAGTTGTCTGCAAAACTGCACGGTGTCGCTAGGGTAATAAACTCAGCTGTCAAAGGGAATGTTCTTTCAAAGTAGAGAGATTGGGTGTGTGTAGCTAGTCAAATGAGCTCATCCCTCAATTTTGCACTTCTGTGTTTAGCAGAGTAACATTCTGTCCTATCCAACGGGCACCAAATGTGAGGACTAATACTGTAGTTGCCTACATGTGATTTTCGAAGGCTACCCATCCCAGCCACCCGCTGCTCTGAGTGGCCACAGATGTGAAACCATGGTCAGACCGACACATTCCCCCCACTGAGAATGTTTGAGTATGTCATTGTCAAGTTCATAGAATTTAGGCTACACATTGATCCATGACAGACAGGAAATGTGACTATTCACTTACTCCACCTTTGTCTTTCGGGAGTTAACAGACAACAATTCAGCCTCACGGAAGTTTGTCCAGGAAAAATACAGTGTACACTATAAGGGCACGAGGTGAGACCCAAAATGTAGACACAGGAGACAGATGATAGAGCTCCGATATTTATTATAACAAAGGGAGTAGGCAAAGGCAGGTCGAGGACAGGCAAGAGTTCAACCAGGTCAGAGTCCAAACAGTACCAGACGATAGGCAGTCTCAAGGTCAGGCCAGGCAGGGGTCAGACACCAGATCCGAGTCCAAAAACAGTACAAGGGGATATGCTGGCTGGTAGTCAGAACAGGCAGTGGTCAGGCAGGTGGGTTCGGAGTCAGGACAGGCAAGGGTCAAAACCAAGAGGACTAGAAACAAACAGAGATGGGGGAAACTAGGTGCAAGGAAAACCGCTGGTTGACTTGGAAAACAAGACGAACTGGCATAGAGAGACAGGAAACACAGGGATATATAGACCGGGGATAATAAGTGACACCTGGAGGGGGTGGAGACAATCACAAGGACAGGTGAACCACATCAGGGTGTGACAGTACACATGCATTTGAGTTGCTTATTGTGAAAGTAGGTCTATATCACTTAATAACGTCATAACTCAAACACGCCCAAAAAAGAAAGAGAGGATTCTCTTTCTCCCCAAAAATACAAAATCATGATTGTCCTTCCCTGCTAAAATCTCTACAACACCTGGATAGAGTAGAATCAGGACTACAACAAGACTGGACAATCATGGAGGACATGACCTGGGTGTTGATGTACACAGTCGGTAGGAACCCGACAGCACTGTCTTGACTATATACAGAGAGAGAATCCCTGCCCGATAATCAATTCTCTGGATTAAACTGAGAACAGCAAAATGGTCATGTATGGTCAGGATGACAGACATAATGACAATTCAACAACCTACATGTGTTTCATGTGTCTTACAGGGCTGGAGACTCCAGGCTGTTGGATGCAGAAAAATGACTGAGGCTGAGCAAGCAGGAATATTGACAGAAAAATGAGGATGAAATTGTAAAATATATATATATATATATACACACAGTGGGGAGAACAAGTATTTGATACACTGCCGATTTTGCAGGTTTTCCTACTTACAAAGCATGTAGAGGTCTGTAATTTTTATCATAGGTACACTTCAACTGTGAGAGACGGAATCTAAAACAAAAATCCAGAAAAATCACACTGTATGATTTTTAACTAATTCATTTGCATTTTATTGCATGACATAAGTATTTGATACATCAGAAAAGCAGAACGTAATATTTGGTACAGAAACCTTTGTTTGCAATTACAGAGATCATACGTTTCCTGTAGTTCTTGACCAGGTTTGCACACACTGCAGCAGGGATTTTGGCCCACTCCATGCAGACTTTCTCCAGATCCTTCAGGTTTCGGGGCTGTCGCTGGGCAAAACAGACTTTCAGCTCCCTCCAAAGATTTTCTATTGAATTGAGGTCTGGAGACTGGTTAGGCCACTCCAGGACCTTGAGATGCTTCTTATGGATCCACTTGTTAGTCAAATCAAATCACATTTATTTGTCACATACACATGGTTAGCAGATGTTAATGCGAGTGTAGCGAAATGCTTGTGCTTCTAGTTCCGACAATGCAGTAATAACCAACGAGTAATCTAACCTAACAATTCCAAAACTACTACCTTATATACATAAGTGTAAAGGGATAAAGAATATGTACATAAAGATATGAATGAATGATGGTACAGAACGGCATAGGCAAGATGCAGTAGATGGTATCGAGTACAGTATACATATGAGATGAGTAATGTAGGGTATGTAAACAAAGTGGTATAGTTTAAAGTGGCTAGTGATACATGTATTACATAAAGATGCAGTAGATGATAGAGTACAGTATATACATGTACATATGTGATGAATAATGTAGGGTATGTAAACATATTAAGAAGCATTGTTTAAAGTGACTAGTGATATATTTTACATCAATTCCCATCAATTCCCATTATTAAAGTGGCTGGAGTTGAGTCAGTGTGTTGGCAGTGGTGGCTGGTTAACAGTCTGATGGCCTTGAGATAGAATCTGTTTTTCAGTCTCTCAGTCCCTGCTTTGATGCACCTGTACTGACCTCGCCTTCTGGATGATAACGGGGTGAACAGGCAGTGGCACGGGTGGTTGTTGTCCTTGATGACCTTTATGGCCTTCCTGTGACATCGGGTGGTATAGGTGTCCTGGAGGGCAGGTAGTTTGCCCCCGGTGATGTGTTGTGCAGACCTCACTACCCTCTGGAGAGCCTTACGGTTGTGGGCGGAGCAGTTGTCGTACTAGGCGGTGATACAACCCGACAGGATGCTCTCGATTGTGCATCTGTAGAAGTTTGTGAGTGCTTTTGGTGACAAGCTGAATTTCTTCAGCCTCCTGAGGTTGAAGAGGCGCTGCTGCGCCTTCTTCACAATGCTGTATGTGTGGGTGGACCAATTCCAGTTTGTCTGTGATGTATACGCCGAGGATCTTAAAACTTACTACCCTCTCCATTACTGTCCCATCGATGTGGATAGGGGGTGCTCCCTCTGCTGTTTCCTGAAGTCCACAATCATCTCCTTTGTGTTGTTGACGTTGAGTGTGAGGTTATTTTCCTGGCACCACACTCCGAGGGCCCTCACCTCCTCCCTGTAGGCCGTCTCGTCGTTGTTGGTAATCAAGCCTACCACTGTAGTGTCGTCCGCAAACTTGATGATTGAGTTGGAGGCGTGCATGGCCACGCAGTCGTGAGTACAGGAGAGGGCTCAGAACGCACCCTTGTGGGGCCCCAGTGTTGAAAATCAGTTTGGAGGGTACTATGGTGTTAAATGCTGAGCTGTAGTCGATGAACAGCATTCTCACATAGGTATTCCTCTTGTCCAGATGGGTTAGGGCAGTGTGCAGTGTGGTTGAGATTGCATCGCCTGTGGACCTATTTGGGCAGTAAGCAAATTGTAGTGGGTCTAGGGTGCCAGGTAGGGTGGAGGTGATATGGTCCTTGACTAGTCTCTCAAAGCACTTCATGATGACGGAAGTGAGTGCTACGGGGTAGTCATTTAGCTCAGTTACCTTAGCTTTCTTGGGAACAGGAACAATGGTGGCCCTCTTGAAGCATGTGGGAACAGCAGACTGGAATAAGGATTGATTGAATATGTCCGTAAACACACCAGCCAGCTGGTCTGCGCATGCTCTGAGGGCGCGGCTGGGGATGCCGTCTGGGCCCGCAGCCTTGCGAGGGTTAACACGTTTAAATGTTTTACTCACGTCGGCTGCAGTGAAGGAGAGTCCGCATGTTTTGGTTGCGGGCCGTGTCAGTGGCACTGTATTGTCCTCAAAGCGGGCAAAAAAGTGATTTAGTCTGCCTGGGAGCAAGACATCCTGGTTGCCCTGGCTGTGTGTTTCGGGTCGTTGTCATGCTGGAAGACCCAGCCACGACCCATCTTCAATACTCTTACTGAGGGAAGGAGGTTGTTGGCCAAGATCTCGCGATACATGGCCCCATCCATCCTCCCCTCAATACGGTGCAGTCGTCTTGTCCCCTTTGCAGGAAAAGCATCCCCAAAGAATGATGTTTCCACCTCCATGCTTCACGGTTGGGATGGTGTTCTTGGGGTTGTACTCATCCTTCTTTTTCCTCCAAACACGGCGAGTGGAGTTTAGACCAAAAAGCTCTATTTTTGTCTCATCAGACCACATGACCTTCTCCCATTCCTCCTTTGGATCATCCAGATGGTCATTGGCAAACTTCAGACGGGCCTGGACTTGCGCCGGCTTGAGCAGGGGGACCTTGCGTGTGCTGCAGGATTTTAATCCATGACGGCGTAGTGTGTTACTAGTGGTTTTCTTTGAGACTGTGGTCCCAGCTCTCTTCAGGTCATTGACCAAGTCCTGCCGTGTAGTTCTGGGCTGATCCCTCACCTTCCTCATGATCATTGATGCCCCAAGATGTCAGATCTTGCATGGAGCCCCAGACCAAGGGTGATTGACCGTCATCTTGTACTTCTTCCATTTTCTAATAATTGCGCCAACAGATGTTGCCTTCTCACCAAGCTGCTTGCCTATTGTCCTGTAGCCCATCCCAGCCTTGTGCAGGTCTACAATTTTATCCCTGCTGTCCTTACACAGCTCTCTGGTCTTGGCCATTGTGGAGAGGTTGGAGTCTGTTTGATTGAGTGTGTGGACAGGTGTCTTTTATACAGGTAACGAGTTCAAACAGGTGCAGTTAATACAGGTAATGAGTGGAGAACAGGAGGGCTTCTTAGAAAAACTAACAGGTCTGTGAGAGTCGGAATTCTTACTGGTTGGTAGGTGATCAAATACTTATGTCATGCAATAAAATGCGAATTAATTACTTAAAAATCATACAATGTGATTTTCTGGATTTTGTTTTAGATTCCGTCTCTCACAGTTGAAGTGTACATATGATAAAAATTACAGACCTCTACAAGCTTTGTTGGTCGGAAAACCTGCAAAATGGGCAGTGTATCAAATACTTGTTCTCCCCACTGTATATAGCTAGCACAGAATGGGTCCATGTTTTGTTATTTTTATCAGTCATTACCTGTTCTGATAATGTTTACATAACCAATTACAAACTGCAAACAATGGAGTGGAAAATGAATTAGTACAATGTACAGAACACCCACATTTTCATTATAGTCTACTCCTGTGCTCAGGGTCCTATCACACATTGACTACTGAGGGTTCCCAATGTTACAATAAGTTTGAGAGGGGTAACATTGACATTTACATTTTTTATGGGGGTCCTCATGAGCACCACTGAAATTAGAACCATGTCTGTCCTCTAACAAGCCGCCACTTCCTCCTCTCTTGACTATAACCCATATTACAGTACACACATTCTGGTACAGGAACACTGGTGTCATTGTTCGGAGAATACAAGCAAACTAGTAATTTTGTACTGCATACACATCAACAGTGTCATTTCTGGATGAAGTTTTATAATCTAAGTAAATCCTAAGGAACATACAGTAAAATTACATGATATGTATACATTGTAAGATGTTTATTGATAGGCAATGCATTTGGTACAGAGTATGATTTATGATTTGACCAAGTGACATTCTTATTCTAACCGGCTCATCAAAACAATGTGCAAGAAGGTGTGCTATTAGTAGCTTGCTATATTGCTTCAAAAGTATTGGTCAACATTCTAGCTAGTGTCCATCACCGATACAGGCAATAGTTTCTTTCCTTGGCTCCCTACAAAAAGCCTCAGGGCCAACTGTTATATTGGTCGTCTAGTAGCCAGCTAGTAGGGATACTTGTAAACATTACAGCTAGGTCGTTCCAGCTGTTGTTTAGTTAGCTAGCTAGGTGCTACATTTTGAGTACTGTAGCTAGCTACTAACTACCTAACCTTTACTCTTAAGGGCTCATTTTTTTTAAAGTTATCTGGATGTTGCCTATCAGATAGGATTAAACGCATAGAAATTCAATGAACAGAACAGACAAATCATTGACTTGAATGGGGACAGCTGAATGGTAGCTAGCTATCTAGCATATTTGTGACTCAGCACCTCGATTCGGTATTACGTAGAAAAAGTGGCTGAGCAGCAGCATAAAAACAAATAGTAGCAGTGGCGTGTGTGTGTGTGTGTTTATGAGAGAGTCATGTGAATGTTCATAGAAGCACTGCAGATAGTCCTGGCTGACTGGGAACTCGCCCCCAGTGATAAACTGGTCCGTCCACACCACGCACCAAGGGAATCTATTTTCGTAGAGGCTGTTTCTGTCCTGCCCTTGATTTTGGTGCAGTGTGTCATGTAAAAAATCTTCCCAGCGTGAAATAGTTCCCAATCGTTCTGATTGTGTTCTGATTGTCACGTCATGCTGTATATTCTCCCAGCATGAAAATGTTCCCAGTTCAATAATTGCATGCGCATCTCTTAATGTGGATGGCTGAGCTCGTGCAGATGTTTCTCTCACACCCTCACTCGACCTTGAAAAACCTATCTGTGGGCACGACCATTTGCTATCCAGATCTGCCAATCAATGGTGACTAGGAGTATTGACACTGACCAATCAGAAACTTGTTGAGGCATGAGGTCATACAAACACCCGGACTCGCGCATCAAAGTGCTGAGGGTTGATGGGAGGAGAGATTTTTCACATTTGTAAAGACTTGGGCGCTTACGGGAGGGTGTGAGAGAAACATCTGCATGTGTGGCCTGGAAGAGAAGGTCAACACTGTGGTGGAGCTTGTTCTTGTTTTGGCCACCTGTAGTTTTAACATTTCACACTTGTTTCCCCAACTCCGTATTTGGTGAAGAAATAGTGCATGTAGTTTATGACTGCGCTGCTGCCTTTGCTGGATGAATCTGGCTTATTGTGAAGTCAGTAACTCTGATAAATACATAATGGGCAAGAAAAATATTGTTTCTAATCAAATCGGTCCTCCTCATCTTTGCATTCTCATTCTCAAACCAAACTCCGCTGCAAGATTTTTTTGGACTGGGCCTAATCAAAAATATTTTATTTGAGACTACTCCTGGACTACCACTATAGCCCTACATAGCACAGCCAGTGGTTAATGTAAGTGTAGCAAAATGCTTGTGCTTCTAGTTCGACGTGCAGTAATATCTAACAAGTAATAAGCAGCCCAGAAACATGTTTTTGATCAGCAAGAGCAGGCCGGGCTCAAGGTTGAAATATCCATTGCAGTATGTAATGCAGCCTAGTTTTATTAACACCATCCCAGCAGCAATCTTAGTAATATAACTTTGTGGTGCGCTTCTCCGAACATGCACTTTGTAGCCTATGTATAATTTGATTGAGACCACACTAAATAGCCTATAGTGTCACGCCTACTCCCTCTCTCTCTCTCTCTCTCTCTCTCTCTCTCCAGCACTGGATATGGCTTGTTTACTAACCACCGGCCCTGGCAACAATCATTACGCACACCTGCTCCCCATCATTACGCACACCTGGTCATCATTATATCTTTGATTACTCCCCCTTTATTTAGCCCTCAGTAGACAGCAGTCACTAGGTAGTATTGTTTTCCCTTGCGGTCTGTATGCGGCTCATGGTGTGGTGGTCTGCATTGTTTCATTATTAAACTCACCTCCTCCACCTGCTTCCTGACGTATTACATTGCAGAATACTACCTTGCAATATGGAAGCAGCAGAGGATTAAAAACATATTCCAAAATCAAATCAAATTTGATTGGTTACATACACATGGTTAGCAGATGTTAATGTAAGTGTAGCAAAATGCTTGTGCTTCTAGTTCTGACCGTGCAGTAATATCTAACAAGTAATATAACAATTTCACAACAGCTATCTTATACACGCACAAGTGTAAAGGAATGAATAAGAATATGTACATATAAATAAATGGATGAGTGATGGCCGTGCGGCATAGGCAAGATGTAGTAGATGGTATAGAGTATAGTATATACATATGAGATGAGTAATGTAGGGTATGTAAACAAAGTGGCATTGTTTAAAGTGACAAGTGATACATTTATTACATCCAATTTTTAATTATTAAAGTGGCTTGAGATTTGAGTCAATATGTTGGCAGCAGCCACTCAATGTTAGTGATGGCTGTTTAACAGTCTGATGGCCTTGAGATAGAAGCTGTTTTTCAGTCTCTCGGTCCCAGCTTTGATGCACCTGTACTGAACTCACCTTCTGGATGATAGCGGGGTGAACAGGCAGTGGCTTGGGTGGTTGTTGTCCTGTTGATCTTTTTGGCCTTCCTGTGACATCAGGTGCTTTAGGTGTCCTGGAGGGCAGGTAGTTTGCCCCCGGTGATGCGTTGTGCAGACTACAGGTTGACCGATTAATCGGAATGACCGATTAATTAGGGCTGATTTCAAGTTTTCATAACAATTGTAAATCGGTATTTTTGGACACCGATTTGGCCGATTTAAAAAATAATAATAATATTTACACCTTTATTTAACTAGGCAAGTCAGTTAAGAACACATTCTTTTCAATGACGGCCTAGGAATGGTGGGTGAACTGCCTTGTTCAGGGGCAGAACGACAGATTTTTACCTTGTCAGCTCGGGGATTCAATCTTGCAACCTCACGGTTAACCAGTCCAACGCTCTAACCACCTGCCTCTCATTGCACTCCACGAGGAGCCTGCCTGTTACGCGAATGCAGTAAGAAGCCAAGGTAAGTTGCTAGCTAGCTTTAAACTTATCTTATTAAAAACAATCAATCAATCATAATCACTAGTTAACTACATACACATGGTTGATGATATTACTAGTTTATTTAGCGTGTCCTGCGTTGCATATAATCGATGCGGTGCGCATTTGCGAAAAAGGACTGTCGTTGCTCCAACGTGTACCTAACCATAAACATCAATGCCTTTCTTAAAATCAATATACAAGTATATATTTTTAAACCTGCATATTTAGTTAATATTGCCTGCTAACATGAATTTCTTTGTTGCACTTCTCTTGCAACAGATTCAGGGTATATGCTGCAGTTTGGGCCGCCTGGTCTTGTTGCGAACTGTGTGAAAACTAGACAGCCAAAGACAGCCAACTTCGCCAAACGGGGGATGATTTAACAAAAGCGCTTTTGCGAAAAAAACACAATCGTTCTACGACTGTACATAACCATAAACATCAATGCCTTTCTTAAAATTAAAATCAATACACAGAAGTATATATTTTTAAATCTGCATATTTAGATAAATGAAATGCAGGTTAGCAGGCAATATTAATCAGGTGAAATTGTGTCACTTCTCTTTGCGTTCATTGCTCGCAGAGTCAGGGTATATGCAACAGTTTGGGCCGCCTGGCTCGTTGTGAACTAATTTGCCATAGTTTTATGTAGTTATGACATAACATTGAAGGTTGTGCAATGTAACAGGAATATTTAGACTTATGGATGCCACCCGTTAGATAAAATACGGAACGGTTTTACTGTAACGGTTTTCTTGATGAGAAGGAGAGTCGGACCAAAATGCGGCGTGTCTATTGCAATCCATGTTTAATGAAGTAACACACTAAACACAAACACTATCAAAACAATAAACTTAACAAAAACCGAAACAGCCTATACTTGTGTAACCTAACACAGACCAATGACATCAGGACACTAAGGACAATCACCCACACAAACTCAAAGAATATGGCTGCCTAAATATGGTTCCCAATCAGAGACAACGATAAACACCTGCCTCTGATTGAGAACCACTTCAGACAGCCATAGACTTAGCTAGAACACCCCACTAGCTACAATCCCCATACATACACACCACATACAAAAACCCATGCCACACCCTGGCCTGACCAAATAAATAAAGATAAACACAAAATACTTCGACCAGGGTGTGACATTTACGGAAAGAATAAATGTTTTGTTTTCGAGATGATAGTTTCCGGATTCAACCATATTAATGACCTATGGCTCGTATTTCTGTTTGTTATTATGTTATAATTAAGTCTATGATTTGATAGAGCAGTCTGACTGAGTGATGGTAGGCACCAGCAGGCTTGAAAGCATTCATTCAAACAGCAATTTAGTGTGTTTTCCCAGCAGCTCTTCACTTCAAACATTGCGCTGTTTATGACTTCAAGCCTATCAACTCCTGAGATTAGGCTGGTGTAACCGATGTGAAATGGCTAACTAGTTAGCGGGGTGCACGCTAATAGTGTTTCAAACGTCACTCACTGAGACTTGGAGTAGTTGTTCCCCTTGCTCTGCATGGGTAACACTGCTTCGAGGGTGGCTGGTGTCGATGTGTTCCTGGTTCGAGCCCAGGTAGGAGCGAGGAGAGGGACGGAAGCTATACTGTTACACTGGCAATACTAAAGTGCCTATAAGAACATCCAATAGTCAAAGGTATATGAAATACAAATCGTAGAGAGAGAAATAGTCCTATAATAAATACAACCTAGAACTTCTTAACTGAGAATATTGAAGAGTCATGTTAAAAGGAACCACCAGCTTTCATATGTTCTCATGTTCTGAGCAAGGAACTTAAACGTTAGCTTTCTTACATGGCACATATTGCACTTTTACTTTCTTCTCCAACACTTTGTTTTTGCATTATTTAAACCAAATTGAACATGTTTCATTATTTATTTGTGGCTAAATGTGTTCATTGATGTATTATATTAAGTTAAAATAAGTGTTCATTCAGTATTGTTGTTATTGTCATTATTACAAATAATTAATAAAAATTCTCAGATTTAATCGGTATTGGCTTGTTTTGGTCCTCCAATAAATTGGTATCGGTATCGGCGTTGAAAAATCATAATCGGTCGACCTCTAGTGCAGGCCTCACTACCCTCTGGAGAGCCTTACGGTTGTGGGCGGAGCAGTTGCCGTACCAGGAGTTGATACAGCCTGACAGGATGCTCTTGATTGTGCATCTGTAAAAGTTTGAGTGTTTCTTCAGCCTCCTGAGGTTGAAGAGGCGCTGTTGCGCCTTCTTCACCACGCTGTCTGTGTGGATGGACCATTTCAGTTTGTCCGTGATGTATGTGCCGAGGAACTTAAAACTTTCCACCTTCTCCACTACTGTCTCGTCGATGTGGATAGGGGGGTGCTCTCTGCTGTTTCCTGAAGACCACTATCATCTCCTTTTGTTTTGTTGACGTTGAGTGTGAGGTTATTTTCCTGACACCACACTCCGAGGGCCCTCACCTCCTCCCTGTAGGCCGTCTCGTCATTGTTGGTGATCAAGCCTACCACTGTAGTGTCGTCTGCAAACTTTACAATTTAGTTGGAGACGTGCATGGCCACGCAGTCATGTGTGAACAGGGAGTACAGGAGAGGGCTGAGAATGCACCCTTGTGGGGCCCCTGTGTTGAGGATCAGCGGGGTGAAGATGATGTTTCCTACCCGATACAACAGTAGTAGGCCTGATTACCAACAATAATGAGACAGCCTACAGGGAGGAGGTGAGGGCCTTGGTGAAGTGATGCCAGGAAAATAACCTCTCCCTCAACGTCAACAAAACTAAGAAGCTAAGAAACCAAGAAACTAAGAAGCTCTCTCTGCTGTGAACAGCAGAGAGAGCATGCACCTATCCACATTGATGGGACAGCAGTGGAGAAAGTGGAACGCTTCCTAGGCGTACACATCACTAACAATCTGAAATGGTTCACCCACACAGACAGTGTGGTGAAAAAGGCGCAACAGCACCTCTTCAACCTCAGGAGGCTGAAGAAATTTGGTTTAGCCCCTAAGACCTTCAAGCTTTCACAGATGCACAATTGAGAGCATCCTGTCGGGCTGTATTACAGCCTGGTACGGCAACTACACCACCCTTAACTGCAGAGTGGTGTGGTCTGCCCAATGCATCACTGGGAGCACACTGCCTGCCCTCCAGGACACCTACAGCACCCGATACCACAGGAAGGCCAAAGAGATCAAGGACCAACCACCCGAGCCACGGCCTGTTCACCCCGCTATCATCCAGAAGATGAGGTCAGTACAGGTGCATCAAAACTGGGACCGAGAGACTGAAAAGCAGCTTCTATCTCAAGGCCATCAGACTGTTAAATGGTCATCCCTAGCAGGCTACCACCCGGTTACTCAACCCTGCACCTTAGCAGCTACTGCCCCACTGCCCCATGTACATAGATAGACATGGAATCACTAATCACTTGAGTAATGTTTACACACTGCTTTATTCATTTCATATGTATATACTGTATTCCATATGACTGTATTTTAGTCATTGCCACTCCGACATTGCTCGTCCTAATATTTTATATATTTCTTAATTCCATTCTTTTACTTTTAGATTTGTGTGTATTGTTAGATACTACTGCACTGTTGGATGGTAGGAACACAAGCACTTCGCTACACCTGCAATAACATATGCTAAATATGTGTATGTGAACAATAACATTTCATTTTAATAACCTTAATCGGGAGCTCCGGTGACCACCTCGCCACTCACCTCCCTCCTTTGGCCATCCAGAGACTGAACCCATAGAGATAGGGTCCACACAATTCCCCGCAGCAGAGCGGCATCCCCGGAGATGCTCTGTGCCTATTGTGGTCGGGAGGGGCACCAGCTTCAGCGATGTCTGTTGCGTCACAGCACCACTCACCTTCACCGTGGGATCCATGCACAGGACAGCCTTCCCTTCCTCGTCATCACCACACCAGTGCACAAAGTCATCCTTGGCCTCCCGTGGTTTTAAAGTCATGAGCCCTCCTGGTTGAGGATGGAAATCACTGACTGATCACCCGAATGCTGGAAGACTTGCTTTCCCTAGCCCTGTGGTTCCATGCCGGTTGAGTCTTGTGGTTGCCCTGCAGCCCGACATCCCGGGGGCTTGCCAGGATCTTCGGGAGGTGTTCTCCAAGACTCAAGCCACTTGTCTCCCTCATCGTCCCTGGGACTGTGCCATCGACCTGTTAATAAGGCTCTGCGTTGCCGTGCAGCTGCGTCTACCCTCTGTCGGTGGCTGAGACTGAGGCCATGGAGGTGTATATCCAAGAAGCTCTCCAGCGTCTGCAGGATTTTTCTTTGTGACCAATAAGGATGGGGTATGCGTCCCTGCATTGATTAGAGGTCTCAATTTCAATACATTCAGTACCGTTACCCCCTCCCGCCTTTGAACAGCTCTGCTGGACCCGTTTTATTACGAAGCTGGACCTGCGGAGTGCCTACAATCTTATCCGCATTTCCATCTCTGCCGTCCTGACCAGCCCGCTCCTCGCCCTCGGGGCCGTCCTCCTGGCCCGCGTTGTCCTAAGCTGGAGCTGCGCATCAGGGGAGGGGTACTGTCACGCCTGCTCCCTCTCTCCAGCGCTCGACATCGCCGGTCTACTGAACACCGGCCCTGGCAACAATCATTACACACAACTGCTTCCCATCATTACGCACACCTGTTCATCATTATCTCCTTGATTACTCCCCTTTATTTAGCCCTAAGTAGACGGCAGTCACTCCGTAATATTGTTTTCTCTCACATTATGTTCACTTCTCATGTTATGTTCTTCTGCATTTATTCTTTATTAAACTCATCTTCTGCACCTGCTTCTCAACTCCTGGTGTATTACGTTACATATAATTGATATTGCGTGCCCAGCGGAGAATGAGAGATGTGGAGCGGGACCGGGTACACGCTGACAAATAGCCTAATAACTAATGCTAAAACACTGAAATATAGAAATGTCATTAATTACATGACCCTCCCCTGGATTAGATTTTAAAAATGCTAAACGCTCCCCTTGACTGAAATTGAAAAAGCATGACCCTGCCCCATTTTCTATACATTTCGATCCGTCGAAAGGCCTATAGGCTTATTTGAAACATCGCCATTTCCTAACAGTATTTACCTGCCAAATTCAGTTGTCTAAAGTTTAGGACAAACATTGAACATAATTAATGGTGACTTTTGTTTTGGAGTCAAAGATCATTTTGGTTTTTCAAACAGGTTTCTTAATTATTCTGCTCCAGCCTTTACCGTGTGCCCATCCTCCTCAAATAACGTTCCTCCAACCTCCTGTAGCACACATCCTGGTAATCTGTCTGGCCCTGCGGCATTGTGAATGTTGACTTGTTTAAAGGTCTTACGTCGGCTACGGAGAGTGTGACCACACAGTCATCCGGAATAGCTGGTGCTCACATGCATGCTTCAGTGTTTCTTGCCTCGAAGCGTGCAAAGAAGTCATTTTGCTCATCTGGTAGGCTTGTGTCATTGGGCAGCTCGCGGCTGGGCCTCCCTTTGTAATCTGTAATAGTTTGCAAGCCCTGCCACATCCAACGAACATCAGAGCTTGTATAGTAGGATTAAATCTTAGTCTTGTTTGGATGCTTTGCCTGTTTGATGGTTTGTCGGGGGGGAAAGCAGGATTTGTTTTAAACATCTGGATTAGTGTCCCGCTCCTTGAAAGCGGCAGCTCTAGTTTTTTTTAGCTCAGTGAGGATGTTGACTGTAATCCATGGCGTCTGGTTGGGATATGTACGTACGATCACTATGGGGACGACATCATCGATGCACTTATTGATGAAGCCGGTGACTGATGTGGTATACTTCTCAATGCCATCGGATGAATCGCGGGAACATATTCCAGTCTGTGTCATCTGACCTCATCCGTATTGAGCGAATCACTGACACATCCTGCTTTAGTTTTGCCTGTAAGCAAGAATCAGGAGGATATAATCACGGTCAGATGGAGGGTGAGCGAGAGCTTTGAACCCGTCTCTGTGTGTGGAGTAAAGGTGGTCTAGAGTTTTTTTTCTTTCTCTGGTTGCACATGTGACATGTTGGAAGAAATTAGGAAAAATGGATTTAAGTTTTCCTGCATTAAAGTCCCCGGCCACTAGGAGCACTGCTTCTAGATAAGCATTTTCTTGTTTGCTTATGGCCTTATATAGCTCGTTGAGTGCGGTCTTAATTCAAGCATCAGTTTGTGGTGGTAAATTGAAAGGTACAAAAAATGTAGATAACTCTCTTGGTAAATAGTGTGGTCTACAGCTTATCATGAGGTCCTCTACTTCAGACTAGCAAAACCTTGAGACTTCCTTAATATTAGAAATTGCGCACCAGCTGTTATTGACAAATAGACACAGTCCACCACCCCTCGTCTTACCGGAGGTAGCTGTTCTGTCTTGCCGATGCACCGAAAACCCAGCAACTGAATATTATCCATTTCGCCAATAGGACGGCTGGTAGAGGCGCGTTACTCACTCGCCGACAAATTCTCACAAGGCTGTCGGATCTGCAGCCCCTGTATTGGCATCTCCTCTTCATGCGAATGACGGGGATTTGGGCCTGGTCCGGGAGAAGCAGTAAATCCTTTGCGTCCGACTCATTAAATAAAAACTCTTTGTCCAGTTCGAGTTGAATCATTGTTGTTCTGATATCCAGAAGCTCTTTTCGGTCATAAGAGACGGTGGCAGAAACAAAAAACACACAAAATAGCACAATTCGTTAGGAGCCCAAAAACGACAGCCATCCCCTCCGACGCCATTATTTCTAAAATTACTCTATCTACCCCCCAGACCAACAAAGAGCCGGCTAACATCTGACCAGGGGTTGCCAAGAAGAAGCCTAATCCTGATAACCTAACCTATGCCAAAGACAGGAATTTTGAAATGTTCTGTGCTAGCAGTAACATTACCATCTTCCAATACTATCCTCTGTGACATTTATGTTGTGCAATGTGGCATTGGTTCTCCTTTCTTAGGTCACACACACACACACACACACACACACACACACACACACACACACACACACACACACACACACACACACACACACACACACACACACACACACACACACACAGCAGGAGTGATGTTTGGTGTCAGAAGGAACCTGTTGGTGACACAGCCCAGACGTGACCGGTCTGTCCTTGGTACATCTCTTCTCTAAACACAGAGATAGAGCAGAGGCTATGTTCTAGCCTAAAGTCTAAAATAAACTTTTGGGATCCTGGTACCAGGGACCAACTGTGTATGCTAAGGTTTCTCTCCAGCTGAACATTAATGAATGAGCACTATTGTTTTGGACTCCAATCAAGTTGTAGAAGCATCTCAAGGATTATCAATGGAAACAGGATGCACCTGAGCTCAATTTCGAGTCTCATAGCAAAGGGTCTTAATACTTATGTAAATAAGGTAATTCTGTTTTTTGTTTTTAACAAATTTGCCTCAAATTCTAAAACCTGTGTAGATTGATATAATCAATTTAAGAATAATGCTGTAACGTAACATGGGGGAAAAGTCAAGGGTTCTGAATACTTTCCGTAGGACACTTCCATCCATGAACAAGTGTTGGAAAACGTCCAACTACTTCAACTATTTTATTTGGCTGATACATTTTTGCCAGGATATAGTCAGTGCCACCTGTTGAAGTTAGCATAGGGCTAACTTGTACCATGTTATCTGATCGTAGCAGCTAAAATGTAACATTTGTTGACAAGTAAGCAGTCCATGCTTTTCACTGGCTAAGAAGCATTTTGTGCGTGAGAACCCATTTAACTTTAAAACCAGACTGAACTTCCTGGTTTTACCAATAAATAAGCAAGCTCGAGATACTATGCAGTATCACTGACTGCAAGCTGACATGGTCAAAACAACTCACCAATATTTCCATCCAGTGGCAATTTTAGCATGTAAATCTTGGTGAGGCAAACTCAAAGAAATGTTTTTAGATGCATGCCAGCAAAGCCACAACACAACACTAAACAATACATTCATTGAACTATAACAGTAACAAATGGTGCTAACAAACTGTTAGGGCCTACATAAAGCTGTCCCAACTGCAGAGCTTTATTTACAGTACCACGGAGTGAATCCTTACCATCAATACACCCGGCAATCAGTGGAGCCATGTCTGCCAGCAAAACAGTTCAGTGAGCCTCATTTA
Organism: Oncorhynchus mykiss; assembly: GCF_013265735.2. Taxonomy (NCBI): domain Eukaryota; kingdom Metazoa; phylum Chordata; class Actinopteri; order Salmoniformes; family Salmonidae; genus Oncorhynchus; species Oncorhynchus mykiss. Next base: position 53,573,825 of record NC_048566.1, on the reverse strand, counting down.
TTGCCTTTTAAAAAAACATAGCTGATAAGGCTGACTTTCTTAAACAAATGTGGTTTCTACTGACAATTGAGGTGTACACGCTATGGCATAAGGGAACTACGAGCGGATAAGAGGCGATCTGTAGTTTCGATAAAGACATTAATGCAAAACACCAGTCTCAACGTCAACAGTGAAGAGGTGACTCCAGGATGCTGGCCTTCTAGGCAGAGTTGCAAAGAAAAAGCCATATCTCAGACTGGCCAATAAAAATAAATGATTAAGATGGGAAACAAACACAGACACTGGATTGTTGGCCAGTAAAGACTATTTTATAAATCAGATATTTTGTGTATGGCTTTTCTTTGCAACTCTGCCTAGAAGGCCAGCATCCTGGAGTTGCCTCTTCACTGTTGACGTTGAGACTGGTGTTTTGCGGTACTATTTAATGAAGCTGCCAGTTGAGGACTTGTGAGGCGTCTGTTTCTCAAACTAGACACTCAAATGTACTTGTCCTCTTGCTCAGTTGTGCACCGGGGCCTCCCACTTCTTTCTATTCTGGTTAGGGCCAGTTTGCACTGTTCTGTGACGGGAGTAGTACACGGCGTTGTATGAGATCTTCAGTTTCTGGGCAATTTCTCGCATGGAATAGCCTTAATTTCTCAGAACAAGAATAGACTGATGAGTTTCAGAAGAAAGTTATTTCGTTCTGGACATTTTGAGCCTGTAATCGAACCCACAAATGTTGATGTTCCAGACACTCAACTAGTCTAAAGAAGGCCAGTTGTATTGCTTCTTTAATCAGTAAAACAGTTTTCAGCTGTGCTAACATAAATGCAAAATAGTTTTCTAATGATCAATTAGCCTTTTAAAATGATCAACTTAGATTAGCTAACACAACGTGCCATTGGAACACAGGGGTGATGGTTGATGATAATGGGCCTCTGTACGCTTAAAAAAATCGGCCGTTTCCAGCTACAATAGTAATTTCCAACATTAACCATGTCTACACTGTATTTCTGATCAATTTGACATTATTTGTTACATGTTACAATCTGGACCCTTTCTTTCTAAAAAATTATCTGCCGAAATTGTTGCAACCTCTATTACTAGCCTGTTCAACCTGTCTTTCATGTCGTCTGAGATTCCCAAAGATTGGAAAGCAGCTGTGGTCATCCCCCTCTTCAAAGGGGGGGGACACTCTCGGTTCTGACTTAGAATATGTGGACAACTACAAATACCTAGGTGTCTGGTTAGACTGTAAACTCTCCTTCCAGACTCACATCAAACATCTCCAATCCAAAGTTAAATCAAATCAAATCAAATCAAATTTTATTTGTCACATACACATGGTTAGCAGATGTTAATGCGAGTGTAGCGAAATGCTTGTGCTTCTAGTTCCGACAATGCAGTAATAACCAACAAGTAATCTAACTAACAATTCCAAAACTACTGTCTTGTACACAGTGTAAGGGGATAAAGAATATGTACATAAGGATATATGAATGAGTGATGGTACAGAGCAGCATAGGCAAGATACAGTAGTTGGTATCGAGTACAGTATATACATATAAGATGAGTATGTAAACAAAGTGGCATAGTTAAAGTGGCCAGTGATACATGTATTACATAAGGATACAGTCGATGATATAGAGTACAGTATATACGTATGCATTTGAGATGAATAATGTAGGGTAAGTAACATTATATAAGGTAGCATTGTTTAAAGTGGCTAGTGATATATTTACATCATTTCCCATCAATTCCCATTATTAAAGTGGCTGGAGTTGAGTCAGTGTCAGTGTGTTGGCAGCAGCCACTCAATGTTAGTGGTGGCTGTTTAACAGTCTGATGGCCTTGAAATAGAAGCTGTTTTTCAGTCTCTCGGTCCCAGCTTTGATGCACCTGTACTGACCTCGCCTTCTGGATGATAGCGGGGTGAACAGGCAGTGGCTCGGGTGGTTGATGTCCTTGATGATCTTTATGGCCTTCCTGTGACATCGGGTGGCGTAGGTGTCCTGGAGGGCAGGTAGTTTGCCCCCGGTGATGCGTTGTGCAGACCTCACCACCCTCTGGAGAGCCTTACGGTTGAGGGCGGAGCAGTTGCCGTACCAGGCGGTGATACAGCCCGCCAGGATGCTCTCGATTCTGCATCTGTAGAAGTTTGTGAGTACTTTTGGTGACAAGCCGAATTTCTTCAGCCTCCTGAGGTTGAAGAGGCGCTGCTGCGCCTTCTTCACAATGCTGTCTGTGTGAGTGGACCAATTCAGTTTGTCTGTGATGTGTATGCCGAGGAACTTAAAACTTGCTACCCTCTCCACTACTGTTCCATCGATGTGGATAGGGGGGTGTTCCCTCTGCTGTTTCCTGAAGTCCACAATCATCTCCTTAGTTTTGTTGACGTTGAGTGTGAGGTTATTTTCCTGACACCACACTCCGAGGGCCCTCACCTCCTCCCTGTAGGCCGTCTCGTCGTTGTTGGTAATCAAGCCTACCACTGTTGTGTCGTCCGCAAACTTGATGATTGAGTTGGAGGCGTGCGTGGCCACGCAGTCGTGGGTGAACAGGGAGTAGAGGAGAGGGCTCAGAACGCACCCTTGTGGGGCCCCAGTGTTGAGGATCAGCGGGGAGGAGATGTTGTTGCCTACCCTCACCACCTGGGGGCGGCCCGTCAGGAAGTCCAGTACCCAGTTGCACAGGGCGGGGTCGAGACCCAGGGTCTCGAGCTTGATGACGAGCTTGGAGGGTACTATGGTGTTGAATGCCGAGCTGTAGTCAATGAACAGCATTCTCACATAGGTATTCCTCTTGTCCAGATGAGTTAGGGCGGTGTGCAGTGTGGTTGAGATTGCATCGTCTGTGGACCTATTTGGGCGGTAAGCAAATTGGAGTGGGTCTAGGGTGTCAGGTAGGGTGGAGGTGATATGGTCCTTGACTAGTCTCTCAAAGCACTTCATGATGACGGAAGTGAGTGCTACGGGGTGGTAGTCGTTTAGCTCAGTTACCTTAGCTTTCTTGGGAACAGGAACAATGGTGGCCCTCTTGAAGCATGTGGGAACAGCAGACTGGTATAGGGATTGATTGAATATGTCCGTAAACACACCGGCCAGCTGGTCTGCGCATGCTCTGAGGGCGCGGCTGGGGATGCCGTCTGGGCCTGCAGCCTTGCGAGGGTTAACACGTTTAAATGTCTTACTCACCTCGGCTGCAGTGAAGGAGAGACCGCATGTTTTCGTTTTAGGCCGTGTCAGTGGCACTGTATTGTCCTCAAAGCGGGCAAAAAAGTTATTTAGTCTGCCTGGGAGCAGGACATCCTGGTCCGTGACTGGGCTGGATTTCTTCCTGTAGTCCGTGATTGACTGTAGACCCTGCCACATGCCTCTTGTGTCTGAGCCGTTGAATTGAGATTCTCTGTACTGACGCTTAGCTTGTTTGATAGCCTTGCGGAGGGAATAGCTGCACTGTTTGTATTCGGTCATGTTACCAGACACCTTGCCCTGATTAAAAGCAGTGGTTCGCGCTTTCAGTTTCACGCGAATGCTGCCATCAATCCACGGTTTCTGGTTAGGGAATGTTTTAATCGTTGCTATGGGAACGACATATTCAACGCACGTTCTAATGAACTCACACACCGAATCAGCGTATTCGTCAATGTTGTTGTCTGACACAATACGAAACATGTCCCAGTCCACGTGGTGGAAGCAGTCTTGGAGTGTGGAGTCAGCTTGGTCGGACCAGCGTTGGACAGACCTCAGCGTGGGAGCCTCTTGTTTTAGTTTCTGTCTGTAGGCAGGGATCAACAAAATGGAGTCGTGGTCAGCTTTTCCGAAAGGGGGGCGGGGCAGGGCCTTATATGCGTTGCGGAAGTTAGAGTAACAATGATCCAAGGTCTTTCCACCCCTGGTTGCGCAATCGATATGCTGATAAAATTTAGGGAGTCTTGTTTTCAGATTAGCCTTGTTAAAATCCCCAGCTACAATGAATGCAGCCTCCGGATGAATGGTTTCCAGTTTCCAGCATACGCCCCCGCCCCTCTTCTTACCAGAAAGATGTTTGTTTCTGTCTGCGCGATGCGTGGAGAAACCCGTTGGCTGCACCGCTCCGGATAGAGTCTCTCCAGTGAGCCACGTTTCCGTGAAGCAAAGAACGTTACAGTCTCTGATGTCCCTCTGGAATGCTACCCTTGCTCGGATTTCATCAACCTTGTTGTCAAGAGACTGGACATTGGCAAGAAGAATGCTAGGGAGTGGTGCACGGTGTGCCCGTCTCCGGAGTCTGACAAGAAGACCGCCTCGTTTCCCTCTTTTTCGGAGTTGTTTTTTTTTTGGGGGTCGCTGCATGGAATCCACTCCGTTGTCCTGTTTGTAAGGCAGAACACAGGATCCGCGTCGCGAAAAACATATTCTTGGTAGTACTGATGGTGAGTTGATGCTGATCTTATATTCAGTAGTTCTTCTCGACTGTATGTAATGAAACCTAAGATGACCTGGGGTACTAATCTAAGAAATAACACGTAAAAAAACTAAAAACTGCATAGTTTCCTAGGAACGCGAAGCGAGGCGGCCATCTCTGTCGGCGCCGGAAGTCGTTTCTAGAAGCCAAATCTAGAATTGGCTTCCTATTTCGCAACAAAACATCCTTCACTCATGCTGCCAAAAATACCCTCGTAAAACTGACCATCCTACCGATCCTATCGACTTCGGCGATGTCATTTACAAAATAGCCTCCAATACCCTACTCAATAAATTGGATACAGTCTATCACAGTGCCATCCGTTTTGTCACCAAAGCCCCATATACTACCCACCACTGCAACCTGTACGTTCTCGTTGGCTGGCACTCGCTTCATACTCGTCGCCAAACCCACTGGCTCCAGGTCATCTACAAGACCCTACTAGGTAAAGTCCCCCCTTATCTCAGCTCGTTCGCCAACTAACCGCAAACCAGAGGTCATGGCATATCACTGCAGAATGCTGTGGTAGCCATGCCTGTTAAGTGTGCCTTAATCTAAATACAACCCAGACAGTGACACCAGCAAAGCACCCCCCACACATTCACACCTCCTCCTCCATGTTTAACGGTGGAAACCACGCATGCAGAGATCATCGGTTCACCTACTCTGCGTTTCACAAAGACACGGCAGTTGGAACCAAAAATCTCAAATTTGGAGTCATCAGACCAAAGGACAGATTTCCACTGGTCTAATGTCCATTGCTAATGTTTATTGCCTGAAGCAAGTCTATTTGTCTTATTGGTGTCCTTTAGTAGTGGTTTCTTTGCAGCAATTTGACCATGAAGGCCTGATTCACGCGGTCTCCTCTGAACAGTTGATGTTGAGATGTGTCTGTTACTTGAACTTTGAAGCATTTATTTGGGCTGCAATCTGAGGTGCAGTTAATTGCTGATTTTCGTGACTGGTAACTCTAATGAACTTATCCTCTGCAGCAGAGGTAACTCTGGGTCCTCCTTTCCTGTCATGTCTCTTTGCTTATTTGAGCGTTCTTCCCATAATATGAACTTGGTCTTTTACCAAATAGTATATCTATATATAGTATATATATCTTCTGTATACCAACCCTACCTTGTCACAAAACAACTGATTGGCTCAAACGCATTAAGAAGGAAAGAAATTCCGCAAATTGAAATGCATTCCAGGTGACTACCTCATGAAGCTGGTTGCGATAATGCCAAGAGTGTGCAAAGCTGTCATCAAGGCGAAGGGTGGCTACTTTGAAGAATCTCAAATATAAAATAAATATTTGAGATTTTTTTTTGCTTACTACATGATTCCATAACTGTGAATGTTATAGTTTTAATGTCTTCAATATTACTCAACAATGTAGAAAACAGTAATAATAAAGAAAAGGCCTGGAATGAGTAGGTGTGTCCAAACTTTTGACTGGTACTCTATATATATATATATATATATACAGTGCCTTGCGAAAGTATTCGGCCCCCTTGAACTTTGCGACCTTTTGCCACATTTCAGGCTTCAAACATAAAGACATAAAACTGTATTTTTTTGTGAAGAATCAACAACAAGTGGGACACAATCATGAAGTGGAACGACATTTATTGGATATTTCAAACTTTTTTAACAAATCAAAAACGGAAAAATTGGGCGTGCAAAATTATTCAGCCCCCTTAAGTTAATACTTTGTAGCGCCACCTTTTGCTGCGATTACAGCTGTAAGTCGCTTGGGGTATGTCTCTATCAGTTTTGCACATCGAGAGACTGACATTTTTTCCCATTCCTCCTTGCAAAACAGCTCGAGCTCAGTGAGGTTGGATGGAGAGCATTTGTGAACAGTAGTTTTCAGTTCTTTCCACAGATTCTCGATTGGATTCAGGTCTGGATATCTTTAAGAAATGGCTTTCTTCTTGCCACTCTTCCATAAAGGCCAGATTCAGGTCTGGACTTTGACTTGGCCATTCTAACACCTGGATATGTTTATTTTTGAACCATTCCATTGTAGATTTTGCTTTATGTTTTGGATCATTGTCTTGTTGGAAGACAAATCTCCGTCCCAGTCTCAGGTCTTTTGCAGACTCCATCAGGTTTTCTTCCAGAATGGTCCTGTATTTGGCTCCATCCATCTTCCCATCAATTTTAACCATCTTCCCTGTCCCTGCTGAAGAAAAGCAGGCCCAAACCATGATGCTGCCACAACCATGTTTGACAGTGGGGATGGTGTGTTCAGCTGTGTTGCTTTTACGCCAAACATAACGTTTTGCATTGTTGCCAAAAAGTTCAATTTTGGTTTCATCTGACCAGAGCACCTTCTTCCACATGTTTGGTGTGTCTCCCAGGTGGCTTGTGGCAAACTTTAAACAACACTTTTTATGGATATCTTTAAGAAATGGCTTTCTTCTTGCCACTCTTCCATAAAGGCCAGATTTGTGCAATATACGACTGATTGTTGTCCTATGGACAGAGTCTCCCACCTCAGCTGTAGATCTCTGCAGTTCATCCAGAGTGATCATGGGCCTCTTGGCTGCATCTCTGATCAGTATTCTCCTTGTATCAGCTGAAAGTTTAGAGGGACGGCCAGGTCTTGGTAGATTTGCAGTGGTCTGATACTCCTTCCATTTCAATATTATCGCTTGCACAGTGCTCCTTGGGATGTTTAAAGCTTGGGAAATCTTTTTGTATCCAAATCCGGCTTTAAACTTCTTCACAACAGTATCTCGGACCTGCCTGGTGTGTTCCTTGTTCTTCATAATGCTCTCTGCGCTTTTAACGGACCTCTGAGACTATCACAGTGCAGGTGCATTTATATGGAGACTTGATTACACACAGGTGGATTGTATTTATCATCATTAGTCATTTAGGTCAACATTGGATCATTCAGAGATCCTCACTGAACTTCTGGAGGGAGTTTGCTGCACTGAAAGTAAAGGGGCTGAATAATTTTGCACGCCCAATTTTTACGTTTTTGATTTGTTAAAAAAGTTTGAAATATCCAATAAATGTCGTTCCACTTCATTGATTGTATTTTTTTTTTTGCTAAACAGGTGGTGCTCAAAACAGGCTCTGCCCCAACTGCCATGAATGACTGGTCGCCACTGTCTCCATCAGACCAGGACAAAGACTTGGTGCGCTGAGGAAGGAGGCCAACAAACTTGACAGAGGGCCGAGAAACAATTTTTCAAAGCTCAAGTCTGCGTTGTCATGGAGTACACCTCTTTGTGCTGGATGAATGCCTCAAATCATTGATTATGCTAATTGGATTATGCTAATTGTCTGATATGGCCATTGTTCATCCAATAAATGAGAAAGAAAAAAAACAGGCTATGCTCAGAGCGTTAAGCCTGGTTTAGGTTAAGGATTTGTGCTCCTACACTGAGCTATTTTAGTCTGGTTCAACCAGGTTAACAGATCCTCCCTTACAAGGATCAATACAAACAACAGACCCATATGCTGCACCAAAGCAGAAAGGCAGGCAGGTAGGCAGTCACTCTCTGCCGCTCTATTTAGGAGGCCGAAGAATTCACCCGGGCAGAACTAACACTGCAAAGCCAGTCAGCAGAACTAATCTCATCAAAAATGAAAAGGGTCGCCGCGAAGCATGGAGCGAGGAGGCTATGCCTCCCCAGGATCCCAGGGGTCCCACAGAGAACAGGCAAGCAACAAGGTTTTGGGTGGCTGAATGTGTTGTGAAAGTTGGTCACCACAAACCCTATTTTCTTTATACACAGAGCTTCAACAGGGACTCTTAGAGATCCATTGACGTGTTTCTTAATTAACATATAAACAGAGTAAGGCTTAGTCCTCAGAGTAATTTCAGGGACATTCTTCTAAACTATTGCTGCATTTCTCTATTGCTTAATATAGCCTGATGAACTATGAGAAGGTATCAGACATAGTCTTTTACACAGACATGCACCAACCTGACCACCCTCTACATCAGGGGTGTCAAACTCATTCCACGGAGGGCCGAGTATCTGCAGGTTTTTTGTTTTTTGTTTCAATTAAGACCTAGACAACCAGGTGAGGGGAGTTCCTCACTAATTAATTATCTTACTTCATTGATCAAGTACAAGGGTGGAGTGAAAACCCGCAGACACTCGGCCCTCTGTGGAATGAGTTTGACACATGCTTTACATGATCTCCTACCACAGAGAAGGGGAGACAGTATTGGCAGAATCCTCCGCAAGTTAACTTCAACTTTTTAATAACCAAATGTGTCTTTTTAAACTGTAATTATTGAAAGCTTGGACTATTTTATTTGATAAGCATCTGCAAATCTTAATAACCAAATGTGCCTTTTTAAACTGTAATTATGTAAGCTCTGACAACTTTCATTGATAAGTATCTGCAAATCTTAAAGTGTGAGTTTGCTGTAATTTCTCTAATAAATGTATATATTTTTTCCTGACGCACCAGCATTGACTGTAACCAGCACAATATGGGGCTGCAGGTAGCCTAGTGGTTAGAGCGTTGGACTTGTAACCGAAAGGTTGCAAGATTAAATCCCAGAGCTGACAAGGTGCGCTGGGTAGCCTAGTGGTTAGAGCGTTGGACTAGTAACCGGAAGGTTGCGAGTTCAAACCCATGAGCTGACAAGGTACAAATCTGTCGTTCTGCCCCTGAACCCACTGTTCCCAGGCCGTCATTGAAAATAAGAATTTGTTCTTAACTGACTTGCCTGGTTAAATAAAGGTAAATAAAAAGGTAAAAATCTGTTGTTCTGCCCCTGAACAAGGCAGTTAACCCACTATTCCTAGCCTGTCATTGAAAATAAGAATTTGTTCTTAACTGACTTGCCTAGTTAAATAAAAGAAAAATGGGAGATTAAAAGTCATCCAGTTTGGCCTTTTTTGATTGAGAGGCCCGCAGTTACAGGGAAACCTCGATACTTTAAAAAAGTAAGACACCATTGAACTGTCTCCCTCTAACAGAGTTTTACAGACAGACGCAGAGTTGTCGAAATACATTAAAAAGTAAGATTGAACTTTCTCCCTCTTGCAGAGTTTTACAGGGGCCACAGAATGGCTTCGGGAGTAATTTCCTGTTTGCGTTGACGGAAGCGGTGTGATTTACACCAGGGACATCCCGTCGATCAGATGGGACGGTAGAGAAGGATCTCATTTATCCCTGTGGCCTCGCAGGAAATTCCTGCTGTTTCTCTCCCCCTCTGTTTACAAGACGTTCTCCCGCTCCTCTCCCTCCGGAGACCCTCACAGCCTCACTAAGCCACAGGTTGCGTCCCAAGTGGCATCCTACATAGTGCACAACTTTTGACGAGCGCCCCGTGGGCCCTGGTATAAAAAAAAAAAAGTTGCGCACTATATTGGGAATAGGGTGCCATTTGGGACACATAATGTGCAAAGAGAGAGAAAAAACAGACCCAATTCCAGATCCCCTTCATTTCTCTGTCTTCATTTTGATCACATTGTCCTTCCTTTCTCCATGTTTTCCACCAAAACTCAGTGAGATCTGCCAGGATAGTGTTATACCTAGAGGCTCATGGTCTAATAAGCTAATCCAAGATTTAGATGGAGGGAGAATTCAGTGGTTTTCAGTAGAGTAAAGTGAGGGAAAAGGTAGGAGTGCATACAGTATTATACAAAGTAAATCTTTCACCTAGTGTAAAGTATGGTCATATTCCTATGCCATATAAGGTGAACAGACTGGGGACCTGTGTCCCAAGTGGCATTCCCTATGTAGTGCACTTCTTTTACCAGGGCCCAATGCAATTGCACATTATGTACTGTATGAGCCTAGTATGTTGATATTGCTAACTGCATATGTTTTTACGAAACTGTATGTTGTAAACAGTATGTAGTACGATTAATACACGGGATGTAGTTTTAGTAAGTAGTAGGCAAGACAGATTTCAGACCCTATATCTGGTCAAAAGTAGTGCACTGTATTTGGGACTCAGCCCGGGAGACCTGTGAGGCAGGATAGGGGTCAATTTGAATGGTAACATAATGTTAGACTAGCCTAGCCTACTGAAACAGATTGAAACAGAGAACCATTCCGCTCCTATTTCTTTGTAAAGCATTTATTTACTTCAGGTGGAACTGGTAGTTATTGTTAACTGTAAGGCGACAAATTTAAGAAAAAGTACCTCCGAAGGTTACATAATAGCCTGTTGGAAATCAGCCATATCAAACTTGCAATCAGGAATTACATGTGGACAGCGGAAGTTTGAATTTGACCGTCTGACTACATGAGAAACTTGAATGAGTCTGAAATCCATCCAGTATTATTTGAGGCTTTTCAGTTCGATGACAAATTCATCAACATTTTGTTTGATCTGTTTTCTCCCAATCAAATGAGGATTTCTACATAGCGTATACATCTGTGCCCATACAATACAAACAATAGTGTAACAATACGAATCATACAAATAACATGCAGCATGCAACATCCATCTCCTTCCACCTCTGCCACTGTGGACCAGAGGGTCAAACAAGATTGAACAGAGATGAAAGTCCCATCAGACCCAGTGAGTGAAACTTGACTCTTGTTTCCCTGGCAACAGAGACCGAGTGTTTTTAACAGTTTGTTTAATCTTCACTCACTTTGGTTTTCTGAACCTTTCTCCTCAACACTTGTTTCCAAATTGTGCATCACTGGTCTTAAATACAAAATCCTATTGACTGTGTTAAAGAATGGCTTATAAATTCACAAAATAGCATGTTCTTACCTCATAGGGGAAGCAATGGTAGTAAAGGGGCGTATACTGTACACACACTGTGTGTGTGTGTGTGTGTGTGTGTGTGTGTGTGTGTGTGTGTGTGTGTGTGTGTACCCATCTGTGTACGCATATACATGCGGTTTTAAGGGGGGCTGTAAAAGGTGGAGAAACTGGTGTGTAAAATGTTCAAGAGTTCCAAAGTGAAGTGCATTACACACAGGTCCCCCCATGAGGCCTGTTGCATTACTCGGCCGCCCATCGCCTCTCATCAGGGCCAGCTTGGCTGAGGCCTACTTAGCAGTGTGAATATTTCATGGCCTCTTCTCCCCCGCCTATACCACCCTGTCGCTTTCTGTTTGGATGTACATCTAAGGACCGCCGTGCCTCCACCCAACTCAGCCCCACAGCCCATGCGTTATTCAGGGACCTTTCCACATCTCCTCATGTCGCTCTCCATCCCACCCTCCCACACTCCGTTGCCTGCCCTCTCCTTACTTTCTTCTCTCTATCTCTCCCACTCCTCTCTGATTCTAAAAACAGGTGAAAGGCAGGCTCTCTGAGCTGTAGAGGATGAAGAGGAGGGAGGGAAAGAAGGAGGAAGAAGAGGGGGAAGAGGGCAATGACAGCACAGTTCTTACAGATCTCCTACTCACCTGCCATCTCCCTTTCTATACTTTCTGATCCCTTACAATATTTAGGGTTATATGTGTTTCCTCTGAGTTGAAGATAACAGAGATGATGAAAGATTAGATGATGAACACAAGGTCTTGTAAATCTCTTCATGTATGTACCTCTCTCTCACTTTGTCTATCACAAACAGAGGAGGAGGAGACCAGAGCAAAAAGGATGACATGTTTTGCCTGAAATCAACTGTGAAACAAAAGATTCCACTGAGTAGAAAGATATCCCTATGTAAATCGTTGGGCCTTCAAGAACTTCAAAATAATGTTGAAATAACTATTCTGTATAACATATTCGATTCTAATATATATAAACTCATTCAAAAAAAGAAACGTCCACTCACTGTCAACTGCATTTATTTTGTAGCAAACTTAACGTGTAAATATTTGTATGAACATAACAAGATTCAACAACTGAGACATAAACTGAACAATTTCCACAGACATGTGACTAACATAAATGGAAAAGGGAGAGGTCAAAATCAAAAGTAACAGTCAGTATCTGGTATGGTCACCAGCTGCATTAAGTACTGCAGTGCGTCTCCTCATAGACTGCACCAGATTTGCCAGTTCTTGCTGTGAGATATTACCCCACTCTTCCACCAAGGCACCTGCAAGTTCCCGGACATTTCTGGGGGGAATGGCCCTAGTCCTCACCATCAGATCCAACAGGTCCCAGTCATGCTCAATGGGATTGAGATCCGGGCTCTTCGCTGGTCATGGCAGAACACTGACATTCCTGTCTTGCAGGAAATCATGCACAGAACGAGCAGTATGGCTGGTGGCATTGTCATGCTGGAGGATCATGTCGGGATGAGCCTGCAGGAAGGGTACCACATGAGGGAGGAGGATGTCTTCCCTGTAACGCACAGCCTCCTTGCAGAATGCCTAAGGCACGTTCACGCAGATGAGCAGGGACTCTGGGCATCTTTCGTTTGGTGTTTTTGAAAGTCAGTAGAAAGGCCTCTTTAGTATCCTATGTTTTCATAACTGTGACCTTAATTGCCTACTGTCTGTAAGCTGTTAGTGTCTTAATGACCGTTCCACAGGTGCATGTTCATTAATTGTTTATGGTTCATTGAACAAGCATAGGAAACAGTATTTAAACCCTTTACAATGAAGATCTGTGACGTTATTTTGATTTTTACGAATTATCTTTGAAAGACAGGGTCCTGAAAAAGGGATGTTTATTTTTTTGCAGAGTTTATAATATTATATACTGCATTTGTATTTGTATCATCCCAACCCACAGTCATTGCAATTCTGTTCCAAAACAAAGCAGTTTTGACAGTATTTTTAAGTACTTCCACAGTGTTGACTCTGACCTTGAGCCTCTTTGGAAAATCATTGGCAACACCTTCCTGCTCCAGTTGTACATTGACACTTGGGTTACACAAGAAAAATGACACTGCATTAGTGGGGGAAAGTCAATAAGATCAGGGCACCGGCCCGTATTTACAAAGCGTCTCAGAGTAGGAATGCTGATCTAGGATCAGTTTGGCCTTTTAGATTATGACAAATAAGAGGGGGGGGGGAGATCATAGATTAGCACTCATACTCTAAGACACTTTATGGATGACAGACAGACAGACAGACAGACAGACAGACAGACAGACAGACAGACAGACAAAGAACCCCTTTCATTTGCAGCAAATAGTGGAAGGGGCTGCTTCTCTGAGTGAAATTCCACTTTTTACTCATCAACTGCCCTTACATGAAGACAGGGCATCACATACCAGTCGTGTGCCATTCGATTTTCAGCGCTCTAGGTAACATCCCAGCTAGCACATTTGGTTTCTTGGAAGTTGTGGCAACATATGTTTTTGGTTTCACGTTGGTTGTGAAAACAAAGACAGTTTCCTGACTGGTAAAACATTTTTTTTTTTAAACATTCTTAGAACAGAAGTGAACATTCACCTGTTCTGGGAATGTTTGTTTTTGGCTTCCACTGAGGTTCTGAGAAGGTTTTACTCCGGTTCCTTACCAGTTTTCCTGGGAGGTTTTAATAAAGATCTGAGAATAGAAATTATAGGTATTTTGAAGTTAATTAAAGAACATTCTCTAAATGTTGTGAAAGTTTTGTTATGGTTATTATAGAACGTTTTCTTAACACTCTAAGAGCAAAATGTATAACATACCCACATGCTTCAAGATGTCCACAATCATCCCGTGCCCAAAAAAGGGAAAGTAACTGAACTGAATGACTACCGACCAGTAGCACTCAACCCTCTCCAATTCGCCTACCGCCCTGACAGATCCACAGATGACACAATTGCCATTGCACTGCACAATGTCATTACCCACCTGGACAAAAGGAATTCATATGTGAGGATGCATTTCATCGACCACAGCTCAGCCTTCAATACCATAGTGCCCTATAAACTCATTGCAAAGTGTGCATCCTCAGTCCCATCCTGTATTCCCTGTATACCCATGACTGTGTGCCTCACACAGTTCCAACTCCATCATCAAGTTCGCAGACAACACGACAGTAGTAGGCCTGAATGCCAACAACGACGAGACAGCCTACAGGGAGGAGGTAGGCACTCTGACAGTGTGATGCCAGGTAAACAACCTCTCCCTAAACGTCAACAAAACAAAGGAGCTGATTGTGGACTTCAGGAGGATCCAGGCTGGACACGCCCCCATCCTCATCAACTGAGCCTCGGTGGAGACGGTCCATAACTTCAAATTCGTCAGTGTATACATCTCAGAGAAGCTGAAATTATCCAACCAGATGGACACAGCAGTGAAGAAAGCACGACCACAACTCTTCAACCTCAGGATGCTGAAGAGATTTGGCCTGTTGCCGAGGGCCCTCACAGTGTTCTACAGGAGCACCAGCAAGATCGTACTGTCAGTCTGCATCCCAACAAGGTGCTTCAGAGGGTGATACGCACAGCCAAGCGCACCATTGGTGTTGCAGGAAGGCCAAGATCATCAGGGACCCCAGCCCCCCAAGCCATGCCCTGTTCTCCCCGCTTCCATCACTCAGACGGGGGCAGTACAGGAGCATGTCAAAGACTGGAAGAGTGGTTTCTACCCCCAGACCATCAGGCTGACACCATTAGTCAGCTACCCACTCCTCCCTTCAACTCCCCCTATGGACCCCCCCCCCCCCCCCCCCTGGTCAATACTTTACCTGCTGCTCCCCTTATGGACATTTTACTCCTTTACTCTGCCCACACTCCAATGACATTCATCACTGTTGCAGTTGTTAATGTATAGTTGAAGTCAGAGGTTTACATACACCTTGTCCAAATTCAGTTCTGCCCAAAAATGTTCTATGGTATTGCGGTCTGTGCTTTGTGATGGCCACTCCAATACCTTGACTTTGTTGTCCTTAAGCCATTTAGCCACGACTTTGGAAGTATGCTTGGGGTCATTGTCCATTTGGAAGGCCCATTTGCAACCAAGCTTTAACTTCCTGACTGATGTCTTGAGATGTTGCTTCAATATATCCAAATACTTTTCCTTTCTCATGATGCCATTTATTTTGTGAAGTGCACCATTCCCTCCTGCAGCAAAGCACCCCCACAACATGATGCTGCCACCCCCGTGCTTCACGGTTGGGATGGTGTTCTTTGGCTTGCAAGCCTCCCCCCTTTTCCTCCAAACATAATGATGGTCATCATGGCCAAACAGTTCTATTTTTGTTTCATCAGACCAGAGGATATTTCTCCAAGAATTACAATCTTTGTCCCCATGTGCAGTTGCAAACTGTAGTCTGGCTTTTTTATGGCGGTTTTGGAGCAGTGGCTTCTTCCTTGCTGAGCGGCCGTTTATGCAGTTTATGTCAATATAGGACTATTTTTACTGTGGATATAAATACTTTTCTACCAGTTTCCTCCAGCATCTTCACAAGGTCCTTTGCTGTTGTTCTGGGATTGATTTGCACTTTTCGCACCAAAGTACATTCATCTCTAGGAGACAGAACTCGTCTCCTTCCTGAGCGGTTTGACGGCTGCATGGTCCCATGGTGTTTATACTTGCGTATTATTGTTTGTTTTGATGAACATGGTACCTTCAGGCGTTTGGAAATTGCTCCAAAGGATGAATCAGACTTGTGGAGGTCTACAATTGTTTTCTGAGGTCTTGGCTGATGTATTTTGACTTTCCCATGATGTCAAGCAAAAAGGCACTGAGTTTGAAGGTAGGCCTTGAAATACATCCACAGGTACACCTCCAATTGACTCACATTATGTCAATTAGCCTATCAGAAGCTTCTAAAACCATGACATAATTTTCTGGAATTTTCCAAGCTGTTTAAAGTCACAGTCAACTTAGTGTATGTAAACGTCTTACCCACTGGAATTGTGATACAGTTAATTATAAGTTAAATAATCTGTCTGTAAACAATTTTTGGAAAAATGACTTGTGTCATGCACAAAGTAGATGTCCTAACCGACTTGCCAAAACTATAGTTTGTTAACAAGAATTTTGTGGAGTGGTTGAAAAACTAGTTTCCAACCTAAGTGTATGTAAACTTCCGACTTCATCTGTATATTATTATTTCAATCTTTATGATAATACAATAAAAATAATTTCACTTGGTCCCCACACCCGCTCAATGGTCATTTAGTCTGACTACTGCTTCCCCTGTGGTCATTCCCCCGCACTCTCCCAACAGTCTTTACTTTGCCTCCATCCCAATGGACATATATTTATCACTGCTATTATGATGCAGTTATGATGCTATTTCTATTGTTTGTTTGTTTTTACCATTTTCATTGTTTTTATTTATTTCACTTAGTTCACTGGTTCCTCTAAAAGGTTTCTTCCAAGGTTCCTGCCTTTCTAGGGAGTTGTTCCTAGCCACTGCTAGGCTGGGTATCTGTGTAAGCATTTTGTGACAACTACTGATGTAAAAAGGGCTTTATAAAATAATTGGGATTGATTGAGTAACAAGATAGAGGTTAGAGAGCATTTGGTGACGCTGATAATGGAATGTATATGTTTTTAAATAATGTTTTCTGAACGTTAAACTTTTTCTTGTGTTTTTTGATGAAAAGTTTTCTTCAAAGTTTTTGGAACGTTCCCAGAATATTGCCAAGAACTGACATAAAGAGAACCATACATTCTCTGAACGTTTTGAAAACATTGCCTAAGTCACACCATTTTTGAGAAGGTTCCCAGAATGTAGAAAAAATATGACATTTAAATAGAACTGCAGAACAACGTTGTTTCTTAACGTTCTCGGAACATTACCAACAATTCAATTAAATGTAACCATGTTAGACATTTTAGGAAATGTTCTGGTGTACTATTTAAATTCCACGAAATAATGTTTTTTTTGTCAAGTTCCTTAAATGTGCTGAGAATGTTCCAAAGCCAAGCAACTGTACTGCACCATTCTTAGAAAGTTGTGGGATGGTTGTATGCAAAAGAAGCATAGGACAACTATGCACACTCACCAGGCTCTAAGAAACATATGGTTTTCAGAACATTATGTGCTAGCTGGGAATACTGCACAGAAAATCATACAATCTGGGAACAAGGCCAAATTATTACATATGTTTGACCCTTCGTACATAAAATGTACTTAATCATCATCACAATCTTCATCCTCTTCATTCTGAAAAGCCATGCTGAAAAGCCAACAATTAGAGCAATATTAGTTGTAATATGTAAGTACATTGGAGGGTGTACAATGCAGTAAGTTACTGGGTACCAGTGGAGGCTGCTGAGAGGAGGACGGCTCATAATAATGGCTTGAACAGAGTGAATGCAATGGCATCAAGCCATGTGTTTGATGTATTTGATACCATTCCACTGATTCCGCTCCAGCCATTACCACGAGCCATTCCTCCCCAATTAAGGTACCACCAACCTCCGGTGCTGGGTACAGTACAGTCTATATTGAAACTAGTGCCCCAGGACACTACAGATTCTGTGTGTGTGTGCTGCTCTCTACTGGAGAACAGAGAAAATGCTTGGGGATGTCAATAAGAGCAATGGATGTGAAAGACTGCACATTGGGAAGAATCTCAATTGCATTTCCTTGATTCCTCGTGTCCTTGGCTCCTTCTCAAAACCCATTGGATGAGAAGGTCAGAACATCCAATGGGGTTTGAGAAGGATAAGGGAGGACAGGGGGAATCAAGGAAATGCAATTGAGATTCTCCCATGCTACACAAACCATGCATATAGTTGGCTGTGCAGAGGAGGCTGGTGGGAGGAGCTATAGGAGGACGGGCTCATTATAATAGCTGGAATGTAATTAATGGAATGGAGCCAAACATGTGGTTTCCATATGTTTGATGTGTTTGATACCGTTCCATTTATTCCCTTCCAGCCATTAGAAGGAGCCCATCCTCCTATAGTTCCCCCCACCAGCCTCCTCTGAGGTTGTGTACAGTAGCTTCTTGTGCAGTGAATTTACATAGTATGAATTAAATAGAAGAAAAGGTCTTTACAGGGGTGAGTTTTCAAATGTGGCATTAGCCTGATACCAGGAAGTTGGAGAAGGAGATACCTAAGCCCCATCTCTCCCTATAACAGCCTCTGTGGGAAAGAGGGGGTATTGGTCTTAAGGGTCCATGCCCCTAGAAGCTTTTGTAGGTCCTCCTGCCTCTTCAGCCTCACTTTCCCACCCTGACGTCACCTAGCTGGGGTAGACATAGAGAGAGCGAGACCGAGGGCCAGACGACTGGTGGTGAGGAATATGATATGCTTTTTTGGCAGGCTATCGCATGGATGTGTATGACTGGGTTTAGCAAGCAGTGCAATGCAAAAGAGGCTACAAACAAACTATGATGTTCATTCTCACAAAAGATGTGATAATGATGTATTATGAGGCAAAGGGGGTTTACTGTGATTTGTATACGATGTGTCAATCTCATGCTATTAACCCTACTCCTTTGTGTGTAAGCCCCCCCCCCCCCTGTTTTATTGTCACATACACTGGATAGGTGCAGTGAAATGTGCTGTTGTACAGGGTCAGCAATAGTAGTATGGCACCCCTGGAGCAAATTCTGTCAGCATGTTGGCTTGGGTATTCCAACCAACAACCTTTCGGTGACTGGTCTAGCGCTCTAACTGCTAGAATATTTGCAGCCCCAAATCCATCCTGGACTCAGGGTTAGACGTAACATAGTAAATGTGAGTCCGGAACACTCCAATTAGTATGATATGTTACGTTTTGTATGGTATGTATCCGAGATGGAAACTCAAGTCTGAGACTCGGACTCGAGTGGCACTTCTTAGGGCTGAGATCCCGCTAACGTGATCGATATGACAACAGCCAGTGAAAGTGCAGGGCGCCAAATTCAAAACAACAGAAATCTCATAATTAAAATTCCTCAGACATACAAGTATTTCACACAATTTTGAAGATACACTTCTTGTTAATCCCACCACAGTGTCCGATATAGGCTTTACGGCAAAAGCACCACAAACAATTGTTAGGTCAGAGCCAAGTCACAGAAAAACAGAGACATTTTTCCAGTCAAAGAGAGGAGTCACAAAAATCAGAAATAGAGATAGAATTAATCACTAACCTTTGATGATCTTCGTCAGATGACACTCATAGGACTTCATGTTACACAATACATGTATGTTTTGTTCGATAAAGTTCATATTTATATAAAACAATCTCAGTATACATTGGTGAATTATGTTCAGTAGTTCCAAAACATCTGGTGATTTTGCAGAGAGCCACATCAATTTACAGAAATACTCATTATAAATGTTGATGACAAGTGTTATACATGGAACGTTAGATACACTTCTCCTTAACTTTTTATGGCTGCAGGGGCAGTATTGAGTAGCTTGGATGAAAATGTGCCCATTGTAAACGGCCAGCTCCTCAGTCTCAGTTGGTAATATATGCATATTATTATTAGTATTGGATAGAAAACACTCTAAAGTTTCCAAAATTGTCAAAATATTGTCTGTGAGTATAACAGAACGGATATTGCAGGCGAAACCCTGAGGAAAATCAAAGCAGAAAGTGGCTTCTATTTTGAAAACTCCATGTTCCATAGCCTCCCTTTTCTCCATTTAAAGGGATATGAACCAGACTCCTTTTACTTCAAGGTGTCAATAGTCTTCAGACATAGTTTCAGGCTTTTATTTTGAAAAATGAGCCAGAACGATAACATCGCGTCAAGTGGTCACATGAGTTTTGCTCGCGCAACAGAGTTTGGATAGGTATTGCTTTTCCCTCTCCTACTGTGAAAGACATTTGCGGTTGATATATTATCGATTATATATTTTAAAAACAACCTGAGGATTGATTGTAAAAAAACGTTTCACATGTTTCTGTGGACATTATGGAAGCTATTTGGAATTTGTCTGCGTTGTCGTGACTGCTCTTTCCTGTGGATTTCTGAACATAACGCAACGCAACAAACAAACGGAGGTATTTTGGATCTAAAAATAATCTTTATGGAACAAAAGGAACATTTGTTGTGTAACTAGGAGTCTCGTGAGTGAAAACATCCGAAGATCATCAAAGGTAAACGATTAATTTGATTGCTTTTCTGATTTCCGTGTCCTAGCTACCTGATGCTAAGTGTACTTAATGGTTTATCGTGCGATCGATAAATTTACACAAACGATTGGATTGCTTTCGCTGTAAAGCATCATTTCAAAATCTGACACGACAGGTGGATTAACAAAAGGCTGAGCTGTGTTTTCCTATATTGCACTTGTGATTTCATGAAAATAAATATTTATAGTAATATTTATTGTATGTAGCGCTATGCTATTCAGCGGTTGTTGATGGCACTTATCCCGATATCGGGATTATAACCATAACAAGTTAATGCAACCGCTGTATCAGATTTAAAAAAAGCTTTACGGAAAAAGCAAAACCATGCAATAATCTGAGTACGGTGCTCATAGACCAAACAAGCCAAAAAGATATCCGCCATATTGTGCAGTCAACAGAAGTCAGAATTAACATTATAAATATTCACTTACCTTTGATGATCTTCATCAGAATGCACTCCCATGAATCCCAGTTCCACAATAAATGTTTGTTTTGTTCGATAATGTCCATAATTTATGTTAAAATTCCTCCTTGTTGTTAGCGCGTTCGGCCCAGTAATCCAACTTCATGATGCACGAGCAGACCAAAAGTCCAAAAGTTATGTTACAGTCCATAGAAACATGTCAAACGAAGTATAGAATCAAACAAATATGTTTTTAACATAAATCTTCAATAATGTTCCAACCGGATAATTCCTTTGTCTGTAGAATTGCGATTGAACAGAGCTCGCTCTCAAGTGAACGAGCGTCACGAGCTCAAGAAATTCTGGCAGACCTCTGACTCATTCCCCTCTCATTCAGCCCCACTTCACAGTAGAAGCATCAAACAAGGTTCTAAAGACTGTTGTCATCTAGTGTAAGCCTTGGGAAGTGCAACATTACCAATATCCCACTGTATCTTCAATAGGGAATAAGTTGAAAACCTCAGATTTCCCACTTCCTGGTTAGATTTTTTTCTCAGGTTTTTGCCTGCCATATGAGTTCTGTTATACTCACATACATCATTGAAACAGTTTTAGAAACTTCAAAGTGTTTTCAATCCATATATAATATGCATATATTAGCAACTGGGACTGAGTAGCAGGCAGTTTACTCTGGGCACCTCTGGGC
This sequence comes from Oncorhynchus mykiss, assembly GCF_013265735.2. Lineage (NCBI taxonomy): Eukaryota > Metazoa > Chordata > Actinopteri > Salmoniformes > Salmonidae > Oncorhynchus > Oncorhynchus mykiss. Next base: position 53,552,417 of record NC_048566.1, on the reverse strand, counting down.
ACCTCATTCATCCAAGCTACTCAATACTTCCCCCAGCCATAAGAAGAACTTCTTGATGCACCCATTCCGTTAGCGGGATCATTTTCGTCAACATCCACTGAATTGCAGAGCGCCAAATTCAAATTAAATTACTAAAAATATTTAATTTTCATGAAATCACAAGTGCAATATAGCAAAATACAGCATAGCTTGTTGGTAAGCCACCTGGAGTGTCAGATTTCAAAAAAGCTTTTTGGCGAAAGCATACCAAGCTTTTATGCAAGGACATCTCTCTCAGCAGACAAATCATTACAAACAGCTAGCAGCCAAGAAGATTGGTCACGAGAGTCAGAAAAGCAATAAAATTAATCGCTTACCTTTGATGATCTTCAGATGTTTGCACTCATGAGACTCCCAGTTACACAATAGATGTTCCTTTTGTTCCATAAAGATTATTTTTATATCCAAAATACCTCCGTTTGGTTGGCGCGTTATGTTCAGAAATCAACAGGCTCGAGCGGTCACGACTGGGCAGACGAAAATTCCAAATAGTATCCATAAAGTTCGTAGAAACATGTCAAACGTTTTTTTATAATCAATCATCAGGTTATTTTTACAAAAAATAATCGATAATATTTTAACCGGACTGTACCTTCTTCAATAGGAGAGAGAGAGAAAATGTCTGCTCCAAGCTGTTACGCATGCAAAACGCTGCTGGCACCCTGCCATACAATGACGCAATGTGATCTTTCTCGCTCATTTTTCAAAATAAAAGCCTGAAACTATGTCTAAAGACAGTTCACAACATGTGGAAGCCATAGAAAAAGAAATCTGGTTGATATCCGTTTAAATGGAGCGAAGGCAGGCAATGGAACAGAGAGCTTTCAGGAAAAACAGCACTTCCGGGTTGGATTTCCCTCAGGTTTTCACCTGCAATATCAGTTCTGTTATACTCACAGACAATATTTTGGACAGTTTTGGAAACTTTAGAGTGTTTTCTATCCTAATCTGACAATTATATGCATATTCTAGATTCTGGGCCTGAGAAATAGGCAGATTCATTTGGATACGTTTTTCATCCAAACATCAAAATACTGCCCCCTACACTCAACAGGTTTTAATTCACAAAGACAATTACTTAGACTCGTGATCAATTGACTTGAGACTTGACTTGGACTCTAGATGAGAGACTTGTGAACAATGTAAGTCAGTACTGGGATAAGTTTTTGTTGTGCATTCTGTCAGATAACATGGAACAGGCGGCGTTGTAACACAGAGAAAGTAGTTTAATACAGAGGGCTAAAAGGCGTTCTAGAACGTCTGCGTTCTGCAAAACAATTGCAGACAAGGATGTATCTATTTCAATGGGAGGATAGTGGTTACTCATATTTGCACTTTTTCCTAATTTTATTTAATTTATTTAACCTTTATTTAACCAGATAGGCCAGTTGAGAACAAATTCTCATTTACAACTGCGACCTGTCCAAGATAAAGCAAAGCAGTGCGACACAAACAACAACACAGAGTTACACATAGAATAAACAAACGTACAGTAAATAACACAATAGAAAAGTCTATATACAGTGTGTGCAAATAATGTAAGATTAGGGAGGTAAGGCAATAAATAGGCCATAATGGCAAAATAATTAGACACTGGAGTGATAGATGTGCAGAAGATGAATGTGCAAGTAGAGATACTGGGGTGCAAAGGAGAAAAAATAAATAATAATAACAATATGGGGATGAGGTTGTTGGGTGGGCTATTTACAGTTGGGCTATGTTACAGGTGCAATGATCTGTAAGCTGCTCTGACGGCTGATGCTTAAAATTAGTGAGGGAGATATGAGTCTCCAGCTTCAGGGATTTTTGCAGATCGTTCCAGTCATTGGCATCAGAGAACTGGAAGGAAAGGCGGCCAAAGAGGAATTGGCTTTGGGGGTGACCAGTGAAGTATACCTGCTGGAGCGCGTGCTACGGGTGGGTGCTGCTATGGTGACCAGTGAGCTGAGATAAGGTGGGGCTTTACCTAGCAAAGACTTATAGATGACCTGAAGCCAGTGGGTTTGGAGACGAATATGAAGCAGCCAACGAGAGCATACAGGTCACAGTAGTGGATAGTATATGAGGCTTTGGTGACATAATGGATGGCACTGTGATGGAGGCTATTTTGTAAATGACATCGCCGAAGTCAAGGATCGGTAGGATAGTCAGTTTTATGAGGGCATGTTTGGCAGCATGAGTGAAGGATGCTTTGTTGCAACAACAAAAAAGCGCCAATTCTAGATTTAATTTTGGATTGGAGATGCTTAATGTGAGTCTGGAAGGAGAGTTTATAGTCTAACCAGACACCTAGGTATTTGTAGTTGTCCAGATATTCACATAAGTCAGAACCGTCCAGAGTAGTGATGCTGGACGGCGGGCAGGGATCGGTTGAAGAGCATGCATTTAGTTTTACTTGCATTTAAGAGCAGTTGGAGGCCACGGATTGATTGAGCGGACATTGTGTATGCTATTGCTCTAAAGATCGGAACATTAAAATGCAAGCAAAAGTTAGCTATCGTTTATCATACCATATCATGTCATATTTAAATTTTATGCTGTAAATTATATAATTATGACAGTGTTTGGCAACTAATGAAATTGTCCAAAAAAGAATGTAGTAAATTTCTGTTTATTATTATTTATTTTTTTAAGAGGACATGGTTTCACATTGACTGTTGACCTAGTGAATCATCTTAGTAAACTTAAAGAGCAACTATTTTGTTTATTTTATTTTAAAAATAGGTAATTGGACTGGACTAGGTGTCATATTTAATACATTTTTCTGGCCACCATGAAGAAAGTATAAGATGTTTCTGAAGAGGTTTAGCCACGCTAAAATGCCTTAAAGTCTTGAGACTCGACTTAGACTTGGCCCTAAAAGACTTGAGACATGACTTGGACTCACCTCAAAGACTTGTGAACATCTCTGGGATGTATTATTTGTGGCTATCCATCATCCATTTCATATGATATGTTACGAATTACAATTCATATGATATGTTCTGTATTTGCAAAGCAAATTATATTTTACAAATTCCAATTTGTTGTGACTTAACCTTAGCTAGGTGGCTAGGTAGCTAACGCTAACATTAGCTAGGTGACTAATGTTAGCAAGGCTAGGTTTTAGGGTTGGGGTTAGGGTTAAGGTTAGGGATAGGAGTTAGGTTAAAGGGTTAAGGTTCGGGGAAAGTTTAGAAAACATGCTAAGTATTTGCAACGTAGCTAAAACATAGTAAGTCGTTCCAAAGTTGCTAATTAGCTAAAGTTGTCCGTGATGAGATTTGAACGCGCAACCGTTTGGTTGCTACACGTTCGACATTCATTTTTTTTGCCTTTTCTTTTAAAAAGCCACAAATTCCTTTGAAAATTATCTATGTGGCATCGATATAAGTCAAAAACAGTTATAGTGTAAATAGGATAATTTTAGTCATAAAGTCAGTCTCGTATAAAACGGAGTTTGGAATATCATTGTGTCACAACAGATGAACGAAGGTTGGGTTTTGATTTGACGATGTCCATTTGCCCACTAACATGGGGTGAACAGCTACTGTGATTGTTCTCTATCCAATAGCCTAGACAGTGCAACAGACCTGCTCAGCAGCTCAGATTGCGCATTGCGCATTTCTTTACTTGAGAAATACTGCACCAAACACCTTAGTTAGATGTAAAATTGGGAACTAAAACACCCTCTGCAAATACGTCAAAATTAATTACAGATTTCTTGAGTCATCTTAGATTCATTCTGGGGATTGTGAGGAAGTGAAATGAGGTAGAAACATTATCAACCAAACACACCTCCAAGACTGAAATCTTGTTTATCAAATGAGCAAAAGAAAAAGACACATGCCAATCGGCGTGTTGTTAGGGTTGGTAAAAACTTTCCAGTACTCACCTCCATCCTTCCCCCTTTCCCAAGGCAAATGGATGAGTAGCCAATACAGGCCTAGTATTGCCACAAATAACAGTCCTTCCTTTGTAATGTCTTGGCAGCATATTGCATGTATGCCAACCACATATTTTCCCTACCGTCATATCCAATTTCAGTACCCAATTGGTCACTATCTGTGATATCCTTAACATTAATTACCTGGATAGGGTTTGGTATTTTGGTTGGTGGAGACAGGGTTGGGCCTGGAGTGGTGGAGGAGTGTTTCTGGGTCTGGCTCTGGTTTGTCTGGGACCGCTGTGGCTCAGGCAGCACTTTTACAGAGAACACATCCATTGTGTCAGCCCCATTCCTTTCCAGACCAAGGGTATAGGTTCCTGCATCAGAAAGCTTAATGGACCTAAATGGTTAGTAGGATTTCATCACCTTTACAGAGTTCAACAGTACTCCCAGGTTTTCCCCATATCTTGGAAAACCTATCCACCTTTGTGGGATCCCCTATGTTATAAGGATACCCTATTCTCCAATCCCAGAACTATCCCAAATTGGTTATCATGTAATCCCCATACGGACACCCTCCCCCATTACACAGGTACACTGGCACCCTCCTATACACAGGTGTTAAAACCAAACACAAATTACTCAATTTCTTCCCTGCCCTGTTGGCTCAAAATATGTCCCAAATACTTAACATGAGTCTACCATAATTAAAACTTATCCTAGCTAATTTTCACACCACATTCATCAGAGAAAATATAATGACACTTTAATGTAAATTTCACTGCCTTTTTGTATTAAATTACCTTAATAGCAGTATTACAAATTACCCTAGATTCTCCATCCAAATGGCTCTCCAATGAGGCTGATCAGACCACAAAGGAAAGTTACAATGAAGGTCATAAGTCATACCACCCCTCCAAATAAGTTGTTCTTACTATATTAAACAACATTCCTTTATCAAAAGATTTCACCTATTTAATTAAGACTCAGAAAATAAAAACTTTAATATTGTAAGGGATTTCCTCCTCTTCTTCCGAAGAGGAGAGGCGAGAAGGATCGGAGGACCAATATGCGGCGTGGTCCATGGTTCTTTTAATAAGAAATACTACACATGAACACGACTGAAATACAAAAACAATAAAGGTGGAACGAACGAAACCCAAAACAGTACCGTGTGGTGAAAAACACAGACACGGAAACAAACACCCACAAACAAACAGTGAAACCCAGGCTACCTAAGTATGATTCTCAATCAGAGACAACTAATGACACCTGCCTCTGATTGAGAACCATACTAGGCCGAAACATAGAAATCCCCAAATCATAGAAAAACAAACATAGACTGCCCACCCCAACTCACGCCCTGACCATACTAAATAATGACAAAACAAAGGAAATAAAGGTCAGAACGTGACAAATATTTAATATGTGAGTGTACCCCTTTAAGATAGATATCATGTCTCTGGGAAAATGGAAATACTCTATGTTTCATGTAACTCATTCAATCTTTCTCCAAATAAACTCAACCTGCAATCCATTGTGGTTGTTGGTATTGTTGACCTTGTGAACCCCCTCTCTGACCCTGCCAGCTCTCTGAGTTCCTGCGTGTCCCCCATTGGCCTCTCCCCCTTTGGGGTCAAAAAGGTCCCCTACCTCCTGATGACTGCCCACAACTCCATGCCCAGTGACCAAATCCTCCACATCTATAACAGGTGAGGTTAGCCCCTCTGTATGGATCTTGATTGTAGCTTGGCCATCCTGTAGAAGGTGGTTGCCCCCCATACGCATTCCTTTGGGGTGTCATCAATCCCGCCATAGTCTGCACCACAGCAGTAACAGTGTCACTGGTGTTGGCTCCAGAAGGTTGTGGTGCAGGTTGAGGAGTGCTGGTTAGAGGCATCTGTTTTGCTGGCTCATCCTCTGCCAGTTGCTTCTTCAAGACTTTCTTCTGTAGTTGCTTTATTTCATCCTCTTCCTTTCTTTTTCCTTCTCTGCATCTCTCCACATGGTGTTGAGCAATCTCAGTGAATTCCATCACATTCTTCGTAGTGATCCCCACCACTTTTTCACACTCTGTGTGCATCTGGTCCAGCAGCCCTTACATGCGCTGTTCAGAAATAGATGTTTCATCTCATTCTTATCTGGCTCAGCATTCCAGGCCTGTCTCCGCAGGATCCTGGCTTTTTTCATATAAACCGGCACAGTTTCATCCTCTTCTAGGGTCAATGATTTCATCAACTGAGGCCTGGGTTGAGTGGGGTATTTTCTCCTGATGGCAGTCCACATCCCATTGCGGTATTGATCAAATGGAGTCTTTATGGCAAACATCCCTCTCATCCCTGCATCCTTCATGAGTTCACGACATTCCTGGTCCCCCATGCATCTATTCATGACAGCCACCCTGTCTCCTACTGTCAGTTCATCTGCTGTAGTCAGGCTCTCAAAGGCCTTCACCCACCTACATCCAGACTCTTCTGGTAGCGGCAGGGCTTCTACTAGAGTCTGCAAGGCCCTGTGAGCCCAAGGTTTGTATACTGTTTGTCCACCAGGTAGTTGTCTTAGTGGCATCATGTTAGCACCACCCTGTTTGGTCTTACTCCTGGTGTGGTGTGCGGGAGCGGACTGTTGATCCCATAGGCCCCCCTCAAATACATCACAGATTAATCGTTGGTCAAGCTCACACTGTGGGGGCCCAACCCACGGTGTGTCTTCACCATCTTCATATTCCTCTGTTCCTTGGCTGTGCATACCCAGCCTGATGAAATGTACACCTGGCCCCGATGTCAGTGTGCATTGATTCAGCTTAGTCTGTTCCTTACGCCTTATTTCAATCCGTTCCATGTCTTTCAGGATCCGTTCCAGTATTTTCACTGCTCCCTCCTCCTTTCTGAGTTTGTCTTGGAGTTCATTCCATACTCTCCTCTGCTCCTCTTCTTCCTCTTGGGTATTTGTCAGGCTTGTCTCAGTCCATCTGATTCCATTATCAGAGGATCCACTTTCACTCCTGCTGTCTATGCTCATATTTCCTCCTTCCATCTGTACTTTACTTAGTTCAGCCACTCCTCTGCTCAGCTCTCTGGCAGCTTCCACCAGAGCCTGTATTTCTTATTTTCTGCTTTCACTGGCTCGTTGCCAGGACTCTCCATGTTCAGCACCATCTGGTCTTTTTTTATCATTTACGGTAGCCGTGAGGTCCAGCACAGAGACCATTACCCGCGGACCTTCGTAGGGTGGGGGTGAAATAGGGAGTTGCGGGTACAATTTGTTGGGAGTTTTGCTCCTCCCCAATTTGCTCCTCCCCACACATTTTCTTGAGTTTCTCCAATATAGCCAATACTATGCACTCCTTTAATTTAGTCTTCTCCATTGCTTCTTTAATTTAACCTTGGTGGACTCCCCACCCTGTTTCCATTCGGAACAGGTTTAGTTCACTTTCCGCTTCAACGTCTCCAATATCCTACCAGGTTCCCCCTCGACTGGGAGCCCGTTGGGCGTGGCAATTCTGCCCTCTTCTGTCCACTCCCTGTATAGTTTTTCTCCTTTCATCTTCCAGTCCTTTCCATCTTTACCTCCGTTAATTTCCAGTGTTGATTTCAATGTTTTTAACACCTTCTCAGCCTCCTGACTAGTCATTGTTAAGTAAATTTGGGGTGTGTATCATATAATTTTTTGAATTATTTCCAATACCAATTCGCCACCACTTTTTTAATGTCAACGTTGCTACCTCCTTAGTTAATTAACAGTATGATTTCAAGAAATACCCGTAGGTCGTTCAAACTGGTATTAGCTATTCCCACTCAATACCCAATGTACTACATTCATTCAGTGAACTTATCTTATTTCCAATAAAACCCATCTCATTACCCTTAGGTCATTCAAACTGTTATTGTACGCCGACTAATAACTAAATGTACCACAGTCACTCGAGGAACTTGTCTTATTTCCAATATAACACAGGTCTCTTGCCTGTACTATTATCCGTAGATCATTCAGCCCGTCATCAGTACACCGACTGATAACTAATGTACCACAATTATTCGATTTGTCCTTATCAAATCTTCATTCACACCAGTAAGTACGCCGATTCACCCACACACAAACCAGTAGGTACGCCGACCCACCTAGTACATTACATTCGCTGTTATATTTTCGTTCATCCACACTCACACCAGTAGGTTCGCCGACCCACCCTCATATAAACCAGTAGCTTCGCTGAATGACCGAGTACATTACATTCGCAGTTATATTGCCGTTCACCTCACACTGGTTGGTTCGCCGACCCTCCCTCACATAAACCAGTAGCTTCGCCGAACTACCTGGTACATTACATTCACTGTCATACCATAAAAAAGATTGATCAGTTCAAAATTGCATTTACCACAGCATATATGTCATATTCAATTATTTTTTGTCAATTATAGTATTCACATACTTTGGTAACTTACATCAAACAGGTGTTTCACAAAACTAAATTTGGATAACGCCAATATGCAGAACTTTAGTTTTTCACAACAGGTGTCTGCTTACCTTTTTTAGTTGACCGGTCAGGATTTGTGAAACACACCGTTCGACGACAGTACTGGCCAATCGGCTGGCACACCAATGTCCAGCGAAGTCCTTCACCAGATCACGTCGGGGCCACCAATTGTTAGGGTTGCGTCAATTCGAATCTGGTATCAGGATAAATATGACATTGAGTCACCGATTGTATTCTATGTATTTTTTATTAGCTAAGCAATAAGTGGTAAATGCAATTTTCATATATACGGGCTCTCTGTCCCACCTCGCAGGGCAAACAGAGAACTGACTTGTTCCTGACAAAGAAATTATAAATATACTCTGACAGAGGTGGTTCCTGCTTCCGAGCCGGCCTGTCAGAGTAGAGACTGGGCGTGGTTTAGACTCACCCAGCCTATTGTTGATTGTTGGCGCAGAGGCTGGTCCCAGCCCCCTAAGCGCTTCAGCGGTCAGTCGTTGTAGCTGTGTAGAATATACAGTTATCAGGCACCTGGCTCCTGTTATCTAACAAAATACAGTTTGTTCTCGCAACACTACGTTCTGAATGTGCCCCCCCCAACTCATTGCACAGTTCCTGTCTTCATGTCATTCTGTATTTTTCCATCATGAGAAAGGCCCATGGCCCTGAAACTGTTAACATTGTCTCAAGTCAGCTATGTTGCATAACACATACATCCACACAAGCCAACAGCAGATAATATTCAATCACATATGATATGGTAACGGGCTATAGTGCATAACACAGAACCTCACAGTGTTCAGTGGCTCTTTAAGTAACCTGTCTTATGTAACCATACCAAAAAATAAATAACTTTACCAAACGTAACGTATCATACTAATTTGAGTGTCTCGTATTTACTATATTACGTCTAGTCTATGAGACCAGGCTGCCAAATCACTAGCATGCCTCTGATTACCTGCTTGGCTCCAGTTATGAGGGATGGGTGCTCCTTTTTCTCTATCCACCTGCACGCCATACCAGCCAGAGCTCCAGCTGCAAGTGCTGACACAGTCACATGCTACCACAATAGCTAGCTACCAATCTAGCAGAACCAGTGACAAAGCAAGCACCGATGAGAAGTAGACGAATAGAAGCAGACTGCGGCCACATATACTCCAAAATGTGCAGCACCAGTGTTGCCAATTTAGCGACTTTGTCGCTATATTTAGCGAGTATTCAGACCCCTTTAGCAACACATTTTCAAAAAATTGACGAGCAACAAATCTAGCATCTTTTTCTGGTGTTATTGGAGACTTTTGGAGACTCTGCCTTGAAAGCAAGTATCGTTCTTACTCTTCTCAACGAGCAGCAGGTGCTGCCGTGGAACCCAACCCGGCCCAAAGCACTCACAGGCACAAAGCAACCCAACCCGGCCCAAAGCACTCCCACTCCCAGCGCAGCAGTCCCTCCCAGCTGCAGTCAGAGCAGGAGATGTTCACCGCTCCGAGTCCAGACTGCAAAATAATCCCACATGCAGGAAGCCGCCGCAGGCTGATCCCGCCCTGGTTTACATTCAGGGCGGGATGTAAATGTAAAATGTTCTTTGTCTAAAATAAATCACTACATTTGACTCACACAGCCTCAGTCACTTACTCACCTTGTCCACTGTGTGTGTGTGCCTCTCTGTGACATAAGCTAAAAATCTAGCTGGCTAGCTCATCATGTCTCAGTCTAAACTGTACACTCAAAAATACAGAAAGGAGTGGGAATCTGACTTGTTCCTGACAAGGTTCTGGCCTTTCTAGGGAGTTTTTCCTAGCCACCGTGCTCCTACACCTGCATTGCTTGCTGTTTGGGCTTTTAGGCTGGGTTTTTGTACAGCACTTTGAGATATCAGCTGATGTAAGAAGGGCTTTATAAATAAAATATGTTTTTTTTTTCTGGGTCCGGATCCGGTTAGCACTCTGCCAGTTGAGATATTTACCGAACATCCAAACAGATCCGCAGACAGCGCCATCAATAAATGAGGGATATTGTCCAAATACTATTCCTTGTGTTTCGATGTATAGCAACTTTATAATATATATATTTTTTTGGGGGGGGGGGGGTGGGGGGGTTAGGCTACTTTCCAAAAACAATAACTGTCCACCTCATGGTTCAGCTGTCAGAGATTTGAGCACTAAATGAATCAGGGAATTGCATGCATAGGCCTACAGGCTTAAGTGTCCACTGGATGATATTAATGTAAAAAAAGATATAGCTTTTATATAAAGGAAGATAAACTTAGGCCTAGCCCCAGAGAGATACATAGAGACATGCCAGTGGCATGGGGCAGCAGGGTAGCCTAGTGGTTAGAGCGTTGTAACCGGAAGGTTGCAAGTTCAAACCCCTGAGCTAACAAGGTACAAATCTGTCGTTCTGCCCCTGAACAGGCAGTTAACCCACTGTTCCTAGGCCGTCATTGAAAATAAGAATTTGTTCTTAACTGACTTGCCTAGTAAAATAAAATGCTACGACACCGACATGCATTTCTTTATGTCCGATGGCTACTGCGTCTGTTATACAGATATAGATGTACAGGAAGCTAATTCATTCATTTTCGATCAGAATATTTTGCATAAAGATAAGCATTATCGTAGTAACTCTGGTACGCCTGAAACATTCTTCCTCACCTCAAGTTAAACTTAGAGTCAGATGGAGTACTGTTGCACTTACGGTAGCTAAAGCTTCATAATAGCTACACCTAACCTTCACAAATGTTTCTAAACTTTATTAGCGTAATATCAAAGGTAAAGGTAAATATCAAAGGTAAATATTGCGGTAAACACAGCATTACAGTTGGAATTTAATTTGGCCAAAGAGAATGACTGGTTAAAACCTTCACAAAAGGCAAGTGCCTACCATACCCAACAAATGACAGAAATATGCTAATGTTATTTATATTACAACATACATACATAGAACCTGTCTTAAACTAAATACGTAGCACACAAAAAATACAGATCAAATTTAATTTAGCCAATAAAAATGTCGTCTCAACAGAATGAAACAAAACCGTTTTTTTTTAAATATTTAAATAATTTTTTGATGAATAAATATGGTTACAATAATAACAATTATATACAATAATAATAATGATAACATAAATGATTATACATAAATATAAGTTCCAAAATTGCATCCCTACCTGAATAGGGAGTTGCGCAGTAGCCTGCATTCTTCTCATTTTAGTACACTACAATATTATAACTTAGATTAAATGCCCCTTTAAGTAATTTTACTATAGGCATACTATTTTCCCTCTAATTTTTGTTTTACTAGGCCAAGGCTCCTCTGTTGCTCTGTCCCTCCTCATCTGCAAGCGCAGATGCACTTAAGGTGTAAGAGAATGGTGCTGAAGCGCGAATTCGATGTGGAGGCTATGATAGACAGCCTCTCTTGGACAATTTGGCCTGCTACAATTTTATTTATCTGGTTTAAAAATGTTTATCAGCCAAATGCAGGCAATTACGAGCTAAGTGAAACCCTGGAGCATTCTCCCGTCAGAGTTGTTTCCATTATTTTGCGTTGTTGCAGATAAAAGTCTGAGTAACTACGTAGTGCACATAAAGAGACCTTGAGGTTAAATTCCCATGTATCGAATAAAAAATACAAGTTAAATGGGTTTCCATCGCATTTTCACCTCTAGGCATACTGATGGTTTTGTAGCAAAAAAATTGATTTGGTATAGCGAATGTATCGGCACTCTGGTATTGGCACGTGTGCTCTAGCCAACAGCTCGCGTATACAGTGCAGGTTTAGCCTACGACATGATGAGATTATTATGGACAAAGGTGCGAGATTAGTTTTATGTGTGAAATGGCAGCCGAGCATCAATCCCCATGTCACCAGAATAAGACCCATGATATTTATTGAAAGGTGCATCAACCTCATCACTGTGCACTTTCACCACCCTGTGAAGTTAATAATTTATTTAATCTGTAGCCTAATAAACTGCAAGCTTTCCCATGATGTGGTGACATTTTTTTTATCACACATATAGGATACTTTACTCGCATAAAAAGTTTGGATGGAAACCTGGTTAATGTCAAACCTTTTGAGGATGGTGGAATTATATTTTGGATGAATGTGCGCATGAGTACAGGAGACTTTTGAAGTAGCCTAATCAGATTAAAAACATTTTGACTGGTATTGTTTATGCCACGTATAAAAAGCTACATTATTATAGGAGGACTTGGGAGAATGATGATCTACAACAGACAGCGCATTCAGTATCAGAAGTAAAACTATAGCTAGACTGGACTGCTAGTGTGGATTTCTAGACCTTATAAACTGTCGAGAGTAGATCCACAACTGATCCAAATCGAATTAAACATTCAAATCACAGGGCTTTTGCGCCATTATTCAAATAACATTTTCACTGCAGGCTAGAATGTCGTACTCACTTGAACACAATAATGCAATTATTCGTTGCATTGTGGTGTTGTAGGCTAGTCTAGGTTGGATAATTGTATTGTCCCTAAACAAGATCAATAGGGGAGATTTTTTAACTCTGTCTCATATTTTCACTGTTCTTTCATGAACAATGATGCACCTGGCCTCTCCGCTGCCTATCAGCTATTCATATTTGTTCTTGTCGATTCATATTAAAGATTGATGCAGCTTTTAATGGTTTTATGTGTGGTAGGATTGCTAGTTAGCCTATTGCAGATTTGAACAAACGATCCACCTCTTATTATTGTCACTATGAATGATGGATGCAGGGCAGGTTATACTGTTGGACTATACTGACCTGTGGTATAGTAAGAAGTTAGCTCATGGAAAAGTGTAGTGCATAAAGGAAGTACCAAAACACCTTGACATAGGGGAGGAGCATGCAAGCAGATGAGGACATTTGGCTAGGATGGAATAAATGACACAGTAAAAGCTGCTAAACAGTGAATGTAAACCAAGGGGGGAAAAATGCACTACCGTACCCTGTGCCCAATAAAAACAGCGAATTGGCTCTGGAAGCCAAAACAGCATCTAAACGTGAATTGATTCTCAATTGCGGTACGGTTTTAGAAACATAAATCCCTATACATCAAAATAATTCCACAACATAATTTCACAAAATACAAAATGATTCTGCAACTACGGGCACTTCTATGTCTTCGGGTCAATTTTGGGGATTTTATAAAAAATAAAACAAATATTTGTATGTTAAGTTCACACTAGATTCACTCCATACTTTTTAAAACACATCTCTAAAGTATTTTATCTACTTTTAAGATGCATTTTGTACCTCAATTTCATTATTTTGCCCTTGTCCCTGACCCAAACTTTTTTAAGTTTCTATGTTTTTCTATGAAGAAACATTAATAATGACACATTATGTAATGTTATGTACTACAGAAAGAGTCAATTAAATAAAATCTATATCAATATTTATTGTGAATATGCCCTTTATATTGTTTTTTATACAAAATATACCTGTTCTCTGGGAGTGGTGTCATTTCCACCACTGAGGACAAATTCCTCATTACTAAAGTTTTTTCAAGAGAATGTTAATTTAGTTACCATGGAAACATATTGTGACACTGAAGCACATGGCTGCAGTGGACAGTTGTTCCAGATGTGATGTTGTTAATAGAATTATATGATTAGAATATTACCCTCTGAGACCATAACTCTGAAACCATATGATAGTATGAAATTGATTAGCATCATTAGACTATTTTAATGCTGTGTGTGATTTAGTCAGTAGAATTATATCTGAGAGTGTAGTTCGTAGTCAGAATTAATGTTTTGGTGACCATATATCTAGTGTCTTGATAACGGACTGTCTGAGCAAGATTCGGGGCAGACCTTGGCTGGGGCACTGAGAACTTCCCAGGGTCTCGACACTGAGAACTTCCCAGGGTCTCTCCCTATGTCGGCTGGGTAGCAGGACAGTGTGGGCGTATGATAACTAATGTTTTGTGTGGAAGTATGTGTGTCAATATAAAATCAAGGTCTTTGTACTGTGCACGCCAGAACGTTCCCGTGAATAAACATTTGACCATTGTGGACTGGGCCTCTGTCTGTTTTCATTCCAACCAGTATCTTACAAATCCTGGTTGCAGACAGAGTCATTTAAATGAATTGGGGTATGAACATTTGAGAACCTAATTCTCGTGACAGATGTCCAGAAGTTGAAGAAAAATCAAGGTAAATATTGCTTGCGTAGAGAATATTTTAATCGTCAGTCATTTCCAAACAGGCTATAATTTCTTTCATTTGTGGTAGAACTTTTGAATTTTTAACAATATTTTATGTATTTAGTGTAAATGATATGGTAGCTCTAATACTAACCAAAGCATGCTAAGCAGTCTGTCAATTTTCTCCAGAAACTGTAGAAGTGTCATTTCCATCACAGTCATTTCCATCACAAACTTAAATGTGGTGGAAATGACACAAATCCATTATCTTATTAGTTTTTACTTTACTTTTTAAAAACTTTAGGCTTATTTAATCACGTTTGAAATTAATTTATTCTAGAAAATGCTCCAACGTGTGCACAAGTTGAAAATATTTTTTATGAAAGTATTTTTGTTTATTTTCAGAAGATGCCACATAAAACAGCATAGAGGTCACAGACATATAGAAACAAAATACAAAATTATCCTGTACGATGCCAGGAACATCTGCAAAAAGACAGGGAGAGATACTGGAAGCAAAAAGATGAGGGAGAAGTAAAATCTCTCTCTGAGCTTACAAAGCGAGAACAAAGAAACAAAGAGAAGACAATGGAAATGTGACCAACGGAATAGAAGACAGGCTTTAAAGAGAACGGTTGCAATGGAGACCTACCTATCAGGCAACACACCACCTCAGTCACCAGATGACTTGCAGCCAGAACATGAAGCTACCCCTAATTTACCTGATTTACCTGATACCCCTTCCTCATTGTCTGCAACAGGAATGAGAAGTCGAATACTTGCTGAAAGGAAAAAGGTTGGAAGAGGTCGCTCAAAAGCATACAGAGATCTTAGGATGACAAATGTCAAACTTGATAATGCTTTATGGAAAGCTGAGAAATACAAAAAAGGTAGGATAGACTGATGAACAAAATGGAGAGACAAGATTCCCCAAAGACAAAGCAGCAAATGAAGGGAACCCCGAAGAACTTTAAGGATTTTATTGTTTCAAAATGCCATCATTGAAACAACAGTATAAAACAATGTGCAGTGCCAAGGACAAACAAGTGGCTTCAACAATGCTCAGAGGCAACATCCTGAGAAAGTATGGCCTGGTCAAAGCCGCAAACAGAGAATTTGCATTTTCAGCAAAAGCAATGAGGGCAAATGAAAACAGGCCATCAAGTCTTCAATTACTCCAGGCAAAATCAGTGTAAACAGAATTAGCACAGCCACAGAAGAGAAAATCACTAGATTATATGAACCTGATGATAACAGCAGAGCAACAACAGGGAAAAAGGACACACTAACGAGAAATAAGAAAAAAAAGCAGAAGCACTTCTTGAATGACACAATTCAGAACCTTTATCAGAAGTTTAAGAGGGAATATTCAGAAATTCAAATTTCCTACTGTGAATTCTGCAAAAGACGTCCTTTTAGGGTTGTCAAGCCAGTAGTCCAACACATGCCTCTGTAAAACCCACGCCAACCAGTTCATGGCGGACAAACTACAGTATCACAAAGTGATCAGCTGCAGCAACATTGAGGAAGTTGTTGAGTCTTTGTGCTGTGAGAACCTGAAGAAAGAGTGCATGTATAGAGAGTGCTCCCTTTGCCAAGAAAAAGAGCTTAAAACATCTGACTTTGATGCTGGTGAGCAGACATTGTGGTTTGAGTGGAAAAACAAAGCTGAAGAGAGAGAGAAGAAAAACAGAGGGAAACATGGAGAAGTTCAGTGTACATTTGACAGTAAAATAAAAGGTATGTGGCACGCTGCAGATTCTATTGGAGGACTTCTCCAAAGGATTGAAAGAGAAGTTGGGGATACACGTGTACAACATTCGACACTAATACTCCAAACTGAGAGAATTAAAAGATCATCTGGGGAAAGAGGAGATTATTGAGCATATTGACTTTGCAGAGAACTACCTGTGTAAATACACCAGTGAAATCCAGGCAGTTCCCTTTGGTGATTCTCACAAGCAGGTGACCCTCCACACCTGTGGTGGATATACCACAACTTTCACTTGGCTCACTGAGCTCTTCTATGCGGCATAACCCCTCTGCTATCTGGGCCCATCTCTCAAAAACACTGGCCTACTTCCTTGAGCTCTGCCCATCGGCTACTGCTGTACACTTTGTGTGTGATGGGCCTACAACCCAGTATAGGTCTAAAAATAATTTACAGTATCTCTCCACCCTTCCCTTTGAAATGGGCTCCCAGAGAGTTACATGGAATTTCCTAGTAGCCGGACATGGAAAGTGATGGGGTAGGAGCAGCTGTGAAACGAAGAGCAGATGGAATTGTGGCACAAGGCAAGGACCTCCCAAATGGAAAAACTGTATTTGAGGAACTGTCAAAAGATCAGTCAGCTATTACACTCTTATACATTTCAGAGGAGGAGATAGAGCATCGAGGCCCTCCTACCGGTTCACCTGGAGACAATCCGTGGGACAATGAAGATACACCAGGTAATAGTTGTGGGTTATTTTATGTTGAATTTCACAGTTCTTATACAAACATATTATCACTACACTATGTATCACTAGACTGTCGAAAAAACAGAGGCAGACCAAGATGGAAAATTCAACTCATCTCAAAGCACTGTCCAGCCCATTGAAGATCTAAGTTTAGCATTGATTGGAAAGTGGTGTGTGGTGGAGTATGATCAGGACGTTTACCCTGGTATCGTGCAAGACGTTGACGCAGAGAGTGGTGCTCTTGTGAAAACCATGAGTCGCGTTGGCTCCAACCTTTTTTTTCTGGGCCAATGAGAGATGACATCATATGGTACAGACCGCAGCATGTCCTTGGACTTGTCCCTGAGCCCCATCCAGTGACTAAAAGGCACATGGAGCTGAATGCCTTGGTCTGGGAGGAACTTAGCTCTCTTTCTAAGCCTTAGATACTCACTATACACTACATACAAAGCAGGGCATATAATCATACATTAAATAAAACATGTCTAGCTCTCAATTAACTCTTTCCTCTATATAGACATTCAAGCACATATATATTTGTAGCATCGAAGTATAGTCAAGGACAACACAATGTTTTCATGTTGAAAATGTGCTAGTACTTATATTAAATAAATGTTTAACAATGGTTGTTCAAAATGTTTGCAATAAAATATTGTTTTCATACCTTTTTTTTGACATAGATGTCATTTCCACCACACCTTGTCATTTCCATCACAACCCATATTTTTTAGGTAAATTAGTATATTATGTACAATTTACATACATTTATTTTAGATATAGAAATCATATGGTTGTTATCATAACCTCACAAAACGGTTGGGTGGAAATATCTTATTTTTCATGATAAATAAATGATAAATCTGTCACCAAGGCAAGTTTAAACATTCAGGCGTCGTGTTGAATAACTTAGAAAAACCTTAAAAATCACTTAAAATAATATTCAATACAAGTTCATGTACAAATGTATAAGAAATCTGTTATAAATCAATAGTATGATATTTCATTTTCAACTAAATGGCTGTCTGGGAAAAATTACAAAAATATATACATTCCTGAATAGTACGATCGCAGCCATTATCAGATATAGTTTCTAGACAAATCAAAGACAAGTACAATACTGGTAAAATGGTGTTTGAATAAGTTTTATTTTCTGAAATTTCGCATGACCAAAGTACTCGAAGTTGCAGAATCACCCTTACATTTGTGTGTTCGGAGATGCAGATAGCTAATTAGCACAGGTTGTCCACTCTGTCTTCCGTCTGTATCCGTAAACAAGCGCTGTACCATGGAAATATGGCCGTGTGGTAACCCTAACCCTATGTAATGTAATGTAATGGAACTGAGAATCATGATCAAGGGCTAAGTGATTCCATTCCAAGTACAGAGGAGTTATTTTATTTGATAGAGCAACGTTGTTAGTTTCCCTACAAGCCTTTCATTCTAATAGTAATATATTATATTCAAAGACAGATCGCTGTAATTTATACCATACACTTTTACAACATAGTCCTTCAACATTATTAAAATGAAAATGAACTAACAATGGCACATTGCTCAATAAAATGGAAGATGGGTGTCCCAACTCTGTGGTCACAAAAGAACCCATGGGGGGGTGGGGTCCTATCATGAAATACCGTGTATAAAAGTATGTATGCAACAAAATATCTGTAAAAAAAAACAAAAAGTAGAACAAAGTTACTTTTGCCCTCTGGAGAGGGGCGGATGGGCCATGAGTATGTAAGTGGGGTTAGGGGGGTGAGTTTCCCCTGACAAAGAGCTTTGGGTGTCTAGAAAAGTGCCAAGTCCAATTAATGGTTATTATTAAATGTTTTGCCATCATCCATAGTTTGAAGACCATGCTTTTGTACAGAGACGAAAACTGGTACAAAAAAAACAAAAAATGTGGACTGCAAGGCTATGTTAAGTGTTAAGTTAAATAAATAAATGACTTTGCAGTAGCGGTGAGTGGGTAAAATCACTGGGAACCCCCCCTCCAAAAAACACATTACAACCTGTGTTGTGATAGTGTTTTTTGCTCTATAACCTGTTAGTTCACTGTGATACAGTGTATATAGGCCTAAAGGCAAAGACAATAAGAAGACAGTGTCAATTTGTTTGTCTACATGCCATTTTAAAAACAATACAGATATTGGAGTAAACCTATTTTGGGCTAAGACTGAGTAGCTAAGACTAAACATCATGATAAGCTTGCAAGCTGAGTTTGAATAAGACATCCGATTAACACCATTTATAACAGTTGGTTTTACTATAGCTAATAAATAACAAAATCCTTGATGGATGAATAGATTTAAGAAATGCATGCCTCGTCTGCTCCATGCAAGCAAGCCAGCATACACGTCATCACACTCCCTTATCTGACTGGTTGAATAGGCGGGCGTTTGACTTTGTAGAAACTAGTGAACATTCCTTTTCTCCATTCTTTTTCTCTGGTATTATGGCAGTCCACAAACAAATGTTACAGGTGCATACCGCCACCTACTGTATGGGTAATGGGGTGGGGGGGGGGGGGGGGAATTCCATTGCGGGAAAGGGGGAAAATAAACATTTTATACAATACAAACATATAATAAATACAAAAACCCATCCCACTCAAGCGAGGAGCTAGGGTCTCAGCACAGAGGGGGCGGGGCGGTCTTGAGGGGCCCTTCTGACCAAATTTGTTTTTTTTTAACAATAGGTGATATGGCGTGATATCAAAACAATAGGTGATATCATAAACGCACATCAGGCATCATCACATATTGAGCCATACAAGTCTATTTCCAATAAACAATACAGAGAGATATAGTATCACTTAGCCAGACACACGTTTTGAAAGGCATAACCAAGTCATCCCTGCTCAGCCAATGTAGCAATGTTGTAGTTTGATGTAGTGTAGTCCATTTGTTAATTCCATCATCATGGAATAAAACAAAATAATAGAATAGAACAAAATAATTATCCCAACAGGTGAATGAACTATGTACAAATCAAGGTCCCATTTTAAAACGTCCCATTTCCATCCTCCTCTCCTTAATGTTGGCAAACTTGCCATCCACCTTTTCACTGTCTACAGTTCATTCTGAAAATATTCAGACCCTATGACTTTTTACATTTTTTGTTAAGTTACAGCCTTATTCTAAAATTGATTAAGTATATATTTTTTCCCTAATCAATCTACACACGATATCCCATAATGACAAAGCAAAAACAGGTTTAGACATTTATGCACATTTATTAAAAATAAAAAACGGATATACCTTATTGACACATTTTCAGACCCTTTGCTATGAGACTCGAAATTGAGCTCAAGTGCATCCTGTTTCCATTGATCATGCTTGATATGTTTCTGCAACTTGATTGGAGTCCACCTGTGGTGATTGGACATGATTTGGAAAGACACATACAGTATCTTGTCTATATAAGGTCCCACAGTTGACAGTGCATGCCAGAGCAAAAACCAAGCCATGAGGTCGCAGGAATTGTCCATAGAGCTCTGAGACAGGATTGTGTCAAGGCACAGATCTGGGGACAGGTACTAAAAAAAGGTCCCCAAGAACACAGTGGCCTCCATCATTCTTAAATGGAAGAAGTTTTGAACCACCAAGACTCTTCCTCGAGCTGACTGCTCGGCCAAACTGAGCAATCGAGGGAGAAGGGCCTTGGTCAGGGAGGTGACCAAGAATTGGATGGTCACTCTGACAGAACTCCAGAGTTCCTCTGTGGAGATGGGAGAACCTTCCAGAAGGACAACAATCTGCATCACTCCACCAATCAGGCCTTTATGGTAGAGGCCAGGCAGAAGCCTTTCAGTAAACGGCAAATGACAACCTGCTTGGAGTTTGATCAATAGCCTATTGGGAGTTGAGAATTTTGATAGGCTAAATAAAGACAGGTTAGAGTTTTTTTTTGTTGTCTCCTCTCATTCGTTTTTTCCAGCAATTTTATTTAGAAATATTGCGAAAGGCCTATTTTCGATCATTTTCATTGACAGCTGCAAATCAACAATCAGTAATTATTAATTAATTATATAATTTCGTCAAGTTCAATTAATTTTATTTTAGGGGAAGCTTAGCGTCTAGTCTATTGGAGGTGCCGCCTATGTATGTCTCCTGCTACTGTCTCACCTTGGGCCCTTCCAATCCCACAAACGGCACTAAAGACGAGTGCATCGCTGCTCCATCATCTGGGCCACAACCTAGTTTTGACGTGGTTCGACTCCAGCGCAGGGATGCATACGTGGTGGATGTGAAGTCCTACCTGACGCCGAACAGCACCTGCATCCTGTGCTGTAAACTACTGCATGGCGGCAAGCGACCCATGTCTGCACAGGAGTGGCGCTGCCATAGACACTGCCATCACTGCCACCACGGCCTCACCAGCAGCCTCAGTTTGGCCGGCAGTGTGAAGGCTGACTTGGCCATAGACACAGGCAATGTCTCAGGTGGCTTGGAGGTGGCTGGGACCAAATCAGAGATGAAAAGCATTGCCGTGGAAAGGACCAAGACTGACCAATTCTCCTTCACCACCCACCAGCTGCACTGCACCCGCTGTAGGTCAGTCATTCTGTAGGGGGTCATGTTAGGAATTCATCATTTAAATCTCCCTTCTGGAGAGGGCTGCCTGTTATTTCTACAAAAATGTCTTATAGATTATAGTTACAAGGATTCAGCATCCTACTTTTTATTTAATGATTGGTTAAAAGGTGTTTCAACAGTGCATTATTCACAACGTGTCACAGTAAATCTGTAGGTAACAGCTTCACTTGAGGTGTATAACAATACCCATTAGCTGTAATTTATTCACATTATGTTCTCTTCCTCTCATCATGCTTTTTTGCTTTAGCAAGAATCATAATGTCCATGAGCTAGAACTGGTGTCAAGAGCAGGTCATTGTCTCGTTGTTGTTTTTTATATTCTCCATTCCAGTGATCGTGTCTCCAGTAGCCCACCTCTCAGTCCTGAGTTCCGTAAGGATGTTGGCTGCTCACTCCCCACTCAGTAGATACCAAGACAAATACCGCCATCTCATCGACACCTATGGAACCCACTACATCTGGAGTGTGTACTTTGGTGGCAGGGTAAAGACAGTCACAGCTATACGAGCCTGTTTCAGCTGACCAGGTGAGCGAGTGTCTGAGTGTTGGGCTGAAAGTAGGCCTGTTTCAGGCCTCCTACAGCTCCGGAAACTTCATCAATGTTCTACAAAACCGTGACGCCCAGGCAAGCTATTCCAGTGGCTTCGTCGGTTCCTTCACTGAGGTGGCTGGTGGTACGGGCTGGCTTGGGTCCGTGTCCTTCACTAAGAACGATGCAGCAGGCTTCAACAAGTAGCTCTACAGCCTGACGGACCACCCAGATGTCATCAAATATGACCTGTGCCCTCTGCATAAGCTCCTTCCAGACACCATCAAACACGGCCTAAAGAATGCTATCCAAGAGTACCTGAATGAAAATGACGTCTCTACAACCTCTGGGGTGCCCAGCTGTCTGCTGACGATCGTGTGAGGAAAGTTGTCAGTATACATGAAGTGGGCTTGTGACGTATAAGTCCGTCACTGGCCACGGTCAGCATTTGGTACTTTAACGCAAGCACACATTCATCACTCGTCCCTGCTCCGTTATCAGATAAGTTAACAATGTGTGTCGACACACAAGTTAACTTCTCTGTCTTAGTGCATGCATTTCACACTTACAGTGGGGCAAAAAAGTATTTAGTCAGCCACCAATTGTGCAAGTTCTCCCTCTTAAAAATATGTAATTTTCCTCATAGGTACACTTCAACTATGACAGACAAAATTAGGGAAAAAAATCCAGAAAATCACATTGTAGGATTTTTTATGAATTTATTTGCAAATTATGGTGGAAAATAAGTATTTGGTCACCTACAAACAAGCAAGATTTCTGGCTCTCACAGACCTGTAACTTCTTCTTTAAGAGGCTCCTCTGTCCTCCACTCGTAACCTGTATTAATGGCACCTGTTTGAACTTGTTATCAGCATAAAAGACACCTGTCCACAACCTCAAACAGTCACACTCCAAACTCCACTATGGCCAAGACCAAAGAGCTGTCAAAAGACACCAGAAATAAAATTGTAGACCTGCACCAGGCTGGGAAGACTGAATCTGCAATAGGTAAGCAGCTTGGTTTGAAGAAATCAACTGTGGGAGCAATTATTAGGAAATGGAAGACATACAAGACCACTGATAATCTCCCTCGATCTGGGCCACCACGCAAGAGCTCACCCCGTGGGGTCAAAATGATCACAAGAACAGTGAGCAAAAATCCCAGAACCACACGGGGGGACCTAGTGAATGACCTGCAGAGAGCTGGGACCAAAGTAACAAAGCCTACCATCAGTAACACACTACGCCGCCAGGGACTCAAATCCTGCAGTGCCAGACGTGTCCCCCTGCTTAAGCCAGTACATGTCCAGGCCTGTCTGAAGTTTGCTAGAGAGCATTTGGATGATCCAGAAGAAGATTGGGAGAATGTCATATGGTCAGATGAAACCAAAATAGACCTTTTTGGTAAAAACTCAACTCGTCGTGTTTGGAGGACAAAGAATGCTGAGTTGCATCCAAAGAACACCATACCTACTGTGAAGCATGGGGGTGGAAACATCATGCTTTGGGGCTGTTTTTCTGCAAAGGGACCAGGACGACTGATCCGTGTAAAGAAAAGAATGAATGGGGCCATGTATCCTGAGATTGAGTGAAAACCTACTTCCATCAGCAAGGGCATTGAAGATGAAACGTGGCTGGGTCTTTCAGCATGACAATGATCCCAAACACACCGCCTGGGCAACGAAGGAGTAAGTAAGAAGCATTTCAAGGTCCTGGAGTGGCCTAGCCAGTCTCCAGATCTCAACCCCATAGAAAATCTTTGGAGGGAGTTGAAAGTCCGTGTTGCCCAGCAACAGCCCCAAAACATCACTGCTCTAGAGGAGATCTGCATGGAGGAATGGGCCAAAAGACCAGCAACAGTGTGTGAAAACCTTGTGAAGACTTACAGAAAACGTTTAACCTCTGTCGTTGCCAACAAAGGGTATATAACAAAGTATTGAGATAAACTTTTGTTATTGACCAAATAAATTCATTAAAAAAATCCTACAATGTGATTTTCTGGATTTTTTTCCCTCATTTTGTCTGTCATAGTTGAAGTGTACCTATGATGAAAATTACAGGCCTCTCTCATCTTTTTCAGTGGGAGAACTTGCACAATTGGTGGCTGACTAAATACTTTTTAATATAAGCAATATTTATTATACTTATTGATGTGGTGGATGAGCACGTTGTTTGTTCCTTCTCTCTCCACCATCTCTGTAGCTTCCGGGTATGCTGGATAAGGACTAACCGAGCTAAGGGAATTGGACTGAGGGAATTGGCAGTACTGTTGTTTTTGTTCAGGGAATCACTATGTAAATAAACACCCTTGCACAGAATAACTTTTGCGGCTCCGCCAACTTTTTATTTTGACAGAGGTTAGGTTTTCCAGTATAGCCTTCTGGCCTACTCTACGTGACAGGGCTAGTGAGCTGTGGGGGGACATTTGGATTGAAACCGAGTTCTTTGCTATAGTCCGTTATGGATCCACTTCTTACCAAACCCACGAGGAACACACTGACCACACCAGGTGGTATGTCACCTATGACTTTGGTGTGGTGGACACCCATCACATTCTGAGAGTGGAGGTGTTTGATGCTGATTTGTGCGGAAACAACAACCTGGGTGGCTTCAACCTCAAGCAGGGCACGCACAAACAATCCTGCAGGCTGGACAACTGCAATGTTGAGTACACCCTCACCTGCGACCCTTACCAGAGATTTGTGTAGCAAGTACAAGCCTAACCCCTAGCCTATGGGCTAATCAAGGCAAGGATTCCACAGAAGTGGAAGTCGCTCAGGATAAGAGCATCTGCTGCTAAAGGACTAAAATGTCATATGTAAATGTCTTGCATATAGATCTCATATTACTGAACACTCTTTAAAAAAAAAGGTGCTATCTATAACCTGAAAGGTTTCTTCGGCTATCCCCATAGAATAACCCTTTGAAGAACCATATTTGGTTCCAGGTAGAACCCTTTCCACAGAAGGTTCTAAATGGAACCCAAAAGAGTTCTAGCTGGAACCAAAAAAGGGTTTTCCTATGTGGAAAGCCGAAGAAACCTTTAGGAATACTTTTTTCTAAGAGTCCATGGATTAATAAAAAATAAAAATATATATATATGGGCCTCCCGGGTGGCGCAGTGGTTAAGGGCGCTGTACTGCAGCGCCAGCTGTGCCATCAGAGTCCTGGGTTCGCGCCCGGGCTCTGTCGTAACCGGCCGCAACCGGGAGGTCCGTGGGGCGACGCACAATTGGCCTAGCGTCGCCCGGGTTAGGGAGGGCTTGGTCGGTAGGGGTGTCCTTGTCTCATCGCGCACCTGTGGCGGGCTGGGCGCAGTGTACGCTAGCCAAGGTGGCCAGGTGCACGGTGTTTCCTCCGGCGCATTGGTGCGGCTGGCTTCCGGGTTGGATGTGCGTTGTGTTAAAGAAGCAGCGGCTTGGTTGGTTGTGTATCGGAGGACGCATGACTTTCAACCTTCGTCTCTCCCGAGCCCGTACGGGAGTTGTAGCGATGAGACAAGATAGTAGCTACTACACAATTGGATACTACGAAATTGGGGAGAAAAAGGGGTAAAATTCAAAAAAAAAAATATATATATATATATATATATTGCGAAAGTATTCGGCCCCCTTGAACTTTGCGACCTTTTGCTGTATTTTTTTGTGAAGAATCAACAACAACAATCATGAAGTGGAACGACATTTATTGGATATTTCTAACTTTTTTAACAAATCAAAAACTGAAAAATTGGCCGTGCAAAATTATTCAGCCCCTTTACTTTCGGTACAACAAACTCTCTCCAGAAGTTCAGTGAGGATCTCTGAATGATCCAATGTTGACCTAAATGACTAATGATGATAAATACAATCCACCTGTGTGTAATCAAGTCTCCGTATAAATGCACCTGCACTGTGATAGTCTCAGAGGTCCGTTAAAAGCGCAGAGAGCATCATGAAGAACAAGGAACACACCAGGCAGGTCCGAGATACTGTTGTGAAGAAGTTTAAAGCCGGATTTGGATACAAAAAGATTTTCCAAGCTTTAAACATCCCAAGGAGCACTGTGCAAGCGATAATATTGAAATGGAAGGAGTATCAGACCACTGCAAATCAACCAAGACCTGGCCGTCCCTCTAAACTTTCAGCTCATACAAGGAGAATACTGATCAGAGATGCAGCCAAGAGGCCCATGATCACTCTGGATGAACTGCAGAGATCTACAGCTGAGGTGGGAGACTCTGTCCATAGGACAACAATCAGTCGTATATTGCACAAATCTGGCCTTTATGGAAGAGTAGCAAGAAGAAAGCCATTTCTTAAAGATATCCATAAAAAGTGTAGTTTAAAGTTTGCCACAAGCCACCTGGGAGACACACCAAACATGTGGAAGAAGGTGCTCTGGTCAGATGAAACCAAAATTGAACTTTTTGGCAACAATGCAAGACGTTATGTTTGGCGTAAAAGCAACACACCATCCCCACTGTCAAACATGGTGGTGGCAGCATCATGGTTTGGGCCTGCTTTTCTTCAGCAGGGACAGGGAAGATGGTTAAAATTGATGGGAAGATGGATGGAGCCAAATACAGGACCATTCTGGAAGAAAACCTGATGGAGTCTGCAAAAGACCTGAGACTGGGAAGGAGATTTGTCTTCCAACAAGACAATGATGCAAAACATAAAGCAAAATCTACAATGGAATGGTTCAAAAATAAACATATCCAGGTGTTAGAATGTCAAAGTCAGACCTGAATCCAATCGAGAATCTGTGGAAAGAACTGAAAACTGCTGTTCACAAATGCTCTCCATCCAACCTCACTGAGCTCGAGCTGTTTTGCAAGGAGGAATGGGAAAAAATGTCAGTCTCTCGATGTGCAAAACTGATAGAGACATACCCCAAGCGACTTACAGCTGTAATCGCAGCAAAAGGTGGCGCTACAAAGTATTAAGTATTTAGTTTTATATCTTTATGTTTGAAGCCTGAAATGTGGCAAAAGGTCGCAAAGTTCAAGGGGGCCGAATACTTTCGCAATGCAATGCACTGTATATATATATATATATATATATATATATATATATATATATATATATATATATATATATATATATATATACACACACACAGTTGAAGTCAGAAGTTTGCATACACATAGGTTTGAGTCATTAGAACTAGTTTTCCAACCAGTCCACAAATTTCTTGTTAGAAAACTATCATTTTGGCAAGTCGGTTAGGACATCTACTTTCTGCATGACGCAAGTAATTTTTCCAACAATTGTTTACAGAGATTATTTCACATATAATTTTATAATTCACTGTATCACAATTCCAGTGGGTCAGAAGTTTGCAAACACTAAGTTGACTGTGCCTTTAAACAGCTTAGAAAATTCCAGAAAATTATGTAATGGCTTTAGAAGCTTCTGATAGGCTAATTGACATAATTTGAGTCAATTGGAGGTGTACCTGTGGATGTACTTCAAGGCCTACCTTCAAACTCAGTGCCTCTGGACTTGACATCATGGGAAAATCAAAATAAATAAGCCAAAACCTCCACAAGTCTGGTTCATTCTTGGGAGCAATTTCCAAATGCCTGAAGGTACCACGTTCATCTGTACAAACAATAGTATGCAAGTATAAACACCATGGGACCACGTAGCAGTCATACTGCTCAGGAAGGAGATGCGTTCTGTCTCCTAGAGATGAATGTACTTTGATGCGAAAAGCGCAAATCAATCCCAGAACAGCAGCAAAGGAACTTGTGAAGATGCTGGAGGAAACAGGTACAAAAGTATCTATATCCAGAGTAAAACGAGTCCTATACCGACATAACCTGAAAGGCCGCTCAGCAAGGAAGAAGCCACTGCTTCGGTTTGCAACTGCACATGGGGACAAAGATCGTAATTTGGAGAAATATCCTTTTGTCTGATGACACAAAATAGAACTGTTTGGCCATAATGACCATGGTTATGTTTGGAGGAAAAAGGGGGAGGCTTGTAAGCCGAAGAACACCATCCCAACCGTGAAGCACGGGGGTGGCAGCATCATGTTGTGGGGGTGCTTTGCTGCAGGAGGGACTGTTGCACTTCACAAAATGGATGACATCGTGAGGAACGACAATTATGTGGATATATTGAAGCAACATCTCAAGACATCAGTCAGGAAGTTAAAGCTTGGTCGCTAATGGGTCTTCCAAATGGACAATGACCCCAAGCATATTTCCAAAGTTGTGGCAAAATTGCTTAAAGACAACAAAGTCAAGGTATTGAAGTAGCCATCACAAAGCCCTGACCTCAATCCGAAAGAAAATCTGTGGGCAGAACTGAAAAAGTGTGTGCGAGCAAGGAGGCCTACAAACCTGACTCAGTTACACCAGCTGTGACAGGAGGAATGGGCCAAAATTCACCCATCTTATTATGGAAAGCTTGTGGAAGGCTACCCGAAACGTTTGATCCAAGTTAAACAATTTAATGGCAATGCTACCAAATACTAATTGAGTGTATGTAAACTTCTGACCCACTGGAAATGTGATGAAAGAAATAGAAGCTGAAATAAATCTCTAATATTCTGACATTTCACATTCTTAAAATATTGTGGTTATCCTAACTGACCTAAAACAGGGAATTACTACTAGGATTAAATGTAAGGAATTGTGAAAAACTGAGTTTAAATGTATTTGGCTAAGGTATATGTAAACTTCAGACTTCAATACTTCAATTGTGTATATATATATATATATATATATATATATATATATATATATATATATATATATATATATATATACACACAGTGGGGAGAACAAGCATTTGATACACTGCCGATTTTGCAGGTTTTCCTACTTACAAAGCATGTAGAGGTCTGCAATTTTTTATCATAGGTACACTTCAACTGTGAGTGCCTTCTGGTATTGGCCTTTGTGGAGAAGTTGGAGTCCGTTTGATTGAGTATGTGGACAGGTGTCTTTTATACAGGTAACGAGTTCAAACAGGTGCAGTTAATACAGGTAATGAGTGGACAACAGGAGGGCTTCTTAAAGAAAAACTAACAGGTGAAAGCCGGAATTCTTACTGGTTGGTAGGTGATCAAATACTTATGTCATGCAATCAAATGCAAATTAATGTGTGTGTGTGTATGTATACACAGTACCAGTCAAAAGTTTTGACACCTACTCATTCCACGATTTTTCTTTATTTTTACCTATTTTCTACATTATAGAATATTAGTGACAACAGTGAAACTATGAAATAACACATATGAAATGATGTAGTAATAGAAAAGTGTTTAAAAAATCCAAATATGTTTTATATTTCAGATTCTTCAAAGAGTTTGACCCCCTCTGGTCAGTCTAATGATGTCACAGCCACCAATATTGAGCTGTCATCAAGGCAAAGGGTGGGTAACCCTTTGCCTTGATGACAGCTTTGCATACTCTTAGCATTCTCTCAACCAGCTTCATGAGGTAGTCACCTGGAATGCATTTCAATTAACAGGTGTGTCTTGTTAAAAGTTAATTTGTGGAATCTTTCCTTCTTAATGTGTTTGAGCCAATCGGTTGTGTTGTGACAAGGTTGGGGTGGTATACAGAAGATTGCCCTATTTGGTAAAAGACCAAGTCCATATTATGGCAAGAACAGCTCAAATAAGCAACGAGACATGAAGATGAAAGGATGATCTACGCATGTGTGGTTTCCACCGTGAAGCATGGGGGAGTGGTGATGGTGTCGGGGTGCTTTGTTGGAGACACTATCTGTGATTTATTTAGACTTCAAGACACACTTAACCAGCAATGCAACCACAGCATTCGGCAGCGATTCGCCATACCATCATCTGGTTTGCACTTAGTGGGACTATTATTTGTTTTTCAACAAGACAATGACCCAACACACCTCCAGGCTGTGTAAGGGCTATTTGAACAAGAAGAGGAGGGATGGAGTGCTGCATCAGATGACCTGGCCTCCACAATCAACCGATCTCAACCCAATTGAGATGGTTAGGGATGAGTTGGACCGCAGAGTGAAGGAAACGCAGCCAACAAGTGCTCAGCATATTTGGGAACTCCTTCAAGACTGTTAGAAAAGCATTTCAGGTGAAGTTGGTTTATTTTTACTGGATATGTACACAGCCTTTGGCCAGATCTTCATAATCAATGTCCATTCCATGTGATTTATCATCAAATGAGTAAGCTGTGTCATGTAATTGGTTCTGAGTGTCTGTTCAGATCAGATGCAGTTATTCTAAAATCAAATAAATGTTATTTTCTTTCATTTGCTTAATATTTCCAATAAAAATTATTACAGGATACTGAAACATTCAATCTCTGACTGATATAGTTATCAATGTGTTTTCAGTGAGGCATTAATATAATTAATTCACAGTCCCCTTATCCCGAATTCATTCCAACCTCTATCCATTTATTTATTTATCCTCAATGAGATGACAATAAAAGTAAAAACAACAGAAAAGTGTAGTAAAGGTGAGATTGTTTTGGAAGTCATACTGAAATATTTCAGCAGATGGCGCTACTACTTTGAGGAACCAAAGTCTCATTCACTACCAGTAGGCCTACGTTCGTTACAGCTAAGCTAATGGAATTCTGCAGTGGAAGTTTTTATGTGTCACGTATGACAGAGAGATAAAGGCAAGGTTTGGATATGAACCACCATATCGCCAGTTGGGTTATGTCACAAAAGAGGCTGAGATCCACTTATTCACTGACAAGAAAGCAGCATTAGTGCTGTTGTTGTTTTAGATATACCTGCAGTAAATTTCATGGATATCCTCACATAACAAAATACATCACAATTCTTTTACATCACCTTTCATGTTTTTCTCCCCTAAAAACTCTTACAAATCAGATTTTTATCCGTCACTTATTGTGCACCACCTTTACTACAAGCAAAACATAAAAAATGCACAGACAGTAGTACATTTGACTATTCACTGTTTATAATGACTAGGACTGAACTGAAATGTACTATTCACTGTTTATGATGACAAGGAATGAACTGAAAGTGTGAATTACTGTACAGTGTAGGTCCATTATTTATGCAGCTGCATTTTGGATGGATAAGAACGTAGCTTGTTAGCAAAACACAGTGTAGTGGTTTTCCTTTGTGGGACGACTTTTAATAGAATGCGTTGATGCAGAACGCTCTAGATCGGTCATCCCCTTGCCCTCTCAATCAATGCACCGTTCCCAGGCAACGGTCACAACACAGCCTCCTCTCATCAACATGCAAATGTTGCATAACCTGCCATACCAGTCACTAAATGCTCAGAGCTCAATATTGGTGGCTGTGACATCATTAGAGGTTGAGTAAGGTCCTCTTCCCCCTCTACCAAGATTGCTAAACATCCATCTGCACATCACTGACCAGACTGACCAGAGGGGGTCAAATAAAACTCAGTTTCAACTCAGAACATGAATTGTAATGTAACTTAAATGCCTGTAATGTCAAAATATTACACTCTCAATTTATATTAATTAATTAAAAGTTAAACTAACTTACTGCATTGACTTCTAAATTAATTGCAATCCATCAAAAGCAGGAAGCAACTGTACCTGATATGTATATTTGATACTTTGCAGCTCCGCTTCTGCTTAAGATGCAGCAACACAAAGTGGATTTAAGGTTCACATAACATCCTTTGAACATCTGGACTGGTTGCATCACATGAGTCTGTCTGAGATTATATGATAACTATGGGGAGACATACTCAAAACCCTATTACATCACCCACCCAGCAACCAAGAGTTCTCCCATGACTGTGTGGCCACGTTCGACTCCAACTCCATCATGAAGTTTGCTGATGACATCACGGTGGTAGGCCTGATCACCAATGGCGATGAGACCTACAGGGAGGAGGTCAGAGACCTGGCAGTGTGGTGCCAGGACAACAAGCTCTCCCTCAACGTCAGCAAGCCCAAGGAGCCACTTCTTCCTCAGGAGTCTGAAACTATTTGGCATGGCCCCTAAGATCCTTAGGGATTTTTATTGCTGCACCATCGAGAGCATCCTTACTGGTTGTATCACCATCTGGTATGGCAACTGCACCGCCCTCGACCAGACGGCCCTACAGAGGGTGGTCCTTACGGCCCTACAGAGGGTGGTACAGACAACCCTACAGAGGGTGGTGCGGACGGCCCAGCACATCACTGGGGGTGAGTTCCCAGCTATCCAGGATGTACATGGCAGGTGGTGTCTCAAAAAGGCCAAGAAAATTGCCAAACACTCAAGTCATCCAAAACATGGAGTGTCTGGCAGGTGGTACTGGTGCATCAAGGTTCAGACCAACAGACTCCTAAAAAGCTTCTATCCCCTACATAAGATTTGTAAATGGCTAACATGTACTGCTCCCCCCCACAGCTACGCTACAGCTAAAATTATTACAACGATACTGTTCATTGATTATTGATTGCCATTACCATAGATTGCATCTATCTATTTATCCTGCTACTGTCCACTATTACTCCTGTTTATATGTAGCAAGTTTTAAGTTCCTCGGCATACACATCACAGACAAACTGAATTGGTCCACTCACACAGACAGCATTGTGAAGAAGGCGCAGCAGCGCCTCTTCAACCTCAGGAGGCTGAAGAAATTCGGCTTGTCACCAAAAGCACTCACAAACTTCTACAGATGCACAATCGAGAGCATCCTGGCGGGCTGTATCACCGCCTGGTACGGCAACTGCTCCGCCCTCAACCGTAAGGCTCTCCAGAGGGTAGTGAGGTCTGCACAACGCATCACCGGGGGCAAACTACCTGCCCTCCAGGACACCTACACCACCCGATGTCACAGGAAGGCCATAAAGATCATCAAGGACATCAACCACCCGAGCCACTGCCTGTTCACCCCGCTATCATCCAGAAGGCGAGGTCAGTACAGGTGCATCAAAGCTGGGACCGAGAGACTGAAAAACAGCTTCTATCTCAAGGCCATCAGACTGTTAAACAGCCACCACTAACATTGAGTGGCTGCTGCCAACACACTGACACTGACTCAACTCCAGCCACTTTAATAATGGGAAATGATGTAAATATATCACTAGCCACTTTAAACAATGCTACCTTATATAATGTTACTTACCCTACATTATTCATCTCATATGCATACGTATATACTGTACTCTATATCATCGACTGTATCCTTATGTAATACATGTATCACTAGCCACTTTAACTATGCCACTTTGTTTACATACTCATCTCATATGTATATACTGTACTCGATACCATCTACTGTATCTTGCCTATGCTGCTCTGTACCATCACTCATTCATATATCCTTATGTACATATTCTTTATCCCCTCACACTGTGTACAAGACAGTAGTTTTGGAATTGTTAGTTAGATTACTTGTTGGTCATTACTGCATTGTCGGAACTAGAAGCACAAGCATTTCGCTACACTCGCATTAACATCTGCTAACCATGTGTATGTGACAAATAAAATTTGATTTGATTTGATTTGATATATTATATATTTATATATTCTTGCAGCCAGTCACCTTTCGGCCCTGTTTACATGTATGACCTCCTATCACGGATACATTGTATAACTACAATGTTGTTGATACATCCTGTTTTCTCCTATCACAGCCATTAAACTCTGTAACTGACTTAAAATTACCATTGGCCTCAAGGTAAAATCCCTGAGTGGTTTCCTTCCTCTCGGGCAACTGAGTTTGGAAGGATGCGTGTATTTTTGTAGTGACTGGGTGTATTGATACATTTGAATAGAAAATGTGAATACAGAATCAATCATTTTCATAAACGTTGGAAACATTAAAAAAAAGCTAATTTCAAAGTTATAATTTCTGTGTTCCAAATTACCTCCGTTCCCAACGTGTTCCTGAACATCAAAGGTCTGTTACTAATACATCACGATACTATCTTTCTGCAGGAAAATACATAATCAGGTTGTCATTTCTCAACGATTCATTACGTGCCCTTTTAATACCTAGTTGCTAGTTACAGTGCACGGATGTTTTGTCTGGACCTTGGTGCAACAGAACACATCAGTGGTTTGTCCATCCATTCTGATGCCTTTGCTAATGCTGCCAGACTTTGGCACCATTCTCTCCC
This sequence comes from Oncorhynchus mykiss, assembly GCF_013265735.2. NCBI lineage: Eukaryota > Metazoa > Chordata > Actinopteri > Salmoniformes > Salmonidae > Oncorhynchus > Oncorhynchus mykiss. Next base: position 53,518,221 of record NC_048566.1, on the reverse strand, counting down.
TTGATAAGCCAACCACACGTTGCGACAGCAATGTTACAAATCCGCTGGAGGAATGTGGAGTGTTGAGGGCCCTGTCCCGACAACTGCCAAAGGACGAGAGAATGGTATTTGTAAACAACTCTGACATCATTCGCTGCTGTAAACATCCAGGACCTCATCCGCTTGGCCTAATTAAGTCTGATATGGACATTGGTTTCTAATGACGAGGGTTAAATAAAATCCATGGGGAAGTTTACTTATCACTGTGTACACCCAATCACCTCTGAACCCACACACACAGACAGAGACACACACATAGACGCACGCACACACTCATTTTCAAACCGATGTAAAATCTATGAACAGTAATATTTTAAACACACATGAACGTACACATTAGCAATAATTTCTGTTAAAAAACAAACGTGAAAAATTGGTGGATACAGCGCTTTGGAAATAATCTCTGACGGCACGGCGGGGGTAGGCCTTATCACTAACCGTCGTGTCACCAATAAAATATAATAAAAATGAAACAACAACTTGTTTTAAATAGGCAATGTCTGAATACAGTTACAGGCACCATCTTTGCTCCCCGTGTGCATATAATACAGACAAGGCAACTAAGGGCTCTATTCAATCAGATCCACTTTAGCTAGCATCCAACATAGTGGTTGTTTTGACAGTGAGGTGGAAGTTGTGGTTTCAAATCCACAAGTGGCTCCTAGCATTATACCTAAAGGGAACATTGCCATTGGCTGCACGGAGTCACATTAACAGACATCCCCATGCTGTCTTGTTTACAAGTTTGAACAATGGAATGTGAGATTATGATAGAAATCCTCATTATTTTGTTTCATGATTTTTCAATGAGCATAATTATTTCTATATAGCCCACACTTTCTCGTTCTGCACTTCCAACAGGAGTGTGGCGGATGTGGCTTCCAGACAATGATCACAAGAGCAGCTACTCAGCGATTTGACGGCCTCTGACACGCCAAAACATCCGCTATGCGGGTGTCCGCTAACCCTTGATCTGATTGAATCTAGGCCTTAGAATTGAGGGTTATACGCACATCCAAACTTTTCACAGGAGCTGGACAAAGATACAATATAAAAAGGGGGAATGTCCATTCACCGTTATAGTGCAGATTATATTTACACTTCTCCAGAAATAACAGCCGAAATTGCATTACATTCGAGCAATGTACGTTCTCAACATAAACCAATGGACGGCAAATATTTCTTATAAATTTGTTTTTTAATCTAATTAAATTAAAAACCATCAATCTATTTTTTTTTTTAAATAAGAACAATATTTCTAAGTTGGATGGGGTCAGAATTATATAAATCATATCTCTCATTCCATGAGCATAAGGCAATGTGTGCACATGTAGGCCTAAGGGCTCTTCGGCAGGAGGCATGGATGTTTGTCCTATCCATTGAAGATACACAAAAGTATGTGGATACCCCTTCAAATTTGTCGATTTGGCTATATCAGCCACACCCTTTGCTGACAGGTGTATACACAGTCATGCAATCTTCACAGTCATGAAATGGATTTCCATGGCCGAGCAGCCACACACAAGCCTAAGATCACCATGTGCAATGCCAAGCGTCGGCTGGACTGGTGTAAAGTTCGCCATCATTGGACTCTGGAGCAGTGGAAACGCGTTCTCTGGAGTGATGAATCACGCTTCACCATCCGGCAGTCCAGACGTACGAAATTCCTGGCAGCCGCCAAATCTGGGTTTGGCAACGGCCAAGAGGATGCTACCTGTCCGAATGCATAGTGCCAATTGTAAAGTTTGGTGGAGGAGGAATAATGATCTGGGGCTGTTTTTCATGGTTCAGGCTAGGCACCTTAGTTCCAGTGAAGGGAAGTCTTAACACTACAGCATACAATGACATTCTAGAAGATTCTATGCTTCCAACTTTGTGGCAACAGTTTGGGGCATGACAATGCATGACAATGCCCCTGTGCACAAAGCGAGGTTCATACAGAAATGGTTTGTCAATATTGGTGTGGAAGAACTTGACCGGCCTGCACAGAGCCCTGACCTCAACTCAATTGAACACCTTTGGGATGAATTGGAACGCCGACTGCAAGCCAGGCCTAATTGGCCAACATTAGTGACCGACCACATTAATGCTCTTGTGGCTGAATGGAAGTCCCCACAGATATGTTCCAACATCTAGTGGAACGCCTTCCCAGAAAAGTAGAGGCTGATAGAGCAGCAAAGGGGGGAGCATCTCCATATTAATGCCCATGATTTTGGAATGAGATGTTTGACGAGCAGGTGTCCACATACTTTTGGTCATGGTGTGTATTTTATTAAATAGTATACTGTAACCTTACAATAGGCCTAGTTATAACAACATGTAGCCAATCAAGCTGTTTTATTTGCTTCAAAATGGAAATATTAGTCTACACACATTGCATTCACATTTCAAAAGTGCACTGCACGTTCGAGCCATGGGCAATTGGACATTGCCCAAACGTTAATAAGATTAGCCTACCATCGCCGTTGATATGGCCTGTTAGTGACTTTGCCAAGTGAAAGGTAAACAAACAAGCAGACAAATAGCCTGGGCTGCAAGCAGATTCAGCACCAAGGATAGAGATCGGAATTCCCACAATGACAGTTACAACTTCTTTTTACAAAATGATAAAAGAAAAACAGTCAATTTATTTGGGTAGTCCGGATTTTCCCTCTGTAGATGCTCCACAGTTGGTCATACTATCAACAAACTATCTGTTGATAAGCAACTGCTCGCTGAGGTTAGGTTTAGAATAAGGGTTAGGATAAGGGTTAAGGTTAGGGCTAGGGTAAGTGTAAGGGTTAAATTTAGGGTTAGGATAAGGGTTAAGGTTAGGGCTAGAGCTAGGGTGAGTAGATAGTTAGTTGAAATGTTACTGATAAACTGTAGATGCTTTGCAGACTAGTCAAATAAACTGTTACCGGAAAAACAATAAGCAGTCTATTGTAATGACTTGATGTTCCTAAACAGACACTTCAAATTCACTGACACCTTACATTAAATATGCGTCGCACATAGGGCCAAATTTTTAACAGATGCTGCATGGTCAAAAATGATGTCTAATATAAAGAAAAAAACGGGTATGTCGATTGACTGCTTTGCTGCTCAAGATAATTCTTTAAACATTGGTTACAGCCTACTGATTAGGCTACTGTGTGCCTCCGCTTGGCAAACTCGATGCCATAACCAATTGCATTACCGCTAAACCCGGCTTTTGGTGAGTCTTAAATATCACCAGTAGGTATTGGAGTATGTTTTTGAGGCCACACCTAAAATATTTTACCCCTCCCACCTCAGCGCAAGTGAGTTGATATTAGACGGGTGTCGTGATGTGACTATTATTCATGTGATGACATGCTATTTATTGAATAATTAACTATGTTTAATTATTACATGATTAAATGAATCATGTAACAATTAACTCATTAGTAACTTGAGGCACCTCAGGAAAAGTTTGTTTAATGAGTTACCATTTCCCAAATTAACTCAAGAATGTATAAGAATATATCATAACAGTCAAAATCAGTCTCATTCTGAATGTCGTAGACTCTCTAAATCTGCACAAACCCGGGTCTCACAAATCAGTCCGTACCACACAAATTGAGTTGATCCTTTTTTACAAACAAGCTAAATGATAACATAAGACATGCGCACACACACACACACACACACACACACACACACACACACACACACACACACACACACACACACACACACACACACACACACACACACACACACACACACACACACACACACACACACACACACACTAGGTTATTGATTAGAACTGAATACAATGACAACAGGTCCCTAGCGGACCGACACAATACGACACATTGCACAATATGGAGATTTAAATATGGAGAGAGCAAGAGAGAAAAGCAACACTTGGATACATTTGTAAACTACGCTTAGTTTAGCCCTAATACCTTGCCCCGAACTGCCGCTCTTAAGCGTAAGAAGTGTAATGCATGCATTTACGTGTTGACGGTCTCCGTTGGGTATCTGTTGGATATCGCTGTTGGGCCCACTTTGGGTGGCCTGGTCTTTCGTCCTCAGATGCAAGACTCTGATTGTCCACAAGATGTCACAATGTCCCTTCACTTAGTTGTCTGTTTCCTTGCACTCGTTCTGTAAGAGTGGTCTTCTGAGGACGGATAATCAGCCGTGTCAATGCTCCCAGCGTGGGTCGGAAAGCCGTGTAGACAACCGATTGTTTGAAGAGAATCACCGGATGGTCCTGCTTTAATTCCCCTTCTTAGCTACTCCACCATAGCATTGATTGTTAAGAGGTTTTCTTTGTCTTCTTCAACCTCGTGTTGTGTTTGGGATTGTGACTAATTGTATACCTCGGCTGCAACGAGTGGTCATCTTATTCCAATATGTTAATTCTTAACTCGTGCTTTATACCCTCGGGTAGAAAGGGTCCGTTTTCATCTTGCTCTGGGCTCCCTGGGGCGTAGCTATTTACAAGGCAAGGTATCACAATTTACTATGATCTCATTTAGATAACCAAAATCACAGTCTCATCGTCACAAAAACACTCTCTTTAATCTGGATATTTTCTACACAACGTAAAGTATGTAAACATCATAAACACATGAAAACTCTTCAAGTTACAATGTTTTCATCATAACGTCTTCATTTAACTTTTAATGACATCACAAAAATAGACATTGATCTTCCACATTCCATCTCTTATCCTTACCAGCATTTGGAGGATGAAATATATTGTCCCAGAGTCAATTTATTTGATATTGTAGTTTTGAGGTATACTCTCATAAGGCAGACAAAGACATTCCAGTCCCCATACTTGAGCAGAGAGGAATCATCTGCTGCCTTACAATTTACGATGGGCGTGAGGTGTCATATAATCCCCACCTTCATCCCTCTCCCACACTGCGGGAGAGAGAAGAATCTGTGTAGAGCTGATCCACTGTAACCTAATCTCTTGGACCCTCACAGGAGAGTGATGACACAGGTCAATTACCAACCCTGACGCCAGGGTTGGAAAATAGCAGAGCACTGGCTTTTACAAGTCGGAATTGCCAAAGACTGTGCGTTTGACACTAGCCCCGCCCAAACTCCAGCCAAAAATAAAGTATTCTTCTGAGACTGCTTAGTGTATGGATCAGGCTACACTAGCGCTTTAAGTCTTACTTCTTCACTGAGACTGCTTGTACTTGGGTTCTTCAGTCCCAATTAGAAATGTAGTCGGATCCTTTGTCTGGATTATCCGAAGCAGTTCCAATCATCACGGGAACCCTCCCAAAAAGGTTCCGCTGTAGAATGGTTAGGAGAGTTGACGTTCTAGTCAGACTAAGGAGAAGGGTAAACCACCCTCTGCTTCCTAGTATATTACTTGCTAATGTACAGTCTCTGAATAATAAACTAAGCAAGCTAAAAGCACAGATTTCCTACTAGAGATACGACAGATTGTAACGTAATCTGTTTTACTTGGCTAATGGGGGAGGTGCTTGATACGACTATACAGCCTGTGGGGATTTCTATACACCGCACAGACAGAAACAATTTGCTTTATGTGAAAAACAAATGCGGAGGAGTATGTTTCATGATAAACAACTCATGGTGTGATTGTAGGAATGTACAAACCCTTAAGACGTTCTATTCCTCCAACCTGGACAAAAAAAATCGAGAGAAAGTTATTATTATTTAAATAGAAGGTAGCCATGGTAAGATCCGTTGAATGCTGGTCTGGCCAATTAGAATCTATGCTACAAGACTGCTTTGAGCACATGAACTGGGAAATGTTCCCGGGTCGCCTCCGACAATAACATCAACGAGTATACAGATTCAGTCACTGGGTTCATCAGGAAATGCACAAAGGATGTTATCTCAAATAGGACATATCCCAAATAGAAACCACGAGTAAATAGCAACATCTGCGCAAAACTGAGAGCGTGGACCAAAGCATTTAACTCTGGTCAGATTCCTGGGGATATGGATGAAAACAAAATTACCAGCTACAACCTCCGGAAATCAGTCAAGGACGAAAAAAGAAAACACAGGTGTATAGTAAAAGGTCTACAAATCATCACAGACTACAAGGGGAAAACTATAGGTGCGTACACCGATGCATCACTCCTAGACGAACTACACAACTTCTATGCTCGTTTAGAGGCAATCAACACTGATAGTCCTCTCAATCTCTGTGGCCGTTGTGAGTAAGACCTTTAAGCACGACCAAGACGGCATCCCTGGCCGTGTCCTCAGAGCATGTGCAGACCAGCTGGCTGGAGTGTTCACTGACATATTCAACCACTCCCTGTCCCAGTCTGTGGTCCCCCATGCTTCAAGATGTCCACCATTGTCCCTGTACCCACCTCACATCATATGAAGGACTGTGCCTACCTGATTTAGGGGACACAGGGAACAGTTAGCAGTTTGGGACAATTTCATCATAAAACATTTCCTTGGTGTTAACTACAGTCTGTGAACAAACTTAAAATATATAAGTTGATGGTTCGGATTGCAAGGTTTGGATTCCAAGGTCATATTTTTCCATATACGGTTCCAGTTAAAGGGTTGTCAAGATTCAATTAGATCTGTGGACCATACATTTTTAATGGCTAGCTCAGAATATGAGCTTTCCAAAAGTGTTTTATATATTATAGAGACCCATCCTTTTGGGAGCCCAGATCATTTATTTATAAATCCCATCACTGGATAGTAGTTTAGTTTCCCAAGGGACTCAATAGGCCAGAATAAGTTGCAAATATAGAAAAAGGAGTTGCCTGGTAATGTGTATGTATCTTTCAGATCTTGGAATGTTCTCAAACCATTACTGTCCATGAAATCGGTGATATCGGTGTACGGATTTCACATTTGGGCCATTGGGGGGGATGCAAAATGCACCCCCTCCAGATTGCAAGGCGTTATTGTGAAATATTGGAGTATGGGCATTCCGTTTTAATTCCCAGTTACATTGTTTTAAAATTTTGTGCCAAATAGAAATTGTGTGAGTAATAATAGAACCAAAGAATAATTTACATTGTTTAAGGGATATATCAGTGAAGATCACCTCTTCCAGGCCAATAGGAGACACCATATTTATCTTTACACTCAGCCAGGGGGCAGAATAATCATGTCTCAACCAATTTAGGATGGGAAGAAATGCTAGTACCTAGAAATGCTATTTAAAGTTTGGTGCAGATAGTACCCCTACATCTTTCCCTCTTTGTAATTGTGTTAATTTTATCCAAGATCGTTTACCTTCCCAGATACATTTTGAAACCACACTATGAATTTTACCCTAATAGCCAGAAGGGGGGGCCATAGAAAGCTTTGAACTGCAGAAATTCAGCCGTGGCAATATATTCCTTTTGACAATAGTTATTCTGCCGGTTAAAGCAACTAGGATATTATTCCATCTACTGAGGTGTTCTGTTAAACTTCTTATGGCTGGGGGCAGTATTGAGTAGCTTGGATGAATAAGGTGCCCAGAGTAAACGGCCTGCTACTCAGTCGCAGTTGCAAATATATGCATATTATTAGGATATTTGGATAGAAAACACTGTGAAGTTTCTAAAACTGTTTGAATGAGGTATGTGAGTATAACAGAACTCATATGGTAGGCAAAAACCTGGGAAAAAATCCAAACAGGAAGTGGGAAATCTGAGGCTTGTAGTTTTTCAACTCAGCCCCTATTGAAGATACAGTGGGATATTGGTCATGTTGCACTTCCTAAGGCTTCCACTAGATGTCAACAGTCTCTAGAACCTTGTTTGATGCTTCTACTGTGAAGTGGGGCTGAATGAGAGGGGAATGAGTAAGAGGTCTGCCTGAGTCCCACGAGCTGACCATGCACGGTCACGTGAAAGTTAGCTTGCTTTCCATTGCATTTCTGAAGACAAAGGAATTCTCCGGTTGGAACATTATTGAAGATTTATGTTAAAAACATCCTAAAAATTGATTCTATACATCGTTTGACATGTTTCTATGGACTGTAACGGAACTTTTCGACTTTTCATCTGCTCGCGCGTCATGAATTTGGATTGCTGTGCTGAATGCACTAACAACAATGAGGAATTTGGACATGAATGATGGACATTATCGACCAAAACAAACATTTATTGTGGAACTGAGATTCCTGGGAGTGCATTCTGATGAAGATCATGAAAGGTAAGTGAATATTTATCATGCTATTTCTGACTAATGTTGACTACACAATATGGCGGATATTTCTTTGGCTGTTTGGTCTCTGAGCGCCGTTCTCAGATTATTGCATGGTATGCTTTTTGCGTAGTTTCTTTGAAATCTGACACAGCGGTTGCATTAAGGAGAAGTTTATCTAAAGTTCCATGTATAATAGTTGTATCTTTCATCAATGTTTATTATGAGTATTTCTGTCAATTCATGTGGCTCTCTGCAAAATCACTGCATGTTTTGGAATTACTGAACATAATACGCCAATGTAAACAGATTTTTGGATATAAATATGCACTTTATCAAACAAAACATACATGTATTGTATAACATTAAGTCCTATGAGTGTCATCTGATGACGATCATCAAAGGTTAGTGATTCATTTTATCTCTTTGTGCTTTTTGTGACTCCTCTCTTTGGCTGGAAAAATTGCTGTATTTTTCTGTGACTTGGCGGTGACCTAACATAATCGTTTGTGGTGCTTTCGCTGTAAAGCCTATTTGAAATCGGACCCCGTGGTGGGATTAACAACAAGACTACCTTTAAAATGGTATAAAATACTTGTATGTTTGAGGAATTTTAATTCTGAGATTTCTGTTGTTTGAATTTGGCGCTCTGCACTTTCACTGGCTGTTGTCATATCTATCACGTTAGCGGGATCTCAGCCATAAGAAGTTAACATTTCTGGCAATGGTTTTATCCAAGGAAGGAAATACAGTGTATCTATTCCCAAATATTAAAATGGGAAACAATTGCGTGGTCTTGAGAGGCAGTAGGACTGATTTGGTTAGACACATTTTATAGTTTGAGATTCAGCTGAAGTTATCTATGATCTTCAATGTGTTTGGGAGCGATTGAGATACAATGTCTATAATTAGGGTATAATGAGATGAAGTGATCAATAGATTTGAGGGAAATTTACAAATTGCTTGGCCAGAGTTTCCATGGATAATAAGAATGGCAAAGGTGAAATTGGATCACCTCGTCTGCTGCTTCTAGTAAATCTGAACAGAGCAGAGCCGATATTGCCTGTTATAACTATGGCTGAGGGATTGGCATATAATATTTTAATCATATTAATTACATTTGAGCTAATTCCCATAATGTTCCAGACAGACCAGAGATATGACCATTCTGGTACATCAAAAGCTTTTTCTTCTTCGAGAGATAATACAGCCCAAGGAGCTGTTGTGTCTGAGGAAACATCTAAGATATGTAATAGTCGCCAAAGGTTATCTAAGGATAAACGCTTTTTAACAAACCCGCTTCTGTCTGTGTGGACCAATTTGGGTAAGTAAGTCTCGAGACAGGACGACAACATTTTAGAAAACAGTTTAATATCTGTGTTTATCAAAGATTCGGGGCGATAGTGAGAACACTGGTTGGCATCCTTACCTTTTTTAAATAAAAGCGAAATTAGTGATTTATTCACATCTCACCCAAATTAACCTTTTTAAACAGCTGAATGTATTAATCATTTCAAGCAACAGTGGACCTAATTGATTCCAACATTTGAAATAGACCTCAGGAGAAATACCGTCTCATCCAGGTGATTTGCCTTTATTCATGCTAACCAATGGCCTTTGAATTTCATTGGTCCTAGATTCCGCAGTCTGGTACCGCTTGCCGTGCGGTAGCAGAGAAAACTTGGGTGACTGGAGTCTGACAATTTTTTGGGCTTCCTCTGACACCGCCTATTATATAGGTCCTGGATGGCAGGAAGCTTGGCCCCAGTGATGTACTAGGCCGTACGCACTACCCTCTGTAGTGCCTTGCGGTCAGATGCCGAGCAGTCGCCATATACCAGGCGGTGATGCAACCGGTCAGGATGCTCTCGATGGTGCAGCTGAAGAACTTTTGGAGGATCCAAAAACTATTTTCAGTCTCCTGAGGGGGTACTCTACCTCAGGCGAGCAATACCTCGAGACTTCTTTAATATTAGACATCACGCACCAGCTGTTATTGACACACACCCCACCCCTCATCTTACCAGACGTAGCTTCTCTGTTCTGCCGGTGCATGGAAAATCCCGCCAGCTCTATATTATCCGTGTCGTTGTTTAGCCACGACTCGGTGAAACATAAGATATTACAGTTTTTAATGTCCCGTTGGTAGGATAATCTTGATTGTAGGTCATCGATTTTATTTTCCAATGATTGCACGGTGGCCAATAGAACGAATGGCAGTGGGAGTTTGCTCGCTCGCCTACGAACTCTCAGAAGGCAGCTGAACTTCGCCCTCCTTTTTCTCCGCATTTTCTTCAAGCAAATTATGGGGATTTGGTCCTGTTCCCGGGAAGCAGGATATCCTTCGCGGGTCTCCTTAATGGAAAAAGCTTATTCCAGTTTGAGGTGAGTAATCGCTGTTGTCAGAAGTCGATGCCTCTCCTTGTTCGGGCGGTGTTCGGTGGTTGACGTTTTCTAGCCATCACTGATCCATTTTTCATTTTCCATTTGTGTTGTCTTGTTTTCCCACACACCTGGTTTAGTCCTCTGTTTCCCCCATGTCTTTGTGCATGATTGTCTATTGTTAGGTCTGTACGTTTCCGGCTGGTTTATTCCCGGGTGCTGTTTCACCGAGTGTTTAGAGGCTACCGTTATTTTTTGTTCTCACATTGGGTTTGTTACTTTGTGCATTTGCCTTTATTAAAGTGAGTTGATCACTTATCTATACTCACCTGCGGCTGACTTTATGCATCAGCTACACCCACCTCCTGACAGCTGTTCTGATGTCCAGAAGTTATTTTCAGTCATAAGAGACGGTACCACAACATTATGCACAAAATAAGTTTAAAAAATAAGTTAAACAACACAAGAAAACTAACAAAATAGCACAGTTGGTTAGGAGCATATCATCTCCAGCTGATAAGATGACAGCATGCGCTGTGCATAAGACAAGGAACAGAGTGCAAGCTTTTTTAAATACTTTTTAAATATCAATAGCCTATAGTCACATCATGCATCCCATATACAGTGCCTTGCAAAAGTATTCGACCCCCTTGAACTTTGCGACCTTTTGCCACATTTCAGGCTTCAAACATAAAGATATAAAACTGTATTTTTTTGTGAAGAATCAACAACAAGTGGGACACAATCATAGAGACATACCCCAAGCGACTTACAGCTGTAATCGCAGCAAAAGGTGGCGCTACAAAGTATTAACTTAAGGGGCTGAATAATTTTGCACGCCCAATTTTTCAGTTTTTGATTTGTTAAAAAAGTTTGAAATATCCAATAAATATCGTTCCACTTCACGATTGTGTCCCACTTGTTGTTGATTCTTCACAAAAAAATACAGTTTTATATCTTTATGTTTGAAGCCTGAAATGTGGCAAAAGGTCGCAAAGTTCAAGGGGGCCGAATACTTTCGCAAGGCACTGTATGTTTTGATTTCTTAGACATTCTAAGGCCTGTATCATTCACAACTAAAGTTGCCAAATAACTCTAAATCCTTATGACCTGTTTCAAATTATAACTTTTACGCTCAACAGCCACTTCAAATGCGCACTTGCTCCGCAATGGGAAGTATATCCTTTCTATTTTATTCAGCAAAGTTCAAATACATTCTTCTTACTATAAAATCACATAATATTAAATAATGCCACGGGACTTAAGCATATCTTGTCTGCTAAATGAATAAGCCTACAGCCTATGGAACGGCACATAGCCAAATAACATACAGTAGGCCAACTCATACTGTTCTTCTGAAATACATTATCTTCATATCATGTTTCTTTAGAACTGCCTAAAATCAATAATGGATTTATTGTGATGGTGTACTGTATATTACATTGATTTATTAGACTTATTTAAATGTAGATCTTCTGAAGACGTGCATCAGCGGCTTGTATGCAGCTTGTAGCCTATGCGTAAATGCCTAATTTTTATTGATCATCATTAATTAATTTAGTTCAATTTCAAATTGATCTCAGAATGTAGGATTTTGTAGTAATGAATCGTTGAAACGCCATTTTGTGGATCTTTTAGGAGATTCTGACATTTGAAGATGGCAATAGTAAGCGTGGTGTTCATACAAGCTTCTATATGAAATTTCTATTTTCTTAATGAAAGAAAATAGAGGTGTAGATAATAGTATGAAATCGATTCGAGATCATCATTTATGCCTGTTTGAGTAGAAAGTGTACTCTTTATCTTTAGGATTAGGTGCTCAGCAAGCCATCAATGAGGTTGTAATCAGAGAGTGTATGCTGGAGAGCCTTGGCTGCATGTAGACTGTGATTGGTATTATTAGATTTGTCCCGCTTGTCCAAAATGTAATTCATGTCTGTCCCAATAACCAGATGAAATTCAGTTAATTGTAACAATATGCTGCTCAGAGAATCAAAAAACGTAAGATTTTATGAATTTGAAGTATACACATTAACAAAGGTTATTTTCTTTCCACTATGGATAGTTACATTAAGGAAAGTAATTCTGCATTCTTGGTTGTCGCCTTTACCCAAGATAGTCATTTTTAGTTTCTTATGGACCGTTATGATTGCACCTTTTTGTATGGGGATGATGAAAAAGCAGCCAGTTTGCAATGGTTCTCTATTTTATGTGAACCATTTTGGAATAGGTGTGTTTTCTTGGAGCATTGCTATATCAACATGGTTTCTTGCTAGGAGATTAAGACAGCTGGGATGTTTAATAGGGCAGTTTAGGCCTTTCAAATTCCAAGTGAGAATAAAAAAAAAAGTTTAATCATTAATGATGTAATTGTTATATTTAATCTTGATAAGCCCATGGATGTCAAACAAAAATCAGGACCCACAGGGAAACCCACCCAATGCGGTTCCCCACCCTGTTTTTTATGATTCATAAATACTTTCCTAACCCTAAATAATCTACAAGATCAGAGTATTTTTAAATCTACCAATTGGTGCTAAAACTGAGACAAATATGCATATATTTAGGTCAGTAGCGGTGCGTGGGTAATTTCACTGGGTAAGTCAAGCCATAAAAAAAGCCAAATTACAACTTATGTGTTGTGATAATTGCGTTGCTCTATAACCTGTTAGTTCATATGCCTTGTGACCATGATATTTAGGCTTAAGGCCGAGACAATAAGAAGACAGTGGCAGAATAAATTTAACCACTCCTTTTCCATCACAAATCCCGAGAGCAGCCTCTGTCCTTTGAAGTACACAAAGCATATTGCATGAAACATTCAGTTACATGACCTAAAGAATGGTCAAGCAAGTCAACGTTTTCAACATTTTCGGACTACTAAACAACTTTTGATTTGGAACCACAGATTGTAAAAGCAAGTCGCAAAGAAAACAGGAGCTGCCTCTACTATTCCAGCACCATTTCAACTTGAACATTTCAACATCATCAATGCTTAGTTTAATACAGTAACTAAAAGATACCAAAAGTGGCTTCTTCCTTGCTGAGCGGCCTTTTAGGTTATGTCGATATAGGACTCATTGTACTGTGGATATACAGTAGGGAGAACAAGTATTTGATAACCTGTAAAATCGGCAGTGTTTCCTACTTACAAAGCATGTCTGTAATTTTTATCATAGGTACACTTCAACTGTGAGAGATGGAATCTAAAACAAAAATCCAGAAAATCACATTGTATGATTTTTAAGTAATTCATTTGCATTTTTCTGACCCACTGGAATTGTGAATTATAAGTGAAATAATCTGTCTGTAAACAATTGTTGGAAAACTTACTTGTGTCATGCACAAAGTAGATGTCCTAATCCACTTGCCAAAACTATAATTTCAATTATAGTTGAACTATAGTTCAACCACTCCACAATAAATGTGGCTCCAACCTAAATGTATGTAAACTTCCAACTTCAACTGTATATATTCTAAGAATCTTTGATTTAACGTTATCCATTGAAACATCTAGGGAATGATGGCACCCACATCATCAGCAGAAAGACAAAGGCAGTGTCGAGCACGTCAAAATGCTGACCCAGAGAAAAGGGAAAAATACCTTGAGAGAGCGTTAGAGATCGTAAAGAAATGTTGAGGCAGGGAAAAAGATCAGTGATTTAAGTGAGAGAGACCAGCCTCAGAAGCGTAAACAGTGGAGAACTGGAGAGTAAAGGAGCACTGAGGAACTTGACCACACCTCCAAAGTTCAGATCGTGTTCCAGAGCAGTCCCCACTGCCAGGATCTTCAAGGTCAGGGCAATGTGCATTTAAGGTTTAGAACATTGATAGGTTGAGTGTAGAAGACGTGTATTGTACAGAGCAAGTGAAATTCTTGTTAATTCACACAGTCTCCTCTGAACAGTTGATGTTTGTGTCTGTTACTTGAACTCTGCAACCTGTGGTGCAGTTAACTCTAATGTTCTTATCCTCTGCAGCAGAGGTAACTCTGGATCTTCCTTTCCTGTGGCTGTCCTCATGAGAGCCAGTTTCACCATAGCGCTTGATGGTTTTTGTGAATGCACTTGAAGAAACTTTAAAAGTTCTTGAAATGTTCCAGATTGACTGACCTTCATGTCTTAAAGTAATGATGGACCTTTGTTACTCTTTGCTTATTTGAGCTGTTCTTGCCATAATATGGATTTGGTATTTTACCAAATTGGGCTATCTTCAGTATACCACCCCTACCTTGGCACAACACAACTGATTGGCTCAAACGCATTAAGAAGGAAATAAATTCCACAAACTAACTTTTAACAAGGCATACCTGTTAATTGAAATGCATTCCAGGTGACTACCACATGAAGCTGGTTGAGAGAATGCCAAGAGTGTGCAAAGCTGTCATCAAGGCAAAGGGTGGCTACTTTGAAGAATCTAAAATATAAAATATATTTTGATTTGTTTAACACTTTTTTGGTTCCTACGATTCCATTTGGGTAATTTCATAGTGTTGATGTCTTCACTATTATTCTACAATGTAGAAAATAGTAAAAATAAAGAACAACCCTTGAAGGAGTAGGTGTGTCCAAACTTTTGACTGGTACGGTACATTGTTTTATGTTTTTTCTTATATGTTCTCTCAATATATTCTATTGAGTCTGTTGACAAAATTCGAACTAAAGTGTACACCGTATTTAAAGGGATGGCTTAAGATAAATGCACTGAAATCCCTATTGAATGAAAACTCCACAGAAATCTGCTGGCCAGCAAGTGGGAGGGTTTTCAGCAGTTGAATTGCATTTATTCAGTGTGTGCAAGGGAACCACGCATGTAAAGCCCAATACGCACCTTCATAAAATAAGTCTGAATACCAACTACTGAGAAGTGTGTAGGAAAGGTGTGCATAAGAAAGTCGGAATCGGGCCCTTGATGAATAAGGGTGGTTCATGAGGGGAAAAGGGAAGAGAAAATGAAAAAGAAAGTTAAATATAACAAGAGAAATTCAAGCCTAAACAACCAAACGGGATGGCTGTAGGAACAATGGCTCCTGATCCATTTTCATTAGCAATATGGTGTAAATTGTCCTAAACATAATGTCCCCTCAATATGTATTAAGCATATAGGTGCTCTATACTATGTACAAAAAAAATCAAAAAGAAGAGGGTATGTGCAAGAAATGGAGTCTAGGTCTATAATCCAGATCTTCACAATAGTGAATCGTTGCTGGTAGGAAAAGTCCTCCCTGGGAGATGAATTCAGCAGCGAAAACAGCCATTTATAAATAATTTTAAAAAATTAAAAAAGTTGTGCGGTAGCCCATATGGGACTGGCCATCTATCCTAAACAGCTTAGCCCATAGGGATGCAATGCGCTGTAGCCCCACTAGGACGCAACCCCAGTCTATATGACACTTCAATATATTGTCTGTCCATTGTTCATTAAATGCCGTGGAATCATTGTCTAATTGTCCTGGACCATAGGCAATATAATAATAGCGAAGTCCAATGTTTAGCAATAATAATAATAATAATAATAATAAGTCAAAAGTTTGGACACACCTACTCATTCAAGGGTTTTTCTTCATAGTATAATAATAGTGAAGACGTCAAAACTGCGAAATAACACATATTAAGTCATGTAGTACAGCAAAAAGTGTTAAGTAAATCAAAATATATGTCATATTTTAGGTTTTTCAAAGTAGCCACCCTTTGCCTTGATCACATCTTTGCACATTCTTGGCATTCTATGGTAGCTAGTGAATGTTAGCTAGCTACTTGTTACTAAAGTTAGTGCAATTTATTCCAATTTGCCTTGCTGAAAAAGTGTTCTAAAACCAAGAAAACAATATATAATCTACCTCTTCAGTCTCCTGTAGTTTGAAGAAACTAATTTGAATTGAATAATATCCTAAAAATGCTCAACTAGCACTCTTCACTCTCAATCCAATATTTCACCAACTCAACAATCTTCTCAACACATAGAACCCCCATAATGCTCTGTGGCATAACCACAATACACCACACTAGGTTTGTTCTCTGATCTTAATCCTATGATTGGATGGACAACATGTCAGTTCATTTTGCAAAAGCTTTGATTAGTCGTAGGACATCCTCCTGAAGTGGTCATAATTACCATGTAGGTCTATGGAAGGGGGTAAGGCCTACTACGAGCCTCCTAGGTTTTGTATTGAAGTCAATGTAGCCAGAGGAGGCTGGGAAATAGCTGTCTTCCGGCTTCACCAAGTTGCTAGCCTAGAGTGTGTTGTTGAGACTACTGTAAACCATCATTGCAAAAACAGGTATTTGGTGACGTGGATATATTTAGTACAATTTTATCTAAAAAAATATGTTTTTAGTGTTTCATTATTTTACATTTTCTAAAATCCACTGAGTAGGATGGTCCTCCCCTTCCTCCTCTGAAGAGCCTCCACTGGCCTACCTCTTATTTCTTAAATAGGAAGAAATAGGCTCCAACACTAAGACCTCGTTGTTAGTTAGTAAAGTCTTACTAAAATGAAGACGGTTTAAATGAATTATGCCTCCTCGAATTTGCCTACTTTCAGCACCACGAGCTGTCCATTTCCAATTGATTGTGCCGCATCTGCTGTGTCAACGAATCTGGTTTATATTGTGAAGTCAGTAACTCTGATAAATACTGTATATCATGGGCAAGAAATATATTGTTTTTAATAAAAAAGAAATTATAGTAGTAGCAATCTATCAAAGTTGACCTCCGGTCGTCCTCGTCTTTGTGCTGTCCTTCTCAAACTGAACAGAACATAGGCTAGTCTGCGTGCATGATAGTGCATTTTTTTTACTATTTTCGGAATAAACCTTTGACTCTCTTCCTGAACTGCCACCATAGCTCTATACAGAACAGCCATTGGTTAAGCAGCACACAAAACAGTTTATGATCAGCAAGAGCAGACCAGGCCGGGGCTCAGGATTGGAATATCTATTGCAGTGTGATTTATTTACATCATCCCAGCAGCTATTTTAGGAATATAACTTTGCTCTGTGCTTCTCCGAGCATGCACTTTATAGCCTATAGCCTATGGGATATGGATACTTTGATTGAGACCACACTAAATAACCTATATGTGCAATTGATATACCGCGCCCAGCGGAGAATTAGAAATGAGGGGTGGCATTGGACACACATTGATATACACAGCATAGCCTAATAAGCAACTCATTCTAAAAGAGTCCGAAATATTGACATTTCATCAATTGCAAATTACATGACCCTCCTCTCAACTAAATTTAGATTAAAAAAAATACCAAAACCTCCTCTTGACTGAAATTGAAAAAGCATGACCCTTCCCATTTTCCTCCAGGTAACCATTCTGTAAATGTCGATCCGTCTCTTACACACACACACACACACACACACACACACACACACACACACACACACACACACACACACACACACACACACGCGCACGTACAGAGGGACGGACGGACGGACGGACCGACCAAGACGGACCGACAGACACACCGACTATGACTGGGTCTGTGTTCAGCGATAAACTCCACTCCAGTTTCTAACAGTTAGAGACACACACATCATCCTACCTTATTATAAAGTGACAATGAGTCCAATGAGGCTAAATACAACCGTGTGATGAAATCAATTATTATTACTGATGGGACTATTCAATGAAAAGCAATATTCAGGCGTCTGGATACCATGTGAGCTTTATGAATTTGCTTTTACGTTCAGAGAATCTATTAAACAAATGGGAACTGTAGAAAGAAGGCCCTCCATTCCAGCATGATTTGTTGCTGTGGAAGAATGTTGTTTTGCACTGACCCCAAAATTCCTTCGACCTGGTTGCTGTGGATTGTCTAAACGTCCATCCATCAGCTCGGAAAAAAACAGAATTGTGTTGTTCTGACAGAAACACGCTGGGCTTTCTACCAGACCAGGTCAGACCTATCTCATAACTGCTATGGTCCTTGTTTTGCCCAGGTGCAGTCAGGCATACGGTGGCTCACCGGGAGGGAAGTATGGAAAGAATTCCCCGGAGTCGGCACAAACGTGGACTTGGCTAAATCCCCTGTTGTGAAGCTTGGCCTTGTTTGTGTCGATTGGGATTGTTCAGTGAAACAGTGTTATTGTTCACGAAGCGGCTCTGCTGGGAAGGGCATGACGGGCCGGACATATCTGGCATAGCTTCCTGCAAGTGGCTTTGTTACGAAATCACAGAGATTAAAGACCGCGGAGGGAATCACAACACACCAGCTTGGATGCCCGTAAATGCATTCTGTCACACCGATGGCCCGTACAGCTCTTATGTCAGTTCTTCCTGTGCCACCAATTACAAAAATATTATTGCCATTTTGAAACCGTAGTTGCGAAAGTAACTGAGTTTGTGGACCTCGAAATTGCAGTATCACCACAAAATAATATCAAGCAAGGATCATATCAGTGTCAAATATCATATTTATCAGTCTTACCGCAAAGTACACAACACAGTTGAACTGCAAAGTACACAACACAGTTGAACTGCAGTTGAATGCAAAATGACTGCACTGCAGACATGCTGCATACTGAAATAACATTGCTGATATGAAAGTGCCTACTTTTTAGGAAACAGTAGCTGCAGTTTAACCACAGTATAACTGCAATGTAATGCACTGTAGTACACATTTCTGCAGTTATCTTTGCTAGGAATGGTTCCACACAATGGTTGTGTAAAAATATTTTTGCAGAAAAACTTGTATCACAACCGTTTTGTCAAATGAATTGTAGCCTACATCAGTACAAGCTGAGTGTATACTAGGACACAGATACAGATGGATTCCAAAGATCTATCTGTACTGGTTTATTTCCCTGTGCAAATTGTAAATTGGAAAGACAGGTTGAACTAAAAAACATGCATTATTGTTTCAGAATTGCCTACATAACGTTGTCATAAACAACTCCACTTGGAACTTGACCTAACACAGAATGACAGTTCATGACAACTCGTGTCACATTTTAAATGAATATGGTCTAAAATATGAGTTCTCTGGTCAGTGCCATGGCTATCTTTTTCAACCAAAACAACAAAATCCAGACAAATCTGCCTGAAAAATGAAAAAACATAAATCACACAGGGTCAAATACAACAGTAATACTTTCATCAAGAATGTGCTGTGACTCTGGCCAGTCAGAGGGGAAGTAGAGGCAACAAGGCACATGTAAATAGAAGACTTGCAACTACTGTGGGAACGGTCACTGTGAGAACTGAGGTTACATTTTGGGTCAATGAGCTTGGATGGCCAGAGACCCACAGACACGAGAAGTACGGATGCTGAGGGTGCTGCAGTACCCCCTGAAAAATCAGAATTTAAAAAGAATATGAATAATACATTACATTTTTTTATTACAAAAGTAGTGGACTGGGACTTTACCAGTCCTGGATTAGAGGACTGATATAGTCTCCCCCCCCCACCCCCCCTCCTCCTCCTCCTCGCAGAACCACCACCCCCAAACATCTTCCCACGACTATGCAGAGACCCAGATGTAGGCTACAGCACAGCACCCTCAGCTGGGTTGTAGAAACAGGAAGCATCCGTTTTCAGGGGAAAAGAAGAGGGGAAGACTGAAAACCGGTTACATATACCCCGCTCAGGCATTTCTTTTACGCCCACAATGTTAGCTTAACAGCACAGTAACGTAGGGCCGCAGGCTCTGGGTTCCCACCCAAGATCACTAAACTGCCTTGCTTCGATGTGAAACTTCATTGTTATCAAGCTTCCTCTGTTTTTTTTCTTTTCTTTTTGTGGCGTTTTTTTCAGAGTGATGTTGTTCTCTGGAAAGAGCTTTCACTGGGACATGGACGTGGTGTGTTATGGCACATAGCGAGTTCCCACGACCCCCTGCACTTCCTTCACCTTTACTGCTCGCTGAGGGCTCGAAACAGGAAGTCAACAAAGGCCTCCAGTCCATTCAGAGAGCACCGCAGGGCTAATTTAGTCAAACAAACATAGAGGGAAGCTGGAAGCTGCAGGGCAAGGTCTGGTCATCCTTAGCTCTCTCTCCCATGGGAATTACCAAAAGGATCTGATCATATCTGGTTTTCTTCTCAGAAGCTCAACTGAAATAGATATTGTGTGTCAGGATGGGAATGGTAAATAAAGTCATCAAAGAAATGCCACTGTTTTTGGTTCACATGAGATTGACCAAAAATGTAGACTGGGTGTGTCCCCCCACCCCATCCACATCGACGAGAGAGTAGTGGAGAAGGTGGAAAGTTTTGAAGTACACATCAAAACTGAAATGGTCCACCCACACAGACATCATGGTGAAGAAGGCGCAACAGCGCCTCTTCAACCTCAGGAGGCTGAAGAAATTTGGCTTGTCACCTAAAACCCCCACAAACCTTTACAGATGCACAATTGAGA
Source organism: Oncorhynchus mykiss (assembly GCF_013265735.2). Taxonomy (NCBI): domain Eukaryota; kingdom Metazoa; phylum Chordata; class Actinopteri; order Salmoniformes; family Salmonidae; genus Oncorhynchus; species Oncorhynchus mykiss. The sequence goes on along the minus strand of NC_048566.1, from coordinate 53,497,306 downwards.
GCATCCTGTACCGGGCTGTACCAGTCTGTATCACCGCCTTGCACAAGGCTCTCCAGAGGGTAGGGGACTGTACAGCACTTTGTGACATCAGCTGATGTAAGAAGGGCTTTATAAATACATTTGATTGATTTGATTGATAGTGAGGTCTGCACAATGCATCACCGGGGGCAAACTACCTGCCCTCCAGGACACCTACAGCACCCGATATCACAGGAAGGCCAAAAAGATCATCAAGGACAACAATCACCCGAGCCACTGCCTGTTCACCCCGCTATCATCCAGAAGGTGAGGTCAGTACAGGTGCATCAAAGCTGGGACCGAGAGACTGAAAAACAGCTTCTATCTCAAGGCCATCAGACTGTTAAACAGCCATCACTAACATTGAGTGGCTGCTGCCAACATACTGACTCAAATCTCTAGCCACTTTAAGAAATAAAAATGGGATGCAATAAATGTATCACTAGTCACTTTAAACAATGCCACTTTATAATGTTTACATATCCTACATTACTCATCTCATATGCATATACTGTACTCTATACCATCTACCGCATCTTGCCTATGCCACACGGCCATCGCTCATCCATATATTTATATGTTCATATTCTGATTCATCTCTTACATTTGTGTGTATTATGGTAGTTATTGTGAATTTGTTAGATTACTTGTTAGATACTACTGCATTGTCGGAACTAGAAGCACAAGCATTTTGCTACACTCGCATTAAACATCTGCTGACCATGTGTATGTGACTTAACATACATGCTAACATACATGTGTATGTGAATAAAATTTGATTTGGTAATGAAAACCATGAAGCAATTTGTTTTGCACAGGCTGCAAACCTTATCATCTGGAGATGTTAGTGTGTGCACCTTCTTTTGTGTGCTAGTGTGTGTGTGGTTGTGTATGTGGTTGTTTATGTTGTATTTTTTTTCTCGCTCTCCCTCTCTTCAATAATTGTCATCACAAATTATCCCCCTGTGTCTGGCAGCAATACCTGAATTAGCAATAGGGGGTAATGCAATACTCTAAGGGGTAATACAATACGCTAAACAACCTCCAAGCCGGAGTCTCCCCTAAGGGCTGTTCTAGAATCTGTTCACTTCTCCTTCAACACGGCCCTTGACCACTGAGAATTTGAATAAAAGCTGACGTTAGGTCAGTGCTCAGGGATAAGTACCATACAACAACACCCCATGGAACACAAGGCTGACATAGCAGTCCGCACACCTCCCTAGCAGGCCTTGTCTTATGTAGGGCTTTGACAGCAGTGACAAGACACTTAAAAGGATAGCTAAGCAGTGGGTCCAGGTTGCGTAATCGTATTAAATATTAATCTTACTGTAATGCTCAGGCGAGACCTTGAGTGGGTTCTGTCTTGAGTCTGCACTTTTGTGTGTGTGTGTGTCCATGCATACTTTTGTTCCTGTGTGTGTTTCTCTCTGTGTGTGTACATGCACATTTGTGTGTGAACTGTGTGTGTGTGTGTGTGTGTGTGTGTGTGTGTGTGTGTGTGTGTGTGTGTGTGTGTGTGTGTGTGTGTGTGTGTGTGTGTGTGTGTGTGTGTACCTAGGCTTCCAGCATTTTCCATTGGACTGCACTGCAGTCTGGGGAGGGAAAGGATGAGTGGAGAAGGGGAGAGGGTTACATAGCAAAGCACAGACCTCCTTTTGAGAAGATAAGAGCAAATCAAATTTTATTTCACACATACACATGTTTAGCAGATGTTATTGTGGGTGTTGCGAAATGCATATTGGTAATACAGGGGTGAAAAGACGGATGTGTAACAGAGCAAAGATCATGGGCCCTGACAGTGCAGAGTGGCAGACTGCCTCACTCGCCTCAGGAAGTCAATGGTCACATGACCACTTAGCATTACGTTTTTAGGCAAGCAACATAAACTTATCTTAGAATGTAGACAAATAGGAAATCTAGTGAATGAATGGATCAGGAGAGAAGTTTTACTGAAAGTCATTCATGTAATTCACTTTTATTTTTGTCCTCAATTTAGTTTTGGTTTAATAAAACCCGACTTAACAGATCCACACGCTGACTGATATTTGATTTACTCTGCATTGATATTTGCAGTGTTCCTTTCTAAGAGGCTAGCCACGATATTCTAATTTAGCAATGGCTTAGAGTAGTGTGTGCTTGAGCTTCTAGGAGTTCCTAATGATATTACCATTCTTACCTACTTCAGCGCCTCTAATCAAAACATACCTATTTACAGCACATAATTTGTCCTGGGTTAGCCTTGTCCTCAGTTAGCCTTGCTAAACCATGTGTGTGTCTGCGTGCATGCATACATGTGTTTGTGTACTTTCGTGTGTGTGCGTGCGTTTAATACGTTTGTGTGTGTGTTTGCGTGCATGCATGTTTGTGTGTATCCCTGCCATGGAAACTCTGAGGTAGACATACCTGGGCCGTATTACTGCCACACAATCAGCTTAAGAAGGTGTTGATTTCATCCGTGAGAGAGACAAGACAGTTCCTTGTGTGCTAAGATGTGATGCAGTAATGCTGCGGGAGGTGCTTGTGCGTTTATTTACCAGATCTGTTTGTGATGCCTTGCCAAATCCATGGTTACATCAGCCTTAACATGTCAAACAGATTTGGCACCAGCTCTCATACCATAACAGCCTGATTTCTAGATAATGTAAGTAGCATCATCTCAGCTGAAAACTTCCCCCCAAAACAGATTAATTTGGGATCCTGTCCTAGATGATTGATTGTGGAATCCAAATGTTTTTTTTAAAAGTTTTCAACAAACAACATTTGATGAGATGTTTCGCATTTTTCCCAAACATGGATGGAGTAAGGTTACTGACATAGCATTGCAGTGGGGAAAAAAACACATCAGAGAGAATAAAATAGAGCAAATACATTTGGAAGGAGAGAAAGAGAGCAAGCCAGTCAAGTGCATTATTCTGAGATCGCACCCGAACTTCACCCTTAAATCAAAAATCCATGGAAGTGGATGCTGCAAGAGTGCTGCTGCAGTGGGTCCTTGCCAGTGTCATCCCGTTACACAATCCAGACAATCAAGCCAGCATGGAATTCACTTCTCCTGCACTCAATGTTTGTTGTGATTATCTGGCCTAGTAAATATACATTTCCCGGACATCCCGAAGGAGAGTGCCAGAGGTGAAGAGATACAATGGACCTTTAATTAGATTAAGTAGGCTGTCCAGAGAATGTGAGTGGTGGAAAAGGTTGGCATCTCACTCACAAGACACACACACATAGGCACGGTCATATAGATACACTCATGCACTGGACACAGACAGACAGGCACGCACACACACCAGGTAGACAGGACAGTGTGTGCACCGTATGGATAGGAGGGAGGCTATCACTCTCCACAGAATGAACAATACACTGTCCAGCTACATCTCCATGAGATATGTACTTTCCTTGGGATGTCCCAGCCCTGACGACTAGCCATGTTCTCTTATCTAAACTCTCCATCTGGTAACAGGAGGCGCAGACCTTCTTTGGCTCAAATTTTTCATGGCTTTGTTCTCCACCTAGAGCTCCTGAATATTTCATCCCCATGGGAGGGAGGGATATAGGCTGCTTCCCAAATGGCATCCTATTCCCTACATAGTGCACTTCTTTTGACTAGGACCCTGTGTTTATGGAAAGGGTCTCATTTGAGTGTATGCTTACATGGATATCTGGAGTGGACATACTGTTGTAGACGATCCCATCGCAATGTTACAGTGAGATAACACACATGGGAGAGCATTCCCTTCCGGGGCTTTAACCTTTGATTCAGAATCAGCACCCCTCATGATTCAGCATTTAGACTCCACTCCATAGTACATCTCGGCCTGAACGATGACACAATGTCCGAGACGAGCTGTCAAATAGAATTTGCATAACGACAGAATTTCAGTGTCTCACATGTGGTCCATCCCAAATGGCACTCTATCCCCTATATAGTGCATTACTTTTGACCAGAGCCATGGCACTATACAAGGTGGCTGTGGTTCTGTTAGCCTTCACACAGCAAGCTTTATCAAGGCCAGTCGGACTGACACCATTATTAAAGTCACCTTGGTGCCAGGTTCAAGTACCGAAGTTGGTATCTTGTTACTAATCTCTTAATCTGTTTTGGCAGAGTGGCTCTTTTCCATCCTTGGCTTTACATAAGTGTTGGGATACACTTGGTGGTGTAAACAACCAAAACAGTTATAAATATATGTTGTAACTAGCTAATGTTATTTCAAACCAGTGGAGGCTCCTCAGAGGAGGAAGGACCACCCTCCTCAGAATTTAATAAAAATGAAAACGTTAAAACATTTAAATGTTATCCTTATTAGATAGAACTATAGTAAATATATTCACGTCACCAAATCATTTATTAAAACACACTGTTTTGCAATGAAGCTCTACAGTAGCGTCAACAGCACTCTGTAGGGTTGCACCATGGTGTAGCCAGAAGACAGCTAGCTTCCGTCCTCCTCTGGATACAGTGACTTCAATAGAAAACCTAGGAGGCTCATGGTTCTCACCCCCTTCCATAGACTTACACAATAATTATGACAACTTCCGGAGGACGTCTTCCAACCTATCAGAGCTCTTGCAGCATGAATTGTTGTCCACCAAATCAAAGGATCAGAGTATGAATCTAGTACTGAAAGCATAAGCTACAGCTAGCTAGCACTGTGGTGATTAGTTGACCCAAAGAGAGAGAAAGACAATAGTTTAACAGTTGTGAACAAATTCATTACTTCCAAAATGAAGGAGAAGCAAGAGAGAGATGGAGAGATTTAGCATTTTCTTCCACTTTAAGTTTCACTTACTTACCTACTAAACGCAGCTAGCTAGTTTAGCCTACTCAAACACCCTGCTAAAACAGAGGGATGCTATGTTAGCTAGCTGGCTTGGACTACCCAACACAACACCGGAACTCTTCCAAGCTGCTACGGTGACCGAATATTTATTTCTCGCACAGAATAGGTTGACTCAAATTGTTTGGAGGAAATATTTATATTTTATTCAGCTTTGTTCAATTGTATTCTTCATACTATAAAATAATATAAAATAATGCCACAGAATTATAAGCAAATCTTGTCTGCTAAATTAACTAGTGCAGCCCACAGCCATTTGGCATAGCCACATCAGGACCTACCATAAGGACAACTCCGAGTATGCTATTCTTTTCTTTGGAAATAGACTACATTTTCTTCATATCTTTAGATGTGTCTAAAATAAATAATGGACTCATTGTGAAGGTGTAGGCTATATTAGATAGATTTGACTTTTTTAAATGGCTGGTAGGCTATGTGTGGAAGCCAGGAGATGCTAAATGTGTTTATGTTAATTAATGGTCAATTATCGTGAGACCGACAGTTATTTGTTTGACAATTACCGGCTGATGAAATTTTGTGTAAGTGCTGAACTGATTACTGACAGTACACTGTAACATTACTGCATTTTTAAAATTGTATTTGACCTTTATTTAACCAGGCAAATCAGTTAAGAACAAATTCTTATTTTCAATGAGAGCCTAGGAACAGTGGGTTAACTGTCTTATTCAGGGGCAGAACGACAGATTTTGACCTTGTCGGCTCAGGGATTCAATCTTGCAACCTTTCAGTTACTAGTCCAACACTTTAACCACTAGGCTACCTGCCGCCCCATGATTGTAGGGTGTTTACTAACGTGTTAGTTCTATTAGCTATGTTTACTATGACCTTACTTTAGCCACTATGGTGACAACGATATAGGCTGTGTGTAGCGGATATGATATGGTTTGATTGGAAAGGTTTTTTGCCTGGTCACATACAGCTGATGAGTTGTGCATTGAAGTCCACAAGCAAAGGGAAAATGTGAGAGGAGAGTGCATAGATGCGAGAAGGAATACAACGTGGCTGCTATGAAAATTAACTCTGTTTATTCATGTGTATTCATTCTACCGATTCTGTTGAAAAACTTTTCTTAAATAGATGGCTAACACTAACGTTAGCTAGGTGGCAAACCAACCACCCTCCTTTAGTTTTTGCCTCAAGTAACCGTCGATTATGTAATCACACCAAATGTAACATGCTGTGTCATACTAATTTCAGTGCCCTGAATTTACGTTAACTATGTTATGTCTAGTCTATGAGACCAGGCTGAGCAGGCATTGTAAAGATTTGATAACCAACTCAGGTCTGTGACCCTTTGTGTATCCGGAACAGTCCTTGCTATCTGAGGTCCTTGAGAGGTCCCAAACCCATTGTAAAATATTTAAGGTATGAGTTAAGGGTATGCTTAGGTAAGGGTTATGGCTAAGGTTAGGTTTAGGGTAGGGATTTCCCAAGGATTCCAGTTAGCACTAATCTTCCTATTTGAAACACACACAAATCACAGAGTTTCTAAACGCAGAAGCTCAGCATAATGAGACTTCCAGGAACGCTTGCGAAGAAGACCACGCAGACAAGGGTTACGGTTAGATTTAGGGTAGGGTGTGAGAAGTTATTCAAATAAGTGAACAATTATTTCTTAGTTGTTAATTTTCTCAAAATCTAAAAGACACAACCTAAATTCGAGCCAATGTCTTAAGTAGTTGAACATGTTATTAATCCAAACTCGTGGAATTTACAAACCTACACATTTTAATTTTCGTCAAAAACAACTTTATATGGAAAGAGTGCCGTTGGTTTGATGGTCTGCACATGCGCAGTTTGGCACAAGACGACCGTTAGAGGATTACGTGTTTCTGCGCATGAGTTTAGCTAGCCAACGTTGCCATGACATCGCCTACATACGTGATCGGGGATTTCTATTGGAGAAGCTGTTTCTGCGTATCTTCATACTGTACTGTCTTTACCCAATCGGTCAATAACTAGTGCATTGCTTCCTGCTTTGAGTTACCCATGATTCCAATGGTCGTGTAGGATGGGCATATAAATAGCCCCTTTCCAGCATCAACACTATAGTCGATGCAGAGGCGTCTACGGCTGGTCCTTTTGCAAATTGAAGCCTCATATTATATAGCTAGAACCGCGCCGGAGTTAACTCTAATTCCGTTTTTTTACGGATGGTGCACTTCTCCGTGGAGCTTCTGTTAAATAGTCATTGCTTTGGTTGTCAAAAAGGACATAAAGTTTTCGATTTCCTCGAGGGTATCATGCTGAATACCGAGGAAAGGTAGGCAATGTCTTACACGATTTTGCGAATACATATCTACAATTATAGATATTTATTTTCCTAATATTTTTTTCCATTTATTTGCTAAACTGACCATTGATTATGAATATTTAAATGATTATGAATATTTAAATGAATTAGTTTTCCACCCTTTAACTTTTCAGAATAACACAATAATAACCAGATATTTCATGTTGTGATAATAACTGAATATTTGGCTGTAATTCCTGTCTGTAGGTTGTCAATAATTGCTGGTGTATTCATGATTTGCTTTAGGTTTTTGATTAGATTAATTTACAGTAGCGTGATGCATGTGAATTTTCTATACTATTTATGAACACCAATATAATAGTATCGATGTCACATACTAGGCCCATATAATGTAACATGTCCTAATATCATTTGTACGCCTACATGCATAACATAGACCACATATGGTTTGTTATTGGTTATAGGACATTTTGTATCAATGTATTCAACAATGACCCTATTGCGCACTATGCATTTGCATTTAATGCTCCAACAATAATTAATTTGGCATATACTTAATATTTTTTATAATGCTTACCCCTAAGTCTACAACAGTTGTCCAACGAAGTTGTTTTCATACAGCGTAGAAGATGGATCGAATTACCAAAAACATTTCCGCCTTGTACTTTCTGTGCACGGGACATTTCATTTTGTGCAGTGTCAGTAAACGTAACCTATTTTCTTGATGCTCAAATGTCGCACTAATACCGCATATTTTCTTAGAAAGTCAAATCAATTAATATAAATGAGATGTTAATACGGAAAAATATAGATGCACCTCTTATTATTAGGCTATCGTTGCCATAATCTGTCCAGGTGCCATGCCTACCTATGACCTGATATCACCCCCATGCCTAGACCTACTTAGATTTTTTTTGCTTTCATCTATAAATCAGCTTTGTGTCAAAGTGGAAATTGCTCCTCAGGACAGGGTTGCTTAGCTGTAGTCGAAGCATCAGAGCAACAGTAGCCTCCTAGACTAGCCTATATAATGACGTGATACATCCACAATGCTATCATCTTCAGAATCTTCTTCCATGTTCCATCAGGAGAGTCATTTATAGCCTATCACTCAATCTTGGTAAACATGGTACTGCCTTTTCAAGAATGAGTGTCAATGTCCACAGCAGTATTCCATCATCATATACCACCAGCCTGTCTCATAAAAGTATGCATTACATGATATGCAGAAGCTAAGAATATAAAAATAGCCTACATTGAATATTACATTGACAACATAGTATGTGTGTGTACTATGAACACATGTGCATTCATGTTTTACATGTGTGGTGGCAAGCGCAGGGTCCATTCACTAGCGTGCTAGCTTATGTCCCTGTCAGCAGAAGGCATCAGCTGCCCTACATCACACAGACACACACTATTACACAACCAGCCGAGCCCCCAATGGGCTTGGACTAGATTATATTAGCTTGTGGCTAAAGCACCAGTGGAAACCTGTGTGGGATGCTATGGACGCTATCTGTTTAACAGTACGATTTTCTTACTAGTCTAATGCGATTAATTTCTATGGATGATAGGGGAACACTTTGAATAGATCATATGAGGCTATGACATGCTGTACAGTACACTGATCTCCTCAAGGGATCACCTTGTGATGTGCTGTTCTGTCCTAAAATGGCATCCTGAATGCAACTTGATACAGTACTGTAGGTTAAGACAAACGTCATATAAACATTTTTGTAAGTAGTAGGTTCTGGCTGTCAGGTGACATTTACTGTGGTCGTGATACTCTTGACCTAAGCCAAGTCAAGAGTGGAAAGGGGATCGGGACGGGGTACACATGGTGGTCTCCAATGAGCACATGCAGCTCGAATTACCAGAACTTCTCAGTTTGGTATCCTGGGTTTTTTTAGAACCGAGAACCTACATTCACACTTATACGGTACAGCTCTAAATCTTACCCATCAAGTTCATGGGAACTTTTGGTTTGCTATGTAGGCAAGGATTTGTTTATCCAGTAGGCCAATGGTTAATAGTATGGTTAATAGTATATTGTTGACTCACTTAAATTGTATAAAACTAGTTATAAAATATTTGGAGCAGCTCAGGTTTGACACTTAGATTAACTGGCTAATAAGAGGTGGTTTGGCCATTCTCTCGGAGCTAGTCTGTTAGCGTTTTCCTGGAAGACTTGCGAGGAATAGTATCCTGTTTTGAAGCCTTCTGTTCCTTGGATGTGTGCCACACTCACAAACTCTTAACCAGTCACCAGGGCAAACATAGAATCCAAAGCCATTATCTAAGGAATAATTAACTCAAATCAGGCTGCCAAAGGTTGAAACACAAACAACTGCAGTACCAAGAGAAATGGACTGAAAAAAACAAACAGTTTTATTAATAATTGCAGAACTCATGATATTTGAAATAATCTAAAAATCCTGACCAGACAAAAAGCACTATGGGTTTTGGATTTACCTATCACCTTCAGACCATATTATTTATCAACCTTCCATACAGTACTCTCTCATTGCACTGCAGTGTACTCTATATTAAACCCTAAAGCAGAGTTTGGTATGCTTGCCTGGGTTCCAGTGATTATACAACCACTCTCTCACACTCTCCTAACACAAGTCCCGGGAGAATACATGGTGCATGACGCACTTATATCCTTGTGTCCCAGTGCTGTGCCTGCAACACAGATATGATTAATACCTCACCCGTATGTTAATACAGTACAGTGCAAGCTAGGTCACTGCTGCATGACTTGAATAATGTTTATACTAGGGTGCAGTGGTTTTTGTTCGTTTTTCAACTTGTGACTGTGGTTATTTAGCCCAGCGCCCTTTGGCACTAGGAGGGGTCTGAATGTCAGAGGGCGAGAGTGTTGCCTTTCAAAACAAACTGGCATTTCGTGCAAGGACAGGAGCGTTCCTATATAGGGGAATGGAAAAAGGTGCTCTTTCTCAGCATTTTATTAGCAGTGCCACCATTATTTAACCCTAACCGTAACCTCCTTAGGAAGTTGGCAGAACATTGCGCTTGCAACGGCAGGGTTGTGGGTTCGATTCCCATGGGGGGCCAGTACAAAAAAGTAAAAACAAAACCTGCACTCGCTACTGTAAGTCACTCTGGATAAGAGTGTCTGGTAAATGTATAAAATGTAAAAATGGAATGTGCCCGAGAAAGTGTTAGCACAACTAAGAATGCTGAGCGGGTTCAAAACTTTTTAGGAGCTGTGACCCTCCTGAAACTTTTGGAATGCTCTCGTCATCTCGTGACACATTAATCATGTGGTTAGTGACAACAAATAAATCAATGCAAGTCACCCACTAGGAGTTTCCATGATTCGCCCAAAGAGCATAATTTTTTGCACTGCTAGATTTTGCGCTGCACATTTGGAACAATATAATCAATAGATTAACTAAATCAACTATAAGAACAGCAACTGGTAAATAATGCTCTCTCGAAGCCTTTCCAAGGTAACTCCAAGAAACCACTTTTGATTGAATTACTAACTGTATGGGGCTATAAACAAACAAGAAACCACACACCCAGAGGCAGCATTACTGGTGGGCGGAGACTTGAGGTGAGACTTAAAACCGTTCTACCTCACTTTTACCAACACGTCTCCTGCGCCAATAGGCGCGCTAAAACGCTAGACCATTTTTATTCTACCCGCAGAAACACAGAAGGCCCTCCCTTGATCTCCCTTCGGTAAATCAGACCACGACTCTATCCTCCTGGTTCCTGCTTACAAACAAAAGCTCTAACAGGAAGTACCAGTGACATATGGACGTACGGACGTGGTCTGATGAAGCAGACGCGAGGCTACAATACTGTTTTGCTAGTACAAGCCTGGAATATGTTCTGGGATTCATCTGATAGCATTGAGGAGTTTACACATCAGTCACGGACTTCATCAATACATTTAAGCACTAGGCTAAAGGCTAGAGCTACCGCTTTCAAGGAACGGGACACAGACATGGACACATAAAAGCCAACTATGAACTCCGAGACATAAAAAATTAAAAAGGACATAGGAAGTGGAATCCCATTTACACCGGCTCCGATGCTTGTTGTATGTGGCAGGGCTTGCAGACGATAAACAGACTAAAATGGGAAACCCACCCGTGAGTGACGAAGAACTTCCAAATGAGCTAAATGCCTTTTATACTCACTTAGAGAAAAACAACACACAGTCTTGTATGAAAGCCCCTGTTGTTCCAGAGTACTGTGTGATTTCGCTCTGTGGCCGATGTAGGTCAAATTTTTTAACAGGTTAACACTCGTAAGGCAGCCGGGCCAGACGGAATACCAGGGCGCGTTCTCAGAGCATGCACAGACCAGCTGGCAAGTGTCTTCACAGACATTTTCAATCCTCCTTGTCCCAGTCTATAATCCAAACATGTTTCAGGCTGACCACCATTGTCCCTGTTCCCAAGAACTCAAGGGTAACCTGCCTCAATGACTACCGCCCTGTAGCACTCTCATCTGTAATTATGAAGTGTTTTGAAAGGCTGGTCATGACACCATCATCCCAGACACCCTGGACCCACTCCAAGTCTCTTACAGCCCCAACAAAGCCACAGATGACAAAATTTCAATTGCATTTCACACTGCCCTCTCCCACCTGGACAAGAGGCAAAATAACTGTGAGAATGCTGTTCGTAGACAACAGTTCAGCCTTCAACACCATAGTCCCCTCCAAGCTCGTCGCCAAGCTCGGGACCCTGGGACTGAACACCTCCCTCTACAACTGGATCCTGGACTTCCAGAAGGGCCGGCCGCAGGTGGTGAGGTAACAACATCACTGCCACGCTGACCCTCAACAGAGAGGCCCCACAGGTGTCTGTGCTTAGTCCTGTCCTGTACTTGTTCACCCACAATCGCGTGGCCACGCACAACTCCAACACCATCATCAATTTTGCTGTCGTCACAGAGGTGGTAGGCCTGATCACCGACAGCAATGAGACAGCCTACAGGGAGGAGGTCAGAGACTTGGCAGTGTGGTGCCAGGACAACAGCCTCTTCCTCAACATCAGTAAGACCAAGGAGCTGATTGTGGATTACAGGAGAAAGAGGGGAGAGCACTCCACCATCCACATCAACAGGGCTGTAGTGTAGCGGGTCAAGAGCTTCAAGTTCCTTGGCGTCCATATCACTAAGGGCTTAACATGGTCCACACACACCAAAACAGTCGTGAAGAAGACACAAGAAGATGCTCTCAGGAGGCTGAAAAGATATGTCATGGGCCCTTGAATCCTCAAAGTTCTACAGCTGCACCATCGATAGCATCTTGATTGGCTGCATCACCACTTGGTATGGTAAATGCACCGCCCGCGACCATAAAGCACTACAGAGGGTGTTTAACTCTGCATCATTGGGAAGGGCTCGTAAGCAAGCATTTCACTGTAAAGTCTACACCCATTGTATTCGGCTCATGTGACAAATAATAATTGATTTGAAAAAAGCCTCTGAACTTACGTGGCTAACCACCAGTCCACACTAGCTGCAGGCGAGACATACAGACACTCCCCAGAGTGAATGTGACCCTATACCAGGGTTTCCGTCAGCCAGTAATTGTCGGCTCAGCTTTTGGCCGATATCTTTTTTTCTTTCTTTTTAAGCTGATGAACAAAATTGGCAACGACAAAAAATCCGTTTGCGAAATATTTTTTTGGCCTATTAATTGATGGAAATACCAGTCGATGGAAATACATTACGCTGTTAAATTGAATTGGCTGTTAAATTAAATTGGCACGCACGTGTATGTTCTTTATGTATTATTGTTTTATGTAGCCCAGGCCTACTGGTGGTATGAATTTGGAATCTGTCGTCCCACAGTCTGTTAGGAATAGGCGGTTTCTTTATCTACAAGGTGACCAATAGAACAGGTACATTTTTCTACTTTGGGGTGTAGTAGATTGACTGTCTTGTTGCCTGAGGGAAAGTAAATGTGGACAGTTATGCCTCATTTACATCGTAACGTGTTTCATTATGCCATACGTCATCTTCATGCAATCTTGTTCAGTTCCTGGACAGAGAGTTTAAGAAGGTTTTCACAATGCAAGATACGATTGTGGAGAGCCTAGTGCCTTGTCAGGGATCGCATTTATTTTGTGAGATTGTCAAATATGACCTTTTTATTCAAGACAGGTGGAAACATATTGTTTCAGTTGATAATAAAACAGTTTTCCTGAACTTGTTTCTATCGCTTTATAGCAAGTCAAGATAGCTTACAGAGCAGCTAGCTAGCTAAAATCTAGGCTATACTGTAGCTAGCGACCGCCACCTAATAATTATCATAAAAAAACAAACGTCATTACCATCACAAACTAAAACGGGAGGCAACAGTCATGAAGTATAATTGGCATAACAGTAAATGTGTATTGTTTAACATACTATTAAAATAGTACTCACTTATAGGAATGTGTAATTGTTTACAAGTTGCTAGCTATCCCATAAATCCATCGTCCAAAACCACATATTTGCATCTTCAGTGGTTTGGCAACTTCCTGTTCTTCGACCGTAAGGGGGCGTTGTGGACGGTCCCCATTCAAACGAATTACCTCCGTGGCAACGTAATGGACTACTTATGGTTAATATGAATGGGGCATTATTATAAAATCTTCAAAGTACACATCGGAATTCGGTAAGAAGGACCCATGTTGTTGCGTCCTCGACTTGCATGGTCTGTTAAAATGAACTACCATATTCTAAATGTGATTTGTCATTCTGAGCACTGTGGTTGGATGCCCTAATCGGGTTATGCACCCAATGCCTATGGGTCCGGTTAATTTCTGGTAAATCAAAATGTCAAATGTGCGGCGGCACATTTTCTTAATGGAAATACTGACCCATGCAATGTTTTTGTAAGCCCCCTCGGGAGCATCGGACTATTCTTACTACTGGCCTGAAACTAGGCCCCGTAACTCCAAACGACCGAGATGTGTGTTCCTGGGCCCCGACGAGGCTATTTGCAGAGGTGTTTACAGATCATGCGCTTGTTTGTGATGCATGCCTTTCCACCACAAGCCAGAGCCTTTCTCTTCACATCACAGTAGTTCCTCTGCTGCTGGTACAAGACTTAGCAGCCTCTCAAGTCAAACCACAGTGTAGTGTGACTTTTCGATTTAAGTGCTGATAATTTCATAGCTTTGAAAATAAAATCGGTTTGTATTTTTTTCCCATATTGCAACAATGGGTAGCATAGACAACCCCCTTCCTGAGTAGCTACAGTGTATGCGCACATTTGTTCCATAACAATATTTGCAGGACCGGAGACCAGAGTTGGCTACCCCTGACATTTTGATTATTTACTTTGTTTATGGTTTAGGCTGGGTTAGTATTATTTATTACTAGTCGAAAGGCCCTGAGGCCAAAGAGTTGATTACACAGACTTGTTTACTTGTCTGCCTCAGAGAAAGTTAAAACCAGCCATGCCTGTCCAGCCTGCCTTAAAGCTCAAGGTGAAGGCCACTGATTTTGTACATTCAGTACTACCTGCGTCTGATAAGAGGCTTGGCGGCTGCTTTAGTCTTATGGGATGTTTACGAGACGTCTTATGAGAGCAGACAATGACAAGTACAGCCACAGCATGTCATGTTATAATGTACTATTCTTCAGGCCCTGATTAGACATGACTTGGGAAAATAGGGCAAGCTGTTCCAGCCAAGGACTGCAGTGAGGTGAACCATGAATAAAACAGAGGGGGCGGGCATTGACAGAGGCAGAGCTAACACTTAACTTCAGCAGGTTGTTATTGTAAAAGTCAATTTGTTCTCTATGACATCGCCTGCCTCAATGAAGGTTGAGGTTGCTGAGATTAGATGCAGTGCAGATGGCACACTGCTACTTCTCAAACACATAACTGTATTACTTTGCCTTTGGCATAGGCAGGAGCAAAGAGGTGTTGTTACCGAGGTGGTGCTATTTGTGGAACAGCACTTAGATTAACACTAAGGTAGGACTGTCCTAGTGCCAGTGACGCAACAAGCTGGCAAATTGAACACAACCAAAGAAAGACATAAATCTAATGCAAACTGGGCACTTTTATTACTTGGGCGCTTGGTTCCCATTAGCCATCCACTTTCATTAAGTGTATTAAAATCATAAATGTCCAAGTAGAGTAGCAACGGGAGGTATGTGGGTTGACTTTATGACATGGCAGTGCACCACTTAGTGTTATTGTAACGGTCTCTGCATCCCAAATGGCACCTTATTCCCTGTATAGTGTGCTACTTTTGACCAGGATCCATAGGGCCCTGGTCAAAAGTAGTGCACTATGTAGGGAATAGGGTGCCATTTGGGACAGAACTGGTACCTCTAGGAAAGATGAAATACCCTGGGCCCTTTTAACTACATATTGATCCTGGTCCTATGTTGAAACACTGAATCAATGGTTTTACGGAAATAGTATCTCCGCCAACATTTTATTAAGTTAATAGCTGCCAACAGACACAAGGCTGGTGAATGAGACTAGGCAAATCGTATATATCCCAAACCTTGCCCCAAACCTCTAAAAACCGACAAATCTAAACCTGAACCTGAATGCTCAATCAGTCAAGTGCTCCTGCTTTTCATGTCTCTTTCATGAATCCTGTGGCATGGTCATTCATCTCTCTCTTTCTTTTTCCTTCGATCCCCTCTCTGCAGTTCTTTGTTAGTGGGCTCCAGGTTCCACTGCTCCAGGCACCAGGCTCCGGGGCCTCTGTGGTGCTCCTGATGCCCCTCACCCACACTTGAAGATCCCGGGTGGGCGAGGGACTGGCAGGGATCACTCTCTCGGCCTGTTACTACACAAGGTGAGAACACCCGAGGCAACTTCATTGCAGCCACTGATCAACAAATCACATCAACCCGTAAATATTCCTTAAGTGATCATGATAAACGAGTCTGAGCCTCGTCTTGCTCAAATGAATCCCCTGAAAAGCTGAATATCATTGAATGATTTATGCTCTTTATGCTGAGACAACACAGGAATCCTACATGCACTTCCTATTTTGCCCTGATCACCCCATATCAGCATGTATAATGTACACCACAGTGAACTGTATACACAGTGTACTGTCAAAGTAATAACCTGATAAAAAGGTCTCTTATGTACAATTATGGTACATGAAAATGCTGCTGATCTATAGCTCTGGCAGACAATATTGAAGCCATATATGGTTTGAACAGAGGCAGTCAAAATAACTGAGATAGATTATCAACCATAGACTCTGTACATGGTGATATAGAAAGTGTGCGTTGTCCAAGAGTTAATATCAAGTCAAATAAAATGTTATTTGTCACATACGCCAAATACAAAAGGTGTAGACATTTAGTGAAATGCTTACTTACGAGCCCTTTCCCAACAATGCAGAGTAAAAAGTACAATAAAGAAATAGTAACACAATAAAATAATGAGACTATACAAGGACTACTGGTACAGAGTCAATGTGTAGGTAATTGAGGTAATACAGTGCATTCGGAAAGTATTCAGACCGTACACAGGCTGTAAGGTAACAAAATGTGGAAAAAGTCAAGGGGTCTCAATACTTTTCCGAAAGCACTGTATGTACATGTAAGTAAGGGTAAAGGTGACTAGGCAATCAGGATAGATAATAAACAGAGTAGCAGGACACACTTTCACTCTTCACATACGCTGCTATCTGTGATTTGATTAACTGTTCAGCAGTCTTATGGCTTGGGGGTAGAAGCTGTTCAGGAGCCTTTTGGTCCCAGACTTGGCGATCCAGTACCGATTGCCGTGCGGTAGCAGAAAGAACAGTCTGACTTTTGGTGGCTGTGACAATTTTTGGGGGGCCTTCCTCTGATAGCCTGGTATAGAGGTCCTAGATGGCAGGGAGCTCAGCCCCAATGATGTACTGGACCATACGCACTACCCTCTGTAGAGCCTTACGGTCAGATGCCAAGCAGTTGCCATACCAAGTTGTGATGCAGCCAGTAAAGATGCTCTCAATGGTGCAGCTTTAGAACATTTTGAGGATCTGAGGGCCAAATCTTTTCAGTCTCCTGAGGGGGAAGAGGTGTTGTAGTGCCCTCTTCACGACTGTGTTGGTTTGTTTGGACCATGACCATTAACCCCGAATCCTTAGTGATTTGGACACTGAGGAATTTGAAGCTCTCTACCACAATATCCCTTGGGTTCCTAATAACCATCTGTGCTACCGTGGATGTTGAACACACACATTTATTTTTTATTTGTACCCAATTTCGTGGTATCCAATTGGTAGTTAGTCAAGTCTCATCGCTGCAACTCCCGTACGGATTTGGGAGAGGCGACGGTCGAGAGCCGTGTGTCCTCCGAAACACAACCTAGCCAAGCCGCACTGCTTCTTGACACTGCCCGCTTAACCCCGAAGCCAGCCACACCAATGTGTCGGAGGAAACACAGTACACTTGAAGTGTCAGCGTGCATAGCGCCCGGCCCACCACAGGAGTCGCTAGAGCGCGATGGGACAAGAACATCCCTGCCGGCCAAACCCTCCCCTAACCCGGATGACGCTGGACCAATTGTGCCCCGCCCCATGGGTCTCCCGGTCGAGCGCCGGCTGCGACAGAGCCTGGACTCGAACCAGGATCTCTAGTGGCACTGCGCCACTCGGGAGGCCCCAAGCACACACATTTGAGTCTCTTTGTAACTGTATTTGCACCTGAATCTGCTCTACCCTCCTTCTCTTTGCAAACACTTGCACACACACAGGTGTGTCCTTGCCCCAGACATGTGACTATCTCAGAGTGGGCTAAGAGGGTTAGGCTTAAACAGATCAGTCACACCTGTGATATCAACATCCTTGCCTCACGTATGAAAGAATGAGCCCTTTCATTGACAGCAGAAGGCTCGCAGCTCTGCTGCTACCCTCTGTTTTATTAGGTACCACCAATGATAAGAGAGAAAGAGAGGTGGAGGGTCAACATTAAACATATTTAATAACAAAAACAGAGGTGAAGTCGTATTGGATACTGTGTCCAGTTCAATTTCTGAATTGACTGATGTTGAAATTAGTTTTACTCAGTGATTTATATATACACTAGTATAGTTTTAATCTCAGTTTTGAGATTATGGGGAAATGATTAGACCAAAGGCGAGGACACAACAGTTCACCTGACACAAGAATGTACTTTTCGCAGCAACGAAATCTGAAAATACTCTGGATACATTCAGGAATATTCCTGGAAAATGTGTGGTAGGTGAAACCATAAGACAAAAACATGACAAGGGTTTGCGTGAGAGGACATACAGAGGACATACAGCCAAATTCTCTAAAATGAAATGGCCGACTTATTGTGGAGAAATGAACATTCAAACCTTTGACAACAGCTCTGGTGGACATTCCTGCAGTAAGCATGCCAAATGCACGGTCCCTCAAAACTTGAATTATCTTGGCAAAGGAGAAATGCTCACAATTTGAGAGAAATAAGCTTTTTGTGCATATGGAAAATTTCAGGGATGTTTTATTTCAGCTCATGAAACATGGGACCAACACTTTACATGCTGGGTTTATATTTTTTGTTCAGTATATATTTTTCTTTCCATGATATTGTAAAACGTTGTTTAAACAGTACAAAACAATTGATCTCTAACAACATATAGCCTAGCCTAACATTGAACGCATGGCGGCAAACACAGGCACATAATTAATGAAACTATTCGATGATCCTGTTTTTATAATTTGTTTGAATAAACACATATAGGCCTATATAAAACTTGACAAAACATTGCTTTATTGTAGGTATATGTAGCCTACGCTACTGCGTGAGAGCTGCATGGAAGAATTCCAATGCCTATGTTAGAAATGGCAAATAGAGAGACTCCTTCTCCTTCTCTTTTCTCTGCCTGGCAAGAATGTACATTTTAAATGACTGCAGACATTATCAGAATCTTTTTAAGACAACAAAAAATACAGGGAAGGCTATATAGCCTGCCACTGACAGTCTGCTGCTGACAGTTCTGTGGGTTCATTGTGGGTTCAGTGAATAAATGTTTGAATATTTCTGCCTGTTTTTTTGTTTTTGTTGCCATGCATCATTTCGACAATGTATCAATTTAGCCAATGGGATCACATCACACCAGAGTGAATAATTTTCCGTATAGCCTAGGCTACTTGCTTAAGAGCTAGAGAGAGGTTGAAGGGATAGGGTAGTTGCCAGCGGAGATGCGTGAATTACAAGAAGAAGGGAACAGTGAAATATCCGCAAGGAGTTTAGGTTACCCCCTATCAATAAGTGGTGTCACAGATTTAGATAAAGCACTAAAATGTAAATGCAGGCTTAGTGTCAACATAACTACCCAATGCTTCACTAAAATGAATCAATGGCTAACAGGCTATGGACATGTTGCGTTTATGGGTTTCTATTTTCGAATGGTTGTCAATTTCATCTTCATAGCCTCGGCCTACAGTGCCTTCAGAAAGTATTCACACTGACTTTTTCCACATTTTGTTATGTTAGTCTGAATTTAAAATGGATTCAATTGAGATGTTGTGCCACTGATCTACACACAATAACACACAATGGCAAAGTATAATTTTGTTTTTAGAAATTTTTTGAAATGATTATTTTTTTAAAGTAAAGCTGAAATGTCTTTAATCAATAAGTACTCCTGAATGTATTTAGGCTTGCAATAACAAAGAGGTTGAATAAACGTTTGATTAAGTCACAAATAGCATGGACTATGAGTGCAATAATAGTGGTTAACATGATTTTTTTTTTTTTTATGATTACCACATCTCTGTACCCCACACATACAATTATCTGTAAAGGTCCCTCAGTCGAGTAATGAATTTCAAGCACCGATTCAACCACAAAGACCAGAGGTTTTTGGCAAATAAATAAATATTTTTATCCTGAATACAAAGCATTATGTTGTTTGGAGCAAATCAAACACATCACTGAGTACCACTTCATATTTTCAAGCATAGTGGTGGCTGCATCACATGGGAATGCTTGTCAACTGCAAGGACTATGGAGTTTTGTTTCATAAAAAGAAACAAAATAGAGCTTAGCACAGGCAAAATCCTAGAGGAAAACCTGGTTCGGTCTGCTTTCCAACAGACCCTGGGAGACAAATCACCTTTCAGCAGGACAATATGCTAAAACTCAAGGCCAAATGCACACAGGAGTTGCTTACCAAGACAACATTGAACATTGAGTGACCTAATTAAAGTTTTGATTTTATACCGACTTAAATCTATGGCAGAACTTTCAAATGGATTTCGAGTAATGATCAACAACTGACTTGACAGAGCTTGAAGAGTTAAAAAATAATAATAAATGGCCAAATATTGTACAATCCAGGTGTGCAAAGCTCTTAGAGATTTACCTCAAAATACTCGCAGCTGTAATCGCTGTTAAAGGTGATTCTAACATGTATTGACTACAATATATCTAATCAAGATATATTAGTGTTTTATTTTTCATTCATCTTTAAAAGTGTTAGAATTTCTCTTAGAGTATTTTGTGTAGATCGTCAATAAAAAATACAATTAAATCCATTTATAATCCCAATTTGTAACACAACAAAATGCATGCTCCAATAATGTAGACTAGTTTTTGAAATCCTACAGAAAGGATTTAAAGCTAAGGCAAGGTTTTTGGGGAAAGGAGAAATTGATTTGCTTATGTGTCTGAGTGCGATGCGCTGCAGGTGGCTTTGGTTGATGGGTCCTTTTTAAAGTGTGTGTGTGTGTGTGTATCAGTTTGCTAATTGTCCATTCAGAATGTTTCCTAAAATAGGCCTAGCCTGTCTGGACTCCGACCTTGCGGTGGTCCAGAGAAACTGCACTACGGCAGTGATGCTGGGGTAATAATTACATTGTTAGATAGGCCTACAGTGGATTGAAGCATGTTGCATATAATTACCGTTGGAGTGCATAATTACCATGGTGTTTATGCCAACATCCAATGCAACGGTGTGTCCCCCCCCCAAAAAAAACAGCACAATATAGTCTAAAGGTACCAGCAGTAGGCTTACCATGTAAGAAGACACGATTCTTTTGAACCTAAAAGACAATCTAATCAAAATTGTATGAGTAGACCCTCTCACAGTTGAGGCTTAAGGGTATTATAATAGCCTGCAGATGAACAATATATTTCAATGCTATTTTCTAAGACACAGCTGTCACGACATGTCAGTCAGACGTTCAATGATAGGCGACAGTACGCATTCATCTCATTATTGTCTCTTTTCACCCACGATAGACATAATTGTAATCCAAACCCAACCTCGTTGTGATGCACTGAGGTTCCAAACTCAGTTATAGACAAGACAGACTTTATGACCAACGTGATCCTATTTACACTTTGTAGTAAGTTTTGACACACAAATCAATGTTTCTGACTCATATCGATGCCACATGGGCCGTTTTCAAAGGGATTTTTTTTTTTTTTTTTGTGTCAGTCAGTCTTTAAATAGATGTAATTTTGTTCTTGAAACATTTAATTGAAATACTGTAGAAAATCCATTCATTCCTATGGAAGACTGCTCCTACTGGGGAATATGGCTGACTGGTGGCTTTTAAGCCTCTCATTGGCCAATACATAGCATCAGCCATCCAGGGTTTATATACTGTACTTAATTGGTTTTATCTCAAATATTCCATGGGAAACTCATGGGATTGAATACAGTCAATAGAAAAAAAAACTGCATTCTTTTAAGGTTTAGAGAATTTAGACCTCCCATAATACTCTAATCCCCATTCCCACTCTTTTGAAAAAAGCCAAGGCCACTGTTCTCTTAAAAGAGCTAGGAGTCAGAGTGCTGTGTGAACAGTTTGTATGACGCAAGCACACAAATTATCTTCAGGAAATGTACCTTTTCGTCTGTCCTCCCTTCCTCTCCACTAAAGGACGAGAGGCTTACGGTGACGCGGGCAGCTCCTGTCAATGGGACACCAGCCATCCTGCACTTCCACTACCAACTGAGCGAGTGCCGCACGGCCTGCTGGGAAACAGCCCTCTCCTCGGACAGCCTCTTTCTGGAGATCCCCGCTGGGGCACTGGCGGAGGGCAGCAAAGAGGGGTAAGCATAGGCACACACGCAGACGGACAGACAGGCAGGGTGTTACACACAGCTCTGAGACACATACCCCTTGTTAAGACCTACCAGCTTGCCTGCAGACACCCATTACAGAAATGTTGGATGGCCTGTTAGGTTACTAATTTCACATGCAAGTTATACTCTGACAACATTTTATAGTATAAGGACAATGGAGTGTGCACATGCTAACAGAAAGGACGAGTGTGTCATTGTAGCAAAGTATTTATCAACAAGAAATCTGATCTAATTTTCGTTCTATTATCTATTACCATGATTGATTTTGGCCCAATAGGCCTGGCACATTACCTCTTTTCAATGAGCTTTCAGTTTTGATAGGATTATTTTATCTAAAAATCCTTTAGGCCTACCTACAGAAAGAAAACTACACATCCCTGCACAGCCTGGTAAGAGTGGCACAAAGGGTGTTAAGCGTCTCCAGTGGCTCTGCAAGCGCTGACAGGGTATTCTCCTCTGCTGGCCTGCTCTCCAGGGACCAGACTCTGGCCAATCTCATGTTTCTAAAAATGAATTCAAAAGGCACATAAGACTGAGCCTAATAGGCATTTTTTCAATTTGAATTGAATTCTAAGTAAGTCACAGTTTATGTGCAATTTATAATCTATAATTATTTAATACAACTTAATGTTTAAATTCTGAGCGCTTAATGTCCCTGCCAACCTAGTGTCACACATTCAAATGCTTCATTATTTATTTATTTGAAGGCTATAGCCTTGAAATAATGTAAATAATATAGCCTAAATAATAAATTAATTGTTCCTTCTTAGGCTACCTGTCTGGCTCCTGACCTATTTAGAGTGTTTATATGCTGTTTAATACTGTATGACATGTAGCCTACTTGAAATTATACGCACCTTTTAGTCACTTTTTCCTGTTATTAATTGAAAAACTTTTCATTCAAATCATATTTTATTTAACTCGGCAAGTCGGTTAAGAACACATTCTTATTTACAATGATGGCCTACCCTTGCCAAACCCGGACGACGCTGGGCCAATTGTGCTCTGCCCGACTGGATTCCCAATCACGGACAGATGTGATACAGCCTCTATAGACTGTAGTGACTCCTCTTGCACTGAGATGCAGTGCCTTAGACTGCTGCGCCACTCGGGAGATTTGGTTTCAATACTTCAAAACCAAATGGTAGGTCCAGGTAGTCAAAAAAAAAATAGACGTGTGTTGGTTAAATTGTGATTTGAATGAATGGAGTGAATTTGGAGCAGCAGTTTAATTTACCTTTGAGCTAGGAGCGGTTTTTAGCGGAGCAGTTGGAAAGAACGTGGAGCGCCGGAGTGGTGTGCAAGCCACCGCTCCATGAGCAGTAAGTGGGATTTCCCGACCACTCGACTCCACTCGCATACTCTGATCTGGACCAGAGGAACACCTTTGTGAGAATTCTGTTAATTGACTACAGTTCAGCATTCAACACGATTGTTCCCTCCAAGCTCGGCACCAAGCTCAGAGCCCTGGGTCTGGACACCACCGTCTGCAACTGTATCCTGGACTTCCTGACGAGCAGACCGTAGGCTGTGAGGATTGGCAACAACACTTCCACCAAACTGACTCTTAACAAAGGGGCCCCCCAGGGGTGTGTCCTCAGCCCTCCGCTGTACTCCCTGTTCACCCACAACTGCGTGGCTTTGCACGAACTCAACGGTTGTAGGCCTGAACCTACAACGACGAGTGAACCTAAAAGGGAGGAGGTAAGTGAACTGGTATTGCGGTGCCAGTACAACAACCTCTCCCACAACGTCAGCAAAACAAAATATTTGATTGTTGACTTGCTCCGATCCACATGAATGGGACTTCTGATAAAACAATTGACTCTAAGTTCCTCGGCGTCCACATCACCGAGGACTTGACATGGACCAACAACATCACCAGTAGTCAAGAGGGTGCAACAGCGCCTCTACTTCCTAATGCTCCTGAAGATATTCGGCGGAAGAAATCTAACTTACAGCATTTTGCCATGGTACGGAGAGTAAAATGTGCAGTTTATAACGCAATTCTACACGAGGGGCACATGCCCTGTGTGCTTTTCCGGTAATCCGGCCCTGCATGCATGTTCCTTACATATGACTAATAAAACTTGAAAAAATGCCTTTCAGGGAGGCTATTCTCTCTCTCTAGTCCAGTGTTGTTTCCCAACTCCGGTCCTCGAGTACCCCTAACGGCACACATTTTTGTTGTAGTCCCGAACAAAAAACACCTGATTCATTCAACTTGTCAAGGGCTTGATCAATATTTGACAAGTACAATCAGGTATGTTTCTTCTTGTCAACAGGGCCACTACAAAAATATGTACTGTTCGGGGTACTCGAGGACTGGGGTTGGGGAACACTGCTCTAGTCCTTTCCTTTTATGAATAGAAATGAGCCATTTATGCGGCGTCGTCATGTAATATGTCATCAGTGTCATGTCAATATCCTCTTGGCACGGCATTGGCGCGGTGCCAGCACAGTCTCAGCGTCTTCTCCAACACTGCAGAGCTAATTCTAAGGGGCACTGCAGCTGCCACTGCATTATTATGTAAGTCTACTCTCTTATGTAAAAACAGTGCATCATCTCATTCTCTCCCCCTTCTCTTTCTCCCCAGGCTCACCAGCCTGCTGGAGTTTGCTGAGGAGAAGCTGAAAGTCAACTACGTGTTCTTGTGGTTCGATAGAGCCAGAGAGGATCGATGTAAGCGCTCCACTATTTAGTGCTGGATTCAAAAGAGGAGTGCAGCTAGAATTCTTATTTGAAACAAAAAAAAAATGCCACCCCCGCCTCTGTTTTGGTGAAAAGCTCTGGATGGATGCAAGGACTGACCATCCATGATATCAAAATTATAGTTTTAAACATGTTGAGGCTATACACTGTTTGTTTACATTTACATTGTTTACAAGATTAGAGTAAAACAATCTTATATTTTGAGTTCTGATGAGGTATGACATTTGAACTAGGCTCATGGGGCATTTATAAGTTATATTCTTAAAGAATCAATGGCTATATATAATTTATGTATAAGTCCCAAGTGGATGAATCAACTGCCAATAATGGGCACATAATTGGTGGTTAGCATTGGCATGCTAATTCATTTCCATATAATGTACTTGGACTGTCCCAAATTAGATGTTTAGACTATGATAAACATTGGAAAGCAAGGGTTTCAGTTCCTTTCCAACTGTAGAACATTTCCTTGGAGGAAAAAAAACATTGAATGGATAATGACATTTGATTGAGCTATCCTTTTTGTACATTAATAACGTCCATGAAATCAAACGACCATAGCTTATAAGTACACTATACATAAAAAAGTATGTGGACACCCCTTCAAATTAACCACACCCGTTGCTGACCGGTGTATAAAATCGAGCACACAGCCATGCAATCTCCATAGATAAAAACATTGTCTGTAGAATGGCCTTACTGAACAGCTCAGTGATTTTCCACTTGACACCGTCATAGGATGTCACCTTGACAAGTCAGTTCGTCTAATTTCTGCCCTGCTAGAGCTACCCCGGTTAACTGTAAGTTCTGTTATTGTGAAGTGGAAACGTCTAGGAGCAACACAACGGCTCAGCTGCGAAGTGGTAGGCCACATAAGCTCACAGAATGCGTAAAAATCGTCTGTCCTCTGTTGCAACACTCTACTGAGTTCCAAACAGCCTCTGGAAGCAACGTCAGCACAAGAACTGTTTGTCGGGAGCTTCATGAAATGGGGTTCCATGTCCGAGCAGCCGCACACAAGCCTAAGACCACCATGCGCAATGTCAAGGGTCTGCTGGAGTGGTGCAAAGCTCGCCGCCATTGGACTCTGGAGCAGTGGAAATGTGTTCTCTAGAGTGATGAATCACGATTCACCATCTGGCAGTCCGACGAACGATTCTGGGTTATACAAGTCCTCGCAGCAATGTTCCACCATTTTTTATTTTATTTATTTTACCTTTATTTAACCAGGCAAGTCAGTTAAGAACACATTCTTATTTTCAATGACGGCCTAGGATTAACTGCCTTGTTCAGGGGCAGAACAACAGATTTTTACCTTGTCAGCTCAGGGATTCGATCTTGCAACCTTTCAGTTACTAGTTCAATGCTCTAACCACTAGGCTACCTGCCACCCCACCATCTAGTAGAAAGCTTTCCAAGAAAGTGGAGGCTCTTATAGCAGCAAAGTGGAGACCAACACCATATTAATGCCTATGAATTTGGAATAAGATGTTCGATGAGCAGGTGTCCACATACTTTTGGTAATGTAGTGTATCTTGGTTATAGAAGTGGCAGTGATGTTCTAGCGAAGTTAAGCTGAGAGAGTGCTTCTAATCTGGTACCCAAGACAGAACGACCACAACACTGGTTAATCCGGTCCTGGTCCTGCTAGGTTCACTAACTTCTCTGCATGGTCTCTCTTTTTCTCTGAACAGTATCCATCATAAAGACTTTCCACTACATGGGCTTTGAGGTGGTGAAACCCGGCAACCCTCTGGTGCCGGCTCGGACAGACCTCATCTTCATGGTCTACTCTCTGGAAAACAGCAGCTCCGATGAGGAGTGAATGAAACACCGGACCACCCTGCCGCTCCCTAGCCCACCCATGACCCCCACAGAACCCCTCCCGCCAGCTGCCTTCATCCCTGTCCCCCATCCTCAAACTGTGTGCCCCCTCCCTAACCCCAAAGATACTCTTCCACCCAAACCTCTACTCTTCTCATTGATTGGGTTGTCACAATTTTGTAGACTCTATTATAAGAGGGATGTGCTGCTTGGGGATGCTAAGATCTCTGTGGTGATACATCTTACCCTGATGAGCACAGCGGTGGAGCATGGAAGGGCGGAGCTTGGACCGAGTCATCACCCGATTGGTTCAGATTTTACTAATCGCCCCACTCCATGCCAGGCTTTACATGCCTGCCCACAACAATCCAACAGGGTGACTTTTTGGCTGAAAGAAAAAGCATATCTATACTCTGACAGCTTGCACGGAATATCAAAGAGCCTGACTGGGGTCTTTTAATGTACAGTAGTTTCTATACAAAGCAGGGCTTGTTTAGTAGGGACAGTAATGTAATGGGTAGCATAAGGGAATTATCTTAAGGGGATATTTGCCTGGGTATGGTTGGGTCAACATGAATGAATGAATTGTTCTGCTTGTATTTTTTTCTATGATAGGGACAAGTATAACACTGATCTTTCTGTTACAATTGCATTCATTCTATAACATATTTTTTTTTTCTCAAACTGTTGGGTATATTAAGTCTTCATTCCTACTTTTGCGTCACTATGATCTTTCAGCTTACGGTTTTCTTATTTTCTTACCAGATTATAGTTAGCGTGATATTGTTAGTCTCGTTTGATATTTGAAAGCTGAGCGAAGGTCGTTGTTTTGAATGTTGGGTCAGGGCAATCTAGTTCACAGCTCTCTGCAGCAATGACGTGCGTTCCCCTCACTTGAGGTCGCTCAGCTACGCAATGAACCAGTGAAACTAACACCTGAATTATTGAGCCAGTAGAGGTACATCGAGAAGAGTGGAAGAGCATTAAACATAAATGTTGTAATCCATTCTCACTCGGCACATAAGTCACCACATAAATATGGCTAGACTTAGCCCCCATCATTTAGCATGGGCTGAGACAGCTCTTCCTGGTTTCAATCCCAGTTAAAATTCATATCTTTGTATACAGTTCTATCAACCAGAGCCCTTTTGTACTAGTAGTACCACCCCCGACAACACCTCTGCTCAGTTGAAACTATTTTGAGAGGGTTGTGGTGGGGCCTTTTCCGCCTAAGAAAAGAGTGCAATGTTCTCTTTTACACTTCAGTCTTATTTCCCAAATTCATCCCTAGCTACCCAAAGCAATGTGGCAAAAAGGAAAACAACCCATGAAGGGAAAAGTCACAACACAAGCACTTTAGGTAGCCACGTAAAATCGAGTGGAAGTGCATTGGGGTCCATTACGGAGATGTGGCCAGCGCCTTCTATTTTGTTTTGCCGTGCAAACCAGACAGAATTGCCAAAGAAATAGTTCTACATTCAGCAGTAACAGTTAAAAAGTTCCGGTCAACAGTAATCCTATAGGATACTGGCTTAAGTTTCTTTCTCACACTAACAAGATCCCTAAAACAGTGCTAGGGTGACCTGGTTTGTTCAGGAAAGCAGTATACAAATATATTCCCCTACCAATAGCATTTTGTCTCAGAGGAACATGGTCAAGAGTGATGTGTGCTTGGGATCCTATGTGCAGGGGGCTTTCATTTTTGCATGTGTGTAGAGGTTGAGTCTTCATAGATGGGTTTAGATGACGTCACGAAAACTATACACACTTCAAGTTGTGATTCTGATTGGCCAGATATCTACCAACAATGACAAGAATCTGCCATGTGGGGAATTGTAAATTACTCATTTTAGTTGGTATCAAGAACATGATGAAACTATGTTTTGACTGATTTCATGTCAATGCTTATGGGAAAATTTTGCTAGCTAGCTAACCAACCAACAACTGTAAAGATGTATTTGAGAGAGAAGTGTTCATTATGCAAATGCATTTATGATTTCAATAAACATTGAAGAAATATAGTTTACAAGTCAACCCAGTCGGTTTTGCCCCATAGTTGCGCACGCGTCAGTTGTGTTGCTAAACAACCAACCCGTCTAGCTGTTGAATGAGCAGTGACGAAAACGAGTCTATTCATCTTCAGAGTTATATTTTTATGTATCTTTCTTGTTTGATAGTTTCTTATAGCCTAGTTTAGTTTTGTTTACAGTGGCATACAGAGAATCATTCAATGGCAATCCATACTTGTATACCTTTTAACTTTTTCTGTCCGGAAAAAAATAAAATAAAAATCTATCTTGCTTGTGTTTGTTTATCCATCGGGATGTGTGTGCATAGTTGCTGACAATTGAGAGAGAATGTGTTTGAGTAAGAATTTATGTCCCTGGGTTTGATCCCGGGCTTTGGCACCAAAAAAATGAATATAATAAACGGTAATAACCGACTCATGAGCACCATTATTTGACAGCCAGACAGAACCTGTACTGACAACGGTCCAACAAACCGGTTGTTTAATTTAGCATTTAATCTTCTGTAATTGGCAGTAATTAGGATGATGTAGTGGTGACGCTAAATAGGGTCGGTCATATCCTCCTACAAAACATAAGACAAAAAGTAAATTGTAGAATTAGAAAAAAGTGCACTGTTATTCCTGCACTGATGTTATACGTGTTGACTTCATAGAAGTCAATGTCATCCCCAGGGCTTTATTCCATTTCCTGCACCATTTAGACTTCAGTGGTCTGGCCCTGACAAAGACTTCTGTGAAGTCAAACCTTTGCTTTATTGCTGCAGTATGATACAATGGGGAACAGCAATACACCATGTGTGGGCCTTCCCTTTATCTCAGATGTAACACAAATACATTTTGGGTCTGCTGTCTGTCGGCCTACACTTGTGTGTGTGATTGTGAACTACCCCCTCAACCTTATTTAGACAAAACCTCAAAAAAGGTATACACCAACAGTAACCTAGTGCATGTGAGAGACAAAGATGTTGGGATTAATGGAATAGGTGAGTCAAATGCAGAGTTGTTTATCATGAATGAGTAGGCCAAAGGCTATAAAACGCTCTTCTCCTGCTGGGCTCTCAGCTCTCTTGCCGATTCAACCAATAATCTTCAGACTGTTTCCGGGAAACTGTCCTGACACTCCTGATGTTCTGCCAAACCCACTTTGTCCCAAATTGGTTGATCTTTCCATCTATTTCCAGGGTGTCAGGCCAGTAAAGGTGCTGTGCTACATGGCTTATGGTCCACTTCACCTAGGCATTTTCCAGTCCAGTGTCAAGGCAGCGCAAAGGACAGTGCTTGACCTCTGACCGCATTACAGGCGTTGTGTGCAGATGACAGAGTTAGGCCTGTTTAAGTGGAAAGTAACTTGTTTAGCCTAGGCTGCCCCCAAGGCATCTGTTCGGTTTCATAGCAGCAGCATGGTTTGAAACGACTTTAAAAATCCTATTCATCTATGTAGTCACACAATCACTATGGTCTCAGACATTTAGACATGCTATTTATTTAGTCTGAATGTGGGCCTATTTTGTTGCTGGGTTACAAGGTCCTGTACACACTCAGGTTGTAAGGCTGATGTACAGTACAACACATTTTCGATTCGTTTTTTTCCACACAAAATGTTTTATGCAACATGACTTTGACACAGCAGAAACCCAGCTGCCATTCTGGCTCCCATCACTAATCCCTGGCGGTGCAAAAAAGGACAGTCAGTCTCTTCTGACCTTAATCTTCACTTTACACAACAAGCCTTCAGATTGACGCTCTTACCGCATGGATGTCAGTCACGACCTTATGCAGAAGTCCCTTTTCTGCATGTACAGCGATCAGGGTTCGAGGATCAGGTCAGCAGAATTAAAGCAAGGTAGAATCAATAACTAATCCCTTCTAAAAATGACCGACTCATCTTTTACGTTGCATCTGATATCCGCCAATTCCACCAGAAAAGCGCATGGAATATGGATGTTGCGTAAGCACATTTAGGGAACTTCAATATTCTCCACATTACATGATATGAACATTTCCTCAGCACTGATGGCTCAGCATATAGCTTACGGCATAAGTCACATATTCCCTCTCAAACATACTGTGTTCTCAAAAGATGGCTCATATGATTAATATATGACACACTACAAACGTAGTGTGACAAATATTAGACTGTGTAGAGGCTGAGTTTTGTACAGAGTTGTTACACAGAAAACATGCAGTCAGCCCTAGCTTTCTGAATAAACATCATTCAGCAGATGCCAGACATGTATAGTATTTTGCCTTTATTTAAAGAAATACAACAGATAGTCAAAGAACAATTTAGAAAACCTGAACTATTTTAATTTTTTTTACAGAAAAGTAACAATGTGGGCCACTCATTTGTCCTTCTCCTTCTGCTCTTTTTCCTTCTTCTCTTTCTCCGCTTTGGCCTCCTCCGCCTCATGTCTCTTGATCAGCTCATCCACTTCCTTCTGTTTCAGCACCTTGATGCAAGTCTTTCCGTTCTCTCTGGTCAGAGTGGCGATCTCCACTAGATAACACCAAAGCGGAGACACATAGGGTTACAAAAAGGAAGCTACCACCCAGCATGTAAACCAAGAACATAACTTTTGGGGGGAATATTTAGCACTTAAGGAGATTGGAAGGGGGGAAATGAGAAACGCAATACAACAGACACGCATATACAGTATATGCAAATAAAGCCTTGTTCACACAGCAGGCCTTAATGCTCAAATCAGTATTTCAAATCCATTTTGGACTACTGGACTGTTCAAACAGCAAGTTACAAGTGACCAAAATGGGTGTGTGTGTTTTCAGACAGCAGTCATTTGCTGACAAGTCTATGATAGTTGTTATAGTAACAACAGTGTGTGTGTGTGCAGTGTGTAAGCTGATTGATGGTGGTGCTTGTTTCCCATTCCTCAAAAGTTAAGTAGCAAGCTACGGTGACAATGCCTGCCATGGACATTTTCCATTTCCTTTGAATGTTCTAAATCATAGGATAAGAACACTATTAAAGCCTCAAAATGATAACTTTCATAACTAGACCTTTTTGGCTTTCTAGCACAATCACCAATTTGTTTGTAAACAATTACCAATTTGTTTGTAAACAATTAACAAGCTAGTTAGCGACAAATGTTCTTGCCAAACAGAGTAGCTAGCAATAAACGATATAAAAACCACTTGAGGGCAAATAAATCAGATTTGACCGTTCAAACAAGTCACATGTCCAGGATAGGGCTGGGCAATATGGCCAAAATATATCACAGCATTGAAAAATAAATTGACAATATGACGGTATTTATGTTGTCGAATAATAAAAGTTGTGACAGGGTAGGAACCAAAGTGTTGATAAAGTGTTTCATAGGTGACTCTATAATCTTTGGCTACATGGAATCCTTACTCTTAGCTACTTCTGGTAGCTACCATTCATGCCTTGTATATTCCCCAGGGGTACGCGCAATGCCGTCGGGTTACGCCAAATAAAAATGTGATTAATATTTTTTTCCTTCACATTTTCAAACAGTACATTTATATTTTCCAAAATGGGGCTATACATTTGTGTGAGGTTTTTTGCCCTCGCCTGAGGAACCTCGTTTCACTGCCAAAAATACAATTAAACTATCTAGTGTTTAGTGAAATAACCACACTAAGTCAAATACAGGCAGCCTAGTCAAATAATTAACATCCAATCACATTAACCATTACTTTCTTGTGGGAAACCTTCACTCTTGCGCAGACATTTTGAAATGAAATATGACAATTTGAAAAATAAGCCACAGGAGTTTATTGAGCGAGAACAAAGACTACTTTTGAGTAGTAAGACATGAATAAACGCAACAGATACCATTAATAAGAAGAGCCTAGAAGAGTCTTATATGGTGAGCTACCGACTTAATTCTTCCAGCTGCCGCAGATATGGCTGGGACAATGCTGGGGGAAAAAGGAAAAAAAAAAACTATAGACAATGCCTTCATCAAACAACACTATTTTGAAACAATTACTGCTTCGCATACAAGCCAGTGAATTGTGTGTGTTACAGCTGGATGTCAGACATGGGGGGGGGGGGGGGGGGGACAGGGACGACATCAAATGGACTTGTGGTCAAGATGTGTTGGTATCTGTACTGATGGCGCAAAAGCCATGACAAGGGGACCTAGTGGATTGGTAACACTCGTGCAAGCAGTTGCTCCCGACGCCACTTGGGTACACTGCAGCATCCACCGAGAGGCCCTTGCAGCCAAGGGAATGCCTGACAGCTTGAAAGACGTTTTGGACTTTAACTTTGTTAAACCAAGGCCCCTGAAATCTCGTGTATTTTCTGCATTATGCGATATGGGCAGCAACCATGTAATGCTTTTACAACATACAGAAGTGCGCTGGTTATCAAAGGGCAAAGTATTGACACTTAAAAAAAAAAAAAATGTATTGAGTGACGAGCTTAAAGTTCTTACTGACCATAATTATCACTTGTCTGACTGTTTGCACGATGACGAGTTTCTAACACGACTGGCCTATCTGGGTGATGTTTTTTCCCCTCGCCTGAATGATCTGAATTACAGGGCCTCTATATTCAATGTGCGGGACAAAATTGAGGCTAAGAAGTTGGAGATATTTTTTGTCTGCATTAACAAGGACAACACAGGTCT
Source organism: Oncorhynchus mykiss (assembly GCF_013265735.2). Lineage (NCBI taxonomy): Eukaryota > Metazoa > Chordata > Actinopteri > Salmoniformes > Salmonidae > Oncorhynchus > Oncorhynchus mykiss. The sequence continues at coordinate 53,463,932 of NC_048566.1, read as the reverse complement.
TTCCATCATTGTATGATGTGTGTGCAAATGAACTCAAGATACGGACAATGTCAAATGTGATACAGCGAAGCACGAGTGAGCTGGGTGCGCAATTACACAGGTACTTTCCCGAAACAGATGACACAAACTGGATTTGTTATCCCTTTCATGCCCTGCCTCCAGTCCACTTACTGATATAAGCCTCATCAAAATTGCAACAAGCGGTTCTGTGAAAATTGAATTTAAAATCAGAAGCCACTGCCAGATTTCTGGATAGGGCTGCGCTCAGAGTATCCTGCCTTGGCAAATCGCGCTGTTAAGACATTGATGTCCTTTGCAACCACGTACATATGTGAGAGTGGATTCTCAGCCCTCACAAGCATGAAAACTAAATACAGGCACAGACTGTGAATAGGAATTATTTAAGACCGACTCCAATACAACCCAACACTGCAGAGTTAAGTGCATCCTTTCAAGCACACCCTTCTCAGTAACCTGTGGTGAGTTATTCACAATATTCAATTAACAAATAATGTTTTATATGTAAGATGGCTAAATAAAGAGCATAATTATTGATTATTATCATTTGTGCCCTGGTCCTCCTATAAAGAGCTCTGTCACTTCCCACGAGCTGGGTTGTGACAAAAAAATCTCATTCATATGTTTAAAAAAAATGTATTGTATAGTGTGTGGCAGGCTTACAATGATGGAAAAAAACAACATTTGAGAATGCGCTGACCCTGGTGCTAGAAGGGGCACGCAGCTGGAGGTTGAATGTTTGAAAAGACTATAAAAAGTTTGGGAACCACTGATTTAGAAGATCCTGTTGCACAAACACGCGCATTTAAGTCTACACCATTACTGGTATTATCAGGCTGTATAGCTAATTACTTTTACTCTGACTCAGTACATTTATTAGCTAGCTAGCCAGCTAACTAGCATTAGTGACTAACAAGATTTAGGCCCAACTTGCTAAGAAAAAACAAACTAGCTGTTTGCAGATGTATGAAACAAACTAATAGTGTAATTATATACTGAACAAAAATATAAAGCAACATGTAGTGTTGGTTCCATGTTTCATGAGCTGAAATAAAAGATCCCAGAAATGTTCCATACACACAAAAAGATTTTCTCTCTCAAATTGTGCACACATTTTTTACATCCTTGTTAGTGAGCATTTCTCCTTTGCCAAGATAATCCATCCACCTGACAGTTGTAGCATATCAAGAAGCTGATTAAACAGCATGATAATTACACAAGTGCACCTTGTACTGGGGACAAAAGGCCACTCAAATGTGCAGTTGTCATAACACAAGGCCACAGATGTCTCAAGTCTTGATGGGAGCGTGCAATTGGCATGCTGACTGCAGTAATGTCAATAGAGAATGTTTAATGTTAATTTCTCTACAATAAGCCGCTTCCAACGTAATTTTAAAGAATTTGGCAGTACGTCCAACTGGCCTCACAACCGCAGACCACGTGTAACCACGCCAGCCCAGGATCTCCACATTCAGCTTCTTTACCTGCGGGATCGTCTGAGGAGGTGGGATGCTGAAGAGAATTTAGTTTTGTAGAGAATGAGTATGTTCAGTATAGAACACTAGTGGATTTATAGTAAGAAGCATTGTTGCATGTGCTGCATTGACCATGCAGACTGAACGCAAGTGTCTCTCTCTCATGTTCGCGGAACAACAAATTGCGCTCCTTGAGTGACAGGGGTCGGGGCTAGGTCTGTGTAGAAAGTGGCATAGAGAGAGATGACTCAAGTAACAAAGTCAACTATAAAAATGGATGTTACACACGGGGGATCACATTTAACAAACCAACATTACAAATGCCGTTAAGTAAAAACCCAGCCCGGTCCGTCCATCAACACCAGTATATAGTAAAATAGGGTATCCTACCCAGCCCTAGGGCAGGAATCAGATTTGCATCTGACTTTAAACAACCTACAAAGGTGGTTTGAAATGTGGCCTGAAATATCTGAGTCACTTCAAACTGCCAACGTCAACATGGCTTATGTTAAAAAGGTCCATTAACACCCAATTTGAGTAATATTCCATTCTGATTGAATGGCAATCTTTCACTAACACACACCTTTCTCAGCAGACAGCTTGCTGACGTCCATAGTCTTGTTGAGCACTTTGACGGCCAGAGCCAGGGCAGAGGACAGAGCCATCTCTCCTTCTTTGAAGTCCTGCTTCAGCATGGACACGGCCGCCTTGGAGAGGACACAAACAAGACACTTAACATCTTTAACACAACACTGAGAAAAAAAAGAAACACACTTTAAAGTTAAATTAAGAAGACACTGGGGGTGCTGGTGAGCCAAAAAGGGTCCCCTAAATGGCCAGAAATTATTGTCCAGACGATCCCACAAACCTGTGAGAAAAATACAATATTACAAAAGAATTAGCGGGGCAAAAAAGTATTTAGTCAGCCACCAATTGTGCAAGTTCTCCCACTTAAAAAGATGAGAGGCCTGTAATTTTCATCATAGGTACACTTCAACTATGACAGACAAAATTAGAAAAAAAATCCAGAAAATCACATTGTAGGATTTTTCATGAATTTATTTGCAAATTATGGTTGAAAATAAGTATTTGGTCAATAACAATACTCAATACTTTGCTATTTACCCTTTGTTGGCAATGACAGAGGTCAAACATTTTCTGTAAGTCTTCACAAGGTTTTCACACACTGTTGCTGGTATTTTGGCCCATTCCTCCACATCTACTTCGCATTGAGTTGATCAGGCTTTTGATTGTGGCCAGTGGAACTCCTCTTCAATGGCTGTGCGAAGTTGGTGGATATTGTCGGGAACTGGAACACGCTGTTGTGCACGTCGATCCAGAGCATCCCAAACATGCTCAATGGGTGACATGTCATGTGAGTACGCAGGCCATGGAAGAACTCGGACATTTTCAGCTTCCAGAAATTGTGTACAGATCCTTGAAACACAGGGTCATGTATTATCATGATGAAACATGAGGTGATGGCAGAGGATGAATGGCATGACAATGGGCCTCAGGATCTCTCTGTGCATTCAAATTGCCATCAATAAAATGTCCATAGCTTATGCCTGCCCATACCTTAACCCCACCGCCACCACGGGGCACTCTGTACACAACGTTGACGTCAGCAAATCGCTTGCCATACATGGTTGTGAGGCCGGTTGGACGTACTGCCAAATTCTCGAAAACGACAATGAGGCGGCTTAAGGAATAGAAATAAAAAATGTATTCTCTGGCAACAGCACTGGTTGACATTCCTGCAGTCAGCATGCTAATTGCATGCTCCCTCACACTTGAGATGTTTGTGGTGTTGTGTGACAAAACTACAGATTTTAGAGTGGCGTTTGTCCCCAGCACAAGGTCCAACTGCGGAAAGATCATGCTGTTTAATCAGCTTCTTGATATGCCACACCTGTCAGGTAGATGGATTATCTTGTCAAATGAGATGCTCATTAACAGGGATGTAAACAAAATCTTAAAATAAATAAGATTTTTTTGCACAAGTTCCCCGGGATCTTTTATTTCAACTCATGAAACTTGGGACCAACACTTTACATGTTGCTTTTATATTTTTGTTAAGAGTAGTTAAAATACCAAGATTGATCTCTGCCGAAAGCTCTCGTACGTGCATAATTTACGAGACAGCGCAAAGATGCGGGTGAAGTGTTATGGCGTTTTTTTGGCATTCATCGGTTGAAAGATGTGCTTTTTGATAATGCATTTGGATGACAGAATAAAGTTAGGAATTTCCATGCGAGACAGAAGTCAGGATTTGGGGTTTCAGTGGGATTGGAAACCAGCCTAGGCTCTAGGACAGAAGATAATTCAAAGGCACGAGGGGAAATTGTAACAGGATTCATGTCTGTGACAGAGATGTTGTGAATTGTGCATAGGCCTATCAAATGTGACTGTCTGAAGTGTCAATGACAGGGCAAAGAGGCACACTTTATTTTGTAGGCTTTAGCAGGGGTCTCCAACAGGTCGACCGTGAGCTAACAGCAGCTCGCAGACCACCTATAAGTAGCTCACCAAACAATTCTGAAAGAATATGCAATTTCCCCGTGTTCCACCACAAACTGTCAAACAAATCTCAAGTATCAGACACTGCAAGATCCCAGCTACTATCTAACCAACGCAACATTCTCTCACCCCTGGTTAGCCACTATTAGCTTAAAAAGCCAAATACCTGCTTATTAATTATTTCCAGCAATATTGCCCTTTACTGTGTGGTGCAGGCATTTGTCAATCACACCGTGTGTAGCCAGTAGTGATGGGTCGTTCGCGAATTAACAGCTCTTTTTGGTGAATGTCGGGAGCGAATCACATATGTGAAGAGACTTTCATTTGGCTCCCAGAATTGCAAACAGTTACTACTGCTGATCTGCAGATGAATTATAAAAACATTCTCTGAAGACGGTAATTCCTCAGTGCAGGAACAATAGCAAGGAGAGATGATCCAAATGAACAGCACTTTTAGGTGAATAGAGCCAAATAAATTGGGCTCACAGAAAAGACTGGGAATGCCCATCACTAGCAATTGATGTGATAAGCGCCTTGTGGGTTGACAAATACTTTCCCCCAAAACCTTCTCAATTAAAATGTTACTCAAGAATATTCCGAGACTTGTCCCGAAGCCACCCCTGCGTCGTCTTGGCTGTGTGCTTATGGTCATTGTCCTGTTGGAAGGTGAACCGTCGCCCCAGTCTGAGGTCCTGAGCACAAGGATCAAGTATCTCTGTACTTTGCTCAGTTAATCTTACCCTTGATCCTGACTAGTCTCCCAGTCCCTGCCACAGAAAAACATCCTGACAGCATGATTCTGCCACCACCATGCTACAATGTAGGGATGGTGCCAGATTTCCTCCAGACATGACACTTTGCATTCAGGACAAATAGTTAAATCTGGGTTTCTTCCGAGAATGTCTTTTCTCATGGTCTGAGTCTTTCGGTGCCTTTAGGCAAACTCCTAGCCAGCTGTCTTTAACTGAAGAGTGGGTTCTGTCTGGTCACTGTACCATAAAGGCCTGATTGTTGGGAGTGCTGCAGTAATGGGAGAACCTTCCAGAAGGACAACCATCTCCACAGAGGAACTCTAGAACCTGTCGGTGACTATCAGGTTCTTGGTCACCTTCCTTACCCCCAATTGCTCAGTTTGGCTGGGCAGTCAGCTCTAGGTAGTATTGGTGGTTCTAAACTTCTTCCATTTAAGAATGATGGAGGCCACTGTGTTCTTGGGGACCTTTAATGCTGAAGACATTTTTTGGTACACTTCCCAAGATCTGTGCCTCGATACAATCCTGTCTCAGCGCTCTACGGACAATTCCTTCGACCTCATGGCTTGGTTTTTGTTCTGCAATGCACTGGTCGACTGTGGGCCCTTATATAGACAGGTGTGTGCCTTTCCAAATCCTGTCCAATCCATTGAATTTACCACAGGTGGACTTCAATCAAGTTGAAGAATACATTTTCTGCTCTATTGGTTAGAGCCTGTAAGTAAACATTTCACTGTAAGGTGTTGTTGTAATCAGCACACGTGACAAATAAACTTTTGATTTGAATTAGAAAGTCAAGGGGTATGAATACTTTCTGAAGGCACTGTATAGCACAGGAGGTTAGTAGCACCTTAACTGGGGAGGACGGGCTCGTCGTAATGGCTGGAGCAAAATGAGTGGAATGGTATCAAAAACATGGTTCTATGTGCTTGATGCCATTCCATTTGGCAAAAATGCACACACAATCTGGCTAAGCAAACATGTCCTTGATATTCAGGTTAGTCAAAGACTGAGACATCATATACAACAATCCTGTGTGGTGAAACATTTGAGTTTACTCTTTTAATCTGTCCAATGATGAGCACCTTTCCAACATGCAGAGACCTTCAGAAGCACAGCTGCCGCCCTCTGGTGCCCAAGCTTTGCATAGTTTCATCATTAAATTTATTGCAGGAGAGACGTCACAGCATACGGACAAAGAGGGGGAAATCAGGTGCAGCCATGAGTGAGTGGTCTTTGATGAGTGGTCTTTTGGTGGACTAAGTGAAATCGGGTGCGGTAGTAATGTAGGAACCAGTATTATGGTACTGTTCATGTACTGGTTCTCCATAACCAACCTAAATCTCAAAGTATACTACAGGTCATCTGATAATCTACCACAGAAACAGGCTGCTTTATATAAAGGGGATTTAGGGCTGACAAAAAAAACAAAAATGGGTAATTTGTCCAGTCGACCCGTGGTCCATCTCTGGTGATTGCAATTTGCCACAACAGATGAAGAACGCAGCACGTAAACACATCCAATGTTAAGAGGGACTTACGGCACTATTGTTGCCGATACAGGTGGCCTTCCAGCCTCCGTAGTTGCCGCTGGGGTCACTCTGGTAGAGCTGGAAACCATAGTGTTTGTCCCAACCCATGTACAGCAGAGACACGCCAAAGGGCCTTTTCCCTGTGGTCAAACCGCACAAACAGAAATGTAAAGAATGGTATCTATAATGTCAACTTTGCTTTTTGAACAACCTCAGAGATCGAAAGGCAATCATGAATTCAGAAGACACTGCTTTTTACACTGAAGGTGGCCAGACCAGCCACTTAACTTCACACTTGAAATTACAGTACTGAGGAGCAGTGAGCTAAACATAATGGCCTTCCAATTGACACAGCGCTCTAGTTTCATTGGAGAGTGCTACTGAATAAAGCCTCATCTGGTGTAGACCGCAACTTACCTCCAAACTGTGTGTAGGCCTGTTTGATGTCACACAGAGCTGTAACCAGCTGCTCACAGGGGATAGGCTCCTGGTACTGCAGTAGGTATCTGTGGGAAGGGAGAAGAGGAATTCCATACGTTTCCACAATGTTGCTTCATCACTAGCTTCAATAAACTATTTAGGAGCAACAAAAAGGCACAAAGACTGAAATTTAGGCTACCTTTAGGGCATTTTCACATATGAAACACGCTACTCTGGTTTGGATTGCCGGAGCGTGTGAGATTTCTACAGAAAATTTTTCAGAGTGTGATTAGCAAGACACACATTCTACATGACGTTAGCTAGCTAGCGATCTTATTTAGAACAGGCAAACACACTGAACAAAATTATAAAGTGCAACATGTTAACTGTTGGGTCCATGTTTCATGAGCTGAAATAAAATATCCCAGAAATGTTTCAATCGCATTAAAAAGCTTATTTCTCCAATTTTGAGCACATCCCTATTTGTGAGCATTTTAGCCTTTGTCAAGGTAATCCATCCACCTGATCGGTGTGGCATATCAAGTAGCTGATTAAACATGATCATTCCACAGGTGCCCCTTGTGGTGGCGACAACAAAAGGCTACTCAAATCTGCAGTTGTGTCATACAACATAATGCCACATGTCTCAAATTGAGGGAGTATACAATTGACATGCTGATTGCAGGAATGTCCACCAGAGATGTTGCCAGAGAATTTAATGTACATTTTTCTACCAAAAGCCGCCTCCGTCATTTTAGAGAATTTGGTACCACGTCCAACCGGCCTTACAACATGTAACCTCACCAGCCCAGGACCTCCACCTGTGGATTATCTGTGACCAGCCACCCAGACACTTGATGAAAGTATTGATGGAGTATTTCTGAAAAACTCATTCTGATTGGCAGGGCCTGGCTCCCAAGTGGGTGGGCCTATGCACTCCCAGGGCCACAGATGGCTGCACAATCATGTGAAATCCATAGATAAGGCCTAATATTTTTTATCTCCAATTGACTGATTTCCTTCCATGAAATGTAACTCAATAAAATTATTGAAATTGTTGCATGTTGCATTTATATTTTTGTTCAGTATAGTTACTGCACAATACTAACCTAATTGACAGAGCAAAAAGGAAGACTGTACAGAATAAAAATATTCCAAAACATGCATCCTGTTTGCAACAACGCACTTAAGTAATACTGCAAAAAATGGAAAAGCAATTCAAATTTTTTCCTGAATACAAAGGGCTGTGTTTGGGTCAGATCCAATACATTACCAAATACCACTATCCATATTTTCAACCATAGTGGTGGCTGATTCATGTTATGGGTATGCTTTTAAATCATTAAGGACTGGGGAGTTGGTCAGGATTCAAAATAAATGGACAGGCAAAATCCTAAAAGGAAAACCTGGTTCAGTCTGCTTTCCACCAGACACTGGGCAATTAACTCACCTTTCAGCAGGACAATAACCTAAAATAAAAAAAGGCCAAATCTACACTGAGTTGCTTACCAAGAAGAGAGTGAAAGTTTGAGTGGCCGACTTACAGTTTTGACTTAAATCTGCTTTTAAATCTAGGGCAAGACTAGCAATGGTCAACAACCAATTTGAAGATTTTTGAAAATAATAAAATGTGCAAATATTGTACAATCCAGGTGTGCAAAGCTCTTAGAGACTTGTCTAGAAAGACTCACTGCTGTAGTCACTGCTAAAGGTTATTCTTATTTTGTACTTTTTAAACAATTTTTTCTCCCAAATTCTCATGATAGCCAATTGGTAGTTACAGTCTTGTCCCATCGCTGCAACTCCCGTACGGACTCAGGAGAGGCAAAGGTCAAGAGCCATGCGTCCTCGGAAACACGACCCTGCCAAGCTGCACTGCTTCTTGACACACTGCGCGCTTAACCCGGTTGCCAGTCGCACAAATGTGTCGGAGGAAACACCATACAACTGGCGACCGTGTCAGCGTGCATGCACTTGGCCCACCACAAGGAGTCGCTAGAGCGCGATGGGGCAAGGACATCCCAGCCGGCCGGAACCTCGCCTAACCCAGACGACGCTGGGTCAATTGTGCGCCGCCTCATGGGTCTTCCGGTCGCGGCTGGTTGTGACAGCCCGGGATCAAACCCGGGTCTGTAGGGACGCATCAAGCACTGCGATGCAGTGTCTTAGACCGCTGAGCCCATCGGGAGGCCCTACCAAAATGTGATTCTAACATGTATTGCCCCAGGGGTGTGAATACTTATGTAAATTAGATACGTTTGCTCAGGTAGTGTGTGGACACCTGCGCAAACATCTGAAAACAGGAAGGGGCCTTCCCCAAAAGTAGGAAGCACAGAATCGTCTAGAATGTCATTGTATGCTGTAGCGTTAAGATATCCCTTCACTGGAACTAAGGAGCCTAGCCAAAGCCATGAAAAACAGCCCCAGACCATTATTCCTCCTCCACCAAACTTTATATTTGGCATTATGCAGTCGGGCAGGTATTGTTCTCCTGGCATCTGACAAACCCAGATTTGTAAGTTGGAATGCCAGATGGTGAAGCGTGATTTATCACGCAAGAGAACGCATTTCCACTGCTCCAGAGTCCAATGGTGGCAAGCTTTACACCAACTTCAGCTGATGCTAGGCATTGTGCATGGTGATCTTATGCTTGTGTGCGGCTGCTCGGCCACAGAAACCCATTTCATGAAGCTCCTGACGAACAGTTATTGTGCCGACGTTGCTTCCAGAGTCCGTTTGGAACTCTGTAGTGAGTGTTGCAAACGAGGACAGACAAATTTTTTTCGCACTTCGGCACTCGGCGGTGCCGTTCTATGAGCTTGTGTGACCTACCACTTCGCGGCTGAGCCGTTGTTGCTCCGAGAAGTTTCCACTTCACAAGAACAGCACTTACAGTTGACCGGGGCAGCTCTAGCAGGGCAGAAATTTGATGAACTGACTTGTTGGAAAGGTGGCATCCTAGGACGGTGCCATGTTGAAAGTCACCAAGCTCTTCAGTAAGTCCATTGTACTGCCAATGTTTCGTATGGAGATTGCATGGCTGTGGCCGCAATTTTATACACTTGTCAGCAACAGGTGTGGCTGAAATAGCTGAATCCACTCATTTGAATGGATGTACACATGCTTTTGTATATATAGTGCATTCCTGTAAAATGGAACAGTGTCATTGGTCATTGGTAAAGAAAACAATTGTCTTTTCGGTTCTCCAAAATTTTTTCCTAATTTATTATTATGCTTCATCATAGCTATGAAGCGCATCAATCCTATACATATCAGTGCTCTATTCATCTCTTAGGTGGTCCCCTGCTCACCTCTGTGCTATCAGTCTCAGCTCATTGGTCAGTACATTGGCATCGGATGTGATTCCAGCCACGCTACACGCCATATCCCTGCAACACAAGACAAGAGGAAATGTCACACAAGCCAGTAGAAGCAATGGAAGGGCACTTCTGCTTGACAGCAACTTACTCATTCAGCTTGTAGATCTTTTCTGAGAAAAACACCTCGTCCAATAGCTTGTGGATGTTCCTCCTCTCAGCCGCCAGCAGCACACCGTCATTGGCCAAAATCCCCAGACAAGTGCCAGCGTGACCAATGGCCTCCATGGCATACTCTACCTGGTATAGGCGGCCTGCCAATGACAGATGGCAAATGATAAGTGTGGGCAATTCCATGGTAACGGAATGTCAAATTTTAACAAACCATATAACTCCATGCACAATGACTACTTTGAACAATTTACACAGTAAGAAATAATACAAAATTAAAAAAGACTTTCCTGGAATAACTGTGCAGATGCAAAGTTTGGGGGTAAAACCTCCTTCAGTTTTATTTTGACCAAATACTGCATCTCCACAGTTCCTGTAAATGTGTTTTTGTAAAATTGTCAGTGGAAAATGTTAAAAGTAGTCCTTGTGCATAGAGCTCTATGGTTTGTTAAACTGTGAAATCATTGTTTCTGTTTGGTATACATTACTGTGATAAAATCTGAGTCGCTGCGCAACTCCGTTACCATGGAATTGCCTGTGTCTCAGCACAACGAAACAAAAGAAACGTCCCCTTTTCAGGACCCTGTCTTTCAAAGACAATTCGTAAAAATCCAAAATAACTTCACAGATCTTCATTGTGAAGGGTTTAAACACTGTTTCCCATGCTTGTTCAATGAACCATAAACAATAAGTTAAGACACTAACAGCTTACAGACTGTAGGAAATTAAGGTTACAGTTATGAAAACTTAGGACACTAAAGAGTCCTTTCTACTGACTCTGAAAAACACCAAAAGAAAGATGCCCATTGTCCCTGCTCATCTGCGTGAACGTGCCTTAGGCATGCTGCAAGGAGGCATGAGGACTGCAGATGTGGCAAGGGCAATAAATTGCAATGTCTGTACTGTGAGACGACTAAGACAGCGCTACAGGGACACAGGACGGACAGCTGATCGTTACACCTGCCCGAGTTACACCAGGAACGCACAATCCCGCCATCAGTGCTCAGACTGTCCACAATAGGCTGAGAGAGACTGGACTGAGGGCTTGTAGGCCGGTTGTAACATCACCGGCAACAACGTCGCCTATGGGCACAAACCCAACGTTTCTGGACCAGACAGGACTGGCAAAAAGTGCTCTTCAATTACGAGTCGCGGTTTAGTCTCACCAGGGGTGATGGTCGGATTCGCATTTATCGTCGAAGGAATGAGCGCTACACTGAGGCCTGTACTCTGGAGCGGGATTGATTTGGAGGTGGAGGGTCCATCATGGTCTGGGGCAGTGTGTCACAGCATCATCGGACTGAGCTTGTTGTCATTGCAGGCAATCTCAACGCTGTGCGTTACAGGGAAAACATCCTCCACCCTCATGTGGTATCCTTCCTACAGGCTCATCCTAACATGACCCTCCAGCATGACAATACCACCAGTCATACCGCTTGTTCTGTGCAGTATTTCCTGCAAGGAATGTCAGTGTTCTGCCATGGCCAGCAAAGAGCCCGGATCTCAATCCCATTGAGCACGTCTGGGACCTGTTGGATTGGAGGGTGAGTGCTAGGGCCATTTGTCTTGGAACTTGCAGGTGCCTTGGTGGAAGAATGGGGTAACATCTCACAGCAAGAACTGGCAAATCTGGTGAAGTCCATTAGGAAGAGATGCACTGCAGTACTTAATGCAGCTGGTGGCCACACCAGATACGGACTTACTTTTTATTTTGACCTCACCCTTTGTTCAGGGCCACATTATTCCATTTCTGTTAGTCTGTCTGTGGAACTTGTTCAGTTTATGTCTCAGTTGTTAAATCTTGTTATGGTCATACAAATATTTACACATTAAGTTTGCTGAAAATAAGACAGGGCCGTTCTGACGCTCTACGCTAGAGACTAAAATTGCCCACAAGACTAGAACAGTAAGCAAAATGACGTTGAAAATAACTATTTACCAGACACTGAAGTTATGATATGGTGAAAATACATAATTTAAAGACATCTATGTTTGGGCCAAATCAAGGTCTGTACAGACCAGACAAAATCTGAACCAAACATTAGACGTCTATGATTGGTTCGGATTTGGTCCAGACCAAACTGCAAAGTCCGTGGATATGGAAATCAAGGCCGATCCGAACTGCACCAAAAAAATATGTCCGGACCAAGAAAATAGGTCCAAAAGGCGTCAGCGGCGGTCCGCGCTTACTGAGGTATAGCCTACAGTGTCACCTGAAATGTAATTTTAGGAGCGGCTATCTATGTGGTAGGCCCACCGTTTCTAAAACAGGCCGTTGCATTGGCTTTATTAGTCCTCTTTCCTGTCACTAATCGACGTGGCTATTTAAGCTCCGAATATCAGATACCCAACTTTATCAGGAGTTCTCATAAACCGATTTGCAATATGTTAACACAGCAGGAAATGCAGAAGTATTTTCTTTTTCGCTATGATCAGCCCATAAAATATTGAGTTAAAAACTTGAAATCACTGATCATGACAACTGCTGTCCATGAAACTCATGGAGTAGCCTGATTGTCCGTTCCATATTCTACATTTTACTTTGGCCTGTCCTGTTTTTAGGATATGTTGTTCAACAGGTCAGCACATTTATTTATTTTTTTGATTGGGCGCCATTTAGGTTAGGCTATTTGATCAGAGAAACCTGCATGATGTAAAAGGTTTATGTCTCATTACATTGTCATACATTTATCTCCAGCCTGTAGGCTACAGAGAAGACCACATACTCTTTACCATATGCTATATTTGCTACATGATTTATGTTCGATCATTTTTGTTGACAGAATGTTGGTGGAGGTGACTCGCTCCAACAGCAGCCTTGAGAGGAGTGCTTTGAATGGACAATATAAATCATTTGCGTCCTTGCCTTTGACAAAGTGGGCACTGCCTATCACAGGGTGGCATCAACACTCACCTAAAAAGCCCATATGACACAGGCTGACAAATTGTTTTTGTTTTTGGGTAGAATTGTGAGATTTTGTGTTGTTGGAGGTTCGTCTGGATCAGTTCAGCTCAGAAAATAACGCCCTTGTCAATCTGCCAACTGGCGGCAGCCTAGTCCTGCCTAATGGCTGGCCCAAGATGAAGAAATAACTGATCTGACATGATTAGATTTGTAAAACTTCGCAGTAGGATATAAGTTTTCACCTATCCAATTGTATTTGATCCATCTTATTTCAAGGAGCAAGTGAAGGATGCATTCAAAAGTATTCCAACATGAATGTCCATCAGTTGTCAATAACTTTACTGCCTATAAATTGAGAGGCTCAATCTTACCTTCAGGCGAGAAGATGGTTGTTCTTGAATCATATCGACGAGACTGTAAAAGGTCAACAATATCACACTACATAGGGCAGACTACAAACTGTCATAAATTGCTGTTGCGCTTCCATCAGTTTCTTTGGCTTCCATTACAAAAACTTAGATCTCAGGTTGCTTTGATACTCACCATCTTAGTAGTTTCCTTTAAAATGCTGTGGAGATTAAACAAATAATGTTTAGATAACAAATTCATCAACTCCACTATGTGATAAGCAAGTTGCTAAAGGCTTAGTCAACTCATTCTGCCAGATTGATATTTATCCATGCCGGTATTCTAGTTTTTCAGCGCTTGCTTGTCATAGCTATGGCTAACGTTAGCTAGTTTGCCTGCGCTAGTACGGAGGCCAGCAGAGTGAAACTGAAAGTGCAGTAGTACCTGAGGATTTTGAAATAATTCGCTATAAGGACAACATATGTACACACCAATATGGATTGATTCATTGCAAGTTAACGTTAACTTCTGTTTATGCCATAGTTACAACTTTTTTAATAGCGCAAGCTCTATCAATTAGTATGCTTGCTAGCTAAGTGCTAGCTCTCGAGCTACCATGAAGCAGCAACTTTTAGCTCACTAGCTCCCCACTCCATCCACTATTACAGATGTTAAAGGAAATGGCTAGCTAGCTAAATTACAGGAATTACAATATCATTACTGTGCAAAGCAATACGCGTGTTCTCATTTTTTTTAAAGGGATAACTAAAAGCTGAAATATACAACGCAAATTGTCATACACCTTCTCTTGAGTTGTAACCTAACGTAGCCGGCGTGAAAAAAATACTGTCAAAGATATTTCCTTGTTGTACTTTTTTTCCCCTTCGACTTCTTCTTCGGGATTAGGTTGGAGGACCACATCCAATTTAAGGTGCATACACCGCCACCTACTGTACTGGAGTAAGAAGCCTTTCGCCCATTATCTCAACAATCTTAAAGACCGGCCACTATGACTTTAGACAGATCCCGCCCGCCCATCTAGCATCACTACTCTGGATGGTTCTGACTTAGAATATGTGGACAACTACAAATACCTAGGTGTCTGGTTAGACTGTAAACTCTCCTTCCACTCACATTAAGCACCTCCAATCCAAAATTAAAGCATCCTTCACTCATGCTGCCAAACGTATCCTCGTAAAACTGACTATCCTACCGATCCTTGACCTCCAACACAATAGTCAGCAAACTGGATCTAGTCTATCACAGTGCCATCCGTTTTGTCACCAAAGTCCCATATACCACCCACCACTGCGACCTGTATGCTTTCGTTGGCTGGCCCTCGCTTCATATTCATCGCCAAACCCAGTGGCTCCAGGTCATCTATAAGTCTTTGCTAGGTAAAGTCCCGCCTTATCTCAGCTCACTGGTCACCATAGCAGCACCCACCCATATCACGTGCTCTAGCAGGTATATTTCACTTGTCATCCCCAAAGCCAACTCCTCCTTTGGCCGCCTTTCCTTCCAGTTCCCTGCTGCCAATGATTGGAACAAATTGCAAAAAGTATATATATATATTTAAATCACTGAAGCTGGAGACTTATATCTCCCTCACTAACTTTAAGCATCAGCTGTCAGAGCAGCTTACTGATCATTACAGCCCATCTGTAAATAGCCCACCCAACATCCCCATATTGTTTTATTTTACTGCTTCTTTGCACCCCAGTATCTCTACTTACACATTCATCTTGCACATCCTACCATTCCAGTGTTTAATTGCTTTATTGTAATTACTTTGCCACCATGGCCTATTTATTGCCTTACCTCTCTTATCTTACTTGATTTGCACACACTGTATATAGACTTTTCTATTGTTTATTGACTGTACGTTTGTTTATTCCATGTGTAACTGTGTTGTTTGTGTCGCAATGTTTTGCTTTATCTTGTCCAGGTCACAGTTGTAAATGAGAACTTGTTCTCAACTGGTCTAACTGGTTAAATAAAGGTGAAATAAAAAAATAACAAATAAAACTGCCTCGGCTATGCCACCTAGTGTTGTGGAGGACTTGGCAAGTGTTTTGCACTCCAGTGCCCAGTTTTTCAAAAATGATCTATCTGGATTTCTAGATTTCACCTATTGGATAGGATTAAATGCATAGAAATACAAATAATTGAGTTTAATGGGGACTCTCGTTCTATTTCTATGCATTTAATCCCATCCAATATCCAAAATCCGGATAGATAGCTTTAGAAAAGAAAATAGAAATAGATTACATTTTCAAGATCAATGCTTTGAACATAGCTCTCAAACTCAGGGGCATTCTGCCTTCTACCTACAGTTTTCAGCCATTAGCCAATTGTCATACTTGAGTAAAAGTAAAGATACCTTCATAGAAGAGTACTCAAGTAAAAGTCATCCAATAAAATACTACTTGAGTAAGTCTAAAAATATATATATATATATAAGTGTCAAAATATACTTAAGTGTCAAAAGTATAAATCATTTAACATTCTTTATATGGAGCAAACTAGATTACATAATTATTATTGTTTTTACAGATAGCCAGGGGCATGCTACAACACTAAGGCATCATTTACAAACGAACCAATTGTGTTTCCTGAGTCTGCCAGATAAGATGCAGTAGGGATGACCAGGGATGTTCTCTTAGTGTGTGAATTGGACCATTTTCCTGTCCTGCTAAGCATTCAAAATGTAGGAGTACTTTTGGTTGTCAGGGAAAATGTATGGAGTAAAAAAGTACATACTTTTCTTTAGGAATATAGTGAAGTAAAAGTTGTCAAAAATATAAATAGTAAAGTACAGTACAGATACCCCCAAAACACTACTTAAGTAGTACTTCAAGTATTTTTACTTAAGTACTTTACACCACTGCCTACGTTCACGATTGACTCATGTGAACTAAAATCCCAATGCTGTGTTTTAATGTTTAGAAACATCAATAATCATCACTTGCGACACAGCTTTGAAACATATGGCCATTATCTTTCATCAGCGAGAAAGAATCCTTCAAATATAAAATATACACTTACAGCTATGGTGCCTCAATCTGAGGAAACAACATTTCCGCTACACTTCCTGAGTTATGCTTATGTAACCCTTGTTATTTTGGTCCTTTGAGAGGTACAGTTCGTATCCTCCGCCCCCTCTATGACCTCTGATTAGTAATGCACCTACGTCCTAGGTTATGCAAGTTAGCATTCTAGCTAACAACTGCTGCATCCAAAATAGTTATTTTGCAAAGATAACAACCAAATATAATCTTAGCAAGTGTTCAAGCAAGAATCAAAACATCAGTGAAAGCGTATGAGAACCCCAAAAAGTTATTTTATTTAGAAGTAATAAAAACTTAAACATAGGCTATGTTGAATGGGCGCAGATGGCAATGGATTTCTTACTGCAGTTCGTGACGTCAGTAGTGCAATGGCCATAATAGGTGCCGGAGGAGATGGCTGCCGTTTTACGGGCTCTTAACCAATTGTGCTATTGTGTGTGTTTTTTCACATTATTTGTAACTTATTTTGTACATAATGTTTCTCCCACTGTCTCTTATGATCGAAAATAGCTTCTGGATATCAGGACAGCGATTACTCATCTCGAACTGGACAAATATGTTTTAATTTAACGAGTCGGACGCAAAGGATTTACTTCCTACACCCGACAAGGCCAACTTCCCTGTCATTCGCAGGAGAAAGAGACAGAGTTTTCAGGGACGTCGGTCGGGGTGCCTTGTAAGGATCTGACGGCGAGTGTGTAATCTACCTTTACCATCGGTCCTATTAGCCAACGTACAATCATTGGATAACAAAATAGACGAGCTATGATCATGAATATCCTACCAACGGGACATTAAAATTGGTAATATCTTATGTTTCACTGAGTTGTGCTGGCTAGACCATGCATTTTGATTTTGTCCATCCACACCAGATGCGATCAGGACCCATAGGTTGAAATATCCAAATAAACTCTGAACCAACTATATTAATTTGGGGACAGGTCAAAACACATGAAACATTTATGAATATTTACCTATCTAGCTGGCTATTGCTAGCTTCTTTGTCCTGGGACATAAACATTGGGTTGTTATTTAACCTGAAATGCACAAGGTCCTTTTTTTCTGGATCTTTGTAGAATTTTTACCAATTTTGAGTCACACAAAATCATGTGTTGGCTACTCCAACAATTAATCCACAAATAAAAGGTGAAACCTAGTTAGTTTCTAGTAATCTCTCCTCCTTTAGTCTTCTTCTATGGCCTTTATATGTCGGTTGGCAAACAATTTTGACTGGAGTGTGGACCTCAGTCATCTTTCAAATCACCCACATGGGTATATGCTCCTAAAAACCTAAGAAGAAATCAGAGAGGCTGGACTTGCAGCATGTCAAGCGTCAAAAATAGAACCAAATTCTATTTTAGCACCTGGCTACGCAGACGCTCATTGACGTGCAAGCTTTGGATTAAATTATTGAATAACATGCATGTGTACATTTATTTTGCAACGCTCACACACGCAGACGGTGTAGTCAGCATGATATACAATGTAGGCCTATCACTTGTGCATCAGTGCGCTCTGAAGAGTTAAGAATGATATGCAGTCTTACATTGCACCCAAACAGGACAGATCTGAGATTTGTTTTGCTACTTAGTCCTCTTAAATTGTAATTCCAAATTGCACATCAATAATATTTATGGTTATATGACCAAAGACTTGTATAACTAACCCAAGATAGACCAGATCCTGTTGTGTCGTTTCCAATGGGAGTAAATTCATCTTAGTGGGCAGAACAAGCAAGATGTGCAGAGCCAAGCACCAGCTAGTGAGATTCTATTGGTGTGTTCAAGCATTTATTCGCCTACTCTTTGAAGTGCATGTGTGCTCAATTTGTCATTGCTCTACACAACACAGTCCACTCTGTTTGTAACAGATTCTAGTTATGGAAACAGAAAACTGTATGGAGATCAAATGTTTTATCTATGAGAAAAAAACTCAATTTTCTCCCACTGCCAACCATGGGGACTTCCTCTCATCACCAGATTTGGTAGTGAGTGGAAACTCCAACTGGATGCTTCACGTGTATGGGCCCTACATCCAGTGAAATATCCGTCTCGTTGTTCTATCTGCGATATGACAGTCTGCTCTTCCATTCCTCAACCTTCACACCAGGGCTGCCAAAAATATAAGGTCGCTAATAAGACTTTTGCAAAAAATAATGGACCTGTGAAAAAATATATAAAATAACTACCCACTACCATGAGATGTATATATTTGATGTAATAATTGAATGATGACCATATCCCTTCCCGAAAATACATTTAAATAGTGTTTTAATGCAAGTGTTTATACCCTGCTCCATGTATTCAACCTATTCCATTTAAAATTTGGCTCCTAGTGCAGCTTTACTTCCGGGCTATTATGATGCATCTGGCAGTTCCTTCTCAGTATCCCCTTCATTTTAGAACGTTTTAAAAAACACAGAAGCCAAACGCGGAAACTATGGATACAACTTATTTTGTGTTCACGCATTATTATAATTCAAATGAGCGACACTAGAAATCCATGCATAAGCATGTTTCTGTTAGCCCATACATCATGACAAAATACACCGTATGACTGCCCTGCTAATGTGTTTGCCCCTTGTAGGCTAAACTGCCAAGAAAATAAAAAACGTAACTGATCCAAATGGTTGCCCAGTCAGGCAGGCTAGATGCAGTTATTTTGAAATGAAATTAATATGCATTCTAAACGACAGGCTTTTGAGCGGTTATTCAAATTACATAGGCTATTCACTGCAGTTTACAGCCCATACTAGAGTTTTGTACTCGAAAACAATAATACAATTCTTCATTGCATTGTGTTGTTGTAGCCTAGGTATAATACAATTATTGTCCCTAAAAAACTGAAACAATAAGGTAGATTTTCGAGCTGCATACCCGGGGACTGGGAGGGAGCGCTCATAGTGTAAGCGATCTATGATTGTATCATCTAATTTAAAAATATATATATTTCATTGTGTAAATTGACTGGATATATTCACTGCAGTATTAAGCCTAACATTGAGTTTATGAATTGTGGGCTAATATGCATACGCTTCTAATTTAGGATATCGGCTACATCTCAAGCCTGTCTATCTTCATTGCTCTGTTGCACAATTACTCACCTGGCCTCTCAGCTGCCACGGCTATTCCTTATACATCTTGTTGAGTCCATCCCAGGAAAAGCCAGACTACAAAAACTTGTTGGATACTTATTTCGACGTATTTTCTGTAGCCTACCGGAGGACAGATGCACGCTTTCTCTTGATTTCTGAATAAAATGAGCTACAGCATTAAGGCCTTCACACCGACAGTGTTCTTGCGTTTTGGTACATCAGAAGTACATTCATTTCCAATGGAATGCTGCGTTTGCCTTGCAGTGCGTTCCGTGTGATGTACACAGGAGGTTGGTGGCACCTTAATTGGGGAGGATGGGCTCGTAGTAATGGCTGGAGCGGAATAGGTGGAGTGGTATCAAATACTTCAAACACATGCCATTCCATTTACTCCATTACGACCATTATTATGAGCTGTCCTCCCCTCAGCAGTCTCCACTGGTGGTACATATGTTGGATTTATCAAACTTATGCATGAAATTGTATCCGTAGACGCCTTGACAGAAAAGGTGAATGTTTAACTTTTGTTGCACACACATCCAGATGATGTTGCGTAACATTTTGCACAATGAAACTGTATGTGTGATCGAGGTGTAACAAGCTGGGAGATGGAAAGGAAAAGCTGATATTTTCCTACAGTGGGCCTATCTTAACACCGGGCTACATCCTGACAAAATAGGCCTATACCATATGAGTGGCCTGCTAACGTAGCTTTCTGGACCTTCTAAACTGTTGAGAATAGACCCAAACTGATCCAAATGGTTGCATAATCAGGCTGTTGGCCTATGTAGTGAATTCAGCATGAAACAAAACAGGAAATGTGAGTGGATATTCAAATTAGCCTACATCACTGCAGTTTACACCCTATAGACAAATGTGTATTCACTTGATATCAATAATACATTCCTCATTGCACTGTGTTGTTGTAGCCCAGGTATAATACTTTTATTGTCTAAAAACGTAGTCCTAGGCCTATCTGGTAGTCTCGTCACTTTACCCCTACCTAATACCTATGTGTTCATATCTACCTCAATTTCCTTGAACCCCTGCACAAGGAGTCGGTACTGGTACCCCATGTATATAGCCCAGCTATCATTGCTCATTGTGTATTTATTCTTCATGTTACTTATTTTTTTCTATTATAATTTTTTATTTCTTACTGTATGCAGCATTGTTGAGAAGGGCTCTAAAGTAAGCATTTCACTGTTAGTCTACACCTGTTGTTTATAAAGCATGTGACAATAAAAATGTGATTTGATTTCACTCACAGTGGAGCTTTGTGTGCCCGTGCACCACTGAGCAAATCCTGGAAAAACACACTACAGATCTGCTATTTCATAATCTGGTTACCTATTTTTCTTGCACTTTGACAGGTAAATATTTTGCCTATGGCCCTAATATTTAGCTAATGAATGGCCTAATATCTAGGTAATATTTATACTGAACAAAAATATAAATGCAACAATTTCAACGATTTTACTGAGTTACAGTTCATATAAGGAAATCAGTCAAATAAATGCAGGCCCTGATCTATGGATGTCACATGATTGGGCAGGGGCGGAGCGAAAGGTGGACCTGGGAGGGCACAGGCCTACCCACTTGGGAGCAGTGGTATAAACTCCTTATGGAAAAAAACTTTAAAGTACGACTTAAGTATTTTTGGGGGGTATGTGTACTTTAGTATTTAGATTTTTTACTATTTTTACTTAAAAGCAATGGTAGCATTGCTTTAAAATATTTACTTTTATGAAAATAATGTACTTTTTACTCCATACATTTTCCCTGACAACGAAAAGCACTCATTACATTTTGAATGCTTAGCATGACAGAAAATTCACGCACTTATCAGTAGAACACCTGATCATCCGTACTGCCTCTGATCTGGTGTACTCAAAAAACACAAATGCTTAGTTTGTAAATTATGTCTGAGTGTTGGAGTGTGCCCCTGGCTATCTGTCTGGTTTGCTTAATATAAGGGATTTTAAATTATTAAAACTTTTACTTTTGATACTAAAGTATGTTTTTGGCGTTACATTTACTTTTTATACTTTTTACATGTATATTTAAAACCAAATATTTGTAGACTTTTTTACTCTATGACTTTCACTTGAGTCATTTTTTAATAAGGTATATTTATGTTAACTCAAGTATGACAATTGGGATTTTTCCATCACTGCTTGGGAGCCAGGCCCACCCGCTGGGGACCAAACCCAGCCTTGGACTCTTTAAAAGCAATGCTACCAAATACTAATTGAGTTTATGTAAACTTCTGACCAACTGGGAATGTGATGAAAGAAATAAAAGCGGAAATAAAAATGAAAAATGTGAAATGTCAGAATAATAGTAGAATGATTTATTTCAGTTTTTATTTCTTTCATCACATTCCCAGTGGGTCAGAAGTTTACATACGCTCAATTAGTATTTGGTAGCATTACCTTTAAATTGTTTAACTTGGGTCACACGTTTCCGGTAGTCTTCCACAAGCTTCCCACAATAAGATGGGTGAATTTTGGCCCATTGCTCATGACAGAGCTGGTGTAATTGAGTCAGGTTTGTAGGCCTCCTTGCTCGCACATGCTTTTTCAGTTCTGCCGACAAATTTAAATAGGATTGAAGTCAGGGCTTTGTGAAGGCAACTTCAAAACCTTGACTTTGTTGTCCTTATTAAGCCATTTTGCCACAACTTTGGAAGTATGCTTGGGATCATTGTCCATTTGGAAGACCCATTTGCGACCAAGCTTTAAATTCCTGACTGATGTCTTGAGATGTTGCTTCAATATATCCACATAATTTTCCTGCCTCATGTTCCCATCCATTTTGTGAAGTGCACCAGTCCCTCCTGCAGCAAAGCACCCCCACAACATGATGCTGCCACCCCCGTGCTTCACGGTTTGGATGGTGGTCTTCAGCTTGCAAGCCTCACCCTTTTTCCTCCAAACATAATGATGGTCACTATGGCCAAACAGTTATATTTTGTTTCATCAGACCAGAGGCTTTTTTATGGTGGTTTTGGAGCAGTGGCTTCTGCCTTGCTGAGCGGCCTTTCAGGTTACGTCGATATAGGACTCGTTTTATTGTGGATATAGATACCTTTGTACCTGTTTCCTCCAGCATCTTCGCAAGGTCCTTTGCTGTTGTTCTGGGATTGATTTTCACTTTTTGCACCAAAGTACATTCATCTCTAGGAGACAGAACACGTCTCCTTCTTGAGCGGTATGATGCCTGAATGGTCCCATGGTGTTTATACTTGCGTACTACTGTTTGTACAGATGAACGTGGTACCTTCGGGCGTTTGGAAATTGCTGGATGAACCAGACCTTTGTGGAGGTCTACAAAATAAATTCTGAGGTCTTGGCCGATTTATTTTGATTTTCCCATGATGTCAAGCAAAGAGGCACTGAGTTTGAAGGTAGGCCTTGAAATACATCCACAGGTACACCTCCAATTGACTCAAAGTATGGCAATTAGCCTATCAGAAGCTTCTAAAGCCATGACATAATTTTCTGAAATGTTCCAAGCCGTTTAAAGGCAGTTAACTTGGTGTTTGTAAACTTCTGACCCACTGAAATTGTGATAGTGAATTTTAAGTGAAATAATCTGTCTGTAAACAATTGTTGGAAAAATCACTTTTGTCATGCACCAAGTAGATGTCCTAACCGACTTACCAAAACTATAGTTTGTTAACAAGAAATGTGTGGAGTGGTTGAAAAACTAGTTTTAATGATTCCAACGTAAGTGTATGTAAACTTCCGACTTCAACTGTAATATATATATATATATATATATGTTCCTGGACATTTCTGTGTGGAATGGCCCAAGCCCTCACCCTCCGATCCAATAGGACCAAGACGTGCTCAATGGGATTGAGATCCGGGCTCTTCACTGGCCATGGCAGAACACTGACATTCCTGTTTTGCAGGAAATCATGCACAGAACGACCAGTATGGCTGGTGGCATTGTCATGCTGGAGGGTCATGTCAGGATGAGCCTGCAGGAAGGGTACCACATGAGGAAGGAGGATGTCTGTCTTCCCTGTAACGCACAGCATTGAGATAGCTTGTTGTCATTACAGGCACAGTCCAATGATGCTGTGACACACCGCCCCCGACCATGACAGACCCTCCACCTCAATCCCGCTCCAGAGTACACGCCTTGGCGTAACGCTCATTCCTTCGATGATAAACGCAAAGCCAACCTTCATCCCTGGTGAGACAAAACCGTGACTCGTCAGTGAAGAGCACTTTTTGCCAGTCCTGCCTGGTCCAGCGACGGTGGGTTTGTGCCCATAGGCAACGTTGTTGCTTGTGATGTCTGGTGAGGACCTGCCTTACAACAGGCCTACAAGCCCTCAGTCCAGCCCCTCAGCCTATTGTGGATAGTCTGAGCATTTATAGAGGGATTGTGTGTTCCTGGAGTAACTCGGGCAGTTGTTGTTGCCATCCTGTACCTGTCCCACAGGTGTGATGTTCGGATGTACCGATCCTGTGCAGGTGTTGTTACACGTGGTCTGCCACTGCGAGGACGATCAGCTGTCCGTCCTGGCTCCCTGTAGCGCTGTCTTAGGCGTCTCACATTACGGGCATTGCAATTTATTTCCCTGGCCACATCTGCAGTCCTCATGCCTCATTGCAGCATGCCTAAGGCACGTTCACGCAGATGAGCAGGGACCCGGGGCATCTTTCTTTTGGTGTTTTTCAGAGTCAGTAGAAAAGCCTCTTTAGTGTCCTAAATGTTCATAACTGTGACCTTAAATTGCCTACAGTCTGTAAGCTGTTAGTGTCTTAACGACCGTTCCACAGATGCATGTTCATTAATTGTTTATGGTTCAATGAACAAGCATGGGAAACTGTGTTTAAACCATTTACAATGAAGATCTGTGAAGTTATTTGGATTTTTACAAATTGTCTTTGAAAGACAGGGTCCTGAAAAGGGGACGTTTTTATATATATATATATACACACACACACACACACACACAACACACACACACACACACGTTTACTTGACTTTTATTCTCTATAAATTGACGCTCAAATAATTTACTCCGGCAAGTTTGCCACTGTTGCGCTGCAATAAGAAAGTAAACAGAAGTCGAATCCATCACTTCTGTTGTTTGGCAGTGTCCATAGAAACGTTAGAAAATGTGGTGGATAGAATGTAATGGATCGCATCCCGACAGTGCAGCTCAGTGTAAACAAGCATAACGGCAGGGTCGGTATCTCCTGGCAAAGAACAGACATTCTTCAAGTCGAAGTTGGATATTAGTAGTGCTGTAGTAAAGGATCTATTTTACAGCCAGTTAAGATAGCATTTAAACCTACAAATGTAGCATGTTAATTTCAAGCAAACATGTAAGTGAATGGGTTTTCCAAAATTCTGAAGCTTCTTTACCCTTCGTGGTCATTGCTAAGCAAAACAATGAGCCAGTCTAGCCTGGGACTAAGAACAAAGCAGTGTGAAAAAAGTCTGTCTTGGACTTGCGGGTGATGTGCTGGAACAATAATGCCAGCACTGATTTGAGAGCCCAGCATCCAAATAGATGTTTTTTTGTAGTTTCTTTACAGTAAAACTTTCATTTTAATCATTTATTAAAAACTATATACAATATCTGTTATAATTCAGTATTCGGTACTTAATTATTATTTTTTTTACCACTTCTCTGCATTAACCAGGTACTTATTGTTATGTGCAATGTTGCACTTGCTTTGTTTGCATATGGTACATTTTTTGTGAAAATGAAAAATGAAGCAGTACCCCAACAACACCTACACACAAATAATAACATCACATACGTCATCCATTAATTAAAATGTACTAAATTACCGTGTGCTTGTACTCAGGGAAAAACCTAAAATCCCCAAAGCAGTCAGTGAGACGCATACCTTTGAAGTCAAGCCAATAGAACGGATCACACTTTCAAGGGAAACTGCATTAAGATAAAACTGGGGTATACTCAGTGAGGTGAAATACTCAGAATAACATTGCAGATAGAAATGAACACAGTTGACTTGATTACATGTTCTACGTGACAATTAAATCGTATCTACACTAGACATTTCTACCTGATTCTGAAAGTTCTTCAGTGTTGCACCATCTTGATCAGACCAGCGGCCAGGACTCAAGTACCCAATCAAAACACAACAAAACACAGGAAACCAATAAGCCCAAATCAGGCTAATTGAAGCTCTGTAGTTTGACAACCAAAGACATCAACGTGTGTGTATGCACCCTCAAAACGAATGACATTACAGGTCAGGAAACTCTGTTCTCTGCTTAAACTTGCTTTGGAAATGTGTCACGGCAACACAACGGCATTGTTCACTCTTGGAAAGTAAAAAAAATAAAAATATGTTGGGTTTTCAAACAGCACATGACAGTCAACTGTTTGAATTTAGTATGACAATAAATACTTGACAATCTCAATGACCACTAAAGTATTTGTTTAAAAGCTAATGTTCAAATCCACATTCCAGAAGTCTCAATTATATTGTATGAATAAAGTTTCATATAGTGCCATTATCTGAGTAAGACAACTGAGGCAACAATGTCACACAGACAGCCTTAACATGCAAAATGTCCAACCACAGTGTTAATACCAACACACGAACAATGGTTGCCCGCTACTTTGTAAACCTTAAATACCGGTACCTGACAAGCAACATGTAATGAGATATTGTAGACCAAACTAGACTATCAGAGCCATATATAGAGATATACAGTTCTAGATTGTATGCATCTTACAGAGGACCTCGCAAATTGTCATTAGAAGCACCAAAGCGAAGGACATTTTGACACCTCTGCCTCAGCACCAGTGAAATCGATAGTATTTGGGTGTGGAAACTAACCCCGTTGTCAGATAATCAGTTCAACCAGTAGACAATGAAGCTGTGCAGACATGGAGAGCAAAAAACAACTGTTTCCTCCACATTCTCATTCTGACCATAAGTGAAAAAGAGGACATCCCTGGAAATACTCTGTTGTAAAGGATGTCTGCAGGAGATATGCACAGCCAAGACTGGTGCACGATTCCAAATCCAAATCTTAAAAGATTACATTATGTAGGCAAAGTAGAATATTCTCCCTGTTGCTTACAGCAATCCAATCTGTACAGATCTACATACGCATCAAAGGAGTAGAGAGAAAGAGTTGGGTTGCAATTGGGCACAAGGTCTCTCATCTGGTCGGCTAAAGCAGATCGATCTGGTTTCAGAATTGAACTTGACTGATGTGGTTAGGAAGCTCAAGCGCTGATAAAAAGTGCAGATACCTGTTCAAAAGAGATGAAACTTTCCGACTGACACAGATAAAAATCAATGACTTTATCAGGTTATGCCCATGCTTTACATTGGACTTCTACACTGCAACGTTCGGAATGTTCCACCCTATAGAACAGGCACCCTGCTGGAGCTGGTTGTTCTGAATGGGGCATGCTCAGCCGTTAAATATCAATCTGTTCTAAAGTGGATTGTGTTGGTCTAAATGCTGAAGCAGATTGATATCGTCAAAGAGGACTGAGCTGGTCTTGGAGCTGAAAGAATGTTGGGCTGGTCTGAGCTAGTCTGAAGTGGAGCAGACTGGACTGGTCACAAGCAGTTCAAAACAGCACAGGTTCGGTTTAGACCTGGGAGGCATTTGTCTGTGGGCGGGGGAGGGTACATAATCTCTGTGAATTAGCTTCTGTGTCTTCCCTACTTGAGCAAGCTAGTTTAGTAGGCCCATTTCCACACATTCAACTAGATGGTTGGAGCATGACTAACCCCATATATAAGCACAGAAAGAAAATCAGTCCTTGGGGTTAAAGCGGAGTTAAGATAAAATGATCTAGTCTAGAGCATGGTTCGAGCCACGTATCGCAGCAGCCCGCCATGCCGGTAAAAGGCCACATCCATCTCGTTGTCAAACAGAGTCGTCACACTGAAGGTCTTTCCAGAGCTAGTCTAGAGAAAAAAGGGAAAAATGTAGGTCAATGAAGAGACAATGCCATGGACAAAGATAGTTGTGAGACATTTTAACTGGGGATGGGAAATTTGAGTTATAAAAAGGTAACATTTGATTGGATGCCATACTTTGACAGTCAGCATTTGCTTTGGGGACAGGTCCTCTGGTAGAGTGATAGTGAACTTCTCCTTCCCGCAGAGCTCTAGCGAATCGGCACTCTGGCCTGGCAAGAACTGGAGGGGCGCGATGCCCATGCCCACCAGGTGATTCTTGTGCATCTTCTCAAAGCTTTCTGCTATGACAGCTCGCACACCCTGCCAACCATAGAACACACAGAATAAGAGACCAATGGGATCTGTATCCCATGGAGAAAAAAGGCACATATACAATTGAATGAAATTTCCCAAGGAATATTTGACTCATTTAGAATTTCATTGTGTACATACGAACTGTAACGTTTGTTGGAGGAGGAAAAATGGTCTGGGGCTGTTTTTACGGTTTGGGCTAAGACCCTTAGTTCCAGTGAAGGGATATCTTAACGCTACAGCATGCAATGACATTCTAGACGATTATCTGCTTCCAACCTCGTGGCAACAGTTTAGGGACCGCTCTTTCCTGTTTTTGCATGACAATGGGAAGTGATAGGGGGATACCCAGTCAATTGTACAACTAAATGCATTCAACTGAAATTAGTATTTTGCATTTAACCCAACCCTTCTGAATCAGAGCTGTGCGGGGGGCTGTCATAATAGACATCTTCGGTGCCCGGGGAACAGTGGGTTAACTGCTTAACTCGGGGCCAGAACGACAGATTTGTAACTTGTCAGCTTGGGGATTCGATCCAGCAACCTTTCAGTTACTGGCCCAACATTCTAACCACTAGGCAACAATGCCCACGTGCACAAAGTGAGGTACATACAGAAAAGGCTTGTCGAGATCGGTGTGAAAGAACTTGACTGGCCTAAACAGACCCCTGAACTCAACCCCACGGAACACTTTTGGAATAAATTGGCATGCCGATTGCAAGCCGGGCCTAATCGCCAAACATTTGAGCTCAAACTCACTAATGCTCGTGGCTGAATGAAAGCAAGTCCCACGCAGCAATGTGCAAACATCGAGTGGAAAGCCTTCCCAGCAGCAAAGGGGAGGCCAACTCCATATTAATGCCCATGATTTTGGAAGAAGATGTAAGACGAGCAGGTGTCCACTTTTGGTCATGTAGTGTAGCTGTGCCATGATATGCAATTAGGCATACTGTAGCTGCAACTAAGTAAACCTCTAAATATTCTTCCAATATTCCACATGCTAAAACCTTCCCTCATCCCAAGTTAGGTTGTCGTCCCAATAACTGGCTGATCATCCCTGTACACATGGATCCTAGGGCCTTTAAGAGATAGGGGGCCATCCTTCACGAGCACATGTTGCCAGCCACAGTACAGAACCAGATCTGCAGCGCCCTCACCTTGGTTGTACTGCATCTAGTTATTTAAAAAAATCTTTATACATAGAAAAATCTTGCAACACTTCAAGTGTTAAAGAGTGTTTAAAAAAGTGTTAAAGAACAAGCTCCACCCAGAAGCCAGTTTTATTGGCATGTGACCAGTGCTTGAGGCTCTTGGGTGTGGAATGTAGCTTTTACCAGTAGGTAGGGTCCTTTGGCCGCCCAGTCCCGAGAGTTTCCTGAGCCGTACTGCTTCCCTGCCAGGATGATGAGGGGAATCCCGTCTCTCTGGTAGCGCTCTACTGCCTCAAACACGTCCAGCTAACAGCACAAAAACACACTGTTAAACAACTTGGCCGAAATCATGTATATTATCCACTCTCCATTTACTGCAAAGATGAATCTCATGTTATTTGTAATAAGGTATTTTACTATATCACTTGAAGCGTTTGCTTGGGTTATCAAATCGTGAGCAATAGGGAGATACTTATTCCCTTCCGTACAGAGCTGAATGAAGAGCACAGTTCAAGTGCACTGTTTCTAGACTTGAACCTCTCTCTCACTTACAGTCTGGCCTGATGGAATGTGCACGGTCTTGGGGCCCGGTTTGCCGATTAACCGGTTCTGGAGTTTGATGCTGGCAAATGTCCCTCGGGTCATCACCGCGTCGTTTCCCCTCCGGGCGCCGTACGAATTGAACTCTCGTGGTGTAAGGCTGAGAGTGAGAAATCCAGAGTTTAAAGGTCAAACTACTTTCCTCCTAAGTTCCACTGAGAGTTTACCAAAACATTTGCTCCTGACCCTGGTAAAATGCTAAAGTAGCACACAACATAAATAAATAAATTACATGGAGGTGAAGAATTTGAACAACCCAGCCCCTGCTGCAGCAGTCTGCGTACATCAATTATAGGATGCTCACCGTTTGCTCAGCAGGTACTTGGCAGCAGCACTGACCCTGGCGATGCTCCCGGCAGGGGAGATGTGGTCGGTGGTCACCTTGTCTCCCAGAAACAGTAGGGCATGGGCGTTCTCTATAGACTGGGGCGGCTGGACCTCTTTACACTGGGAGAGAGGGGAGAGGTCATATAGAACCAGGGCCCAGAGTAGTTCTGAAATATGAATTCAGCTTAACCTGATGCTAATATGTTTCACAAACTATCCATTACGCTTTGAATATATGAAATATATCTACTTCTGAGTTTCTTAAATTATCTCTCTTAAAAGTGTTTATTATTGTTGTACATTTGAGTAATTTTCCACACAAAAAATAAGACTCACAAGTTTGTTGAAGAAGGAAGGAGAGCGGATATATGTGGATTTGGGATCCCATGGGAAAACCACAGACTCTGGACATTCAAGGTTATTCCAAAACGTGTTCCCTTTCTGTAACAGAGTGACAAACAGCACACCGTAATAACTGCACCGTAATGAAACTTGAATAGGTTGAGGGAAAAAGAATCAAGAGAGGGAGCCAACCCTAAACAAAAAGGACCCTCACCTCCCTTCTGGCACGGAGCTCTGTGAAGATGGAAGAGATGACCTTGTCCTGCTCTATCTGCTGCACCTCCTCCCTGGTGGGCCACACATCCCGCAGGTACACCTCCTTCCCCTCAGAGGTCACACCTACACCAGAGGGACAGGGTAACAAACATGCTAACACATTATGTTTTTAACCTTCCATTGGGATCTCCCAGGGGGAACAAATTGACCCCCCCAGATAACGTTTTTGGACCATCACAGCAAGTGAACGGTAGTTCGTCAATGGTATCAAAAGGTGTAGAAGAGGAGACAGATTATTACATAAAGTGTCAAACAAACCTCAAAATGTGGTTTTGGGGTTTGAAACGTGATGTTGTTCACTTACCCAGAGGCTCTTTCTCGAAGTTGATGCTGACGGTGCCGGCGATGGCGTACGCCACTACTAGGGGTGGAGAGGCCAGATAGTTGGCCCTGACACAGTCACATAGGCGTCCCTCAAAGTGTCTGTTCCCAGATAGCACTCCGCAGGCCACCAAGTCCCCCTACGGCGGGCGCATGGGGAAGGTTAGACCTTCCTATAAAACCTCTCCGTCACTCTCTCTAGTCACCCATTTGGTCAAAATATTTGATGACAGAGTGCGTTAAAGGAGGCAGCCAAGTGTTTTTTTTTTCAAGGATCAAATTAACACTGGAATGGATACTTCATTCTGGAATACAGTCTTATTCATTCCCAGCTCTGCAGTGAATAGTAACCAAGTTAAGACAGAGTTTGTTCAAGTACCTCTTTGATAGCTTCAGAGACGGTCTCCGGTAAAGGTGCAGTGTTTCCAACGCAGGTGGCACATCCATAGCCTATCACTTCAAACCTGAGTCAGATATGAGGAACAATTATCTAATATTCTACTCCTGACAATTATGCATAATCAAGTGATGTGGGTGTGTGTCGGACATGAGTCGGGTACATAGTTGCTCATGGTCTCGTGATGAGGTAGCCCTGCCTGTGACTTTAAAACCTGTGTCAGCCCTTGGCCCAAGAGTCTCTTGGTCTCTTGGTCTAACGGTCAAGACATTGGTTTCTCCCGTAGGAGACCTGGGTTCAGATCCTGTCCGTGACGTGCGTGTCCTCACCCTAGCTGGCTGAGGTAAGGCAGTACTCCACTGGTGTTGAGGTAGTGGGTGACCATGCCACTGCCAGGAGCCAGGCTGGTGCGGATGTAAGGCTTGACGATAAGGCCCGCCTCCACCGCTTTCTTGGCCAGCAAACCTGTCAATCACAAGGCGATACCAGTTACATTGGCAATATTCCCAACAGTCCAATTGGGATTTCAGGAAAACCTGAGAATATAGTACCGTGTTCCTCCAGTGTCTCTCACCTGCGGTCAACATGACGGAGGGGTTGCAGTTGTTGGTGCAGCTGATGACGGCTGCGATGACCACAGAGCCGTGGGCCAACTCGTACTCCTGACCGCCGTGGAGGAAAGGCACCAGGCTCTCCTGCTTCTCCTTGGAGATATGGAACCCTTTGAAACCCACCTGGAAAGATAAACACAATTTAATTAACTAATCCATACTTTCAATATTTTACAGCCAGAAGATGTGGCAGGGATCTCACCCCTTTCTACATAACAGAAAAAAACTGGTCATTCTAACAAAAGTATTTATCACTCATATAAAGTTGTAGTGAACAAGGGTCACATGATTGATTCGTTTGAGATGAACCAACAAAAAGCCATATGTACAACATTTCCCCTCAATGGGCAGTTTTACTTTTCTGTTGCTATGCAAACTAAAATATGAATAGGCCAATTGTGTGATGATCTCAAGTATTAGTATTAGTTCTCTACTTTGTTGACCTAAGGCGTCTGACTGATATGTTACCTTCTCGTTGAGACAGCTCTGGAAGTCCTCCTTCATGCTGCTGACAGCCACCCTGTCCTGGGGCCTTTTTGGCCCACTCACATGGGGCACCATGGAGCTCAGGTTGATCTCAATCACCTTTAGAGAAACCAGGGACAACATAACTGTACCTCTGATTGTGAAACAGAAAAACGATGCACTTCGTAATATGGACCAATATTCCGCCATAGCTTCCTCTACTTATTGGCCACTAATATCTGAAAAGACTAAAAGAATACCTCAGAATATTGTGGGTCTTCTGACGAGTCCTCGTAGCTCCTGAAGAGTTTCACAGCCTTCAGATAAGCCTCCAATAATTCAAGTTTCTCCTCGGTAAAGTCTGAGAGCAAAGGAAAACATCAAGTTTTAACATTACATGCCACATATGCAACATTTAAAAATCAAGAGATAATTCACCCAAATGCCAAATTTACCCCACCTTAAGGAAACCAAGAAAGTAGTATGTTGACCGAATTTGGGTTTGTTTAAGTTAGCATTAACATTGCTGAACGAAAAACAATTAATACAGCTTCTCTTAGCATTGATGGATTCTGTTAAAATGTAACATGTTTCAAGTTAAACTGTAGTTTGTTTGTATCCTGTTTCGTGAATGATTACTGTGAGTATTAAATGGAGTTTAGGCCATGAAACTCTGTGTATGCTAATTTGTAAGGGTTGACCTAATCTGATAAGAGGAAATTGCCTCGGATCAGAAAGCATGGTCAGGCCCAGGACAATGACAGGTTGTGATTCTGACATATAGCTAAACAAAGAGAGGACAATGGACATTCCACAGGGGAGATAAGGGAAACTCATTGGGGTCATAAAATGTATGGCTGGGGAGGTGACACCTACAAGGTGGTGACAAAATGGAGGGAAGATTATAAATGGATGCACTCAGCTGACGGCATCCTTGGTAATAAACACTTGAAACATCTCATGAGCTTTTGGTCTCAATTCCTTATTGCAAAGAGGTTGCAATAACATTTCTTTATAACAGCATGTTCTAAATAGCATGCACATAAATCTCAAAATAACACCTGACATACATCCCAGCCTCAGAAGTGACAGTCTAGCCTGGTCCCAGCTCTTGCCAATTCTTATGGTAAATTTTCACGGCATGTGCTGTCTTACCATCTCCTACTGTAATTGTTACGCTAATGACCAGATAAGTTGGCAAGACAGCACAAACGGACCTGGAAACAGGCTAGTGACAGCTTCCTGTCTTACTTGTTTGCTTAAAGTGTTTGAGTGTGACATGGTCGACAGGGAAGAAGCTGACGGTGGCATTGTATTCAGGACACATGTTGGCGATGGTGGTCCTGTCTGGGACAGACAGCTGGGACATGCCGGGACCAAAAAACTCCACAAACTTCCCAGCTATGCCCGCTTGACGAAGGTGCTGAGATGGAGAACACATTGAATCAAGCTTGGCAGAGCATTTAAAACATCTCCATCATGTACTTTACAATGACAATATAGATAATACAAAGGAAATTAAAAAGACCTAAAGGAGGTTCAACGACATGTAGCTTAACTTCTTTGGGACTGGGGGGAAGTATTGAGTAGCCTGGATGAATAAGGTGCCCAGAGTAAACTGCCTGCTACTCAGGCCCAGAAGCTAGAATATGCATATAATTAATAGATTTGGATAGAAAACACTGAAGTTTCTAAAACTGTTTGAATGATGTCTGTGTACAACAGAACTCATATGGCAGGCAAAAACCTGAGAAAACAATCCAGCCAGGAAGTGGGAAATCTGAGGTTTGTAGTTTTTCAAGTTATTGCCTATCCAATATAGTGTCTATGGGGTCATATTGCACTTCCTAAGGCTTCCACTAGATGTCAACAGTCTTTAGAACCTTGTTTCAGGCGTCTACTATGAAGGGGGAGCGAATAAGAGCCGTTTCAATGAGGGGTCTGGCAGAATGCCATGAGCTAAGTTGCACGTGGCCGTGAGTCCGAGCTGCGTGCCCTTTCATTTCTAAAGACAAAGGAATTGTCCGGTTGGAATATTATTGAAGATTTATGATAAAAACATCCTAAAGATTGATTATATACATAGTTTGACATGTTTCTACGAACTGTAATGGAACTATTTTGACTTTGTCTGGACTAAGTGCCTGCGCCTTGTGAATTTGGATTTGTGAACTAAACACAAACAAAAAGGAGGTATTTGGACATAAATGATGGACTTTATCGATCAAAACAAACATTTATTGTGGAACTGGGATTCCTGGGAGTGCATTCTGATGAAGATCATCAAAGGTAAGTTAATATTTATAATGCTATTTCTGAGTTTTGTGACACCTCTCCTTGGTTGAAAAATGGCTGTATGTTTTTCTGTGACTAGGCGCTGACCTAACATAATTGCATGGTGTGCTTTTACCGTAAAGCGGTTGCATTAAGAAGTGTATCTATAATCGTATGTATAACACTTGTATCTTAGATCAATGTTTATGATGAGTATTTCTGTAATTTGATGTGGCTCTCTGCACTTTCACCGGATGTTTGTTTGAGACGATGCATTTCTGAACATAACGCACCAATTTAAAATTAGTTTTTTGGACATAAAGATTCAACTTTATCGAACAAAACACACATTTATTGTCTAACATGGAGTCCTGGGAGTGCCATCCGGTGAAGCTCATCAAAGGTTAGTGATGAATTTGAACGCTATTTCTGTCTTTTGTGACACCTCTCCTTCTTTGGAAAATGGCTGTATGGTTTTCTGTGGCTAGGCACTGACCTAACATAATCGCAAGGTGTGCTTTCGCCGTAAAGTATTTTTGAAATCATACACTGTGGCTGGATTAACAAGAAGTTTCTTTAAAATGGTGTATAATACTCGTATGTTTGAGCGATTTTTATTATGAGATTTCTGTTTGAATTTGGCGACCTGCAATTTCACTGGCTGTTGGCGAGCGTCCCACATATCCCAGAGAAGTTAAACGCTAGCAATCAATAAAAAGTGATACTTTGCAAGTGCTGTGTATGGAAGCTTCTTTTGAATATGGTTTCAACATTTCTGAGCTACCCTCAGATGTGTACCAGTATGTTTAATTTCTTAGTTGTAGCCTACCTTGGTGATCCCCAGAACAATATCGATGGACGTGGCCAGGATGTTGACGGAGCCTACTAGCCTGCAGCCAACCACCTGGGGTAGGGTCAGAGAGATGGGCTGGCCCAGCATCACTGCCTCCGACTCGATCCCTCCCACACCTGAGACAGAGAGCGGGAAAGAGACAGGAAACCGTCTTAAAGCTATAGAGCTATTGGATAATTCACACGTCGATCTCCTTCTTAAGTTCTTTCATCACCAAAGCATTGTAACTTGGATATTAACCTATGACCTGATGAATGTGGTTTCAGCAAAATTCTTAGTCCTTTCTTTTATGTATTCTCTTTGATGTTTTTCTGTTTGATGCTAATCTAGTTTTTATTGGGGTTAATGGGTACTTCAGTCCGTATACTGAACTTGCGAAATGTCCCTCCTCCAGGGCACTGTAGTTATATGCATAACTTTTTTTTAAATTCCAATGATTTCAGCCAGTATTGGCAGCTGTGTGGACATTGATATAACTTTAAATTGTTGTTCTTTACCCCAGCCGAGGATGCCCAGACCGTTGATCATGGTGGTGTGAGAGTCTGTGCCCACCACGCTGTCTGGGTAGATGAAGCCCTGGCTCTCCTGCACCACCTGAGACAGGTACTCCAGGTTTAGCTGGTGTACTGCGCCCACATCCGGGGGCACCACGTTCACGTTCTTAAACGCTTTGGAGCACCACTTCAGGGGAAAAGGAGAAAGACGTAAGTAAAAGGTTAGACTGGTACGCTACACGGGCCTAAATAAGTTGCAGACGTGTTACAATGTGTGATTATAGGTGCTGGTTTCAGTTCGAAATAGCTGCTGCAGAGTCTCTGTAACTAAGTATCTTGTTTACATTAAATTTACTTTGACGGAAACGAGAGAGAGAGAGACAGAAAGTTACCTTAAAGAACTGCAGCCGTTCTTTGTTTCGGATCAGCTCCAACTCCTGGTTTTTCAGAGCTGTTTCAGGTCTGCAGAAAACAATGACAAGGACAATGTGCACCTTTCCTCTCTACTATACAGGGTACCGAGTAGGCTTTGCTACACTATAAATCCACCCAATACGCAGGAGCCAGGACCTGCATTCCCGAATTAGAGGCCTTCTCGGATTCCGAAATTGAGATCCGAAAGGAATTGGATGTGTGAAACTCCAGAACGACTTGACCCAGTCCCCGCCCACCCCCCGACCCAAAATATGTCAGAAATGAGGGAGAATCGAAGCCAAATTGGGTCGGGTCTGTATCCCACATGGATCCGAAAGATAAAATAATGCGCAAGCCAGCAGAATTGTTTTGACTTGTCTAGCAGGCAGTGAAAGTTAACGTTTCACATGCATCTTCTGTTGTAGGCCTAGCTAAAATAACTTAGTTTTGGTCTACACTACAGCTTAGTATTTTCGGAAATGACATCTCAAATGTAAAATGTCGGCACAAAAAGAAGGGAACTGGGGTGTGTGACGAAGATGCACTAGTAAGCAAGTCTCTCTCCAGAATGCGCTCTCAGTCTCCCGTTAATTTGTGTGTATTCATAGTTTCATTGTGTGAATTGTTTGCCTTTCTGTTTTTTATAGGCTCTTTCCAGAATGCGCTCTGTCTCTCGCATGTTTTTTTAAAGTTGTGGTAGTTTCAACTGGGTTTTTGGTTCGTGTGCAGTTTATAAAGTGATCATTTAAAAAAATACAAGTAATATGATTACTATTGTTGCACATGCTGTGTAGATAAAATGTTCTATGTTTTCAATATATCACAAACTGTTTCTGCATATTGGTTATCAAGAAGCTTGATCTTGCAAGCTAGCCACTTACATAGTATAGTTGGAGCTCTGAGCTGGAGATCATTTATTTGGCACATCTTAAATAGTTAAACTTATACCTATAATATAGGTAGTAGTGAATTTTAAGTGCAACTTGATCACCTGCACAACAGTGGATCGTCACGTCACGAAAGCTTCCGCTTGCTCTGTGTGCTCTTCGCAAATGAACGCGACTCAATCAGCTGCTTTGGGGGAATGGCTTCATAATTAAAAAATAATGCAACAAGCGAAATGAAGAACGCAATCTGCTTTATCTATTAACCTCTTGAGTGTAGGGGGCAGTATTTTGGTGTTTGGATGAAAAACGTACCCAAATGAAACTGCCTATTTCTCAGGCCCAGAATATGCATATAATTGTCAGATTAGGACAGAAAACACTCTAAAGTTTCCAAAACTGTCAAAATACTGTCTAAGTATAACAGAACTGATATTGCAGGCGAAAATCTGAGGAAAATCCAACCAGGAAGTGCTGTTTTTCCTGAAACCTCTCTGTTCCATTGCATGCCTTCCCTCCATCTAAAGGGATATCAACCAGATTCCTTTTCCTATGGCTTCCACATGGTGTGAACAGTCTTTAGACATAGTTTCAGGCTTTTATTCTGAAAAATTAGCGAGAAAGATCACATTTTGCATGCGTGAGCAGCTTGGAGCAGACATTTTCTCTCTCACTCCTATTGAAAGAGCTACGGTCCGGTTGAAATATTATTGATTATTTATTAAAAACGGTTGACATGTTTCTACAAATTTACGGATACTGCCCCGTCGTGACAGCTCGAGCCTGTGGATTTCTGAACATAACGCGCCAAACAAATGGAGGTATTTTGGATATAAAATAGTCTTTATGGAACAAAAGGAAAATGTATTGTGTAACTGGGAGTCTCGTGAGTGCAAACATCCGAAGATCATCAAAGGTAAGCGATTAATTTTATTGCTTTTCTGACTTTCGTGACCAATCTACTTTGCTGCTAGCTGTTTGTAATGTTTTGTCTGCTGAGAGAGATGTCCTAACATAAACGCTTGGATAGCTTTCGCCGAAAAGCTTTTTTGAAATCTGACACGCCAGGTGGATTAACAACAAGCTATGCTGTGTTTTGCTATATTGCACTTGTGATTTCATGAAAATTTAATATTTTTAGTAATTTAATTTGAATTTGGCACTGCAATTCAGCGGATGTTGACAAAAATGATCCCACTAACGGGATGGGTGCGCCAAGAAGTTAATTAACCTTGTGCACAAGTTGCCTGCAGGTATTTAAAAATAACAAATATTCAACAAAACAATGACAAATAATTAGTAGGAAACAACTTTGCCATCAGTATGCTGTCGACAATTTTACATTAGACATGGTCATATTGCCATTAAAGTTTGTCAAAAATCCCTAGCAATGCTAATGTTAGCTAGCTCCAATCCTCTCCCCTCAATCTTAGCTAGCTAGCTAATGTTAAACTGCATCTAAAGTCAATCTGACATCACAATGATGACAAAAGTTATTCCTACCAATTATGTCTCCTTCATACAAGTAATCTCCAAGGCACTATAATGCACTTTTGATGACATCTTCATATGCACTAGTTGATTAGCATTAAGTAGAACGTTCAGTCAGTATTCAGGGATGTATTCATTTTCTTTATTTATTACGCTGATTCTGTTGCAAAACATTCTGCAGCAAACTGTTTACTCCAAACACTTCAATGTGAAGTTGTAGTTCACTTCAAATCTATAAATGATCGATACTTCCATGCTCTAAAGTGGAGTGAAGTCCACTGGGTTCCTTCCTTCCAGCCGTTTTTTTTTTTTTTGAGACGCAACCGAACTAAACCTTCCTTTTAACAGCAAAACGAATCTCAGTAGCGTTTGAAGTAAACGGTTTTGCAACAGAATAAATATTTTGCAACAGAATTGGCGTAATGAATACACCCCAGTCTTCAAGAGAATATTCCTAACAATGGCTTGATGCAACGTGCAATTCATGAATATGTATAGTGTCTTACTCAGAGACGGGTTGTAGATGGAAGGGGCATAGGAGAGGGGTGTTCTCAATCTGCTGGACAGCAGTGGCGGGTCTTCCCGGGGTGTCACTGCAGCCCCCTTTGCTGCAGCTGCCTCTCTCGCCTCCACACTGGGACCCCCTTCTGGGTGTGGGTCTGGCGGGGGAGGGGCGAGACGGAGGCCCCTGGCTCTGGCTATCCCCTCCACCAGGGTTGGGGGCGTTCTGTATGGCACTGCAGAGAAAGGGTGGATAATTTCAGAAAGAGCAGGATAATTTCTAAGGATAATTAAGAAACAGCAAAGGTTAATTTCAGAAATAGCACAGTATCAAGATATCCAACTCAGATAAAGAAGCCATCAACCTCAGGAGGGTTTCCCAGCTATCGTAAGGTAAAATATGTAACTTTACGCAAACAGTCCCTTTAAGCCCACCATTTGTTGAGGTCGATCTGTAGCGAGTGGTCAACAATGAGGTCTGTGGGGCACACAGGGTTGACCAGGCCGGGGTCCACTCCGTGTTTGGTCACTGCATCCCTCATGGCAGCCAGGTCCACCATGGCAGGGATGCCCCTGTGTGGAAGGAACAACAATCAGATCCACCATACTACTCCACAAAACAAACAATAACACACAGGGAAACCAAAACTGGTGACCGATAGCACTGAAATGCAGTATTGGTGATCGCACTAGGATTTAATACATGTAGGCCTATTGGGATTTTAAGGAGGTGGAACCATAGAAATTAGTGGAACAGTCTTTGCAATAGGCTAGTTTAACTAATTGTACTTAAGATCTTGATTCGATCATGTAACCAGATAGCAACATTGCAGCACTATACCCTTGAGCAAAATACCCTTCAGAAAAATACTGTTCATTCCTAAGACAACAAGCAAGACTGTGTGTACTTGATCAACTGCCCAAGATAAATACACTGAGGATACCGGTGGTGAGCCCTGAACTACAAAATATTAGAGACTCCATATACTTCACCTACAGGCGCTACAAAAAGGAAGCCAACAAAAAGGTCTGGGGATGGCTGCAACTCTACATTTCTTTGGAGGGATAGACAGGGAGTATGCTATGACACAGGGACACTGCTGGTATCTTGGACCAGGTTTCTCTTGCGAAAAATATTGTATATCAAAGAGATTAACCTGGATAATCCAAGGTTGGGGATGTAGGAAAAGACACTCACGTGAAGTCTTGCAGCAGGACCCGGGCAGGAGGGAATGGCACTTCTGCCACATTCTGCTGCTCGCTCCAGTCTAGGATGTTGTGGACGTCCTCTTCTTTCACATAGAAGCCGTCGCATTTGCGTATGGCCGCCTCCAAGAGGACACGGATGGATAGAGGCAGCTTGTCTATGGAAAGGAAAGGAATGAGAGACCATTATCAAAAAATAACTTTTGGCATGCATGTGGCATTTCTTTACATTCTATTGGTTGACCACAGTTCAAACTCATGGCCCTATAATGACAAAAGCTGCATTTTGAGAAATAATTAGACTCTGGTTTGGTCTTTTAACGCAT
Organism: Oncorhynchus mykiss; assembly: GCF_013265735.2. Lineage (NCBI taxonomy): Eukaryota > Metazoa > Chordata > Actinopteri > Salmoniformes > Salmonidae > Oncorhynchus > Oncorhynchus mykiss. The sequence goes on along the minus strand of NC_048566.1, from coordinate 53,423,133 downwards.
AAGTGCAAGCTTAGCCTATTGTTGTTCAACACAGGAGCTGACAAATCCACACTCACCGTATCTTGCATCATTCAGCTTCTGTGGATTGAAATACTTCCGGTCGCCATCTTTCAGCGTGTCAATCAGGTGGTTAAAAGGATGCTCCACTGTATAGGGAAAGAGAAACACATATCAATCTGACACTAGAGACTGCACGTCCTAGAGGAGAGCACGTACACTCATTAGTTACACCCCGCATGAGTTCAACTAGGCTACTACTACTTCCAGCCTCACAGAACGAGTGAGTGAGTGTGTATTAGAGGTCGACCGATTATGATTTTTCAACGCCGATGCCGATTATTGGAGGACCAAATAAGCCGGTACCGATTAATCGTCCGATTTTTTTTTATATATTTGTAATAATGACAATTACAACAATACTGAATGAACACTTATTTTAACTTAATATAATACATCAATAAAAACTATTTATCCTAAAATAAATAATGAAACATGTTCAATTTGGTTTAAATAATACAAAAACAAAGTGTTGGAGAAGAAAGTAAAAGTGTGCAATGTAAGGAAGCTAACGTTTAAGTTCCTTGCTCAGAACATAAGAACATATAAAGGCTGGTGGTTCCTTATAACATGAGTCTTCAATATTCCCAGGTAAGAAGTTTTAGGTTGTAGTTATTATAGCAATTATAGGACTATTTCCCTCTATACTATTTGTATTTCCTTAACCTTTGACTATTGGATGTTCTTATAGGCACTTTAGTATTGCCAGTGTAACAGTATAGCTTCCGTCCCTCTCCTCGCTCCTCCCTGGGCTCGAACCAGGAACACAACGACAAAAGCCACCCTCGAAGCAGCGTTACCCATGCAGAGCAAGGGAAACAACCACCCCAAGGCTCAGAGCGAGTGACGCTTGAAACGCCAATAGCGCGCGCTAACTAGCTAGCCACTTCGGTTACACCAGCCTCATCGCGGGAGTTGATAGGCTTGAAGTCAAAAACAGCGCAATGCTTGACGCACAACAAAGAGCTGCTGGCAAAACGTACGAAAGTGCTGTTTGAATGAATGTTTACGCGCCTGCTTCTGCCTACCAACGCTCAGTCAGATACTTAGGTACTTGTATGCTCAGTCAGATTATACTGGACACGCTAGATAATATCTAGTAATATCATCAACCATGTGTAGTTAACTAGTGATGATATATTTTTTTTATAAGATAAGTTTAATGCTAGCTAGCAACTTACCTTGTCTTACTGCATTCACGTAACAAGCAGTCTCCTTGTGGAGTGCCACGAGAGAGAGGCAGGTCGTTATTGCATTGGACTGGTTAACTGTAAGGTTGCAAGATTGGTTCCCCCGAGCTGACATGGTGAAAATCTGTTGTTCTGCAGATGAAAGAGGCAGTTAACCCACAGTTCCTAGGCCGTCATTGAAAATAAGAATGTGTTCATAACTGACTTGCCTAGTTAAATAAAGATTAAATAAAGTTGTAAAAAAAAAAAAAATCTGTGTCCAAAAACACAGATTTCAGATTGTTATGAAAACTTGAAATCGGCCCTAATTAATCGGCCATTCCGATTAATCGGTCGACCTCTAGTGTCTATTAGCATGAGGGATCGTTGTATTTTTATTTTTCCTTTATTTAACTAGGCAAGTCAGTTAAGAACTAATTCTTATTTTCAATGACGGCCGAGGAACAGTGGGTAAACTGCCTTGTTCAGGGACAGAACGGCAGATTGTTACCTTGTCAGCTCAGGGATTTGATCTTGCAACCTGCAGATTACTAGTCCAATGCTCTAACCACTAGGCTACCTGCCGCCCCGATATATTCTGTATCGGAGCGAAAATTACACTGTACATCCTATGTAAACTTTGAGGGCCATTTGATGAGCCTTCACCCCCTTCTCAGTGGTTGACTCGCTTTAAATCAGCACCATTTAACGTTCCCCTTCAATTTTGCCTGTAAAAAAAAAGAAGCCTGGGGAATGTCATGTAGGCCTGTGTGTTCTGATCCACTTGGTCCCTGGCCCTTTGAACCAAGGCTAGAATGAAAGCTAAATCACAAGTGGTCAGGAAGGCCTCTGCAGAGGACAGCACAAAGTGGTCCCAATGTTTGTGACTTAACCAGCCTACTAGCACTAGGAACGTGTTGAGATTTAGATAAACAGGTGCCTACGAGTCTCTCTAGACAGACGGGTTGCCCCCCAAAATGTACGAATGCTCTGCACCAAGGCCTGGGATTTCCGAGACTAGGTGGCTACTGTTTGAAAACAATGGTCGTAATTTCACCACATTAGTATAAGAAAAATGCAAGCATCTTGTTGCCAGCATAACTGTCCATTGTGCATCTGTGTAAGGCAACTCATTTCTTCCTTCTGGGCATGACAAGCCTCAAATAATTGAATAACAGTTAAGACTTGCATGCATACTGTAAAATCAACATGCTTACTGTCACCAGTAAATCAACCACATAAGATCATGAGTAAAAAGAAATGAGGGACACAAGGAAGGGAACTCAAATATGCTCCTATTTAGTAAAGGGAGGTAACGCGTCCTGCTTATCATCACAAGCCTCATGTCAAATGTTTTCGAAAGATTAGGCAAACAGTAGAAACACCGTTGCTAGTGTGGAGTTAGCTAATCATACAAAAGACTAGATGTATATAATAACACATTTAATTTGTATACCGCTTTTCATTACATAGTTCTCAAAGCTCTGAGAATTGCTTTATTATTACAATGCCCGTCGGTAAGTTCACACCCCTTTAATTTACCCACATTTTGTTGTGTTACAGCCTGAATTGAAAAAGGATTACATCTAGATTTTTTGTCAATGGCGTACACACAATACTAGAGGTTGACCGATTCAATCGGAATGGCAGATTAATTAGGGCCGATTTCAAGTTTTCATAACAATCTGTATTTTTGGACACTGATTAGGGTCTATTACATTGCACCCCACGAGTACCTGTTATGCGAGTGCAGCAAGGAGCCAAAGTAAGGTGCTAGCTAGCATTAAACCGATCTTATAAAAAACAATCAATCTTAACTTTTTAGGGATAGGGGCAGCATTTTCACTTTGGATGAATTGCGTGCCCATAGTGAACTGCCTCCTACTCTTTCCCAGATGCTAATATATGCATATTATTACTATTGGATAGAAACCACTCTGAAGTTTCCAAAACTGTTTGAATTATGTCTGTGAGTATAACAGAACTCATAGGGCAGGCAAACTTCCAAACAGGAAGTGGAAATTCTGGGGCTGGTTGATTTTCAACTCATCGCCTATTCACATCCCATATATGGATCTGTTCGCACTTCCTACGCCTTCCACTAGATGTCAACAGTCAGTAGAACGTGGAATGAAGCCTCTAGTGTGATGTGGGCCCGGATGGCAGCTATTTGAGTCATTCGAGTTCCTGGTTACGCGCATTACTTATGATATCGCCATGCGTTCCATTACTCTGTAGACAAAAACGAATGCTCCGGTTGGAACGTTATTGGATATATATGATAATAACATCCTGAAGATTGATTCTCTATTTAGTTTGACCAGTTTATTTGACTTAGCAACTTACATCAGCTTCTTTCTGCACTCGCGTTACAAGTGGTCAGCCTGCCACGCAGTCTCCTCGTGGAGAGCAATGTAATCGGCCATAATCGGTGTCCAAAAATGCAGATTACCGATTGTTATGAAAACTTGAAGTCGGCTATACCGATTAATCGGTAGACCTCTAATACAGAGTGTTGGTGACTGACTTCTGCCGGCGACAAATTAATTATGCTTTTTTGCCAAAGTTTACTTACACCGACCATATTCAACAGGTGTTGAGCACTCGTAAATTCATTATTATGCGCTCTGGTACACTCAGCCGAGAGTGCTCTGAAATCGGAGTAGATATCCAGAGCGAAAGCACCCGAATGTCCATTGAGAATGCACAACGACTATACCATTTAGCTAAGCTAAGAATGATGGTTATAATCAAGTCAATAAACGTTGGGTAGTTAGATAGATGGTTAATATACTGGCAAGTTTTATGTATAAGTAGCCAACTAACATTAGGTAGCTAGCTAACATATTGCTTTAATAATATGCTATGCTATGTGGTTCGTAAGGACATCGTAGCTAACAACTTGTCAGCCAACATAAGGTAATTTATTTGAAAAGTTATTACATTGCTCAACATTTGTCATAATTAGTTAAGGCTATGAATTTGTATCCGATCTCGTTGTACTTCGGCTGCATACTTTCCGCAATTTTCTTCAAATCTGAAAACGATGTGTAGCCATGCCCATTTCCTGAAGAATTGCATTATGAGCCCTAAAGTACAGACACAGTGTCCTCTGTTTACTTCATATTTTGGCAAATTTAGTACGACATCCGGGAACTTTTGACATACTAACTATATCCATACTATAACTAATAAGCATACAATATACATTCAATTCCCGTCACAAATAGTATGGTTAGTATGAGTATTCGAGCGCAGCTAATGACTTTGAGAAGGGATTGTGTGACGATTAGCTTAGCAACCGCGTGAGCAGCACGATAACGTAAACGCGATTTGTCGACAGTCTGCTGGGTGCTGCATTATACATGCTTTCATTCATTAGATTCCTATCTCCTTTCTATAATATATCTGGCAATTGCACTATGCAATGCACTCTGGCCTAGAGGCAGACAAAAAGGAAAAATGTGATAGAACCTCCATTAAATAAAAAAATTCTCAAGGTAGGAATATCGCAAAAATATGATCAATGGCTCATTCGAGAAAATACATTCTCCCGAGTTATCACATTGGCCAGTATTGAAATCTGACATAAATGATAAGACGTTTTCACAATCTAAAAGTCATATTTCTATTATCTTCCAGTTTACTGAGAGCGACTTTATCACAGTACTAACCCATACCGGACGGATCTGACTGCTTGAACGGCAATAACTCAGATACACATGCAAGCACGAAATAACCCAGGGAAATCGATAGAACATCACTCAGAGATGGACAAAAACAATACAACATTGAAAATGGGTGAACATTTCCTTTAAGGACCAATGGAATGGTCTAAAATGATCAAAATCCACCCACCTTTGACACAGGGCCATGCAAAATGAACTTGTCCATTGTCATGCTGGGTTCAATTGCTATTGACGAGAGGAAACCGAATATCCAATATAAAACTCACTTATATCCAATATAAAACTAACGTTATAATCGGTGCCGAACCATATACAGTGGGGAGAACAAGTATTTGATAACCTGCAAAATTGGCAGTGTTTCCTACTTACAAAGCATGTAGAGGTCTGTCATTTTTTTCATAGGTACACTTCAACTGTGAGAGACGGAATCTAAAACAAAAATCCAGAAAATCACACAAAGTAATTAATTTGCATGACATAAGTATTTGATCACCTACCAACCGGTAAGAATTCCGGCTCTCACAGACCTGTTAGTTTTTCTTTAAGAAGCCCCCCTGTTCTCCACTCATTACCTGTATTAACTGCACCTGTTTGAACTCGTTACCTGTATAAAAGACACCTGTCCACACACTCAATCAAACAGACTCCAACCTCTCCACAATGGCCAAGACCAGAGAGCTGTGTAAGGACATCAGGGATAAAATTGTAGACCTGCACAAGGCTGTGATAGGCTACAGGACAATAGGCAAGCAGCTTGGTGAGAAGGCAACAACTGTTGGTGCAATTATTAGAAAATGGAAGAAGTTCAAGATGATGGTAAATCACCCTCGGTCTGGGGCTCCAAGCAAGATCTTACCCCGTGGGGCATCGATGATCATGAGGAAGGTGAGGGTTCAGCCCAGAACTACACGGGACCAGCTGGGACCACAATCTCAAAGAAAACCATTAGTAACACACTACGCCGTCATGGATTAAAATCCTAAACAACCTCCTTCCCTCAGTAAGAGCATTGAAGATGGGTCGTGGCTGGGTCTTCCAGCATGAGAACGACCCGAAACACACAGCCAGGGCAACTAAGGAGTGGCTCCGTAAGAAGCATCTCAAGGTCCTGGAGTGGCCTAGCCAGTCTCCAGACCTGAACCCAATAGAAAATATTGAGGGAGCTGAAAGTTCGTATTGCCCAGCGACAGCCCCGAAACCTGAAGGATCTGGAGAAGGTCTGTATGGAGGAGTGGACCAAAATCCCTGCTGCAGTGTGTGCAAACCTGGTCAAGAACTACAGGAAACGTATGATCTCTGTAATTGCAAACAAAGGTTTCTGTGCAAAGGTTTCTGATGTACATGCTTTGTAAGTAGGAAAACCTGCAAAATCGGCAGTGTCAAATACTTGTTCTCCCCACTGTACCTACCGGCTCTCTAAAAACTCAGGTACAAAAAAAATACTTTCCTGTGGATATTGTCTCAAATTTCGAGCAGCTATAGGACAAAGGGCACGTTTAAATGTAATTTTATTCAACATTCTGGCTTGTAAGAAATGTACACCATTTTGGAAGCATTAGTTTCAGCCTGTGTATATACCAATTGTGTATTACATCCTGATAGAACAAACACGCCAACGTTACTAGCACACTATAGTTAATAGCTAGTTAACGTTAGCTAAATACTTTCGCCCACACATTCAATAAATAACGTTACTGTAGTGCAATTCCCCGTTAGATAATTGGATGTATAGCTAGCTAGGTAACGTGACTTTTTGGGGCGATTGCAAGTGAAGATTAAAGGAGTAATGTTACTAGCCAGCTAACGTTAGCTAGCTAAGTATCATTAGCATTACAAGCTACCTGGACAGTGAGGAAGCTCAAGTAAACGTGAGACATTTCAGGCTTTGCATAATAAAATAATTGACATGGCCGCCAACTGCTTTGCAAACTGTGTTGATTTGAAATAATAGCTTGGCAATGTTATTTTAGACGACTCTTACCTTTGACTGAGGAAGTGAGCGCCATGATGACTTCTGAAACGGGAGAGGCTATTACCAGAGAGGAAGAGTCGAAGCGAGAGGGTTTACTCCGCCCAAAACATGTCCACGTTAAGCAACTCATTAATTATTAAGCAGGTGAGGCGTTTTTGTATGTGGGGGCAATGAGTGTCGAATTTAGGAGATAAAAATGAAATTCTATTTGGATCTAATAAAAGTTGTACTGCTTAGGTTATTAGGAGTGGACTGACAAGTGTGGCATCCTGGCAACTGTGTGGAAAAAAACTACTTTATCAGTTGTTGTTGGTTAAGGGCTGGTAAGTAAGCATTTCATTTTATTTGACTTTTTTTATTTCACTATGCAAGCCAGTTAAGAACAAATTCTTATTCACGATGACGACATAGGAACAGCTGGTTAACTGCCTTGTTCGGGGGCAGAGCGACAGATTTTTTTTACCTTGTCAGCTCTGGATTTCGATCTAGCAACCTTTTAGTAACTGGCCCAACCCTCTAACCACTTGGTTACCTGCCGGTGCATGTCACAAATAAAATGTGATTTAATTTGTCCCTGGTGAAATCATTTTATATTTATGAGGCTAGCATAGCGTTTCACTCTCCATTGAATTCAGGCCGTTTGACGTCAACACCCATCATCGAATATTCAAATTATATTAAAATAAAGATGTGTATCCACCACTCAAAAGAAAGCATAGAAACACGCCGTTCCACGCGGTGGACATCGAATTCAATTGTTAGGGCTGAGACCTGAGCATCTCGTTATTAGATCCAGTATCTCTGGCTATACAGCCATAGAGTCTTATGCCGCGTCCACGTACTAGTCGGAACCTCGGACATTTCTCACTTGATAACAGGTTGAACGCGGCACGTGTATCGCTATACCAGTTAGCAAGTCGAACATGTTAGAGTTTGCTATTTCCGAATGTCATGTGAACGCGGCAATAGATGTTACCTAAATTGATGACATATGTCGTGGAGACGATTGATTTCGGTTCAGTCAGTCGCCCTGATGAGCCCTTTCATGTTCTTTTAAAGCTCAATGGCCCTTCCCAGCAAGCTAGTTTATGCTGGCTAGCTGGCAAATCAAATGTTATTTGTCACGTGCGCCGAATACAACAGGTGTAGTAGACCATACAGTGAAATGCAAGTTACAAATTACAAGTCCTTAACAAACAATGCTTTAAGAAATGAAAGAAAAAAATAAAAATAAAATATTAAGGAAAAAAATACAAAAATGTAACAGCAGCAGTAAAATAACAAGCGAGGCTATATACAGGGGGTACCGGTGCAGAGTCAATGTGCAGGGGCACCAGTTAGTTGGGGTAATATGTATATGTAGGTAGAGATAAAGTGACTATGCATAGATTATGAACAGAGAGTAGCAGCAGCGTACAAGAGGCGTCTGGATAGCCCTATGACTAGCTGTTCAGGAGTCTTATGGCCTTGGGGGCTAGACGCTGCTAAAAAGCCTTTTGGACCTTGACTTGGCACTCTGGTACCGCTTACTGTGCGATAGCAGAGAGAACAGTCTATACCGGGATGGCTGAAGTCTTTGACCATTTTTAGGGCCTTCCTCTGACACCACCTGATATAGAGGTCCTGGATGGCAGGAAGCGTGGCCCCAGTGATGTACTGGGCCGTACGCACTACCCTCTGTAGTGCCTTGCGGTCGGAGGCTGAGCAGTGGCCATACCAGGCAATGATGCAACCAGACAGGATGCTCTCAATGTTGCAACTGTAGAACCTTTTGAGGATCTGAGGACCCATGCCAAATCTTTTCAGTCACCTGAGGGGGAATAGGCTTTGTCGTGCACTCTTCATGACTGTCTTGGTGTATTTGAACCATGTTAGTTTGTTGGTGATGTGGACACCAAGGAACTTGAAGCTCTCAACTTGTTCCACTACAGCCCCGTCAGTGAGAATGGGGGTGTGCTTGGTCCTCCTTTTCCTGTAGTCCACAATCATCCCCTTTTTCTTGATCACGTTGAGAGAGAGGTTGTTGTCCTGGCACCACACGACCAGGTCTCTGACCTCCTCCCTATAGGCTGTCTCATCGTTGTCGGTAATCAGGCCTACCACTGTTGTGTCATCGGCAATGATGGTGTTGGAGTCGTGCCTGGCCATGCAGTCATGAGTGAACAGGGAGTACAGGAGGGGACTGAGCCCTGAGGGGACCCCGTGTTGAGGATCAGCGTTGAGGATCAGCGTGGCAGATGTGATGTTCCCTACCCTTACCACCTGGGGGCGGCCCGTCAGGAAGTCCAGGATCCAGTTGTTTAGTCCCAGGATCCTTAGCTGAGTGATGAGCTTTGAGGGCACTATGGTGTTGAACGCTGAGCTGTAGTCAATGAAAAGCATTCTCACATAAGTGTTCATTTTGTCCATGTAGGAAAGGGCAGTGTTGAGTGCAATAGAGAAAACATCATCTGTGGATTTGTTGGGGCGGTATGCAAATTGGAGTGGGTCTAGAGTTTCTGGGATAATGGTGTTGTCAGCCATGACCAGCCTTTCAAAGCACGTCATGGCTACAGATGTGAGTGCTACAGGTTGCTAGTAATTTAGGCAAGTTACCTTCGTGTTCTTGGGCACAGGGACTATGGTGGTCTGCTTAAAACATGTTGGTATTACAGACTCAGTCTGGTTGAAAATGTCAGTGAAGACACTTGCCAGTTGGTCAGCACATGCTCAGAGTACACGTCCTGCTAATCCGTCTGGCCCTGCGGCCTTGTGAATGTTGACCTGTTTGAAAGGTCTTACTCACATCGGCTGTGAAGAGCGTGATCACACAGTCATCCGGAACAGCTGGTGCTCTCATGCATGTTTCAGTGTTACTTCTATACTTGCTTCTAGGCAAGTAATTTAGCTAGTCTAGTAGGTTCGTGTCACTGGGCAGCTTGTGGCTGTGCTTTCCTTTAATCTGTGATAGTTTGCAAGCCTTGCCACATCCGACGAGCATCGGAGCCAGTGTAGTACGATTCAATCTTAGTCCTGTATTGACACTTTGTCTGTTTGATGGTTCGTCGGAGAGCGTAGCGGGATTTCTTATAGGCTTCCGGGTTAGTCTCAATCCTTGAAAGCGGCAGCTCTATCCTTTAGCTCAGTGAGGATGTTGCCTGTAATCCATGGCTTCTGGTTGGGGTATGTAAGTACAGTCACTTTGTGGGACGACGTCATCAATGCACTTATTGATGAAGCCAGCGACTGATGTGGTGTACTCCTCAATGCCATCGGAAGAATCCCAGAACGTATTCCAGACTGTGCTAGCAAAACAGTCCTGTTGTTCAGCATCTTTTTCATCTGACCACTTTTTAAAAGTCTTAAAGTTTTAATGTCCCTGGCCACCAGGAGCACCGCCTCTGGATGAGCGTTTTCCTGTTTGCTTATGGCCGTATACAGCTCATTGAGTGAGGTCTTAGTGCCAGCATCGGTCTGCGGTGATATATAGACAGCTATGAAAAATATAGATGTAATTTCTCTTGGTAAATAGTGTGGTCTACAACTTATCATGAGATACTCTACCTCAGGCAAGCGAAACCTCGAGACTTTCTTTGATTTCATGCACCAGCTGTTGTTTACAAATATGCATAGGCCGCCGCCCCTTGTCTTACCAGAGGCCGCTGTTCTATCCTGCCGAAAAGCTTAAAACCCGCCAGCTGTATGTTAATCATGTCGTCGTTCAGCCACAACTTGGTGAAACATAAGGTATTCATTTTTAAATGGCCCTTTAGTAGGATATACGTGCTCGTAGTTCATCTATTTTATTATCAATTGATTGTAAGTTGGCTAATAGGACCGATGTTAAAGGTAGATTACCCTCTTGGCGACTGATCCTTACAAGGCACCCAGACTGTCTTCCACGATACCTCTGTCTTTTCCTCCTGCGAATGACGGGGATAAGGGCCTTGTCGGGTGTCTGGAGTAAATCCTTCCCATTCGACTCGTTGAAGAAGAATTCCTCCAGTACGGGGTGAGTAATCTCTGCCCTGATATCAAGAAGCTCTTTCTGGTCATAAGACATGGTGGCAGAAACATTATGTACAAAATAAGTAACAAATAACATGAAAAAACACACAATAGCACAATTTGTTACAAGATCGTAAAACGGCGACGATCTCCTTCGGCGCCATTATCATCATCATCAACTGGGTACCAGTCATTTTAGCTAACATTCCGGAGTGGAATAATAGCTGAACAGAGATGGCAACTAGGCTAGGCAACAACAGCAGCATGGGGCTATATAAAACTTGTTAAATATGTTGTTTATTTCGATGGCCAATAAATAAAAGTAGTAGTATTTATTGGTCACTATCTGGATGTCACCCTGACATGCCCGGTGCAACGATGTTGCATAGAGGTGCTTGCTAGCCTCTTGATGCCGTCAACAGGTCTCCCAAGAGACTCCAATGGGAGCAAATTAATCATAGTGCGCAGAACCAAGCACAAGCTAGATTCGGTGAAGTCTACAAAATACAGTCCACTGTTTGTTACAGATTCTAGTTTTGGAAACAGAAAAATGTATGGAGATCAAATGTTTAATCGATGAGGATTTTGGCCTGACATTCAGCAAATTCATCTCCCTCTATCTTCTCCCACTGTGAGTCACTGGGCTTCCTCTCATCACCATATTTTCACATCACCACATGATGCTTCACATTTATACATCCGGTGAAATATCTGTCTCATTGTTCTATCTTTGGGTCTCCTGGAGCAAAGCAATATGGTAGGGCGAAGAGGCTAGTGCTTGCACTAGTGAGCTGCTTCCCACCTGGCAGCTGTATCACATGTCTCTGTCGGTAGCTAAAGTGGCCAATTTGTTCCTTCCCACTTGGTTTTATTTATAGTAGGATAACAGCCTACACAAGAAATAGCATGAAGTATTGGTATTTGGTACTAGTAACCATCTGGATGTCACCATGATAGGCCAACTGTACAGTCTCTCCTGCTCAATACGGAGAGTTTGCACTGCAAGCCGGTAACCCAACAGCATGGGCACAGTGTCCTAGCTGCCACTTACGGCAGTAATGAGAGGGAAATAGCTCGATAGTGTAGTAACCAATATCAGGCCAGGGTGGCGGCTAAAGCACATTTAATGTAGTGATAAACACCGGAAATGTACAACTACGGCATTAACGTCTACATTTTGTGAAAAATCATATTCATTACTCTGATTAAAAACGCAATTATTTCTGAACACGTGCCTAAGCCCCAACTTCGGCAGACACGTTTCTTTGCACATCTTTAAACTAGCTAGCTGGGAAGGGCTCATCAGGACCACTGACGGAAACAAATCAGTTTTTCTACACTCTCGCTGTGCAACATACTTCATCATTTTGGGCACCTGGCGTGTCTTTATTGATGCCGCGTGATCCTACTGGGAAAAATCTATTTGAAGGGTCATCCAACTCAGAATTCTAACTCGGGAACTCTGGCTTCTTTTTAGAGTGCCGACTTTCTGACCTGATGATCACTGATGTCATCATTCTTCTGAGTACCCAGTGTTTTTGAACGTGGCATGTCAGAGCTCTAGAAAGAGGCCTTAGCTGGAATTCTGAGTTGGATGACTGTTCAAATCGATTTTCTCCAGTCAGGGATTTCCGACTTTGAACACAGCATTAGTCATAATACCCAGAAAACCTAGCAGTAAAACCCAGAAATGGTTCGAATCATTTTTTCACAATTCATTTTTCCAGTGGGAATTTTTTGAACTACTTCATATAAGGTCTGTGTTTTGATGTCATACAGTAATAACAAAGTATAAGGGAGTTATACTCCAGTCTAGTTATGGCGGTAATGAAAAATGTATTAGATACCAACAGCTCTGGGAAAGAGTTGGAAAATGGCGTCCCTTGAGAGGGCAAGAACAAGATGTACAGTTTGATGTCGGAAGTTTACATACACCTTAGCCAAATACATTTAAACTCAGTTTTTCACAATTCCTGACATTTAATCAGAGTAAAAATTCCCTGTCTTAGGCCAGTTAGGATTACCACTTTATTTTAAGAATGTGAAATGTCAGAATAATAGTAGAGTGATTTATTTCAGCTTTTATTTCTTTCATCACATTCCCAGTGAGTCAGAAGTTTACATACACTCAATTAGTATTTGGTAGCATTGCCTTTAAATTGTTTAACTTGGGTCAAACGTTACGAGTAGCCTTCCACAAGCTTCCCACAACTTTGATGGCCACTCCAATTGACTTTGTTTTCCTTAAGCCATTATGCCACAACTTTGGAAGTATGCTTGGGGTCATTGTCCATTTGGAAGACCCATTTGCGACCAAGCTTTAACTTCCTGACTGATATCTTGAGATGTTGCTTCAATATATCCACATCATTTTTCTGCCTCATGATGACATCTATTTTGTGAAGTGCACCAGTTCCTCCTGCAGCAAAGCACCCCCACAACATGATTTCACAGTTGGGATGGGGTTCTTTGGCTTGCAAGCCTCCCCCTTTTCCTCCAAACATAACGATGGTCATTATGGCCAAACAGTTCTATTTTTGTTTCATCAGACCAGAGGACATTGTTCCCAAAATTACGTTCTTTATCCTGATGTGCAGCTGCAAACCGTAGTCTGGCTTTTTATGGTGGTTATGGAGCAGTGGCTTCTTCCTTGCTGAGCGGTCCTTCAGGTTATGTTGATATAGGACTCGTTTTACTGTGGATATAGATACTTTTCTACCTGTTTCCTCCAGCATTTTCACAGGGTCCTTTGCTGTTGTTCTGGGCCTGATCTGCACTTTTCACACCAAAGTACGTTCATCTCTAGGAGACAGAATGCGTCGCCTTCCTGAGCGGTATGAAGACTGCGTGGTCCCATGGTAATTATACTTACGTACTATTGTTTGTACAGATGAACGTGGTACCTTCAGGCATCAAAAAAAAAAAATCTGAGGTCTTGGCTGATTTCTTTTGATTTTCCCATGATGTCATGCAAAGACACACTGAGTTTGAAGGTAGGCCTTGCAATACATCCAGAGGTACACCTCCAATTGACTCAAGTGACGTCAATTAGCCTATCAGAAGCTTCTAAAGCCATGACATAATTTTATGGAATTTTCCAAGCTGTTTAAAGGCACAGTCAACTTAGTGTATGTAAACTTCTAACCCACTGGAATTGTGATACAGTGAACTATAAGTGAAATAATTGTTGGAAAAATGACTTGTGTCATGCACAAAGTAGATGTCTAAACCGACTTGCCAAAACTATAGTTTGTTAACAAGAAATTTGTAGACTGGTTGAAAAACTAGTTTAAATGTATGTAAACTTCCGACTTCAACTGTATATTCCACTTGTCACCCCCAAAGCCAACTCCTCCTTTGGCTGACTTTCCTTCCAGTTCTCTGCTGCCTATGTCTGAAACAAATTGCAAAATTCACTGAAGCTGGAGACATATCTCCCTCACTAACTTTAAGCATCAGCTGTCAGAGCAGCTTACCGATCATTGCACCTTTTCATAGCCCACCCAACTACCTCATCCCCATATTTTTATTTTGTTGCTCCTTCATCCGAGTATCTCTCTACTTGCACATTCATCGTCTGCACGTCTATCACTCCAGTGTTTCAATTGCTAAATTGTATTTATTTTGCCACTATGGCCTATTTATTGCCTTACCTCCCTAATCTTACTACATTTGCACACACTGTATATAGACTTTTCTATTGTGTTATTGACTGTACGTTTGTTTATCCCATGTGTTGTTTGTGTCGCACTGCTTTGCTCTAAATTGGCCAGGTCGCAGTTATAAATGAGAACGTGTTCTCAACTGGCCTACCTGGTTAAATAATGGTGAAATACATTTTAAAAAATTAAAATGTCTTACTTATGTTGGCCACGAAGAAGGAGAGCACACAGTCCTTGGTAGTAGCTGGTCTCGTCTGTGGCACTGCGTTATCCTCAAAGCGGGTTAAGAATGTGTTTAGCTTGTCCCGATGCAAGAAGTTGGTGTCCGCGACGTGGCTGTTTTTTCTTTTGTAGTTGGTGATTGTCTGTAGACCCTGCCACAAGTCATGTCTGAGCCGTTAAATTGAGACTCCACTTTGATGTTTTGCCTGTTTGATTGCCTTAAGGGGGGATTATTTGTATTCGGCCATATTCCCAGTTACCTTGCTATGGTTAAATGCGGTGGTTCGCTCTTTCAGTTTTGCACGAATGCTGCCATCTATCCACGGTTTCTGGTTTGGGTAGGTTTTAAGTCACAATGGGTACAATATCTTCTATACACTTCCTGATGAACTCAGTCACTGTATCCATGTTTTCATCTGTTATTCTCAAAGGCCACCTGGAACATATCCCGGTCCACCTGATCAAAACAATCTTGAAGCATGGATGTCCATTGGTCAGACCAGTTTTGAGTAGATCTTAGCATGGGTACTTCCTGTTTGAGTTTTTGCCTATAGGAACGGAGAAGCAAAAAGGAGTCGTGATTAGATATGCCGAAGGGATGTCAGGGGAGGTTTTTCTAGGCATTTCAAAAAGTTGAGTAGCAGTGGTACATTGTTATTCCTGAGCGTGTACTAAAGTCAATGTGTTGTTAGAACTTCCGTAGCGGTTTCCTCAAAGTTTCTTTGTTAAAATCCCCAGCTACAATAAATGTGGCCTCAGGGATATGTTGTTTGCAAAAAGTCCAGCGTAGTTCATTGAGGACCTTTGTGTTATCGGCTTGAGGGGGAGTGTACACTGCTGTGACTATAACCAAAGACAATTATCTTGGGAGGTAATATGCTCAGCATTTGATTGAGGTATTCTAAGTCGGGTGAACAAAAGGACTTGAATTTCTGAATGTTAATCACAATCACACCATGAGTAGTTCATCATGAAACATACACCCCCGCCTTTCTTCTTCCCAGAGAGTTCTTTATTCCTGTCTGCGCGATGTGCTGAGAACTCAGCTGGCTGTATGGACTGGGACAATATATCCCTAGAGAGCCATGTTTCCGTGAAACAGAGTATGTTACAAACCCTGATGTCTCTCTGGAAGGAGATCCTCGCCCAGAGCTTGTCTACTTTATTATCCAGAGACTGAACGAGTAATATACTCGGAAGTGGTGGATGGTGTGCACGCCTACTGAGTCAGACTAGAAGTCCTTCTCCGCCGGAAGTGTTTTGGAGCAGCCTCTGAAATAAGTTAAATTGCCCTGGGGGGCACGAACAAAGGATCCAATTCGGGAAAATTGGATTCCTGGTCATAATGCTGGTGAGTTACCAAAAGTTATTTCTGGCTGTATGTAATAACACCAAAAAACTTCTGGGCTAATAATGTAAGAAATAACACAAAAAAACAATTCAGTTTGTCCGAAGCACCCTAACACAGGTGGGAGGCATATATTGAACAGACCAGAGGCAGTGGTTTATTTTGTATCATTTACTAAACAGGTATTTTTTCACCCTAAAAAGTAACTCCAGTACAGGGAACATCCAATGTTGAAACACTAGCGTAACAAAAGGCTGTGGCCAAAAAGGGAAGCAAAACAACAAGAGTAACATCAACTGCTAACACATGCGGAACATCAGGCACATCCCACGAGAAGCAGTGCATGATCAACGAGGTCGCTGGTGTGGGTCCCTGATTCGACTTGGTGAGAGATCTGTCGATGTGCCCTTAGGCGGGCCGCTTGACCCTGGTTGCTCCTTTGGGTCACTTTGGATGGGAGTGTTTGCTAGATGATTGAATGTAATGTAAATGTTGAGTGGCTTCACTGCAGGTAGATTGTATGTTTTAAAAATCAATAATAAAAAAATGGACATAATTTAAACATCACAGATTTACATTTCCACTGTGGCCATGATACAAATGCAATGTGAATTGTTATACTACTGAATGAAACTGTGAGATGCACTTAGGCCTTTGTGATTTGAACTTATGTTAACTATACTGATCAAGAATATAAATGCAACATGCAACAATTAACAATTTTACTGCTTTACAGTTCATAAAAGGAAATCAGTCAATTGAAATAAATTCATTAGGCCCTAATCTATGGATTTCACATGACTGGGCAGGGGTGCAGCCATGGGTGGGTCTGGGAGGGCATCAGCCCACCCACTGGGAAGCCAGGTGGACTGAGTTTTGGACTGAGTTTTTCTCCACAAAAGTGCTTCATTACAGACAGAAATACTCCTCGTTGGAGGCGGGTTATGGTAGAAAAATTAACATTAAATTCTCTGGCAACAGCTCTGGTGGACATTCCTGCAGTCAGCATGCAAATTGCACGCTCCCTCAACTTGAGACATCTGTGGCATAACTTCACATTTTAGAGTGGCCTTTTTATTGTCCCCGGCACAAGGTGCACTTGAGTAATGATCCTGGTGCTTAAAATTAATCAGCTTCTTGCTATGCCACACCTGTCAGGTGGATGGATTACCTTGGCAAAGAAGAAATCCTCACTAACAGGGATGTAAACACATTTGTGCACAAAATTGGAGAGAAATAAGCTTTTTGTGCATGTGGAAAAGAAATGGGATCGTTTATTTCAGCTCATGAAACATGGGACAAACACTTTACATGTCACGTTTATATTTCTGTTTAGTGTACATTAGTTAATTTGGCTGTGCTGAGCAAAACTTGAATAATTTCATCTATTCTAGGAGCCTACTGTTTGTATGCTCTTTATTCATTGTTAACTTGTTTTTCAACAATGTCAAGTACAGGCAGGGGCTTTCGTAAGACATGGGGTAAGAAATAATCTGAACATCAAAGATATACATTCTAGTGCGCCCATGTTAAAGGTAACTACATTACTTTAGTTGGCTGCTTATGGGAGCCGTGTGTGTGTGTGGAATATGTTTTGATCATTGGGTTTCCTGAAAACAGGTACTGACAGGAGGAGCTAAATGAGTCTGTCAGAAGTCTTCAAGCTGGATGGTGATGGAGGCTTTGGTGGTCCACACAACGAAAAAGCAGGTGTCCCTTCCAGTGACGTGGAGCTGACCTTGGGCCTGGTGCCAGTAAGGATGGTCATCAGAGGCGATAAGACCCTCCTTCCTTGATATAGAAATCCTTCGACTTCACTGCCTTTTCAATGGTAAGGTCTCTTGCAACATAGGGACACTTAACTCAATCAATCAAATGTATTTATAAAGCCCTTTTTACATCAGCAGATGTCACAAAGTGCTATGCAGAAACCCAGCCTAAAACCCCAAACAGCAAGCAATGCAGATCACGGGAGCTTGGAAAAACTCCCTAGAAAGGCAGGAACCTAGGAAGAAACCTAAAGATGAACCAGGCTCTGAGGGGTGGCCATTTTTTTTCTGCCAGGTGGCAGATTGTTCTTCCAGATGTTCAAACATTCATAGATGACCAGTAGTGTCAAGTAAGAATCACAGTGGTTGTGGTCCGGGACAAGGTAGCACGTCCTGTGAACAGGTCAGGGTTCCATAGCCGTGTAACAGTAATCTTCTTGCGTTGTGTACAATCAATCATCGACACGAACTCCAATTTGTAGCACCAGTCATGGAGATTTATTCTGATAGAAACAGCACAAAATTGCACGTCATGCATCACCATCCAACTCTCCACTCACGCACGCTGGTTTGGTGCTTGTTCACTAGGCAATGTAGTTACCAAAATAATACAACAATATAATATTTTTAACATTGTACCTGATATAAACAGCACAAAATTGCACGTCATGCAATGCACGGCTCACCATCCAACTCTGCACTCACGCACTGTACAAAATACACGAACCCCCCCACCAGACACAGTTAGTTGCTAGCTAGTATTAGCTGGAATGTTCTACAACAAAATGCACAACAAATATGCACCAAAAAAACGCTACATCTTAGATGTGGTGTTTTAATAACATTTACAAACAAATGTATATAAATTGTACATTTTAAATCATCACTTGGGTGTATAAAAATCACTTTTGACTTACAGTGCTTGTTCACTGGGACGATTCTAACTGAAACATCCTCCCTCGTAAGCAAGCTATGCAAACCAGCCAATAAGATGCCATGTTGAGGTGAAGGCAAGACAAAAATAAAAACAAAAACCCATTGGCTTAACAATAAAGTGACAAGGGAAATCACCAATATAATCCTGTTACAGCCACAGGCAGAACAGTTGAAACTGGAGCAGTAGCATGATCAGGTGGACTGGGGACAGCCAGGAGTCATCAGGCCAGGTAGTTCTGAGGCATGATCCTAGAACTCAGGTCCTCCGGGAGGGGAGGGGAAAGTGGGAGAGAGAATTAGAAGGAGCATACTTAAATTCACAAAGGACACCAAATAAGACAGAAGAATTACACAAGATATAACAGACTGACCATAGACCCCCATCACATACAGTGGTTCTTTCTTTAA
Organism: Oncorhynchus mykiss; assembly: GCF_013265735.2. Taxonomy (NCBI): domain Eukaryota; kingdom Metazoa; phylum Chordata; class Actinopteri; order Salmoniformes; family Salmonidae; genus Oncorhynchus; species Oncorhynchus mykiss. The sequence continues at coordinate 53,403,914 of NC_048566.1, read as the reverse complement.
AAGTAGTCGTAATGCAGGACAGCTTGCGGGCTGCCACAGAATTCAATGGCATGTATTTGAGTGTCGGCCATTGTTGCCATGAATGCTAGTTAGTGCTATTTTGACCACCAGAGGGCATCTTTGAGAAGAAGTTGACTGTTTTTAATATTGGCTGTACTAGAACATATATGGGATTGATTTTAAGAAATTAGGTGAATTAATTTGATTAATATTATGGTGTTTCTATTCCAAGAAAAACACAATCCTCAGGTACTATTTAATGAAGCTGCCAGTTGAGGACTTGAGGCATCTGTTTCTCAAACTTGACACTCTAAATGTACTTGTCCTCTTGCTCAGTTGTGCACCGGGGCCTCCCACTCCTCTTTCTTAGAGACAGTTTGTGCTGTTCTGTGAAGGGAGTAGTACACAGCGTTGAATGAGACCTTCAGATTCTAGGCAATTTCTCGCATGGAATAGCCTTAATTTCTCAGAACAAGAATAGACTGAAGACATTCATAAGAAAGTACTTTGTTTCTGGACCTTTTGAGCCTGTAATCGAAACCACAAATGCTGATGGTCCAGATACTTAACCAGTCTAAAGAAGGCCAGTTTTATTGCTTCTTTAATCAGAACAAGTTTTTTGCTTTGCTAAGCTAATTGTAAATGGGTTTTCTAATGATTATTTAGCCTTTTGAAAGGATAAACTTGGATTAGCTAACACAACGTGCCACTGGAACACAGGAGTGATGGTTGCTGATAATGGGCCTCTGTACGCCTATGTAGATATTCCATTAAAAATCAGGCGTTTCCATCTACAATAGTCATTTTCAACATTAGCAATGTCTACACTGTATTTCTGATTAATTAGATGTTATTTTAATGGACAAAAAAATGTGCTTTTCTTTCAAAAACAAGGACATTTTTAAGTGACCCCAAACTTTTGAACGGTATTGTGTATATAAAGAAAATCCAGAACATTAACCATGTGTGTCCTCTTGTTTTGTACTGCTCTGTAGTTTCGACCAAATGATTCGTCTGACAAACAAAGAACTTTGCGTGCCGCAGGCCCAGGCATGGATCAAAGCTGGCGAGACATTCAATGACATCATCAAGAGATATGCTGAACCCTATGTCAGTGTTTTTGGGACCACATCTTGTCTATTGTCCTGCTAATAGCCCTTGTGAAAAAATGCCTCCAGGGCCGACAGAAAAGTTCCTTAGTTTTTCCCCCTTCCACTTGCCTCTTCCATTTTGCGGTATTGCTGCAATTAGTTGGTTGTAATTTTGGGTAGGGCAGACATTTCCATATATTTGTGTTAGCTGCATGTGTGACATGACTCCACCAGTCCTATTTATGATATAATTTACAAAAATTATACTTTTGCAATTTTTCAAGAACTTATTTTTTTAATCAATTAGTATATTTGAGTTTAACTACAATATTTGTTGTATTATTTGTTCCTTCTTGTCTGGTGGATTTAAAAGAAAATCCACAAGTAGTCTGGTTCATCCTTGGGAGCAATTTCCAAACACCTGGGGACAAAGATCGTACTTTTTGGAGAAATGTCCTCTGGTCTGATGAAACAAAAATAGAACTGTTTGGCCATAATGACCATCGTTATTTTTGGAGGGAAAAGGGAGAGGCTTGCAAGCCGAAGAACACCATCCCAACCGTGAAGCACGGGGGTAGTAGCATCAGGTTGTGGGGGTGCTTTGCTGCAGGAGGGACTGGTGCACTTCACAAAATAGAAAGAAGAGACAGGTTAAAAAGGTCAGCGATATGCTTGGCGATGATAGGGGCAGCAACCTTAAAAAAGAAAGGGTCTAAACCATCTGACCCAGCTGTTTTTTTTGGGGCAAGTTTAAGGAGCCCCTTTAGCACCTTGGACTCAGTGATTGCCTGCAGGGAGAAACTTTGTAGCAGGGCAGGGGGGAAAGAGCGAGAAGCATCGGGATAGTCACATTAGAAGGGGTGGGAGATGAGGAAATGTTGGACAGGCAAGGAGGCATGGCTGAGTCAAATAGGAATCCTGACTTAATGAAGTGGTGATTAAAGAGCTCGGCCATATGCTTCTTGTCAGTAACAACCACATCATTAACATTAAGGGACATGGGCAGCTGGTAGGAGGAGGGTTTATTCTCCAGGTATTTAACTGTTTTCCAGAATTTCTTGGGGTTAGACCCACAGAGGGAGAACTGCTCCTTAAAGTAACTAACTTTGTCCTTCCAGATAGCCTGAGTGCACTTATTTCTCATTTGCCTGAATGCGTGCCAGTCAGTCTGAGTATGCGTGTGCTGAGCCTTTCGCCAAATGCAATTCTTGAGTAATTCTGCCAGATCACCGTCGAACCAGGGGCTGAATCTGTTTTTTCTTTATGGGGGTGTGTTTGTTAACAATACCACTGGAAATATAATAAAAGAAGGTCCAAGCGTCTTCGACAGAGGGGATCACACCGATTCTATACCATTTTACAGAGGCCAGTTCATGAAGGAAGACTTGCTGAAAGTTTTTTAGCAAGTGTCTATGACAAATCAGGACAGGTTGTTTCACTGAGCAGCCATTACAAACACAGGCTGTAAAACAGTGATCACTAAGATCATTACAGAAAACACCAGACTGATACCTATCATGATTATTTGTGAGGATAACATACCCTGTGGGATTGGTGATAATCTGAGAAAGATTTAGGGAGTCCCATTGCTTTAGGACTTGGTTAGGGGGTTTAAGCATGTCCAAGGACAAATTCAGACTTAGTGTAAGGGGCCAGGAGAGAGCTCAGGGCAGGTAGAGTACAGGCTGGTGCTGATTGGGGACGATAGCACCCAACAACAGTCAACAAAGAACTATTTGAAAGTTTAATGCTTAAAACCAGAAAATCACATTTTTGGGGGGACAGACTTGGTGGAGACAACCGAGCACTGAAGGTGATCCTTGGTAAAGATTGCCACTCCCCCACCTATGGAAGATCTGTCTTGCCGAAAAGGTTATAACCAGAAAGGTTAACAACAGTATTCAAAACACTCTTCCTTAACCACGTCTCAGTAATGACCAACACATCTGGATTGGAGCTGTGAACCCACACTTTCATTTGATTCATTTTAGGTAATGTGTTAACGTGCAGAAAACCCAGGCATTTATGAGAGCATAAATCAGTGATGCAGATATCAGAGCACAAGTCAGAATTATGGCTAGCAACAGTAGATTGGCCAGTATGGCATGGCAGCCATTAATAAATATTAAATATTAGACAGCCATGCCATATTGGCATTTGGGATATACCCCACAAACAGCACTGAGTGATCAGCCTGCCTACAGATTAGAATATGTGGACAACTACGAATACCTAGGTGTCTGGTTAGACTGTAAACTCTCCTTCTAGACTCACATTAAGGATCTCCAATCCAAAATTAAATCTAGAATCTGCTTCCTATTTCGCAACAAAGCATCCTTCACTCATGCTGCCAAACATACCCTCGTAAAACTGACTATCCTACCGATCCTTGACTTCGGCGATGTCATTTACAAAATAACCTCCAACACTCTACTCAGAAAATTGGATGCAGTCTATCACAGTGCCATCCGTTTTGTCACCAAAGCCCCATATTCTACCCACCACTGTGACCTGAATGCTCTCGTTGGCTGGCCCTCACTTCATATTCATTGCCAAACCCACTGGCTCCAGGTCATCTACAAGTCTTTGCTAGGTAAAGCCCCACCTTATCTCAGCTCAGCGCACTGGTCACCATAGCAGCACCCACCCGTAGCACGTGCTCCAGCAGGTATATTTCACTGGTCGCCCCCAAAGCCAATTCCTCATTTGGCCACCTTTCCTTCCAGTTCTCAGGTAGGCCAGTTGAGAACAAGTTCTCATTTACAACTGCGACCTGGCCAAGATAAATCAAAGCAGTGCGACAAAAACAACAGAGTTACACATGGGATAAACAAACGTACAGTCAATAACACAATAGAAAAATCTATATACAGTGTGCGCAAATGTAAGATTAGAGGGGTAAGGCAATAAATAGGTCATAGTGGCGAAATAATTACAATTTAGCAATTAAACCCTGGAGTTTAATTGATGAATGTGCAAGTAGAGATACTGGGGTGCAAAGGAGCAAAAAAATAAATAAATATGGGGATGAGGTAGTTGAATGGGCTATTTACAGATGGGCTATGTACAGGTGCAATGATCTGTAAGCTGCTCTGACAGCTGATGCTTAAAGTTAGTGAGGGAGATATGAGTCTCCAGCTTCAGTGCTTTCTGCAGTTCGTTCCAGTCATGGGCAGCAGAGGACATGACAATTTGTGATGTAAAGACGATGCTTATAAACAACTTTTTTATAAAGAAATATAAACATTTGCATCACAGTCATTGAGAATAACATTATGCATACTTGACTACGCCCACATCTAAAAATCACTATAAAAAAATGATAACACTTATTTTAAATATGCGTTGTGTGACCTTTCACCTTTTGTCAATTTTCATGCAGGCAGCATTAGCTCATGGCAGCATAAGCGTCATGTCAGCAACATTAGCGTCACAGCAGCAACATTAACACTGTTCTGCTTTTCCCTTCCAAATAAAGGTCTGCGGTAAAACGCTATGTGAATGATATGAATACATTTAGTGACAATGGGTTTCCAGTTGGCCATTGCAAAGTTTTGTCAACTTCTTCCCAAAATTGGAAATCCCATTTTTCATTATGCTGCATAAGGGAATGTGTTGCCATTGAAATAGCATGATAATCCAAACATTTTATTTTACCCCCATTTTTTGTTTGTGCATCTTACCTCTCTTATCCTCCCCAACATCCCTACCACCCCCATACAATTTATGTTTCAGATTTGGTGAGATAGCGTCGAGAAATAGTTGGAGCATAAATACATAAATGTAAAGAACATAATAATAGCCTACGGGTAAAAATATATATAATTACTCTCTTTTTAAAGAAAGCATTTTGTTAATTTACTGGTGCTATTGTTCAAGGATGCAATTTTGAAATGTTGAAATGTTTAACAAAGTCTTACTGTATTTTTGTTGTATTGCACTCTACAGGAAAAACGATTGATTTGACACACAATCCGGTGCGTTTTAACTAAAAGCTTGGGCATAGCATGCTATTGGACACGATACTGTTCAAATATAGCACTGCACTGGCAAAACGATCGATTGTGTCCAGTCTATTCACCAGAGTCTAGCTATTTTACGAGGCAATAATAGGTCACACGATCACAAAATCCTGAACCCACATCGCTAATAATTTCAGTCCAAGATGGAAACCTTTTGATTAATTGCGACCAGCATGGGTTGAAGAAAAGCGCTGTTAACCTATGTGATAACCGTTGATAGGCTACAGGCATAATTGGGGTGATATTATAGCAGCATGATCTTACTAGGATACTGCCTTCCAATAAATGTTATTTGTCTAGCCAAAACGCTTGACCTGATTCATGTTTTGGCACGTTCAGGCTGGCCATGGGCTGATTTACATGTGTAAAGTCTGCAGCCTGCTCATCATCATTAGGCTAATGTAGGTCATTTTACAGGCATGCCGGTCAGTTAACACCCAATCTTTGAACACCCCATGTACTGATCACTTACAGTTGAAGTCAGAGGTTTACATACACCTTAGCTAAATACATTTTAAACTCAGTTTTTTCACAATTCCTGAATCCTAGTACAATTCCCTGTCTTAGGTCAGTTAGGATCACCACTTTATTTTAATAATGTGAAATGTCAGAATAATAGTAGAGAGAATGACTTATTTCAGCTTTTATTTCTTTCATCACATTCCCAGTAGGTCAGAAGTTTACATACACTCAATTAGTATTTGGTAGCATTGCCTTTAAATTGTTTAACATGGGTCAAACGTTTCGGGTAGCCTTCCACCACCTTCCCACAATAAGTTGGGTGAATTTTGGCCTGGGGTGACCCCAAGTACCCCCCATTTGTGACTAAGCTTTAACTTCCTGACTAATGTTTGAGATGTTGCTTCCATATAACCACATAATTGTCCTGCCTCATGATGCCATCTATTTTGTGAAGTGCACCAGTCCCTCCTGCAGCAAAGCACCCAACAACATGATGCTGCCACCCCCGTGCTTCACGGTTCAGATGGTGTTCTTTGGCTTGCAAGCCTCCCCCTTTTTCCTCAAAACATACCGATGGTCATTATGGCCAAACAGTTCTATTTTGTTTCATCAGACCAGAGGACATTTCTCCAAAAAGTACGATCTTTGTCCCCATGTGCAGTTGCAAACCGTAGTCTGGCTTTTTATGGTGCTTCTGGAGTAGTGGTTTCTTGTTGAGCGGCCTTTCAGGTTATGTCGATATAGAACTCATTTTACTGTGGATATAGATACTTTTCTACCGGTTTCCTCCAGCATCTTCACAAGGGCTTTTGCTGTTCTGTGATTGATATGCACTTTTCACACCAAAGTGCGTTCATCTCTAGGAGACAGAATGCGTCTCCTTCCTGAGCGGTATGACGGCTGCGTGGTCCCATGGTGTTTATACTTGCGTACTATTGTTTGTACAGATGAACGTGGTACCTTCAGGCATTTGGAAATTGCTCCCAAGGATGAACCAGACTTGTGGAGGTGTACAATTTTTTTCTTTTGATTTTCCCATGAAAATCATGCAAAGAGGCACTGAATTTGGCCTTGAAATACATTCACAGGTATACCTCCAATTGAATCAATTTATGTCAATTAGCCTATCAGATGCTTCTAAAACCATTACATAATTTTCACGAATTTTCCAAGCTGTTTAAAGGCACAGTCAAGTTAGTGTATGTAATCTTCTGACCCATTGGAATTGTGATACAGTGAATTATAAGTGAAATAATCTTTCTGGAAACAATTGTTGTCATGCACAAAGTAGATGTCCAAACCGACTTGCCAAAACTATAGTTTGTTATGAACAAGACATTTGTAGAGTGGTTGAAAAATAAGTTCTAATGACTTCATCGTAAGTGTATGTAAACTTCCTACTGCAACTGTATCTATTGATTAGATAGTGTCCTGAATTAGTCATTCAGCAGAGAGTTAGTGACAGTACAAAATTTAAGTGGTACGATTTAGACTCAACTTGAGTTCACCGATCTCACAGCCTCAGAGTAGGTGCTGTTACCAAGCCTTGCTGTTCTGGACTTGTTGTACCTCATCCGTTTACTTTACGGAAGAGGCTTAAAGAGGCGATTGGCTGTTTTGTATTCTATGGACACACTCTCAATCGTTTTGCTTGTTCAGTAATTGATCACCTGTAGGCCTACAGTGCAGTGAATGGAGTACAAAGTGTTGCTCGGCATTTAGACCTCTGCCCCCCATGAAATAACACCACATTTAGATTCTAAAAACCCAAGTGAATAATCCCAACCCCACTTTTACTTCGGCACCTAGAAAAATATGTATTTCATATACAGTGTACTGTATTTGTGGCATTTATTTGACCTTGAAACATGTTTTAAAACTCACATTTAATGCAAATGTCACTCAAATATGAATCACTGTTAATATTTTACAGGTTAATGACACTTCTACTGTTACGTCCCTTGCAAAAAAAGATTTCAGTTCTGAAAAAATGCAGTAACTGCAGGCGACTGTGGTATGTTGGATGCAGTAATTGCAGAAAAACTGCAGTTATATGGCACTGTAACTGCAGTTGTACTGCAAAATTACTAGAGTAAAAATGTTATTTTGGACGCAGTATTTGCAGCATACTGCAGTTGTACTGCACTCCAATTACACTGTAATGCAGTACTTTTTTTTCATAAGCGGGGGAGGGGACTTTTATTTTGAAAAAAATGTCGTGACCCGGAAGTACTTTTTTAATGTTGCTGACGAGACGCTCGCTCAAGCATCGGTGACCGTACATTTACGAATGGACGGCATGAATTTGACATCAAACCATATTCTAACTAGTCCGAATCCTTTCAACGAATGCTTATTTTTACAAGGCTGTTAGAACGCTATACATATAGTTCAGTTTAGCCGTGTGTAGCATAGACATGCCGTCTTGAGCTATGTGAAAATGGCTCTATAACACGGTAAGTCACGTTTCCTTGTTTTGTAAGGTCGTTTCACCATGTTTATTCCTACGATGACACATAGCTACGCTTTTTATCAACAGTTCATGCGATAGGTTTAACCAGAGCGCTCATGTTAAATTGTATTCTTCAATTGCGTGTGCGCTGTCTGCAGAAAATAGCTAGGTTTCCATACAATTGGGGATCGATTTTCATGCGAAAGTAATACATCCGCAAAAGAAAATATGCGAATGTTCCCACCAGTGGTGATTCCACCAAACGGACTTGTTGCAGATATATATCAGTGCGTGATGACGTAGTGCGCACATTTACTTTTTCGCTCAAGTTTTAATGTGCCGGAAAAAAATTGAAATTAAAATGTTTCCATCGCATTTTCAACTCTACCAAATAATGCATTTTACGACAAATTCCCACAATGCCGAATTAACATTCTGTCTGCATTTATAAAATTACACTGAAAAAATACGGTATGACATTTACTCGCATTAAAAACTGGATGGAAACATGGTTATTGTAGCCATTATTTGTTATCTAAAACTAACCCATTCCTAGACGCTAACTGCTTATGTGCCTATTGACGATAGTATCTTATGGTCGAGGGAGTTTTGTTAAGGTTTTGACACTCGTTCTGAACGTTAAAATGCATCGCATGTGGTACGGTTTTGGAAATATAAGTAACATATCTTTCATATCAGCGAGGAGGTAAAAAAAAAAGTTAAATTACTACCACCTTTTATAGGGTTAGTGTTCCCACACAGCCATATCTCCTTGTAACATTGCATGTTTACAGAAGACCTACGTGGCCGCATGTACTAATTAGCTATCTAGTGTGCTCCGAACACCTGTGTGTGTGTGTAAGCGTATCATCACGGATTGCAAAGGGAAATCCAGCTGCGAGCTGCCCATTGACGCAGGCCTACCAGACTAGCTAAAAGCCTTCTGAATGCGTGCTTCGAGGCAAGCAACACTGAACAATGCATGAGAGCACCAGCTGTTCTGGACGACTTTGATCATGCTCTCCGTAGCCGTTGTAAGACCTTTAAACAGGTTAACATTCACAAGGCCGCAGGGCATGCGCTGACCAGCTAGCAAGTATCTTCACTGACATTTTCAACGTCTCCCTGAACCAGTCTGAAATGCCTACATGTTTCAAGCAGACCACCATAGTCCCTGTGCCCAAGAAGGCCAAGGTAACCTGCCTATATGACTATTGCACCGTGGTACTCACATCTGTAGCCATGAAATGCTTTGAAAGGCTTGTCATGGCTAACATCAACACCATCATCCCAGACACCCTGGGCCCACAATTCACATACCGCCCCAACAGATCCACAGATAACACAATCTATATTGCACTTCACAATGCCCTTTCCCACCTGGACAAGAGAAACACCCATGTGATAATGCTGTTCATTGACTACAGCTCAGCCTTCAACACCATAGTGCCCGCTAAGCTAAGGACCCTGGGACGGACACCTCCCTCTGCATCTTGGCCTTCCTGACGGTTCACCCCCAGGTGGTGAGGGTAGGCAACAACCCATCGGCCAAGCTGATTTTCAACACAGGAGCCCCACAGGGGTGCATGCTTCGTCGAATCCTGTACTCCCTCTTCACCCATGACTGTGTTGCCGCGCACAACTCCAATACAATGTTTACCAACGACACGACTGGTAGGCATGATCACCAACATTGATGAGATAGCCAATAGGGAGGAGGTCAGAGACCTGGTGGTGTGTTGCCAGAACAACAGCCTCTCCCTCAACATCAGCAAGGAGCTGATCGTGGACTACAGGAAACGGAGGGCCGAGCTCACCCCATCCACATCAACAGGGCTGTAGTGGAGCAGGTTGAGAGCTTGAAATTCCTCTGTGTCCACATCCCTAAGGATCTATCATGGTCCACACACACCAACACAGTTATGACGAGTGCACGGCAATGCCACTTCCTCCTCAAGGAGGCTGAAAAGATTTGTCATAGGCCCTCAGATCCTCAGAATTCTAAAGCTGCACTTAAACCACTTGGTATGGCAACTGCTTGTCATCAACCACCAATGGCGCTATAGAGGGTAGTGCGTACTGCCCAGTACATCACTAGTAGAGGTCGACTGATTATGATTTTTCAACACCGATACCGATTATTGGAGGACCAAAAAAAGCCCATACTGATTAATCAGCCAATTTTTTTTTTACAACAATACTGAATGAACACTTATTTTAACTTAATATAATACATCAATAAAATCAATTTAGCCTCAAATAAATAATGAAACATGTTCAATTTGGTTTAAATAATACAAAAACAAAGTGTTGGAGAAGAAAGTAAAAGTGCAATATGTGCCATGTAAGAAAGCTAATGTTAGTGTTCAAATACTGGAGAGTTGAGACCAAATCACGGACGCTGGACAGAGTGGATTTCAGTTGTAACGAAAGACAGTTTTAATGAGTCAGAGATATCTTGTCCCGCAGTTTTACGTGCACGGACCTAGTTCACATAACTCGGCAAGGAGCCAGGTGAAAAAGAGGCCTATACAATGGTTACATACATTTTTATACATAGAATAAAGTAGGTGGAGTCTTGTCGTTTCGGTCTTCTTGACTGGTCGGAGGGTTGGAGGCGGGCCTTGCTCTAGCCAGAGCGGGCCCCATTGGTGCACAGCAAAAGTTCTTTGCTCTTGGGACCGGCCAGTTAGAGGGAGATGAGATGTGTGTTTATATAAGGAAGAGGGGGTCAGTCTTCTGGCTGGGTGTATGTGTTCTTACGACGGAATGTCTTTGTTTATATGAGCTATGTGTATGAATATTTATATAACACTAACGTTTAAGTTCCCTGCTCAGAACATGAGAACATATGAAATCTGGTGGTTCCTTTTAACACGAGTCTTCAATATTCCCAGGTAAAACATTTTAGGTTGTAGTTATTATAGGAATTATAGGACTATTTCTCTCTATACGATTTGTATTTCATATACCTTTGACTATTGGATGTTCTTATAGGCACTTTAGTATTGCCAGTGTAACAGTATAGCTTCCGTCCCTTGCCCTGCCTGGGCTCGAATCGGGAACACATCGACAACAGCCACCCTCGAAGCAGCGAGGGCCATGCAGAGCAAGGGGAATAACTACTCCAATTCTCAGAGCGAGTGATGTTTAAAATGCTATTAGCCTGCACCCCGCTAACTAGCTAGCCATTTCACATCGGTTACACCAGTCTAATCTCAGGAGTTGATAAGCTTGAAGTCAAAACCAGCTCAATGCTTGAAGCACAGTGAAGAGCTGCTGGCAAAACGCACTAAAGTGCTGTTTGAATGAATGCTTATGAGCCTGCTGGTGTCTACCATCGCTCAGTCAGACTGCTCTATCAAATCATAGACTTAATTATAACATAATAACACACAGAAATACGAGCCTTTGGTCATTAAAATGGTAGAATCCGGGAAACTTTAATTTCGAAAACAAAACGTTTATGCTTTCAGTGAAATGATTTATCTAACGGATGGCATCCCTAAGTCTAAATATTGCTGTTACATTGTACAACCTTCAATGTTATGTCATAATTATGTACAATTCTGGCAAATTATCTACGGCCTTTGTTAGGAATAAATGGACTTCACACAGTTTGCAATGAGCCATGCGGCCCAAACTGCTGCATATACTGCTTGCACGGAACGCAAGAGAAATGACACAATTTCCATAGTTATAAGAAATTCATGTTAGCAGGCAATATTAACTAAGTATGCAGGTTTAAATATATATACTTGTGTATTGATTTTAAAGAAAGGCATTGATGTTTATGGTTAGGTACATCGGTGCAACGACAGTGCTTTTTTGAATATGCGCTTGTTAAATCATCAAGTAGGCTGTGATTCAATGAGAAACTAACAGGCACCACATCGATTATATGCAACACAGGACACGCTAGATAAACTAGTAATATCATCAACCATGTGTAGTTAACTAGTGATTATGTTAAGATAAGTTTAATGTTAGCTAGCAACTTAGCTTGGCTTCTTGCTGCCCTCGCGTAACAGGTAGTCAGTCTGCCACGCAGGAGTGCAATGTAAGGCAGGTCTTTAGAGCGTTGGACTAGTGACCGGAATGTTGCAAAAACTAATGCCTGAGCTGACAAGGTAAAAATCTGTCGTTCTGCCCCTGAACAAGGCAGTTAACACCGTTCCTAGGCCGTCATTGAAAATAAGAATGTGTACTTAACGGACTTGCCTAGTTTAATAAAGGTGTAAAATAATATATATATAAAAAATACCAATTAACGATTGTTATGAAAACTTGAAATCGGCCCTAATTAATCGGTCGACCTCTAATCACTAGGGCCGAGATCCCTGTCATCACCCAGGATTTCTATGCCAACCGGTGTCAGAGGAAGTCCCTAAAAATTGTCAGCCTCTAGCCTCCCAAGTCGGACTGTTCTCCATGCTACCGCACGGCTGCTGCAGATCTACCTCAATTACATCGACTCGGTTATGGTACTCCGTGTATATAGCCAAGTTATCATTACTCATTTTGTGTTTATTTTTATGTGTTCTATTCAATCGCAAACCATTCACACAATGAAGTTATGACACAATAAACGTGCACAATTTGTTTTATAAAAAAAAATGTCTTTATTTAACCAGGTAGGCTAGTTCTCATTTGCAACTGCGACCTGGCCAAGATAAAGTGTAGCAAATCGACACATACAACAACAGAGTTACACATGGAATAAACCAAACACAGTCAATAATACAGTAGAACAAAAGAAAACAAAAAGTCTATATACAGTGAGTGCAAATGAGGTAAGTTAAGGAAATAAATAGGCCATGGTGGCGAAGTAATTATAATATAGCAATTAAACACTGGAATGGTAGATCGGCAGAAGATGAATGTGCAGGTAGAGATAATGGGGTGCAAAGGAGCTAAATAAATAAATAAATACCAGTATGGGGATGAGGTAGGTAGATAGATGAGCTATGTACAGGTGCAATGATCTGTAAGCTGCTCTGACAGCTGGTGCTTAAAGCTAGTGAGGGAGATGTGAGTCTCCAGCTTCAGAGATTTTTGCAATTCGTTCCAGTCATGGGCAGCAGAGAACTGGAAGGAAAGATGACCGAAGGAGGAATTGGCTTTGGGGTGACCAGTGAGATATACCTGCTAGAGCGCGTGCTACGAGAGGGTGCTTTTATGGTAACCAGTGAGCTGAGATAAGGTGGGGCTTTACCTAGCAGAGACTTAACCTGTAGCCAGTGGATTTGGCGACGAGTATGAAGCGAGGGCCAACCAACGAGAGCGTACAGGTCGCAATGGTGGGTAGTGTATGGGGCTTTGGTGACAAAACGGATGGCACTGTGATAGACTACATCCAGTTTGTTGAGTAGAGTGTTGGAGGCTATTTTATAGATGACATCACCGAAGTTGAGGATCGGGAGGATGGTCAGTTTTACGAGGGTGTGTTTGGCAGCAAGGGTGAAGGATGCTTTGTTGCGATAAAGGAAGCCGATTCTAAATTTAATTTTGGATTGGAGATATTTAATGTGAGTCTGGAAGGAGAGTTTACAGTCTAACCAGACACCCAGGTATTTGTAGTTGTCCACGTGTTCTAAGTCAGAGCTGTCCAGAGTAGTGATGCTGGACGGGCGAGCAGGTGCGGGCAGTGATCGATTGAATAGCATGCATTTAGTTTTACTTAACGTTTAAGAGCAGTTGGAGGCCACGGAAGGAGAGTTGTATGGCATTGAAGCTCAGCTGGAGGTTGGTTAACACAGTGTCCAAGGAGGGGCCAGAAGTATACAGAATGGTGTAGTCTGCATAGAGGTGGATCAGAGAATCACCAGCAGCAAGAGCAACATTGATGTATACAGAAAAGAGAGTCGGCCCGAGAATTGAACCCTTTGGCACACCCATAGAGACTGTCAGAGTTCCGGACAACAGTCCCCCAGAGTTCAGTGTGTCAAATCGATCAGAGAAGTAGTTGGTAAACCAGGCGAGGCAATCATTTGAGAAACCAAGGGTGTCGAGTCTGCCAATAAGAATGTTGTGATTGACAGAGTCGAAAGCCTTGGCCAGGTCGATGAATACGGCTGCACAGTAATGTCTCTTATCGATGGCGGTTATGATGTCGTTTAGAACCTTGAGCATGGCTGAGGTGCACCCATGACCAGCTCTGAAACCAGATTGCATAGCGGAGAAGGTATGGTGGGTTTCGAAATGGTCAGTAATCTGTTTAACTTTCGAAGACCTTAGAAAGACAGGGTAGGATATATATAGGTCTGTAGCAGTTCGGGTCTAGAGTGTCACCCCCTTTGAAGAGGGGGATGACCGCGGCAGCTTTCCAATCTTTGGGAATCTCAGACGATACGAAAGAGGTTGAACAGGCTAGTAATAGGGGTTGCAACAATTTCAGCAGATAATTTTAGAGGGGGTCCAGATTGTCTAGCCCGGCTGATTTGTAGGGATCCAGATTTTGCAGCTCTTTCAGAACATCAGCTATCTGGATTTGGGTAAAGGAGAAATGGTGGGGCTTTGGCGGGTTGCTGTGGAGGGTGCCGGGCAGTTGACCGGGGTAGGGGTAGCCAAGTGGAAAGCATGGCCAGCCGTAGAGAAATGCTTATTGAAATTCTCAATTATAGTGGATTTATCGGTGGTGACAGCTCGCTTCAGAGCAGTGGGCTGCTAGGAGGAGGTGCTCTTGTTCTCCATGGACTTTACAGTGTCCCAGAACTTTTTTGAGTTAGTACTACAGGATGCACATTTCTGTTTGAAAAAGCTTGCCTTAGCTTTTCTAACTGCCTGTGTATATTTGTTCCTAACTTCCCTGAAAAGTTGCATATCACGGGGGCTATTCGATGCTAATGCAGAACGCTACAGGATGTTTTTGTGCTGGTCAATGGTAGACAGGTCTGGAGGGAACCAAGGACTATATCTACTCCTAGTTCTACAGTTTTTGAGAGGGGCATGCTTATTTAAGATGGTGAGGAAGGCACTTTTAAAGATTAGCATCATCTACTGACAGGATGAGGTCAATGTCATTCCAGGCTACCCTGGCCAGGTCGATTAGAAAGGCCTGCTCGCAGAAATGTTTCAGGGAGCGTTTGACAGTGATGAGGGGTGGTCGTTTGGTCGCAGACCCATTACGGATGCAGGCAATGAGGCAGTGATAGCTGAGATCTTGATTGAAAACAGCAGAGGTGTATTTGGAGGGCGAGTTAGTTAGGATGACATCTATGAGGGTGCCCGTGTTTACTGATTTGGGGTTGTACCTGGTAGGTTCATTGATAATTTGTGTGAGATTGAGGGCATCAAGCTTAGTTTGTAGGGTGGCCGGGGTGTTAAGCATGTTCCAGTTTAGGTCACCTAGTAGCACGAGCTCAGAAGATAGATGGGGGGGGGCAATCAATTCACATATGGTATCGAGGGCACAGCTGGGGGCAGAGGGAGGTCCTATAGCAAGCGGCAACAGTGAGAGACTTGTTTCTGGAAAGGTGAATTTTTAGAAGTAGAAGCTCAAATTGTTTGGGTACAGACTTAGCCTGCAGAGTTCTGTATTACTATCTATCTTTGCAGTAGATTGCAACACCGCCCCCTTTGGCAGTTCTATCTTGGCAGAAAACGTTATAGTTAGCAATGGATAATTCAGGGTTTTTGGTGGTTTTCCTAAGCCAGGATTCAGACACGGCTAAGACATCTGGGTTGGCAGAGTGTGCTAAAGCAGTGAGTAAAAGAAACTTAGGGAGTAGGCTTCTAATGTTAACATGCATGAAACCAAGGCTTTTACGTTTACAGAAGTCAACAAATGAGAGCACCTGTGGGGTGGGAGTGGTGCTAGGCACTGCAGGACCTGGATTAACCTCCACATCACCAGAGGAACAGAGGAGAAGTAGGATATGGGTACGGCTAAAGACTATACAAACTGTCCGTCTAGCACGTTCAGAACAGAGAGTAAAAGGAGCAGGTTTCTGGGCACGATAGCATAGATTCAAGGCATAGTGTACAGACAAAGGTAAGGTAGGATGTGAGTACATTGGAGGTAAACCTAGGCATTGAGTAATGAAGAGAGAGAGATATAGTCTCTAGAGATGTTTAAACCAGGTCATGTCATCGCATATGTAGGAGGTGGAACAACATGGTTGGTTAAGGCATATTGAGCAGGGCTAGAGGCTCTACAGTGAAATAAGACAGTAATCACTAACCAGGACAGTAATGGACAAGGCATATTGATATTAGAGAGAGGCATGCGTAGCCAAGTGAACATATGGGTCCAGTGAGTGGTTGGGCTGGCTGTGGACACAGCGATTCAGACAGTTAGCAGGCCGATGCTAACAGTTAGTAGGCCGGGGCTAAACAAGCTAGCCGCTAGTAGACCGGGGCAAGCTAGCAGTTAGCAGACCGGGTTAGCAAGCAGTTAGCAGGGGCTAGCAGTTAGCAGACCGGGTTAGCAAGCAAGCAGTTAGCAAGGGCTAGCAGTTAGCAGACCGGGCAGGCAAGCTAGCAGTTAGCTGACTGGGTTAGCAAGCAAGCAGATAGCAGGGGCTAGAAAGTTTGCCTTTGGGGGACGTCACGATGGGGGTAAGTCTGTTTTTGCCTCTTCGTGCGGTGACGTCGATAGACCAGTCGTGGAATTAGTAGGGTTCCAAGTAGCTCTAGGTAGCTAGCAGGCCTAGCTGGTTAGCATAATGGGCCTTCAGCGGCGTCGCGCCTGAAGGGCCTGTTGGGAGTCCTCGGGCAGATTATGTCGGTATTCCAGTCCTTAGGGGATCTGCGGGGTTCCATGCCCCATACCGGCTGTAGAAGGGGTCCGGATATTGTAGCTCAGGAGTATACTTCGGTGGTAGCACAGGAGCCCTGGCCGGGCTAGCTTCAAGCTAATTGGTGCTTGCTCTGGGATGGAAACGCTAGCCAGGAGTAGTCATCCGGGATTGCGGTTAGCTAGTTGTGAAGATCCAGATGAAAATGTTCAGTTTGCGGTAGGAATCCGGGGATAAAAATAACAGGGCGTGGTAGAGCACATTCTGGAGAGAGAAGTTCATCTGGGCGCATGGTCAACCCGACGTCTGCATTGGCAATGCAGCATTTACGATGATACGACCTCCGCAGAAGTCAGGGCTTTCATGCTTCTTGCGCTTAGCGGAACAGCACAGAGCTGTCGTCAAGGTAGTCAGTCGGTTTGTGTTTTCTACCGCCAACCAATCATATCAATGCGGAGCTATACAGAGTCCTCCACATTGTTTCAAAATTTGGGAGGCGATGCGGTATGGAGCTTGATTTGGTCTCTGCATGCCTCTGGAGGCTTAGCAGTTGCATCACACCCTCCATATGGAACCTCTGACCACATTTTTGGATTAAGCATGAATTGCCTTTTAATCTAGGCGTCCGCAATGGGTTAGTTCACCGAGATGGGCGCCAATATATATGTTGCTGCTCAAATTAAAACAATCTTGGTTGACCAACAGCCTAACGACCAAACAATCTACCAGTCGACTAATTGGGGTCAGCCCTAATAAGTAGTCACTAGTCTGTTTGCTACACATTAACTTAAACTAAAATCTAAGTTTCATCTAGACACACTTCATGCAGTATGAAGGGTTCCCACGGGTCCCTGAAAGTTTGTGAATGAAAAAGTTTTTGAAAATAGACATGGGTCATTGAAAGTGCTTGAATTTATACATTTTGTGCAAGAATAGAAATTGAAGTTCTTTTAGTTTATTTTTAAACATTTTATGTCAGTGATAGGCTACGTTCTGCTGTCTGCGTGTGTGTCTCCCGCTGTCTGTGTATCCTTGTTTCACGCGCCACCTGCCTCAAGAATGCGACGGTCACGTGCGTGCATGAGTGATTGAAGTCGAATGGTGCAGGTTAAACAGTGGCAAGCAAGCGAGAAAGCTAACGATAAGCGAACCTTCAGCTATGCCTGGAAAATGTAAATTCCAGGACTCGTGGCTCACCAAAGACATTTACAAAGACTGGCTTGTTAAAGATCCGCGGGGCATCCATGTGGCCCAATACAGAGCCTGCAGCAAGTCAATAAAAGTTCACGCCATGGGCGACGCAGATGTGATGAGCCATGCTGCTGGAGAATCACACAGGACGGCACTCTGCAAGTTAAAAGCAGGTAGGTCCTACCCCTGGTAACATGTAGAAAGGAATACAACAACTTACTTAGTTAGTTACTAACGTTAATTAGTTAGCTAGATTATTCGGTCTCTTTGTGGTTAGGTATATAAACTTTAACGCTACATAATTATTCGATAAAATTAACTTTTGCTATGTTGTTAGCTAACGTTATCTAGATGTCTGTCAGTTCTCTCACAGAATCACACCTGTCAATATAGTGCTAGCAAGCAAACGTTAGCTAAGTATAAACTGTCACCTGTAACATGAACTTATTTTTAAGAATGTTATGTTTGTTTTCATATTTCATATTCTCTCTCTGTGACACACACACGTTAACACACAGGCTAAAAAAATATATTGATTTTAAACACTTATTTATGTTTCTACTCTTAGGTGTGCCGTTCTCAGAGACGTTCCCAGACTGTGCAATAGCCAAGACCTTCGCATGCGGGCCAACAAAGTCCAGCTATGTGTGCACACATGGCTTGGCTCCTCATTTCAAGCACTTGTCTAAAAAACTGTCTGCTGGGGAGGAGGACTATGTACTTCACTTTGATGAGAGCCTTAACAGAAAAAAACAGTCAAAGCAGTGTGACCTTCACGTCCGTTTATGGGATGAGGAAAGTTGTGACGAGGTTTTACGATTCTAAATTTATGGGACATGCGACTGCGTTGGACCTTAAAGCGGTCTATGAGAAGAGCACCGAAGATATACCAAAGAAAAACATGGTTCAGATCTCCATGGATGAACCAAATGTAAATTGGTCATTTTACTCAAAGGTTGAGAAGCCCCGTGAGAATAAAATAGTCCTACACCTTATAAACATGGTTGCGGTCTCCATATTGTACATGGAGCATTTCAGAAGGGAGTGGAAGAAACGGAGTGGAAAGTCGACAGTGTACTGCATGCTATGTACCACCTTTTGAAGGGTACTCCAGCCCGTAGGGAGGACTACTTTAACATCATTGGATCATTAGTTCCCTAAATGCCACTTAAGTTTTGCATGATACGGTGGGTTGAAAATGCGCCTGTGCTTGAAAGCGCTTTAGAGTATTTAGCCCATATGGCAACATATGTGAAGGATGTAGAGAAGAGATGTCCAAATCCAGGCACAAAGTCCTTTGAGGTGATTGAGGAGGCTTAAGGACCCTCTCATGACAGCAAAACTGAATTTCATCTTGTCAGTGAGCAAAGAAGTGACACCATTCCTCACATGCTACCAGCCCGATAAGCCCATGGTGCCATTTCTCTCTACAGACTTGATCAACCTGCTTAAGAGCTTGATGAGCAGATTCATTAAGCCAGACCTCATGAAAGAAGCGAAAACCCCTCAAAAACCTTTTGATGTCGAGGTGACCCAGTCATCCAATCACATCGACTCCTCACAGGTCGACTTGGGCTTTGTTACTCGAAGAATTGTGAGAGACTTGTCCGCAGGGAAGAAAATATTGGACTTCAAAATCTCTTGCAAGAAGTGTAGTTATTTTTTTTTTAACCTTTATTTAACTAGGCAAATCAGTTAAGAACAAATTCTTATTTTCAATGACAGCCTGGGTTAACTGCAGAATGACATTTGTACCTTGTCAGCTCAGGGATTTGAACTTGCAACCTTTCGGTTACTAGTCCAATGCTCTAACCACTAGGCTACCCTGCCACCCTAATGTATGCTCACAACTGTTAACAAACTCTTTGAGAAATCTCCATTGAAGTGATCTCTGGTCTCGCATCTTTCTTTCTTGGATCCAAGGGAAATGGCAGGGCACAAATGGAAAAATGCTGTGTACAGCAAAGTTGAAGAAGGCCCTGATCTACCTTGTAAATAGTCATTGGGTGAAGGAAGGAGATTGTGATGATGACATTCGACAATACTCATGTTTTATTGATGACATTGTCCAGGCCCAACACTGTTTGTAAACTTTGATCCTGTCCAAGACAGCATGGACACATTTTTACATGAGTAATGTCAAAGAGCTCAGAAATCTGTGGAGATTTTGCCACCAACTCCTCTTACTGTCACACGGGCAAGCCTCAGTAGAGTGTGGATTCTCCAGCAATTGGCAGATTGAAGTGTAGAACTTGAAGGAAGATTCATACGTAGCACAGCGATGTAAAAATGTGTGCATTGACAGACCGCTGCAGATGTCAGTGGCATCTGCAAGGCAGAGGTATGTGACACATCAAGAAGAACAGAGACAGAGAAGAATGGAGGAGCAAAAAAACAAAGAAAATACCTTTATAGGTGAACTTAAAAGGGAAGAAAAGAAGACTGACATGGCATAAATGCTCCCAAGACCCCAGCAGACAAATTTGCACTCAAAGCGGAGAGCACAGGCAACCTCACTCTTATTGCCAAGTCCAATAGCCTGAGAAAGGGTGTTAAAGATAAGTGCACAAATAGCTGAAATAGAAACACTACTCAACGAAAAAGTGAATGACCTGAAAAGCAAATGAAGGGGCATAGCAGCAAAAAGCAAGGGTTGGGCACTGGTTTAACAGTTTGAGAAAATACTCAATGAGCAAGTGCTAAAAAATAAAATAAAAAAGCAAATGAACCAAAAAGGCCAACAACCCCAGAACACAATGGTTGGGCAAATGTTTTATTTATTTTTATCCAATTAATATATCTAATCTTTTGTTGCAAAATATTTTATTTATGGTCATGTGTTTTTGTTTATCTATTCATTTGGTCATGGTCATGGAAAAAAAGGTTGTTTTTGCTCTGCGACATGTTTTATGTGGTGAAGCTGGTGCTAATGAAATAAACGAGGAGTTACTTAGCTCTTCAACTCGTAAATAAGTCAGTCTTTATCGCTCAACTTACACAATATATTGTTTTGCTGTGCTGTTAGAGAAGGCAAGAGACCACTTAGTCTGCCATCACTGTAACGCAGCACAATTGAGAAGTTTTCACACATTCAAGCCTCTCTTTTTAATTGTTGTCTGTGAGCTTCTATAAAGCCTGCTAGTTCTCATTATAAAAATGATCAGTGTTGTAACTAACCTTGATCCACATCTCAAACTATGCCATGTTGGGTCCTTGAATTTGAGGGAATTGGGACTGGAAAGTCCTTGAATTAGGTGTAGGAACCCTGAGTATGTTATAAGCTAGATTTGCATAGGTATTCCTCAAGTACAACTGTGTTATAGTACTAAAATTGAATGTGAGGTTCAACAGACCATTTTTGTCACAGACTATGATTCTTTGTCATTTCAGCAAGCCATGACACCCATCATCTCAGATTGTTCTGAAATGATTTCTGAAGTTAGAAACATGAGAGAAGCATTCCTGCAACATTGTTGTTGAAATATAATTTGAGATTTGAAGCTAATTGATTGCACCCAAGTTGTCCCTTTTTTAAAAATTAGGATTCACATAATATTCCATAAATATAGTAGCTAACATCCGATTTGGACCAAACATCATCCTACCAATGACATGAGGAATCCAAATAAATGGTCAAAAGCCATCCACTGACCCCCGACACCACACCAAGCCCACCCCAACGGCCAGTGTACATAATCAGTTCTCTATGTCTGACAAGTTGTCAAGGTATGATCACAAATATCCTACCAACGGGACATAAACTGTAATATTACTATATCGTGGCTGAATGACGACATTGATAACATTCAGCTGGCGGGATATACGCTGCATCAGCTAGACAGAACAGCACACTCCGGTAAGACGGGTTGGTCTATGTATATTTGTAAACAAAAGCTGGTGCACGAAATCTAAGGAAGTCTCTAGATTTTGCTCACCTGAAGTAGAGTATCTAATGATAAGCTGTAAACCACACTATTTGCCAGGAGAGTTTATCTATATTTTTTTGTGGCTGTTTATTTACCACCACAGACGGATGCTGGCACTAAGACCGCATTCAATGAGCTGTATACGGCCATAAGGAAACAGGAAAATGCTCATCCTGACGCAGCGCTCCTAATGGCCGGGGACTTTAATGCAGGGAAACTTAAATCCGTCTTCCTTAATTTTTATTAGCATGTTAAATGTGCAACCAGAGGAAAAAAAAACTCTAGACCACCTTTTACACCACACACAGAGACGCATACAAAGCTCTCCCTCGCCCCCCATTTGTTAAGTCTGACCATAATTCCATCCTCCTGCTTGCAAGCAAAAACTAAAGCGGGGCGCACCAGGTCAATAAAGTGGTCAGATCCTGCAGATGCTAAGCTACAGGACTGTTTTGCTAGCATAGACTGGAATATGTTCCGCAATTCCTCTACCATTGAGGAGTACACCACATCAGTCACTGGCTTCATCAATAAGAAACCATGGATTACAGGCAACATCCGCACTGAGCTAAAGGCTTGAGCTGCCACCTTCAAGGAGCGGGACTCTAACCTGGGCGCTTATAAGAAATCCTGCTACACCTTCAGACGAACAATCAAACAGGCAAAGCGCCAATACAGGACTAAGATTGAATTGTACTACACCGGCTTCGACGCTCTTCCGATGTGGCAGGGCCTGCAAACTATTACACACTACAAAGGGAAGCACAGCCGCGAGCTGCCCAGTGACACGAGCCTACCAGACGAGCTAAATCGCTTCTATGCTCGCTTCAAGGCAAGTAACACTGACACATGCATGAGAGCATTAGCTGTTCTGGACGACTGTGTGATCAGTCAGGTGTCTGATTGTTCCTGATTGAGTTTGTTATACCAACATGTTTCAAGCGGACCACCATAGTCCCTGTACCCAAGAACACAAAGGTAACCTGCCTAAATGACTACAGACTCGTAGCACTCAAGTCCATAGCCATGAAGTGCTTTGAAAGGCTAGTCATGGCTCACATTAACACCATAATCCCAGAAACCCTAAACCTACTCCAATTTTCATACTGCTCAAACAGATCCACAGGTGATGCAATCTCTATTGCAGTCCACACTGCCCTTTCCCACATGGACAAAAGGAACTCCTACGTGAGAATGCTACTCATTGACCACAGCTCAGCGTTCAACGCCATAGTGCCCTCAAAGCTCATCACTAAGTTGAGGATCCTGGGACTAAACATCTCCCTCTACAACTGGATCCTAGACTACCTGACGGGCCGCCCACAGGTGGTAAGGGTTGGTAACAACACATCTGCCACGCTGATCCTCAACACGAGTCCCTCGGGTGTGTGCTCAGTCCCCTCCTGTACTCCCTGTTCACCCACGACTGCATGGCCAGGCGCGACTCCAACACTATCATTACATTTGCAGACGACACAACAGTGGTAGGCCTGACAGACGAGACAGCCTACAGGGAGGTCAGAGACCTGGCCGGGTGGTGCCAGAATAACAACCTATCCTTCAACGTAATCAAGGAAAAGGAGATGATTGTGGACTACAGGAAAAGGACCGAGCACGCCCCCATTCTCATCAACAGGGCTGTAGTGGAGCAGGTTGAGAGCTTTACGTTCCTTGGTGTCCACATCACCAACAAACTAACATGGTCCAAACACACAAGTCGTGAAGGGGGCATGACAAAGCCCATTCCCCCTCAGGAAACTAAAATGATTTGGCATGGGTCCTCAGATCCTCAAAAGGTTATATCACTGCCTGGTACGGCAACTGCTCAGCCTCTGACCGCAAGGCACTACAGAGGGTCATGCGTACGGCCCAGTACATCACTGGGGCTAAGCTGCCTGCCATCTAGAACCTCTATACCAGGCGGTGTCAGAGGAAGGCACAAAGAAATGACTCCAGCCACCCCAGTCATAGACTGTTCTCTCTGCTACAGCACGGCAAGCGGAACCGGAGCGCCAAGTCTAGGACCAAAAGGCTTCTCAACAGCACATACCTCTAAGCCATAAGACTTCTGAACAGCTAATCAAATGGATACCCGGACTATGCATTGTGTCCCGCCACCATTTTTAAAAATGTTTTTATTTTATTTGTATTTCTTTACTTATCTATTGTTTACCTAATACTTTTTTTACTTAACTGCACTGTTGGTTAATGGCTTGTAAGTAAGCATTTCACTGTAAGGTCTATGTGACGTCACTGGCCGCGGGCAGGATTTGGTACTTTAACACACGCACACATTCATCACTCCCTGCTCCGTTATAAGATAAGTTAACAATGTGGGTCGACACACAAATTAACTTCTGTCTTAGTACATACATTTCACACTTGTCAGTGTTCATATTTAATATAAGCAATATTTATTATACTTATATATGTTGTGGAAGAGCGCGTTGTTTGTTTGTTCTATTCCTCTCTATCTCTAGCTTCCGGGTATGCTGGATAAGGACCCGAGCTAAGGGAATTGGGCTGACTTTGTAGTGCCTGTCCCGAATGGTTCATTCATGTAAATGGGCATATTGAAAGACAGTCAGCAGTGATGTAATTTTGACATCCTCCTCCCTCATGTGGTACCCTTCCTGTAGGCTCATCCTGACATGACCCTCCAGCATGACAATGCCACCAGCCATGCTGCTCGTTCTGTGCATGATTCCTGCAAGACCGGAATGTCAGTGTTCTGCCATGGCCAGCAAAGAGCCAGGATCTCAATCCCATTGAGCACGTCCGGGACTTGTTGGATCGGAGGGTGAGGGCTATCCAGTCTGTTGGATAGCCCAGTCTGTTGGATAGCCCTTGTTGGATTGGAGGGTGAGGGTGCTATCCAGTCTGCTGTTAACTGGATAGCAGCATTCTCAGTTCTGTGATATCTACAGACTCCGGAGTTGCAGTTGTTCCATTTCACGATGTGATTTGCGAGCCACACATTCTACATGATGTGAGCCAGCTAGGTAGGCTACAATGGACAAAAAGTTCAACGCATCTCGCTTGGGTACAATATTGTGTTTCACTCATGCTTTATAGACCTAACTAGACCTACCGTATCAGGGTACCCAAACATAAGATACAGGATCAGATATGTGAATGCGCTCTAAGCCATTTTACGTTGGCAAACGACATGTTTTGCAGAATGATAACAATAGCGAAGCTCAAAACAACCTGAAAGTAGCTAGTTGTTAACCCTATACCAAAACACACACGTGCGAAGCTGGCTAGGTACCAAGAAAACTTTTAGCTAACATAAGCAAAATAACAACAGACAGTGTTCCCCCTTTCATCAGTGATGCTACTGTATTAGCTAGCTAGCTTTGTAGCATACCATCTCTCTCAGAAAGTATCGCTTGTGTTCAACAAAATGGATTATAATGTTGCGGATAAAGTTTTGTATGGCACAATTTCATGTGTACAACATCTAAAGATCTGCTTCACGATACTGAGAGCTTTGCCTTTTGTAAAAGGACGTATTTGGGTGTTGGCGCCTTTGTTCATGTTTTTTGGATGGCCTGGAACTCCAGAATGAGGCTCAGGAAGTTTGAGTAAGTTTATCAAAAACAAGTGAAATTGCAACAACAACTGTCTGGAACCTTCTTTAACCTCTCTGGGGTAGGTGGGACGCTTGCGTCCCACATGGCCAATAGCCAGGGAAAATGCAGAGCGCCAAATTCAAATACATTGCTATAAAAATCTAACTTTCATTAAATTACACTTTCCCAAGATAGCAAATTAAAGCTACACTCGTTGTGAATCCAGCCAACATGTCAGATTTCAAAAAGGCTTTTCGGCGAAAGCATAAGATGCTATTATCTGATGATAGCACAACAGTTAACAATGAGAGCGTAGCATTGCACCTCTATCAAAATGTACACATGAAGTGATGTTCGTTCTGAGCTAAGGTACTTCTTCATTACTCAAAGGAAAAACCTCAACCAATTTCTATAAACTGGTGACATCCAGTGGAAGCGGTAGGAACTGCAGGAAAGTCAATTAGAATTCTGGATTCCCCATGAAAACATATTGAAAAGACAGTGACTTCAAAAAAATTAATCTGAATGGTTTGTCCTCGGGGTTTCGCCTGCCAAATAAGTTCTGTTATACTCACAGACATGATTCAAACAGTTTTAGAAACTTCAGAGTGTTTTCTATCCAATACTATCCAATACTGCATATATTAGGATCTGGGACAGAGTATGAGGCAGTTCAGTTTGGGCACTCTATTTATCCAAAAGTGAAAATGCTGCCCCCTACCCCAAACAGGATAACATGCCATTTTCATGAACAAATACAGGTTAGAGTCCTGAATAGTAAAATTCTCATTTTAATGGAGCAGATGGTGCTTGTTTGGCCAAGAAAATTACCTTGCTCCACAGCATCAGCAATTCCAATCCAGTACTTATAGTAGCAAACTACAATTCAAGAACTCTGCCAGAAACCCACAGCTTCCATCACTTTGTACGACTCTCCAAAAGCCTTGTGGATACAAAGAGTTTTCAAATACACAGATAATGCTATGAAATTTGACTTTGACCATGGGAAACCTATTGATGAGCAGACAAGGGTGAATATGCGTGTATCTGATATTCTAGTGTTGCTGCTATGATGATGATAACTGGATTGCCAGCAGCATACCACCTTGCATACCACTGCTGGCTTGCTTCTGAAGTTAAGCAGGGTTGGTCCTGGTCAGTCCTTGGATGGGAGACCAGATGCTCCTGGAAGTGGTGTTGGAGGGCCAGTAGGAGGCACTCTTTCCTCTGGTCTAAAAAATATCCCAATGCCCCAGGGCAGTAATTGGGGACACTGTCCTGGCTAAATTCCTAATCTGGCCCTCAAACCATCACGGTCACCTAATAATCCCCAGTTTACAATTGGCTCATTCATCCCCCTCCTCTCCCCTGTAACTATTCCCCAGGTCGTTGCTGCAAATGAGAATGTGTTCTCAGTCAACTTACCTGGTAAAATAACAGATAAATATAAAAATAAAAATTGGAATAGCCAATTTTGTGGATGATGAAAACATGGACGTAAATGTGAAATTCATGCATCCAAGTTATCCAGCGAGACAATTTTCTTGGCCAAACAGAGAGGACATATGCTTGTTTTTGGTGCAGAACATCTGCACCGTTAAGGAACAAACCACTGCAACTGGTTGCCAATATCAATTTGGATGTAGCGACATCACTGCAATAGATGCACTGAGCAAAGAAAGAATGAAATGAGGAATGAGTAGTCCTCAAGGCAATTTTTTGGTTTTATATGCTTTTTATTTGATGTATGTTCTAACTTAAATCATCATTTGAAGGTTCAGTCTTAAATTAACATTGAGGGTGTGGGGGACATTCATTAGCACCATCTTGTGATCAGAACCTGGTAATATGCTGTTGTATGATGGTACTTAAAAAATTCAATGACTCATTTCTCTGAACGGGGGAACATGGCCATCACCAAGTTCACTGAGAATACATTACATGGGTATGAAGAAAGAAACAATACTCCTAGTCGCAGCGTCATAGTACTCGTCAGACAGAGAACTGATGCTGTATACTTGCCGTTGGGGTGGGCTTGGTTTAGTTTGGGGTCAGTGGTTGGCTTTTGACACTTTATTTGGGTTCCTCACGTAATAATTGCTGTTAAGAGGTCTGGTTCAAATCAGATGTTGGTTACTATATTTATTGAATATTCTATCAATTGAAATGGCCAATTTTGGTGCAATCAATTAGCTTAATTTCTCAGAGTTCAAATTGTCTTTAAATAATGTTTAAAAAAAACAATCTGAGATGGTGAGTGATGAAATCTTATTTTTGTGCTTTTTGAGACCTGCCTCAATGTCCTTCTCTTGGTCCATCAGGTGTTGTGGAGGGCGCGGTCCATTCAACAAGGAGCTGTGGACACCAGCAGGCAGGATGGAGGAGAAGAAACGCAACATCCGGATCATTGAATGGGAGGACCTGGACAAGAAAAAGTTCTACTCCCTGGGTGTGTTCATGACCATGACCACCAGGGCCACAGTCTACCCGTTCACCCTCATCCGCACCCGGCTGCAGGTGCAGAAGGGCAAGTCCCTCTACACAGGCACCTTTGACGCCTTCTACAAGATCCTGAAGGCGGAGGGCCCGCGAGGCCTCTACCGAGGCTTTATGGTTAACACCTTCACCTTGATCTCAGGCCAGGCCTACATCACCACCTATGAACTGGTAAGGAAGTACGTGTCCCAATATTCCAGCAATAACACAGTGAAGTCTCTGTGGGCAGGGGGAGCGGCGTCCCTGGTGGCCCAGACCATCACTGTGCCCATAGATATGGTCTCTCAGCAGCTCATGATGCAAGGCCAGGTGGGACACCTGAGCCGCTTCAAGGTCAAACCCAAAATAATGATGGCGACATCCAAGAGCAAAGTGACTTTCGGACAAACCAGGGACATTGTGGTGCAGATATGCGCCGCTGATGGTTTCCGGGGATTTTACCGGGGATACGTGGCATCCCTCCTCACCTACATCCCCAATAGCGCAGTGTGGTGGCCTTTTTATCATTTTTATGCAGGTAGGCGACTCTACCTGCCACGGCAGGCAGATACTAAGCAAGCAGTACTAGATTTTAGCTAGGTTTTGTATGATACTACATGACATGGGCAATTCTAAAGCTGCTTGAAATGCATCTGATATGTTTTTGCGCCTTACATTTTCACTATGTTCATGTTTACAGAGAACCTTTCCAAACTAGCCCCCAGTGATTGTCCTCACCTGCTTCTGCAGGCTATCGCTGGGCCAATGGCAGCAGCCACAGCCTCCACCATCACCAATCCCATGGATGTTGTGCGGGCCAGAGTGCAGGTAAAACCACAAGTATATTGCTTTGTCTGTACACAATCCTGGTTATGGTTTAACTGAATGAAGAGTGACACATTCATATTCAGTGTTATTGTCTTAGTTAATCCTTTTTGTAATCACTGGTGACATGGTTTACAAACCATTTCAAGTTTACCATACCAGACCCTCGTTTTGGATATACAATGCATTTGGAAAGTATTCAGACCCTTTCTCCACATTTTGTCACTTTACAGCCTTATTCTAAAATGGATTAAATAAAAAACTACACAATATCCCATAATGACAAAGCGAAAACAGGTTTATAGACTATTTGGCACATTTATAAAAAATAAAAAACAGATGCCTTATTTACTTAAGTATTCAGACCCTTTTCTATGATAGTTGAAATTGGTGCATTGATTGGAAAGGCACACACCTGTCTAGATCCTTGATGAAAACCTGCTCCAGAGCGCTCAGAACCTCAGACTGGGGTGAAGGTTCACCTTCCAACAGGACAATGACCCTAAGCACACAGCCAAGACAACGCAGGAGTGGCTTCGGGACAAGCCTCTGTATGTCCTTGAGTGGCCCGGACTTGAACCTGATCGAACATCTCTGGAGAGACCTGAAAATAGCTGTGCAGTGACGCTCCCCATCCAACCTGACAGAGCTTGAAAGGATCTGCAGAGAGGAATGGGAGAAACTCCCAAAATATGTGCCGAGCTTGTAGCGTCATACCCAAGAAGACTCGAGGCTGTAATCACTGCCAAAGGTGTTTCAACTGAGTAAATGGTCTGAATACTTAAGTAAATGTGACGTTTTTTATTTGTAATACATTTGCAAACATTTCCGAAAGCCAGTTTCTGCTTTGTCATAATGGGGTATTGTGCGTAGATTGATAAAAAAAACAATGTAATACATTTTACAATAAGGCTGTAATGTAACAAAATGTGGAAAAAGTCCAGAGGTGTGAATACTTTCCAAATGCACTGTATTTTAGGGGTATATACTGTTCAAGGCACTTGAGTTTAATTCACTATATTTTACAAAGCAGGTTCAAGGGGTTTTCAGGCCAACTTTTACACACATGGATTTTTCAGGGGATATTTGAACGTTCATAAGAATGATTTGCCTAGCTTAAATACATAGCCAGAAAAATTCCCATGTTGACCAAGAAACAACGGAGTCGGCATTTGTCAAGACTCTAAAGGGACTCCTCATTTGTCTTTCTACCTCGATCCATCTATTTCTCTATGAACTCTAAAGGTATTTTTTTTGAGTGATATCAACCTTTCTCACTGTGGCTCCTAAGGTGGAGGGCAGGTCATCGGTCATTGCAACCTTCAAGCAGCTGCTGGCAGAGGAAGGACCCTGGGGGATGACTAAAGGGTTGTCTGCCCGCATTATCTCCTCCACCCCCACGGCCGTGGTCATCGTGGTGGGCTACGAGACCCTCAAGAGACTGAGCCTGCGGCCTGAGCTGGTCAACTCTAGACACTGGTAAATACCAGAGGGACAACCAGGGACAGACCCGGGCTAGACTGGGCCAGGTAGCCAGGGACACTGTCAAACACAGACAAAACATACCTGGCTACCTGGTCTCCCATATTGCCGATTCGGTTTGCCTTTGAAAAAACGGTTGCCTTTTTTATGTTTTAATGTGAGGTTGGTGGATTTTATCATGCTGTTTGGGCAGAGGAATTATGATTCATACCGTTTTGTTTTCAGGGAATACAACTGTAGATATTGGAACTTGTCAATTAGAGGTATGGAGAAAAATGTGTGCGTTGTTGCAGCAGAGTAAGCAAATTAAAGTGTAATAAGGAGAGTCGTTTAATTTACCAATTATAAGGCTTGGTAAATTTGACACTGGGTTAAACTGGTTTTCAAAATGGACTCTCACAAACCCTCTGTTGCCCTTAAAAAATTGTGTTTGTTAACTTTAAATGGTACATGTTTGTCAGCTTTGTATTGTTCATGTATTCACCCAATGGTTGCGTTTCACTGGCAAAGGTAATGTAGACAACCCTGCTGAAAGCCTGTCAACAGGGCAGGTTATTACATTCAACAAACAAGTTCTCTTCCTTTGGTGAGAAAGGACCAGGGCTATGTTGAATAAGAGCAGAACTGCTCTCTAGTACCCTTTTTCTCTGAATATGATTTGTGTAAAGCAAGTTATTCAAAGTAGGCTTGGGAAACACTATGGCATGGTGTTGAGGAAGCACCAGTAATTTTACATCTCAATTTAAAAACAGTACGACCTATTCCTGCCCTCAATGCTTGTGGACTGTTGGGAATAGTACACTATATACAAAAGTATGTGGACACCCTTTCAAATTAGTGGATTGGGCTAGTTCAGCTATACCAGTTGCTGACAGGTGTATCAAATTGAGCACACAGCCATGCAATCTCCATAGACAAACATTGGCAGTAGAATTGCCTGAAGAGCTCAATGACCTTCAACGTGGTACTGTCATAAGATGCCCCCTTAAATGTCTACCCTGCTTAACTGTAAGTGCTGTGAGTGTGAGGTGGAAACATCTAGGAGCAACAACAGCTCAGCCGCAAAGTGGTAAGCCATACAAGCTTACAGAATGGGACCGCTGAAGTGCATAGCGTGTAAAAAATAATCTGTCCTCGGCTGCAACACACTATCAAGTTCCATGCTGCCTCTGGAAGCAACAAAATAACTTAGGCTTCTGTGCGGGTGCCCATTTTTATTTTTTTTACCTTTATTTAACTAGGCAAGTCAGTTAAGATTCTTATTTTCAATGACGGCCTAGGAACAGAACATTTCATGAAGCTCCAGACTAAGATCACCATGCGCAATGCCAAGCAGGAGCGATGTAAAGCTTGCCGCCATTGGACTCTGGAGCAGTGGAAATGCTTCACCATCTGGCAGTCCGATGGATGAGTCTGGGTTTGGAGGATGCCAGGAAAACGCTACTTGCCCGAATGCATAGTGGCAACTGTAAAGTTTGGTGGAATCCCCACAGAAATGTTCCAACATCTAGTGCAAAGTCTTCCCAGAGTGGAGGCCGTTACAGCCGGAAAGGGGGGTACAAACTCCATATGAATGTCCATGATTTTGAAATGAGATGTTCAACAAGCAGGTGTCCACATACTTTTGATCATGGCGAGGCAGCCATTTTAGGAGTCCATTGTCCTGAAACATGCCACAATAAAATGCTATATGAAGTGTTTCTTGGCCAAAATTAAATTTAGCAATTTGATTAATGGTTTCTAAATGTACTACATACATTTCATGGAGGTTGTGTTTTGAATATTTCCTTTTTCTGTAAGTTGTAGACTGAACTGTTGCACTTCATTGATTTTAGTTCATGAAATTAACCTTGTTTGTAAGCATTCACGCATTATGAATTTGCCCATCTGCTCATACCTTCCACATATGAGTGGTGATATTTGGCACTATGCTCAGTTGTGAAGTATACCCATGTTAACTGGATAGGGTGTTCTGATTTCTTCAATGAGTTTCAATTAGCAACAATTTCAGATCACAACTGTGTTTTGGATAAATAAAGTAAATAGATTTGCACAAGTTATTTTAACTTGATGGAAAATGTCAAATACAAATCTAAGTTTCTCCTAATGCTTAGCAAAAAATCATAACTCATGAATTTGAATTGCAAGGTCATTGACAGTTTGTACAATAAATTGGACTTCACACTTTCAGGAACAGGCCTACTTATGTAACAACCCTAGTGTGCCTGAAGCTGATTTGATCCTCAATGTTACACCAATTGCCGTTATCCCCTAGATTTATCGTCGCCGCCACTCCTTAAAAGAAACATTTGGGATGGTAACGTTTGTGTAAAATTGACTAAAATCAGTATGTACAAAAGATAATGGACATATTTTAAAATAAGATCTTTGAGAACTAATCACCAAAATAAAGAGGTGTAAGGGAGAATAAAAGTACAAATGTCATGGTATGGAGCCCCCATTGACTCAAACATAACAAAATCAATCAAGAAACATAACACTGCATAAGTGATGACAATATGTAGAATTGCAGGAAATTAACTTACGTTTTGTCTGCACCCTAAACTTTCAGCCTGCCAAATTGCCATCTAATACCAATTTTCTTCTTCTAGTAAAAACCTTGTAGTGCCAACGTATATTAGCATTTCATACTTTGGGGGTTTTCAATGAGGTAAATGCGGATGGGAAACCCCATGCTTCAGCATCAGTTGGGGATACATTTAATCATCTTTTTTTTAAATTAATTCTACAAAAATATAATCTCATGGGGCTGCATGCCCCCAGGTAAAGGAAAAAAAATCCTAGGGGAAACTTCTGTGCCACCTTGACATGGGCAGTTGGGCAAAAGTCCCCTTAATGTGAACCCATTTTCCTTCTCTACGACAGGCATGGCAAAGTGCAAATGTGTCCATTACGTTGCAGTTTTCTTAAAACACTTTGGAATAGGAATTAATTCTATATGCAGTACTGATTTTTGGTCACAGGATGGAGCACTGGTTTGCAAGACCTTCTTGAGCATGGTGTGTAATGTAATAGGATAACTAACTGTAGCCTTGGTGCCAGCCTGAGATGGAAGTTCATTTCATGCTGATTGAAATGTGTGCTTCCTCACTTTTCACAGAAATCCTGTGTACAGTAATTGTTTTTCTAAACATAACTGCCTGCGAAACATCTGCTGTATTTTAATTTGCGGGGACATTCACTTAAATCCACAAATGACTAGGTTACCATTCTGAAAATGTTGAAAAGTTATTTGAATAAATCAGGCACGGGTAGGAAGGAACATTAACTCAAATTAGTTGGGGAAATGAAATTACAAAAAAATCATTTATTTTGAGGGAGGGTAAGGTACAGTGAAGTGCAAAATAATCAATGACATTGAACCCCCACAATCATTGTTTGATTGCAGTTTAGCTCTGGCTCAGTGGGGCAACCATGGGCTGTTCTGACTGAGCTAGGCCATAGGTGCATCTCAACAGTCTAAATGGACTTCCTCTCCTCACCTTCCATCTCAATGAGAAGAAGCAGGGCTTGTGAATGTGAATTTTCAAATCAGTGCAGCTGAGAGGAAGGAGGGCAAGTCAGAATATTGAGCTGCACCATAAGTAGGATGAGCCAGGCAAGATAAGCTGTGGTACTCTTACTAGAGCGCCAGTATTTAGGCTGCCTGGTCTGCAGCTGGGAGAGGTGGTAGGAATAAGAGCTGGTGCATCACATGGGACAATCATAGATATGGATGGCCCTGTCATCTCCAACAGATACGATCTTAGAACCTGTGCCGTTGTATTTCACACTCCACACCTGGGGGGGGGGGGGGGAAGCAGACGACAAGACTTGAACAACATGCAAGATAGCAGTTAAGTGTAAAAACAGTGGCAGAGTTGGAAAAACACATGTCACTTAAAATACTCTGTAGGCATTTCGAAACCAATTCAGAATGCAGGTGTACGACTGTACCATCAAATGTAGTCAGAAAAGATTTCAAATATTACTATTCTGTAAAAAAAAAAAAAAAAAAAAGAATGCACCCTTTGAAATGATTAAATGATGGTGGGACAACCATGTGATGTTCTTTCATCAATAATCCATTCGACCTCTGAAAAGCAAGAAGAGCTCCTCTGTCTATTGTGACCAGTCGGACGAGAGATACTGCTACAAAAGAGAGATGATTTTAAAAATCAGCTGCATTTGTCCATATTATTCTCTTGACTTCCTAGCAGCTTTCATTCAGACAAGAGGCTATAAATGGAAAGCAGACCAGACACTCAACTGCCTCTGATCTCTCCTCAGAGCAAAGTCTGTAAATTTGGAGATTTCTTCCAGAGAAGATTAAGCCTCCCTACAGGCGTCTGCAGTGGAGATCTAATGACAGCTCGGATTATTCAGTCTGCCAACGCTGAGACATAACAGAAACACAGGAGGGAGCATAGTAGGACAACAGCCACTTCAATTCCCATATTCTTTTGAGTGGCCAGCCACTATAACACCGAAGTCGGCAAGAGATGAGTGTACTGTATTGTATATGGCTGTTAGACCCAATAACATTTTTAATCCCTTCCCTCATTTTCTTTCTTTTGTGATCAGACTGTAGGTGAAAATAATATGGCGGATTAAGGATATAAATCCTGTTCACCCAATCCAGAATATACTATCGAGCATGCACTTTATGGATTGTAAAAGGAGAAGTGCTTTCTAAATAAAAATGTACGGTCCTCAGAACCAATAAAATGTTCCATTAGCCGTTGGGAGTTGACTGAATGTTCTCACCTGGTCCTGATGGTCGAAAAATGTGTTGACACATGCCCTAGAGCTGGCGTCCCAAACCTTCACACTCTTGTCTGAGGAACTGAGAGGAGCAAAGACAAAAAAGTAATTTTGTCATCCCAAAAATTCACAACACTTCTTGGCATCACACCTGTCATTTGTAGTCTGTAGACTCTAGTCCTCAAAATCTGAATGTATGTGAAACAAAAAAAAAAAACTTGTTGGAACATTTTGGATATAGGACCTCTTCCTTCTCCCATCATTGACGTTATAACTGATTTTACATAACTGGATTGGTGAAAGATATGCAAGTGACAATCGTTTTATTGTTTTTGAATTAGACTTTGGCACCTGCCATTATTAAATCACATCAAATATGATCTGGGAACTTACTATTTAAAGCCAAAACAGTTACTGACTTAAGACAAGCACACACACTTTACCTGGATACAAAATGCGTGTCGTCAGGGGAGAAAGCTACGTTGAGGACCCAGGACGCGTGGCCACTCAGAGTGCCTGCCAACTTGGCATGCTGCCTGTAAAACAACATTTTCCAAGTTTTAATAAAATACATACACTATATGAGCAAAAGTATGTGGACACCTGCTCATCAAACATCTCATTCCAAATCATGGGCATTAATATGGAGTTGGTCCACCCTTTGCTGCTATAACAGCCTCTATCTACCCTTCTGGGAAGAATTTACTCTAAATCAGTGGTATTCATTGGACAGCAGATAGATGGCAGTATAGCGCAGCTGTTGAACAGAAAGGCTGAAATAGAACGCAACTGCTCAACTACAGCAACCGACACACATTAGTTTGCTACTAGTTAATTTTGCAGTCTGGTTGACATGGATCGATTTATTGTAAAAAAGAAACGTAAATCTATTGACAATAAAAATTAGGGGGAAGAGCTGGAGAACATGACAGCTATGAACAAACAACCACCGGGGAGAACCTAGAAAATCAGGAAGATGGCGGCGGGGAAATTCAGCTAGCTCACGTGGCGCCAGTGGCTAAGAGAAGGATATGGTCGATTCAAGAAGAAAACAAAGTTACATGAGAAATGAACAGACAAGTATTTTTTTTGTATTGCATGATGGGACCAGCTCTAGGAAGTGTCTTGGTGGTTCCAAACTTCTTCCATTTAAGAACACCACTGTGTTCTTGGGGACCGTCAATGCTGCAGAAATGTTTTGGTACTCTTCCCCAGACCTGTGCTTCAACACAATCCTGTCTCGTTTTTGCTCTGACATGCACTATCAACTGTGGGACCATATATAGACAGGTGTGTACCTTTCCATCAATTGAATTTACCACAGGTGGACTCGAATCAAGTTGAAGAAACATCTCAAGGATGATCAATGGAAACTGAATACTTATGTAAATAAGTTGTTTCATTATTTGAAAAAAATGTGCAAACATGTATAAAAAACAATTTTTGCTTCTTTATTATGAGGTATTTTGTGTAGATTGATGAGGGAAAAAATGCATTTGATCTATTTTAGAATAAGGCTGTAATATAAAATGTGGAAAAAGTGAAGGGGTCTGAATACTTCCCGATGCACTGTATAGTGTATACACTGGCACCACATGTAGCTTTTGGATTAATTTTGGTGATTATCTGGGTCTAGGGTTAAAAGGGGAGGGTATATTACAAAACTTTAGAATTTTACCATTAAACTACCAGAATTTGTCACTTTCAACGCTGTGGGAATTTATCAGGTGACATCTAGTGGCCCTGTTGGGCCCTTCAGATTTCCACAGGTGTCTCATTATCTATGGCCCTCTGTGTGGCCTTATCACATGTAAAATAATAAAATATTTTTTAATAAAATAACAAAGTTATAAATTATCATCAACTTAGCGTATACCATTGGTGTTTAATGAGGGTGTCCGCATATTTACACATTTATTTTACTATGTTTTTGTTGTCCGTGTTTTTGCTACAAACTGGTGGCAGTTGTGGAAAAGTTAATTGAAAATAATGCTATTGTTGATTAGATGCTTTTTTCATTCATTAGGCTATTTTATCTTGAACCATATGGTCTAGCCACTAGAAACTTATGGACAATATAAAAAATATATAAAGTATAAATTAACAAAAAGGTTACCAAAGATTGCCATATTACCGGTAGCTTTGCAACCATATGTGTCAGTTAATACTTTTTTTCAAATACTTAAATGTTTTCCAAAAAAGGAGCATGATAGCAACAGCAACACCCAAAATATGAGAATAGGGACTGCTTGGCATCAGACCACTGTTGATGTCTGAAAAGATCTGACAGACTTTGGGGTGATTTTAGGGTGAGCCATCACTGGAAGTCAGCGTGGACCTGTGTGACATAATGTAATTTGACATTTCATTTGGATCTCAAAGAGAACCACCAAAATTCTTAAGTTGTTTCAAATATATCCCCAATACTCAATTCATGGATACATTGCCTTGAACACAAAGCAATACAGCCATGCATTTTTTATTTGTTTGGAACAGTCTGTAGGATTCTTATTCTACACCCCAATACCCTAAAATGAAAGCAGGCGAGACAGATGGCCTTTAACTCCCCAGCGAACTTACACGTCATAAATCTTGATGTAGCCATCATCTGAGGCTGTGACTAAGAGCTGTGAGTCTGGAGAGAACGTCAGCGATCTGATAGGCATGGCGTGACCTACAGAGAGGGAGTGGAGAGAGGGGGAGACAGCATGCTTGATTAAAACAAACACAGCTTGTCTTCAGTGCTGACAATTCGTGAGAGCTATACACCTTCAATATGAAGACGCTTGACATTGTCCATTGTAGATTGAGTCACATAGCAGCCAGTGAAATGTTTTACAAACCAGGTTTCCATCCAACCTTTTTATGAGAGTAAAGTACTTAACAAATGTTGACAAAACAAAATATGCAAAGGTGGGATCGTTTTGTGCCGGTAAAATAAATGTATGCGAGAAATGACAAAAACACCTTTATGTGCAAATATTGATATAATAACCATAGGCGTAAACTTGTAATCACGCAATGGTATAGTATCCCACTACAACCCAGGAAAGCATGAAGTTTAATAGGCTACAGATTAAATAAGTTATAATGAACTTCACTGGGTGTTGAAAGTGCACAGTGATGTTATTTATTGGAAGGCAGCATCAAGCACAAGGGTCTTATTCTGGTGACATGACGATTGGTGCTTGGCTGTGGGAGAAAGTGGTTGAGGGACAGAGGCCAGAGAATGTACCTTCCAGCGTATGGAGTAGTTTCCCAGTGGCAATGTCAAAGATGTTAATGATTCCATCTATAGCTCCACTGGCCAAGTACTTTCCATCTGGACTCTGGAAAAAAAGATAGGGAAAAAATTAAATTCAAATTCAAGTATTTCTGATAGTTATAAAGTTTGTTTTGAGCAGTTGTATTTGAACGTTTAACTAGATGTTATTGATGTAATCATGTGGAAAATGTGGGATAAAAACTATGAACCACTGCCAGCTGAAGAACTGATTCATTATCAGGAACATTTGATAGTTGCAGCACTGACAATTCTTTAAAGGCTGTGGCTCCCGACTTTTCTCAACCTTTCTTCCCGAGCACTAAAGGTTCCGAAGCTTCTGCGCATGTGCGTAAGATGTTCTACGCATGTTTCTTTACCTCTACTTTACACACATTTGTTGTGTCCTTCCCTTCACATTTCGCACTGTCAATTGTGACAGATAGTTTGAAATAACTACGAAGGATCTCTATACCAACCATTTGATCTCAGTCTCATTGGAATATGGATTTAGATTGAGTTATAGTATCGTTTCTAAGTAGTTGAATGATGTAAAGTGAGCGAAATTCAGAGCATATGGTGTTAAACTGTAGCTAGCCTACTGGTGTATTCTCATCGACGGGGCTGTAGTACAGCAGGTAGAGAGTGTCAAGTTCCTTGATGTCCACATGACCAAAAAACTATCATGATCCAAAAACATGGATCAAAAAACATGGCCTGGTATGGCAACTCCTCGGCATCCGACCGCAAGGTGCTACAGATGTTAGTACGGCCCAGCACATCACTGGGGCCAAGCTTCCTGCAATCCAGCACTTCTATACCAGACAGTGTCAGAGGCCCTAAAAATTGTCAGACTGTTCTCTGCTACCGCACAGCAAGCAGTATCGGGGCACCAAGTCTAGGTCCAAAAGGCTCCTTAACAGTTTCTACCCCAAGCCATAAGACTGCTGAACAGCTAATCAAATGGCTACATGAACTATTTGCATCGACTAAATTTTTCATACTGGTCCCCCGTGGGAATCAAACTCACAACCCTGGTATTGCAAGTGCCATGCTCTACCAACTGAGCCACGTTTCTTTGTGCGATGCAGAGATCTACAGTGGCTAGACCGTGTGTCTCCCAGATCTAGTTGTCTCCAATCCCTGTATAGGAGATTCCCTCTGGATAACAAGTCCGCTCCCACATTCAATACACCTGGGATGTGAGTAGTGAAAGCAGGTGCACCCTGCTCCACAGAATAATCTTGACAGTTGGTCTGTGTAGACGGAGAGAGCGTGCCACCCTGACGGTTGTGTGCCACCACAGTCATAGTCTGCCCTGACAAGGATGTGAGAATTTTGAAGGAAAGGCAGAAAGTGTATCAATGCGAGAAACACTGTCAGCAGTTCGATGTAATTTATACGAGCATGGCGGAGCTGTGGGACCACAATCCGTTTATTACTCTTCCTTCATGACTCTCCCGGTGAGTGACGCATCTGTCGTCACCACCTTCCTCGTTGACACTATACCTAGGGAAGGTTTTCCATTAAGAAAATGTAGTCAGGGACTTTCCCCTTTGGATGGACTCCGCTACTTCTCCCCCTGGGGAATGAGGTGTGCAAGACCCACCTTCCTTCTTACGAAGTTTGCACTTGTGTTTCATGGTGGTGACAGAAGGCCCAAACAGTTCCTTTGGCGCGATAGGAGCATCAAGGAAAATTGCTTTTTCCTTGTCCAATAGGCTGGACAAGGCTCCCCCTCCCACCATCACAAGGTTCACCCACAGACTTGGATTGCGCCTCTGCATGGTCAGAGGTTGAGAACTACAGCGATACAGATCTTGTCGCATTGGTCTTGGCTGAAATACTTTCAGCGTTGGGTTGCTGACCTTCACCTGTGTCCACAACAGCACCGCAGATGGCCAGCAGTAAGAACGTTGTGTTCAATGCCCATATTGAATGTGCTGCAGCCACATAGACCTTTCAGAATATGAAGGTGGTGAAGCACTCAGTCTTCCCAGAGAGAGCAGTGCCGGTCATAGACGAGGCACTGGGGTTCAGGTGGCTAGCCAGTGACGGCCATGGCCCACCTCCTCCATGCCTTGGGTGTCCATGGCAACAAAGAGTCTGGTTTGGATATTGCTGGAGAGGGGCTTGTCCAAATTATGTTTGGCTTCAGCCACACATGCATGAACAGCTGAGAGGAGTCGTTTCCCCACGATGGTTTGTGAGGGGAGTTTCCTTCAACGCTGCCACCACCCACGGGTGCGGGCCAGTCGATACAGAACCTGGTCGCTGCCCATTTAAAGACATCGATCAGCCCAAAGTTCACGAGGTCGGAAGAGGGCCTTGAGCAGTGGATTTTAGTAGAACCCGGGATTAGCGGGTGATGCCGCAGCGTGCTCAAAACCAAAGCAGGCAACACACAGGGGTGTGCATCATTGCCCGCTATTGTCGCCCGACATTGGTACGGGTGTGAAAGTTCTTGGATGGGGGGCAGGATGCCGGCTAGGTTCTCCCTGTGCAAGGGTAGCAGGCTCAATGGCTCCGAGGAATATCATTCCTCAAGCAAAGTGTGTGCTAGGTAGTGTTTGCCTTGTGGCTAATAGCCTAGCTAGTTGGCACACTTTACTTGAGGAAGTCCATGCTTTTTTTGTCTCTCCACGAACTGTGTGTCTCTCGAGCATCAGGCTGTAAAGCTAGGGCGGCCAGTTTAATCAACACGGCCTGTGAGTGTGTTGTGGTAGACAGAGGAGAGCTAGCAATTGCAAAAGCTAGTTTGGTGCAGCTAGCCTTGCGGTGAGTTAGACGGGTTAGCGCCTTGCGGCAAGAGCTAACAAAGTCTCTACAGCTAGCCATGTGGCACTGATAGGAATTTTATGAATAATGACTAAACAATATCTACATTTAAATATAACTATAACTAATTCAACTCTACCCTGTTTTATTATATCTGATTAATAAAGTTAGTTCATATGGAAGGGATTATGTAGCATGAACAAGGAGTAATTAAACATAATAAACACCATTCCAACTAGGTTGGGGAGAAATGGGTTGAGGGTTTTAAGTAAGCAAAAAGGATCATTAACCTGTTTGAACCGACTCAACTTTAACTCTGGAGCGTTTAGATAAGACAACGAGAGCCTCCCTAGGTTTTCCGTTATCTGGAACTGTCTGCTGAATAGTGATGGATAATGGTGAGACTTCAGAAGTTAATCTTGATATAGTGTGTGTGTGTGAGGATTGTGCGCTAGTGGGTTGAAATTAACTTTTGAACCTGCTTTGTCTTGGTCGAGAGGAGATTCATTCTATAACTAATGACGTCATATTTTGTATATAAACTGTTGTTCGTGGTTTTATGGCAGCGTTCTTAGAAACAGAGTGATTTTAATTAATGAACACATATAGGAATTATGAAATTCCGTTGACAGGCACTTGCTAAATGGAGACTGACGAGTAGAAAATGTATTCTACTCGAAGCAAAATGTACCTTTTGGTCAGCACTCAACACTATCAACTAGGGATGCACGATATATCGGTGAACATATCCGAATCGGCCAATATTAGCTAAAAATGCCAACGTCAACACAAGGTCTAGTTTAACGCCGATGTGAAAACCGATGTCAAAGCTGACCTATATAACGTAGGTACATGACGCAATGACACCACGTAAAATTTTGCGCTACACTTGCAACACAGCATTCCTAACCCACAATACCTGCTGTGTGGATTGAGCAGTCAACCAAGTCCAGCAGTGATTTGAAAGAGTAAGAACATTTCAGCGAGACAACTCAAAGGCGAAATCCATTAACGCCAAGATAATGGGATTCATTGCCCTTGGCAAGCAACCGTTCTCTGTCGTGAGTGATGTTGGCCTTCGCCGACTGGTCGAGCACCGGTACACAATACCAAGTGCGCTATTTTTCAGATGTTGCTCTACCAGAGTTACACAGTAATAGCGTCACTGCTATTAGCTTCACGGCTGACATTTGGACCAGCGATATCAGCCCCATGAGCATGCTGAGTCTTGACAGCACAGTGGGTCGTCGAGGATTGCATGCTCATGATTGTGCTGGTTGTCATACCGCTGCTGCCATTTCAATGGCATTTGAGAACATGTTTGAAACATGAACACACTAGCTAGCTCCATTCGAACAACTGAATCGAGAAATAAACTCATCAACTGCGCCTGCAGCAGACGTGATACCCTCGGTCATGGCATTGAAACGCCTGCTTAACAAAACTGCTAATACAGGCTGTGAACAAGCGATTCGGTGACATTCTCTCTTTAATGTGTCGCCACCATGCTCGATGCTATGTAAAAGGACCGCTACTTCGATGCAGACAAGAAACAGGGTTTATGTGAAATGTTACATACACAGCTGGACAAAATGGAAAACGGACACACTGACAGTGGGCACCGAGGAAGAGAGGCCACAGACAGAGCTGAAACTTCCCT
This sequence comes from Oncorhynchus mykiss, assembly GCF_013265735.2. Classification (NCBI taxonomy): domain Eukaryota; kingdom Metazoa; phylum Chordata; class Actinopteri; order Salmoniformes; family Salmonidae; genus Oncorhynchus; species Oncorhynchus mykiss. Next base: position 53,361,211 of record NC_048566.1, on the reverse strand, counting down.
GCTTGACATGTATGATGAAATCCTGGTTGAGAACGAAACGACTGAACAAATAAACAACAAAACAGCAAGTGAAATAAATGGCTTTTGATTATGTTTTACTGGTAATGGCAACTTAAGTAAATGCCAACAAAATAACTTTTTGGTCAGTATAGTGTGTGTGTGTGTGTGTGTGTGTGTGTGTGTGTGTGTGTGTGTGTGTGTGTGTGTGTGTGTGTGTGTGTGTGTGTGTACTATTTAACTGTACGAGAATGCTTAAAAGGCAGCTCAAATTTGAAATATTTTGGTTTAGCTTTTTTGGCAAGAAAATATTAGATGTCGGTATTGGCCAAACATTTCATATTGGTGCATCACTACAATCAACAGGAGCAAATGTCCTACATACATCAGCATTACCCTCACGGTTTGCCTGAGAACTGTTCAGTAGGAAGACAGGAATCTAGTCGTTCTGAGGAGAGCTTTTAGTGAACACAGTCACTTCCTCAAAGAAGTAGTGAGAATGACCAGTTGGCGGGAGAGTGGCTCTCTTCATGTAAGAGAGGGGCCCACCTCATTCGCCACATTACCTGTTCAACAGATGCTGTGTGATTGGATACTTCAAGCTTGTGACCCGCCCTAAGGCGTATCCCCATAAGTGACACACCGAAACAAGTATTAGAAATATAACTGCATTCCCAGAGATGTTCTATACTCAAGTCAACATAACTCATAACGACCAGTCATTTTCACAAATTGCTCTCCCAGAGTGCAAATGGAGAGCCCTTATGCTAATTGTACGTGTGTATGGTGTTATTATTTTTAAAAGGCCCAGTGCTGTCAAAATAGATGTTCCTGTTTTATGTTGTTGAAACTAGCAAACACTGTAAAAGTGTGAAAAATGTGTGTGGGGACCTATAAAATGTATTTTGAGTGAACACTTGTTCCACTGTAATAATCAGTAAAATGTCCCACAATAAACATTCAATCTTGATTGTTTCTTACGTAGGCTATACTCAGAATGAATTTCCCTCTGGTGTCCAAAGAGTACTCCTTCTTGCCGCTTTCAACCCCAAAGATGTTGACCTTTCCAAGATGGCTTCCTGTGGCAATGTATTTGGAGTCTGGGGAGAAGGCTACTGTCCATGCATCAACTGAAATTAGACGAAATACCCTTCATTACATTACTGAATACAGAAAACCAGAGAGAGAAAACATAAGGGTGACATCGAAGCCCACAGAAGTAAAAGCCAGGACACTTCTGCGCTACTTAGTATCTCCTTAAACTGTTCTATTGGAACGACAAGAGAAACAGAATAAAGGTGTAATCCTGGGTGACCTTTGAGGGTACTGTACAGTGTGAACAGCACTTCCTTAAAGTATTTTTTACTTTACTACTTAAGTAGTTTTTGGGGGTATTTTGGAAAACTTTTACTTCACTACATTCCTAAAGAAAGAAAAAAAAAACATTTTTACTCCATACATTCTCTCTGACACCCAAAAGTACCCGTTACATTTTAAATGCTTAGCAGGACAGAAACATGGTCCAATTCACGCACTTAAAAGAGACCATCCCGACTGCCTGATCTGGCGGACTCACTAAACAGAAGTTTTGTTTTGGAAAGGGGATACCAGTTGTATAACTGAATGCGTTCAACTGAAATGTGTCTACCGCATTTAACCCAACCTCTCAATCAGAGAGAGGAGCGGAGGGCTGCCACCACTGGTGAACAGTCACAATGTTAGTCAGCTCAGCAGGCTTTATAACCAATTTATTGAGCTATAACTCCTATGGCTCTGGCCTGAACTACAATTAGTCAACAACTAAACAAATCATACAACTGCAGAGGGGAATATGTCTTGTGTCAATAGCTTTGGCTGCAAGTTTGTCGGTCGTGGTCACTCAGTTGAGCCATGTGAGCCTTGTACAGGGTGGCAGCTTGACAAAACCTGACCCTATGAACCACATTTGAGCATAGTACTTCATCTTCAATGTTAAAGATCAGGGTTGGGGTCAATCCCAAATCATGAAAAAAATAACTGAATGGGCTTTTTCAATTCATGGAGTTTCGCATCATGAAAATCGCATTGTCCCCAGCCTTTGCTGCTACACATGCCCTCGCCGGACATAATGTGGCTGAAAAGCCACCAGACAATGTCCTACCTGGGCCTGCATCCATGGATTTGATCTGCTTGCCGAACTCAAGGTCCCAGAGGCGTATGTGGGCATCCAGCGAGCTGGAGGCTGCTATGGCTCCGTTGGGACTGACGTCCACTGAGACTATACCCAGCTGGTGGCCCTCCAGGGTCCACTGCAGCTCCAGCTTTTCGTCTGACCTGAGTGGCAAGAAAGAGAACAGAGCAGTCAACTTAGTGTAGACCGACCATACTGGCTCAATTCAATTGGATTCAAAATATGCAGTGTATTACCATTTCCAGACTTTCACCATGTCGTCCAGAGAGCCAGTGACTATTGTCTCCAATCCATCCCGCTCACTTCTACCCCACGCAGCAGTCCAGATGGCATCGTCGTGGGCTGTGGGCAAACACACATATTAGACACACCAAAAATGGAATTACAAGGTGTCAAATGACATTCCATTTGAAGGAAAATATGAATATCAATATGTAATGAGTCTAACAATATTGAGGATGAATTCAGACAAAACTCACCATGTTCTTGCTTGAACAGAATACTGTACTGGAAAGAAAATAAATTGTTATTGAATCACGCACAGGTAGCTTTCACAACTCATTATGTGATCACCTTACATGGCTTCCCCCTACCTGAAACAGAATCTGGGTTTACAGGAGACATTGAATATGGCAATTATTTTAAGCCCAGGCAGCTGCCATTCACCAGCTTAAAAATTCACTCAGTACTTACAAAATAATGGAGTTTCGCTAAGCAACTATTGTCCTTACTGCCGGTAAGTTCTTCAAAAACAAGGTCTAAATCCACCGCCAATAAAATCACTCATTACTGCCATTACTGATCCAACAGCAGGAAAGGTCTGATTTTATCCAGAGAGGAAGAGGCAAAGCCAAAATAAGCCCAATGCGTTTCTATAGCCTTCACGCTTTTGGGACAACAACTCATTGTTAGGGCGGAGACATGAGCATCAACACATATATACATGCAGACATTTGCAGTACAAGTCAAAAGTTTAGACACCTACTCATTCCAGGGTTTTTCTTTATTTTTACTATTTTCTTCATCGTAAAATAATAGTGAAGACATCAAAACTATGAAACAACACATTGGGAATCACATAGTAAATCAAGAAAAAGTGTTGAATCAAAATACATTTTATATTTGAGATTCTTCAAAGTAGCCACCCTTGACAGCTTTGCACACTCTTGGCATTCTCTCAACCAGCTTCATGAGGTCGTACCCTGGAATGCATTTCAATTAACAGGTGTGCCTTGTACCGTGTCTTTTTTAAATGTAACCTTTAACTAGGCAAGTCAGTTAAGAACAAATTCTTATTTACAATGACGGCGTACCGGGGAACAGTGGGTTAACTGCCTTGTTCAGGGGCAGAACGACAGATTTTTACCTTGTCATCTCTGGGATTCGATCCAGCAACCTTTCGGTTACTGGCCCAATGCTCTAACCACTGTGTTTTACTGTTATTTTAGAAAAAAATTACATACCACATTCAATTATTTACACAATTAAATGTATCATATAACAATTAATTAAGTAGTAATCTGGGGCACTACGGGAAAAGTTATTTAACAAGTTACTATCTCCTGACTAAACAAGATATTTCTCTCTTACGTCAGTCAGTCCGTCAGTTATTTAATTCTTAATTACCTTCAGTCTCATTCGGAATGTCGCAAAACTCTTGGATATCTGCATGAACCCTAGCATAAATGATGAATCTGCGATATACTAATTGGCTTAATTATTTATTTACTAACTAACCAATTACATAAACAAACAGGATAGCTTGCACATTGATTACTCCACAATGCAATGAAACGTCCCTAGTGGACAACACTGATATGACGGCTTGTTACACAAAATGCCGGATTCAAAAAAAGAGGGAAAGGGAGAGACAGGAATTCCACTAATGTACATATATGGAAATGCGAATACTTTGCTAATGAACGGCCGCTCTTTGGAAATTATTGCAATGTACATATTTATGGGTGTATGTCTTTGCTGTCTCTCCGTTTAAAAGGCTTGATCCATCTACGGCACATATGTCAGAGTCAAGGCCCGCGGGCCACATCCGGCCCGCAAGAAGGTTTTTTACGGCCCCTGGGATGATCTTGATTTATTATTAGAACCGGCCCGCAGCAAGCCGGCAGCCCGCAGATCTTTTACACGCACCAATACTACATTTCCCACAATGCAAAGGTGACGCACCGAGCAGTAGGCTGCTTCATTTCAATATTTATTGGCACAGCAGTCGTCAGCATCACAGTAAAATTAACTTTCAGATACCCATCAAAAATGGCAAAACGGAAGGTGGATACTGAGAACCGGGGGTTTCAAACAAGGTGGGAGTCGGAGTATATGTTCACGAAGGTAGCTGGAAAACCTGTGTGTCTTCTGTGTGGAGAAAGTGTGGCGGTACTGAAAGAGTATAATCTGAGACGACATTATGAAACGAAACACGCGGACAAAAACAAGAATATGGACATGGAACAAAGGCTACAAAAGGCCAGTTTTATTTTGGCAGAAGAGATCGCTAAATCAGCCCATTTACGGAGGGGGATTTCATCAAAAACTGCATGATTAAAGTTTGTGACGAAGTTTGCCCAGAAAAAAGGCAACTCTTTTTAAATGTGAGTCTGAGCAGAAACACCATTGCCGAGAGAGTAGACCAGTTGTCCATCAATCTAAAAGAGCAGCTTGTGAAAAAGGGAAAAGATTTTATTGCATATTCCTTGGCTGTGGATGAGAGCACCGACATTTCTGACATTGCCCAGTTGTCAATTTTCATCCGCGGAGTGGACTCCAACCTAAGCGTGACAGAGGAGTTTTTGGCTTTACGTCCTATGCATGGCACAACTACGGGGCATGATTTGTATGAAGAGGTGTCAAGATGTGTAAATGAGATGGAGCTGCCTTGGGAAAAACTCGTGGGTTTGACAACCGACGGAGCACCTGCGATGTGTGGACACAGGAGCGGACTGGTGGCGAAGATACGGGAAAAGATGCAAGAGGAAAACGCGACAGGTGAGCTGACAGCTTATCATTGTATCATACACCAGGAAGCGTTGTGCGGTAAAGCCTTGAAAATGGAGCATGTAATGAGCATCATCACGCGCACAGTTAACTTTATCAGAGCCAAAGGTTTGAATCACCGCCAGTTCAAGGCATTTCTGACGGAGTTAGAAACGGAGCATGGTGATTTGCCTTATCACACAGAGGTGCGATGGCTAAGCCAGGGAAAGGTGCTTCAAAGATGTTTCGAGCTTCGTGAGGAGATTTGTCTGTTCTTGGACAGCAAAGGGAAAGACACAACACAACTCCGAGACGAAATGTTTCTGTGTGAAATGGCTTTTCTGTGTGACATTACGAGTCATCTGAATGCAATAAACTTGCAGCTGCAGGGTCGGGATCGTGTCATCTCTGATATGTACAGTACAGTGAAGGCATTTAAAACCAAACTGACTCTGTGGGAGACGCAGATGCGGAAAGAAAATTTGAGCCACTTTCCCAGCTGCCAGACCATGAAAGAGAAGCTCTCTACCAGTGCGTTCCCGAGCACACAGTTGGCTGATAAAATAGGTATGCTTGCCGCTGACTTTCGACGCCGATTTGCTGACTTTGAAGCACAAAAAAGCAGGTTGGAACTGCTCGGTAACCCATTTGCTGTTGACGTGGAAAGCTCACCACCAAACCTCCAAATGGAGTTGATTGACCTCCAATGCAATGATGCACTGAGGGCAAAATATGCGGCAGTGGGTGCTGCGGAGTTCGCCCGTTTCCTCCCCGGCACAATGCCCCAGCTGCGCATCCAGGCTGCTCAAACGTTGTCTATGTTTGGCAGCACATACCTGTGTGAACAACTGTTTTCTTTGATGAACCTGAACAAAACATCACACAGAAGTCGACTTACTGCTGAACACCTCCACTCAATTCTGAGGATTTCTTCAGCTCAGAGCCTTACCCCGAACATTGATGAACTTGTGGAAAAGATGGGACACCACCAAGTATCACCCTCAACCTCAAACAAGTGAACATTACTGTGCAATCACATATTTAGAGTTTTTACTCAGTTCAAGTTTAAAAGTTAAAATTTAATATTTGTTTTCACTGCATGTTACTTCTCCTTAAACAAAGTGTTGTTTTTGATTAATAGATTTTTGCACTTTATTTTTTTGTATTTCAATCCAATTATATTTTAAAAATATTTCAGTTGAGTGGATGATAGAAAATTGCTATTATTGTTTTTTCTTTGAAGTAAATTTAGCCCACTTTTGCTAAAATAGAAAATATAGTCTACTGATGGTGCCTTGAATACCGGTTTCTTTCATTTAATGTTCATGTTATGGGGATATTTATATAAAGGAAATTTGTCTTTTGTGTCTGTTGAAAATTAAAGATTACTGACAGAGCCATAAGAAAATATTGCTTTATTTATCTGATCATATTGTAATATATTTGTTAGGTTTTCAGTAGGTTCAATTAGGTTCACTAGACTATATGCGTCATTTAAAAATTTTTCAATGAACATTCGAACAGTCCGGCCCTCGTCTTGTAGCTGATTTTTTTATTTGGCCCTCCGTCCATTTGACTTTGACACCCCTGATCTACGGGGAGTAATTCAACAGAAAGTCGAGAATGGATCTTCCAGAGGAAGTGTTCGTTAGAATGGATTTTTCAACGTGGTTCTCGATCGAGTTTACCAGACTACTAAACAGCTGCAGACTGAATGTTCCTGTGTAGTCTTCATCTTCTGAGTTTCTAACCATTTCAACGTGCAGCCACTCTCCACATTTTTCTGGTCTCATAAAGTCTGACCATTCATGACGTCCGGTTCCACACCGTCCGCCTGCTTGGTCTCTAGTCTTGTCGTTTTCTTAACCGTTTGTAACGTATTCAGCTTGCGCTGCACGTAACTGGTCTATAGAGTTCTTCAGCAGGTCCTTTGAAACACTTGGGGGAAATGGCCGTTCCATTATGTTTGGCAGAATGTTTGTGCTCGCATGGGCGTGGTTACTGACTGGATAAACTTTACATGAAAAAACATTTTCTCATTTAGAAGGCTAAGATCACATTTCACCTCACAAATAGTTTAATCCTACAAGTTCCACAACAGTTGGATGTAAACCTGATAACTGGGAAATATACACATTCAGATATAAATTTATGTTGTTATACCGTCCTTAATGAGATCCCAAAACAACAACCGACAATTGGGTTCTTTAAGTACCCACGGACCCTTCCAACTGTTCGGATTACAGAAATATATTTTGATGTTACCGTACTGCAACTCTCACTCTGTTGTAACAAAGGGATTTTTTACTTCAATTTTTTGCAGAGTGGGAGAGAGTGTTTTCAGTATTTACAACAGTCATGAAACGGCCAACTTCACCCCTCTCCCCCTATGCGGGAGAGAGCGGAACCACTGTAACCCGAATCTTCAGATCTTCACAGGAGTGTCATGACACCTGTTAAAAGTTATTTTGTGGAATTTCTTTCCTTCTTAATGCGTTTGAGCCAATCAGTTGTGTTGTGACATGGTAGTATACAGAAGATTTGGTAAAATACCAAATCCATATTATGGCAAGAATAGCTCAAATAGGCAAAGAGAAACAACAGTCCATCACTACTTTAAGACAATCTGGAAAATTAAGAACCTCAAAACTTTTTGAGTAGGCAACATTTCTGGGATCTTTTATTTTTTATTTTTGTTGAATTTTTTACCCCTTTTTCTCCCCAATTTCATGGTATCCAATTGTTGTAGTAGCTGCTATCTTGTCTCATTGCTACAACTCCCGTACAGACTCGGGAGAGACGAAGGCTGAATGTCATGCGTCCTCCGATACACAACCCAACCAGCCGTACTGCTTCTTAACACAGCGCGCATCCAACCCGGAAGCCAGCCGCACCAATGTGTCGGAGGCTACACCGTGCAACCGGCAACCTTGGTTAGCGCGCACTGCGCCCGGCCCGCCACAGGAGTCGCTGGTGCGCGATGAGACAAGGACATCCCTACCGACCAATCCCTCCCTAACCCGGACGACGCTAGGCCAATTGTGCGTCGCCCCACGGACCTTCCGGTCGCGGCCGGTTACGACAGAGCCTGGGCGCTGCAGTACAGCGCCCTTAACCACTGCGCCACCCGGGAGGCGGGGATCTTTTATTTCTGCTCATGAAACCAACATTTCACATGTTGTGTTCATATTTTTGTTCAGTGTAGCTTCTTCCGGTTTGATGCAGTCCAAGACAGGCACTACGTAATCATATTTTATGGTGAATAACATAGCTATGTCAGCTATTAGTCTAACTATAGCGTAAGTCGGCTTGTTTGGTTACCATTTCGCCCTCCCTGCTCCCCATGTCACGCGCTCACAGTAGGGCCAATCCACGTCTGCTAGAGCTGCACCTCTCTCCCTCCTCTCACGCTTTAACAGCTCTGGTTAATAAAAAGTAGCTTAAATTTCCTTTTCTGCAGCTTCCCTTACTTGGATCGGATCAGACCAAGTCTAGATCTGACCAGGTCAATATGTAACGAGACTAGTTGTATTCGGGTCCACTCGGAATGGGTCTCTATATTTAAAAACAAATATTTAGGCATATCAGGTCCGAGTGGGAATGCCCCGGGTTCATTTCAGAACGGATCCAAAACCTCAGCATCATTCAGACGGAGATAACATTCCAATTAGTCAATGGGTATCGTTGGAATGCAAGCTGCATATCCTGAGTGCCCGATGATGTAGAATTTGAAACTTATCACCACACAGCCCCAATACCCCGACAGTCATACAGGAAGGATACTGGCCTTGTCGCTGCATCTATCCTAGAATTGTGAGTCTATCCCAAAATTGTGCAGCTACCTGGACAGCTAACTTCCATTAAATGGTATTATGGCAGCCATATTGGATTTAAGGCTAAATCAATGATGGTCCTAAAGAGAATCTATGGCAAGTTACCTTGGACACAAATTCTGATGTCAGAGCCCACTGTGGCTAGATTATACTAGCCACAACAATAAATACATGTAACTGTATGCATCTTTGTCAGATAGGATGATACAGCACTGAATGAGAGCAAATTTGACTTGGAAAGTTGTCTATTATATTATCTACCAAAAAGTAAAGCTTACTTTTTTCATAAATATTCAATGACCTTTGCAGTACAATATTTTTACACAACCATCCATTTCATAAATGGGAGACATTAGGGATGTGAAAAAACTGGATGTGTTTTGTTCTACCTCGGGTAGGGAGGGGTATCTCACTAGCATATGTTGACACTATTAAACTTGAAATGCTGGTGAATGGCTGCTTCATGGCTTAAAATGAGAACCGCCATATTCAACGTCTTCTGTAATCGAGATTTTGGTTCACCCCCAAACAGAGACTTACTGAGAGAATGAATGAACCTGACTGAATGTCTGAAACAGACACACGTTGATTTCAGCACGCCTGTATGTTTCTTACTCGCAAGATTAGCCAATCAGCTAACTGTTAGCTAGCTACCTAACACAACAGAACATTACAGACCTAGGAAGTAACGTTAGCTAACTTAGCATGCTACTAACCTTGGCTTTGGCTAACGTTAGCTAATTATTTCACTTACTTGAGTGCTCATGGTTGTTCGTTAAATCTTGCAAGTAGTTTTACGTCCTGAAAGTCAAATAATTCACATAACGTTAGCTAAGTAAAGTTAGCTAGCTAAATAGCTATTTCTCTACCTGGTAAAGCTAGCTAACGTTATAGCTACTCCAGAAATGCAGAAAAAAAATAATGAACTAGAACACCTGGATATTGCTGAAAGATGCATATTAATTAGTGATGTTACGTTTGATACTGGAGCACCAAGGCAAGCGTCGAAATCGCGAAGCAGCCAACTTCGAAGCGCTGTTCTTCTTCTTCGGTCGGGTTTATCGGCGGTTGGTATCCAACGTTATGGTGCATTACCGCCACGTACTGTACTGGAGTGTGGGCCAGAGTCAGGGAGAAACTAAATCTTACCTGCCAGCCCCGATGCTCTTAAAAAACAAAACAAATATTTGAGACTATATCTAATGACGTTCTACTCAATATACTCTTTAAACTAATTTCCTGTGCCCCCTTTTTTTAAACCACGTTGCAAAATGCGATATCCCACTACCACTACTTCTCCTTCTTCTGACTTGCCTAGTTAAATAAAGGTTACATTTATTGGCAGACTCACACTTAAGGTCTATTGCTGCCACCTTCTTTAGGGGGTAGTGAAATATCTTTGGAGGTAAATTAGTGACAAGTATAGAAGCACATACAGTATGATTTGAACCAATTATGTACCAAAGACATCTTAAATCGTTATATATATATATATATATATATATATATATATATATATATACACACACACACTACTGTTCAAAAGTTTGGGGTCACTTAGAAATGTCCTTGTTTTTGAAAGAAAAGCTATTTTTTTGTCCATTTAAAATAACATCAAATTGATCAGAAATACAGTGTAGACATTGTTAATGTTTTAATTGACTATTGTAGATGGGAACGGCAGATTTTTTAAAACGGAATATCTACATAGGTGTACAGAGGCCCATTATCAGCAACCATCACTCCTGTGTTCCAATGGCACGTTGTGTTAGCTAATCCAAGTTTATCATTTTAAAAGGCTAAATGATCATTAGAAAGCCCTTTTGCCATTATGTTAGCACAGCTGAAAACTGTTGTCCTGATTAAAGAAGCAATAAAACAAGCCTTCTTTAGACTAGTTGAGAATCTGGAGCATCAGCATTTGTGGGTTTGATTACAGGCTCAAAATGGCCAGAAACAAATCACTTTCTTCTGAAACTCGTCAGTCTATTATTGTTCTGAGAAATTAAGGCTATTCAATGGGAAAAATTGCCAAGAAACTGAAGGTCTGGTGCAACGCTGTGTACTACTCCCTTCACAGAACAGTGCAAACTGTCTCTAACCAGAATAAAAAGAGGGGTGGGAGGCCCCGGTGCACAACTGAGCAAGAGGACAAGTACATTAGTGTCTAGTTTAAGAAACAGACGCCTCACAAGTCCTCAACTGGCACCTTCATAAAATAATACCTGCAAAACACGAGTTTCAACGTCAACAGTGAAGAGGTGACTCCGGGATGCTGGCCTTCTAGGAAGAGTTGCAAAGAAAAATACATATATCAGACTGGCCAATAAAATATTAAGATTGGCAAAAGAGCACAGACACTGGACAGAAATTTGGCTTTTTCTTGCTCGTGTTTCTTGGCCCAAGCATGTGTCTTCTTCTTATTGGTGTCCTTTAGTAGTGGTTTCTTTGCAGCAATTCGACCATGAAGGCCTAATTCACTCAGTCTCCTCTTAACAGTTGATGTTGAGATGTGTCTGTTATTTGAACTCTGTGAAGCATTTATTTGGGCTGCAATTTCTTTGGCTGGTAATTGGGTTGCATTAAGAAGGAAATAAATTAGACTATTTAACTTTGAACAAGGCATTCCAGGTGACGACCTCTAGGTGACGACCTCATGAAGCTAGTTGAGAGAATGCCAAGAGTGTGCAAAGCTGTCATCAAGGCAAAGGGTGGCTGCTTTGAAGAATCTCTAATATTAAAATCTTTGTTTAACACTTTTTTTGGTTACTACATGATTCCATGTGTTATTTCATAGTTTGAATGTCTTCACTATTATTCTTCAATGTAGAAAATAGTAAAAATAAAGAAAAACACTTGAATGAGTAGGTGTGTCCAAACTTTTGACTGCCAGTATTTATCTTACATTAGGGTGAAGTAGCCTAGGCTTTCTAATCTAGTTAGATTTTCAATATTAATTATCAACGAATATAAAACCATGTTATCTTGAATGGTGTAACTTAATAATATGCACGGGTGTGCTAGATGTGTGAATTTATCACAATGCAAGCCTACTCATTAGAAAAAAACAGCAGCTCTAATTCAATATTAACTTCACAGTGAAATACCGCTATTCTGGCTATTAATCATTCTTAAACAGTCAGTAAAATAGCTTATTTAGCTATCTCAAATCGTAGCCTTTAAGATCTCATGTATGCAAGTTTACCTGTCTTATCCACAATGATGGAGCAGCAGACCAAGTAATATGTGAGAGGAGGACCCTATAGCGTAGGATAATTAGGAGAGCATCCTGGCGGGCTGTATCACCGCCTGGTATGGCAACTGCACCGCCCTCAACCGTAAGGCTCTCCAGAGGGTAGTGAGGTCTGCACAACGCATCACCGGGGGCAAACTACCTGCCCTCCAGGACACCTACACCACCCGATGTCACAGGAAGGCCATAAAGATCATCAAGGACATCAACCACCCGAGCCACTGCCTGTTCACCCCGCTATCATCCAGAAGGCGAGGTCAGTACAGGTGCATCAAAGCTGGGACCGAGAGACTGAAAAACAGCTTCTATCTCAAGGCCATCAGACTGTTAAACAGCCACCACTAACACTGACACTGACTCAACTCCAGCCACTTTAATAATGGGAATTGATGGGAAATGACGTAAATATATCACTAGCCACTTTAAACAATGCTACCTTATATAAATGTTACTTACCCTACATTATTCATCTCATATGCATACGTATATACTGTACTCTATATCATCGACGGTATCCTTATGTAATACATGTATCACTAGCCACTTTATACTATACTATGCCACTTTGTTTACATACTCATCTCATTTGTACATACTGTACTCGATACCATCTACTGTATCTTGCCTATGCTGCTCTGTACCATCACTCATTCATATATCCTTATGTACATATTCTTTATCCCCTTACACTGTGTACAAGACAGTAGTTTTGGAATTGTTAGTTAGATTACTTGTTATTACTGCATTGTCGGAACTAGAAGCACAAGCATTTCGCTACACTCGCACTAACATCTGCTAACCATGTGTATGTGACAAATAAAATTTGATTTGATTTGATTTGATTAATTATTCTGCTGTGTCAACTTCATTTATTAAGAGGTGACGTTACAAAGATCGATTCTGTTACATGTTATTCGTGTTACAAATTTACATTTTGGGATAGTTGTTCACTGAATTACTAGCACTACAGTGGCTACAAACGTCTCATGCTCAGTAGAATGTGAATGCACTATCACGTGATGCTGCCTTCGAATACCGTCTCAAATGGTAGCAACCTACTTGAAAAGTGCTACCTACTCAATTAGGTGCCTTTGGAGGCAGGTAGGCAGCCGCCTTTGGATTGGCTAAATAATAACAGTATGCTACACCAACATATTAGTTTCCATTCATACAAAGTGTCAAAACAATTGCCAGCATTTTGCGGGAACTCGTGATGCCCAGAGCCAAAGTGTGCTGCCCAGACCACTGCGTTACAGCAGTTCACAATGCATGTGCAAACTGAGAATTCTTGACAGTATGAGGTCGGTTGGTTTGCAAAGCCTTCCCCAAACCATAGCCCCCTAGGTATGATATTGCATTGTATAGCCTATAAACAGCTTCCAACTGCCCCCTGGCGGTGATTATGGGTTTAAACTATTTATTCAAATCCTCCTGCTGCAGGATTATTTTCCTCCTGCTGCAGGATTGTTTTCCTCCTGCGACAAAATGGGTCATATTAAGATCCGAGATCTGTAGGTTTTCCTAGCTCAGATTCGCCCAGATTTGTCCGTAGGACAGCCAGATGGTGAAGCTTGATTCATCATTCGAGAGAACTCGTTTCCACTGCTCCAGAGTCCAATGGCGGTAAGCTTTACACCACTCCAGCCAATGCTTGGCATTGCGCATGGTGATCTTAGGCTTGTGTGCAGTTGCCCAGTCATGAAAAACCATTTCATGAAGCTCCCTACAAACAGTTATTGTGCTGATGTTGCTTCCAGAGGCAGTTTGGTACTCGGTAGTGAGTGTTGCAACCTAAGACAGGCGATTTTTATGCACTTCAGCACTCGGCGGTCCAGTTCTGTGAGCTTGGATGGCCTACCACTTCGACGCTAAGCCGTTGTTGCTCCAAGACATTTCCATTTCATAATAACAGCACTTACAGTTGACCGGGGCAAACATTGGACGAACTGACTTGTTGTAAAGGTGGCATCCTATGACAGTGTCATGGGGAAAGTCACTGTGTTCTTCAGTAAGTCTATGTACTACCAATGTTTGACTATGGAGATTACATGGCTGTGTGCTTGATTTTATACACCTGTCAGCAACGGGTGTGGCTGAAATAGCCGTACTCAATAAACTGAAGGGGTGTCCACATACTTTTGTATATATAGTGTACATGTCCTGTGCCTCTACTTCGATGAGTAATATTAGCAGTTCCTGTCTTTTTACTAAAGAAATGCACGACAGAGCATAGGGGGGCCTCAAGCGGAATTTTTTTTTTTATTGATTACTATTTTTTATTTTTTATTATTATGCCCAGCTCATGATGCCCCATGATGATGTGAGGCCTGAGACAATTGCCTCTCCTGCCTAATGGTAAGTCCAACACTGGCCCTCTTAATGCCACTTTGGTTATAACCATGGATGTCTCTATGTATCCCTGTTAAGGGGGGTTGGTTAATTGTTTCTGCAACACATGCTCTCAACAGTGCACATGGGCACATCATACCATCTCCACAATGTCTTTTACTTCATAAATACATTTGTTTGTGTGTGTGTGTGTGTGTGTGTGTGTGTGTGTGTGTGTGTGTGTGTGTGTGTGTGTGTGTGTGTGTGTGTGTGTGTGTGTGTGTGTGTGTGTGTGTGCTTGTGAATGTACTCCATGTTCAGAAGGCTCTTGAGCTGAATCGAATGCACTTGTTAATGGAAGGAAGTGCGTCATTGTTGCTCTGTGCTCCTAATAAGTGTTTACTTCCAGACCAGCGTTTCTTTCAATCAAGTACACTTCAGACTTATTTATGTTTTTATACAGGGAACATTTTGCTCGTCAAAAGCAATGAAGTGCATTCATTCTCTCCATTTCTGCCACAGGTCTTCGCTTCCAGAGCTTGTTTCACCTCATTACTGATCTCAGTGCTGCGGTTTGTCTCACTGGGAGGCACATCCACATGACTCATTATAGTCGACTTGGGAAATTATTGTTAATAATGAGTTGATGTCTTGCATTAACTGCAACATGTTAAAAGGGAATTACTCACGTCAGAGGTTATTTTTTAATGCAGCTGATGTTAATGGGTTTGCATTGATTTGAGAAAGACGTTTTTAAAACCCTTTACATGTTTGCTGTACTTAGCTTTTCCTGTTCCTCTATTGTGGGTAAAGATGTGATTTTTCTTACCAAGTTTTTATTTACTTTGACCTTCTTACAATATGGTTTTCTTTACTTTTCCCTCAACCAACATATTGGCTATGTTACAACAATGTATTTAATGTTCAGTTTGTATGCTCCAGAAATGGTCAGTGTCATTGCTGTGATCCATCATCAAGTACACTTTAGACATGGGTCCTTACAGCAAACATTCACTTAAAAAATATATGAGTTGCAATACTCAATCAGCTTTGCTCAGTGCAAAGTACATGACAAAATATGTACTTTTCACCAAAACATCTGAAATGGTACAAAATGTCCTAAAATCTTTGTTTTACTGCAATATATCTACTAGTACTAATCCAAACTCACAATGGGGTAGGCCTATGCATGTCTTTTTTTTAGGGGGAGAAAGATTTTTTTAAATTATACCTTTATTTAACTAGGCAAGTCAGTTAAGAACAAATTCTTATTTTCAATGACGGCCTAGGAACAGTGGGTTAACTGCCTGTTCAGGGGCAGAACAACAGATTTGTACCTTGTCAGCCCAGGGGTTTGAACTTGAAACCTTTCAGTTACTAGTCCAACTCTCTAACCACTAGGATACCCTGCTTGTCTTTTGTTGAGTCTGAGACTTTTCATTTTCTCTTTCATTTAACTATCTATTTATATATTCCCTTCTTCTCTAATCTCCCAGACAGGTAGGCCTGATTTCTCTGGCATGAATTCTTTGACAGGGCCGAGTGCTTTGGAGCCGTGATAATGCTCATCTGGTGTCTGCCTGCCATGGCTGGCTTAAGGGAACCGTACTGTGAGGATCAGAACCCTCTGATCTCTCCCCTTCCATTTTCATATCACAACCACAAGCTTTATTCACCTATACTTGTTTTTGGTAGATTTTCATAACAATTAACAGCTGATGTTACACCAACGAGAGCAAGCGCTCCCTTCCTTCTCCATGTCATCCGGGGGGTGATTATGTAATGATGAAATGATAGGGGAGTTTCTACCTCTTCTGCTTAAGCTGTTAAAAAATGTTACGTTTTAGCCTGATTATTGGATTTAGAGTTTGGAGGCGAACTGTGTCAAGGTGAAAGAAAATTTAATTTTGAATCCCCAAAAAAAACTTTTAATCCAAAAGTGGTGCATTTTCAAAACTTTCCAGCTGAGCTGTTTCACTTGAGTTATTTCACAGAAGCCTTGACAGGAAATGGAAATAAATTATTTAAATTGTAATTATTGTTTAGAATTTTGCATTATTTTAAAAACTGTCCAGTAAAGTTGTTTCTTATTGTATCGTTCAGTGATGGTAAACAGATAAAATCAATCAATATGTTAAAAAGTAGAAATGGGAATCACCTTGTTTATTGTTCATAGTCAACTCAACTGGTGCTGGCAGTTTGAAAATAGCCATTAATGTGCTTTGTTTGTATGTATGAGACTCACTGAGTATGGTGGGCTAATGGGGTACTTTTGTTGCGTGCGCACACACACGCGCGCACTCACTCCATACTTTTCTGCTCATGACAATTTCAAAATGTCAAAGACGTAAACAAGTGAAGTTCAAATTAGAATATTTTATGAAGCCCTCAGAATTGACATTTTTTTCCCTTCATTTCAGTAGATGCTCTTATACAGAGAAACTTACAGTAGTGAGTGCATACATTTTTTTGTATTGGTCACCCATGGGAATTGAATCCACAA
This sequence comes from Oncorhynchus mykiss, assembly GCF_013265735.2. NCBI lineage: Eukaryota > Metazoa > Chordata > Actinopteri > Salmoniformes > Salmonidae > Oncorhynchus > Oncorhynchus mykiss. The sequence goes on along the minus strand of NC_048566.1, from coordinate 53,344,139 downwards.
CTCTGTCATTGCAAGTGCTATGCTCTACCAACTGAGCCACACAGGTTCCCTTAGTGTGCCACAAAAGGTAAAGGTTTCACTATTGAGAGCGATATGAGCATTCATATAAGGGGACCGATTTGTGATATAAGGTATACAATAAGTTAGGATGCAAAGAATAAAGGATTTCCATTTCCAACCATATGGTAGTGGGTTAACCATATCAGAAGATTTTGCCATAAGCATGGAAGTAAACTAGATTGCGCCATGAATAAAAACTATTCCCATCACAATACACAATCACTAACTGGAAGTATCAGACATGACTTTAAAATGTTAATTCCATCAGAAAATGTAAGTGATTACCATACCAACAATCTGAATATTTTACATGAATAAAAAAAAATCACACATGCTTACAAAGGTTATCATCTCGGTTCTGAATGCCATTCTGGGTTAGGGAATGACAAATTTGGTGTGTTCTGTCTAGTCTCAGAACAGATTGTGTGAAATGTCTTAGTTAATAATGGGACAGGGCTTCTAGGGGGAGGGACCTATAGTTATTCAGATTAAAGACACTTGCTATAACTACTGACAGAGACAAGGTCAAAACTGACACTAGAGAGAGAGAGAGTCAGAGAGTGAGACGACAACTGAGATAGAGGGAGCAAAAAGCAGACAGTAAGAAAAAGGTGTGTATATGAAGAATAGAGACACTTGCTTTATCTCGTGGCAAAGAGGAAGTTGAAGCTGCTACAGAAAGGGAGATACAGAAAGGAGAGAGAGGAAGATTGAGAGAGGCAGAGGTTGTGAGTGGAGAAGAGAGTGCAAAGCAGAGGAAAGGAGGAGAGTGAGAGAGAGAGGGTATAGGAAGCACAGAGAGTGGAGCAGGTTCTTTGCAGGCACAGCCTTTACTGTCAGCCCCAGCAGAAATGCCCAACTTTGCCGGTACCTGGAAAATGAAGAGCAGTGAGAATTTTGACGAACTTCTCAAAGCCCTCGGTAAGCCCCTTCTTGACGTTTTGTCTCTCTCATCCCTCTCTTTTTTTTCGCCCGTTCTTTTTTCAATAGCCTGCACAGTGCATCCCTGCATGAGCTTTATCCATCATGTGCATTTAAAAAAAAACATTTGTATTTTCCTTGGGCATTGCTTCACTTCCAACAATATGCTATTGTCTTATTTCATCCAAACGATGAGGGAGGGAGAGCATACAAGCAAGCTGTAGCGGGAAAGCCTTCAGCTACAGGAGATGTCAATTATATAGACATGGGTATTGTTATCGCCGGGGTCCGGCTGCATGTGCATGGGAACAACATTACTCATGTATTAGCGTTTAAGTAGGGCATGCGTTAGCAGTGTCAGTGGAGGTCTTCATGGAATTCTCTCCTCTTCTGCTTTTTGTGTTTTTTTTTCTCTCACTTGCTTTTTTCCCTTGCTGATCATTGTGATGGTTTAGAATTGGACCAGTTTATCTGGGTCATTCATTTGTGTGGCTGGGTCTTTCTGTGTCTGGACTGTAAGTACTATGCTGCTCAAGCAATGAGACCACACTGGTCATATTTTGGTTTTGGGTGAGAATATTCCATATGGGGCTGTTTGGGTTTGTTTGTTGCTCAGAGGATAGCTTTGAGTTGTGAGCACCATTAAACAGTTTAACAGTTAGTAACCCGACGGGTGCGTGTCATCAAATTGGCTCAGGGGGCCTATTAAATTATTAACATAAACATGTTACGGTACTATATTTCCAGGTACAAATTCAGTTCAAACCAGAAAAAGTATCAATCTATAACTTGAAAACTGCCCAACCCTTTTCTATTCATGAATTGTAAATAAATTACCTGAATTGAAAGAAAATTTGACCCCCTTGTTCTGGACCTGTATGAGTCCCTCAGCTTAACTAAGTTTGTTTAATATGCAAGCTGCAGTTTACTGACCTTGCTTAGCCTCCACCAAACAGATCCTGTGAACCACTCCGAGCTTTGATTACATTTTCCTTGTGAGATATCTACCAACCCAACACAGCACAGTTCAGCTATGACCCAATGGGGACCATTCTTCGTGATTATGATTGTATGGTTCAGAGAGATTGCATGCATTCGGTCTGTTCTGCGTTTCGTTCAGTCGTGCCCACAATCTCTTAAGGATCGGACCCTTTTTTTAACATTTTCACCTAAAATGACATGCCCAAATCTAACTGCCTGTAGCTCAGGACCTGAAGCAAGGATATGCATATTCTTGATACCATTTGAAAGAAAACACTTTGAAGTTTGTGGAAATGTGAAATTAATGTAGGAGAGTATAACACATTAGATCTGGTAAAAGATAATACAAAGAAAAAAACATGCGTTGTCTTTTTTTTGTTCCATCATCTTTGAAATGCAAGAGAGAGGCCATTATGTCACTTAGGAGTCTAGGCACAATTTACATTTTGGCCACTAAATGGCAGCAGTGTATGTGAAAAGTGTTAGACTGATCCAATGAAACATTGCATTATTGTTCAAAATGTTGTATCAGTATGTCAAATCGGAGGGCCTGTGCTCCGGACCTCTGGCAGTCTCTATGGGGGTGCTACAGGGTTCAATTCTCGGGCCGACTCTTCTCTGTATACATCAATGATGTCGCTCTAGCTGCTGGTGATTCTTTGATTCACCTCTACGCAGACAACACCATTCTGTATACCTCTGGCCCTTTGTTGGACACTGTGTTAACTAACCTCCAGATGAGCTTCAATGCCATACAACTCTCCTTCCGTGGCCTCCAACTGCTCTTAAATGCAAGTAAAACTAAATGCATGCTGTTCAACCGATCGCTGCACGCACTTGGCCGCCCATCTAGCATCACTACTCTGGACGGCTCTGACATAGAATATGTGGACAACTACAAATACCTAGGTGTCTGGTTAGACTGTAAACTCTCCTTCCAGACTCATATTAAACATCTCCAATCAAAAATCAAATGCAGAATCCGCTTCCTATTTCGCAACAAAGCATCCTTCACTCATGCTGCCAAACATACCCTCGTAAAACTGACCATTCTACCGATCCTTGACTTCGGCGATGTCACTTACAAAATAGCCTCCAACACTCTACTCAACAAATTGGATGCAGTCTATCACAGTGCCATCCGTTTTGTCACCAAAGCCCCATATACTACCCAGCACTGCGACCTGTATGCTCTCGTTGGCTGGCCCTCGCTTCATACTCATCGCCAAACCCACTGGCTCCAGGTCATCTACAAGTCTCTGCTAGGTAAAGCCCCGCCTTATCTCAACTCACTGGTCACCATAGCAGCACCCACCCGTAGCACGCGCTCGAGCAGGTATATCTCACTGGTCACCCCCAAAGCCAATTCTTCCTTTGGCCGCCTCTCCTTCCAGTTCTCTGCTGCCAATGACTGGAACGAACTGCAAAAATCTCTGAAGCTGGAGACTCTTACCTCCCTCACTAGCTTTAAGCACCAGCTGTCAGAGCAGCTCACATATCACTGCACCTGTACATAGCTCATCTGTAAATAGCCCATCCATAGCCCATCCAATCTACCTCATCCCCATACTTTATTTATTTATCTTGCTCCTTTGCACCCCAGTATCTCAGCTTGCACATTCAGGGCAGACACAGCAGGGGTTCAAACTGTAGAACCCAGGTCCTACATAAAAATGGATTTCATCAATCAAAATTATGCTCAATTATATCTCTGGGACCCTCAGGATGACAAATCAGAGCAAGATTACTGAATGTACATTATCTAACTTCAGAGGTGAATGCATCAAACCAGTTGCCGTGATAAAAGTTTTTTGTTGTTGTACACTCTCCTCAAACAATAGAATGGTATTTTTCACTGTAAATTTCACTTTGCTCCTTTAAATTGGACAGTACAGTTAGATTAACAAGAATTTAAGCTTTCTGTCCATATAAGACATGTCTATGTCCTGGGAAATGTTCTTGTTACTTACAACATCATGCTAATCACATTAGCGCACGTTAGCTCAACCATCCGGTGGGGGGGGACACTGATCCCGTAGAGGTTAACCACAACTGCCCCTGCAGATCATTAATTTCCTTTTGCATTAGTGCCTGGTTAACTGAGAGCCGTGCATCAGCCTAATGTGGATTCCGAAGCGGCTCTGCCTGTTTCTAACTACGTCCCTTTAATCATCTGTTAACTCGGAGGGAGAGGGTGCACGGTGGACCATGATGCCGGTTTCTTCACCATGGCAGCACGGAACATGCAGTGCTGTGTGCAGCTTAGTGCTATGACGGGATGTTAGCGTACATACGCAATAGCCTGGTCCATAGTTGGTTAAGGTTAAGACTACTGTTACACCAGATGCTAAGTGCTGAAACCCACTGGGCAATTCAATGTCTAGTTTTGAATTCATGTGAATTCAATGAGGAAAAAAATATTTAAAAAAGGCCACCATGTCATTGGATTTAGGTTAAAAAAAAAATAAAAAAATACGAAATTCCCTTATGTTGATTACTTTTTTCAAATCCAATCAGTTTTCCATGTTGATTTAATGTCATCACATTGAATTTTTGTTGTTGAAATGATGTAGAAACAATGTTGATTCAACCAGTTTTTGCACAGTGGGAAGTATCTAAATCTCTTCATGATCAATGCATGTTTGAGGGAAGCCATAGGGTGAATGTCTGGGAGTGAGTCCTCCTCCTTGAATATCCCACAATCTAACCGTCAGTCTGTATCTGTGGCCATTTTGCCTGCAAGATAATATGGACAGTGTAGGGAGAGACCAGCAAGACCTGGTAGGGCTGATTCAGACAGTTGGAAGGACGTAGGGGTGGCCAGACAGACTTGCAAAGTGGCACAGGGCACGCCAAAGCACTCCCCTCCTGCCAGGACTTTGCCATGCTTCTTGGTCACTGCTTTACACAGCCAGCCACCAGATTCTCCGAAACCTAATTCAGATCTGGCCCTGTCACACAACAAGTGTTGTTTTTTTCCCCTCGGGGCAATCAGGCCAAATACTTAATCTCTTGCGCAGACCGGAGTGCCAATAATTCCTCCGATTTCTCCTCAAGTTTTCAGATTTGTTACCACAGAGCACTTACCAGAAGAACAATGCTCTACTATTATGGTTTATCACTTTTAATTGGTGTCTGTTGAAGAAAAGCTATTCCTCATTCAGTTGGCCTATCATGTTTTTAAAAATAAGGAAATATACATGATTAAGTAGCCAGGAGAAGAGAAAGTCCATAAAGAGTGAGAGAGAGGTAGGGCAGTGTGGGATGGTGAGAGAGGGGTCAGGTCGAGGACTGTTTTGGGGTAAATCTGGTCCAGACGGATCTAGGCAGTGGGGGGTGTCTGTCTGTCTGAATCAGGCCTAACTCCCTCCTCCTACCCTTCCATTCCCTTCTCCCTCCCTGGTCTCTGCTGTGCCCATCCAGGCGTGAATGCCATGCTGAGGAAGGTGGCTGGGGCTGCTGCCTCCAAGCCTCACGTGGAGATCCGTCAGGACGGGGAGCAGTTCTACATCAAGACATCCACCACCGTCCGCACCACCGAGATCAACTTCCACATCGGCCAGGAGTTCGACGAGGAGACGGTGGACGGCAGGAAATGCAAGGTAATGTGGAAAGGGTATCCTCCATTGTGCAGTACATGTCGCCTCTTAATAAGTATAATGCACACTGATTTAAAAACAATTATATGACATGAAGTCAGTCATAAAGAAGTATTCAACAGATTTTGGCAAATTACACATAATATGCCCATATTTATTTTTCTACTTGTTAGATAAACACTGCTATTAGGGCACATTCTTGTTCAGTCCAATGGCTTACTTGACTACATCTAACACACTAAATATGAAAATACTGGCAGAGAACTGTGATCACATTGCCAGATTCTGGCAATCTAATACCTTATGCTAATTGTGGGATTGAAACTCTCTTCACTGGAATCTTGCCTGCAGATTTCCTATATATTCAAACATTTATTTCTGAATACAGTTATACAAAAGTATACAGACCACCTGCTCTTTCCATGACATAGACTGACCAGGTGGATCCAGGTGAAAGCTATGATCCTTTATTGATGTCACTTGTTAAATCCACTTCAATCAGTGTACAGTCGTGGCCAAAAGTTTTGAGAATGACACAAATATTAATTTTCACAAAGTTTTCTGCTTCAGTGTCTTTAGATATTTTTGTCAGATATTACTATGGAATAATGAAGTATAATTACAAGCATTTCATAAGCGTCAAAGGCTTTTATTGACAATTACACAAAGTTGATGAAAAGAGTCAATATTTGCAGTGTTGACCCTTCTTTTTCAAGACCTCTGCAATCCGCCCTGGCATGCTGTCAATGACCTTCTGGGCCACATCCTGACTGATGGCAGCCAATTCTTGCATAATCAATGCTTGGAGTTTGTCAGAATTTGTGGGGTTTTGTTTGTCCACCCGCCTCTTGAGGATTGACCACAAGTTCTCAATGGGATTAAGGTCTGTGGAGTTTCCTGGCCATCGACCCAAAATATTGATGTTATGTTCCCTGAGCCACTTAGTTATCACTTTTGCCTTATGGCAAAGTGCTCCATCATGCTGGAAAAGGCATTGTTTGTCACCAAACTGTTCCTGGATGGCTGGGAGAAGTTGTTCTCTGAGAATGTGTTGGTACCATTTTTTATTCATGGCTGTGTTCTTAGGAGAAATTGTGAGTGAGCCCACTCCCTTGGCTGAGAAGCAACCCCACACATGAATGGTCTCAGGATGCTTTATTGTTGGCATGACACAGGACTGATGGTAGCGCTCACCTTGTCTTCGCCGGAGAAAATTACTTTACCCCAGTCCTCAGCAGTCCAATCCCTGTACCTTTTTCAGAATATCAGCCTGTCCCTGATGTTTTTCCTGGAGAGAAGTGGCTTCTTTGCTGCCCTTCTTGACACCAGGCCATCCTCCAAAAGTCTTCACCTCACTGTGCGTGCAGATGCACTCACACCTGCCTGCTACCATTCCTGAGCAAGCTCTGTACTGGTGGTGCCCCGATCCCACAGCTGAATCAACTTTAGGAGACGATCCTGACACTTGCTGGACTTTATTGGGTGCCCTGAAGCCTTCTTCACAACAATTGAACCGCTCTCCTTGAAGTTATTGATGATCCGATATGGTTGATTTAGGTGCAATCTTACTGGCAGCAATATCCTTGCCTGTGAAGTCCTTCTTGGGCAAAGCAATGATGACGGCACGTGTTTCCTTGCAGGTAACCATGATTGACAGAGGAAGAACAATTATTCCAAGCATTGCCCTAGTTTTGTAGCTTCCAGTCTGTTATTCGAACTCAATCAGCATGACAGAGTGATCTCCAGCCTTGTCCTCGTCAACACTCACACCTGTGTTAATGAGAGAATCACTGACATGATGTCAGCTGGTCCTTTTGTGGTAGGGCTGAAATGCAGTGGAAATGTTTTTGGGGATTCAGTTCACTTGCATGAAGGACTTTGCAAATTATTGCAATTCATCTGACCACCCTTCATAACATTCTGGAGTATATGCAAATTGCCATCATACAAACTGAGGCAGTAGACTTTGTGAAAATTCATATTTGTGTCATTTTCAAAACTTTTGGCCACGACTAGATGAAGGGGAGGAGACAGGTTAAAGAAGGATTTTTAAGCCTTGAGACAATTGAGACATGGATTGTGTATGTGTGCCATTCAAATCAAATCAAATTTTATTGTCACATACACATGGTTAGCAGATGTTAATCCGAGTGTAGCGAAATGCTTGTGCTTCTAGTTCCGACCATGCAGTAAGTAATTTAACCTAACAATTTCACAACAACTACATTATACACACAAGTGTAAAGGAATGAATAAGAATATGTACATAAAAATATATGAATGAGCGATGGCCGAACGGCATAGGCAAGATGCAGTAGATGGTATAGAGTACAGTATGTACATATGAGATGAGTAATGTAGGGTATGTAAACATTATATAAAGTGGCATTGTTTAAAGTGGCTGGTGATACATTTGTGACATCAATTTTTCATTATTAAAGTGGCTAGAGATGAGTCAGTATGATGGCAGCAGCCCCTCAATGTTAGTGATGGCTGATGGCCTTGAGATAGAAGCTGTTTTTCAGTCTCTCGGTCCCCGCTTTGATGCACCTGTACTGACCTCGCCTTCTGGATGATAGCAGGGTGAACAGGCAGTGGCTCGGGTGGTTGTTGTCCTTGATGATCTTTTTGGCCTTCCTGTGACATCGGGTGGTGTAGGTGTCCTGGAGGGCAGGTAGTTTGCCCCCAGTGATGCGTTGTGCAGACCTCACTACCCTCTGGAGAGCCTTACGGTTGTGGGAGGAGCAGTTTCCGTACCAGGCGGTGATACAGCCCGACAGGATGCTCTCGATTGTGCATCTGTAAAAGTTTAGGAGTGTTTTTGGTGACAAGCCAAATTTCTTCAGCCTCCTGAGGTTGAAGAGGCGCTGCTGCGCTTTCTTCACCACGCTGTCTGTGTGGGTGGACCATTTCAATTTGTCAGTGATGTGTATGCCGAGAAAATTTAAACTTTCCACCTTCTCCGCTACTGTCCCGTCAATGTGGATAGGGGGTTGCTCCCTCTGCTGTTTCCTGAAGTCCACGATCCACCATCTCCTTTGTTTTGTTGACATTGAGTGTGAGGTTATTTTCCTGACACCACACTCCGAGGGCCCTCACCTCCTCCCTGAAGGCCGTCTCGTCGTTGTTGGTAATCAAGCCTACCACTGTAGCGTTGTCTGCAAACTTGATGATTGAGTTGGAGGTGTGCATGATCACTCACTCATGGGTGAACAACAGGGAGTACTGGAGAGGGCAGAGAATGCACCCTCGTGGGGCCCCAGTGTTGAGGATCAGCGGGGTGGAGATGTTACCTATCAGGAAGTCCAGGACCCAGTCGCACAGGGCGGGGTCGAGACCCAGGGTCTTGAGCTAAATGACGAGTTTGGAGGGTACTATGGTGTTAAATGCTGAGCTGTAGTCGATGAACAGCATTCTTACATAGTGGTAGGCTTGATTACCAACAATGACGAGACGGCCTACAGGGAGGAGGTGAGGGCCCTCGGAGTGTGGTGTCAGGAAAATAACCTCACACTCAACGTCAACAAAACTAAGGAGATGATTGTGGACTTTAGGAAACAGCAGAGGGAACACCCCCCTATCCACATCGATGGAACAGTAGTGGAGAGGGAAGCAAGTTTTAAGTTCCTCGGCATACACATCACAGACAAACTGAATTGGTCCACTCACACAGACAGCATTGTGAAGAAGGCGCAGCAGCGCCTCTTCAACCTCAGGAGGCTGAAGAAATTTGGCTTGTCACCAAAAGCACTCACAAACTTCTACAGATGCACAATCGAGAGCATCCTGGCGGGCTGTATCACCGCCTGGTACGGCAACTGCTCCGCCCTCAACCGTAAGGCTCTCCAGAGGGTAGTGAGGTCTGCACAACGCATCACCGGGGGCAAACTACCTGCCCTCCAGGACACCTACACCACCCGATGTTACAGGAAGGCCATAAAGATCATCAAGGACATCAACCACCCGAGCCACTGCCTGTTCACCCCGCTATCATCCAGAAGGCGAGGTCAGTACAGGTGCATCAAAGCTGGGACCGAGAGACTGAAAAACAGCTTCTATCTCAAGGCCATCAGACTGTTAAACAGCCACCACTAACATTGAGTGGCTGCTGCCAACACACTGACACTGACTCAACTCCAGCCACTTTAATAATGGGAATTGATGGGAAATGATGTAAATATATCACTAGCCACTTTAAACAATGCTACCTTATATAATGTTACTTACCCTACATTATTCATCTCATATGCATATGTATATACTGTACTCTATATCATCGACTGTATCCTTATGTAATACATGTATCACTAGCCACTTTAACTATGCCACTTTGTTTACATACTCATCTCATATGTATATACTGTACTCGATACCATCTACTGTATCTTGCCTATGCTGCTCTGTACCATCACTCATTCATATATCCTTATGTACATATTCTTTATCCCCTTACACTGTGTATAAGACAGTAGTTTTGGAATTGTTAGTTAGATTACTTGTTGGTTATTACTGCATTGTCGGAACTAGAAGCACAAGCATTTCGCTACACTCGCATTAATATCTGCTAACCATGTGTATGTGACAAATAAAATTTGATTTGATTTGATTTGGTATTCCACTTGTCCAGACGGGTTAAGGCAGTGTGCAGTGTGATTGCGTCGTCTGTGGACCTATTGGGGCGGTAAGAAAATTGGAGTGGGTTTAGGATGTCAGGTAGGGTGGAGGTGATATGGTCCTTGACTAGTCTCTCAAAGCACTTCATGATGACGGAAGTGAGTGCTACGGGGCGATAGTCATTTAGCTCAGTTACCTTCGCTTTCTTGGGAACAATGGTGGCCCTCTTAAAGCATGTGGGAACAGCAGACTGGGATAATAATTGATTGAATAAGTCCGTAAACACACCAGCCAGCTGATTTGCGCATGGTCTGAGGATGCCATCTGGGCCGGCAGCCTTGCGTGGGTGAATGGGCAAGACAAAATATCTAAGTGCCTTTGAACAGGGTATGGTAGGTAGTAGGTGCCAGGCGCACCGGTTTGTGTCAAGAACTGCAACGCTGCAATGTTTTTCACACTCAACAGTTTCATGTGTGTATTGTCGTGAAATTATTGTAATCGAAAGGAGAGACCTTTACATTTCTTCAAAACAAGTCAACTTTATTATTTAATTGCTGCAGTAATGGAGCTGGTCGGTAACCACCCCTGGAGGTGATCACTGAGAACTCAACGAGTGGATTTGAGCCACATTTTTATAGCGAATTCCATCCTCCTGGAGGTTCATGACAAACAACAGATGTATGGAATGGGTCACAAGGTTACTAATAATTAACCCATAGGGTTTAATAGGAATGCACTCATTGGCTCACCGCTCAATCTCAAAAACAAACACAGGCCACCCAACTCCGAGTTTGGTGCCAGAAGCTCAAAGCACAATCAGACTTGGAAGAGGAGTGTTGATTGTGTTGGGGATTACCACATTAGTGTGGTGGGTAGGTAGGGGGGAGAGGGAGTTACTGTACATTTGGAAATGGGGAAATTTGGCTTTCAGTGATGGGATGGATTTGGGTTGGCAAAATATGGGGGTTGAGCATTGGGTAGGGTGGCAGAGCTACAGAGACTGGGAAAAGTGTGCTCTGGGGTTCCCTGAGTGTCACGATCGTCGTAATGAGCGGACCAAGGCGCAGCGTGATTGAAGTTCCACATCTTCATTACGGTGAAACTTTAAACAAAAACAATAAACCAATAACCAAACGTGAAAGTAGTGGTGCACATGCACAAACAATGGCTACCTAAATATGATCCCCAATTAGAGGCAACGATTACCAGCTGCCTCTAATTGGGAACCATACAAAACCAACATAGAAATATTGAGGTAGAACACCCCCTAGTCACGCTCTGATGGTCAGGGCATGACAGTACCCCCCTCCCAAAGGTGCGGACTCCGGCCGCAAAACCAGGGCATGGGGGGATGATAAATAAGACTGGTTGAAAGTGTGTGTGTGTGTGTGTGTGTGTGTGTGTGTGTGTGTGTGTGTGTGTGTGTGTGTGTGTGTGTGTGTGTGTGTGTGTGTGTGTGTGTGTGTGTGTGTGTGTGTGTGTGTGTGTGTATCTGTGATTGTGACAAGGCTATTAGGGTTTTCTTTTTTCCTTTTGAGTAGCGTTTCCATGAAAAATATACATTAACATGGCTGACTTATTAATATCATGCTGACGTCCGAGAAAGTGGATTAGAGGGCTGACATATATGAGATAGATGGGGCCTCTCTCCAAGCTTTGGCCCTTCGGGGAATTCTTAAGCCTTTATTTGGAATGAGCAGGTCACGATGCCACGTCAGCGCAGATAAACTGTGACTCAGCCATATTCATCGAATACAAGGTACTACACCAGTCCCCGGTTATAGGCTGCTTTTCCACGAGGGTTGTTGCATGTCATTTCAGCAAGCAATGACATTCACCATCTCAGATTGTTCTGAAATCATTTTTGCAGTTTTAAACAGATAAGTTTAGCATTCCTGCAGCCTTTTTTTATTTATATAATTTGATCTCTGAGAAATTAAGCTAATTGATTGCACCCAAATTGGACATTTAAATTGATAGGTTTCATAAAATATTTTTTTACCCCTTTTTCTCCCCAATTTCGTGATGTCTAATTGGTGGTTACAGTTTTGTCCCATCGCTGCAACTGCCGTACATACTTGGGAGAGGTGAAGGCGAGAGCCATGTGTCCTCCGAAACACGACCCTGCCAAGCACTGCTTCTTGACACACTGCTCGCACCAGCGTGTCTGAGGAAACATTGTACAGCTGGCGACCGAAGTCAACTTGCAGGCACCCGGCCTGCCACAAGGAGCACTAGAGCGCGATGGAACAAGGAAACCTCGGGCTGCCAAACCCTCCCCTAATCCGGATGACGCTGGGCCAATTGTGCGCCGCATCATGGATCGTCTCAAGCACTGTGATGCAATGCCTTAGACCACTGCGCCATTCGGGAGGTCCACAAAAAGCCACCGCCCACGCTAAGAACCCAATTCTGAATTTTCTTATCCACTGTCCACACTCAGTTTTACCCATATCAGATTTGCACATTCCCACTGTAGCCTCTGTAGTTGCACACAGATGCAATGCTCATTTCCTGGCATTGTTACTTAACATTTTGGGTTGGATGTCATGGTAACGCCAGGTCACGTGCAAAAAAGCCACATCAGAGCAAACATCAAAATTGTATCAGGTTTGAGATCCACGTACTGTGCTTTCGGAAAGCATTCAGACGCTTTCCCTTTTTCCACAATTTGTTACATTACAGCCTTATTCTAAAATTCATTAAATAAATGTTTTCCCTCATCAATCTACACAAAATACCCCACAACGAGAAAGCGAAAACAGGTTTTTATAAATGTTTGCAAAAAAAACAACATAAATAACTTATTTACGAAATAACTTATTTACATAAGTATTCAGAATCTTTGCTATAAGACTCGAAATTGACATCAGGTGCATCCTGTTTCCATTGATCATCCTTGAGATGTTTCTAAAACTTGATTGGAGTTCACCTGTGGTAAATTCCATTGATTGATCATGATTTGGAAATGCACACACTTGTGTCCTATAGTTGACAGTGCATGTCAGAGCAAAAACCAAGCCATGGGGTAGAAGGAATAGCTCTGAGAGGATTGTGTCAAAGCACAGATCTGGGGGAGAAGGGCCTTGGTCATGGAGGTAACCAAGAACCTTATGGTCACTATGATAGAGCTCCAGAGTTCTTCTGGGGAGATGGGAGAACCTTCCAGAAGGACAACCATCTGCAGCACTCCACCAATCGGCCTTTATGGTAGAGTGGCCAGACGGAAGCCACTCCTCAGTAAAAGGCACATAACAGCCCACTTAGATTTAGCCAAAAGGCACTTAAAGGACTCTGACCATGAGAAACAAGATCTGATCTGAAGAATCCAAGATTGAACTCTTTGGCCTGAATGGCAAGCATCACGTCTGGAGGAAACCTGGCACCTTCCCTACGGTGAAGCATGGTTGTGGCAACATCATGCTGTGGGGATGGTTTTCAGCGGCAGGAACAGGGAGACCAAAGATGAACGGAGCAAAGTATAGAGAGATCCTTGATGAAAACCTGCTCCAGAGCGCTCAGGACCTCAGACTGGGGCAAAGGTTCACCTTCCAACAGGACAATCATCCTAAGCACACAGCCAAGACAACATAGGAGTGACTTTGGGACAAGTCTCTGAATGTCCTAGAGTGGCACAGCCAAAGCCTGGATTTGAACCCCATCTAACATCTCTGGACAGACCTGAAAATAGCTGTGCAGCGACGCTCCCCATCCAACCTGACAGAGCTTGAGAGGATCTGCAGAGAGGAATGGGAGAAACTCCCCAAATACAGGTGTGCCAAGCTTGTAGCATCATAGCCAAGAAGACTTGAGGCTGTAATCGCTGCCAAAGGTGCTTCAACACAGTACTGAGTAAAAGGTCTGAATACTTACTGTATGTAAATTAGATATTTCCATTTTTTATTTTGAATACATTTGCAAAAAAAAATTGTGTGTAGATTGATGATGGGGAAAAAAATGTAATCCATTTTAGAATAAGGCTGTAACGTAACTAAATGTGAAAAAAGTGTGAAAAAAGTAAAGGGGTCTGAATACTTTCTGAATGCACTGTATGGATGTGGTATATAAAAAAAAGATTAGATTCCATGTGTTTTTTTTCTGTTTGCACATTAGGGAAAATATCAGATTGGTATCAGATATGGAAATAATCTGCAATTTATAATTTTGTGTCCCCTTGATATTTTAAGTAGAAATTGTGCTCCAATATTGTATTTAAAAAACAAAAACCTGTTATATTAAATAAAGTGCCCTTTAATATAGACCACATAGACAATTCAATAAATATTTTTTTTTAATGTGAATAAACACCTAAATTGCTAAAGTGCCAAAAATCAGCCCTCATCATGACTTCTAGGAAGATTTTAACCCTTAACCCACCATCATTATAAAGGCCTAGTTACGCAATTTCTGAAGATTTTAATGTATTTCATGTAATTGATTCATGTGATCCCTCATTTTACGGTAAACCCTGGTATGTGAACTGAACTCTCGTTTTAATATGGTTAAACTATTCCTTTTGAAATGATTTTTGCAAAAGAAACATTGAACATATAATACTCAAATCATAGTGTAAAAACAGGTGAGCTGGTCCTACTCTTTTTTGGCCATTTGCTGGTGTTTTGTGGTGGGAAACTGAGCACAACACGTCAACCCTGTTACCTATAGATAGATAGATAGGCTAAAAATGTTTAACAATGAAAATTACATTTGTGAAGCTTGCATTCAATTGCCCCTCCCTCCCTCAACTCTGTTACTTTAATGGCACTTTATTGACATTTACTATAGACATTTCGTTTACCCTTAGAAATGGGAAAACATGCTTTTTATGAAGTTGAACATGTGCTCTTTATGACAGAATGTTACAATGAGGTGAAATGAAGTTGTTTTTGACCAAGTTACACTACCCAAAATATACTCTATACGTGGAACGACCCAGATCTGAATTGCACTGCATGTGTAAACGCATCCTAATAAGCTCACCCTCAAGTACACAAAACAGACTTTTCTACTTAATTTGAATCAATCACATAAATTGTCCTATTGAATAACACTGCCATGATCAATTCTGAATGAAATAAATGTTTATTTTAATATGAACATTTAAAAAATGTAAATGCCGAAAACCCCAGAGCAATAATAATCCATCTGCTATTGTTTGAACCAAGTCACATCAGTTAACCTCTTGCATTTAGGGGCATGTGAAGAACATGGATCTTCAATTCTTGAGTTAGTCATTTGAAATGTGATTAAGTTAGGTCGAAGTACTTACCAGCAATCACATGTTATAGCATCTAAGACCGCTTAAGACCGCTTTAGATCTAAGACCAGTTTCAGATCAGGCCATGGGATGATTTTACTAAGAGCTGGTAACAGTCGCCCAAGCATACATCTCTAGGACACTAACATATTCCTCTTAAAATAAAATAAAATAAAAGAGTAACAGTCGAATCCCCCCAAAAATACCACAAAAATGTCTAGACAAATGGTATTCTGGTGGCAAGATAATTGCAAATGGAAAGAGGAAAACATGCATCATTGCGCAGAGAGCTCTTATGTCAATAAAATCGCCGCTCATAACTGTAAGGGGAAAAATAATCTTACTGGGGAAAATAAATCTTACTTTTGTGAAAAACACAAAATAGAAATGCCAACATTCTATCGTCATGATACGAATGCATCTTACTCAATTTCTAGACTGACTGAAACAGGAATCTGTAACTCCTTGGTTTGAGCATCAGGTTATGGCACTGGGTTTTTATTTACTTTATTTTACCATTATTTAACTAGTCAGTTAAGAACACATTCTTATTTTCAATGATGGCCTAGGAACAGTGGGTTGACTGCCTTGCTCAGGGGCAGAACAACAGATTGTTACCGTGTCAGCTCAGAGATTTGATCTTGCAACATTTTGGTTACGAGTCCAACTCTCTAACCACTAGGCTACCTGCCGGGTTCCACAGCCTGTGCCGGATATTTTACAATTCAGTGTTGGATCGTAAGAGACAGAAAGGCCCCTTACAGTCTGTGCCCTCAGGCATGGTGGACAGACCATCTTGTACCTCCAGATCCCCATCGGTTATGTCTGGGTATTTATGTGTAGAGTCTATGGGAATGGCTCATGTCTGTCAGGTAGCATATGACCGATCCCCTCCATTCCTTCGATTTAAAGTATTTTCTGACTGTTCGTGAGGTTTGAGGATCACTTTAAAAAAAGGCTCTGCTCCCAACCTCGATACAAGTATTTCTCAGGTATATTTCCTTGGTCGGCTTCCACTTAGCGTCATATTAGGCACAGTCCTCAATTAGACACAGTACTGGCTGGGCTTGTGTCAGGGTCCCGAGCCCTGGGCCTGGCCCAGGTTGGGGGGTTTAAAGGGATTACACTAATCTACCCAAGGCAAACAGGCGAGGGCTGTTTCACACTGGCACAAGGTTAAAAGCGCTCTCTAATCGGGGGATTGGAGGGGATCAGGAGATGCCCCACTTACAGGGGCATCTCATTTCTGCCGGCAGGGAGAAAGTGATAAGGAGCATTCAGTGCTGAGAGTCACCCCACAGGGAAGGGGGCTGGATCAAAGTTTTAGACAGGAGTCACAGTGACCCTCCCCCAAAAAGTGATAATGACACTGAGAGAAACCTGACTGACGTTGACAAGCAAATTTCACCAATGCAAAGCTCTTCAACGTCAAAGTGGCCATTGATGCTGTAGAAAGTTGAAAAGGAGAAGCTACAGCTGTGCATATGTGCTTACCACGATTAACTCACTCTGCTTGTCAGCGACTACACTTATTTTTCATACCGAACCTTGGTGCAACCATTATGGTCTCTCCTGTAGACCGACACCAAGAGGGAGAACGCTGCACTTCACGACAGACGACTTTGACAAATCAAGTCTTTTAGCCTGGCTGGTTGCTATAGAGACAGACTTTTAGAATTACTCACCTGCCACAGGGTACACTACGTGCCGGGGGTTCAGGGAGATCGATTAAGATGGCGTGCAAAGACTGCTGTCGTAGTTCCTTCCCGTCATTTGAGAAGACGGTCCATCAAGACGACAAAAAGGTGATTCTTATTGACATACAGTCCCTTCAGAAAGTATTCATACCCCTTGACTAGTTCTACATTTTGTTGTGCTACAGCCTGAATTCAAAATGGATCACATTTTTTTTTTGTTCACCCATCTACACACAATACTCCATAATGACAAAGTGAAAACAAATTTGTTAAAAATGAAATGCAGAAATATCTCATTTACATGTGTATTCAGACCCTTAAGTCAATACTTTGTAGAAGCACCTTTCTGGGTAAGTATCTAAGAGCTTTCCACACCTGGATTGTGCAACATTTTCCCATTATTATTAAACACATTTTTCAAGCTCTATCAAATTGGTTGATCATTGCTAGACAACCATTTTCAGGTCTTACCATAGATTTTCAAGTAGATTTAAGTCAAAACTGTATCTTGGCCACTCAGGAACAATCACTGTCTTCTTGGTAAGCAACTCCAGTGTAGATTTGGCCTTGTGTTTTAAGTTATTGTCCTGCTGAAAGGTGAATCAATCTCCCAGTGTCTGGTGGAAAGCAGACAATCAGATTTTCCTAAAGGATTTTAGGTGTTCTTAGCTCCATTCCATTTCTTAACGATTACAAGTATACCGAGTATACCGATAACATAATGCAGCAACCACTATTCTTGAAAATATGGCGAGTGATACTCAGTAATATGCTCTATTGGCATTGCCCCAATGTTTGCTTTTCATATTTTTTACCCATCTACCAATAGGTGACCTTCTTTGCAAGGCATTGGAAAACCTCTCTAGTCTTTGTGGTTGAATCTGTGATTGAAATTCACTGTATGTGTAGGGTACAGAGATTTGGTTGTCGTTAAAAATTCATGTTAAACACTATTACTGTACACCGAGTGAGTCCATGTAACTTTTTATGTGAGAAGTTATGCAAGTTTTTACTCCTGAACTTATTTAGGCTTCCCATAACAAGGGGTTGGATACTTACTGAATCAAGACATTTCAGCTTTTCATTTTGATTTAATTTGTAAAAAATACATTTAAAAAATATAAATAAAATTATATATATATACACTACTGTTCAAAAGTTTGGGATCACTTAGAAATGTCCTCGTTTTTGAAAGAAAATCCCATTTTTTTTGTCCATTAAAATAACATCAAATTGATCCGAAATACAGTGTAGACATTGTTAATGTTGTAATTGACTATTGTAGCTGGAAATGGCTGATTTTTTAATGGAATATCTACATAGGCGTACAGAGGCTCTGTAATGTTTCTCCTCTTCATCTGATGAGGAGTATGAAGGATCGGACCAATATGCAGCGTGGTACGTGTCCATGTTGATATTTATTAACACTGAACACAAAAACAAAAAACAAGGAGAACGAACAAAAACGAAACAGTTCTGCCTGGTGCAGACACAGAGACAGAAAACAATCACCCACCACTCAAGTGGGAAAAACAGGCTGCCTAAGTATGGTTCTCAATCAGAGACAACGATTGCCAGCTGCCTCTGATTGGGAACCATACCAGGCCAAACACATAGAAATGGAAAACATAGAACACAAAACATAGAATACCCACCCCAACTCACACCCTGACCAACCTAAAACAGAGACATAAAAAAGGAACTAAGGTCAGGACGTGACAGGCCCATTGTCAGCAACCATCACTCCTGTGTTCCAATGGCACGTTGTGTTAGCTAATCCAAGTTTATAATTTTAAAAGGCTAATTGATCATTAGAAAACCCTTTTGCAATTATGTTAGCACAGCTGAAAACTTGTTGTTCTGATTAAAGAAGCAATAGAACTGGCCTTCTTTAGACTAGTTGAGTATCTGGAGCATCAGCATTTGTGGGTTCAATTACATGCTCAAAATGGCCATAAACAAAAGCACTTTCTTCTGAAACTCGTCAGTCTATTTGTGTTCTGAGAAATTAAGGCTATTCCATGCAAGAAATTGCCAAGAAACTGAAGCTCTCATACAGCGCTGTGTACTACTCCCTTCACAGAACAGCACAAACTGTCTCTAACCAGAATAGAAAGAGGAGTGAGAGGCCAATGTGCACAACTGAGCAAGAGGACAAGTACATTAGAGTGTCTAGTTTGAGAAACTATTCTCCTATGTAAAAAATAGTAAAAATAAAGAAAAACTCTTGAATGAGTAGGTGTTCCAACACTTTTGACCGGTAGTGTATATATACAGTGGGCTCCAAAATTACTGGGACCCCTGACTGGCAATGGACAAACAATACTTAAAAAATAAACAATATAACTGTAGAGAAACTCAAAATACCAACATGTGAGAAATACGGTTCTTTATTAATGTTTCAAATGGAACCCAACAAAATAATTTATTGATTTAATTATAAATCAATGTCCTCCAAATCTTGGTTTCACAATTAATGGCAGCCTTAAAGATTATTGAAAATAACATCTACCAAATTTAAACCAATAATTAAATTCCATTTATTTAAGTTTATGTAAGTCTTAAAGAACTATATTGAGCCATTACATCCCTTCCTGTTTCACTAGGGTAAAAAAAATAGGTAACACCCTTGGTCATCCAACACCATGAAGAAAACAAAAGAACTGGCAGTTCAAAAGAGACAGATGGTCGTAGACCTTCATAAATCTGGTAACGGTTACAAGAAGATCCACAAACGATTGAATATACCACTGAGCACTGTCAGGGAAATTATTAAAACATTCAAAAGAAATGGAACAGTTGAAAACCTCACGGGTAGAGGACACAAATGCATTTTGCTCTTCAGGATAGGGAGGAGGATGGTGAGAGAAGCAACAAAATCCCCAAGAATCACTGTGCAAGAATTGCAGGCCTTGGTGGCGCATTGGGGTCACCAGGTTTCAAAAAGCCCCAGCAGATGCCACCTCCACAAACACAGGCTCTTTGGAATGGTTGCCAGAAGAAAGCCCTTTCTGACCCACAGACGCAAGCGCTTGGAGTTTGCCAAAAGTAATTTAATTTATGACTGGAAGAAGTTGCTCTGGTCAGATGAGACCAAAATGTAACGTTTTGGTCAGATACAGCATCAGCATGTTTGGCGTCGAAACAGAGATGCATACAAGGAGAGGCACCTCATACCCACGGTGAAATATGGTGGTGGGTCAGTGATGTTTTGGGGCTGTTTTAATTCCAGAGGTCCAGGGGCACTGGTTAAGATTCACAGCATAATGAATGCCACCAACTATCAGGCAATTTTGGCTGACAATCTGGTTGCCAGATGTCTGGGACTTGGCCGTGGGTGCACTTTCCAACGAGACAATGACCCAAAACATACCTCAAGATCCACACAGAAATGATTCTGTGACAACAAAATCAATGTTCTGCCATGGCCATCTCAGTCGCAGGACCTCAAGCCAATCGAAAAAAAATGTGGGCTGAGTTGAAGAGGGCAGTTGATAAGAGCAAACCCAAGAATGTGAAGGATCTTGAAAGGATCTGCATATAGGAATGGTCCAAAATCCCTCCAAATATGTTCCTTAACCTTGTCAAACATTACAGGAAAAGACTCCATGCTGTTATCCCTGCCAGAGGTGGTTGATGAGAAGTGAGGAGTGCCAATAATTATGAAACCTTGATTTTGGTGAAATGTATTTTGTATTAAATAATTGTATGATTTTGGTTGGTTCCATTGAAACAGTAATAAAGTACAGTATTTCTCACATGTTGGTATTTTGAGTTTTGAGTATATTGTTTATATATATATTTTAAGTATTGTGCCAGTAATTTTGGAGCCCACGGTCTATATATATTTCTACTTTGACATTTTGGGGTATTGTGTGTAGGCCAGTGACAAAGTATTTCAATTTAATCTATTTTAAATTCAGTCTGTAAAACAATAAAATGTGGAAAAAGTCAAGGGGTGTGAATACTTTCTGAAGGCACTGTATAAGGAGATCCGAAGTGAGTTAGTTCAGTGAGGCAACATGCCTTCAGTTTAGAGTTAAGTGAGATGGCTCCCTGGGTCTTGGCTATTGGAGCTTATTAGGCTGTTGCGGTGACAGCCACGCTCCCTGCTGTCCTTTGACAGACAATGTGTCATCCACAGTCAGCCAAGTGCTTGGAACACGCCTGCAGCAAGGCACAGGGAGACCACAGCTCCACAGCTAGCCGTGGAACGTCTCATGAAAGAATGCTTTTGGCTGAATTTTGCTCAAACACTGTGTCATGTTGACAACTCACTGGATCAATGTGATAAACTAAAAACCAGTGACGTACCAATGAATAATAGATAGCTTTCAGGACTGTGCATTGTCATAAAATCACTAAATGTAATGTTTTATGAAGATACCTTGCAAGCAAATGAAAAACTGTAATAGCCTACAATAATATCTTGGGTGGGGTGGAGATCATGGGAAGGGCTTTCATTTAAGATACTGCTAAGTAAAGCACAAGAAATTCCCAATTCACCCCAAAACATAGATGATTATTCAGAGCAGGAAATAGGATTTTCCCCACTTAAAATTAGACTCCCTCTTTGTCTGCTGAGAGGCCATGGTAACAGAACGGCTCTTATCCAAAGCCAAAGCCAGCAGATGTTCCAGTCAACTAGCTTGTTAAATGATACAGAAGAGGCATGACGGGGGTAAACCAAATGCCCGGAGGAGGGATGGGGAGAAAGAGACCAGAAGAAAGAGAGAGGGAGGGAGAGAGGTAGGGGGAAAGAGAGAGCAAATCCATCCGAGTCGGTGCCAGAGACGGATGATAGTGGAAAATGGGGCCGTAGCAAATCGACTCTGGGTTTATTAGAAAGGAGAGGAGAGAGCTTGAAAAAAGCGCAGTGCACAGCGAAGCTCCACTTTTCAGCTGTAGCTTGTCTGTCTACGGGCCCGGCAGGCACTCTGATCGCTTCCCCCAACCTTTGATATGGTGATTAACATTTGGGTCTCACAGACTAGGAACTGCAGCATAATCAACTGTGGACAACATCAAACAGCATGGAGAACGGCTATGTACACACTATCGAGCTTTGTTCAAAATTGTCCTTTTAATTATATTGAAAAATAGCTATACTCACCAGCAATTAGAAGGAATAGACTACTTCGTAAATCTTCATAATTGAGTTGCCGTAGTTGTATTTGGATCATTTGGGAAAATGTTTTACTCAGTTGTGACTAAATGTGTTGAGACCAAATATTGTACACATTTTGGAGTTACCGTAGTATTAAACTCCTTTTTGATAATTTGGAAAATATTCTATGACCGTATTGTGGAATGTGGATTACTAAATTAGCATTGCGTAGTGACTTAATCTTCTGGTCAGTTCCCGGAGTGACAGGCTAGCATCTGGCTCCATAAGTTTGCATTTTATGCTTAAGTGAGTTACGTTGTTGGGGACGCAGGTTTGAATCTCGAGTCTGCG
Source organism: Oncorhynchus mykiss (assembly GCF_013265735.2). Taxonomy (NCBI): domain Eukaryota; kingdom Metazoa; phylum Chordata; class Actinopteri; order Salmoniformes; family Salmonidae; genus Oncorhynchus; species Oncorhynchus mykiss. The sequence continues at coordinate 53,321,552 of NC_048566.1, read as the reverse complement.
GTGGTAGAGATGGACAGTGGTGCTATATTATTCAGATCTCTCAGTTGGCTCTGAGATTGCTGCCAAGATAGAGGAGGTGGTCAAAGGTAACATTATCAAAACAAACTTCACAAGAAACTCTTTAGCCAAGAACCACAGATCTGGCTCATTTTGCATCAATAGTCAGCCAAGACTTTAGGCTTTGGTCCCTGGCTTTTATGAATTGATAATCTTTTAATATTTGAATCAATTTACCCAAGGGAAAATATGTCTTAAAACCGTTATTAAATCAAACTAACTGAGAAAAAAACTTGACCTTTTTGGTGCTTTTCTGCCTATAAAAAAGGACTTCATAGATGAGACTTAAGTCTCAAGGATTTGGAGACAGGTCCTGAAGTTTGTATTTAATTTAAAAGAGGCTTAAATAAATATAATTTAATGGAGGTTGTTCCTTTTGCACCCCAGGGCAAGATTAGGGGTGGTTCAAGAAGAGGATAGGGGTGTTGCATCAAACCGATTGAAGTAGCTTGTGTCCAATGTACATAATGACTAATGGATCCCAATGAGACCAAGGCCCTCTTTTGAAAGGGAGCCAGCCCTGCATAAACAAAAATGTATAAAATGTACAACATTCAAACATAATCAATCAATCAAATGTATTTGCAAAGGCCTTTTTACATTAGCAGTTGTCACAAAATGCTTATACAAAACCCAGCCTAAAACCCCAAAGAGCAAGCAGAGCAGATGTAGAAGCACAGTGGCTAGGAAAAACTCCCTAAAAAGGCAGGAACCTAGGAAGAAACCTAGAGAGGAATCAGGCTCTGGGGGGTTGCCAGTCATCTTCTGACTGTGCCAGGTGGAGATTAGAAGGGTACATGGCCATTAAGGACAGAAAGTTCTTCCAAGATATTCAAATGTTCATAGATGATCCGAATTTCATAATCAAGCATACAGAGGTCAAGACAGCAGGTACGAGAGAGAGAGAGAGGGAGAGGGAGGAGGAGGGAGTCTAAACAGCAGGTCTGGGACAAGGTAGCACGTCCGGTGAACAGGTCAGGATTCCATAGCTACAGGCAGAACAGAAGCACGACCAGGTGGACTGGAGTCTTCAGGCCAGCTATTCCTGAAGAACGGTCATAGGGCTCAGGTCCTCTGGGAGAGGAGAGAGAGAAGAGGGAGAGAATAACTAAGATCACACAGGACACCTGACAAGAGAATTTAACTAGATAGGACAGACTGACCCTAGCCACCCGGTAAATACACTATTGCAGCATAGACACTATGCTGCCTGGCCGGCTCCCCTCTCCACTGGGATTCTCTGCCTCTGACCCTATTACAGGGGCTGAGTCATTGGCTTGCTCGAGCTCAACAATGCCGTCCCTAGGAGGGGTGTATCACGTTATGCCAGGATTGTTTTGCTATACAAGTAGGCTGAGTCACTGACGTGATCTTCCTGTCCGGTTTTGTGCCCCTTCGGGCTTGTGCGGTGGGGAGATATTCATTGGCTATACTCAGCCTTGTCTCAGTAAGTTAGTGGTGTGTTGATCTCCCTTTGGTGGTGTGGAGACTTTGCTTTGGCAAAGTAGGTGGGGTTATACCCAGCCAGGCAGGATATAGCCACTCATCAGTAAGAGGCACATGACAGCCCGCTTGGAGTTTGCCTGAAGGCACCTGAAGACACTCAGTCCATGAGAAACAAGATTCTCTGGTCTGATGAAACCAAGATTGAACTCTTTGGCCTGAATGCCAAGCATCACATCTGGAGGAAACCTGGCACCATCCCTACTGTGAAGCATGGTGGTGGCAGTATCATGCTGTGGGGATGTTTTTCAGCGTCAGGGACTGGAAGATTAGTCAGGATCTAGGGAAAGATGAACGGAGCAAAATACAGAGAAATCCTTGATAAAAACCTGCTCTAGAGCACTCAGGACCTCAGACTGGGGTGAAGGTTCACCTTCCAACAGGACAACGAACCTTAGCACACAGCCAAGACAAAGCAGGAGTGGCTTCTGGACAAGTCTCTGAATATCCTTGAGTGGCACAGCCAGAGCCCGGACTTGAACCCGATTGAACATCTCTGGAGAGACCTGAAAATAGCTGTGCAGCAACACTCCCCAAACAACCTGACAGAGCTTGAGAGGATCTGCAGAGAGGAATTATAGAAAATCCCCAAATACAGGTGTGCCCAAGAATATTTGAGGCTGTAAATCGCTACCAAAGGTGCTTCAACAAAGTAGTGAGTAAAGGGTCTGAATACTTATGTAAATGTAATATTTAAGCTATTGTTTTTAAATAAATGAGCAAAACTTTCTAAAAAACAGTTTCCGCTTTGCCATTACGAACCCAATTGAACATCAGATTGATGAGGAAAAAAACATTTCATCCATTTTAGAAAAAGGCTGTAACGTAACAAAATGGAAAAAGTGAAGGGTTCTGAAAGCTTTCCGAATCCACTGACTGTACAAAACATTAGGAACACCTGCTCTTTCCATGGCATAGACTGACCAGGTGAAAGCTATGATCCCCTATAGATGTCCCTTGTTAAATCCACTTCAATCAGTGTAGATGAAGGGGAGGAGACTGGTTAAAGAAGAAGCCCTGAGACATAGATTGGGGTATGGTAGTAGGGACCAGGCGCACCGGTTTGAGTGTGTCAAGAACTGCAACACTGGTGGGTTTTTCACGCTCAACAGTTTCTAGTGTGTATAAAGAATGGTCCACCACCTTCACAAACTACCTGCCCTCCAGAACACCTACACCACCCGATGTCACAGGAAGGCCATAAAGATCATTAAGGACAACAACCACCCGAGCCACTGCCTGTTCACCCCGCAATCATCCAGAAGGCGAGGTCAGTACAGGTGCATCAAAGCAGGGACCGAGAGACTGAAAAACAGCTTCTATCTCGAGGCCATCAGACTGTTAAACAGCCACCACTAACATTGAGTGGCTGCTGCCAACATACTGACTCAACTCCAGCCACTTTAATAATGGAAATTGATGGAAATTGATGTAAAAATATATCACTAGCCACTTTAAACAATGACACTTAATATAATGTTTACATACCCTACACCACTCATCTCATACAGTGTATGTATATGTATATACTGTACTCTATATCATCTACTGCATCTTGCCATATTTATGTAATACATGTATCACTAGCCACTTTAAACTATGCCACTTTGTTTATAAGAGAATCCTAAAACACGGGACGAGATGTTAAAAACTGTCCATTGTACCAATAGATGGTATGCACTCACATGAGATTTGCCGTGATGTTGACAGAGTGGCATGGGAGGTTTATTTCTTAGACTGGGTTAAGATGTCAATTTTGGGACACATCCTCAGTAGTGTGCCTTCGAATCAGTGGGTGTTTTGGCCTTTAATCACTAAACACCCTCATCAAAGGTGGCCAGCTAAAGGGTGATCAGGCCTTAGCTTGTGTCCCATGCCCAATTAAGATTTCCCACGGGACTATGCAAGGCAGGGGCGTCCTCTTCCCTGAGCCAGCCCTACAGTTGACCGCATATACCCTACATTACTCATCTCATATGTATATACTGTACTCTATACCATCTACTGCATCTTGCCTATGCCGTTCTGTACCATCATTCATTCATATATCTTTATGCACATATTCTTTATCCCTTTACACTTGTGTGTATAAGGTAGTAGTTGTGGAATTGTTAGGTTAGATTACTCGTTGGTTATTACTGCATTGTCGGAACTAGAAGCACAAGCATTTTGCTACACTCGCATTAACATCTGATAACCATTTGTATGTGGCAAATAAAATTTTATTTGATTTAGAGTCCATGCCCCGGCGAATTGAGGCTGTTCTGATGCCAAAAGGCAGTGCAACTCAATATTAGGAAGGTGTTCCTAATGTTTTTTACACTCAGTGTGTGTATGTATATACACTGAACAGAAATATAAAAACGCAACATGTAAAGTGTTGGTCCCATGTTTCATGAGACATTGCCACAGATGTCTCAAGTTTTAAGGGAGCGTGCAATTGGCCTGCCGAGTGTAGGAATGTCCACCAGAGCTGTTGCCAGAGAATTTCATGTTAATTTCTCTACCATAAGCCATAAGCCAATTTGACAGTATGTCCAACTGGCCTCACAACCGCACACCACGTATAACCACACCAGCCCAGGTTCTCCACATCCGACTTCTTCACCTGTGGGATCTGAGACCAGCCTGAGACCAGCCACGAGACAGCTGATGAATCTGTGGGTTTGCACAACCAAAGAATTTCTGCACAAACTGTCAGAAACCGTCTCAGGGAAGCTCATCTGTGTGCTCGTTGACCTCAGCAAGATATTGGCCTGACTGCAGTTCGGCGTCCTAACCGACTCCAGTGGGCAAATGCTCACCTTCGATTTCCGCTGGCACGCTGGAGAAGTGTGCTCTTCACGGACAAATCCTGGTTTCAAATGTACCGGACAGATGGCAGACAGACAGCGTGTGTGGCGTTGTGTGGGCCATACACTGTTCGCAATGTTGTGTGTCAACATTGCAAACTGAGTGCCCCATGGTGGCGGTAGGGTTATGGTATGGGCAGGCATAAGCTACGGACAACAAACACAATTGCATTTTATCGATGGCAATTTGAATGCACAGAGATACGGTGGCCCATTCTCGTGGCATTCATCTGCTACCATCACCTCATGTTTCAGCATGATAGTGCACGTCCCCATGTTGCAAGGACCTGTACACAATTCCACTAAGCTGATGGCCCAGTTCTTCCATGGCCTGCATACTCACCAGACATGTCACCCATTGAGCATGTTTGGGATGCTCTGGATCGACATGTACGAGAGCGTATTCCAGTTCCCGCCAATATCCAGCCACTTCACACAGCCATTGAAGAGGAGTGGGACAACATTCCACAGGCCACAATCAACAGCCTGATCAACTCTATGCGAAGGAGATGTGTCACGCTGCATGAGGCATGTTTGCTTGTATCTGTTTGTTTGACCAGACTGTTTGTATCTGGTGGTCACACCAGATACTGACTGGTTTCCTGATCCACGACCCTACCATTTATTAAAAAGGTATCTGTAACCAACACATGCGTTCCTATACTCCCAGTCATGTCATAGATTAGGGCCTAATGAATTAATTTAAATGGACTGATTTCCATATATGAACTGTAACTCAGTAACATCTTTGAAATTGTTGCATGTTGCGTTTATATTTTTGTTCTGTGGAGATAAGCTAAATCTCAAAAGGTGGGACATGCATATACAGTCTGTCACAAACACAGGCTTCAGGGAAGCAGTGGGTCCTTGCTTCCGCGACCACCACATATATCCCTAACTACGTAGCTCCCACATAGCAACTACCACTGGAGGATGAGGAGAGGGTCGCTGCGAGCATGTGGGATGTGGTCCGGCGGCTGCTCCATGAGATGGCTGGCTCAGTAACCCAGGACCAGATTCAGAGGATCTTTCACTGGGTACTGAGATGGAGTGAGAAGGACAGGGGGAGCGGCGGAGGACTTCGTCGGAAGGCTCCGGTGAAGTCAGGGGGCTCAAAGCTGTAAAACGGTTAGAGAGCCGCAGCTCTGGACGAGAGGACAGAGGGAGGATAGGTTGGATTCCACTTTGCCTCCAATGGTGTAGAGCAAGACACAGTAGTTCTCCGGTTCCCGTCAGTGGGATGTGTTAATATGGGAAAGTGGTCCGAGGTAGTATCCTCAGTAGCTACTGCAGAGGAGCCCAATCTCGTTAGCAACCAGGATTATCACCTCAGTCATTTAGAATTGTTGCATCAAAAACCGCATGCAGTCTTGAAGTTTCCATAGCGAGAGCGAGACCCTGTTCTCCTCTAGTAGCTCAATGATCTGGTCTGTTGAGGCAACGAGTTGTTTACACTTTTCACAAGTGTATAAGTCAGTAAATCCTTACACTCTTTCACTATGATGAACATATCACAGATCTCACATTTTATGGCTTCACTGTCCATCTCCGGATCTGACTCCAAATCAGAGCAGTCCGACATGCTTATACTCGGGTCAGAAACAGCAGTCATGGCTTCTAGAGCCAACCGCGATGTGAGACAAGCTTTGTTTCTGCCAGCCAAGTAGCAAAATATTAAACGGGTAAGTATTTTTTTTTTAAGTATAAAACACAGAAGCTCTGTATCGCCGCTCCATACTGTCTGCTTCCTACAAACACCAATAATGACAATACATTGTAGTTATACACCTTATACTCTTCTACTGTTTTTGTATCAATTTTAAGCATTTACCTCGAGGGCACCCTATGTGGAAAATATTGCTGTGTGTAAAAGGAAAAATTACCAGTTGTGTTGCGGAGGCATCTGCCAATTATATTTTATATTATAAAACAATGAATGAATGTACTGTAGTCTACTGACTTTCCCCCTATATCTTCCTCTGGCCTCACAGAGTCTTGCAATCTGGGAGACGGAGAACAAGATGGTGTGCAAGCAGACTCTGGTGGATGGAGATGGGCCCAAGACATACTGGACAAGAGAACTGCGAGGAGATGAGCTGATTCTGGTGAGGACTACAATAGTAGTCATGGTGGTAGTCAATACTACTAATAGTAGTAGTAGTAATAGTAGTATCGCTAGCCAAATACCTGAACTTGGGCGGTAACCTCGACACCCAGAACCAAATCACCTGCTCACAGTCTGTCAAGAGACTACTTGAGTGATTAAACGAACTCCCATTTTGACATGGATCAATGCGCATAGAATATAAATGTATTATTGGTAAATCTTTCCTTGAAATGGTTATGAACTGTTATAATTCCTTAGAAAGGTCATAGCACCTTCTAGATGCATACAGCATTATTCAACTATGTTGTGCTCTATTTCTGTATTATACCATTTCAGGTCACACTTTATTTGGATAGTCTGGATTTGTAATCAACAAACGATCCGTTGATAAGCAACTACTCGCTAAGGTTACAGTGTGATTTAGAAGGTTAGGGTTAGGGTAAGCATTAAGTTTAGGATTAGGATAAGGGTTTAGGTTAGGGTTAGAGCCAGGGTTAGTAGATAGTTCATTGGAATATTACTCAGTCTGTAGAGCATCTACAGACGGACTATCCAAATCAAGTGTTACCCAGTTTCATAATACACCATCACTGCATCTATAAGATGCTATGAATATGTTTCCAAACCTAATTTTCTGTAGTCCAGCCCAACTCCTCAGTCACAGACCTCATAACTAGTGATATAGCATGAGGGGGAAGGCCTAAAAGCAGCATGTACATTTACTGCACATTAAAGATGGGATATAAAAGCACCTACTGTGCCCTATGAAATACTTTGTTCATAGAATCCCATAAGCAGCCGCCCTGGAGATGCATCCATTTCCCAATGCCACATAAAGGAAACGAGATTAAAAGAGGACATCTTCTGAAGTGAGGAGCTTTGCGTCATCTTTCAGAGAGATGTGCAAGGATTACAACATAACAAGAGGGTTATATAACAGAGCATTGCCAATACCATTATACTCCTGTTGCATGAAGCCAGTGAATACGGGTTTGAGTCGTGGTTTAGTCTATAGCCCATAAAGTAAAATAGAACGGGAAGTGTTCAGGATTAGTCCAATGCACCATTATGAGCCAATAGAATGCAATTAACTGCAAACAAAGTGGAAAATGGGTGTTCAGAAACGCTACTAATGACAAAGTAGATCTTCCTTTAAAAAAAATGCAATACATCTTCTTATATACTTGCACTTCCTTGTCAGTGAGTCACCATATACTGGTGTACGAGCATTGCTCATAAAACTGACAATCAGGAAAGAGTGTATGTATGGATTTTCTTCAAGTGGGTTAGTGATAAAACCAGAGTTCAGTGTTGGGTGCACAGAGCCGGGCTCCAGTGACATTGGATGTCTGACCTCCAGCTGGTGGGGGTGCCTTGCAGCACTAATGGATCCCATTGATATCGTTGAAGAAGGACCGCAGCGGAACTATTCGAATAGCTGCTGGTGACACAGGCACTGCTCTTCTTACTTCAGTCCCCATCACAGGAGGTTGGTGGCACCTTGGCACCTTTCACTGGCTTCATGCAACAGGAGTCCTTAATTGGGGCGGACGGACTTGTGGTAACGGCCGGAGCAGAACGATATCAAATACATCAAACACGTGGCTTCCATGTGTTTGATGACATTCCATTCCAGGCATTATTATGAACTGCCCTACCCTCAGCAGCCTCCACTGGTCGCCATAGACTATTGCACATGATATAACCCCATAATGGCTCCTGTAACTACAGGAGGGATGTTCGGTCGTTTCATACAGTATGCTATATCACTCTGCTCTAACCAGTGTAGGTAGCTTTGAACTTTCAAGTTCTAAGGATTTAGAATGTTTTGATGGGTTCAAGGAAGTCCAACATTTCAAACTCTTAAATGCTTTTAAAAGTGTAGCCTCTTAGTCAAGCAACAGAGCAGCCACCTCGAATGCAGCAAATTAAACCACACTGTGCAGAAGTTGATACTTGTGAGCATTAAAATCGCACCAAGATGATACTGATATACTGTAAAAAATAATACAAAAAAATCACCCTGGAATCTAAGTTCGACATGAGGAAAAGAGTTGTTATCCATCATCAAACTTACACCCAGATGGTGTCTTTTGAATGATGGGTCAGACGGTGAGACTAAAATATATGCAGGAATTTCACGAAAGAGCCAAAACAAACAGTCTGGCCTCGATTCGAGGCTCAACCATTCATTTTAAGGAAGCACACAGACTCAGAAGCTGAAACTCAAAATTATAGTTTGATTGTCTTTGGCAGTTCTCGCTATAACTGGGGCGCATTTCCATAAAATATGCACGCTCTATTTAATTGATTATGATTAAAATCAGTGTTTAAGGCTATGTCTCACAATTAGCACAGCTTTCCCACTTCGCTTCAAAAGAAAAAAATGGGACAGAATTAAGCTGGTTGCAAGGAACACTCAATGTTAGCATTTTGAGGACATGTAAGATATTTACTTTGTTTTATTACATTGGGCACTCATCTGCCATCTAAATAGGTGTTTAATGTAGTGGAAATAAAACCAATGCTCAATTATGCTATAGTTTAACCTTTGCTGACTTATTCTCTTAACGGTATAATGTGAGCTTGAATTGAGAGTATGGGAATCTGTGTTTGTTTGTTTTCCCTAGACGTTCGGGGCTGACGACGTGGTGTGCACACGGATTTACTTACGAGAGTGAAGCTTCAACAAGGCCAACCTGGACACGACAGAAAATACAGAAAATAAAACCAGTCAGATATGTTACAACACTCCTTAACCCCCCCCCCATTTCCCTGCCATGCTGAAAAATCAATATATAGTATATCCTACGTAATTCAGCAGCATCTGCTGCATAGTCTACATAAAACATAAAACAACATTTGTGTAATATGGTAATTTGTGGTGTGGTAATGTGTGTTACAGTTCTGCTATAAATGCGCTTCTCAGTGTTTGATCCATATCTACAACCACTACCTTCTTTGTTGAGTTTGTCAATATTGCAAACAGGAATAAAAATGGGATTAAAAAAAATTGTGTGAGTGTTCAAACTGTTATTTGACAGTATCCAAATTGAGTTACTCAAGCCTTTCCTAGGATTAATAGTGAACATAAAGGTAACGTTAGGCTTACTCAAGTCTCCAGTGGGCCTACAGCTAGAGCATTTTTGACAAGTATAACAAAAACATTGAAGCATTATGAACATCCTGTGTACTATTTTCTTAGTCCAAATAAAATGACAAACTGTCAGGAAGCATTGAGACATACAGTGCATTCTGAAAGCATTCAGACCCCTGGACTTTTTCTACAATTTGTTACGTTGCAGCCTTATTCTAAAATGTATTAAATATTATTTTTTTCCCTCAGAAATCTACACACAATAGCCGATAATGACAAAGCGAAAACGGGTCTTCAGAAATGTTTGCAAATGTATTTTAAAAAATCTAAAAAAGGAAATTTGGTATTTGCAAACATTTCTAAAAACCAGTTTTCGCTTTGTCATTATGGGGTATTGTGTGTAGATTGATGAGGGAAAAAAAAACATAAAATGTAGAAAAAAGGAAGGGGTCTGAATACTTTCTGAATGCACTGCATATGCCCTTATATCAGTCATCAGTCAAAAAGAGGGTGTCTTGTCCTGAAATCTGCTCCTGAATTCATCCCGGTCATCAGCAACAGAGCATTGGGGTAGGTGTATGTCTGGCATCAATGTGTGCACAATTACAATGATAATTTAATATGGTCATGAAAAACAAAATCTAAAGATATAACATAAACATACTGTTGACACATAGGTTATGGTGTAATGGAATGTTTTGCCTTGTGTGGTAGGTTTTGTGGGTTTTCACACTCTTATGTAGGTGTCATAACCAGACTTAAAATAACATTAATATATGTCACAACAGGTCTAAATATAGGCTATGACAAGTTATGTCAGCTATTATGACATGGTTATGTCAAGTAAAGTGTTACCCAAAAACCACGCTGGAGAAAGTCTACCAACACTACTAACAGGCTGTGACACAGAAAACGTTTGACATGTAGGACAAAAACTGCCCTGGTGAAAGTCCAACAACTCCATATATACTAGGGTTACATCGATTAAATCAGACTAACATTTATGCAGGCACAGTAGGCCCATTTAATTTGCTTTCGTTTGGCTACCTCAGAAGACCTCAGAAAAACGCCTTAAAATCCAAACTCAATGCCCCCGCGCTTCATATTCCATCCGATAATACCGCAGCCATTCGTCAATCGCTCTGCACCATCTTCCAGACAATCCTGCAAGACGGCCGTCTTCTCGCGTCTGATACTCCAGGCAATGAGATTAAAGGCCGAATGGAGAGACGAGATAAGACCATACAGACTAAACCGAAGGCAGTAAATGTGTTTAAAAAGGCTGTCGCTAGCGTGACAAATGGCAGTGGCGAATTTGCATGAGTGCACTGTTCATGGTAAGAGAACAATATATCACTGGAGAACAATGAGAAATCTTTATGGTCTGTGTAGTGTATTGGTCTGAACAGTGGAAAACCTATTCAAGTGAACAAAAAGTGCTCTTTTGTGATGACTTGTGGCATTGAAGTCAAGAGTCAACCCTAAGAACCAGTTATGCAAATATATATATTTAATTTAATATGGCCCGCTAAAGTTGTACAACGCCATCGGTTGTGTAGATCCAGCTACTCAACCCCAAATGAACAGAACAAATAATCCCAGCAAACCTGAAAATTACAAGGTGCTTATCTTTTCCATTCATTTTAGATTGAGGGATATAGCTGGATCTACAGATGGCCTGGGACACCACATTTGAGGTCTAAAAACATCTTTCAACTCTGGGATGGTTATATCCCTTTAAAATATCTACGCCTTTAATCCGTGCCTGAGTTCAACTCAGCTCAGACTAAGGAGTGCAATGAGAAAAAAATGAAGATAGGAGCTAATTGAAAATGGGATCAAAGCTAAGCAGCATCAGATGTGAGACGCACTGTAGGAGGATTCCTTGGGGCTGTGTGTGGGACAACAACACTTTCACTGGATTAAGACAGATCGTGGGAGGACTCTGGGGAGATAACCCACTCTCAAACAGCAAGACTGAGTTCACTTGAACGCCAGAAAGTTTGGTAGATGGATGATAAGTGTGGGAGGAACCCACTCCAAACATTTTTACAGCCCTAAAACCACAATACTCTTCAGGCCAAAATACTGAACAAATCAGAAGAAAAAGTCCTGGACTAACTGAACTGTTGATGTGGTAATAATGTGTGAGTGATGATTGTAATACCTCACAAGGAGCAATAACCTGTGTAGTGATGCTGTGATTACTTTAGTAACAATATTGTACATACCGCATCTTTTGGGCACACTTATGACATGTTGGCATTAGCAACATCACAACACCAGTGTTGACAGGGGGTTTTTACCAAAGCTAGTACACAGGCCTTGTTTTGGGTTATTGTCACCATTGCAATGGGAAACATATTGCCATGGACCTAACCAGCAGAAGCCTTGGCACCGACAAAAGCCGTGTCCACTTTCAATGGCAAGAAAATGGCACCACATCAAAAACAAAAAGCAAATCTGTCTGTCTTTCACGGCTGCCAGGGATTTTCAACACTCTGATCTGAGAGCCGTTACACAGCAGCAAGGCGGCGGTTCCCATTATTCAACACAGAGGCTGCCAGGACGACAATGTAACGCCCCTGCTTTTTGACCTGGTATCCCTTGAAAGAATGAGTTTCCCCCTGAGTGAATCACAATGCACGGGGAAGCCAGGTCGGGAGGAAGCCGGGTCCGGGGTACAAGCCGCTGCAATGTTAATTTAATGACGAGCTGCAGCTCAAATGATCATCCAAACAGCTGAATAAAGTCATTGTTGTTTTGCTTCGGTCTGTCCCTCTGTCACCAACAGTAGAGAGGGACACCTCTTCCCAAAAAGCTCTTCCTTACCACCGCCCAACCCAATTAAGTTCTACACAGGGTTTTGAAGGGGAGGGGGCCCTGCTGAAAATGGCCCATTGGTTTTGTGAACTGAGACAATTAGTACGTAATTGGAGTATACATTATCAGAATGATGTCAGATGCTGAGAGATGACAGAGAATAGAAAAATAACGAACTACTAAATGTTTGCACCTGGACAGTTCGCACCTGTTTCTTTTTTCAGAGGGGGATAAAAGAAAAAACAAAGTGCTTTATTAATACTTCACTGTACATTTTTATTGTTCGCTGAACCTTTATTTAATATTTTGACATTTTTGTTGTTTTACAACCTCTTGAAAATAAGGTGCAAACGTTGCACTTGTGGTAATGCTTAGTTAATCTGTCCAAAATCAGGATCAGACCAATAAACACTACATGGCCACATACAAAAGTATGTGGACACCCCTTCAAATTAGTAGATCTGGATATTTCAGACAAACCTGTTGCTGACAGGTGTATAAAATCAATCACACAGCCATGCAATCTCCATAAACAAACATTGGCAGTAGAATGGCCCATACTGAAGAGCTCAGTGATTTTCAACGTGGCACTGTCACAGAATGCCACCTTTCCAACAAGTCAGTTTGTCAAATTTCTGCTCTGCTAGAGCTGCTCCCGTCATCAACTAAGTGCTGTTCTTGTGAAGTGGAAAAGTCTGGGAGCAACAACGGCTCAGCCGCTAAGTGGTACGCCACACAAGCTCACAGAATGGGACTGCCGAGTGCTGAAGCGTGTAGCGCGTAAAAACCGACTGTCGTCAGTTGCAACACTCACTACCGAGGTCCATACTGCCTCTGGAAGCAAGGTCAGCAACTGTTTGTCTGGAGCTTCATGAAACGGGTTTCCATGGCCAAGAAGATGCCCAGAAGACTAAGATGTGCAATGCCAAGCATCGGCTGGAGTGGTGTAAAGCTTGCCACCATTGAACTCTGTAGCAGTGGAAACGCGTTCTCTGGAGTGATGAATCACGCTTCACCAATCCAACAGACAAATCTGGGTTTGGCGGATGCCAAGAGAACGCTACCTGCCCAAATGCATAGTGCCAACTGTAAAGTTTGGTGGAGGAGGAATAATGGTCTGGGGCTGTTTGTCATGGGTCGGAGCTAGTCCCCTTGTTCCAGTAAAGGGAAATCTTAACGCTACAGCATACAATGACATTCTAGACGATTCTGTGCTTCCAACTTTGTGGCAACAGTTTGGGAAAGGCCCTTTCTTGTTTCAGCATGACAATGCCTAAATGCACAAAGAGAGATCCATACAGAAATGGTTTGTAGAGATCGGAGTGGAAGAACTTGACTGGGCTGCAGATAGCTCTGACCTCAACTTAATCGAACACCTTTGGGGTGAATTGGAACGCCGACTGCGAGCCACCTATATATACACACACATGTATATACAGTATCAGTCAAAAGTTTGAACACACCTACTCATTCAAGGGTTTTTCTATATTTGTATTATTGTCTTAATTGTAGAATAATAGTGAAGACATCAAAACTATGAAGTAACACATATGGAATCATGTAGTAACCAAAGAAAGTGTTAAATTCAAGGCACACTTGAATTTAAATTTCAAAGCAGCATTTGTTTTTCAACAGGACAATGACCCAAAATACACCTCCAGGATGTATAAGGGCTATTTAACCAAGAAGGAGAGTGATGGAGTGCTGCATCAGATGACCTGGCCTCCACAATCAACCGATCTCAACCCAATTGAGATGGTTTGGGATGAGTCGGACCGCATAGTGAAGGAAAAGCAGCCAACAAGTTGGAAACCCTTCAAGACTGTTGGAAAAGATGAGAAGGCAAAAAAAATGTGGCTACTTTGAAGAATCTCAAATATAAAATATATTTTAACACTTTTTTGGTTCCCACATGATTACATGTGTTATTTCATAGTTTTGATGTCTTCACTATTATTCCACAATGTAGAAAATAGTAAAAATAAAGGAAAACCCTTGAATACGTAGGTGTGTTCAAACTTTTGACTGGTACTGTACATATACAGTGCACATTCGGAAAGTATTCAGACCGCTTGACTTTTTCCACATTTTGTTACATTACAGCCTCATTCTAAAATGTATTTAATCGTTCTTTTGCCCTCGTCAATCTACACACAATACCCCATAATGACAAAGCGAAAACAGGTTTTTAGAAATATTTGTAAATGTATAAAATAATAAAATAATAAACGGAAATACCTTATGACTTAAGATGTTTCTACAACTTGATTGGATTCCACCTGTGATGAATTCAATTGATTGGACATGATTTGGAAAGGCACAACATAAGTCTATAAGGTCCCACAGACATGAGGTAGAAGGAATTCTCCGCAGAGCTGGATTGTGTCGAGGCACAGATCTGGGGACGGGTAACAAAAAATGTCTGCAGTATTGAAAGTCCCCAAGAACACAGTGGCCTCCATCAATCTTAAATGGAAGAAGTTTGGAACCACCAAAACTTTTCCTAGAGCTGGCTGCCTGGCCAAACTGAGCAATCGGGGGAGAAGGACTTTGGTCAGGGAGGTGACCAAGATGGTCACTCTGACAGAGCTCCAGAGTTCCTCTATGGATATGGGAGAATCTTCCAGAAGGATAACCATCTCTGCAGCACTCCTCCAAATCAGGATATTAGGGTTGGCCTCGCCAGACGGAAGCCACTCCTCAATAAAAGGCACATGACGGCCCACTTGGAGTTTGCCAAAAGGCACCTAAAGGACTCTCAGACCATGAGAAACAAGATTGAATACTTTGGCCTGAATGGCAAGTGTCACATCTGGAGGAAACCTGACACCATGCCTATGGTGAAGCATGGTGGTGGCAGCATCATGCTGTGGGGATGTTTTTCAGTGGCAGGGACTGGGAGACTAGTCAGGATTAAGGGAAAGAAGAATGGAGCAAAGTACACAGAGATCATTGATGAAAACCTGCTCCAGAGCATTCAGAACCTCAGACTGGGGCGAAGGTTCACCTTCCAACAGGACAACGACCCTAAGCACAAAGCCAAGACAACGCAAGCTTGGCCACCCCAAATACAGGTGTGCCAAACTTGTAGTGTCATACCCAAGAAAACTTGAGGCTGTAATCGCTGCCAAAGGTGCTTCAACAAAGTACTGAGTAAAGGGTCTGAATACTTTTGTGAATGTGATTTCAGTTTTGTATTCTTTATAAATTTGCAAACATTTCTACAAACCTGTTTTTGCTGTGTCATTATGGGGTATTGTGTGTAGATTGATGAGGATAACTTTTTAAAATCCATTTTAGAATAAGGCTGAAATATAACTAAATGTGGAGGGGTCCGAACATTTTCCGAATGCACTGTATGCTGTATTTGCTCAAGAAATATTTGGTAAATACATTTCTCAAAGCAAAGGAGACATGATGCTAAACTGGGGGAATAAAACCATCTTTACTTTTCTAGCCTGAAAAGACATGCTTTGGTCTTCTTTCTCTGTTGGTTTTGAAAGGTGTCAAAAGCTTAAAAGATTCTCATGTTATCTTAAGCAGATGGAACTATTAAAACAGTAAGACTGACGAAGGATGAAAAAGGTCAAGTTCAGCCAAGTGTGGGAGTGCTGTCACATCAAATTACCCAGAGTGCTTTGTGCCTCAGATGTCCCCAATGACTTTCATCCTGTGATATATTTAGTCACGCTTAACTCCAAATAAATGGTTTTCTCAAAGGGCATTCACACATATTCAGAGCTCTGACAGATACTTGCAGTGCATCACAAGTGTCCAAGGATTTATTCCACACAATTGGAATCCAGTAGTAGAACATTTCCAAAAAAAACACTGCATTTGATGAAAGTCAAGACATTTTCAAGATTTAGTATGTTTTCTAGGAATCTGTGTGCAAGTTCACACTTGGTTCACGCTAATGGCTGTGACGACAGAGTTGAAGAGAGAAGTCTCACAAGAGGATGAGGCCGCAAACACGTACTGGTATCCAAGTGAGAAAAAATTGCTGGACAAGATGTGTTTAAAAGGGATGAAACATGGAATGCTGAATGTCCTCATTTGAACCTCCAATGTAAAGTAACTGACTATGAATGGAGGTTTTCAATAAAGGTTTGGGAGGCATGTCAGAGCTTGGTTGTATTCAGTAGTGCACAACGCAGCAAAAAAAACTTACAAGTACTGCTACTAGCACAGGGATAGCTTATAATTACAAATCAATAAAAGTAACAAGTAATTAAAGAGCAGCAGTAAAATAACAATAGCGAGACTATATACAGGGGGGTACCGGTACAGAGTCAATGTGCGTGGGCACCGGTTAGTTGAGGTAATATGTACATGTAGGTAGAGTTATTAAAGTGACTATGCATAGATGATAACAACAGACAGTAGCAGCGGTGTAAAAGAGGGTGGGGGGCAATGAAAATAGTCTGGGTAACCATTTGATTAGGTGTTCAAGAGACTTATGGCTTGGGGGTAGATGCTGTTTAGAAGCCTCTTGGACCTAGACTTGGCGCTCTGGTACTACTTGCCGTGCAGTATCAGAGAGAACAGTCTATGACTAGGGTCGCTGGAGTCTTTGGCCATTTTTAGGGCCTTCCTCTGACACTGCCTGGTATAGAGGTCCTGGATGGCAGGAAGCTTGGCCCCAGTGATGTACTGGACCATTCACACTACCCTCTGTAGTGCCTTGCGGTTGGAGGCCAAGCAGTTTCCATACCAGGCAGTGATGCAACCAGTCAGGATACTCTCGATGGTGCAGCTGTAGAACCTTTTGAGGATCTGAGGACCAATGCCAAATCTTTTCAGTCTCCTGAGAGGGAATAGGTTTTGTCGTGCCCCCTTCACAACTGTCTTGGTGTGCTTGGACCATGTTAGTTTGTTAGTGATGTGGACACCAAGGAAATGGAAGCTCTCATCCTGCTCCACTGCAGCCCTGTCGATGAGAATTGGGATGTGCTCGGTCCTCTTTTTCCTGTAGTCCACAATCATCTCCTTTGTCTTGATCACGTTGAGGGACAGGTTGTTGTCCTGGCACCACACGGCCAGGTTTCTGACCTCCTCCCTATAGGCTGTCTCATCGTTGTCGGTGATCAGGCTTACCATTGTTGTGTCATCGGCAAACTTAACCCTTGTGTAGTCTTAACATTCTGTATACTCCCCTTGTCCTAAGGGTAAAAAATGACCCGCCTTCACTAAACCTCTAAAATAAAGCAGTTTAATTGAATTGTAAACCCCAAATCTATTTTGCATGCAGAAACAATCGGTCATTCATCACAAACTTTGTGAATACCTGGGTATTCCCTCTTCACAATGCAGAAAGACTGCATTTAATCAGTGGACACCACTCGTTTTTACAACACACCTGTCATAATTGTTTTCTTTACTAATGTAGAGGTTTATTATTATTATTGCTAAAGGTGTGAACATACATTTTTTTAGCAAGAGATGGCACCTGTATAGCCTAAGAAAGTAGCAGAAATGTGCAAAAAGTCATTTTATATGCATTTTATTAAAGGGAAACAATAACAGTCACTTTTTTGGCAACATAGTAATACAGTGCCTTGCGAAAGTATTCGGCCCCCTTGAACTTTGCGACCTTTTGCCACATTTCAGGCTTCAAACATAAAGATATAAAACTGTATTTTTTTGTGAAGAATCAACAACAAGTGGGACACAATCATGAAGTGGAACGACATTTATTGGATATTTCAAACTTTTTTAACAAATCAAAAACTGAAAAATTGGGCGTGCAAAATTATTCAGCCCCCTTAAGTTAATACTTTGTAGCGCCACCTTTTGCTGCGATTACAGCTGTAAGTCGCTTGGGGTATGTCTCTATCAGTTTTGCACATCGAGAGACTGAAATCTTTTCCCATTCCTCCTTGCAAAACAACTCGAGCTCAGTGAGGTTGGATAGAGAGCATTTGTGAACAGCAGTTTTCAGTTCTTTCCACAGATTCTCGATTGGATTCAGGTCTGGACTTTGACTTGGCCTATTCTAACACCTGGATATGTTTATTTTTGAACCATTCCATTGTAGATTTTGCTTTATGTTTTGGATCATTGTCTTGTTGGAAGACAAATCTCCGTCCCAGTCTCAGGTCTTTTGCAGACTCCATCAGGTTTTCTTCCAGAATGGTCCTGTATTTGGCTCCATCCATCTTCCCATCAATTTTAACCATCTTCCCTGTCCCTGCTGAAGAAAAGCAGGCCCAAACCATGATGCTGCCACCACCATGTTTGACAGTGGGGATGGTTTGTTCAGGCTGATGAGCTGTGTTGCTTTTACGCCAAACATAACGTTTTGCATTGTTGCCAAAAAGTTCAATTTTGGTTTCATCTGACCAGAGCACCTTCTTCCACATGTTTGGTGTGTCTCCCAGGTGGCTTGTGGCAAACTTTAAACGACACTTTTTATGGATATCTTTAAGAAATGGCTTTCTTCTTGCCACTCTTCCATAAAGGCCAGATTTGTGCAATATACGACTGATTGTTGTCCTATGGACAGAGTCTCCCACCTCAGCTGTAGATCTCTGCAGTTCATCCAGAGTGATCATGGGCCTCTTGGCTGCATCTCTGATCAGTCTTCTCCTTGTATGAGCTGAAAGTTTAGAGGGACGGCCAGGTCTTGGTAGATTTGCAGTGGTCTGATACTCCTTCCACTTCAATATTATCGCTTGCACAGTGCTCCTTGGGATGTTTAAAGCTTGGGAAATATTTTTGTATCCAAATCCGGCTTTAAACTTCTTCACAACAGTATCTCGGAATTGCCTGGTGTGTTCCTTGTTCTTCATGATGCTCTCTGCGCTTTTAACGGACCTCTGAGACTATCACAGTACAGGTGCATTTATACGGAGACTTGATTGCACACAGGTGGATTGTATTTATCCTCATTAGTCATTTAGGTCAACATTGGATCATTCAGAGATCCTCACTGAACTTCTGGAGAGAGTTTGCTGCACTGAAAGTAAAGGGGCTGAATCATTTTGCACGCCCAATTTTTCAGTTTTTGATTTGTTAAAAAAGTTTGAAATATCCAATAAATGTCGTTCCACTTCATGATTGTGTCCCACTTGTTGTTAATTCTTCACAAAAAAATACAGTTTTATATCTTTATGTTTGAAGCCTGAAATGTGGCAAAAGGTCGCAAAGTTCAAGGGGGCCGAATACTTTCGCAAGGCACTGTAGGTATTTGTAGTTGTCCACATATTCTATGTCAGAACCGTCCAGAGTAGTGATGTTGGACGGGCGGGCAGGTGCAGGCAGCGATCGGTTGACGAGCATGCATTTAGTTGTACTTGTATTTAAGAGCAATTGGAGGCAACGGAAGGAGAGTTGTATGGCATTGAAGCTAGTCTGGAGGGTTGTTAACACAGTGTCCAAAGAAGGGCCAGAAGTATACAGAATGGTGTCGTCTGCTTAGATGTGGATCAGAGACTTACCAGCAGCAAGAGCGCCATCATTGATGTACACAGAGAAGAGAGTTGGTCCAAGAATTGAACCCTGTGGCACCCCCATAGAGACTGCCAGGGGCCTGGACTACAGGCCCTCCGATTTGACACACTGAACTCTATCAGAGAAGTAGTTGGTGAACCAGGTGAGGCAATCATTTGAGAAACCAAGGCTATCGAGTCTGCCGATGAGGATGTGGTGATTGACAGAGTCGAAAGCCTTGGCCAGGTTAATGAATACGGCTGCACAGTATTGTTTCTTATCGATGGTGGATAAAATATCATTTAGGACCTTGAGCGTAGCTGAGGTGCACCCATGACCAGCTCTGAAACCAGATTGCATAGCGGAGAAGGTATGGTGTGATTCGAAATGGGAGATCAATAACCTTCCAGGATACCCCGGCCAGGTTGATTAGAAAGGCCTGCTCGCTGAAGTGTTTCAGGGAGCGTTTGACAGTGATGAGTGGAGGTCGTTTGACCGCTGACCCATTATGGATGCAGGCAATGAGGCAGTGATCGCTGAGATCTTGGTTGAAAACAGCAGAGGTTTATTTAGAGGGAAAGTTGGTTAGGATGATATCTATGAGGGTGCCCGTGTTTACGGCTTTGGGGTGGTACCTGGTAGGTTCATTGATAATTTGTGTGAGATTGAGGGCATCAAGTTTAGATTGTAGGATGCCTGGGGTGTTAAGCATGTTCCAGTTTATGTCGCCTAGCAGCACGAGCTCTGAAGATAGATGGGGGGCAATCAGCTCACATATGGTGTTCAGAACACAGCTGGGGGCAGATGGTGGTCTATAGCAGGCGGCAACGGTGAGAGACTTGTTTTTAGAGAGGTGGATTTTTAAAAGTAGAAGTTCAAATTGTTTGGGTAGGCTATCTTTGCAGTAGATTGCAACACCGCCCCCTTTGGCCGTTCTATCTTGTCTTAAAATGTTGTAGTTAGGGATGAAGATTTCAGAATTTTAGGTGGTCTTCCTAAGCCAGGATTCAGACACGGCTAGAACATCCGGGTTGGCAAAGTGTGCTAAAGCAGTGAATAAAACTAACTTAGGGATGAGGCTTCTAATGTTAACATGCAGTCATCAAAAGAAAGCGCCTGGAGAATAGGAGTGAAGCTAGGCATTGCATGGCCTGGATTCACCTCTACATCACCAGAGGAACAGAGGAGGAGTAGGATAAGGGTAAGGCTATGAGAATTGGTCGTCTAGAACGTCCGGAACAGAGAGTAAAAGGAGGTTTCCGGGGGTGATAAAATAGCTTCAAGGTATAATATACAGACAAAAGTATGGTAGGATGTGAATACAGTGGAGGTAAACCTAGGGATTGAGTGATGAGAGAGATAGTCTCTAGAAACATCATTGAAACAGGTGGGTGTGGGTGGTGGAACTGACAGGTTGGATAAGGTATAATGAGCAGGGCTAGAGGCTCTACAGTGAAATAAGCCAATAATCACTAACCAGAACAACAATGGACAAGGCATATTGACATTAAGGAGAGGCATGCTTAGTCGAGTAATCATATGGGTCCAGTGAGTAGTGAGGTTGGTTGGGGTCACGGCGATTCAGACAGCTAGCCGGGCCATCAGTAGCAAGCTAGCATAGGATGGAGGTCTGTTTTTAGCCACCTCGTGTGTTTCCTTCGGTAGATTAGTGGGGTTCCGTGTGGCAATTGGCAAAATAGATATAGTTATAGTGACCAAAGAAAAATTGTCCAATAGACCTATTCAGATAGCAGCCGATAAGACAGCTAACGATTAGTGGGCCGCAGATGGGCGTTCAGGTAACGTCACGATGGAGGGGCCAGTTGGATAACTCCCTCGGGCAGATAACGTCGGTAGTCCAGGTGTGAAGGGCCGGTGGGGTACCGCATCGGTAGTAAAACGGGTCCGGATAGTTGCTTGTAGCCCAGGAGTGGCTGATGGAACTCTTCAGATGGCTAGCTCTGGAATAATTGATGTTTGCTCCGGGATCGACGTGAGCCAATAATCACACGGATAGCAGCTAGCTAGCTGCGAGATCCAGGTGTAAATGTCCAGAGCTTGAGGTTGAAATCCGGGGAAATGTCCGGTATGTTCTGGTCGGAGTCGTGTTGTAAAAAACAGTTGAGTTTTTGGAAAAGAAAATATATAAAAGATATGCGAAGAAAGATGTAAATATATATACAAATATATATACACGGCGAGGACAAAGGACGTCTGATTGCTATGCCATCTTGGTACATATACTGTACTGTACAACGAGGAATTCAACTACAAAATACTAGTCTTCTCCCATTTTTTTAACCATTGCCACAACCCAAGGTGTAAAAACAACAACAATAAATAAGAATAAAATAAAACAAAAACATGAATCCAACTCTAATTAGCACATGTAGGATAGTATGCAAGTGTGTGTGCATGGACTTTGCAGATGTACAGTTGAAGTCGGAAGTTTACATACACTTAGGTTGGAGTCATTAAAACTAGTTTTTCAACCACTCCACAGATTTCTTGTTAACAAACTATAATTTTTGGCAAGTCGGTTAGGACATCTACTTTGTGCATGACACAAGAAATGTTACCAACAATTGTTTACAGACAGATTATTTAACTTATAATTCACTGTATTACAATTTCAGTGGGTCAGAAGTTTACATACACTAAGTTGACTGTGCCTTTTAACAGCTTGGAAAATTCCAGAAAATGATGTCATGGCTTTAGAAGCTTCTGATAGGCTAATTGACATGATTTGAGTCAATTGGAAGTGTACTTGTGGATGTATTGCAAGGCCTACCTTCAAACTCAGTGCCTCTTTGCTTGACATCATGGGAAAATCAAAAGAAATCAGCCAAGACCTCAGAAAAAAATTGTAGACCTCCACAAGTCTGGTTCATCCTTGGGAGCAATTTCTAAATGCCTGAAGGTGCCACGTTCATCTGTACAAACAATAGTACACAAGTATAAACACTATGGGACCATGCAGCCATCATACCGCTCAGGAAGAAGACGTGTTTTGTCTCCTAGAGATGAACGTACTTTGGTGCGAAAAGTGCAAATCGATCCCAGAACAATATCAAAGGACCTGTGAAGATGCTGGAGGAAACAGCTGCAAAAGGAACTATATCCACAGTAAAACGAGTCCTATATCGACATAACCTGAAAGGCCACTCCGCAAGGAAGTGATCTTCTGCTCTAAAACCACCATAAAAAAGCCAGACTACGGTTTGCAACTGCACATGGGGACAAAGATCTTCCTTTTCGGAGAAATGTGCTCTGGTCTGATGAAACAAAAATAGAGCAGTTTGGACATAATGACCATGGTTATGTTAGGAGGAAAAAGAGGGATGTTTGCAAGCCGAAGAACACCATACCGATGGTGAAGCATGGGGGTGGCAGCATCATGTTGTGGGGGTGCTTTGCAAGCAGTCATCCTTCTGCATCTGTAAGTTCCAATCACCTTGTCCAGGTTGTCCACGCCTCCTTTGTTGTGGTTGATGTCCCACGATCACTGATTTCAGCCATTTTGTGCAGTGTGCTCAGGAGGACCACATTCTTGTTACTCTTTGGGAGGTAAGAAAGTAGATTGGTGGTGGGGTGAAGGCAAACTTTGATGAGAAGGCCTCTCTCCCCCTTGTTGCGAGGAGTGCAGGTGGAGCTCAGGCTTGTTCTTTTTAACTGTGCCAACCATGGTGATCTTCCTCTTCAGGAGCTGCTGGCTGAGTTCAATCAGTAGCACACAATCTTAATTTCTCATGGTGTGTGTGTGTGTGTGTCTTTCTGATTTTTGTGGTGTGTAAATGATTTTATAACTGCCGGGTCAAAAATGACCCAAAGACAATCTTTGTACCCTGGTGGTGTACAGCGTTCACGGAAATATGAACAAAGGCGATGTTTCACTTTTTCTAATGTTGGGGTCATTCTAGGAAAAGTCATCAAATTTCAAGCTGAAAAAATATAATTGAGTTTTTTTTCCTGCTGTTAGCGGCAGATACTTTTTTACCCTTAAGACAACACAAGGGTTAATGATGGTGTTGGAGTCGTGCCTGGCCATGCAGTCATGAGTGAACAGGCGGATGTGTGGCCGTCCGAATCATCCCAAACTCTCTCAATTTGGTTGAGGTTGGGTGATTGTGGAGGCCAGGTCATCTGATGCTGCACCATCACTGTCCTTCTTGATAAAATAGCCCTTACACAGCCTGGAGTGGCGGATGTGTAGTTACCTACCCTTACAACCTGGGGGCAGCCCGTCAGGAAGACCAGGATCGAGTTGCAGAGGGAGGTGTTTAGTCCCAGGGTCTGTAGCTTATAGATGAGCTTTGAGGGCACTATGGTGTTGAACGCTGAGCTGTAGTCAATGAATAGCATTCTTACATAGGTGTTCCTTTTGTCCAGGTGGGAAAGGGCAGTGTGGAGTGCAATAGAGATTGCATCGTCTGTGGATCTGTTGGGGCCGTATGCAAATTGGAATGGGTCTAGGGTTTCTGGAATAATGGTGTTGATGTGAGCCATGACCAGCCTTTCAAAGCACTTCATGGCTACAGATGTAAGTGCTACAGGTCGCTAGTCATTTAGGCAGGTTACCTTAGTGTTCTTGGGCACAGGCACTATTGTGGTCTGCTTAAAACATGTTGGTATTACAGACTCTGACAGGGAGAGGATGAAAATGTCAGTGAAGACACTTCCAGTTGGTCAGCGCATACTCGCAGTACACGTCCTGGTAATCCGTCTGGCCCTGCGGCCTTGTGAATGTTGACTTGTTTAAAGGTCATCGGCTGCGGAGAGCGTGATCACACAGTATTCTGGAACAGCTGGGGCTCTCATGCATGTTTCAGTGTTATTTGCCTCGAAGCGAACATAGAAGCAGTTAGCTCGTCTGGTAGGCTCGGGTCACTGGGCAGCTCTTGGCTGTGCTTCCCTTTATAGTCTGTAAAGGTTTGCAAGCCCTGCCACATCCGACGAGCGGCAGACCCGGTGTAATACGATTCGATCTTAGTCCTGCTTTGCCTGTTTGATGGTTCATCTGAGGGCATAGCGGGATTTCTTATAAGCCTCTGGGTTAGAGTCCCGCTCCTCGAAAGCGGCAGCTCTAGCCTTTAGCTCAGTGCAGATGTTGCCTGTAATCCATGGCTTCTGGTTGGGGTATGCACGTACGGTCACTGTGGGTACGACATCATCGGTGCTCTTATTAATGAAGCCAATGACTGATGTGGTGTACTCCTCGATTTCATTGGAGGAATCCCAGAACATATTCCAGTCTGTGCTAGCAAAATAGTCCTGTTGCTTAGCAACTGCTTCATCTGACCACTTTTTTATGGATCTAGTCACTGGTACTTCCTGCTTTAATTTTTGCCTGTCACGGGAATCAAGAGGATAGAATTATGATCAGATTTGCCAAATGGGGGGCGAGGGAGAGCTTTGTATGCCACTCTGTGTGTGGAATAAAGGTGGGCCAGAGTCCACCATCTACGCTGTGACTGATTCAGTTTTGTTACGGATAAAAAGCATTTGTTTGCTATAACAATGCACACGTACATTGACAATTGGTGTGTGGAAACTTTGGTAGAGTGCTTGAGAGTGACTGTACTACAGAAGGCTGCAGTGGTTATGCAAAATTGCCAGACTGCTCCTGACTAATCCCATTGCTGTGGAGGAGCCGGGAGGTGGGGGGCCTCAACACAGCACAGAAAGCCCTCATTATAGTTCAGATCTGGAGTATCCCCCGGGTAGAGTGTGCAGAGAATACCCACACTGCAGTTGTGAAAAGAAGAACATTGTTGCAACAAAGAAAAAAGAAGGAATGAGGATGGGACTTGCTGTTCCAAGGTGACTTTTTTGAGGTACCAGGAGCACTTTGTCTTGGCTGCGTAGTGCACTGGACAGAGAATGAATGAGAGAAAATCCGCCCCCATGCTCCAGAAGAGAAAAGACTCTGTCCCATGACATACTGGAAAAGTAAACAGCATTCGCCAATGTTTGCCAATCAGTGAGTTAATTGGCAGCTTTGACAGTGAGGAGCCTCTTGTTTCAGAGACAATACCTAATCTGTAGTTCCAACAGCAGCCTGCTCTGAGAGTCAAACTTTGTATACGCTGGGCCACCATTAGGGACCGTTCAAACACTGTTGGAAGTTGGGAAGCATGCACTCTGAGGCATAATCATGCAGAAGGACTTCGGGGAAAAGTACAACCCCCTCTCCTGCTTTCCCTTTTAACAGAACTCATTACATCTGCCGGTGGGAGAAGGGGGATTCTGTGGGCATGTGTCAGTCCGGCTCCTCGTCAGGGCCCCGGCGCTACAAGTGCTAACTGGGTCAGGGGGGAACAGAGAGGGGTGGGGGACTGGGTTTATCTCTCACCTGTCCGCCCTCATCGGATCTGTGCCAGTTGTGGTGCACCACCCAGGGCTCGCTGGCCAGCCAGACTGAGCTCAGTCCCAGTGAGGTCCCCTCAGCCCCAACCACCCCATCAGATTATGTACACAGCTGCACTGAAAACAAGTGTGTGACCTATATGGCATGTCCCAATAACCTTGAGGGGCTTTTTCTTTGTCTCGTTTTTTCTCCATGACCACTGGTCTGTGAGAGCAATTTAATGGAACCGATCCAGTATTTTCATCCATAATTGGTCAGGAAAGTGACAGGATGAGGAAAGGAACTTATTTGGTGTCTTCGGACACAACCGGGTGCTCATGTAAAAGGATATGTCCAACCACTTTTTGTACACGCCAAGCTTGGTAACTGTTTACGTAATGAGCCAAATGTCCTAAATCAATCTTGGCAAGACGCCTGACTGTTTTTGTCTGAAAGTGGGGGTGCAAAAAAAAGAATCCTGCAATTCTTCTGTTTTATCACAGAGGGAATCCATATTTATGAACAGAACAACTGTTTTTCATAGGTTTAGCCACAATATATTAAGCTGAACAAAAAGTATAAACGCAAGATGTAAAGTGTTGATCTTATGTTTCATGACCTGAAATAAAAAACACATGCAAGCTTATTTCTCTAAAATGTTTTGCACAAATTTGTTTCAATCCCCATTAGTGAGCATTTCTCCTTTGCCAAGAGAATCCACCTGACAGGTGTGGCATACACAGGTGCACCTTGTGCTGGGGACAATAAAAGGCCCATCTAAAATGTGCAGTTTTGTCACACAACGCCACAGATGTCTGAAGTTGAGGGAGCATGCAATTGGCATGCTGACTGCAGCAATATCCACTAGAGCTGTCACCAGAGAATTTAATGTTAATTTCTCTACCATAAACCGCCTCCAATGTCATTTTAGAGACAGCTACATATTTGATGCAACGAAGGTAGAAATGTCTTATTTGGGCGATATTACTTACCAAGCAAAGCAGAGCAGTTTTATCGAGGTACAATTACCGTGTGTTTTTTTTTTTCAATTTGTGCATAGGCGCACACAGACACAGCTTGGCTACATTGTAACCGCGAAGTGGCCACGGTGTGCTCGCATATGGGGCTCAGCCAGGACTCTTACTTTTGTAACTGAATAAAAACATTTTAACAATGTGATTTAACCGATTGATGTTGAGAAAATAGATGGCAAAAATGCAGAATGTAAACAGCTTGGGGATCCTTTTTTTATTACAGATTTAATCATGTAATATTAGCTACCGCACATGCAGTTTCCTGAAAAGGTGCAACCTTACGTAGGCTGATGGAAGGCTACTCAGAGTCAGTGGGAGAATCTCAATTGCATCCTCCTTGCATACTCTCCTTCTCAAAATCCATTGGATGAGAAAGCCAGAGGTCCCTACCCTCTGACCTTCTCCACCAATGGGTTTTGAGAAGGAGGCGAGGAGAGAGGACGCAAGCAATTGAGATTCTCCCAGAGGCTGCTATACATCGAAGACGAATCAGTCATGCCCGTGCCCATCATCGGACATGAAACAACGATACAAACGTGGAGGGAAGAAAAACTTTCCACTGGCCAAAACCATTAATCTTGAGGCGACAGGGGGAGGTGGTGCAAAATGCAATCTGTTCATTTTTATATAATATATCAAATTCACATATCCCTTTTAATATAGACGAGCTCATAATATTACTAATAATTGAAAATCACAAATTACCCAATGGACGTTGACACATCTCAGGTAAAAAACATGTTTGCACCTCTATTTTGAAAGTGGGGATGCAGCTGCTCCTTTAATGCCATTGCTCAGGCGCCTATGCACCTTGGAATACACAGATATAGTGGAGATGTACTTACATTCACAAACATTCCCAGTATATATTTAGTACATTTTTTGTTGGTGACTGAGACCAACTACCATCACAATCTACTTTGGTTGACCACTTTACATTACTGGTATATTATGATTATTTTCTATGGATAATGCTGCTCATCAACAACTATAATGTACTATAATGTACACTGGTATATAACTAGAGTTAGATGGTGAAACAACGCCATCTGCTGGAAAATAAGAACATTCCATGCGTGTGCATTTCTTTGTGTTTGGAACAAAACACACATCCTATCCTACAACATCCCCCAGCGGCTAAACAGTACTAAAATAACACTATAATAAATAGCCCACCAAATCTCCACACAGAAGACTGTGGTCAGCAATAGACTCAGATTGGGATAGTTCCTATGTTCTCAACATGAAAATGAATGAACAATGATACAGTCAATGACATGGGCACACACTGTCAAAGGCTTACAGCCAAAAATGTGTTAGCGCTCTTCATGGTCGAAAAACTAAAAAAGTAAACTGATCGACTACATACACCTTTCTAGTGTGTTGCCGATTCTCCCTCCAACTTCCCTCTTCAGAGAGGTGGCCTACACACAATAAGACATAACCCCAAAGTGGAATTATGATTTTTGAAATGTTTACAAATGAATAAAAAATGGAAAGCTGAATTGTCTTGAGTCAATAAGTATTCAACCCCTTTGTTATGGCAAGCCTAAATAAGTTCAGGAGTAAACATTTTCTTAACAAGTCAGGTAAGTAGCATGGACTCACTCTGTGTGCAATAATAGTGTTTAACATGATTTTTGAATGACTACCTCATCTCTGTAACCCACATACACACAATTATCTGCATTTTGTTTAGTAGCTACATACTGTGTTTGTGTCCATTACAGGCTGCAAATATATATATTTTTAAACAAACCCTCAAGACAGGCTATATCAGCTACAAATGTCATTTTTTATTATTATTTTAAATAATGTTGAAATAAAGGGGCTATGAGCCACAGAAAATCTATGCTCAAGTGACTTTTTCGTTGTTTTTTTTGTGTACACACACACACACACACGGTCAAACGTTTTAGAACACCTACTCATTCAAGGGTTTTTCTTAATTTTTTTACTATTATCTACACTGTAGAATAATAGTGAAGACATCAAAACTATGAAATAACACATAGAATCATGTAGAAACCAAAAAAGTGTTAAACAAATCTAAATATAATTTTATATTTGAGATTCTTCAAATAGCCACCCTTTGCCTTGATGAAAGCTTTGCACACTCAAATAATCTAATATATTTAGAGTTATTTAACACTTTTTGGGGTACTACATGATTCCATATGTGTTATTTCATATTTTATGTCTTCACTACTATTTAACAATGTAGAACATTTTAAAAACAAAGGAAAATCCTTGAAAGCACATTTGTGTCCAAACTTTTGACTGGTACTGTGTGTGTATGTATATATACATATATGTGTATGTATATATACAGTGCCTGTGTGTGTATGTATATATACAGTGCCTTGCGAAAGTATTCGGCCCCCTTGAACTTTGCGACCTTTTGCCACATTTCAGGCTTCAAACATAAAGATATAAAACTGTATTTGTTTGTGAAGAATCAACAACAAGTGGGACACAATCATGAAGTGGAACGACATTTATTGGATATTTCAAACTTTTTTAACAAATCAAAAACTGAAAATTGGACGTGCAAAATTATTCAGCCCCTTTACTTTCAGTGCAGCAAACTCTCTCCAGAAGTTCAGTGAGGATCTCTGAATGATCCAATGTTGACCTAAATGACTAATGATGATAAATACAATCCACCTGTGTGCAATCAAGTCTCCGTATAAATGCACCTGCACTGTGATAGTCTCAGAGGTCCGTTAAAAGCGCAGAGAGCATCATGAACAAGGAACACACCAGGCAGGTCCGAGATACTGTTGTGAAGAAGTTTAAAGCCGGATTTGGATACAAAAATATTTCCCAAGCTTTAAACATCCCAAGGAGCACTGTGCAAGCGATAATATTGAAATGGAAGGAGTATCAGACCACTGCAAATCTACCAAGACCTGGCCGTCCCTCTAAACTTTCAGCTCATACAAGGAGAAGACTGATCAGAGATGCAGCCAAGAGGCCCATGATCACTCTGGATGAACTGCAGAGATCTACAGCTGAGGTGGGAGACTCTGTCCATAGGACAACAATCAGTCGTATATTGCACAAATCTGGCCTTTATGGAAGAGTGGCAAGAAGAAAGCCATTTCTTAAAGATATCCATAAAAAGTGTCGTTTAAAGTTTGCCACAAGCCACCTGGGAGACACACCAAACATGTGGAAGAAGGTGCTCTGGTCAGATGAAACCAAAATTGAACTTTTTGGCAACAATGCAAAACGTTATGTTTGGCGTAAAAGCAACACAGCTGAACACACCATCCCCACCGTCAAACATGGTGGTGGCAGCATCATGGTTTGGGCCTGCTTTTCTTCAGCAGGGACAGGGAAGATAGTTAAAATTGATGGGAAGATGGATGGAGCCAAATACAGGACCATTCTGGAAGAAAACCTGATGGAGTCTGCAAAAGACCTGAGACTGGGACGGAGATTTGTCTTCCAACAAGACAATGTTCCAAAACATAAAGCAAAATCTACAATGGAATGGTTCAAAAATAAACATATCCAGGTGTTAGAATGGCCAAGTCAAAGTCCAGACCTGAATCCAATCGAGAATCTGTGGAAAGAACTGAAAACTGCTGTTCACAAATGCTCTCCATCCAACCTCACTGAGCTCGAGCTGTTTTGCAAGGAGGAATGGGAAAAAATGTCAGTCTCTCGATGTGCAAAACTGATAGAGACATACCCCAAGCGACTTACAGCTGTAATCGCAGCAAAAGGTGGCGCTACAAAGTATTAACTTAAGGGGGCTGAATAATTTTGCACGCCCAATTTTTCCGTTTTTGATTTGTTAAAAAAGTTTGAAATATCCAATAAATGTCGTTCCACTTCATGATTGTGTCCCACTTGTTGTTGATTCTTCACAAAAAAATAGAGTTTTATATCTTTATGTTTGAAGCCTGAAATGTGGCAAAAGGTCGCAAAGTTCAAGGGGGCCGAATACTTTCGCAAGCGCCTGTATATATATACACATATACATACACACACAGAAGAAATCTATCCAGGGTGGGAGACCTTTGCGAAGAAATTATACTTGAAGAAATTATACTTTGTTCAATTCTTCTTGCTGCCTAGGGACTGCAAGAATGAACTGAGGGCGTATCCACAAAGCGTCTCAGAGTAGAACATATTTCGCAAACTGTCCTAACCAGTAGGTGTCTTGATAATAGAAAAGGGCAGCAAGTCAGTGGAGTTGTTGAAAGAATGTTTTGATATTCCTATATGATCAATGCATAAATAATCTAGACCTACATGCAACAGTATCTTGCACTTTTGAAAATGATTTCTCATGAGCCCTATTTCACATAATATACCTAACCACGCTGGCTACTAAATAAGCTGTTTAAAAAATATATATTATTTAACCTACATGTTATTTTAAGTCATCTATTTGGAGCACAATATCACATTGTTTAAAATATGCCTAAATTGGGCACGCATGCCTATAAATTGGGCAATTGAAGGCATCTAGGGCCTACTAACTTTGATTTAGTTCAATGAATATGATAGCGCTTTCAAAGATTTTATGCAACATTATCAGCAAGTGACTTGACAACTTTGCCAAGCGATTTAGAGTAGCTAAACGGGAGTGACGAGTGTGTTGATATAACGGTACGCATGAAAACATATTAGCCAATAATTAAGAGTAGGCAAAGTGATCGTGTCAGGTGAAAGTGATATAGGGTACCAGTCAAAGGTTTGGACAAACCGACTCATTCAAGGGTTTCTCTTAACTTTGACTATTTTCTACATTGTAGAATAATAGTGAAGACATCAAAACTATGAAATAACACAGAGCCATGTCGTAACCAAAAAATGTGTTAAACAAATCTAAATATATTTTATATTTGAAATTCTTCAAAGTAGCCACTCTTTGCCTTGATTACAGCTTTGCACACGCTTTGCATTCTCTCAACCAGCTTCACCTGGAATGCTTTTCCAACAGTCTTGCAGGAGTTCTCACATACGCTGAGCACTTGTTGGCTGCTTTTCATTCACTCCGCGGTCCAACTCATCCCAACTATCTCAATTGGGTTGAGGTCGAGTGATTGTGAAAGCCAGGTCATCTGATGCTGGACTCCATCACCCTCCTTCTTGGTCAAATAGCCCTTACACAGCCTGGAGGTGTGTTGGGACATTGTCCTGTTGAAAAATAAATTAAAGTCCCACTAAGCGCAAGATCAAATCAAATTTTATTTGTCACATGCGCCAAATACAACAGGTGTAGTAGACCTTACCGTGAAATGCTTACTTACAAGCCCTTAACCAACAATGCAGTTCAAGAAATAGAGTTAATAAAATATTTACCGGTACCGAGTCAATGTGCAGGGGTACAGGTTAGTCGAGGTAATTTGTAAAGTGACTCTGCATAGATAATACACAAGAGAGTAGCAGCAGTGTACAAACAATGGGGGGGGGGGGGGGGGGAGTAAACATACATAGTCTGGGTGGCCATTTGATTAGTTATTCAGAAGTCTTATGGCTGGGGGGTAGAAGCTGTTAAGGAGCCTTTTGGTCCTAGACTTGGTGCTCCGGTAGCAGAGAGAACAATCTATGACTTGGGTGATGGGAGTCTTTGACCATTTTTAGGGCCTTCCTCTGACAACACCTAGTATATAGATCCTGGATGTCCGGCGGTCTTCGTGCAAGCATCGGTTTAAATAGACGGCTACGAATAATATAAATGAGAAGTCTTATCATGAGATATTCTACCTCAGGTGAGAAATACCTCAATTATTCTTCAATATTAGACATAGCGCACCAGAAGTTGACAAATAGACCCCCTCCCAATCCCCACCCCGTCCTGCCGAAACACGGAGAAGCCAGCCAGCTCTATATTATCAGTGTCGTCGTTCAGTATGGTCTCGGTGAAACATAAACTATTACAGTTTTAAATGTCCCATTGGTAGTATAGTCTACCTCTAGTTTGTTTTCCAATGATTGCACGTTGGCCAATAATACAGAGGGTAGTGGTGGTTTACCTACTCGTCTGCGAATTCTTCCTTTCCAGTGGCGGTCCTCATGAGAGCCAGTTTCATCATAGAGCTTGATGTTAGTTCTTGAAATGTCCCAGATTGACTGACCATGTCTTAAAGTAATGGTGGACTGTCCTTTCTCTTTGCTTATTTGAGTGGTTCTTGCCACAATATGGATGTGGTCTTTTACCAGATAGGGCTATCTTCTGTATACCACCCCTACCTTGTCACAACACAACTGATTGCCTCAAACTCATAAAAAAGGAATTCCACAAATTAACAAGGAACACCATTTATTAATAGAAATACATTCCATGTGACTACCTCATGAAGCTGGTTGAGAGAATGCCAAGTGTGCAAAGCTGTCATCAAGGCAAAGGATGGCTACTTTGAAGAATCTAAAATATATTTTTATTTGTTAAAAACTTTTTGGGTTACTATAGGAATCCATACGTGTTATTTCATCTTCACTATTATTCTACAATGAAGAAAATTGTAAAAATAAAGAAAAACCCTTGAAATGAGTAGGTGTCCAAACTTTTGACTAGTAGTGTATATATTTTCTTTACCATCGTCACATTTACCGCGATTGTCTATAGTTCATAGCTGCCGATGCCTCGTCTAAATAGTTTTCCCGACATTATTTACAACGTCGTTGAGCGTCATCACCATCTTTCCTTTCCGGTAGCTCAAAACGGTCGTGAATACAAGCGTAGAAACTTCTATGAAGTGATTTTACTCCTGGCTCAGTTGGTCTGAGCAGTGTCTTAAACGCCCAGTGCAGTCAATTTATTTTTTAAATAAACTCGGCAAAAAAATAAACGTCATTTCACTTTTAACTGCGTTTAATTTCAGCAAACTTAACATGTATAAATATTTGTATGAACATAACAAGATTCGACATAAACAGACAAAGATCCACAGACATGTGACTTGACAGAACCAAAATAATGTGTCCCTGAACAAGGGGGTGGGGGGGGGGGGGTAAAAATAAAAAAGTAACAGTATCTGGTGAGGCCACCAGCTGTATTAAGTACTGCTGTGCATCTCCTCCTCGTGGACTGCACCAGATTTGCCAGTTCTTGCTGTGAGATATTACCCCACTCTTCCAACAAGGCACCTGCAAGTTCCCTGACATTTCTGGGGGGGGGAACGGCCCTGGTGCTCACCCTCAGATCCAACAGGTCCTAGACATGCTCAATGGATTGAGATCTGCGCTGGCCATGGCAGAACACTGACATTCCTGTCTTACAGGAAATCACACACAGAACGAGCAGTATGGCTGGTGGCATTGTCATGCTGGATGGTCATGTCACGATGAGCCTGCAGGAAGAGTACCACATGAGGGAGGAGGATGTCTTCCCTGTAACGCACAGCGTTGAGATTGCCTGCAATGACAACAAACTCAGTCCGATGATGCTGTGACACACCGCCCCAGACCCTCCACCTCCAAATCAATCCCGCTCCAGAGTACAAGCATCGGTGTAACGCTCATTCCTTCGACGATAAATGCAAATCCGACCATCACCCCTGGTGAGACAAAATCTTGACTTGTCAGTGAAGAGCACTTTTTTGGTCCAGCAACGGTGGGTTTGTGCCCATAGGCGACGTTGTTGCCTTGCGAGGACCTGCCTTACATCAGGCCTACAAGCACTCAGTCCAGCCTCTCTTAGCCTATTGCGGACAGTCTGAGCACTAAATGGAGGGATTGTGCGTTCCTGGAGTAACTCGGGCAGTTGTTGCCATCCTGTACCTGTCCCGCAGGTGTGATGTTCGGATGTACCGATCCTGTGCAGGTGTTGTTACACGTAGTCTGCCACTGCGAGGATGATCAGCTGTCCGTCCTGTCTCCCTGTAGCACGGTCTTAGTCGTCTCACAGTACGGACATTGTACTTTATTGGCCTGTCCACATCTGCTGTCTTCATGCCCATTTGCAGCATGCCTAAGGCACGTTTACGCAGATGAGCAGGGACACTGGGCATCTTTTGAGTCAGTAAGTAGAAAGGCCTCTTCAGTGTCCTAAGAAGTTATTTGGATTTTTAGGAATTATCTTTGAAAGACAGGGTCCTGAAAAGGTGACTTTTCTTTTTTTTGCTGAGATAGATATCTATACACACACACACACACCAATGCCAGCTTCATGGACAGCTAAAAACAGAAGAATATGTACATCGGTACTCAAGGTACAAAGACGGCAGTCTATGATACCTGCTGGTTTCACCATCCAAGACTTTTGCACCAAAACATTTTCATGGGATATTTATTCATTTGTAAGAGGTTCGTTAAGTACCAATAGTTTGAGAACCTTGGTAAAACTAAAGTCAACAGGAAAAACACTCTGTGGTAGATGCATTGTAAGACTTGATCCTGACAATCGTTTTGAGTAAGTTGAAAAGCGTTTTACGTAAAGCTTAAAAATCCTTAAATCTGTCTCCTCCCCTTCATCTACACTGATTGAAGTGGATTTAAGAAGTGACATCAATAAGGGATCGTAGCTTTAACCTGGTCTGTCTGTCATGGAAAGAGCAGTTAATGTTTTGTACACTCGGTGTACATCCAGTATCACATGCCAAACAACTTTAGAGAAGATTAAAATACCCAGTGCAGTAAAACATGTGCCTTTTCTGTGTTTTATATACGTTTCCACACCATGCGGTCGGAATAATACTTAGAAATCATGAAAATGATAATGCCCTTTTCGTGTAAGAGTTGTTTGAAAAGACTTCCTGAAATGTCATCCTGATTTGGGGGGTTGGACCTTAAGCCTTTCCATTGTGACATCACCATGCGGTAAATTAGTTAATAGACCAATAACGAGTTCTAAACCTCTCCACCAATAACAGCTAGTTCAGTTTTTCCCCTCCCCACTCAGACCACTCCTAGCAAGTCTTTGCTAAGAAGCTATTTTATTATTTTTGACCATTTTAATTGAAAACAATCACAATAAGGTACTTAATTATTATCCAGAAACGATTTGATAGAGATTGGCTTAAAACAGGTTTTAAAACAGGATTCCTAGGACCTTTTCTGAGATGCTTTGTGGATACAGGCCATCCGCTAATAGCCCAGCTCCACTCCATTGAGAGTTTGTTCAGCATATCCACATGGGCAGTGATAGACTGAAATGAAAGCCAAAATCAAACTTCAAAAAAATTTAAGATTTTATAAAACTTCCATTTCAAAAACAAAGACCTGGATACATTTCTACTTTTCAAATGAACATTTCTAACTACAAACAACAACAAAAAACACAGTAAGGAAAAACAAAAAACTACTATCATAATCAACTCCCTTTGGTAAAAACTGTCTTGCATTTTTATTTTTCATATACGTACTAACTTCAGCCTCTCACTAAAGTCCACAGTAAGCTTAGAAAGTATTACTAGCACAACAACGCAGTTCTTAGTCATAAAAAAGGTCTGACACTATGTACAGTTTATTTACAGTGTGTGGATAGTCCATCCATAATGATCTCGGTTCATGTGTACAAGCTGGTGTATTGGCGTAGTAGGGCATTGCCAGCAACTTCAAAAGGTTGAATATCAGGGTTGGCCAGGATTAGTTGTGTTTATATACTTATAATAAATATATACACACACACACAATACATTTCATAATCTGACATTCACAAGCTATACAATTTTACAGTCAGACACAGCAGAGTTGTGTGGCTAATCTACTTGTCTTTTTACATGAAACACAACAGTGCTTTTCACCCCACAACGCTGCTTGGGACTCGGGCCTCGTTCTCTTAATGCACCCGTGTGTTTGAAAAGGAAAGGTGAACAATAAGAAACATCATGTTCTCGTTTTGAAGTGATGTGTTATTGTGATTTGTTCCCAGCACAGGGACGTGGCTGTGCCAGATCGTTTCAACTAAAGTCCGCTTTGAGCTCCATGCACCCTTGAAACCGTGGCAACGCAAACTCAACCCCATCCAATTCATAGTTAAGTGCACTTATCCCCCAAAACTATTTTCCACGGATACCGCAGTTGCACCGTCAACAGAATCCTTATTCTGATGGCTTCATATATTACTATGTCTGTCAATAACAAACAACCAAACCCCAGCCTACTGACTGAGCGCAAGTGAGGCTGTAACCTAGCAGGCACCTCTAGGGAGCACACAGGGCAAGTCCCAAAGGCCTTTTTTTAAAGCCCTCGAAGACCATGATTTGTGATGTGGTTTGGTCTGCTGGTAAGAGCTCAGGTCAGTGACTGTGGCTAGATTTCAACCAACAGAACAACTCCCTACATCTTGGCACCGAAGGCCCTGCAAAAGTGTGGACAGCTAAAACCGCTGGTTAAAAACAGTGATCCAGTCGCCCCCGGTAAGACCTAGTTGTGTGTTGTGCTCCCATATCAGCCTTAGAAAGTTGTTGATATGCCCTCTCCTCCTCACCCATTCCTGACCCATCCTAGTATATAATCCCAAACCCCCCTTCCAATCCTGGTGGGTTATGGTGCTTTGAAGGGTGAGCCGTATTTGACACGGTACTTGTTGATGTTCATGAAGTGGAGGATCTCCAGCTCGCGGGTGGTGGTGCACGGCACCAGGCCGTCACGCCCCTCTCCCATCAGCCACTTGTTGGTCTCAGCGGCCATGTCGCGAGTGACATGCTCCTTCACCCAGGAGTCGACCCAGGCCTGGAAGCGCTTGTGCAACCGAGTGCTCACTCTCTCGTGTGACTGCAGGTGGAAAGGAGAGAGGGACACCGTGGTCATGATACTACTGCGTTAAAAGAAACAGAACTCTCAACACAGCAAATATAGGTTTCTACGGTATTGCTCACACAATTGGTGGTCCTTTAGAGCAGTGGTTCCCAAACTGAGGCACGCGAGGGTTTGGCAGAGGGGGCAATTGGGTCCCACCCCAAAAAGGAACTCAGTCCGGCTTTCAACGTACTCTTGAAAGTTGTAATAGTAGAATGCACAAGGTGCAATTTCAAAAATGGGTAGTGCATCAGTTTTCCTTGTCATGTCAGTCATTGCATAGCTTATGTTACGTTTACAAACTAGTAGGAACTAGGCAACGCTGACATTCCCAACTTGTTAACCTGGTTGTAGTGTTCAATGAATCAGCAAGTCTGAAATGCTTGAGTTTCCTAGTTCCGATTTGCATGTGAACGCGGCATAAGAGAGCTAATTTATAACCTATCAGAAATGTCCAGATCAACTAATTCATGTCAGCAAATGTTTTTTAGCCATATATTTTGTTGTAATGTTTGAGTCACTCAATTATCACATGAAAACACAATTGACATAGAAAAACGTATAAAATTGTAAGAAAACGAGATGTAGAACTTACAATTTTTCTCTGCAACATGTGACAAAATGTTTAGAATTGCTGAAAATAAGCTTTAAAGCTGAGAAACGTTCTCTCCACCAACAAGAAGGTTGTGAACAGTCAGAAATAGACATTGCACGTGCAGGAGGGGGTGCGGTATGTTACCCAATGCTTGAAGGGGAGCCTGAGTGAAAGTTTGGGAACCACTGATTTAGAGGATGGTTACTAATTTAACCGACTAGAATAACAAGTCACATATAGGATTGTGCCCATTAAAAGGATGAGGCCACAAAGGGTAATATGTACAGCTCCACTACACTAAGTGGGAGAGGAATATGAGTAAATGGGAGGAGAGATGAATACCTGGTGAGCTCGCAGCAAAGCAGTGCGTCGGTACATGTAGTCCTCAGACTTGAAGACATAAACCATCTTGTAGGAGTTGAGCTTGAACATACATTCCATTTTAAGGTTCTCAGCATTCTCTGTGGACTTTTTCTCTCCCTCGCTGGCCTCCTTCTCTAGCTGCTCCCTACCCCTTTGGTACTTCCGTATCCGACGGAGGTTCCTGATTAGAAAAGGTTCTAGGTTAGGCTAGTCAAAGCTAACTCTCGTTTGAGGCATTTTGCACCACTTCTCCCTTGAAAAGGGAGAATAAAGAGAATAAAGAATGCATATTCAAATAGAGTGACACTAACCTGGGAAGGAAGACAGGTTTCTGAGCAAGGTGTTCCCGCAACTCTGGAGAGGTAGAGTCAGAATTCAGGTAGCGACCCACGTAATCTGACCAGCGCTAGAAAATACAAAACAACTCCACTCAATACACAGACCAGCTGCCAAAATAAAAGATCAGCAGTGATAACACACATCTACCGTTTACCACAACACTAAAAACAACTTTCAACTAGGTGTGTTCACAGATTGACAACAATCTTCGCCATTGGTCAAATATAGTATAACAAAAAATACAGCTGCTCTAATTAAGTGGCGGAAAGCTGAGAGGTGCCTGGGTTCACACAGGAGAAAATAAAAGCATATATTTGTGCTGTGCTGTCTATTACCTCTGCCTCCATG
The DNA here is from genome assembly GCF_013265735.2 of Oncorhynchus mykiss. NCBI lineage: Eukaryota > Metazoa > Chordata > Actinopteri > Salmoniformes > Salmonidae > Oncorhynchus > Oncorhynchus mykiss. The sequence continues at coordinate 53,281,953 of NC_048566.1, read as the reverse complement.
GGTTCATCGGAGTTCTCCTCCTCGGTGTCCAGAAGCTCCACTGTCAGTTGAACATGGCCTCTGTTCTTTAGAAACATAAGCTGTGGCGAGAGCGAGGGAAGAAAGGCAGGAGAGGAGAGAGAGAAAGATAACGTTAAGAGTTTGTATTTATAGATGTGTACAATAGTCAGAAACAGACATCACAGAAAAAAAAAACTATTTCCTGACAGTGGTCGATCTACCTTGAAGCAATTCTCATCGGACATGATCTGTTCCGCCTTGCGCTGGTAGCATCCCTCTACGGAAGCTCTGGATGTCTGGGTGGGAAGGGGACCTCCGGTGGCCCCGTTGGTGCCCTCTGCTAAGTACAGGTCTGTCACCTGCACGCAGATCTCGTCACTCACTATGTGCTGGAGCTGCAGACACAGAAAAGAAGAAGGGCTGAGTGGAGAAAAGTGCACAAGGTCTAGACCAGCAGAAACAACCTATTAAAAAAATGCTTAAACAAAAACCTGGAGGTTCAAAAAGCTAGCTATGCTACTAGCCCAAACTTAGTGTAAAAGAATAGCAGTAATGAGGGGCTACTGACCTGCCTGACAATGCTCTGGATGAGTTTGTCCATGGTGAAGGCGGTGTAGGCATGGATGGTGAACATCTCCCGGAGGGAGTCCTCGTACTGAGCCGGCTCCATGTTGCCATCCAGAAGGTTCCGCACCATCTCCAGGAAGGCAGAGTAGTAGTCCTCCACCTCTATATCCACTGAGGGTGGGGAAGAAAGACTATCAGAAACTGATCATGGCACTATGCATCAGTTCAACCAATGTACAGATGACATTTAAATAGAGGACTGCATTCCCATGGGATAAGCGCAGGACCTGAGGATCCCGACAGATCATTGTGGCGCCGTCAGCATTTTTCATGCTGCGGGTGGGAGTGGGCGGTCAGACAGACTTCTTTGGAATGAAAATAGTTGTTTGTTGTCCTACGGAGTTAGAAATGGTGGTCTTTCCGCTTTGTATGGGTTAGCCTAGGCCTACCCATTGTATTAAAAGCACGTCACATCATTCACAAACTCAGAATTCGCTACTTCAACTTCCGTAGCCTACCTATGCTCTTCTAGTTGGGCATGTGAGATCAAGTGCGCCTAGTATACAGTACCAGTCAAAAGCTCGGACACCAACTCATTCTTAATTTTGACTATTTCCTACATTGTAGCATAATAGTGAAGACATCAACACTATTAAATAACATATACGGAATCATGTAGTAACCAACAACAAAAAAAAGTGTAAAAAATAAATCAAAATATATTTTAGTTTCTTCTAAGTAGCCACCCTTTGCCTTGAGAGCTTTGCGCATTTGCATTATCTCAACCAGCTTCATGAGGGAGTCATTTGGAATGCTTTTCCAACAATGTTGAAGGAGTTCCCACATATGCTGAGCACTTGTTGGCTGCTTTTCCTTCACTCTGCGGTCCAACTCATCCCAAACCATCTCAATTGGGTTGAGATCGGGTGATTGTGCAGGCCAGGTCATCTGACGCAACACTCTCCTTCTTGGTCAAATAATAGCCCTTAGACAGCCTGGATGTGTGTTGGGTCATGGTCCTGTTAAAAACAAATAATAGTGGGACTAAGCCCAAACCAGATGGGATGGCGTATCGCTGCAGAATGCTGTGGTAGCCATGCTGGTTAAGTGTGCCTCTAATTAAAAATCACTGACAGTGTAACCAGAAAAGCACCCCCACATCATCACCCCTCCTCCTCCATGCTTCACGGTGGGAACCACACATGTGGAGATCATCCGTTCACTCACATTGTATCTCACGAAGACACGGTGGCTGAACCAAAAATCTCAAATTTGGACTCATCAGACCAAAGGACAGATTTCCACCAGTCTAATGTCCATTGCTCTTGTTTCTTGGCCCAATCAAGTCTCTCTTCTTATTGGTGTCCTTTAGTGGTTGTTTCTTTGCAGCAATTTGACCATGAAGGCCTGATTCACGCTGTCTCCTCTGAACAGTTGATTTTGAGATTTGTCTGTTACTTGAACTCATTGAAGCATTTATTTGGGCTGCAATTTCTGAGTCTGGTAACTCTAATGAACTTTTCCTCTGCAGCAGAGGTAACTCTGGGTCTTCCTTTCCTGTGGCAGTCCTCATGAGAGCCAGTTTCATCATAGCGCTTGATGGTTTTTGCAACCACACTTGAAATTTTCCAGAGATTGACTGACCTTCATGTCTTAAAGTAATGATGGACTATTGTTTCTCCTTGCTTATTTGAGCTATAGCTAGCTATAATATAGCTATAGCTATATTTTTTACCAGATAGGGCTGTCTTCTGTATACCACTCCTACATTGTCACAACACAACTGATTGGCTCAAACACATTAAGGAAAGAAATTCCACAAATTACGGCACACCTGTTAATTGAAATGCATGAAGCTGGTTGAGAGAATGCCAAGAGTGCGGAAAGACGTCATCAAGGCGAAGGAAGGGTGACTACTTTGAAGAACCTAAAATATATTTTGATTTGTTAAAAACTTTTTGGGTTACTATATTATTCCATATGTGTAATTTCATAGTTTTAATGTCTTCACTATTATTCTAAAATGTAGAAAATAATAAAAATGCTACCTGCCCGAACGCATAGTGCCAAAAAAGTTTAGTGAAAGAGGAATAATGGTCTGGGTCTATTTCTCATGGCGCAGGCTAGGCCCCTTATTTCCAGTGAAAGGAAATCTTAATGCTACAGCATTCAACGACATTCTAGATGATTCTGTGCTTCCAACTTTGTGGCAACAGTTTTGGGAAGGACATTTCCTGTTTCAGCATGACAATTCCTAGTGTACAAAGTGGGGTCCAGAAATGGTTTGTCGAGATCAGTGTGGCAGAGCCCTGACCTCAACACCAATGAACACTTTTGGGATGAATTGGAACACCAACTGCGAGCTTAATTGGTCAACATCAGTGCCCAACCTCACTAATGCTCGTGTCTGAATAGAAGCAAGTCCCCTGCAGCAATTTTCCAACATCTAGTGGAAAGCCTTCCCAGAAGAGTGGAAGCTGTTAGCAGCAAAGGGGGGACCAACTCCATACTAATACCCATGATTTTGGAATGAGATGTTCACCGAGCAAGTGTCCCGAGTGGCGCAGAGGTCTAAGGCACTGCATCGCAGTGCTAGAGGCGTCACTACAGACCATGATGAGATCCTGGGCACATACTGTGTATCGCCAAGGGCTATGATTACCCAATCTCTAGCTTGCTCAATGCTTCACAGATCCACGTAGCCCCCCATTAACACAGTGCTGATGCACTGTGTGTCTGAGACTTACCAATCAAAGTGATGAAAACCCTGAGTGATTGAGTGTGAAAAGGCTGTGTGGAATTAACAGTTTTGTGCTATGAACTCACTGGGCTCTTTCAGTCTCAGCTGGATGGCAGGGTTGTCATTCTTGTCTCGCTTGAGGCCCAGCACCTCTCTCTCCCAGTCACGCTCCCGGATGTCCTCCTCAATTTGTCTCTCCGCCTGCCCGTAGATCCGCATCAGCCGCGAGCACAGTGTCTGGTGCAGCCGCAGGAAGATGTACCAGTTATTGTTGACGTAAAATAGATTGTAGGCCTCGGTGCAACTTCTCAGCTTCTGAGCACCCGTGTTGCAGAAGAGGAGCTTGGAGGACTTGTTGGGGCTTCCGCCTTGCGTGACGCCATTGTGCTTCTTAGCCACGGCCTCATCCAGCTCCTCTTCCTCTTCTTCCTCCAGGTCCGAGAGCTCGCCGCGCTGGGCGAACAGCATGTCTGGGATCAAGTGGTGAATGATTTGTTTGATCTTGTACTTATCCTCCTTCTGGATGCCCGTCTGCCGCTTGACGTGGTGGATGATGAGGGCGGCAGCATCCTCCAGGATCTGGCTGTCCTTGTAGGTCAAAGTCAGGTGGGGGCCGCTGGGCATCGCGGTGTTCTCCTCCGACGCCTGTTCCTGTCGCTACGCCGCAACACAAAAGCACACACTTTTCACCTACTTGCTGTTGAATGAACAGCAACATAAAATTCCCACAATTTAAGATTCTATCCATTTTAACTTATTGAAATTCAAGAAAACTCACCTCGTCGTAGATGCTCTCAATCTCATTGAGCAGTGTCTTGGATCGTAGCACCTTGGTGTCGTTCTGTTTGAAGTTGATACCTTGGTGATCGAGAGACTTCAAGTAGTACTTCTCATTCTGCTCCCTCCAGATCTTGTTGAAGCCCCTCTGGGCTTCCCGCCACTCCTCCTCCTTGGTCTTTAACCTGAGGACAACATGGGAATGAGGAGACTTGCAGGGGAAAACCTCAAGATGTGACTAAGTGAAAAGATTCATAGTTTTCAACTCAACACAGATATAAGAATATGCATATGAGCATGCATGAAAGAAGAATATAGACACCCACAAAAGCCCCGTAAACAAATATATAAAAATGTAATCAACAGTTTAGAGAAACTAGGGATAGTTCATCCAAATGACATGCGCAATAAATAATACTCCTTTCCTGGTACAGTTTGAGTTTTGGCTTGACACTCACCTCTTCAGCACAATGGGAACAGAAATGGCAGGGTTCTTCTTGAGCCCATCGATGATGTCAGGGGCCTTTTCACCGTATATCCTCTGGATGGCCTTGCGATGGATGACTTCCGAGGAGCCTCCCAGCGTGTTGTCCAGGCGGAACTTAGCCTGCTCCTCGGCAGACATACGCGACAGTTTTCTTTGTACGGTCTCCAGCATGCGGACGGTGGCCAGGTTGGTCTCCAGCACCACGTCCAGCTAGAGGCAAATACAAATGAAAATAAGGGAGCGTTACATGACAAGCACAACATGGGCAAGACAACATAATAGCATAGATCAGGGATGGGCAAACGGGAGCAATTTCGAAATTTGGTTGTGCATCAGATACTTAATTAGCCCATGTCAGTAAAAATGTTTTAGACTGGTAAATTAGTCTAGCGGCCAGCTATCTAAACTTGTAGTGAATATGGTCGAATTACTGACAGGGGTGGGGCCCATTGGACATTAGTTATATTAAAAACTGCAAAAGAGTACCTCCACCCAATGGCAAAATGTGCAAATTCGCAGGAAACGTTAAAAAAAATATTAGATGTCACGAGGGGGGCTGAAAATGTTTTGTTAGCAAGGGGATGCCTCATGAGATGAGTTCTGTTTTTTTGTGCTCCCCACCCCATCAAAGTTGCCCATCCCTGGCATAGATGGATGTATTTGTCCATGAAACAGATCGAAACTGTTCTTATTAATTTGGTTTACAGTTTTGGGCTAACTCACCTCGAAGCGTTCATCCTCACATCTGTAGATGTGCTCCTCATACTGGGTCTTTTTGGAGCTCACAAAGGTGGAGTCTTCAGACCAGGAAGGGAAGGACACCCAGGTGTCATTGAGGACCTGGATGAAGCAAGGACACGCTAAACATTGTGTACATACTTTACACATATAAAAAGGTGTAAAAAGAATAAGAAAAAAAAGATTGCCTCACAGCTTTGCATCACACAACACAATATAGCTCTGGTAATAATACAGCTCTGATTTCACCAAGTAAACCTATAGAAACATGGTTCCGACATGAACATCCACTACATTCAGAAAACAGTACACACAGTGAGTAATTATGTGTGTGAACAGCTGACAGGTAGGTGTGGTTAATGGCTGGTGAAAAAGGTTCCCTTGAGGGCCTGTTGAATGGCTGTAGTTCTTTAGATTGCCTTCGAGGGGCAGTGTTGCACTTACCTCTTTGCACAGTGGCGTTCTCCCGGTGCACTTGGGCTGCGTGTAGCTCTTCGGCAGTGCTCTGTAACTCGAGCCCAGTCTCTTGCAGGAAGCATAGTCGATCTCCATGGCAATGCCCTCCAAGGCACGCTCCTTGGGATAGCGCTCAGTGTGGGAAATTTCCCGGTATCCTAGGAAGTTCTTGAACCAATTGAACAGTTCGGGGAATCTCCTGTCAACGACAGTGGCCATTTTGGTTAAAACATTTTTTTGCTTCAGCCACACTTAAAGCTTTACTGAATGGATCAAATGAATGCATAAATCAGTCGAACATGTCAATGATGTGAAACAAGCCACGACCAATGAAGAGTGGATGAATCTAGAAATAGTCGGTCACTGAGTGAGTGAGGCAGTTTCCCAACTTCCGTACTCACCCCAGGAAAGGCAGCACCAGTTGCACCAGCTCAGCCCTGGAGATGACCTCTTGGTTGAAGATAACCAAACAACGCAGGAAGTTGTCATAGGCCTCTGCACTCCGCAAGGCCTTCCGCACCTGCAAAAAAATATATAAACACCTGGGACGTCAAGCACAATGAGACGTCAAGCAAAGACAGATTCAAAAAGTTTTTAAAAAAATAGCATGTTCCCTTTAAGATTAACTACACTGCTCAAAAAAAGAAAGGGAACACTAAAATAACACATTCTAGATCTGAATGAATGAAATATTTTTATTAAATACTTTTTTCTTTACATAGTTGAATGTGCTGACAACAAAATCACACACAAATGATCATTGGAAATCAAATGTATCAACCCACGGTGGTCTGGATTTGGAGTCACACTCAAAATTAAAGTGGAAAACCACACTACAGGCTGATCCAACTTTGATGTAATGTCCTTAAAACAAGTCAAAGAGGCTCAGTAGTGTGTGTGGCCTCCACGTGCCTGTATGACCTCCCTACAATGCCTGGGCATGCTCCTGATGAGTTGGCGGATGGTCTCCTGAGGGATCTCCTCCCAGACCTGGACTAAAGCATCCGCCAACTTCTGGACAGTCTGTGGTACAACGTGGCGTTGGTGGATGGAGCGAGACATGATGTCCCAGATGTTCTCAATTGGATTCAGGTCTGGGGAACGGGCGGGTCAGTCCATAGCATCAATGACTTTCTCTTGCAGGAACTGCTGACACACTCCAGCCACATGAGGTCTAGCATTGTCTTGCATTAGGAGGAACCCAGGGCCAACCACACCAGCATATGGTCTCACAAGGGGTCTGAGGATCTCATCTCGGTACCTAATGGCAGTCAGGCTACCTCTGGCGAGCACATGGAGGGCTGTGCAGCCCCCCAAAGAAATGCCACCCCACACCATGACTGACCCACCGCCAAACCGGTCATGCTGGAGGATGTTGCAGGCAGCAGAACGTTCTCCACGGCGTCTCCAGACTGTCACGTCTGTCACATGTGCTCAGTGTGAACCTGCTTTCATCTGTGAAGAGCACAGGGCGCCAGTGGCGAATTTGCCAATCTTGGCAAATGCCAAACGTCCTGCACGGTGTTGGGCTGTAAGCACAACCCCCCCCACCTGTGGACGTTGGGCCCTCATACCACCCTCATGAGGTCTGTTTTCTGACCATTTGAACAGACACATGCACATTTGTGGCCTGCTGGAGGTCATTTTGCAGGGCTCTGGCAGTGCTCCTCCTGCTCCTCCTTGCACAAAGGCAGAGGTAGCGGTCCTGCTGCTGGGTTGTTGCCCTCCTACGGCCTCCTCCACGTCTCCTGATGTACTGGCCTGTGTCCTGGTAGCGCATCCATGCTCTGGACACTACGCTGACAGACACAGCAAACCTTCTTGCCACAGCTCGCATTGATGTGCCATCCTGGATGAGCTGCACTACCTGAGCCACTTGTGTGGGTTGTAGACTCAGTCTCATGCTACCACTAGAGTGAAAGCACCGCCAACATTCAAAAGTGACCAAAACATCAGCCAGGAAGCATAGGAACTGAGAAGTGGTCTGTGGTCCCCACCTGCAGAACCACTCCTTTATTGGGGGTGTCTTGCTAATTGCCTATAATTTCCACCTGTTGTCTATTCCATTTGCACAACAGCATGTGAAATGTATTGTCAATCAGTGTTGCTTCCTAAGTGGAGAGTTTGATTTCAAAGAAGTGTGATTGACTTGGAGTTACATTGTGTTGTTAAAGCGTTCCCTTTATTTTTTGAGCAGTGTATATCATACTGCACCTTCAAGCTTTCTGGGGGGTATGCCGCCTGGGTGGCAGGTAGCCTAGCGGTTAGAGCGTTGGACTGAAAGGTTGCAAGATCGAATCCCCGAACTGACAAGGTAAACATCTGTTGTTCTGCCCCTGAACAAGGCAGTTAACCCACTGTTCTTAGGCCGTCATTGAAAATAAGAATTTGTTCTTAACTGACTCGCCTAGTTAAATAAAGGTAAAATAAAAATCTAAACATTTAGTTAATTATATCTGGAAATAAGCAACTTTTACTCGTTAATATTTAATTAAATTTAGTTAAAAACATTGACCTATCAGGTTATTTAATACCGTAGCTAATGAAACTAAATTGGGCAGAAAGCCAAGCTCAAACTCACCTTCTCAAAGAACAGAGATTCTGTGCCATCTCCATGTTTGCTGGCTTCTACCAGGGACGAGTCTTTCAAATTCAGTAACTTGGGCTTCTTCTTCAAGATAGCAAAGGTGTGAACAAAAGAGCGTGAATTCTCAACTGTGATGTAAAGAATATATCAGTTTATATTGATAAATAATTCAACACAAGCTGTAAAATAGTAGAGCATGCTGGAAAGCAGTCAGAGGGTAATGCATTTTCGTATCTAGTGTGCAGATATAAGGGGTGTGTACCTTGACAGGGGGTGTGGCAACCGTCCCAGAGAGCATGCGGATCTGGCAACCGTTCTGATTGGGCCTCTGTTTGTTGTTGAGCTGCAGCTTCTTCGCTGTGCCACCGTGGTCATTCCGCACAGACTCCGCCTTTTCTGCTGTCGTCTTGCTTAATAGCTAGGGAGGACAAGGGACACGACATTGGCAGATAGCTCAGAGGTAGTTGCATCACAATATTACCTCAGGTACTCATTTGAAAACCTGCTTTCGAAATGTTATGTCAACCACTGAATTTTATGTCTGATATGGACTTTTAGGAACAAATACTTCTGAATACAAATTAATACTTTGAAAAGACTTTATAGGCATCCACTGAGTATAGCAAACATTAGATATCACCTTTCTAATATTGAGTTAAATCCCCACACCTCCTTTTCCCTCAGAACAGCCTCAATTTATTGGGGCAAGGACTCTACAAAGTGTCGAAAGCATTCCACAGGGATGCTGGCCCATGTTGACACCAATGCTTCCCACAGTTGTGTAAAGTTGGCTGGATATCCTTTGGGTGGTGGACCTTTCTTGATACACATGGGAAACTGTAGAGTGTGAAAAACCCAAGAGCATTGCAGTTCTTGACACAAACTGTTTTGCCCTGCACCTACTACCATAACCCCTTCAAAAAGGCACTTAAATATTTTGCCTTGCCTATTCACCCTGAACGGCACACGAACACAATCCATGTCTCAAGGCTAAAAATCCTTCTTTAACCCGTCTCCTGCACTTCAATTACACTGATTGAAGGAGATTTAAGGAGTGACAATAAGGGATTATAGCTTTCACCTGGTCAGTCTATGTCAAGGAAAGAGCCGGTGTTGTTAATGTTTTGTATACTCAGTTTAGATTCTCAGGGCACAGATAAATGCTTTGTGCTCTACTCACCACCGAGCTGTTGGCATCTGGTAAGAACTGGCCAAACTCAGAGAGAAGGTCCTCCTGGTTCTTGAAGAGCTGGGCCACCTGGGCATAGACCTCCTGCTCTGTCAGGGCTGGGGTGTAGTTCCCTCCTGCCTCCTTAGCATTCCGCTGCTCCTTCTAGAGTTGACAAAGAAAAACATTGCTATTATGAATGCTCCAATTGGAATATTACGTGATAGGTGGTCTAAGAGGAAAATGTGGTTTGGCTGCTGACCTGGTAGGTGTGCAGGATCTCCAGGAAGGCTTTGTAGATGTCCGGCTGACCCTGGAAACGGTTCTTGATCTTGTTGACGTAGTTGATGGCATGATTGAACTCCACAGGCTGGTTGTTCTGCAGCGGAGGGGCATTGGGCGTGCCACTGATCGGTGTGTGGGGCTGCAGGGTTGGGGATTGGGGGGAGGCATAGGCGGGGATGGACGGATTGGGCTGGCTGCTTGGCGTGAGGACTGGAGATTGCAGTGGCTGCTAGACAAAGACAAAACGAATACGTATATAAAATCATGTTGGGGAAAAACTAACATTTAACATTTTGGACTAGCAGACTGAGAAAACAGAGTGGTAAACATAATACAGGCAAATAATGTGTAATATTTATATTTTCACCCACTCACCTTGCTCATCTTGGTAGGGGTTGGCTGTGTGGGAGGGGGTGGTGCAGAGGTGGTGGGGGCTGGCACCTGGGGCTGGTGCGGGGTGGGTGGTCCCGACAGGGGGATTTGTGAGACAGAAATGCCGTGAGGGGTGATGTGGTGGATCTGACCCGGCGTGGTTACATTGACCAGGTCGTTGGTCGCAACCTCGATCTTGTAGCCCGGGGGCAGGAAGGTGTTGAATCCCATAATGAGGTCGGGGTGGCCTTTGAAGAGCTGGGATACCCTGCTTATCACCCCTGGAGTGTCAATGCTGTGACAAAACAGAGAAACATATTTGCTTGAAAGGCAGTTAACTTTTGTCATGCTAGAGTAAGAGAGAGGCAAAACCTTAAATGTCAATCGTGAATGACCTCACCTTTGAGACTTGAACTCCTTCATGATGTCCAGGAAGTCATTGTAGACTTGAGGTTGGTTGCCAAACTGGAGTTTCACTTGATCCAGGTAAGACAAAGCATCTTCCACCTGAGAGACAGAAATATATCCATCACTCTAAGTCTGATTACTGTTCATCTGGGTATTATTTGATTATATTTCAGAAAAAAATCTAAATTGCTCTCATTAGGCTGGCCTGGAAAACACCAAACGGGGGGGCCCAGGAGGTCTCACCTTGAGCCTCTGGAATTGCTGCTGGCCCTGGGCTGAGGCAGGGGGGTGAGCGTGGCACTGCATCACAGGGGGCCCGTGGGGCTGGACCGCTGGGCTGTGGTGGTGTACAGTTGGGCTAGGGGTGTGCACATGACCACTCGAGTTCTGTGGCACCATGGGGACCTGTAGGGGGGACACAGAGTCAAATTGGTTTTATTTGTACTATTTTCTACATTGTAGAATAATAGTGAAGACATCAAAACATGTGGAATCATGTAGTAACCCAAACAAGTATTAAACAAATAAAAATATATATTTAAAAATATTTGTATCTTTAAAATAGCCACCCGTAGCCTTGATGACAGCTTTGCACACTCTTGGCATTCTCTCAACCAGCTTCACCTGCAATGCTTTTCCAACAGTGTTGAAGGAGTTCACACATATGCCAAGCACTTGTTGGCTGCTTTTCCTTCACTGCGGTCCAACTCATCCCAAACCATCTCAATTGGGTTGAGGTCGGGGTATTGTGGAGGCCAGGTCATCTGATGCAGCACTCCATCACTCTCCTTCTTGGTCAAATAGCCCTTACACAGCCTGGAGGTTTTGGGCCATTGTCCTGTTGAAAAACAAATGATAGTCCCACTAAGAGCAAACCAGATGGGATGGCGTAACACTGCAGAATGCTGTGGTAGCCATGCTGGTTAAGTGTGCCTTGAACTCTAAATAAATCACTGACAGTGTCACCTGCAAAGCTCCCGCATACCATCACACCTCCTCCATGCCTCACGGTGGGAACCACACATGCAGAGATCATCCGTTCACTCACATTGCGTCTCACAAAGACACGGAGGTTGGAACCAAAAAATCTCCAATTTGGACTCCAGAACAAATTTCCACCGGTCTAATGTCCATTGCTCGTGTTTATTGGCCCAAGCAAGCCTCTTCTTATTGGCATCCTTTAGTAGTGGTTTCTTTGCAGCAATTTGATCGTGAAGGCCTGATTCACGCAGCCTCCTCTGAACAGTTGATGTTGAGATGCGTCTGTTACTTGAACTCAGTGAAGCATTTATTAGAGCTGCAATTTCTGAGGCTGGTAACTCTAATGAACTTATCCTCTGCAGCAGAGGTAACTCTGGGTCTTCCTTTCCTGTGGCGGTCCTCATGAGAGCCAGTTTCATCATAGCGCTTGATGGTTTTTGCGACTGCACTTAAAAAGAAACTGAGTTATTTACATTTTCCGGATTGACTGACCTTCATGTCTTCAAGTAATGATGAACTGTCATTTTTCTTTGCTTATTTGAGCTGTTCTTGCCATAATATGGAGAATGCCAAGAGTGTGCAGAACTGTCATCAAGGCAAAGGGTGGCTATTTTAAGAATCAAAAATATAAAATATTTTGATTTGTTTAACACTTTTTTGGTTATTAAATGATTCCATATGTGTGATTTCATAATTTGTAAGTCTTCAGTATTATTCTACAATGTAGAAAATAGTAATAAATAAATAAAAAACCTTGAATGAATAGGTGTTCTAAAACTTTTGATCAGTAGTGCACATGCATATATGGCATTTATTTTTGGGGGAGGAAATTACTGATTGTTTGGTTGTTTTATGAATGCAGTTCTGGAATTGATTGATCAATTGTTAAATCATTCCAAAGTGTACATAGCAACAGAATATCACAATTAGGGAAGTTACTGCTCATTTATGATTAAAAATTGCAGTTAAACCTATTAAACCGTAAAACTTGGTTGCGTGTGTAGCCCTGCGTACCTGGTAGCCCTGTGGGACAGAATACTGAATGTTGCCTGCGGTAGGCTGCATGCTATCGCCCACGGCCTCGTATGCGGCAGGCGCAGGGGCCAGGACACGGTGCTGGAAAGCCTCCGTGCTGCAGGTGAGGCGCCGCTGTTGGGACGCAAATACCGGTTCCTGTTCCTCCAAGCGCCGTTTCATTTTGAACTCATGCTCGAGGGGGCTGAAAGACCTGCGGACGAAACAACTTCAGCATGGCGTCTGGGTAGTCATGTATTTACCGGGCCGTTTTTTTGATCATACTCGCGCAAAAATTGTTGACCTTTTCACTTAAATGGAGACCAAGACAGCGTCAAGAATATATGTACTTTCAGGTAGGAAGGTATACATAAAAAATGTAAGCCTAAACTTCATACACAAACAGGATTGATTTATTTCAAACATCCATGCTGGGAAGAAAGTATGTGTGTGTCATTTGAATCTGAAGCTAAACATGGAAATACGAGTGGCACGTGTTGCAATACTATGTAGACTGAAAACAACCAAGCAGCCAAGGCATGCTGCAGAACTACGAGTTGCTAATCGAAGCGGCGCGACAGTACTGGGGTGTATTCAAAACATTACGCCGATTTACTTTGCAGAACAGAAACCGTTTATTCCTAACGGAAAATGTTTTGCAATAAAAACCAGAGTTTCTACTGGACAAATTCAGGAAGGTTCGTCCCCATTTCGTTTGCTTCTTATACGGTTTCCGTTCGAAGAGGTAAATGAATACACCCATGATTGAATGTGACTGGCTTGCTACATTCCATTCATGATCTAGCTACCGTGGTAGTGATTTATTTCCTGCATTTTCGTATGATGACAAAACAGTCAATATGAGATTTCTACTTAGTGTAACGAAAGGTTCCAATAAATAAGTATTTTGATGTAATAAAATATCTAGCTAGCAGCTGGTTAACATTTCGGACAGGCTCCTTCCTGTAAGTTACACAATGCTACATTTATGCTTAGAAATGGCAAGCTTGCTAGCAAAAGTTGAGTTAACGTTAGCTATATTGAATTAATGTCAATACATCTGTGGCTAGCCTACACACGTGGTAGGTGCCACCTACCTAGACAACCTCGGCTGGCCGAGTCGCTAACTAGCCAACATGTCGTTAACTTCGCGTCTTCAATCAGGTAGGTAACTAACTGCCAACACACTAACGTCACAAACTACTTAGTTGACCACTTATGCTGTGTATCTTGATCGTAGCCACATGACTAGCTTGCAAACAAACCACCAGCGTTTCCCAAATAAAGGCATTGTGAGTTAATAAGTATAAAGGAGAACGGCTCATGTGCAAGTGTATTGGCCACAATAATAGCTTCGGCCTTATTTTCAAGTTGAAAGTAATGGCCAGTCCCCTCTACCCTCCCCCTCCGCTTTGCGGCCTGTCACCATTTCAGAACACCGACAGCGAGTAGCCGAGTTACAAGACGAAGCGATCCAGTGCCCGCCTTTGGATAACGACTCAAGTATTGAGTGCTTTAGAGAAAACATACTAACGTCAACTAGTTAGTTTTCAAATGCCATAGATAAGACCACCACAACAAAAGATGACATTAACGGTGCCTTTTAAAAATTCGCAAACTACCAATTTGTGTCCATTGCAAAGGTATGTAGGTGTGTTGGCTAGCTAAGCTGTCTTGTTAGCATACAACATAAACAACACATTGAGAATCGATTCGAGTGGAGCACGGCAGACCATCTACAATAAGTTCGCGTTGCAAAATATTCACATGCTAGCCAATTTACCACCCCTTTTCCTCAAATCTGTGCTAAAGAGTACTTCAGCAGTGACTGAAAGTACCGTTCCACACGCCAGTTTCCCTTTAGTGCTAGCTATATCAAAGTTGCTATCGGGAAATGGCTAATTCAAACGAAACAATGATTGTTCTTTCAATTCTTGACAAATGAACTCACCCCCTGCCCTGGTAACACAGACTTGAACAGGCACGTTAAAGTTGCAGTCAATTCGTGGGTATAAACTTAAACCTTTGAAAGCCGAAAAGACTAACAGGAGCATGCATATACTTTTGTAAATAAAATAATTTAAAACAGCTATAAGTATTTGAACAATCACCGCAATAGGAAAATTATCCTCGAGAGAAAACAACCTCCGCTCGGTTCTTAAACAAGAGGCGTGGCCACGATTGTGTTTTTCTCTTTCCCACCCACTGAACAATGTTATTGGTCGGGACTCGAAAGAAGCGGCAAAGTGGGATGGTATTGTAGTTATTATTGGCAGTTTGAGAAGTCCCTCAAATATTAACTGGAAAGGGGCTGTACTTTCACCCGCAACCCTCGCGTACACAACATTCGAAAATTAGACTGAACAAAATGCTCGCAAATGTTTGTAAACAAAGCCGTTCTGGTAGTTCCGGGTTGCGAGCGTCGGAAAGCTGCATTCGAGAATGCAAATAAAACCGCATGCAGATCACCGCCGTAATAACTAGACTAATTAATAATGTATATACTCAGTTTAACATTTCTATAAAATCCTCAACACTATTCTTGTTATCAAGACTCCATTTTTCTAGGTTGTTAGATAGCTAGCTTGCTTCGTTAATGGAGGAAATGCCAACTACAAAAATTGCCTTGGTTGCAGCTGACCTTGCTGTATGCTAGCCAGAGCCATGTATTTGTATGTCATTTTTTGGGGGAAATGTATTACCAGCTAACTCCAATTGTAATGCTGGATAGGTCGCTAATCTGTTCCATTTATGAATACCGTCTTAATTGACTTTAATCTTCACCCACTAGCATTGTGCAGAATGAATGTATACAAAGGCAGTAACTACCCAACGTTAGCTAGCCCCAACTACCCAGTTAGCGGAGTTCAATTTCTCCTTTTTCAGCTATCTTGTTTGAACACCAAATGACCGACCACAAGCTGCCTGCCAGTGGGTGCGCTAGCTGGTTAGCTAAATATTCCTGCCTCAGGCATTGCATTGGCTATCTTGTCAGCACGCATGGATGAATGCAGATGTCCGTCATGTCACGTTAACAAAGAAAACCCTTGTTTTCAATTAATAAGCTGGTTTGGTATCTACAACAATACACACATTTCCTTACCCAATGCCGATGGTTCCATAGCCTGCCATACGTGAGTTGCTTAGCTGGGTTGCTTATGAGAAAGTTATTTGTCGATGTAACGTTAATCATTGCAATTTGAGTTAATGTTATACACAAATAACTGTTTAAAATACCTGATTGTTTGACTGATATCCTTCATCTGATGAGTGCAGGGCCATAACCAGGGTTGGAGTTTTAGTGAAGTTGAAGGATATCTCAAAGTTGAAGCTCATTTACTGCATTTCTAAACAATTAAAAAACAATACTATTTGGAGAACAGCAAAAATGACCCCAGCCATGATTATCCTTGGCTGCTGTAGGTTCATTCACCTGTTGATCTACAAACACTGCATATTAGCTATACAACTAATGTAATACCCCTGAAATATCCAAAATTATTCACATTGATTTCTACATTGGCCACTTGACCCTATTTTCACTAGATAAACACAGCCACAAAGTCGTCTTCTCTGGTATTATGGCAGCCTGCAAACAAAGGTTAAAGGTGTATGCTGCCACACTATACGGGTAATGAACAAGGGGGAAAAAAATAAACTACGAGAAAGTGGAAAAAAATACAATACAAAATTAAATCCTAAAACCAATCCCACTCCTTTAATCATAGTCCAAATCACATCCCTACAGGATGGAACATTCAGCAACAGGATTCCTTGTAATGCCAAAAAACATTAAGCCACACTCACAACACTGCCTATTTTCTTAGATTTCCAATACGTTTGCACCTTTTTAACATGCAACATGTCAGGCTCCTGTTGGCGAGTAACATTTACTAATTTCTCTAATCCAAATACCATGGTTTCTTAAACTTTACTGCCGCCTTCCACTCTTCTCGCCACCTCTGTCTCCTTCACCCTAACAGGGCACTTCCTGCATTCGGGCGCATGCTCGCCACCACAATTGCAGCATTTCGCCTCAAATGGCATATAATACTCCTCCCGTCAACATACACTTCACATATTTACATTCATCACACTGCATGGGTTTGAGCACAAAGCCCCTTACAGGTTAGCTCGCATAGCCTAAATATAAAGAACCAGTCAAAAGTTTACACCTACTCATTCAAGGGTTTTTCTTAATATTTTTTTTTCTATTTCCTATATTGTAGAATAATAGTGAAGACATCAAAACTATGAAATAACACATATGGAATCACTTACTTTTTTTTTTTTTTTTTTAAACAAATCAAAATATATTTAACATTTGAGGTTCTTCAAAGTAGCCACCCTTTACCTTGATGACAGCTTTGCACACTTGGCATTCTCCCAACCAGCTTCATCTGGAATGCTTTTCCAACCATGTTGAACTAGTTCCTACATATGCTGAGCACTTGTTGGCTGCTTTTCCTTCACTCTGTGGTCCAACTCATCCCAAACCATCTCAATTGGGTTAAGGTCGGGGGATTGTGGAGGCCAGGTCATCTGATGCAGCACTCCATCGCTCTACTTCTTGGTTAAATAGCCCTTACACAGCCTGGAGGTGTGTTGGGTCATCGTCCTGTTGAAAAACATAATAGTGGGACTAAGCTCAAACCAGATGGGATGGCGTGTTGCTGCAGAATGCTGTGGTAGCCATGCTGGTTAAGTGTGTCTGGAATTCTAAATAAATCACTAGACCAGCAAAGCACCATCACACCTCCTCTTCCATGCTTCACGGTGGGAACCACAACTGCAGAGATCATCCGTTCACCTACTCTGCGTCTCACAAAGAGACAGCGGATGGAACCAAAAATCTCAAATTTGGACTCATCAGACTAAAGGACAGATTTCGACTGGTCTAATGTCCATTGCTCGTGTTTCTTGGCACAAGCAAGCCTTCTTATTGGTGTCCTTCAGTAGTGGTTTCTTTGCAGAAATTCGATCGTGAAGGCCTGATTCACGCAGCTTCCTCTGAACAGTTGATGTTGAGATGCGTGTTACTTGAACTCTGAAGCATTTATTAGATCTGCAATTTTTGAGGCTGGTAACTCAAACCTATCCTCTGCAGCAGAGGTAACTCTGGGTCTTCCTTTCCTGTGGCGGTCCTCATGAGAGCCAGTTTCATCATAGCGGTTGATGGTTTTTGCGACTGCACTTGTAGAAACTTTCAGTTCTTGACATTTTCCGGAATTACTGACCTTCATGTCTTAAAGTAATGGTGGACTGTCATTTCTCTTTGCTTATTTGAGCTGTTCTTGCCATAATATGGACTTGGTATTTTACCAAACCATGTCACAACACAACTGATTGGCTCAAACTCATTAAGGAGGAAAGAAATTCCACAAATTAACTTCAGGCACACCTGTTAATTGAAATGTATTTCAGGTGACTACCTCATGAAGCTGGCTGAGAGAATGCCAAGAGTGTGCAAAGTTGTCATCAAGGCAAAGGGTGGCTATTTAAAGAATCTCAAATATAAAATATATTTTGATTTGTTTAACACGTTTTTGGTTACAACATGATTCCATGTGTGTTATTTCATAGTTTTGATGTCGTCACGATTATCCTACAATGTAGAATTAATACAAATAAAGAAAAACCCTTGAATTAGTAGCTGTGTCCAAACTTTTGACTGGTACTGTACATACAAAGGAAGAGACTCTTCTTCAAAGTACAAAATAATGGATGGAGTGGTCTTCCTTACTCCATCCACCATACAGGACAGTCGGTGTGCATCAACTACTGCATCTACTTTTTCAGTTACATCCCTTGCACACACTTCTAGCGCCACTCCAGAGATAACCCCCTTGATAGGTGCCCTGCTACACAGATCCACACACGCAACACATTCCAATTCAATATATTTTTCAGTTGCAAAGCACGCTCCCTTCTGTTCTTCGGACACACAAAAAAATCAAGATAAGCCCACTTCTTGTTATCAACCTTATCCAACGCATCTATGATATTCGAGATGTCAAACGGATCTCCCAGATCATGCCCTCGGTCCAAAAGTAAGAGCAAGGCTTTACTAGATTCCATGACAATACTTTTCTTATTTCCCTTCTTGTTCTCCACTGAAATGCATTTCTTCTCACTCCTCTCCACTCAACGCTCCATCAGTTTCAAAAGAAACATCCGCCTCCCATCTTCTCCTTCTACCTGATGTGCTTTCTGGTGTGCGTTTCCAGCCCAGACACAAAATCAAAACAGCTTTTCCATTTTGACAATCGATGCCACCATGCTGGCAGAAATCAATAGACGAATATCTCAGCGAATCACAGTAATACTGTGAAACAGTCATTCCACATTCCACTTACTGCATATATGTACATTTTCTGTAATTACACAATGCAAAAATAAATAAATACTATGTGTAGTGCCACTATTCAACAAGATACCAGCTTTCGCATTCTGAACGACTGGGAGTGAATGGTAGCAGCAAGAAGTTCGCCATCAAAGTGAATAATAAACTTAATTGTAGTAAATTTCAGTTAACTACTTAGCAGTCACACATACCATAACTGCTTTACTGTCAATCTATTCATTTAGTCGTTTTTTTTATTTAATTTTTTTAATAGCATTGTCTTTCTTACCATCTTCAACCTAGACTTCAGGCTATTCGGTGTGGAAGAATGGGAAATTGTGGGGACCAGGTGTCCAAGGGTGTGTTCGTAAAATTCACTGGCTATCTACTCCGATTTCAGAGCACTCTCGTCTAAGTGTGACAGAGGACAGAATAACTGATGAATTTATGAACACGTAACACCCGTAGAATATGACCGGTGTCAGTAAACATCTGCATATTTTTTTAATTAAATTATTGCTAGCAGCACAGTCAGTCACCAACACTCTAAATAACATGTAAAACAGCCTAACTAGCTCTGCTAGGGAAAGTAAAATGATCAGATTGAGGGGATTGCTCATTTGTGTCTGGAAGTAGCTAGCAAGCTAGCCAACTTAAGTCAGTTAACTTGGGTGCTTGACTGCAGAAGTTAGAGTTGAGGTCAGAATGTCAGAATGCTCGGATCAACCCTACTCCTTGGCCAGTGTCCAGTGTGCGCTCTGAACACACAGAGCGAAACACTCAAACGCTCTGTATTTACTACTTGTACAGTTGAAGTCGGAAGTTTACATACACTTAGGTTGGTGTCATTAAAACTTGTTTTTCAACCGCTCCACAAATTTCTTGTTAACAAACTATAGTTTTGGCAAGTCTGTTAGGACATCTACAGTAATTTTTCCAACAATTGTTTACAGACAGATTATGCAGAAGTTCACATACACTAAATTGACTGTGCCTTTAAACAGCTTGGAAAATTCCAGAAAATGATGTCATGGCTTTAGAAGCTTCTGATAGGCTAATTGACATCATTTGAGTCAAATGGAGGTGTACCTGTGAATGTATTTCAAGGCTTACCTTCAAACTCAGTGCCTCTTTGCTTGACATCATGGGAAAATCAAAATAAATCAGCCAAGACCTCAGAAAATAAATTGTAGACCTCCACAAGTCTGGTTCATCCTTGGCAGCAATTTCCAAATGCCTGAAGGTACCACTTTCATCTGTACAAACTTTAGAACGCAAGTATAAACACCATGGGACCACTCAGCCGTCATACGGCTCAGGAAGGAGACGCACGTACTTTGGTGCGAAAAGTGCAAATCAATCCCAGAACAACAGCACAGGACCTTGTGAAGATGCTGGAGGAAACAGATACAAAAGTATCTGCGCTGTTTATGACTTCAAGCCTATCAACTCCCGAGATTAGGCTGGCAATACTAAAGTACCTATTAGAACATCCAATAGTCAAAGGTATATGACCATACTAGAGGTCGACCGATTATGATTTTTCAACGCCGATAACGATTAATGGAGGACCAAAAAAAGCTGATACCAATTAATCGGCCAATTAAAAAAATATATAAATATATACAATTTTGAAATAATGACAATTACAACAACTGAATGGACACTTATTTTATCTTAATACACTGCTCAAAAAAATAAAGAGAACACTTAAACAACACACTAACTCCAAGTCAATCACACTTCTGTGAAATCAAACTGTCCACTTAGGAAGCAACACTGATTGACAATAAATTTCACATGCTGTTGTGCAAATGGAATAGACAACAGGTGGAAATTATAGGCAATTAGCAAGACACCCCCAATAAAGGAGTGGTTCTACAGGTGGTGACCACAGACCACTTCTCAGTTCCTATGCTTCCTGGCTGATGTTTTGGTCACTTTTGAATGCTGGCGGTGCTTTCACTCTAGTGGTAGCATGAGGCGGAGTCTACAACCCACACAAGTGGCTCAGGTAGTTCAGCTCATCCAGGATGGCACATCAATGCGAGCTGTGGCAAGAAGGTTTGCTGTGTCTGTCAGCGTAGTGTCCAGAGCATGGAGGCGCTACCAGGAGACAGGCCAGTACATCAGGAGACGGGGAGGAGGCCGTAGGAGGGCAACAACCCAGCAGCAGGACCGCTACCTCCGCCTTTGTGCAAGGAGGAGCAGGAGGAGCACTGCCAGAGCCCTGCAAAATGACCTCCAGCAGGCCACAAATGTGTCTGTTCAAACGGTCAGAAACAGACTCCATGAGGGTGGTATGAGGGCCCGATGTCCACAGGTGGGGGTTGTGCTTACAGCCCAACACCGTGCAGGACGTTTGGCATTTGCCAGGGAACACCAAGATTGGCAAATTCGCCACTGGCGCCCTGTGCTCTTCACAGATGAAAGAAGGTTCACACTGAGCACATGTGACAGACGTGACAGAGTCTGGAGACGCCGTGGAGAACGTTCTGCTGCTTGCAACATCCTCCAGCATGACAGGTTTGGCGGTGAGTCAGTCATGGTGTGGCATTTATTTGGGGGCCCGCACAGCCCTCCATGTGCTCGCCAGAGGTAGCCTGACTGCCATTAGGTACCGAGATGAGATCCTCAGACCCCTTGTGAGATCATATACTGGTGCGGTTGGCCCTGGGTTCCTCCTAATGCAAGACAATGCTAGACCTCATGTGGCTGGAGTGTGTCAGCAGTTCCTGCAAGAGGAAGGCATTGATGCTATGGACTGGCCCGCCCGTTCCCCAGACCTGAATCCAATTGAGCACATCTGGGACTTCATGTCTCGCTCCATCCACCACAGACTGTCCAGACTGTCCTCATCAGGAGCATGCCCAGGCATTTTAGGGAGGTCATACAGGCACGTGGAGGCCACACACACTACTGAGCCTCATTTTGACTTGTTTTAAGGACATGACATCAAAGTTGGATCAGCCTGTAGTGTGGTTTTCCACTTTCATTTTGAGTGTGACTCCAAATCCAGACCTCCATGGGTTGATAAATTTGATTTCCATTGATAATTTGTGTGATTTTGTTTTAACATGAGTCTTCAATATTCCCAGGTAAGAAGTTTTAGGTTGTAGTTATTATAGGACTATTTCTATCTACACCATTTGTATTTCATATACCTTTGACTATTGGATGTTCTAATAGGTACTTTATTATTGCCAGCCTAATCTCGGGAGTTGATAGGCTTGAAGTCATAAACAGTGCAATGCTTGAAGCACAGCGAAGAGCTGCTGGCAAATGCAGGAAAGTGCTGTTTAAATGAATGCTTACGAGCCTGCTGCTGCCTACCACCGCTCAGACTGCTCTATCAAATCATAGACCTAATTATAATATAATAACACCAAAATACGAGCCTTAGGTTATTAATATGGTCAAATCCGGAAACTATCAATTTGAAAACAAAACGTTTATTCTTTCAGTGAAATACAGAACTGTTCCATATTATATCTAAAGGGTGGCATCCCTAAGTCTAAATATTGCTGTTAACATTGATGGTTGTGCAATGTATGTCATAATTATGTAAAATTCTGGCAAATTAATTACGATTTTTGTTAGGAAGAAATAGTCTTCACACAGTTCGCAACGAGCCAGGCGGCCTAAACGGCTGCATATACCCTGACTCTGCTTGCACAGAACGCAAGAGAAGTGACACAATTTCCCTAGTTAAAAGAAATTGATGTTAGCAGGCAATATTAACTAAATATGCAGGTTTAAAAATATATACTTGTGTATTGATTTTAAGAAAGGCATTGATGTTTATAGTTAAGTACACATTGGTGAAACGACAGTGCTTTTTTTCTTGAATGCGCTTGTTAAATCACCCGTTTGGCGAAGTAGGCTGTGATTCAATGATAAATTAACAGGCAGCGCATCAATTATATGCAACACAGGACAAGCTAGATAAACTAGTAATATCAACCATGTGTAGTTAACGAGTGATTATGTTAAGATTTATTGTTTTTTTATAAGGTAAGTTTAATGCTAGCTAGCACCTTACCGTGGCTCCTTGCTGCACTCGCATAACAGGTAGTCAGCCTTCCACGCAGTCTCCTCGTGGAGTGCAATGTAATCGGCCATAATCGGTGTCCAAAAATGTCAATTACCGATTGTTATGAAAACTTGAAATCGGCCAGTCCGATTAAATCGGTCGACCTCTAATATCCACAGTAAAATGAGTCCTATATCAACATAACCTGAATGGCCGCTCAGCAAGGAAGTAGCCACTGCTCTAAAACCGCCATAAAAAAGCCAAACTATGGTTTGCAATTGCACATGGGGACAAAGATCGTACTTTTTGGAGAAATGTCCTCTGGTCTGATGAAACATAAATAGAACTGTTTGGGCATAATGACCATCGTTATGTTTGGAGGAAAAAGGGGGAGGCTCGCAAGCCGAAACACAGTATCCCAACCGTGAAGCACGGGGGTGGCAGCATCATGTTGTGGGGGTGCTTTGCTGCAGGAGGGACAAGTGCACTTCACAAAATAGATGGCATCAGGAGGCAGGAAACTTATGTGGATATACTGAAGCAACATCTCAAGACATCAGTCAGGAAGTTAAAGCTTGGTCGCAAATGGGTCTTCCAAATGGACAATGACCCCAAGCATACTTCCAAAGTTGTGGCAAAATGGCTTAAGGACAACAAAGTCAAGGTATTGGAGTGGCCATCACAAAGCCCTGACCTCAATCCCATACAATATTTGTGGGCAGAACTGAAAAAAGCATTTGCGAGCATGGATCCCTACAAACCTGACTCAGTTACACTAGCTCTGTCAGGAGGAATGGGCCAAAATTCACCCAACTTATTGTGGGAAGCTTGTGGAAGGCTACCTAAAACGTTTGACCCAAGTTAAACAATTTAAAGGCAATGCTTCCAAATACTAATTGAGTGTAAGTAAACTTCTGACACACTGGGAATGTGATTAAAGAAATAAAAGCTTAAATAAATCACTACTATTATTCTGACACATTCTTAAAATAACGTGTTGATCCTAATTGACCTAAAACAGGGAATTTTTGCTTGGATTAAAATGTCAGGAATTGTGAAAAACTTAGTTTAAATGTATTTGGCTTAGGTGTATGTAAACTTCCGACTCCAACTGTACTTTATAGTGTTATTGGCTATTCTATGTTCTGGTTGGTAGCTAACGTTACCACTCCAGTGGCTAACGTTAGCACCGTCATGAAAATGGGCATCTGGGAAGCCCTACAATATTACATTTTTCTAAGTAGTGCCAACACTTGGGAGCAGGCAATGTTGAAAAGTAATCTTTACATGTTGTACTTTTCTTAAATGTAGGTAATTTGTAAATTACAAACTAGCTGACAAGAAAATTGCATTTCAAGAAGGTGCAGTTTTTGCTGGGGAGAGGCTTTACGTTCCCGCAGGATGCCCAAATGGGTCACTTATGTCACGTAGCTGAGAGTAGAATGTATTCGGTTCAGTCAGTTGTTCCAATAAACCCTTCCCAGCTAACGTAGATTATGCTGGCTAGCTGGCAACTGCATGGCGCTAGTTAAAACTTGTAAAAGTCAGTGATGTTATGTAGATGAACAAGGGATAAATAATTTGCAGTATTGATCACCAATGTTCCCTTAACTGCGCACCACCACCGGGACTGCCACGAAGAAGAAATGCTGAGCAGAGACAAGAGATTAAACTTCACTGAGTTCTACCCCATTAGTTTTCACTATATAGATCAACGTTTTTTCTGTGATCAAATCAACATTATATCATCCCCTTTTCAATTAAAGAAAACAAATCTAACTTTGCAAGATTGAGTCTGATTTTGTTGTAGCAGAGCCAATACAATGTTATTAGCAGGGTTATCCCTTGAGCGGTCTTTCAATCACCCGCGAGTGAATGCACTTTTTTAGAACAGTTCAGAGCCGCGAGTGTGCACGCATTTGTTCATATTCTTTGCTAGTTAGCGGGTTATTTGCCCAGTTATAGACAAGTATAGGTCAGCAATGGGAAGTTATTGCTTCCTACAAGAGCACAAAACGTGTAGGCTACACTTCAAGTTGTCTTTGAAAAGCCAGTCAGGTAAAAAGCTTGTCTTAATTAAAAGGGGCAGCAGGTAGATCGAATCCCGGAGCTGACAAGGTAGAAATGTTCGTTCTGCCCCTGAACAGTTAAACCCACTGTTCCTAGGCCGTCATTGTAAATAAGAATTTGTTCTTAACTGACTAGCCTAGTTAAATAAAGGTTCAATAAAAAAAGGGTGAGTCTTGCATTTGGAGACAGGCTTGACTATGCAAATAAGCCAATAAACAGAGGGGTACCCTACATTGTCTGTATGGTAATAATAATAATACATTGTATATTGTTAGTGGTTTCTTGCATCACACAACAATACAATTTACAGTTACCTATTTGGCCCATGGCATTACAGACCAAGTCAAAATGCATGAATTCATGGCAAGCCCTTCATATAATATAAAAACATTTTTAAAAAGTCTCATGTAATGTAGGCCTGCATTGAACACCACATAGGCTATTTCATAGAAATCAAAAGTTATTTCCATGTAAAAATGTTTTGTTGGTAGGCCTACATTATGCTCAAATAGCCACAATAGCCTATTGGCTACAGTCTAAAATTGTAAAGGTACAACCTCAGTGTTCACTATAAACGCACACCGGAAGTTGCACAAAATTCTCACAATGTTTAAGTTTCTGCTCACATTTGTTCCACCCCACTTGACTTTATGTTGTATTAGGATAGCAGCCCACATGAGAAATAACTTTAATATTGATACCATCTGGATCACGTGCTAGTCTTCACTGCTCAATGGGGATGTACAATATTACATTTCAAATTCTCGCTGAAGTTTCTAGCCAAATTGGATATTGTGGCTAGAAACTTCAGTGAGAATTTAAAACTTAATATTGTACATCCCCATTGAGCAGTACAGACTATCACGTTATCCAGATGGTATCAATATCACAAGTTATTCCTCATCAGGATGACTGACTGAACCGAATCCGTTAGTCTCCACTCAACTCTCGCTGCACGGAAAACATCATCAATTTGGTCACCGGGCATGTCTGTATAGCCTCTTTCAGAGGTGTGAGGAGGATCTCCGCGGACCCTTCATGTCGGGGGAATTAATTTGGCCATTGGCGATCTGTGGAGTTCTGTCAATTAACTTAATTCTAGCATTACACATTATACTAATTATGTCCGATTTAATCAACAAATATGATAGTCAGTTTAAATAAGGTTAAGGGTACAAGACTGTGTACATATCTGGCTGTGTTGGCAGAAATCACTACATATCCCATAGAGCCAAGCGGGGAGAGAGTGCCCATTGTTACTGTTCCAAGACCAGTCAGAGGCAGTGCTTGACGGGCAGGAGCTCACCAGAGCGGAGTACCGGTTGTGCCGAAAAGCTCCCCCTGCCAGAATTCTCCATCCCCTTCGCATGAACGCGCACACACAAATATTAATTGCTGCGACTTGCTTGCTAGTTAACATTTCTGATCACGTTAGGCAGCATTTCAATTTTTTTTATGTCGGTTTGATCGCGGGGGAGGCACTAGTAATGTCTGTAGTTTTCAGGTTTGGTTATTTGTTTCAAATGTATTCTATAAATAAATCTATTTGCTAAAATTCATCATCTCTCCCATGTCTTATTTGACTAGTTGTTCTGTAATGTTTATTGCTTGCCTACATTTGACTCCCTCCTATGTTTAATATAACACACATACATTAATAATTAATTTCGGTTGCCTATCCCGAAGTGAAGTTTGTGCTATACAAAGTATTTGACTAGCCACAAAATTTTAAAAAATTAGGTGGAAGGGATTTCGGCAAGGCCATTTTCTTGCCTGACGAAATTCTTACCCCTTTCTATCTTGGGACTGCAAGGCCATGGCACACTTCAGAATAATTTTGGTAGCTCATGTTGACCAGTAGTGTGTGCCACGGGAAGTATTTGACTCCAGCCACAAAATTAAGGAAATTAGAAGGGGGGAACGACAACGATTTCAGCAGGCAAGAAAATGAACTTGCCAAAATCACCCCCCACCCTCAATTTACTTAATTTTCTGTCAGGGGGGAGCTTTTCGGCCCCAGACCGGCCACTAAAATGTTCTCCTGCTTAAACTCCAGTTCCTCTTTTAGAATATTAGCTCAAAAGTACTGTGGCGATCCCGCACCTAAATATCAACCGTCCTGGCACTCAACATGAGTACCGGCCCCTATTTCAGTCCAAGTCAGAAGCATCCAGCAAACCCTATGCCAATAGGGTTGAACTGAATTTGGAAGCGCGTTAAGTAGTGCAATGGTATCCTTCGCCACCTCATTTTATGAATATGCATAGTCATCTCGAGACAACTACTATAACGTGATTTTTCTCTAAATTGCCGGCATGTCATTTATACTACTTATCAGTACACTCGTAACAACTGAAGCATTACAAAACGTATATTCGATCAAATAAACCTCACGTAGGAAAAAAAAAATGTGTTGACCAAACGTAACACTTATTGACCGCCATACAAAAACTCATTGATTTGTGGGCGAAACAACGTCACCTGCAGGAGGGAAACAGATTATCCACCGAGTTGTCTCGCGCATTACTGCGCATATTCAGGCTGTCAAAGGCACTCCGACAAAAGTTGTTTTTGACAAATGAAAACGTGTCAGTTCGGCACTTCTACGAGGTCGGAGTAATAACATATTCAGCAAGACATTGGCCTGACATTCATTAATATTGGCTCAAATCTAGGTAGTGCCTTTAGATTTCGATCAAATTAACTTTGGAATAACATTTCACTCCTCAAACCCTGGTCTGTTTCGCAAGCGTTCCCAGAAGTCTCGCGATATTGCGCCTCTGGGTTTAGAAACTGTGGTGGAACTTCCAAAATAAACCATTGCCCACGGGAGGCGGAGCTGAAACACAGCCAGGGATTTCTCCCTCCTCCACCCGAGGAGTTACAGCAGCGATTGTATGACAACCGTGCCAGTGTACAGATTACGAGACATTGACGAGTACGCACATTTTAATTCGTTCTGAATCGGGTTTTGGCATGCTTCTGCTGAATACAGCCAAACAGGCGCCTCAACTGGATTCGCCTATGTGACTTATTCAGGCTCGGAAATAACACAGCTAACCATTTCGACCGACGTAGGCACCAGATCTAGAATGTTGTCAAACACAAAAAGCCATATGGTTATTGCTAGAGCGGAAACATTTTAAGCATGTAGCCAACATTAAAGCTAACCAGCTAGGACAGAGGAAGGACATTTCTTCAAGTTTTATAGGATTGATGGCAGACAAGTCTCGGTCTCCCTCGATATAGCTAGCAGATTGTCACATTAGCCCTGCAAAATCCCAAATGCTAGCTGGTTCGATATGCCCCTCTTACTTTTTCTACCGAAAATGAACAGGAACGATTGAAATGCTGCGTTCTAAAGCAATACGGGAAACATAGCAAATTATATTATTTCCTCGGCTGCAGCAGCTTTCTTGTGCGTAGATTTGGTACTCGCAACGAGGACAATGGTTGAAACCTGATATACAAGACAACAATTTAGATGATTTCGTTTTGAAACATGCAAGTCAGTTGCCCTCCACATTCAGTGCCAAAGTCAAATAGGAACTATGAAACATTTTGTAAGCGTCATTACAATTGACGTTATAGGCAATTCCGTGTCAAAAGCAGTTGTAAATGTCTTAGTTTGACCGTCTTGATTAAATTCTGTGTTTACTTTGATACTCGGAGTAAAATGTCCTATTCACCACAATAACTCCCTCCCCCTGCCGATCCATTTGCAAACTGTAGCCTATACACCGAGGTCTGCAAGATACTACATAGTATTTTTTTTACTTCTCTGGAAGTGTAAACAATTTATATATAACCCCATTTACAGTTAATTCGTGTTCTTTCAGCAACAGAAACGCATACTAGGGGGAAATTTGGCTTGCAACCATGTCCTTATTTTGGCCGTTCCTTTGACATTATCGCGTAAACACCAATACATTTGCAAGAATAAGATTTATAGCCTATATGCCCTTAACCTTCCCAATCTTTATGAACGTCATATGGTTCGAAATATGAAAGCAGAAACATTTATGTTTGCTTTACCAGCTGTTACATACCTAGGAAAAATGGTCTTCTCACTCCGGATTCGTGTTTGTAACAAAATAGTTGGAAACGCCCCCCCCTCCTCTTGCATTGGCGTACACTTCTCCTTACGTCATTTGAGTTTAAATATTACCCGCCAAACTGTTACCTATAGGCCTACTTTTTTATGCTGGTCTAGTCCAAGAAATGTAATAGTTTTAAACAAATAAGGATTTGGTATGAACTTTGATTCATATATATATTTTTAAATTGTATGTTCTTGTCAGTAGATTCTATCCAGATGTATAAGCTATGGCAGAAGACTGTCACCTGGTGACAACAAAGTAAACAGCAAAAGAGGAAGACCTTGATGGTTGAAATGTTACCAATCTTTATTAAATAGCCTTTGGGAGCAACTAATGTGAGCAGAATTTTTTTAAATGCATCTTATACCATAGAATTAAAAATGGTACATAATGTAATAATATCTATTCTCGATTAGGCTACCCTCCCTTCAATTTCAGTTGGATGCCACCAGGTTTCCTCCAAATTAAGAGCATCTTGATTCAAGCAAGCCTAAATTACAACTATGGAGTCAAGACATGAGGCATGACACTTAAAAAAGAAAAGCCTCTGCTACTTCTCTATGATATCTTAAATGCATGCAGACTGAGAAGTGACACTTGGCCATAGGCTACTGCTGTGTTGGAGCAAAAAACAAAACCTGTGAGTTGAGTCTGTGCAGTAAATGCAATTGTACTCACATTTGTCCAACAATACTAAGACAATTGAAGTAAGATGTAAGGATAGTATGAAGGCTCATTAGGGGCGACAACTTCCCTGTGGTGATAATATTAGGGCATCCTATCATTGATGTCCAAACCACTACTACTGGACACAAACTTTTAAAAAAGGTAAATAGCAGATAACGCAAAGTTTTAGCAAAGGCAAGTAACGATTATCACAGGGGAGATAGAATACTAAAGTTGGAGTTGAAAAGATCTTAGCTCCCCCTTCTGGAATTTATGGAGCTTTTGGCCACCTCAGAAAGCTGCAAAACAATTCTGGAGCCAAGACTAGCCTTTTATAGATGCTAAGAAATGTAATCAAGTCACAGAAAAATAATTACAGCCAAATTAATCATTTTCTTCAAACTTAGATTTTTTCAGAATTATGATTAGTCTAGACAAACCAGATTCAAATATGACAAAAGCACACAATCAATTGGGAATCACCATTTTTCATTTAATATGCTGAATACACTGTTTTGGTCTTCCTTTGAAAGGTTATTGGACATATCCCAATCTCCTTTGATTGGAAAACATAATACTTGGCAAAACAAAAATTGGGTAATGAGACAGAACCATTTCAAATGCACGTGTAGACAAAGGTTGGCTTTTCATACAGCATAGTTTGAGTCAGTTGTCCTCAATCATACTAATAACAAGTAATGTTACAACTGAGAATATAATTTAAAGTAGATACTTTTAAAGTCTGAATACTTGTAAGAAAAAGTTGAATACAATAGAAAAATAATATTGGTCACACTTTGTGTCCGTCATTGAAAGTAATCATTCTAAAATAAGAGTGCACGAAGATGGCGGACTTAAATGAGGCTCCACTTCAAGCAAATTCAATATGAATTCAGTTGCAAAGAACACATTATTTCATCCAACTATAAGCCATGTAATGATGCACAGGCACTGTACAGCAATGGGAACGGTAATATTCTAACATGTATGACAAGATGTCAGGTTCAGATAGATTATATTCGGAAACTATTCAGACCCCTTCACTTTTTCCACACTGTTACGTTACAGCCTTATTCTAAATTTGATTAAATCACCCCCCCCCCCAAATCTAAACACAATACACCAGTGACAAAGCAAAAACAGGTTTAGCCATTTTTGCAAATGTATAAAAAAGTGAAATAAATATCACATTTACTTAAGTATTCAGACCCTTTACTAAATATTTTGTTGAATCACCATTGACAGCGATTACAGCAGTCTTCTTGGGTATGACACGCCTGTATTTGGGGAGTTTCTCCCATTATTTTCTGCAGATCCTCTCAAGCTCTGTCAGGTTGGATGGGGAGTGTCGCTGCACAGCCATTTCCAGGTCTCTCCAGAGATGTTGGATCAGGTCAAGTCCAGTCTCTTGCTGGGCCACTCAAGGACATTCAGAGTGTCCAGAAGCCACTCCTTTATTGTCTTGGGGTCTTTGTCCTGTTGCAAGGTAAACCTTAACCTGCTCCAGAGCGTTTGGGACCTCAGACGGGGGCCCAAACGCTCTGGAGCAGGTTTTCATCAAGGATCTTGTGTACTTTGTTCCATTAATCTTTCCCTTGATCCTGACTAGTCTCCTTTTACTGAGGAGTGGCTTCCATCTGCCCACTACCATAAAGGCCTGCTTGGTAGAGTTCTGCAGAGATGGAAGGTTCTCCCATCTCCACAGAAGAACACTGGAGCTCTGTCAGAGTGACCATAAGGTTCTTGGTCACCTCCCTGACCAAGGCCCTTCTTCCTGGATTGCTCAGTTTGGCTAGGCGGCCAGCTCTCGGAAGAGTCTTTGTGGTTCCAAACTTCTTCAATTTAAGAATGATGAGGCCACTGTGTTCTTGGGGAACTTCAATGCTGCAGAAATGTTTTTGTACCCTTTCCCTAGATCTGTGCCTCGACACAATCCTGTCTCAGAGCTCTACGGACAATTCCTTTGACCTCATGGCTTGGTTTTTGCTCTGACATGCACTGTCAACTGTGAGACCTTACCAAATCATGTCCAACCCAGTTGTAGAAACATCAAGGATAATCAATGGAAATAGGATGCACCTGAGCTCATTTTCAAGACTCATAGCAAAGGGTCTGAATACTTATTTACATAAGGTATTTAAAAAAAACATTTGTAAAAATGGTCTAAAATCCTGTTTTTGCTTTGTCATAAATGGGGTATTGTGTGTAGATTGAGGATTTAATGTTGTTTTTATATATTTCAGAATAAAGCTAACAAAATGTGGGGAAAGTAAAGGGGTCTGAATACTTTGAAGGTCAAATGTCCAATCAACAGTAATCACGTTATATTGTACCTACAGTGCCTTCAGGAGAGTTCACACCCCTTTACTTTTTCCAGATTTTGTTGTTACAGCCTAAAAAAAAAAAAAATGGATTAAATTAAGATTTGTGTCACTGATCTACACCCAAATGTCAAAGTGGAATTTTGGTTGTGGAAACATTTAACGCTGAAATGTCAATAAGTATTTAACCCCTTTGTTGTGGCAAGCCTAAATAAGTTCAGGAGTAAAATGTGCTACAAATCACAAGTTGCATGGAATCATTCAGTGTTCAATAATAGTGGTTAACATTAGTTTTGAATGAGTACCCCATCTTTGTACCCCACACATACAGATAATACATTGTAAGGTCCTTCAATTGAGTAGTGAATTTCAAGCACAGATTCAACCAAAGACCAGGCAGGTTTTTCAATGCTTTGCAAAGGGCACTGATTGGTAGATGTGTAAAAATATAAAAAGCAGACACGGAATATCCTTCTGAGCATGGTGAAGTTATTAATTAGGCTTTGGACGGTGTATCAATACACCCAGTCATTACAAAGATAAAGGCGTCCTTCCTAATTCAATTGCTGGAGAGGAAGGAAAATGCTCAGGGATTTGACCATGAGGCCAAAGGTGGTTTTAAAACAGTTAGAATTTAATGGTTGTAATATGAGAATGGAACATTGTAGTTACTCCACAATGAAGACACATTTCAGTTGTACAACTGACTAGGTATCCCCCTTTCCCAATACTAACCTAATGACAGAGTGAATAGGAAGCCCGTACAGGATACGCAAATTCCAAAACATGTACATTGTTTGCAACAAGGCACTTAAAGTAATGTGGCAAAGAAATTCACTTTTTCCCTGAATACAAAACTTTGTGTTTGGGGAAAATCCAACATCAATGAGTACCACTTCATATTTTCTAGCATGGTGGTGGCTGCATCATGTTATGGGTATGCTTGTCATTGGCAAGGGAGTTTAAGCTAAAAAGAAACAGAATACAGCTATAAGCAAATAAAAAAATCCTAGAGAAAAACCTGGTTCACTCTGCTTTCCAAAGGACACTGGTAGACAAATTCACCTTTCAGCAAGACAATTACCTAAAACATAAGGCCAAATCTACACTGGAGTTGCTTACCAAGATTGTAAAATCCAGGTGTACAAAGCTCTTAAACTTACCCAAGAAAACATAAAGCTGTAATCACTGCCAAAGATGCTTCTACAAAGTATTGACTCAGGGGTGTGAATACTTATGTACATTCGATTTCTGTATTTAATTTTCAATAAAATGTAATAAAAAAAACAAAACATGGTTTTCACTTTGTCATTATGAGGTATTGTGTGTAGATGGGTGAGAAAAAAAAAATATTTAATTCAGGCTGTAACAAAATGTGGAATAAGTAAATAAGTGTGAATACTTTCTGAAGGCACCGTATATCACACGTATACAATCTCCTACAATTGTAATTTCACCTTAAATGCACTTTACCAACACAAGAACTGTAATCTCTAAAAGCACAAAGTGCTTCAACATGGCTGTGTATAAAAGTCTATTGCACTTTACTGAGGTGAGGTCTAGGACTGGTGTCTTAAAGCGGAAGCAGGGTTATGGCCTTCCTACACCAGGTCCATCGCAGCATAGGAGGCTCAATAGACGTACATGACACAACTGAAGCATACGGAACAACTACTGAGTGAAAGCAGCGGCGACCAAACATTTAATGTCACGATCACTACAAGATTTTCACAAGGAACGTTTGAACAGCCAATGTGAATGACTTACAATAACAGAGTGAAGGCAGATGGTTCATGTGTTGTCAGGAGGCCAGCTCTTAATTATTAGATCTGTAGGAAATGCATTGAGATACCAACTTTATCAGCTGCTCACAAAAACATTAATGTGTTTAGTATTACTTAAAGTTGAATTTAAGGTCATCTATGCATTTTAACTCTCAATGGTTGAGGCTTGGATTGGGGGTAGGGTAAGATGAGAAGTCCACATGCATCTCAGGGGCAACTTCTACATGTAGCCATTCGATTCAATGGCCCAGGGGAAGTTGGGGGGGGGGGGGGGGGGGGTCATCCCAGGAGGGGTTCAATGCTTGTATGCCAAGTATAGTTGTATCGCTAAGGTCACAACGACAATACCAAGAGGCAAAAGACCATTGAAAAAAAACTATTCTTACTTTCTTCTCCAATACCATTCTTCTCTGCTTTCACAGGTAGAGGATGGAGAGAGGGAGAGAGCAAGAGAAAAAGCCTTCTCAAAGACCACTGAACTGGTCACAGATGTGATAGGTTCTTAAAAAAGGAAGTTGAACGCAAAGTTCATGTCATCGGTTACTGCTAAGTATCTGGATCACACAAGACACCAAAGCGAATGATGTGCGTCACAACACTAACGACAGACTCGCATAGACACAGATAACGGTCACATAATGATTCAAAATCTTCCTCAGAAGACACAAAACTGACAACATTTGTTGCCAGGTTGCTGTGTCTTGTATGTTATTATGTCTTACTATCTAACATTTTTCATCACAACTGTGGCTCTGTCAGAAGTGGCAGAGTCAGAAGGAGGAATGAGTTGGTCTTAAAGGCCTCTTAAAAAGGGAAGAAGTGATGGCATTTGCTAGAAGTGGGCATGCTGATTGGCTACAAAGTGTCCCCTGGATTCACAGATTGGCTGCGAGAAGGGTCACTGATAGGCTACGACAACATCCAGGGCATCACAGATTGGCCGTGAGAACTATGAGGCGACCCCCAGGCATCACTGATTGGCTGAGAGCAGGCCCTGTCTCTGAGCGTGCTCCAGGATGGCGTTGTGGCAGAAGTAGTACTGGTCTGGGGTCTGGATGGTGAAGGCCCTCTGCGTTCTCATCCGCCGCACCGTCTGACACACGTTGAGCGTCCCCACATCCTGCAGCTGGGACAGACAGATGTCCAGGGCACAGAAGGTACCTGGGGAGAGGAGAGGGAAGGCGGGAGACATCATTATCAACAAATGTGTTGTGGGGAAAATACAGGAATAACATTAGTTCACTATGGCCCTCCATACATTATAGCCAAGGTGAACAGGTGCCGTAGAAATAGAATCCCTATTAGCGAAATTGAGGTGACACCTATGACTGTCCATAGAGATTCTATGTCATTCTGTGCTTTACACCGATCTTACCACAGGGCTTATTTTTGGCAGGAAAGAAGATAATTAAGTTCGATATAAGCCTGTATGAACCTTTATGATATCATGTTTTCTGTGTCTTTATTTGGGACTCAAGGACTAGAATGAGTCTGACACGCATAGACTAAAAGAGTGGTGGTCGTCAATGAGAATTAATAATTCACCTGTTCTGCCGATGCCAGCACTGCAGTGAACCACCATGGGGGGTCCCAAGGGGTGGCCCCTCCACTGGGGCCCCATGGTCTTCACTGACCGCCTCTGCTGCCTCTTGACAGCCCCCAGAAAGTCAATGAGTGTCACGGCCGAGGTGGGGACGCCGTAGTCGGGCCAGCTCAGGTACTGGAAGTGGGTCACCTGCCTCTGCTCACAATTCTGGAACACACACACGAGATGTAGCTTCAAAATGGGTGAACAACCACCAATGTTTTGCAATTGTTCAAACTCGATAGAAGTTTTGATATTAGCCAACAGTCTAAGAAGAGATGGTAGTGTGTGCTATAGCTAGATAATCTCAGATTTTTGTCCTTGGAAAAAAAATACAAATTCATCAATGGGAAGGCATGTGTTCTCCTTGGGTAAAGGGAGCAGAGGTCACCTGAGACCTGTAGCTTGCTACTGTACCTCCATGTTGTGCAGCTCCAGGGTGGTCTGGTTGTAGTGGGAGTGATTGTCCACCCTCTGGTTGACCACAGCCATGTGACCATACACCTCCTGGCCGCCTTCCTCTAGAGGCCAGTACTGACCACACTTCTTCCGACCTCCCTCGTCCGCTCTGCAATACACAGATCGATTATTGACGATCTTTCTAGAACCTCTAGGAAGTGCCCCATTGTAACCTACAGTATTTGGGTCTGGTTCACAACAGTCATTTCCAAATGTCAATGACTCATTTAAAAACAATTCTCTACATCATGCCCACTGGGTAAAACAAATATGCAAGAAGATGAACTACCTTGTTGTCATGACAATGACTAGCACGTTTTGCTCCCAGACCATCCTCCAGAAATCCCCATAGGTTTTCTCCAGTGGTCCTATGGACAGCAGAGGGTAGAATGAAGAGAATTAACTACTTTTAATAAAGACATCATAAAGCAGGGGTGTCAAGCATACGGCCTGTGTATGTTTGACACTGTGTCCAGTTTATTAGATACATCGATCTAGTACCAGGTTGGACCCCCTTTGCCTCCAGAACAGCCTAAATTCTTAGGGGGGGTAGAAACATTGCGCAATTGGCACGAAGGGACAAAATATGTGCCAGGACAACATTCCCCACATCATTGCAACACCAGCCTATACCGTGACACCGGGGCAGGATGGGGCTATGGACTCATGCTGCTTACGCCAATTCCTGAACTCAATATACTTTAAAAAGGACAAAAAACAAATGGAAACTGTGTAGAAGTGATAATGACATACATTTATACTGTTTCTTGACTGTGTCCCGCTCGCAAGTAATCACCAAAAAAAACAAGCTTATGGCATCGTTTGGAACTGCCGATCAAGAACGCAGAGTTCATCTCAGCCTATGCTGCCCTTCAGTCCCTTGACTTTTTCGCCCAGACTGAGACATGGAACACCGCTGCTCTCTTTTCAGCTGACTATGTTCTCTCTCATAGTCCGAGAGCATCTGGACATCGCGGTTATGAAACAGGGCTACTCCTCCCTCCCCGGCAACTTCAACTTTCCGACGTCTGCCTTCGATTACTTTCTTTCAAACTCACTCTTTCCCCTCCTTTTGACCTCACTCTTTCCCAGTCCCCTCCCACTCACAAGGCAAGCAATACGCTTGACTAGAGGCTGTTCACCTACTCATCTCAGTGCAACCCCCTTCCAGGTCTCTGATCAAACTACCTTGTTTCCTTTTCTGTCTCCCTCTCCTCCAAACCTAGCCACTCAACCCCTGCAGCTTATCCAGAACACTGCAGCCCGCCTGGTGTTTAACCTTCCCAAGTTCTCCCATGCCACCCGCTCTTCCGCACACACCACTGGCTTCCATTTGAAGCTTGCACCACAACAAAACCATGGTACTTGCCTATGGAGCTGCCCCTCCCTACCTTCAAGCTATGCTCAAACCCTACACCCCAACCCGAGCCCTCCCTTCTGCCACCTCTGGTCTCTTCCACACCTACTGGAGGGCAGCTTGTGCTCAGCCCAATCCAAGCTCTTCTCTGTCCTGGCATAATGGTGGCAACAGAATCCCTGCTCATCTTCCTAAAACCCTACCTCTTCTTAAATAATCCCACAGCACACCAACCCCCACCCCCCTTTGTAAACTAACGCTTGCCCCCCCCCCCCACTAGCTCAGACTTTGCTGATAGCTACTTTGAGGAAAATTTTACTTTGACTGATACGTGGTTGTCCCACCTAGCTAACTAAGTCGCTCTGGATAAGAGCGTCTGCTAAATTACAAAAATTTTAATGTAAAGCTAGGGAGTCTGAAAAGTAAAGAAACTAGGATAGAGGACTAGCTTTTGCAAATTTAGACAGTGAGGAAATAACTCATTTCAACATCCCTACCACATCCCCAACGAGAGAAGAAAAAAAAAAAAAAAAAAAAAAAAAAAAAACTGGACATTTAAAATGCGTCTATGTATCACATTTTCAACTGACTCAAAATTATTTTGTCAATCATCAGGGGGCTATAAATGCTTATGACAAGTTTTACAACGCATCCACCACATCAATGCATTTTACCTGCCAACTTTAGTGTTACCAAAATACCAATAGTTTGAGAACCTCTTACAAATTAATAAATATCCCATGAAAAAAGGAATTTGTGCAAAAGTATCTGATGATGAAACTAGCAGGCATCATAGACTGACGACTTTGTACCTTGAGTACCGATGTACGCATTCTTCTGTTTGTAGCCGTCCATGAAGCTGGCATTGATGTAATCTGATCTCTGTGGGAAAAAAACAGGACTTTGTCACAGCGAATGATAGAATAGGGGTCTTGTAACAGAGCTGTACAGTAGCAATTCAGATACCATTATACAAACATATGAAAATATAGCTCAGTTATTTGTGTGTCTTAATAACATATTCAAGATTAATCAATCATTTAAATAAATATTTTTCAAGTTCTGGGAACCACATGTAAACAGTAGGCATAGGTGCGTTTACAAAGACAGGCATACAGCAAGTCTTCTAATGCACTTTGTGCTTGATGAAAGGCAATGCCTTCAGAAAGTATTCCTAGCCTTTGACTAATTCCACATTTTGTTGCGTTACAGCATGAATTCAAAATTTATGAAAAAAATTCTCTTCTCACCCACCTACACACAATACCCCATAATGACAAAGTGAAAACATGTTTAGACATTTTTGCACATATTGAAAATGAAATATCCAAGTTACATAATGCACATTTATTGAAAATGAAATACAGAAATATCTCAAATTTACATAAGCATTCACACCCCCTTGCTATGACACTCCATTTCCCTTTGATCATCCTTGAGCTAGCGCAACATGATTGAACTCCACCTGTGGCAAATTCAATTGT
The DNA here is from genome assembly GCF_013265735.2 of Oncorhynchus mykiss. Lineage (NCBI taxonomy): Eukaryota > Metazoa > Chordata > Actinopteri > Salmoniformes > Salmonidae > Oncorhynchus > Oncorhynchus mykiss. Next base: position 53,243,171 of record NC_048566.1, on the reverse strand, counting down.
TTGGACATGATTTATACACTGAACACCTTCCTAATATTGAGTTGCACGCCTTGTGCCCTCAGAACAGCCTCAATACATCGGGCATGGACTCTACAAGGTGTCGAAAGCGTTCCGCAGGGATGCTGGCCCATGTTGACTCCAATGCTTCCCACAGTTGTGTCAAGTTGGCTGGATGTCCTTTGGGTGGTGGACCTTCGTTACACACAGGAAACTGTTGAGTGTGAAAAGAACTGCAACGCTACAGAGTTTGACATAAAACAGTGCACCTGGCACCTACTACTATACCCCTTTCAAAGGCACTTAAATCTTTGGTCTTACCCATTCACCCTCTGAATGGCACACATACACAAGCCATGTCTCAAGGCATAAAAAAATCCTTCTTTAACCGGTCTCCTTCCCTTCATCTACACAGATTGAAGTGGATTTAACAGGTTACAATAAGGGATCATAGCTTTCACCTGGTCAAAGAGCAGGTGCTCCTAATGTTTTGTACAATCAAGTGTATAAGGCTCCACAGTTGACAGTGCATATTCAGATCAGAAACTATACCATGCGATCCAAGGAGCTGTCCGTAGATCTCCGAAATAGAGTTGTGACATATATCCGGGCAAGGGTATAAAACAATTTCTAGAGTGTTTAAAGTATCCAAGAGCACAGTGGTCTCCATCATTTGGAAATTTAAAAAAAATATATGTCACTACCCAGACTGTGCCAGACTCTGGCTGTCTGACCAAACTGAGCAACCGGGCAAGAAGAACCTAGGTGAGGGAGGTGACCAAGAACCCAATGGCCACTGACAGAATTACAGTTCCTTGGCTGCAATAGGAGAACAGGCTCTGCAGTACTTTACCAATCTGGGCTTTGTGGGAGAGTGGCAGACCGAAGCCACTCCGGAGGAAAAGGGACATGACAGCACGCCTGGATTTGACAGAAATCCCACAAATGACTCAAAGCATAAGGCAAAGGATTCTGTGGTCTAATGCGACAAACTGAACTCTTTGGCCTGAATAAAAAGCACTATGTCTGGAGAAAAACAGGCACAGCTCATCACCCGTACAACACCATCCCTACTGTAAGCATGGTGGTGGCAGCATCATGCTATGGGGATGCTGGGAGACTGGTGAGGATAGAAGAAACAATGAATGGAGCCAAACACAGGCAAATCCTCAATGAAAACTCGCTTCAGAGCGCAAACAACCTTTGACTAGAGAAGATTTATGTGCCAACAGGACAATGACCCCAAGCATACAGCCAAATCAATGTTGGAATGGCTTCAGATCAAAAATGTGAGTTCTTGAGTGGCCTAGCCAAAGCCCAGACTTGAATCCCATTGAAAATCTGTGGAAATACTTAAAGATTGCTGTTCACTCCCCATCTAATTTAACAGAGCTTGAGAAAATCTGCAAGGAAGAATGGGAGAAATCCCCAGATCCAGATGTTCAAAGCTGATACGGACATACCCAAGACAACTCAAACCTGTAATTGCCACCAAAGTGGCTTGGTGGGGGTGTGAATTGACTCAGGGGTGTGAATAGCTAGTGGGGCAAAAAAGTATTTAGTCAGCCACCAATTGTGCAAGTTCTCCCACTAAAAAAAGATGAGGCCTGTAATTTTCATCATAGGTACACTTCAACTATGACAGACAAAATTAGAAAAAAAATCCAGAAAATCACATTGTAGGATTATTAATGAATTTATTTGTAAATTATGGTGGAAAATAAGTATTTGGTCAATAACAAAAGTATCTCAATACTTTGTTATATACCCTTTGTTGGCAATGACAGAGGTCAAACGTTTTCTGTAAGTCTTCACAAGGTTTTCACACACTGTTGCTGGTATTTTGGCCCATTCCTCCATGCAGATCTCCTCTAGAGCAGTGATGTTTTGGGGCTGTTGCTGGGAAACACGGACTTTCAACTCCCTCCAAAGATTTTCTATGGGGTTGAGATCTGGAGACTGGCTAGGCCACTCCAGGACCTTGAAATGCTTCTTACGAAGCCACTCCTTCGTTGCCCGGGCGGTGTGTTTGGGATCATTATCATGCTGAAAGACCCAGCCACATTTAATCTTCAATGCCCTTGCTGATGGAAGGAGGTTCACTCAATCTCACGATACATGGCCCCATTCATTCTTTCCTTTACACAGATCAGTCGTCCTGGTCCCTTTGCAGAAAAACAGCCCCAACGCATGATGTTTCCACCCCCATGCTTCACAGTAGGTATGGTGTTCTTTGGATGCAACTCAGCATTCTTTGTCCTCCAAACACGACGAGTTGAGTTTTTACCAAAAAGTTATATTTTGGTTTCATCTGACCATATGACATTCTCCCAATCTTCTTCTGGATCATCCAAATGCTCTCTAGCAAACTTCAGACGGGCCTGGACATGTACTGGCTTAAGCAGGGGGACACGTCTGGCACTGCAGGATTTGAGTCCCTGGCGACGTAGTGTGTTACTGATGGTAGGCTTTGTTACTTTGGTCCCAGCTCTCTGCAGGTCATTCACTAGGTCCCCCCCGTGTGGTTCTGGGATTTTTGCTCACCGTTCTTGTGATCATTTTGACCCCACGGGGTGAGATCTTGCGTGGAGCCCCAGATCGAGGGAGATTATCAGCTGCTCCCACAGCTGATTTCTTCAAACCAAGCTGCCTACCTATTGCAGATTCCGTCTTCCCAGTCTGGATTTTTTTCTCATTTTGTCTGTCATAGTTGAAGTGTACCTATGATGAAAATTACAGGCCTCTCTCATCTTTTTAATTGGGAGAACTTGCACAATTGGTGGCTGACTAAATACTTTTTTGCCCCACTGTATGTAAATGAGATCTGTATTTCATTTTCAATAAATGTGCAAACATTTCAAAAAATATATTTTCACTTAGTCATTATGGGGTATTGTGTGTAGATGGACAATTTCTTTATTTAATATATTTTGAATTCAGGCTGTAACAAAATGTGGAATAAGTCAAGGGGTATGATGAATACTTAGTGAAGGCACTGTATGCACGATGCACAGGTGGTTCCTAGAAAGTGTTACTGATATCTCTTGTATTATGATTCTGTAAACTTTAACTACATTTAACGTCATTTAACTTTTGAGAAGTACACACCTCGTTTCTTCTGGTTTTCAGGTGAACTCTTGTTTGGTCAAGACACAGGACATCCCCATAGCGATTCCTCTCCTGGTTGTATGCAGTACTGGAGAGATTGACAGACACAAAATCAACCAATGGTGATTTATGAATATCAGAAAACAATACATCAAGTTCCTACTGGTGCAAAGTTTTGCCACCCAGTTTGACACTTTACTTCTTTCCATGGAAGTTTAATTGATAAACCTACAGTCTCCTCTCCTTTGTAACCCAGTGAGGGTTCAGGGGCCTCAAAGAATCAGAGTAGGAGTGCTGGTATATGATCAGTTTTGCCTTAGATCATAAAGAATACAATTACACGGACAGGAGAGATTTATCCTAGATCAGCGCCTACTCAGACGCTTTGTGAATATTGGCCCGGAACTCTAGGCTTCTCCCCGTCCAGCTCAAAAGCCTGGAAATGTAGACAGACCCAAAGCTAAACCTTTATAAGTGCTTCTATCCATCTACTCACAGGGCACAATGGAATGTCCCAGGTGGTTGCTCCTTGCGGATTTCCTCATACTCCAGGTGGATGCCTGAGCGCTGGAGCCTGCCCAGGTGGGCCATGAACTCAGGCAGACGCATGGCCTCAGGCCCAGGGTTGTGGACCGACGAGTCCTCCAGGGGGATGCCAACCAGCTCATCCACGGGGTCCACACGGCCGTTCTGCCCAGCCAGAAGCTGCTGGTTCCAGCCGTGGGCATCCAGGGGCAGCAGCCCCCCCAGGTGCTCAGGGAGACAGTCCCGTGGGAGGTGCTGGCATAGGTCAGACATTCTGACCATCTGGACCTGGGAGAGGAGAGGGGAAGGATGTAGGAAAGAGTGAGGGCTTCACCTACCACAGTCAAATAACTTCCTTGCTCCGTTTCAAAACACACTCACGTCATTACAACTGGACCACATTTCAATACAAGTCTGGAATCCTTTTTTAGGACATCCTGATTTGTAAGCTGTAGGTTTCAAGCTTTTAGGATGTTCAATGGATTCTGTACAATAGAGGATTAGGTTGATTTCATTCCCATTTAATTTCTGGGGCCTCCCCTGGGTGCACATTTTGTGGGGGAGGGGCAGGACTGAGTTTGGGAAACTCTGTGTGCTTTTAATTTATGCTCCCATGACCCATTCAATAAATGGATTCCAGTTCTGATGTTGCATATTAAAGCCATTCTACAAATGTCATCTCAATGAAAAATGTGATTGTGGTGATAACACCAAGCACCCAATCTCATGACCTCCTCTAGTTCATCAAAAGATGCAGGTTAAAGTTAAAACGAGATCAATGACTAACTCAAGTTGTCTTTCTAGTTCTGGTGAGGCAAATCAAATCACTCTACTGCCTTTCTTAACTAATCTGCTTTAAGAGATACAGCATGTACTGTATCTATAAGAGGCACGCAAAAGATTTGTCATACAGTTTAGTGAAATGGCACTGTTTTCCAAATAGAGGGCACTACTTTTGACTAGGGTCCATTGGGCTCTGATCAAAAGTAGTGCACTATATAGGGTGTAGGGTGCCATTTTGGACGCTGCAGTGGTGATTCCAGATACCAAACATTGGCATTCCCTGAGGGGAGTGACTTCCTGTGTAGAGGTCACAGTGGAGACACCTTGCATCCATCAATCATGACAGCTGAGGAAGTGCCTTGTGTACCAATTACATGCAGGGGTGGACAGTGGGTTCACCTTCCATCGTCAGGTTTTATACACTGGAAGGGATCTTAACGATCATCCCCAGGTCCCAGGAGTGTTTATCTGCTCCTTACTAGGAGATGTTCCTAAACTACGGCAGGGAGTGAAAGGGGTTACTGGTGTAATGTCTTGAGACACAGGGGCCATGCGTCGCTCTACACTGTGAGGCTAAGCCTATGATAGTGCACCATGCCAGAACATCTCAATCATGCTGCATCTGAAAAACCACTGTTTTAAATGGAAACTGATGGCACAGCTTGCATGGTGCTAGCAACACCAGGGTTGTGTGATTCCTGCATTGGCCAGATATACTTAGGAAGTAGATTTAGAACAGTCACTGTCACACATTCTTGATAGTTAAAGTTGGACTTAGTGCTCGTTTCTGAAGATATGATTCTGCCCATAGTGAGAATAATACCACTGCACTCACCCTCTCCCTGAGTTTCTCCTTAAGCAGCAGGCTCAGCAGGTTGTAGGGCACGCGGAACCAGACAGGGGCACCCACTATCAACACTTTCTTCAGCCTGGCAGGGAACGCCCCCTGGTGGAGAGCAGAGCTGCAATTTTGGAACGGTTTTGCAATCCTGGCCACTTTTTCATAAACATACATTTTCTGTCAACATATTATCCTGGTGAACAGTTATTGATACACTACTACAATATGCTGGCTCAGTACTTTCTAACCTTGAGTAAGTTGAGGATCTTCTTGCTCAGGTCCAGCTCAAAGTTGGTGTAGTTGGAGCCCGCCATGTCGTAAATGAACACCAGGCCGTTTCTTTGAGTTTCAAAGCTGGAGGGAAAGAGAGAGTGTGCAAAGCTGTCATCAAGGCAAAGGGTGGCTACTTGAAGAATCTCAAATATATTGGTTTAACACTTTTTGGTTAACACATATGGAATCATGTATTTCATAGTTTTGATGTCTTCACTATTATTCTACAATGTAGAAAATAGTAAAAAAAAGTAATAAAAACCCTTGAGTAGGTGTCCAAACTTTTGACTGGTACTGTATGATGGTAATACCTTAATACATTATAAGCAGATTTATAATTCCGTGTGCTATGCATAATGTACTATAATGAATGCCATTGATGCACATAATTAGTGGTGTAAAAAAAATATATATGCGCCTGCCAGGTCACACACCAACATGTCTCATATTTGGTACAATTTGTCAGTTTTTTTTTACCCAATGGTCTTGATTATCAATGAAAGGGAATTGATCATGTCATTTAAGCTGGAGTCTCATCCACATAACTGAACAGATAATACTGGTCCTCCGTAGCTTAGTTGGTAGAACATGGCGCTTGGAACACCATGATAGTGGGTGAGATTCCCAGGACCACCAATGCGTGAAAACATGTCTTTGGATAAAAGTGTCTGCTATATATATATATATATATATATATATATATATATATATATATATATATATATATATATATATATATATATATATATATATATATATATATATATATATATATACACACACATATACACACACACAAAAAAATAAAGTGAACACTAAAATAACACATCCTAGATCTGAATGAATGAAATATTCTTATTAAATACTTTTTTCTTTACATAGTTGAATGTGCTGACAACAAAATCACAAAAATGATCAATGAAAATCAAATGTATCAACCCATGGAGGTCTGGATTTGGAGTCACACTCAAAATTAAAGTGGAAAACCACACTACAGGCTGATCCAACTTTGATGTAATGTCCTTAAAACAAGTCAAAGAGGCTCAGTAGTGTGTGTGGCCTCCACGTGCCTGTATGATCCCCTACAACGCCTGGGCATGCTCCTGATGAGGTGGCGGATGGTCTCCTGAGGGATCTCCTCCCAGACCTGGACTAAAGCATCCGCCAACTCCTGGACAGTCTGGTGAAACGTGGCGTTGGTGGATGGAGCAAGACATCTTGTCCCAGATGTTCTCAATTGGATTCAAGTCTGGGGAACGGGCGGGCCAGTCCATAGCATCAATACCTTCCTCTTGCAGGAACTGCTGACACACTCCAGCCACATGAGGTCTAGCATTGTCTTGCATTAGGAGGAACCCAGGAGGAACAAAGGGGCCAACCGCACCAGCATATGGTCTCACAAGGGGTCTGAGGATCTCATCTCGGTACCTAATGGCAGTCAGGCTACTTCTGGCGAGCACAGAGGGCTGTGCGGCCCCCCAAAGAAATGCCACCCCACACCATGACTGACCCACTGCCAAACCGGTCATGCTGGAGGATGTTGCAGGCAGCAGAACGTTCTCCACGGCGTCTCCAGACTCTGTCACGTGCTCAGTGTGAACCTGCTTTCATCTGTGAAGAGCACAGGAGGTCATTTTGCAGGGCTCTGGCAGTGCTCCTCTTGCTCCTCCTTGCACAAAGGCCAAGGTAGCGGTCCTGCTGCTGGGTTGTTGCCCTCCTACGGCCTCCTCCACGTCTCCTGATGTACTGGCCTGTCTCCTGGTAGCGCCTCCATGCTCTGGACACGACGCTGACACACAGCAAACCTTCTTGCTACAGCTCGCATTGATGTGCCATCCTGGATGAGCTGCACTACCTGAGCCACTTGTGTGGGTTGTAGACTCAGTCTCATGTTACCACTAGAGTGAAAGCACCGCCAGCATTCAAAAGTGACCAAAACATCAGCCAGGAAGCATAGGAACTGAGAAGTGGTCTGTGGTCCCCACCTGCAGAACCACTCCTTTATTGGGGGTGTCTTGCTAAATGCCTATAATTTCCACCTGTTGTCTATTCCATTTGCACAACAGCATGTGAAAATTGTCAATCAGTGTTGCTTCCTAAGTGGACAGTTTGATTTCACAGAAGTGTGATTGACTTGAGTTACATTGTGTTGTTTAAGTGTTCCCTTTATTTTTTTGAGCAGTGTATATAAAATCTCTGTTCTCACCTCTCCACAGCCTGGTCCAGGAGGTAGAAAAGAGCTTGCAGGACAACATGGTTGCCTGTCTTGTTGGGGTGGTGGAGTTTGGCCGTGTACAAGGCTATGGAGGCACCTGATGGGTCTCGCACACTCTGGTAGAACAGAACAGACAGGGGTCAAAGTAAGGAGCGATTAGGGTGTGCATCTTAGCTGCACTGCGGGGCACAGATGCCAACATCCTAATATTCAAATAAGATTCCATACAGTACCTTAGTTGAGCAAAGGAAGATAATAAGCAGCACATCACAAACCAGAAGTCTTTTAAAACCATGTTAAAAAGTGACCGCAAATGTAATTTAGTATTAACGTCAATTTGTTTCTGTTGATCTAAACACACAGGGAATTGTAAGTGGTATTCTGACAGAGGTGCATAAAGTTGACAGTAGAAGTACATACAGGACTAGTTGCACACTGGATCCAACATGCAATCATCAAATACATGGGGCAGAGCAGCAGCGTGCAGGTCCAAGTATCTAAGATGGGGTCTGGGTTCAGGTTGACCACAAGGTGGCAGAGTAGACATGACCATGAGAAGCAATGAGAGCTTTGGCCACGTGGAAGCACCTGGGTTCACAGTCAGATTTAAAATGGGCGCCGCCTCATCTCTGAAGGAGTGACTTGTATGAAACAAAAAGTCTGGAATGGGACATTGCACTTAACCGGAAACAATTGTTAAAACAAGGGTCCCATTCATTTAAAACAAGTTCACAGGTTACTGGAGTATCAATGAAAATACATTGTTCTTGCACTTTGTGCAACTGTGTGACCTATTCAAAATGACAGAATTTTAACTGAATAGTCTAGTCTGAACCGCAACAGTGAGGAGCATACAATACATTGGCACAATTTACACTCACCCCAACATCCAAAAAGCAGATTGAGTGACTATTTTGACAAATTTATTTACCCCTTTATCAGGGCCCACATTCATAAAGTGTCTTCGAGTGAGAGTGCTGAATAAGATGTTTGACATTTTAGATTAGAATGAATAAGATTATGGGGAAGACATGATCCTAGATCAGCACTCCTCCTAGGCGCATAATGAATACAGGCCCCGGACATTCCTGTTATTTGAGGGCAAAATAGTCTTACGACTAAAAATACCTGACAGGATACAGACAGAGGGCCAGTGCTGAAGTGGTGGAAGTGTTCTTTCTGTGAGGAAGGAGGTGGTCTCAAATTGATGCAGCAGACTGGCAGTGGCGTGACAATGGGAAGGGAGGGGGAAGAGAAGAGGGATCGGTGACAATCAGCTGTCATAGCTCTAGCCCTGCTGACTGACTCAGATTTCCAGGCAAGGAGGGCAGGGAGAGAGGGAGGGACCCTTCACTACCACACTTGATCCCAGTCCAAGACAAACTACATGGAAGGACCCTGACTTCTCTATTTGAACTATTGAGTTATGAACCCATTGCAACAGTCTTCTAAAGACTACCAACATGATATCTTACACACACCACCACCCCCCCCCCCCCCCCCCCCCCACAACATTCTTGCTGAAACTCTACGCAGCTCACCATTAACATTCACAATTCTGAATTACTATAAAATACCATTTTGAATTCAACATCCAATTTATATTACTAGTAGTACTACTACAACTAGCAGCCTTTTACACTCATACCCGTATATGGGTTGAAAATGTCAAATTTGCACACTGATAAGTGCCTAAATTGAAACCAGTGGCTGTACAGTAACATGATCTCAGGGACTCTGTCACAGCTCTGTAAGGATTTTGACAGCTGTTCTGACTTAGACCACCACACGCGACTAGAAGTTTCCCCCATCCTCCCACTAATTTGGCAGCTTTTGCACATTTTTTCATTGCTTGAGTGAGGGAAATGCTGTAACTTACAAGGACTACGTGTTTTGAAAGATGAGACATTGATGATTATAACACCACATTGATGTCATACAAGCAAGCCAAACACCCATGAGTCCAAATGTGCACCTCACATTTCCATGTCATAAAACTATTGTAATATACACTGAGTGTAAATTACATTAAGGACACCAGCTGACCAGGTGAAAGCTATGATCCCTTATTGAAGTAACTTGTTAAAACATTCTGGCTCTGGCTTAGAATACATGGATAACTACAAATACCTAGGTGTCTGGCTAGACTGTAAACTCTCCTTTCAGACTCACATTAAGCATCTCCAATCAAATTAAATCTAGAATCCGCTTCCTATTTTGCAACAAAGCTTCCTTCACTCATGCGGCCAAACATAACCTTGTAAAACTGACCATCCTACCGATCCTTGACTTTGGCGATGTCATCTATAAAATAGCCTCCAACACAAACTGGATGTAGTCTATCACAGTGCCATCGGTTTTGCCACCAAAGCCCCATACACTACTCACCACTGTGACCTATACGCTCTCGTTGGCTGGCCCTCGCTTCATACTCGTCGCCAAACACACTGGCTACAGGTTATCTACAAGTCTCTGCTAGGTAAAGCCCCGCCCTATCTCAGCTCGCTGGTCACCATAGCAGCACCCACTTGTAGCACGCGCTCCAGCAGGTATATCTCACTGGTCACCCCCAAAGCCAATTCCTCCTTTGGTCGCCTTTCCTTCCAGTTCTAGAGAAGCTAGAGATTCCCATCTCCCTCACTAGCTTTAATAACCAGCTGTCAGAGCAGCTCACAGATAGCTGGGCTGTATACAGGTGCAGTGATCTACCTCATCCCCATATGGTATTTTTTCATTTATTTTGCACCACAGTATCTCTACATGCACAGCCATCTTTTGCACATTACCATTCCAGTGTTTAATTGCCATATTGTAATTACTTCGCCACCATGGCCTATTGATTGCCGTAACTCCCTTATTTGACCTAATTTGCAATTACTGTATATAGACTTTGTTTTCTACTGTATTATTGACTATGTTTTTTTCATTCCATGTGTAACTCTGTGTTGCTGGTGTATGTGTCGAACTGCTATGCTTTATCCTGGCCAGGTCGCAAATGAGAACTTGTTCAACTAGCTTACCTAGTTAAATAAAGGTGAAATAATTTTTGGGGAAGAAATCCACTTCAAATCAGTGTAGATGAATAGGGGATACAGGTTAAAGGATTTTTAAGTGAATGGGCAAGACAATATTTAAGCGCCTTTGAACAGAGTATGGTAGTAGGTGCCAGGTGTACTGTTGTGTCAAGAACTGCAATGCTGCTGGGTTAACAAAGAAACAAGTCCGACTATATGCTTCAATTTAGAGTTATTTATGCAACTTTAGTTGCGATACAAACGTTTGGCTATACGTTTTGATTTTTAATACATTTTACGGCTGCATGATGTGACTAATGATAATTAGGAAAAAAAAAAAAAAGCATGAAAGGCACGAGCTCCGATTTGTTTGTTTTGTGCAGGCTGCATACACTTCAGTCTCTCCTTCACAATTTGACAAGCACTTAATATTCTAACCAGGCCTTATATTTCCCGGTGGCATCCTCCTTGTGTGGCTGTAAAGCAAATCCATCACTTTTGCAACCCAAAGTGTATTGTGCTCTTGGGCTGAATATAATCATTAGAATTCCCTTCTCCCGGCTACCATACGCTGAAGCACCTCTCACTCAAAAGGCTCTCTCAGATATCTCAATTAAGTGATGGGGTCCTTCTCACAGGCATCTCAGCGAAGTAGTATACTACAAGTGAAGACCGACATGTCGGGGACGCAACTGCGCAAATCCCTCATCGAATTTGGAGGCGCATATTTAAGATGATAGAACTGTCCACGTGTTGCCTACTTTGTTAGGCCTACTCATTTTGTTGGCAGACAAACACCTACGTCAACCTACTATCCCCATAGTTCTAAAGTTAAAACCTATTCTATTGGTCAACCTCTCCTTCTGTGCTATAAATAAATATTCCAAACATACTCTGGGACATTTGTGGGATGTGAGATCCCAAATTAATACAAACACTCCCATCAAAAAACTGTTTAAGAGCAAATGAGGCTGACAACAGATCAGAACCATTTAGCTTAAAAAAAAATGTTGATAAATTATTAGGCTATTTCTTCACATAAGTGAAGCAATGCACACCGCAGTAGGCTAGGGAGAAAACTTCTCAAAAGTGACTGCAAATGGAATAAAGAATGTAACGCTTTATTTTAAATGTGCAATTATGGTGGAAATTCTTAACCAAACTTGAAACTCACATGCCACCTATGTATGCCACTTAGGCTCTACAATGGTTGTAAAGCGGATTAAACGTAAAGTTATTTGGCCATTTTAGTTGTGATACAAAAACATAAAGGCCTATGGGCTAGGCTACATGAGGTGAGCGACTATGATTTTTTAAATAGTCACAGAAAAAGGCATACACTGTTTCTTGCCTTACTGCACATCCTTCACAAGTGAAAATGCAGTTGAAATGGTAAGTTTATATACACTCAGGTTGGAGTCATTAAAACTTGTTTTTCAACCACCACAAATTTCTTGTTAACAAACTATAGTTTTGGCAGGTCGGTTAGGACATCTACTTTGTGCATGACAAGTAATTTTTCCAATAATTGTTTACAGACAGATTATTTCACTGTATCACAATTCCAGTGGGTCAGAAGTTTACATACACTAAGTTGTCTGTGCCTTTAAACAGCTTGGAAAATTCCAGAAAATGCCATGGCTTTGACATACTTTGAGTTGATTGGAGGTGTACCTGTGGATGTATTTCAAGGCCTACCTTCAAACTCAGTACCTCTTTTCTTGACATCATGGGAAAATAAAAATAAATCAGCCAAGACCTCAGAAAAAAAGATGTAGACATCCACAAGTCTGGTTCATCCTTGGGAGCAATTTCCAAACACCTGAAGGTACCATGTTCATCTGTACAAACAATAGTACGCAAGTATAAATACCATAGGACCAAGCAGCCGACATACTGCTCAGGAAGGAGACGCGTTCTGTCTCCTAGAGATGAACGTACTTTGGTGCGAAAAGGGAAAACCAATCCCAGAACAGCAAAGGACCTTGTGAAGATGCTGAGGAAACGGGTACCATAGTATCTATATCCACAGTAAAACTAGTTTGTTATATATATATATATATATATAGAACCTGGAAAGGCCGCTGAGCAAGGCAGAAGCCACTGCTCCAAAACCACCATAAAAAAAGTCAGACTACGATATGCAGCTGCATATGGGGACAAAGATCGTACTTTTTGGAGAAATGTCCTCTGGTCTGATGAAACAAAATTAGAATCGTTTGGCCATAATGACAATCGTTATGTTCGGAGGAAAAAGGGGGACGCTTGCAAGCTGAAGAACACCATCCCAACCGTGAAGCACGGGTGTGGCAGCATCATGTTGTGGGGGTGCTTTGCTGCAGGAGGCACTTATCACTTCACAAAATAGATGGCATCATGAGGCAGGAAAATAAGGGGGATATATTGAAGCAACATCTGAAGACATCAGTCAGGAAGTTAAAGCTGGATTGGAAATGGGTCTTCCAAATGGACAATGACCCCAAACATACTTCCAAAGTTCTGGCAAAATGGCTTAAGGACAACAAATTCAAGGTATTGAAGTGGCCATCACAAAGCACCGACCTCAATCCTATAGAACATTTGTGGGCAAAACTTAAGGTGTGTGCGAGCAAGGAGGCCTACAAACCTGACTCAGTTACACTAGCTCTGTCACGAGGAATGGGCCAACATTCACACAACTTATTGTGGGAAGCTTGTGGAAGGCTACCCAAAATGTTTGACCCAAGTTACACAATTAGTATTTGGTAGGATTGCCTTTAAATTGTTAATGTAAACTTCTGACCCACTGGGAATGTGATGAAAGAAATAAAAGCTGAAATAAATCATTCTCTACTATTATTCAGAAATTTCACATTCTTAAAATAAAGTGTCCTAAAACCGGGAATTTTTACTAGGATTAAACGTCAGGAATTGTGAAAAACTGAGTTTAAATGCACTTGGCTAAGGTGTATGTAAACTTCAACTGTACATAAGTTCAAGAGTAAAAATGTGCTTAACAATACACATACGTTGCATGGACTAATAGTAATAGTGTTTAAAATAGTTTTTTTTAATGACTACCGCATCTCTGTACCCGACACATACAGAATTGTAAGGTCTCGCAGTCGAGCAATGAATTTCAAAACAAGATTAAACCACAAAGACCTGGGAGGTTTTCCAATGCCTCACAAAGAAGGGAACCTATTGGTAGATGGTTAAAAATAAAATAAAAAACATGGTGAAGTTAATAATTACATTTTGGATGGTGTTTCAGTACACCCAGTCACTAAAGATACAGACGTTCTTCCTAACGCAGTTGCCGGAGAGGAAGGAAATTGCTCAGGGATTTCACCATGAGGACAATGGTGACGTTAAAAAAAAAAATGAGAGAAGGAATATAAAAATATTCCAAACATTCATCCTGTCTGCAATAACACACTAAAGTAAAACTGCAAAAAATTAACCATGTCCTGAATAAAGTGTCTGGGGCAAATCCAACACAACACTCAGTACCACTCCTCATATTTTCAAGCATAGTTGTGGCTGCATCATAGGTATGCTTGTCATCGTCAAGGATTAGGGAGGTTTCTTTGGATAAAAAGAAACAGATAAGCACATGCAAAATCCTAGAAGAAAAACCTTGTTCAGTCTGCTTTCCAATAGATACTGGGAGACAAATTCACCTTTCAGCTGGACAATAACATAACACACACTGGAGTTGCTTACCAAGACGACATTGAAAGTTCCTGAGTTACCCAATTACAGTTGACTTAAAAATCATCTTAAATCTATGGCAAGACTTGAAAATGTCTGTCTAGCAATGATCAACAACCAAATTGACAAAGCTTAAAGAATGTTAAAATATTGTACAATTCAGGTATGTAAAGCTATTAGACTCACAGCTGTAATTGATTCTAACATGGATTGTCTCAGGGGGTTGAATTCTTATCTAATCAAGATACTTTTGGTCATGTAGTGTATGTGGACACCTGCTCCTCAAACATCTCATTCCATAAATCATGGACATTAATATGGTCCCTACTTTGCTTCTACAACAGCCTCCACGCTTCTGGGAAGGCTTACCACTAGATGTTGGAACATTGCTGCTGAGACTTGCTTCCATTCAGCCACAAGAGCATTAGGGAGGTTGGGCATTGATTTTTGGCGATTAGGCCTGGCTTGCAGTCAGCGTTCCAATTCATCCCAAAGGTGTAAGTTAGTGTTGAGGTCAGGGCTCTGCACGCCAGTCAATATTTTACACACCGATCGACAAACCATTTCTGTTTGGACCCCACTTTGTGCACGGGAGCATTGTCATGCTGAAACAGGAAAGGGCCTTCCCCAAATTGTTGCCACAAAGTTGGAAGCACAGTATCATCTAGCACGTCATTGTATGCTGTAGCGTTCATTTCCCTTCACTGGAACAAGGGGACTAGCCCGAACCATATCACAGCCCTAGACCATTATTGCTCCTCCACCAAACTTTACATTTGGCACTAAGCAGTCGGGCAGGTAGCTTTCTCCTGACATCTACCAAACCCAGATTAGTCCATCAGACTGGACTGCCAGATGGTGAAGCGTGATTCATCACTCCAGAGACTCCAATGGTGGAGAACGTTACACCACTCCAGTTGACGCTTGGCATAGTGATCTTAGGCTTGTGTGCGGCTGCTCGGCCATGGAAACCCATTTCATGAAGCTCCCGACAAACAGTTATTGTGCTGACGTTGCTTCCAGGGGCAGTTTGAAACTTGGTAGTGAGTGTTGCAACCGAGGACAGACTATTTTTATACGCTACAGCACTCGGCGGTCTTGTTCTGTGAGCTTGTGTGGCCTACCACTTCTCGGCTGAGCCGTTGTTGCTCCTATACGTTTCCACTTCACAATAACAGCACTCAGTTAACCAGTGCAGCAATTTGACGAACTGACTTGTTGGAATGGTGGCATCCTATGACGGTGCCACTTTGAAAGTCACGGAGCGCTTCAGTAAAGCCAAGCTACTGCAAATGTTTGTCTATGGAGATTGCATGGCTGTGTTCTCAAATTGTATACACCTGACAGCAACAGGTGTGGCTGAAGTCAACCAAATCCACTAATTTGAAGGGATGTCGGGATGTCCATATACTTTTGTATATATAGTGTATATTAGTGTTACACAAATAGAAAAAACATTTAATCCCACTTTGTAACACCAAAATGTGGAGAAAGTGAAGGGGTGTACATAATTTCTGAAGTCACTCCAGGATAAAGTGACCAGACGACAGGATAGACAGTAAACAGTAGCAACAGCATATGTGATGAGTCTGTCAATGCAGATAGTAGCTATTGGTTAGCTATTTAACTATTTAGTAGTCTTATGGCTTGTGGGTAGAAGCTTTTCAGGAAACAAAAAAACCTTAGTTGAAGACTGAGTCATAAAAGTGCATTGAAATGACTTAGGAACTGTACACACTGGAGGTGTGTGGCTACTTGGAAGCACCAGTTAGTTATACCTCGCACGCAAACCCTTTTTTTTGTCTTGTTGCACCTACCCCAAATGTTCCAAGCATATTACCATACTACTGAATGTATCCAGAGTAATTTTAACAAATGCAGCAAAAATGTAAAATGCACATTAAATCAACAGTGTCCCTTTAGTCTAAGAATTTCCCATAATCTCTAAACGGTTCCCTTTTAATTACTACCATGGATAATGCATATCCCCCCCCCCCCCCCCAAGCTCATACAGCTCCAGAAATCTCAAAGCTGTAAAAAAAAAAAGAAGTTCAAGAGCATTTCCTCTGCCGGTCTCCCCATCCTGACGAGAGCTTCCTCCTAATGGGGAGTGAGTGACAGGAAGGGAAACAACATCTACTAGCTGCTCCATAGACAGAGGATATCAAATTTAATGTCTAGTCCTGGAGTTGTTATAGTGTTCATCTTTTTCAGCATCTGGGCTATGTTCAGTAGGCATGATGCAGGAGAAAACGCACAGGGTTGCCAAAGCTGGCATAACCAATTGTGTGTGCCAAGAGTGTAACAGGGATGTGTGCTTATTCCTCTCCTGTACTCCCTGTTCACCCACGACTGTGTGGCCACGCACAACTCCATCAATGGGCCTGCAGTGGAACGCGTTGAGAGCTTCAAGTTCATCGGTGTCCAAATCACTAAGAACTTAATGGACACAGTCGTGAAGAAGCCGCGACAGCGCCTCTTCCCACCCAGGAGGTTGAAAAGGCTTGGCATGGGCTCTCAGAATCCTCAAAAAGTTGTACAGCTGTACCATTGAGAGCACCTTGACTGGCTGCATCACTACTTGGTATGACAATAGCACTGTCCTCGATCGCATGGCGCTACAGAGGGTGGTGCGGAAAGTTAGGCGGTGTAAAAGGAAGGCCTGGAAAATCATTTAAAAAAAGACTCCAACCACCCAAGCCACAGACGTCAAGTCGGACACAAACAAGCACCTGAACAGCTTTGATCCCCATGCCATAAGACCACTAAATAGCGAACAAAATATCAGAGTTGACCTTTATATTTTCTTATTTTTCATGCACACTCACAGGGCCCAACACACAGCTGCCACTCTGTTATTAATAATATATCCTGATGCCTAGTCACCTTACCCCTATCAATCCAGTATCCCTGCACATTGTAAATATGGTACTGGAACTGACCCTGTATGTAGTATGCTTAATTTGTGTTCTTATTTTTTAGATCTTGTGTGTTTGTTCTACCTTGTCATTTTTAGTATTAAATTATTGATTACTGCATTTTTGGGGTTAGAGCTTGTAAGAAAGGCATTTAACTGTACATGTGACATTAAAACTTGAAACTATTAGACTCACCAGCACAGTGAACTTTCCACTGAGCAGTTCTGAGCGCAGAGGTTCCTCCTGGGGCTGTAGTTTGACAATGCCCTCTTTCAGACGGGTCTCCTAGAAACATGAGAAAGAGTTAAAAAGGGAACATCAGGCCTGTGAGGCCTACAGTACAACATCCATCCACTACACAGGTGTTCAGGTTGCAATGTGTGCATGCTTTTTGTTCCAGTCCAGCACTAAACACACTTGATTCAAATCCACCTACATCTTCAATGTAGGCCGCTACTATTAGTCCAATCAGGTGTGTTTGTGCCGAGCCAGAGCAAAAGTCTGCTTCTGTTCCAGCCCAGCACAACGAATTCAAATGATAAGCTAATCAGTCTTCAATTAAGACCTTGATTTGTTGAATTGGGTGTGTTGGTGCTAGGCAGGAGCAAAAGACTGGAGGATGCAAACAGAACTCCATTCCTCATCCCAGACAGTGTCTCAGAACTCTTCAGTGACTGGCCTTTCCTTAATCTGTACTGATCAAAGGCTGGAAGGATGAAGGCAATGATATGGATAACGCCTACCAGCGAGTGTGCTTTCACTCGTCATGTGATTACAAGGAAGTTTAGATGAAAGGAAAGAGAAAGGAAAATAAACCATTTGACAGATGAGCTTCAGGATGTGTTGCTTCAGTGCTAGGATGTGTCATATTACAGAGATACCGTGATATAGAAGCAGATAAGCTATAAATACCCGTGGGAAGCTGTGAATGAAACCTTGCAGGCTACACTACAATAACAGTTCCAAAGAACTACCTGCCCGAGTGACTAGAGCGCCTTTACCTTGTCTCCCGTTTTGCTTCACGCGGATCAAGAGGCTTCAATGGACTACCATGGAAAACAATTGGATACCCATGGACAAAGGACTATGACGTATTACATAACATGCTTACAGTTATAGGAGGAGTCACCATAGAATTAATATGTGGGACAATATACTAGTGGCCCTACGGGGCAAAGTAGCATTCGATATTTAGTGAGAGTGCACACAAAGCACACTACCAGTGAGTACAAATGGGAGAAATGTATTTTCTTCAAATTGTTGTGGCCACCTTTTTGTCCAGTTTAATTAACAATTTCATGTATTAGAGCCTTGAATTTGTCCTCTGGTGTGACATAATGCTAATATAAAAAGGCTTAATGATTCTCAAATTGACAAGAAAATGTTTTGATTTCTTGGAAATTCCACATTACTGATTGGAATTGTTTTTAAACAATAATTGAATTGTATAATGACAGTAACCAAGTGTCTCCCCATTACATTTAGAGTAAAATTCACAGTAATTTCACAACCTTTAGTTTACTTGTATATTATGATGTTTCCTGCAGCGATTTTTTTACTTTTACTGTTGAAAAGCAATATTCCAAGTACAAATACAGTAAAGTTCACACACTCAAGGGTAAAAAAAAAAAATGTTTTGTGCAAAATACTGTTTTTTAGACAACTGCAAACTTCAAGGAGTAGGGCATTCAAGGAGTGGTTTCAATGGAAAATGAGTGAAGTCATCAGCCCCCCCTTGCTTGAGGAACAATAGAGGTGCAATAGACTAGCCAGAACCGCTTCAAAGCACCTTGGCTTAGATTCTACAAGTATCTGGAACTTTCAGAGGAATGTGACACCAATCCTCCACAAGAAATACCATAATTTGGTGTTTTGTTGATGGAAAACTCTGTTAAAAGGCACCTCTCCAGTGTTCAATTGGGTTGAGATCTGGCGACAGACTGCCATGGCATATGATTTACATTGTTTTCATGCTTATCAAACCATTGAATGACCACTCGTGCCCTGTGGATGAGGGCATTGTCATCCTATGGGGCCATAGACATGGCCTGCCCAGCATTTTTAGACATGACCCTAAGCATGATGGGATGTTAATTGGGGCGGCAGGTATCCTAGTGGTTAGAGTGTTGGACTTGTAACCGAAAAGGTTGCAAAATCAAATCCCCGAGCTGACAAGGTAAAAATCTGTCGTTCTGCCCCTGAACAAGGCAGTTAACCCACTGTTCCTAGGCCGTCATTGAAAATTAGAATTTGTTCTCAACTGACTTGCCTAGTTAAATAAAAGGTAGAACCACACCTGTGTGGAACCACCGACTTTCAATATATACTTTGTTTCCCTCATTTACGCAAGTGTTTCCATTATTTGGCAGGTCACCAGGTCACCATTTGAACCAAATGAAGTTATTTGCCTTTATGGACCACAAAAAAAAAGACAAAAAGGGGTGTCACATCAACAAGCCAAATACAGCTCAACCTCAAACACTTTCATTCAAGCAGAGGTAAAACATGGGCATTTCAACCACCTTTCACACAAACTTATTCATACGAGGCAAGATTATTCAGTCCTTAATTGTTATTATTATTATTATTATTTTTTTTTAATCAACCACCACTAAAAGAAACCTCTGATTAAGTGACTTAATGCAAGCAGCTAAATCTAGCCACATCTTGCTGCTATTCAGGAAATTAGAAGGAGAACAAGACATTTGGGAACTTTCCATTTTCTGTGGTGGATTGGAATGGACAAGTCCCATTTTGTGTTCAACAGTTAGAGCCATTTGGCCACAAAAGTGACTAAACACAGCCCCGTCCAAATGGAGGATTAATTAAAGGTCAACTGCCCCTTAGAACCAACTTCTCTGGTTTTAACCTATATGGCATCGATATGAGTCAAACAAATGAGTGTCCAAAATTTACTACAAACTGTAAATAGGATCATTTTTGGTCATTAAGTCAGGTCTCATCCAAAACCGAGTTGAGAGTTTGTCACGATTTACTGGAGAGATGGGTATGGATTACTTACATGCCCACTTTTGCCAAATTTCTAAGTGCTCTGGAGCAGGTTTCTGTCAAGGATCTCTGTACTTTGCTCCGTTCATCCTTCCCTCAATCCTGACTAGTTTCCTAGTCCTCCCTAACCAAAGCCCTTCTACCCCGAATGCTTAGTTTGGCTGGGCAGACAGCTCTAGGAAGAGTATTGGTTGTTCCAAACGTCTTCCATTTAAGAATGGAGGCCACTGTTCTTGGGGACCATCAATGCTGCAGACATTTTATGATACTCTTCTCCAGATCTGTGCCTCGACACAATCCTGTCTATGCGCTCCACGGACAATTTCGTCGACCTCGTGGCTTGGTTTTTGCTCTGATATGCATGGTCAACTGTGTAACCTCAGACAGGTGTGTGCCTTTCCAAAATCATGTCCAATCAATTGAATCTACTACAGGTGGAATCCAAATCAAGTTGTAGAAATATCTCATGGATTTTTTTTTTTTTAAACCCGTTTTCACTTTGTCATTATGGGGTATTGTGTGTAGATTGCTGAGGATTTAAAAAATTGTTTAAATCAATTTTAGAATAAGGCTCTAACAAAATGTTGAAAAAGGTCAAGGGATCCGAGTACTTTCCAAAGGCACTGTATAGCTTTACTACTAGGGATGCACAAAATAATCGGTACGCATACTTTGAGTGCACTGTATATGCAAATTAGCCCATAACGCCACCTATACAAAATAGGCCTAGGACTATACATCCTTTAAGCAGGGTTCATACAGACATTGGCAAGTCAAATTCAAGGACTTTCTCAAGCACTTAATTGAAGGACTTCAGTGTTATACAACTGTATAATTTTTATAAAATGGTACATTAGGGCCTAATATACAGCAGAATCCCCCTCCCCCAAAAAACCATGTAGCGTAAAAAAGAAAAAAAAGTAGGCCATTACCACTAAGCATTTATATTCAAATTATGATTACATTCTAAAGTACTGTATGTGAGAATAATGTGGACATTGTCTGACTAAAATAGATGGGATGCAAGGAGATTTTTCTGTAGCCTATGTGGCCGACGCAGGCACACAAAGCTATGAACAGCTGAAGCATTAATCTCACCATGTGTCACACCATCGCTGTTTTTATAAAGAGAATGTGACAAAAACCAGGCCCCCCCCCCCCCCCCCCCTTTTTTTTTAATGGAAGACTTTGTTTGGAAACCCAAGTTGAAGCCAACATTTACCACAGCACCCTTCAACTGAAGTGGCAGGAAACAAACGAGTGGACACTTCACTCACAAAAACATTTTTTTTAAATGAAATCACAGATAATTGTAGGAGAGCAGGACAACTTATAAATTGGCTCCAACAATAACCCAGACTTTTCAAACACCACACTGAGGAGATGTCTGATTGTCAAGGTAGGCAGCCTACTCCAAATTCAAGTAGGCTAATTCAAGCCCCTTGTATTGTTTAAAATTCAGGTCTAACATGGTGTTTTTTATTCATTAGCAGATCATATTGTGAATAAGCCCATTACGCTATGTAAGTTGATAAAATTAATAGAAATAGCATTGGTCGTTGCGCAATAGTCTAACCTACACATTTGCGCACAGTAGACTGTGTCCAATCCGAGGCACAAAACCCATGAACCCATTACCTTGGGTGCTGTGTGCTCTTCAAACATTTATTTGCACATTGTTATATTACTGGGGTGGCAGGTAGCCTAGTGGTTAGAGCGTTGGTTCAGTAACTGAAAAGTTGCTAGATCGAATCGAGCTGACAAGGTAAAAATATGTCGTTCTGCCCCTGAACAAGGCAGTTAACCCACTGTTCCTAGGCCGTCATTGTAAATGAGAATTTATTCTTAACTGAACACTGCTTCTACAGTATTATGGAAAGTATGGTTTATTCTACATAAAACTGTTACACGGTTTAGAATATGTACATAGGTTCAACAATTGCACTCTTCTCAAATTACTCTGTAGGCTACTGACCGATGCAAAGCTTCCTCAGTGGCCTACATCTCACATCTGCCTGTAGGTCTTGAACTCTACCTGCTCAGCACATGAGTTGAGGCAAACTCATGTCATCCACCTGTCCATAACCTGTAATACATTACATAGATGGAAAGGACTTCGTCACTTACCGGAGACTTTGCTAGTAAAGTGCATATTGTAACACTCAACTTCACTTTTTCATGACACTATATTTACACCCGCTGTAACATATTGCATTATTTTATGGCTGGTTATGACACCTACATAAGTGTCAAAAAATGTTTTCCTTCCGTTTGAAAGTTTGTTTCTTAAATTCTTCAATCATTTAAAAAATAATTATAATTTTAAATAACTTGTAGAAAATACGTTATAACACTGTCATCACCATCAAACATATAAGCCCAAATGTGTGCACGCCAACATGTACACATAAACACGACCGGAAACATACACCTGCATGTGACCAGAGGAGGTTCTTCCAGAGAGGAAGAGGGGGATGTTCCCCCTCAAATGTAGGAGAAAAAAACACATTTTAATTAAAATAAATCTTTCTAAAAAGTTTAGTTCAGCAACCACTGGCACGCCCCACCCACACACACACCCACCCTGTAGCTGTGGAAGAGCTCGATGGCCCGGAGCACGTCGAACTTGCGCGCCATGAGGAACTTGACGGCCACTTCCCAGGACAGGGGGGACACTCCATGCTGAGTGGTCCACTTGTTGATTTCCTCCAGAAACTCCTTTGTAGCCTAAAAATACACACAGAGAGAGATGGTCACACACAATGTACTCACTCCAGGGAGAAATGAAAGACTAGAATAAGTGAAACTCAAGTTTAACATGATACATCCTATGAGGAAGTGGTACATGTATGACCTTTCTATGACATGAAATGCGATCTCACAGGAGGCTACAGAGGGTAGGACAGCTCATAATAATGTCTGGAATGGCGTAAAGGTAATGGTATAAAACATGGAAACCATTCCATTTATTCCGTTACAGCCATTACCATGAGCCCTTCCTCCTCTTTAAAGTGCCACCATAGGTTTACTTAGGAAGGGGTGTTTGGTGGGGGTGGGGACTTAACTGTGTGTGAAAATAAATAGCATAATTTAAAAAAATTCAAAATATAGGTTCAGTAGCACTTTTTGCTTCCACATTTCTGTACTTCCAACAGTGGTGTATTAATCTAAATCAGAACAACTGGATTCCATAAGGTCTGACTATCAAACCTACCAACACAAGGGACGCGAGTGGCATTGCAAATGTACGGTCCCTTACTAGATGTCCGCGGGTGTTATTAAAATAGGCCGACGGCCTCAAGTCGTCCCCCAGGGCACGGTTTTCCAGGAAGTCAAACTAAAATGTCAGAGAGACCGATGTTTAAATTCTTTGACATTTTTCTGCTGTACAGGAAAATTCCACCAGATGGCGACTAGCTGCTTATTGCAAATGGTCAAACCATTAAACGTACATGGCCGTTTCTCGTAAAATGGAAAAGACTTCGAACACGAAACTCGTGAGCACAGGTTTGGCCCAATGTACTTTTAGCCCAGAAATAAGATGGCGTCGAGGCCTCAACGCTCTTTGAATGAATGCCCATTTTCTGGGATTAAAGGTTGAAAACGGTAATACAGCACTAATTTGACCGCTTCAAGTCTAAGTACATAAAGCTACGGTGTAAGGAAAAATATAAACATCCATTTATCTATCGTAATTTACTAGAAATCGTACAACGTCCGTTTGGTGATGGTTAAGCAAATGTGTTTTTTTCTTCATCAAAAAAGTTAGATCCAGTTGCGGCGTGTTAAGGCGAATCTGTTAAGGCAGGTTTCGACGCGCTACGTGATTTTCTATACACACAGTCAATGTGGAGTGACACAGTGTGGGGTTTACATACACAGAGCCTGCAATAGTTACCGGTGTTCAAACTATCAAAGAACCGTCAGACCTAGAGATGTGACATTTTATAAACCTGTTCTGGAGCTTCAGTCGGTAGTGCACGGTGAGTTGTGTGGCTCTAAAAAGATTCTCAGGCCGAGGAACACCTTAGTCCATTTGCAATAACTCAATGCATTTTGAACGGTGCGAAAATGACAACACTTAGAAAAGTCCCAGAAATCACAAGACCAGGTGCATTGAAACCGCCTCGACCCAGAGACGGACCCTAAAGTTTGTCCGATAGCTATTTCAGGGATCCTGTTACAACACCCGGAAAAAGTGCATTTTCAGCACTAATTAAGGTCGCTGCTCGATCTCCGAACTCCGGAGTCGCTAGGCCTACACATAATGTCAGAACTGGACCTGCAGATAACACGTAGTTACGTTCTAAGTTTTTTTATGGTTTTAACAGAAGGCGCTGTGAATTTTGGGACGGCTCTGAAATGTGATAGTTGGCTTCTAAACGAGTTGGACAAAGTGGGTTTGGTGTCAGTATGTATCAGTTTGGTGTCAGAATGATATCTTACTGACTGATGGCCTGATGCCCCACTTGAATGTAGCTCGCTTAGTTTGACTGCAGCGGCCGTGCAAAAGTAGGCCCGGAATGAAGCCTGACCTAAATTTGAGGTGCTTTTGGGTGACAGCAACAGAACCGTTAAGGTTAGAAGCACAATGCAACCACAGGAATGTTGCTAAGGTCCTCCCGATAAGTGTGGAATTAACCCTTAACTTCTCTAGGGTAGGGGGCAGCATTTGGAATTTTGGATGAAAAGCATGCCCAAATTAAACTGCCTTCTACTCAGGACCAGAAGATATGAATAGAATTAGTAGATTTGGATAGAAAACACTAAAGTTTCAAAACTGTTAAAATAATGTCTGTGAGTATAACAGAACTGATTTGGCAGGCGAAAACCTGAGAAAAATCCATTCAGGAAGTAGGATTTTTTGTTGTTGTAGTTTTCTATTCAATGCCATTACAGTAGCCATTGCCTTGGTAAATTACCTTTAAATGGAGTCAGACCGAGGCACTGCATCCGTCCTCGTGCTCCTAGACCTTAGTGCTGCTTTTGATACCGTCGATCACCACATTCTTTTGGAGAGATTGGAAACCCAAATTGGTCTACACGGACAAGTTCTGGCCTGGTTTAGATCTTATCTGTCGGAACAGAGATCTTCTGTTTCAATTAATCTTGGTTGTACAGTTGTCTCAGATAAAACTGTGAAGGACCTCAGCGTTACTCTGGACCCTGATCTCTCTTTTGACGAACATATCAAGACTGTTTCAAGGACAGCTTTTTTCCATCTATGTAACATTGCAAAAGTCAGAAACTTTGTCCAAAAATGATGCAGAAAAATTCATCTATTCTTTTGTCACTTCTAGGTTAGACTACTGCAATGCTCTACTTTCCGGCTACCCGGATAAAGCACTAAATAAACTTAAGTTAGTGCTAAACCCGGCTGCTAGAATCCTGACTAGAATCAAAAAACGTGATCATATTACTCCAGTGCTAGCCTCCCTACACTGGCTTCCTGTTAACGCAAGGGCTGATTACAAGGTTTTACTGCTAACCTACAAAGCATTACATGGGCTTGCTCCTACCCATCTTTGCGATTTGGTCCTGCCGTACATACCTACACGTACGCTACGGTCACAAGACGCAGGCCTCCTAATTGTCCCTAGAATTTCTAAGCAAACAGCTGGAGGCAGGGCTTTCTCCTATAGAGCTCCATTTTTATGGAATGGTCTGCCTACCCATGTGAAAGACGCAGACTCGGTCTCAATCTTTAAGTCTTTACTGAAGACTCAGGGGGTCATTTGATTGAGTGTAGTCTGGCCCAGGAGTGTGAAGGTGAACGGAAAGGCTCTGAAGCAACAAACCGCCCTTGCTGTCTCTGCCTGGCCGGTTCCCCACTCTCCACTGGGATTCTCTGCCTCTAACCCTATTACAGGGGCTGAGTCACTGGCTTACTGGTGCTCTTTCATGCCGTCCCTAGGGGGGGTGCGTCACTGACTTGATCTTCCTGTCCGGGTTGGCGCCCCCCCTTGGGTTGTGCCGTGGCGGAGATCTTTGTGGGCTATAGTCGGCCTTGTCTCAGGATGGTAAGTTGGTGGTTGAAGATATCCCTCTAGTGGTGTGGGGGCTGTGCTTTGGCAAAGTGGGTGGGGTTATATCCTTCCTGTTTGGCCCTGTCTGGGGGTGTCATCAGATGGGGCCACAGTGTCTCCTGACCCCTCCCGTCTCAGCCTCCAGTATTTATGCTGCAGTAGTTTATGTGTCAGGGGGCTAGGGTCAGTTTGTTATATCTGGAGTACTTCTCCTGTCTTATCTGGTGTCCTGTGTGAATATGTGAATGTAGGTATGCTCTCTAATTCTCTTTCTCTCTCTGAGGATCTGAGCCCTAGGACCACCTGGCATGATGACTCCTTGCTGTCCCCAGTCCACCTGGCCGTGCTGCTGCTCCAGTTTCAACTGTTCTGCCTGCGGCTAAGGAACCCCGACCTGTTCACCGGACATGCTACCTGTCCCAGACCTGTTGTTTTCAACTCTCTAGAGACAGCAGGAGCGGTATAGATACTCCTAATGATCGGCTATGAAAAGCCAACTGACATTTACACCTGAGGTGCTGACTTGTTGCACCCTCGACAACTACTGTGATTATTATTTGACCATGCTGGGAGTTTCCTAGCCACCGTGCTTCTACACCTGCATTGCTTGCTGTTTGGGGTTTTAGGCTGGGTTTCTATACAGCACTGAGTTATCAGCTGATGTAAGAAGGGCTATTTAAATACATTTGATTTGATTCTAGAGCTTAAGTCGGTGAGTTGTGGCTCTAGGTTCTCAGGCTGAGAAAAAGCCTTGTCCATTTGCAATAACTTCAATTAATTTTGAATGTTGTGAAAATGACAACATTTAAAAATGTCCCAAAATCACAAGACTAGGTGCATTGAAACCAGAGCCTTAAGTTTGTCCGATAACTTTCATGGACCCTGTAGCAACGCCCGGAAAAAGCGAATTTTCAGCACTAATTAAGGTCGTTGCTGAACAACCTTAATCGAGCCGAAACTCATGGTCGCCTCAGCTAGGTCTACACAATGTCAGAACAGGACTCGCAGCACGAATATAACCATGTTTTTGAAGGTTTATGGTTTCAACAGAAGGCACTATGAATTGTGGGCCAGCTCTGAAATATGTGAATCCTGGCTATTAAAAGAGTTGGACAAAGTGAGTTTGGTGTCAATATGATATCTTATTGACTGACTTGATGACAGTATAATATATTGGCATTGTACATTTTATATTGCAAATGGACAGTGTACATTTCCAATGTATTTACCATCACCAAATGGACAGGCTGAAATCAACACGAGCGATGGAGACGAGCGATGGACAGGAACCACTATCACTGCTCGGCCATCCCGAGTTCAACGAGCCAGTCAATTGAGCATTTCTACAGTACGTTAGAGCATGTCCAATTCGTGTTGGTAAATGCCCATTGTAAGACATTGCAAATGGACAGTCGTGCACCTGGCAATTGAACGGGTTACCAGGAGCGTATTTTTAATATGGCTCTAAATGGTTTCAGGGGGGTACTAGGGGTCCATGGCCAGGTAGGGAGCACCCCACACCCAGGTCGAACCAACAGGGGCCAACTTTAAAAAACATTTTAAACAAGGAGAATGTGTGCGCCTAAATTGAAAAGTGTAAGCACACAAAGAAATATGGGGTAATAAAGCTGGAATCTATCAAATTTGTCTAGGCGCAAAATTCCAGGTCACACAGCAAAACATTCAGGCTATATGCAAGTAAAATGGTTGCACTGTAGAGCCCTGTGGATGTAGATTTCACGCACACCCATGTGCGCACACCAAACACAGACGCCTTGGCCACTAAGATGGTTAAGCAAAATGTACTTTAGATACATGAACACTGCCTGGGACTGTCCCCCCCCCCCCCTCCCTCCCCTCCCTTGTTGATTTACCAATCACATAACTGTGAACAATTCCATTTCAGCACTCTGCTCAGTTATCTAAGCGTTATTTATGAACTACAAGGTTGAGTAGAGATTTGAACCAACAATGTTTTTAAAAGAGAAAAAGTGATGTGCATAAATGTTTTATAGAAGAATGCTATGAAAAATAACATTAGCTATGTGCTATTGGAGCTGACAGGGCAATCGTCAAGGTGGACCATTAACTTCCGGCCCCTCATATCATGCCATCTTTCCCTCTA
Source organism: Oncorhynchus mykiss (assembly GCF_013265735.2). Lineage (NCBI taxonomy): Eukaryota > Metazoa > Chordata > Actinopteri > Salmoniformes > Salmonidae > Oncorhynchus > Oncorhynchus mykiss. The sequence goes on along the minus strand of NC_048566.1, from coordinate 53,214,644 downwards.
AACACCAGGCCTGAAGGAGCTAATTCAAAGCTTTAAACTTCCCCATTATCCATTCACTAAAATATTCAAAAGAAACACATTTGGACAAAAAGGGTTTCATAACACTATATATTCATTCTGTTCTGTATTTTCTATGATGTATTGTTTGTATATTGTTGTATTTTACCTTTGTGGGACTATCAGTGTTTTGTTACTTGCAATGGTTTGTTTTTTGAGGACCCAAGGAAGAGTAGCTGCAAATTCTAATGAAGATACTACTGATTTTGTTTATTTGTAAAACCTACAGTAGTGTGAAAAGGCACTAGAGACCCCCATTATATCATGTTTCAACTAGAAAAGAGACCAATCTAACTGTGCACGCCCTCTAGGTCCATCCATGTCCTCCCTAAAGGCTTCCGGACATTCTCTTTGACGAGCCCAGCCAGGCAGCACCAGCAAGCTGTCACAGAAGCCCGAGGGGGGAAATGAAAGCTCAAAGCAAGAGTTCCACTTCTCCAGCCAGTGAGAGGGGGTAGTCAAGTCAGGCTCTTCAAGAATACAAAAAGCTACTGATGAGCAGAGCTAAAAAGGACAGGATGCCACCGTCCTTCTCTTGCAAAGCCCAGGCTTTCAAAGACAAACTGGTGAGTGTCAGGGGCTCCTGCACTATTAAAACAGCTAAAAGCTGAGGAGAAAGCCAACTTAATTGTTGAAAAAAGAAATTGCACCGTGTTGCTGTATTGTGTTTTCACCGTGTAGTTCTTTCATTCTCATCTTTGTTTCTGTGTATCAGTCGATTATTTTAACTGGTAAATCCAAGAATGTCACGATATTGGCCCGGCTCTTTTAGAAATCTCACGGAAAAAGCATTTCCTCTGGTTACAGGTGGTGTTTAAAGGAGGTGGGCCTCAATATCTAAATCAGATTATCAGTACATTTTAAAGTGCTCTAAATATTATGATCTTTCTTTTTTTTTCTTCATAGATAAATATCAATTGTATAACAACTGATACGATATTAAAAAAAAAAGTAATAGATAGATAGATAGTCGAGTAAAAGACAACAAATGGGCCAATAATACCAGTCTGGCTCGACTCAATACCACCAGGAACCCTGGACTCCCAGAGAAGATGAAGGGATGCTATTATCATGATCCAAAAGAGCCCAACAACCAGGATTCAATAAAGGACCACTACAAATTGAGATACTCAAGGACACCGAATATGCTCTCAGACTCACCCATAGGCCCATTAAATTACAATGTTATTAAGGGACTAAAAACAGGTGTTTGTGCATGGATAAACTATTCAAATGTAACCTACCTCTAGAATAACTTTCTGGTTCACCAAAACTTTTAACCTTCACAGTTCACTTGAACATGCACCAAGAGTTGGACCCATTACTGACCTGTTACGTCAAGATAGTTACCTTCTCTAATTCAGGTGAACTAAGTGCATGAATGGATTCCTAAAAAAAAGTATTCTATGGACCCTGTGTGTCAACAACCCAAAATGTTCTACTTCGAAGAAAAATGTTTTGGCGCAGGCAAATTCTGTGAATCAAGAGGATAGACGCAAATATTTGCACATTGTAGAGGATTCAGTATGTTGTTCCTCAAATGGTGGTTCTGCTGGGTTACACATGTTGCAATAAAAGCAAAAAGTGTCCATCCTCACAGAGTCATTTTCTTACAGATCTCGCTCCATCTGCAGAAAAGCAAAAATGACTGCTTGCTCTAGGAACAGGTCACACACTCTGCCCAGTCTGTTGCGTCTCCTTAAAAGGCTAAGATAGACAAATGAAAGCGCAGAAACTTGACTGTACCTGACAGTAGTAGTTAGGATCATATTCAGTGAGTTCCTTGGTTCACATGGAGAGGGGGGACTGGCTATATGCTGTAACAAGGGCCAGAGGAGATCAATATCAAGCGAGTAGACATGAGAGACTGGCCATTTCACAAGTCTGAAAGCTATACGAACCACCAGTGACTGAGTTCATATTAGAGCCTGACCGATAAGTTCTGGGTCCGATTGTTTTTTTTGGGGCGGGGGAACAAAACCGTCTGATAGATCAGAAGATGTACCACTACTGTTTTACAGCATGAAAATTGCCATCCATAAGAGCAGTAGTCCCAAAAAAAAACATGATTTATTTATTTATTATATATATATATATATATATGCTTCAAAATGTTGATTTCTTACATTGTGACAATAATGACAGCATTAGCAGCATGAGAATGGCCACGTGTTCAGATAAACAAGAGATATTAAATCAATTTGACTATCATAATTTCACCCAATAATCGTCCGCTATCCGTAAAAGGCCAACATCGTCCGATTAGTCTCTAGACAGATGGGTTGCCTCCCACAATGTACCAATGCTCCATGTTTGTAGAAGTTTCGGAATCTCTTTGTTAACAGCTGGTGCGCAAGTTTTGAGTTTTTGCTCACCCGAGTTAGAATACCTATTATTTATGAAGAGAGTTATTTTTTCATAGTTCTCCACTTACCACCACAAACCAATGCTGTATAGGGCCGTAAGCAGACAAAATGTAGATCCAGCAGTTCTCGTGGCCAGTGATTTTAACAAAGAAACTAAAATCTGTTTTACCAGCATGTCACCTGTGCAACTAGAGGAAACAGACTAGCTCACCCTTACTCCACACGAAATACATGAAAGGCTGTCCCTTGCCCTCCCTTCGGCAAAGCTGACGGTAACTTTATCCGCTTGAATCCTGCTTACAAGAAGTACCAGTCACATGCTCAATGTCGAAGTGTCGGATGCTAAGCTACAGGACTGGAATATGCTCCGGGATTCATCTGATAACATTGAGGTGTCACCAGCTTCATGAATAAGTGCATCGACGACATCCCCACAGTGACTGTACATCCCAAACAGAAGCCATGGATTATAAGCAACATCCGCACTGAGTTTACACCTTCAAGGAGCGGGACACCTATAAAAATACCGTTACGACCGCCGATGAGCAATCAACAGGCAAAGTGTCAATACAGGACTAACACGGAACCCAAACCGGCAGCGGGCGTGCGCCATCGTTCACACATTTATTTTGTCCCCCTACACCAAACACGATCACAACACAGGTTCAAATATCAAAACAACAACTGAACGAATGACATTTGCGGACAGGTCAAAAAAAAACATTAAACATGTATGGCAATTTAGCTTGTTTGCTTGCACTTGCTGGCTAATTTGTCCTATTTAGCTAGCTTGCTATTGCTAGCTAATTTGTCCTGGGATAAACATTGAGTTGTTATTTTACCTGAAATGCACAAGGTCCTCTACTCCGACAACTAATCCACACATAAAACAGACAACTGAATCGTTTCGATTCATCTCTCCTCCTTCCAGGCTTTCTTTGAACTTATATGGTGATTGGCATCTACACTTTCATATTATTACTACGACGACCGGCAAAACATTTCATCTTTCAATCACCCACGTGGGTATAACCAATGAGGATATGGCACGTGGGTACCTGCTTCTATAAACCAATGAGGAGATGGGAGAGGCAGGACTTGCAGTGCGATCTGCGTCAGAAATAGGAATTACTTCTATTTCACCCCTTGGCATCGCAGACGCTCGTTGGCGCGCGCGAGCAGTGTGAACATGGATTTCAAACTGACGTGTCCGGTCTGGTCAGCATGTAAAATCTAATCTGATTATGCTGGCTTAGACTCATCGGATGTGGCAGGGCTTGCAAACTATCACAGATTACAAAGGGAAACCCAGCCACAGGCTGCCAAGTGACGCGAATCTGCAAGATGAGCTAAATGCCTTCTCTGCTTGCTTCAAAGGCAAGCAACACTGAACCATGCATGAGAGCATCAGCTGTTCCAGACAACTGATCTCACACTCTGTAGCCAATATGAGAAAGACCTTTTAAACAGGTAAACATTCACAAGGCCGCGGGGCGAGATGGTTTACCAGGATACGCATTCAGAGCATGCGCTGACCAGCTAGCAAGTGTCTTCACTGACACTTTCAACCGCTCCCTGACCCAGTCTGTAATATCTTCATGTTTAAAGCAGACCACCATAAATTCCCTTGTTGTTCATGGGCACAGGGACTATCACCCCGTAGCACTCACATCTATACTGCTACAGGGCAGTAGTAATTCCCTTTCTTGGGCACAGGGACTATGGTGGTCTGATTGAAACATGTAGGTATTACAGACTCGGTCAGGGAGAGGGTGAAAATGTCAGTGAAGACAAGAGGTCGACCGATTATTCGGCATGGCCGATTTCAAGTTCATATAACAAATCGGTAATCAGCATTTTTGGACACCGATTATGGCCGATACATTGCACTCCACGGGGAGACAGGCTGACTACCGGTTATGAGAGTACAGCAAGGAGCCAAGGTAAGGTGCTAGCTAGCATAAACTTATCTTATAAATAAACAATCTCAACATGATCACTAGTTAACTACACATGGTTGATGATATTACTAGTTTCTCTTGTCCTGCGTTGCATATAAATCGATGCGGTGCCTGTTAATTTATCATCAAATAACAGCCTTCTTTGCCAAATGGGTGATCTATTAACAAGCACATTCGTGAAAAAAAGCACTGTCGTTGCACCAATGTGTACGTAACCATCAATGCCTCTCTTAAGATCAATACACAAGTGTATATTTTTAAACCTGCATATTTAGTTAATATTGCCTGCTAACATGAATTTCTTTTAACGAGAGAAATTGTGTCACCTCTCTTGCGTTCTGTGCAAGCAGAGTCAGGGTATATGGAGCCGTTTAGGCCGCCTGGCTAGTTGCGAACTGTGTGAAGACTATTTCTTCCTAATAAAGACCATAATTAATTTGCCAGAATTGTACATAATTATGACATAACATTGATGGTTGTGCAATGTAACAGCAATATTTAGACTTAGGGATAACACCCTTTAGATATAATATGGAACGGTTCTGTATTTCACTGAAAGAATAAACGTTTTGTTTTCGAAATGATAGTTTCCGGATTTGACCATATGAAATAACCTACGGCTCGTATTTTGGTGTTATTATATTATAATTAGGTCTATGATTTGATAGAGCAGTCTGAGCGGTGGTAGGCAGCAGCAGGCTCGTAAGCATTCATTCAAACAGCACTTTCCTGCATTTGCCAGCAGCTCTTCGCTGTGCTTCAAGCATTGCGCTGTTTATGACTTCAAGCCTATCAACTCCCGAGATTACGCTGGCAATACTAAAGTACCTATTAGAACATCCAATAGTCAAAGGTATATGAAATACAAATGGTGTAGAGAGAAATAGTCCTATAATAACTACAACCTAAAACTTCTTACCTGGGAATATTGAAGACTCATGTTAAAAGGAACCACCACCATATGTTCTCATGTTCTGAGCAAGGAACTTAAACGTTGGCTTTTTTACATGGCACATATTGCACTTTTACTTTCTCCACCATTTGTTTTTGCATTATTTAAACCAAATTGAAAATGTTTCATTATTTATTTGAGGCTAAATGGATTTTATTGATGTACTATATTAAGATAAAATTATTCAGTATTGTTGTAATTATCATTAATATACATCTAAAAAAATAATGCAGATTAATCGGTATCGGCTTTTTTTGGTCCTCCAATTAATCGCCATCTCCATTGAAAAATCATAAATCGGTCGACACTTGCCAGTTGGTCCGTGCATGCTTTGAGTACACGTCCTGGTAATCAGTCTAGCCCCACAGCCTTGAGGAATGTTCACCTGTTTAAAAAGGTCTTGCTCATATCAGCTTTCCAAAAGGAAAACAACCCTAAGCACACAGCCAAGACAGCGCAGGCGTGGTTTCGGGAAAAGTCTCAATGTCCTTGAGTGACCCAGCCAGAGCCCAATCAGATGTCTCTGGAGAGACCTGTAAATAGCGTCGCAGTGACACTCCCCATCCAACCTGAGAGCTTGAGAGGGTCTGCAGAGAAGAATGGGGAAAAACTCCAAATACAGGCATGCCAAGCTTGTAGCGTCGTACCCAAGAAGACTCGAGGATGTGAACGCTGCCAAAAGGGGCTTCATCAAAGCACCGAGTAAAGGGTCTGAATACTTATGTAAATGTGATATTAAAGTTGTAGAAAAAGGTGTCTGAATACTTTCCGAATGCACTGTAGTTACACTTTCCTACTCATTACTAGGCAAGTCAGTTAAGAACAAATTCTTATTTTCAATGACGGCCTAGGAACAGTGGGTTAACTGCCTGTTCAGGGGCAGAACGACAGATTTTGTACCTTTGTACCGTCAGACACATTAAATGGTTCAAAATGGCAACAGTTTGCGTTCCTGGAGTGCAAGGCAGCTGAATCGGGTGCGCCTTCCGCAAAAGCCAGAGAGAATTTTTTTTAAAAAAATAGGAACTCAAAGCGTCATTGTTCCATTATTATTTTTTACAGAAATGTTTGCCGATCAACTAGGAATGCATTGGAGATCAACCAGTTGATCGTGAGCAACAGGTTGGTGACCACTGTTCTAGGAAAGTTGATTGAAGTACAATCTGTTGCTTCTCTCAGTGGGCTTAAATTTCAGCATGTCAGTCTTGGGGCTACTGCACACGCAAAGCTTAGAGGGAACATTGCCTGTAAGTAAGCATTTCACTCTCCACCTGTTGTTTACAAAGCATGTGACAAAAAAAATGGCATACATGCATTTTTGGTCATTTAGAAAATTCAGCATTTTTATATAAAACCACGAATCTAAAAACTCAAACAACGGACCTAAAAACTGTCTAGGGTACTGACAAACAGCCAGGCAGGTGTTATGTCCCAGATGTGTTTTTGGGTGAACTTCCCCTTTAAAAACATCTTTCCATACACAAACAAGGTACAAGAGTAGTGAATTGATGTTGGCTTCAGCTGAAAGCTAGCAAGGAAAGCTATCGGTATCTGCTTCCCATTGTATGCAGTGTTCTAACCTGTACTCGACATCGTTTTGGGAACAGTCAGAAATGAACAGTTTCAACATTTCTACATGCCATGTTGCATTATTCAAGTGTGTTAACTTCTGTGCAGCATAAGTGGCGATGCAGTACAGACTCCCAGTGAGATCAGTGGTTCCTCATGGCAGGCTACAGCTAGCAATGAGTAAGTAGCACAGGCAGGCAAGAGGAGGCATGAACGGTGTACTCGCACTATAAAAGGATCAGCTGTGCTGATCGACTTGATCCTCTCAAATCAGTAGACGCCACGAGAAACCGTTTTGAAGAACTACTGAAATGTTGGTGTACCGTGCATCACTACTAGGATATACAGGCCATAATCTAAAAGAAAGCAGCCAGGACTTAGTCTTGCCAAATGTACGAGCTGTTAAATTTAGAAATGTTAAAGGTGATTCATATGCAACATGATTATTGCTGAGGCACTTCGACATTAGCCATATGTGGAGAGTGCCATCCTATTCCGTTCAGTCCCATTTGGCACAAGTCGATCCTAACAGGAAGTCTCGTGCGTCATTCTTTCTATCCCCCACTCGCTCTTTCTTCCTGTTAAGCTTCCTGGGAGCCGACTGACTGACTGCCCCCTCCCCCAACATACACACACAAAGTATCCCCACAACAGCAGCATCACTCCAGTGGAAATGTTTTTAACAGCTGCCTATAAGTGAAGTTCCACCATACTAGCAGGCCCCCAGAGGCCTCCTGTTACAACCGGACACAACCAGACCGAGGTTCTAATAACCCAGCCTACAGGCGTTCAGCCCTCCACCATGGCTGGGCCCGCAGAGGAAATGAAGTCCCCAGATAAGACTTACTGCCTGCCGGCCAGATGAGCCACAGGGAATGGGAAATGGGATTAGGGCCTGGAAAGTGTAAAAGGCATCATTAGCAACAGGCTGGAAAAAGGGATAGCATACCATACCTTTATAGCATACCAGCTCCTTTTTATGCTGTGGATAAATGTTAATCATATGGACAATACCACTCTAGCAATAGATAGCCTATCATTACATAATCAGTTCCCTGTTTTTTTGACCTGTACTAGCCATATTGTTGTTGTGTGGCATGGGATGTGTGGGCTAAGTGCATCAATGCATTTGTGCGCACAAATCATTGCTTTTTAGATTCTTGCCCTTATTTAATGTAACTAGGCAAGTCATTTAAGAACAAATCCTTATTTACAATGACAACCCACTGTTCGTAGGCTAACTGCCTTGTTCAGGGGCAGAACGAAGATTTTTACCTTTTCAGCTCGGGGATTCGAACTAGCAACATTACGGTTACTGGACCAATACTCTAACCACTAGGCTACCTGCCGCCCCTTATACTGTTCGTTTGTAATGCATTTGATAGACTGTCTACATTCGCGGAAATCAAGTTTCAATTGTGTTTTTCACTAGCTATAATACATCATAAACAATCCATTGTAATATTTTGAATTTCCCTGTTAGAAGCATCGCCAACGTATGCGACAATGTAAAGGCCTGTGCCATAAATGTATACAATGTTTGTAATTGGGATGCCTGCGTCGCAACAATTTAACCATTTAAGAGCATAACTTGCAGTGGTGTAGGTAGCCTACAGAGTCAGACATTAAGGTCGTTGTAATTACATTTTCCCTTTAAGGTATGAACTGCAGGGTGCCGTGATCAGGACACCGCGGAGTCGGCGGGTGATGGCTCGTTAAACGTACCTGAATCCAGGGATGGGAGAGGGCGCTGTACTCCTAATTATACCTTGAGAACAATTAAATACTGCTAGATTTTAATTAAAACTTCAAATTATCTTCAGCAATGCATTCTAGGCTAGCTAATGCTAAAACAAACCGTTGGATTCGACAACACTTCCGGTTACTCACGCCAATGCGTGGCGTCGTATTTTCATGGAATCCAATGGCCTGCTACAGTAACGGTAGGCTCGTATTAACAGTAAATTATTGGGCTAGCATATTGTACCACACCATTCAGACTACTGAGAAAAAATGAACGAAAGTCGGATTCTGGCTATGGTAGGCTACCTGGAATGCAACTTACTTGACACACAACAATAGGATTTCTTACCGCGGTATAGATGATCAAATATTTTGCATAGTTTTCAAAATTACCTGTTCTTCCTCCGCTGACAAACTGGCTGCCATTCTTCAGTCTCGTTCTTGAGATTGACACCTTAATTTTTCAACTTGGTGGCCTTTTTCCCCTTATTTTTCGTAAAGGTAAACGACGACAGTTCTATCCTCGTACCGGGCAGTACATCAACCGGTTTTGCCTAGGTTACTGGCATTTCACAAAACTGAAATGTTCCTCATATAGAAATGGAAAGCTTATACTGTTTTTGTTCGTCTGGCCTGTTTTAGTCGAATAAGAAATTATATGGAATCTTCCATCAAAATACTCATGCATGAGCGAAAATCGCTGTTGTGTCAAATCTTCTCGAGTACTGAAGAAATTAGTCCTCAACAGTTTGGCGTTTCTCTGGGACGAATCGCAGTTGATCGAATTTGACCCATTTGTCCAGCCAGTAAAGTCACCCACCTTTGCTAAGAATCAAGAGTAAAGTCAAAAGGCATGGTGTTCAATCTTTTATTCTCTACGTACGTCGCCTGGACTACTATTCTGCCAGCAGCACTAATGACGTCACTTTTCTATGGTAATGAGAAACCTTCAAAATAAAAGCCTGTATTTCAAAACATTGCGAGGTGGATAACTCTTTCAAAAGATTGGTGCTTATAACCAACATTTAAGAAGGAATTTATGTGTGTGTATGTGTATATATACACACGTGGTTTAAAAAAAAACATTATATACAGACCACTAATTTAAAAATACTATGTTCAGGCTGGTATGTTGACAATATTGGGGTTATAGTGAACATAAATAGTGTTTATTGCGATGATTGCGTTGATTGAATTTTACAATAAAATGTATTTATAACGCCCTTTTTACATCAGCAGATGTCACAAAGTGCTTATCCAGAAACCCAGCTTAAACCCCCAAACAGCAAGCAATGCAGATATAGAAGTATGGTGTCAAGAAAAATTCCCTAGAAAAGGCAGGAACTTAAAAATAAACAGATGAAGCAGGCTCTGAGGGGTGTCCAGTCCTCTTCTGGCTGTGCCAGGTGGAGATTATAAGAGTACATGGCCAATAAGTTCTTCAAGATGTTCAAACGATCATAGATGACCAGCAGGGTCAAATAATGGTTGTAGAGGGTGCAACAGGTCAGCACCACAGGTGTAAATGTCAGTTGGCTTTTCATAGCCAAGTATTCAGAGGTCGAGACAACAGGTGCAGTAGAGAGTAGAGAGGGAGACAGAGACAGAGAAGGTCAAAAACAGCAGGTCTGGGACAAGGTAGCACGTCCGGTGAATAGGTCAGGGTTCCATAGCACATTCTTGATCAGCAGCAACACCAGGTGGCATCAGGCCAGGTAGACCTGAGGCATGGCCCTAGGGCTCAGGTCCTCCGGGAGGAGAGAAAGAGAGAGAGAGGGGAGAATTAGAGGGAGCACACAAAGACAGCTACTTCGATGCAGACAAGAAGGACAGATAGGACAGACTGACCATAGCCCTCCAAGTGGGGTTGGGAGTACTCAGTAGGGTCTGTAGAATCTATAAATGGTTTATTTCATGGGCCACTGAGGTCTAAATACATAGCAGCACAATACACACTCAATTCTCAAAAAAACGAATGAATATCATCCAGGATATTTGTACATAACATAATGACGCTTTCAGAACAGCAATTATTTACAAGTAATAAATAGGGAAGCACAAATATTACATTTTTGGCCAATACCCAATTTCCAATATTTTCCTTGACAAAAAACCTGATACCGATAACCGATATTTAACATTTTTGCAGCCTTTTAAGCATTCTAGTATAGTTAAATAGTTGGAAAACACACACACACACACACACAAACACCAAAAAGTTAGTTTGTTGGCATTTAAGATATGTCCCCATTACCAGTAAAGCATAATCAACACATACAGTGGGGCAAAAAAGTAGTTAGTCAGCCACCAATTGTACAAGTTCTCCCACTTAAAAAGATGAGAGAGACCTGTAATTTTCATCATAGGTACACTTCAACTATGACAGACAAAATGAGAAAGAAAAAATCCAGAAAATCACATTGTAGGATTTTTAATTAATTAATTTGCAAATTATGGTGGAAAATAAGTATTTGGTCACCTACAAACAAGCACATTTCTGGCTCTCACAGACCTGTAACTTCTTCTTTAAGAGGCTCCTCTGTCTTCCACTCGTTACCTGTATTAATGGCACCTGTTTGAACTTGTTATCAGTATAAAAGACACCTGTCCACAACCTCAAACAGTCACACTCCAAACTCCACTATTGGGAGACTAGTCAGGATTGAGGAAAAAGACGAACAGAGCAAAGCACAGAGATCCTTGATGAAAACCTGCTCCAGAACGCTCAGGACTTCAGACTGGGGAGAAGGTTCACCTTCCAACAGGACAATGACCTTAAGCACACAGCCAGGACAGCGCAGTAGAGGCTTTGGTCTCTGAAAGTCCTTGAGTAGCCCAGCCAGAGCCAGGACTTGAATCGAACATCTCTGGAGAGGCCTGTAAATGGCTGTGCAGCAACACTCCCCATCCAACCTGACAGAGCGAGAGGATCTGCAGAGATGGATGGGAGAAACTCCCCAAATACAGGTGTGCCAAGCTTGTAGCATCATACCCAAGAAGATTTGATGCTGTAATCGCTGCAAAGGTGCTTCAACAAAGTACTGAGTAAAGGGTCTGAACTTGTGTAAATGTGGTATTTTATGTTTAATAAATTAGCAAGAACTTCTAAACCATGGGGGGGGGGGAGTGTTAATTTTAGAATTAAGGCTGTAACAAAATTTGGAAAAAGTCAAGGTCTGAGTACTTTCCGACGGCACTGTGTTGCTGTATATATATATACTGCTCAAAAAAATAAAGGGAACACTTAAACAACACAATGTAACTCCAAGTCAATCACACTTCTGTGAAATCAAACTGTCCACTTAGGAAGCAACACTGATTGACAATACATTTCACATGCTGTTGTGCAAATGGAATAGACAACAGGTGGAAATTATAGGCAATTAGCCAGACACCCCCAATAAAGGAGTGGTTCTGCAGGTGGGGACCACAGACCACTTCTCAGTTCCTATGCTTCCTGGCTGATGTTTTGGTCACTTTTGAATGCTGGCGGTGCTTTCACTCTAGTGGTAGCATGAGACGGAGTCTACAACCCACACAAGTGGCTCAGGTAGTGCAGCTCATCCAGGATGGAACATCAATGCGAGCTGTGGCAAGAAGGTTTGCTGTGTGTCAGCGTAGTGTCCAGAGCATGGAGGCGCTACCAGGAGACAGGCCAGTACATCAGGAGACGTGGAGGAGGCCGTAGGAGGGCAACAACCCAGCAGCAGGACCGCTACCTCTGCCTTTGTGCAAGGAGTAGCAGGAGGAGCACTGCCAGAGCACTGCAAAATGACCTCCAGCAGGCCACAAATGTGTATGTGTCTGCTCAAACGGTCAGAAACAGACTCCATGAGGGTGGTATGAGGGCCCGACGTCCACAGGTGGGGGTTGTGCTTACAGCCCAACACCGTGCAGGACGTTTTTAATTTGCCAGGGAACACCAAGATTGGCAAATTCGCCACTGGCGCCCTGTGCTCTTCACAGATGAAAGCAGGTTCACACTGAGCACGTGACAGTCTGGAGACGCCGTGGAGAACGTTCTGCTCAGATCCTCAGACCCCTTGTGAGACCATATGCTGGTGCGGTTGGCCATGGGTTCCTCCTAATGCAAGACAATGCTAGACCTCATGTGGCTGGAGTGTGTCAGCAGTTCCTGCAAGAGGAAGGCATTGCTGCTATGGACTGGCCCGCCCGTTCCCCAGACCTGAATCCAATTGAGCACATCTGGGACATCATGTCTCACTCCATCCACCAACGCCACGTTGCACCACAGACTGTCCAGGAGTTGGCGGATGCTTTAGTCAAGGTCTGGGAGGAGATCCCTCAGGAGACCATCCGCCACCTCATCAGGAGCATGCCCAGGTGTTGTAGGGAGGTCATACAGGCACGTGGAGGCCACACACACTACTGAGCCTCATTTTGACTTGTTTTAAGGACATGACATCAAAGTTGGATCAGCCTGTAGTGTGGTTTTCCACTTTCATTTTGAGTGTGACTCCAAATCCAGACCTCCATGGGTTGATAAATTTGATTTCCATTGATCATTTTTGTGTGATTTTGTTGTCAGCACATTCAACTATGTAAAGAAAAAAGTATTTAATAAGAATATTTCATTCATTCAGATCTAGGATGTGTTTTTTTAGTGTTCCCTTTATTTTTTTGAGCAGTATATATATATATATATATATATATATATATATATATATATATATATATATATACAGTGCCTTGCGAAAGTATTCGGCCCCCTTGAACTTTGCGACCTTTTGCCACATTTCAGGCTTCAAACATAAAGATATAAAACTGTATTTTTTTGTGAAGAATCAACAACAAGTGGGACACAATCATGAAGTGGAATGACATTTATTGGATATTTCAAACTTTTTTAACAAATCAAAAACTGAAAAATTGGGCGTGCAAAATTATTCAGCCCCCTTAAGTTAATACTTTGTAGCGCCACCTTTTGCTGCGATTACAGCTGTAAGTCGCTTGGGGTATGTCTCTATCAGTTTTGCACATCGAGAGACTGACATTTTTTCCCATTCCTCCTTGCAAAAACAGCTTGAGCTCAGTGAGGTTGGATGGAGAGCATTTGTGAACAGCAGTTTTCAGTTCTTTCCACAGATTCTCGATTGGATTCAGGTCTGGACTTTGACTTGGCCATTCTAACACCTGGATATGTTTATTTTTGAACCATTCCATTGTAGATTTTGCTTTATGTTTTGGATCATTGTCTTGTTGGAAGACAAATCTCCGTCCCAGTCTCAGGTCTTTTGCAGACTCCATCAGGTTTTCTTCCAGAATGGTCCTGTATTTGGCTCCATCCATCTTCCCATCAATTTTAACCATCTTCCCTGTCCCTGCTGAAGAAAAGCAGGCCCAAACCATGATGCTGCCACCACCATGTTTGACAGTGGGGATGGTGTGTTCAAGGTGATGAGCTGTGTTGCTTTTACGCCAAACATAACGTTTTGCATTGTTGCCAAAAAGTTCAATTTTGGTTTCATCTGACCAAAGCACCTTCTTCCACATGTTTGGTGTGTCTCCCAGGTGGCTTGTGGCAAACTTTAAACAACACTTTTTATGGATATCTTTAAGAAATGGCTTTCTTCTTGCCACTCTTCCATAAAGGCCAGATTTGTGCAATATACGACTTATTGTTGTCCTATGGACAGAGTCTCCCACCTCAGCTGTAGATCTCTGCAGTTCATCCAGAGTGATCATGGGCCTCTTGGCTGCATCTCTGATCAGTCTTCTCCTTGTATGAGCTGAAAGTTTAGAGGGACGGCCAGGTCTTGGTAGATTTGCAGTGGTCTGATACTCCTTCCATTTCAATATTATCGCTTGAACAGTGCTCCTTTGGATGTTTAAAGCTTGGGAAATCTTTTTGTATCCAAATCCGGCTTTAAACTTCTTCACAACAGTATCTCGGACCTGCCTGGTGTGTTCCTTGTTCTTCATGATGCTCTCTGCGCTTTTAACGGACCTCTGAGACTATCACAGCGCAGGTGCATTTATACGGAGACTTGATTACACACAGGTGGATTGTATTTATCATCATTAGTCATTTAGGTCAACATTGGATCATTCAGAGATCCTCACTGAACTTCTGGAGAGAGTTTGCTGCACTGAAAGTAAAGGGGCTGAATAATTTTGCACGCCCAATTTTTCAGTTTTTGATTTGTTAAAAAAGTTTGAAATATCCAATAAATGTTGTTCCACTTCATGATTGTGCACCACTTGTTGTTGATTCTTCACAAAAAAATACAGTTTTATATCTTTATGTTTGAAGCCTGAAATGTGGCAAAAGTTTGCAAAGTGCAAGGGGGCCGAATACTTTCGCAGGGCACTGTATATATATATATATATATATAGTTAGCAGTATACAGTAAAGTCATAGGCCTATTAAACTTTTTTCAAAAACAAGAGTATGTACCAGTTATATTGTGGTGATTATCAAGGTCAATTACGTTATTTTCTGTACAGTTTTAAAATGCATAAAAGTTTTCAACTAATTTCCACTCTAACTCATAAAATAGTCTCTCATGCCATTGTGATAGTGTATTCACATTGCACTCTGTCTTTAGAGAACAATCACACATTTACACCACAACGACTACCGTCTGACAGTTTTCTAAAATGGGGGCACCGATGGCAAAAAAATCATAGTTTAGTGTCACATTTACCACAAATCCATGCATTGTCAGAGACTAATGCCAGGTATTTCTGAATTGGAAGTAGTGTATCCACTCTTTCATACTGGCTTCAGGAATCCATCATAAGATCTAAAGTAATGCAATTACTACTACATGTTCCATATCTATGGCTATAACTTTCCAATGTGACTAAGTTCATTGGCCTTATAACATGCTTAAAACCCCACCAGTTGTGGGATGTTCTAGGCACATTTGGCATAACTGCTTTGATGTCACAAAACCGACTGTGTAACTCTCTTCTGGCCTGTCTACCTTCACAATGTAGTGTGAATGTAATAGGAGCATGGATGACATTAGGGCTGACATTAGAGCTTGACCATTGAAAGCCGTTAGCAGTAATACAGTCATTTGTCATGTGGCCAGCGACACAATGTACTATTCAGTGCCCCATGAAATGACACCATACATACACTGAGTGTACCAAACATTAGGAACACCTTTCTAATATCGGTCAGTCTGTCATGGAAAGAGCAGGTGTTTCTAATGTTTTGTATACTTAGTGTAGATTCTACTCCCAACCCCACTTTTACTTTGGCAAAGAGTTTTTAAAACTTTCTATAAGCAAATATGTCATTTATAGGCTTACAGTGTATTGCGTTGGGACCACTGGAATGGGTGGAGTAAAAAGTGCTGCTGGGTATGTAGACCTAAGTCCCCCAATAAATACAACATATATAGATTCCACAGGCCCTACTGAGTAATCCTAACCCCACATTTACATTGGCACATAGAGTAGTTCTTTCTCAATAAGCCAATGTGTAATTTATATGCAGTGCATTCAATTCCAGTGGGTGGAGTAAGGAGTCATTAGCATTCTGTATTAAACCTGTTGCCCAGCACATTAGACCAATTTAAGTTTTGTAGACAGTATTGAGTAATTCCAATGACATATATGACATATATTTGTATATGTGGCACTGTATATGTGGCACCTTTCCAACATGTCAGTTTGTCAAATGTCTGCCCTTCTAGAGCTGCTCTGGTCAACTGTAAGTGCTGTTATTGTGAAGTGGAAACCTCTAGGAGCAACAATGGCTGAAGTGGTAAGCCACACAAGCTCACAGAAACGGGACCGCCGAGTGCTGAAGCGCATTGAGTGTAAAAATCATTTGTCCTCGGTTACAACACTCACTACCGAGTTCCAAACTGCCTCTGGAAACAACGTCAGCACAAGAACTGTTGGTCGAGCAGCTGCACACAAGCCTAAGATCACCATGTGCAATGCCAAGCGTAAGCTGGAGTGGTGTAAAGCTCGCCGCCATTGGACTCTGGAGCAGTCAAAACGCGTTCTCTGAATCACACTTCTGGCATTCCGACAGACAAATCTGGGTTTGGCGGATGCCAGGAGAACACTACCTGCCCGAATGCATAGTGCCAAATGTTAAGTTTGGTGGAGGAATAATGGTCTGGGGCTGTTTTTCACGGTTCGGGCTAGGCCCCTTAGTTTCAGTGAAGGGAAATCTTAACGCTACAGCATACAATGACATTCTAGATGATTCTGTGCCTCCAACTTTGTGGCAACAGTTATGTTTCAGCATGACAATGCCTTACGTGCACAAACAAGGTCCACACAGAAGTGGTTTGTCGAGATCGGTGTGGAAGAACTTGACTGGCTGCACAGAGCTTTGACCTCAACCCCATTGAACACATTTGGGATGAACTGGATCCAACTGCAAGCTTAATCGCCCAACATCAGTGCCCGACCTCACTAATGCTCGTGGCTGGATGGAAGCAAGTCCCCACAGCTATGTTCCAACATTTAGTGAAAATCCTTCCCAGGAGAGTGGAGGCTGTTATAGCAGCGAAGGGGGGACCAACTCCTTATTAATTCCCATGATTTTGGAATGAGTTGTTCGACGAGCAGGTGTCGTTATTGTGTATTTATCGGAATATCCTGCTGCCAAGAGAACGGTAATGTCACCTGGCGAGGCACAGACTCTTAGATATAACAACTCAACCCTCATGTGGCCACAAGGAAGGACAGTTAAACTTGCCTTCTTTCATTAATAAAAATTGAATAGGAAAATCACAATTTTGTTTCTTGCACACACCTTGATGTGAATTCAATGCATAATGAATTACAGTTTGACCAACAATTTAGTTAATGGAACAGCAGGGACTGTGAGGGGACACACACAAACACGCACACTAACACTCACTTTATACTTTTAGTTGTGTTGTTTGTATTATTATTTTGTTGTTGTATTGTTTATCGTTGAATTTAACATTTGTGTGACTGTCCTTGTCTATCAGTGTATCAGTTACTAGTCATGATTTGTGTTTTGTGTGGACCCCAGGAAGAATAGCTGCTGCTTCGTCAAAAGCTAATGGGGATCCGAATAAACCAATTAGATGAAACCAGCTGATAATGATTCAAACTTTGCAATGAGTTATTTTCCGCTCTGTCTAAACTCCTAGAATTAAAAAGATATTGGAAACTTTAACATTCTAATCAGAAGATAGCCTACCTATACAATTGGATTAAAGAGCATTTAGGTACACATTTTCTTTGTGACCATCACTACCAGTCAGTAGGAAGATGTCTACATGTAGGCCTAGGCCAATATGCTTGAATTGAGCGATCCATTGCATTTAGAAGTCAAGAGACAGGCCCCACATTCTCCCATGTAGTGGAAAGCAATGCATTTTGGGAAACTGCAATGAAGGATCCCAAATTGTCAGATAGAACACATGGAAGCCTTAAAGGGCAGTTCTGTGACTTTTCAACCTCATATTTATTATTTCCAACACAAAACCAGTGTCTGCATACAGTACCAGTCAAATGTCGACACACACCTACTCATTCCATTTTTTTTCATTTAAAATAAAAACTATTTTCTACATTGTACAATAGTAGTGAAGACATCAGAACTATGAAATAACACATATGGAATCATGTTGTAACCAAAAAAAGTGTTAAACAAATCAAAATATATTTTATATTTGAGATTCTTCAAAGTATCTACCCTTTGCCTTGATGACAGCTTTGCACCCTCTTGGCATTCTCTCAACCAGCTTCACACTGGAATGCTTTTCCAACGTTCTTGAAGGTGTTTCCACATATGCTGAACACTTGTTGTCTGCTTTTCCCTTATTCTGCGGTCCAACTCATCCCAAACGGGTTGAGGTTGGGTGATTGTGGAGGTCATCTGATGCAGCACTTCATTACTCACCTTCAATAAAATATTTGGA
This sequence comes from Oncorhynchus mykiss, assembly GCF_013265735.2. Lineage (NCBI taxonomy): Eukaryota > Metazoa > Chordata > Actinopteri > Salmoniformes > Salmonidae > Oncorhynchus > Oncorhynchus mykiss. Next base: position 53,196,106 of record NC_048566.1, on the reverse strand, counting down.
TTTGTTTTACACTTTTTTGGTTACTACATGATTCCATATGTGTTATTTCATAGTTTAAGTCTTCACTTATTGTTATTTTTTTCTCCACCTTTATTTAACCAGGTAGGCTAGTTGAGAACAAGTTCTCATTTACAACTGCGACCTGGCCAAGATAAAGCAAAGCAGTGCAACACAAACAACAACACAGATTTACACATGGAATAAACAAACACTCAGTCAATAATACAATCGAAAAAGTCTATATACAGTGTGTGCAAATGAGGTAGGATAAGGGAGGCAATAAACAGGCCATAGTGGCGAAATAATAGATGTGCAGAAGATGAATGTGCAAGTAGAGATACTAGGGCGCAAAGGAGCAAAAATAAATAAATAACAGTATAGGGATGAGGTAGTTGGATGGGCTATTTACAGATGGGCTATGTAAAGGTGCAGTGATCTGTGAGCTGGTCTGACAGCTTTTGCTTTAAAGTTAGTGAGGGAGATATGAGTCTCCAGCTTCAGTGATTTTTGCAGTTCGTTCCAGTCATTGGCAGCAGAGAACTGGAAGGAAAGGCGGCCAAAGGAGGAATTGGCTTTGGGGGTGACGAGGGAAATATACCTGCTGGAGCGCATGCTACGGGTTGGTGCTGCTATGGTGACCAGTGAGTTGAGATAAGGTGGGGCTTTACCTAGCAAAGACTTGTAGATGACCTGGAGCCAGTGGGTTTGGCGATGAATATGAAGCGAGGGCCAGCCAACGAGAGCATACAGGTCGCAGTGGTGGGTAGTATATGGGGCTTTAGTGCCAAAACGGATTGCACTGTGATAGACTGTATCCAATTTGGTGGGTAGAGTGTTGGAGGTTATTTTGTAAATGACATCGCCGAAGTTAAGAATCGGTAGGATAGTCAGTTTTACGAGGGTATGTTTGGCAGCATGAGTGAAGGATGCTTTGTTGCGAAATAGGATGCCGATTCTAGATTTAATTTTTGATTGGAGATGCTTAATGTGAGTCTGGAAGGAGAGTTTACAGTCTACAATGTAGAAAATAGTCAAAAGAAAGAAATAAAGAAAAACCTTGGAATGAGTAGGTGTCCAATCTTTTGCCTTGTACTGTATGTGAAAATGGCACGTTTCTATGATCTGTAGTTAAAAATAAGAAAATCTGTGATTTTCAAAACCTGCAACAAGTTTCTAGCCAGATCCCAACACTCCCAACATCACCTCAAATCTCATAGTGTTTGAAAATCACCTTTAAAAATGTTTGAACTTTTGGTGATGTCATCGGGTAGAACCCACATGAAAAATACTATAGTACACTATGGTCTAAATACCATAGTAGTCCTATGTTTATATACTATAGGATTCATATTGTTTTTGCAGACTTTTCTCTGGTATTCACTGTAGTGTTTTTGTGGACATGACTGTAGTATACTCTAGTTTTTACACAGACATGACTAGTATACTATAGTATTCCCTGTAGAGTTTTTGTGGACTTTACTGTAGTATAGTATTCACTGTAGTGTTTTTGCCGACATGACAAGTACACTATAGTATTTACTGTAGTGTTTTTGCGGACATGTCTGTAGTATACTATAGTATTCACTGACTAGTGTTTTTGCAGACATGACTGTAGTATACTATAGTATTCACTGTAGTGTTTTGGCAGACATGACTGTAGTATACTGTTGTTTTCACTGTAGAGTTTTTGCGGACATTACTAGTATACTATTTACTGTAGTATTCACTGTTGTTTCTTGCAGACATGACTGTAGTATACTGTAGTATTTACTGTACTAGTGTTTTTGCAGATGTGACTAGTATACTATAGTATTCACCGTAGCGTTTTTGCGGACATGACTGTCGTATACTGTAGTGTTTACGCAGACATGACTGTTACACTATAGTATTCACTGTAGTGTTTTTGCGGCCATCACTAGTATGCTATAGTATTCACTGTAGTGTTTTTGCGGACATGATGGTAACACCAGCCAACTAGTGTGAGCTAAAATGGCATAACTACCAGACTACTCCAGTTACTGTTTAATGAGGGGAACACTTAAACCAGAACACAAGACAAAGGTTTGTGACAGTCCAGTTATTGAGTTGGGTCAGCAGTTTTGAGCAATCCAACGGACCATACAAAACCTTAGCAAAAATATAAACATTGTATTGGAGGGCGCTGCCAATAAACTTCCTGAGCCTCAAACTAGCAAAACCTCTACAAACAAACGGACATTATTGCAGTGGCTTTACATAATGAACATCTTGAATGTTGTCCCACATGAATGAACTCACAGATGGTTAAACTGAACACATACCATTAAGAACAATCAACCACACCCCAAACATCTCTTCAAGAAAGCATGGTCACAAAATGGTTGCTCACAGAAATAAAGCAACAGCAACAGCACCACTGCCATACAGCCTATACACCCAAAGGACCTTTCAGGTACTACACTTTCACCTGAACATGGCCACGGGGTGCTTTATTACATTTCCTGTATGTCCTCCCCTAACAAGGGTGCCCAGGGAAACACTGACCAAAACTTTGGTTTCCAGCCTGTCACACAATATTGTTCAGTTACATGATTGTAACTGATTGATGTTTAGGTGAGGTTATGGTGATGCCCATCTACTGTGGGACTCCACAGGTAGCCTAGTGGTTAGAGTGTTGGGCCAGTGAATGAAAGGTTGCTAGACTGAATCCCCGAGCTGACAAGGTAAATATCTGGCATTCTGCCCCTGAACAAGGCAGTTAACCCACTGTTCCTAGGCCGTCATTGTAAATAAGAATTTGTTCTTAACTAACTTGCCTGGTTAAATAAATAAAAATTAAGAGCAGGCAGAGATGCAGTTCAGTTTAATAGTCTTTATAGATTCAGGTAATGGAGATACATGGCAGGGAATGATTGACAGTTGTTGACTGGAGACTCTATTTGAATTCAAACTTGGTTGTCTTGGTATATAGTATGGTTTATCCAAAAGGAGACACGGAAAGTTGCAAATAATAGCGGCAATAACAGCAATTAATGTACATAATTCATTGGCTGTAAATGGTAGGGATGGGATGGGAAAGCTTCAGTGCTTTCACCAAATTGTGCCGTAAATTGGTTCATTACCTGTTCACAATGCACATTCGTGACATCTGCTGGTTAGCAATAAATAGCCGTGCGTGATTATCAGAGACGTTTTTTTCCTCTCCACTGTTTTCATAAAAAATTCTGTGTCACAACAGTAACTTGTTGGCTTTAGTAGCCTATGATAATTTTGAATACCAGGTTTGCATTTTACAATAAGTTGACTATTTTAATAAAAACAGAATCTATGGCATTATTTTGCTTGCTTAAGACAAACTTATACTATACTAAATACAACTATTTATTTGAACAACAGTGCAGAAAGTGTGGTTTCAATTTTTTTTTTAAATGTGTAAATTGTGTGTCTAACTGTATTCGACCTCTTACCCTAATTTCCCTGAATGTTCCCTACTCTACCTGCTAAGCTACCTGTCAGGTGAAACTACTGTACAAATTCTACATTTGTAAGTACGGTGTCCAGTAGAGGTCTGTGTTTGAAAGCAGTTAAGAATCAAAGAAAGCATGACGAAATCAGTGGCATCTCGCATTTTGCAACACGCGGTTTGAAAAAGCATGTAAACAAACGATGCTTGGCACACCTGTATTTGAGGAGTTTCTCCCATTCTTCTCTGAAGATCTTCTCAAGCTCTCTCAGGTTGGATGGGGAGCGTCGCTGCACAGCTATTTTCAGGTCTCTCAAGAGATGTTCGATCTGGTTCAAGTTCGGGCTCTGGCTGGGCCACTCAAGGACATTCAGAAACCTGTCCCGAAGCCACTCCAGCATTGTCTTGGCTGTGTGCTTAGGGTCTTAGGGTCATTGTCCTGTTGGAAGGTGAATCTTTGCCCCCAGTCTGAGGTCCTGAGCGCTCTATAGCAGGTTTTCATCAAGGATCTCTCTGTACTTTGCTCCATTCATCTTTCCCTTGATCCTTACTAGTCTCCCAGTACCTACCGCTGAGAAACATCCCCACAGCATGATGCTTTCACCACCACGCTACACCGTAGGGATGGTGCAGGGTTTCACCCAGATGTGACGCTTGGCCTTCAGGCCGACCAGAGAATCGAGTTTCTCATGGTCTGAGAGTCCTTTAGGTGCTTTTTGGCAAACTCTAAGCGGGCTACCATTTACTGAAGAGTGTCTTCCGTCTGACCACTCTACCGTAAAGGCCTGATTGGTGGACCGCTGCAGAGATGGTTGTCCTTCTGGAAGTTTCTCCCATCTCCATAGAGGAACTCTGGAGCTCTGTCAGAGTTACTATTGGTTTCTTGGTCTCCTCCTTGATCAAGGCCCTTCTCCCCCGATTGCTCAGTTTGGCCGGACATCCAGCTGTAGGAAGAGTCTTGGTGGTTCCAAACTTCTTCCATTTAAGATTGATGGAGGCCACTGTGTTCTTTGGAACCGTCAATGCTGCAGACATTTTTTGATACCCTTTACCAGATCTTTACCAGATCAGTGCCTCGACACAATCCTGTCTCTGAGCTCTACGGACAATTCCTTTGACCTCAAATCAAATTGTATTAGTCACATACGCCGAATACAACAGGTGTAGACCTTACAGTGAAATGCTTACTTATGAGCTCATAACCTACAATGCAGTTAAAAAAAATTAAATAAATATCAATAAGAATGGCTGGGTTTTTGCTATCACAGTCACTGGCAACTATAAGACCTTATAAAGACAGGTGTGTGCCTTTCCAAATCATGTCCAATCAATTGAATTTACTACAGGTGGACTCCAATCAAGTTGTGAAACATCAAGGATGATCAATGGAAACAGGATGCACCTGAGCTCAATTTCGAGTCTCATAGCAAAGGGTCTGAGTACCTATTTATATAAGGTATTTCTGTTTCCTATTTTTAATAAATTTGCAAACATTTCTAAAAACCTGTTTTAAACTTTGTCATTATGTGGTATGTGGTGTAGATAGATTTTTTTTTACTTAATCCATTTTAGAATAAGGCTGTAACATAACAAAATGTGTAAAAAGTTAAGGGGTCTTAATACTTTCCGAATGCACTGTATAGTGGTTGTGGACTGTTTATATATCATGTTGTGAGCTACAGTGCCTTGCGAAAGTATTCGGCCCCCTTGAACTTTGCGACCTTTTGCCACATTTCAGGCTTCAAACATAAAGATATAAAACTGTATTTTTTTGTGAAGAATCACCAACAAGTGGGACACAATCATGAAGTGGAACGACATTTATTGGATATTTCAAACTTTTTTAACAAATCAAAAACTGAAAAATTGGGCGTGCAAAATTATTCAGCCCCGTTAAGTTAATACTTTGTAGCGCCACCTTTTGCTGCGATTACAGCTGTAAGTCGCTTGGGGTATGTCTCTATCAGTTTTGCACATCGAGAGACTGACATTTTTTCCCATTCCTCCTTGCAAAACAGCTCGAGCTCAGTGAGGTTGGATGGAGAGCATTTGTGAACAGCAGTTTTCAGTTCTTTCCACAGATTCTCGATTGGATTCAGGTCTGGACTTTGACTTGGCCATTCTAACACCTGGATATGTTTATTTTTGAACCATTCCATTGTAGATTTTGCTTTATGTTTTGGATCATTGTCTTGTTGGAAGACAAATCTCCGTCCCAGTCTCAGGTCTTTTGCAGACTCCATCAGGTTTTCTTCCAGAATGGTCCTGTATTTGGCTCCATCCATCTTCCCATCAATTTTAACCATCTTCCCTGTCCCTGCTGAAGAAAAGCAGGCCCAAACCATGATGCTGCCACCACCATGTTTGACAGTGGGGATGGTGTGTTCAGCTGTGTTGCTTTTACGCCAAACATAACGTTTTGCATTGTTGCCAAAAAGTTCAATTTTGGTTTCATCTGACCAGAGCACCTTCTTCCACATGTTTGGTGTGTCTCCCAGGTGGCTTGTGGCAAACTTTAAACAACACTTTTTATGGATATCTTTAAGAAATGGCTTTCTTCTTGCCACTCTTCCATAAAGGCCAGATGTGTGCAATATACGACTGATTGTTGTCCTATGGACAGAGTCTCCCACCTCAGCTGTAGATCTCTGCAGTTCATCCAGGGTGATCATGGGCCTCTTGGCTGCATCTCTGATCAGTCTTCTCCTTGTATGAGCTGAAAGTTTAGAGGGACGGCCAGGTCTTGGTAGATTTGCAGTGGTCTGATACTCCTTCCATTTCAACATTATCGCTTGCACAGTGCTCCTTGGGATGTTTAAAGCTTGGGAAATCTTTTTGTATCCAAATCCGGCTTTAAACTTCTTCACAACAGTATCTCGGACCTGCCTGGTGTGTTCCTTGTTCTTCATGATGCTCTCTGCGCTTTTAACGGACCTCTGAGACTATCACAGTGCAGGTGCATTTATACGGAGACTTGATTACACACAGGTGGATTGTATTTATCATCATTAGTCATTTAGGTCAACATTGGATCATTCAGAGATCCTCACTGAACTTCTGGAGAGAGTTTGCTGCACTGAAAGTAAAGGGGCTGAATAACTTTGCACGCCCAATTTTTCAGTTTTTGATTTGTTAAAAAAGTTTGAAATATCCAATAAATGTCGTTCCACTTCATGATTGTGTCCCACTTGTTGTTGATTCTTCACAAAAAAATACAGTTTTATATCTTTATGTTTGAAGCCTGAAATGTGGCAATAGGTCGCAAAGTTCAAGGGGGCCGAATACTTTCGCAAGGCACTGTACATAGTTGGTTTTGCTGTTTTTCTTATTCACACTTTACCGTAATGACAGTCACTTTATCCTTCTTGTTTTAGTTTGTCATATAGTCTTTGGAGGCTAGACCATCAAGACGTTTACCTAACCTTGTGTTGTGTAGTGTAGTGGCCTTTCACTGAGAACTTTTCTGCTATGGTAGGTACATGGGTGAGAATGGCTGTCCAGCTGTAGATAATGAGGGTAGACCCTTGAGACATTTACCTAATCAACATAACACAAGGTTGTACATGGTCATGTGTAGTGGCCTTTCAATGGAGACCTTCCTGCTTTGGTACATGGGTGAGTGTCCAGCTGTAGACAATAAGGACAGACCCCCAAGACATTAACCTCATCTACATAGCTCATGTACAATGCAGTTCAAATTTACAGAGTGACTGATTCAGAACAGTAACATTTTACAAAAAAAACAGACAAATACATTTATAGACTTTTTAAATATTTATTTAGGAAAATAGTGCAATGTAAAACAACGTAATACACAGGTGAAAAGTGTGATGAAAGGGGCAATAAGAGAAAAAACACAAAGTAAAACCCCACTAGCATGTGAATGAGGAAATAAGTAAAAAAGAAACATAAAAAAAACAGTAAATTACTCATCACCCTAATGTGTGAATAAGAAAAGCACACAACGTCGTTTTTTGGGGTGAGACGGAGGGCACTGATCGATGTTCCTGTGAAAGTACATTGTCATGTCCCTGACTAACGGGACACATTGATCAACAGCAAAATACACCATACATGACTGCTGATGTTTCTGTAACTCCTGCTGACTTTTCTTTGTTTCATCCACCCGCTGCATAATGTCAGTGTCCAAAGGATCCTTAGCCGTCTTCCTCTTACGGCCAATGGAGCTGGGTCAGGGCGATGGGGCCGATGTTGATGGAGCTGCAGGGCAGAGAGCACCTGGACGGTACGTTGAGTGTTGGTGCGAAGGGCCTGGGAGGTGAGTATCCTTGCCGTGTAGATGATGAACCAAAGGGCGATTAATCACCTGTAGATGGACCCTATGGACTCAGCTTTGTCTCTAGGCAGTCCAAAACACCATCCCCCTCCAACACAAAGTAGATGAATACATTGCAAGCAATCTCAAAACATCTCCATGGGCTCCTTTTGAGTTAAAATGCTTACTCAAAAGAACAGATTTCCTAAACATCTCAATCTATTTAGCACACACGCGCCAGAGGGGATGGCCTCCGTTTTACTGGATCTTGACCAATTGTGCTATTTTGTGTGTTTTTGCGCAGATCCTAACTTTTGTTTTTACATAAGGTTTCAGACATTGTTTCATAATGAAATATCTTCTGGACATCAAAACAGAGATTAATAGCCTCGATTTGGATGAGGACTTCTATTTCAACAAATTGGAAGCAAAGGACATAATGCTCATCCCAGAGCAGGCCCAAATCCCTGAACCTCGGAGGAGGTGGAGCTATAGAAGTCACCGTGCGGGATATCTAACAAGACTGCGATGGAGAGTGGATAAGTCGCCATTACCTCCCGTTTTATTGGCGTAATCCTATCAACATGAACTATATTATCCTATGTTTCACCAAGCTGAACAAGTACATGGAACATATAAATCTAGCTGAGTTTTCTATATATCGGCAGTACAGAACAGCTGCGTCCAGTAAGTTGAGTGGAGGTGGTGTGTGTCTCTGTCATCGAGACTTGGTGCGCAATCTCTAATAATAAGGAAGTCTCGAGCTCTTGATCACCTGAGCTAGAATACCTCCTGATAAGCTGTAGACCACACTATTTACCAAGAGAGTTTATCTATTTTTCGTAGCCATCTATTTACTACCACACACAGATGCTGGCACTAAGACCGCGCTCAACAAGCTGTATATGGCCATAAGCAAACAAGAAAATACTCACCTAGTGGCTCGGGAATTTAATGCAGGGAAACTGAAACCCATTTTACTTCATGTCTCCTGTGCAACTAGAGGCAAAAACAACCTATAGATCACCTCTACTCTACAGACAGACGCATACAAAGTTCTCCCTCGCCCGCCGTTAGGAAAATCTGACCATAACTCCTAAGATTGCATCCTACTACACCGGCTCTGATGCTCATCGGATGTGGCAGGAATGTGCAAACTATCATGGATTACTAATGGAAACCCAGCTGTGAGCTTCCCAGTGACGCGGGCCTACCAGGCGAGCTGAACCATGCATAAGAGCACCAGCTGTTCTGGACGACCGTGTGATCACGCTCTCCGTAGACCTTTTAAACAGGTTAACATTCACAAGGTCACTGGGCTAGACAGATTACCAGGACAGCTAGCAAGTGTCTTCACTGACATTATCAACCTCTCCCTGACCCAGTCTGTAATACCCACGTTTCAAGCAGAACACCATAGTCCCCGTGCCCCAGAATGCCAAGGTAACCTGTCTAAATGATTATCGCCCCGTAGCACTCACATCTGTAGCCATGAAATGCTTTGAAAGGCTGGTCATGGCTCACAACACCATCATCCCAGATACCTCGGACCCACTCCAATTCACATACCGCCCCAACAGATCCACAGAAGACAATCTCTATTGCACTCCACACTGGACCTAAACATCAAAGGGAGCACATTGGGGGAAAAAATGAATGTCTGCTGCAGTGTAAAGCACTGGTGCGATAGAGGGGAAATGACAGTAAGAGAGACAGAGGGGGTCTTAGCTGTTGACTTCAGGCTTGCAGTTGCACTGTCCGTCCGTCTGATGGTTTGTATGTCAAAGCTTCGCAACAATGTTGCTACTAATCCATGCAATCAATGACCGGTGCAGTCCAAAAAGATACAACCACGACCTAGAGCGGTAACACCAGCGATTGAGTTAAACACTTTACAAACTGAGCACGCTGAAAATTAACAAGACTTCTGCAGTGTTGCGCACACTATCAAACTGCTACGCCAACCGAGAGCTCTTACACAGAGCCGGAAGAGCTATCTTTATTTTCTCCTTCCTGACTGCTGATGTGCTCTGAAAGTGGCAGGGCACGGTGAAGGCTCCGTGCAGGATTTCGCCACACACCTTCGTGACTACAACTCAGCGTTCAACAACATAATGCCCATCTAAGCTCATTACTAAACTACGGACTCTGGGATTAAACACCTCCCTCTGCAATTAGATACTGGACTTTCTGACAGGTAAGGGTAGGCAACAACACGGGGGCCCCTCAGGGGTGCATGCTTAGCCCTCTCCTGTACTCCCTGTTTACTCACCCACCCACACAATTCCAACACCATCATTAAGTTTGTTGACGACACGACGATGGTAAGCCTGATTACCGATGATGAAGAGACAGCCTATAGGGAGGAGGTCAGCAACCTGGCTGTGTGCAGCCAAAATGAGCTGATCGTGGACTACAGGAAATGGAGGGCCGAGCACACCCCCATTCACATCGACAGGGCTGTAGTTGAAACGGTCAAGAGCTTCCTCGGTGTCCACATCAATAAGTACCTATCATGGTCCAAACACACCAACACAGTCGTGAAGAGGGCACGACAACGGCTTCTGAATAGCTTCTACCCCAAAGCCATAAGACTGCTGAACAGTTAATCAAATGACTACCCGGTCTTTATGCTTTTCACCCCTACCTACATGTACAATGTGTTCAATCACTCACCTAATCAAACCTAAGTATTACCTCAATCAATCACTCCAACTACTTTGTACATTGACTTGGAACCAGAACTCCTTGTATATAGCCTCGTTATTGTTATTTTGTGTTATTTTATTGTGTTACTTTTTTCTTGATCTATTTGTTAATTTTCTTACTTTGTTGAGAATGTGTTCATAAGTAAGCATGTCACGGTAAAGTCTACACTTGTTGTATTCTGCACATGTGACAAATACATTTTTTTTGACACACCACAGTGTCTGTTTTCAGATGTTTTAACTAGCCCTGATATCACAAGCACGGACTATTTCCCACACAATTTCTCCCATCCAGAAAGGAGCTGATTTCACATGTTCTAACTAAGTCTGTAACCATAGGATCAGAAAAACACACACCGTACAAAAGGACTTAGCTGTATGACAAGAGTACATGCCATATCTGGCATATTGGTGTTTTTTTGTGAACACGAAACCAATCCAGTTGTCGGACAATCGGTGGGACACACACGCCAGCCCCACTCCTCCTCTCCTTTACCCTTTTCAGATTCCGAACATACCGGTCCTGAATCTTTCTACATGTTTCTATGACATCAGTAAATGTTGTTACACAGTATCTCCCGCCAGCTGTTGCCTTTTGTGTGCTTGTCTGAATACAACCGCATTGAAGGGTTGTAAAGGTTCTTGTATTGTCTCACCAGCTCACACAGACGCTCCTCAAAACTGGACAGAGTCGGACATAATTGCAGATAGCAAATCTCGAAATAAAAGCACAAAAAAGGAAGCTTGCAAGTAGTAGAAGCGAAGTAGCAGAATATCCATCTTTCGTGTTTATATCACAAGGGATTCCGGAAAATATGTGATGTAGACACAGGGGCGGGACTCAATCAATACTTAGCCCTCAGTCTTCACATGGAATGATACGTTGTGCATCAATTTCCAGATAGAAAAAAAACTGTTGAACGACGGAGCATATTACAAGGAGCCGTGTGACGAAAAACGTTGGCCCTTTTTGCATACTTTGTGTAGACCCTTTAAGAGAGCTCCTCGATGAGCTTGAAACCTTGATAAGCTCATTTCCTGATGGCTCACCGCTCTTCGTACTTCGCGACTTCAACGTCCCAACGTCTTTCGATACATTTATTTCCTCACCTTGCCTTTTTTGACACCACTCTTTCCCAGTCTCTCCCCCCACCCCCACTCACAAGGCAGGCAAAATGCTTGACTTCATCTTTACTAGAGGCCTACTAATCTCACTGCAACCCCCTCCAGGTCTCAACCCCCTCCAGATCACTACTTTGTTTTCTTTTCTGTCTCCCTCTCCTCTAACCCTAGTCACTCAGCCCCTACCCAGATGGTCATGCGTGGTCAAAATCTTTGCTCTTTCTCTCCCACTACTCTCTCCTCTTCTATCCTATCATCTCTCCCTTCTGCTAAATATTTCTCACGCCTGTCTCCTGATTCTGCCTCTTTGACCCTACTCTCTTCCCTTTTTGCATCTTATGACTCACACTGTCCCCTTTCATCCTGGCCGGCTTGGCCCTCCCCTCCTGCTGTGTGGCTAAGTGACTCATTGCAGCTTACAGAACAGTGCTGCAGGCAGCTGAGTGAAAATGGAGGAAAACTAAACTTCCAGGGACCTTGCACTCCCTCATCTCTAACTTCTCTTCCTCTGTATCTGCTGCTACAGCCACCTTCTATCATTCTAAATGTCAAGCTTCTGTCTCTAACCCTAGGAAACTATTTTACACCTTCTGCTCCCTCCTTAATCCTCCACCCCCTCCCTCCCTTCCTCTCTGTGGACGGTTGATGACATCCACTCCTCATTCACTCAGCCTATTGAGTCCACTGGTCCCACTCACACAGAACTACCCTACACCTTTGAACTCTTTCTCCCCTTTCTCTTCAGATGAAATCCTGTGACTAGTGAGGTCCGGCCGCCCAACAACTTGCACGCTCGACCCGATCCTCTCCTCGAGACCAACTCTGGAGAACTACCATGCATCACTTCCCTCATCAACTTATCCCTGACCACTGGCTGGTTCCCCACTGACTTCAAAATATCCAGACCGGTATCCCTTCTTTTTATTTCCAAAACACTTGAGCATGCTGTCTCCGACCATCTCTTTGGCTATTTCGCTCATAATGATCTTATTGACCCTAACCAGTCAGGTTTCAACCGAGACTGTTCTTCTCTGTGTCACGGAGGCTCTTCGCACTATCAAAGCTGACTCTCTCTCTGTTCTCATCCTCCTAGATCTATCCGCTGCCTTCAATATCGTGAAACATCAGATCCTCCTCTCCACCCTGTCAGGGCTGGGCATCTCAGGCTTTGCACACCTGGATTGCATCCTATATGACAGGCCACTCCTACCAGGTGACATGGAGAGGATCTGTGTCTGCACCATGTACTCTGGTGTCCCCCAGGGCTCAGTTCTAGGCCCTCTCCTCTTCTCTCTATACACCAAGTCACTCGGCTCCGTCATATCCTATCATTTCTATGTGGATGACACTCAACTACTTTTCTCCTTCCCCCCTTCTGACACCTAGGTGGCGACACACATCTCTGTATGCCTGGCAGATACTGTATCTCCGCTTGGATGTCGGCCCACCACCTCAAGCTCAACTTCGAAAAGACCGAACGTCTCCTCCTCCCAGGCCTTCCCACTCCAAAACCTTACCATCACTGTTGACAACTCTACGGTCTCCCCCTACCATAGTGCAAAGAACCTTGGCATGACCCTGGACAACACCATGTCATTCTCTGCAACATCTGTAGAGTATGACCCTACCTCACACAGGAAGTGGCGCAGGTCTTAATCCATGCACTTGTCATCTACCATCTGGACTTCTGGAACTCGCTGTTGGCTGGGCTTCCCGCTTGTGCCATCAAACCTCTGCAACTTATCCAGAATGCTGCAGCCCGCCTGGTGTTCAATTTTCCCAAGTTCTCCCATGTCACCAGCTCCCCCCACACACTCCACTGGCTTACAGTCGAAGCTTGTATCCACTACAAGACAATGGTACTTGCCTACGGAGCAGCAAGAGGATCTGCCCCTCCCTACCTTCAGGCTATGCTCAAATCCTACACCCCAACCCGAGCACTCTGTTCTGCCACCTCTGGTCTTTTGGCCCTTCCCGCTCAGCCCAGTCCAAGCTCTTCTCTGTCCTGGCACCCCAGTGGTGGAACACTACAGTAAATACTATAGTATACCAGAGTTATGTCTGCAAAAACACTACAGTGAATATTATAGTATATAAATATAGTAATACTACAGTATTTAGACCACAGTATACTATAATATTTTTATGTGGGTTAGCTGTAAATGTGTAACATGTTTGAACAAACGTCTAAATGCATTCTATCCACTTGGTTGTATTTTTGTATTATGGTTGTATTGTGTTTTTAAATAGACAAATAAAATAAATCAAGGGATACGACAGTGTGGAGTAGTATTCTACAGTATACTACACAATTCTATAGAAAGCACTACATGATCGAGGGGGAACCTCAAAGGAAATCCCTGGCCTGTGCTCCCAAAGGACAGCAAGTTCAAATCAAAACAGCATCGACTAAGCTAGCAGCTAGCAGTCAAATTGAGCAAAAAAATCTAAAAGTAAGCACTACATGATCGAGGGATACTTCACTATAGAATTCTCCAGTATACTACACAATTCTATAGTAAGCACGACTACACGATTGAGGGATACGAAACTACAGTGCATAGTATTGAATTCTCCAATATAGGTTCTAAAAGAAGAGTAAAAACACACAGACGATTAGTAAAGCTCAAACCAAGTTTATTCACCCACTTGGTAAGACAGCTGAACAGACAAAGACATTCACAAAAGCATTGGTATTTAACCCTTCCTCCTATACTGAGTTTCCACCTTAAACATCTGGATAGCCAATACATCTCTGTTGCTAGACAGAACTTTAGTGATATTTGTTCTTCCTCACTTCATCTGACCTGACCTCAGCCCAAATTCCTCACTCCTCCCCAAATCATGTCTGTCCTTGTACCAGACTGTGGCCCTTCTCCTTCCCATTGGATCCCCGATATCTAACAATTCCCCTTTCTCCCTCAGTGACATGAATAAGGATATTTCATATTTTCAAGTTTAGAAGTCAGAACCCATCAACTACAAACTTCTAAAGTAAACAGTGCACTACTCGACCGAGGGATATTACAGTGTGTAGTATAGACTTCTCCAGTATACTAAAACATTTGAAAGTACTACACATGATCAACGTGTGTAGTATTATAGTATTCTACAGTTTTCTACAGCATTCTATAATAAGTCATATAGTATTCTATAATAAGATGTAGTATTTTTGTGTGGGAACTTTATTTTTTCTACAAAACATAGAAATGATCACTTTTCACATGTGTAGACATTGGTCATGTGCTGGAGATAATGAAAATGAGCTTGAAAAAAGTGGTGAAGTTGCCCTTTTAATAATAGCTGATAAAATCTGTGTTCAGGTTAACTGGACTGACTTGCAATGGCTTGTGTGAGCACCTGTATATTTACCATGACTACTACTACTGCCAATGTGTATATCGGAAGGTACAATAATCATTTTACACATTATTCATGGTTTAAATGAAGAAACCTCAGAATATCTGTAAATAATGAAGTGTGAGAAAGTCAATGTTGGAAACCAAGGTAACAACAATAGATTTGTCATTTGGACAACTTGATTGACAGGCCCTCAAATCACCTACCTTCCATGTCAGCACTGACAAAAAGAGCTCCTTGAAACGTGGCATCATCCGTACAATGACGTATGGTGGTGGCAGCATCATGCTGTGGGGATGTTTTTCAGCAGCAGGGACAGGGAGACTAGTCAGGATGAAGGGAAATATGAACGGAGCAAAGTACAGAGAGATCCTTGATGAAAACCTGCTCCAGGGCGCTCAGGACCTCAGGTTCACATTCCAACAGGACAACAACCTTAAGCACACAGCCAAAACAACCAGTTAACTAGGCCAAAGAACCCTAGACAACAATATTGGCAGGCTAGTTAATTGGTTTCGTAACGCAATGGATAACTATACTTGTTACCATACAACTACCATGTTATAACCACTATTTTTTATCTGTAAAGCGCTACCATTATGATTGCAGTTAATAAAATAAAATCCTGTTTCAGTCTACAGAAATATATAGAGACAACTTGCTAACATGTGGATTACCACATTAGCTATCATCTTTTTTTTTCAATTTAAAGTTTTATTAAGTTTTCAAGTTTTTCAATCAACCAACAAAACACATTCCACATTCAGAGATGTGACAGACTTAAAAAAAAAAAAAAAAACGAACAATAATAATAAAAATGAAAAGAATACAATAAAAAATCATTATTAAAAAATAAAAATACAAATATATATATATAAAAACTTACAGCAGCACTATCAAGGTTCTTATCACTATCACTATCAAGGTCTATCAAACTTGGGCTGTCTCTTGCGGAAGTCATAAGTGAGCTTTTCAAGAGGGAGAAAGTCAACAATCTGGTCAATCCACATTTTACATGTAGGAGAAGTATTAGAGGCCCACAATAGAATAATACATTTCTTAGCAAAGTATGTAATAGTCATAAACACATTTTCTGTCAGGATCAAGAACAAAGTCCTGCTGGACATTAAGATGGATAGATACACTGGGTCATATCAAACTGTACATCTAGTATTTCCTGTGCAGCAGTATGTATAGATTACCAAAATCTGTCAATCTTTCCACAGCTCCAAAATACATGCATATAGGTTCCACTTTCAGATGTACATATTTTACAGTTACGAGAAATGTCTGTTTTCATTCTATGGCGTCTCATTGGAGTGTAATAAAATTTGTACAAACATTTGGAATTAGATTATTTCATTTTTACATTAGTAGAGGAGCAGTATACCCTGTCGCAAAACTCCACCCATAACTCATCACTGATAGTCAGACCAAGGTCCTTTTCCCAGATTATTTTCAAAGGAGTAAAGGAGGAGCCTCCTTTCTCAGAAAGGAGTCTATAGATATAGGAGATTTTGCCTGATGGATTGTGCTGTAGCAAGAAGTGTTTCAACTTTATTCAGCTGAGCTCTAAACCTCCTCTTGGAAGTAAATGAGGAAATGACATGTCTAATTTGAAGATATACACAAAAAAAGGGATCTTGGCTCATTGAATTCACTGCAGAGCTATTGAAAGGATTTCAGTGTAGTGGTTTTCTGATGAAATAGGTCTGAAAAGGTCCTGATTCCTAGAGTATGCCAAAGATTAAAGTTGGCATCAATCAGGGCTTTTGGCAAGTCTGGGTTGCATACTATAGGCGAGTGTGAACATATTTGGGAGGAAATGCCCAGGTATTTCTTACAGTCCCTCTGCACTAGTAGGGTGCTGTAAATCACAAAGGTTTTGGCTATGTTGCCCACTTCACTAAAGTTATTCATGAATATAATTGAGTTTAGGCGCAATGAACCACAGGATTGGGCTTCTATCTGAATCCATGTTGACTCTTGTCTGTTTGTGATCCATGTTAGCATGTTGCGGATTTGGACAGACCAGTAGTACAATTGAAGGTAAACCACCATCTCTAAACGTCACCTGTGTCCCTTTCACAGTTTGTTTTGAGATTAAAACTTCTACAAGACATGTTTTCACCTGAGAATTAAGCATACATATCCAACTTAGTTCTAATAGACTGTAACCATACAAGTACACACTAAATGGAAACTAAGGCTGTTTCAAACTATGCTGTGGAAGAGGGAAAGAGCTATTTTCTTGGAAGTGTTGTGATGATAGGTCATGCACTGAAGTTTGACCCTGAACTCTAGTTTCTAAAAGTGTCTGTGTGTCAATTAAAATGAGCATGAGAGCGAGAACAAAAAGTTTGAAAAGTGTGGTTGTGAGCTGACAGGTACACATTGTTCCTGGAAAGCTGTATCAGGATGACTAATGCATTAACACCACTCTAACCACAATGCCTCAGCTCTCTTCAGTCGTATTTTCACTGTGACGCGACTGTCTAACTGAGAAAAAAAGTTATCTGTTGTTCCTTTAGCTAACTACCCTCTTCTGAGAACACTTGACTCTTCAAATACGTTGGCCACATGAGCGGAATTCATGCATAAGCTTTTGACCTTTCAAAACATTGAAAACACTTGCACAAGTATATATATATTATTTTTTTAACCAAAAGTGAGGCACTCTAGAATAGCAAAACAACCTAGGAAATATTCTGAGATTTAATATATTTTGTACTAATGAGTAATATGCAGATGTTTCATTTTTTTTTAATGAAATATGACCCTAATTTCTAAGACACATTAAAATGGTGCTTCAGCACTTTTAATATTTTATTGGCTTTCATAGAACCAAAGCACAACACAAAATGGGAAATGTAACAACACTAGTAAGACAAGTAGGGGGACAGAAAATCACCAAAGCAGTATAGATGGCTTTGAAAGAGATCATTGACAGTCCAAGGTCTCTCACTGCAAGCTGGGTTAGTGAGGGAACTTTCCTGTAATAAAAAAAATTCATAACAAACTGAACTATATTTATTACATAAAGTAATCAGACCCTTTAGGAACTCTGGAGCTCTGTCAGAGTGACCATTGGGTTCTTGGTCACCTCCCTGATTGAGGCCCTTCTCCCCCGATTGCTCAATTTGGCTGGGCGGCCAGCTCTAGGAAGAGTCATGGTCAGGGAGGTGACAATTCCTTCAACCTCATGGTTTGGTTTTTGCTCTGACATGCACTGTCAACTGTGGGACCTTATAAAGACACGTGTGTGTCTTTCCAAATCATGTCCAATCAATTGAATTTACCACAGGTAGACTCCAATCAAGTTGTAGAAACATCTCAAGTATGATCAATGGAAACAGGATGCACCTGGACTCAATTGAGTCTCATAGCAAAAGGTCTGAATATTTATGTAATTAAGGTATTTATGTTTTACATGTTTTATTTTTAATACATTTGCAAACATTTCTAAAAACTTGTTTCACTTTGTCATTATGGGGTAGATTGATGAGAGAAAAAAGTATTTAATCCAAATTAGACAGGCTGTAACGTAACAAAAAAAGTAAAGGGGTCTGAATACTTTCCGAATGCACTGTATACGCACGTGCAACCTAGCAATTCCGCAGTAAATATCTAGTGCTGCATGCAGAGTTCCATAAATGCTAGCCTGCACAACTGAACAAAAATATAAACGCAACATGAAACAATTTCAAAGATTTTACTGAGTTACAGTTCATAAAGATTTTTTCAAATTTTTTTATAAATTCATTACGCCCTAACCTATGGATTTCACATTACCGCGAATACAGATATGAATTGGTTGGCCACAGATACCTTTAAAAAAAAAGGGCCTCACAATGGTCCTCAGGATCTCGTCACGGTATCTCTGAGCATTCAAATTGCCATCGATAAAATGCAATTGTGTTCGTTGTCCGTAGCTTATGCTTGCCCATACCATAACCCCACCGCCACCATGGGGCACTCTCTTCACAACGTTGACATCAGAAAACCACTCGTACACACAACGCCATACACATGGTCTCCGTGTGAGGCCGGTTGGACGTATTGTCAAATTCTCTAAAATTATGTTAGAGGCGGCTTATGTTAGAGAAATGAACATTAAAGTCTCTGCCAACAGCTCTGTTGGACATTCCTGCAGTCAGCATGCGAACTGCACGTTCCCTCAATTTTTGACATCTGTGGCATTGTGTTGTGACAAAACTGCACATTTTAGAGTGGCCTTTTATTGTCCCCAGCACAAGGTGCACAGAACAAACAGAACAAACATACATACAGTACCAGTCAAAAGTTCAAGGGTTTTTCTTTATTTTCACTTTTTTCTACATCAAATCAAATTGTATTTGTCATATACACATGGTTAGCAGATGTTAATGCGAGTGTAGCGAAATGCTACACTCACATTAACATCTTGTAGAATTATAGTGAAGACTTCATAACTATGAAATAACACATATGGAATAATGTAGTAACCAAAAAAGTGTTAAACAAATCTAAATTTGAGATTTTTCAAAGTGCCTTGATGACAGCTTTGCACACTCTTGACATTCCCTCAACCAGCTTCATGAGGTAGTCACCTGGAATGCATTTCAATTAACAGGTGTGTCTTGTTAAAAGTTAATTTGTGGTATTTCTTTCCTTCTTAATGTGTTTGAGCCAATCAGTTGTGTTGTGACAAGGTAGGGTTGTTATACAGAAGATGGTATTTTACCAAATAGGGCTAAGGTCATATTATGGCAAGAACAGCTCTAATAAGCAAAGAGAAAAAACTTTAAGACATCATTACTTTAAGACATGGTCAGTCAGTGGAAATGTTCAATTGCAGTTTTAAAAACCATCAAGCGCTATGATGAACCTGGCTCTCACAAGGACTGCCACAGGAAAGGAAGACCCAGAGTTACCTCTGCTGCAGAGGATAAGTTCATTTGAGTTAACAGCCTCAAAAATTGCATCACAAATAAATGCTTCACAGAGTTCAAGTAACAGACCCATCTCAACATCAATTGTTCAGCGGAGACTGTTCAGAGGTGAATCAGGCCTTCATGGTCATCGAATTGCTGCAAATAAACCATACATAAAGGACACCAATAATAAGAAAAGACTTGCTTGGGCCAAGAAACACGAGCAATGGACATTAGACCAGTGGAAATCTGTCTTTTGGTCTGATGAGTCCAAATTTGACATTTTTGGTTCCAACCACTGTCTTTGTGAGGCGCAGAGTAGGGGAACGGATGATCTCCGCATGTGTGGTTCCCACTGTGAAGCATGGAGTAGGAGGTGTAATGGTGTGGGGGTGCTTTGCTGGTGACACTGTCTTTGATTTATTTAGAGTTCAAGGCACACTTAACTAGCATGGCTACCACAACATTCTGCAGCGATACGCCATCCCATCTGGCTTACGCTTAGTGGGTCTATCATTTGTTTTTCAACAGGACAATAACCCAACACACCTACAGGCTGTATAAGGGCTATTTGATCAAGAAGGAGAGAGATGGAGTGTTTGATCAGATGACCTGGCCTCCACAATCACCCGACCTCAACCCAATTGAGATGGTTTGGGATGAGATGGACCGCAGAGTGAAGGAAAAACAGCCAACAAGTGCTCAGCATATGTGGTAACTCCTTCAAGATTGTTGGAAAAGCATTCCTGGTGAAGCTGGTTGAGAGAATGCCATAAGCGTGCAAAACTGTCATCATGGCGAAGGGTGGCTACTTTGAAGAATCTAAAATCTATTTAGATTTGTTTAACACTTTTTTGGTTACTACACGATTCCTTGTGTGTTATTTCATAGTTTTGATGTCTTCAGTATTATTTTACAATGTAGAACATATATATATATTTTTTTAAACCCTTGAATGAGTAGGTGTCCAAACTTTTGACTGGTACTGTACGTGCTGTTACCAGATCCACTAAACAAAATCAGACAACAATTATCCGTTTGCTCTGGTGGTGTTAGTTACATTTGGCTAGCACAGCAAATAACCACAAGAGGTACTGTGAAGGTAGAGAAAGATACATTGACCTTGTTTGCCAGCTAGATAGATGAATCTCTGACAACAGCCAACAATATAACTAAACTAAATGTAGCTAACATATGAGTCCAATGTTTGATGGCCACATTGTTCATATCAAAAATTAGTGGGGTTATTTCTGCCGCTAGCTATCAATCCCTCTCTCCCCCCTCACCAATCTCTCCTAGCTCTTCATCTGCTTTCTCCAAAACGCAAGTATATTTTACCAGGTGTATTGTCAATTTAGTTTCAAATAAGAAACATACTGTAGTATTAATGAACTAGCTATTGGCATGTATTTCCAACCTCACGTTACAAGAACTAGCTAGAAGTTTGTTTCCATGTAGTAAAACTAGATTATAATACAAAAATGCTAGCGCTGGCACCTTGTGGTGATAATGTTGAACTGCATATAATTACACCAGGATGACACAGAAAATGAAGCGAACGAATTGCAACTTAATTTCAAGCAACATACATTTTTAAATAAAATCAAATAAATGTTAAAATATTCCTTTCTGCACACCCTCATGATAGTGGTATTTGGTAATGATCTCGCTCTCCTGTGCATGTCATCCTTAAAGCCTACCTTCATTAGCAGGGTTTGCACTAATCCATTTCATGACGGCATGTACAGTAGCTGTAAAAGTCAAATTTGGTATCCTTAAAAATGGTCAACTTCATTAATTGTCTAATGAAAAAAAGTGTCAGCTTTTGGTTTTCTTTCAAATTATTAGAAAAATTATTCCCACTCACAAATTCAGATCGAGGAGTGCTTTTCCTATTTCAAATAGTATAATTTCAAATGGAGAAAACATCTGAACAGATTGTAAACAATGTGTGAGGATTTGCTAATCTCGTTTCAGTATAGAAATGACATGCCACATGTACAAGTGCATTGGACATTCCCACAAGGCCAATACTAATCCCAACATATGTCTGTATTGGGAATGCATGCCAAATAATCTCATATCCATTGTAAACAATGGAACCAAGAGGGTACAGCATGGATAGTGGAGGCAAGAGAAAAATACCCTGGTGGCCGATTTACAGTTTTGACTTAAATTTGCTTGGAAATCTATAGTAAGACTTGAAAATGATTGTCTAGCAATGATCAACAACCAATTTGACAGCTCTTGAGGAATTTAGAAAATAATAATGTGCAAATATTGTATAATTCCGGTGTGCAAAGTGCTAAGAGAATTACCCAGAAAGACTCACGTCTGTATCGCTGCCAAATGTGATTCTGACATGTATTGACTCGTGGGTGTGAATACTGTAAAAGAGATTTCTGTATTTAATTTTCTATAATTTTGCAAAAATGTCTAAACATGTTTTCACTTTGTCATTATGCTGTATTGTGTAGCTTGGGTGAGACTTATTTTTAAAATATTTTTTATACATTTTGAATTAAGGCTGTAACAACAAAATGTGGAATAAGTCAGAGTATGAATACTTTCTGAAGGCACTGTATATTCATACAGTTTCTTGACTGTCCAGTTAGTAAATATTTTTTGCAAATTGACATCAAGGAAATATATAACCAATTTTCACTGTGGCCCTCTGCACCTCGTTGAAGACCACATTTTGTGTTGTGGAAAACAGTTATATAGACAGCTCTGGAACGTGACTAATTTCATTAAGACAAAATGGCTTAATTAGCATCTTCCCTCTGACGCCCCAGTATGCATGGTGACATTTGAGTAACTGTGGGGGACAGAGTTGAGTTGTGTGGAAAGAGCCTGTCAACAGGAAGGAGGTGTGTGCCTATCTACGTGTGGTGAGACTGGGAACACAACCTCTGCAGCCTTACTCAGACGCTCACTGCTGACAGTACGAAAGATGCATGCAACTCAATATTAGGAAGGTGTTCCTATTACATTCCACTCCTGTCTCGACTTTTAAGTCTTTACTGAAGACTCATCTCTTCAATAGGTCCTATGATTGAGTGTAGTCTGGCCCAGGGGTGCGAAGGTGAACGACAAGGCACTGGAGTGACAAACCTCCCTGGCTGTCTGTGCCTGGCCGGCTACCCTCTCTCCACTGCGATTATCTGCCTCTAACCCTATTACAGAGGCTGGCTCACTAGTTCTCTCCCACTAGTTCTCTCCCTAGGAGGGGTGGGTCACGTCGTGTCAGGCTTTTTTTTGCTAAACTTGATATGAGTGGGTTGAGTCACTGACGTGGTCTTCCTGTCCGGTTTTGCGCCCCCTCGAGCTCGTGCAGTCGGGGAGGTCTTCGTGGGCTATACTCAGCCTTCGCTCAGGGTAGTAAGTTGGTGGTCTGTTGACATCCCTCTAGTGGTGTGGGGCTATGCTTTGGCAAAGTGGGCGTGGTTTATATCCTACCTGGTTAACCCTGTACGGGGGGAATCGTCAGACGGGGCCCACAGTGTCCCCCGCTACCCCCCTGTCTCATTCTCCAGTATCTATACTGCAATAGTCTATGTGCCGGTGGCTAGGGTCATTCTGTCCTATCTGGTGTAATTCTCTTGTCTTATCTGGTGTCCTGTGTGAACTTTAGTATGCTCCCTCTAATTCTCCCATCTCTCCCCTCCCGGAGGACCTGAGCCCTAGGACCATGCCTCAGGACTACCTGGCCTGACGACTCCTGGCTGTTTTTGACCCTCTCCCTCCCTCTCCTGCTCTAATGCACCTGCTGTCTCAACCTCTGAATGCTCGACTATGAAAAGCCAACTGACATTTATTCCTGAGGTGCTGACCTGTTGCACCCTCTACAACCACTGGGATTATTATTTGACCCTTCTGGTCATCTATGAACGTCTGAAGATCTTGAAGAATGATCTGGCCTTAATGGCCATGTACTCTTATAATCTCCACCCGGTACAGCCAGAAGAGGACTGGCCACCACTCAGAGCCGGGTTCCTCTCTAGGTTTCTTCCTAGGTTCCTGCCTTTCTAGGGAGTTTTTCCTAGCCACTGTGCTTCTACATCAGCATTGCTTGTTATTTTAGGTTTTAGGCTGGGTTTCAGTATAAGCACTTTGACATCTGCTGAAAAGGCTCTATAAATACATTTGATTGCCGAAAGGCAGTCTCTTTGGCAAATCAATCTTCAAATATGAACATTCTATTATTGAGCTCAAAGAGATCAGAGGATTTGATCCTGATTGATAAACCTCACAGCTATCAGCCAATCACAATGTTTTATGCAAATTAGACTTGTGGGAAAATTGTATAACTTAATTCATACATTTGATTGCCTAATGTTAGAATGTTTCCATTATGACGTAATACATTTAATTGTAAACATAAACATTGGGTGCGGGAAGAACAGAGGATTCCCGTTTATTGAATGTTTTACCACCAGCCAATGTGATCACAGCAGAGAAGCTCTGGCCGTACAAACTCCCCCCACTACCCCCAGTTCATTGTGAAAACTGTAGTCTATTTCGTACCCAGCAAGCAAAAGCAAGATGCTACTACTGAATTTAGGCAACCACAATCTGTGTTATGCAAGCCAGAGACCAACAAAAAATACTTTGGTCTGATGCATGTTTTGTGCAAATTAATTGAAGTTGAACATCACCAAATGCGTCAGTTTAATTACGTGCAATAAAAAAGCGCAGTGCCTAGGCCTATTTAATGAAACCCTGGCTGACGACGTAGGCAACAAATCTCAAGGCAGTGAATCCCCGATTTCCCCACTTTGCTCCTTTTTTTAAATGGCAAGTTCACTTTCTCATCCATAAATTCATATCAAGTGCAAATACGCTGTCCAACAGCTAGGAGGCACGGTTATTATAGTAAACTGAAGTTAAATAAAATAATTAACAAACCCGTTTGAAAAACTAAAACTATACTGAAACAAACAAAAAAAAAACATCACGAATTCTGTTCAGTTTTAATCGAATGTTTTTTTTTTTGGGGGGGGGGGGGGGGTAAATGGCGGGTAACTGCAGCCAGGTGATGGCGATGTTTCAAATAGGCCTAGCTTGTGCATCACTATCACTAGATCTCACTAGCTAACATGGGCGGTAGCTAACTTAATTATTCTTACATGTACTACCAAAGTTCAAGTTGAATTGGCGTGAAGATGGGCAAAGAGTTTCCTTGCGCCATATTGTTGGACCAGTTTCGGCACTATTCCTTTTAATTCCAAATCACATTGAATTTTACTTTATCATTTAAACCAAACCTATGACCTGACCCATCACCTTATGTATTACTGCCCCCATTTACAAGAAGTGGCATCCCAAAAAACACAACAAAAATAAACTATTTAACACAAACTGAAACTAATTCACATAAAAAGGAAATAGAAATGCTTATACAACAAACTAGTAAATTATGTCCGTAAACGAATTGAAATTAATAGAAATACAACAAATATAAAACCACAATTATAATAACCTTGCTAGGAGGGATGTAGATTGCTAAAATAATGATTATGATCACATGTACTCAATTTAAGTATTATGCCTAAGGGGACACCTATACATTTGGCAGCCAAGCACGAATGATTGGTGTAGCCTTTTATCGTCTAAACATGAAATATCTTCATGCCGAGAATGAAAAACCACGTCATAGACTCAATTGAATTTTAAAATATATATATATATATAGTTACAGGGGGGGGTTTGGAAAAACGAATCCTAGGCAAATCATCCTCTGGAATAAGGCACATGCTGGGATAATAATGACATAACCAACTTCTTTAGTAGTACTATAGCTGTCTCATCTCCCCCTTAATTTTTCTTGCTACATTATTTTATAGGACAAATATAACATTTCCTAAAGTAGCCTGTCTGGACGCCATCTCAAAGAGGAAGGACAAATAATACAACTGAAATGAGCATATCAAAATTGTCAATTGTAAGCAAGTCATGATGATCAGTATGTGTGTGAAGAATGATGAAGCAGCTCGATTTAAATATTGTAAGCTAACATTTTCCATTTTTAATTATTTCTCTCGTTAAGGAGTCCTCTAGCCACTTTGAACAGCATGATCTTGGATTGACACTGCATTCCCACAAGGGAATGACCGCAACAGGTCTTAACAGTATTGTTAATTGTCGTTCTTAAAATTCTAATTCTTTTAACAGATTTTTTTAGGAGGAGTGGAAGTGAACCCTGGAAACCTAAAGATCTCTGTGTGTTCTAACAAAATCATTAAGAGGTAAAGGAGGGCTTGGCATGCCCCCATTCTCATTGAAGGGGCTGTAGTGGAGCAGGTTGAGTGCTTCAAATTCCTTGGTGTCCACATCAACAACAAACTGTCATGGCCCAAACACACCAAGACAGTCGTGAAGAGGGCACGACAATGCTTATTCCCCCTCAGGAGAATGAAAAGACTTGGCATGTGTCCCCAGATCCTCAAAAAGTTCTACAGCTGCACCGTCGAGGGCATCCTGACTGATAGCATCACCGGCTGGTATTGCAACATCTCGGCCTCCGACCGCAAGGCACCACAGAGGGTAGTGAGTACGGCCCAGTATATCAATGGGGCCAAGCTTCCTGCCATCCAGGACCCCTATACCAGGTGTTGTCAGAGGAAGGCCTTAAAAATTGCCAAAGACTCCAGCTAACCAAGTCATCGACTGTTCTCTCTGCTACCACACAAGTGGTACCGGAGTGCCAAGTCTAGGCCCAAAAGGCTTCTTAACAGCTTCTGCCCCAAGCCAAAAGACTCCTGAACAGCTAACCAAATTGCTACTCTGTTTATTATTGATGCATAGTCACTTTACCTACATGTACATATTACCTCAGTTGCCTCTTTGATTTAACTGGCTACTTGGGCTTTGTCTCACTTTTTCTTTCCTTGATTACTCACATCCTATCTCCTCACCTGTATTGTATCACAACTTTGTTGGAGCAGAAGGTACAAGGTTCCTCCCCACTGACCTTCTCCAATGGGTTTTGAGAAGGAGGCGATGAGAGGAATCGAGGAAGGATTTATTGAGGAAGAGTCTAGCACTCACCTGTCAACTAGCTCACGTGCTACAAACTCGCCTCTACTACACTCACTGACCACCACCTCCTCCGCATCAACCTTAACAGCCAGCAGAGCACACTGTGTGAACTGAGTTAATCTAGCACCCACAGAACACATTTTGTGGGTATTTCTTTCTGCTACATTGACTCTGATCATACAGCTGATTTATACTGTCGTAGCCATAGGAGGAAGTGAAAGGGGTGTGACTGTAGCAGGGGTGAATTCTAGTAGCCACTGTGATGTGATGTCCCCTCTGAGACTAAGTAGTGTCTGTCTATCATAAATGTATGATAGACCATCCCGGTCAGCCATACAGGTATGGAACTCACACATTACATGGCTACTTTGCAGCCCATGTAAAAGGGACCCTTCACTGTGGTCAACATTCAATATCTTCTTGGTAAGCAACTAGTCTAGATTTGGCCTTGCGTTTTAGATTGTCCTGCTGAAAGGTAAATTCTTCTCCCAGTATTTGGTGGAAAGCAGACCAGGTTTTTAGCTCTGTTCCATTTATTTTTTATCCAGAAACTCCCCAGTTCTTAACAATTGCATGCATACCCATAACATGATGCAGCCACCACTATGCTTGAAAATATGGCGAGTGGCATGTTTTGCAATATTCTTATTCTGTACAGGCTTCCTTCTTACGCTGTAATTTAGGTTAGTCTTGTGGAGTAACTACAATGTTGTTGATCCATCCTCAGTTCTCCTATGACATCCATTTTTACTCATGTACCAATAAGTGCCCTTATTTGCGAGGCATTGGAAAACCTCCATGTTCTTTGTGGTTGAATCTGTGTTTGAAATTCACTGCTCGACTGAGGGACCTCACAGATAATTATATGCGTGTGGTACAGAAATTAGGTAGTCATTCAAAATCATATTAAAACACTATTATTGCACACAGAGTGAGTCCGTGTGACTTGTTAAGCACATTTTACTCCTGAACTTATTTAGGCTTGCCATAACAATGGGGATGAATACTTATTGGCTCAAGACGTCAGCTTTTCATTTGGATTTAATTTGTAAAAAAAATCAAAAAACATAATTACGCTGGCCTACACACAATATGGGTTATTGTGTATAGGCCAGTGACAAAATAAATCTCAATTTAATTCATTTTTAATTCAGGCGTACAACATTTGGAAAAAGTCAAGGGGTGTGAATACTTTCTGAAGGAACTGTAGGTCCATTATAATTTCTACACAGTTTCGATTTGGTTTTAGTAATTTTAAAGTATATTGAGTTCGCCCCCCCCCCCTAAAAATTCACAGGCTGTATGTTTGACACCCCTGCTCTATAGCTTTTTAAGCAGTTGATGTTAGATTTCAATCAAAATAACTGAATTCATCTTGATTTAGCTTAATGATTCCCATCTCATCTATCCATGGTCAATGCCTAATCATTCTTACCTCTTGAATAAAAGTCTGAGAACAAAAATTGAAAAGTCAATTAAAACAATTTAATAAACATACACTTAAAAGAATCAGATTAATCAACTTTTGCATTTGTTACACATCTGGCCATGACAGACGCTGTCAATTTAGGTCTAAAGGGCCTGTGTAACCAACTGTGTTATTTATTGAACCTCTGAAAGTGCAATGACGTATAGTTGTCCATTCACAAGGCCTGGCAAAATGAGCAGAAGAACAGTGTTCATTTCGGCAACACTAAAGTAAGTTGCCCAGCCCCAGTGGTCTCTCAATGGAAAAATATAATTCAAAGTGTTTTTTAATCTAGGAATGCGTTTAATCTAGGTCCTGGAAACCGGCTTCTTTAACAGGGCCCTTGCATTTTACATAGTCTAATCCACTGCATTACACTAACTAGCACAGTGTAATGAAAATGTGGATACAGCTCTGGTGAACCAAGCGATGCCTGAACTCAGGGCGCTCCAAATGAAGCACAGTGACTAACTTGCTATTTCATTGAACTCCCGCTCATTAAATACCTCGCAATGTAACTGTCCAAAAAAAACTCCCCACAACGTAGTCTGAAGTTTTTTGTAATTTGTCTTTCTGGCATGGCGAGCAGCAAAGCATTACAATATTATTGGTTAGCAGAACAGAGTTAGCCTTTAGCAGCTAGCCAACTGAGTTGGCCTTCAGTGGCTAGCTAACTTGTGCTCTTCTCTGAGGTCTCCATGCGAGATTCCTTCAGCGGTCTGCTGCGGGGTGAGGTGGCGGCGTCGCCATCTCCCTTTTCCTGGTCGGGGGTGGATAGGTGCTCCAGCTCGTAGCGACCGTTCAGGTCCCCTGGTCGGACATGGTCGGAGGTCTTCTTGTGCTCCCGGATCTGGGCCAGCTGGTGGCCGGCATACTCGGGCTTGGCGGTGAGGGGCCCCAACGGGACCTCCATGCCCAGGATATCGACGACCATGTAGGGCCGCAGCCAGCCCACCAGAGGGGTGCTGCCGGGGGTGTAGTGGGTCTGCCGGTGGTAAAACAGAAGTCCGTCCACCTGAGGACACACAGAATCCACTCAGTTTGGGCTTGTTACAACTGCCTCATCATGCCCCCAGAGAGCAGTCTCACTTTTAACCTCAATGGTGGTGGGCTGAGCAGCAAAACAGACTCTAGACAAGTCAATGAGGTTGAGAGAGGTTCTATTGGGAGCTATAAGTTGAGAGATGGCGCATTGAACCGGGAAACCCAGACTAGCAATGTGTGTTCATTCTATGAAGTAGACTTCATTCTTTCCCAAGAGTGTCGAGAAGCAAACAGAGGAGATTCACTCTACTGAAGAAACAGACTGTTCTGCCCCTTTTACAGACTACAAGTAGAATCACAGATGTACTATAGGACTAAATAGCTGCATTTGAAGTAGTATGCAGTTGTAGTTGTTCTTACATTGAAGTTGTACTCTGTTGCAAGTGCTTGCTGAATGGCTTCCGTTGAGCAGGCAGTGCTTTGAAGACTCACAAACTTGAACTATGGAGAAAAAAAAACAGCAACAACCATATTGTCAGACAGCACACAGGCCACAGTTAATTGATCATCTAATGACAATATGACTATCTTTCCACAATCTCACAAGTACACTTTTTTTCAGTTTAATACACCAAAAGAAACTGCATGTGTTGGCGGTCATGGTCAAATCAAAATAAACATGGAAAAGGAGGTGACATCTTTGGTCCTTTTTTTATTTATACTTTTTTTGTGTGCCTCTAATCATCCTCATTTGGACTAAATTGAAAAGGTCTATATACACAATATATTTATTATTGTGTATTGCTCTTACAGGGTTCCTCTTGGCAATGTCAGCCATGCCATCCGTCTCCTGGACTTTCGACTGGAGCCAGTAGAACCGGAACTCTGTCTGTTGATGGAAAAACAAACACCATCAACAAAGCTATCACTAAAATCCCCAAATGACTGATGAATTGGCAAAAAGAGCACATCTGTATCCCAGACACTAGTACTACAGCACTGTAATTCAACTGGAACTTCAATGCTCTGCTAATCAATCTGTGTGTGCTTACTGGACAGTCGTACACTGGATGGCCCCTCCAACACATGACATCCAGGATGAAGTAGGTCCGCTCCACCTCACTGTAGATACAGTCCAGGATGGTGTAATCTGCACACAGACCGAACATTAGCACTACCATGTGTGGTCATATATTTTTTGCATGGATGCAGTTTGCAAGGACAGTGGTAGAATAGATGGGATGGTTCTTTTTTGGGTTCCATTTTGATTCCTAGCCCCTCCTAGCTCCAAACCCTCTGGGTGTTCACAGATCTGAAAGTATTGGATAGGTTAAGTAATAATGGTGGATGCTCTGCTTTGCCCATTGGTCTAATTGGAGCCATCACTATATTGATAAAATAAGATAGTACTTTAATAATCTTCAAAAGGGAAAATTTGATTGCACCAGCCAATACGTACAAAACCAAACCCCCACCCAGTCCAGTTAAATCTGTGAACCCTGACGGGGTGGAGGAACTGGAAGCTACAGATTGAAATGGGATCAGGCCCACGTACCTTTTCCCATTGCTGAGTTGTGTCTGTTCCCTCCAGGCAACAGAGAAGGGAAGCGGTTCACACAGTAGCCACTTTTGGTGTATGCTGCAGTGGACCCCTTCAAAATGGTGGGAAACAGAGACGTGAGAACTTTTTCATTGTTATTTCAGTCAAATCAAACTAGACTAGCAATGTGTGTTCATTCTATGAAGTACACTTCATTCTTTCCCAAGAGTGTCGAGAAGCAAACAGAGGAGATTCACTCTACTGAAGAATCAGACTGTTCTGACCCTTTTACAGACTACAAGTAGAATCACAGATGTACTATAGGACTAAATAGCTGCATTTGAAGTAGTATGCAGGCTCTGGAGAGCCCTGCTGTTGCGGGTGGTGTAATTGTCGTACTAGACAGTGATACAGCCCAACAGGATGCTTTCAATTGTGCATCTGTAAACATTTGTGAGGGTTTTAGGTACCAAGCCAAATTTCTTCAGCCTGCTGAGTTTGAAGAGACACTGCTGCACATTCTTCAAACTTTGTGTGTGAACCATTTCAGTTTGTCAGTGATGTGTATGCCGAGGAACTTGAAGCTTTCCACATTCACTGCAGTCCCATCTATATGTGGATTGGGGGGTGCTCCCTCTGCTGTTTCCTGAAGTCAACGATCAGCTCCTTTGTTTTGTTGACGTTGGGTGAGGTTATTTTCCTGGCACCACACTCCCAGGGGGCCCTCACCTCCTCCCTGTAGGCTGTCTCGTCATTGTTGGTGATCAGGCCTACTACTGTTGTGTTGGAGGCGTGTGTGGCCACGCAGTCATGAGTGAGAAGGGTGTAAAGGAGGGGGCTGAGCACGCATCCTTGTGGGGCCCCAGCATTGAGGATCAGCGAAGTGGAGGTGTTGTTTCCTACCTTCACCACCTGGGGGCGGCCCGTCAGGAAGTCCAGGACCCAGTCACACATGGCAGTGTTCAGACCTTTGGCCTCGAGCTTAATGATGAGCTTGGAGGGTACTATGGTGTTGAATGCTGAGCTATAGTCAATGAACAGCATTCTTACATACACTACCGTTCAAAAGTGTGGGGTCACTTAGAAATTTCCTTGTTTTTTTAAAAGAAGCGCACATTTTTTTGTCCATTACAATAACATCAAATTGATCAGAAATAGTGTAGACGCTACACTGTTAAATTTTGTAAATTACTATTGTAGCTGGAAACGGCAGATTTGTTATGGAATATCTACATAGGCGTACAGAGGCCCATTATCAGCAACCATTACTGCTGTGTTCCAATGCCACCCGTTAGATAAAATGCCGAACGGTTCCGTATTTCACCGAAACAAACGTTTTGTTTTCGAAATGATAGTTTCCGGATTCGATCATATTAATGACCAAAGGCTCGTATTTCTGTGTGTTATTATGTTAAAATTAAGTCTGATTTGATAGAGCAGTCTGACTGAGCAGCAGCAGGCCCGTAATCATTCATTCAAACAGCACTTTCCTGCATTTTGCCGGCAGCTCTTCGCAAGCACAGCGCTGTTTATGTAACCAATGTGAAATGGCTAGCTAGTTAGCTGGGTGTTTGCCAATACTGTTTCAAACTTCACTCGCTTTTAGATTTGGAGTAGTTATTCCCTTTGCGCTGCAAGGGCCGCGGCTTTTGTGGAGCGATGGGTAACGATGCTTCGAGTGTGGCTGTTGTCGATGTGTTCCTGGTTCGAGCCCAGGTAGGGGCGAGGAGAGGGACGGAAGCTATACTGTTACACTGGCAATACTATAGTGCCTATAAGAACATCCAATAGTCAAAGGTATATGAAATACAAATGGTATAGAGAGAAATAGTCCTAGAAATACTATATTAACTACAACCTAAAATCTCTTATCATGGAATATTGAAGTCTCATGTTAAAAGGAACCACCAACTTTCATATGTTCTCATGTTCTGAGCAAGGAACTTAAATGTTAGCTTTCTTACATGGCACATATTACTTTCTTCTCCAACACTTTGTTTTTGCATTATTTAAACCAAATTGAACATGTTTCATTATTTATTTAAGGCTAAATTTATTTTATTGATGTTTTATATTAAGTTAAAGTGTTAATTCAGTATTGCTCTAATTGTCATTATTACAAAAAAATATCTAAAAAAATATTCCGATTAATCGGTATTGGCTTTTTTGGTCCTCCAATAAAATCGGTATCGGCGTTGAAAAATCATAACCGGTCGACCTCTAGTACACACACTATATATTCCGGTCTGACATTGCTCATACAACTATAAAAAAATATATCCAAATACATCAGGATAATATGTGTATTGTTTATTTTATTTTCTTGCTAGGTTCTACTGCACTTTTGGGAACTAGAAACACATTGCAGGCATCTGCAATAACGTGCAAATCTGTGTGACCAACAAACTTCGATTTTTATTTATTTCCGATGCAAGGCGATTTGTAAATCAGGCAGTCTCGACTTGCCTTCACACATGCCCATTGACGCATGCTTTTCTTTGACTTTTTAAAGTAAAACAAAGCTGCTATAGACCACTAAGTGTTAACAGTCAGTACCTGGATAACATATGTGAAATGCTTGATAATGTATGTGATATCAACAGAGGTATATTTTTTGGGTGATTTAAATATTGACTGGCTTGCATCAGGCTGCCCACTCAAGAGAAAGCTTCAAACTGTAACTAGTGTTTGCAACCGGGTTCAGGTTATCAAATCAGGGTAGTTAAAAATAGCACAGGAATAAAATCATCAACATGTATTGATCACATCTTTACTAATGCTACAGAAATGTATTTGAAAGCAGTATCCAAATCCATCGAAATGTAGTGATCACAATATAGTAGCCATATCTAGGAAAACAAAAGTTCCAAAGGCTGGGCCTAATATAGTCTATAAGAGGAAATACAAGAGGTTTTGTAGTGCCCGGATTAGCGTCCGGATTAGTGTCCTGCTCCTTTTAAAGCGGCAGCTCTAGCCTTTAGCTCGGTGCGGATGTTGCCTGTAATCCATGGCTTCAGGTTGGGATATACAGTGCCTTGCGAAAGTATTCGGCCCCCTTGAACTTTGCGACATTTTGCCACATTTCAGGCTTCAAACATAAAGATATAAAACTGTATTTTTTTTGTGAAGAATCAACAACAAGTGGGACACAATCATTAAGTGGAATGACATTTATTGGATATTTCACCTGTGTGTAATCAAGTGTCCGTATAAATGCACCTGCACTGTGATAGTCTCAGAGGTCCGTTAAAAGCGCAGAGAGCATCATGAAGAACAAGGAACACACCAGGCAGGTCCGAGACACTGTTGTGAACAAGTTTAAAGCCGGATTTGGATACAAAAAGATTTCCCAAGCTTTAAACATCCCAAGGAGCACTGTGCAAGCGATAATATTGAAATAGAAGGAGTATCAGGCCACTGCAAATCTACCAAGACCTGGCCGTCCCTCTAAACTTTCAGCTCATACAAGGAGAAGACTGATCAGAGATGCAGCCAAGAGGACCATGATCGCTCTGTATGAACTGCAGAGATTTACAGCTGAGGTGGGAGACTCTGTCCATAGGACAACAATCAGTCGTATATTGCACAAATCTGGCCTTTATGGAAGAGTGGCAAGAAGAACGCCATTTCTTAAAGATATCCATAAAAAGTGTCGGTTAAAGTTTGCCACAAGCCACCTGGGAGACACACCAAACATGTGGAAGAAGGTGCTCTGGTCAGAAGAAACCAAAATTGAACTTTTTGGCAACAATGCAAAACGTTATGTTTGGCGTAAAAGCAACACAGCTCATCACCCTGAACACACCATGCCCACTGTCAAACATGGTGGTGGCAGCATCATGGTTTGGGCCTGCTTTTCTTCAGCAGGGACAGGGAAGATGGTTAAAATTGATGGGAAGATGGAGCCAAATACAGGACCATTCTGGAAGAAAACCTGATGGAGTCTGCAAAAGACCTGAGACTGGGACGGAGATTTGTCTTCCAACAAGACAATGATCCAAAACATAAAGCAAAATCTACAATGGAATGGTTCAAAAATAAACATATCCAGGTGTTAGAATGGCCAAGTCAAAGTCCAGACCTGAATCCAATCGAGAATCTGTGGAAAGAACTGAAAACTGCTGTTCACAAATGCACTCCATCCAACCTCACTGAGCTCGAGCTGTTTTGCAAGGAGGAATAGGAAAAAATGTCAGTCTCTTGATGTGCAAAACTGATAGAGACATACCCCAAGCGACTTACAGCTGTAATCGCAGCAAAAGGTGGCGCTACAAAGTATTAACTTAAGGGGGCTGAATAATTTTGCACACCCAATTTTTCAGTTTTTGATTTGTTAAAAAAAGTTTGAAATATCCAATAAATGTCTTTCCACTTCATGATTGTGTCCCACTTGTTGTTGATTCTTCACAAAAAAATACAGTTTTATATCTTTATGTTTGAAGCCTGAAATGTGGCAAAAGGTCGCAAAGTTCAAGGGGGCCGAATACTTTCGCAAGGCACTGTATATGTAGTCACTGTGGGGACTACGTCGTCGATGCACTTATTGATAAAGCCGGTGACTGAGGTGGTACACTCCTCAATGCCATTGGATGAATCCCGGCACAACTGTCATGGTCAAAACATATTGATACAATAGTAGCTAAGATGGGGAGAAGTCTGTCCATAATTAAGCGCTGCACTGTCAAGGCAAGTCCTACAGTTTTGTGGCCCCTGGACTAATGTTTAGCTGTGTAGCTGTGTGGTCAGGTGCCACAAAGAGGGACTTAGGAAAATTACAATTGGTGCAGAACTTGGCAGCACGGCTGGCCCTTGCATGTACACAGAGAGCTAACAATAATATGCATGTCAATATCTCCTGGCTCAAAGTGGAGGAGAGACTGACTTCATCACTACTTTGTGAGAGGTACTTACATGTTGAATGCACCGAGCTGTCTGTTTGAACTACTGGCGCACAGCTCGGACACCCATCCATACTCCACAAGACATGCAACCAGAGGTCTCTTCACAGTCCAAGTCCAGAACAGACTATGGAGGCGCTCAGTACTACATAGAGCCATGACTACATTGAACTCTATTCAACAGCAAGTAACTCACGCAAACAGTCAAATTAGATTTCAAAAACATGGAACAGCAGTGACTGTGAAGCAACACAAACATAGGCACAGACACATGCATACAAACACACAATAACATACGCACTATACACATTCATTTTGTGTTGTAGATATGTGGTAGTAGAATACGGACCTTACGGAACACACTTAATATGTTGTGAAATCTGTTGTGAATGTACTGTAATGTTTTTTTAACAAGTGACGCAGCGGCCTAAGTCACTGCTTGGCAGTGCTAGAGGCTTCACTACAGACCCGGGTTTGATCCCGGGCTGTATCACAACCGGCCGTGATCGGCTGACCCATAGGGCGGCACACAATTGGCCCAGCGGCGTCCGGGTTAGGGGCAGGCTTTACTTGGCTAATCGCGCTCTAGCGAATCCTTGTGGCGGGCCGGGGTCCTGCAAGCTGACCTCGTCAGTTGACAGGCGTTTCCTCTGACACATTGGTGCAGCTGGATTCCGGGTTAAGGGGACAGGCGTTAATGAAGAGCGGGTTGGCAGGTCATGTTTTTGGAGGACACATAACTCGACCGAATAACTCGACCGATAATTCGATCGAAATTGGGGAGAAAATAAATAAATGTATAACTGCCTTAATTTTGCTGGACCCCATGAAGAGGAGCTTTTGCCAGCAGCTAATGGAGATACATAATAAATACAAATGTGACATGTAAGGGAACCACTGATTGGTCCTTACCTTGGAGGCGACGATGAGAGAGCGCTTCCCCACGGGACAGACCACCATGAGCCAATCAGTATCCAGTTCCTGAGGGACGTCCACTAGCCACTCTGACAGCATGAGCTGGACAGGAAGAGAAACCTTAGTTCCAGTTACATTACTAGGATTCCTGTGATTTATTTTGACTCAATTACAGAGTTTAGTACACAATTACATTTTCTGTAAAATACCTTTTCAAATCATAAAATCAGTACTATGTCATAAAACTGTTTCTGTCCAGCCTAACTGCTTTAACCAGTTCATTTAAAGGGATGTGTATATTTCAGAAACAAATGAGATGTATAAATACTGGCAGAAGGAAAATGCTACCTTGGCAAGTCATGTGCTCTCTTCTTGGTAAAATAATGCATTGTCAGAAATATGGCTCTGACCTGGTTGGCATAGTACTTTGGCAACTTCTTCCTCTCAATCTCCATCCCATCATCCTCTGCATCCTTCTCCTTCTGCTGTTCCTCTTCCTTTCTGTCCACTTCCACTGCTTCCTCATCACTATCTGCCCCTGTCCAGTCCCCATCAGCCAGACGGCGTGCATGGTTCACATAATTCAGCCTTTTCCTAAAGACAAGAAAGCACACATGAAGTCAAGGGGAAATGGAAACGTAATTAGTAATGATGTCCGTTTCTCTCCGGTGGTGTTGGCAAATTGCATATAGTGCCATTCGAAGGTACTCAGACCCCTTGGATTTCTTCAATTGATTGGTGTTACAAAATGGGATTAAAATGGACTTGTCATTTTTTTGTAAAATATCTACACTAATGTCAAAGTGGTAATAAAATCTATTTAAAAAATAAAGATTCATAAATCTGCTGCCTCCCTCAATCTCAAATGTTGCAGCTATAGAACTTTGAGGATAAGGACCCAAGCAAAAGCTTTCCAGTCTCCTGAGGGGGAATAGGCATTGTCGTTTCCTCTTCGTGACTATCTTGGTGTGTTTGGACCATGACAGTTTGTTGGTGATGTGGACCAAGGAACATGAAGCTCTCAACCTACTCCACTACAGCCCCGTCAATGTGAATGGGGGTGTGTTCGGTGCTCCTTTTCCTGTAGTACACGACCAGGTCCTTTGTCTTGATCACGTTGAGGGAGAAGTTGTCGTCATGCCACCACACTGCCAGTTCTCTGACCTCCTCCCTATAGGCTGTGTTATCGTTGTCGGTGATCAGGTTGGAGCCCTGCTTAACCACGCAGTCATGGCAGGGGCCTCCGTGTTGAGGATCAGCGTGGCGAATGTGTTGCCTACCCTTACCACCTCGGAGCTACCCGTTAGAAAGTACAGGCTCCAGTAGCAGAGTCCCAGGGTCCTTAGCTTAGTGCAGGCACCACCAAGCTTGAAAATAAGGTGGCAGTTACTAAGCGATGTGTTGCGTTTGCCCCAAACATAGGGCTTTGTATTTAGGCCAAAACATGTATCCCTTTGCCATGTTTTTTTCCCCCAGTATTACTTTAGTGCCGTTGCATACAAGATGCATTTTTTAGATTGGTCTTCTTTCACTGTAATTCAGGTCATTATTATGGAGTCACTACAATGTTGTTGATCCATCTTCAGTTCTGTCCCATCACAACCATGGAGTTCACCAATGGCCTCATGGTAATATCCCTGAGCAGTTTCATTCCTGTCCTGCAGCTCAGTTCAGAAGAACGACTATCTTTGAGGTATCTGGGTGATATAATACAATGCACAGCATAATTTAACTAGACCATGCATAGAGGGATAGTCAATGTCTGATTTGTTATTGTTGCCAATCACGGCCCTTTTTAAAAAAAAAAAGGCTTTGAAAAGCTTCCTGGTCTTCGTAGTTGACTTGACTAAGGGATGTTATAGATGCTGCATGTATCGGGACAGAATATTTCTTCCACTTCGATAGAGTATTTTGTGTATATTGTTAACAAAAAAAATGACAAATCCATTTTTATCCCACGTAACAAAATCAAATTTGAACAAATCCATGGTGTCTGAATACTTTTGCAAGGCACTGTATTAATTAGGTGACTTGTTAAGTTAGCTATAAATATAAAACAGATTCGGTTCCAACAGCCCCGGACCCAACTCATTGTAATACCCCCACCCTATGGTCCAACTAGCAATTTATATCAGTCCGAATGTTGCTCCCGACAGCACACAAAGAAAGGGGCAGAGCCTTGAGGCAGAAATTGTATCAGTGATTCGGCTAAGCATACTGTAGGCCTATTATATGGACTGGAATTACGCACCTCTTTCAAACCATGAAGCTGGGAGAGAACACAAAATGGTTCATTGTTTTGTGCATAACAGTGATTTAATAGGCAAATAAGAGTACAGGGCCTACTGAAATAGATGAATGGGTCTGTCAACTGAGCCAGAAAAAATAAAAAAAGGTACCTCTAAAAAGGCCAACATTGGAATAATATTTGAAAATAGTTGCTTTAAAATGTGCTTAAATAATTGTCCCACATGGTAAAGGTGATATGTGCATTGGCTATAGCCTCATGTGCACACCGATGCTGACATGAGGGAGGCAGCAGAAAATGAATCCAAAAACATTCCTTTTAATTACATAAGAGATGGGCTAAACACCAGTCAGATTTCACAAATATAATTTAGGATGTCAATGTTTTCAACAGCCAACGTCACAATAATAGCCATATTAGCAACCCATGCTAGTTGATGCATCTTTAGAGCTACCCTCCAAATTATTCTGTCATTTGAAACCACTGGCATGTGCAGTGCGCATCAGAACAGTGTTTTCCTGCTACTTGCATTTTGGTACATTTGTGCTTATAATGTGAAGAAATAATAGTTAATCAACATTTTAAACTAAGTGTTCGGATCTCTTCCATCAGTCCCATATGTTTTAACATTTTGGGATTGACAGCGGTTGTTGAACTTTGTAACCATCGTCCCAGAAAGGTCCCAGAGTTGATTTGAACGTCCCAGAATTTGTTTGCGGGACACCCTTAATTTCGAGCACTTATGCAACCGCAATGTCAATCAGATACAGTGAATTCTGAAAATATTCAGACCCCTTGACTTTTTCAACATTGTTACATTACAGCCGTATTCAAAAATGTATTAAATTGTTACCCCCTCCTCAAATCTACACACAACACCCCCATAATGACATAGCAAAAACAGGTTTTTAGAAATGTTTAAATAAATTAAAAAAACTGAAAAGTTGACAAAACTACTCATTCAAGGGTTTTTTATTTTTTACTATTTTCTACATTGTAGAATAGTGAAGACATCAAAACTATGAAATAACACATTGAATCATGTGGTAAGCAAAAAAAAGTGTTTGAGAGTCTTCAAAGTAGCAATCCTTTGCCTTGATGACAGCTTTGCACACTCTTGGCATTCTCTCAACCAGCTTCATGAGTTAGTCACCTGGAATGCATTTCAATTAACAGGTGTACCTTGTTAAAAGTTAATTTGTGGGATTTCTTTCCTTCTTAATGCATTTGAGCCAATCAAGTTGTGTTGTGATATGGTAGGGTTGGAATGCTTTTCCAAAAGTATTGAAGGAGTTCCCACATATGCGGAGCACTTGTTACCTGCTTTTCCTTCACTCTGCGGTCCAACTCACCCCAAATAAGAATATTTTGAAGATAAATACACAACGCAGGGGATGAGAGGACAAGGATTAACAATCAATAAGAGTTGGTTTTCAGTTCAACATCTGTTAAGGATCTGTGGGATGTCAGTCATGACAGAGCTACATGGGCCACATTTTCATTTGTCTGTACATTGAGTCTGGAGTGGGATACTTGTTATTTGGCCATTGGCCAAGTTGTCCTGCAATGACTTCTGATTGGCCAACCCCAGGCTAGGGTGGGGGGGGTTATAAGTGGCATCCTGACCTTTGTTCTGTGGAGAAATACTGAAGGACAGGGAAGACTGCGTCTACTTTTCAGCATAGCACCTATGATTTGTCCTGCTCAAATACATTTCTCCCCCTGATTTGCTTTGGGGTCTGTGTTATTGATGAATAACCTCAGATGCTAATACAAATCATCTCAATTGGGTTGAGGTCGGGGGAATGTGGAGGACAGGTCATCTGATGCAGGACTTCATCACACTCTTTCTTGGTAAAATAGCCCTTACACAGCCTGGAGGTATGTTGGGTTATTGTCCTGTTGAAAAACAAATTATAGTCTCTCTAAGCGTAAACCAGATGGGATGGCGTATCACTGCAGAATGCTGCTGTTGCCATACTGGTTAAGTGTGCC
The DNA here is from genome assembly GCF_013265735.2 of Oncorhynchus mykiss. Classification (NCBI taxonomy): domain Eukaryota; kingdom Metazoa; phylum Chordata; class Actinopteri; order Salmoniformes; family Salmonidae; genus Oncorhynchus; species Oncorhynchus mykiss. The sequence goes on along the minus strand of NC_048566.1, from coordinate 53,155,196 downwards.
TTGAATTCTAAATAAATCAGACAGTGTCACCAGCAAAGCACCTCTACAACATCACATCTCCTCCTCCATGCTTCACAGGGGGAACTACACATGCGAAGATCATCCGTTCACCTACTCTGTCTCACAAAGACACGGTGGTTGGAACCAAAAATGTTACATTTGAACTCAGACCAAAGGACATATTTCCACCAGTCTAATGTCCATTGCACGTGTTTCTTGGCCCAAGCAAGTCTCTTCTTATTGGTGTCCTTTAGTAGTGGTTTCTTTGCAGCAATTTAACCATGAAAGCCTGATTCACACAGTCTCCTCTGAACAGTTGCTGTTGAGATGTGTCCGTTACTTGAACTCTGAAGCGTTTATTTGGGCTGCAATTTGAGATGCTGGTAACGCTAATGAATTTATCCTCTGCAGCAGAGGTAACTCTGGGTCTTCCTTTCCTGTGGCGGTCCTCATGAGACCCAGTTTAATAGTAGCGCTTGATGGTTTTTGCAACTGCACTTGAAGAAACTTTCAAAGTTCTTGAAATTTACCGGATTGACTGACCTTCATGTCTTAAAGTAATGATGGACTGTCGTTTTTCTTTGCTTATTTGAGCTGTTCTTGCCATAATATGGCACTCATGCTGCCAAACATACCCTCGTAAAACTGACTATCCTACCGATCCTTGACTTCAGAGATGTCATTTACAAAATAGCCTCCAACACTACTCAGCAAATTGGATGCAGTCTATCACAGTGCCATCAGTTGTCACCAAAGCCCCATATACTACCCACCACTGCGACCTGTAAGCTCTCGTTGGCTGGTCCTCGATAGATATTCGTCACCAAACCCACTGGCTCCAGGTCATCTATAAGTCTTTGCTAGGTAAAGCTCCGCCTTATCTCAGCTCACTGGTCACCATAGCAACACCCACCCGTAGCTCCAGCAGGTGTATTTCACTGGTCATCCCCAAAGGCAACACCTTCTTTGGCCGCCTTTCCTTCCAGTTCTCTGCTGCCAATGACTGGGACAAATTGAGAAAAAAAAATAATTCACTCAAGTTAGGGAGACATATCTCACGCACTAACTTTAAACGTCAGCTGTCAGAGCAGCTTATGGATCACTGCAGCTGTACACAGCACATCTGTAAATAGCCCATCCAACTAGCTACCTCATCCCCATATTTGTTTGTCTTTCTGCTCTTTTGCACGCCAGTATTATTTTTTTCACAACTGGCTTACCTGATCAAATAAAAGGTGAAATAATATTTTATTTTTAATATGGGCTATCTTCTGTATACCACCCCTACCTTGTCATAACACAACTGATTTGCTCAAACTCATTAAGAAAATAAATTACATTTTAACAAGGCACGCCTGTTAATTGAAATCCATTCCAGGTGACTACCTCATGAAGCTGGTTGAGAGAATGCGCAAAAGCTGTCAAGGGAAAGGGAGGCTAGTCAAAAATAAAATTTAGATTTTTAAAAACTTTTTGGGATACTACATGATTCCATGTGTCATTTCATAGTTTGTGTCTTCACAATTATTCTACAATGTAGAAAATAGTCAAAAATAGAAAAACCCTGGAATGAGTAGATGTGTCCAAACTTTTGACTGGTTCTGCATATGTCAATTTGGGTCAGGTGTGCATCATTTGAACGCTTGTTCTATTGCCAAGATTACAAGCTAAATTATTAAATACCATCTTACAGTGCTAGGCTTCCACTAAACAATTCAGAGAAATAAATCGTAATTTTGGTATGCATAGAATGGAGTCATGAGTGCATTTAGATGCTTGGTCCGTAACAAATTTTCTTCACAATACAACCATTCTGTTCAGGACAACCCAGGGTATAACGCCATGTCATCTTGTAACTGTACATCAAACAATTTACAACATTTCCCTAACCCAGACAACAAAATTAGGGATGCACGATATAAAAAATATTAAAAAAAAAAAAATAAAAAAAAAAAATCGGTGAGCCTATTGGAATCGGCCTATATAAGCTAAAAATGTTAACATTGGCCCGATGTCTAGTATAACAGCGATGTGTAAAACTGATGTCAAAGCTGACGTGCATACCTATATAACGTAGGTACATGAAGTAATGATGCCAAGACAAATATAGCGCTACACGCGCAACACAGCATTCCTAACCTAGCCCACAATGTCTGCTGTGTGGATCAATCAGTCAACAAGTCGAGCAGTCATTTTAAAGAGTAAGGACATTTCAGCAAGACAACTCAAAGGCGAAATCCATTAATGCCAAGATAATGGAATTTATTGCCCTTGACAATCAACCGTTCTCTGTTGTGGATGATGTTGGCTTTTGCCGACTGGTCGAGCACCGGTACACACTACCAAGTAGGCACTATTTTTCAGATGTTGCCCTACCGGAGTTACACAGTATTGTTGACACTCACATCCATGTACTTCTTGCTATGAGCGTCACTGCTATTAGCTTCACGGCTGACATTTGGACCTGCAATTTGGACCTGCGATGTCAACTGTGTCTGCAGCAGACGTGATACCCTCTGTCATGGCATTGAAATGCCTGCTCAACAAAACTGCCGACAGACCGTGGGGTTAACTTGGTAAAGTACTCTAGAGGCTGTGAACAAGCGATTTGTGGTATTCTCTCTGAGCCTCACCATCATGCTCGATGCTAGGTACAAAGTCTGCTACTTCGATGCAGACAAGAAACAGGGTTTACATTGAATGTTACACACAGCTGGACAAGATGGAAATGGACACAGTGACAGTGCGCACAAGGAAGAGAGGCCACGGACAGACAGAGCTGAAACTTCACCTCTTGATATGTATGATGAAATCCTGGTTGAGACTGATCAAACGAAACAGCACAGCAAGTAAGTGAACAAAATAGGTTTTGATTATGTTTTACTGCTAATGGAGACATACGGAAATGCCAACAAAACAACTTTTTGGTCTATGTGTGTGTTTCAACTATTTAACTGTACTAGAATGCTTAAAAAAAAAAAAGTTTAAAAAAAGAATCGGTTATCGGTATCGTTTTATTTGGCAAAGAAAATATCAGATATCAGTATCAACCAAAAATATCATATCGGTGCATCCCTAAATAAAACATTTGCAAAAGTTGCCCAATTAGCTGGAGGGATGGGGGCAACTTCTTGTCGTGTGGTGCTCAAATTCAGAACGGCTGTCAGTCAAAACATATACAGATTTGTGAAGTGGCGACTCTTGAGCTCTGATGTCATGTATAGCATGTTGCTGTACAGCCACTGCATTCCAATTTAGAAGCTTATCAGTGTCCAGGTAAGGGCTACCTTTTCCGACTCATCCAGATATAAATTACCGTTAAATTGTCTGACCTTTTGTAATGAGTCTGATATGGATACGGGCTTAACCTCTCTGGGATATGTGGGACACGTCCCACCTGGCCAAAAGCCAGGGAAAATGCAGAGCGCCAAACTCAAATAAATTACTATAAAAATGAAACGTTCATTAAATCACACATGCAAGATAGCAAATTAAACCTACACTTGTGAATCTAGCCAACATGTCAGATTTCAAAAATACTTTTCGGCGAAAGCAAACGATGCTATTATCTGAGGATAGCACCTCCATAAACAAAAGAGAGAAAGCATATTTCAACCCTGCAGGCGCGACAACGCAGAAATAAAAATATAATTAATGCCTTACCTTTGACAAGCTTCTTTTTTGGCACTCCAATATGTCCCATAAACATCACAAATGGCCCTTTTGTTCAATTAATTCCATCGATATATATCCAAAATGTCAATTTATTTGGCGCGTTTGATCCAGAAAAACACTGGTTCCAACTTTAGCAACGTGACTACAAAATCTCAAAAGTTACCTGTAAACTTTGCCAAAACTACGTTTGTAATACATCTTTAGGTATTTTTTTACGCAAATAATCGATCAAATTGAAGACGGGATGATCTGTGTTCAATACAGGAAGAAAACAAACTGAAACATGCTTTCTGGTCACGCGCCTCTAACAGTACACTTCAAGTGACCCTTGTTCAAGATGGCCGTACTTCTTCATTACACAAAGGAATAACCTCAACCAATTTCTAAAGACTGTTGACATCCAGTGGAAGCGATAGGAACTGCAAGAAGGTCCCTTAGAAATGGATTCCAAATGAAAACCCATTGAAAAGAGAGTGACCTCAAAAAAAATCTGAATGGTTTGTCCTCGGGGTTTCGCCTGCTAAATAAGTTCTGTTATACTCACAGACATGATTCAAACCGTTTTAGAAAGTTCAGAGTGTTTTCTATCCAAATCCAAATACTAATAATATGCATCTTATCTTCTGGGGATGAGTAGCAGGCAGTTGAATTTGGGCATGCATTTCATCCGGACGTGACAATACTGCCCCCTGTAACGAAGTTGTTAACAGCTACAGCGCTTCAGTCAGATATATTCATTAGCAGCTAGCAATAAGCCATCTGTTGAAACCCACATAGCCTATTAGAGGGCAGGATGAAGCTGCCCACATCCATATTAAGTTCCTAGGGGCTAATAGGCCAAGTTGTGTATGGACTTGGCCTGTAATTGGTTAGGGAACTAACGTTTTCTGCAGATCTAGAAAGCGCCGTCGTCGTTCGCTTTGCTCCAAAACGCTGAACTTGGTCTTGTACTGGGCCATCCGTGGGTGGGGGGCCGCTGTGCTGTTGGCCTCCTTCGAGACGGCGAAGCTGGCCGAGAGAGCTTGGGTGAGGTCATCCATGGTGATGGGGAGCCTGGAAATACACACAAAGGCATGAGTTAGGAGGTGTATGGTGAGCTCAGCGGACCCTTGATATATCAAGGAGCCACTTCTACTAGAGCACAATATGGAGCTGACAGAGCTACACAACTCAAACAGGACGTTAATGCAAGTTGAATGATCAATATGCCAAAATCGTTAGCTAATTTGCTATAGTGCATCACCACCCCAGGCAATTTGGCATGTGTCAAGTACCTCTTCCCATCACAAGCTATTTGCACATCTAATACAAGCTCTCTGTGGAAGTCAATCAATTATATGCTATATGAAGTCAGTGGGGGTGCAACGTTTGGAAACTTACAAGGATAGATGCAGTAAAGAGGTCAATGAAACACACCGTGGCTGATAGGATGCCCCGGCAACACTACACCCCTGCAGTCTGCTGCACCAAACTAGCAATTCATGCGCAGAGGTCTGTCATTTTTATCATAGGTACACTTCAACTGTGAGAGACGGAATCTGAAACAAAAATCCAGAAATTCACATTGTATGATATTTAAGTAATTCATTAGCATTTTATTGCATGACATAAGTATTTGATCACCTACCAACCAGTAAGAATTCCAGCTCTCACAGACCTGCTAGTTTTTCTTTGAACTCGTTACCTGTATAAAAGACACCTGTCCACACACTCAAACTAACTCCAACCTCTCCACAATGGCCAAGAACAGAGAGCTGTGTAAGGACAGCAGGGATACAATTGTAGACCTGCACAAGGCTGGGATGAGCTACAGGACAATAGGCAAGCAGCTTGGTGAGAAGGCAACAACTGCAATTATTAGAAAATGGAAGAAGTTCAAGATGACGGTCAATCACCCTCGGTCTGGGGCTCCATGCAAGATCTCACCTCATGGGGCATCAATGATCATGAGGAAGGTGAGTGATCAGCCCAGAACTACATGGCAGGACCTGGTCAATGACCTGAAGAGAGCTGGGACCACAGTCTCAAAGAAAACTATTAGTAACACACTACGCCGTCATGGATTAAAATCCTGCAGCGCACGCAAGGTCCCCCTGCTCAAGCCAGCGCATGTCCAGGCCTGTCTGAAGTTTGCCAATGACCATCTGGATGATCCAGAGGAGGAATGGGAGAAGGTCATGTGGTCTAATGAGACAAAAATAGAGCTTTTTGGTCTAAACTCCACTTGCCGCGTTTGGAGGAAGAAGAAGGATGAGTACAACCCTAAGAACACCATCCCAACCGTGAAGCATGGAGGTGGAAACATCATTCTTTGGGGATGCTTTTCTGCAAAGGGGACAGGACGACTGCACCGTATTGAGGGGAGGATAGATGGGGCCCATGTTTCTCGAGATCTTGGCCAACAACCTCCTTCCCTCAGTAAAAGCAAAGAAGATGCGGCGTGGCTGGGTCTTCCAGCATGACAACGACCCGAAACACACAGCCAGGGCAACTAAGCAGTAGCTCCATAAGAATGTGGCCTAGCCAGTCTCCAGACCTGAACCCAATAGAAAATCTTTGGAAGGAGCTGAAAGTCCGTATTGCCCAGCGACAGCCCTGAAACCTGAAGGATCTGGAGAAGGTCTGTATGGAGGAGTGGGCCAAAATCCCTGCTGCAGTGTGTGCAAACCTGGTCCAGAACTACAGGAAACATATGAGCTCTGTAATTGCAAACAACAATTTCTGTACCAAATATTAAGTTCTGCTTTTCTGATGTATCAAATACTTATGTCATGCAATAAAATGCAAATTAATTATTTAAAAATCATACAATGTGATTTTCTGGATTTTTGTTTTAGATTCTCTCACAGTTGAAGTGTACCTATGATAACAATTACAGACCTCTACATGCTTTGTAAATAGAAAAACCTGCAAAATCGGCAGTGTATCAAATACTTGTTCTCCCCACTGTACATATACATACTACCTCAATAAGCCTGACTAAAAGATGTCTGTATATAGCCTTGCTACTCTTTTTTCAAATGTCTTTTTACTGTTTTATTTCTTTACTTACATATACCCCCCCCCTCCCCTCGCACCACTGGTTAGAGCCTGTAAGTAAGCATTTCACTGTTGTATTCAGCGCACGTGACAAATAAACTTTGATTTGCAAATAGTATCCACAAATTCATCTGAATCTAGGGTAGTAGACAAAGTGCTTAATTGCCAAAATCCTGAATTATCCTTTTAAGTTGAAATCGATAAAGATACTCTTTAAAATGATCTGAGGCTAACTAATCAATATTTTAAAATCACACAGAATGACCAGTTAAGAAACCATTAAAGGGGCTAGTAAATCAGATAAAGTTCTAAACTTCATCCACCATGGCAATAAATGTACTTTCAGTAAACAAATGCTCAAATTGCTTTGTAACAGAAATATCAAAAATATGAACTATGCAGAAATTTCTCTGCCATTTCCTGGTTGCTAAAATTCTAAGTTTACCTAATCTCAGTTTGTGACAAAACAAGCAACTATAGTGTAGAGCAGCGGTACTCATCTCTTACCCCACAGTCCTGAGCCTGCTGGTTTTCTGTTCTACCTAATAATTAATTGCACACACCTGGTGTCCCAGGTTTAAAGCAGTTCCTGATTAGAGGAGAACAATGCAGTGGAACTGGCTTAAAAAGGTCCAGAGTTGAGTTTAAGAGGTGTAGAGAATCATTGTACCATTAAACCTCTGAAATATATTTTCCCATAACCAAAATATTGTATTTTCAGCTGGTTGAAGCTGGCGTACAAAACTGAAAGTAAAAGACTGTTAGAGGAATTAAATTCCTCTATGTTATAACACCCAATTAAAATTAAACACGGTCAATTCATAAGGATTTGTATGACCCTTATTTTATAGAAATGGACAGAGCCCAGTCTTAAAGTCAAACAGCAGCTTTTATTCACGAGAGTACTGCTCCTTACACATTTTACCACAGGTTATAAACTGAAAATGACGTCAGCGTTTTCTAAATGTTCCGTCTCTTCTTGACACTGGTAGAAAGGCTCTATAGTTCTCTAGCCTTCCCACCTCGCCTAGAGCCAAGGTCATCCAGTATAGATAAGCATTCTACCCAGTCTGGCGATATAGTTAATTTTTAGGATTAAAAAGAAAATTCATACAGATACAGTAACATTTTTTTTATTTATTTGAGGCTGGCTTCCGGGTTGGATGCGCGCTGTGTTAAGAAGCAGTGCGGCCGGTTTGGGTTGTGTATCGGAGGACGCATGACTTTCAACCTTCGTCTTTCCCGAGCCCGTACGGGAGTTGTAGCGATGAGACAAGATAGTAGCTACTACAACAATTGGATACCATGAAATTGGGGAGAAAAAGGGGTAAAAAAAAAAAAAAAAAAAAGAGAATGAAACGACTGAACAACGAAACCGCACAGCAAGTACGTGAAAGAAATAGGTTTTGATTATGTTTTACTGGTAATGGGGACATATGTAAATGCCAACAAAATAACTTTTTGGTCAGTGTGGTGTGCGTGTTTAACCTTCATTTAACTTGGCAAGTTAGTTAAGAACAAATTATTTACAATGACGGCCTACCCCAGACGACGCTGGGACAATTGTGCGCCGCCCTATGGGACTCCCAATCACGGCCGGATGTGATACAGCCTGGATCTGAACCAGGGACTGTAGTGACACCTCTTGCAAAGAGATGCAGTGCCTTAGACCGCTGCATCCGTGTGTGTTAACTATTTAACTGTGCTAGAATGCTTAAAACGGCCGCAATTTGTTTTATATCGGTTATCTGTATCATTTCTTTTGGCAAGGAAAATATTGGATATCGGTATCTGCCAAAAATGTCATATCGGTGCATCACTAGTTGCAATATCAATATCCCTGAACCGCCCTGTTGATATTATGTACCCAAGTGAGTCGACACAAGGCAATTGACTCATGAACGTTCACGCCGGATATTACTCCCAATTGCCCTTATACTATGCTCTGTGTGATCCAAGATGGCGTAGCAGTCAGACGTCTTTGTCCTGTCGTGTCCCTTGTATATATCGTTTTTTAAACATATTTTTCTTCGCATATCTTTTAAAATATTTTGCTAAACCTCAACATCTAAATACTCTCCTGCAACCCGCCTCATCCAATGTAGCATGGATCTGCTTTTTTTTCTTCTAAAGTATGTATATTTACTTCGGATCTGGAATCCCTCAACTGAAGCTAGCCAGCTAACTACCAGCTATCAGTCAGCAAACCATTGCCAGCGGTCATCAGCTAACCTTCAAGGCTAATCTAAAAACAAGACTCCCTAAATTTTATCAGCATATCGATTGCGCAACCAGGGGTGGAAAAACCTTGGATCATTGTTACTCTAACTTCCGCGACGCATATAAGGCCCTGCCCCGCCCTCCTTTCGGAAAAGCTGACCACGACTCCATTTTGTTGATCCCTGCCTACAGACAGAAATTAAAACAAGAGGCTCCCACGCTGAGGTCTGTCCAACGCTGGTCCGACCAAGCTGACTCCACACTCCAAGACTGCTTTCATCACGTGGACTGGGACATGTTTCGTATTGCGTCAGATAACAACATTGACGAATACGCTGATTCGGTGTGCGAGTTCATTAGAACGTGCGTTGAAGATGTCGTTCCCATAGCAACGATTAAAACATTCCCTAACCAGAAACCGTGGATTGATGGCAGCATTCGCGTGAAACTGAAAGCGCGAACCACTGCTTTTAATCAGGGCAAGGTGACTGGTAACATGACCGAATACAAACAGTGCAGCTATTCCCTCCGCAAGGCTATCAAACAAGCTAAGCGTCAGTACAGAGACAAAGTAGAATCTCAATTCAACGGCTCAGACACAAGAGGCATGTGGCAGGGTCTACAGTCAATCACGGACTACAAGAAAAAATCCAGCCCAGTCGCGGAACAGGATGTCCTGCTCCCAGGCAAACTAAATAACTTTTTTGCCCGCTTTGAGGACAATACAGTGCCACTGACACGGCCTGCAACGAAAACATGCGGACTCTCCTTCACTGCAGCCGAGGTGAGTAAGACATTTAAACGTGTTAACCCTCGCAGGGCTGCAGGCCCAGACGGCATCCCCAGCCGCGCCTTCAGAGCATGCGCAGACCAGCTGGCCGGTGTGTTTACGGACATATTCAATCAATCACTATACAAGTCTGCTGTTCCCACATGCTTCAAGAGGGCCACCATTGTTCCTGTTCCCAAGAAAGCTAAGGTAACTGAGCTAAACGACTACCGCCCCGTAGCACTCACTTCCGTCATCATGAAGTGCTTTGAGAGACTAGTCAAGGACCATATCACCTCCACCCTACCCGACACCCTAGACCCACTCCAATTTGCTTACCGCCCAAACAGGTCCACAGACGATGCAATCTCAACCACACTGCACAAACCCATCTGGACAAGAGGAATACCTATGTGAGAATGCTGTTCATCGACTACAGCTCGGCATTCAATACCATAGTACCCTCCAAGCTCGTCATCAAGCTCGAGACCCTGGGTCTCGACCCCGCCCTGTGCAACTGGGTACTGGACTTCCTGACGGGCCGCCCCCAGGTGGTGAGGGTAGGCAACAACATCTCCTCCCCGCTGATCCTCAACACTGGGGCCCCACAAGGGTGCGTTCTGAGCCCTCTCCTGTACTCCCTGTTCACCCACGACTGCGTGGCCACGCACGCCTCCAACTCAATCATCAAGTTTGCGGACGACACAACAGTGGTAGGCTTGATTCCCAACAACGACGAGACGGCCTACAGGGAGGAGGTGAGGGCCCTCGGAGTGTGGTGTCAGGAAAATAACCTCACACTCAACGTCAACAAAACTAAGGAGATGATTGTGGACTTCAGGAAACAGCAGAGGGAACACCCCCTTATCCACATCGATGGAACAGTAGTGGAGAGGGTAGCAAGTTTTAAGTTCCTCGGCATACACATCACAGACAAACTGAATTGGTCCACTCACACAGACAGCATCGTGAAGAAGGCGCAGCAGCGCCTCTTCAACCTCAGGAGGCTGAAAAAAATGTGGTTTGTCACCAAAAGCACTCAAACTTCTACAGATGCACAATTGAGAGCATCCTGGCGGGCTGTATCACCGCCTGGTACGGCAACTGCTCCGCCCACAACCGTAAGGCTCTCTAGAGGGTAGTGAGGTCTGCACAACGCATCACCGGGGGCAAACTACCTGCCCTCCAGGACACCTACACCACCCGATGTTATAGGAAGGCCATTAAGATCATCAAGGACATCAACCACCCGAGCCACTGCCTGTTCACCCCGCTATCATCCAGAAGGCGAGGTCAGTACAGGTGCATCAAAGCTGGGACCGAGAGACTGAAAAACAGCTTCTATCTCAAGGCCATCAGACTGTTAAACAGCCACCACTAACATTGAGTGGCTGCTGCCAACACACTGACTCAACTCCAGCCACTTTAATAATGGGAATTGATGGGAAATGTAAATACATCACTAGCCACTTTAAACAATGCTATCTTATATAATGTTACTTACCCTACATTATTCATCTCATATGCATACGTATATACTGTACTCTATATCATCGACTGCATCCTTATGTAATACATGTATCACTAGCCACTTTAACTATGCCACTTTGTTTACATACTCACCTCATGTATATACTGTACTCAATACCATCTACTGTATACTGCCTATGCTGCTCTGTACCATCACTCATTCATATATCCTTATGTACATATTCTTTATCCCCTTACACTGTGTATAAGACAGTAGTTTTGGAATTGTTAGATTACTTGTTGGTTATTACTGCATTGTCGGAACTAGAAGCACAAGCATTTCGCTACACTCGCATTAACATCTGCTAACTATGTGTATGTGACAAATAAAATTTGATTTGAGCTCGAATAGCTCTTGCCAGCTCGAACAACGTAACTCTAACCAGAGCATAACGAACCTATTATTTTTATCCCCCGATTCCCACCACAAACTGAACATTTTCATCTGGATTTTCACAACTACCTAATCGCAACCCCGGATGACTACTCCTGGCTAGCGTTTCCATCCACTTAGCTTGAAGCTAGCCCGGCCAGAGCTCCTGTGCTACCACCGAAGCATAGTCCTGGGCTACAATATCCGGACCCCTTCTACAGCCGGTACGGGGCATGGAACCCCGCAGATCCCCTACGACTGGAATACCGACATAATCTGCCCGAGGACTCCAACAGGCCCCTCAGGCGCGACGCCCGCTGAAGGCCCATTATGTTAACCAGCTAGGCCTGCTAGCTACCTAGAGCTACTTGGAACACTACTTATTCCACGACCGGTCTATCGACGTCACTGCATGAAGAGGCAAAAACAGACTTAACCCCATCGCAACGTCCCCCAAAGGCTAACTTTCTAGCCCCTATCTGTTTGCTTGCTAACTGGGCCTGCTAACTGCTAGCCTGCACCGGTCTACTAACTGCTAGCTTGTTTAGCCCAGGTCTACTAACTGCTAGCTTGTTTAGCCCCGGTCTGCTAACTGCTAGCTTGTTTAGCCCCGGCCTACTAACTGTAAGCAGGCCTGTGCTAACAAGCGAACTGTCTGAATCGCCGTGTCCCCAGCCAGCCCAACCACTCACTCACTGGACCCATATTTATTTTCAATCTCTTTTCAATATTTTATTTGATTATACCTTCCGGTAACCTGCCTCACCCAATGTGATACGGAATTGCTATTATTTTTAAGTTTAGAATACATTCAAGAACCTCCAGAAGCTAACCAGCTAATTAGCTACAAGCTGTTTAGTCATTGTTAGCGGCTTTTACGTTCTGCACAGCCAGCCCTGTTTCTAGCCTGGATAATACTCGCCAGTCTACCAGTATCGAACTGTCTCACCACAACAACGCCGGATTCCTGCCGTAATCCCTGGACCAATACTTCTGATCTTCACAGCTAGCTTGCACCCAGCACCGAAGCTATCCCTGAGGCCCACCTCCTGGCTTACTCAGCTGTTCACCCGAACCCCACTCATACACGGCTAGAGCCCAATACTCCACCGGATCCTTGCTGGAAACTCTGGAGCTTGGCTTACGCCACTAACACGAAGCTAGCACCAGTTAGCCGTGAGCCAGGCACATCTCCCTGCTAACAAACTAAATTCTACAATACCTCTTTCGCCATCTGGCTTTGATTCTCTGTCGACACGGCCCCCCGCCGCACCACCACCACGACTGGTCTGCCGACGAATACTCCATCCGCTATGCTTTCAACCGGCCTCCATCTGAGCAGACCACCCTACCACCCCCGGGCTACTAACTTTAAACGCTGTGTCGCCCGCATGCTAGCGTAGTGGCGGCTTCCCTGTTCCATCTACTGCTGCCCCCTGGACACTAGGATCACTTGGCTACATAGCTGATGCTTGCTGGACTGTCCATTAATCACGGTACTCCATTCTGTTTATTTATATTTTATCTGTCGGCCCCAGACGCGAACTCAGGCTCTGTGTGTAGTTAATCCGACCCTCTCATCGCCATTTTACCTGCTGTTGTTGTGTTAGCTGACTAGCTGTTGTTGTCTCACCTGTTTTTTTTTTGCAAACTCTCCCAATCAAGACCTGCGATTACTTTATGCCTTGCTGTATGTCTCTCTCAAATATCAATATGTCTTGCATACTGTTGTTCAGGTTAGTTATCGTTGTTTTAGTTTACAATGGAGCCCCTAGTTCCACTCCTCACACCTCGGATACCTCCTTTGTCCCACCTCCCACACATGCGGTGACCTCACTCATTATAACCAGCATGTCCAAAGATACAACCTCTCTTATCATCACCCAGTGCCTGGGCTTACCTCCGCTGTACCCGCACCCCACCATACCCGTCTGCACATTATGCCCTGAATATATTCTACCACACCCATGAATCTACTCCTTTTATTCCTTGTACCCAACGCTATAGGCGACCAGTTTTGATAGCCTTTAGCCGCACCCTCATCCTACTCCTCCTCTGTTCCTCGGTGATGTGGAGGTAAACCCAGGTCCTGCATGTCCCCAGGCACCCTCATTTGTTGACTTCTGTGATCAAAAAAGCCTTGATTTCATGCATGTCAACATCAGAAGCCTCCTCCATAAGTTTGTTTTACTCACTGCTTTAGCACACTCGGCCAACCCTGATGTCCTTGCCGTGTCTGAATCCTGGTTTAGGAAGGCCACCAAAAATTCTGAGATTTCCATACCCAACTATAACACTTTCCGTCAAGATAGACCTGCCAAAGGGGGAGGAGTTGCAGTCTACTGCAGGCTAAGTAATGTCATACTTTCCAGGTCCATACCCAAACAGTTCGAACTTCCAATTGTAAAAATGAATCTCTCTAGAAATAAGTCTCTCACTGTTGCCGCCTGCTACCGACCCCCCTCAGCTCCCAGCTGTGCCCTGGACACCATCTGTGAATTGATCGCCCCCCATTTAGCTTCAGAGTTTGTTCTGTTAGGTGACCTAAACTGGGATATGCTTAACACCCCAGCATTCCCACAAACTAAGCTAGATGCCCTCAATCTCACACAAATCATCAAGGAACCGACCAGGTACAACCCTAAATCCGTAAACATGGGCACCCTAATTGACATTATCCTGACACACTTGCCCTCCAAATACACCTCTGCTGTCTTCAACCAGGATCTCAGCGATCACTGCCTCATTGCCAGTATCCGCTACGGGTCCGCGGTCAAACGACCACCCCTCATCACTGTCAAACGCTCCCTAAAACACTTCTGCGAGCAGGCCTTTCTAATCGACCTGGCTCGGGTATCCTGGAAGGATATTGACCTCATCCCGTAAATTGAGGATGCCTGATCATTCTTTAAAAGTAACTTCCCACCATCTTAGACAAGCATGCTCCGTTCAAAAAAATGCAGAACTAAGAACAGATATAGCCCTTGGTTCACTCCAGACCTGACTGCCCTCGACCAGCACAAAAACATAATGTGGCGGACTGCAATAGCGTCGAATAGTCCCCGCGATATGCAACTGTTCAGGGAAGTCAGGAACCAATACACGCAGTCAGTGAGGAAAGCAAAGGCCAGCTTTTTCAAGCAGAAATTTGCATCCTGTAGCTCTAACTCCAAAAAGGTCTGGGACACTAAAGTCCATGGACAAGAGCACCTCCTCCCAGCTGCCCACTGCACTGAGGCTAGGTAACACGGTCACCACCGATAAATCCATGATAATCGAAAACGTCAACAAGCATTTCTCAACGGCTGGCCATGCCTTCCTCCTGGCTACTCCAACCTCGGCCACAAGCCCCCCCCCCCTCCCCCCCAGCTTCTCCTTTACCCCAATCCAGATAGCAGATGTTCTGAAAGACCTACAAAACCTGGACCCATACAAATCAGCTGGGCTTGACAATCTGGACCCTCTATTTCTGAAACTATCCGCCGCCATTGTCACAACCCCTATTATCAGCCTGTTCAACCTGTACTTCGTATCATCTGAGATCCCCAAGGATTGGAAAGCTGCCGCAGTCACCCCCCTCTTCAAAGGGGGAGACACCCTGGACCCAAACTGTTATAGACCTACAGTGCCTTGCGAAAGTATTCGGCCCCCTTGAACTTTGCGACCATTTGCCACATTTCAGGCTTCAGGCTTTATGGAAGAGTGGCAAGAAGAAAGCCATTTCTTAAAGATATCCATAAAAAGTGTCATTTAAAGTTTGCCACAAGCCACCTGGGAGACACACCAAACATGTGGAAGAAGGTGCTCTGGTCAGATGAAACCAAAATTGAACTTTTTGGCAACAATGCAAAACGTTATGTTTGGCGTAAAAGCAACACAGCTCATCACCCTGAACACACCATCCCCACTGTCAAACATGGTGGTGGCAGCATCATGGTTTGGGCCTGCTTTTCTTCAGCAGGGACAGGGAAGATGGTTAAAATTGATGGGGAGATGGATGGAGCCAAATACAGGACCATTCTGGAAGAAAACCTGATGGAGTCTGCAAAAGACCTGAGACTGGGACGGAGATTTGTCTTCCAACAAGACAATGATCCGAAACATAAAGCAAAATCTACAATGGAATGGTTCAAAAATAAACATATCCAGGTGTTAGAATGGCCAAGTCAAAGTCCAGACCTGAATCCAATCGAGAATCTGTGGAAAGAACTGAAAACTGTTGTTCACAAATGCTCTCCATCCAACCTCACTGAGCTCGAGCTGTTTTGCAAGGAGGAATGGGAAAAAAATTCAGTCTCTCGATGTGCAAAACTGATAGACATACCCCAAGCGACTTACAGCTGTAATCGCAGCAAAAGGTGGCGCTACAAAGTATTAACTTAAGGGGGCTGAATAATTTTGCACGCCCAATTTTTCAGTTTTTGATTTGTTAAAAAAGTTTGAAATATCTAAGAAATGTCGTTCCACTTCATGATTGTGTCCCACTTGTAGATTCTTCACCAAAAAATACAGTTTTATATCTTTATGTTTGAAGCCTGAAATGTGGCAAAAGGTCGCAAAGTTCAAGGGGGCCGAATACTTTCGCAAGGCACTGTATATCCATCCTGCCCTGCCTATCTAAGGTCTTCGAAAGCCAAGTCAACAAACAGATCACTGACCATCTCGAATCCCACCATACCTTCTCCGCTGTGCAATCCGGTTTCCGAGCCGGTCACGGGTGCACCTCAGCCACGCTCAAAGTACTAAACGATATCATAACCGCCATCGATAAAAGACAGTACTGTGCAGCCGTCTTCATCGACCTGGCCAAGGCTTTCGACTCTGTCAATCACCATATTCTTATCGGCAGACTCAGTAGCCTCGGTTTTTCTAATGACCGCCTTGCCTGGTTCACCAACTACTTTGCAGACAGAGTTCAGTGTGTCAAATCGGAGGGCATGTTGTCCGGTCCTCTGGCAATCTCTATTGGGGTACCACAGGGTTAAATTCTCGGGCCGACTCTTTTCTCTGTATATATCAATGATGTTGCTCTTGCTGCGGGCAATTCCCTGATCTACCTCTATGCAGACGACACCATTCTGTATACTTCTGGCCCTTCCTTGGACACTGTGCTATCTAACCTTCAAACGAGCTTCAATGCCATACAACACTCTTTCCGTGGCCTCCAACTGCTCTTAAATGCTAGTAAAACCAAATGCATGCTTTTCAACCGTTCGCAGCCTGAACCTGCACGCCCGACTAGCATCACCACCCTGGATGGTTCAGACCTAGAATATGTGGACATCTATAAGTACCTAGGTGTCTGGCTAGACTGCAAACTCTCCTTCCAGACTCATATCAAACATCTCCAATCCAAAATCAAATCTAGAGTCGGCTTTCTATTTCACAACAAAGCTCACTCACACCGCAAAACCCTAGTAAAACTGACTATCCTACCGATCCTCGACTTCGGCGATGTCATCTACAAAATAGCTTCCAATACTCTACTCAGCAAACTGGATGCAGTTTATCACAGTGCCATCCTTTTTGTAACTAAAACACCTTATACCACCCACCACTGCGACCTGTATGCTCTAGTCAGCTGGCCCTCGCTACATATTCGTCGCCAGACCCACTGGCTCCAGGTCATCTACAACTCCATGCTAGGTAAAGCTCCGCCTTATCTCAGTTCACTGGTCACGATGGCAACACCCACCCGTAGCACGCGCTCCAGCATAAATCCATTAATATTGCTAATACCACCAAGAGGAACAAACAAATAAAACAATTGATTGAAGATGAGGCTTTGCTATAAAAACACAGGAATGCTGGAGATCAGTATCTCACTGATCATCCCTAAAGCCAAAACCTAATTTGGCCGCCTTTCCTTCCAGTTCTCTGCTGCCTGCGACTGGAACGAATTGCAAAAATCTCTGAAGTTGGAGACTTTTATCTCCCTCACCAACTTTTAACATCTGCTATCTGAGCAGCTAACCGATCGCTGCAGCTGTACATAGTCCATCGGTAAATAGCCCACCCAATTTACCTACCTCACCCCATACTGTTTTGATTTATTTACTTTTCTGCTCTTTGCACACCAGTATCTCTACCTGAACATGTTCATCTGATCATTTATCACTCCAGTGTTAATCTGCTAAATTGTAATTATTCACTCCTATGGCCTATTTATTGCCTACCTCATGCCTTTTGCACACAATGTATATAGATGATTTTTTACCCCCTACTATGTTATTGACTTGTTTATTGTTTACTCCATGTGTAACTCTGTCTGTTCACACTGCTTTGCTTTATCTTGGCCAGGTCGCAGTTGCAAATGAGAACTTGTTCTCAACTAGCCTACCTGATTAAATAAAGGTGAAATAATAAAATTAAAAATCTATTTCCTTCTCCTTGTGATTTTAACACACAGGTAGACGAGAGAGGCCATCCCTGATATGCAGAGGACCAATTACACTGATTAGAAGCACCTGGACTCTGCTCACGTGTTTCCTATAAATGTTGTTTCTGATTGTAATATTTGAACCGGATAGCATACGTGTAGGTGCTCGGAAAGAAACTGAGGAAGCATGGAGAGGTAGCCAGTAGGCTAAGGAACAGAAGTTGGGTTTTGGAGAAATGGCATCAGTGAGTGCTTTGCAAGCAATGCGGCGGATGAAGGCGCAGAAAGAGCGTGGTGAATGGATAGACATCGTTATGGACTGTGAGGAAGAACAGCCAAGATGTGTGTTGAGGAAAAATGGCATAAGACATGATAAAGAGGAATCTGGACCAGCAGTAGTACATTTTTGCAGAAAGTGGAGCCTTGCCTATGTGGATCCATTTGTGGTTTCAGGGTGGGTAAGAAAGGAGTTGGGTGTAGTTGAATCAGTGAAGGTAACCTGTAGTGGAATTGTTATATTTGTTTGTGTTACTTCTGACCAGCGGGAGAAGGCACTTTGTGTCAAGCAACTTGGGTCAAGATCTGTTTCTTGCTTTGCTCTTAGGAATAGGGCACCATTGAAAGGAGGGATTTCTGGGGTAGCGTTAAGTGCAGAGGTGGAGCAATTGAAGTTGAAAAATCTGGGTGTTTGCGATGCCCGCCGTTTGGTTCGACAGACCCAGTGGGGAGCGTGCTGAACCAGAAGAGTCATTGACAGTTCTTTTGAGTTGAGTCAGTCTCTACCAGGCAAAATCATGTAATGTTAGGATACATCCATTCTCCTGTTAAAGCTTTTGTGGAGAATCCACCGCGCTGTTTCAGATGCAATGTTTATGGTCATGCTGCAGCAGTGTGAAGAGGGAAATTCAAAGATGTGGGAAGTGTGCAGGAAGGCATGGGACAGATGATTGTGAAGTTTCGGTGGATAAAGTTGTCAATTTTAGGGGTGCTCATGTTGCTGGAGATCAGAAATGTCCGGTGCAATTGAGGCAGATTGAAATGGCAAAAAGGTCAGAGTAGTGCAGAGGGTGTCATATCTTGAGGCAGTGAAGAAAGTGCAGGAGGATGGGTCAAGGATGAGGGATCCTGAGAGGATCCCAGTGAATAGTAGATTTGTGCCAGTTCCGAGTGATAGGGTACAGAGTGAGTTATGCTTCAGTAAGGTTGGCTTCTTGACGTTCATTGCAATGGTTATCAACTGTACTGCAGAAGTGGAAACTAAATCACAGGAAATAGATGTTATGATGGCAGCTGCAGGTAAGTATTTGGGTACACAAGATTTGACTTCAGATGAGTTACAGGATGTGTTGAAGGGTGGTGTGCTGACCTCCCAGGCTGTTAGTAGTGGGTTGTTAATGAGTTTAGGTGGAAATTGCAGAGAAGTACCTGGGTGTATGAGATTTTACTGTTGAAGAGTTAATGGGGTGGTAATGTATAAGTTTATGAAATAGTGGTATATAGGTGAAGGGTTCGTTGGTGGTACAATTTTAGGAACAGGAATAATGAAGATAATTTAATATAGGTAGGCCATTACTGGCCTCAATGTAGTACAATAGGAGGCAGTGTATGCACCTTTAAGTTGAATGCGATCCCCTGACCCAATCCCAAAGAAGAAGATTTTAACTGCTGTTCTTAATATACCTCAGTGGCCTGATTGAGGAGAGGATGGATGAAGGTAAAAAAATGGCAGCATCCATGGAAATGTTGCTTGAATCTGAAAGTGCGGCAAGTGAAGTGTGTGACAATGAAAGGAAAATGGAGAAATTGAAGAATGGGACAAAATTAGCAAAAGTTATAGTGGAAGACAAAGATCGTTCCAATAAAGCCTTTTCAGTTGGACTGCGTTTTTTGGACAAGAAGATTCATTTGGGAGGTACATTTGTACTATCAAGGACCGTGAAGAGAGCAGTGGGAAAGGTGGATTCAATCAAAGTGACTAGAAGTGGTCTTGTTTTGGTTAATTATGGAGATGAAGAATAGATGCATGCACTGGATCTAGCAAAATTGCCCATGTCGGAAGAAACCTGTATTCATCTTCGGAGCAGGACCCTGCCAAAGGAGTTATATCTGGAGTGTCGTCATCTAGCTCTAACGAGTCCCTTTTTACTAAAGTCCCAGGAGTGGTCAGTGCATGTTGCCTGACCCTTATGGTATATGGAAAGAAGGATAAAAGACTATTGATGATATTGTTGATTGATACTATTGTGGTTTGTTTCCTTTATACAATGTTTCAATATTCTCAGAGCCACTTTGTTGATAAATGCTTTAATATTTGCATGTTTCTCTTTTTATACATTTAACCTTTAAATTTTACAAGGCAGGTCAGTTAAGAACAAATTCTCATTTACAATGACGGCCTACTCCGGCTAAACCCTGACGACGCTGGGCCAATTGTGCGCCGCCCTATGGAGCTCCCAATCACAGCCAGATGTGATACAGCAAGGATTTGAACCAGGTACTAGTGACGCTTTGCACTGAGATGCAGTGCCTTAGACCGCTGTGCCACTCTGGAGCCCAATCGGACATTTCCCCACCACTTTCAATGTACTATTTAGCGTTGTGTGACTACACTTTCCTCCCGTCTCTCTCAGCCTGAGGACCTTCCTGCCCCCACCTTTTCCTGGATGTTATACAGGGGTCTTCCCTTACTCTCCCTGTTCCACAACTCTTGACACTTATTTTTAACCACTGTTCCTTCCCTGGAGAATAATGCAGACAAGCAAATGCAAAAATAAGCTAAGAACACACATTGCTCTGCATTGAGGTTTTTCTTTGAGAATTTGACTACCCGTAAAACAGGTTTGACAAGGTGACATGTAAAGGGGCCTTAGCTCTCTTGGTTTAGCGGAACTGACGCCACTGCGCTCAACCATTAATAAACCCTGCCTATTTCTACAATTTATCTTAAAATCTAATGTTAAACCAAACCACAACGTTAACTTTATGACGAACCCTAAACTTATATTAAAGGCCCAAAAGTAATTTGTTTCCATTACGATATAGCCAATTTTGACTTTGTGGCTGAGCTAGCTCAACTCTGTGTTGTCTGTTCACACTGCTATGCTTTATCTTGGCCAGGTCGCAGTTGCAAATGAGAACTTGTTCTCAACTAGCCTACCTGGTTAAATAAAGGTGAAATAAAAAATAAATAAAATAGCTAGACGTAGGACCCGGGTTACAGACCTGGGGCTGCCATGGGAATAATTCATGTCCTGGATACGTTTGTTTCCAACGTTACTTCTATGTTCTGTAACGTTGCTCACTGCATGTCACAATTTAGTGCGCGACGACTGGGTGATGTAAAATGTAACAACTGAGAGGGTGTCAGTCAGTGTCACATTGTATCAACTTGACAAGAAACAGCGAGCTGGACCAAATGGATACGCATTAGCAGCTAACGTTAGCTGTTGTAGCTAGCTACATCCACCGCAGCATTCATTCAAATACTTTTAGCTGGCTGGTTGCCTTGCATTTAAACTCTTCACATTTGTGCGATCTGTTGTTAAAATAAATAAACCGACTAGCTAAGTGGTTAGCTAGCTAGCCAGATTGTAAACTACCTTGACGAAGAACGAGGCAGGCGGGCTGAGATGTCACGTTTCTCCTACCAGCAGATTGTTTTGTTGGCCAAGCAAAATACTTCCCAGAGTCGGGCATTGTTCCAGGTCCTTTCTTCTACTGGGAGATTTATATAGCGGTTGGCAACCAACTTGAAGGTGTATTACCGCCACCAACTGGACTGGAGTGTAGACCAGTGACAGTGAAGGTCTAAATCCTACCCAATAATAAATGCTACATCCCCTGAAGATTTCCACAGCGGTTCACTTAATCCTGTCTCTTCAACCCCATTACTCCTCAAATCTAATAACAATCGCTCCCCTTCTCTCACATATTTCTGGCACTGAAATAGAACATTGCCTCCAACTTCTCCTGACAATGATTACAACTCCCAGTCGGATGTTTCCCCACCACTTTCAATGTACTATTTAGCCTTGTGTGTCCCAGTCTCAGCCTTGTGACTCCACTTTCCTCCCGTCTCTCTCGGCCTGAGGACCTTCCTGCCCCCACCTTTTCCTGGACGTTATACAGGTGTCTTCCCTTACGCTCCCTGTTCCACAACTCTTATTTTTAACCACTGTTCTTATTAATCCCTTGGTTTATGCTTTACTGATCGACAAATCCATCTCAACATAAGGATGTTTAAGAGCCTGCTTGGTAATATCCATTTCCTCATTCCCCTCTACTCCCACATGAGCTGGTATCCCGAGGGAACATCACAAATTCTCCATCTGTTTTACCATATACAAACACTGCGAAACCTTGTACAAAACATCCTGTCTGCTCTGAGACACACATGAATTTAAGCTCATCAGTGCTGCATAGGAGTCCGAGCAGATGACTACCCTGTCTGGCCTCAACCTCCTCCACCCACTCTGGAGCCAATAGTATGACCAACAACTCCATTGTGTGAACAGATAAATGATCCGTTGCTCCTTTTGTCACTGCCACCCTAAACTCAGGAACACTAAAAGCTGCTCCTGTCCTCACAGTTTTAGGGTCCTTAGATCAATCTGTGAATATATTCAAGAAAGCATAGTATTGTGTCCTTAAATGTTAACTTACAACTGAATCTACTACTTCCTCAACATCTCTTAACCTCTCAAGCAATCCTAGATCTAACACTAATTGAGGAAGACACCAAGGTGGGATATCAGGAAGAACCACAGAGGGGATAAACTCCCTCCCAAACAACCCCGTCTCTCTCACCATGCAATTGTCTATCCACCCAAAGCTTGTACTCAGATGTTGTTCATGTTCCCAGCACTTTAGGAGCACCATTTTTGTAGGATGTGTAAACTTATGTCCTTGTAGATTTACCCAATATGTCATGAATAGCTGTTGTCTTCTTAAATTTAGCGGCATCTCTCCCAACTCTACCTGCATTGCTGCCACCACGGAGGTCCTGAGTGCTCCACGACATATTCTTAGGGCTTGGGCCTGGATTACATCTAACTTTTTTAAAGAGCTGCTGATCCATATGCTATACTTCCATCATCCATTGACCTTAAACAGCTCTATAAATATACAGTTGAAGTCAGAAGATTACATGCACGTTAGCCATATACATTTAAACAAAATTTTTCACAATTCCTGACATTTAATCCTAGTAAAAATTCCCTGTTTTAGGCCAGTTAGGATCACTATGTTATTTTAAGAATGTGAAATGTCAGAATAATAGCAGAGAGAATGATTTATTTCAGCTTTTATTTCTTTCATCACATTCCCAGTGGGTCAGAAGTTTACATACACTCAATTAGTATTTGGTAGCATTGCCTTTAAATAGTTTAACTTGGGTCAAACGTTTCAGGTAGCCTTCCACAAGCTTCCCACGATAAGTTGGGAGAATTTTGGCCCATTCCTCCTGACAGAGCTGGTGTAACTGAGTCAGGTTTGTAGGCCTCCTTGCTCACACATGCTTTTTCAGTTCTGCCAATGCATTTTCTATAGGATTGAGGTCAGGGCTTTGTGATGGCCACTCCTATACAGTGCCTTGCGAAAGTATTCGGCCCCATTGAACTTTGCGACCTTTTGCCACATTTCAGGCTTCAAACATAAAGATATAAAACTGTATTTTTTTGTGATGAATCAACAACAAGTGGGACACATTCATGAAGTGGAACGACATTTATTGGATATTTCAAACTTTTTTAACAAATCAAAAACTGAAAAATTGGGCGTGCAAAATTATTCAGCCCCTTTACTTTCAGGGCAGCAAACTCTCTCCAGAAGTTCAGTGAGGATCTCTGAATGATCCAATGTTGACCTAAATGACTAATGATGATAAATACAATCCACCTGTGTGTAATCAAGTCTCCGTATAAATGCACCTGCACTTTGATAGTCTCAGAGGTCCGTTAAAAGCGCAGAGAGCATCATGAAGAACAAGGAACACACCAGGCAGGTCCGAGATACTGTTGTGAAGAAGTTTAAAGCCGGATTTGGATACAAAAAGATTTCCCAAGCTTTAAACATCCCAAGGAGCACTGTGCAAGCGATAATATTGAAATGGAAGGAGTATCAGACCCCTGCAAATCTACCAAGACCTGGCCGTCCCTCTAAACTTTCAGCTCATACAAGGAGAAGACTGATCAGAGATGCAGCCAAGAGGCCCATGATCACTCTGGATGAACTGCAGAGATCTACAGCTGAGGTGGGAGACTCTGTCCATAGGACAACAATCAGTCATATATTGCACAAATCTGGCCTTTATGGAAGAGTGGCAAGAAGAAAACCATTTCTTAAAGATATCCATAAAAAGTGTCGTTTAAAGTTTGCCACAAGCCACCTGGGAGACACACCAAACATGTGGAAGAAGGTGCTCTGGTCAGATGAAACCAAAATTGAACTTTTTGGCAACAATGCAAAACGTTATGTTTGGCGTAAAAGCAACACAGCTGAACACACCATCCCCACTGTCAAACATGGTGGTGGCAGCATCATGGTTTGGGCCTGCTTTTCTTCAGCAGGGACAGGGAAGATGGTTAAAATTGATGGGAAGATGGATGGAGCCAAATACAGGACCATTCTGGAAGAAAACCTGATGGAGTCTGCAAAAGACCTGAGACTGGGATGGAGATTTGTCTTCCAACAAGACAATGATCCAAAACATAAAGCAAAATCTACAATGGAATGGTTCAAAAATAAACATATCCAGGTGTTAGAATGGCCAAGTCAAAGTCCAGACCTGAATCCAATCGAGAATCTGTGGAAAGAACTGAAAACTGCTGTTCACAAATGCTCTCCATCCAACATCACTGAGCTCGAGCTGTTTGGCAAGGAGGAATGGGAAAATATTTCAGTCTCTCGATGTGCAAAACTGATAGAGACATACCCCAAGCGACTTACAGCTGTAATCGCAGCAAAAGGTGGCGCTACAAAGTATTAACTTAAGGGGGCTGAATAATTTTGCACGCCCAATTTTTCAGTTTTTGATTTGTTAAAAAAGTTTGAAATATCCAATAAATGTCGTTCCACTTCATGAATGTGTCCCACTTGTTGTTGATTCATCACAAAAAAATAGAGTTTTATATCTTTATGTTTGAAGCCTGAAATGTGGCAAAAGGTCGCAAAGTTCAAGGGGGCCGAATACTTTCGCAAGGCACTGTACCTTTGACTTTGTTGTCCTTATTAAGCAATTTTGCCACAACTTTGGAAGTATGCTTTGGGTCATTGTCCATTTGGAAGACCCATTTGCGACCAAGCTTTAACTTCCTGACTGATGTCTAGAGAGTTTGCTTCAATATATCCACATCATTTTCCTACCTCATAAAGCTATCTATTTTGTGAAGTGCACCAGTCCCTCCAGCAGTAAAGCACCCCTACAACATGATGCTGCCACCCCCGTGCTTCACAGTTGGGATGGTGTTCTTTGGCTTGCAAGCCTCACCCTTTTTCCTCCAAACATAACGTTTCATCAGACCAGAGGACATTTCTCCAAAAAGTATGATCTTTGTCCCCATGTGCAGTTGCAAACCGTAGTCTGGCTTATGGCGGTTTTGGAGCAGTGGCTTCTTCCTTGCTAAGCGACCTTTCCGGTTATGTCGATATAGGACTCGTTTTACTGTGGATATAGATACTTTTGTACCTGTTTCCTCCAGCATCTTCACAAGGTAATTTGCTGTTGTTCTGGGATTGATTTTCCCTTTTCCCAGCAAAGTACGTTCATCTGGGTTGGCGCCCCCCCTTGGGTTGTGCCGTGGCGGAGATCTTTGTGGGCTTTACTCGGCCTTGTCTCAGGATGGTAAGTTGGTGGTTGAAGATATCCCTCTAGTGGTGTGGGGGCTGTGCTTTGGCAAAGTAGGTGGGGTTATATACTTCCTGTTTGGCCCTGTCCGGGGGTGTCATCGGATGGGGCCACAGTGTCTCCTGACCCCTCCTGTCTCAGCCTCCAGTATTTATGCTGCAGTAGTTTATGTGTCGGGGGGATAGTGTCAGTTTGTTATATCTGGAGTACTTCTCCTGTCCTATCCGGTGTCCTGTGTGAATTTAAGTATGCTCTCTCTAATTCCCTCTTTCTTTTTTTCTTTCTCTCTCTCGGAGGACCTGAGCCCTAGGACCATGCCTCAGGACTACCTGACATGATGACTTCTTGCTGTCCCCAGTCCACCTGGCTGTGCTGCTGCTCCAGTTTCAACTGTTCTGCCTGTGATTATTATTATTTGACCATGCTGGTCATTTATGAACATTTGAACATCTTGGCCATGTTCTGTTATAATCTCCACCCGGCAGCCAGAAGAGGACTGGCCACCCCACATAGCCTGGTTCCTCTCTAGGTTTCTTCCTAGGTTTTGGCCTTGCTAGGGAGTTTTTCCTAGCCACCGTGCTTCTACACCTGCATTGCTTGCTGTTTGGGGTTTTAGGCTGGGTTTCTGTACAGCACTTTGAGATATCAGCTGATGTACGAAGGGCTATATAAATAAATTTGATTTGATTTGATCTGTAGGAGACAGAACGCGTTTCCTTCCTGAGCGGTATGACTGCTGCGTGTTCCCGTGGTGTTTAACTTGCATACTATTGTTTGTACAGATGAACATGGTACCTTCAGGTGTTTGGAAATGGCTCCCAAGGATGAACTAGACTTGTTGAGGTCTACATATTTTTTCTGAGGTCTTGGCTGATTTTTATTTATTTTCCCGTGGTGTCAAGCAAAGAGGCACTGAGTTTGAAGGTATACCTTGAAATACATTCACAGGTACACCTCCATTTGTCTCAAATTATGTCAAGTAGCCTATCAGAAGCTTCTAAAGCCATGACATCATTTTATGGAATTTTCCAAGCTGTTTAAAGGCACAGTCAACATAACGTATGTAAACTTCTGACCCACTGGAATTGTGATCAGTGAAATAATCTATCTGTAAACAATTGTTTGTAAAATGACTTCTTGTGTAATGCACAAAGTTGATGTCCTATCCAACTTGCCAAAACTATAGTTTCTTAACAATACATTTGTGGAGTTGTTGAAAAACGAGATTTAATGACTCCAACCTAAGTGTATGTAAACTTCTGTCTTCGGCCTCCCGGGTGGCGCAGTGGTTAAGGGCGCTGCAGCGCCAGCTGCGCCATCAGAGTCCCTGGGTTTGCGCCCAGGCTCTGTCGTAACCGGCCGCGACCGGGAGGTCCGTGGGGAGACGCACAATTGGCCTAGCGTTGTCCGGGTTAGGGAGGGCTTGGTCGGTAGGGATGTCCTTGTCTCATCGCGCACCAGCGACTCCTGTGGCGGGCCGGGCGCAGTGCGCGCTAACCAAGGTTGCCAGGTGCACGGTGTAGCCTCCGACACATTGCTGCGGCTGGCTTCCGGGTTGGATGTGCGCTGTGTTAAGAAGCAGTGCGGCTGGTTGGGTTGTGTATCGGAGGACGCATGACTTCCAACCTTCGTCTCTCCCGAGCCGTACGGGAGTTGTAGCGATGAGACAAGATAGTAGCTACTACAACAATTGGATACAACGAAATTGGGGAGAAAAAGGGGTTAAAAAATAAACAAAAATATATAAAATAACTTCTGTCTTCAATTTTATCTATATAATTTTCAACATCATTCTATCTATTCTATCATATTATTCTATCCACTCAATGCCTGAAAAGC
This sequence comes from Oncorhynchus mykiss, assembly GCF_013265735.2. Taxonomy (NCBI): domain Eukaryota; kingdom Metazoa; phylum Chordata; class Actinopteri; order Salmoniformes; family Salmonidae; genus Oncorhynchus; species Oncorhynchus mykiss. Next base: position 53,127,529 of record NC_048566.1, on the reverse strand, counting down.
AACGCATCACGTTCACGAAATTGGGGAGAAAAAGGGGTAAAAAAATATATATAAAAAAACTTCTGTCTTCAATTTTATCTATATAATTTTCAACATCATTCTATCTGCCCCCCACTATTTTCTTTCCTTTGACAACTACTCTGTTAATATGCTCTACCCATGTCATTTAAGTGTCAAACTAGACCCCCACCCTCTCCAGATTCCTTCCATCCAACTTCAAGTATATTTCCTCCCTATCCTTCCTTCTACATAAAAACACAGTCTGTGTTTTCTCAACTGAAAACTTGAAGCCCCACCTCAGGGACCACTGCTCTACTTCACTAATCTCTTCTTGAACTCTTCTGGTTGTATGGGTAGTATTTCTCCCTCTCTTCCATAGCGCTCCATCATCTGAAAACAGTAACCTCTCAATTTCAGGTCTTACCTTAGAGAATACATCATCAAATCATAATGGAGAACGACAAAGAACTAATGACACTTTCCTGGGGGGTACCATTATTCACCTCATAGCTTTCTGACATAGAGCTCCCCACCCTCACTTGTATTGATTGCCCAAAAAGAAAATCCTTTATCCAGTTAAAAACCCTTCATCCAACCCCCATGTTATCCAGCTTGATAAGTAGGCCTTCCTTCCTTCCACATCATATCGTAAGCCGGCTACCATCACCTCCTTATTAGTCTGTCCCTTCCGTATGAATGACTCAATGCACAGTACAGGATCCGTCGTTCCCCTGCCTTTCCTGAACCCACTTTGATCTGGTTACATTAGTCCTTAATCTCCAGAAAGTAAGTCAGCCTTTCCGTTATCATCCTTTCAGGCAGGGAAAAGGCTAGTAACATCATCCGGGAGATCAGGAAATAGGTTGACCACAGGAAATCCGATAGGCTAAAGTACAGTCAAGGAATTGGCAAAATGCGTCATTAGTGAGGCAGAAAAAAACTTTCATACACAGGAGATGTAAATTGCAGGGAAACCTAGCGCGCTGAATAGAAGTATGTCACACAAAAAAATACCTCATAATGATGGGTGCAAAGAACTGAACTAAATAGTGTGTGATAATGACGTACAGGTGTGTGAACAGGTGAACAGAATTCAGGTGATTGGGATCTGGAGAGTGAGCTGCATTCAGGGGATCTATGTGTTTGAGAGTGTGGGCTGGAAAGTGAGCTGCGTTCAGGGGATCTACGTGTTTGAGAGTGTGAGCTGGAAGCAGACGTTACACTGTGGATCTAGAAAGATTGAAGAAGTTTCATCTCAATGTCCCCTCCCCTGCATGAACTCTTGACCATTTCTATTCCAATGTATCTCTGAGAACTAATAGGATGTCCAGCTTGTACAAAATGAGCAGCAACTAGATTTTTTGCTTCACCTGTCCGTATATTGCTGCGGTGCTCACTGATCCATGTCATAAGGCTTCTACGGGTTTTCCCTATGTAAGACAGACCACAAGGACATTTTAACATGTAAATAACATTGGTGGACATGCAGGTAATCAGGCCCTTGATCTTAAATCTTTGTCATGTACGGGGTTGGGTAAATGAGTTGCATTTGTACATAAAGCTGCATTGAGCACATTGGCCACATTTGTAATTACTACTGTCTTTGTAAAACATTTTTACAATTCATCATGGATCAGAGACTTGAATTGATCAGTAGGGTGACTTGGGAGTCTTTTGTAAAATTCCTCATCACAAAGTTGTCTCAGAATTTATTTTTCATAGTCTGCTGCATTTAGTATCACTATTGCACCTCCTTTGTCGGCAGGTTTTATAATGATACTGGAGTCATTTTTCAGTTCCATAAGAGATTCTTTCTCTGCTTTGGACATATTGTGGAATACCTTGTATTATTTTTTTCTTAGCCAGGAGATTATGCACATCTTTCTCAACTAGGCGGCAATATGTTTCAAGAGAGCGATTTTTTGGGGGTGGTAAAAATGTGCTTTTCCTCTTAAAATATGTACTTTCCCTTGTCATGTCCACAGGGCGAGAATCAGGTTCATTGTCATTCAATGGGAAATGGGAAAAACATTGGCACTGTTTCCTGTCAGGTTACTAATTTCGTTCAATAGATTAACATTGGCAGGTGCATAGGGAGCAACCTATGATGTTGGGACAAATGATTACCGTGTCTTGCTCGTGGGTGGGGTGGGGACTTCGAGTGTTGCCCGAAGCCTGACATTTTCCTATGTCAGTCCTGTGATCCCAAGATACTTTACTGCCTGCTCCACTATGATCTTCAGCTTCTAAGTTCTCAATTGTAATTTTTCTGTGCAATTGATTGCTGCTGTCACAAATGTAACAACCTTCCTCATGTCTCCTAGCATTCTTGTGTTCTCCCCCATTCTGTTCCCTCCATCATGCCTAGCCTGCATCTCAATCTGCCCTGGCATACCAGCTCTTCCAGGTGCCCTGCTTGTTTCTGCGTGAACTACCTTCACTGCTTCTGCATACGAGATGCTACGCTCACTCCTCACCTTCTGCACTTCCATCTATCTTTTCATCACTGAACAGCCCCCATACACTACACTATGGGCGCTCCCACAGTTACAGCACTTTAACTGGATCCCATCTCCACATTCCCCATATGCATGTTTTCCCCCACACTTCGCACATCTCCTTTTGCCTTTACACACCGTCACCACATGCCCAAACCTTTGACATTTATAGCAACACAATGGTTTCGGGAACATATGCTTGCACATAGTAACTTATAAACCCAATCCTACATTTTTCTGGCAGTACTGGATATTCAAAGTGTAGTAGCACTGACAAACTATCCACCTTCTTCCCATCTCGTGTCATCTGGAGGCACTTTACCTCAATAAGAGAGCCTCCCATCAAGTGGTCCTTTATTTCTTGCATGTTAACAATTTCTGGAACTCCTGTAATAACTCCCTTCACCCACTTCCGTCTTGTTTGATCCGGCATGCTACTGTCAACCACACGTTTACATCCTAATAAAAAAATCGAAATCAAATCGAATGTTATTTGTGACATGCTCCGAATAAAACCGGTGTAGACCTTACAATGAAATGCTTACTTTCAAGCCCTTAATTAACCAACAATGCAGTTAAGAAAAATAGATAAGTAAAAAAAAATATATACAGGGGGTACCGGTACAGAGTCAATGTGCTGGGATCACCGGTTAGTTGAGGTAATTGAGGTAATATGTACCAATCATAGATAATAAACAGAGAATAGCAGCAGCGTAAAAGGGGAGGGGCAATGCAAATAGTCTGGGTAATCATTTGATTAGATATTCAGGAGTCTTATGGCTTGGAGGTAGAAGCTGTTGAGAAGCCTTTTGGTCCTAGACTCAATGGTGTGACTCCACCTTGATCCTTAAATTTCACCAACACCTTGAACTCTACTTCTCTCAGTACAACACTGCGACCCGAACCTTTTCACTACTCTCCTCTGACAAGACCTGCAAAGGCTCCTCAGGCGTCCTCTTCTTCTTAAACTTTACTCTTACTATACCTCCACCTTTTCCCACTCCACCACAACATTCCATACCGTCCTCCTCAACTCCTGACTCCCCTTCCTTTCCATCCATCTCTGCTCCAGTCCCCGCCCAGTGTTGCTCAACCACCTCCACCGGATTTCCTCTCCGTTTCGTTTATCTTTGTTCAAATCTATTATCTTAGCTATATTGAACAATCGTCGTTTATCTATCCTAATTCACCAAACGCAAACAGCTTTCAGCCGTGGTTTCTCTAGACGCCTCCGTTCCACCCTGCGTCACACACAGTGCTTCCCTACAATTCAGATGTCACAATAACAAAAACGCTCTAACCACCAGGCTACCCTGCTGCCCGCTCTGTGTGCGTCACCAAAGATATCCCACTAAACATGGAATCAAGGGGTGTTGGATGCTCTGGGTTGATTGGAGCGTTCTGACCTCACAACAGCAGTCAAGCACCTTAGCTAGCTAAAGTTGGCTAACTTTCTAGCTACTTCCAGAAACAAAGAGAACACTTCACACTGAAAATTGTAATTGCCCTAGCAGAGCAGGTTAGAATGTTTTAATCTTATCTAGAGGGTAAGTCACTATAACTGTGTTATGGCAACAACTGAATACATTTTTTGCCGATGTTTACTTACACCTGTCATAACAACCGAGTTTCTCAAACCAGAGTACTCTGAAATCGGAGTAGATAGCCAGAGTGAGTTTACGAACCCTCTGTGACCTCCATATAACTTAACAAGGAAGTTGACTACAAATTCAGAGTTGCCAATGTCTCTCCTGTGATTATCTCCACAGAACAAAGGGACAGGATCTAGTTTATAACCCAGCCCTAGCGTGTGGTTGACCAATTAGAAGTCCTTGCAGTACAACTGGGCCAATGGCCAAATAACAAGTATCCTATTTCAGGCTCACTGTATAGACAAATTCCTCCCATGTCTCTGACCCATTGACAAATAACTCCCTATTACAGAAAAAACACTATTTCCATTGATCGTTAATTCTATTGACTTCTCATCTTCTTGACCTCTCGTACTCTGTCTCTGCGTTGGGTATTTATCTTCTATATATTCTTATATAGCCTACCTACAGTATAGGCTACATAGTACATAGGCCCACTGTATATATTTCAATGATATTGAAATACTATTCATGTTCAATCACTTGAGTTTTATTTTGCTATTTGGCTATTGTCTGTAATTTTTGCCTCCATATATTTCATGATGTGTAGCCTAATGTGCAAATCTTGATTTAGTGCATTATTATAGGATACGCATTAAAATAAGCAGCCTCAATAATTGCAACCATAGGTGATACCCACTGGGAACACAATGGTTGAATCAAGTTGTTTCCACGTAATTTCGTCAAATCACATTGAACCAACATGGAATAGACGTTGAATTGACGTCTGTCCCCAGTGGGTAATAGGTCTATAGGAGCTGGTCCGTGGCCAGTATTGTGTAATAATTCTAATGTCAAGGTAAGGAGAATGAATGGAGAAAGCTGACCCAAGATATATTTTCACCTAATAGCTAGAAATATTGAGTCGGGTTATTCTAATGCTTACCCTATAATAATGCACTCAATCACAGATTTATTTGGCACATCATTGCACACATGTTGTTACACATGAAATACAGTGGGGCAAAAAAGTATTTAGTCAGCCACCAATTGTGCAAGTTCTCCCACTTAAAAAGATGAGAGAGGCCTGTAATTTTCATCATAGGTACACTTCAACTATGACAGACAAAACGAGAATAAAAAATCCAGAAAATCACATTGTAGGATTTTTAATGAATTTATTTTCAAATTATGGTGGAAAATAAGTATTTGGTCACCTACAAACAAGCAAGATTTCTGGCTCTCACAGACCTGTAACTTCTTTAAGAGGCTCCTCTGTCCTCCACTCGTTACCTGTATTAATGGCATCTGTTTGAACTTGTTATCAGTATAAAAGACACCTGTCCACAACCTCAAACAGTCACACTCCAAACTCCACTATGGCCAAGACCAAAGAGCTGTCAAAGGACACCAGAAACAAAATTGTAGACCTGCACCAGGCTGGGAAGACTGAATCTGCAATAGGTAAGCAGAAATCAACTGTGGGAGCAATTGTTAGGAAATGGAAGACATACAAGACCACTGATAATCTCCCTTGATCTGGGGCTCCACGCAAGATCTCACCCCATGGGGTCAAAATTATCACAAGAATGGTGAGCAAAAATCCCAGAACCACACGGGGGACCTAGTGAATGACCTGCAGAGAGCTGGGACCAAAGTAACAAAGCCTACCATCAGTAACACACTACGCCGCCAGGGACTCAAATCATGCAGTGCCAGACGTGTCCCCCTGCTTAAGCCATGTCCAGGCCCGTCTGAAGTTTGCTAGAGAGCATTGGGAGAATGTCATATGGTCAGATGAAACCAAAGTATAACTTTTTGGTAAAAACTCAACTCGTCGTGTTTGGAGGACAAAGAATGCTGAGTTGCATCCAAAGAACACCATACCTACTGTGAAGCATGGGAGTGGAAACATCATGCTTTGGGGCTGTTTTTCTGCAAAGGGACCAGGACGACTGATCCGTGTAAAGGAAAGAATGAATGGGGCCATGTATCGTGAGATTTTGAGTGAAAACCTCCTTCCATCAGCAAGGGCATTGAAGATGAAATGTGGCTGGGTCTTTCAGCATGACAATGATCCCAAACACACCGCCCGGGCAACGAAGGAGTGGCTTCGTAAGAAGTATTTCAAGGTCCTGGAGTGGCCTAGCCAGTCTCCAGATCTCAACCCCATAGAAAATCTTTGGAGGGAGTTGAAAGTCCGTTTTGCCCAGCAACAGCCCCAAAACATCACTGCTCTAGAGGAGATCTGCATGGAGGAATGGGCCAAAAGACCAGCAACAGTGTGTAAAAACCTTGTGAAGACCTTTGACCTCTGTCATTGCCAACAAAGGGTATATAACAAAGTATTGAGATAAACTTTTGTTATTGACCAAATACTTATTTTCCACTAAATACTAAATACTTTTTTGCCCCACTGTATTGCCGTTTACCTCAGCTCATTGGCTATCTGCCCAGCTAGATTTCAAGACGATCAGTGGTCATTGAGTTAAAATACAGACAATCAACGAAACAGCAGTCATATCATTGGTGCACAATGATGTCATTACTTGTTGTCTTCAAATCGGTTTCTTTCAGTCAATACGTCCCGCGAAATGACCCATTATGTTTGGTTGTGTTACAAACAAACCAGTTGATTGCAATGAAACCAAACATGACTGGAAAAGTCACGTTTAGTGTGTGTATTTACATCGAATGTGTGTCGAAAATGGAATGAGACGGAATTCACAACACAAGCGGTTCACAAAATGTTTTGTGTTAGGCTATAAAAATGGATTTTATCAAACAAAAGACCATTCATTGTGTAACAATGAGCATTGGGATTGCAAACAGAGGAAGATCGTCAAAGGTAAACAATTTATTTTATTGCAATTTGTGATGTTGTTACGCCTGTGCTGGTTGAAATAGTTTTTTTTCATGGGGCTTTGTTCTCAGATAATCGCATCGTATTCTTTCGCAGTAAATCCTTTTTAAAATCTGACAACGCAGTTGGGATTAGCAAGATTCTAGGCTTTCGACCCATGTGAGACACTTGTATTTTCATGAATGTTTAATATGACTATTTATGTAGAGATGTTGTCGAATTTAATCCTGCTAACGGGTTCGGAGCGCAGAGAGGTTAACTGATTTGCCTAGTTAAAGTAAACAAATAATAATTTGCAAAGACATTGGCAACTTTGTATTTGCAGGCAACTTCGTTCCCAAGTTATCTGGGTTGATAGTATGTTTAGCGAGATCTTCGAGTGTTTTTGGTCCGTGCATCAGTCTAATGATCTAATAAACTCATATAATTTGAATAATATTTTATTCATTTCAGTCTCTCAAGTACTCCATTTTCTGATCCACTCCTTTAAATTGAATAATAGAAAACTGTTTTATATTAATAAATATTCTACAATGTAAAATTGTTTTTCCCAATTTATCTTTATTCGTTTGAAAAATTATTATTTTTATATTTTGTGGCTGGGGAAACGTGGTTCAAGTATGTGGATCATGTGGATGCTATCACTTAAATTCGGGGGGAGATTAGCCTTGCCTACACTGTACAATGAAGTGGTAAATTAATGTGGTCCTAATTAGTGAGTTTAATAATAACGACCATGGCGCGATTCAAAACAAGCGAAGGGTCTGACATAGAAACACAAACCATACTACCTGATGACTGATAACAAAAGAGTGATATATAAAGCGTGAGTAATGAAGTCCAGTTGTGACTGATGATGAGACGCAGGTGTGCGTAAAGATGTGTTGCCAGGACTGGAAGTTAGTAGACCGGTGACGTCAAGCGCCAGAGCAGGAGTGGACATGGAAGTCACACACATTATAAACAGACCTCAATTTCTTGACCGACCCTTGCTTAATCCAGTTGACTCTCCAATAGGAAAAATGTGTTTCTCCTTGCTCCCTCAGAACAACAGATCTATACGTGCTTTATTTCAAAGGGATATTCTATCCATTCCTTATGTCACAATTTACTTGAATACATTTGTCAATAATATCTGTTGGGAAAAAGTCTGGTTATTACTACACAAATACCTGCTTGTTAACCAGGTCAAAGAAGTCTCTTTCAGAATGATCCATAAGTATTACCCTGCGAATCATTACCTGAAGAAACTCAAAAAATACATATTAACATTAGCTGTACTTTTTGGGTTAAGCATCCAGAAACATTTTTTTTGCATTTATTTCAGCATTTTCTACAAGTAAAGAATTATGGAAAGATATTGATAGTTTGTAATTGTTAATATTCTTTATGACTTAACTATAAAAATGAAAAAGAAAACTATTTGACCTCATATCTAATTGTGCTAATGGAAAATGTCATATTCATAAATGTAAATTCAGTATACTTCTTGTTTGTATGCTGTTTTTTCTGCAATATAAAAAAAGAATATTCATACCAAAAAAACTAACAATTTAACTAAGAAGGAAGTCACACGCACGTCCACCAGATATACCCAAAGCAATGCTGTACCATTCTAACTGCCATGGAGTGTTGTCAGGACACCGCATGGAGTTAACTCTCTTGGTACTGTCACTAGCTGTGTTCGAATACTCATACTAACCGCACTAACTTTATTATTTGTGACGTGAATTGAGTATGTATAATGCTTATTGGCCATAGTTAGCATGCCAAAAGTTCCCGGATGTCGTACTAAATTTGCCAAAATACGAAGTATACATGCAGTGGACATTATTTCCATGCTTTTAAGGCCCCGTAATGCAATATTTCAGAAAATGGGCATGGCTTCATAACTTTTCAGATTTGAAGAAAATGGCTGAAAATATACAGCCGAAGTCCGACGAGAGCGGATACAAATTCATTGCTTTCACTAATTATGAAAATTGTTCAGAAAATGTTGAGCAATGTGCATAGCATTACAGCAGTATGTACTTTACCGGTATGCTAACTAGTTACTTAATGTTAGTTGGCTACTAATACATCGAACTTGTCAGGTAGTATATTAACTATCTGCTATCAAACTAACTACCCAACATTTATTGACTTGATTATTCACATGATTCTTAGCTAAGTGCTATAGTCATTGTGCGTTTTGATGGACATAGCCAGAATTAACTATCTACTCCTGATTTCAGAGCACTCTCGTCTGAGTGTGCCAGAGCGCAGAATAACTGCTGAATTTACGAATGCTCAACACCTGTTGAATATCTCCGATGTCAGTAAACGTCTACAAAAAAAAGTGTAATTAAATTGTTGCCAGCAGCACAGATAGTCAGCAATGCTCTGGATAACATGAAAACAGCCCAACCAGCTCTGTTAGGTCAAGTAAAATGGCCAGAGTGGAAGTAGCTAGCCAATGTTAGCCAGTTAGCTTGCATGCTTGACTGCCATTGAGCACTCAGATTTTTTATTTATTTAAGCCTTATTTAACCAGGAAAATCCCATTGAGACCCAGTCTCTTTTTCAAGGGAGACCTGGCCAAGAGTACAATGTGCAATGGTGGGTGAGTGACTTGGCGTTTGTAATAAAGCTCAAGGATGCATGATAAACAGAGTCCAGACTCTGTAAGACAGAGGAGGTTGCATGCATATACAACAAATCACCATAATCAATTACAGAGAGAAAAGTGGCCTGAACAAGCTTCTTTCTAGCCATAAGCGGGAAGCAAACCTAATTACGAAAATACAAATCAAATTTCAATTTAAGCTTTGTCACAAGATTATCCACATGAAGTTTAAAGGGCAACTTGTCATCCAACCAAATACCTAGGTATTTGTAAGATGACACTTTTTCAATGGATAAGCCACCAGATGTGACAATGCTAACGTTCTCTGGCAGAGTTCTAGCTCTGGAAAATGTCATGCATTTCGTTTATTTGTTTATTCAAGACCAGTTTGAGACTATAAAGGGAGGCCTGCAGTGACTGAAAAGCCGTCTGGAGCTCGTCAACAGCCTGAACCAGAGAAGGAGCACATTCATATATAGCTGTATCACCTGCATATAGATGTAACTTTGCTGGTTGCATCCCATTTCCCAAATCATTAATACAAATTGAGAACAACACAGGAGCTAAAATGGAAGCCTGGGGCACACCTCCATTAATCTCAAGAAAGCTAGACTTGTGATTGTCAGTATATACACATTGTGTTCTGTCAGAAAGATAGTTCCTTAACCAATTTACTACCCCTTCACTGAGACCAATGTTTCTGAGTCTACCAATCAACAGTTCAAGGTTCAACTGAATCAAAGGCTTTGATAAATTCACAAACAGAGCAGCACAACTTTGTTTTTTATCAAGTGCATTAATGACGTCATTTGCCACTGCCATAGCTGCAGTTGTAGTGATGTGCCCTGATCTAAAGCCAGACTGAACCTCGCTCAGTATGTTCTTTTCAATTAAGACGTTTTTTTAACTGTGAGTTCACAAGGGATTCATAGACTTTGGCCATGATAGGGAGTTTAGAGATAGGACAATAGTTATTAGCATCTGAGGGATCTCCACCCTTTAACAGTGGGAGGACATACGCTGATTTCCAAATGCTGGTTATGGAATTGGTAAAGAGACTCAAGTTGAAAATGTGAGCCCTACTCCTAGGCCAGAGCGCCCAGTGTGCGCTCTGAATGCTCCGAGAGCAAAACGCTCTGAATTTATGAAAGGACAATCTGACAACTCTGGATTTAGGAACGCCCAGAGCGCCCTCTGGCACTCCAGATTGATTTTACGAACACGCCCTAAATCGTAAAACGTTTAGCTAGTAATTTGTTATGCTAACAAGCTAGCAAGAGGTTGCAACAGGATCCATTTCCAGTCGACAGGCGAACGGCTAGTACTCTCAACTCGTTTACAGTATACTAAGGGTACGTTCGTAAATTCACTCTGGAGTGCCAGAGAGCGTTGTCAGATCATTGTCAGGTTGTCCATTAGTACCCTCACAGCACCCTCACCTGAGAAGTAGAAATCAAATGGAGATAAACTGGGAATTGAATAACTGCAGTTGACATTTCTAAGTAAATGGAAGAATACTCTTATTGCAATGTGGATGGCTCTTAAAAGAGCCTTTGGTTGTGCATAGTGTAGTCTATGGTGTTGCCAGGGAACAGCACCCTCTTTGAAGAAGTAGGAGGTGAAGATCTCCCTTACACAGATTGCCTTTCTTGCTACGTTGTTGGTCCCCATCCTTGAAACATCCTGCCGAGCAGCAGACATCTCCCCTAGTACATGGCGGCAAGCTGCAGGTCCCCTCCTGAAGTTATGCAGGACACAGGTAGCCTTCACATGCCTGAATTCCTCCAGGAGGCAGTCCCAGATGGCCCTGGTCATTCAACCCTGCAGTGTCCTACATGGTGCCCTACATGGTAACTGTAGGCAATCATTTTGAAGGAATCTACAGTTACAAGGTATATGTAGGAATAATGTAATTATTAGACTTTTACATCACCAGGTTATTGTGGATTACTAAAGTATAATATCCCTGATAACAAATCATGATAACATTGGATAGATAAATGCATGTGACAATAGCAGGATCATGTCAAGGATAGCATCACAAATTAATACATGAATACAATTTAAAGCTTGACGATGAGTTGATCATTTGAATCAGCTGTGTAGTGCTAAGGCAAAAACAAAAAATGTGCACCTCTTTGATTCTCCAGGGCCAGGACTGAGAACCACTCCTCTTAAATGGGATCTCTTCATCTGCAGACAGGCTTTCACAGCTCTCTGTATCTGAGGACTGAAAATCTCATAAGAAACAGACTTCATTAAACTCAAATTAGACCGCACTGAATATTATGTTACTATTATCTCCGTCTTCACTTCTAGGGACTGGAACTACACAAAAGTACCAGCCCTATCCAGAATAGCCTTCTCTCTCACTTTGACGGTTGGGGCTGCTATCCTTTCACCCTCCTCCATGGCTGTAAGCTAGCTACCTATAAATGCATTTGGAGTTTTTTTTTACAGTGAATAATATATCAAGATAGCTAGCTAATATGAAGTTAGGTAGCTGGTGATATTTAATTAACTTTGCCAGCTACCTATACAGTATGTGAAGTTGACTAGATGGCTAGCTAGCTACGTTAGCAGCTCATTTGAATTAGCCTGCACTGTAGCTAGTTAGCTAATAATACATCGATTTTTAAAACATTTTCTAAATGTATTTACTTACTTGAATAGGTTCTCCTAGCCTTTTGGATGATTGGAAACAGGGGAGCAAAGTTAGTCACCAGAGAATTTCAGAGCATATTACTATTTACCTGAGAACAAATTCATGAAATGGAGAATGGATTAAACTATTTTACCCATTTAATAACCAGACCTTCATACAACTTGCTATGCTGAATTCTTGATGCACAAATGATACCATATGCTGCCAACATGCCCACAAGTGAGCCACTCTGGGTGGCCTAAGACGCACGCGTGCTAGTGTACAGGAGCCGTATATAGTGTACACGGGCATTAAATGTCAATAGCTCTACACTACGGTGCAAAACAATTTCGTTAAGATTTTCATCCATCCTCACATTAAATGCTGACATTTCTGTCAACAACTTACACAAGCAAAGGTCATGTAGAGGAGTAGGAAATGAATATTGATTGACATTTTAGTGTTTCAATCTCAAATATTGCAAATGGCAGTATCTTTCTCATAATCTTCATAGCCTATAGGCTACTCCACAATCACATCAACATCATCATCATCAATCATCAATATCACTGCCATTTTTATTGGCTTGGACAAAGGTTTTGATACGGTAGACCATTCCATTCTTGTGGGTCGGCCAAGGAGTATTGGTGTCTCTGAGGGGTTTTTGGGCTGGTTTGCTAACTACCTCTCTCAAAGAGTGCAGTGTATAAAGTCAGAAAATCTGCTGTCTCAGCCACTGCCTGTCACCAAGGGAGTACCCCAAGGCTAAATCCTAGGCCCAAATCTCTTCTCAATTTACATCAACAACATAGCTCAGGCAGTAGGAAGTTCTCTCATCCATTTATATACAGATGATACAGTCTTATACTCAGTTGGCCCCTCCCCGGATTTTGTGTTAAATGCTCTACTACAAAGCTTTCTTAGTGTCCAACAAGCTTTCTCTACCCATAACCTAGTACTGAACACCTCCAAAACAAAGGTCATGTGGTTTGGTAAGAAGAATGCCCTTCTGTCCACAGGTGTGATTACTACCTCTGAGGGTTTAGAGCTTGAGGTAGTCACGATCTGCAACAAATACTCAAACTCTGACAGTTTTATCTCAATCTCTTCATTCAAAGACTCAATCATGGGCACTCTTACTGACAGTTGTGGCTGCTTTGTGTGATGTATTGTTGTCTCTACCTTCATGCCCTTTGTGCTGTGGTCTGTGCTCAAATCTGTTTGTACCATGTTTTGTGCTGCTACCATGCTGTGTTGTCATGTGTTGCTGCCTTGCTATGTTGTTGTTTTAGGTCTCTCTTATGTAGTGTTGTCTCTCTTGTTGTGATGTATGTTTTGTATTATATATATATATATATATATATATATATATATATATATATATAATATATATATATATATATATATATATATATATATATATATATGCAATTTATAATTTTTAATCCCAGCCCCCATCCCCGCAGGAGGCCTTTTGCCTTTTGGTAGGCCATCATTGTAAATAGCAATTTGTTCTTAACTGACTTGCCTTAAATGTTAAATAAATACAAAATTTAAAAAATAGCCTATATGTAAATGAAAATAATTGATTTATGAGAAAAGCATATTCATTTCTTCATGTTGTTATGTTTCTCATGCTGAGGGCAGTATAGAGCTGATTTCTTGCATTTCATAGAATGGATAAAAGACCTCAATGAAGAAAAAAAACGTCGTCTTTTGTCACCTGTGTGAAGCTAGCCACAATAACGATTATCCACAATAGTTGCGTTTGCGGTTCTCCTTCATAATAAAGGTCCCTCAATGAAAGTCATGCAAACGGATACAAATTGTGAAACCATGCCATATTTGGACTACATTACCCGAAACAGGCTTGGAATGTGAATAATTGTGTTCTGTGGGTAACACTGAGTTGACTCGTATCCCATTTATTCCACAATCCATAGATAAGGCTGTATAGTGCAATATGAAGGTTAATACACACAATAGGCTGGATAGGGAGGTGATTCCCCACAGTCAAAGTCCCACAATAAGAGCTACGATGCTAATATTTGTGTAAACTCATCACAATTAGGGTTAGGGTTAGGGTTCTGTGGGTGTCGCTGTGTCGACCAATACCCCATTTCATGGATCCCCAATCCATAGGTGTGAAATATATTGAGCTCCAAAAGTGTTGGGACGGTGACACATTTTTCTCTGTTTTGGCTTTGCACTCCGGCACTTTGGATTTGAAATTATACAATAACTATGAGGTTAAAGCGCAGACTGTCAGCACTTTCTAATACTTGAATACACATATAAGTGAATGTTGTCCCAATACTTTGGGTCCCATAAAATTGAGAGACTGTGTACAAAAAGTGTTATAATTGCTAAATGGTTCACCCGATATGGATGAAGATACCCTCAAATTAAAGCTGACAGTCTACACTTTAACCTCTGCGTGATTGTATTATTTAAAATCCAAAGTGCTGGAGTAGAGAGCCAAAACAACAAAACATGTGTCACTGTCCAAATACTTTTGTAGCTCACATTAATGCAATTGAAGTTTAATACATCAGTGAGATTTCAACAGATTTTTGAATGTCAAATTAACTAATTATTGTCTTTTGTCGAATTTATATAATAACATTCTAACCTTGTTACTGGCATTATCCAGTCCAAATATTGCATGATTCCACTATTTGTATCTGTTTGCTTCACTTTCAATTTCGGACTTTTATTTTTTTGCAGGCAAACCGTAAATTCCACTTGTGGCTAATCGTTATTGTGGTTAGCGTCACATATGTTTTATTGTCTATGTCTAGCGTCATGGAAATAGTTACTTTGTTACAGAACGTATAAGAATAACCTCCAAGAAGTAGTCTATGCTTTTTTAATCGCAGACCCTAATAATTTGCTAATAATGTTTAATCTTTTTTTGTATTAAAGGAAACAAATCAAGATACACAAGAACCTGTTTAGCGGGGGAAGTGGATCAAGTCCAAGGAATGTCGATCAAGACCAGAATGCACTAGTCTGAGATATCATTACTCATCTCACTCGGCGCTGAATGGTTTCTTCCACCCGGGGCACTTTGTCTTTGTGCTGGAAACAAAATATTTTGATAATGTTTGACCACGTCGGTGGGATGTACAGCAAGTCTGTGTTCGAGGACTTTATCACACGCAAGGATAACAATCAAACTATTCTTCAGGATTACAACGAATAGACGAATGTTTGCAATTGCTTCTTGGTGAAAACGAGTTTTCGGGTGAACCGGTATGTCATTGCTGGGCTGATGCATGGACTGAGGAGTTACAAGTTGCGATAGCCCACAAGTTTAATTGCAGTTTCAAGTATCGAAGGTAAAGCTTGGATATCCTCAATAGAAACAAAGAAAACGTTTAGGCTAATGAGACATAAGGCTATCGATAGGAATATGGTATTGATGTAGTAGGCAGTTGGTGCATGGCATGTGGTATTAAGCAATTTATCCAGTTTGCAATTGATATTTGCAGTACGAATACCAAAGTAAATAGCCCATATTCCTTGTTAATAATTGTATGTGTACAGGAATGGATTCTCACAACCACTGAAAACCATTTGCAATTCGATGTTACTGCTTTTGTATGCAGTCCACAGGCCTACTAAAAAGATTGACAAGATTCTTGGCACAGAATAGAAAACAACCCCAGCACTTGTGTAATCGAGTCGTAGATATACCCAGCTTGATACTGCACTAGCTGTTTTTTTAGGGGGTTAAACCAGTTATAGCACTAAGGTTATTATCGTGTTATAGTGCATGAGCACAGATCAGTGTTTATGCCATTTGACAGTTGTTGTGGCATTCCAGCACAATACCATTAGATTTACATAACTCTTTCACACCATCTCTTATTGATTCAAACAAGTGTTGGGTGACTACAGTTGAAATGAGCTGAAATAGTAGGGCTATAGTTCAACAAGACATCACCTATTTGTGTGTTAAAATGTTGTGCTCAAGGGTAGCAGCATCACAATGATTTTAGGCAGCGTGTGTATATGATTTTCATCAGAGAGTCAAAATGTCGATGAAAGGCAAGGCACTCTACACTTTCCAAAGCGAAAACAAAGAGGAGATCAGCATACAGGAGAATGAGGAACTGGTTATCTTTGACGATAACTCTGTAGATGGCTGGTTACAAGGGGAGAACAGTAAAGGACAGAGAGGTCTCTTCCCGGCCTCTTACGTGGAAGTAATCCGCCCTCGTTCCAACTCCAACCTGACAGACTGCTCCATAAGCCCGGTGGGTTCTCCAGGCAATGACTCCTCATATTTCCCCTCCGCCCCAAACACGCCCTTTCACATGCAACAAGGTTACTATGACGACGATGATGATGACTGGGATGATTGGGATGACAGTTCCACAGTGGTGGACGATGATGGCCGCAGTGGCGCAAATGGACATTCCCATCAGAGCCCCCACTCCAACAACCCCAATGTCCACTATCGAGCCAAACCTTACATGGAGAGGCAGGACAGCATCTCCAGCTCGCGGAAGGGCAGTATGGTGGGCAGGAACTTGAACCGATTCTCCAGCTTTGTCCGCTCAGGGGTGGAAGCTTTTGTGTTGGGCGATGTGCCCATGAACGCTAAGATAGCGGAGTCGTACACCATTGAGATGGGCCCCAAAGGGCCTCAATGGAAAGAAAGCCCCACACCTTTCTCTTGCTCCATCGAGGACCCTACCAAGCAGACCAAGTTCAAAGGCATCAAGACCTACATATCGTACCGAGTGACCCCAAGCCACAATGCGAGGCCTGTTTACCGGCGTTACAAGCACTTCGACTGGTTGTACAACCGTCTACTGCACAAGTTCACCGTCATCTCCGTGCCCCACCTGCCCGAGAAACAGGCAACAGGGCGCTTCGAAGAGGACTTCATCGAGAAGCGCAAGAGGCGGCTGATCCTCTGGATGGACCACATGACTAGCCACCCGGTCCTGTCGCAGTACGAGGGCTTCGAGCACTTCCTCATGTGCGCCGACGACAAGCAGTGGAAGCTGGGCAAAAGGCGGGCAGAGAAGGACGAGATGATGGGCGCCAACTTCATGCTCACCTTCCAGATCCCAAATGAGCACCAGGACCTGCAGGACGTGGAGGAACGTGTGGACTCCTTCAAGTCCTTCGCCAAGAAAATGGATGACAGCGTCATGCAGCTTACACATGTGGCCTCAGAACTGGTGCGGAAGCACCTCGGAGGCTTCCGGAAGGAATTTCAGCGGCTGGGGAATGCCTTCCAGAACGTCAGTCAGGCTTTCATGCTGGACCCTCCCCACTGCTCGGACGGCCTCAACACCGCCATCTCCCACACGGGACGTACTTACGAAAACATTGGGGAAATGTTTGCGGAGCAACCTAAGTATGACCTCTTCCACATGCTGGACAAACTGTCACTCTACCAGGGCCTACTCGCCAACTTCCCGGACATTATTCATCTACAGAAAGGTAATGTACTTTCCTTATGATGTGCTCATTAGTGTTAGACCTAGAGTCTAATAGCTTGTCCTAGAGATGAATCTTCAACTCATTGCATTGCGTCACATGGAAACAAAGCCTCAGTATCACTCTTGTGATAACTGTTATAACTAAGTTTGGCCCATATTTATATGTTATAAGTGATAATGCATTACCACAACAGCTGGCAAATCAATAGGGCAACTCTTACAAAGCACTGACGGATAGCGGTCCAGAATCCTATAAACTAATTATTTCCTGTGGCCATACACCACATCTGTTGTTAATCACATTGACAGGAGGAAAAATGGAAAAGTGGAAAAAATGTGACACCGCTGTTAGAATCAGTCAACGTTCATCGTTAAGATTTGATTCCAAACGTACAGTGGTTCATTACTGGATGACATTCAGCCATCTTCTTACTCATAAATCAAGGGTTCCTTGATTGATGGACGCTGACAGTTCTATCAAACATGTCTTTGAGCTCTACTCAAACGGTCTCTCTTAAATTCCGACCAGTTCTACTACTCTCTCACTATGGTAAATGGAAAGATAATTGAAGTACCCCCAAGCCATTCCTTAGCTGCATGTAGAGGAACTGTCAACACTGTGTACAGTGGTACTAAAGTACTCAATCACACTGTACATTTTAAAGTCCACTGGGTTTTCAAATAATTGTGTAACATCCGCTACTTCCTCTCATTAAAAATACCAGTGCGGGGAAGGATGGAATAAAGTTCCATCACATCAACAGAGGAACAGCTATCTTGTAAACATTCCATCTTTGATAGTACACATCCACTACCACCAGATACACAATTTTTTTAAAGAGAAAACTGCTTTGAAGTTCCTTGCAATGCAGGGCTGGGCAATATTTTCAAATGTTTGTCGGTACGATGAAATGAGGGCATTTTATGTTTTTGAATAATAAAAGTTCTAAATTTGCTTTATGAGTTGTGCGTGACCGTAGGGTGGGAACCCATACATTCTAAGTGATTTCAATGGGTAGTTCTCCATTCGGATTGTTTTATACTGTTCAATCAAACTTATGTCATTAGATAATTTCCACACTGCCACGTAGGGCAGCACAATATGGGCAAAAATCGAGGCCTTATTTTTAACCAAATATTGCAATTTCAATTTGACTTGCGATTTAGATCAAAACACTTGGGTGACATTTGTTGGAATCATGGAAATATAATGATTATTTCAATTCTATAGTTACAATGTAAAGGTGTCACTTAAATACGGTGTTGTTTGACAAATGAAAAAGCCAGGGAAGCATTCAAAGCATTAGGAATTGCAGTACTAATAGGATCTCTATGTAGACTTTATTGTGACAGGGAAGGAACCAAAGTGTTGGTCAGTGTTACCCAGGGGAGTGGGACCTTATATTCTTTGGCTACATTAAATGTTTTTTTTCTCTTACTTCATGTAGATAACATTCATCTCTGATTTAGAAGATACTGTTGCACAAACAACATGCTGATTTAGGCCTACACCAGCATTGGTATCAGGCTATATTAGCTAGCTATGTTTTCTCTCAGTAAATCAGGGATATTCAACTATATTCCTATGGGGGCCAGATATGAAAAAGGTTATTTACAGGGGGGGCAGACATTTTGCACAAACACAGTTTATTTTATTTTTTATTTTATTTCACCTTTATTTAACCAGGTAGGCTAGTCGAGAGCACTTTCTCATTTGCAACTGCGACCTGGCCAAGATAAAGCAAAGCAGTGTGACAGACAACAACACAGAGTTACACATGGAGTAAACAATAAACAAGCCAATAACACAATAAACAAATCAATGACACAGTAGAAAAAAGAAAGTCTATATACAGTGTGTGCAAAATGCATGAGGAGGTAGGTAATAAATACGCTATAGGAGCGAATAGTTACAATTTAGCAGATTAACACTGGAGTGATAAATGAGCAGATGATGATGTGCAAGTAGAGATACTGGTGTGCAAAAGAGCAGAAAAGTAAATACAAATGTTAAAAAAGTATGGGGATGAGGTAGATAGATTGGGTGGGCTATTTACAGATGGACTATGTACAGTTGCAGCGATCGGTTAGCTGCTCAGATAGTTGATGTTTAAAGTTGGTGAGGGAAATAAAAGTCTCCAACTTCAGCGATTTTTGCAATTCGTTCCAGTCACTGGCAGCAGAGAACTGGAAGGAAAGGCGGCCAAATGAGGTGTTGGCTTTGGGGATGATCAGTGAGATATACCTGCTGGAACGTGTGCTACGGGTGGGTGTTGTTATCATGACTAGTGAACTGAGATAAGGCGGAGCTTTACCTAGCATAGACTTATAGATGACCTGGAGCCAGTGGGTCTGGTGACGAATATGTAGCGAGGGCCAGCTGACTAGATGATTTTGTAACAAAACGGATGGCACTGTGATAGACTGCATCCAGGAAAAATGCCAAGGGGGTGACTACTTTCACAAGCCATTGTATGTCTAGGTAATCCTGTCTAACGCAGCTTTAAAAAAAAATGTATTGTGTAATGAAAGTGCGTAAACTCCACTTTCTGGAGGACCAAGTTTTGAAATCAGTGAAATTTTAGTGTGATTGCTAAGGAGATCTAGAAAACACCTTGGTTAGCTATAGCCTAATGTTAGCTAGCTAACATTTAACCTAGTTGGTTAGCTAGCTACCTGCAGATTCATGCAGGGCAGTAATGTCATGAGTTGGGATTATGGTTCATTGTTTACCTAGCTAGCTAGCTAACGCTAGCTGGCTGGCTTGCTGGCTGGTATTATCTTATTATTCGTATCTCAGAGCCATTTGCTTGGCTAGCTATAGCCTGATGTTAGCTAGCTAACATTGAACTTGGTTGGTTAGCTACCTGTAGACTCATGCCAAGTAGTAATGTGATGAGTTGGGTTTATGGTTAATTGTTCACCTAGCTAGCTAGCTACATGTCTTAACAAAAGACTCCACTATGCAAGTAACCATTTCGGGTGCGTTTGCAAGTAACCATTTCGGGTGCGTCAGTCTGGCCATCAGAGCACTCTCTTCTGAGCGTGCCAGAGCGCAGAATACCTGAATTTACGAACGCTCAACACCCGTAGAATATGGCCGGTGTCAGGAAACGTTGGCCAAAAAGCGTAATTACCCAAAAATTCAAAGGCCATTTTCTCAAAAGTGAGTTTACAAGTTTATCAACTTTCAAAGCATAATTACTTTCCCATTGTTCCTCAACTGTAGTGTATGATATACCATTTTATCGCTCTGAGTCTCTACTATTATCTAATGTAAAAAAAACAACAACACATTTTAAATTTTTGCTACATAAGACCGATGGAGCCAGTCGGTCACAAGTGGAAAGCAATATGTTTGGAACATCGAATCTTAATAAAATCACAGTATCGAATATCAATTCGGAAAGTATTCAGACCCCTTGGCTTTTTCCACATTTTTACCATACAGTCTTATTCTAAAACTGATTTAAATATTTTTTTCCCTTCATCAATCTACACACAACCTCCATAATGACAAATCCAAAACAGGTTTTTAGACATTTTTGCAGATTTATTCAGATTAGTGGAAACAGGATACACCTGAGCACAATTTTGAGTCTCATAATAAAGGTTCTGAATACTTCTAAAATTTCTTAAAACCTGTTTTCGCTTTGTAATTATGGGGTATTGTGTGTAGATTGATGGGGGAAAAAAGTTATTTAATACATTTTAGAATAAGACTGTAACGTAACAAAATGTAGGAAAAGTGAAGGAGTCTGAATACTTTCTGTATAGAATATTTAAAAATAAATGTTTTGTCATACCTGTGGTATACGCACTCATACACCACACCTTTCAGCCAATCAGCATTCTCAAACCACTGATTGGCTGAAAGCTGTGGTATATGAGAGCATGGCTAAATCATGGCACTCTGTGTTGCATGGTATATATATATTTGTTCTATTTATTTAATTAGTCAGTTAAGAACAAATTCTTATTTACAATGACAGACATACCAACAGATTTTTACCTTGTCAGCTCGGGGACTCGATCCAGCAACCTTTCGGTTACTGGCCCAACATAGGTATACTGCCAAGCCCTATATACAGTGCCTTGCGAAAGTATTCGGCCCCCTTGAACTTTGCGACCTTTTGCCACATTTCAGGCTTCAAACATAAAGATATAAAACTGTATTTTTTTGTGAAGAATCAACAACAAGTGGGACACAATCATGAAGTGGAACGACATTTATTGGATATTTCAAACGTTTTTAACAAATCAAAAACTGAAAAATTGGGCATGCAAAATTATTCAGCCCCTTTACTTTCAGTGCAGCAAACTCTCTCCATAAGTTCAGTGAGGATCTCTGAATGATCCAATGTTGACCTAAATGACTAATGATGATAAATACAATCCATCTGTGTGTAATCAAGTCTCCGTATAAATGCACCTGCACTGTGATAGTCTCAGAGGTCCGTTAAAAGCGCAGAGAGCATCATGAAGAACAAGGAACACACCAGGCAGGTCCGAGATACTGTTGTGAACAAGTTTAAAGCCGGATTTGGATACAAAAAGATTTCCCAAGCTTTAAACATCCCAAGGAGCACTGTGCAAGCGATAATATTGAAATGGAAGGAGTATCAGACCACTGCAAATCTACCAAGACCTGGCCGTCCCTCTAAACTTTCAGCTCATACAAGGAGAAGACTGATCAGAGATGCAGCCAAGAGGCCCATGATCACTCTGGATGAACTGCAGAGATCTACAGCTGAGGTGGGAGACTCTGTCCATAGGACAACAATCAGTCGTATATTGCACAAATCTGGCCTTTATGGAAGAGTGGCAAGAAGAAAGCCATTTCTTAAAGATATCCATAAAAAGTGTCGGTTAAAGTTTGCCACAAGCCACCTGGGAGACACACCAAACATGTGGAAGAAGGTGCTCTGGTCAGATGAAACCAAAATTGAACTTTTTGGCAACAATGCAAAACGTTATGTTTGGCGTAAAAGCAACAAAGCTCATCACCCTGACCACACCATCCCCACTGTCAAACATGGTGGTGGCAGCATCATGGTTTGGGCCTGCTTTTCTTCAGCAGGGACAGGGAAGATGGTTAAAATTGATGGGAAGATGGATGGAGCCAAATACAGGACCATTCTGGAAGAAAACCTGATGGAGTCTGCAAAAGACCTGAGACTGGGACGGAGTTTTGTCTTCCAACAAGACAATGATCCAAAACATAAAGCAAAATCTACAATGGAATGGTTCAAAAATAAACATATCCAGGTGTTAGAATGGCCAAGTCAAAGTCCAGACCTGAATCCAATCGAGAATCTGTGGAAAGAACTGAAAACTGCTGTTCACAAATGCTCACCATCCAACCTCACTGAGCTCGAGCTGTTTTGCAAGGAGGAATGGGAAAAAATGTCAGTCTCTCGATGTGCAAAACTGATAGAGACATACCCCAAGCGACTTACAGCTGTAATCGCAGCAAAAGGTGGCGCTACAAAGTATTAACTTAAGGGGGCTGAATAATTTTGCACGCCGAATTTTTCAGTTTTTGATTTGTTAAAAAAGTTTGAAATATCCAAAAAATGTCGTTCCACTTCATGATTGTGTCCCACTTGTTGTTGATTCTTCACAAAAAAATACAGTTTTATATCTTTATGTTTGAAGCCTGAAATGTGGCAAAAGGTCGCAAAGTTCAAGGGGGCCGAATACTTTCGCAAGGCACTGTATGTATAAAGCCCTATATACAAGCCCTATATATATGTTTTGTCAGGAGTTTGTCAATGTTTGAGCGGCTTTGCATGTCTAAAAGCCTAACTAAATGTTTTAGACTGACATTTTACAATAGTAATGGGATTTAATGTTTATTTGTATAAACTATGTTTTGTCTTAATTTGTTTATTTTATTTACTTTCAAGTACTACTTTTCTGCAGTGTGTTTTTTTTTTAATGCAGTATCGTTGGTTATGTAGAACTTAGGCTAACCGTACGTGCCTCTATTATCTATAGTCTATCAAATGACTCCAGGCATAAGTGACAAAAGCGGTCACTTGGGGCCCGCGGTCGCTTGGGGCCCAAGGCCGCTAAGGGACCCTCAACCCCCCCCAAATATTATTATATTATTTTTAGTAACTCAGTCAGGGTCTCAATTTACTGTTGAGATTTAGAATAGCAGAATACAGAAGGTCTTCTCGCTTAGGGCTCCCAACCAAATCTTGCTTAGGGCCCCCAAAAGGCTAGAGCCAGCCCTGCTATGGTGTGTCCCTTAATGGTACAGTGAGTTGTAAGAAATACAGCTTTTAGTGTTAATGCAAAAGGTGATATTCAATATGCCCAGCCCCATACAATGCGAAGGATCATTCATCTTCTTTGGATACACTGAAAGGGTTTATACGCCTAGAACATGCTTAGGCACAGCTGATGCATTTGCTATGGCCTACAACTTCGACGTGTCTGTATCTGTCATAAGGGTGGTGCAGTATTTGAGCAAGACAGTCAAATGACCAGCATACCAAGGCCATACTTCAGTTCTCAAACAACCCACATCAGGTGATGGAAGGGGGAGGGACCTCCAGCACAGGAAGCCACGTTTCTCTTAGTTGTGCAAGGTAAATAAGGGCGTTGCAATATCAAGCAAACAAGTGCAAAGAGGTAATTCGTAGCCTAATAATACGATTCAGCAAAATGAAAGCCATTGAAAATGTAATGTTATTTTACTGCTGCTCTTTAATTACTTGTTACTTTTATTTCTTATTGTTATTTGTATTTTTCCCCCATTTTTTTCTTTAAACTGCACTGTTGGTTAGGGGCTTGTAAGTAAGCATTTCACTGTAAGGTCTACTACACCTGTTGTATTCGGCATATGTGACCAATAACATTTTATTTTATTAGATATCTAAGAATATATATTCCCAAAATATATTTGAGGGTTACGTCACATTTTGAATCAATAACTATAGCTGTATTTTCTTTACCAACATGGAGTGTTGAGTTTACTGTTGCAGACTTGACAGTCAGTTGAAGCATCCCAGCTGAGCTCGAGAGCTTTCCTCAAAGTCACTTGTGTTCCTCTGAACTGGATCCAGCTGTGACAACATACCAAACACACACAAAACCTGGGTTCAACTCTTCCTACAAAGTTCACATCCTATCCTCTCATCACAGCTCTCTCCTGCCCACTCCCTAACATAGAGTAATGAACACTGTTAGAACTGTGATATTGGTGGATGACTAGATGTGTGAACTCATGAAATATCACTGCATACTCGGTCGGGTGTGGTGTGAGATACATATGGCATTGATAACGCATGGCTGGGTAGGAAAGGCTAGAGAGGGTCTAGGTATAAATCAAATAGCTAGCTGTTTTTCAAGGTGTTTGACAGATTTATCTTTGTTTCTCTATAGTGCATTTGGAAAGTATTCAGACCCTTTCCCTTTTTCGACATTTTGTTACTTTACAACCTTATTCTAAAATGGATTAAATAGTTTTTTCTCTCTCGTCAATCTACACACAATACCCCATAATGACAAAGCAAAAACAGGTTTTTAGAAATGTATCTATATTTATTTAAAAAATTTAACATCACATTTACATAAGTATTCAGACCCTTTACTCAGTACTTTGTTAAAGAACCTTAGGCAGCGATTACAGCCGCAAGTCTTCTTGGGTATGCTTGGCACACCTGTATTTGGGGAGTTTCTCCCATTCTTCTCTGCAGATCCTTTCAAGCTTTGTCAGGTTGGATGGGGAGTTTTGCTGCACAGCTATTTTTAGGTCTCACCAGAGATGTTTGATCGATCGGGTTCAAGGCCAGGCTCTGGCTGGGCCACTCAAGGACATTCAACGACTTGTCCCGAAGCCACTCCTGCGTTGTCTTGGCTGTGTGCTTTAGGGCTGTTGTCCTGTTGGAAGGTGAACCTTTGCACCAGTCTGAGGTCCTGAGTGCTCTGGAGCAGGTTTCCATCAAGGATCTCTCACTACCTTCCTCCGTTCCTCTTTCTCTCGATCCTGACTAGTCTCCCAGTCCCAGCATGATGCTGCCACCACCATGCTTCACCGTAAGGATGGTGCCAGGTTTCCTCCAGATGTGACGCTTGGCATTCAGGCCAAATTGTTCAATATTGGTTTCATCAGACCAGAGAATCTTGTTTCTCATGGTTTAAGAGTCTTTTAGGTGCCCTTTGGCAAACTCCAAGCGGGCTGTCATGTGCCTTTTACTGAGAAGTGGCTTCTGTCTGGCCACTCTACCATAAAGGCCTGATTGGTGGAGTGCTGCAGAGATAGTTGCCTTCTGGAAGGTTCTCCTATCTCCACAGAGGAAATCTTGAGCTCTGTCAAAGTGACCATCGGGTTCTTGGTCACCTCCCTGACCAAGGCCCTTCTCCCCTGATTGCTCAGTTTGGCCGGGCGGCCAGCTCTAGGAAGAGTCTTGGTGGTTCCAAACTTCTTCCATTTAAGAATGACGGAGGTCACTGTGTTCTTGGGGACCTTCAATGCTGCAGACATTTTTTGGTACCCTACCCCAGATCTGTGCCTCAACACAATCCTGTCTCTCTCTACAGACAATTCCTTTGACCTCTCAGTCTGTCTTTCTATCTATCGCTACCTTTCTCTCCTCTTTTTTTCTGTCCCCCTTCTCTCCCCTCCCCTTCTCGCTCTCTCTCTTCCTTTCTATCTCTTTCTCTCTCTTTCCCTTTCTCTTTGATGAATACCAACCAGCTCACTCAGATATCTAGGTCTCTCTAGACAGTCGGTCTGGATGGTTTCAATTACACAGGAGTTAATCCAGTGTGGTCCCACAGAGGTGCTTTGAGCATTTGCCAACATTAATCCAATACTCATCCAATAGGTAGACCTATATTGAAAGACTTGAATATGAATATACACTCACCGGCTAGTTTATTAAGTACACCTATATCTAGTACCGGGTCGGACCCCCCTTTGCCTCCAGAACAGCCTGAATTCTTTGGAGAATGGATTCTAGAAGTCGAAAACGTTCCACCGGGATGTTGGCCCAGTTGCTGCAGATTGAACGGTGGTATGCCATCACCAGCAGCCTGTACCATTGACACCAGAGAGATGGGTTTATGGACTCATGCTGCTTATGCCAAATCCTGACTGCCATCAGAATGATGCAACAGGAACTGGGATTCGTCAGACAGGTAATGTTTTTCCACTCCTCAATTATCCAGTGTTGGTGATCGCATGCGTGCTCACTGAAGCCACTTCGTTTAGTTTTTAGCTGATAGGAGTGTCTCCCGGTGTGGTCGACTGCTGCAATAGCCCATCCGTGACAAGGATCAACGAGTTGTGCGTTCCGAGAGGCTGTTCTGCACACCACTGTTGTACTGTGCCGTTATTTGTCTGTTTGTGGCCTGTCTGTTAGCTTACACAATTCTTGCCATTCTCATTCGACCTCTCATCAACGAGCTGTTTTCAATCACAGGACTGCCCCTGACTGGATTTTTCTTTGTTTGTCGCTCCATTCTCGGTATACCCTAGACACTGTCAAGCGCGAAAAGCCCAGGAGGGTGGCCGTTTCTGAGATATTGAATCCGGCACGCCTGGCACTGACGATCATACCACGCTCAAAGTTGCTTAAGTCACTAGTTTTGCCCATTTCAACATTCAATCGAATGTCTTGATGTCCGTCTGCCTGCCACGGCCATGTGACTCACTGTCTGAAGGAGCACTACATTTTCATTATCAGTTAGCGCACTGCAATGGAAGACTGATGTATATGACACAGTACATGTCCCACCCACATGACATTATAGCTTACCAATGAGCAAGTGTGCAGTTGAGTGGGCGGAGCATCATTATCTTTCGTGTTTTTCAATGAGCACTGCAGTGTAGCTGGATTAGCTGTCACTTCCAAGGAGAAAACCACCTGCTGAAATCTTGAACAAAGAGGCTAGGGAACACAATGGAGTGAAACTGACTGGCCCCAGTGGTGTCAGTATCGAACAGAGCTGCTGTCCACACGTTGCATAATATGAAATGTGAGTTTCCCATGCATGGTAGCCTAGATCTGGTAACACCTGCCCAAAGAGAATAAATCAAAATGGAGGAATGGGGGGTGGAGATTATGGGCAGAAAAACAGCTCTAAAATTGTTTGAATACACATTGGAAATATGTACTACTAATTATTTTCATTCACATTTGTTTAGTTCGGTTCCTAGTGCAAGATGCCGTCACATCATCACAGTCAGCCCTCTCACCTCAGGCCGCCAATCAGCCCTCTCAGACATAGTCTACTCTGAGAATTAGGGATCGCTTCCCCCCCAGTATGCTTACCCTTGGACGGCCATTGAGGCTTTGACGTGAATAAGAGGCCTACTTTGTCCTCCAGTGTATGTGGCAGAACACATCACATCCATCTATCAGCGTTTCTCTTATAAAGTAAAGAAAAACAAAGATGTGTGTGCCCAATTTCGTGGAAATGTGGGCCAAATGACCTTTCCATCTGTTCCTGTACCTATGGGGACCAGAGAGCAGGACCTGGAGAGGCACATGGCCCTAGATACATTACCAGGAATGCGAGGTGTGAGTGAAGATGTAAATGCTGTCTGGTTGTGTGTGTGTGAGAGAGAGTGCATGTGTGTGTGCTCTGATCCAGAGATGAATAATTGATATTACAGCATATTACAGTATGACCCTATCTAAGTCAGACAGGCCCCCATTGATTATGCCCTAGAGCACAATGTGTCCATCCTATCCTAAATAGCACATTGGTTAGGCAAAAATGTGTCACACTACACAATAGCATGAGCACAAACTGTACACATCAATTCAGACCAAGTGTGATCAACAGCAAGATAAAGACTACAACACATTTTAAGTTGTCCAGTAATGGCGCCTTCTGTTAACCTGGTAAAGTGCTTTTTGTTCAACAGGAGTCCCCTTGCTTTTTCTGGTCTCCATGTGAATGTTTTCTCTTGTCTATTTGCTCACACATAAATATTGACAAATGGTAGGACTGTGTTTTCACACACTGTCTATCCAAACGTATTTGCATTCCTGGCTGACTGTGTTTCCTAGCTAACACACTGCTGTTCCACAATGGTGATGTTATATAATACAGATGTCTTAGAAGATTATAATTCATTAACTGCTTTAAGAAACATACTGTATGTTGCATCTTGCAATTTGTGCCATGAATTTAATATGTATTTCATGATGAATTAATGTTACCATGTTGGTAAAGTAGTTCCATTTGGCAGAGTGTTTGTTTGTATTTTCTAAAGGCTTTTATGGTGTTCCAAAAAGGACCTATTTGTTGCAGAGAAAATTCACAGGCTTCTGCTTGGGCTTAAATTCTTGGCCCTCCTACCTCTTCCAACCCCCACACTTCCACTCCCCTTCCTCTCACCCTTGATTGCAGGACATCAAATGGAGCTATAACTGTCTGCTCTTTAAGACTCTTGGCATCTGCGCTCTATGTCTGCTGGCCTGATAAAGCTGACAATGGTTGGCATGGAGACGGTAGCCATTAATCTGGTGCTGTGCTGGAGTTGTACTGGCTGCACGGTCTATGTACAGACACGTGTGTGTGTGTGTGTGTGTGTGTTTGTGTGTGTGTGTGTGTGTGTGTGTCAGGTCAGGTAGAAATAGGCAGCACAAAATATTATACATATGAAAAGGGGTTAGCCATGTCGCTCGCTCATCTTTTTATTTTGTTTTAAGTTTTTATTTTGACCAGTTAAGTCCCATTGAGATATTAATCTATTGTTCAATTGGTCAAAAGGGAGAAGCAGCTGCTCTTTTCTTTCAAATTGTAATCTTCTAATATGTATCCTCTGTTGGGCCTTGTGACTAGTAAAGTGGCTAGTCCTAAACCCTAATTGCTTGTTGTGTTATGAGAGCTGTGCTTTTGATCTGATGAATCACTAGTTCGTAGTATGGGTCTACTTAAAAAAGGCACGTAAAATCAGGGGGGAACGAAGGGTCGTGTTGCCAATGGCAATCACTCTTAATCAACAACACTGTAAGAGACATTGACTCAATGTCAATTTATCACGCTATCCATCGGAACATGACGGTGTTACAGTGTTATAACACAGTTCATCAGACCTCCAACAAGTCATCTGTTGAACAATACTCTCAGTGTGAATATGGTTAGACCAGTTGGATCTGTTGAACACTTGCCCCTCTATGTTCCACATTTGTTTGCAATCATGGAACAGCACATGACCAAACACATCAAAAATGTGGAGGACCAAGGCACTCTTCATGCAATTAAAATGCCTTCATTGCAGTGGAATGTTCAATTGAACAAAATCTTTAAAACTCAAAAACGTTTTGGCGTGTCTTGTCTAGCCTTTGTCAGGGAGTGATACCATGACCAACATTGAACAAAATCTTTAAAACTCAAAAACGTTTTGGCGTGTCTTGTCTAGCCTTTGTCAGGGAGTGATACCATGACCAACACAATTTACATGCTGAGGTATCATTAACCTTTTCACTTGTGAGTTCAAAATATCTCTAATGGTCGCCACAGCGTGTGATGTCACAATGCACTCACTGTTCCAAAATGTGATTGTTGCGCAACAGGACAGTTAACCCACCCTGCCCTTAAACCAAGGCATGCTGACTGCTAATTATCTACAGTATAGGCTGTTTCAACTTGTCAATTTCTAATTATTTTGGAACAAGTTTTATTTTCTAACAGTTTGAATTTAGGTGTGTTCCACCTCATTAATTCACAAAGAAGTAGCCCATTTCACTGTTGAATTGTGTTTGAGGCATTACTGAACTTCTCTCTTAGACTAGAGCCCAAGCACTTCCCCAGTGTTTCCCCAAGTATAAAAAAAGAACCCCCCCCCCCAAATATCTAAATCAAATATAATTTGCCGCATTGGCCGAATACAACAGTGAAATGCTACTTACAAGTCCTTAGCCAACAATACAGTTAATAAAAATACCCCCCCCCCAAAAAAAATAAAAAATAAAGTAACAACTACTTAAAGAGCACCAGTAAAATAACAATAGCGAGGCTATATACAGGTGGGTACAGAGTCAATGTATGGGGGCACCAGTTAGTCGAGGTAATTGAGGTAATATATACTGTACATGTAGGTAGAGTTATTAAAGTGACTATGCATAGATAACAGAGAGTAGCAGCGGTGTAAAAAGGGGGGAGGGGGCAATTCAAATAGTCTTGGTAGCCATTTGATTAGATGTTCAGTAGTCTTTTGGCTTGGGAGTAGAAGCTGTTTAGAAGCCTCTTGGACCTAGACTTGGCACTCTGGGTACCGCTTGCCGTGCGGTAGCAGAGAGAACAGTCTATGACTAGGGTGGCTGGAGTCTTTGACAATTTTTAGGGCCTTCCTCTGACACTGCCTGGTATAGAGATCCTGGATGGCAGGAAGCTTGGCCCCAGTGATATACTGGGCCGTTCGCACTACCCTCTGTAGTGCCTTGCGGTTGCATGCCAGGCAGTTGCCATACCAAGAGGTAATGCAGCTAGTCAATCTTTTGAGGATCTAAGGACCCATGCCAAATCTTTTCAGCTTCCAGAGAAGGAAGAGGTGTCTCTGTCCTCCTCCCTATTTGCTTTCTCGTCGTTGTTGCCTACCACTGTTGTGTCATCAGCAAACTTAATGATGGTATTGGAGTCGTGCCTGGCCGTACAGTCATTCGTGAACAGGGAGTACAGGAGGGGACTGAGCACGCACCCCTGAGGGGCCTCCGTGTTGAGGATCAGCGTAGTGGATGTGTTGTTACCTACCCTTACCACCTGGGGCGGCCCGTCAGGAAGTCCAGGATTCAGTTGCAGAGGGAGGTGTTTAGTCCCAGGGTCCTTAGCTTAGTGATGAGCTTTGAGTGCACTATGGTGTTGAACGCTGAGCTGCAGTCAATGAATAGCATTCTCACATAGGTGTTCCTTTTGTCCAGGTGTGAAAGGGCAGTATGAGTGCAATAGCGATTGCATCATCTGTGGATCTGTTGGGACGGTATGCAAATTGGGGTGGGTCTAGGGTTTCTGGGATAATGGTGTTGATGTGAGCCATGACCAGCCTTTCAAAGCACTTCATGGCTACAGACATGAATGCTACGCGTTGGTAGTCATTTAGGCAGGTTACCTTAGTGTTCTTGGGCACATGGGCTATGGTGGTCTGCTTGAAACATGTTGGTATTACATAATCAGACAGGGAGACATTGAAAATGTCAGTGAAGACACATTCCACTTGACTTGTTTAAAGGTCTTACTCACATCGGCTACGGTGTGGAACAGCTGATGCTCTCTTGCTTGTTTCAGTGTTACTTGCCTCGAAGCGAGCCAAGAAATAATTTAGCTTGTCTGGTAGGCTTGTGTCCCTGGGCAGCTCTCGGCTGTGCTTCCCTTTGTAGTCTGTCATAGTTTGCAAGCCCTGCCACATCCGACGAGCGTCAGAGCCAGTATAGTACAATTCGATCTTAGTCCTGTATTGACACTTTGCCTGTTTGATGGTTTGTTGGAGGGCAAAGCAGGATTTCTTATAAGCTTCTGGGTTAGAGTCCCGCTCCTTGAAAGCGGCAGCTCTAGCCTTTAGTTCAGTGCGGATATTGCCTGTAATTCATGGCTTCTGGTTGGGGTATGTATGTACAGTCAGTGGGGACGACGTCATCGATGCACTTATTGATTAAGCCAGTAACTGATGTGGTGTACTCCTCAATGCCATCAGAAGAATCCTGGAACTTATTCTAGTCTGTGCTAGTAAAACAGTCCTGTAGCTTAGCATCTGCTTCATCTGACCACTTTTTTTATTGACTGAGTCACTGGTTCTTCCTGCTTTAATTTTGGCTTGTAAGCAGGAATCACAATCTCTACACTGTATTTCTGGTCAATTTGATGTTATTTGAATGGACAAAAAAACGTGCTTTTCTTTCAAAAACAAGGACATTTCTAAGTGACCCCAAACTTTTGAACTGTAGTGTATATATTAGGGCTGACCCCATTTGGACGACAGTTCGATTTTTAGTCGATAGGCTGTTGGTCGACTGAGGTTCCTTTAGTTACCTGTCTGATTTGTGCCTGTCTCAGTGGACGAATCCTTTGCGGATGCCACAGGGAAGGCACAGTCCATCACTCTAAGACATGTAATACTGAAATTGTATATGGTTAGATTATGTCAAAAATAATAACACTAATAAATCTAATATTATTTTAATAACAAATTAGGTTTCCCCCGCATTGGATACGGCCGCTGTCTGCGGTTCTTAAACATAATCTTCAGTGCGCCGTAGATTTGGCACCTTTCCCTATGTTGCTATGTGCATAATAGCAAAGTTAAGTAGCATTTTGGGATTAAGAACAATGCGGCGGAGGCAGCAGCAGCAAAGACAAGGAAACAGCCCTTGCCTTAGCCTAATTGTGTTAAGAAAATTGAGGAGAGAGGAAACCCCAATTTAATTAAGTGTATAATCAATAGCCTAACTATTAAATGTGCCTGGCTTTATGAATCATCCGTATATATCTACAGAAATAGGACAGATCTTGCTTCTGTTGCCTGTTTGAGTGTTTGTTTAATAGCCTACTGATTCCATGAGTACCAACTCTCATGCAACGGCAAAATGTTGGATAATGCAATTTCACAGATTCGGCTGTTTTTAATATTTGCTGTGCTGTAATAAAGGCTTTACAAAAAGATGTGTTAGAACAGACTGGTATTACTTATCATTTATTTAGGGTTGTTTACACTGTTCCAAACAGGCAAAAATAATATTGTCATCTAACAGCACTTGTTTGTCACACATATGCATAAAGCTCTCGCTCCTAAACCCTCCTTTTTCTTGATCTCCTTCTTATTGTTATTATTACAATTATTATTATTATTATGATCATCATTATAATAATAAGTATTGTCGTTATCATGAGTAGGCTTTGTATAACTTCCATCAAGCTGTAGGCCTACGAGCGCATCCTGTTTAGTCTTAATGCCGGAACGTACCTAGGCCTATATTTCAATATATACGCTACAGTATCTATCTATCAATCCAATCATTCATTAATTTGTTCATGCCATCACACAGCATACGCGACATGCATGCTTTGAAATGCATTCAAGCATTTCAGTTTTAAAATTAAATAACAAAGGGAGCTTTGAATAATTAGCCTAAACAATAAATAAACCTCAATTCACGAATGCATGCAATGGTTTTTAGTCTGCTGTAATAAAGATTTTATATATTTTTAAAAATCAGTTAGGACAGACTCTCTGGTGCAGTTAGTGTTGTTTACACTGTTTCAAATGGTCAGAAAAAAATTGTAATATTATGTTTGCCAAACGGTAACTGTTTGGCAAACATAATACTCCCGCAACTCTTGTTCTATACCCTCCTTTTTCTCCTTTCTCCAGTAGTTTCCACTAGTGATGCACCGATATGACATTTTGGCCGATACCGATATCCGATATTTTTCTTGCCAAAAAAACTGATACCGATACTTAAAATGTTAGCGGCCTTTTTAGTATTCTAGTACGATTAAATATTTAACATACACATGGACACAGCGGTCTAAGGCACTGCATCTGTGCAAGAGGTGTCACTACAGTCCCTGGTTCGAATCCAGGCGGTATCACATCCGCCGTGATTGGGAGTCCCATAGGGCGGCGCACAATTGGCACAGCGTCGTTCGTGTTTGGTCGGGGTAGGCCGTCATTGTAAATAAGAATTTGTTCTTAACTGACTTGCCTAGTTAAATAGGTTACACACACACACCACACTGACCAAAAAGTTCATTTGGCATTTACATATGTCCCCATTACCGGTAAAACATAATCAAAACCTACTTCTTTCACTTACTTGCTGTGCTGTTTGGTTCTTCATTTGTTCAGTCGTTTCATTCTCAACCAGGACTTCTATGGAACGCCGTTTGGGTCTTTGCATGTCAAAAAAGATACACGTCAAATAACACTGTTTGATGTGTCAAATAACACTGTTTGATGTGTTGAAAAAGCTTGTTGACCAATCAGGACCAGAATATGACTGCACGTCACATAATTATTTAACACGTTCAAAACATTTTACGTAGTTATTACACATTGATTAAACTATCACTCTTATTTCATATGTCACAAAGATTCATCGATACGTATGCTATGATGCTGGTAAAGTTGTCTCACACACCTACAGTGCTGGTCAGTTATGAAAACGTAGGACACTAGAGAGGCCTTTTCTACTGACTCTGAAAAACACCAAAAGAAAGATGCCCAGGGTCTCTGCTCATCTGTGTGAATGTGCCTTATGCATGCTGCAAGGAGGCATGAGGACTGCAGATGTGGCCAGGACAATAAATTGCAATGACCGTACTGTGAGACGCCTAAGACAGCGCTACAGGGAGACAGGACAGACAGCGCTACAGGGAAACAGGACAGACAGCTGATTGTCCTCGCAGTGGCAGACCACGTGTAACAACATCTGCACAGGATCGGTACATCCGACCAGCACACCTGCGGGACAGGTACAGGATGGCAAAAACAACTTCCCGAGTTACACCAGGAACGCACAATCCCTCCATCAGTGCTCAGACTATCCGCAATAGACTGTGAGGCAGGACTGAGTGCTTGTAGGCCTGTTGTAAGGCAGGTCCTCACCAGACATCACCGGCAACAACATTGCCTATGGGCACAACCCCACTTTCGCTGGACCAGACAGGACTGGCAAAAAGTGCTCTTCACTGACGAGTCGCGGTTTTGTCTCACCTAGGGTGAGGGTCGGATTTGCGTTTATCGTCGAAGGAATGAGCGTTACACCGAGGCCTGTACTCTAGAGGAGGATCGATTTGGAGGTGGAGAGTCCGTCATGGTCTGGGGCGGTGTGTCACAGCATCATCGGACTGAGCTTGTTGTCATTGCAGGAAATCTCAACGCTGTGCGTTACAGGGAAGACATCCTCCTCCCTCATGTGATACCCTTCCCGCAGGCTCATCCAGCGTGACAATGCCCCCAGCCATACTGCTCGTTCTGTGCGTGATTTCCTGCAATACAGGAATGTCAGTGTTCTGCCATGGCCAGTGAAGAGCCTGGATCTCAATCCCATTGAGCATGTCTGGGACCTGTTGGATCGGAGGTTGAGGGCTAGGGCCATTCCCCCCAGAAATGTCCAGGAACTTGCAGGTGCTTTGGCGGAAGAGTGGGGTAACATCTCACAGCAAATACTGGCAAATCTGGTGCAGTCCATGAGGAGGAGATGCACTGCAGTACTTAATGCAGCTGGTGGCCACACCAGATACTGACTGTTACTTTGGATTTTGACCCCCCCTTTTGTTCAGGGACACATTATTCCATTTCTGTTGGTCACATGTCTGTGGAACTTGTTTAGTTTATGTCTCAGTTGTTGAATCTTGAATTGTTCATACAAATGTTTATACATGTTAAGCTGAAAATCAACGCAGTTCACTGTGAGAGGACGTTTATTTTTTTGTTGAGTTTAGTTAGCTGGCTATATACATATATATTTTTTACATTTATTTTATTTCACTTTTATTTAACCAGGTAGGCTAGTTGTGAACAAGTTTTAATTTACAACTGCAACCTGGCCAAGATAAAGCAAAGCAGTGCGACACAAACAACAACACAGAGTTACACATGGAATAAACAAACATACAGTCAATAATACAATAGAAAAAGTGTGTGCAAATGAGGTAGGAAAGGGGAAGTAAGGCAATAAATAGGCCATAGTGGTGAAATAATTACAATATAGCAATTAAACACTGGAGTGATAGATGTACAGAAGATGAGTGTGCAAGTAGATACTGGGGTGCAAAGGAGCAAAATAAATAACAGTATGGGGATGAGGTAGTTGAATGGGCTATTTACAGATGGGCTATGTACAGGTGCATTAATCTGTGAGCTGCTCTGACAGCTGGTGCTTAAAGCTAGTGAGGGAGATATGAGTCTCCAGCTTCAGTGATTTTTGCAGTTCGTTCCAGTCATTGGCAGCAGAGAACTGGAAGGAATTGCTAAGAATAATGAAAATGACTGCAGTTTCTGCTGGTCATTGTTTTCAGGCTGGTTGTATTGGTGCTAGCTAGGTACCAAGCGAAAGCTAGCTACCCCAGAAGTTGCGGTCGAACAAATTATGCTTTATTACCAACACGGTATTGTAAACACATCGTTCGTGGCCAGTGTTTGCTTGTTTGTAGACTTTTTTTGTACAGCTTTGACAGTGCTACTGTATTGACACGCAAAGCGTTCCATAGTATGTATGTCATGAAGCTAATAGTTGTGACGCTGTGTAACTCCGGTAGGGCAACATCTGAAAAATAGCGCAGTTGGTAGTGTGTACCGGTACTTGACCGATCGGCGAAAGCCAACATCACCCACGACAGAGAACAGTTGATTGTCAAGGGCAATGAATTCCATTATCTTGGCTTTAATGGATTTTGACTTTGAGTTGTTTCGCTTAAATTTTCTTACTCTTTCAAATGACTGCTCGACTTGTTGACTGCTCGATCCACACAGCAGACATTGTGTGGGCTAGGTTAGTAATGCTGTGTTGCATGTATAGCGCAACATTTTACGTGGCATAATAACATCATATAGGTATGCACGGCAGCTTTGACATCGGTTTTTAACTTCATATGGGTCAGTGAGACGCTAGCGTCCCATCTCGACAAATTCTGGTGAAATTGCAGTGCGCCAAATTCAAATTAAATTTCTATAAATATTTAACTTTCATGAAATCACAAGTGCAACACATCAAAATAAAGCTTAGCTTGTTGTTAATCCAGCCGCTGTGTCAGATTTCAAAAAGGCTTTACGGCGAAAGCTAACCATGCGATTATCTGTGGACAGCGCTCAGCAAACAAAACATTACAAACAGTCAGCAGCCAAGTAGATTAGTCACGGCCAAACCCTCCCTAACCCGGACAACGAACCCAGGGTCTCTGGTACAGTACAGCGCCGTTAACCACTGCGCCACCCGGGAGACCCTGTTATCTGTAATCTTTGTCCAAACATTTCAAACAACTTTCCTAATACAACTTTAGGTATTTTTTTTACATAAATAATAGATCAGATTTAAGACGGGATGAACTGTGTTCAATACCGGAGGAAAACAAAGTGTAGCAAGCTTTCAGGTCACATGCCTCTAACGAAGAGTACACTTCTCTCTACCCTCGTTCTGAACAGTGCTACTTCTTCATTTCTCAAAGGAAAAACCTCCACATCCAGTGGAAGCGATAGGAACTGCAAGCAAGTCCCTTAGAAATCTGTATTCCCAATGAAAACTCATTGAAAAGAGAGTGACCTCAAGGCCGGGTGGTGCAGTGGTTAAGGGCGCTGTACTGCAGCGCCAGCTGTGCCATCAGAGTCCCTGGGTTCGCGCCCAGGCTCTGTCGTAACCGGCCGCGACCGGGAGGTCTGTGGGGCGACGCACAATTGGCCTAGCATCGTGGGGATGTCCTTGTCTCATCGCGCACCAGCGACTCCTGTGGCGGGCCGGGCGCAGTGCGCGCTAACCAAGGTTGCCAGGTGCCAGGACACATTGGTGCGGCTGGCTTCCTGGTTGGATGCTGTGTTAAGAAGCAGTGCGGCTGGTTGGGTTGTGTATCGGAGGACGCATGACTTTCACACACCTTTGTCTTTCCCGAGCCCGTACGGGAGTTGTAGCGATGAGACAAGATAGTAGCTACTACAACAATTGGATACCATGAAAAAGGGGTAAAAAAAGAAAAAAAGAAAAAAAAAGAAAATGTCTGAATGGTTTGTCCTTGGGGTATCGCCTGCCAAATAAGTTATGTTATACTCAAACGGTTTTAGAAACTTCAGAGTGTTTTCTATCCAAATATACTAATAATATGAATATCTTAGCTTCTGGGCTAAGGCAGTTTACTTCGGACACGCTTTTCATCCCAATGAAGTTAAATGGTGGATAGGCTTTCATTGGATAAACAGCCATTTCAAAATAATGGCACTTCCTGGATGGATTTTCCTCAGGTTTTCACCTGCAATATCAGTTCTGTTATACTCACAGACATTATTTTAAACAGTTTTGGAAACTTTAGAGTGTTTTCCATCCAAATCGACCAATAATATGCATATCTGGGCCTGAGTAGCAGGCAGTTTACTTCGGGCACGCTTTTCATCCAAAATTCCGAATGCTGCCCTCTATCCTAAAAAAGTTAACATCGCCTTTAAACTAGACATCTGGCTGATACCGATGTTGGCATTTTTAGCTAATATTGGCTAATTCCAATATGTTCACCGATATATCGTGCATCCCTAGTTTCCACAACTACGTCAAATGTCTTCCACAGATCTGACTTCCCCTTTCCCTCCTGAGCAACCAGTAAACATTTGCCCGTTTCGAGTTTCTTTTTCATGTCCTCCTCATCCATTTTGCTTTCGTCATTACTGTGTTCTGTGTTTTTTGTAACCAATTTATTGATGTGTTTATGATAGGTCAGGCCCTATTGGTCGCCTGTGACGCTTACTTGATCCACGTAAAGAGAGCAGGGTTGAGGGAATAGGTCATGTTTTTCGTAAACAAATTAGGGATTTCGGTAACATAACTTTTCAGTCAAAAAAAGAGACTTCAGCTTCAGAACAGACAGTTCAATAAACGCTGTGCATTGGTGCCGTTTCGCTGCAGTAGGGAGGAGAGTGAGACAACGTGTTTCAGTCACACAGGCATGCGCTGGCAATTTTTTTTAACACAGTGTGATCATCAGGCTCTTTCTTGAGTCATTTGTGTGTGCTTAAAGCATCAGACAAGCTCAGTGCATATGTAGTTGATTTTATTATTCAAACACATAGGGTGTGTCTGTCTATATATGGTAAAAATCAGTTGAAACATTTAGACCAATCAATTAGTCGAAAGACTAGGACGACTCGGTCGACCAAGATCTTTTTCAATCGGGGACAGCCCTAATAGATATGTTTTAGTTCAATAAACATGAATTTGCCTATATCTTTATGTGAATGAATATCATAGACAGATTTAATTCACAACCTGAGTAAGTGGAAACTCAAAACACATTAGCTATATCGTTATTCAAAATAGAATACCCACTGGTAGTAGCCATGTATTAATATAACAGTAAATGTAATGTCCTAAAAAAACGTAGCAGTCTTAGCCTACTACCCAATGAGGCCCAATGGCCAATGCGCATTTGTGCGCTCTGTATCGCAAAGCCATATAAAATATGTTGGTCGCAAAAATAGTTGCTATAGAGCTCAAAATTGAGTTGAAACATAAAACGTATACCTACAGAAAGCTGAGAACCCCCTCTCTTCAACTCTGATAACAAGTATTACACAGGATAGCTGTTTTGTTTTCTTCTTGATTTTGAAATGTTATACAATCAGGAAGCATTTTTTTTCTCCCGGAGCACAGTGGCAGAGCCATTGAGAGTGGCTCACTCATCACAGCATCCAGGCCCCTGCGAAACAGGCACAGCAGCAGGGCTGACATTATAGGAGAATGCACTTTACTGTATGACCAAATCTTGTTTTTAGCCTCCTAAAACAAGTAGATGCTTTGAGTGAGGTGACCATGTAGAATGTGCAGCTCACACCGATGCGACCAACAAAATGTTTTACTCGCACAGCCAAGTCAAAGGGTCCAACAACCCTCCCAAAAGCAATTTATTTTTAACAATCCTCCCCTATTTGGACTACCCACAAATAAATATTGAACTGTCCCTAAATGGTAGCAGTCTGGAGGCCTGTGTGGAAAAGGGGAATGCACAAAATTGTACTGGAGATTCCTGTGTTTAATTCACCAGAGTGGTTGTGTTCACAATTAATCTCTTCCGCCCCCCACTCCTCTCGCCCTCTCTCCTCTTCCTCTCTATTCCCCCTTCTCTCTTTCTGTCACTCTTCCTCAATTGCATAGCATGGTTAGCATACCAGTTTCACTCTCACTGTGACTTATAATATAGCTCAATTCTCTCCACAACTTAGAATGGTCACAAGTGGTGGTACAGTAGCTGACGAAAGCCATCTGGTTGGACTAAATAAACAAATCTAGTGGTGACTTTCTAGGCCATTGGGACATTTATTAGTAAGCATTTATTCCAGTGGACTGACATGAGTAAAGGGATACCAATTTCTACAACTACTATTACTACTATGATGACTACCTCTATTACTAATTGTATTTATTTAGCACATCAATCACAGTGTAGGTTCTGAAATGCCCCATGTATGTAATAGACAGATACAATATTTTCATATGTTATGTACGTTATAACATATATACAGGGAAACCTGTGACCATTGCGTAAGATCCACATTCCAGTCTTTTCTTCTTAAGGGACATGGCATAAGGACATTTGGAAACACCCCCTCCCCTCCAATACATTATTCTTGGTCAGAGCCACAGACTCGTCAGTACAGCCCTGCCCCTGGAACAGCAATAAAATTCCCTACATGCTTACTCAGACTGCAGCCTGGATTTCTATAGAAACTAGGGTTGGGCGGTATCCAGATTGTCATACCTTCATACTGACACTGAACACAAGTGGCGCTATTTTCAATACGAAGGCTAGCAATGCTAAAAAGTGCACTAAATCAAATCAAATCAAATTTATTTATATAGCCCTTCGTACATCAGCTGATATCTCAAAGTGCTGTACAGGAACCCAGCCTAAAACCCCAAACAGCAAGCAATGCAGGTGTAGAAGCACGGTGGCTAGGAAAAACTCCCTAGAAAGGCCAAAACCTAGGAAGAAACCTAGAGAGGAACCAGGCTATGTGGGGTGGCCAGTCCTCTTCTGGCTGTGCCGGGTGGAGATTATAACAGAACATGGCCAAGATGTTCAAATGTTCATAAAGGACCAGCATTGTCAAGTAATAATAATCACAGGCAGAACAGTTGAAACTGGAGCAGCAGCACGGCCAGGTGGACTGGGGACAGCAAGAAGTCATCATGTCAGGTAAGTCCTGAGGCATGGTCCTAGGGCTCAGGTCCTCCGAGTGAGAGAAAGAAAGAAAGAGAGAATTAGAGAGAGCATACTTAAATTCACACAGGACACCGGATAGGACAGGAGAAGTAGTCCAGATATAACAAACTGACCCAAACTGACCACCCGACACAAACTACTGCAGCATAAATACTGGAGGCTGAGACAGGAGGGGTCAGGAGACACTGTGGCCCCATCCGATGACACCCCCGGTGGAAGGATATAACCTCACCCACTTTGCCAAAGCACAGCCCCCACACCACTAGAGGGATATCTTCAACCACCAACTTACCATCCTGAGACAAGGCCGAGTATAGGCCACAAAGATCTCCGCCACGGCACAACCCAAGGGGGGGCGCCAACCCAGACAGGAAGATCACATCAGTGACTCAACCCACTCAAGTGACGCACCCCTCCTAGGGACGGTATGAAACAGCCCTAGTAAGCCAGTGACTCAGTCCCTGTAATAGGGTTAGAGGCAGAGAATCCCAGTGGAAAGAGGGGAACCGGCCAGGCAGAAACAGCAAGGGCGGTTCGTTGCTCTTGAGTCTTTCCGTTCACCTTCACACTCCTGGGCCAGACTACACTCAATCATATGACCCCCTGAGTCTTCAGTAAATACTTAAAGATTGAGACCGAGTCTGCGTCTCTCACATGGGTAGGCAGACCATTCCATAAAGATGGAGCTCTATAGGAGAAAGCCCTGCCTCCAGCTGTTTGCTTAGAAATTCTAGGGACAATTAGGAGGCCTGCGTCTTGTGTATGTGTAGGTATGTACGGCAGGACCAAATCAGAAAGATAAGTAGGAGCAAGCCCATGTAATGCTTTGTAGGTTAGCAGTAAAATCTTGAAATCAGCCCTTGCCTTGACAGGAAGCCAGTGTAGGGAAGCTAGCACTGGAGTAATATGATACTTTTTTTT
Source organism: Oncorhynchus mykiss (assembly GCF_013265735.2). Taxonomy (NCBI): domain Eukaryota; kingdom Metazoa; phylum Chordata; class Actinopteri; order Salmoniformes; family Salmonidae; genus Oncorhynchus; species Oncorhynchus mykiss. The sequence goes on along the minus strand of NC_048566.1, from coordinate 53,085,061 downwards.
GGTTCTAGTCAGGATTCTAGCAGCCGTATTTAGCACTAACTGAAGTTTATTTAGTGCTTTATCCGGGTAGCCGGAAAGTAGAGCATTGCAGTAGTCTAACCTAGAAGTGACAAAAGCATGGATACATTTTCCTGCATCATTTTTGGACAGAAAGTTTCAGATTTTTGCAATGTTACGTAGATGGAAAAAAGCTGTCCTTGAAACAGTCTTGATATGTTCTTCAAAAGAGAGTTCAGGTCAAAAGTTTTAGATCACCTACTCATTCCACCTACCACAGCATTCTGCAGAGATACAGTACGCCATCCCATCTGGTTTGGGCTTAGTGGGACTATAATTTGTTTTTCAACAGGACAATGACCCAACACACCTCCATGCTGTGTAAGGGCTATTTTACCAAGAAGGAGAGTGATGGAGTGTTGCATCAGATGACCTGGCCTCCACAATCCCCCAACATCAACCAAATTGAGATTGTTCGGGATGAGTCGGACCGCAGAGTGAAGGAAAAGCAGCCAACAAGTGCGAACCGTATGTTGGAACTCCTTTAAAGCTGTTGGAAAAGCATTCCAGGTGAAGTTGGTTGGGAGAATGCCAAGAGTGTGCAAAGCTGTCATCTAGGCAAAGGGTGGCTATTTGAAGAATCTCAAATATAAAATACATTTTGATATGTTTAACACTTTTTTGGTTACTACATGATTCCATATGTGTTATTTAATAGTTTTGATGTCTTCACTGTTATTGTACAATTTAGAAAATAGTAAAAATAATGAAAAACCCTTGAATGAGTAAGTGTTCTAAAACTTTTGACTGTAAAGTTCCATAGCGAATATGCAGTTATTATACAATCTCCTCTGACATAAACTATTTGCACTACAGACATGTCAGTTCATAAAGTTATACAAGTAACTACAATGCTACTCACAGTTTGCTACATGCACAAAACAAATATTAGACATAAAGGCTCTCAAACCAGGAGAGTCTGCTGTTGCCAAGAGGAGCTTGATTGCAAGAAGCTAACAACTTAGAAAGATAACTAGCTACTAAGTTAGCAACCAAATTCACAACAGCAGAAGATTTAGCACATTTTAGACCGTTAACTTAATAGTTAGGTTATAAGATATCTAGCTGGCAAACATTTAGTTGTGAATTTCATACTGTAACTAGATCACCTGGTGTGTGCTGCACAACAAAGCTCCGGTCTCTTATTGTTGTGTGCTTGTAAATAACATGTGACTGGGGACTACCGGTAAGCTTAATAAAATAAAATAAAGTATTGACGGTAGGGGTGTAAAAATTCACCAAACACATGGTGCACATATTGCGGTTTTAGGGTCACGGTTCGGTTTGGTACAGCAGGACAATGAGATGCCATTCACAATGTTCAGCATTCACAATGTTCCTGGCATTGTTTGTTGTGACCTGATTGTTATGTTGGGCCTCTCAAGTTTCTACTTTGATGCTGCATTTGTAACCATGTGGGAGGTGGGAATTTACAAGTTGTGAAATCGTAAATGCCAGTTGGATGCATTCATGTGATTTGAACTCATTGAAAAAGACGATTGGCTACCGCTGAGCGATTAATGTATATTACCCTCTGTTCCCCCCATGTCTGTGTGTGGAATTGTTTGTTTGTTACGTGTGGTTCACACCAGGCTGGTTTGCGCCGGGTATGTGTTTGACCCGTGTGTTTTGTTTATTGTACCGTTTGTGTACTTTGGGCATTATCGCTGTTTTCCATGGGCATGAATAAAGTGCGCCTGTTATCACCCATCTCTGCTCTCCTGCACCTGACTTACCTTCAACCAGTTGCGCACATCGTGACAAAAATAGTGATTTTGTCAAGCAGCACAGGCAGCAGCTCTATAGAGATGAGATGATGACTTGAATGAAATAATAAAGTCATCAAAAAAATACATGTAAAATACACAACAGCTGAAATATTGTATTAAAATAAAGTAATAAAGTGAATAAATTATGGTTAATAAGTGATAAGCAGTAATGGGCAGTCGCTAACATCATGGGACTTTTAAAAATTGTTTTATTCTGTGTTGTTACAGCATTCAACCCACATAATGCATAGTGCATTTAATGTTTAGAAAAAATGTATCAAAATCAAAATGGATTTTTTTTACCGAAACCAAACCAACCTCAAAAAGCAATAATTGCTCAGCTCTACTAATGGCCAACAAGCTGCGTGAATCATAAACAAAAAAGACAGATATCATGCTTGTAAACAAATAAAGAGTTAAATAGTTAATTAAATAATGTTTTGATGTTGCATTTAAGGAAATGCTGTTATAGAATAGGTTTGGGCGGTATACCGTATATACCCTATACATAGGAATTTGGAAATAACCATTGCATGGTTTTTCAATACCCTCAATACTGTTGAAACAATTTATTAGAACTTTTTCAATATATTTTTATATTTGTAGCTACTTTTTAAGTAAATGCCTGTAGTCAACTTGTGCAATGCATTAGGAGATAAAGCAGATTGGTTTCTTAATTTCACCTGTCACATTATGAAGCTTACCATCGTTCCCCAGAACAGTTGAACCAGTCATGTGTTTGTTTGTAAATAGCACAACGGGAGAAAGCCGGAGCATATGAGTTTAGCTGTGTATTGACAGGGGTCACGTTTTATATTGAAAGTCAACAGTGTTTTTTTTTTGCTTCAATAGAGTGATCAGGGATGTGCATCTATAGTTTCCTTCACAGAATATACATTTGTGCAACACATTCTGCAGAAAATAGCTTCATTTTCATCAGATGACAACAGAAGTGCAATGCTATTTGGCTGGGTTGTTGAATGTCCTTCCCTATAAGCGTGCTGAAAGTCTGTTGTCAATTTGTTTACTGTAAAATAGCATTGTATCTGGTCAAATAGATATCTGGTCCAAAACGTATCTAAGGGTTTGTAGCAGGCTGATTGGTCGGCTATTTGAGCCAGTAAAGGGGGCTTTACTATTCTTAGGTAGCGGAATGACTTTTTCTTCCCTTCAGGCCTGAGGGCACACACTTTCTAGTAGGCTTAAATTGAAGATATGGCAAATAGGAGTGGCAATATCGTACACTATTATCCGCAGTCATCTTCCAAAATGTTACATTTTGTCAGACCCCTGTGGCTTGTCATTGTTGTCCAAAAAAATTTGCCTCTTCCACATTCTCTTTACGGAATTCAAAATTACAATTCTTGTCTTTCATAATTTGGTCAGATATACTTGGATGTGTTGTGTCAGCATTTGTTGCTGGCATGTCATGCCTAAGTTTGCTAATCTTGCCAATGAAAAAATAATTAAATTAGTTGACAATATCAGTCGGTAGCAAGTTATTATTTTAATGAACCTTGTTTCTTAACATATGTTAACGTGGGCTATTTTGATAACTTTTCTGGGATGCTTGATTGTTTTCATTGCTTTACTGGAAAGATTAGCAGAGTAGATATTCTCATTTTATTTATGTTAGTGCAGGGTGAGCTGCACATAGTGTACTTCCTAATAGGGCACACCGTCTAAGTGCTAACAGCATAAATCTGGTTCAAAAGCATATGATTGCTGCATGCAATAGCTGTAGGATCAGCAGAGGTATTCAGGGCAGTTAGAGGGATATAAATTAGGTACATTTGCTAAAGCATTATGATGACTCAGGTAGGGATTAACTGAGCTGGACTTGGGTCATTGTCTCAACGCAGCCTTATAGTGCTGTGAAAAGATCCAGACACCCAAATTATTTGGGTGGATCTCATCCTCCTATGAAACGTGTTTTGCTTCCAAAAGGAATCAAAATTGTCAACAAAAGTTATACCCATTGAGCTGCAATAATCAAGAAGCCAGTTGTGAAGAGAAAGAATCCTGCTAAAGACAAGTATATGTCAAAACATTGTTTATTTGCGCAATGTCTCTCGTTTACATTCGCTTGTGAATGTCCAAACTGACCAAAAATTACATTCAGTAGTTACCACCTATATATGTATAACTTTATGAGCTAGATTGCCTGTCTTTGCAATTGGTTTATTTTTGTTTGCTCTCGTTTGTATATTTTGCTAACAGCCTCCTTGGAAATTCGCTATTACGTGTGCAATTTTTTTTTTGTTGCGTTCTTGTAATAGACGCCCAATGAGCTTTTTTGCTTTTTGGTGAACCTTTTGTACTAAACCGGTAATAACATAAATTCCGAGATGAGAGAAGGACTGTATGATGATATGAAAATCTGGATCCATCCCAACCCTATTATAGAGGCCATTTCCTTAGTAGTTGACATCAGAGGTCACCATGTGGGAGAAGTGGGTGCTCAGGATGATAGATGAGTTTCTCACGAGTAATGACCAGTTGCAGGGCCGTTCAAGGGATTTTTCCCATTCATATGTGGTAAATTCCCACTTCCCACGGTTACGAACACACCATGACACTGCCTTCAAAATGTTTATCTGACTTCATAAAGATAATTAAAATATACAAGCAAGCATGAGGCAATGAGTTGACGTTGACTAGAAAGAATTGGTTGAGAGTTCAGAGTTCACCCTGTACAGATACAAGTTACCACAGAGATCATACATCCATATAGGTAGCATCAGAGTTATCTTCAGTGATCATGTTTCAGATAGATACCAGACATAGATACTATAGTATTATTCTATCAAACATTCAATAGTCAGTACTGGCCCTTTAGAGGGGGAAGGGCTGACTAGGCCTTGGGAATTATCCTTTGTGCTTTACTTTGTGTTCCTGGACCATTTCCCATGCAGTTCCAGGTGACAGAGAGGTACATAAATTAGTGCCTATCAAATCAAAGTTTATTTGTCACGTGCGCTGAATACAACAGGTGTAGGTAGACCTTACAGTGAAATGCTTACTTACAGGCTCTAACCAATAGTGCAAAAAGGGTATTAGGTGAACAATAGGTAGGTAAAGAAATAAAACAACAGTAAAAAGACAGGCTATATACAGTAGCGAGGCTATAAAAGTAGCGAGGCTACATACAGACACCGGTTAGTCAGGCTGATTGAGGTAGTATGTACATGTAGATATGGTTAGTGACTATGCATATATGATGAACAGAGAGTAGCAGTGGCGTAAAAGAGAGATTGGCGGGTGGTGGGTGGGACACAATGCAGATAGCCCGGTTAGCCAATGTTCGGGAGCACTGGTTGGTCGGCCCAATTGAGGTAGTATGTGCATGAATGTATAGTTAAAGTGACTATGTATATATGATTAACAGAGAGTAGCAGCAGCGTAAAAAGAGGGGTGGGGGGGCACAATATGTAAATTGTCCGGGTAGCCATTTCATTACTTGTTCAGGAGTCTTATGGCTTGGGGGTAAAAACTGTTGAGAAGCATTTTTGTCCTAGACTTGGCACTTCAGTATCGCTTGCCATGCGGTAGTAGAGAGAACAGTCTATGACTGGGGTAGCTGGGGTCTTTGACAATTTTTAGGGCCTTCCTCTGACACCGCCTGGTGTAGAGGTCCTGGATGGCAGGCAGCTTAGCCCCAGTGATGTACTGGGCCGTACGCACTACCCTCTGTAGTGCCTTGCGGTCAGAGGCCGAGCAATTGCCGTACCAGGCAGTGATGCAACCATGCTCTCGATGTTGCAGCTGCAGAACCTTTTGTGGATCTTAGGACCCATGCCAAATCTTTTTAGTTTCCTGAGGGGGAATAGGCTTTGTCGTGCCCTCTTCACAACTGTCTTGGTGTGTTTGGACATTCTAGTTTGTTGTTGATGTGGACACCAAGGAACTTGAAGCTCTCAACCTGCTCCACTACAGCCCCGTCGATGAGAAGCCTAGCCTACATGTGTAATGTAGTAAGATTGTGAACACTTGAAAGCTTGATGAAGGAAGCAACATTTAATTGCTACATCTGTTTTGAATTCAGTGAGTTGTGTTAGCGGTTGTTTCTTACAGTAACATGATTTGTGTACTGTTACTGTAGCAGTTAAGTCTGTGGCGTAATATGCTCTATTTGGTCTAAAGCAGATTCTGCCAATGAAATTGCAGGGCGCCAAATACAAATCAACAGAAATCTCATAAATAAAATGTCTCAAACATACAAGTATTAGGCACCATTTTAAAGATACAATTCTCGTTAATCCACCCACAGATTCTGATTTCAAAAATGCTTTACAGTGAAAGTTCCACAAACGATTATGTTAGGTCACCACCAAGTCACAGAAAAACCCATCCATTTTTCCAGCCAAAGAGAGGAGTCACAAAAACCACAAATAGAGATAAAAATTAATCACTAACCGTTGATGATCTTCATCAGATGACACTCATAGGACTTCATGTTACACAATACATGTATGTTTTGTTCGATAAAGTGCATATTTATATCCAAAAATCTCATTTTACATTGGTGTGTTATGTTCAGTAGTTCAAAAACATGCTGTGATTTTGCAGAGAGCCACATCTGTTCACAGAAGTACTCATTCTAAATGTTGATGAAAATTAAAGTGTTATGCATGGAACTTTAGATATACTTCTCTTTAATGCAACCACTGTGTCAGATTTCAAAAAAACTTTCCGGAAAAAGCATAATCTGAGTACGGCACTCAAAGCCCAAACCAGCCAAAAGAAATATCCGCCATGTTGCGCAGTCAACATTAGTCAGAAATAGCATTATAAATATTCACTTACCTTTGATGAACTTCATCAGAATACACTCCTAGGAATCCCAGTTCCACAATAAATGTTGGATTTGTTTGATAATGTCCATCATTTATGTCCAAATAGCTTATTTTGTTAGGGCTTTTGGTAAACAAATCCAAACGCACGTTCAGGTCCAGCCGAACGTCGGACGAAAAGTTCAAAAAGTTATATTACAGGTCGTAGAAACTTGTCAAACTAAGTATAGAATCAATCTTTAGGATGTTTTTATCATAAATGTTCAATAATGTTCCAATCGGAGAATTCCATTGTGCAATGGAACGAGAGCTACCTCTCATGTGAAATGCGCGTGAGTGAGAACGAGGCTGCTGCCAGACCCCTTGGTCAAACATCTCTCATCCGTCCCCCCTTCACAGTAGAAGCCTGAAACAACGCTCTAAAGACGGTTGACATCGAGTGGAAGCCTTAGGAAGTGCAAGGTGACCCATATCCCACTGTGTATTCGATAGGGAGTTCAAAAACTACAAACCTCAGATTTCCCACTTCCTGTTTGGATGTTTTCTCAGGTTTTTGCTTGCCATATGAGTTATGTTATACTCACAGACATCATTCAAACAGTTTTAGAAACGTCAAAGTGTTTTCTATCCAATACTACTAATAATGCATATATTTGCATCTGGGACTAAGTAGGAGGCAGTTTACTCTGGGAACGCTATTCATCCAAAAGTGAAAATGCTGCCCCCTATCCCAAAGAAGTTAAAGGTTGGAGGTTGCCTTATCTTGCCAATCTCTTGTCTACTGTAATATTCCAGCTCAGCAAAGGACAGGTTTTACGAGACTATGAGGAAGCTAAAGACTCACAAGGTTGTCATGTTTTCCAAAATGTCTCAAAAACATATGAACTTTGCTTATGACTATTACATACTTTGCTAAGAAAATATTATTCTATTGTGGACCTCTAATACCCCTCCTACATTTAAAATGTGGATTGACCAGATTGTTGACTTTTTCCCTCTTGAAAAGCTCACTTATGACCTCTGCAAGAGACAGCCCAAGTTAGATAGATTCTGGTCTCCACTACTCAACTATATTTCAAATTGGACAGAGTGAATGGGGTGATTAGGGAAATGAGCAGATACATGTTGTGTAAGGTGCTGTAAAATCTAAAAACTAATTATTTGCTTGTCGTCTCAGCTAAGGCTGGAAATAGCTAATAAGAACCTTGATAGTGCTGCTGCAAGTTTTATATATATTTGTATCTTTTAATAATTATATATTATTATTTATTATTCTTTAAAAAATATATATTATTATTATTATTCTTTATTTCTATTTTTTAAAATTCTGTCACATCTGTGAATGTGGAATGTGTTTTGTTGGTTGATTGAAAAACAAGAAAACGTAATAAAACTTACATTTAAAAAAAAAAAAAAAAGCATATGAACAAGTCGTACAAGTTTTTACAATTACTGATCATAGCCCTCAAATTCGAACGCCATTCAAATGTCTAACCTGAATATACAGGTCACACACATATACTAGGTCCACACGCATGCACTGGTAGTAGTAGCATTTCCCTTGTATCGGTAGCTAGCTAGCCCACAAGTCATAGCATATTCATTTTATCGGTAGCTTGCTAACTGCTCTCTCCACAGGTCATAGCCTTTCTATTGTATCGGTAGCTAGCTAACCGCAAACTTCTCCCTCCACAGGTAGTAACACTCATTTATCAGTAGCTAGCTAACCGCTCTCTCTTTCCTCAGGTGCGTTCGCCAAGGTCAAAGAGAGTCAGCGGATGAGCGACGAAGGGAAAATGGACCAGGAAGAGGCAGACGGAGTGCGTAAACGCTGCCGGACAGTGGGATTTGCTCTACAGGCTGAGATGAACCACTTCCACCAGCGCCGCGAGGTGGACTTCAAGGAGATGATGCAGGCCTACATCAAACAGCAGATCGCCTTCTACCAGCGTGTGGGCCAACAGCTGGAGCGTACCCTGCACATGTACGACAACCTGTAGAGGCTGGGCTTGTCATCAGCCCTGACGTTATCCTTTTGATCCGAAATGGCCGCCCAGTTCAACGGGCCTCTTCAGGGGTTGTCAAAAATCCTATTGGAAACAGAGACATCCCACTGGACACACACTGGTTGTTTAAATGTAATTTGTCAATGTATTGTGACGTGGAAAATACTTTGGATTTGAACAAAGTTTTCATCATTGAAATTAGGGTAAAACTTCAACTTAACTACAGAGACTTAACCTGATTAACAGGTTGTTACATAAGTCTAATTTCAACATAATCATCATAACAATTAAATACGTGGAAATTGCGTTGAAAATTCCACGTAGACATGTAAAAAATCTTCAACTTTGGGTGGTTGAAATGAAGTTTAATTTCATATTTGATTAGACATATGTTATTTGAACTTGTTTCAATGCTGATAGTAAAATGGTATGTTTGAATCATTGTTTCAACGTCATGCCATCAACCTAAATAGATGTATATTGAAATAAAATGGTAAGCCACAGTCCAACGATTCCTGCCTGAACATTGACACCTACGGAGAGGTAATGCACTTCAGTGAAACAAGTCTACCATACAGATAGATGCCTTCCTCTATATACCCTCAATCTGTTATTCAGGTTAAGTCATTGTATTTAAGTTGAAGTTTTACCCTCATTTCAATGCTTACAACGCTGGTTGAAATGAGATGAAATCAGTACTGTTTGATTACTTTTTGTATTTTCCACATTGATTCCACGTCACAATACGTTGACAAATGGTATTGAAACAATGTTGATTTAACCAGTGTGTGCCCAGCGGGATGGCTGTAAGCTGGAAAAGTGTCTGTTTATTCTCTTTCTTCATGGTGGACCATGATAGTCACACAAACCCTGGCTTGAAAGAAGAGAGGGGTTGCTGAGGTTGCTGCCTTATAAAGATTACTTTCTGCTTATTTTGACTTGAATATGGGCCAAGTGGTTCATAGACTCGGACAGAAAGAGGGCATGTTCTTGAAGAGGCTGGGGAAGCCAGTTTGTGCACTTCACGTAATAGTCACTTTCCAGGCTGAAATTCGAAGTCTAAATTCTTTGTTTCAAGGGACTTACACCATTGTCTTCTTCATAAATCCACCAATTTTGCTATGTTATGACCAACATTTTTTTGTTGTTGTATACAATACCATCTATTTAAGGTGTTTGCAACAAATCTTAATACGTCAACTGATAGGTGGCATTTAAGAATTCTCTGTAGAGGGTCAAAGATAGGCATGTGTAGCCTTAAGCAGACGGTAGAAGCTGTACCCCTTTCGTGTACTGTATGAAAACCATGACAGAGCCCATGCCATCTCCTCTCGTTGTTTCTCAGAGTAAGGGCTTGAATGCTCAGGTGTTCACTGCAAACGTGTTACCTGAATGTATCTTCTTGAGATAGCTCTCCATACAAGCCATGACTGTGCCCGTCGGCGGCTTTTAGAGTTCCAAGAGGCAGCAGCTGCACTACATAGCTTAAGAGAATTAACATCATGGAATTAATGTTACTTTTTCCCGTGGTCCCTGTAAGTGCCTTTAAGGAGCAGAGGCATTTTAGTGTGATTTTCTAAACAAATGTCTTCACCTGCTTCTTTGCCCATTTGAGGAGAAACAGGTCTTTGGAATCAGTTGTGCTTCAGTTGAGTTTGCACAGGAGCTTTGCACCCGTCGATCATGGTGTGTGTGCGTGCATGCCTCCGTGCGATTGTAAATTGTTGGGTTATTGATAGACTCCTTGTTCTTTCTGTTGCAACAAACGTTTGGCCAGCAGTCTTGAAGTTGGAAGTACTTAATGTTACAGTAAGTGTAAACAAGGAGTAATCACCCCTCTTATTTGAGAAACAATGTTGACTTTGAACATAGTGTTCTTCTCTGAGCTGAATCATTACCGCACCAATTTCAGTGTTGATTACCAAATAATTGAAGTTGTTCCAGTCATATAACACATGTATTTTAATAGGAGCCACCTTGTGAGACTTTATAGAGATCTGTGGTTTGTTTGAGCTATCTTTAGAACTATTATGAATCTAAGAGGTTAAGACGGAGACACTGCTTCTCAGAGAAAGCATTGCCTCAAGAACAGTCAAGTAAATTATTAAATACAGAGCACTAACTTGTTCACAATTAAGGCGTTGCTTTGAATAGTTACTTGAGTTAGCGGTCCATTCACATGCTTTAATTGGCTTTCCCCATGTACCGTTAAATAATACAGTACTCTACTCAGGGTTTTTATTCTGATGATGGAATATTGAAGTATAAAATGTCTAGCACAGACCCCAAAGAGATCTCCTGACATGTATTTCCATTTACTTCAATTTGACAGGACAAAAAACAATCACCAAAAAAACAATACTATAAGTTATTGGATGATGCCCTTTTTTTCCAGTAATGCTTGAGACCATAGTTTCAGTAAATAAACAAAGACTGCCCTGCCATTACCTTCTAAGTAAACTACAAACGTCTGACTCTGTCTATGACTCAGTACTGAGTGTTGTCTCAATGGCTGTTCCACTTCCAACGTACATTCCAGGGTATGGGTAGATGTTAAAACCAGGTGTTTCACAACACTTCTTTTGAAATGTCCTCATCTTCTCGCCTGTTTTTTTTTTTTTTTATTGCACAAAGACCAAAGTATCACTATTTAGCACTCAGTATGAAATGAAAGGGTCTCTCAATAAATAGCTGACCATACATAGGAGGTGGTCGAGTGTTGGCTGTCTTCAATAGTTTTCTTATTCATACGGTCACATTTTGAGGAGATGGGTCTGACAACCTCTGTGGAAAGAGACTAACAGGGCAAAAGCAGAAGGAATATTCAGGGGAAAAGGACTGGAAATGATTCCATGTGAACTGTTACTCACCGACTCTGACTGCCACTGGCAATGCGAACGGTAATGTAAGGACATGTTGATGAACTGTATGGCTGGTGGAAGGACACTGAGTCTCACATGGATGATTCTGGCTTAACGAGTATGTGTGAGAATGAGACTGGGACGGGCATGATGAGACCTATGGTTCTGTTATATTTTCCTATATTGAAATACACACTGTCTTAGGATTTTGGCACAAGGAACGATGTCACTAAGGGAGACTCTGAAAGTCTTAATAAAAGCGATCATGCTGATTCTGATTTTTAATGTCGTTTATCTATCTTTGTACGTGGAGCAGTGAGTTAATGTTGCCTTGGGGAAAGATGGGGGGTGCTTTCTGGAGCCTTCATAATATATGGTATGAATACACACTATACAAATTGTATTAATAAATTGCTGGGTAAAAGATACAAAAAGGCACGTATGCTATTAACACAATGATATTTGACATCACATAATATGGATATTTTTCCAGCTTTAACTGGGAAACTACCGCAACGAATAAACTACGCAAACTTGTAAAAAAAATATGGAGAAGGAGATTGTTTTTTTTACGAGTTTGCATAAAGGGAGTTTGATTTGTTGCAGTAGTTTCCCAGTCAAAGCTGGAAAAATATAAATTTTATGTCAGCAAGTATTCTCATAGAATTCCTATGGCGTATGCATTGCTCGGTAAGAATGGATGTCACTGCAGAAATGTCACAAATGCACCTTGCCTTGCCCCAAAATTCTCATCAACAAAAGAGTGATCAAATTAAGATCCTACACCTGAAAGAAAGCAGGAGGCCACCATAACATCCATTTACAGTGCCTTGCGAAAGTATTCGGCCCCCTTGAACTTTGCGACCTTTTGCCACATTTCAGGCTTCAAACATAAAGATATAAAACTGTATTTTCTTGTGAAGAATCAACAACAAGTGGGACACAATCATGAAGTAGAACGACATTTATTGGATATTTCAAACTTTTTTAACAAATCAAAAACTGAAAAATTGGGTGTGCAAAATTATTCAGCCCCCTTAAGTTAATACTTTGTAGCGCCACCTTTTGCTGCGATTACAGCTGTAAGTCGCTTGGGGTATGTCTCTATCAGTTTTGCACATCGAGAGACTGGAATTTTTTCCCATTCCTCCTTGCAAAACAGCTCGAGCTCAGTGAGGTTGGATGGAGAGCATTTGTGAACAGCAGTTTTCAGTTCTTTCCACAGATTCTCGATTGGATTCAGGTCTGGACTTTGACTTGGCCATTCTAACACCTGGATATGTTTATTTTTGAACCATTCCATTGTAGATTTTGCTTTATGTTTTGGATCATTGTCTTGTTGGAAGACAAATCTCCGTCCCAGTCTCAGGTCTTTTGCAGACTCCATCAGGTTTTCTTCCAGAATGGTCCTGTATTTGGCTCCATCCATCTTCCCATCAATTTTAACCATCTTCCCTGTCCCTGCTGAAGAAAAGCAGGCCCAAACCATGATGCTGCCACCACCATGTTTGACAGTGGGGATGGTGTGTTCATGGTGATGAGCTGTGTTGCTTTTACGCCAAACATAACGTTTTGCATTGTTGCCAAAAAGTTAAATTTTGGTTTCATCTGACCAGAGCACCTTCTTCCACATGTTTGGTGTGTCTCCCAGGTGGCTTGTGGCAAACTTTAAATGACACTTTTTATGGATATCTTTAAGAAATGGCTTTCTTCTTGCCACTCTTCCATAAAGGCCAGATTTGTGCAATATACGACTGATTGTTGTCCTATGGACAGAGTCTCCCACCCCAGCTGTAGATCTCTGCAGTTCATCCAGAGTGATCATGGGCCTCTTGGCTGCATCTCTGATCAGTCTTCTCCTTGTATGAGCTGAAAGTTTAGAGGGACGGCCAAATCTACGGTCTTGGTAGATTTGCAGTGGTCTGATACTCCTTCCATTTCAATATTATCGCTTGCACAGTGCTCCTTGGGATGTTTAAAGCTTGGGAAATCTTTTTGTATCCAAATCCGGCTTTAAACTTCTTCACAACAGTATCTCGGACCTGCCTGGTGTGTTCCTTGTTCTTCATGATGCTCTCTGCACTTTTGACGGACCTCTGAGACTATCACAGTGCAGGTGCATTTATACGGAGACTTGATTACACACAGGTGGATTGTATTTATCATCATTAGTCATTTAGGTCAACATTGGATCATTCAGAGATCCTCACTGAACTTCTGGAGAGAGTTTGCTGCACTGAAAGTAAAGGGGCTGAATAATTTTGCACGCCCAATCTTTCAGTTTTTGATTTGTTAAAAAAGTTTGAAATATCCAATAAATGTCGTTCCACTTCATGATTGTGTCCCACTTGTTGTTGATTCTTCACAAAAAAATACAGTTTTATATCTTTATGTTTGAAGCCTGAAATGTGGCAAAAGGTTGCAAAGTTCAAGGGGGCCGAATACTTTCGCAAGGCACTGTAGTTGACCATTAGGGTCAGGGTTGATTAGGGAGGCCACTGCTCCTCTGGGCATGGTGACGCAGGGGGGTCACAAGGAGGGAATTAGTCTCTTCCTTATTGACTCTCCTGCGTTTCCCATGGTGCTAGGCCTTCCCTGGTTAGCTCGTCATGACCCCACTGTTTCTTGGCCACAGAGGGCTCTCACGGGGTGGTCGCAAGAGTGCTCGTGGAGGTGTTTAGGAGTTTCCGTTGGTGCTACTACAGTGGAATGTCCAGACCAGGTCTCCACCATGCACATTCCCCCTGAATATGCCGATTTGGCTTTCGCCTTCTCCAAAAAGAAGGCGACTCAATTACCAACCCATCGATGGGGCGATTGTGCGATAAATCTCCTGGAAGACGCTGCTCTTCCCAGGAGTCACGTGTATCCCCTCTCACAGGCGGAGACGGAGGCTATGGAAACATATGTCTCCGAATCCCTGCGTCAGAGGTACATTCGGTCCTCCACTTCACCCGCCTCCTCAAGTTTATTTTTTGTGAAGAAGAAGGAGGGAGGTCTGCGCCCGTGTATTGACTATCGGGGTCTGAATCAGATCACGGTGAGGTATAGTTACCCGCTACCGCTCATAGCCACAGCGATTGAGTCAATGCACAGGGCGTGCTTCTTCACCAAACTAGATCTCAAGAGCGTTTACAACCTGGTGCGTATCCAGGAGGGAGACGAGTGGATGACGGCTTTCAGTACCACCTCAGGGCACTATGAGTACCTCGTCATGCCGTACCGGTTGATGAATGTGCCATCAGTCTTCCAAGCCTTTGTAGATGAGATTTTCAGGGACCTGCACAGGCAGGTCACCCGTTTTTTGTTCACCCTTTCCTACAGACCAGGCTCCCAGAACGTGAAGGCAGACCCATTGTCCTGGCTGTATGAGGAGCGGCCCATGGAGCCCACTCCCATACTCCCCGCCTCCTGCCTGGTGGCTCCGGGAGTGTGGGAGCGGGACGCGGACATTGAGCAGGCGTTACGTGCAGAGCCCGCTCCTGTCCAGTGTCCCGCTGGGTGTCTGTTCGTCCCGTCTGCTGTTCGTGATCGGATGATCTATTGGGCCCACACGTCACCCTCCTCTGGTCATCCTGGGATCGTGTGGGCCCAGAATAACAGCAAAGGACCTTGTGAATATGCTGGAGGAAACAGGTACAAAAGTATCTACATCCACAGTAAAACGAATCCTATATCGACATAACCTAAAAGGCCGCTCAGCAAGGAAGAAGCCACTGCTCCAAAATCGCCATAAAAAAGCCAGACTACGGTTTGCAACTGTACATGGGGACAAAGATCGTACTTTTTGGAGAAATGTCCTCTGGTCTGATGAAACAAAAGTAGAACTGTTTGGCCATAATGACCATCGTTATGTTTGGAGGAAAAAGGGGGAGTCTTGCAAGCCAAAGATCACCATTCCAACCATGAAGCATGGGGGTGGCAGTATCATGTTGTGGGGGTGCTTTGCTGCAGGAGGGACTGGTGCACATCAAAAAATAGATGGCATCAGGAGGCAGGAAAATTATGTGGATATATTGAAGCAACATTTCAAGACATCAGGAAGTAAAAAATTGGTCGCAAATGGGTCTTCCAAATGGACATTGACCCCTAGCATACTTCCAAAGTTGTGGAAAAATGTCTTAATAAGGACAACAAAGTCAAGGTATTGGAGTGGCCATCAAAAAGCCCTGAACTCAATCCTACAGAAACTTTGTGGGCAGAACTGAACAAGCGTGTGCGAGCAAGGAGGCCTACAAACCTGACTCAGTTACACCAGCTCTGTCAGGAGGAATTGTCACGCCCTGACCATAGTAAGCTGTTTATTCTCTGTGTTGGTTGGGGCATGATAGTGACTTGGGTGGGTCATCTAGGTGTTTTGTATTTCTATGGTGGCCTGACATGGTTCCCAATCAGAGGCAGCTGTTTATAAACAGCTGCCTCTGATATAAATATGATTATTTAGGTAGCCATTTCCCCATGGTTATTTGTGGGATCTTGTCTACATTGAGTTGACTGAGTGCACACCAGTACCTACACTTTTTGTTTATGCTTTATTGTTTTGATGAGTTTCAAGTTAATTCAAAATATGTGGAACTCTATTCAGGCTGCGCCTTGGTCTACTCATTACGACGAACGTGACAGAAGATCCCACCAACAACGAACAAAGCAGCGTGACCGGGAGATAATGGCATCCTGGTCGATAGAGGAGTTTAGGGAGAGAACATCCTGGACTTGGGACGACATTATAGTAGGAGAGAAGAGACTGCCATGGAGGCAGGTGGAAGCAGCGAAAGAGAGGGACAGCGACGAAGTCGGGGAGGTCGGCCACAGAAACCCCAACAATGTTTTTTTTTTTTGGGGGGGGGGGGGGGGGGGGGGGCACATGGAGCAGCCGGCGGAGCCGAGGAGTGAACCAGAGCCAGTGAGAAGGCGAATTCGGAGGAGAGAGAAATGGGGGAGTTGTTGAGTTGGTGGAGGGCACACGGATTTGGAATAAAGGAACATGTTGTCAGTTTGGTGCCACCTGAGTCAGCTCCCTGTACTCGTCCTGAAACGTGTATTAAAGTTCCGGAACAATTGATGCCGGCTACACACACCAGGTCTCCAGTGTACCTTCACAACCCAGTGCATCCTGTGCCAACTCATTTCCCCATGGTTATTTGTGGGATCTTGTCTACATTGAGTTGCCTGAGTGCACACCAGTAGCTTCACGTTTTGTTTATGCTTTATTGTTTTGTTTTGGTGAGTTTCAGTTTATTCAAAATATGTGGAACTCTATTCACGCTGTGCCTTGGTCTACTCATTATGACGAACGTGACAGGAATGGGCCAAAATTCACCCAACTTATTGTGGGAAGCTTGTGGAAGTCTACCTGAAACGTTTGACCCATGTTAAACAATTTAAAGGCAGTGCTACCAAATACTAATTGAGGGTATGTAAACTTCTGACCCACTGGGGATGTGATGAAAGAAATAAAAGCTGAAAGAAATAATTCTTTCTACTATTATTCTGACATTTCACATTCTTAAAATAAGGTGGTGATCCTAACTGACCTAAGACAGGGAATTTTTACTTGGATTAAATGTCAGGAATTGTGAAAAATGGAGTTTAAATGTATTTGGCTAAGGTGTATGTAAACGTCCGACTTCAACTGTATGTGTCATTCGCCACCTTTATTTGATCATTTCATTATGATGCATTTTTTTGTGACGTGAACAGCTTTTTTCATTTTGAACCAAAGCCTTGAATCGATGGCAACGTTCCAGGCCCTCTCAGGTTTGAGTTTTTGGAATGCAACTCATGTGCGCTGGTGATGTCAGTCTCATAACGTGCCAGAAATAAAGGGAATTGACATTTGATTATACAACATTGAGATGGACAGAAAAACCGTGTTCATCTAGAATGATTCTAGGTGATAATTAGAGTAAAGCCAAAAGTATCAATATGTGGGTTCTAAGAGCTATTTTTACATATCCAAACACCAACACCTCAATTAATAGAATATTGTATCTCGCTACATCTGTATCCGTGTGTGTTAACCCTTTACACTTGTGGGAATTGGTGTAATTGGATAGTGCTAAATTGAAACGTTTCTTACAGAAGAAATATGAAAAGCACATGCATAACCATGGTAGCAATTGAAAGGGAAGAGTTTGGAGATGATGAGAAAATGCACGACGTGGTCAAGTTCAGATTATCTTGCCAGTCAATACCTATACAGTGATGTGAAGCACAGAGCCAGGGCACTGATGTGATGTAAAGCATATTACTGTACAGCCCCTGCGTTCCAATTTAGGCATTTATCAGTGGCCAAATCGTGACATTTTCAACCCGTATATACGGGTCCGAGTATTAAGGGCTACCATATGCAAACACAAGACCTCAAAAATAGAATACTGTATCTCTCTACATGTGAAGCATTTGAGCATTGAAGATCATCAGGGGCTCTTCGAAAGCATAAGCTCAGAATCCTTAGTCAAACTCTCCCACAGGCAAAGAATAGCTTGAAGTAAGCCTCAATAACAGAATCTGAATTAAAAATTGAATTAGCCCACACAAGGGGTGGACTGGGACCAAAATTCAGCTCTGGAATTTTAGCTCCACCACAGTAAAGGGTAACTACACCCAAACATTTGGTCGATTTTTCCCAGACCTCAAAAGCCATCTCCTGATGTTGTTTAAGCGTTGTTGTGGACTAAGAACATCCAATTTGGTTGTTTTTCTATGAAAAAAGAGTGATGTTGAGAGCGAAAAACATGAACAAAAAGTGGGATAAAGGAAACCTGGAAAAACAAAATGGAGAAAACAGAATTTGGTTCTTTATACCTTCGTAACACTACTTATATGGCAAATATGTCTTTCATACATGTCTCCCCGATCCTAAGGGTTAATTACTATTACATATATAATATAGGGCCAAAATATGAAAACTGGCAGTAAATCTGTGTCAGTCTCTCTCTCTCTCTCTCTCTCTCTCTCTCTCGCTCTCTCTCTCTCTCTCTCTGTTTTCTTCCTACCTCCACTGCACTTGACTGCAGCAGCAGCAGCTGAGGTAGCTGCTTGGCCCAACAACCTCCTAGGGTAACACTTTATTTTAAGAGTCCATAGTAAACCATTTATAAGGCGTTTACAAACTGTTTGCTCACCATTTATTACTCATTACTCCCACATTTGTAAATGTTTACAAGCTAGTTATTCACACAGGTATATATATTTCCTTAAACATCCTGTGCGGTGTGCCTATTTTTTCACCAGGTTACACTGGTCACTCAAAAAATGTACACAGTGTTTATAAAGTATAAATAGCACTCACTTTAGATTAGGGACTGCAAAAATACTTTACTAATGATTAGTACATGGTTTATTAATGTGGGGGTAATGATTAATGAATGGTTAACACAATTTCTGAATGCCTTATAAGTAGTTTATTACAGACCCTTGAAATAAAGTGTTTCTGTCATAATGTATTACAATGAAACACTAAATTAATGCATAATAACTGCTAAATAATCCTCTGTTAAAAGGTCAGTTCAGGGATTTTTAATAGTTTTATCCATGTTTATTTGCTTCTGAATCTCAGTCTCGTCAGCCAGCGAGTGGGTCTTAGTTTATGACCTCTAGTAAAGAGTGACTCTGGTGTCGGTATATATTAATGGGTACCCCATTATAACTTGTATTTTATAACTAGCAGTAGCACTGTATTTAATGTCTTAATGTCTTATTGGCTTATTGGCAATCTAATTACTTTTTAGGCTTATTGCAAGTTAGTTCCCCTGAATCCCCAAATCCGCTAACTAGGCCTAAGTGTTAATTAGCCTACTATTTCACACGATATACAGCCAAAATATTAACTGGCAGCTGTAGGCTAAATCTGTGTCAGTGTGTGTGTCTTTTTCTGTTTTCTCCCTACCTCGACTGCACTGTTTTCTGCAGCGGCAGCTGATCTGTCGGTGCTAAGCCTAGCATCCTTTCTCAGCACAGACGCAATCACAGTACTTGGTCAGAGCGGGTCTCTTTGCTGATGCAGTTTGAATGTGAATTTTTGTGTGACCACAGCTCAGGCCATCAGAAAACTGGGCCTGCTCACCTTGGTAGGGGGGGGGCCGGCCCTTGCCCACTGATGAGGCAAATGCTCAAATATATTATTATGACAAGAGAGAAAATGTACAGGCCCATGGGCTGTCAATGGTGTCCTTTTTTAATTTTAATTTGCCAGAATTGCCTGATGGCCAATCCACCCATGGCCAACACTTCGGAAAAAGGTCCAACACCTTGAACCACTTGCCAAAGTAATGCTAACTGTGCACTTCTCCCAAAGTGCCTCGATTCAAGAAAGTGAGGAAGTGGAGAGATGAAAACAAGTCAACCTCATCTCCTTTGAGCTTTTTCCATAGGACATAGCTAAGGGTTGAATGAGGTAACTACCTGTTTTCACAAGTCAAGGGAACAGTTCTTGAAACTAGTCCAATATGGTCCCTAAGCTCCAACACTGAACTAATTTATACAAAGGAACTCATAGTCTCATAGTCTATATAGTGCCCTACTTTTTACCAGAGCCCAAAAGTAATGCACTACTGTATAAAGGGAATAGGGTACCATTTGGGGCGCAGACCATGAGCTCGTCTGTATATATTAGTATATGTATATATATATATATATATATATATATATATATATATATATATATATATATATATACACTGTATATACCCTATCTGTCGTCAACTTGTTTCCAAAGTGCTGGAGAATGATAGGTCTAGTCCCCCCTCAGGAGAGGGGCATATTTCCTCCAGCTCCTCCTGCGTGTGTGCTTCTGGAGGGGCACATGGCAAACCCGTTACAGGCCAAAGTGCCAGCAGATGTCCATTAAAAGAACAGCATGCTGAGAAGAGGAGAGAGAAACCAGCAGTTCATGTCTGGAAGAGACAGCATTATTTTAGCCCTGTTACAGAATACCTTCGAGGACACTGTGAACCCATTGAGCATTCTCATTTGTCCCAAACTCAGTGAGAAATCAGGGCATGCTGTGAAATGCAGTTTGACTATTACCTTGACAGAGCTATGGATGCAAGGACTGACCATCCATGATACCAAATTAAAGTTTTAACCATGTTTTGAGGCTATACTGTGTTTGTTTAAATTGGCATTGTTTACAAATATTGGAGTTAAACAAGCTTATATTTGGGGTTCTGATGGGGTATGACAGTTGAACTTAGCTCATGAGGCATTTATAAATTACATTCTTGAATTATCAATGGGTATACACATACAAACAACAGCATACAGACAACTAAGGATTCTAGCTTTAAGGAATCTCCTAAGACACTGGACAGAGGAACTCTGCCTAGAAGGCCAGTATCCCGGAGTCGCCTCTTCACTGTTGACGCTGAGACTGGTGTTTTACGAGTACTATTTAATGAAGCTGCCAGTTGAGGACTTGTGAGGCATCGGTTTCTTAAACTAGACACTCTAATGTACTTGTCCTCTTGCTCAGTTGTACACCGGGGCCTCTGACTCCTCTTTCTATTCTGGTTAGAGACAGTTTGCACTGTTCTGTGAAGGGAGTAGTACACAGCGTTGTACGAGATCTTCAGTTTCTTGGCAATTTCTCGCATGGAATGGCCTCCTTTTTTTCAGAACAAGAATAGACTGACAAGTTTCAGAAGAAATTTTTAGTCTGTAATCGAACCCACAAGTGCTGATGCTCCAGATACTCAACTAGTCTTAAGAAGGACAGTTTTATTGCTTCTTTAATTAGCACAACAGTTTTCAGCTGTGCTAACATAATTGCAACGGGTTTTCTAATGATCAATTAGCCTTTTAAAATGATACACTTGGATTAGCTAATACAACGTGCCATTGGAACACAGGAATAATGGTTTATGATAATGGGCCTCTGTACGCCTATGTACAAATCAGCCATTTCCAGCTACAATAGTCATTTACAACATTAACAATATCTACTCTGTATTTCTGATCAATTTGATGTTATTTTAATGGACAAAAAACTTGCTTCTCTTTCAAAAACAAGGACATTTCTAAGTGACCTCAAACTTTTGAACGGTAGTGTATCAGGAACTCGAGTCTGATGCTAGCATGTTTTGGACCAATAAATGCACAATTATTTATGTTTCCAGAAAATAGTTCCTGACTGGGAATCTGGGATGCACATTTATTTTCTGAATTTCCCAAAGCACTTCATTATGTGCTCCTCCTTTGGATATGATTCCCTGAAGAAACATTTTAAATTAGCTTATTAAGTTACTTTTAAGTAATTTGTCTTTGAAACATGTCTTTGAAACATAGCTGGAATGCAAGTTCATCTTATTACGTGGGTATGAAAGAAGTGTGTGTGGCATTTGTTTTGTTACTGAGTGTATCTGCATGGATAGACAGTCCCAAATAGAGCAACTTCAGTGAAAAATGGAATGGAGGCATAAAGAATCTCAAGCACTTGTTCTTAAAAAAAATGATTTGTTTATCATCGCTTTTGCAAGGCCTTGACCAATTTAGAGAATAAATAAACTGAAGTAAAACAAATATTTTTCAACTGTATAAACTATTTGGTAATACTTTATATGGACCACCTGTCAGCTATCACCCTGTAATACATGGAAAGCTTTTCTATAGGCCCTGGAGAATTTCCTGACATGACCCGAACTAAGCATTCAATCCTAAATCAAACCCTATGGAATTTTTACCATATTGCTTACATTTATCAAAGCCTCAGATTTCCACAAGTACAGTGAGTGAAAAAAGTATTTGATCCCCTGCTGATTTTGTGCATTTGCCCACTGACAAAGAAATTATCAGGCTATAATTTTAAATGGTAGGTTTATTTGAACAGTGAGAGACAGAAAATCAACAAAAAAATCAAAATGTTATAAATTGATTTGCATTTTAATGAGGGAAATAAGTATTTGACCCCCTCTCAATCAAAAAGATTTCTGGCTCCCAGGTGTCTTTTATACAGGTAACGAGCTGAGATTAGGAGCACACTCTTAAAGGGAGTGCTCCTAATCTCAGCTTGTTACCTGTATATAAGACACCTATCCACAGAAGCAATCAATCAATCAGATTCCAAACTCTCCACCATGGTCAAGACCAAAGAGCTCTCCAAGGATGTCAGGGACAAGATTGTAGACCTACACAAGGCTGGAATGGGCTACAAGACCATCGCCAAGCAGCTTGGTGAGAAGGTGAAAACAGTTGGTGCAATTATTCGCAAATGGAAGAAACACAAAATAACTATCAATCTCCCTTGGCCTGGGGCTCCATGCAAGATCTCACCTCGTGGAGTTGCAATGATCATGAGAACGTTGAGGAATCAGCGCAGAACTACATGGGAGGATCTTGTCAATGATCTCAAGGCAGAGGGGACCATAGTCACCAAGAAAACAATTGGTAATTCTGCAGCACCCGCAAGGTCCCCCTGCTCAAGAAAGCACATATACATGCCCGTCTGAAGTTTGCCAATGAACATCTGAATGATTCAGAGGACAACTGGGTGAAAGTGTTGTGGTCAGATGAGACCAAAATGGAGCTCTTTGGCATCAACTCAACTCGCCGTGTTTGGAGGAGGACCCTATGACCCCAATAACACCATCCCCACCGTCAAACATGGAGGTGGAAACGCATCAAAGGTACGATGGACGGGCCATGTACCGTCAAATCTTGGGTGAGAATCTCCTTCCCTCAGCCAGGGCATTGAAAATGGGTCGTGGTTGGGTATTCCAGCATGACAATGACCCAAAACACACGGCCAAGGCAACAAAGGAGTGGCTCAAGAAGAAGCACATTAAGGTCCTGGAGTGGCCTAGCCAGTCTCCAGACCTTAATCTCATAGAAAATCTGTGGAGGGAGCTGAAGGTTCGAGTCGCCAAATGTCAGTCTCGAAACCTTCATGACTTAGAGAAGATCTGCAAAAAGGAGTGGGACAAAATCCCTCCTGAGATGTGTGCAAACCTGGTGGCCAACTACAACGTCTGACCTCTGTGATTGCCAACAAGGGTTTTGCCACCAAGTACTAAGTCATGTTTTGCAGAGGGGTCAAATACTTATTTCCCTCATTAAAATGCTAATCAATTTATAACATTTTTCACATGCATTTTTCTGGATTTTTTTGTTGTTATTCGTCTCTCACTGTTCAAATAAACTTACCATTAAAATTATAGACTGATCACTTCTTTGTCAGTGGGCAAACATACAAAATCAGCAGGGGATTAAATACTTTTTTCCCTCACTGTACATAGGGGGTAGGGATTAGGGGTTGGTTTGGGATTGGGCAAATATCTAATCTTGGCTCTTTATAGCAACCATTAGCAACACATTACACACAGGTGGTTCACGGAATGTTACCAAATATTTTGCATCTCAAACTGGACATTGGAAAAAGCACATAGGGCGTATCAAGTACACTTTTTACTCTCAATGTTTTCATAACAGATAAAACACAATGTTAACAAAAACAAATTACTTGTCCTTGTCCTTTAAACTCCATGATGTCTTTGTATTTCTATAGTAATACATTGCCCAAGGCTTCTACTTCTACTGTGATGCTCTGCTGTATCATTTTCTCTGCATGGGGACAGCAATGTGTTAAAGTGATGCATGCCTCCTCAGCATTGCTGTGGTTAGCAGCTTTTTAGAGCTGTGGAAATAGCTCCAGTCCCCCAGCAGCCACTCAGTCCCTCTCTATAGTACAGAAAGGCTATAACGGACCCATGTCTTGCATTTTGGGGGGGGAAGGGGCGGCTGCTACTCCAGATGCATCCAGGCCTTCCAGGGGAACACATTGACGTTCTGGGGGTGGTTGTGAGGGGCTTTTGCCCAGTTAGGTGTGGCACTTCTCCGCCCATCATAACCAGGCGTCAAGGCCAATCGCTCAGTCCCAGCCCAACGCCAAGCTGCTTTCCTCTGCCTGGATACAACAGAGTGAAATTCCAGTGGGTTTGACTCTTAGAGCTTCAACATTCTTATGGAAAGTCCCAGTTATAGGCTACGTCTGCTTCGTATGGTGTTTCTCAAGACAAAATCCTGACAAGTTAATCATCTCCTGAGGGCCTCGTCCTCATCCCTCGCTGATGACATCACTGGTGTCCGGTAAGGACAGGACAATACATTAATAAAATGTTGTTGTTTAAAGAAAATGCAGAGACCCTCTGCTGTCCTGTTGCAAATAAACACACATGCTCACACACAGATCCGTACTGACACAGTTGTTGTTCTTGGTTGTTTCAAGAGAAAAGCTGTTTCCCAATGTGTCTTTCTGTCCATCCTCTTTCCTTGAAGGTCAAAGGGGAGGGACCTTGTATCTTCTCAAGTGCATTTTGAGAAGCAGGTAAGCAGGAAAGGAGAGATGATGTGGGGAATCAAGGAAAGCCAAGAAAGAACCAAAGATGGAATAGGAAAGTTAGCACCTCCCTTTCCATTAGAAAACTGTAGGCATCCAACTTTTATCTGCTTTTACAAGAATATCCTCAACTGTACATTTCAATGGTATCTTGCCATTGCAGACTTGGAGTGATTCATAGCCCAAGGAAAAAGTGTAATAGTGCAGTATTTTGTCGAGACAAGCTTGGGGATTCTTTAAAATAAAATATCAGTTGAAACAATCATTATTTTGGGCTGTAATAAATTTGATTCACATTTCCTTGTGTGTTTGTATATTTCTGTTTTTGTGTCACCAAGCTAGCTAGGTCTAGCTGACCTGACCTGACCTCCACTACAACTACCTCTATTTTGACCTCCTCCCTCTCTGCAGCGACTTTAGTCACAGACAGGCATCAGGTGTGGGATTTGAGCTATATGGCACTACTGGAGCATGTGCAGTACAAATCCTACAGTGATTCGATGTTAGCTACAACAAGCCGATGTCTACTACATAAGTTGTTTAGAGACACTCACAAGGTACTGACACAATGTTGACACTTGGAGGTACTGACACAATGTTGACACTTGGAGTCCCCCAGGAATGGATTGAGCAACTCTGTTTTCGGGCATGTACATCTGAATGCGTTGTCTACTCTGTGACTCTGATATGAAGCTCTTACAACTGCACCACTGAGATTGAGAAGATATTTGTGTTGGAGGGTAGCCCGATACTGTAGCTAACGTTCTGGGAAATGTAGGCTTGCCTGATAAAAAACAGCCCAGCTGGGGGACATAGCAAATCAAAAGGCCTATAAACTACAAGGAGGGTCAAATACTTCTGCCGAAGCATGAAATTCGTTATTCACATCTCGAGCATGCCCTTTAATCTTGTGCAACAGCCTCATTTGGATGAAGTGGTGTGTTTCTTTCAATGTTCCTGATTCACAAATATAGTCATACTGAATGTGATATAACGTCACAGTCCTCCTCGATGTGAGGAAGAGAAGAATGTTGGAGGCTTATTTCTGTGAGATTTCTGACAATGAGAATGCTCCTCACAAGATTCCTTAGTGACACTTTATGTAAAGCCTGCCATTATAACGCTATTTAGCTTGTTATAAGCATGTATTAGCATTAATAATGTCTTACAGTATGCAATACAACTTTATTGCCCACTGGTTACAGAGAACAACAGAAATGTGTCTTCTGCTCCATTCTCAACTCCACCACATATACAGTTGAAACAAGTACATGGTCAAGCTGCAGTGCAGCACCCATGGATGGAGAGCATGTTGTGGGGTTAAGGACCATGCTCAAGGGCCCAATGGGAATGTCTTGAGGATGTGAACCCAGCAGCCCTCCAGTTGCCAGGACAATTCCAACCAGCCACCATTCGGCCACAGGTCCAACTCCTTAGCCGTTGGGCTACCTACTGGGGTCACTTAGTTGGGTTGTTTAAAAAAAAGCAAGGTTGGGTTGTTGATGCAGAGTTATTGATGCTGGGTTATTGGGATATGACCCAGTAGTCAGATCTGAAGTCTAGAGGTGTGGCTTAGGAGGGGCATGGCTTTCATATAGTTATTTTTACCCACCTGTGAGAGCAAATGTCAATCTGGTTGTTCTGTTGTATTGTTATCACATGTCAAGGTTGGACACAGACAGCTTTGTAGCTTTAATGAGGCTTGCACACGTGTATGAGTCCCTTAAGACAGGTGTTCTCAAACTTTTTTGGGCCGGAGTATCCTTTTGTGACAAATTCATCATGGACACCATCATAATCAGATCACAAACAGAGTAAGCTCAACATAGCATACAAAGAGTGATACTATGACTTTAGCAGTGCATGGCCAGATTAACCAAGTTTCAGGCCCTAGGAAGGAACATCTGAAAGGCCCGCCTTTTGGCAAACAAATTTCCTGCAATTCTACAGATTTTGTTATGTGGCAGAGAGATTTTTTGTTGTTGCAACTTTAAACCTAGTATCCTGCAATTATATAAAAATATATATATGTGAAGCAGAAAGAAAACGTTGCATATTTAAAACTTGAATTACAGTGCATTTATGTACACAAACTATACAATTAAATGGGATAGCACAATAATTATTGAGTTAAAAAATGTATAACTGGTGGAGAACTGTGGATACCAATATCACTGTGAGCCTCTCAGGCCATGACTAAGAACATAAGTTGTAGATTAATAATATTACATTGTATTGTGTTACACCCTCTAAACTTATTCCATGGATCCCTTGGACAAAATGTATTTAAATCTGTTGTTGTTGGTAATATTCATGAAAAGAAAGTATATATATCAACCCAGCATGAAGATGAATAAAAACTAGGGCTGACCCCATTTCGTCGACTGGTCGTTTGTTTGGTCGATACGCTGTTGGTCGACCAAGATTTCTTTAGTCGAGCAGAAGCAAATGGTGCACCTGTCTGATTTCCGCCTGTCTGAGTGGACTAATCCATTGTGGAGGGATGGCACATCGCAGCAAATCTGAGCCTGGCCCTGCACAATCAAATCAACTGCGGTCGTACTCCTTCTAATCATTTGTGTTATTTCATCAATTAGATAGCTTAAAGCATCAGACAAGCTCAGTGGGTACAGTTGATTCGATTACCACTCATAGGATGTCTCTATATATGGAAAAATACACATTTTCAAAAAAAGAGAAGATGACTCTCCGTCGACCAATATTTTTTTTAGTCGGGGACAGCCCTAATAAGAACCCAACTGATGGTTAAATTAACCCATGTTTGGGTAATCCCAACAACTCAACATGTTGGGTTACTCACGCAACCCAACAGTCTTGGTCAAAATAACCAAGCATGTGTTCTCTCCAATATGTTCCCAGCGCTGGATTACCAAACTATCTGAATTGGGTTGTTTTTAAACCATATTGTTTTAGTGTGCCTAAGCTGTTGTGGATGCTGTGTCTTCGTCACAATGTCTGGTAGGTAGTATAAAGTTTGGTTAAGTGAAAACATCTCTGCTTCCACTTCCACAAAATCCTACAAGTGGAGTGTTTACAAAAGCACTACCGGATATAACATTACGGTTTAATAGTATGTCAAATGGGTGGGCGAACGGCTCCACTATGGACCACTAAGCCTGGCAATTGAAGCTATAAGGCGTTACCAAAACCTTATACCAATTAATCACTGAGGGAGGAGATTTGTTACCTTACAATGGCCCCTCCTTTCAATAGCACACCTCTTGTTAATAACCACGCAAGACATGGGTCATTCACGACTCTCATTCACGACTCTTCGCCACGGGATTCAAGTCCGTCCCACTCACACTTACCCGTGGGTCAGGAGCCAGGCAAGAGTTCCTTCTTGAGACAACAGCCATTTCCTCAGAACAATGAGTCCGCATTCCTGGGATGCTGCCTGACCCCTGTAAACAACATTCCAGCATTGGGAAAAGCCACAGTGCAGCAATGGCCACAGAAAACCATTATCTCACTGTCATTACTCAAGTCTCCCTCCCTCTTTGTCATCACATCCTCAGTCTCTCAGAGTCAATGTACTGTAAGTTCTCCATAAACTAACATGGTAAGGGCTGCCATCATTTTTACAGTTTTACATCATACATACTGGAGAAGAACATCCATCTGTGAACCGAACTTGCTAACTGCCTGGTACTCAGGACTCCCATCAGCTTTCTACAGGCTAGGCCTACTATATTTATTTCTAAACTCTCCTAATATGAAGCACATTGCTTATCTTTACAACAGTAGTATAGCCTACCTGGTTGGCATGAAACTGAACCACGGGAAAAGCGTCCTCCATTCGCTATTTCAGTGCATAGACGACATGTATTTTTCCCCTGCCCCTGTTTTGAGACAGGTGCATGATAATGGACCAGTCTAAATTAAAACAAATTTTACACATATTATTTAGTACAGTGGGGCAAAAAAGTATTTAGTCAGCCACCAATTGTGCAAGGTCTTTGGAGGGAGTTGAAAGTCCGTGTTGCCCAGCAACAGCCCCAAAACATCACTGCTCTAGATGAGATCTGCATGGAGGAATGGGCCAAAATACCAGCAACAGTGTGTGAAAACCTTGTGAAGACTCATAGAAAACGTTTGACATCTGTCATTGCCAACAAATGGTATATAACAAAGTATTGAGATAAACTTTAGTTATTGACCAAATACTGATTTTCCACCATAATTTGCAAATAAATTCATTAAACATCCTACAATGTGATTTTCTCATTTTTTCTCATTTTGTCTGTCATAGTTGAAGTGTACCTATGATGAAAATTACAGGCCTCTCTCATCTTTTTAAGTGGGAGAACTTGCACAATTGGTGGCTGACTAAATACTTTTTTGCCCCACTGTATATGTGAAGAAAATAAATCAAGAAAAGTCTGATGGGTGACAATATTAGCTATGTGAATGATATATTATAGCTTGTGAATGATGCCAAGCATAAGGCAAGAAAGGCTGCCTAGAAGGCCAGTATCCCGGAGTCGCCTCTTCACGGTTGACGTTGAGACTGGTGTTTTGCGGGTACTATTTAATGAAGCTGCCAGTTCAGGACTTGTGAGGCGTCTGTTTCTTAAACTAGACACTCTAATGTACTTGTCCTCTTGCTCAGTTGTGCACCGGGGCCTTCCACTCCTCTTTCTATTCTGGTTAGTGGTACACAGCGTTGGATGAGACCTTCAGTTTCTTGTCAATTTCTCACATGGAATAGCCTTCATTTCTCAGAACAAAAATAGACTGACGAGTTTCAAAAGAAAGTTCTTTGTTTCTGGCAATTTTGAGTCTGTAATCGAACCCACAAATGCTGATGCTCCAGATACTCAACTAGTCTACAGAAGGCCATTTATATTGCTTCTTTAATCAGGACAACAGTTTTCAGCTGTGCTAACATAATAGCAAAAGGGTTTTCTAATGATCAATTAGCCTTTTAAAATGATACACTTGGATTAGCTAATACAACGTGCCATTGGAACACAAGAGTGATGGTGTCTGATAATGGGCCTCTGTACGCCTATGTAGATATTCCATAAAAAAATAGCCGTTTAAAGCTACAATAGTTATTTACAACATTAACAATGTCGTCACTGTGTTTTAAATGGACAAAAAATATGCCTTTCTTTCAAAAACAAGGACATTTCTAAGTGACTCCAAACATTTGAACAGTAGCGTGTGTATATACATAAACAATGTACAATGTCAACATAAAAAAAAGGATATCCAGCATACCAAAATTGGTTCTGTGAAGGTTCCCAGAACATTCGTTAGGTCGCGGAAAATGTACTCACAACACAAAAACTGTCTAGTCATAGTGATGATTGTAGAATGTTAGTATAAAACATCGTCCTGATGTTGTGGGTAGAGTCTGGTGAGAACAATGTGGGGACATCACAAAAATAATTCTCCCAAAACACAAAAAAAGTTTTCTTTTAACGAGCAAAAACATATAGTTCCCAGAAATATTTTTTTCTCAGTTCTTTAAAGGTTCTCACAATGTTTAATTAGGTTGTGGGAACATTGTGTCGACATGACGCGTTTTAGTGTTTCTAAAACACTAAAACTGTCCAGTTGTGCTGACATTCAGATAATGTTTGCATCAGGATGCACAAAACATTCCTTTGATGTTGCAAGAATGCTGACAGAACAGTCTTTCTAAATTATTCATATATTCCCAGAACATTTAATTAGGTTGTGGGAACAGTATGGGTTCATTTCAAGAGATAGGTTCCCAAAACACAAAATATGCTCAGTTGTGATGAAATTCATACAATGTTTATGTCAGGATGCACAGGACTTTCCCTTAATGTTGTAAGAATAAAATAAGTCAGTTTATATGACGTTGACATAATATACATTTGGCCTTGTCTTTGAGGCTCTCAGAACATTTCAAGAATGTTTAGGACACTTTTACCTAATATTACCACAACATTTTCAGCACGCAATTTGGAAGAGATCTCCATTATGTTTTCTCTGTAGATTTATTGGCTCTATTATAGATGACATTGAGATAGAAACCATTTTAACATCAATAAATTCACAGAACCTTTGAATAGAATTTCATTATTTTACATATATTTTATTATTTTACATATGTTCACAACATGTGGGGGTTTGAACCTGTGTTGTTTAGCTCCAGAGGTAGATCATTATCCCACTGCTCCACCAGGTGATAGCTGCACACCTGTGATTTTTTTGCTTTTTGTTATTCGGTCAATCACGACACAAAACAGGACCGTTATTGTATTTTATTATATTTTTTCTTCATCAGGTGTTGAAGTGATTTTGAAATTGAAAAGGTTCTGAGTAGTCTGTATTTAAGAAGCATATGAAAACACACAAATACAAGTTATTCTTACGGCTGCAATCCCGTGGCGCTCAATATGACAACAGCCAGTGAAAGTGCAGGGTGCCAAATTCAAAACAACAGAAATCTCATAATTAAAATTCCTCAAACATACATGTATCTTATACTGTTTTAAAGGTAATCTTGTTGTTAATCCCACCACAGTGTCTGATTTAAAAAATGCTTTATAGCGAAAGCACCACAAACGATTATGTTAGGTCACCACAAAGCCAAAGAAAAACTCAGCCATTTTTCCAGCCAAAGAGAGGAGTCACAAAAAGCACAAATAGAGATACAATTAATCACTAACCTTTGATGATCTTCATCAGATGACACTCATAGGACTTCATGTGACACAATACATGTATGTTTTGTTTGAAAAAGTTCATATTTATATAAAAAAAACTGAGTTTACATTGGCGCGTTACGTTCACTAGTTCCAAAAACATCCGGTGATATTGCAGAGAGCCACATATTTTACAGAAATACTCATTATAAATGTCGATGAAAATTCAAGTGTTAGACATAGAAATATAGATATACCTCTCCTTAATGCAACCCCTGTGTCAGATTTTAAAAAAACGTTACGGAAAAAGCACACCATGCAATAATCTGAGACGGCGCTCAGAAAACAAAACAAAATAATTCCTCCATGTTGGAGTCAACAGAAATCAGAAATTACATTATAAATATTCCCTTACCTTTGATGTCCATTATTTATGTCCAAGTTGCTACTTTTGTTAGGGCGTTAGGTACACATATCCAAACGCTCTTGCAGGTCAGGCATAACTTCTGACAAAAACTTCAAAAAGTTATATTGCAGGTATTAGAAACAATTCAAACTAAGTATAGAATCAATCTTTAGGATGTTTTCTTCATAAATCTTTAATAAAGTTCCAACCGGAGAATTCGTTTGTGTGTAGAGGAGCCATGGAACGCAGGTCGATATCATGTGAAATGCGCTTGACCAGGAATGGCTCTCTGCCAGTACCCTGACTCATTCCCCTCTCATTCAGCCCCACAACACAGTAGAAGCCTCATTCAAGTTTCTAAAGACTGTTAGACTGTTGACATCTAGTGGAAGACCTAG
Organism: Oncorhynchus mykiss; assembly: GCF_013265735.2. Lineage (NCBI taxonomy): Eukaryota > Metazoa > Chordata > Actinopteri > Salmoniformes > Salmonidae > Oncorhynchus > Oncorhynchus mykiss. The sequence goes on along the minus strand of NC_048566.1, from coordinate 53,052,791 downwards.
GAAGTACAACTACATCCATATCTAACTGTGAATTCAATAGGGCCTGGGTTGAAAATCGACCAATCTCAGATTTCACACTTCCTGTTTGGATTTCTTCTCAGGTTTTGCCTGCCATTTGAGTTCTGTTATACTCACAGACATCATTCAAACAGTTTTAGAAACTTCAGAGTGTTTTCTATCCAATACCAATAATAATATGCATATTCTAGCTTTCATGGCTGAGTAGCAGGCCGTTTACTCTGGGCACCTCTGGGCACCTTTCATCCAAGCTACTCAATACTGCCCCTTCAGCCATAAGAAGTTAAAGGAAGCTCTATACAACAAAAATCACATTTAATAAGACTTTCAACACATGTTGAAGAAAGAAAATCATAAAATGCAATGTTACAAGTACACAGCATGTGAAGAGAATTGGAATATTTTAATAACTCAGAAATTGTGTTCTGTGTTCTGATTGACCATATTCTACAGAAGAAGAAAAAACAAACAGGGCAAAGATTTCCCTTAGTGGCGAGAGTGCATTATCGGGCTGCAGTTCTGATGGTTATGGGTTTGATCACACATATTCTGTAAGCATGATTCTTTAGAAAAAAATAGGTGGAATTAAGGCTCAAAGAAACTCTACTAAAATAGAGGTTGTCTTTATTTCGTCCAGATTTATAAATCCAGTCAGAAATGCAGAATTTAGAAGAACTGTAAAAAATAAAACATTGTGTAAGAATTGACTGTTCAACTGTTTCAAAAACACAGCCGATATAATTCCTACTTTGATATGTTTGATATGCCCCCCCCCCCCCTGGCTTATTTTCATGATCAGAAAAGCAGAAGTGATCCTAGATCAGCACTCATAGTTTTGGATACCTTGTAAATATGGGTCCAGAAGTACGCAGCATAAAAAGAGGACTGGTGAAGTGATGGTGAATAACCCAGTTATCAGTTGTTCCCTTGCTTAGTTATATCAAAGAAAGCTAAAAAGGAAGCATGTAATTCCTGATTGACTATATTGCCATGGCTATATACTATAAAAAGACCCCTCAAGAGCGTTTCCCTGGTGGCACAGAGGATAAAAGTTCCAGCTTGCGAACCAAACATTGCAGGTTCAAACCCCAGACAATCTACATATAAATTGACGCATGATGCTTGACATGCATTTCTAATAAAGCAGTGGGTCACTCATGGTTGTATGTGAAAGCTTTCAGTAGGCCAATGGCTCAGTTGTAATGTATACTGCATGACCAAAAGTGAAATGCTGATCATGGCTCACATCAACACCATCATCCCAGAAACCCTAGACCCTCTCCAATTTGCATACCACCCTAACAGATCCACAGATGATGCAGTCTCTATTGCACTCCACACTGCCCTTTCCCACCTGGACAAAAGGAAAACCTATGTGAGAATGCTATTCATTGACTACAGCTCAGCGTTCAACACCATAGTGCCCTCAAAGCTCATCAATTAGCTAAGGACAAAACACCTCCCTCTGCAACTGAATCCAAGACTTCCTGATGCGTCACCCCCAGGTGGTGAGGGTAGGTATCAACACATCCACCACACTGATCCTCAACACAGGGGCCCCTCAGGGATGCGTGCTCAGCCCCCTCCTGTACTCCCTGTTCACTCATGACTGCACGGCCAGGCACCACTCCAACACCATCATTAAATTTGCAGATGACGACACAACAGTGGTAGGCCTGATCACCGACAACAACAAGAGGGCCTATAGGGAGGAGGTCAGAGACCTGGCCGTGTGGTGCCAGGACAACAACCTCTCCCTCAACATGATCAAGACAAAGGAGATGATTGTGGACTACAGGAAAAAGAGGACCAAGCACGTCCCCATTCTCATCACAAACAAACTAACATGGTCCAAGCACACCATGACAGTCATGAAGAGGGCGCAACAAAACCTAGGAGACTGAAAAGATTTGGCATGAGTCCTCAGATCCTCAAAAGGATCTACAGCTGCACCACCAAGAGCATCCTGACTGGTTGCATCACTGCCTGGTACGGCAACTGCTGGGCCTCTCATCGCAAGGCACTACAGAGGGTAGAGCGAATGGCCCAGTACATCACTGGGGCAAAGCTTCCTGCCATCCAGGACCTCTACACCAGGCGGTGTCAGAGGAAGGCCCTAAAAATTGTCAAAGACTCCAGCCACCCTAGTCATAGACTGTTCTCCCTGCTACCACACAGCAAGCGGTACCGGAGCACCAAGTCTTGGTCCAAGAGGCTTCTAAACAGCTTCTACCCCCAAACCATAAGGCTCCTGAACATCTAGTCAAATGGCTACCCAGACTATTCACATTCCCCCCCCCTCCCCTCTCCATACCACTGCCACCCTCTGTTGTCGTCTATGCAGTCACTTTAATTAACTTTACCTACATGTACATACTTCCTCGACTAACCGGTGCCCCCGCACATTGAATCTGTACCAGCACCCCCCTGTAAATATTGTTATTTTTTTCTGCTCTTTAATTACTTGTTACTTTTATCTCTTATTCTTATTTGTATTTTTTAAAACTGTACTGTTGTTTAGGGGCTCGTAAGTAAGCATTTCACTGTAAGGAATACCTGTTGTATTCGGCGCATGTGACTAATACAATTTGATTTGATTTGAATTTAGCCAGCTTGGCATTTGTGTCGTGACTTCTATGTATTACTTTAAAGTCTGTAACAACATGCCTGGTTCATATAGAAATAGAAGGGAAAGTTTATTCAACTATTTGTTGAAATTTAAATTCCTAAATCCTCTTCCCAAGTGGATCTCATTGGTTGTAGTGAATACAAAGCTGATACAATCCAAAATGGTGTGAGATGTTACCTGTGTGAAATAATTGGTCATATTTTTGACCCAATCTCCGGATTGTAAGTATCTGAAGAAATGGGCATTTGGAATGTTGAATGTATTTGAAATATATTCAAATGATGCAAAGGTGTCATCTTTATAGAGATCCTAGAGTGATTTCACACCATTTTGTCTCCATATATCAAAAGCTTTGTCTGCAAGGGATGGTGTAAATAGATGGTTACAAACTAATGGGCAGTAGGTAAGAATATCTCTAACATGTTGGTGAACCTTAGGTTATTCCATATCTTCAGAGTTTGTCTGAGCAGGTCATTCTTACTGAAGGTAGCAAATGGAGCTGATGGGGAGGACATACCATACCGCAGTTGCAGCAATGAGACAAGATCAAAACTAAGGAGAAAACAACCACAATAATATTAAGCACCAGAGGAATGGGAGCAACCGGTTCTGAAATGTATAAAAACATGTCATCAGAATATAGAGACACCTCCTGTCCTCTCTTTTCACTTCACATTTTTTATTTATTTTTTATTTATTTTTAATTTCACCTTTATTTAACCAGGTAGGCCAGTTGAGAACATGCTCTAATTTACAACTGCAACCTGGCCAAGATAAAGCAAAGCAGTGCAACAAATAAACAACAACACAGAATTACACACGGGATAAACAAAAGTACAGTCAATAACACAATAGAAAAATGTATATACAGTGTATGCAAATGGAGAAAGGAGGTAAGGTAATAAATAGGCCATAGTAGCGAAGTAAATACAATTTAGCAAATTAACACTGAGTGATAGATGTGCAGATGATGATGTGAAAGTAGAAATACTGGTGTGCAAAAGAGCAAAAAAGTATAATAAAAACCATATGGGGATGAGGTAGTTGGATGGGCTACTTACAGATGGGCTATGTACAGCTGCAGTGATAGGTAAGCTGCTCAGATAGCTGATGCTTAAAGTTAGTGAGGGAGATATAAGTCTCCAACTTCAGCGATTTTTGCAATTCGTTCCAGTTATTGGCAGCAGAGAACTGGAAGGAAAGGCGGCCAAAGGGGATGTTGGCTTTGGGGATGACCAGTGAGATATACCTGCTGGAGTGCGTGAGCTGAGATAAGGTTGTGCTTTACCTAGCAAAGACTTATAGATGACCTGGAGTCAGTGGGTCTGGCGACGAATACGTAGCGAGGGCCAGCCGACGAGAGCATACAGGTCGCAGGGGTGGGTGGTATATGGGGCTTTGGTGACAAAACAGATGGCACTGTGATAGACTGCATCCAGTTTGCTGGGTTCTATTTGGATATTTGAATTGGCCCAGGGGTTCTATCGCAATGGCAAATAGGAGCCCCGAGAGTGGACACCCTTGCCTAGTTCCACGTTTTAGTGAGAAATATTGTGATTTGTGGCCATTGGTTCTTAGTGAAGCACATGGTAAAGCATACAATAATTTTACCCAGGAAATTGAATTGCAGCCAAGTCCAAATTTTCCTAATGTTGCAAATAGGTAATCCCACTCTACTTGATCTTGGCCTTTTCGGCGTCTAATGATATTGCAACCTCTTTATTTTTTATCCGTCAAGTTCATAGATGATGTTAAATAACCATCTAAGATTACAGGGGACAGGCGATTTTGTTGTCCTGACAGCTTTTGAGTTGGAACTACTTATAAAGTGAATGCTCAATAAATAGTTTGTTAAGCGAACATTTTACAATCAGTTGTTTAAACTTGCTGTGATAAAGTTGCACTTACTTAATTAAGAAGTTAGCATTTGTTATCATAACTTTAAAAAACATAGTTGATGTGACTTCTTATTTATTTTAAAAAAATGTATTTTGTATTTTTATATAACCTTTATTTAACTAGGCAAGTCAGTTAAGAATCAATTATTCTTTACAATGAAGGTCTGTACCAGCCAAACTTGGACGATGCTGGGCCAATTGTATGCCGCCCTATGGGACTTACAATCACAGCCGGTTGTGATACAGCCTGGTTTTAAGTCAGTACCACAAATGTTTTAGGTAATACAGAATTTTTATTGACTTTGAGTTCAATTTACTACTATAGAAGTATTTAAGGTAAAAATGCCTTAGGGTTTACAGTGTGGAGAGTTGACCTAGTGTCACCATTGAATAAATACAAATGGTAATTTGGTCAATGGAGACAGGAAATCTCAGGTGTTTTTTTCAGTACACAATCTCTACATACATTAAATTAAAAAGCCTGAGCATGCACGCAAACTATATCAACACTTCCAAGGTGAAACATTTTACAAAGAGGAAAACCGCTAAATCCCTATCGTACAGAACATAAATTAGCCTGCTGTAGAATAAACAGCTTATTGGCTAATACTGCATATCTGGTGGTATGATTTGATGGTATCAAGCACTGTGTAAATGTTAGGAGCTTAACCTTTTACTGTAGTGGGCTATATCAGGGTCACACAGAGTGATTTTTGGTAGTCTTAAACAAATCTACTTTGAAACAAAAGTATACAGCTCACAGACATGGTTATGGGCTTAAAAAAAGACACCTTTACCATTTAAAAAATATATTTTACCATTTATTTAACTAGGCAAGTCAGTTAAGAACAAACTTGTTTTCCAATGACAGCCTAGGAACAGTGGGTTAACTGCCTTGTTCAGGGGCAGAATGATTTTCACCTTGTCAGCTCGGGGATTCAATCTTGCAACCTTCCGGTTACTAGTCCAATGCTCTAACCACTAGGCTACCTGCCGCCCCAAGTCAGGCTATCTATCATGTCAGACTACCTACAATGTCAGCTATAGAGTTGAAATGTATTCAATTTTGAGTTACATTCCAATATTACACTTTATATGCATCACAGAAGACTGAAATTTAGCTGAACTGTTTGACATAGAAACACTGGATTTCCGTCTCTGAATGTAATTTAATTTACAGAATTTACAGAATTTATAATGATGTTATTAATAACATTCTACCCATGGGGCCACAGAGGGTGCTTTTGGTCATTGAATGCAGGACAAATTGCTTACCCTGTAAGCAGTCTATGCACAAGGTATGACAGCAATCCATGCTTTGGTTTAATTTTCCTAGCGCTGTTTCCACATGCTAACGTTTTAACATTTTTACCATCTCATTCAAGTCATGGGACCGATAGTTGCATCATGTAGAATGTGGAAACGGTGCCAGGGAAACTAAACCAAAGGATGGATTGGTGTCATGCCTTGTCCATAGACTGCTTACAGGGTAAGGAAACCAATATGTCAATTTCAAATTTGCCTGTACTATCCCTTTAATGCAGAGCAAAGGGGAAATGATAAGGAAGAGAAACGCCTGGCTTTGTTCTAACTCTGTGGAGGTGTGCCAACATGTCTCGCCTTCCAGTATGCTATTCCAGGGATATTTTGTTCTTTCTCTCCATCTGTGGTTATAAACATTCCAGGATAAGGAGGACACTAAGCTGGAAGCAGATATTAAAGAGCAATTAGATTGCCGCCAGCAGTGTTTTCACACTGTAAGTTTAGAAATATCTCAACTTTGTATTTAGAACTAAAAAGAAACCTTAAGTTTTGCCATTGAGTTTAGGTTGCGAAATGATCCATTTGGCGCTATTGGAAATATCATTGTAAATCTCTCTATTCACAAGTACATAGATCTATGACGAATAATGTCTGTTCAACCAACACTGTTGTAACTTTATTTGGTGGTTCCAGAAATGACTACTGGGGTGTTTATAGTTTTCTAACAACATCCCAAAGTTTGACTTATCTTTGTCCTCAGCTGGGCTGTCCCTTTAAAATGGCTGTGTAGACAGCCTTAAGTGTATTTCCACAGGTTCTCTCTTAAAATGACTGCACAGCCGGGCTGCATACCAGTTATTTTGCCCCCCTTCCCTCCACCCCTCCTCCCCTTCACTCTTCACTTGTTGGAAGACCACCACCCCCATCCCTTTGGCTGGCATACAGTAACTACATGGCCCAGATCAAAAGCCAAATCAAGCCCTGTTTCCCATCGGGGCGTCCACCCTGGCAATTTCCCATCATCGCCCCAGCCTCTGGCCTCCTCCATGGTCTGGGGACGGGGTTGTGCTAGACTGAGAGCTGTGTTTTCCTTGGCTGTATCTGGCTTTGTAGTCTGACCCAATCCACTGCAGGGCCTCAGACACTCCCACACATGCAAACACACACACACACACACACACACACACACACACACACACACACACACACACACACACACACACACACACACACACACACACACACACACACACACACACACACACACACACACACACACACACACACACAATTGTCCAACCTGTTATGTTTGTTCCTTGATTAATAATAGGTTTAGCTACTTTAATAATGAGATACATTATATATACAAGGTATGTGGACACCCCTTAAAATTTGTGGATTCGGCTATTTCAGCCACACCCGTTGCTGACAGGTGTATAAAATCGAGCACACAGCCATACAATCTCCATAGACAAACATTGGCAGTAGCATGGCCTACCGAAGAGCTCAGTGACTTTCAACGTGGCACCATCATAGGACAAGTCAGTTCCTCAAATTTCTGCTCTGCTAGAACTGCCCCATTCAACTGTAAGTCCTGAAATTGTGAAGTGGAAACGTCTAGGAGTAAAATGGCTCAGCCGCAACGTGGTAGGCCACACAAGCTCACAGAACGGGACCGCCGAGTGCTGAAGCACATAGCATGTAAAAATCGTCTGCCCTGGGTTGCAAGACTCACTACCGAGTTCCAAACTGCCTCTGGAAGCAATGTCAGCACAAGAACTGTTCATCGGGGGCTTCATGAAATGTGTTCCTAAGATCACTATGTGCAATGCATAGCGTCGGCTGGAGTGGTGTAAATCTCACCACCATTGGACTCTGGAGCAGTGGAAACCCTTTCTCTGGAGTGATGAATCACGCTTCACCATCTGGCAGACTGATGGACAAATCTTTCCAGGAGAATGCTACCTGCCCAAATGCATAGTGCCAACTGTAAAGTTTGATGGAGGAGGAATAATGGTCTGGGGCTGTTTTTCATGGTTAGTTCCAGTGAAGGGAAATCTGAATGCTACCGCATTCAATTAATGACTTTCTAGATGATTCTGTGCTTCCAACTTTGTGGCAACAGTTTGGGGAAGGCCCTTTCTTGTTTCAGCATGTCAATGCAAGGCGAGGTACTGTAACAGCTGTTGTTGGTGGAAGAAGGTGAGGACCAAGGTGCAGCGTGGTATGTGTCCATATTTATTACAATGAACACGGAAATAACAAAAATAACAAAGAGAAACAACCGAAAACAGTTCTGGCTGGTGCAGACACAACAGACAACAAACACCCATGAAACACAGGTGGAAAAAGGCTACCTAAGTATGATTCTCAATCAGAGACAACTAACGACACCTGCATATGATTGAGAACCATACCAGGCCAAACTCAAAAACCAACATAGAAAAACGAACATAGACAACCCATCCAACTCACACCCTGACCATACTAAAACAAAGACCTAAATAAAAGAACTAAGGTCAGAATGTGACAGTACCCCCCCCCCAAAGGTGCAGATTCCGGCCGCAAAACCTAAACCTATATGGGAGGGTCTGGGTGGGTGTCTGTCCGCGGTGGCGGCTCTGGCGCGGGACGTGGACCCTACTCCTCCATAGTCCTTCTCCGCTTCTTTCCCAACTCCGTGGCCTCTTTAACGCGGTGACCCTCGCCGCTGACCTCGGACTGGGGACCCAAGCCACGGGTCCCGAATGGACGGGAGATTCCGGCAGCACCGGACGGACGAGAGATTCCGGCTGCACCGGACAGGCAGGAGACTCCGGCAGCTCCGGAGTGAAGGGCGATTCTGGCAGCTCCTGGCTGACTGACGGCTCTGGCAGCTCCTGGCTGACTGACGGCTCTGGCAGCTCCTGGCTGGCTGACGGCTCTGGCAGCTCCCGGCTGGCTGACGGCTCTGGCAGCTCCCGGCTGGGTGACGGCTCTGGCAGCTCAGGACAGACGGGAGACTCTGGCAGCTCAGGACAGACGGGAGACTCTGGCAGCTCAGGACAGATTGGAGACTCTGGCAGGTGCTCCCGCCTGCACCTCTAGGAAGAAGACGGAGGGACAGCCTGGTGCGGGGGTCTGCGACCGGAGGGCTGGTGCGTGGAGGTGTCACCGGATAGACCGGACCGTGAAGGCGCACTGGAGGTCTCGAGCACTGAGCCTGCCCAACCGAGCCTGGTTGAATGCTCCCCGTAGCCAGGTCAGTGAGACGAGGTGGAATAGCCCGCACTGGGCAGTGCTGGTGAACCGGGGACACCATGCATAAGGCTGTTGCCATGTACACCGGCCCGAGGAGACGCACTGGAGACCAGATGCGCTGAGCATGCTTCATGGCACCTGGCTCGATACCCAACTTAGCCTGGCCGATACGAGGCGCTGCACTGTAACGCACTGGGCTATGCCATCGAACACCTTTGGAATTAATTGGAACTCCAACTGCGAGCCAGACCTAATCGTCCAACATCTGTGCCCGACTACACTAATGGTCTTATTGCTTAATGGAAGCAAGTCCGCACAGCAATGTTCCAACATTATTTTGCTTACAGACATTTTTATTTTGATCTGTAAAAATTATGTTCTGCTCTCTCAAAGTCACACTTGCTAGATTAATTTGCGCTCTTGACTGGCGCAATGGTGCCTGAGAGGATGGCTGACATTTGACATGCTCCTAACCAACTGTACTATTTTGTTCGTTTTTTTTGCGTTGCTTGTAACTTATTTGGTAACTTATTTTGTACATAATGTTGCTGCTACCGTCTCTTCTGACCGAAAATAACTTCTGGACATCAGAACAGCGATTACTCACCTCAAACTGGTAGAAGCTTTTTAGTCGGACGAGAAGTATATACTACTTTCTCAGCAACAGTCCCAAATCCCTGTCATTTGCGTGAAGAAAAGACAGAGAAAAAAAAGGGCAGAGGTCGGGCTGCTTTCTGAGAATTTGTAGGCGAGCGAGTAAACTCCCACTTTCATCCGTTCTATTGGCCAACGTGCAATCATTGGAAAATAAAATTGATGACCTACGATCAAGATTATCCTACCAATGGGACATTAAAAACTGTAATATCTTATGTTTCACCAAGTCATGACTGAACGACAACACGGATAATATAGAGCTGGAGGGTAAGACGATTGGTGGTGGTGTGTGTCTATTTGTCAAAAATAGCTGGTGCCCGATGTCTAATATTAAAGAAGTCTCGAGGTATTGCTCACCTGAGGTAGATTACGTTATGATAAGCTGTTTAACTCATCTATATTATTCGTAGCCATCTATTTACCACCACAAACCGATGCTGGCAGTAAGACCGCACTCATAAGTAAACAAAAAAATGTAAATGTAAACATAATGCCATTCGACTATTACAGCAATTGTGAAGACCACTGACCTGTGACGACCTATGCATGCTATGTTGAACATGCACGCTTTATATGACTACATAAGAAGAAATGTATAGTTACAGTAACCTGCGGCTGTCACGTTCGCTATAAGGATCGGACCAAGGCACAGCGTGGTATGCGTACATTCTTATTTATTTAAAGAATGAACACTGAACAAACTAACAAAACAACAAAATGAAACGTGACAGAAGATCCCACCAAAAATGGTCCAAGCAGCGTGTTCAGGAGGAATGGACCTGCTAGGAGATTCTGGATGGATGGAGGCACTGAGGTTGACCTTGAAATACATCCACAGGTACACCTCCAATTGACTCAAATGATGTCAATTAGCCTGTCAGTAGCTTCTAAAGCCATGACATAATTTTCTGGAATTTTCCAAGCTGTTTAAAGGCACAGTCAACTTAGTGTATGTAAACTTCTGACCGACTTGAATTGTGATACAGTGAATTATAAGTGAAATAATCTGTCTGTAAAGAACTGTTGGAAAAAATTACTTGTGTCATGCACAAAGTAGATGTCCTAACCGACTTGCCAAAACTTTAGTTTGTTAGTGGTTGAAAAACGAGTTTTAATCACTCCAACCTAAGTGTATGTAAACTTCCGACTTCAATTGTAGCCATGTTATTTTTTACTCGTTAACGTTATTTGTTTATTCACTGTGTCACGATTTCTATGTTTTATTTTATATCTTTAACTCTGGATTGTTGGAAAAGGACCCAGAGGTAAGCATTTCACTGTTCGTGAAAAATACATTTTTGTTTTATTTTATTGATTTAGATTGTTTTGAGGTGGGTGTAAGTGGGGTCACCACATAAACGCACAGTTTCTCACAATGAAACACAGAGACCGATGCCTCAGAAGTTTCATTAAGCAATAGGGACCCGCACTGATTAGGACTAATATTGAAAGTAAATAAGAGGATGAAAAGATGCCATTTTAAAGTTTTGTGACCCTTCTAATGCTGCACTTCTTCTGTCACCACCAAGCACCAGTAAATTACACTGTCTCCCGGTCAGGAAGCTGAGGTTGCGTAAAAGGTAATTGCATGGTTCAAAAACACACGTCCGTACAGGCTTGCTTACAGTGAGTCAGGAACAGCTGTTTGGGGTTCACACGCACACATGCATCCATGGACTGTTTGTGTACAGTGGATCACAGGGAAACTGACACTATTAATCCTTTCTATTTATCCTTTCAATACATTTGGAAAAAAAGTATAAAAACATGGCATTATGTATGGGGTTTTGTGTGTAGCTGGTTGAGAGAAAATATATATTTAATGACATTTTGAATTCAGACTGTAACACAACAAAATGTGGTAATAAGTCGAGAGGAATGAATACTTTCTGAAGGCACTGTAAGTCAAGTTACAGTGGACTCCTGAAAAATGTAATGACTCTGGAATGCTGTGATAGTGTGCAGATATATCAAGGGCATGAGAGTGTATTTTCATTTACAGTGGTGAACTGTAATGTGCTTATCCCGTGGGTACATATTAGTTAATGGACTTTATGTGACTCCTCTTGCTTCTGAATAATCAATATTTATATGTTTCTATATACTCTATATTTATTTACTTTATATCAAGTTTTCAAGAGGGTTTATATTCAAATCAAATCAAATCAAATATTGTGACCTTACTCATGTTGGAGTTGTGTACGGAACAATAGCAAGGGGCAACTCTCAGTCTATGGGCGAAATGCCCCGTCCCCTTCCGGAAATCTGGTGTGAGTGAATTGTGATTTGTCCAAATAACCAGTGATACAGTGCCTTCAGAAAGTTGTCCCCCCCTTTGACTTTTTCCACATTTTCTTGCATTACAAAGTGGAATGAAAATGGATTTAATTGTAATTTTTTTGTCAACGATATACACAAAATACTCTGTAATGTCAAAGTGGAAGATAAAGTCTGTTGTTAGAAACACCTTTGGCAGGAACTATAGCTGTGATACTTTTTGGGTAAATCACTAAGTGCTTTGCAATCCTGGGGCCTCATGTAAGTACAAAATATACCCCAAAATGTGCATGTTCCAATTTTCCCACAAAAGTTGGCATTTTTCAGAAACAGCATAGCAGACTGCTAAAGATTAAAACATCCTGCCAGCACAGTAAATAGACCGGTCAGCTTATGTAAAATAGTTGATAGTATGAGTAGGCTATTGACTCAAGACATTTCAGCTTTTAATTTTTTTTTACATTTGTAAACGTTTCGAAAAACACAAGTTCACTTTGACATTATGGGATAATGTGTGTAGATTAATGACAATTTTAATGTGGAAACAGTCAAGGGGGTTATATACCTTCTGAAGGCACTGTATAAGAAAGTTTATACATAGACCAATGTGTCAGATCCTGTTTTCAAACAATGTACAAGGCTGCATTTGGCCGTTTGCAAGAACGATCTTTGCCATTGTTACCTTTGGAAGTTGCGTAAGTCATACCCGCTCTTCAACTCAACTCACTTCACACAACTCCAGTCGCTTCACATAACTCCACTGACTACTCTGTTCCTGTGGACATCCAACTGATGTGAAATAACATATTATACACACAGGTAAATAGAGAGAAAGGAAGGTGGAGAGAGAGTGTAGAGAGGAAGAGAAGAGGGAGATTGTTACTAATCCACACAGTAGATTTTAAAATGAACTTCAAATGAAACTATTTTAGTTGTAGCTTTTTTATTTTATATTTCTGTTGACCACATTCTTGTTCGTTGGAACCCCTACACATTTGTGAAAATAATGATCTACTGATGCATCAACGCAAGCAGTCAATACTGTTCAATGTACAATGATTAAAGCAATGCATGCCAAGAACACTTTGTTAAAAACCCAAGTATTGTAGATCTCAAAATCGTCTTGCCTTCCAGATTAAGACTCTATTGGAATCTAGAGGGGATTGCAACTATATAAAATAGTGTATTTATTCTTCCTAGCTATGACTGCACCCAGAAGTTTCCTGTCTGAAGAGCAGTTCCTATGCTGTATCTGTCTGGATGTGTTCACTGATGTGTTCACATTACATAGTGTTGAACTGTGGGGGATGCAGCAGTATGCAGTGGATGTGATTCTAGACACTAATACAGAACAGCCTTATCTCATCCTGTCTGAAGATGGAAAACAATTGACACTTGGAGATACAAAACAGAGTCTCCATGACAACCCCCCAAAAGCATTCCACAGGGATGCTAGCCCATGTTGACTCTAATGCTTCCCAGAATTTTGTGTAGTTGTCTGGATGTCCTTTGTGTGGTGGACAATTATTTTTACATACGGGAAACGGTTGAGAGTCAAAAACCCAGCGGCATTGCAGTTCTTGACACAAACCAGTGTGCCTGGCAACTACTACCATGCCCCATTCAAAGGCACTTACATTTTTTGTCTTGTCTATTCACCTTGTGAATGGCACACATACACAATCCATGTCTCAATTGCCTCAAGGCTTAAAAATCCTTCTTTAACCTGACTCCTCCACTTCAACTACACTGATTTAACAAGTGACATCAAAGGATTATAGCTTTCACCTGGATTCACCTGGTCAGTCTATGTCATGGAAAGAGCTGGTGTTCTTAATGTATTGTATACTCAGTGTAAGTATGGAGGTCTTGTTTACACCTCTGTCCTCTATTAATCAGAAGCCCCAGAAGGTTGAGGGTGTTTGTGGATTATGAGATGAGTCAGGTCTCTTTCTATGATGTGGAGGCCAGCTTTCATATCAACTCTTTCACTGGCTACACCTTCACCGAGAAACTCTATTCTTCTGTCCAGACACTTATGAGAATGGTATAAACCCAGCCCCATTGATCATCACTCCTGTCAGTAAAACAGACTCAAACTTTTGTTGACACATTGAAAGGGTCAATATCTTTCTCAAATTTTATTTTGGTAATTTTCTCATCTGAAGTAGTTGAACCATGTTTTTGTGTCTCATACACACGTTTCCTGCTATTCAATGATCTGTCTGTGAACATTTCCTGAAAAAGAGGGGGAAATAAATGACTACATGATGAAAAGTAGACAGAGGCATGTTATCCTTCAGAGTCAGTAAAACACGCATGCACTCACACACACACAAACCTGGATAACCTTGATTATTGAGGTTATTGTACTATGTATACATAAGCCATGTACTTAAGAAACAATTGTGTTTAGATGCTGTCAGCACACTTCTAAGACAAGTAAACAGTCACATACTTAGTACTTAAGCTGTCTGAGAAAGACTTCAGTGAAGAACCCCAGAGTCAACAACACTGGGCTTTCAATGATATTAGAGCTTAATGACAGGACTCAATAGTCCTGAACCAACTTGATCTCACACAGGTTGGAAACGATACTAGGACACTGGAACCTGCTGAGTCTGCAAACTTTTGCCAGTGGTCCATGGTTAATGAAATCTAATGCAATCTGTTTACTTCTTGTTCCTGAGATAAATTTGCCTCAAAGTCTCGACAGATGTGGATGGTCCAACCTGTTTTGTGAGTGGCAGAATCTAGATGAATTTAAACATACTGAAATAACCTGCTACGCTAAAGACGTTGATTGCCAAGTTATATCAAGGGTTGAAAAATAACCGACATGGAAGAAATGGGAAACAGATCTAAAGGAAAACATTATGGAGAACCATTGGTCACAGATATGTGAAAATGTTCATACCTCAAGCCAAATGTATTATATATTTGCAGCTGTCACAAAATGCTTATATAGAACCCAGCCTAAAACCCCAAAGAGCAAGCAATGCAGATGTAGAAGCATGTGGCTAGGAAAAACTCCCTAGAAAGGCAGGAACCTAAGAAGCAACATAGAGAGGAACCAGGCTCCGGGGTGTGGGTTATAAGACCACAGTGCATTTGGAAAGAATTCAGACCCCTTGACTTTTGCCACATTTTGTTATTCTTATTCAGCCTTATTCTAAAATGGATTCAATAGTTTTTTCCCCTCGTCAATTTACACGCATTACCCCATAATGACAAAGAAAAAACAGGTTTTAGAAATTTGGCAAAAGTAAAAAACTGAAATATTACATTGACATAAATATTCAGACCCATTACTCAGTACTTTGTTGAAGCACCTTTAGCAGCGATTACAGCCTCGACACTTCTTGGTTATGACTCTACAAGTTTGGCACAAGTGTATTTGGGGAGTTTCTCCCATTCTTCTCTGCAGATCCTCTCAAGATCTGTCAGGTTGGATGGGGAGCGTCGCTGCACAGCTACATTCAAGTCTCTCCAGAGATGTTCGATCGGGTTCACGTCCGGGCTCTGGCTGGGCCACTCAAGGACATTCAGAGAGTTGTCCTGAAGCCACTCCTATGTTGTCTTGGCTGTGTAATTAGGGTTGTTGTCTTGTTGGAAGGTGAACCTTCGCCCCACTCTGAGATCGTTCGCGCTCTGGAGCAGGTTCTCATCAAGGAGCTCTCTGTACTTTGCTCCGTTCATCTTTCCGTCGATCCTACCTAGTCTCCCAGTCTCCACAGCATGATGGTTCCACCATTATGCTTCACCATAGAGATGGTGCCAGGTTTCCTCCAGATGTGACATTTGGCATTCAGGCCAAAGAGTTCCATCTTGGTTTCATCAGACCAGAGAATCTTGTTTCTCATGGCCTGAGAGTCTTTAGGTGCATTTTGTCAAACTCCAAGCGGCCTGTCATGTGCCTTTTTCTGAGGAGTGGATTTAGTCTGGCTACTCTACCATAAAGACCTGATTGGTGGAGTGCTACAGAGATGGTTGTCCTTCTGGAAGGTTCTCCCATCTTCACAGAGGAACTCTGGAGCTCTGTCAGAATGACCAAGGCCCTTCTCTCCCGATTGCTCTGTATGGCCAGCACTAGGAAGAGTCTTGGTGGTTCCAAACTTCTTCCATTTAAGAATGATGGAGGCCACAGTGTTATCGGAGACCTTCAATGCTGCAGAAAGCTTTTGGTACCCTTCCCCAGATCTGTCCCTCTACACAATCCTGTCTCAGAGCTCTACGAACAATTCCTTTGACCCCATGGCTTGGTTTTTGCTCTGACATATATAGACAGGTGCGTGCTTTTCCAAATCATGTCCAATCAATTTAATTTACCACAGCTGTACTCCAATCAAGTTGTGGAAACATCTTTAGGATGGTCAATGCAAACAGGATGCACCTTAGCTCAATTTCGAGTCTGATATGAAAGGGTCTGAATACTTATGTAAATAAGGTATTTCTGTTTTTTTTATTTCATAAATTTGCTAAAATTTCTAAAAACTTGTGTTCACTTTGTCATTAGGGGGTATTGTGTGTAGATTGATGAGTCAATGTCGTTATTTAATCCCTTTTAGAAAAAGGCTGTAACGTAACAAAATGTGGAAAAAGTCAAGGGGTCTGAATACTTTCAGAATGCACTGTAGATGGCCATTAAAGCCAGATCGTTTTTCAAAATGGTCAAATGTTCATAGATGACCAGCAGTGTCCAAAAATAAAAGAGAGAGAGAAAGAGAGAGTGATGGGAGAACTAGAGGGAGCATACTTAGGATCACACAGGACACCAGATAAGGCAGTAGAATTACACCAAATAGGACAAACTGACCCTAGCCCTCGGCACATAGACTATTGCAGCATAGATACTGGAGATGGGAGGGGGGGGGGGGGGGGGGGGGGGGGTCCTTGGCTCCTTCCGACGATACCCCAGAACTGGGCCAACCAGGCAGGATTTAACCCCAACAACTTTTCCAAAGCACAGCCCCCACACCACTAGAGGGAAATCAACAGACCACCCATGTACTACCCTGAGACAAGGCCCACAAAGATCTACCCTTCGCATGAGCCTGAGGAGGCGCAAAACCGGACAGGAAGATCACATCAGTGACTCAACCCACTCAAGTCAAGTATAGCAAAAAAAGCCTGGCACAAGGTGATGCACCCCTCCTAGGGACGACATGAGAGACACCAGTAAGTAAACCAGTGACTCAGCCCCCATAATAGGGTCAGAGCCAGAAAATCCCATTGGAGAGAGGGGAGACAGCAAGGGTGATTCCTCATTCCAGTGCCTTGCCATTCACCTTCGCACGCCTGGGCCAGACTACACTCAATAATAGGACCTACTGAAGAAATGAGTCTTCAGTAAAGACTTAAAGGTTGTGACCAAGTCTGCAAAAACTTGGATTAGCTGACAAAAGCATGGATTAGCTTTTCTGCATAAATTTTTGACAAAAAGTTTCAGATTTTTGCAATGTTACGAAGATGGAAAAAAGTTGCCCTCTAAATGTTGTTGATATGTGCATTATCTACAATCTAAATATGTTTATAAAACATTACATTTACAGTGCATTTAAACTGTAGTCACTTAGCAGATGCTCTTATCCAGTGTGATTTACAGGAGCAATTAGGGTTAAGTGCAATTCTTGTTGTTTTTCTCTTTGAGTTAGTATGGTCATTTATCTAACATAGGGGTCATAGGTCAAATCAGTGGTCATGGTTGATATGCATAACAATTACTTCATAACACTGTACATCATTATCCCTTACCTACCTTCAACATATTTGGCTGGACAGCAAATACACTTTAAAGCGTAACTCATGCATTAACCATGCATAAGAGCACCAGCTGTTCCGGGTGACTCTGTGATCTTGCTCTCTATAGCCGATGTGAGTATGATCTTAAAACAGGTTAATATTCGGGGCCAGATGGAATACCAGGACTCGTACTCAGAGCATGCGCTGACCAGCTGGCAAGTGTCTTCCCTGATATTTTAAACATATCCCTGACCCGGTCTGTAATACCAACTTGTTTCAATCAGACCACCATTGTCCCCCTGCCCAGGAACACCTAAATGACTGACACTCACATCTATAGCCATTAAATGCTTTGAAAGGCTGGTCATGGTTCACATCAACACCATCATCTCAGA
This sequence comes from Oncorhynchus mykiss, assembly GCF_013265735.2. Classification (NCBI taxonomy): domain Eukaryota; kingdom Metazoa; phylum Chordata; class Actinopteri; order Salmoniformes; family Salmonidae; genus Oncorhynchus; species Oncorhynchus mykiss. Next base: position 53,034,672 of record NC_048566.1, on the reverse strand, counting down.
CACCCTGGACCAAATCGCATACCGCCCCATCAAATACACAGATGACGCAAGCTCTACTGCACTCCACACTGCCCTCACAGACCTGGACAAAAGGAATACCTACTGTATGTAAGAATGCTGTTCATTGACTACAGCTCAGCATTCAACACCATAGTCCCCTACAAGCTCATCACCATGCTCAGGACCCTGGGACTGAACGCCGCTCTCTGCAACTGGAACCTGGACTTCCTGACGGGCCGACACCAGATGGTGAGGCTAGGCAACAACACATATACCACGCTGACCATCAACACGGTGGCACCTCAGGAGTGTGTGCTTAGTCCCCTCCTGTACTTATTGTTCACCCACGACTATGTGGCTGCGCATGACTCCAACACCATCATCAAGTTTGCTGATGGGTCGATGGTGAGGCAGCCTATAGGGAGGATATCAGAGACCTGGCAGTGTGGTACCAGGACAACAACCTCTCCCTCAACGTCAGCAAGACAAAGGAGCTGACCGTGGAGTACAGGAAACAGAGGGGAGAGCACACCCCATCCACATAAATGAGGCTGTAGTGGAGCGGGTCGAGGGCTTCAAGTTCCTTGGTGTCCACTTCACTAAGGAATAAACATGGTCAACACACACCCACACAATAGTGAAGATGGCACGAAAGCGCCTCTTCCCCCTCAGGGGCCTGAATAGAGTTGGTAAGGGCCCTCAGATCCTCAAAAAGTTCTACAGCTGCACCATTGAGAGCATCTTGACTGGCTGCATCACCGCTTGGTATTGCAACTGCAAGGCACCCAACTGCAAGGTGCACAGAGGGTGTTGAGTACTGCCCAGTAGATCACTGGGGCCGAGCTCCCTGTCATCCAGGACCTCTGTACCAGGTGGTCAAAAAATTGTCAAAGACTCCAGCCACCAAAGCCATAGGCTGTTCTCTCTGCTACCACATGACAAGCGGTACCAGCGCACCAAGTCTGGAACCAACAGGACCCTGAATAGCTTTTAGCCCCAAGCCAGAAGACTGATAAACAAGGCTGCTAAATAGCAAATTAAATGGTTACCCAAACTTCCTGTATTGATCCTTTTTTATCTAACACTCTTGCACTGACTCTATGCACACACACTGGACTCTACCCACACACACACACATACTTCCTCTGACACCCCAACACACACATACACACACACACAAACACTCACTAAATGCACCCACACACACATTACATGGGCACACATGCATAAACAAGGCTGCTAAATAGCTAATGAAACGGTCACCCAAACTACCTGCGTTGATCCTTTTTTTAACTAACACTCCTGCACACACACTGGACTCTAAGCACACACACTCACACAAACTTCCACTGATACCCCAACACGCACATACACACACACTAAATACACCCACATTACATGCGCACACATGCATAATGACAACCCCCCCCCTCCCCCGCCAAACACACACACTCCACACACTTTTACACACCACATACGCTGCTGCTACAGCTTAGTCTATTATCTAGCCTGTTGCCTAGTCACTTTACCCCTACCTATATGTACATAGCTACCTCAATTACCTTGTACCCCTGCTCATTGACTAGGTACTGGTACTCCCTGTACTGTATAAAGCCTTTTGATTGTTATTTGTTATTCAATGTGTATTTCGTTCTCGTGTCACTATTTTTGAATCTTATATCTTTATCTTTAACTCTGCAGCATACCTGGTGCCGGCACAGGTTGCACCGGACTGATGACACGCTAGTCAGGGTGAGTGCGGGGAGCCGGCACAGGACGTACTGGGCTGGAAAGACGCACTGGGGACCTGGAACATGGAGCCGGCACAGGTTGCACCGGACTGATGACACGCTCTTCAGGGCGAGTGTGCTGCAGAATACACCTAACCAACATCTCTCTCTGATCTCCTTCCTCCAATTGCTCCATCGACTCCCAGACGGTGTCTGGCTGTCTCCTCGGCTCAGCTGACCTCCCCTTGCCCCCCCCCCCCCCAAAAAAAAAAAAACATATTGGGGTTGCCCTTGGGCTGTTTGTGGCCGTGGACCCCGGCGTCGTCGCTGTCCTCCTATACTCCTTAGCAACTCCCGCCAAGGAAGGGTCTCGCATCCACCCAGTATTTCCTCCAATGTTCAACTCTCCTTGGTCCTGCTGCTTGGTCCTGTAGTGGTGGGATATTCTGTCACGTCCGTCAAATAAATAAGTGGACCAAGGCGCAGCAGGAATAGAGTTCCACATATTTATTACAGTGAAACTTCAAAACAACAAAGCATTAACAAACGTGCACATAGGCACTAAACAAAACAATATCCCACAACGCAGGTGGGAAAAGGGACACTAGGTATGATCCCCAATTAGAGGCAACGATATTCAGCTGCCTCCAATTGGGAACCATACTCGCACACCAACATAGAACTATAATAACTAGAAAAAAAACCTAGTCACGCTCTGACTTATTACACCATAGAGAACCCCGAGGGCTCTCTATGGTCAGGGCGTGACACAAATAATTAGTAGGAAAACCTTTTGTCATCATTATGATGTCAGATTGACTTTAGATGCAGTAGAACTTTAGTCAGCTAACTAAGATTGAGGAGACCACAGAAATTGGTTAATAAAGCTGTCATCAAGGCAAAGGGTGGCTACTTTGAAGAATATTAAATATAAAATATATTTGTATTTGTTTCACACTTTTTTGGTTACTACATGATTCCATATGTGTTATTTCATTATTTCATAGTTTTGATTTCTTCACTATTATTCTACAATGTAGAAAATAGTAAAAATAAAGAAAAACTTTCAACTGGTACTGTATTTTCCAAGATTCTGTTATTTCTCAAGCTTTGTTTACTGCCCTGATGACACAGATAGTTTCATCAACAACGACAGGTAATGTGTGTTAAGTGAAATGTGAAAAGCTTGGGGCCTACCGAGTGGCGCAGCGGTCGAATACATTGCTTCGCAGTGCTACTGGTGTCTCTACAAACCTGGGTTTGATCCCAGGCTGGGTCACAGCTGACTGGGAGACCCCTGAGGTGGCACACTATTTGCCCAGTGCCGTCTAGGGATAATTTCATGCATCTGTGAACACAGTCACTGTTCGATTGCCAATGGTAGTTAGGGATAAAACAGAATTAGGTAGGTTTAGTCTGACCTGTTCATTCTTCAACATAGTATATGGGATATCTCCTATCCCTAACTGCTATTGGCAATTGAACAGTGTATGTGTTCACAGGCTCTGTATTCTAGTTAAAGACTGTGAAACAGAAAAACATGCTGTCTTATGAGTAAGTCTCAGGTTTATACCATATGAACATCTTTATTTTACCTTTATTTAACCTGGCAAGTCAGTTAAGAACAAATTCTTATTTTCAATGACGGGGCAGAACAACAGATTTGTACCTTGTCAGCTCAGGGGTTTGAACTTGCAACCTTCCGGCTACCATTCCAACGCTCTAACCACTAGGCTACCCTGCCGCCCCGCTATCATGGGGAGGTCCCAACGACACAGACCGGCCAGTAGAGCCCGCCTTCTGTGATTCTTCCTATAAATAAAAGGACTTACTCACTAGAAATAAGTTCAAATACCACAAGGCGCAGCCAAGCAGGTGGGTTGAATGATCGTATCTCTGTGGAACCAAAATACAGATCAAGGAAGCTTTATCCAGCTCAGACAGAAGAATCAGAGAAACTTTGCAGAACAACACACCGCTGAGTGTTCTCTCTCCCAAAAGGAGCCCAAACATTGGATTGAACCCTAGCACCGTAACAAACTTTATCTCTTTGGACTGAACAAACTGAGAACTGAACTGAGAGAAAACGAAGAGCTCCTGTGTGTGCGTGCCCTGACGAGGGAAGATGCTACTGTAGACCGAAAGCTCCAACACCAGGACCACTGACCCTTTTTCCTGTTTACCGCTCCGTCATAACGGAAACCCAGCTGAACCAGATGACATTCCCTTTGTGTGACTCTGTGTCTGTGTAAAAGTGGTGGCACTAACTGATTATTATAAGACTGATTGTCTTAATTACATATGATTAATACTGTCTCTGTCTGGTGAATGTATGTATGTGCTACCTTGAGTACGGAAGTGTTGTATTCCGTTAGCCTATACCCTGCCTTACTATTGTATCTACCTAATGTTCCATTACCAAGCGATTGGGTTCTTGAAGATTCCGAGCTCAACAACCATTCAGAATGAGAATATGGTAAAATGACTGTTGATTAAGACTATTGTTGATATTGAGTTAATAACTACTGATATAGTTCATTCAAGGGGTCTCTCCGTATCAAAACCCTTAATGGTGCCCCATTTAGGTTAATTTGGATAGGATAACCAAATTAAATTAATTAATTATTCCAGTAATTAATCAGTAAATGACCTTGAATATTCATTGTCAAAGTCACAACATCTGCCTATTTCTACAGATGGACTGAAGGTACTTTTACCAGATGGCAGCCTCTGTCATTTGATGGGGAGAACAAAATTGGGTAGGTTTTATCTGACCTATTAAAACGTCAACATAGTACCTGTTCGTGTGTCAGACATTACCTATACTAACTACCATTGGTAATAAAACAGTGACTATGAGTGTTCCCAGAAACATGTATGGAGCCAACACATAGAGACTTGCAAGATGATGTCCAGACTGGCTTGATAGTGATGTCTCTGAATTGAGTGAGACCTGGCACTCGGCATTACAATTTTCCTGGACACAACTTTTACTTGTATTATCTTTTTTTATTGAATCAAATCAGTCAATATGGGGCGGGAGAAACCCTGTGCATTTTGGGAACTCCTGTTGTATCGGGGACACCACACAGGAACCGATGAGCGCTCTGACATGTTTGCCAAGGTAGCTCCAGCACTGCTTCTATGGGACTACCTGTAATACATTTGAAAGTTATCAAAACACTTTGTTTAGAATATCTACATAATTTCAGCAATTGCATTCTTCTCATATTACTCTGTGGGCTATTTACCTATTCAAAGCTTCCTCGAGCATCTCACCGTACATATACCTGTAGTTATTGAACTCAACCTGCAGGAGGTTTATTTGTTGTCATTGAGATGGGGGAAATGGCTGTGGGCAAAGTTCTGACAGATGGGAGTGTCTTGGTGGGTGCAAGGGCAAACCCAAGAAACACCCGCATCAAACCACACCCCCAAGTCAACTCACATTTGGCTTCTGTCATGGCCGCCAGCATTTCTTGAGGAGCAAGCCAAAAAACGAAGCCAAATCAGCAGGTGCAGTTCCCCTTTAAATGTGTTGAGAATGTTCCAATGTCAAGCAACTATCATGCACCATTCCCAGAAAGTTGTGGGAAGGTTGTAAGCAAAATAACCAAAGGACATCCACGCTCTCACCAAGTTCCAAGAAACATATGGTTCTCAGAGCGTTATGTGCTAGCTGGGGGACTTCTCCTCAGGGAGATTATCCTATGAGGTGCAGGTGGAGAGGAAGACTGACCGGGCTTTGGGAGTGGTCACAGAGTCCAATGTCTGAGAAGATGTCTGAGAAGCAGACTCTGTGAAAAACCCAGGTGAACAACATTTGTCTTTCAATGATATGAGAGGTTAATGACCCAAAATCAATGGTCCTGAACCAACTTGAAATCACGCAGGTTGGAAACAGTACTGGGGTTGTTAATTGGAACTAGAGTCTGCAAACTTTGCCCAGTGGTCCATGGTTTGGTGAAATCTGATGCAATCTGTTTACATCTTGTTCTTGAAAACAATTTGCCTCAAAGTCTCAACAGACGGCGCAACCTCTGTTTTGTGAGTTGCACTTTCATAACAACAAAACAAAAAAAATGACCTCTCCATGCAGGCTTGTAACTCTTTATTCTATGTACAGTGGGGCAAAAAAGGATTTAGTCAGCCACCAATTGTCCAAGTTCTCCCACTTAAAAAGATGAGAGAGGCCTTTAATTTTCATCATAGGTACACTTCAATTATGACAGACAAAATGAGAAAAAAAATCCAGAAAATCACATTGTAGGATTTTTATGAATTTATTTGCAAATTATGGTGGAAAATAAGTATTTGGTCAATAACAAAAGTTTATCTCAATACTTTGTTATATACCCTTTGTTGGCAATGACAGAGGTCAAACTTTTTCTGTAAGTCTTCTCAAGGTTTTCACACACTGTTGCTGGTATTTTGGCCCATTCCGATAACTGAAAAATGCAAGCAGACTGGTGGCACCATAGGTCCCAAAGCATTGGGACAATTTTTACCCCGTGGGGTCTGGGTTTTTTCCTTATATGTTAACCTAACTAGGAAAACTCTGGACCTTATAAGGTATGACAGTGATTAATCAGTTGTAAAGCTGTTTTACATGGGCTACGATGAGACAAGTCTTCCTAATTAAGTCACATGGTTTAAAAAAAACCTCCTGAAAAAAATCTGTCAAACTGCAGCTACCTTCTATTTATTCATATAAATTATATTTAGACTGGATTTCCTCTACCTAGACATATAGAAAACAGAGCTTAGATTGCTTTATGCATGTTGGCATCATGTTGGCCTGTGCAACTGCAGGCCTTGTAAAAATATACTCATATCTGTCATCACTATTATGTTGATTGATTAATTGCAGTTAATCATTTTGGATTAAAAAGGTATAGGCAGCCTAGCCAGGCCAATTTTGAATATAAACTACATTTGATCACATTCACATTTTCTCCTGACACACAAATGGACTAAATACATAACATTACCAATTAGTTACCCTGACCAAATGGACAGCAGCTCACATAGGCTGTATGCAGTTGCTCTTATTAGTAGCCTACAATGGATCAAATTGAAAAATAGTCTCATTTTCATACCGTACAGCATGTCAGGTTTCTAGTGTTTAGGTGTAGCCTAGGCTGCTGCAACATTTATGTCATGAGTTTTTGCTTGTGTCTATCCAGAGTGATTATGTGTTATCAACTTTGCCAAATAAATAACGTTACCGGAAGAAAGTGCAAGCCGTCAACCTCTCTCTTTAATCTTACTTTTGATGCGATGGAAGCTATCAAATAATTCAGAATTGTTTTCGATATCCCGGAAAAGACAGTCGAAAGTTCGATATGTTCAGCAAGAAATGCATCGCAAAGTGCAATTACCTCTGCAAGCTCCTTGTAGTTGCCCTTGTTGACGGAACTTCGCCTTTCATTGCGTCTTCTAAAAGCACATTTGCCCAAAAACGTAGTGGTGTTGATAAGCCACTTGAGAACATCTCTGTTTCTTCTTACTTTCTTGAATAAGCAGACCTTCGTCATAATTGATGCAGCTTTTCCCCAGAAGCTTGAATCTGATGTGGGCATTTATATGCTCCCTGCTTTTGTTTTGCCGTTTAGCTGAACGATCGATGTTCTTCAGGTCACTGTATCCACCTTTCGACCAAGGCTCAGACTTCCCCAAAAAGCAGGCAAGGCCAGCAATACAGGCGGCTAGATGAAAGGCTCCCTGTTAACCAGCTATACTTTTGATACCAGTTGGTATTGAACACCTTCACCTTTTCATCCTTCTTCATGAAACTGATCTCAGGCAGATGTCGGCCCTCTCTTTTAATTCACACCTTTTCCGTGTACCCCAGAGAATGAAAGGGGTTCTAACACATAGAACCCCCATAATGTTCTGTGGCACAATCCCAATACAACACACTAGGTTCATTCTCTGATCCTAATTATATGATTGACAACATGTCAGTTCCTACTGTAAAATCTTTGATTGGTTGGAGGACGTCCTCCAGAATTGGTCATAATAACCATGTACATCTATGGAAGGGGGTGAGGCCTACGAGCCTCCTAAGAGGAGGACGGAAGCTAGCTTTCCCCTGGCTACACCATGGTGCTACCCAGACAGTGCCGTTGAAGTTACTATAGACCTTCATTGCAAAACAGTGTATTTTTAATCAATTATTTGGTGACATATGAATATATTTAGTATAGTTTTATTTAAAAAGGATAACTTTTTACATTTTTCACTATTTTTATTTTTATTAAATTTCACTGAGGAGGATGGTCCTCCCCTTAGTCCTCTGAGGAGCCTCCACTGGTGTATAGTTAAACGCACTAAAGAGGAACAATGGGTATAAATTGATGATACGCATACTCATTCATGTGTCTATTCCCAAAGGATAAAGCTAAGAACATGCACAACTTCGTAGTTAAGATCCCTATAACAATATGGAAGAAAATGAATCATATTCTACAAGAACCATTATCAATCCCTAAAAACACAACCCTATGGAACAATAATTAGATAGCTTTTCAGAATACACAGATAAATTGGTCCACATGGAAAACGTAAATTACTTGGTAATAGGAAATACACGTATTTCCATGACAGAATTGAAAAGCAATTTTAGACTGACCAACGTAGCTATTTTTAAATACATACAACTTAAGTATTATATCAAGAAATTTCAGAGCAATCTTGAGGGAATCCTATATGAGTCAGAAAATGATATTCATAAAGATAAACAAAACCTTCCAGATTCTCTTAGAAAAAAATATTCATTTGGAACCAAGACTTAAAAATAACTGATATTGGGACAAGATGGAGAGAATGTTGGAACATAGCCAACAATATTTCAGTTAAGGAAAATGTACGCTTAATCCAGTATAAACTAGTGTCTCATTTATTACACAAGACAAAATTCACAAATTCTACAGCACAATGGCAGTGTCATTCATGTCTTAAATGTAAAACTAACAATGACTCAATAATCCATGCCTTCTGGAAATGTTATAAAGACAAAGTCATGGGCGGAGCTAGAAAGTTGGCTGTCAGAAGTTTTACAATATAAATGTACTTTTAACCCCTGTCTGCATATTTCAAGACATGGCATATGAGGGTGGAGTTATATACGCGATGGGTTGGACAATACTTTTCTTGTCAATCATCTTAAAAAAAACGTATACTTAAACTGGAAATCAACAAGTCCTCCATTGTCAACACAATGGAAAGATCTAATGCTTTCTAAATGTCGAAAGTACGTGGGCAACGGAGAGAAACAAAATGGTGCATTTTGAGGCCAAGTGGCGGAAAGTGATGCGGGTGCTGGAAATGGGGGTGTGAGCAGGTGGGTCTGGGCAGGGGTTATGTTGTGGATGTTTGTGAGCGTCTGTATGTTGTCCTTCGCATGTGTATGTTTTGTATTGTTAAAAAAATGGTACAAAAAAATGCAAAATTATGTGTTTTTGGTGTAACAGTAACATTATAGACATACTATGCCATGGTATTATATTCGGTTCTGTTACGTAAAATGCTAATTCATCATTATGTGATCTTACGAGAAATTGATTCAACTTTGTTCTAACTTTACTAAATGATGACCATTGTGAGAAGTGATACGTGTAATAATAATAATATGACTATTGATGAGATGTCATTTTAAGCAATTGGTGCGCCCTTTGTGGTGCTGAAAGGACACCGGCAAGATTGTGCAAAGATGTTAAAAAAGTTGAACCAACTTGTGGTGCTGAAGGATAGCTGTGCATTCAGCCAGTCTAGGAAGAAACAATAATCATTTGCATCAGGCCTATAGCCTAATAAATCTATGACTATGTGATATAGCTAAAAAAAAGTCCCTTTTTCAGGACCCTATCTTTAAAAGATCATTTGTAAAAATCCAAATAACTTCACAGATCTTCACTGTAAAGGGTTTAAACACTGTTTCTCATGCTTGTTCAATGAACCATAAACAATTCATGAACATGCACCTGTGTAATGGTCATTAAGACACTAACAGCTTACAGACGTTAGGCAATTAAGGTCACAGTTATGAAAACTGAGGACACTAAAGAGGCCTTTCTACTGACTCTGAAAAACACCCAAAGAAAGATGCCCAGGATCACTGCTCATCTGCATGAACGTGCCTTAGGCATGCTGCAAGGAGGCATGAGGACTGCAGATGTGGCCAGGGCAATAAATTGCCATGTTTGTACTGTGAGACGCGTAATACAGCGCTACGGGGAGACAGTACGGACAGCTGATCGTCCTCTCAGTGGCAGACCACGTGTAACAACATCTGCACAGGATCGGTCCATCTGAACATCACACCTGTGGGACAGTTACAGGATGGCAACAACAACTGCCCGAGTTACACCAGGAACACACAATCCCTCCATCAGTGCTCAGACTGTCCGCAATAGGCTGAGAGAGGCTGGACTGAGGGCTTGTAGGCCTGTTGTAAGGCAGGTCCTCACCAGACATCACCGACAACAACGTTGCCTATGGGCACAAACCAACCGTCGCTGGACCAGACAGGACTGGCAAAAAGTGCTCTTCACTGATGAGTTACGGTTTTGTCTCACCAAGGGTGATGCTCGGATTCGCGTTTATTGTCAAAGGAATGAGCGTTACACCGAGGCCTGTACTCTGGAGCAGGATCCATTTGGAGGTGGAGGCTCCGTCATGGTCTGGGGCGGTGTGTCACAGCATCATCGGACTGAGCTTGTTGTCATTGCAGGCAATCTATACGCTGTGCTTTACAGGGAAGACATCCTCCTCCCTCATGTGGTACCCTTCCTGGAGGCTCATCCTGACATGACCCTCCAGCAATGCCACAATGCCACCAGCCATACTGCTCATTCTGTGCGTAATTTCCTGCAAGACAGGAATGTCAGTGTTCTGCCATGGCCAGCGACGAGCCCGGATCTCAATCCCATTGAGCACGTCTGGGACCTGTTGGATCGGAGGGTGAAGGCCAGGCCATTCCACCCCAGAAATGTCCGGGAACTTGCAGGTGCCTTGGTGGAAGAGTGGGGTAACATCTCACAGCAAGAACTGGCAAATCTGGTGCAGTCCCCCTTTGTTCAGGGGCACATTATTCCATTTCTGTTAGTCACATGTCTGTGGAACTTGTTCAGTTTGTCTCAGTTTTTGAATCTTGTTATGTTCATACAGTATTTACACATGTTAAGTTTGCTGAAAAAAAACGCAGTTGAGAGTGAGAGGACGATTCTTTTTTTGCTGTGTTTATTTATACGCTATAGCCTAATATAAATACAAATACATATAGCTTAATATCATTGCACAGTTTGCGAGGAAAGCTGCATTACGATTAGGCATTTAATTGTATTGTGTAGCTTACACACTGTATCATAAATAAACATTTGAGTTACAATATACCCTATTACAGAATAATAGAAAACAGATTGATTAAACATGCTATCAAATTAATTGACCAATTAGATTCGTTTTAAAACAGCCATAAAATCTATATTTTTTTTGGTGCGTTCATGCATCTCAATAAACAATAACCTAAATGCATTACTACCTCCAACTTTCCCCAATTCAAATGTCCAATTACCCACCCTGACGTACCAAGCTAGAACGGGCAGTCAAAAATATCCCTAGCAGGACTACAGCAACTTCCAGAGAGGGTCAAGCTCCTTGGGCTTTGCGGTGGCTACTTTGGTTTGGGTGTTCCCGTTAGAATGGTGTCACCGTATCCTAGTGGTCCCATACTGTATTGTTCTGGGCTCCACTCTGCAAAAGTAGAAAGGGGGTCCGTTGAGTTTTATTAACTGCAGGCCTCTGACGGGCCTCCGCAGTGCACACATAGTTCTTCAGATTTCTTGCCATCGCCAGAGAGAAGACAGGGAAGAAACCACCATTCACCCACCTCTAGGCTGCTATACATATTTATTTGGTTTGTCATTCTAATGTTTTTTTTGTTTTTTTTTGGTAATTCAATAGAATTTATTTAGAATTTATCAGAATACATTTTCCAGAAATAGTTTGACCAGCTCTGTGTATTCTCAAATAGAAAAACGTGAGGGAACGCCGCTCCTCTGCGCCGGCAGCTCTACACCCCTGTTGCTGCATGAAATTGTCACTTTTCAAATCAAATCATATTTTATTTGTCATGTGTGCGGAATACAACAGCTGTAGACCTTACAGTGAAATGATTACATACAAGCCCTTAACTAACAATGCAGTTAAGAAAAATGAGTTCATAAAATATTGACAAATTTAAGTAAAAAAAACTAACACAAACTTTTATGCTTGTTTTTAAGGACACACCTCAAGTATTGCAGCGCAAGCGAAATGATGTTTTACAGGTAAATTGTTTGTCCATTATTGACACTTGCTGTAAGAATGCGCCCCCTTTGCGCCAGCCGAAAATAGAGTCCTTACTGTAAGAATACTTTCAAATGCACATTGGGAATAGTCAGATTAATGTAATAGTTTGAATAAAACATTTACATGCTTTGCAAGAAGAACGATTGCTCTAGTAATCCTGTTTACCTGGACATATCTGATAGGACTTTGATAAATGCAGAACATCGCCAATCAAAATAAACATTCTACCACAGCGATCATGTTATTTTAGGGAAACCTAATTGATTCTGAGTTTGGACATATAAAGTAGGGAGGTTTGTGCTACTCTTGCTAGCATATGCATAGATCAAATACAACGATTAAGATAAGTAGGTTAAGGTGTTTACAAGACTAATGCCATATTCGGACTACTGCCATAATCTGTTTAATATTGAATTATTAGTGTGATGTCAACAGACTCATTGTTTTCAGTGAAGTTCATTGGAGATCACCATTTAGCTCTTACATTATTGTGTTGTTTTAGACCATAATCAGCTATTCTAAGGCCCACGTCCCACTACCTCCGCACTTTAAAAACACTGACTACTCCTGTTAGTTTCTGTGTCATTTGCCTGTTTTCTCCTTTATGTTCTTTCGGGAGAAGTTAAGGGGGGAGCTGGTCTACTTGGAACAAAGACTGATTGGCTGATTGTAGCACAGACAGCAATCAGCTGCTCTTTCTCTCTGTCTGTCTTTCCCATGGAGAAAGATAGAGGACTCCACTGCTCAAAAGCCTGTTTTATCCTGGGCAGTGCCATTGAGGACATTCACCATCTTGAAGTAGACAACTGGGTGGGACTTCCTATGGGTTAAGGAAATATCACATGATTTCCATCCAGGTAATGAGGGGTCAGCCAATAAATTAAACTTGTTAGCAAACATTCCGGAACTGCAGGTGGCAGTAAATCATCAACCTTAGCTTTATACCTGTTCAAACAACACACTCTAGGTGGCAGTATGCACCCTTTCAGTTTGTTTGCCAACTCATAGAAGCAGAAGAAGAAGAAAATGAACTACTTGAAAATGGAGATGGCCTCAGACGCCATAATGAAACAGATACAATGATGTGGTGTCTATCTAAGTCTATGCTCCCTCCCCTCCCTCCCTCCCTCCTCCAACTGCTACAGAATATAAGAAAAACAGACAACAAAGGAATGTAGGAGGAAGAAAAGCATTTCCTTCGATACCAAGTCCCAGTTTGGGGAGTGAAGTTGGTGTAGGGTGTAACCAATTTACCATGACATAATCTCTCTGGAAACATACTGTACTGTTCCATCCAATTGTTTGTCCGTGATGTAAGACATAAGCAAAGCAAACACATGCAGAAACAGCTATCTAAATGTATGTTGGCCTAGGAAGTTATGAAACTCATAGGGTGCAGTGGCATATCATTGAAAAGCACATCCAGAACACTAGCATGAAAGCATGAGGGCTGTTTTGACAAGACAGAAAAAGCAGAAATAAGCCCTGAAAGTAAAGGTTGTTCATAGGAAAAAATTGTCTGAAGAGGGGCTTGTTAAATGCTGACGAATGCCTGTACATACGTCATTACTTCAAAATTCTACTTTCACCCTTACGCCACCTGGTGTCAAATAGCACATATGACACCCTAAAAAAATCTGAGTTGCACTGAGGGAGTGCAAATCCTAGTCTCAGTTACAGTAATTTCAATTCTTTCAGATGAGTCAAAAAAATGTATACAAGTTTCTCTGTGTGAAATAAAATGAAATATCACTCAACCAGTGAGTCTTTGTAAGTAGAGCTACCTGTCATCAAGCAACTGATGTAACAGTAGAGCTAGAGCACACAAAGGCCTCTGTGTATAAATCATCTTCTATAAAACAGTCAAAAACAACCTCAAAGACATATTCCATGGACACAACTCTTTATTTGTCTGAGGATTGGAATTTTATGACAATTTAAGGCACATGTTGTTGGGTTGCATTTACAAAGTACACCTCTGACAAACCAAATAACCAAGTCTATGTATGGCAGAAGTGACCAAAACAAATAAATAAAAGCAGAAACATATTAGGGGTGATATGCAAAGACACCCTCAACAGGAAGAGGGAAAGAGACTTGCGGAACTGCGGAAAAGTGCAAATATAGAAAATATGGCATATTAGCATTGCAAATCAAATAAAAACAATTAGTCTTAAAGAGTTATTTTTATTCTATGAGGTATGCACAAGCAATGGTATTTAAAAATATAACATTTAAAAAATAGCAATCAAGGCATGGACTTAATCAATTAAACAGAAACAAAACAACAAGGCTCCTTGCCTATAATAATACTGTAAAAGGAATCACAATTCAGACATTTCCTGAGCTATCTCCTGAATGGTGTATTTGATACCAATATTATACTGTAATATCATGCTCTACAGATAATAGTTTTTTTTAAAAACAAAAACAGCAACAGCCTCTAAAAGTAACAAGGTAATGTGTAGCTATCTAAATAAAATAGATATTATACTGGTACATACAGTGCATCCTGAAACTATTCAGACCCCTTCCCTTATTCCACATTTTGTTACGTTTGTTACGTATCCTAAAATGGATTAAATACAGTTTTATCCTCATCAATCTACACACAATACTGACAATAATGACAAAGTTAAAAACAGGTTTTTAGAAATTTTGGCTAATATATTAAACATACGAAACAGAAATACCTTATTTACATAAGTATTCAGACCCTTTGCTATGAGACTTGATTGAGCTCAGGTGCATCCTGTTTCCGTTGATCATCCTTGAGATGTTTCTACAACTTGTCCACCTGTGGTAAATCCAATTAATTGGACATGATTTGGAAAGGCACACACCTGTCTATATAAGGTTGCACAGTTGACAGTCCATGTCAGAGCAAAAAACAAGCCATGAGGTCGAAGGAATTGTCCGTAGACAGGATTGTGTCTAGGCACAGATCTGGGGAAGGGTACCAAAAAATGTCTGCAGCATTGAACGTCCCCAAGAACACAGCGGCCTCCATCCTTCTTAAGTGGAAGAAGTTTGGAACCACCAAGACTCTTCCTAGAGCTGGCTGCCCAGCCAAACTGAGAAATCAGGGGAGAAGGGCCTTGTTCAGTGAGGTGACCAGGAGGAGGAGCCTAATGGTCACGGACAGAGATCCAGAGCTCCTCTGTAGAGATGGGAGAACCTTCCATAAGGACAACCATCTCTGCAGCACTCCACCAATCAGGCCTTCATGGTAGAGGGGCCAGATGGAAGCCACTCATCAGTAAAAGGCACATGACAGCCCACTTGGAGTTTGCCAGAAGACACCTGAATGAAACCAAGATTGAACTCTTTGGCCTGAATGCCAAGCGTCACGTCTGGAGAAAACCTGACACCATCCCTATGATGAAGCATGGTGGTGGCAGTATCATGCTGTGGAGATGATTTTCAGAGGCAGGGACTGGGAGACTAGTCAGGATCGAGGGAAAGATGAACGGAGCAAAGTACAAAAAGATCCTTGAAGAAAACCTGCTCCAGAACGCTCAGGGCCTCAGACTGGGGCGAAAATGCACCTTCCAACAGGACAACAACCCTAAGCACATTGCCAAGACAACACAGAAGTGGTTTCTGGACAAGTCTCTGAATGTCCTTGAGTGGCCCAGCCAGAGCCCGGACTTGAACCCGATCGAACATCTCTGGAGAGTCCTGAATATAGCTGTGCAGTGGTACTCACCATCCAACCTGACACAGTTTGAGGATCTTCAACAAAGTACTGAGTAAAGGGTCTGGATACTTATGTAAATGTGATATTTACGTTTTTTTTAATGTAGATTGATGAGGAAAAAATCTATCAAATCCATTTTAGAATAAGACTGTAACGTAACAAAATGAGGTCTGAATACTTTCTGAATGCACTGTATATAGTCATTTCAAAGGAAAATAAATGTACAACTGTTGCCAAAATGTGTTATACTGTTAGATTTTGTAACGATACTAACCTTCAGGCCCATTGATTTTCATCAAATGATAAAATACATCAAACAATATTCTCATATAATTGGTGATTATATGATAATTATCTTTACCCTTTATATTGTCTAATTCCGAACAATTTTTTTCCTAATTTGACAACTTCACAACAGTCAGCAGCTAATTTAATTTAAAAGCAACAGAGTATATACAAGGTAATAGGCACCGTTAAATTAAATTAAAGAGGACATTTGGTTAGTAAATGTAGCAACAGTAAAATAATACACGTTTCTGTAAATTGTGGTTGATATGACTTACGACCTATTATTTTATATCAGATAACTATATCAAAAGAAAAGAAAACACCCTGCAGTGCACTGACAGTAAATAACTGCTTTAATGTCATTTTGATGGAGTTTCTTACTCAAACTATGCGTGTCCATCAATGTCTATCTTGAATTGTTTTTGTGCTAATTTTCAGGTTAAGTCTATAGATAAACATTTCAACACCACCAGGATGTGATGCCAATTTGAGTGTTATTACTTATGGCATAAGCTGTACACTGTATCTCCTGAAATTGCAAGATTGTACTGTACCTTCATCTGGTCAACTTAATTGTGGAATGCAAACCGCTAATGGGACACAAAAGCTCATCAGCACAGAATACCTAGCCTGGCCGCAGATGTGTTTGTGCTGTCTTGCCAAATCACAACAACCATAGCAGTTGGAAAGACATCACAAACAGATCTGGGACCAAGCTAGAGAATAACCTCTCACAGAATGTGCTATACTACAAGATCCAACCAGAGGAGCTTAGGTAAAACACCTATCCTATCACAGACGTTTCTCTCAACTTCACATTTAGAAATCAGAGCCTTTATTAAACATTAATTGCAGGCTGGGAAAATAAAACTCTGGCAGTTCTAAAATGACCTCACCGCTGCTTGTCAGCCAATAGAGTTGCTTTTAAGACAGCCACTCGTGAGTCACGTCCTGTCTGTGGTGTCGAAATGTTATACGATGCAGTTTTTTGTCATCAGTGTCATGTCAGTCCTGTGAATCAAAGCAAGTGGTTCAGTTTTGAGCAACTCTTTAGCATTGAAAGGCTAAATGAAAGGATACGATTAAAAGCTGGTTGAAAGATCTAGGGTCAATTCAATCAAAACTGCCTTAGCAATGTTTGGGGAGCATCTTTTCACAATTACTGCCCTGAGACACTTGTGCCATCATATGAACAATTGAAGTATATTCCTGTGAGGGTAGTCTACTTGGAATTGGAAAAATAACCAGAGCCATTTATTTGGATTATATTTATATATAAAGATATACAGTATCTCGTTATTAAAAGTAGTTAATCCTACACCCCGGTTTATCATTAATCAAGGAACAAACAGGTTGTGTGCGTGTGTGCATGTGTGTGTGCATGCATGCATGTGAGTGTCTGAGGCCCTGCAGTGGGCTGGGTCAGACTACAAAGCCAGATACAGCCAAGGAAAACACAGCTCTCAGTCTAGCACAACCCCGTCCCCAGACCATGGAGGAGGCCAGAGGCTGGGGTTATGGTGGGAAATTGCCAGGGTGGACGCCCCGATGGGAAACAGGGCTTGATTTGGCTTTTGATCTGGGCCATGTAGTCACTGTATGCCAGCCAATGGGATGGGGGTGGTGGTCTTCCAACAAGTGAAGAGTGAAGGGGTGGAGGGAAGGGGGGGCAAAATAACTGGTATGCAGCCCGGCTGTGCAGTTATTTTAAGAGAGAACCTCTGGAAATACACTTAAGGCTGTCTACACAGCCACTTTAGAGGGACAGCCCAGCTGAGGACAAAGATAAGTCAAACTTTGGGATGTTGTTAGAAAACTAAACACCCCAGTAGTCATTTCTTGGTCCACCAAATAAAGTTACAACAGTGTTGGTTGAACAGACATTATTCGTAATGCATCTATATACTTTTGAACAGAGATGTACAATAATATTTCCAATAGCGCCAAATAGATATTTTCACAACCTTAACTCAATGGCAAAACTTAAGGATTCTTCTTAGTTCTAAATACTAAGTTGAGATATTTCTAAACTTATAGTGTGAAAAAACTGCAGGTGGTAATCTAAATGCTCTTTAATATCTGCTTTCAGTTTAGTGTTCTTCTTATCTGGACTGCCAGATGGTGAAGCATGATTCATCATTCCAAAGAATGTGTTTCCACTGCTCCAGAGTCCAATGACTGCGAGCTTGGCATTGTGCATGGTGGTCTTAGGCTTGGTTGCGGCTGATCAGCCATGGAAACCCATTTCATGAAACACCCGACGAACAGTTCTTGTGCGGACGTTGCTTCCAGAGGTGGTTCGGAACTTGTTAGTGAGTGTTGCAACCGATGACAGACGATTTTAAAGCGCTATGCGCTTCAGCTCTCGGCTGTCCCTTTCTGTGAGCTTGTGTGACTTCGCGGCAGAGCTATTGTTGCTCCTAGATGTTTCCACTTCGCAATAACAGCACTTACAGTTGACCGGGGCAGCTCTAGCAGGGCAGAAATTTGATTAACTAACTTGTTGGAAAGGTGGCATCCTATGAAAGTCACTGAGCTCTTCAGCATGGGCCATTCTACTGCCAATGTTTGTTTATGGAGATTGCATGGCTGTGTGCTCGGTTTTATACACTTGTCATCAACGGGTGTGGTTGAAGTAGCCGAAACCACTAATTTGAAGGGGTGTCCACATACTTTGGTGATGTAGTGTACATCCAAATAGAAGGCTCTGCCCAAAACCCCTCAGATTTGATTCTACAACAGGACAAATGTCATATGTGGCTTTGTAAATACTGCAACAGAAGTTAGATTGAATTGGGGCCGAACAACAAAGCAAACAAAAAAAAATACATGGTCAATAATACATTTATAGAATAATAATCAAAAACAAAAGGCAGTTTTTCCTTTTCCTTCATACAGCATACCTTATTGAGTTGAATTATGTACACACTTGTCCACCTTTACTGTTAAAGCAAAACTACAATACAACTATTACCAAAACTTCAAATAAATCTGTTTATGTAGTCAAATTAGTAATATTGTCCTATAATAGCATACTGAATATATTGTGGCAGCACACACATTTTTAGCAAGCACAATATGTCCTCATTTGTGCCCTGTGAAAAAGTACATCATAGATGTCCAGCAGTTGTCCTAAAAATAAATATACGTGTTAGGCAAAACCCTCTTAAGTTTAATGGTGACATTTTTACCAATGGAAATATTCAGTGTTTCTTGACCTGAGGATTGGCACAACGTTAATATGTGATAGTGAAATGTCCAATGATATCAAAACATACACATTTCTTAAGACTATCATGGCAAAAAGGACTTTAACACTGAAAAGGAATGATTCAAGAAGGCCGCATTCAAAATGGTAGAGGATCTTCCTCTCTGTTTCCTATGTCTAAGCAATCAGTCAACTCTCATACCCAGTACTGGTTCTTTTTTAACTCCGGGTTCGTTGTCCGACAGTGCTGCAGCAATTCCGGGTCGGCGTCTTTGGAGTCCATTTGGGACATGGGGATGTTATTGGCCGGGTCGGTTTTCCGGAAGGTCTCCTGGCTGATCTCTCCGTTTTTGGGCTTGGAGCCAGCCACCGTCTGCACATTGTGTTTGCCCGTCTTGTTGCGACGCACCAAGTAGAAAGCCAAGATGGCCACCAGCAGGAGGAGGAGCAGGAGGATCAGAATGGGGATGAGGATGGACCACAGGTTGTTCCTCCTGGACACCACTGGTTTCCTATGGGAGTCTTTGTCAGTGTAGGCAGTGGTAGGGGCATCTCCTCCTTGAGGCCAGTCCATGTTGCCCCTCCAGCGAGGGCTGGCTGGGGTGATGCGTGGGGACCCCGCCCCTCCAGGGAGGTCGTTGCTATTGGACCATGCAGACCCGCCAGGGACCTTAAGGAGAGTGGCCGGGTAGACCGCTGAGGCGTTGTAAGGGGTCGTCTTGAAGGAGAGAACGCACTCAGCTGGAGGGACCCCGTGGGCCTTGAGCAGGAAGCGAGCCACGTCCTGAGCTTGGCTGCCTCCTGTTCCATTCAGGATCTCCATGGCTACACGTCCCTCATCCAGTTCTTTCTGGGTGAACGTGTCTACGGGCTGGCCATCTCCCTCTGGCCCTCTCCCGCCAGCCCTCACGAAGCGGGCGCCTTGCGGTTGCTGGATGACGCTGAAGGTGGGTGATGTCCGGGTCTTGTTGGCCAGCGGCGTGGCATCCAGCAGCTTCTTGTCCAGCAGCACGGTGGCACCCCGTGGCAGCAGGAGTTCCTGGGGGATGTTGGCCAGAGGCTTGACCGTGATGTTGAGGACAGAGGAGACATTGGCCGCCCGGCTCCGGGCCACAAAGGCCACGCTGTCCCGGGGAGAGGTGGACTTGATGAAGCGAACGCTCACCCGGCCCTCCCTTATCTGGGTCTGGGTGAAGGCCGACGTGGGCTGCCGGTCCACCATGACGGCAGCGTACTTGGGCACACTGGTGATCTTGTAGAGGACTTCCTCCTCATTGGGGCCGCCTGTGGTGGCCCTCAACATCTCCTCTGTCACTAGGGTCTCGTCGTCCCCCTGCAGCACCTGGATCTCTGGGGCTTTGGCCAGCACCAGCGTCCGGGCCAGGACTCCTACATGGAGAGTGTGCGGCTCAGTGTGGTGCTTCCCGTCCGACACAGTGAACTCTATGAAGCCGTCCGACAGGCTTCCGTCACTGACAAAGCCCACCTGGCCCTTGTTGACCGCCTCCTGGGTGAACGAGGAGATGTGGTCGCCCTTGGTGGCATCCACCAGCCGCCCGTTGGTGGGCGCCTTGGAGACTGTGAAGCGCACCTCATCAGGCGTGCTGTCCTCGTCGCGGGTGTTTAGGTACTTTTGGGTGATCACCGTCATGGAGCCCTGGAGAACCTCCAGAAGAACGTCCAAGCTCACCAGCTCTGGAGGACTAGAGTCCCTTCTCCGGATCGAGATGTTGAAGACCTCCTCCAGGACCACTGCCTGGGCTGGGGAGGGGTGAAGGATGCCGCGGCCCTGGGAGTTGAGCCGGGCTCGGAAGGAGAAGCTGTCCACGGAGGCTCCAGAGTCATCGTGGAGGTATTCCAGCTCGCCCTGCGCCACATCCTCCTGCATGAAGTAGGGGGCACCCTGGGGCAGATTCAGGCCCCCCAGGGTGACTCTCCCATGGGCCGGGAAGCGGCGCACCTCAAAGACCACGTCCAAGAGACCTCGCTCCGCCTCGGGGAGGCTGGCCAGCAGGTTGGAGGCGTCCAGGATGGAACTGTCAATCACCTTCCTCTGACCTTGCACTATGTCCAGACCTGAAAAGAAAAATAATATACAAGATTATCCATTGATGTATAGGGCCACATACCCTTTCTTTATATGACATTTGAAATAACTTTTTTATTTTCTTGTAATGCTTCTTTGTAATTATGCCATGAACAGACCTGATTCAATAAACCTGCAATAGCAATATTGTTTACAGAACATTTTGTTTACAAACTGCTGCCTGACACACATGCATATCTTACACTGATAACAGACAGCCAGACCTGTGTCAAATACATACTGTATGTCAAGTCAGCTTGATTTATCTTACTCAGTAGAACCACCGGAATAATCACTAGAGCTAGCTAGTACACAGTTATCTGCATTTTTAGATGTTGTGAAACGCCTTGAATCCCATATAATGACTGACCTGGACACAATTTTCTTTGGTATCCACCACTTTTGACATGGCACCTGCCCAGATCCATGTGGGTCTACCTACCTCTGTTCTTCCAGAGCTGTGAGGAGATGTTGTGGCTGGCTGCGGAGTAGGACACGGTGATGGGGAGGACGTGATGCACAGCGGGGGCTGGAGGGGAGGAGAGCAGGAGCTCCACAGAGTCCCGGACCACCCAGAAGGGCTTCTCAGGCATCTGGTGCTCGTAAAAGACGGCCCCGGACTCCAGCTGTGGGGAAGAGCAGAGGATTGGACATTGTTCATTAAGGCAACGTTTTAAATGTTTAGCAACAAAAATGAGCATTTCTCATTAGACAAGACCAGGTAGTCCCTCCCTGTTTCAGCATGTAATCTTCAGTTTGGCGCTTAATTAATGAATACGTCCCAGGTAGCTGTGTGTTTGTATGTGTGTGTATACGCGTTTGTGAGTGAGTGAGAGAGCGAGCGTGTTTGTGTGGGCGTCAGAACTGGGTTCAAATATCTCAATTACTTTCACATACAGTGGGCTCCAAAAGTATTGGGACAGTGACAAATGTCTTTGGCTTTGTACTCCAGCACTTTGGATTTTAAATTATACAATAACAATGAGGTTAAGTGCAGCCTTGGTGAACTGTGTAGAAAGTACAGCACTTTTGTACATAGTCACCCCATTTTAGAGGACAAAAGTATTGGGACAAAGGACATATTCAGATATATTTTATTTGAAAAGATAAGTAGTTGAATATTTTAATGTATTTGGAAATACACAGTATTTTCAAATACAATTTTTAAATACTTGGGTTAAATGCATGCGAGTGTATTTGAGTCACTGTAATTTTAGTATTTGAAATACGATTCAGCAGAATATGATTTATACAAATAACCATTCAAACACTCAAATAAAATTACTTGTTTTGAGGTTGTGTATTTGAAAAATGCTCAATGACTATTTTTTAAATTTCATTTATTTCACCTCTATTTAACCAGGTAGGCTAGTTGAGAACAAGTTCTCCTTTACAACTGCGATCTGGCCAAGATAAAGCATAGCAGTGTGAACAGACAACAACACAGAGTTACACATGGAGTAAACAATAAACAAGTCAATAACACTTGTGCAAAAGGCATGAGGAGGTAGGCGAATAATTACAATTTAGCAGATTAACACTGGAGTGATAAATGATCAGACGGTCATGTGCAGGTAGAGATACTGGTGTGCAAAAAAGCAGAAAAGTAAATAAATAAAAATAGTGGGTGGGCTATTTACCGATGGACTATGTACAGCTGCAGCGATCGGTTAGCTGCTCAGATAGCAAATGTTAAAAGTTGGTGAGGGAGATAAAAGTCTCCAACAATTTTTGCAATTCGTTCCAGTCACAGGCAGCAGAGAACTGGAAGGAAAGGCGGCCAAATGAGGTGTTGGCTTTAGGGATGATCAGTGAGATAAACCTGCTGGAGCCCGTGCTAAGGGTGGGTGTTGCCATCGTGACCAGTGAACTGAGATAAGGCGGAGCTTTACCTAGCATGGAGTTGTAGATGACCTGGAGCCAGTGGGTCTGGTGACGAATATGTAGCGAGGGCCAGCCGACTAGAGCATACAGGTCGCAGTGGTGGGTGATATAAGGTGCTTTAGTAACAAAACGGATGGCACTGTGATAAACTGCATCCAGAATGCTGAGTAGAGTACTGGAAGCTATTTTGTAGATGACATCGCCGAAGTCGAGGATCAGTAGGATAGTCAGTTTTACTAGGGTAAGTTTGGCGGCGTGAATGAAGGAGGCTTTGATGCGAAATAGAAAGCCGACTCTAGATTTGATTTTAGATTGGAGATGTCTGGAAGGAGAGTTTGGAAGGAGAGTTTACAGTCTAGCCAGACACCTAGGTACTTATAGATGTCCACATATTCTAGGTCGGAACCATCCAGGGTGGTGATGCTAGTCGGGTGTGCGGGTGCAGGAGGCGAACGGTTGAAAAGCATGCATTTGGTTTTACTAGCGTTTAAGAGCAGTTGGAGGCCACGGAAGGAGTGTTGTACGGCATTGAAGCTCGTTTGGAGGTTAGATAGCACAGTGTCCAAGGAAGGGCCAGAAGTATACAGAATGGTGTCGTCTGCGTAGAGGTGGATCAGGGAATCGCCCGCAGCAAGAGCAACATATATACAGAGAAAAGAGTCTGCCCGAGAATTGAACCCTGTGGCACCCCCATAGAGACTGCCAGAGGACCGGACAACATGCCCTCCGATTTGACACACTGAACTCTGTCTGCAAAGTAGTTGGTGAACCAGGCAAGGCAGTCATTAGAAAAACCGAGGCTACTGAGTCTGCCGATAAGAATATGGTGATTGAGTCGAAAGCCTTGGCCAGGTCGATGAAGACGGCTGCAAAGTACTGTCTTTTATCTTTTATTTATTTATTTATTTATTTATGATATCGTTTAGTACCTTGAGCGTGGCTGAGATGCACCCGTGACCGGCTCAGAAACCAGATTGCACAGCGGAGAAGGTACGGTGGGATTCGAGATGGTCAGTGATCTGTTTGTTGACTTGGCTTTCGAAGACCTTAGATAGGCAGGGCAGGATGGATATAGGTCAGTAACAGTTTGGGTCCAGGGTATCTCCCCCTTTGAAGAGGGGGATGACTGCGGCAGCGTTCCAATCCTTGGGGATCTCAGACGATATGAGAGAGGTTGAACAGTCTGGTAATAGGGGTTGCGACAATGGCGGCGGATAGTTTCAGAAATAGAGGGTCCAGATTGTCAAGCCCAGCTGATTTGTACGGGTCCAGGTTTTGCAGCTCTTTCAGAACATCTGCTATCTGGATTTGGGTAAAGGAGAAGCTGGAGATTAGCTGCGGGGGGGGGGGGGGGGGGTGGAACTGTTGGCCGAGGTTGGAGTAGCCAGGAGGAAGGCATGGCCAGCCGTTGAGAAATGCTTGTTGAAGTTTTCGATTATCATGGATTTATCGGTGGTGACCGTGTTACCTAGCCTCAGTGCAGTGGGCAGCTGGGAGGAGGTGCTCTTGTTCTCCATGGACTTTACAGTGTCCCAGAACTTTTTGGAGTTTGTGTTGCAGGAAGCAAATTTCTGCTTGAAAAAGCTGGCCTTTGCTTTCCTGACTGACTGCGTGTATTGGTTTCTGACTTCCCTGAATAGTTGCATATCGCGGGGACTATTCGATGCTATTGCAGTCCGCCACAGGATGTTTTTGTGCTGGTCGAGGGCAGTCAGTCTGGAGTGAACCAAGGGCTATATCTGTTCTTAGTTCTGCATTTTTTGAACGGAGCATGCTTATCTAAGATGGTGAGGAAGTTACTTTTAAAGAATGACCAGGCATCCTCAATTGACGGGATGAGGTCAATATCCTTCCAAGATACCCGGTCCAGGTCGATTAGAAAGGCCTGCTCGCAGAAGTGTTTTAGGGAGCGTTTGACAGTGATGAGGTGTGGTCGTTTGACTGCGGACCCGTAGCGGATACAGGCAATGAGGCAGTGATCGCTGAGATCCTGATTGAAAACAGCGTGGGTGTATTTGGAGGGCCAGTTGGTCAGGAAGCGTCTATGAGAGTGCCCTTGTTTACAGATTTAGGGTTGTACCTGGTGGGTTCCTTGATGATTTGTGTGAGATTGAGGGCATCTAGCTTAGATTGTAGGATTGCCAGGGTGTTAAGCATATCCCAGTTTAGGTGACCTAACAGAACAAACTCTGAAGCTAGATGGGGGGGGGGGGGGGGGGCGATCAATTCACAAATGGTGTCCAGGACACAGCTGGGAGCTGAGGGGGGGGGGGGGGGGTGGCCTTCCTAAACCAGGATTCAGACACGGCAAGGACATCAGGGTTGGCAGTGTGCTAAAGCAGTCAGTAAAACAAACTTAGGGAGGAGGCTTCTGATGTTGACATGCATGAAACCAAGGCTTTTTAGATCACAGAAGTCAACAAATGAGGGTGCCTGGGGACATGCAGGGCCTGGGTTTACCTCCACATCACCCGCGGAACAGAGGAGGAGTAGGATGAGGACTTTCAACTCCCTCCAAATATTTTCTATGGGGTTGAGATCTGGAGACTGGCTAGGCCACTCCAGGACCTTGAAATGCTTCTTACGAAGCTACTCCTTCATTGCCCAGGCGGTGTCTTTGGGATCGTTGTCATGCTGAAAGACCCAGCCACATTTCATCTTCAATGCCCTTGCTCATGGAAGGAGGTTTTCACTCAAAATCTCACGATACATGGCCCCATTCATTCTTTCCTTTACACGGATCAGTCGTCCTGGTCCCTTTGCAGAAAAACAGCCCCAAAGCATGATGTTTCCACCTCCATGCTTCACAGTAGGTATGGTGTTCTTTGGATGCAACTTAGCATTCTTTGTCCTCCAAACACAACGAGTTGAGTTTTAAGCAAAAAGTTATATTTTGGTTTCATCTGACCATATGACATTCTCCCAATTTTCTTCTGGATCATCCAAATGCTCTCTAGCAAACTTCAGATGGGCCTGGACATGTACTGGCTTAAGCAGGGGGACACGTCTGGCACTGCAGGATTTGAGTCCCTGGCGGCGTAGTGTGTTACTGATGGTAGGCTTTATTACTTTGGTCCCAGCTCTCTGCAGGTCATTCACTAGGTCCCCCGTGTGGTTCTGGGATTTTTGCTCACTGTTCTTGTGATCATTTTGACCCCACGGGGTGAGATCTTGCGTGGAGCCCCAGATCGAGGGAGATGATCAGTGGTCTTGTATGTCTTCCATTTCCTAATAATTGCTCCCACAGTTGATTTCTTCAAACCAAGCTGCTTACCTATTGCAGATTCAGTCTTCCCAACCTGGTGCAGGTCTACAATTTTGTTTCTGGTGTCCTTCGACAGCTCTTTGGTCTTGGCCATAGTGGAGTTTGGAGTGTGACTGTTTGAGGTTGTGGACAGGTGTCTTTTATACTGATAACAAGTTCAAACAGGTGCCATTAATACAGGTTATGAGTGGAGGACAGAGGAGCCTCTTAAATAAGAAGTTACAGGCCTGTGAGAGCCAGAAATCTTGCTTGTTTGTAGGTGACCAAATACTTATTTTCCACCATAATTTGCAAATAAATTCATTAAAAATCCTACAATGTGATTTTCTTTTCTCATTTTGTCTGTCATAGTTGAAGTGTACCTATGATAAATTACAGGCCTCTCTCATCTTTTTAAGTGGGAGAACTTGCACAATTGGTGGCTGACTAAATACTTTTTTGCCCCACTGTAAGCCCAGGCACTGGGTGATGATAAGAGAGGTTGTATCTCTGGACATGCTGGTTGTAATGGGTGAGGTCACCGCATGTGTGGGAGGTGGGACAAAGGAGGTATCAGAGGTATGAAGAGTGGAACTAGGGGCTCCATTGTAAACTAAAACAATGATAACTAACCCGAACAACAGTATACAAGGCATATTGACATTTGAGAGAGACATACAGCGAGCCATAAAGTAATCGCAGGTGTTGATTGGGAGAGCTAGCTAAAACAACAGGTGAGACAACAACAGCTAATCAGCTAACACAACAACAGCAGGTAAAATGGCGATGGCTAGGCAGAGAGGGTCGGATTAACTTCACACAGAGCCTGAGTTCGCGGCTGGGGCCGACAGATAAAAATAAATAATGGACAGCAGGCATCAGCTATGTAGCCAAGTGATCATAGTGTCCAGGGGGCAGCAGTAGATGGAACAGGGAAGCCGCCACTACGTTAGCACGTGGGCGACACAGCGTTTAAAGGTAGTAGCCCGGGGCTAGTAGGAGCGTCGGAGACCGGTTGAAGGCACAGCGGATGGAGTATTCGTCGGCAGACCAGTCGTGGTGGTGCAGAGTTTACAGCAAGGATCCGGTGGAGTATTGGGCTCTAGCCGTGTATGAGTGGGGTTCGGGTGAACAGCTGAGTAGGCCGGGAGGTGGGCCTCATGGATAGCTTCGGTACTGGGTGCCACGGTGAGTGTGAGCAAGCTGTGAGCTAGCTAGCTGCAAGCTAGCTGTGAAGATCAGAAGTAGTGGTCCAGGGATTACGGCAGGAATCCGGCGTTGTTGTGGAGAGACAGTCCTATACTGGTAGACTAGCGAGTATTATCCAGGCTAAAAACAGGGCTGGTATCTCTGCAGAAAGTAAAAGCCGCTAGCAGTGGCAAACAGTGACTAAATAGCTTGTAGCTAATTAGCTGGTTAGCTTCTGGAGGTTCTTGAATGTGTTCTAAAATTGAAAATAATAGCGATTCCGTATCACATTGGGTGAGGCAGGTTACCGGAAGGTATAATCGAATTAAAAATCGAAAAGAGACTGAAAATAAATTGAAATATATATACAAAAAATACGAAAAATACAAAAGTACACGAGAGCACAAACAAACACGTCTTCACTGCTACGCCATCTTGGAACCTCGAGGTTAAAGTGAAATTAAAGTGAAAAAGTGATTTAAAAAATATATAAATATCAGATACACATGTATTTGAAACCAGGTCTGGTGTGCGTGGGTATTACTTTCAACCCACTCTACATAAGCCCCATGTGTCAGTGTTTACTTTTAAACCCCTGTAGCTGGTTTCTGAGTGATGAGGATGATAAACATAACCCTATGTGAGCCTGGAGGTTAGGAGTAATTAAGATCAAAAACTTCTAAATAAACTTTTGATCAAGTGCTTTTCTGATCTTGCCTGTTTTGTCATCTATTTTATTAATTTGTGTCATAGATTTTTATTTGTGGCTGGACATCTTCATGATCTTCATTTAGCATCCTGTATTGTAAAATTAGATTACCACTGAACAATGGAGGTTGGTGGCACCTTAATTGGGGAGGACAGGCTTGTGGTAATGGCTGGAGCAGATAGGTGGAATTGGATCAAATACACATGTTTCATGCCTTTCCATTAGCTCCTTTCCAGCAATTATTATGAGCAGTCTTTCAGCAGCCTCCACTGCCCCTGAGCTAGTGTAGAGTATTGAAGATAGATCTGGGCCAGTAACTAGACTGGGAATGTGATGGAAGGTAGACTGGAATGTGCCTATGTGTGCTTCTTTGAGGTTATTGTGTCCTGAGCTGAACTTTTCAACACCACTAAAATTTGTCTGCAACACACCAATCAACCACACATGGGAGCATACAGTGCATTAAGAAAGTATTCAGACCCATTGACTTTTTACACATTTTGTTACAGCCTTATTCTAAAAATGGATTAAAAAAAATCTATCTACACACAATACCCCGTAATGACAAAGCGAAAACAGGTTTAGACATGTTTTCTAATTTATTAAACATAAAACTAAATACCTTATTTACACCCTTTGTAATGAGACTCGAAATTGAGCTCAGGTGCATTCTGTTTCAATTGGTCATCCTTGAAATATTTCTACAACTTGATTGGAGTCCACCTGTGGTAAATTCAAATGATTGGAGATAATTTGGAAAGACACACACCTGTCTATATAAAGGTTCCACAGTTGACAGTGCATGTCAGAGTAAAAAAACAAGCCATGAGGTCGAAGGAATTGTCCGTAGAGCTCCAAGACAGGATTGTGTCGAGGCACAGATCTGGGGAAGGGTACCAAAACATTTATACAGCATTGAAGGTCCCCAAGAACAACACCTCCATCATTCTTAAATGGAAGAAGTTTGGAACCACCAAGACTCATCCTAGAGCTGGCCACCCAGCCAAACTGAGCAATCGGGGAGAAGGGTCTTGGTCAGGGAGGTGACCAAGAACCCAATGGTCACTGATAGAGCTCCAGAGTTCCTCTGTGGAGATGGGAGAACCTTCCAGAAGGACAACCATCTCTGCGGCACTCCACCCACCAGTCCTTCATTGTAGACTGGCCAGACAGAATCACTTGGAGTTTTCCAAAAGGCACTTAAAGACTCAGACCACGAGAAGCAATATTATTTGTTTTGAAGAAAACAAGATTGAACAATTTGTCCTGCATGCCAAGCGCCACATCTTGAGTAAACCTGGCACCATCCCAAAGGTGAAGCATGGTGCTGGCAGCATCATGCTGTGGGGGATGTTTTTCAGATGCAGGGACTGGGAGACTAGTCAGGATCGAGGGAAAGATGAACGGAGCAAAGTATAGAGAACCTTGATGAAAACCTGCTCCAGAGTGCTCAGGACCTCAGACTAGGGCGACGGTTCACCTTCCAACAGGAAAACAACCCTAAGCACACAGACAAGGCAGGAGTGGCTTTGGGACATGTCTCTGAATGTCCTTGAGTTTTCCAGCCAGGGCCCGGACTCGAACCCAATCGAACATCTCTGGCGAGATCTGAAAATTGTTGTGGAGCAACGCTCCCCATCCAACCTTGAGAGGATCTGCAGAGAAGAATGGGTGAAACTCCCCAAATATAGGTTGCCAATCTTGTAGCGTCATACCCAAGAAGACCTGAGGCTGCAATTGCTGCCCAAAGGTGCTTCAACAAAGTACTGAATACTTAGGTAAATGTGATATTTCCATTTAAAATAAATTTGCTACATTTTCAAAAACACTGTTTTTGCTTTGTCATTATGGGGTGTTGTGTATAGATTGATGAGTGGGAAAAGCTATTTATTCAATTTTAAGAACAAGGCTGTAACAAAATGTGGAAAAAGTAAAGGTGTCTGAATACTTTCTGAATGCATTGTGTAATGCAGTATGCAGAGTCTATTTTGTATCATTATTTTGCGGTTAAGAATGTTGGGCCAGTAACCAAAAAGTCACTAGTTCGAATGCCAAGCCGACTAGGTGAAAAATCTAACCATGTGCCTTGTGCAAGGCACTTAACCCTAATTACTCCTGAAAGTCGCTTTGGATAAGAGTGTCTGCTAAATTATTAAAATGTGAATCATGTTTTAATATCCAAGAGGGTTTTTTTTGATGCAGATGAATTTTGTGATTTACATACACTACTGGTCAAAGGTTTTAGAACACCTACTCATTCAAGGGTTTTTCTTAATTTTTTACTATTTTCTACATTGTACAACAATAGTGAAGACATCGCAACTATGAAATAACACATTTGGAATCATGTAGTAAAATAAAATAAGTTAAACAAATCAAAATACTCTTCATATTTGAGATTCTTCAAAAAGTCACCCTTTGCCTTGACAGCTTTGCATACTCTCGGCATTCTCTCAACCATCTTCATGAGGTAGTCACCTGGAATGCATTTCAATTAACAGGTATGCCTGTTCTTTCCTCAATACATTTGAGCCAATCTTTTTGACAAGGTACGGGGGTATACAGGAATAGAAGACCCATAGTTACCTCTGCTGCAGAGGATAAGTTCATTAGACTTACCAGCCTCAGAAATTGCAGCCCAAATAAATGCTTCAGAGTTCAAGTAACATACACATCAACTGTTCAGAGGAGACTGTGAATCACGCCTTCATGGTCAAATTGTTTCAAAGAAACCCCTACTGAAGGACACCAATAATAAAAAGAGACTTGCTTGGGCCAAGAAACATGAGTGATGGACATTAGACCGGTGGAAACTTGTCCTTTGGTCAAGAGTCCAAATTTGAGATTTTTGGTTCCAACTGCCTTGGCTTTGAGACGCGTGTGGGTGAATGGATGATCTCTGCATGTGTATTTCTCACCATAAAGCATGGCAGAGGAGGTGTTATGGCGTGGGGGGCTTTGCTGGTGACACTGTAATTTACTTACAATTCAAGGCACAGTTAACCAGCATGGCTACCACAGCATTCTGCAGCGATACGCCATCCCATCTCGTTTGAGCTTAGCGGGACTATCATTCAATGACCCAACACACCTCCAGGCTGTGTAAGGGCTATTGTACAAAGGAGAGTGATGGAGTGCTGCATCAGATGACATGGCCTCCACAATCTCCCCGACTTCAAACCAATTGAGATGGTTTGGACCGCAGAGTGAAGTAAAAGCAGCCAACAAGTGCTAAGCATATGTGGGAACTCCTTCAAGACTGTTGGAAAAGCATTCCAGGTGAATCTGGTTGAGAGAACGCCAAGAGTGTGCAAAGCCGTCATGTCAAAGGGTGGCTATTTGAAGAATCTCAAATATAAAATATATGATTTGTTAAACACTTTTTGTTTACATGATTCCAAATGTGTTTTTTCATAGTTTTGATGTCTTCACTATTATTGTACAATGTAGAAAATAGCAAAAAATAAAGAAAATCTCTTGAATGAGTAGGTGTTCTTAAACTTTTGACCGGTAGTGTAAATTCACTGAAAACCCACACTAACACATATTAACAGTATTGCACTTTTCATGTAGCCTAATTTTGGCCAGCTAATACCCTAACCACTGATCAAGCAACATTATGGAGTAAACATTTAAATCCTGTTGCTGCAAGTTTATTTTGCTGTGTCAGTACTGGTCAAATTAAGATCCTACATTGGATGCATGTACTGTATGTAATATTTTCCTTAGCTTCCCTTTATTTTTCCCATCAACTTATACATAAATATGGAACATAGCTTCCTGCTGACATGATCAGGGCCGTTGACATTGGCTTGTCTCTTACAGCATTAGCTAAGTATTGGTTTCCAAACTCATCCTAAATTGAAAACCAGATGCACTGACTGGACACTTTTCCCACAGGCCAGGGAAGTAAATGTCTTATCCATTCATTGGAATGTTCTTAAAATAGAAGATGGAACAATGGAAATGAAATTATAATAATTCTCAGTCATCTGGAGATCCTCTGTCTTACATCTGATTGAGAGAAGCGTGTGATCTCTTCAAACTGGTTCCTGTCGTTGGCTAAGATCAGTCTTCCCAGGCGAGGAGGCCTGACCAATGAGAAGCTTATCTCATCTCCATCCTCATTGGTCACTGCCTTCAAAATGGCACTGGTGATGGCATGTCTTGTTCCTGTAAAATTGTAAAAATGGTACAGGTTCACTATAAGTGAATATAATGCAGGATATAAAACACATGCCCTGTCATTGTAGCTCTTAGCTTCTTCTCATTGACACCTTTTAAGCCTTTAAGGCCAGACATTCCAATAGCTCAGACACCAGTAGGATTGTCAAACGTTTGCCTGCCGATAGTACTTACTTAGCACCTCTGAACAGTGTTGGCAGTCAATCTCTTTTGTGTTCACACAGCAAAGACTTTGAAGTCGTCAGCCACTCAGCCTTGTTAAAATACACCAAACCAGAAGGTGGCAGTAGGGTTGTTTGGCAATACGTGTCCATGTGTGTTGCTTAGTTTATGGTGTAGATTCCCATGTTAGCTAGCTAACTGTGCTAATGTTGCTATTTTGTAGAAAGCCCTTGTTGATACTAGCCAGATGGCCACAGCTAGATAACTACTTAGCAAGATGACCAATAAACAATTTAATTCACTCTCCATAATCCCATAATGCCAGCACCAGCCCATAGCCAACTGTTTACCTATCTAGCTAATGTTAGCATATTCGCTAGCTAGCACATCTTAGCTAGTTAGCTAAGGACACTCCACTAAAATGGCAGCTAACACCGGCAGCTGTTTCATGGAAACTAATCCATTGTAATTTAATTATAATGTCAATACTAGCTACAGTGGTTAGTTAGCTTGGAGGAAGTATTCAGTGTTGTGAGCATTACCATCCCATAGCCTACATTGCATATGAAGTGTGACTGGCTCATGACATTTAACTGTGGATGTATGAAGAAAATGCAATTTTTCCCCCATTTTGTTGTCACTCTTGCTTGCTCCCCATCTGGGGGTTCATGCGCTCTGATTGGCTCAAAGTGAAGTTGTTGGCCACTGACGAGCATTGCCAGGTTCGCCACTACCGGGTTGGTACTAATGATGGGAAAATAAACCTTCATGAAGAGTTTAGCATTTCCCGCGAATTGTGTCAAAAATAGGTTCATTACTTGAAGCTTTAATCAACACTGTGTATATTAGTGGCACCTGCTGGTCAAAAGAACAGCAAATTATTATAGATGGCGTTGCACACGCTGTAGCACATGTGCAGTGTAGCCTTTTTGTCTTCTACCGAAACCAATATCAAACCAATCAGGTGGTTGATCATTGATCACGTGCTTCTGATAGTGATACAAGCATCGGCATACCGTTTAGAGATTTCGACGCATGAGAAAAAAATAGGCAGTCTCGACAGTGAGATTCTCGGTGTGTTTCATGCCTAAGTGTGGAATGTCAAAATGTTGTGATTTAAAGAGGGGAAAAAGGGGATTAGAAGGGA
Source organism: Oncorhynchus mykiss (assembly GCF_013265735.2). Classification (NCBI taxonomy): domain Eukaryota; kingdom Metazoa; phylum Chordata; class Actinopteri; order Salmoniformes; family Salmonidae; genus Oncorhynchus; species Oncorhynchus mykiss. Next base: position 53,000,788 of record NC_048566.1, on the reverse strand, counting down.
AAACAAAGCTAAACATTACACATCCTCAATTGTATTCATTGTAGGCTACAAAATACCCATGGAACTATTTTTCTGATATTGAGGCCTATTTGTTATCCAATCAACAAAACAAAAAACAAAGCCATGCTGAGACAATTTGAAATGGCCATTATTTGTTCATCATAAATGTCTGGTTAAATTGGGTTCACTACTTCATGACCCAGCATGCTTTTGGTAGCTCACCTGGAAAGATCTTTAGCTCCTCCCCGGTTTCCATGGTGATGGTGAGCTGTCTAGCTGTAACGACAAAGCGGTAGAGAGGCGAGGTGTGCTCTCCATCTGTCACGGTAAAACTGAAGCCTCCAGACTCCAGACCTGAAAGAACAGTTCAGAATAGTAGGTGGCATAGGTTGACCATCAGTCAAAGATAAAGCTTACAAAGCCTAGGGAGCTAAAAAAAAAAGACATGAGCTGGTCGCACACCCAGAATAATAGCTTGTTTGGAGGTGGTGACTAACGGCAAGTAAACTATCAAAATAAAGAAAGTAGCACACTCCATGTATAATCTCCCAGAAATGTAATGGGTATTTACCAACTTTTCGGCATCACTGTGCCTTCCTCAGGGTAATGTCATGAATACTTGAACCAGGTTATGTAGACACACAGTGCAATTAGTGTAACCAATGACAATGGTGAGGGGTATGTCATAATGATTGAGTTCATTCAAATGAATTAGTGAAACTGTTAAAAAAGAGTATATGGCAAATTAAATATATTACACTATTGTTATCATATAGAAACAATGGAATATTGTACAACATATTAGCATCAACATACATTATTGTTTAATTCAATTTCACATAATTTTGTATTTCATTTTTGTTACATGTAACCTTTTGGTTCAACCTTAATATATAATGAGCATCCTCAACAGGGGGAACATATTAGGTGTATGCTAATAAACTGTAAATAATTGTTCAATTTATAAGACTTGTTCATAAAGGAACATTTGTTCATAAGAAGGCCCTGAGATCAAAGTCAATATTCAGACCACTAGGGGTCAATGTTTTTAGATAGGATATCCAGTAAGCCTCCCTTGTAGTAGTAGGATCTCGATGTGACCTCCTTTCCTTGGTAGAGCAACATGCTCAATGCCTGTGTATTTAAGGGATGAGATGGGATGGTTAGCTTCAACAAAGTGAGCTGCTACTTGATAGCCAATGTTCTTACACCTGATTGAGCTGCAGGGTTCAGCTATGTGTTATAATTATCTTTTCGTTTGTCCTACGTAGGCTTTTCCACATGAACAGGTGATGAGATAGATTACTCCCTTGGTCTTGCATGAGATGATACCTCTAACAGGGATCTTTCAACCTGTATGTGGGTGTCTGAAGATAGATGTTTTTAAAGTGCTATTGCACTGTGCGCAGCATGAGCCACATTTGTAGTTCCCATTTGGGATAGGTGTCAAGAGTGTCTAAGTGGGCTCAGGGGGCAGGTCAGATCTCACCAAACTATCTCCAATATTGCGACCACGCTTATAGACCACCAGTGGGGGTTCCTTGAAGAGCTGTGCGATTTTTTTTTGTCTGATTGCAGAATTTGCCAGTGCTTTTTCAGGATTGCTTTCATTTTCTCCGAACCCTTGGTGTACTTAGTGCAAAAGACGGTTGCGTTGTTTTTCTGGAAAGCCAAGAACATTGGCTATCAAGTAGCAGCTCACTTTGTTGAAGCTAACCATCCCATCTCCTCCCTTAAATACACAGGCATTGTGCATGTTGTTCTACCAAGGAAAGGAGGTCACATCGAGATCCTACTACTACAAGGGAGGCTTACTGGATATCCTATCTAAAAACATTGACCCCTAGTGGTCTGAATATTGACTTTGATCTCAGGGCCTTCTTATGTACAAATGTTCCTTTATGAACAAGTCTTATAAATAGTATTTTTTTCTTTACAGCTTATTAGCGTACACCTAATATGTTCCCCCTGTTGACGATGCTCATTATACATTAAGGTTGAACCAAAAGATTACATGTAACAAAAATGAAATACGAAATTATTATGTGAATTTGAATGAAACAATAATGTATGTTGATGCTAATATGATGTACAATATTCCATTATGTTTCTATATGATAACAATAGCGTAATATATTTAATATGCCATATACTCTTTTTTAACAGTTTCACTAATTCATTTGAATGAACTTAATCATTATGACACACCCCTCACTACTGTCATTGGTTACACTAATTGCACTGTGTCTACAAAACCTGGTTCAAGTATTCATGCCATTACCCTGAGGAAGGCACAGTGATGCCGAAACGTTGGTAAATACCCATTCAATTGTTGGGAGATTGTACATGGAGTGTGAGACTTTCTTAATTTTGCTATTTTAAAGCCTTGGGAGCTAACACAGTTTTTCAGGTCTTAGACAAGGTATACCAATTGCATCCTTAAAAAGAAAAGAAAGAGCTGCACACTCTAGTAGCTCCGATGAAATCATTTATTTACCAACATTTCGACAAAGATTGATTCATCAGCCTGAAAGTGAATTTGTGGCCAGTAAGTCAATTGGGGTCAGTGAGATAGCTGAGGCTGTAGGTAGAAGCTCAAACAGCCTTACCTTCATGGATAAAGATGACTTCCCCATTGTTAATTTGTGCCTGTGTGAAGTTCTGAATTTCTTTGTCAGGTTCCACCTTTAGAGCCACCAACCCATTGATGGTTGACTCGATGGAATAAACCAACTCATTGATGGGGGTGTCTGCATCTTCTGTATTCAACATGCTGGTGGTGATGTCCGATTCCTCTCCAGCTAAAACCTGAGAGAGAAGCCCAGAGAATAGAGCTTGGTCTTGGTTAAGGAAAGGGATACATCTCCATTAACTTTTGGTGAGTCTATTTTCAAAAAAGCATATGTAAAACAAGATGTGCATTATATTCAAAAGTTAAGTTTAGAATGTTTATCATACCCATTGTGACATATTCAACCAGCAACTATGAGAATGTTTCAACTACTTTTAATAGATATGTATGAGCATACTAGTTGAGTTTTATATACCCCAAAAATGATATTGTATGTAGGCCTCCATATACTTGTATGTACTCTATGGACAATGTAAATTGACGATTGCTGCAAATGCAGCCTGTGCTCTGCCAAGCCTATTCTTTCTTACTGCTGTCTGGTGGTAGTACTGCGTAGGGTGGCAGGTAGCCTAGCGGTTATAGCATTTGGCCAGTAACTAAAAGGTTGCTGGTTAAAATACCTGAGCTGACTAGGTGAAAAATGTGTCCCTTGAGCAGAGTACTTAACTAATTTGCTCCAGGGTTGCTGTACTACTATGGTTGACCCAGTAAAACAACACATTTCATTGCACCTATCCAGTGTACGTGACAATAAAGTTAATATGTTTTGGGGGGTGTGTACACCATGAAATTATTAGTTATTCCATTAACTTTCCACTAGATGGCAACATTGCATCACTATCACCCAAGAAATTTCCCTGAGTCATTTTGGCAAGTTATATCTAAATTGGGCTGGAAATGGATTGTTTGTATAACAATCAATGGAGTTTTCTCCTCAGGAAGAAGGGTTGCAAATTTAACTTGATCTGACAAAACGGATGTCTCATTTCTTTTGAAGCCAACAATATGATTCAATGTGTCAATGTTTTAATTGTATCCGTCTCCAAATCCCAGTAAAGAGAGAGGGAGAGAGAAAGTGAGATTAAATGAGAGAGAGGGAGAGAGAAAGCGAGATTAAATGAGAGAGAGAGAGAGATTAGAGCAAAAGAGAGGGAGAGGAGAGAGAAAGATAGACGGAGTGAGAGAAAATATCCTAATAGAAGACAGCTGTAGCAAGGGCCTGGCCAACAGGATCTATGGCAATCAGAGTCATGACCGGACCATCTTGTTCGTTATGCCTGATCATTTGCTGTAGGTCACTATGCTCACATTTCCTGCCTTAAAATCAGAAGCAGTTCTAGGGAAGCTAAGGAGAGAATTCACAGGAGGAGCTAGAGCTGGTATGAATGAACACTAGGCCTGCATGCGGACAGAGAGACATATCATTATATTACATTTTGTGGCCGTGCGAGAGACTGGCTGGTTCCTTGGCATCACCAAAAGCCTGAGGTCTTGTCATCTCAGTTTTCCCAAAATACGGGTTACCGTGGATACGCCGAACCACAGGCCAGAGTGAACAAAGCTGAATGACACACTCGGTTTCCAGTTGTATGTGAGAGGATTATAGCTTTTTCCAGCCATTTTGTGTCTCTACAGTAAAATCTGCATTCAGAATTTTTGAAACACTTAGGCCGTGTTCGAATACTCATATTTCCGTTCTAAATAGTAGGTACTTTGGATATGTGAAAAAATGACTTTTTATTGAAATGTTGAAAATTTAGTATGCTTTAAATGCCAGAATGTCATACTCATTTAGTAGACTTCACTACACAATATTGAGGAAATAATTGTCTTTCAAGACCCACGTGTGTCTGACAACAGCTGATAATCAGTTGAGGGGACGCGCTGTGCCAAAATAAACGAATGGTGGGAATCAACGGAAATGCGCATTAGATGACTCATTCTCCGTAGGATTTGCCTAGTATGTTGATATTTGTTGCATACTGCATTCGTTTTACTAAACAGTATGTTCTAAATAGTATCTAGCACGATTAGTACACAGTATGCAGTTTAAGTGAGTAGTAGGCAAGTCAGATTTAAGACATGGCCTTACTGTTTGCTTTCAAGAATTGACGGGTAATACAATATATCCATGACTGAAATTGGTAATGAACCTTAGGCGTAAAAGGGTTACCAATATAAAGTGTTGCCAGATGTGTATTACTTAATTAAGGTATTCATTATCAAGTACATTAATTAGTAAGATGTTTACAAACCAATTCTGTCCTTAATAACTAGTGGCAATGTATAAATCACTTATGAATATAGTTAATTAGCTATTAAGTTGTTTTCAGGCAACCCACTGAGAAGGCTTATCAAAACATAAATGATAGCATAGATGAACAAACAATAAACAAACAAACAAACACTTAACTTCTGACAAGTATAATGGATTTTGAGTGTCCTAAATTTGTGCACTAAACTGGAGCATAAAACAAATGCGTTTGTATTGGTTCTGGTGAAATACAGTACACTGCAATTAAAAGGAGTTTGCACTCATCAAATATATAGGTATCAGCAGTCGACTGTTGTGGTAAACCGACAGCTCAGTACCTCCAGTCCTGTGTTGCATGTCAGTTTAGGTGCCTCATCGTTGACCGGGAAGACGGTGACAGTGAAGGTAACAGGAAGGCTGCGGCGCTCTATCTCATAGGCTGAGGCAGAGAGTGTGAAATTGTCCTCGCCACTTTCCGTGCTGTCATGTAAGTAGTAGATGTGTCCAAGTTTCACCTGTAGAGAACAAAAGGGGCCGTGGGGGTCACACAGACTAGTCAGTTCTCCTGTCACACAATAGTGGTAGGCAAACAGAATTGGCAGAAGTCTCAAGCAAAGCTATAATAGCTCCTGTGTCTAGGAATGTTTAGTCAAAATTTGGCAACCTTTGGGCAAAACATTTTGGACTAAGGTGATAATTCAAGATGTTGATCACTATCTTATCATGTTGGAAGTTTGTTACACTCAAACAAAAAGCAATTATTAATGTGTGTAAAATATATCATGCACATGTTTCGGAGATGGATGGATCAAGAATATTCTATCAAGGTCTTCATATCCCAGTATTTTGGAGTCCAGAGGACAGACAGACAATGGATCACTGTGTCTTTCTCTCCCTCTACTGATCAATAACATAGGTGACCCGTTTCAGGAAACTAGGCGTACATTATGTCGCAAGTCACAACTTTGTTTTTAATCAAAATGCCTTCTGGAACATGTGAACTTTCATGCGCCTTAATAACAAACTTGTATGCCATCTGTAAATACAAATACAATTGTTAAATTACGAGCCTTGTTGGTTAAGCCACAGAAAAAGTCAGCAACCTTCCCACTTGCCATGATTGGCTGAGATAATGAGTGGGCTGGACATGCCGAGAGAGGAGTTCGGATTGGTCTGCCATATAGAAGCTTCTGTCTATTTGAGCTGGTGAGTCTGTGTTGGTAATCCTGTCAAATGCGGCTTTAAAAAAATGTATTGTGTAGTGGAGCTGTGTAAGGGTTGCTCTCCACTTTCTGGAGGATTGCGTTTTCAAATCAGTGGCGCGAGAGTATGATAGCTAAAGAGATGGAGAAAACACCTGTCTCCGGATTACATCTTCAAACTAAGGGTAAGATAGTCTAGCTAGCTACATGTTCAGATGTTACACAATTCTCATTTAGACATAAAGTGGTTTCATTTCAAGCTCAAGTGTACTGTTAGCTAGCAAGCATTAGCTGGCTGGCTCCCTAGTGTGTGACATTATTCATATCCCAGAGCCGTTTGCTTTGCTAGTTAGAGCCTAATGTTAGCTAGCTAACATTGGACCTGGCTGGTTAGTTCCCAGCAGATTCATGCATGATAGTAACAACATGATTTGGCACTATGTTCATTGTTGTTTAACTAGCTAACGTTAGCTGGCTGGCTCTTTATCTAACATTACATTACGTGTGGGATCTTACACATTGTTTACCTAGCTAGGTTCATCGTTTACTTAGCTATGTACAACACCCATTAAATATGGCCGGTGTCAGTAAACGTCAGCAGAAAAAGTAATGAAATTATTGCCAGCAGAGCTGGTTAGGCTGTTTTCATGTTATCAAGAGGTTAACAAATCGGCCAGAGCGTCAAGTGTGCATTCTGAACGCTCCAAAAGCGAAACGAGATGGGTGGGGCTAAAGCTTAGGAGGGTGTGAACAATGCTGAATGGGTGTAGACAAAGAAGAGCTCTTCACTAGATACCAAAACGTTCAAAGGCCAAAAGTGAATTTACAGGTTTATCAACTTTCAAAGCATAATTACTTTCCCATTGTTCCTCAAAAATGCAGTGTATGACATACCATTTTGTAGCTCTAAGTCTACCATTATCCAATATAAAAAATACAATTTCAAATTTTTCTACATAAGACCAAATCCAGGTGGTGAGTCACATAGGCTACATATTAAAGTGTAGGCCACTTCGTCAGACGATCTTGATGTTCTGATATGCAAATACACAGGTGAGGTATAGTAAGACAATACTCTAACAAGCACTCCGTATTCACGGTCTCAGAGTAGGAGTGCTGATCACGGATCCGTTTTGCTTTTTAAATCACAATACCTAAATAAGACCGGGGGACCTGATCCTAAATCAGCACCCCTACTCTAAGAATACAATCCTACAGTCCAACTGTTTGTGAATACCGGCCCTGAGCATTTTAGGAAATGCATACAGAAGCATTGTTTCCAATTAATGGGTAGGACTTCCTATTTAGGCTACATGCAGGGGAGCATGACTTGGTGGTGAGAGGGGCCTGCTGCACCACAACTGTAGTAGGGAGATTCGAATTGATCCGAGATGGAAGCCAACTAACTGGAAAAACACTTGGTTTCATTACTGATCGGAGAAAGTGAGCGGGAAAATCAGCCTCTGCTCAAGGACAAAAAACAATGAATGGCTCTTGTTCGACATGTGGCCGTCACATTGTTCCATGCTGAGATACAATGTGGTGTTGTGATGTTTTTATTTGGGACAGTCATTCAACTTTACCACAGTATGTGGAAGAGCTTTGCTAATCCAGGATAGTGCTTGTACAGCATCAAACGGGTCAATGCTTGGCTGCTGTGTGTGTGTGTGTGTGTGTGCATGGTGGTGTGGTGTGTTTGTGTATGCATGCGTGGATGTGATTTTAATGAGAGCTTCGATCAGATGGAGGCTCCATGTTTATAGAAGCAACACCATTCCTGATGAAACTCCTCTCTCTGCACCTGGTTGAGCTTGTTTACATACTTCCTGTGCCGAGAGAGATGGCAGCCTCGCTTCGCGTTCCTTTTTTTACGTGTTATTTCTTACATTGGTACCCCAGGTAATCTTAGGTTTTATTACATACGGTCGGCAGAAACTACTGGATATAAGAGCAACGTCAACTCACCATCATTACGACCAGTAATACGACTTTCCCGAAGCGGATCCTCTGTTTTGCCCACCACCCAGGACAATGGATCGGATCCCAGCCAGCAAACCAAAACAACGGCGCCGTAAAAGGGGCAGACGAAGCTGTCTTCTGGTCAGGCTCCGGAGATGGGCATATCGCACACCGCTCCCGAGCATACTACTCGCCAATGTCCAGTCTCTTGACAACAAGGTTGATGAAATCCGAGCAAGGGTAGCATTCCAGAGAGACATAAGAGAGTGCCTCACGGAAACATGGCTCACTCGAGACACGCTATCGGAGTCGGTACAGCCAGCTGGTTTCTTCACGCATCGTGCCGACAGAAACGAGCATCTTTCTGGTAAGAAGAGGGTCGGGGGTGTATGACTTATGATTAATGAGGCGTGGTGAGATCATAACAACATACAGGAACTCAAGTCCTTCTGTTCACCTGAATTAGAATTCCTCACAATCAAATGTCGACCGCATTATCTACCAAGAGAATTCTCTTCGATTATAATCACAGCAGCATATATTCCCCCCCAAGCAGACACATCGATGGCCCTGAACTAACTTAATTTGACTCTATGTAAACTGGAAACCACATATCCTGAGGCTGCATTCATTGTAGTTGGGGATTTTAACAAGGCTAATCTGAAAACAAGACTCCCTAAATTATATCAGCATATCGATTGTGCTACCAGGGTTGGTAAAACCCTGGATCATTGTTATTCTAACTTCCGCGATGCATATAAGGCCCTCCCCCACCCTCCTTTCAGAAAAGCAGACCACGCCTCAATTTTGTTGCTCCCTGCCTATAGACAGAGACTAAAACAGGAAGCTCCCACACTCAGGTCTGTTCAACGCTGGTCCGACCAATCTGATTCCACGCTTCAAGATTGCTTTGATCACGTGGATTGGGATATGTTCCGCATTGCATCAAACAACAACATTGACGAATACGCTGATTCATTCAGTGAGTTTATTAGCAAGTGCATTGGCGATGTCGTACCCACAGCAACTATTAAAACATTCCCAAACCAGGAACCATCGATTGATTGCAGCTTTCGCGCGAAACTGAAAGCGCGTACCACTGCTTTTAACCAGGACAAGGTGACCGGAAACATGACCGAATACAAACAGTGTAGCTATTCCCTCCGCGAGGCAATCAAACAAGCTAAGCGTCAGTATAGAGACAAAGTAGAGTCGCAATTCAACAGCTCGGACACAAGAGGTATGTGGCAGGGTCTACAGTCAATCACGGATTACAAAAAGAAAACCAGCCCCGTCGCGGACCAGGATGTCTTGCTCCCAGACAGACTAAACAACTTCTTTGTTCGCTTTGAGGACAATACAGTGCCACTGACACGGCCCGCTACCAAAACCTGCGGACTCTCCGTCACTGCAGCCGATGTGAGTAAAACATTTAACCGTGTTAACCCTCGCAAGGCTGCCGGCCCAGACGGCATCCCCAGCCGCGTCCTCAGAGCATGTGCAGACCAGCTGGCTGGTGTGTTTACGGACATATTCAATCAATCCTTATCCCAGTCTGCTGTTCCCACATGCTTCAAGAGGGCCACTATTGTTCCTGTTCCCAAGAAAACTAAGGTAACTGAGCTAAACGACTACCGCCCCGTAGCACTCACTTCCGTCATCATGAAGTGCTTTGAGAGACTAGTCAAGGACCATATCACCTCCACCCTACCTGACACCCTAGACCCACTCCAATTTGCTTACCGCCCCAATAGGTCCACAGACGACACAAGCACACTGCACACTGCCCTAACCCATCTGGACAAGAGAAATACCTATGTGAGAATGCTGTTCATCGACCACAGCTCAGCATTTAACACCATAGTAACCTCCAAACTCATCATCAAGCTCGAGACCCTAGGTCTTGACCCCGCCCTGTGCAACTGGGTCCTGACGGGCCGCCCCCAGGTGGTGAGGGTAGGTAATAACATCTCCACCCCAATGATCCTCAAAACTGGGGCCCCACAAGGGTGCGTTCTGAGCCCTCTCCTGTACTCCCTGTTCACCCACGACTGCGTGGCCATGCACGCCACCAACTCAATCATCAAGTTTGCATACGACACTACAGTGGTAGGCTTGATTACCAACAACGACGAGATGGCCTACAGGGAGGAGGTGAGGGCCCTCGGAGTGTGGTGTCAGGAAAATAACCTCACACTCAAAGTCAACAAAACAAAGGAGATGATCGTGGACTTCAGGAAACAGCTGAGGGAGTACCCCCCTATCCACATCGATGGGACAGTAGTGGAGAGGGTTGTAATTTTATAGTTCCTCGGCGTACACATCACGGACAAACTGAATTGGTCCACCCAAACAGACAGAGTGGTGAAGAAAGCGCAGCAGCGCCTCTTCAACCTCAGGAGGCTGAAGAAATTTGGCTTGTCACCAAAAACACTCACAAACTTTTACAGATGCACAATCGAGAGCATCCTGTCGGGCTGTATCACCGCCAGGTACGGCATATGCTCCGCCAACATCCGTAGGGCTCTCCAGAGGGTAGTGAGGTCTGCACAACGCATCACCGGGGGCAATCTACCTGCCCTTCAGGACACCTACACCACCCGATGTCACAGGAAGGCCATAAAGATCATCAAGGACAACAACCACCCGAGCCACTGCCTGTTCACCCCGCTATCATCCAGAAGGTGAGGTCAGTACAGGTGCATCAAAGCAGGGACCGAGAGACTGAAAAACAGCTTCTATCTCAAGGCCATCAGACTGTTAAACAGCCACCATTAACATTGAGTGGCTGCTGCCAACATACTGACTCAACTCCAACCACTTTAATAATGGAAAAATTGATGTAAAAAAGTATCACTAGCCACTTTAAACAATGCCACTTAATATAATGTTTACATACCCTACATTACTCATCTCAAATGTATATACTGTACTCGATACCATCTACTGCATCTTTCCTATGCCATTCTGTATCATCACTCATTCATATATTTGTATGTACATATTCTTCATCCCTTTACACTTGTGTGAGTATAAGGTAGTTGTTGTGAAATTGTTAGGTTAGATTACTTGTTGGTTATTACTGCATTGTCGGAATTAGAAGCACAAGCATTTCGCTACACTCGCATTAACATCTGCTAACCATGTGTATGTGACAAATATAATTTGATTTGATTTGTTTATCGTACCTTTGGTAGTCTAGAATGTTCCACTTCCAAGCCAGTTTGTTTACAAAGCTCTAAACATCACAACAAAAGTCAATATAGTGGTTCCTCTAGAAAAGTGATGAACACACCCTTCATCATGTAATGTACTATGTTCCTATGTTACAATACTACTTACTGTATGTTCTGTTCCTACGTTATATGTGCAGTACATGCAAGTACCTTTTGCCATTCTTGTGGCCTCTTTAATTCATACTTATGATGACTACCAGTCTATAATGAGAAGTGCCAACCACTTCAGCTACAGGAGTAAAGCTCCCTCACTCTCATTTTCTCCACTGCATCTCCTACATGCAGTAAGCTACAATACTCTGACATAACCTCACAAACTTCCCCTGCGTGACGAAGAGTTTATCACGAAAATGTCTTTACGCAGCAATTAAGCCAATATGAGTTTCGCTGAGTAGTGGGCCCTGAGCATGAAAAGAACCACTGCTCCCACATGAGTGAGTCAAGAAATTCCAAATCATGTCCAATAATCAGTCCAAGCATAACCATCTTTAATTTACAAACAATTATGCTCTGGTTCTAATCCTGCCTCAACCGAGTCAGTCTGCAGATTTACTTCTAAATGTGGTACTCATTTGGAGAAGTGTTGTGTTTTGTCCTCTAAACTTTTTTTGGTCGTCCTTGCATAAGAGGAAAAAAACTCACTGACTATGTACAGAGAGAGTGCACACAAAAATACACCGATTCAGAGAGAAAACGTGTCCAGGATGGCAGACGATTATGTCAAAGTTTTCAAAGTTTTCCCCCCACTCCTCTAAAAATCCAAATCAGATTAACCTGAATCATGGCTATGCTCTTGTCCCAGTTGAATTGAAACACATAGTGGGGTCTTTCAGAAAGTCTGTCTGGGAGCAAAGCGAGGGAGGGCTGTGTGCACATGCCTTATTATAGGAATATATGGGCAAGTTTATTTTGGCTTCGGGCTGCCGAACATCACCGTCAGTTTTTCCACAACCCTTTCAGAAGAGTAGTGTATGAGTGAGGAGAAGAGCTGAGCTATACACGTAGCAGGCTAGCCTTAAGTGGAGTGACTCACAAGCTCCACTAGGCTCCCTGGTACATACAGAATGCATGAGGCTTTTCCACCACAAGTGACCACTCATGTCTCCTTTTCATTCTTTCCAAGTGCTAGGCCTCAGGACCACATGGTTGGAGACTAGACAACTCACAGTCTCACATACTGTAGTTTCTATCTAATACTATGGACAGAATCATAAAACAGCAGAGAAGCAATGCACAGAATAGTGATCAGCTACTGTGAAAAGAGTTACTGAGCAAACAACAGCAAAGTGAACTTAGTGTGGCCTTGGTTGTCTTCGCGAACAACCAGCAAGATCAAAGTCAGGGAAGGTGGATATTATTCTGTGAGCATCTTGTAATTAAGACAGAAAATGCTATGGTGCATATAAATGATATGGCTTGTGGTCTGGTGGGACTCGGTTTGTTTCCAAACAAGTCAAAACGGATAAGTCAAACTCCATTTTCAATTAAACTAATGAATCCCTTTTTGTGTTATATTTTCTCATGGTTCCTTCTTTTCAGAAAGATTAACAAACATAACACTTCAAATGTGGGGAGAGAGAGTAGCTCAATTCCTGGCATCTAAATAGAAATGTTATGTTTTTTAAATCCTTGATCATTTGAATTTGAATAAATATACTGTCTTTATCACAGGGGGTGACACATACCAGAGTTCACCTCTTAACAGTTGATATGGATATCTGTGTACGTTTAAATTAGCTAATGAACTAAATCAATCAATCAATCCATCAACAAACCAACCACCCCCCTACCCCCTCCAAAACGAAACCTATGAAAAGCACTCACCTCCTCCCAGGTAAAGAAGTTGAGCTCTTGTTCGTCACCATCCAAGTAGCGGATATCCCCATGCTGCGGTGGCTCCTCTACGACGAAGTCCACGTTGACCGCACTGTAGAATGGGTGAGAAATATTCAGGAGCTCAGTGGTAAGGGCCATCCCACCGCCCTCCCTGACACTGAAGTTGAGGGCCTGGATGGGGATGAGGCGAGGCACAATGTCCACCATCATCCGGAGGTCATCCACGGTGGTGAACCCGTTGCTGACGTCAGCCGCGAAGGCGTCACTGCCCTGGATGGAGGCAGAGACATAGAGGATGCGCCCCCTGTTGACATCCTCCTGGGTGAAGGAGTGTATGTAGTCGAGGCTGGGCGCAGCCGTACTGTCCGAGTGGTTGGTCAGCATGACCACGTGGCCCAGACGAGGAGGCTCCTTGATGGTGAACACCATCTCAGAGGGCAGGATGTCTGCTTGTTCTACCTGGGGGGAGAATGTTGGGAGACCAGGTTCAGATTCACTTTCAAGTATTGACTAACTAAATGGTTGTACTTACATGGTTGTAGAACACCTATGTAATAGCTATGCATTTACATGGTAATTACATGGACAGGTGCAGTGTGTGACTATGTTGTGAGTAGCCTACACATTGTTACATAGTACTTACAACTTACAATTTACCATGTAAATACATACTTTAGGGACCAGTTAGTTCAGTCAGTACATTCCATATACATTCAGTCAATTTGTTCCAGCACCACTGTAAAAACCTTCTGCTACTAAGATGAACACATCAATGTACCGTAGCATTTACTATGTCTTCCCTTATGTTGTATGACAGAAGTAGGCCTATATTCACAATAACAGCATACTAAAGGTTTTTACAACCTATAACATTTGGCAATGGAATAAACAGACAGTCTCCACTGACTTTGATTCATTGCATATGAATTACATTTGATGCACAATAGCTTTTCATCTAAAGCCCTCATAACTTGGTCAATTAAAGAAGATTCAGGGTCTGGCACTTTTGTGGCCTGATTGAAGCGCTTCTGAAAACAAGCACCTTTCAAAATAGGTAAAAGCTGCATCTCAAAGCTAGTTGATTATTGATTATAGTTGATTATTTGAATCAGCTGTGCAGTGCTAGGGTAGTGCTATGGGTCCCGAGGACTGAGTTTGGGAGATGCTTTGCCTCAGGGATAAATCATTTCTGGAATATTTGACTGTTCTACATCTATAATCACAACATTAGTTACAAATACACATTTTTCCTATGTGAATTAGGCATGGGGCAGTTGCTATAACTCATAGCTATACGGTCTTAAAAAAACACCCTATTTTTGGTCACTTGGGAAAGCTTGGTATTTATATCTAAAAAAACTATATTATTTTACGCTAATTTGGTGCCAGGCGCGCCGGTTTTAGTGTGTCAAGAACTGCAACCCTGCTGATTTTTTTTCACTTCAACAGTTTGCTGTGTATCAAGAGTGGTCCACCACCCAAAGGACATCCAGCCAACTTGACATAACCGTGGGAAGCATTGGTTCTTCAACTAAATGTGAGAATGCACTTCAAGTAAGCTCCACAAAACCCATGTTCAATAGGGCCACATTTAAAGGACAACCTGAGCTTTGTTAGAGATTTCTCAATAATTGTTTCAATGTCTGTACATCTTGGTCCTTCTTAAGTCAATACTGAGAAAATAACAGAACAAGGTCCTCTGAGAAATTAAACTTCAAATATCAAGCACAATTTTCAATAGGTTTCTTATTACTTCACAATTCGAGGTGAAAACAGGAATGCAATATGCATTGAAAAAAATGTAACTTCATCAATAGGCTCTCAAGATGAAGTGCACTCGTGTTCATCTTCGAAACAACACGATTCCAGATATATCCTTAGGGTGTACTTAGTGAGTGTTTTCCACACTAAATAGACTATAATTAAGTACATAAACAAGATTAAAAGCGCATTCGGAAAGTAATCAGACCCCTTGACTTTTTCCACATTTTGTTACGTTACAGCCTATTTTGCTATTTGCCTCATGACTCCTGCATGCTTTGTTGACTACGAACTTTCTTTCCCCAACCGTGGAACAGACTTTGTTTGTTCCCACACTCGGGACTCTGAATCTCTATTGGTTACACAGACTTTTGACCTCCCATCCTATTCTAATCACCTCTCGCCGGCTTTGTATTCATATTGCCTCATGAAATTGCTGTACAATATGATCTTGTTGCCATCTGATGCACATTCAGATGTCATAAATCAGCACTGCAGAGCTCTCCCTGTCCTATGCGGTGCCTTGATTGTATTACTGTTGATGATATCTGGAAATGTGCATGTACACCCTGGCCCATCTACTGTTGCTAGCCCCAATTCTGACTTGTGCTCCGATATCTGCTTCACTGTTTTCTGCTCTCGTAAAAGCCTGGTTTTTCTGCACGTTAACACCACTAGAAGCTTATTACCTAAAATAGATCAATTGGAAGTGTGGGTTCACAGCTCCAATCCAGATGTGTTGGTCATTACTGAGACGTGGTTAAGGAAGAGTGTTTTGAATACTGATGTTAACCTTTCTGGTTATAACCTTTTTCGGCAAGACAGATCTTCCAAAGGTGAGGGAGTGGCAATCTTTACCAAGGATCACCTTCAGTGCTCGGTTGTCTCCACCAAGTCCATCCCTAAACAATTTGATTTGCTGGTGTTAGATTCTGGGATAAACTTGGAACATTGTATACTCAGAAGTGTAGTATCTAAGAGTGATAGAGACTGGTTTTTACATCAGAAGTTAATGGTTATCTGTAGGAGCCAGATGGCTTTGGAATGTGTTGGGTGGACGGGAGGAAGTCACTGGATTGCTATAGGGGATACTGGTGGAGATCTTTGGATTAGGCATCAAGGGGGTTGAGGTCAGGTCAGTTCCCCTTAGGGTAATACACCATTGTTTCTCCCTTATCACTTTGTCTTCCTGTCAAACCATAAAAGATGTAAGGATTGGAGTGAAGGAGGAGTGCCTAAATTGGAGTGTATATATACTTGTGGTGGTTGAAAAATGTTTTGTCTGAATGCAGCTGTATTGACCGTCTGGGAAGAATTAAACTTGGTTAAGCTTTCATCATGTCCGTTGAGTGTTTTACTTAGAGAATTAGAACCCAACACTGGTTTTAAGTATTAAACTTTCAAATAGCTCTTTGTTGACTGTTGCTGGGTGCTATCGTTCTCCATGAGCACCGGCCTGTACCCTACCTGCCCTAAGCTCTATCCTGAACCTTTACACTAAATCTGAATTAGTCCTGCTAGCTGAACTAAACTGGGACATGCTTAAACCACCTGACCAAGTCCTAAAGCAATGGGACTGCCTAAATCTTTCTCAGGTTATTACCAATCCCACAACGTATGACTCCAAATACCCAGAAAAGGCTACTGTTCTTGATGTTATCCACACAAATAATCCTGATAGGTATCAGTCAGGTGTTTTCTGTAATGACCTTAGTGATCACTGTTTTACAGCCTGTGTTCATAGTGGCTGTTCAGTGAAAGGACCTGTCCTGATTTATCATAGACGCCTGCTAAAATACTTCAATGAGCAAGCCTTCCTTCATGAACTGGCCTCTGTAAAATGGTATAGAATCAACCTGATCCCTTCTGTCGAAGACACTTGGACCTTCTTTTTTGATATTTTCAGTGGTATTGTTAACAAACACGCCCCCATTAAGACAATTATAATTAAAAACAGGTTCAGCACCTGGGTCGACCGTGATATTGTAGTTACTCCACCTCAAGAATTGCATTTTGCGAAAGGCTCGGCACAGGCATACTCAGGCTGACTGGCTCTCGTTCAGGCAAATGAGAAATAAGTGCACTCAAGCTATCCGGAAGGACAAAGTTAGTTACTTTAAAGACTTGGAGATTAAACACTCCTCACAACCTCCCATGTCCCTTAAAGTTGATGATGTGGTTGTTACTGACAAGAAGCCCATGGCTGAGCTCTTTAATCACCACTTCATTAACTTCTTATGGAGGTGGTCCCTGCACAGGGACGGCTCAGCGGAAATTTCAGAGCGCCACCTATAGTACTTAAGTATAGTACTCGATAAATCTCAAACTTTCATAAAAATACACATGCAAGGTACTGAATTAAAGCTACACTCGTTGTGAATCTAGCCACCAAGTCAGATTTGTAAAATGCTTTTCGGCGAAAGCATGAGAAGCTATTATCTGATAGCATGCACCCCCCCAAAATACCAGCACGACACGTAAACAACAGATTTTGCGGTAGCCGGCGCTACCCAAAACGCAGAAATAAAATATAAAACATTCATTACCTTGGACGAGCTTCTTTGTTGGCACTCCTATATGTCCCATAAACATCACAATTGGGTCTTTTTCCCGATTAAATCCGTCATTGTATACCCATAATGTAATTTGCTGAAGGCCAGTCTGATGCTGCAAAAAGTCCATTTACAAGACGCAACATCACTTTTTAAAATTACAAAAGTCGCCTATAAACTTTTACAAATCACTTCAAACGACTTTTCTAAACCAACTTTAGGTATTAATAAACATATCAAATTGATCACGGGGCAATCTGTATTCGATAGCAGCAAGTCTGGAAATCATCGTCCATTTTTTCAGTTTCACAACATACTGTGGTGCGCCTCAAGAAAGGAGGGGCTTATTCGTGTTGTAACCAAGGATAAATAAATCAGCAATGGCGACATCATGTGGAAGCTGTAAGCGTTTACAGGGGGTCCTCATTTATTTTAGGTCGCCTTTAACAATACATTGAATGGCGGACGAATATTTTTGTTTTGTTTTTGGTAAACAGTTTTACCAGGGATTTTTACTCCTAAACACGTTCTGTTATAGCCACAGACCCGTGTTTTCTATCCACACATACTTATCACATGCATATACTATATTCCTGGCATGAGTAGCAGGACTTTGAAATGTTGCGCGATTTTTAACAAAAAGCTGCGAAAATTCGCATCATCCATAACAGGTCAGGATTCCTATTTGACTCAGCCATGCCTCCTTGCCCATCCAACATTTCCTCATCTCCCACCCCTTCAAATCCGACTATCCCTGATGCCTCTCCCTCTTTTTCCCCTGCCCGCTACAAAGTTTCTCCCTGCAGGCAGTCACTGAGTCCGAGGTGCTAAAGGAGCTCCTGAAACTTGACCCCAAAAACCATCTGGGTCAGATGGTTTAGACCATTTCTTCTTTAAGGTTGATGCACCTATCATTGCCAAGCCTATCTTCAACCTTTTTAATCTGTCTCTCCTTTCTGGGGAAGTTCCCATATCTTGGAAGGCAGCCATGGTTCGTTCTTTATTTAAAGGGAGAGATCAAGCTGATCCTAACTGTTACAGGCCTATTTCTATTTTGCCCTGGTTATCAAAAGTGTTGGAAAAACGCGTCAATAATTAACTGACTGGCTTTCTTGATATCTATAGTATTCTCTTTGGTATGCAATGGTTTCCGCTCAGGTTATGGATGTGTCACTGCAACCTTAAAGGTCCTCAATAATGTCACCATCGCCCTTGACTCTAAGCAATGCTGTGCTGCTATTTTTATTGACTTGGCCAAAGATTTTGATAGGGTAGACCATTCCATTCTTGTGGGCCAGCTAAGGAGTATTGGTGTCTTTGAGGGGTCTTTGGCCTGGTTTGCTAACTACCTCTCTCAAAGAGTGCAGTGTAAAAAGTCAGAAAAGCTGATGTCTCAGCCACTGCCTGTCACCAAGGGAGTACCCCAAGGCTCAAACCTAGGCCACACACTCTTCTCAATTTACATCAACAACATTGCTCAGGCAGTAGGAAGCTCTTTCATCCATTTATATGCAGATGCTACAGTCTTCCACTCAGCTGGCCCGTCCCCGAATTTTGTGTTAAATGCTCCACAACAAAGCTTTCTTAGTGTCCAACACGCTTTCTCTACCCGTAACCTTGTTCTGAACACCTCCAAAACAAAGGTCATGTGGTTTGGTAAGAAGAATGCCCCTCTCCCCACAGGTGTGATTACTACCTCTGAGGGTTTAGAGCTTGAGGTAGTCACCTCATACAAGTACTTAGGAGTATGGCTAACTCCCCAAATACAGGTGTGACAAGCTTGTTGCGTGATACCCAAGAAGATTCGATGTTGTAATCGCTGCCAAAAGTGCTTCAACAAAGTACTGAGTAAAGTGTCTGAATACTTATGTAAATGTGATATTACAGTTTTGAATGCTTAATAAATTAGGAAAAAATTCTTAAAATCAATTTTAGAATAAGGCTGTAACGTAACAAAATGTGGAAAAAGTCAAGGGGTCTGAATATTTCCGAAGCGAAGGCACAGTATTCCTAATTTACATCAGGGACTGGGGTTACACATCACATTTACACCACGTTTGTGTGATTACTGTATGTCATGTGAAACTGAGTCTGCTCCACAGAGACTAAAAGTGAATTTATAAACACTATGAATGAATTGAAGAATTATCCAATGAACAGGATGAATGAATGAACAACAACTGTACAAGTGTACTCGGGCTGCACAATTAATCTAATTCAGATCGAAATTGCGATATTGACATGTGCAATATTCGTATCGCAAGAGGCTACAATTTTGTCCTTTTTTTGACACTGTTGATACAACAAAAACTAGATTATGGTACCTCTTCCAATGAGATGCACTAGACTGTTTGTTCACTCTACATGCGCAGAGCATATTGACCAATCACAAGCGGCCTCTCTTACTCTGTGCATGGTATGCACCTGCTGGTCAATCACATGCATTGCGCAGTTAGGTGCTGGTGAGGGGAGAAAGGTCTTTACCAAAGACAGTACAGTAAGGAACTCTGTGGCTTTACATCAGTGAGTGTTCGAAACATGAGTGCTGCTAGTGCTAATGAGAATGTTGATTTGGTGCCAAAGAAGGCACATCTTCAGTAGTATGGCAGTATTTTGGCTACAGGCAAACCGATGTCAACCCAATGCAAGTGTTGTGCAAAAAATGCCTCAGAGTTATGGGAACAACACTAGGCATCACAACAAATGTATTAAATCATTTGAAGAATAACCATCCCCTACTTTACTACAATTGTATTGTACAAAAAAAGTGCCCAAAAGCAGCAAAGCAACTAAGCCACAACCATCCACCTACTTTCAACAGGCATTGATGGGTTTTCAAGTGTAACGCCCCAAAAAACACCCTGCGCAGACATAGATATCACAGAGGCTAACACATAGCCAAAGGCATGGTTCCTACTTACACAGTCAGCAAAGACCGCTTCAAGAAGATGATAAACAAGCTGGAAAGGAGATACAAGATTCCATCTCGCACATATTTCTCCCTAGTTGTCATCCCAACACTGTATAACAAAATTAAGAGACAAGTTGAATAACTAGACCAGACTCCAATGTTTTGGACACAGGCTGCACCTTGCAATTGGTAGGCTACACGTTACATGTTTTTAAGGCTTACAATTTCAATTATAATAATTATTGAGGCTACTTATACATAATTGCACAATCATAAGTTTCCTATTCCATCTGCAGGTTATGGCTGCCTGAATAAATAATTAACTTAGGTTATTTAGGAACTTATAATGGTAAAATAGGAACTCAATGTTTTTCACTAATTTATTAATAAATGCACACTATATTTTGATGATCATGGTAAAAATGTTTGTTAATATGTTGGTGTAAGTATACTATCTAGTATCATATGTAGCCTATAACAAAGTTAGAAAATATTTGTTTCATTTGATTTTGTATTCAGTTAGCATAGTATGTAGTCATTCATATGATCTCATTTTAGAAGTAATGTTCTCTACCCTGACTCTTGTGTTAACTAACTAAGTCTGTCGCTATTCATAATTGCAATATCCCCCCCCCCCCCAAAAAAAAAAAATCGCAATTAGATATTTTATCCAGATCGTGCAGCCATAAAGTGTACATACTGTTGAGGGTGCATGCTTGGGTACTTCCAACTCTAATGACTGCTTCATAAGCACAATTACAGTCTACTAAGTCACTCAGTTGGCGGTAGCGTAATAGATTCAAGAACAAACAGTTGGCAAAGGTGGAAGTCAATGATTGGTAAACGTAGAGGGGAATATAATGTAAACATACCTTAAGATGATCTTGGTTGATCACAGTGTGCTCTCCCTCATAGGAGATGATGACCTCATTGGTGATGACCACAGGCTCAGACAGATAGCCTTGCTTGAAGATCTTTATTCTGAATGTACCCTCCTCAGAAACTCCTTTCGCTTCCACAGTGAAGCCAAACGAGTCCTTGGAGCTCAGACTCTGGTCGTTATGCTCGTAGGACACCACACCCTTTTTCAGATCCTCCTGTGTGAACCAAGAGGCCTCAATCCCACTCACGATGATCTTCCCATCACTAGGGGGTGATGTCACTTGGTACCTAATTTCACTGGCGTCTCTAATGTCCATGTTGGACTCTGCACTCAACAGACTGGTGTTGAGTGTCTTTGTGCTTCCATGGTCCATAACAACCATAGTGTTGTTCACCACACGGAGGTAGGCCTCACCAGCCTGGATCTGCAGCAGGGCTGTGGTCTTATGCAGGCCATCAGAAACCTGGAGCTGGAAGCGCTCACGGTCTGCTCCATGGTGCACAAATAGAACATTCTGGTCTTTGACGTCTGCTTGAGTGAAACGAAAGAGGGGCTGCGAGGGGTCTGATGGGGAGACAATATTTCCTGAGAGAATGCCTGTGCGAACAAAGACCAACTGGGTATCATTGAACCCTGAGTCATTGTCCCTGAAGAGGATATCTTCTGTGGTCAGCAAACGTTGTCCGTTTCGCACCACATTGAAGGTTTTATCAACCACTCTAAGAGGCACGTGGTCGTTCTTGGACTGAATAGATATTCTAAACATGCTGCTCATAGACTCTTGACCATCGATTCTGATGTTTTCACTTCCTGCTGCTTGCTCGAATACCAGGAAAGAGAACTCATCATCGCTAGACTCTGAGCCATCATGTTGGTAAATCAGCCTATCTAGATTCAGATCCTCATTGCTGAACATTCTAATAGCCCCGTCGAACCTGGGCTGTCCAGATGGGGACTCCCTGATGAGACGGCCATACTTGGGGTCTTGCGTCACCCTGTAAACAAAGTTTGTCGAGATGGATGTCTGAACCCATAGATAGTCTTTGTTCAGAATATTCTCCCCGCCCTCCAAGACAATGAGTCTCTCATTAGTCAAAACAGGGGCATCTGAATCAGCCTGGATCTTGATTGGGTAGGTATACATAGGGGAGTACTGATTCTCTGCAAAGACTCTGAACTGGAACTGGTCCTCATTAGCCACCGCCCTTTGCACCTGGACTCTATAGCTGACCTGGGCATTCCAGAGGTCCTGTTGTGTGAAACTGTCTCCCTCAACTAGCTTCCTGCCAATCATTTGAAGAGTACCCAGTGTGGGGGCCTTCAGAAGGATGTATCTTATAGTTTCTGGGGCTACACTTTTTCCCTTCACTTCTGCTTCAAGATCAGTGTGTTTTATTGCCTTTTGCTCTACCTTGCCTTCAATCTCAAGGGGAACTACTTGGGCCATTTTAACCTGGGAGGGTGTGATCTTGATCAAAAAAGTATTGTTCCATAGGGAAAACTGTCCAAGATGGACATCAAATTGAAGATGATCTGACACAACGTCCTCCAGGTCACTTGAAACTGTGCTAACATATCTCAAGCGATCTTGCTCCAAATCTGACTGGTGAAAAGATGTCACCTGTTTGGGCAAACCATTGCGAGTGAGAACATGCAATTCACCATATCTCAGAGCCTGAGTGACATTAAACACAATATCTCCATTACGAGGGGTGGCAATGACGGCCAGGTTCTGGATCCCAATGGAAGAATTGCTTCCCTGAGACAACAGAAGGCCAGTATTGGTCACAAGGCTCATTTGGGGCTGTGTAATGGACAGTTTAAAAGTGGTCGAATGACTTATGGATTGTCCGTCAGATACCTGTAGAGTTATCCCACCGCTCCCAGTTCTGTGGACAAAATATATATTGCCGTCTTTCAACTGCCTGCATGTGAACTCTTTGATACTTTTTCCTGGTTGCTGGGCATTTTCTAAGTAGCCAACCCCTCTGGGAGGTTCTGAGGTCACGGTGACAATCAATTCCTCACAGCGAGTGTCCGAATCCACAATCTTGATAAGGTTGGGATTTAAGCGAGTGCGACCGTTTTCTGTGATGAAAATGTTTCCTCCGCTTAGTTGTGGTGTGTCATTGACAGGTATGATCTCCACTGGGAGAATGTACTGGTGGGGATTTTTAAGACATCCTGGAAGGTAACTGTTACTATGGGCAAACACCTCCAATTGGATCTGATCGCCATACTTTTCATTGCCGTCGTGGAGATACTTGATTTTCTTGTTGACCACGTCCAGGAGTGTAAACTTTTTGGTACGTCTGGTATTGATGTTCATATCTACGAGTCCGTACCAAGGGTCATTTTGTAGAGTGAAAATGATCTGGGATTGGCGGATTCCCACAGTGTTTAGGTTAAATGTAGGGCTAAGGTTGTTAATATCGAGAAAAGCTTCCCCACCCTCGGGCACAAGCAAAGGGTTGACTTCAATAAGTTTTGTAATGTTCCGGAAGGCCTCTGGTGTGTCGTCAGTTGGGTAGCAATGTGTTTCATTAGGGTCAGCGTCGACATATCGGATCCGAACAGGAGCCGTAGTTGTGGTTGCCTCAAAATCATAGTAACTTGAGTAGTCATAGTCCTCTCCCTCGCATTTCACATGGACGTCTTTGGTGACCAACGCATCCTGCAGGCTTCTCTCCTTCTGGTTCACTTTGATTTCTCCCATGCATCCGATAAAAGACTCAGATGTTATTACCTCCTCCATACGAGACAAGCTACTATCACGAAACACATCCTTCATCTTGCCCTGGATCCCCCCCATATACAGATTGCCAACTAGATCCAATCGCTCTGAGCCCCTTAGAGAGAGAGAGGCAGGCTGGCTGTCCACGTTAACCTCAAACACACTCGCATCTACAGTGACTCTGATCCTATGCCACTGATCATCATCTAGCTGTACTCTGGGGTTGTCCAGTACCACAATCCCACTCCCAAAGTCCACCACACCTTTTAGGTAACCGCCCACAACGCCAACAGCTATAAAGTCTGACTCTCGTCCAGGGTGGAAGGTGAGTAGGGCATCCTCGATGGTGGTCTTCATGAGAAACTCCAAGGTCCTTTCACTACCACTAGCCCCGCTCCAAGTAGGGAAGGACACAAATGAGTCTGGGCTGATAAAGCTGGTCGCCTCTCCATCACCAACCTCAAACTCACTGCTACAGGACTCCTTTGTATCATGGCAGTCAATGGGCTCGGAGTCGAGAATATCAAACTGATGGGACTCCAACTTGACATTGGTCATGCAGCCACGGAATGGAGGTATGGCATTGCTGAGATATGGGGCGTCTAAGTCTCCGGTTCCCCCCATGTAAACCCCCATGTCAATGTTGAGGTCCTCCTGGGTTTCAGGCACAGAGATGAAAGTGGAAAAGAGATCATCGATCAGCATGGTCAGTTTGGCCTCCTGCATCGTGATAGACACCTTGTGCTCCAGGAGGTTGTTCAGTTGCAGCCCCAGAGATGATGATAGCACCATCTCACCGGCCCCAAGGTTCATTCGCACCTATGTGAAAAAAGGGAGAAGAGAAGTGTCATTGCTATTTTATGAAGCTCAATAATTGCATGTTTTTTGGACTGTCATTATATTGAAAGGATTCCTTCCTCATAGCCTTTCTTTCCATGAACGATTATCTAAAAGGATTTGAAAGATGATATCAAAGAGGAATCAATCTAGCATAAACTTGTGATTGTCTTTTTGGGGGCATCTCTCTTTCACCTATCTTGTCCTTACAAACTGCTTCTTATGGATCAGAGGAGAACGGGGTAAGCATTTTAAGAATTGTGTGAGCCGCATCATAGCTTTCTTGTGATTCTATCATATTCAAACGTTATTAATAGCAAACGCACAAGAACTCTAAAAACAATAAGCCTTGTTTATTGTACACAATTTAGGGATTGTTTATGTGATGCGAATTCAACTCCTCACAGACTCTGCCAAGACATTCATTATGGAATTAAAATGTCAGGAATCCCATTTTAAAGTGTCAACCAGTAAAGCAATGTAGAATGATTTCAGAGTACCATCTAATTGAAACTGTCACATACATGCTTCTTTAATGAGCACACACCACCAGCCTGCTTTCACTTCTGTTATAATCTTTAAGTGTATTAGGTTGAAGTACATGTTTGGTTTGGAAAGAGGGAAGTGACATCACAGATGCTGTTGTCAGTCTTTCAATTACAATATTGGACATTTATAGGAAGTTAAGACAGGTGTCCTTTTTCTAATACTTTTAGTGCCTCATCTCCACAGGATAGAACCAGAAGTGGAATTGGGGGGCGGGGGAATGCGTAGGAACCGAGTCCCCAAAGTGAAATCATTTTTGTAAATCTGTGTTTAATTTGAATTTCTAGGATTTGACATGGTCAGTCCCCAGAGTGACTTTTTCCAATTCCAATCCTGGATAGAACTATAAACTGAAATATTGTGAACCAGCTGACAAAACATGTTTGCCATCTAGGATTCACAATCAGTCATCCATCTAAATAACCATGCCTTGTACATTTCTGGGTGGTTTAATAACACCATGAACCTGTGTAAAATACACTTTGCAACAGCTTGCTAGGTTGCCTTGGGTTAAGGCGGTCTGATAGTACATTGTAAATAGAATCCTTTCCGACAAGACAGGTGTTGATATTAACCTGTAATTTCCCATTTTGGAGTTCCAGAAATAGGTAGTCCTGCATCCCTGCAGCCAGGAGGAGGAGTCCACTTCGTCGGCTGGTCTTGAACTGCAGTGACAGGTGAAAGGAGGAGACATCTTGGATCGAAGTTATCTTGCAGAAACTGTCCCCAAAGTAGGATGCTGGAGAGACAAAAATGAGGAGCGTGAAAGAAAAGAAAAATTCTGACATACAGTTTTCTATGAACAATCAATAAATATGGTTAGATGTATTTTTGTTAAGTATACAGTCACTCATTAATTCATATAGTGGCCAATTTTATCGACAAAGGTGTGGTGGGGATTCTTGATACCAAATGGCATAAGGATATCAACAGAAAATTAGCTTGATACCCTTTCATAGAGCTGGGCGATATGGACAATAAGTCATATGGTGGTAAATGTAACTAGTTTGCTGGATAACAACAAATATATTTTTTACTTTTTTTTAATGGACAGTTACTTTACATTAGCGACAGGGCTCTAAACATTTTGTTCCAGTGCAAAGTAAGACAACTGAGATGGTAGCCTCCTACTGGGCAAAAACTGATTGAATCAATGTTGCTTCCACATCAAATCAACAAAAACATTCTATGTGATTATATTGAATCGACGTGGAAAACTGATTTGATTTGAAATAAGTAATCAACGTAAGGGAATTTCACCCAACTTTGAACCTAAATCCAATGACTTGGTGACATTTTTGGGTGATTTCACATTGAATTCAGGTTAGTTGAGACGTCCGTTATATGCCATGCTGTCATTGTTCTCTCTCTTCTTCTTGTCCCGACAGTAAGTTGAGTAGCTGTGATTGTCTGATTTTATGGCGTAGGCTACAGCCAGACAGTAACCTGTGAGTTTGAAGTCAGTAAACCGTCAATTCAAGAACTGTAGTGGACATTCTCTCATTTATAATCTATCGTGGTCATTACAATATGATATTGTTGCTATATAGCCATGTAGACTAACTGATTAATCGATCAGTAAATGTATTCTAATGTCCTAGAAAAACTTTCCAAGGCTACTTGATGTAGGCCCATTCACTGCAAATGGCGCACTCTGCTTGCTCCAG
This sequence comes from Oncorhynchus mykiss, assembly GCF_013265735.2. Lineage (NCBI taxonomy): Eukaryota > Metazoa > Chordata > Actinopteri > Salmoniformes > Salmonidae > Oncorhynchus > Oncorhynchus mykiss. The sequence goes on along the minus strand of NC_048566.1, from coordinate 52,973,778 downwards.
GGGCGAATCAAAACCATACTACAACTTACTCCGGTTGTAAAATGTTGTCATGAACTCAATATTGGTAGCTAAGCAATACAGTATATACTCATAGAAAGCTGTGATTCTCCTCTCTGTAACTGGAATAACAGTAGTTGCTTTGAAAACTGTATTTGTCCCGCAATTGCATTTTGAGCAATGGTCATATGCTTGAGCTTCTCAGAATGCATCTCTCCCTCCTCTGTGCGCATAGTAGGGGTAGGGGGAGTGAGAGTGGTCTGCTCACACAGTAGCCGACAGCAAAAAAGGGACAGGCAGATACCATCATTGCAGGCATCAACGTAATGTATAGGCTATTACTGTTGAGCAGATGTTTTTTAGAACAATCTACATACAACATGTGAAGCAAAATCACCAACGTAGGCCTATGCAAAATGCTTTGGTAAGAGGAATGCAATGTCGGTGTTGGTAATTTTCAGTTTATCGTCCCAGCTCTAACCTTTGATAATTTTTTACTTTCTTTCATTGTATCATGGTTCAGCTGACACACTGTATCATGGTCCATTGCATCTCTGCTGTACTGACCAACATGAAAAAGCTATTTTTGGAGGAACTAAAACATTATCAGGCCTAGTACAGCTGTTGCTCTCTGAAGAGGTGTCCTCATCACTTCAAAAGGATTCTCTCACTGAGACATCAGTCATTATCATTAGAGAGGGTTTCTGTGAGCCAACTTTGGGCTGTAGGGTTTCCCAGGCTTTTTGGCTGTCTCCTTTACAGCTATATGCAAATTCAGCCATCTGCCTTGGACCACGTTCTCCGGAGCCCCTCTCCAACAGTAAACCACTCAGGAAGCCAATTATTTCCCAATAGCTTGTGCTCCTAAATAGCAATAGCTTGACCTCCAAGGCCCTGTTTCCAAGGCAGGGTTTTCCAAAGCTAGAGCCAAGAGACATAGAAGGGGGCTTTCCACAAGCCGCACACTCGCCTTCTGGGGATTATAGGTCAAGCCAGAGCGCCTTTCTGGAATTCATCGAAGTGGAACTCTGACACTGTTCTGAACGACAGACAATGCAGATGATTTGGGGACCAGGAGGAAAAGACAGACATCGCTACATCTCACCCAGAACATTCCAAAGAGGTCACAGTGTCCCTCAAAAACTAACAGAGCACCCAGCAAGCCAGCAGCAGAGCACTCTTGCCAAGAGTGGATGGCGCAATGCCACCACAAGAGACAGATCTAATTGCAAGACTTTGTGCTGTATAAAGTGCAATGTGGGCAGTTATTCTGACTCATTATTGTAACTATAAAAGGTAAAAATATGTCTTCAAGATATGTCTTCACTTATTCAATGTGTGTGTGTGTGTTTAGATGGTTGAGTGGTAGTCAGTATCTGTGTTTTATCAACATTAACGGCCTTAGGCCTACTGCCAAACGCAACCAGGGTATGTTTGTCCCACGCTTTCTCATCCTGGAAAATGATCCCTTTCCAACCAGATCTGAAACAAACACTGGAAAACAAAATACTGCATTAGAGAGCCCCCAAACACATGTATACAGAACTAAAATAAGACAGTCGGCACAACTTTTAGCGTCTCGCCCAGGGCCTTTGTGATCACACTGTGCACATTTGAAGGTGCAAAGCTTGCTTTTTCATGAACAAAGACAGTTGTAATTAACTGTCCCCGTACAGAGCCAAATGCACACAGTGACCTTTAGTGGCACACAGCACACTTCTGCTCTCTTGCCAAGGATACACAATGTAGGCAACTCCCAATGTTGAACGATACAATTATTGTAACTGTTATCACATGTATAAACATACACAGCAGATGATTACTATATTATACGTACTAAATTTACAGACCATGGCAAAGTGAAAATAAACAAGTGGCAAAAAACGATAAAAATGTTCACAAATGAGAGTTTACTTCCCTCTAAAATGAGCATAATAACATTATAATTAAGGCAGAAATCTGTTATTGGTTGCAGCGGTGGGATTTGAACCCGTGCCTCCGAAGAGACTGGAGCCTAAATGCAGACAAATATTATGGCTATATGCAAATACTGAAGATTGTCAGGAAGCCATGTCTATACGTTTCTGATTGTGTCCAAGCTGCATATGCTACACTTCAGAGAACTCTGGGGACATGGTCCAAATAAGGTCTTCCAAATATGAGACTTCTGCTAATAGAACAGGAGCCTGCGGCTTGGAACGAAAAATAAAAATAAACTGTTCTCTAAAAGTCAATTAAATTAACAAAGCAAATCACAATGAGCTTCATGGTCCTTAAGCCGGAGCTTTAGCTGGATTGTTCACAGAGAAAAGGGGATAAAATACTGAAGTAGAGGGTGATGCCAAACAATTCTGCTTAGGGATTTTCTGGTCTGTGCTGAGCTCACTGCTCCAGCCTGTGGGGAAGAAGCACCATTTTGTAATGAGATACAATGGTCCTAGTCTCAGCAGAGCACCTGGAATTCACTACCTCCCCTAGAGTGCTGTGAATAGAATACATGTGTAAAGAAATTGGCAATTTTTAAAGGGTTTGCATGGGGTTTTAATGTACCATGCTTTGTTTCGAGGCATTTCTCAACCTTTATTGGCTGACAGCCTTCACTACCATCAGCCCACTCAAAGAGTGAGCAGAGGTGTTCCACCTCTGTATGATTCACAAATCTAGACCACAACCTAGAGAGTCACTCTGTGAACAAAGAAGACAATATCCCAAAAATAAGACTGATGCTCATTTCACAAAAATGTGAGAACTTCCTTTGTCAAATTGCGGGTGAAGTTCAGGACCAGTTAGATAGCATTCGTAAAATATGTGGTGCTAACTCTGAAAAGAAATGGCCTTCAGGGAGCGTACAGCCTAGGTGAAAACTAGCCTTGTTGATCCATGGTAAAGCATCATTAAGTTTGAGTTATGGTTAACATTCTACCAGAGTAGACAGAAGACCTGGGTTGTAAAACAGCTGAGAGGTTTGGTCTCACATGTCTGTCTGAGTATGTGAGAGTCATCACAGCTCCTCTGGGAATGCTCTAGAACTGATCTGAAGACAGCTCTTATCCCCCTTAGCTGCCACACCCAAGCTAACACTGCTGTATTGTGCATGGGCAGTGTCCTGGGCAGCAGCCAATGCAGATGGCTATAATTTGATGACTGACTGAGGTTGTATTTATAGTGCTCGGGGGAAACTGAAAGTGTCTTCTATTTCTCAGACCAGTCAATTCATTTCCCTCTTGTCTTTCATCCTCTTCTTTCAACCCCTGCTCTCTTCCCAGCTAACAACAAATGTTCCCACAACTTTAGAGAACATTCCCTTAAGAGTCTCAATACGTCGTTACCTAACGTTTTCATAGGAATGCTCCAGTGCAAGGACTGTTTCCAGGAGACCATTCCCTTAATGTAAAACAGAACTTGGTTACCATGTTCTCAGAATATGCAATATTAATGTTTCAAACATGTTTCTTTGGAACATTTCAAGACTGTTCCAGTGTCCAGTTTTCTGAGGGTTAGAAGAATATTCTATCAACGTCACACCAAACATACTCAGAACATGGTTGCCATAATATACGATATTCATGTTCTGGACACATTTCATGGGGGGTTAGCAGAATATTCCATCAACGTCACGCCAAACATACACAGAACACGGTTGCCATGTTCTCAGAATATTACATGTAATGTTCGAGACACATTTCATGGAGACGTTTCAGGAACATTCCTGTGTACAATGACATTTAAAACATAGTTCTGTCATGGTCCCCTGGAGGTTTTTGTGTGGTTCCCAACTGGAAACATCCTAAAGATGTTTTTAGGGTGTTTCCAGATGGTCCTAATGAAACGTTCTTCTACAAAATGTTTCTTTATACACCCCCCCCTGTTACTGTTGTACAGCGTATGATTGGTGAACCACTGATTCATTCACAGCTCTTTGTATGTTGGCAAGGGACACCCTCACACAGAAACAGTGCTTTTCACATAAACATTTTCAACTTACATATTTGATTTCATTGTGCATGTTCATTTATACAGTGGTTATTATACAACATGTCCTCACCTGAGATTTGAATGCATAATCTCTTGGTTCACAGCATTCCGAGCTTCCTGCTACGCCACCATCTCACTATTCTCTCATCATTGATTTGATTGACTTATTTCAGCAAATTTGGGGTTTTCTGTAAAGTCTAGTGATGCTGGGGCACATTACTCTGTTTTAATGTTACTCTGTAAACACTCTGAGAAATAACAGGGCTGAGATTTAATTTGAAGTGAAATCAATCATCGACACAGACGTGATGGCGTAGCAGGAAGATTGGAAATGCAGTGAACCAAGAGGTTGTGAGTTCAAATCCCCAGTGAGCCATGTTAAATAAATATTACTGTATAAATAAACATGCACAATGTAATTCTGTGTCAAATATGTAGGTTGAAAGCACTATGTGTGGATGTCCCTAATTTTGCCAAGAGGCAAAGATTTGTAAATTAGTGGATTAGTGGTTCAATGATGGACTTAGCAATAGTAACAAGGGGTGATGTGTAATGAAAGAAATTCAGATTTTTTGGGACCATATTGCAACGTCCTTTAGGGACGTCCCCGAAACAAGCCGGGAACTAGACAAATTCCTCCAGGGGACAGAATGTCCTATGTCCTTGGACAGAGGAATGTTCTTGCAACGTTCCAAAGAAACATGTCTCGAACAATAACCCTCAGATAACTGGACACATGAATGTTCAGAATGTTCTAGCAACATTCCCATGAAATGTGTCTAGAACATTAATATCTTATATTCTGAGAGCATGGCAAACACGTTCTGTGTATGTTTGGTGTAATGTCGATGAAATATTCTCCTAACCCTCAGAAAACTGGACACATTAATGTTCTTGCCACGTCCCATGAAAAATGCATAGAACATTAATATGGGATATTATGAGAACATGGTAACTACCTTCTGGGAAAGTTCTGTTTGACATTAATGTTCTCCTGACGCTAATGCCAAAACATGCAAAAGAGGTTATAGGAGGTTTTTGCAAACATACATAGATTGTTCCCCCCTAACTAACAGGTATCTAGACAATCAAACATCAGGGTAACATTACAGGTAACATTACAAAACCTTTTTCTCTCCCTACAATTGTTAGCTGAGTTTTTGCTTTCGAGCTCCCAACACATGCCCAGAAAACACATGAGGAAGAGGGCACAGGGGAAGGAAGCTATGCATTGTTTGGTCTGCTTCTTTTTAGCCTTGTGACTTGGCAGGGTGATGAGTCAGATTCCTCTGGCTATAGATGCAGTAAAGAGGTCAATGAAATGCAGACCATGGCGGATAGAAGAAGGACGCCGGATTGGCACACATTCAACAAATCTGATCTAACAAAGTGGATATTCGTTAAATCCGTCATGATTTATGTATTGTAACAGGCCCACAATGTGGTTACTAACATCCAGTTTGGATATATTTGGATGTTTTCGCTGCATAACATTTAGAAGTTGTCCCTTTTCAGGTTTAGAAGAAATTACTGCTAAATGCTAACTCCTGTTCGTATAAGCTGGTAGCGTAGCTAGCATACAGAAATCAGTGGTGGTAGTCAAAATAGTTTTTAACTGTAATGTGGTTGATTGGTGACGATGACATGAATATGTGTTGGGGTTGACATCCAGAAAAGCATTATACTCAGATTTTTACCTCAAGATAGTGTGAAACACACATAAAAAATAACCTAAATGTAGGCACATTTTGCTGGGGGGGAAAGGAGATTTGGTATCTCTCCCCCAAACGTTTCCATGGCATTTCCATTGTTCTGATCAAGTTTGCATGTATTCTCTAGAGATGAAGACACCACCCAGATCAGATACAGGTGTGCAGGATTAGTGTACATAACCATACCCCTGTATATCCAACATGAGCTTTATTCCAAAATGATTTTTTATTAATACTGATGTGGTCCTATTGTCCAATTTGTAGATTCCTTGTGTCACAGTCCCTATCATAATTCAGGTCACATCAGCATGTTTATCTGTACGATCGCCATGGAAACCATTTTTTCCATGTGTGCCCTCCGCCATAGCAACAGCCACTGGCAGCCACTGATTCACCAAACAAACCATCTACTTGCGTAGCAGTGGTAAAACTCTGGTCAACTTGCCTATGAATAGCGGTCATGTTGGTAATTTGTTTTCCTTACTGGGTTGTGCCTGCCCACTATACCAGCCAGTGCAGGGTGATGCTCTGGATATAATTACATGAGGGATGGGCTGCTGCTGCTATTCAGCAATAGAGTAGATTTACTAATGGATATGATGACATTTACTGTATGAGACCAATTATAAGTAACATGACAATGATATGAATGAATCTATTCAGTTTAATGACAATAATGTACAGGGGTTAAATTGGGCCAGCTCTCGCTATGATCCAAATGAGACCTGGTAGGTAGGCCGCCAAACTTTGGTTATTTTAATTATTTAATGAAAAATTGTTGTCCACAGAACATTTTCCACAGCCAACAACACGAGTAAGCAACAGCAAAATCAGACAACCCCATAGTACAATAGTTGATCAATTCTTGTTCAGCCGGTTGCATTCTATGTGAGAAAATAATGTTCCGTTAGAGGTGCAATCAAATTCCGAGTGCCACACAGGGAGTGAAATATAAATGGCCAGTCATTGTACAACATTTCGTAGTACAGTCGTGGGAAAACACTCCTTTTAAAGCAGTTTTGATGGCCACTGTTAAAAGGAGGATCCCAGAGTTTTATTTTGTTACTAGGCTGCACTTATTTCTCAAATCTAAGATTTGAGCCCTTTTCACCAAGATGTTTTTTTAAACCACTTCATTGCAACACCTACAGTGTTATTCACATGCAAAACTCAGCACGCTAGCTGCTCTTTAAAGGAACCAAACCCACACAGTAAAATTGAAGTGCTTTGTAAGACCAACTAGTGCCAACTGAGTTGCCACCACCACCTTAAAGGAGACGATACCTTAACTTTGCTGGAGTATTAAAACACATGGTTGTGAGGGTATTGGGACCGATTTAAGGTGTATTGAAACGTTCATCCTGAGGTGTTCTGACATGGTGTGTTGTAACACCACATAATCAAGTGTTGTGCTGCACATTGCCAGAGACTGGGAGCCCTAACCCGGAAAAGTTTGAAAACACTTTTATGGTGTTTCGAGTCCTGTGTAGTGCAAAATTAGATCCCTTCTCTTTTGGGGTTGTTTCGTCTCTCTAAAGCTCCTAACCACTATGATGGTGTTTCCAATCCTGTCTAGTGCACAATTGGATTCCTTCATCTGGAGTTTCCAAATATTGTAAATGGGAGTCTCACCTCTTCTTGTATATTCTCTGCTCTTATATGGTGTGTTTATATACTCCTCATCGGTAATTACAAATGGTCAAATGTCCAGTATTATGCTCAAACGAAGGACACAAGAAAAAAATGATTTGTGAAAATACTAATTAATACATTTGTCCAGTATAATAATGAATGAGTACAAAATTATGTTTTCAAGACATAACTGAAGCAAATTATCTGCAAATTATCAAATGACAACAAAAATGTAAAGGTCTTAAACATTTTTATATTGATATAGACAGTTCAAAGATCTAAGATATTTATCATATTCTTCTAAAGCAACAGAAATGTGGTAAATTTCACATTCATGAAAAACAATACGGAAAATGACTGCTAATGTTAGCAGTAGCACTCATACAAAACTTGTAAAAAACTTTAGCCCAGGGCTCAATGCGATTCACTAGTCAGTCATCCATTACTCTAATGTCCTGTCCTGAGTCTATATATTCAGATGATGGTACAATACATGACATGGAAGGTTGTTCAGATGAATTGAATCACAGTACAGTAAAGTTAGGACTTTTAAGTTAGGACTATTAGCATAAGCAGCCGAAATGATACACAAAATAAATGTTCTTATTGAGTGAATTCCTTTTCTGTTTCCTTCTTCGACGTGTTAACATTGTGTATTCACGTTTCATTGACACATACTTTCTTGGATTGTTTTGGAGAGTTTCATCTGAGTGTTTGGTGTGCCCTCAACTGTCTGAGTTCGTGAAGGGCCGGATATCAGGGATGGCACCGCAAACTTACCTGTTTTATAGTTTACCGTAGAGTTTACTAGAGGGCACACTTGCCCACAAATGCCCTCCCTTCACCTCTATGCATCAGACTCGGGGAATTCTGAACAGTACAAAAGCACAATGTTTGTAGTTCCCATTTTGCCTTCAATCTTCTGTTATGAAGGTATGAAAAAATAAAGGTGGAATTTCACCCCCCAAAATTATCCCTAGGCTGTATTCAGACTTGATATAAGATGATTTAAAGTGGACTAAAAACATGTACGACTGTAGTCCATAATTGAGTCCATGTTGTCTACTTGTCTCAAGTCTGAATCGGGCCCCATGTCATCAGTGTAACAAGGTTGGTTCATCACAACAGTTTTATCCTGATGACTGGCTGAGTGGACTGAGGTGGTATTTTGACAAGCAGGAGACCTGAGTTCACATCCGCCTTCTCACATAAATACCAGTGATGAAGGTTCATGTTACCTCTGATATAACTTACATAGCCCTAAAAATCTGGAGTGTAACATTATTTACAATCTCACAAAGTCTACCGTATGAAAAGTATTCAAATTCCCAGTGTCTTTTTCAAAATGTTAATTAAATATTGACTCAAAATTCAATCAATATTTATAATAAATCAACATTTATGCTTTAAACCATTTGCTATTTTAAAATATGTACAGCTGAAATCAGAAGATTACATACACTTAGGTTGGAGTCATGAAAACTCATTTTTGAACCACTCCACAAATTTCTTGTTAACAAACTGTAGATTTGACAACTCGGTTAGGACATCTACTTTGTGCATGAAAGTCATTTTTTCAACAATTGTTTACAGACAGATTATTTCACTTCTAATTCCAGTGGGTCAGAAGTTTACATACACTAAGTTAACTGTGCCTTTAAACAGCTTGGAAAATTCCAGAAAATTATGTCATGTCTTTAGAAGCGTCTGATAGGCTAATTTACCTCCTTTGAGTCAATTGGAGGTGTACCTGTGGATGTATTTCAAGGCCTACCTTCAAACTCAGTGCCTCTTTGCTTGACATCATGGGAAAATCAAAAGAAATCAGCCAAGACCCCAGAAACAAAATTGTAGACCTGCACAAGTCTGGTGCATGCTTGGGAGCAATTTCAAAGGTACCATGTTCATCTGGAGAAACAATAGTATGCAAGTATAAACACCATGGGACCACGCAGTCTGTGTACCTGGGGATGTATTTCAAGGCCAACCTTCAAACTCAGTGCCGCTTTGCTTGACATCATGGGAAAATCAAAAGAAATCAGTCAAGACCTCAGAAAAGACATTGTAGACCTCCACAAGTCTGGTTCGTCCTTGGGAACAATTTCCAAACGCCTATAGGTACCATGTTCATCTGTACAAACAATATTACACCATGGGACCACGCAGCCATCATACCACTCAGGAAGGAGGCACGCTCTGTCTCCCAGAGATGAAGGTACTTTTGCGCAAAAAGTGCAAATCAATCCCAGAACAACAGCAAAGGACCTTGTGAAGATGCTGGAGGAAACAGGTACTAAAGTATCTATATCCACAGTAAAACAAGTCCTATATCGACATAACCTGAAAGGCCGCTCAGCAAGGAAGAAGCCACTGCTCCAAAACTGCCATAAAAAGCCATATTACGGTTTGCAACTGCACATGGGGACAAAGATCGTACTTTTTGGAGAAATGTCCTCTGGTCTGATGAAACAAAAATAGAACTGTTTGGCCATAATGACCATCTTTATGTTTGGAGGAAAAAGGGGGAGGCTTGCAAGCTGAAGACACCATCCCAACCGTGAAGCATGGGGTTGGCAGCATCATGTTGTGTGGGTGCTTTGCTGCAGGAGCGACTGGTGCAATTCACAAAATAGATGGCATCATGAGGAAAATTATGTGGATATATTTAAGCAACATCTCAAGACATCAGTCAGGAAGTTAAAGCTTGGTTGCAAATGTGTCTTCCAGTTGGACAATGACCCCAAGCATACTTCCAAAGTTGTGGCAAAATGGCTTAATGAGGACAACAAAGTCAAGGCATTGGAGTGGCCATCACAAAGCACTGACCTCAATCCTATAGGAAACTTGTGGACAGAACTGAAAAAGCATGTGCGAGCAAGGAGGCCTACAAACCTGACTCCAGTTTCAGCAGCTCTGTCAGGAGGAATGGGCCAAAATTCACCCAACTTATTGTGGGAAGCTTGTGGAAGGCTACCTGAAACGTTTGACCCAAGTTAAACAATTTACTAAGTGAAAATACTAATTGAGTGTATGTAAACTTCTGACCTACTGGGAATGTAATGAATGAAATAAAAGCTGAAATAAATAATTCTCTCTACTATTATTCTGACATTTCACATAAAGTGGTGATCCTAACTGACCTAAGACAGGGAATTTGTACTAGGATTAACCTCTTTATCCTACCCCCTCCTTTTTCGAACATTCTGTTAAAAATCGCGCAACTTTTCAGCGTCCTGCTACTCATGCCAGGAATATAGTATATGCATATGATTAGTATGTGTGGATAGAAAACACTCTGAAGTTTCTAAAACTGGTTAAATCACTGCTGTGACTATAGCAGAGCGTGTGTTTCATCGAAAAGCGCAAGAAAAACTGGTCACTGAAATCTGAAAAAAGTCTCCATGTGCCCCTTTCATGATTTATTTAAAGGAAACCAAATTTAATATGGAGACGGATGCAATTCCTACAGCTTCCACACGATGTCGCCAAAAACGTCATTTTCATTGACAAAAATCCATTGAGACATTATCAATAGATCCGTGATTCCATCCAGCCTACCTCAATCGATTTTGAAAGATTGAAAAATGGACACTGTTTTCTTTTGTAGCTGCTATTGAATACAGATCGCCCAGTGATCAATTTGATCGCTTATTAATGTTTACAAATACCTAAAGTTGGGTTATAAAAGTAGGTTGAAGTGTTTTGTCAAAGAATATAGGCAACTTATATAATTTTTAAACATGACGTTGCGTGTTGGAAGAGAGCTTTTTTCGTGATGCAGACAGGCTATACAAATGGATATTTTGGTCATTCATGGACGGATTTAATCGGGAAAAAGACCAATTTGTGATGTTTATGGGACATATAGGAGTGCCAACAAAGAATATCATCAAAGGTAATGAATGTTTTACATTTTATTTCTGCGTTTTTGTGTAGCGCCGGCTACGCTAATTCTTTTGTTTACGTCGCCTTCAGGCATTTTGGGGTGTTGCATGCTATCAGATAATAGCTTCTCATGCTTTCGCCGAAAAGCATTTTAAAAATCTGACTTGTTGGCTAGATTCACAACGAGTGTAGCTTTAATTCAATACCCTACATGTATATTTTAATGAACGTTTGAGTTTTAACGAGTACATTTAGCATTTAGCGTAGCGCATTTGCATTTCCAGGTGCCTACTTGAGACGTCTGCGTCTCAAGTAGGAGCAAGAAGTTTTTAAATGTCAGGAATTGTGAAAAACTGAGTTTCAATGTATTTGGCTAAGGTGTATGTAAACATACCAGGGACATACATTTACAGTCATTGAGGAGCTATTTTTCACACGGGACCCATGCATTGTGAAGGCAAGCACAACATCATTTTAGCCTCCTTTCAGATTCCCATCTACCTCCGCGTTCCCTCAAGATTCACAAAAGCCGCCGGGGGGAAGATGAATAAAATATTTAATATGGTGGCCATTGGACATGACTCAGGGGGTGGCCTTCTCCCTGCGAATAGTTACAACAGTTCTGCTCCTTCGTAAAAACTCACCGCGCTTACACATGGAGTGGGAAAACATAGGACCCTTCCATCTTAGAGAGAAGCATAACATAGTGGTGTAAGTTCAGCTGTGTGGATACCATTTGCATGTCTCTGCGTGCAGAGTCTCTGTTGTCTGGGCTTGGTTCACCAACAAAGAGGGGAAATTTGGAAAAAAGTGTCTCATCAAAACAAAATTATGATTGGTGTCACACTTTTGCCCCAGACATCTACCAAGTGATGTCATACAATCCTTCATTCTTTCCTATTTAGACACCTTGAAAAGACACCTCAGGCTGAAATCACCAACATTGTTTACCTTGTATGTAAATAATTGTATGTCTTCCATTATAGCAAGCAGCACAACAGCTTCACTATTTGGTTTAGAGTTTATCACACCCAAATGAAAAGACTAATAGCAGTCGTCACAAATGGCCTGGACGGATAATCTCACTCACCTAACAGCATTTGAACAAAAACAGAAACCTCAACAGGAGCATTGTACCAGGCCTGAGCCCTGCCTGGTTTATAGCCAGGCAATACAAAGGACGCCTCTGTAAGGCCCAGGCGAGCTACGGAAGCCATCAACCTCCAAGGTCCCTGCGGGTGGGTTCTGTTTAAATAATCCCCCTGTGACATCATATGATTGACCAGCCCCCCCACCGGGACTAACAACAAGTGATTGTTTATGCTCGTATGACCTGCAGGAGGGACTTCAAAACCCCAGGGTGCTGTCTCCTGAAGACTCCTTCATCGAACTTGTGGACCGCGTCAGCAATGCCTGGGGACACTTGAGTCAATAGACAAGTGCAGTGCAATAAAGTATTACTTTAAATTACATAGGCTTCGTTACAGGGTAACTACAGTACAAAGACATAAGCATGGAGGAAATGACCATGAAGCTAGGTCAGTACAGGCATTTACCACTGCTAAATATAAAAATGGAGAGAACATGTAAGTACTAATTACTCCATAATGTAATGCACTTACTAGCTTGTTACAGTGTAATTACATAGGTTATTACACTGTAGTTACTCTGACATGAGACCAGTAGCATAAAGTTCAACCATAGCCTCATGTCACTATATTGGAAAGAGATGATTGATGTGTATAATACTTCCTTTTTTCCTTTCCATATACCTACTACCAGTGCACCTTTACAGATATGCATATGTAAAATATTCCATACAGAGTTTCTATCACCTTTACCTCCATGTCTGTAGTCCTGCCACTTTAACCTAATCCACTGTTCCTGACATTTCAAAAACATAATTAATTCAGTATTCACCAGTATTAACATTTGCTCCGTTATGACTCTGGTTATGAGCACTAGAGAGCAGCCTTCATTCACGCAACAGCTAATTATCCCTATGACATTGGCTTTTCAATGGAGTGGAGAACAATTCGGTAGCAGATCTCTGTCATAAATCACCCTCTGAATGTCAACAAAGGACAATAGTTGAGACCTGATTCATAAAGACATTTCTCTTTACTGGCTCCTTTGTACGCTGTGTCCTGTGCAGTGAATCAGGTATATGGATAAGCTGAATGGGGTATAGAAAGGGGGAAAGTAAAGAGTCCCTTAGTCTGAGGCAGAGCCCAGAGCAGAGCTCTCTCTATGGGCTGTGGCGTGTGAGCCCCTAGCCAAGCATGCCTGGTTGTGTGTACAGTCTGTGGAGAGGAAACTGTGATACAGAAGCAGAAAGCTGCGTTGCTCCCTATCTGGCTTACAACCCTGGTGTGTAAGTCAGTGTGTGTGTGAGATCAGAGCACAACATTAGCCCCTTAATGCAGACCAGATGAAGACCCCGCAGGGCTCAGGTTGCCCCCCCCCCCACCACTCCCCCTTCCTTTCCCATAAGCCAACTCACCGTCCACCCCTCCCTATCCTAGTCCACTGTATTAAAGCTCCCCATAAATGCTTTTCCTGAAGCTGTCTAGCTACCCCTCCCCCAGCCCTCCTTGCCCACTCCACCTCCGCCTTGCTTCGCTCACTTTTTCCCCCAACAGCTAGGTTTTCCACGACCACTCAATCATTGTATTCAGTTTTCTGGTTGGTCTGGTCACTCCACCCTTAGCTGGAGCTCTCCCGCCACTCCCGGCACCATTTCCACAACGCTACAACTCAGGGGCCCCACCCTGTTTTTACTGACTCACTGCCTCTCATTTGGGAGAAATTAGGAGCAAGCCACCCCACACTACCCCACCTCTCACCCCCCTCTGCCTCCCTCCCTCGCCCTACCACCACTCTCCACAGCCCAAAATAAACATGGGCGCTAGGAAAACCAGGAAACACAGCAAAACGACTTAAAAGCCTGTCTAATCTCCATCTCTGAATTTTCATTCATCTATTCATCCATTTTCCTTTCCTATACCATGACAATTTGTTTCGGGAAGTTTTTAGATGTCTAACTTAAAGATTGATAGTATCGTTGGCCACGGAAAATGTAGGTCGGGAGTTATTAAGAGACAGAGAGAAAACCCACTCAAATTAATCCGAAACAGGTTCTCAGCTCAGCCACATTCTCACTCTCTGGCATGGCTGTCCATGGTACGCTCTCTAACCAACTGTGCAGAGATAGATAAGTCCAAGATATTATTTCATATTGGGAAATGGGGAACCCTGAGGGCCAATTCCATCTATCCAAGTAGGTTTTCAGGATAAACATGAAATAAGTCTGAAATGTGTTTGTGAAATACTGTATTGTACATCTACTATTGATTTATACCCGACGAGCCCCCAAATATGTTACGATATAGGATGCACAAACTCTACAAAACAAAGTTTACAGTGAAACCCAGTAATCACTGTTGATTGACTGTGGGTTACTTAATAGCCTCTGCAATTACTTTATGGACCAGTCTCAATCAAGATGCAATCTAAACTTGGCTCAAAGGATGATATTGTACAAAAGGTCTAGCACATTATGAGGTCTAGACATACAGTATAAACTGTATATATATCAACAGGAATTGATTGGTGGTGGACTCAAGGTTCAATGGGAGACAGCACAGTGAATAGAATTGTCTTCAAATCGCAAAAACATACAAGACATTTGGAAACTGTTCCACCACTTTCAAACCCCACTTTTCAGCCCACTTAAAAGTCAATGTGGTAAGAATGTTGCGTTACGCTTTATTATTCAAGTCCCATTTTTTTTTCTGTTGCGGTTGTGGACCACAAAACACCCATCCCAATGTTAATGGTTTAAACATGTGCTGTTTCAGTGAGAAGTCCCCCTGAGGGGAAAACTCTGACTCTCAGCCTCCTAGTAATCATAAATTAGTCCCCACTCCATCCACCACAGTGGGCAGGAGTTACAGTGCATTCGGAAAGTATTCAGACCCCTTCTCTTTTTCCACATGATTGCTACGTTACAGCCGTATTCTAAAATTGATTAAATTACACATTTTCGTCATCAATCTACACACAATCCATCATAATGACAAAGTTAAATTTTTGGACATTTTTGAAAATGTATAAAAAATGCAAAACAGAAATACCTTATTTACATAAGTATTCAGACCCTTTGCTATGAGACTCGAAATTGAGCTCAGGTGCATCCTGTTTCCATTGATCATCCAACTGGATTGGCGTCCACCTGTGGTAAATTAAATTGATTGTACATGATTTGGAAAGACACACACATGTCTATACAGTTGCATATTAGAGCAAAAACTGAGCTAGAGGTCGAAAGAATTGTCCGTAGAATTCCGAGACAGGATTGTGTCGAGGCACAGCTCTGGGGAAGGGTACTAAAACATTTCTGGAGCATCGAAGGTACCCAAGAACACAGTATCCTCCATTGTTCTTAAACAGAAGAAGTCTGGAACCACCAAGACTCTTCCTACAGCTGACCGCCCGGCCAAACTGAGCAATTAGGGGAGA
Organism: Oncorhynchus mykiss; assembly: GCF_013265735.2. Lineage (NCBI taxonomy): Eukaryota > Metazoa > Chordata > Actinopteri > Salmoniformes > Salmonidae > Oncorhynchus > Oncorhynchus mykiss. The sequence continues at coordinate 52,958,056 of NC_048566.1, read as the reverse complement.
AGGGCCTTGGCCAGGGAGGTGACCAAGATCCCGATGGAGGAAACCTGGCACCATCCCAACGGTGAAGCATGGTGGTGGCAGCATCATGCTGGGGGATGTTTTTCAGTGACAGAGACTGAGAGACTAGTCAGGATGGAGGGAAAGAAGAACGGAGCAAAGTATAGAGAAATCCTTGATGAAAACCTGCTCCAGAGGGCTCAGGACCTCAGACTGAGGCAACGGTTAACCTTCCAACAGGACAATGACCCTAAGCCCGCAGTCAAGACAACGCAGTAGTGGCTTCAGGACAAGTCTCTGAATGTCCTTGAGTGGCCCAGCCAGAGCCTGGACTTGAACCTGATCAAACATCTCTGGAGAGACCTGAAAATAGCTGTACAGCGACGCTCCCCATCCAGCCTGACAGAGCTTGAGATGATCTGCAGAGAAGAATGGGAGAAACTCCGAAAATACTGGTGTGCCGAGCTTGTAGCATCCTACCCAAGAAGACTTGAGGCTGTAATCGCTGCCAAAAGTGCTTCAACAAAGTACTGAAGAAAGGGTTACAGCACCCCCATTTTAGGGGACCAAAAGTGTTAGGACAAATTCACTTATGCAGTATATGTATTAAAGTAGTCAAACGTTTAGCATTTGGTCCCATATTCCTACTACACAATGATTACATAAAACGTGTTACTCATGGATGCAGTTGCTGTTTGCTTTGGTTGTGTTTTAGATTATTTTATGCCCAATAGAAAGGAATGGTAAATAATGTATTGTGTAACTTTGGAGTCACTTTTATTGTAAATAATAATAGAATGTACGGCATCTCTTAGCAGTTCTACAAATATACCCCCAAGACATACTAACCTCTCATAATTAGAATTACAGGGGAGGTTAGCATTTTTGGGGGGTATGATATTTGTGCGTGTGTAACTTTCTCACTCATCATTATTCACGATTAATTCAGGACCATCTGTAATCATGGTAGCATCCACATTAATGTAGAACACATTCCTTTCAGGTGCAAAACCTTCTGTAATTTCTCAACGGTTCTTCCAATATGGATGAAAATACCTTTCAAATTAAAGCTGACAGTCTGCACATGACTAACCTCATGGTCATTGTATAATTTCAAATCCAAAGTATTGGAGTACAGAGCCAAAACAACGCAACAATTGTCACTGTCCCAATTGTCACTGTCCCTTTTGGAGCTCACTGCATATAGAGACAGAGAGAAAATGAGAGACACTAAGAGAGTGGAATGAGAAACAGAGACAGATAGAGAGTGGAAAGAGAAAGAGATTTGTTAAAAGACAGATTGGACCAGACAGAGAGAGAAAAGAAAGGGAGAGAGAAAGGAACTTCATACATCATTATTGTACGCGAACAATGTGTCAAAGAGCTGGCAAGACGATGGAAAAACAGTAGAGTATTTATTCCCCTATTTGCATTTCGATTATAACAATCATGGAGCAATTTTTAGACGCTGTTGTTCAAACAGCTTTCCCAGTGGTTAAACCAATGTAATTACAAGCAATTGCACCTCATTGACTGCAATTGATTTACTGTTATCTCTTCATTCCATTTGAATGAATTGGCTTCTGCTCCTAATCCCAAATGACCCTCTTTGTAATACACAGTGCGTAACATGCTCAATATCCCGGGTAGTATGCTAGTTGCTAGTCATTGTGCATGAAATTAGCATTAGCTTTCCAAGACAACCACAGAGCATAATGCATTAGGCCTACTCCAACGCTTATTATCTTTTAGCTTCACCATCATCAGCCCAGACCCAGTTTAACTAAGCAGATAATGAGTCTATATGCAGATGTAGGATCTGAATTTGAGCCTGTTTGCACAGCAGGAAAATAATCCTGTTGCAGCAGGATTTTTTAAGTCTGAAATTTCTAAGTAGAATTTACAAACTTCAGAATCCTTCTTAAAAGTTCTGCTGCAACAGGGTGATACAATTAAGATCATACATTTGTAGGGCGAAGCAACAGTGTTGCTGCTTTATCCCAATTATTTATGTCCACTCCACGTCTTCCTGTATTCAATCTGGTGCCCACGTCTTCCTGTATTCAATCTGGTGCGATAGGCTAACACACACATCTCGGTTTCGGCCTACACATGCCAAAACAATCGTCCATCATAAGATCTTTGATCTTATCACAGTGTAATTTTGTTGATGAAAGCACTATATAGGTTCCTGTGTGAATCATTCTACGGAATAAAATATGCTCTACCCTGCAGATGGCAAGCACAGATTTCTTGCATAAAACACACATCTACCAACATAGTTTTACATACAATGGAGACAGCTCAACGGCTTTATCTAGATTTACGACCACATTCTTTCGCCTCTATATGTTTTTTTTATGCACACTTCAGGCAAACAATATTGATATTGGTGTCAAGTTGTGATGAATACGGGTTTGGCTGACACACAGTAAATGGGAGGGAGAAGAAGAGAAGATTATTAACATGGTTGAGAGACTGGGTCGCTGAGGAAAAAAGGGAAAGTGAAGGATGTCTCTTCTATTCACAGCTGGAGGCAACTCTATAGAGACTGTACCACAGAGGACTTTTTGACAAAGCACTTGACTAAAATCAATGCTGCATTTCTGTGCGTGAATGCGTTATTGACTCTATCAAGTTGCTCCATGCAAAGGACGCAAGGGTGACTATCTTCGATGTGGGTTAGCGATAACAACATTATGTATTACTGTAGCTAGCATCCTTAGCTAATTCCACAATGGCCTCCATTCCTGACATATTTAGTACCTTGTGCATTCATAATGCATACCTAGAAAAGGATGCACTACGCTCGATGCCTTACGCTCTCAGGAGCTAGCAAATAGGCACTACCTTCCCAGGAGCAAGCAAAGATGAGTGAGTGTGTGAGATGAATATCTAATGTAAATTAACAACATGTAGTAACATATTCCATATTGAATGAAGAGATATTATAACCATAATCTAAGTCTTTAGACTTGTTTCATACTCAACAAATGTAAAGTTCTGATGATCTGACATTATCCACCATGGATGCATTGTTCGATAGCCAGCTTTCTGAGGCAATGATCTGCAAACTCTTGACTGTTCTTGATTCAAACCAAGTAGATCTACTCCCCCATATTCCATGTCTACAGCAGCAAGGCATAAAGGCATTTGGGGATGTCTTCTATCTCTGTAGTTGCAAGCTGATAGTACGTCATTATGATGATGCTGTGACAGTCCCCTGGGGGGCATATGTTCATTCGTCCACCTCCTTCCCTTCCCATTTCACTCCTAATTTATTAACCAGTACACACACTCACCGTATGTGTACCAGATGTCTAGGCCCTTCAGTTCTCCTACTAAGAGACCTCACTTACCTACAAGGGTATATCACAGAACTGTGGTATAACATATTAATGACAAAGACAGAATGAAACCTGTACATAACACATTGCTTGAGAAATCTGTATCCATGTATGTGGCAATGACAATGCCTGCACACAGGGTTTTGTTGAACCATTTTCGGGTTAAAAAGAAGTTGCTTAACCAGTGCCTAATGGAACTAGCAGAGAGATGTTTAGCTTACATGTTCAGAAGCAATCATATTCCATCATGTCGCTGAAATATGTCTTAAAGGACACAATATGTCTTCCTCGGAACGTTATGTAACGTTCGGTTAACCAACGCATTCACAGAATGTTTGGCCTTAAATTCTGACCTCATTTGAAAGAGGATGTTCCTCTATTTTTCAGACTACCTGTTAGTTATTAGGGAGGAGAACCTATAAACTTCAAAGATGAACCTTTCCGTTCTTTCTTTTGCCCCATTAAACTGAAAAGAATACACTTATCTGCACAACAAATGCAGAGAACACCAAAATGGGGACTTTCTTACAATGCGAACAAAACCAAAATGATCTGCAGATGTGCTCACTGTTGCTTACCCTCTAAGTAAGCAAACAAATCCTTGCAGAATGCTGAAAAGTCGATATGTGTGAGAATATCGGGTTCCTTCACACTACTTGACATTTTTCACATTTTGATGTGTTACAGCCTGATTTTAAAATGGATACAATTTAGATTTTGTGTCACTGGCCTACACACAATACCCCTTAATGTCAAAGTGGAATGTTATGTTTTATTAAATTTTTATAAAATAAAAAATGAAAAGCTGAAGTGTCTTGAGTCAATAAGTTTTCAACCACTTTTTTATGACATGGCTAAATATTTTCATGAGTAAAAATGTGCTTAACAAGTCATATAATAAGTTGCGTGGACTCACTCAGTGAACAATAATAGTGTTTAACATGAATTTTTAATGATTAACTCATCTCTAAATCCCACACATACAATTATATGTAAGGTCCCTTGGTCGAGCAGTGAATTTCAAACACAGATTCAACCACAAAGACCAGGGAGGTTGCCCAATGCCTTGCAAAGAAGGGCACCTATTAGTAGATGGGTAAAAAAAATCAGGCATTGAATATTGCTTTGAGCATGGTGAAGTTATTAATTACACTTTAGATGGTATAACAACACACCCAGTCACCACAAAGATAAAGGTGTCCTTCCTTACTCAGTTGCAGGAGAGGAAGGAAACTGCTCAGGGATTTCACCATGAGACCAATGGTGACTTTACAACAGTTACAGAGTTTAAAGACTGTGATAAGAGAAAACTGAGGACGGATCAACAACATTGTAGTTACTTCAAAATATTAACCTAATTGACAGAGTAAAAAGAAGGAAGCCTGTACAGAATAAAAATAAAAGTAAAGTAAAACTGCAAAAAAATGTGTACAATCCAGGTGAGTTACCAGAGAATTACCCAGAAATACTCACGGCTGTAATCGATACCAAAGGTGATTCTAAAATGTATTGACTCAAGGGTGTGAATACTTATGTAAATTCAATATTTATGTATTTAATTTTCAATACATTTGCTTAAATTTCAAAAAACATGTTTTCACTTTGTCATTATGGAATATTGTGTGTAGATGGGTGAATAGTTTTTAATAGTTTTTTATTCAGGCTCTAACACAACCAAATGTGGAGTAAATCAAGGTGTATGAATACTTTCTGAATGTGTGGTATGGTCTACACATGCACAATCTAATACCTCACAAGGGAATCGACTTCTAATAGACTGGAATATGGTAATCATGGGGTTTAGGTTTTACAGTTCAAAATATTTCACGGCTCTGAGAATCTTTCAGATTGGTATTTACATTTAATGTCAGCGTTCTGTTTTCAACTTGTTTATTTTTCATTTTTTTCAACAAAAGTCCCCCATATCTTGGGCGTGTTGTTGTCAACATACCTTGAGGTTTGGCTTGGAAGCGCTGCAACATTCTTAAAATGTTTTTCCTCACAAGAAGTGAAAAAACATCTGACTTAAGCATCACCATTTTACCAACAAACAACACAAGGAACCAATTTGCAAGCTATCCTAATATTGTTAAAATTCCAATAGATGTGAATGCTTTCATTGAGTTTCATGGGGGTTGTTAGAAATACTTTAGCTATGCTTATGGCCAACATTGGATTTCATGGTACTACAAAGCAATGATCTATTTTTAGATATGAAGAGTGAGTGAAAAAGAGAGTGAAAAACCAAATTGCACATGACAGACACTCATGAAGACTCATTAGCACTCATTGAGTCTTTCACACCAAGCCAGTCCTTTTTTTCCCTTTCGTAAACTTACTTAACTTTGAAAACATTCTCTGCACTCTCTGCGGAACAACATCTGAATGTTTCTAACAAGCCTAAACTGTTCACAGATTGTCAACAATAAAAGCCCATGTTAGGACTTTAACTTAATTTCTATGAAGCTAAATCTACACATTCTTAGTACTGATGTGAAGGCATTCAGAATTTATTCCAAATGTCTCAGAATTTCTAACACTATTGTTTGAGTGTATTATATAAAATGTCAGAACAGTGCATTGTGGGAGCAAATCTACAGCTGCAGATAGATGTGTTGGTCCTTATTTGGAACTTGGGTGCTATTTGGGGATTCTTGGAGAGAGGGAGACATTGGACACAGTACAGGATAAGGTCAAAGAGACCCCAGACTACACAATGTTTGAAGAATGGGAGCTTTTGAGCGCCACGTCACCGCCCTTTTAGTCTGGGAAAATAGGGCATTTATTCAACTATTACCACTATTTATGATGACATCCGCTAAACCCCTCCTCACCCAGAATGAATTACAGGGGTTTCAAGACACTGTTCACAGCAAACTGTTGCTCTGCGCATATGGGATGTGCTTATATGGAGCAAACTTGTTAAGGTGGGTGAGTGTCAGTGGATTGTGTAGATAGGTGCATGGGGATGGATAGATGGATGTTCGGGTCAGGAGATGCTATGGACTACTGCTGTGCTGGGAATGCAGATCCCAGCTGCAAAGGATTATGGGAGATTATAGATAGTTGTATCTCTTGTGAACGGTACCAGGTCTGTGTATCTATGTCAATAACTTGTGAATGGAAAAATGAGTTTTTTGGGACTAATTATTTATGGATTTTGTTGGACGTATTACACCCTCTGTGAGAATGAGTAACAAGGGCAAAGAGGCATGTATTATTGGCTAGCATGGACAGATTTGTAATAGACCATTCCCCCTCATGGATCAGAAAGGGCTAGGTGAAAGCAATAAGGTAATATCTCCTCAATAGCTTGCCCTCTAATGTACCATGTACATTTTGGGACACCCTCTGGCTCAAGAAGGGGTGATGCTTGAGAATGAGGGTGTCTTAAAATGCACATCGTACTGTTACATGCTGATCAGAACGGACACTTCGCGTGCGCGAGCATTGCAAAATAAATGTAGAAATCGCTGTTATTCAATTATTGCACCCACACTGTTAGCGCGCGCCAACGAGCGTCTGCGTTGTCAAGGGCTAAAATAGAAGTCATTCCTATTTCTGACGCAGATCGCGGTGCAAGTCCTGCCTCTCCTCATTGGTTTATAGAAGCAGGTACCCATGTGCTATCTCCTCATTGGTTATACCCACGTGGTTGATTGAAAGACTAACTGTTTTGCCAGTCGTCGTGGTAATACTATGAAAGTTTAGATGCCAATCACCATATAAGTTCAAAGATGAAAAAGCCTGGAAGGAGGAGAGATGACTAGAAACAATTCGGTTGACCATTTTATGTGTGGATTAATTGTCAGAGTAGAGGACCTTGTGCATTTCAGGTAAAATAACAACTCAATGTTTATATCCCAGGACAAATTAGCTAGCAACAGCAAGCTATCTAAATAGGACACATTAGCTAGCATCTACAAGCTAGCTAGCTAAATTGCCATACATGTTTGATGCTTTTCGACCTGTCCCCAAATTCATGTAATTGGTTCAGAGTTTGTTTTGATATTTTAACCTGCATGTCGTGATCGCGTTTGGTTTGGGGGAACAAAATACATTTATGCACGATGGCGCACAATGGCGCATGCGCGCAGCCGGTTTGGGTTCCGTGTTAGACTGTGTGTACAGTTTCTGCCATATTTCTTGTACCTATCCTGTCCTACCAGATGGATCTAGAAAAACAAGGTCAACAAGGATGGAGGTACTGGATAAAGGAACCAGCTTGGTATCCACTCGGATGGAAACTTATGCTAGACTGTGTGACATGGCTAATGTCTTCATCACTCCATAATTCTGCTGTTCAGCTTGACGACTCGAGAACTGTTATCACAAACAACAGTACACAAAAGCTCTGGGTAATAATTTAGTTTGAATAAGACCAGCTATCATCTTTGAACATCAGCAACATTGTATCCAATATGGGATTAGAGAAATCAATGTCAGATGAGACATTTCCAATTTAAGCAAATTAACAATAGAGTTTAGTTCATCTTTAAAAAGAGCAATCCCACTGGACACAAACTGGTTGAATCAGTGTTATTTCAATGCAATTTGTCTACTTATTGTGATGTGGAATCTATGTGGAAAATACATAGGATTTGAAAAAAGCTGTTTTAAGAGAGTGAAATTTCAGCTACAGGATTATGTAATCATTGTAACAAATGTTCAACATAGACAAACGTATAAAATACAATGAATTTGATACAATGACCTTGACTTATTCCAAACAATAGGCTGGGCAGCACCTTCCACTGGAGATTTGATCTACAGTGCCTTGCGAAAGTATTCGGCCCCCTTGAACTTTGCGATCTTTTGCCACATTTCAGGCTTCAAACATAAAGATATAAAACTGTATTTTTTTGTGAAGAATCAACAACTAGTGGGACACAATCATGAAGTGGAACGACATTTATTGGATATTTCAAACTTTTTTAACAAATCAAAAACTGAAAAATTGGGCGTGCAATTATTATTCAGCCCCTTTACTTTCAGTGCAGCAAACTCTCTCCAGAAGTTCAGTGAGGATCTCTGAATGATCCAATGTTGACCTAAATGACTAATGATGATAAATACAATCCACCTGTGTGTAATCAAGTCTCCGTATAAATGCACCTGCACTGTGATAGTCTCAGAGGTCCGTTAAAAGCGCACAGAGCATCATGAAGAACAAGGAACACACCAGGCAGGTCCGAGATACTGTTGTGAAGAAGTTTAAAGCCGGATTTGGATACAAAAAGATTTCCCAAGCTTTAAACATCCCAAGGAGCACTGTGCAAGCGATAATATTGAAATGGAAGGAGTATCAGACCACTGCAAATCAACCAAGACAGTAGATTTGGCCGTCCCTCTAAACTTTCAGCTCATACAAGGAGAAGACTGATCAGAGATGCAGCCAAGAGGCCCATGATCACTCTGGATGAACTGCAGAGATCTACAGCTGAGGTGGGAGACTCTGTCCATAGGACAACAATCAGTCGTATACTGCACAAATCTGGCCTTTATGGAAGAGTGGCAAGAAGAAAGCCATTTCTTAAAGATATCCATAAAAAGTGTCGTTTAAAGTTTGCCACAAGCCACCTGGGAGACACACCAAACAAATGGAAGAAGGTGCTCTGGTCAGATGAAACCAAAATTGAACTTTTTGGCAACAATGCAAAACGTTATGTTTGGCGTAAAAGCAACACAGCTGAACACACCATCCCCACTGTCAAACATGGTGGTGGCAGCATCATGGTTTGGGCCTGCTTTTCTTCAGCAGGGACAGGGAAGATGGTTAAAATTGATGGGAAGATGGATGGAGCCAAATACAGGACCATTCTGGAAGAAAACCTGATGGAGTCTGCAAAAGACCTGAGACTGGGACGGAGATTTGTCTTCCAACAAGACAATGATCCAAAACATAAAGCAAAATCTACAATGGAATGGTTCAAAAATAAACATATCCAGGTGTTTGAATGGCCAAGTCAAAGTCCAGACCTGAATCCAATCGAGAATCTGTGGAAAGAACTGAAAACTGCTGTTCACAAATGCTCTCCATCCAACCTCACTGAGCTCGAACTGTTTTGCAAGGAGGAATGGGAAAAAATTTCAGTCTCTCGATGTGCAAAACTGATAGAGACATACCCCAAGCGGCTTACAGCTGTAATCACAGCAAAAGGTGGCGCTACAAAGTATTAACTTAAGGGGGCTGAATAATTTTGCACGCCCAATTTTTCAGTTTTTGATTTGTTAAAAAAGTTTGAAATATCCAATAAATGTCGTTCCACTTCATGATTGTGTCACACTTGTTGTTGATTCTTCACAAAAAATACAGTTTTATATCTTTATGTTTGAAGCCTGAAATGTGGCAAAAGGTTGCAAAGTTCAAGGGGGCCGAATACTTTCGCAAGGCACTGTATCTATAGCTACAGTATTAATTTGGTCTCCTTCGGGATCGGTGTCCCTTCCACGGGATGGTTTAGCTACATAGGCTAATGCGATTAGAATGAGGTTGTAAGTAACATGGACATTTTCCAGGACATAGACATATCTGATATCGGCAGAAAGCTTAAATTCTTGTTCATCTAACTGCACTTTACTGTAGCTATTACAGTGAAATAATACCATGCTATTGTTTGAGGAGAGTGCACAATTTTGAACATGAAAAGTTATTAATAAACCAATTAGGCACATTTGGGCAGTCTTGATACAACATTTTGAACCGAAATGCAATGGTTCATTGGATCAGTCTAAAACTTTGCACATACATTGAAGATGAAGCCGATGCTAAACTACAGGACTGTTTTCGCACAACATTCGCACTGAGCTAAAGGGTAGAGTTTCCACATTCAAGGAGCGGGACACTAACCCGGAAGCTTACAAGAAATCCCGCTATGCCCTCCGACGAACCATCAAACAGGTAAAGTGTCAATACAGGACTAAGATTGAATCGTACTACACCAGATCCAATGCTCATCCAATGTGGCAGGGCTTGCAAACTATTACAGACGACAAAGGGAAGCACAGTCGAGAGCTGCAAAGTGACACAAGCCTATCAGACAAGCTAAATAATTTCCATGCCGTTTCGAAGTAAGTAACAATGAAACATGCATGAGAGCATCACCTGTTCCGGACAACTGTGTGTTCATGCTCTCTGTAGCCGATTTGAGTAAGACCTTTAAAACAGGTCAATATTCAAAAGGCTGCAGGGCCAGACGGATTACCAGGACGTGTACTCCGATTGTGCGCTGACCAACAGCCAAGAGTCTTCACTGAAAATTTCAACCAGTCCTTGACTGAGTCTGTAATACCAACATGTTTCAAGCAGACCAACATAGTCCCTGTGCCCAAGAACACTAAGGTAACCTCCCTAAATGACTACCGACCAGTAGCACTCACATCTATAGCCATGGAATGCTTTGAAAGGCTGGTCATGGCTTACATCAACACCATTATCCCAGAAACCCTAGACCCATTCCAATTTGAATACCGCATCAACAGATCCACAGATGATGAAATCTCTATTGCACTCCACACTGCCCTTTCACACCTTGACAAAAGGAACACCTATGGAAGAACGCTATTCATTGACTACAGCTTAGCGTTCAACACCATAGCGCACTCAAAGCTCATCACTAAGCTAAGGACCCTGGGACTAAACACTCCCCTCTGCAACTGGATCCTGGACTACTTGACGCACCCAGGTGGTAAGGGTAGGTAACAACACGTCCGCCACCCTGATCCTCAACACATGGGCCTCTCGATCCCCTCAGTCCCCTCCTGTACTCCATGTTCACTCATGACCGCATGGCCAGGCACAACTCCAACACACTCATTAAGTTTGCTGATGACACAACAGTGTCAGTGTACTATTTCATCACATTTCCAGTGGGTCAGAAGTTTACATGCACTCAATTAGTATTTGGTAGCATTGCCTTTAAATTGTTTAACTTGGGTCAAACGTTTTGGGTAACCTTCCACAAGTTTCCCACAATAAGTTGGGTGAATTTTAGCCCATTCCTCCTGACAGAGCTGGTGCAACTGAGTCAGGTTTGTAGGCCTCCTTGCTCGCACACGCTTTTTCAGTTCTGCCCACAAGTTTTCTATAGGATTGAGGTCAGGGCTTTGTGATGGCCACTCCAATACCTTGACTTTGTTGTCCTTAAGCCTTTTTATTTTTAACTTTGGACGTATGCTTGAGGTCATTGTCCATTTGGAAGACCCATTCGTGACCAAGCTTTAACTTCCTGACTGATGTCTTGAGATGTTGCTTCAATATATCCACATCATTTTCCTGATGCCATCTATTTTGTGAAGTGCACCAGTCGCTCCTGCAGCAATGCACCCCCACAACTTGATGCTGCCACCCCCATGCTTCAAAAAGTACGATCTTTGTCCCCATGTGCAATTGCAAACCGTAGTCTGGCTTTTTTTATGGTGGTTTTGGAGCAGTGGCTTCTTCCTTGCTGAGAGGCCTTTCAGGTTATGTCGATTATAGGACTTGTTTTACTGTGGATATAGATACTGTTGTATATGTAAGGTCCTTTGCTCTTGTTCTGGGATTGATTTGCACTTTCGCACCAAAGAACGTTCATCTCTAGGAGACCTGAGCGGTATGACAGCTGCGTGGTCCCATGGTGTTTATACTACTATTGTTACTATTGTCCCATGGTGTTTATACTACTACTACTAGTGTTTATACTACTAATACTACTACGTACTATTGTTTGTACAGATTAACGTGGCACCTTCAGGCGTTTGGAAATTGCTCCCAAGGATGAACCAAACTTGTGGAGGTCTACAATTTTTTCTCTGAGGTCTTGGCTGATTTCTTTTGATTTTCCCATGGTGTCAAGCAAAGAGGCACTGAGGTTGAAGGTAGGCCTTGAAATACATCCACATGTACACCTCCAATTGAATCAAATTATGTAAATTAGTCTATAAGAAGCTTCTAAAGCCATGACGTCATTTTCTGGAATTTTCCAAGCTGTTTAATGGCACAGTTAACTTAGTGCATATAAACTTCTGACCCACTTGAATTGTGATACAGTGAATTATAAGTGAAATAATCTGTATGTAATCAATTGTTGGAAAAATGACTTGTGCCATGCTAAAACTATGGTTTGTTAACAAGAAATTTGTGGAGTGGTTGAAAAACGAGTTTTAATGACTTTTAACTTCCGACTTTAGCTGTAATGGGTGAAAGGATAAGTTGTTTTGCGCTATTTGGCAACTGAATGACAGCCCACCTTTCACTTTGGGCACATTAAATAAATTGTTATGACATTCATGAATTTATCATGGTGGTAAACGTCATGTAAAATGTCACTACTCTGACACTATAACGGGTACACTATGCTCTTAATGTGTTTCAAAACGTATCCATTTGTGATCATGACAAGCAACGTGTGATCTGGTGTCTCTGGCTGCTAACCCTGCCGCATCACCCATTCTCCCCCCACACTGAGCCGTTTGCTGAACAGAATCCGCCCAGTAAGCCACAGCCACACTCCAGGGGAACCACAGATACACAGTCTCACACATACTGCCTCCCGCCCACTGGAAGACAGCCAGAGAAACAAACAAACAACAACAACCGCTGTAATACTGTGGGACTCTTCTTGATGCACTTCAGTTGCCAACGACCAGCCAGGTGTGCACGTGTGTGTGTCTGTGTGTGTGTGCACGTGTGTGTACTCAGTACTGTATATTATTTTGCACCAAGGGGTATTCCCAAGCATACACAGCTCCTATCAGATTGTGCAGTGAGTCTGTCATAACTACAGAATGTCACAGAGAGAACACGCTGGGAGAAGCCATTTGGTGCAGTAGACTCTCCTTGGTAGAAAGCGCTCAGTAATATTGTCGACAGAGGGGTACAAACAACACTCAGCCGGTCTTCTCTTTTGGCTTCCCGAGGGGAGGTCTGCTTTCCCCCCCTTCCCAGAGAGATTCAACTCAGCAGGCCTAAACACCCAATCACTGCACGCTCATTTGAAGAGATTAAGAGGATGGTGGAGTCAATTAATTCATTAGGGCATACTGGCTAAACTAAGCAAACACAGACTCTCTCTCAACTCTGTCAGCAAAAGAGGGGGTTGAGGGAGGTAGAGAAACCCTGTGCCTCGGAAGCCGTGCATGCCTGTTGACATGAAGTGCTGTTTTTTTTCTGCGCAGCTTCCCTCCAGACTCCACCATACCAAGCTTTGAGGTGGTTTTGGAGCCATGGGAAGAGGGCTCTTTTTTTAACTGTTTTATGAGGTACAGGGCGAATCCATTCGCAGACGGGAGAGGCCCTACTAGAGGGTGTAATAGGGGAAACTGTCCCGAAAAAGGAAAAGCAAACAAACAGCATAAAACTTTTTTTTTCATGTTGATTACTGTAAAAGGAGCCTTTGTGTCTCAAATGTTTGATGTCCACCGGACACTCACTGCTATGTCAGAGCAGAGGAAAGAACAGCAGGAAATAAATACTCAACAGAAGGGTACAAAATGTACAGAAGGGGAGGGATTTTTGGTGAACTGTAAAATATGTATTTCGGGAAGAAAGAGGTCCTTCTTTCAGTTCGAAATCCACGTTTCGCCAGCAGATCTTGGCTTCAGTTTCTGGGGCGTTTATTCTAGTTTCCAGAGGCGTCACTTACTTTCATGGCAACAGCACCACTGCTTCATAATACATTTATAACATGTTTTATTTTTACCCTTTCATCTGACGTGGCAGAACAAACAGCATCTGTCAAGTTCAGTGAGCAGACCTGGTTTAAATAAGGCTGCACACATGAAATATAGTCATGCATTCAGTTTGGCAGACGACCACTCAAGGGAGATATGAATAGCTAATGTCAGAACATAATGTTTCCTCAACAGAGAGGAATTATATAAATCTACATCATATTCACAGACCCGTTGAATGGTATAAGCACATAATCCCTTTTCATATATCTGTTACTGGGTAACTTGTTACCCTTTCATACTCAAACTCCACTCTCTGTTGGATGTTAAAGGGGGGCTGAACTTCCTGATTTAGCCTCGGTTTCAATTCTCCTCATTAGGATATGTGACAGAACGAGATTTGGGTTTTGGAGTGGTGCTCTGATGAAAGTGTCTCTTGTGTGTGTTTGAATATGGGAAGCATTTGTACTTTCCCTCTGCCAAAACAGTACACAGTTACAGTCACTCACCCTTCTTGATAACTTGAAACAGTCTAACCACGTCTTGTGTTTGTAAGTAGCCTAGACTAGCTAACAAGCTAGCCAACTTCTTTCGCCAATTAGCTTCAGCCTGCCGGTGTGCGACCATGGTGAAGTTGGTTTGACTTTGGATAGCCTATCTGTGGGCCTAGTTAAGAACCGTCAATAAATGACACAATGTGAATGGGCCAATACTTGTATGTTGCACTTCTTTTAGTTCTCATTAAATGCTTTTAATATTTGTGTATGAATTGACCATGGTATTAGGATCAGCTCTCGTGCACCTGCGCTTTGAATTGAGGATTACTTGCTGCCTGCTGTGGGCAGGATTGAAATACACCAAACCAAAGATGTCCTATTATATTGACAAGATAGTCGAGTGATCGCTCTAACATTGGAAATACATGTCCTCAAATATAGAAGGCAGGTAAGATCAGTTGGGACCATTCTAGCCAATGAGGGGGCAGATAGCCTTGTGAACAACTCTGATATAGTTGACGAAATGCCGCGTGCATCCACTTATATTAGTGCATTCGTAATAACCTAACCATTATGCAACTTCTATTCAATCAAATAAGCCTCAAGTAGCAAATTTGTCTCATTTTTGTGGACAGATTTTGGGCGGAGTGAGCCTTCTCACTTCGCCTCTTCCCCTCTTACCCAACCCAAGGCAAACTGTTACGGTACCCTTCATTCGGTGACATCATTCCCACCCCTAATTATCTTGCAAATCTCTGTTTTGGATGAGACTGAATTTATGACCAAAATGATCCTATTTACACTTTGTAGTCAATTTTGACATTACAACACATGTATCTGACTCATATCGATGTCACATAGGGCGTTTTCACTTTTTTGGTACAGTCGCACTTTAACCTGTTAGATCTCTAGGGGCGCTATTTCATTTTTGGATAAAAAACGTTCCCGTTTTAAGCGCGATATTTTGTCACGAAAAGATGCTCGACTGTGCATATTCTTGACAGTTTGTTTTTGTTTGACATTGTCTCCTTATATGGCTGTGATTGCGCAAGGAATGAGCCTACACTTTCTGTCATTCCCCCAAGGTCTTAGCAGCATTGTGACGTATTTGTAGGCATATCATTGGAAGATTGACCATAAGAGACTACATTTTCCAAGTGTCCGCCTGGTGTCCTGCGTGGAATTCGGTGCGCAATTGCCAGCTGCTTGTACTTTTCCATTTGATATAGGGGAGAAACCATGCGTCCAAGAACGATATATCAATGAAGAGATATGTGAAAAACACCTTGATGATTGATTCTAAACAACGTTTGCCATGTTTTCAGTCGATATTATGGAGTTAATTTGGAAAAAAGTTCGCGTTTTGAGGACTGAATTTTCTGTTTTTTTTGGTAGCCAAATGTGATGTATAAAAACGGAGCTATTTCTAATACACAAAGAATATTTTTGGAAAAACTGAGCATCTGCTATCTAACTGAGAGTATCCTCATTGAAAACATCAGAAGTTCTTCAAAGGTAAATTATTTTATTTGAAGGCTTTTATGTTTTTGTTGAAATGTTGCGTGCTGGATGCTAACGCTAATGCTAACGCTAAATGCTACGCTAGCTAGCTACTTTTACACAGATTATTGTTTTCCTATGGTTGAGAAGCATATTTTGAAAATCTGAGATGACAGTGTTGTTTACAAAAGGCTAAGCTTGAGAGATGGCATATTTATTTCATTTCATTTGAGATTTTCATGAATAGTTAACGTTGCGTTATGGTAATGAGCTTGGGGCTGTAGTCACGATACCGGATCCGGGTTTGGGAGATCAGAGAGGTTAACTCTTGGAACCACCCATCCCGGATCCGGGATAATTGTCATCAACTACGCTAAATAGCATAGCGCAACGGTCAAATAATCTTACTAGAAAATATTCATATTCATGAAATCACAAGTGAAATATAGCGAAACACAGCTTAGCCTTTTGTTAATCACCCCGTCATCTCAGATTTAGAAATTATGCTTTACAGCGAAAACAATACAAGCATTTGTGCAAGTTTATCGATATACTAACAAAACATTATGTACACCTAGCGGCAGGTAACTTGGTCACAAATCAGAAAAGCAATCAAATTAATAGTTTACCTTTGATTATCTTCAGACGTTTTCACTCACGAGACTCCCAGTTAGACAGCTAATGTTCCTTTTGTTCCATAAAGATATGTTTTATATCCAAATACTTTCGTTAGTTTGATGCGTTACGCCCAGGAATCCACCGGAAATAGCGGTCACGACAACGCAGACAAAAATTCCAAATTATCCATAATATCGACAGAAACATGGCATGGAAACATAATCAATCCTCAAGGTGTTTTTCAAATATCTATTCGATAATTTATCAACTGGGACAGTTAGCTTTTCACTAGGACCGGGAGGAAAAATGGCTACCTCTCTGTTTTGCGCAAAAATCACACTGTGAGCCAACAACTGACCACTTACGCAATGTGGACGTTTACGCTCATTCTTCAAAATAAAGGCCTGAAACTACGTCTAAAGGCTGTAGACACCTTAGGGAAGCAACAGAAAAATGAATCTGGTTGATATAGGGATGCATAGGAACACAGAGGTTTCAAAATAAGAGTAAATTCCTGATTGAATTTATCTCAGGCTTTCGCATGCAATATCAGTTTTGTTATACTCACAGACAATATTTTTACAGTTTTGGAAACTTTAGAGTGTTTTCTATCCTAAGCTGTCAATTATATGCATATTCTAGCATCCGGTCCTGAGAAATAGGCAGTTTCATTTGGATAGGTTTTTCATCAAATACTTCCCCCTACACTCAAGAGGTTTTAAGAGAATGCTTAATTTTCTCAAGCTTTCGGAAGAACATTACATCGTTGAGCCATTGAGAAATATAGGGGGGCTGAGCAGACTTCCACTGAAAAATGATTGTATGTCGAGCTAATAAGGATGTAAAGGCAACAATATCGGCATGCTTGGGGTTCAAGGAGAATAAGTATTTTGGAATAGCTATCAAGGCTGCAGGTTCATTTCAAGCACCTCAGATACAATTTTAAAAATAGAATCCCAGTAATTGTGTAGTTTGGAACATTAAATGAACATGTGAATAAGATCACATGGTGAGAAAATCTATCACACTCATCATTTACATTTATATATATTTCAGACAGACAATCTGGATTTGGAAAAATGCACTCTATGTAAAACCTAAAATTGTATGAGACAAAGACGAGCACAAGATGCAGTGGAGCATACTATATAAATCGCCTCATCCCACCACCCCTGTGTAAATTCAACAGCCAATTCCCATTCCCAAGCAGATTTAGTTTTGTTGGTGGAGTGTTTGTGCAATGACATAATACACAGATAGATCTTAGAAACGACTGCTTTCTGTTGCGGTAATAGAGTCAATAAACCATCCCAGGGTTGGCAAGGGGGTGAAGCAGGGAAGACAGAAAATTGGGGGGAGACACAATGCCAAATTTGAAGGTAATGGAAAAAGTGAGATGGAAGCAAAGGGAATTTAGAGGCCAGATTGGGAAAACTAGAAAACATTCCATTCACATATAAGTTTTGGAAGGACTTAATACCTTTCCTTGTCCAGTACGATAAAGCATTATCTATTAGGGAAGCGGGGAATAAGTGATTCTTATCAATAGAACCCATAGTAGATGCAGAGGAAAATTTAAAATGCCGTCAAAACTGGTACCAAATCTTAAGTTTGGAAACCAGTATAGGATTGCCAGTGTAGTGAGAGGTGGGTTGCTGGGAGATAAAAGCAGAGTAAAGCAGGAAGAGAAGCAGAAATGCAAGAATGTGCCTCTAGGGGTATCTGGAGCATGTAACCAGAATGGCACTTTCTGAAAGTTGGCTGCCCAGTAATAGAATAAAAATGTGGGTAGTGCAAGCCCTCAACTAAACTTGCATCTCTGAAGTTAAGATCTACTGACTCTGGATACCTTTCCTCCCCAGATAAATGTGTAACGTTCTGAGTGTAGTGGGTGAGAAGTCAGGCGCAGGAAGCAGAGAGTTCAGGGGAGTGCTATTTTAATGCACCACAACGGTGAACATAAGCCAACCCCACGCAAACACAGGGCGTAAACAAAACAAACGCCCCAAACAGGGGGACTTAAACGGTCCAGAAAAGACCCACGAAATGGGAAAGCACGTAACTCACAGACGTGCACACAAGTATACACAACACAGAAGGTCACAATAATTAATCCCGCACAAGGAACCAGGCGGGCCGGCTGACTAAATAAAGCCTCACTAATTATACAGAATTCAAAACAGGTGCACTCAATGAACACATAAGGGAGGGGGAGGAAATAATCAGTGGCAGCTAGTAGGCCGGCGACGACGACCGCCGAGCGCCACCCGAACGGGAAGGGGAGCCACCTTCGGTCGGAGTCGTGACAAAATGTGGTAACAGCCTGATTGATTGACTTAAAAACAGCTTTGGTAAAAACAATGGCATAGATTGAAATAGATAACGGAATTGGGGTAAACTATTCATTTTTATGGCATTAATCCAAGTGATAGTGGTAAGCTATCCCATCTCTGAAAATGATATTTAATTTGCTTAAGGAGGGGAGAAAAGTTTGCAGAAAAAGAGCATGTAATGAACAAATTACGTTCCCTCCAAGGTATTTGAAACCAGAGTGGCTAAGCTGAAAAGGCAAGTCTGTCTGCTGGAGCTGTAGCGCTGCTGGATTGATTGGGAAGCACTCACTTTTCAGGAGATTCAGCTTGTATCTGGAGAAGGAGCCAAAGTTCTCCAGAATATAAAGGATAGAAGGGAAACCGGTTACAGGGTTATTTACATAGAGTAACAAATAATCTGCATATAATGATAACCTATGTTCAACTCCTTCCTATGTTACACCTTGGAAAGAGTAGGATGCCCGTAAAGCTACTGAAAGTGGCTCAATGGCAACGACAAATAATAAAGGGGACAATGGGCAGCCTTGGCGTGTCCCATGTTCCAGGGAATAAAAAAAAAAAAAAATGTATTTCACCTTTATTTAACCAGGTAGGCTAGTTGAGAACAAGTTCTCATTTGCAACTGCGACCTGGCCAAGATAAAGTATAGCAGTGTGAACAGACAACACAGAGTTACACATGGAGTAAACAATTAACAAGTCAATAACACAGTAGAAAAAAAGAGAGTCTATATACATTGTGTGCAAAAGGCATGAGGAGGTAGGTGAATAATTACAATTTTGCAGATTAACACTGGAGTGATAAATGTTCAGATGGTCATGTACAGGTAGAGATATTGGTGTGCAAAAGAGCAGAAACGTAAATAAATAAAAACAGTATGGGGATGAGGTAGGTATAAATGGGTGGGCTATTTACCGATAGACTATGTACAGCTGCAGCGATCGGTTAGCTGCTCAGATAGCACATGTTTGAAGTTGGTGAGGGAGATAAAAGTCTCCAACTTCAGCGATTTTTGCAATTCGTTCCAGTCACAGGCAGCAGAGAACTGGAACGAAAGGCGGCCAAATGAGGTGTTGGCTTTAGGGATGATCAGTGAGATACACCTGCTGGAGCGCGTGCTACAGGTGGGTGTTGCCATCATGACCAGTGAACTGAGATAAGGCGGAGCTTTACCTAGCATGGACTTGTAGATGACCTGGAGCCAGTGGGTCTGGCGACGAATATGTAGCGAGGGCCAGCCGACTAGAGCATACAGGTCGCAGTGGTGGGTGGTATACGGTGCTTTAGTGACAAAACGGATGGCACTGTGATAAACTGCATCCAGTTTGCTGAGTAGAGTGTTGGAAGCAATTTTGTAGATGACATCGCCGAAGTCGAGGATCGGTAGGATAGTCAGTTTTACTAGGGTAAGTTTGGCGGCGTGAGTGAAGGAGGCTTTGTTGCGGAATAGAAAGCCGACTCTAGATTTTATTTTCGATTGCAGATGTTTGATATGAGTCTGGAAGGAGAGTTTACAGTCTAGCCAGACACCTAGGTACTTATAGATGTCCACATATTCAAGGTCGGAACCATCCAGGGTGGTGATGCTAGTCAGGCGTGCGGGTGCAGGCAACGAACGGTTGAAAAGCATGCATTTGATTTTACTACCCCAAAATAATTAGAATGGGTGTCATTGGTACTGACACTGGCCTGGGGAGATGAATATAAGAGACGGGTCCATGAGATTTTTTAAAAACAGCAAATAGTTGCTCCATTCAATTCTCTCGAATGCCTTCTCTGCATCTAGGGAGATTACCACCTCAAGGGAGTTGGAGAATTGTTTAGAATAAATCATGTTCAACAGCGTCTGAATATAAAAAAAATAATGGAAAGGGGTTAACGTGGTATGGAATTTTGGTTGGAAACCCATCAGGCCCTGGAGCTTTGCTGCTCTGCATTGACTGAATAACTTCTTCAAGGCTGAGAGGAGATTCAAGGTCATCTGCAGTTTCAGCCTCAACGGTGGGAGTCTCCAGTTCACCCAAAAATGTTGTCATATTAAAAATAAAAATCTAAACATACCTTCAACTTGGTGGGTAGGCTAGGCTATGCATGCTACCTGGCAAAAGAGTAGGTTATAGATCCAAGATACGGCTCAGAAGTGACTGCTGAACCTCGTGGCATGTTCAGCGTGGAGACGAGCAGGGAAGCGGAATGATAATTTCACTTTCTTCTCGTGAAGGTTGCGTTTCACATCAAGGAATTTTGCTCTCTTCTTGGTGACACTCAAACTGAGATCAGGAAAGGACAGAACACATTGCGTCTACAGAAGTGTAGCTGGTCACTGCCATGCCTCTGGAGGATGCGCTCCTTGTCACGGTAGTAGTGAAAATGGACGATAAACACTCCAGGCTTGGAGTTGTCATCTCCGCCCGCTGGGGAAGGGCCAATGCGGTGGGGCACTGTCCAGCTTCGGGGGTGATGGAATGATGGCCAGACCCAGCACCTACACAAATAAATCCAATCCTTCAAGTTTCTGGTATACCAACAACATGAAGATTGCAACGGCGAGAATGGGATTCCAAGTCATCGGCCTTGCCAATCAGCTTTTGGTATTCGGAGCTGAGACGGGCGACTGTTTTCCCAAGGGCTACTATGCGGTCACTCTAGTCACATAGGTCATGTTCAAAGCCGTCAAATTGGTGGCCTTGTTCATCCGCAGTGGCTCGGACACCATCCAGGACAGCAGAGAATGGGTCCAGAGCAGCATCAATGGCATTTTTAAGCTGAGTGGCAATGGTAGCTGTAATTTCCGAGATCAGAACGTCCAGATGTTCTGTAAATCTGTGGGGGGAGTGTGAGTCCGTAACGGTTGGACTGGAGTCAGCGTCATTACCGTTTTCCATCACTGTTGAAATGTTAGTTACAGGTCTTCTGCTCCAGATCGTGTGACATTCAAATCAAAAAGGAAACTTACGAACTCATCAATCAAATCTGATGTGTAAGAAAGTGGAATGCCAGACCAATGCTTTCATTTATAAGTGGAAACGTTGAGGTATTTCACTCAGTCTTCCAATCCAAGCCTTGAGCTATTTTCTTCAACCGTTGAATATTGTATAATTTTTACCCATATGAAGTCTAAGGGAAGGGCATATCTCTATAACAATGAGCAAGTTTTATCAGAACGTACAGGTATAACCTACTATGGGGAGTCAATGTCTGAAATCATGCCCAACGGGCCAAAGGATGCTGAGCCCGCGGCCAGAAGCCCCACGTTCCTGATGTAATCCCGGGGCACACTTTAATTTCCTGAATTCATTACCGCTCTTCAGCGATCCCAAACCCACTGATGGCGCTGGTCAAAATATGTTATACCTCGTTCCCTCGTTCAAGGAGCAGTAGTTATATTCATAACTTTGCGTTTCCTTTCAGTCGATAACACACTATGGGGAGATACAATCACGCCCCAAGCTGGCTCAATGGGTACCAAACTAGGAGGCAGCCCAAGAACACACAGGTTCCACCCGCTCCAAAAAGGGATTACAGAAGCCTCCTTTTTCCCTAATACTTACCAGAGAAGCCTGAACTGTCAGAGCCTCATGAGCCCCATACAGTGCCTTGCGAAAGTATTCGGCCCCCTTGAACTTTGCGACCTTTTGCCACATTTCAGGCTTCAAACATAAAGATATAAAACTGTATTTTTTTGTGAAGAATCAACAACAAGTGGGACACAATCCTGAAGTGGAACGACATTTATAGGATATTTCAAACTTTTTAACAAATCAAAAACTGAAAAATTGGGCGTGCAAAATTATTCAGCCCCTTTACTTTCAGTGCAGCAAACTCTCTCCAGAAGTTCAGTGAGGATCTCTGAATGATCCAATGTTGACCTAAATGACTAATGATGATAAATACAATCCACCTGTGTGTAATCAAGTCTCCGTATAAATGCACCTGCACTGTGATAGTCTCAGAGGTCCGTCAAAAGCGCAGAGAGCATCATGAAGAACAAGGAACACACCAGGCAGGTCCGAGATACTGTTGTGAAGAAGTTTAAAGCCGGATTTGGATATAAAAATATTTCCCAAGCTTTAAACATCCCAAGGAGCACTGTGCAAGCGATAATATTGAAATGGAAGGAGTATCAGACCACTGCAAATCTACCAAGACCTGGCCGTCCCTCTAAACTTTCAGCTCATACAAGGGGAAGACTGATCAGAGATGCAGCCAAGAGGCCCATGATCACTCTGGATGAACTGCAGAGATCTACAGCTGAGGTGGGAGACTCTGTCCATAGGAAAACAATCAGTCGTATATTGCACAAATCTGGCCTTTATGGAAGAGTGGCAAGAAGAAAGCCATTTCTTAAAGATATCCATAAAAAGTGTAGTTTAAAGTTTGCCACAAGCCACCTGGGAGACACACCAAACATGTGGAAGAAGGTGCTCTGGTCAGATGAAACCAAAATTGAACTTTTTGGCAACAATGCAAAACGTTATGTTTGGCGTAAAAACAACACAGCTGAACACACCATCCCCACTGTCAAACATGGTGGTGGCAGCATCATGGTTTGGGCCTGCTTTTCTTCAGCAGGGACAGGGAAGATGGTTAAAATTGATGGGAAGATGGATGGAGCCAAATACAGGACCATTCTGGAAGAAAACCTGATGGAGTCTGCAAAAGACCTGAGACTGGGACGGAGATTTGTCTTCCAACAAGACAATGATCCAAAACATAAAGCAAAATCTACAATGGAATGGTTCAAAAATAAACATATCAAAGTCAAACAAGTCAAAGTCCAGACCTGAATCCAATCGAGAATCTGTGGAAAGAACTGAAAACTGCTGTTCACAAATGCTCTCCATCCAACCTCACTGAGCTCGAGCTGTTTTGCAAGTAGGAATGGGAAAAAATTTCAGACTCTCGATGTGCAAAACTGATAGAGACATACCCCAAGCGACTTACAGCTGTAATCGCAGCAAAAGGTGGCGCTACAAAGTATTAACTTAAGGGGGCTGAATAATTTTGCACGCCCAATTTTTCAGTTTTTGATTTGTTAAAAAAGTTTGAAATACCCAATAAATGTTGTTCCACTTCATGATTGTGTCCCACTTGTTGTTGATTCTTCACAAAAAAATACAGTTTTATATCTTTATGTTTGAAGCCTGAAATGTGGCAAAAGGTCGCAAAGTTCAAGGGGGACAAATATTTTCGCAAGGCACTGTATAGGGAACCAGAACCTGCTGCACCTTGGTAAAGCACACGCATGCTGCATATTGTCGACCAGAGTCGAAGAACCAGGTCAAACCCACAGGAAGCCTGCAGTAAGCTGGAAATTGTGCACTCGCACACTGCCAAGGCAGCCCAAAGCTCAAACATGCAGGAATCTGTGGTAATTCTTATAATGCGCACTTCACGCGCAACCACATCCCAAGTCAGCCTAAGGCTCAAACAGCGAACTGTGGAAACCTGAATAAATTCCCAACATGCCCCTGAACAATGCCCAAGAAACCACCACACCCCTAGTGGAGTGAGAAAGCACACTGCTAGGAAAGCCTTGTCATTTGCTGTCAAATGTCCACAATCCAATGAGAAAGCGCCATACCTTGAGCTGGATTAGCGAAAAATACAAAAAAATTGTCACAAATGTGGAAATCCTTGGTCCTATCCATATACCTGAATAAAGCGTGCACTGGACACGGGCCATCCAGGACCAGTCAGGTCCCAGGTTGGTGCCATAGGCTTAGACACTGGTCTGAGCCAAGATACGCCTTTCAGGAACCTCACCACCAGAAGATGAGACCCAGGGGCGGAGCCGTGAATCCCTATATGACACACCGAGATGGCTGATATATATAAACCTTCCATGTGAAAAAGGCCCAGCTCAAAAAGCTCTTGCAAGAACATCAAAATGTCTACCAAAGAGCTCTGAAAAGGAGAAACTCCTTTAACTTCACACCAACCCTCAAATCCACACATATTGCATATGTATACAACCATATCATAGAATCAGTTCCACCGGAGAAGCACATAGAGCAGAGTCACTCATACACCAAAGCATCCTTTCCCAACGAAGTGTCCAGATCCCTCATTGAAAGAACAGATGACAATGCAGAGAGGCAACACATGCTGGACCTCCAACATCGGAAGGAAATGCCTGAGCACTAGCGAAACAGTCAGTCGCTTTAGGTAATTGATATGAAGTGCCCTTTGCGCTGTTGACCAAATCCCTCTTTCCAAGTCGCCCCCACACACTGTAATGATGCGTCTGTCGTGATCACCCTGCGGGACACTACCCGGCCCATGAGAACCCCCTGCAACAGCAGTCGCAGGTCCCTCCAAGAGTCAATGCCCTTAGGCACGATGGGGATAACTTGAGCAACCGATGGCAGTGGTGAGATGTGTCCAGACACATAGCAATCACCCAGCGCTGAAACAAACGCATCAACAGAAGTCCCAGGAGCACCACAGTTATCATAGACCCAATAACCACAGGCACAAGCCTGTGGGGCACTCCTGTAATACAGAGTGCCCCAGCTGAAACCGTGCCAGACAGAGCCGGAATGCGACCACTTCCTTCACGCTCCAGGAACTGCTGAGCCGCCTCCGTGAAAGATTTCTGTGGGAAAGGGACCTGTTTTGATGAGCCAGTTTCTCCTCAATAGGAGCCTTTAAGTACTCCATAGCCGAGCCAAACAACATTGTTGGTGAAACTGGCTCATAAAATACATCTACCTGTCAGTCTCAGAAATCCGCAACCATCACCCCCATACTTTTCCCCACAGCCAGGATAGCACAGAGGGACAAACGCAGCACGGATTTTGTCGTAGAAGCTCTAAAACTGGCTTCCCTGCCTTGACGGTCTTATTCAGCTCCTTCAGCAAACCGATACATCTGCAGCATTGTAACCACATTCAATGACCGGGCCGCCACACCATCAGCCTGGTACACTTTGTCCAGCTGATCCGCCGAGAAGCGGCACTGTTTATTCGGAAGCACCATGTTAGGATTAGCCCCTTTGTTAGTCTCTGGAGCTAAGTAACTCCAGCTTTCCATCCATCGGCGGTGTACAAACGAGCCCTGCCTCCTCCATACCCTCTACATTCATGAACTCGCCATAACCTGGTAGCACCAGCCTGACTGAATGAGGGGAATCCCAGGTTGTCTTTAGCTAATTGGCAAAATCTTTAAACAGGGTTGTGCAACGATTCACTGCTGCAGTGACAGGAGGCAAATACCTTCCCCCAAACCTGGAAGAACTCCACTGGGGAGAAGACAGTCAATCCACCCCCAGGTGATCTTTCGTCCAACGACACTGCTCCATCAAAGTGTCATTAACAACCAATGGTTCACCCGAATTCAAAGCCATCCAGAGCCAACCAGGGGTAGCATATCATCCCCGGAATCCGGACTCAGAACATTGTCAGAGAAACCGTAATGAGCCTCATTCTGCTGGGATGACACCCCTATCAACTCCGACCACTGCTGCTGCTCTCTCCCGGCCTCAGACAACCCCATTCCTGAGGTTGCTTCACCGGATGACCCTTCACCAACAGCCCCAATCTTTCTCACAAAGTCAGCCCGACGCCCAATGGAAGTTGAACACAGCCGGAGACAATGTCACACTAACTGGTCTGAGCCAAAGCCTACTGAGCATGTTTCCACCCCAGGCAAACAGGACAGCACTCATGAGTATCACACATTTTTATTGTGAAACCACATGCCCTACAGCACGGTCGGAGGATCAAACTCAGCTGGTAAGCCTTTTTGAACTCTCACCACTGGCCATCTTACTCAAGCAAAGAAGCAGAACAGAAGAAAGTATTGGGTTTTTAGTAAACACAAATCCTACCCAAGAAAGGAAGCATTAGCTACACAAGCAGAGCAGAGAGTAGTTAGCTTTTAGCACAAAAAAAAGCAATATCATGACCCAAAACTCGCAATATCTAGGGGGAAAAGAACTCTCTCTCCACTAACAGACATCTAAGTCAGAGCCAAATCTTGTAGTTTTGTGTGTTTGAAAAGTGTGTAAATTGCTTGACATGTTCTTCCTTCAGGTGAGCTGAAGAGTGAAGAATTTAGGAAATTAATGCGAGCCTGATATTATAGCGGCGGGGCTTCTAAGGGTGGGCTCGGCATCCATTGGCCAGCGGGGCGTTAATACTGTATGACTGGTTGTGGACTCACCATAGTATGTTATACTGAGTGAACGACTGAAATGGAACAGCCCGTTATATATTATCCTATCCCCTCTCTCCATGAGTAAAATTGTTTCTTGACAACTTTTCCATTGTTTCCAAGTAGACGCATTCTTGAATTAAGTCATGAATAGGTCAGATACAGACCATCGTCAGAACTTTACACCATGTTGTAAAATTGACTAATAACATTTTTCTGGTAAAGTGATCATCCTGATCTGTTAGTGAATGATATATATAATCACACACTATATGACCAAAAGTATGTGGACAACGGCTCATTGAACATCTCATTCCAAAATCATAGCATTAACATGGAGTTGGTCTCCTCTTTGCTGCTATTAAAGCCTCCAGTCTTCTGTGAAGGCTTTCCACTAGATGCTGGAACATTGCTGCGGGGACTTGCTTCCATTCAGCTACAAGAGCATTAGTAAGGTCAAGCACTGATGTTGGCGTTCCAATTCATCCCAAAGGTGTTCGATGGGGTTGAGGTCAGGGCCCTGTGCAGGCCAGTTCAGTTCTTCAACACCGATCTCGACACGCCATTTCTGTATGGACTTCGCTTTGTGCATGGGGGCATTGTCATGCTGAAACAGGGAAAGGGCCTTTCACAAACTGTTGCCACAAAGTTGGAAGCACAGAATCGTCTAGAATGTCATTGTATGCTGTAGCGTTAAGATCTCTCTTCACTGGAACTAAGGGCCTAGCCCGAACCATGACAAACAGCCCCAGACCATTATTGCTCCTCCACCAAACTTTACCGTTGGCACTATGCATTGAGGCAGGTTGCGTTCTCCTGGCCTCTGCCAAACACAGATTTGTCCGTCGGACTGGCAGATGGTGAAGACGATTTTTATGCACTGCGTGGTTCAGCATTCAGTGGTCAGTACTGTGAGCTTATGTGGCCTACCACTTCACGGCTGAGATGTTGTTTCTCCTAGACATTTCCAAATCACAATAACAGCGCTTACTGTTGACAGGGGCAGCTCTAGTAGGACAAAAAAAGAGACTTGTTGGACAGGTGGCATCCTATGATGGTGCACATTGAAAGTCACTGAGCTCTTATGTTATGGCCATTCAACTGCCAATGTTTGTCATTGGAGATTGCATGGCTGTGTGCTCTATTTTATACACCTCTCAGCAACGGGTGTGGGTGAAATACCCGATTTCCACTAATTTCAAGGTGTGTCCACATACTTTTGTTCGTGTAGTGTACATCCCACATTTAGAGATCTGATGTTATATGGTTTGCAACCATATGGTTTGAAACATGGTCACCATTTGGACAGAATGTAAACAGACTCTGATGCTCTAGACAAGTGAAAGATGTACCTATTAGAATATTTTGTAGATATGCAGCTTAACCCTAGATAATTAATGGGTTTGCTTGAATCTTGCAAATTCTTGCCGTAAAAAAGAAAGGCAAAAAACCTACACAAAAAAATAATAATTCAGCCAGTGATTCTCCCTAGGGATCCTAAATGCTGAGCAGCCACTGTGAGTAAAACTTCAGTGCTCCATAGTTGGATTGCTTCCTTCACTTGACAGTTGAACAAAGCTCTCCCAGTATCAGCTCCCAAACTGTATCTATTTGTCGACCGCAGAATGTCTCTGGAATGCCAACTATAGTTTAAGTTTAGACAAAGACAGATGGCAGGTAAAACCTGAACGTTTCACTCCAATAATGTGCTCTTGACTTTTCTGTGAGACTATGGGAATATAAAAACATGTTCCATTCAACTGTGGACCAAATCTCACTTATCTTTGACTTTCTGAAGTGTATGTTTGCACTTGAAAAACATCTGTGGCATTGCATTGTGTTCTGAGAATTTGTTAAATAAAAAATAAAAAATACATTTTGGATGACAAAGAATGCAAAGCGGTTTCAGGACGGTATTTGCTAAAGAATGCTTTGATACAATTAGGACTGCAAGCCTTCCTGCCTTGCTACTGTCTCCATCTTTGAGTAGCAACCAGGTTAAATGCTACAGGATTCATTAATACAATGCTCTCCTTCCATTGAGGTCCAAGTGAAGTGTTTTGAGCTGAGATCTATTTAATTGACATGGCCAGTGAACTATGGCCAGTGAACCAAGATGTCCATTTGAAGGGCAAGGAACATACTTCCCACTAGGCACACACTGGTTGAGTCAACATTGTTTTAACGTAATTTGTTATTGGATTTGAACAAAGTAATCAATCAGTTCTGTTTTCATTTAAATTCAACCAGCGTTGTTAGCATTGAAATTCGGGTACAACTTCCACTGTAAATACCTTTACATAACCTGACTAACACGTTGTTATATCAATATAATTTCAATATAATCATCAGAACTATGTATACGTTAAAATTGTGTTAAATTCCACATAAAAACATTCATATTTAACATTTTATATTCAATATATATGGTTGAAATTATGTTCAATTTTATATTTGATTAAACATGTTTTATTTGACCTTGTTTCAATGTTGATAGTGTTTGACTCAACGTCATCGTTTCAACATCATGCCATCAAGCTAAATAAAGAGGTAAATTGAAATAAAATGTGAAGCCACAGTCCAATGATTCCTGCCTGAATAGTGACTCCTACTGGTATATGAAGGGTAGTGCACTTCGGTGAGAACAAGTCAACCATCCAGTTTCCTACCTCCATGTACCTTGCTTAGGTTTGGAAACAAGCTACATTTCAGTTGAGCTTGTAGCTAGGTATCCTGTCATTAATCTATGGTTGATTGGATCTTTGGAAGTTTTGAAGTAGTTACCATTAGCTCTACAAATAGGATGCCAAATGCATGATATTAATAATACATTTTCACCTTTGGTTGCTAACATTCTAATAGCTAGCCTAATTTCAGTTTATGTGGCAAAACAAGCATATACTGTAGAGAATTATTGTACCATGTAAAATGCATTTAAGTACATTTTCAATAACCACAAATCTTGTATTTTCAGCTGTTTGAAGCTGTGGACAAAACCAAAATGTAAAAAAAAATAAATAATTGGAAGCATAGAAATAGCCCACATAGAACAGATCTGCCGCTTCTTAGATTTGCTTTCAATGAGAATGCCATATTTATAACTCATATTTCCATGTGAATTTGGTTTGGTTGCCCAAAAAGTTACACATTGCAGCTTTAACTTCTAATATTAAATAAAATCAAATGTGTCACATGCTTAATAAACAGTAAGAGTCCAGTCTGGAGCATGAAGTCACAAGCTCTGCTGGTCGGTTACTGCGTAGCAAACAAGTGGTGCCAAAAGCCCTGGTCTGCCCTAGAATGCCTAAAATAAATAACGAAAAGCATTACAGAAAGCATTACAGAAAAATAAACGTACGCCTATTTTGGGCTCTAAAACATGTTTATTAAGTTCGATCCCCACAGTGAATTATTTTCAAGTAGCTACAAATCAAGATATTTCATTAAATAGTGATCCATTCTGACTACTATGTTTGTCATCGCACAGGACCACGTACTGACACAGACACCTCATGTTATTAATATTTGTCATCATTTGATTGTTATTCAACATGAATGCTGAAAATCCGATGGTCCTATGTCAAAGGGTTTGTTATATAAAGTGTAATATAGGGATGCAAACTCAAAATTCAATACATTACAACTCTATATCTGACATGGTACAGGTGTCTTCTTTTTTTAATCTCATAATCATGTGTGAGGTGCATACTTTTGTTTCAAAGTAGATTTGTTTAAGACTACCAAGAAACACTCTGTGTGACCCTGATTTAGCCCATTTTAGTAAAAGGTTTTAAAACCTCTCTGGGATATGTGGGACGGTAGTGTCCCAACTGGCCAACATCCAGTGAAAATGCAGAGCGCCAAATTAAAATAAATTACAATAAAAATTAAACTTTCATGAAATCACACATTCAATATACCAAATTAAAGCTACACTTGTTGTGAATCCAGACAACGTCTCAGATTTTAAAAATGCTTTACGGCAAAAGCAAACAATGCTATTTTCTGAGGATAGCACCCAAGCAAACAAACAGACCATCATATTTCAACCCTCCAGGCGCGACACAAAACTCAGAAATAAAGATATAATTCATGCCTTACCTTTGACGAGCTTCTTCTGTTGGCACTCCAATATCTCCCATAAACATCACAAATGGTCCTTTTGTTCGATTAATTCCGTCGATAAATATCCAAAATGTACATTTATTTGGCGCCTTTGATCCAGAAAAACACAGGTTCCAACTCGCCCAACATGACTACAAAAGTTACCTGTAAGCTTTGATCAAACATTTCAAACTACTTTTGTAATACAACTTTAGGTATTTTTAACGTAAATAATCAATAAAATTTAAGACGGGATTAACTGTGTTCAATACCGGAGGAAAACAAAGTGGAGCATGCTTTTCAGGTCACGTGCCTCTAACAAAGAGTACACTTCTCTCTAGCCTCGTTCTGTCTACCTCTTCATTTCTCAAAGGAAAAACCTCAACCAATTTCTAAAGACTGTTGACATCCAGTGGAAGCGATAGGAACTGCAAGAAGGTCCCTTAGAAATCTGGATTCCCAATGAAACCCCATTGAAAAGAGTGACCTAAAAAAAAAACATCTGAATGGTTTGTCCTCTGGGTTTTGCCTGTCAAATAAGTTCTGTTATAGTCACAGACATGGGTCAAACAGTTTTAGAAACTTCAGTGTTTTCTATCTAAATCTACTAATTATATGCATATCTTAGCTTCTGGGCATGAGTAGCAGGCAGTTTAATTTGGGCACGCTTTTCATCCAAAATTCCGAATGCCTATCCTAGAGAAGTTTTAACATAGCTATGTAATGCTGACAAATGATGAATAAGGAAAATACATTATTCTCTTTTGCTTAGGATGTGAAATAAATTGAATAGAAACATAAAAACACAGCAAATGTAAAATGACTTTCTTCAGTCAACTGTGACTGCATGCCAAGGACATGACTTGACTGTAGATAAGGTATTTCATTTATTTTGATTTTTTTGCCAACATTTCTAATAACATCTTTTCGCTTTGCCGTTATTGGGTATTGTGTTTAGATTGATGAGATTTTTTGCCTTAACGTAACACAACGTGGAAAAAGGGAAAGGGTCTTAATACTTTCCAAACGCACGGTATCTGATGCTGTCTGGCCAAAAAGAGTATGTCATGTCATAGTCTTTTTGGCCAGAGCTTCAGATACACGGGCTACACATTACAAGTATTCAAAAAGTTGGACCCATTCCAAAATGGACCTGGAGCTTTCCCACCCGGACCCGATATGCATGAATCTTTTTTTTACACATAGAAACACGTTTTAAACGGACACTATATAACAACTGGACTCGGTCCGATCCAAGGTGAAGGAAGCAGCAGAAAGGTATATTTCTAAGCTAATTTATTAACCAGAGCTGATAAAGCCTGAGGGAGAGTAGGAATACACAACAAAGTTTGTAGTCTGCCAAAAAAACAATCCCCCGCTCTAGCAGGTGGGGGAATGGCCGTGCTACTGCTGTGAGTGACATTGGGTGCAGGGAGGTAGAGACTAGAGACAGCAACAAGCCAAGCCGACTTGCGCTATAGCAGACTAATAACTTCCATAGTTAAGTTATGTATCATCTATTATGATTATGTAGTACCGTCTTGACTGCATAAAACTGGAAGAAGCTAGCCAGCTAGTGAGCTAGGCTAATTGAGGCTCCATGAGCTTTCTTGTCTTACAGTTAAAAATAACTACAACTCCATTCATCATATCAAGTAGCAGCCTACCTGTTGACTCTTGGTTGTTGTAGCCTACCTAGCCTAGGCAGCCGGCAGTGGTGGGCGCTAGATCTGCACAATCGTCTAGGCTTGATGTACATTCTTGGTAGTACATTCATGTCCCCGTGGACCGGCTCGTTCATAAAGCATCCTCCATTTAGGCTGCAAAGGCATACTTTTCCTCCTTAACTATCTTTGAAGGCAAAAAGCGGGGGAGAAAATGATCTAGAGCACACCACTATCGGCTGCCTAGGCTACAGCCTGTCCTCCTTTAACTTTTAACTTCTATTGATTAGACATCTCCTAACTTTTGCCATACACAGAGGCTCTATGACTGTAGCCTATTTCCACTTGATGACATGATTGGTCAATAACAATCTCCATATGCCATGTGCCACTTGTGACAAAAAGCAGGGAAACTGTCAGGGCGGAATAGTCTATTATTATGAACCAATCTGTGGTTGACTAATGACAAGTGAAGCATGAGGGGTCCTCAAGCAGAGGATCTACATATATTTTTAAAATAATGACTTGTATTTAATTACTGATGATTTGAGGCCTTGATGATTTAAGTCCGCTAGTGTATAGGATATTCGTAGGCCTATTATTTGGTAAGTGGTGTCACCAAGTCCCATGGCCTAATAGCCAACTAATTATTTACGAGATAATACCCGAGAAGCCCGTGTTTGGAGGATATATTGGCATGGGTGATGTTAGGCTCGAGAGTTGAGGGTCGGCAAATCGTGCCAATATATCCTCCAAACACAGGCTTCAAGGACATTATCACTTTTATACAATGGGTTACCAACATATTCAAATAATGATTGACATATTTTCATTAAAAACTTTATTTTGATTAATTTATTTACACTATTTCATCCTTCCACAAGACATAGTCCCAACACAAGAGACACGACCCAGTTCAGTCTTTATGTTTTGGGTCTATAGACGCGACCCAGTAGTTCATTCTGAATGTTCCATTGCCATACTGGCTTATCCCTTGCTTGCTAGCTAGCCAACTACGGCTAACTTAATTTCTGCAGCCAAAATAACATCTAAGTAGCTGCAGCTGCATTTGCATTTAAGCTGTTTTCTAGTGAAATTTATTTGGATGCTTTCATAACAATAAGCTAATGATTCACGATTTATCCTGGCATAGAACATGTGCTCTCTCATCAGGACACTGTTGTTCAGAAGAGCTAGCCAACAACAAAACATAATCACTTCAAACTGAAGCTATAAAGACAGCAAACTAGCTACACTTTGTTTAGTTTGACCTGTTTTCTATTGATAGTTCTTTGTATATATCCATAAAAACTATGCTAGTTCATGATTTTGACTGGCTGAGAAAAGCTGCCTGCCTGTCTGTCTCATCCCGACTCCCGACACATTCATTACTATAGGACAGCTGGAGATGGAATTTGAATATTGAAACAATGTTGCAAATGTTGGAGAGACAGACAGAAAGGTTTATACAAATCTCCACTGTTTAAAAAATGTTAGTCTAAAAGAAATGTGAGATAATGTCTGAATGCTTTTCATAGTGGAGATAAGGTTTATAAATTGCCTGGCTGGGCTGATGAGACAGTGGATTGAGCGGTCAGATGAAGCTGAGTAAATAGGCATTTTAAAGTCATATATTTAGCACGTGGTAACTTCTGGAATAGAAACAGGCTGGAACGCGTTTTAAAATGTATTTAAAAAAATGTTGTTTGTTGTATTTTACCCCCTTTTTCTCCCCAATTTCAATCTCGTCTCATCGCTGCAACTCCCCAAAAGGCTCGGGAGGTGAAGGTCGAGTCATGCGTCCTCCAAAACATGACCTGCCAAACCACGCTTCTTAACACCTGCCCGCTTAACCCGGATGCCAGCTGCACCAATGTGTCGTAGGAAACACCGTTCATCTGATGACCATGGTCAGCCTGCAGGCGCCCGGCCTGCCACAAGGAGTTGCTAGAGCACAATGTGCCAAGTAAAGCACACCGAGCCAAACCCTCCCCTAACCCGGACGATGCTGGGCCAATTATGCACCGCCCTATAGGACTCCCGATCACGGCCAGTTGTGATACAGCCAAGGATCAAACCCGGGTCTATAGTGACGCCTCAAGCTCTGCGATGCAGTGCTTTTGACCGCTGCGCCACTTGGGAGGGCCCTGGAATGTGATTTTAACCATTCAGCTTTCCGGATTAGACCCACCCATTTATGCTGTGTTATAGCCTAGTTATTTTCAAATTGTTTTTTAATTTTTACAAATATTTTTTTTATTAATATACCGGTGTAGGATATTAGCCCACACAGGCAGTCAGCCTACAAGATGTCCATTTATTGTTTTACATTTTGTTTCGTTTCAGTAAAATTATAGGCTACTGTTCAATACGCTTAAGCATTTTCAATAGCTCAAGAAAAACGTAACCTAATTGTTCAATAAATTGTTCAAGAGAAAAAAGACAGCTGTATAATCGGCCTACAAGAATTTAGTTTATTTAGTTTCCTTTCAGTAAAAATAAGTACTGTTCATTTCTGTATGTACCTCACTTTGTGCACAGGGACATTTTCATCCTGAAACAGGAAAGGACCTTCCACACATTGTTGCCACAAAGTTGGAAGCACAGAAACGTCTTTGTAGAATGTCATTGTATGCTGTAGCGTTAAGATTTCCCTTCGCTGGAACTAAGGGGCCTAGCCCAAACCATGAAAAACAGCCCCAGACCATTATTCCTCCTCCACCAAATTTTACAAATGGCACTATGCATTGGGGCAGGTACCGTTTTCTTGGCATCTGCCAAACCAAGATTTGTCCATTGGACTGCCAGATGACGAAGCGTGATTTATCACTCCAGAGAACGTGTTTCCACTGCACCAGAGTCCAATGTCGGCGAGCTTTACACCACTCCAGCCAACGCTTAGCATTGTGCATGGTGGTCTTACGCTTGTGTGCGGCTACTCGGCCATGGAAACCAGTGACGGTCAGTGCTGTTAATGATTGAGGGAGGACCATTTTTTTTATGAGCATGGCCTTATTTATATTACAGCATACTGGATGACTGTCATTCAACTTCCATTCACCCAGTTCAATATAACATCGACAGGTTTAGGCTACTACATGATACTTAAATTTTTCCATCATGAGGTTACAGCCTAGCCTGTGAATGAAAGTTTACAACATAGGTGCATACAAGTCAAGAGCATCTAGCTTATCTAGGGTGT
The DNA here is from genome assembly GCF_013265735.2 of Oncorhynchus mykiss. NCBI lineage: Eukaryota > Metazoa > Chordata > Actinopteri > Salmoniformes > Salmonidae > Oncorhynchus > Oncorhynchus mykiss. Next base: position 52,921,984 of record NC_048566.1, on the reverse strand, counting down.
AATCATTAGTCCAACAATTGCAAACAAGAGTTTCTATTAGACAAATTCAGGTATTTTTTATCCCCGTTTTGTTTGATTCCATTTAAGAAACGTATCTCACCAGAATCGGCGGAATGAATACACCCCTGGTCACACGTAAACACCACGTTGTATTCCTTCTCTCCTCTATGCACTCTCACCATTTCCTTTATTTTGTGGACTTCAATGCACAACACATCAGCTGTATGTGACCAGGCAAAAAAAAACTTTCCTAACCAAACCATGTCATAACCGCTACAGACAGCCTACATCATTGTCCCCATATTAGCTAAAGTAACATCCTAGTCAACATAGCTAATAAAGCTATTGTTGACTAACGCCAATCCGTACAAATTTGCGCAACCGCGGCATTCAAACAAGGCTGCAATGAAAACTAATGGGATTGTAGCGACTGTGTTGGCATCAAAATCTGGGGTATGAACTACGTTTCTATTCAAGCGTTGATTGACATGGTAATGGACTGATAGTATTGGAGTTGAAAAGTTGAAATAACTGACCCCTCTGACACTGTACCTTAAATTGTGACGTGTCATGATGTAATTAACTTACAGCACGCATAATGCAACTCATTCTGTGTCGTACTGCCTCTCTCAACCAGATGTAGCACTTCTCTGGCAGATTAAAAACAAGAAAGGGACAGGGTAAGGAGGATACCTAGTCAATTGTACAATTGAATGCATTAATTTCTTGCGTCATCACTGCAAGCCATCATGACTCTCAAAAGCAACGACGGCCGCTATTTTTTTCTGAAGATAACTTTAGCACCGCCCTAAAAACAATATTTCAAATGGGTATGTAATGACACATCACGCAGTAGGTTTCACTTTCACACCATTTTTAAAAAGACCCGATGGAGCTCACTGCCTTCTTCAATCAGGCAGCTTGAAGGTCTCCTCATTGATTTTGCTGGAACGGGGAGAAATGTTGCTTTACAATGGTATTCATATTACACTTTTTGGGCGCTAAAATAATGTAAATTGTACATTACAGCGCGATGTACAAAAGTGCATTAGCTAACTAGAAATGTGTTAGTAAACCTGCTACAATCATGCAGTAACGTTACAGTGTTTAGTCAGTAAGAAGTTACACCGGTGGGCCCCGGTGGCAATAAATTAATAAAACCAAAAGCTTACCTTGACTTGAAGGTGTTCCAGTGTTGTGTTGGATAGTCATAGCCAGCTAGCTATAACTATAGCTTCCCTCTGTCTTGAGCCGGGTGTTTGAGTAGGCTAAACTAGCTAGCCGCATTTGCTAGCTAAGTGAAACTGAAAGTGAAAAAAATGATAATCTCTCTCTCACTTCTCCTTCATTTTTAAAGAAATTAATCTGTTAAAAACTGTCTTTCTCTTTCTTTGAGTCAATTACTCACCACAGTTTATCCACTGCTGTGCTAGCTAGCTGTAGCTTATGTTTTCAGTACTAGATTAATACTCTGATCCTTTGATTGGGTGGACAACATAAAAGTTCATGCTGCAAGAGCTCTGATAGGTTGGGGGACGTCCTCCAGAAGTTGTCATAATTACTGTGTAAGTCTATGGAAGTGGGTGAGAACCAAGAGCCTCCTAGGTTTTGTATTGATTTCAATGTACCAAGAGGAGGACGGAAGCTAGCTGTCCTCCGGCTACACCATGGTACTACCCTACAGAGTGATGTTGAGGCTACTGTACACCTTCATTGCAAAACAGTGTGTTTCAATCAATTATTTGGTGAAACGTCAATATATTTAGTATAGTTTCATCTAAAAAGGATCACTTTAAAATGTTTGATATTTTTATGAAGTTCACTGAGTAGGATGGTCCTCCCGTTTCTCATCTGAGGAGCCTCCACTGATGGAACCCCACTTCATGAAGCTCCCGACAAACAGATCCTGTGCTGACGTTGCTTCCACAGGCAGTTTGGAACTCAGTACTGAGTGGTGCAAATCGAGGACAGACAAGTTTTCTGCGCTTCAGCTCTCAGCAGTCCCATTCCGTGAGCTTGTGTGTCCTACCACTTCGCGTCTGAGCTGTCATCGCTCCTAGACGCGTCCTATGACGGTGCCACGTTGAAAGTCACTGAGCTCTCCAGTTAAAACATTATACTGCCTATTTTTGTCTATGGAGATTGCATGGTAGTGTGCTCCATTTTATACACCTGTCAGCAACGGATGTGGTTGAAATAGCCGAATGCACTAATTTGAAGGGGACTGGTTATGTGGCTGTGGGAGCATATTCCAATACTTTCACCTCAAAATACTAGGTAGCTCTTGTCATTGTACATTGATTCTGCTTCCATTTGATAGTGTTTTTCTATTTGACCTATGATTTGTCTACTTTGCGAGTTGTACTGTTTTGCCAAAACCGATAATTTAGCTAGCATTATTGTTCACCATTTGATTGTTATTGAGCAACATAGAACAACAATTTGTTATACAATAACATTTTATGGAGACTTGTCTTATTACATTCAGTATGTATCCCTATGTACCAAATAAACATTCAAGAGCTTCAGAATGTTGTGTAAGACAGTACACATTTGTTTGCTTTACAATGAGCATTAAACAGCAATGATCTCAAGTGCTGTAAATAAACACACAATAAAGACTGTATTAGCCTTGGCTATTATATCAGCTCAGACAAGGGCTTGGTCTCCTGGCAAGTCCCCTCAGCACCCGAGGCAGCTACTGAAGAAGACGTTGCAGTCAGTCAGGCAGAGCTCCATGGAACAAACCATTTCCTCTGTCTATTTCAATCTGCCGTGACTGGGAGATGACGACATGCTCTAGCCCCTGAACACTGGAATCTGTGTGAACTACCACTCTGCACACCTTTCCTCCTCTCCTCTCCCCAGAGCTTCCAAGCAGCCCCTCTTACACCCCCTCTCCTCTCTGCAACATGTGAAGCATTACGCTACTGGGTCGGGCTACACCCAGCTATATTTATCCAGCACAATTTAGTCACGTCTTGTCAGCTGCAAGAGCAGAACCAAGCTACCCCAGCAGGCCCCTTGATTTTCTCCCATAGGACCCAGCCTCTGACGAGAACAGGCAGGTTACAAATTACCCAGAAACACTTCAGGGTTTTATCAGGCCTGAAGAAGATTTCAACAGGACAGAAGTTGGCATTGATATGCCTCTGTGTCGCCCTCCTTGCATATTGTCGTCTGCCTGCCAAAGCCATGTTGCGATACTCAAATGGCATGAGATATTCAAACTGCATATTCAGGTCAACTGAAGACAATAGACAATCATGTTATATTTTCTGTGTAAGGTTGCTGGAAATAAATGCTCTCTAGATAGAACATACAAGGATGTTAGAGGAAAATTCATGTTGGGTTTCCATTGGTTTTGAGATAGTTAAAAGGGAGAGTTTTCCCAAAAACGCTACCACAACATTTCTAACAAGCACCATTGAGAGGACTCAAAATGTGTTGGTTGTGTTAGTGTAAGATACAGTATCCCATGATTTAACCACAGTGGCCTCATGAGTGTATGACTCACACTCAGACACTGTGTGGACCCGAGAGAACTCCCACAGACCAGCAGCAATAGACCTATATTCGACTCAAGTGTGCCATTTTGGAAGTAGCCGATGACTCACTAAAACATGTGAGCGACCACCAAGGCTGTCTATGTTTATATTATTAACAGAAGGAAAGTTTCATGGAGGGTTTATATTACAAAGCCTCACAAGTATGTCTTCAAAGATATACTGTATGTTGACATTTTCATAACATATATTCAGTCCCTTGTATGATCATTAGATCATGTAGATTTGGCCATAGCTGATGTAAAGCTTGGCTCCAAGCCAATATATTGTTACAAAGGTTCTCATGGGTCCTGAAGTAAAATAACAAAAACGTTTTCTTGGGATAACAGTTAATTGCTCTCTTACAAGTCCTTTTTTTTATCTCCATTACTATCTCAACCTAATTGAAAGAACAAAAAAATACAATCAAATAATAGGCATACTTGAAATCAGGAACTATTGAGATGGCAATCAGAACATTTTCTAAGCCTCTCACAGAAGTAGTGGATGGATAGTTTATTTATTACCAAGCTGATAGGACACAGTATAGATGAATGTTCAGTCATCAAAGGCATATTAATAGCACTCCAACAACACTTCTCCATAGATCTGCTGTATAATATACTAACAAAAAGACAATCTGAATGTCTATAAAAGGTCCTGGTGATTGTATAGTAGATACTTAGTATTATTATTTCTTCCTATTTCTAATAATACAAATAAATAGTTTTCAAACGTAATCTCATGTCTACAACATTACAATAAACTACTATCATCAAAATATGTCAAATGTACCTGAAAAGTGACTCGATGTCACATTAGTGGCCAAGAAATAGAATGCACCACATATTTCTAAGCTAACAACCACGCTAACAAGCTAGCTGGTGCTCATGAGCTTATAAAACCATTTATACTTTGTACGATAACTTACCTGCAATGATGGGACACAGTATAGATGTTCAGTTATAAAATAGATATGATCAGCACTCCTAAAAAAGGGCATCCTTCGCTAGCATAAAACCCACATGGAAACGATATTCTTAGATTCAGAAATAGACATGTAAGGAGTGGCTTATTTGAAGCCAACTAAACAATGGTAGTTGCTGATAACATAAATTGCTAATGCATGATACAAAACGTACATTTTATGACAACTTAATGACAGTTTTTCTCCCAAGACACTCTCAACTCAACTACAACAATGGAGAAGGTGCATAAAGATGTCGGAATTCAGATATTGCGTCATTGTTTTAGCCCTATACACAGAGTTTTGAAACTACAGCGTACATCATGGTTCAATGCACAATCAAATTTTTCAGTTTTTCAAATTGCCGACATCTTGGAGTAAAAATGTAGATAATGTATAATGCGTTGTGTGTACTGGAGGCAAAGTCAGGTGCAGGAGAGCAGAGTGTAGTGAATAGGCGCACTTGTTATTCCGGTCCAACGAAAGCACAAAAGTACATAAATGTGCCCAAACACGGAACATTAGACAAAAAGTATGACGCGTAACAATACCCATGTAACATAAATACAATTTCACACAAAGACATGGAGGGGAACAGAGGACTAAATACATGCAGTGCGATTAGGGAATGAAAACCAGGTGTGTATGGAACAAGGCAAAATGAATGGAAATATGAAAAATAGAGCGTCGATGGCTAGAAAGCCGGTGACGTTGATTGCCGCCAGAACAAGGAGAGGAGTTGATTTTGGCGGAAGTCGTGACAGTACGCCCCCCCCCCCCCCCCCCCCCCCCACCCCTTGAAGCGCGGCTCCAGTGGTGCGTCAGACACCGGCCTCGGGGACGACCCGGAGTGCGAGGCGCAGGGCGAACCGGCCGGCGACGGTGAAACTCCCGCAGCAGTTCAGAGTCCAAAACATCCGCCACCGGGACCCAGCACCTCTCTTCCGGACCGTACCCCTCTCACTCCACGAGGTACTGAAGGCACCCCGCCCAACGCCTCGAATCCAGGATGGAACGAACGGACCCCCTCGAAGTCCAGAGGGGCCGGAGGAACCTCCTGCACCTCAGATTCCTGGAGCGGACCAGCCACCACCGGCCTGAGGAGAGACACATGGAACGAGGGGTTAATACGGTAATCAGAGGGAAGCTGTAACCTGTAACACACCCTCCTCAGGACTTTGAATGTCTCCACAAACCACGGACCCAGCTTCCGGGAGGGCAAGCGGAGGGGCAGGTTTCAGGTCGAGAGCCAGGCCCGGTTCCCTGGTGCGAACAACGGGGCCTCACTGCGGTGATGGTCCTCGCTGGTCTTTTGACGCAGTGCGGCTCGCTGGAGGTGAACATGGGCGGCCTCCCATGTCTCCTCCGCGTGCCTGAACCAGTCGTCCACCACAGAAGCCTCGATTTGACGCTGATGCCACGGCGCCAGAACCGGCTAGTTCCCCAATACACACTGAAAGGGGGAGAGGTTAGTGGAGGAGTGGCGAAGCGAATTCTGCGCCATCTCGGCCCAGGGCACGAACTCCGCCCACTGCCTCCGTCTGGGCGTAGCAATACGACCACAGAAACCTGCCCACGTCCTGGTTGACTCTACCTGCCTGTTACTCTTGGGGTGAAAACCTGAGGTGAGACTGATCGAGACGTTCCATGAACCCCTTCCAGACTCTCGATGTGAGCTGGGGGCCCCGATCAGACACTATATCCTCAGGCACCCCGTAGTGCCGGAAGACGTGAGTAAACAGGGCTTCTGCAGTCTGTAGGGCCGTAGGAAGACCGGGCAGAGGGAGGAGACGACAGGACTCGTAGTGTTTTCCTGTGAAAGAGAAAGATTGTTTAGGAAATCCACCGACACGTGTGACCGAGGTCGTTGGGGAATGGGTAAGGGATATAGCTTACTTCTGGGCAGGTGTCTCGGAGCCCTATACTGGGCACACACCGAGCAGGAGGAAACATAAACCCTCACGTCCTTTGCCAAGGTGGGCCACCAGTACTTCCCAGTCAGAGAGCGCACCGTCCGACTGATCCCCGGATGACCAGAGGAGGATGACGTGGTCACGGACAGCAGACGGAACGTACATACGCCCGATGGGACACTGGAGGGGAGCGTGCTCTGTAGGCAATGCCTGCTCAATGTCCGCGTCCAGCTCCCACATGGCCGGCGCAACCAGGCAGGAGGCCGGGAGTATGGGAGTCTGATCAATGGGCCGCTCCTCTGTGTCATACAGCCAGGACAGTGCGTCTACCTTCATATTCTGGGAACCTGGTCTGTAGGACAGGGTAAACAAAAAACGGGTAAAGAACATAGCCCACCTTGCCTGACGAGGATTCAGTCTCCTCACTGCCCGGATGTACTCCAGGTTGAGGTGGTCAGTCCAGATGAGGAAAGGGTGTTTAGCCCCCTCAAGCCAACGTCTCCACGCCTTCAACACTTTATCCACAGCCAACAGCTCCCGGTCCCCCACATCATAGTTACGCTCCGCCGGATGAGCTTCTTCGAGAAGAAAGCACAGGGGTGGAGTTTCGGTGGCGTACCCGAGCGTTTTGAGAGCACGGCTCCTATCCCAGCCTCGGACGCGTCCACCTCCACTATGAATGCCAAAGAGGGATCCGGATGGTCCAGCACGGGAGCCGAGGTAAACAGAGCTCTCAGGTGCCCAAAAGCTCTGTCCGCCTCAGCCGACCACTGCAACCATACAGGACCCCGCCTTCAGCAGTGAGGTAATGGGAGCAGCCACCTGGCCAAAACCCAGGATAAATCTTCGGTAGTAATTGGCAAACCCTAGCAATCGCTGCACATCCTTTACCGTGGAGGCCATCTCATGTCGGACGTCCTCACGCAGGCTGCATCGGTAGTGGTCGATGGGGGCCCTGTCGTTCCAGCCTGCTCAGGCAGCCAAGGTCCAGAATTCCAGGGGGAACTCCTGGGTGCTCCTCGTCCCCTGCCTCAAATGGAAGAGCCATTCCCCAGCCTCTCTACCGTCGGGTGGATGGTTGAAGACAGCCCGGAAGCGGCGGGTGAACCCCTCGAAGTGGTCCAATGCCGCGTCTCTGCATCCCACTGGGACTGGCTCCGGACGGGACGGGTAGAGGTAACCCCAGTTGTGCTGGTCGAGGCACTGGAGAGACTTCCTGTCTGTATTACCCATTTTATGCAGGGATTGAACAACTTATTTACACTGTTACATTAGCTTAGAGAAGCAGATTTGTACTGCCTATTGGGCAAATCAGATACTGTTTTTATCAGAAAATGAATGTTTTAAAATGATAACTTCGCCTGAGAACTGAAGACATTGGTTAGCTCCCTGATCTCATGCCTAGTCTTCAGCTCGATGGGCTAACACAGACTTCTTCAAAACCAGATATGATAAGATCTTCTCCAGTACTTCATTGGTCGCCAAAGGGGAAATGTAATGCCTTGACCTTAGCTGATCGGGCTAACACGGTTTGATCATGAAATCCACGCCATTAAATTCCCCAACAGTTCTTATCAACAATAAATATGCTGGGCGGTGCTGTTTAACTTTGTGTTACACTTGTTTTTCCTACTACCTTGAGGGAGAAAATGTAACGATTGCACTTGGGGACAGAAACACTGGCTTTATCTTGGGTATATTCACAAATGCACTTTCTAGTTTGAGAAACAGACGCCTCACAAGTCCTCAGCTGGCAGCTTCATTAAATAGTACCTGCAAAACACCCGTCTCAACGTCAACTGTGAAGAGGTGACTTCGGGATGCCGGCCTTCTAGGCAGAGTTGCAAAGAAAAAGCCATATCTCAGGGGCGAATAAGTACAAGCAGAGATGGAAAGCCCTATCATATGGTAGGGTTATAAAGTTACACGTATTCCTCCTGGTGGGGGAAGAGCGGGAGAAGGCATAGGGAATGTCCAAATTAAGAAATGTGGATTCTCACAACGGATTTTGCCCCCGGCCACAGGCAGAAAGGTCATTAATAACACAGAACTCACTCGAATAGTGAAACCTGCTGTCTTAATTAAGCTGCCAGGATAAAAAGCAGACAGGAAGAGGAGGGAGCTTTACCTTCATTAGAACACTGTCAACATTGATTTTCTTTCCCATGCTCTGCAATGTTATGGCATCCTCTTATTTCCATATGATTTCAAACGGTGGCGTAGGCAGAAATCCGTTGATGGCAGAGCCAGCAAAAATGTATGTGGTCCAAAATTTGGGAACTTAAATCAACATTAAATTATCATAAAAGTATAGCTTACCCTATGCTTTACTGTATACTATACCCCACACATGTGATGGCCTACGTAAATCCATGACTCTTGCATTTAACATGCGACTCACACAGACCTACATATAATAAACCATAGACCTATAGTTAGACTAAAACAACTTTTTTAAAGTTAAGTCCCCCCATCTTTGACTTTTCCTAAATAAGTCTATATAACACACTATTGTGTTAGACTCTTAATATCACAAACAGAATTTGTGTTATAAGCAGTTTTAAGAGGACATGTTATTTTTTTTCCCCTGCCAGGCCTGTGCATCTGATGATGACCCATCAAAACTACACCTAAACCAGTGGTCACCAACCGGTCGTAAAAAAAACAACGATTAAAGCCCTGCGATCCTATTGTTTTTATTTGTTTTGTGATGTTGGCGGTAAGTGCACTTGATTCAGCAGCCCCAGCGCCTGGTAGGCAGGGCTCCCATATTGAACCATTACATGTGTCTGAAGGTAGAACTCCCCCTACCCGACAGGCCCAGAGAGCAAATCAAGTGCACCTACAGGCCTGTCGCTGGCCAATCAGATAACTGCAGACACGTGATCTGAGCTTCCTCGAGCCATAGGTTGCGGTCCAAACACTTAAGACACACCCTATCCCCTCAGCCCTCAAATTAAGTGGACACTTCTGATGACGTATCATGACGCCTGACGAGTATACACTTGCAGGGCAAGGGGCGAGGGAGGAAGGAATTATTTTTAAATGAACCACCCTTGGCCGGAAATGCGCCCCATATGCCCCATATGGCCCCATATGCGCTACAGTCAATTTTGAGTGCATGTCTACTTATATTAAATTAATAAGATCTTGGCTTGCATTTTGACTCAGAAAGTGATCTTTAGCAAATTCTGCTACAGAGTGACAAGCATGTAAGACGTTTTGATGTCTATATAGTATCAGAAAGAGACGATTCTGCAGTTTCCAAATCACCTATCCTTACTAAACTCTTAAAAATGACCCCCTGAGCTCCCACGTGCACTTGCAACACTCAAAGCACAGTAATATATTTAAACAGACAATATGCCATTCTGTTCTTTTGAAATACTTGTTTTTCATAAATTCATTCCTTAAGAACTGCCCTTAACTAATGAATAATTTCTGTTATTTGTGATGGTGTTTATTTAATGGATTTTAACACTTGAATTGTTTGTTTTGTGTTTTTTTTATTGTGTACATGTAGCCTACAGTTACATAAACAAATTAATTCTATTGTGTTCTTTGAAATACATTATATTTTGTATAGCGTTACCGAACACCCTCATAAACACAACCAAATGATAATTCTTCCGATAGTATATATGAACTGTGTTTATTAGACTGTTGACTTTGAAAGACACGTCATTGGCCCAAAGGGATCCAACGAGGCCAGGCTTTTCTAGTGTTAATCACTAGCATGTTTGCCAATCGAATTAGATCAAGTTTGCGTGAGACACCATCACAGCAAACATTTTTGCTAAACAGTATGCTAATGCACCTCATAATAGGCTGTAGCCTATATAGACCAGAACAGTGGTCCACAACCTTTTCTTAGTCAAGATCACTTTATGAGTCACAATGCAAGTAGAATGCTATTCTCTGTGGGCGCGGGAGATTAAGTGTGCCTACAATGCATTGTGTGATATCAGTTAAATTATCAAATAGCCTATAGGGCCTAACTAAAGTGCATTGGCGGAGAAGCACAGGACAAAGTTCTATTTCCAATTCCCCATGCATTTGCCTACTTTCATAATAATGTAGAGTCCCTTATATTTCAAAACTCGAGTCTCAAGCTAGGCTATATGATTACACTGTTAAAGGGCCGGTTGTTGTATCCTATTACTTGCAAGGCACAACAGAGCATACATTTAAATAACTCCATTTTTTATTTCATGTCATGTCTCAGCGGAAGGAGGGATCGAGCGTCTGTCGAAGTGGAGAAGCATGTTTCATGATTTCTAAGAATGTTCAATAAAAATGTTTGTAGCGCTGATCATTGTCTCTGAATGTACTGGAAGCCCTTCATGGCAAAATCACTGATATCAAATAACTTGGCAAATGCTCCAACATCACATTTACTTGTTTTTGCTAGCCAAGTTGGCTAGAGAGTCAACACAGTGATAGCTGCTGTTTTCTGGACATGGTATCAGCGCAAAGTGACACGTGCCAGAGCCCACATATTATTTGGAAATTAATCAGTTTAACCTGTATTTACAGTGCCTTGCGAAAGTATTCGGCCCCCTTGAACTTTGCGACCTTTTGCCACATTTCAGGCTTCAAACATAAAGATATAAAACTGTATTTTTTTGTGAAGAATCAACAACAAGTGGGACACAATCATGAAGTGCAACAACATTTATTGGATATTTCAAACTTTTGTAACAAATCAAAAACTGAAAAATTGGGCGTGCAAAATTATTCAGCCCCCTTAAGTTAATACTTTGTAGCGCCACCTTTTGCTGCGATTACAGCTGTAAGTCGCTTGGGGTATGTCTCTATCAGTTTTGCACATCGAGAGACTGAAATTTTTTCCCATTCCTCCTTGCAAAACAGCTCGAGCTCAGTGAGGTTGGATGGAGAGCATTTGTGAACAGCAGTTTTCAGTTCTTTCCACAGATTCTCGATTGGATTCAGGTCTGGACTTTGACTTGGCCATTCTAACACCTGGATATGTTTATTTTTGAACCATTCCATTGTAGATTTTGCTTTATGTTTTGGATCATTGTCTTGTTGGAAGACAAATCTTCGTCCCAGTCTCAGCTCTTTTGCAGACTCCATCAGGTTTTCTTCCAGAATGGTCCTGTATTTGGCTCCATCCATCTTCCCATCAATTTTAACCATCTTCCCTGTCCCTGCTGAAGAAAAGCAGGCCCAAACCATGATGCTGCCACCACCATGTTTGACAGTGGGGATGGTGTGTTCAGCTGTGTTGCTTTTACGCCAAACATAACGTTTTGCATTGTTGCCAAAAAGTTCAATTTTGGTTTCATCTGACCAGAGCACCTTCTTCCACATGTTTGGTGTGTCTCCCAGGTGGCTTGTGGCAAACTTTAAACGACACTTTTTATGGATATCTTTAAGAAATGGCTTTCTTCTTGCCACTCTTCCATAAAGGCCAGATTTGTGCAATATACGACTGATTGTTGTCCTATGGACAGAGTCTCCCACCTCAGCTGCAGATCTCTGCAGTTCATCCAGAGTGATCATGGGCCTCTTGGCTGCATCTCTGATCAGTCTTCTCCTTGTATGAGCTGAAAGTTTAGAGGGACGGCCAGGTCTTGGTAGATTTGCAGTGGTCTGATACTCCTTCCATTTCAATATTATCGCTTGCACAGTGCTCCTTGGGATGTTTAAAGCTTGGGAAATCTTTTTGTATCCAAATCCGGCTTTAAACTTCTTCACAACAGTATCTCGGACCTGCCTGGTGTGTTCCTTGTTCTTCATGATGCTCTGTGCGCTTTTAACGGACCTCTGAGACTATCACAGTGCAGGTGCATTTATACGGAGACTTGATTACACACAGGTGGATTGTATTTATCATCATTAGTCATTTAGGTCAACATTGGATCATTCAGAGATCCTCACTGAACTTCTGGAGAGAGTTTGTTGCACTGAAAGTAAAGGGGCTGAATAATTTTGCACGCCCAATTTTTCAGTTTTTGATTTGTTAAAAAAGTTTGAAATATCCAATAAATGTCGTTCCACTTCATGATTGTGTCCCACTTGTTGTTGATTCTTCACAAAAAAATAGTTTTATATCTTTATGTTTGAAGCCTGAAATGTGGCAAAAGGTCGCAAAGTTCAAGGGGGCCGAATACTTTCGCAAGGCACTGTAACTAGGCAAGTCAGTTAAAAACAAATTCTGATTTACAATGACGGCCTACCCCTGCTAAACCCGGACGACGCAGGGCCAATTGTGTGCCGCCCTATGGGACTCCCAATCACGGCCGTATGTGATACAGCCTAGATTCAAACCAGGGACTGTAGTGACACCTCTTGTACTGATATGCAGTGCCTTAGACCGCTGTGCCACCCAGGAGCTGATTTCTTTTCACAATTTGTTTTTATAGTTTTCTCCCTTGTAAATAAAGAATAATTCATATTCATTACATAGGCCTAACTGAAATTGATTTTATGTAAAGCACCAGATTTTATGTAAGATGTCCTTTAGTGTTCTGAAACTCATCTGCCAAATACCATATATTATTATTATTGTATTATTATTATTGTTATTGTCAATATCCCTTTCGTATATTCCTTTCATTTTCCCACCCCCTCCCTACTGCTTGCTATGAATTCTATCTGATGGTGTATGCATGTTTAGACCAGTGCTTGACTTGGACTGAAATAGGTGTCAGTACTCATTTCGAGTGCCGGTACCGTTTATATTTAGTTGCAGGAACTTCTCAATACTTTTGAAGTAGTATTCTATAGGAGGTGCAGGAACTCAAGCAGAAGAAATGGTGCCGGTACTCAGTTTCATTGAGGTCCTGCCCAAGTCAAGTACAATGCAAGTCAAGTAAAGACAAATAACGTCCCATTTGGAACACTGACGAGTAAAGCATTTTTTTCCTCAAGCCTATTTGGTGGGCCTGGATCCCCTACACCTGTGCCTGCACCCACCCAGACCCAGTCGTGCCTACGCCCCTAGTATCAAGCAAAAGGTTGTAATAAAATGATGTGTCCTTTGGGGCTGATTCCGATTGTAGTAGTAGCAGTACTAGTCTTAGCCAGTGGAGGGCACTTATCCAATGCAAATAACAATGCTCAGTGCACATACCATTCATTAAACAATGTCAGGGCATTTGGGTATACTGCCTACAGCAGATGTACAATATCAGGAAGTTTGGGTATACAGCCTATAGCAGACATAGCGAAGATCAAGAACTAATGTAAGAGGTTGATCTTATCACGACTGTCACCCTATGGGCCATTGTCAAAACAAGTGAATTACACTGAACAAAATGATAAGCGCAACCTGTAAAGTTTTGGTCCCATGTTTCATGAGCTGAAATAAAATATCTCAGAAATGTTCCATACACAAAAATCATCTTTCCCAGTTTTTCACATGACACAACGTCACAGATGTCTCAGGTTTTGAGGAAGCGTGCAACTGGCATGCTGATGCAGGAATGTCCACCAGAGCTGGTCCTAGAAAATGTTATGTTAATTGCACTAACATAAGTCACCTCTAATGCCGTTTTAGAAAACTTGGCAGCACGTTCATCTGGCCCCCACAACTACAGACCACGTCTAACCACTCCAGCCCAGGACCTCCACGTCCGACTTTTTCACCTTCGGGATTGTCGGAGACCAGCCACCAGGACAGCTGATGAAACTGTGGGTTTGCACAACCAAAGTATTTCTGCACAAACTGTCAGAAACCGTCTCAGGGAAGCTCATCTGTGTGCTAACCAGGGTCTTGACCTGACTGCAGGTTAGCGTCGTAACTGACTTCAGTGGGAAAATGCTTACCTTCGGTGGTCACTGGCACGCTGGAAAAGTGTGCTCTTCACGGAAGAATCTTGTGTTTAACTGTACTGGGCAGATGGCGTTGTGTGGGTGAGCGGTATGCTGATGTCAACGTTGTGAACAGAATGCCTCGTGGTGGCGGTGGGGTTATGATATGGGCAGGCATAAGCTACGGATAACGTACACAATTGCATTTTATCTATGGCAATTTGAATGCACAAAGATACCGTGACGAGATCCTGAGGCCCATTGTTTGTACCATTCCCCCGCCACCATCACCTCATGTTTCAGCATAATAATGCAAGGCCCCATGTCGCAAGGATCTGTACACAATTCCTGAAAGCTGAAAATGTCCCAGTTCATCCATGGCCTGCATACTCACCAGACATGTCACCCATTGAGCACGTTTGGGTTGCTGTGTACGACAGCATGTTCCTGTTCCCACCAATATCCAGCACAGCCATTGAAGAGGAGTGGGACAACATTCCACGGGCCACAATCAACAGCCTGATCAACTCTATGCGAAGGAGATGTGTCGCGCTGCATGAGGCAAGTGGTGGTCACATCAGATACTGACCGGTTTTCTGATCCACTGCCCTACATTTTTTTAAAGGTATCTGTCGCCAACAGATGCATATCTGTACTCCCAGTTATGTGAAATCCATAGATTATGGCCTAATTAATTAATTTCCATTGACTGATTTCCTTATGTGAACTGTAACTCAGTAAAATATTTTAAATTGTTGTATGATGCGTCTATACTTTTGTTCATAGGGAATAGGTTGCCATTTGGGTTTAAGTGGAATGCGAAACCACGTCTCTAACATCGATGTCTGTATATGGATGTCTATACTACATAATTACATGTACAATGGCTTGCGAAAGTATTCACCCCCCTTTTCATATTTTCTTGCCTTACAACCTGGAATTAAAATGGATTTGTTGGACGTTTGTATCATTTGATTTACACAACATGCCTACCACTTTGAAGATGCAAAATAAGACAAAAAGAACCCTGAAAACTTGAGCGTACATAACTATTCTCCCCACAAAGTCAATACCTTGTTAAAGCCACCTTTTGCAGGAATTACAGCTGCAAGTCTCTTGGGGTATGTCTCTATAAGCTTGGCACATCTAGCCACTGGGATTTTTGCACCTTCTTCAAGGCAAAACTGCTCCAGCTACTTCAAGTTGGATGGATTCTGCTGGTGTACAGCAATCTTTAAGTCACACCACTCAATTGTATTGAGGTCTGGGCTTTGACTAGGCCATTCCAAAACGTTTAAATGTTTCCCCTTAAACCACTCGAGTGTTGCTTTAGCAGTATGCTTAGGGTCATTGTCATGCTGGAAGGTGAATCTCTGTCCCAGTCGCAAATCTCTGGAAGATAAACAGGTTTCTCTCAAGAATTTCCCTGTATTTTGCGCCATCCATCATTCCTTCAATTCTGACCAGTTTCCCAGTCCCTGCCAATGAAAAACATCCCCATGAGGGGTGATGAGGGGTGTTGGGTTTGCACTAGACATAGAATTTACCTTGATGGACAAAAAGCTCAATTTTAGTCTGATCTGACCAGAGTACATTCTTACATATATTTTGGGAGTCTCCCACATGCCTTTTGGCAAACACCAAATGTGTTTCCTTATTTTTTTCTTTAAGCAATGGCTTTTTTTCTGGCCACTCTTCCGTGAAGCCCAGCTCTGTGGAGTGTACGGCTTAAAGTGGTCCTATGGACAGATACTCCATTCTCCGCTGTGGAGCTTTGCAGCTCCTTCAGGGTTATCTTTGGACTCCTTGTTGCCTCTCTGTTTAATGCTCTCTTTGCCTGGTCCATGAGTTTTGGTGGGTGGCCCTCTCTTGGCAGGTTTGTTGTGGTGCAAAAATTCTTTACATTTTTTAATAATAGATTTAATGGTGCTAATTCGGATTTTCAAAGTTACTGATATTTTTTTATAACCCAACCCTGATCTGTACTTCTCCACAACTTTGTCTCTGACCTGTTTGGAGAGCTCCTCGGTCTTCATGGTGCTGCTTGCTTGGTGGTGCCCCTAGCTAATGGTGTTGCAGACTCTGGTGCCTTTCAGAACAGGTGTATATATACTCAGATCATGTGACACTTGGATTGCACAAAGGAGGACTTCATTTAACTAATTATGTAGGTAATTGGTTGCACCAGATCTTATTTAGGGGCTTCATAGCAAAGGGGCTGAATACATACGTACGCACCACTTTTCACATTTTTTTTTTTGAATTATTTATATTTTTAGTTATTTTTTAAAATGTAATTTCACCAATTTGGACTATTTTGTGTATTTCCATTACATGAAATCAAAATAAAAATCTATTTAAATTACAGGTTGTAATGCAACAAAATAGGAAAAAACGCCAAGGGGGATGATTAATTTTGCAAGGCACTGTTCATTGTTGCCATCCTATTCTATGATGATGTCCAAAGGGCCAAAAAATAAGTCCTGTGTGATTTGCGCCGTATTTATACACTGTCGGATTTGCATGCCCAGTATGTTGCATCTACATAGTATCATAACATTTTAGTTAGTAAACTGTTTAAAGTGGGGGGTGAATTCAGGGTTGCTGGCTGCATTAGTCAGAGAGCTCCAGTCACCAACGACTAATCTCGTCAATTCCCTTAAACAAGTATTGGATTCATTAATCTAATGTGCAGGCACTTGTAGTCTGTGCAGTTTACCCTTCTGGCAACTCACACAGAACACATGGGCTCCTTGTATAGAAGCTCCAAGAAGCCCAGCTTCAAAATCCATATTTGTTTAGCTCTGTTACCATAGCCACAAAATAAACAGAGGTAGAGAATGAGATGTAGTAGTTTTGACTGGAAAGGATAGAGCTTTTGTCAGATTAGACTTTTTGTTGCAGGTTAGGATAATTAACGTAGCAGTTAAGGAGAATTAGGTTTATGAACCCGAGTCATTTAGCAACAGCTCCACAGACCAGAGAAATCATTAGAGTGACTTTTCTACAGCATTCTGCTGTCGTACAATGACGTACAAGTTCGTCCAGTTCCAGCTGCGAGCAATGTGGCACCCCGTGACACAGGAACAAGATGCAAACACAGAGGAGGTGAGGTCAGAGATGCACATTCCAGGTAGTTTGTGAGGTGTTCCTGACAGCTTGTGGTTGGAAGGGTGAGGGTGACAGGGAAGGTGGGGCGGGGGGTGGAGAAAGGCGCAGACTCTGGAACATCTGTTTAGCATTAGCGCTATCGGGTCAGCAGTTTAACACTACAGACTGTGGTGCCAACTGATATCAATGCTATCACCTGATAACATCCCATTACAGTGCTACAGATGACATTCACTACACAGGCTTTGAAGGTTGAAATGATTCCCTAAACTAGACTTAACAAGCAGTTTTCCACTCAGACCAAGTGGCATTCCCAACCCCAGACTGGGGCTCATCACTGTTTTCCCATTGGAGTTTAACTGGAGTAAAATGTCCAATGTGATTTGAAAGATCTAAGAGCCTGGCACAAACAATAAACTAAACATCTGTGCAATGGGGCCGGGGATACTCCTGCCAAATTGCCATGTGTACAGATTTCTGTAGGATCCAGTGAGCTTTTGAAAGGCATCGTTTCATTCCCTCACCAGATTCAGGGCGAACAAAAGATTTGCCTTCCCCCAACCACAAACACTTCCAAAACTCCTCGTGGACGGGAACTGCACTGTGAGGTGCTGCTGCTCCTGATTCAATCTATCTCAGAACTGTGGGGCCAAGGGAGGAGAAGGGAGAGAGAGAGGAGAAGGGAGGGAGAGAGGAAGCCAGCTCTTTCTTGACACTCCACCCCCTAAAGCTCATTTCCCTGGATGGGTGAAATCAAACCTTGCCTACCCTGGCCCTGGGCTGCTTCTGAAAGAGCTTTTCAGAGCTCGAGGAGGGGACCTCAAACGCACCTCCCTTTAAAGTTAGCTATCTAACCACTGACTGTACCCTCTACCAACACACTGCTCCCACAAAACTGTTCCTGAGCAAACATTACACATAAACTTCAACATCTGCTGTCTGAGACCTATAGCACTGCACAACACCTACAGCAGATCTCTCCAGGTGTATGTAATTTCATGTAAAACAGCAGTAAAATGTGTTTGAAAGAAACATGACTGATCGATATCTAATGGTGTGGGATGAAGTTACCCCTATGCCCGGGTTCTTTTTTACCTCCCAAAAGTGAGGAGGGTGAAGGATCGATTAGCTGAACCGAAGTCAGCGATTAGAGGCAACTTCAACTCGGAAACCCAAGTGATTATAATTGATATGTATAGGAGAGAAGCCCATGAAAGTGAGAGTTGACTTGAATGATCCCCATAGCTACAGCTGTGACTTTCTGACATAACAGGGGATCGGTCAGCTTGGAGACTAATAGCTTGACGAACTAATTTGGGTTGTTGCACTTACCTCCATGGCTGGGGCTGGGCAGACAGAGCAGGGGCAAGAAGGCACTCAGCAGGACCAAACGCAGGGCTCTCATATTGCCGGTGTAGTCCTCTGCAACTCACTCTCCATTCAAAGGGAACTGTCTTCCAGTTACTTTTGGGAGCCGAGTTGCTTCTGCATCTCTACTCTATGGAAGGGGTTGGGCCACCGACGTAAACGCCCTCCTTCTTGCAACCCCCCAAAAAGCCACAAGAGCCCTGCCTACGCCTCCCTTCAGCCCTTTGCCTAGCACACTCCCAGAGAGAGCCACGCCGCCCCTGGTGGAAAAAAGTACACAACTCTCCCTCGCCACTTTCTCCCCCTCTCTCGATCCCTCTCTCTCAAATTACTGAGTCTGGCCACTCAAAGTTGAAGGGCTCTTTATGTCTTCTGCCAGTAATTGGAATGGCCTTTAGAGACTGCAGGCTGGTGCTGCAGGGATAAACCTTTTGCTTTTAATTAAAGATGAAAATCAAGGTTGTTTCACTCTCTGTTGCTTTTGTCTCTTAAGTCTGGAGGCAGTGTCTCTGTTACTACTTGGTAGTAATAATGGTACTCACATACAAATCCTACACTTGAATTCAATGGAATAACTTCTGAAAAGAGTACACAGTAA
Source organism: Oncorhynchus mykiss (assembly GCF_013265735.2). Lineage (NCBI taxonomy): Eukaryota > Metazoa > Chordata > Actinopteri > Salmoniformes > Salmonidae > Oncorhynchus > Oncorhynchus mykiss. The sequence continues at coordinate 52,902,703 of NC_048566.1, read as the reverse complement.
ATCAAGGAGAGTTAAAATCAGTGTTAACATTTTAGGTTTAAATGGACTTTACTGGAGTTATCTTAACAGAGTGATACACTCTCTGGATTTGGTGCTGATCACTGAGTACTTTTAGCTCTACCAGAGACATGGAGTTAAATCTATGGAATATCTACATATTTGGGAGGAGCCTCATTGTCATCTTTCCCAGCATTCTCAGTTGTAGGTAGATTTTTTAAAGAGTTTGTTTCAATATGATGATTTCGCATTGATGGTTTTTATGTTATGCTTCACAAATATAAGTAAAACATTTTTAAAACGAATCCAATCTGTAAGTGGTTGGATTTATTGCATCCATTACTGAGATGGTTGTTCCAGTTTACATGAGGAACTACTGTTCGAAGTGGTCTCCAACTGCACTCTATCCCCCCTACTTTGGCAGGCATTCTGATTGTAATGGTTGATATACAAATCGGTGAAGTTCCTACTGCTAGTTGGTTTCCAACAGAGATTGGATTACACATTGCAATCCACTGTAATGTGACACTTTTAGAAATATGAAAATGACACTTTACACCTTCTTAACTCAAAGGAGGTCAATCGACAGAGAAATTGTTTACTCTGACAGTTGATTGTTAATGAAAAACAACACAGAAAAGTGCTAAATGGCAAGGGAGTTTAATCAACTCACTCCATTTAGTGTTGTTTTAACTCCAAAAATATAAACACAATGACCAGATTAGTTTTACCTCAAAATGGGGGAGGAACCATATCAACCTCAAAATAGTGTTGAATTTGACTCCATAGGAGATGTTTTTACTGTGTATAGAAATGAAAGGAATGGGTCAATGGGTCTTATTCATGAACAGTATTTTACGTGACTTTAGTGACACCACTTACGAGACTAATCTTTTTGACTCGGCTCCCTTGATATTTTCACAGAAGCTTGTGCTGCATCAATAATGTCTTTATGAATCATAGCACGCCACATGGTCCCAAGACACAGAGGCTCGTTCCCCTGGGCTTGTTAATTTGCCTGGAGGGATGCCACTCACAGATATGAGTGGGTTCTCTCAGCATGGGAGGGCACAGAGCCACAGACATTCATTCAAATGAGGTTCACCTCACAGTCAGGACGGCTTCAAACCACTTCACATGATGTGTGGTGAGTCAATTGTGTGGCGGTTTATAAAACAGATTCACAACAAACAGTTTGTTGTTGTGTGTCTATGTCTCATACCCAGACATTTTTCTGTAAACTCAATAACAGAGGTTATTGAATTCAATTATTCAATTTGCCATTTGGTTTCTTATATAACTTAACCTCTGTAGGCTGGATGTTCATCACTCACCACATGTTCATCACTCACCACATTACGTCATCAGATGCTAAAAAAATATATGTATCTGAAAAAACAAATCAATACTAGCTTACTAACTAGCTATGTTTTTCCCTTGTTGGACCTGCGTTTACAATGCATCCAATTTCAGTTTGTGTGGTTGTTGGCTTAACTTTCTGTAACTTTTTAGCAAGTACTGTAAGCGGTAAGTAACTGGTGGCAGAGAAGTCAGACGCAGGAGAGCAAAACTGGGTAACAATCGGAGCAGTTTAATATCCAAAACCACCGGCATCCAGAATAACAACGTATGGGTACAAAACCCGTCGCGCACCAGACAACAATGTGCAGAAGCACTTACAACAAACAATTCCGCACAAAGACATGGGGGGAACAGAGGGTTAAATACACAACACGTAATGAGGGAATGAAAACCAGGTGTGTGGGAAAACAAGACATAACAAATGGAAAATGAAAAATGGATCTGCGATGGCTAGAAGATCGGTGACCGTCGAACACCGCCCGAACAAGGAGAGGAACCGGCTTCGGCAGAAGTCGTAACAAGTACAATCTGCATATGTAGGCGGTTAACCCACTGTTCCTAGGCCGTCATTGAAAATAAGAATTTGTTCTTAACTGACTTGCCTAGTAAAATAAAGGTAAAATAAAAAAAAATAAAAAAATATTGCGTCATGATTGCAAGGTGTCCCGATATATATTCCAACTGTCCCCGTTATCTGTTTTAATGTCCATTCTAGAATGCCCTTCTAGCCAATCAAAACCGAGTATTCAACAATGCTGTGGTATATGGCCAATACACCATGGCTAAGGGCTGTTCTTAGGCAGTATATTGGTCGTATATCAAAACCCCCTGAGGTGCCTTATTGCTATTATAAACTGGTTATCAACGTAATTAGGCAGTAGAAATACGTATTTTATCATACACGTGAGATGCAGTCGGATATACCACGGCTGTAAGCCAATTAGTATTCAGGGTTCGAACCATTCAGTTTATAATATTTGCCATTTAGCAGATGCTTTTATCCAAAGCGACTTACAGTCATGCGTGTATACATTTTTCATATGGGTGGCCCCAGCAAGAATCAAACCTATGATTCTGGCATTGCAAGTGCTATGCCATACTGACTGAGACACAACATGTCTAATGGACTTATTAACTAAATTATCTGAGAAGGGTTAAAAAACTAGCTGAACGGTATCAGCAGACATGCTCACATTGAATAAGTGGAAATGATGATATCACTTCTTTCATTTTCAAAAAATTTGAGTTCTGCCATTGAATTTCTTGTTGCTACTGGACCACTTTTTGGGCCCAAGCACCTAGCCAAAGCGCACAATGCTGAAAACCTCACACCTACCACTCCCTTTTGCACTGGACTCGTTCCTCTGTTTGGCTTCTTTTGAACATCAATAATAAGGAGCCGGGTCAAGCAGACTAAACACTTCTCATTTTCCTTACAGTTGATGTGTGTAATCCCTAAACACACACCCTCTAATATGCAGAAGCCTGGGATAGTTCTCCCAAGGAATACCTCACACGTCTCTTCAGGAAAAAGCAGTACGGCTCAGTTTTCACCACAAACGAGCTACAATATCATCTCTCTGTGTTGCTACTGCTGTCACGCCAGGCCCAGACCACCTCTTCACTCTTAAAGCTAAAGACTTGATTAACCGCAGCCTGGTGTGTCTATGTTATTCTAGACCTTTTTCCACTGTCGGCTAATAACCCAGCACCAATTGCCAGATAATCACAAAAGGTAAATAATCATCACTGTATTTTTTTCTGGGTTTAAATATACATTCAAGCGCCCGCTTGAACAAGGTCTAATACAGTATACTGTACACATTTGCTGCAGTTCTGCACCCAAATGGAAACAAACAAGCAAAAAAAATGAAGATACCATACCCATAAAATGTGTTTATGTTTGATTTTGCAGTGGATCAGATTCCAGACACCATGCGACTTGTGACCATCAACATAAATAAGACATAAAATCGGATGGTTTAGAATTTCCATACTGCATTTGAGATAATATTTTGCAAATGGACTAAGCATTGCATTTGCTTTCACTTTAATGTCTTAACTCTGTTTTCATCCTTGCTCTACAGTGTTCTGGCTTTGGGCATGAGTCAAAAGTCCCACATCATAACAACCCACATGTTGGGTGATAATGATTCAAAATTCTTACCCAAACATTTACCCTCTAGAGAAGTATCACTTTATGACCTCACGCCAGCTTCTCTCCATAAGCAGGCATTAAGAAAAGCAAGAGTCACCTCCAAGCCACCTGTGTAACTTCACTCTTCACCACACAGTGGTCTGCCTCCAGTGTGGGTGCAGAGGCCAGATTTTTATAGAGGGAAAATTATTTGGAGGGGGTCACACCCTTGTCAGTGTAACGGCTACAGCTCACACTTTCATGAGTCTCAGTGAGACAAAGCAGTAGTGTTGAGAAGCAGAGTTCATGTGTGCCTGGAGTCATCCAGATGGTTTGGCAATTCTCAGCACAACTCAAAGAGTACATGGTGCCTTAGAAGAGTTCCTATCATCTAGAGACAAGTGGCTACCCAGACAGGCCACTGGAATATGACATACTTCGATAGGATTCCCAGCCCAACCGGAATACACTACCCATAATGGGTGGGACCATGTTCACATAGAACACATGTTATAAGATGTCAAGAGTAACTGTCAACAGCCTTTACACTTCTGACAACAAACATGTTGTTTTTGTGACACCTGAAATGCATGACCAATATTTGGTAACACTTTATATAAACGTTGTATACATAAGGCATTCATAACACCTTTATGAAACAGTAATTACATATTTATGAAACAGTTATGAATTGTAGAATGGTGCCGGAGAGGATGGCTGATTTTTATTTATTTTTTTGCGTTGTTTGTAACTTATTTTTTACTTATTTTGTACATAATGTTGCTGATACTGTCTTTTATGATCGAAAATAACTTCTGGACATCAGAACATCGATTACTCACGTTGAACTGGAAGAAGTCCGACGCGAAGGATATACTGCATTTTTGGGAACAGGCCCAAATCCCCATTATTCGCGTGAAGAAAAGACAGAGAAAAAGGGGGCGGAGGTCGGGCTGCTTTCTGAGAATTCGTAGGCGAGCGAGTAAACTCCCATTGCCTTCCATTCTATTGGCCAACGTGCAATTCTACTTCCAGCGCCGACAGAGATGGCCGCCTCGCTTCGCGTTCCTAGGAAACTATGCAGTTTTTTGTTTTTTTACGTGTTGTTTCTTACATTAGTACCCCAGGTCATCTTAGGTTTCATTACATACAGTCGAGAAGAACTACTGAATATAAGATCAGCGTCAACTCACCATCAGTTCAGACCAAGAATATGTTTTTCGCGACGCAGATCCTGTGTTCTGCCTTACAAACAGGACAACGGAGTGGATCCCATGCAGCGACCGAAAAAAACGACTCCGAAAAAGAGGGAAACGAGGCGGTCTTCTAGTCAGACTCCGGAGACGAGCACACCGTGCACCATTCCCTAGCATTCTTCTTGCCAATGTCCAGTCTCTTGACAACAAGGTTGATGAAATCCGAGCAAGGGTAGCATTCCAGAGGGACATCAGAGACTGTAACGTTCTTTGCTTCACGGAAACGTGGCTTACTGGAGAGACGCTATCCGAAGCGGTGCAGCCAACGGGTTTCTCCACGCATCGCGCAGACAGAAACAAACATCTTTCTGGTAAGAAGAGGGGCAGGGGCGTATGCCTTATGACTAACGTGACATGGTGTGATGAAAGAAACATACAGGAACTCAAATCCTTCTGTTCACCTGATTTAGAATTCCTCACAATCAAATGTAGACCGCATTATCTACCAAGAGAATTCTCTTCGATTATAATCACAGCCGTATATATCCCCCCCCAAGCAGACACATCGTTGGCTCTGAATGAACTTTATTTGACTCTTTGCAAACTGGAAACCATTTATCCGGAGGCTGCATTCATTGTAGCTGGGGATTTTAACAAGGCTAATCTGAAAACAAGACTCCCTAAATTTTATCAGCATATCGATTGCGCAACCAGGGGTGGAAAGACCTTGGATCATTGTTACTCTAACTTCCGCGACGCATATAAGGCCCTGCCCCGCCCCCCTTTCGGAAAAGCTGACCACGACTCCATTTTGTTGATCCCTGCCTACAGACAGAAACTAAAACAAGAGGCTCCCACGCTGAGGTCTGTCCAACGCTGGTCCGACCAAGCTGACTCCACACTCCAAGACTGCTTCCATCACGAGGACTGGGACATGTTTCGTATTGCGTCAGAAAACAACATTGACGAATACGCTGATTCGGTGTGCAACGATTAAAACATTCCCTAACCAGAAACCGTGGATTGATGGCAGCATTCGCGTGAAACTGAAAGCGCGAACCACTGCTTTTAATCAGGGCAAGGTGTCTGGTAACATGACCGAATACAAACAGTGCAACTATTCCCTCCGCAAGGCTATCAAACAAGCTAAGCGTCAGTACAGAGACAAAGTAGAATCTCAATTCAACGGCTCAGACACAAGAGGCATGTGGCAGGGTCTACAGTCAATCACGGACTACAGGAAGAAATCCAGCCCAGTCACGGACCAGGATGTCCTGCTCCCAGGCAGACTAAATAACTTTTTTGCCCGCTTTGAGGACAATACAGTGCCACTGACACGGCCTGCAACGAAAACTTGCGGTCTCTCCTTCACTGCAGCCGAGGTGAGTAAGACATTCAAACGTGTTAACCCTCGCAAGGCTGCAGGCCCAGACGGCATCCCCAGCCGCACCCTCAGAGCATGCGCAGACCAGCTGGCCGGTGTGTTTAAGGAGATGATTGTGGACTTCAGGAAACAGCAGAGGGAACACCCCCCTATCCACATCGATGGAACAGTAGTGGAGAGGGTAGCAAGTTTTAAGTTCCTCGGCATACACATCACAGACAAACTGAATTGGTCCACTCACACAGACAGCATTGTGAAGAAGGCGCAGCAGCGCCTCTTCAACCTTAGGAGGCTGAAGAAATTTGGCTTGTCACCAAAAGCACTCACAAACTTCTACAGATGCACAATCGAGGGGGCAAACTACCTGCCCTCCAGGACACCTACACCACCCGATGTCACAGGAAGGCCATAAAGATCATCAAGGACATCAACCACCCGAGCCACTGCCTGTTCACCCCGCTATCATCCAGAAGGCGAGGTCAGTACAGGTGCATCAAAGCTGGGACCGAGAGACTGAAAAACAGCTTCTATCTCAAGGCCATCAGACTGTTAAACAGCCACCACTAACATTGAGTGGCTGTCGCCAACACACTGACACTGACTCAACTCCGGCCACTTTAATAATGGGAAATGATGTAAATATATCACTAGCCACTTTAACCTGTTAGAGCTCTAGGGGCGCTATTTAATTTTTGGATAAAAAACGTTCCCGTTTTAAGCGCGATATTTTGTCACGAAAAGATGCTCGACTATGCATATTCTTGACAGTTTTGGAAAGAAAACACTCTGAAGTTTCAGAATCTGCAAAGATTTTGTCTGTAAGTGCCCCAGAACTCATTCTACAGGCGAAACCAAGATGATGCATCACCCAGGAATTAGCAGAATTTCTGAAGCTCTGTTTTCCATTCTCTCCTTATATGGCTGTGATTGCGCAACGAATGAGCCTACACTTTCTGTCGTTCGCCCAAGGTCTTAGCAGCATTGTGACGTATTTGTAGGCATATCATTGGAAGATTGACCATAAGAGACTACATTTCCCAGGTGTCCGCCTGGTGTCCTGCGTCGAATTCGGTGCGCAATTGCCAGCTGCTTCCACTTTACCATTTGATTCAGGGGAGAAAGCATGTGTCCAAGAACGATGTATCAATGAAGAGATATGTGAAAAACACATTGATGATTGATTCTAAACAACGTTTGCCATGTTTTCAGTCGATATTATGGAGTTAATTTGGAAAAAAGTTTGCGTTTTGAGGACTGAATTTATGGATTTTTTTTGGTGGCCAAATGTGATGTATAAAACGGAGCTATTTCTAATACACAAGGAATCTTTTTGGAAAAACTGAGCATCTGCTATCTAACTGAGAGTATCCTCATTGAAAACATCAGAAGTTCTTCAAAGGTAAATTATTTTATTTGAAGGCTTTTATGTTTTTGTTAATGTTGCGTGCTGGATGCTAACGCTAATGCTAACGCTAAATGCTAACGCGAAATGCTAACTCTAGCTAGCTACTTTTACACAAATTATTGTTTTCCTATGGTTGAGAAGCATATTTTGAAAATCTGAGATGACAGTGTTGTTTACAAAAGGCTAAGCTTGAGAGATGGCATATTTATTTCATTTCATTTGCGATTTTCATAAATAGTTAACGTTGTGTTATGCTAATGAGCTTGCTGATAGATTTACACAATCCTGGATACAGGGTTTTTTTCATAGCTAAACGTGACGCAGAAAACGGAGCGATTTGTCCTAAACAAATAATCTTTCAGGAAAAACTGAACATTTGCTATCTGAGAGTCTCCTCATTGAAAACATCTGAAGTTCTTCAAAGGTAAATGATTTTTTTGAATGCTTTTCTGTTTTTTTGTGTAAATGTTGCCAGCTGAATGTTAATGCTAAATGCTACGTTAGCCATCAATACTGTTACACAAATGCTTGTTTTGCAATGGTTGAGAAGCATATTTTGAAAATCTGAGATGACAGTGTTGTTAACAAAAGGCTAAGCTTGAGAGCTAGCATATTTATTTCATTTCATTTGCGATTTTCATGAATAGTTAACGTTGCGTTATGGTAATGAGCTTGAGTCTGTATTCACGAACCCGGATCCGGGATGGGGAGATCAGAAAGGTTAAACAATGCTACCTTATATAATGTTACTTACCCTACATTATTCATCTCATATGCATACGTATATACTGTACTCTATATCATCGACTGTATCCTTATGTAATACATGTATCACTAGCCACTTTAACTATGCCACTTTGTTTACATACTCATCTCATATGTATATACTGTACTCGATACCATCTACTGTATCTTGCCTATGCTGCTCTGTACCATCACTCATTCATATATCCTTATGTACATATTCTTTATCCCCTCACACTGTGTACAAGACAGTAGTTTTGGAATTGTTAGTTAGATTACTTGTTGGTTATTACTGCATTGTCAGAACTAGAAGCACAAGCATTTCGCTACACTCGCATTAACATCTGCTAACCATGTGTATGTGACAAATAAAATTTGATTTGATTTGATTTGATGACCTACGATCAAGATTATCCTACCAACGGGACATTAAAAACTGTAATATTTCACCGAGCCGTGGCTGAACGATGACACAGATAATATAGAGCTGGCAGGATTTTCCACACACCGGCAGAACAAAGAAGCTACGTCTTGTAAGACAAGGGGCGGGGGTGTGTGTTTATTTGTCAATAACAGCTGGTGCGCGATGTCGAATATTAAAGAAGTCTTGAGGTATTTCTCACCTGAGGTAGAGTACCTTATGATAACCTGTGGACCACACTATCTACCAAGAGAGTTCTCATCTATATTATTTGTAGCTGTCTATTTACCACCACAAACCGATGCTGGCACTAAGACCTCTCTCAACCAACTCTATAAGGCCATAAGAAAACAAGAAAATGCTCATCCAGGTGGCGCTCCTAGTGGCCAGGGACTTTAATGCAGGCAAACTTAAATCCTTTTCACATAATTTCTACCAGTATGTCACGTGCAACCAGAGGGAAAAAACTCCAGACTATCTTTACTCCACACAGAAAGATCCATACAAAGATCTCCCCCACTCTGCATTTGGCAAATCTGACAATAATTATATCCTCTTGATTCCTGCTTACAAGCAAAAACTAAAGTAGGATGCACCAGTGACTCGCTCAATACGGAAGTGGTCAGATGACGCAGATGCTACGCCTACAGGACTTTGCTAGCATAGACTGGAATATGTTCATCCAATGGCATTGAGAAGTATACCACCTCAGTCATCGTCTTCATCAATAAGTGCATCGACGACGTTGTCCCCACAGTGACCGTACGTCCATATCCAAACCAGAAGGAATTTCTTATAAGTGTCCAGATTAGTGTCCTGCTCCTTCAAAGCGGCAGCTCTCCATAGCTGCCGCTTTCTAGGAGCGGGACACTAATCTGGACGCTTTTGAGACACCCCGCTATTCACCTCAGACAAACCATCAAACAAGTAAGGTGTCAATGTAGGAGTAAGATTGAATCGTACTTCACCGGCTCTGACGCTACTCGGATGTGGCAGGGCTTGAAACTATTATGGACTACAAAGGGAAACCCAGACGCGAGCTGCCCAGAGACACAAGCCTAACAGACGCGCTAAATGCCTTTTATTATTGCTTCCAGGCAAGCAACACTGAAGCATGCACGAGAGGACCAGCTGTTCTGGACGACCGTGTGATAATGCTCTCGGTAGCTGATGTGAGCAAGACCTTTAAACAGGTCAACATTCACAAAGCTGCTGGGCCAGATGGATTACTAGAACGTGTACTCAAACATAGGCGGACCAACTGGCGAGTCTAACACCTAAATATTTCAAGCAGACCACCATAGTCCCTGTGCCCAAGAAAGCGAAGGTAACCTGCCCAATTGATTACCGCCCCGTAGCACTTGATAGCCATGAAGTGCTTTGAAAGGATGGTCTTGGTTCACATCAACAGCATCCTGCCGGACACCCTAGACCCACTCCAATTCGCATACCGCCCCAACAGATCCACAGACGACGCAATCTCACTTGCACTCCACACTGCCCTTTCCCACCTGGACAAAAGGAACACCTATGTGAAAATGCTGTTCATTGACTACAGCTCAGCATTCAACACCATAGTGCCCACGAAGCTCATCACTAAGCTAAAGACTCTAGATCTTAACACATCCCTCTGCCACTGTATCCTGAACTTCCTGACGGGCCACCCCCAGGTGGTAAGCGTAGGTAACAACACGTCTGCCACACTGATCCTCAACACTGGGTTCCCTCAGGGGTGTGTACTTAGTCCCATCCTGTACTCCCTGTTCACCCACGACTGCCTGGCCAAACATGACTCCAACCGCATCATTAAGTTTGCTGACGAGAGTGGTAGGCCTGATCACCGACAATGATGAGACAGCCTATAGGGAGGAGGTCAGAGACCTGGCAGTGTGGTGCTAGGACAATAATCTCTCCCTCAAGACAAAGGAGCTGATCGTGGACTACAGGAAAAGGCAGACCAAACAGTGGGTCGAGAGTTGAGGTCCTTGGTGTCCACATCACCAACGAACTATAATGGTTCAAACACACCAAGACATTTGTGAAGAGGGCACAACAACACCTTTTCCCCCAAAGGAGACTGAAAAGTTTTGGCATGGGTCCCCAGATCATCCAAAAGTTCTACAGCTGCACCAGAGAGCATCCTGACCGGTTTCATCACTGCCTGCTATAGCTTCGACCCCCAAGCCATAAGACTTGTGAACAATTAATCAAATGGCCACTGGACTATTTACATTGACACCCCCTCCCCCTCCATTTGTTTTGTACACTGCTGCTACTTACTGTTTATTATCTATGCATAGTCACTTCACCCCTATCTACATGTACAAATGACCTAGACTAACCTATAGTCTCATTATTGTTATTTTAATGTGCTACTTTTTTGATTTTTTAATTTAATTTATTTGGTTAATATTTTCTTAACTCTTTCTTGAACTGCACTGTTGGTTAAGGGCTTGTAAGTAAGCATTTCACGGCGAGGTCTACACTTGTATTCGGCGCATGTGACAAATAAAGTTTGATTTGATTTATGAATATTATATTGACATGGATACAACATTCATAACACATTCATTCAACATCATTCATCAGGGTTCTTCAAAATAAAAGTCAATTTTCATGATATTACAAAAAGTTATTTTAGTAGAAAAATCTGGTGTTAGTGAACCAGATAGTTGCTGGTGTTACTGATGGGGTGGGGTCAAGCCCTGGTCTCCTGCGCACCAGAAGATTTTGTTAGCCTGATGAATATATTTTTTCAATTTTTAATTTAACCTTTATTTAACTAGACAGGTCCTTTGAGAACAAATGCTTATTTACAATGACGGCCTACCCCGGTCAAATGCGGACGACGCTGGACCAATTCAAATCAAATCAAATCGTTATTGGTCACATACACATGGTTAGCAGATGTTATTGTGAGTGTAGCAAAATGCTTGTGCTTCTAGATCCGACAGTGCAGTATTATCGAACAAGTCATCTAACAATTCCACAACAACTACCTAAGACACACAAATCTAAGTAAAGGAATGGAATAACAATACATAGAAATATATGGATGAGCGATGACCGAGCAGCATAGCCAAGATGCAATAGAGGATATAAACATACAGTATATACATATGGGATGAGTGATATGTAAACATTATTAAAGTGGTTATTATTAAAGTGATTAGTGATCTATTCTGCACAGCCCTATGGGACTCCCAATCACAGTCAGATGTGATACAGCCTAGAATCAAACCAGCGACTGTAGTGATGCCTCTTGCACTGAGATGCAGTGCCTTAGACCTCTGAGTCACTCGGGAGCCCCAATAAGAAATATTAGTTTGTGTAGCTAATACAAGTCTTCAGGTCTCAGCTTAGATTGTTGACTACCACATTACAATGGAAAACAATTGCTCAGGTGCCACCCAGACCTGGATTCAAATAGCATTTGAAATCTTAAAAACACTTTGAGTTTCTGCTTGAGCCTGCCTGGAGTGCCCGATGGGCAGGTGTGGTTTGTACTTTCAGGACTATTCCATTTCTTCCACTGCAATAGGCAAGTTCAATCCAGCACAGCTATCTTATGTATTTGAACGATATTACACCCAGGGCTGGTGCCATCCCTACTGCCATTAGGGCCTTGAGCAATACATGTTATGAATGACCCCTTCTGTAACACATTACTTGACACACAGTGTCATAACATGTTACGACTCGGTCATATTCATGTAATATGTTATTACAGCTGACATAAATTGTCATAACCTGTTATAACATGGTCATATAAAACTGTCATGACATATATATTTAGACCTATGTCGTGGAAATTTCCTTAATTACCAAATGATGAGAGAGCAAATCACACACGAGTCAGAGTTATGCTTAATCTTCACCTTTAATAATAATTAAGCTTTTGCAATAGCATTTTGACTTTCAACAGTTCAGTATCTCTAATGAAAAGTTGAGAGTGCCCAACATAATGGCAAATGGGTTCCTTTATAGCAAAGATCCAACCCACTCTCAAGACGACATGACAAAACATAGGTCTTAGGAACTTACACAAAGAAAATACTTTACTTCAGAGTAGTATCCCCAAAGAAGACAGAGTTGGCTATAAATTATCGTTCAGTTTGGTCTCCTAAACAAAGCTCTTATCTCGGCCACCAATATAGTACAACAAAATACATTCTTATGAGAAATAACTCTTAAGCATATCATGAAAATAAAACATCTTATCTATGTTACCCAACTAATTCTGATCATTCCCTAACAACTATTGTGGCATATATTGCGTTATTGTATTGCTGGTTATGACACCTACATAAGTCTGTCAAAACTCCCAAAATGTACCACACAAGCCAAAACATTTTAATTACATCATAACCTACATATGTTTATGTTCTATTTACAGTTGAAGTCGGAAGTTTACATACACTTAGGCTGGAGCCATTAAAACTAATTTTTCAACCACTCCACAAATTTCTTGTTAACAAACTGTAGTTTTGTCAAGTCGGTTAGGACATCTACTTTGTGCATGACACAAGTAATTTTTCCAACAATTGTTTACAGACAGATTATTTCACTTATCACAATTCCAGTGGGTCATAAGTTTACCTACACTAAGTTGACTGTGCCTTTAAACAGCTTGCAAAATTCCAGAAAATTATTTCAAGGCTTCAGAAGCTTCTGATAGGCAAATTGACATCATTTGAGTCAATTGGAGGTGTACCTGTGGATGTATTTCAAGGCCTACCTTCAAACTCAGTGCCTCTTCGCTTGACATCATTGGAAAATCAAAAGAAATCAGCCAAGACCTCAGAAAAAAAAGTCTGGTTCATCCTTGGGAACAATTTCCAAACGCCGGAAGGTACCACGTTCATCTGTACAAACAACAATACACAAGTATAAATACCATGGGTGTCACGACTTCCGCTGAAGTTGGTCCTTCTCCGTGTTTGGGCGGCGTTCGGCAGTCGACGTCACCGGCTTTCTAGGCACCACCGATCCATGTTTCATTTTAGTTTAGTTTTGTCTTCATTGTACACACCTGGTTTCCATTCCATAATCATTGTTCCTTATTTAACCCTCTGGCCTCCCCTTTTGTTTTGTGCGTGATTGTCGTTGTCAAGTGGTTTATTTTATATGCTCTGGATATTTATGTTTATCATTGTTGGAACAAAGTTTATATTGAGTAAAGCTAAGAACATAGAACGTTGACGACGGGACCACGCAGCTGTCATACCACTCAGGAATGAGACGCGCTCTATATCCTAGAGATGAATGTACTTTGGTGAGAAAAGTGCAAAAACAACAGCAAAGGACCTTGTGAAGAGCTGGAGGAAACAGGTACAAAAGTATCTACAGTGGGGCAAAAAAGTAATTACTCAGCCACCAATTGTGCAAGTTCTCCCACTTAAAAAGATGAGAGGCCTGTAATTTTCATCATAGGTACACTTCAGCTATGACAGACAAAATGAGAATAAAAATCCAGAAAATCACATTGTAGGATTTTTAATGAATTTCTTTGTAAATTATGGTGGAAAACAAGTATTTGGTCACTTACAAACTAGCAAGATTTCTGGCTCTCACAGACCTGTAACAACTTCTTTAAGAGGCTCCTCTGTCCTTCACTCGTTACCTGTATTAATGGCACCTGTTTGAACTTGTTATCAGTATAAAAGACACCTGTCCACAACCTCAAACAGTCAGACTCCAAACTCCACTATGGCCAAGACCAAAGAGCTGTCAAAGGAAACCAGAAACAAAATTGTAGACCTGCACCAGGCTGGGAAGACTGAATCTGCAATAGGTAAGCAGCTTGGTTTGAAGAAATCAACTATGGGAGCAATTATTAGGAAATGGAAGACATACAAGACCACTGATAATCTACCTCGATCTGGGGCTCCACGCAAGATCTCACACTGTGGGGTCAAAATGATCACAAGAACTGTGAGCAAAAATCACAGAACCACACGGGGGGACCTAGTGAATGACCTGCAGAGAACTGGGACCAAAGTAACAAAGCCTACCATCAGTAACACACTACGCCGCCAGGGACTCAAATCCTGCAGTGCCAGACGTGTCCCCCTGCTTAAGCCAGTACATGTCCAGGCCTGTCTGAAGTTTGCTAGAGAGCATTTGGATGATCCAGAAGAAGATTGGGAGAATGTCATATGGTCAGATGAAACCAAAATACAACTTTTTGATAAAAACTCAACTCGTCGTGTTTGGAGGACAAAGAATGCTGTGTTGCATCCAAAGAACACCATACCTACTGTGAAGAATGGGGGTGGAAACATCATGCTTTGGGGCTGTTTTTCTGCAAAGGGACCAGGACGACTGATCCGTGTAAAGGAAAGAATGAATATCGTGAGATTTTGAGAGAAAACCTCCTTCCATCAGCAAGGGAATTGAAGATGAAACGTGGCTGGGTCTTTCAGCATGACAATGATCCCAAACACACCGCCAGGGCAACGAAGGAGTGGCCTAGCCAGTCTCCAGATCTCAACCCCATAGAAAATCTTTGGAGGGAGTTAAAAGTCCGTGTTGCCCAGCAACAGCCCCAAAAGATCACTGCTCTAGAGGAGATCTGCATGGAGGAATGGGCCAAAATACCAGCAACAGTGTGTGAAAACCTTGTGAAGACTTTCAGAAAACGTTTGACCTCTGTCATTGCCAACAAAGGGTATATAACAAAGTATTGAGATAAACTGTTGTTATTGACCAAATACTTATTTTCCACCATAATTTGCTAATAAATTCATTAAAAATCCTACAATGTGATTTTCTGGATTTTTTTTCTCATTTTGTCTGTCATAATTGAAGTGTACCTATGATGAAAATTGCAGGCCTCTCTCATCTTTTTAAGTGGGAGAACTTGCACAATTGGTGGCTGACTAAATACTTTTTTGCTCCACTGTATATCCACATTAAAATGACTCCTACATCATCATAACCTGAAAATCCCCTCAGCAAGGAAGAAGCCACTGCTCCAAAACCGCCATAAAAATGCCAGACTACGGTTTTTAACAGCACATGGGGGACAGATTGTACTTTTGGGAGAAATGTCCCCAGTTCTGATTAAACAAAAATAGAACTGTTTGGCCATCGTTATGTTTGGAGGAAAAAGGGGGAGGCTTGCAAGCCGAAGAACACCATCCCAACCGTGAAGTACAGGGTGGCAGTATCTTTTCTGCAGGAGGGACTGGTGCACTTCACAAAATAGATGGCATCATGAGGAAAGAACATTTCGTGGATATATTGAAGCAACATCTCAAGACATCAGTCAGGAAGTTGGTCACCAATGTGTCTTCCAAATGGACAATGACCCCAAGCATTCTTCCAAGGTTTTGGCAAATTGGCTTAAGGACAACAAAGTCAAGGTATTGGAGTGGCCATCACAAAGCCCCGACCTCAATCCTAAAGAAAATTTGTGGGCAGAACTGAAAAAGCGTGTGCAAGCAAGGAGGCCTACAAACCTGACTCAGTTACACCAGCTCTGTCAGGAGGAATGGGCCAAAATTCACCCAACTTATTTTGGGAAACTGGTGGAAGGCTACCCAAAATGTTTGACCCAAGTTAAACAATTTAAAGGCAATGCTACCCAATTATAATTTAAATAGAAAATGCCAAAAGCGTGCAAAGTGTGCAAAGCTGTCATCGAGGCAAAGGGTGGATACTTTGCAGAATCTCAAATATAATGTATATTTTGATTTGTTTCACAATTTTTTGGTTACTTCAAGATTCAGTTTCTGCTATTTCTTAGTTTTCACTTTTATAATACAATGTTTAAAATAGTAAAAATAAAGAAAAACCCTTGTATGAGGTGTGTTCAAACTTTTCACTGGTACTATATGTCAAAACAGCTGTAAATATATGTTTCATGACAGTCTTAGGGCCATATTATGACAGGTTATGAGAAGTTATGTCAGCTGTTAGAATATATTTTGACATGGTTATGTCACTCTCATGACCGGGCCACGACAGTGTTTTGAAGCGTTATGTTATCAAGTATCCATGCCCTGAATCTGTCAGTCAGTCAAAACGCTTAACAGCTTGAAAAGCGATAACACTTGATACTGAAACATCGAAGCACTCACAGTCCTGGTATTTACTTAAAAACTTCCAACATTTTCTGAGCCGTAATCTGTATTATCCCTCACTTCTGAAAGGTAACAGGAATCCCTAACTAAATGCTAATCCTCATCACATACAGTGTGTTTATCTTTCTTCTGACAGCTTTGTGCCTGTGAATCTCCATCTCTAATGCCATGCTGCCGGGTGTATTGTCTGTGTGGATAGATCAGAATCCTCAGGTATTATAAGTGGAAAAGGGAAAATAAGGGATTAGCAACTAAGCGTTGGTTGAAATTTTATTGTAATAATGGGACTTTGCAAAGTTGAAAGATAAAGAGAACAAACACAGGAACATCTGAAGATGTCAAAAGTAATTTCCTCTTCACTGAAAGTAAACCTAGAGTTCACTGTTTGATAAATGTAACAATCTTCTCTACCATGCAGAAAAAGTTAACATGTTAAATGTTACAACTGTTCAACTCCTTTTCAATTTCGGTACATGTGCACAACGCAACAAGGCATAGCTTAAAACATGAAAGCCCATCATAACATATTAATCTGGTTTTCTAATTTTGCCAATATCAAAGGAACAACTTAATTGGAGTACGGGAGTTGAAAGAGATGTTTGGACTTCTTTTAGCTATTTGCGAAAGGAATCGACATATACATATTTACACCAACTATTTTTTTTTTGTTTCAATCAACTCAAGGCCCAGGGAGGAGGCTGTAGATAGAGCTAGAGGGAAACACTATAATATCCCCTGCTGTTTCTACTCTCTAAAGTAGCACAAGCACTGCGTGACAAGAACAGACCAAAGGGGTATCCTACGAAGCAGGTTTGAGGAGTTAATTAACGAGGTAACTTTGGTCAACTCTGAGTTCAACTCAGGATAACCAGTCATACAAAAGCGGCTCACGTTTTAGCCAGATAAATGTCTATGGCAGCAAATCCTTCACAACTAACCTGCTCAGGGGCAGGCTAACTCATGGCTATCTCAATTTACCCTGAATGAAATGACTGAGCAACGAGTAGAGGACCAGTGAAATCAGATTCCCTTGCTCTTGCAAAGATCGCGTCATCATCCCCTTCATTTGACTGATTTAAATATTTTCTTTTGGGAAAAAAAGTAATGTTCAAATATATCACGTAACACATTTAGTAATGACAGAAAAAAATTTCAACTTCATGCAATGTAACAATTTTGAATGACTTAAAAAAAATACTGATAGGAGTGGGAAAAAAAGGTGCTTGTGCACTGATAAGCACACCAAAGACCGCATTAACTATACTGTAAGTGATTTCGGCAGAAATTAGAGACAGGCGGATGATAAATATCCACCGTCGTAGTACAGATCAAATCACATTTATTTGTCACATACACATGGTTAACAGATGTTAATGCGAGTGTAGCGAAATGCTTGTGCTTCTAGTTCCGACAATGCAGTAATAACCAATGAGTAATCTAACCTAACAATTCCAAAACTACTACCTTATACACACAAGGGTAAAGGGATAAAGAATATGTACATAAAGATATGAATGAGTGATGGTACAGAACAGCATAGGCAAGATTCAGTAGATGGTATCGAGTACAGTATATAAATATGAGATGAGTAATGTAGGGTATGTAAACAAAGTGGCAAAGTTTAAAGTGGCTAGTGATACATGTATTACATAAAGATGCAGTAGATGATATAAAGTACAGTATATACACATGAGATGAATAATATAGGGTATGTAAACATTATATTAAGTAGCATTGTTTAAAGTAGCTAGTGATATATTTTACCTCTTGTGTCTGAGCCGTTGAATTGCGACTCTACTTTGTCTCTATACTGACGCTTAGCTTGTTTGATTGCCTTGCAGAGGAAATAGCTACACTGTTTGTATTCGGTCATGTTTCCGGTCACCTTGCCCTGGTTAAAAGCAGTGGTTCACGCTTTCAGTTTCACGCAAATGCTGCCATCAATCCACGGTTTCTGGTTTGGGAATGTTTCAATCGTTGCTATGGGAACGACATCTTCAACGCACGTTCTAATGAACTCGCTCACCGAATCAGCGTATTTGTCAATGTTGTTGTTGGACGCAGTACGGAACATATCCCAGTCCACGTGATGGAAGCAGTCTTGGAGCATGGAATCATATTGGTCGGACCAGCGTTGAACAGACCTGAGCGCGGGAGCTTCTTGTTTCAGCTTCTGTCTGTAGGCAGGGAGCAACAAAATGGAGTCGTGGTCAGCTTTCTGAAAGGAGGGCGGGGGAGGGCCTTACAGTATATGTGTCACGGAAGTTAGAATAGCAATGATCCAAGGTTTTACCACCCCTGGTTGCGCAATCGATATGCTGATACAATTTAGGGAGTCTTGTTTTCAGATTAGCCTTGTTAAAATCCCCAGCTACAATGAATGTTGCCTCAGGATATGTGGTTTCCAGTTTGCCAAGAGTCAAATAAAGTTAGTTCAGAGCCATCGATGTGTCTGCTTGGGTGGGAATATATACGGCTGTGATTATAATCGAAGAGAATTCCCTTGGTAGATAATGTGGTCGACATTTGATTGTGAGGAATTCTAAATCAGGTGAACAGAAGGACTTGAGGTCCTGTATGTTGTTGTGATTACACCAGGTCTCGTTAACCATAAGGCATACACCCCCGCCCCTCTTCTTACCAGAAAGATTGTTTGTTTCTGTTGGCGTGAAGAAACCAGCTGGCTGCACCGATACCGTTAGCGTCTCTCGAGTGAGCCATGTTTCCGTGAAGCAAAGAACGTTACAGTCTCTGATGTCCCTTTGGAATGCTACCCTTGATCAGATTTCATCAACCTTGATGTCAAGAGACTGGACATTGGCGAGAAGTATGCTAGGGAGTGGTGTGCGATGTGCCCGTCTCCGGAGCCTGACCAGAAGACCGCTTCGTTTCCCTCTTTTACGATGTCTTTGTTTTGGGTCACAGGCTGGGATCCATTCCGTTGTCCTGGGTGAAAGGCAGAACACATGATCCGCTTCGGGAAAGTCATATTCCTGGTCGTACTGATGGTGAGTTGACGTTGCTCTTATATTCAGTAGTTCTTCCCGACTGTATGTAATGAAACCTAAGATTACCTGGGGTACCAATGTAAGAAATAACACGTAAAAAAAAAAAATGCATAGTTTCCTAGGAACACGAAGCGAGGCGGCCATCTCTGTCGGCGTCGGAAGTAACAAGATGAAGCCTGAGCTGGATTGTGAAGTAAACTGAAGCTTGGTAGCTTTAGTAAACCCTGAGTAGATCTAGCTTGCTTTGTAATATATCCCTCAAGCCAACCCACTTGTTTCCATGTATACTGAACATAAATATAAATGCACCATGTAGCGTTGGTCCCATGTTTCATGAGCTGAAATATAACATCCCAGAAATGTTTCATACGCACTTAAAGCATTTTTCTCTCAAATTGTGTGAACAAATGTGTTTACATCCCTGTTAGTGAGCATTTCTCATTTGCCAAGATAATCCTTCCACTTGACAGATGTGGCATATCAATAAGCTGATTAAACAACATGATCATAACACAGTTGTACCTTGTGCTGGGGACAATAAAAGGCCACTCTAAAATCTGCAGTTTTGTCAAACAAGACAATGCCACAGATGTCTCAAGTTTTGAAGGAGTGTGCAATCGGCACGCTAACTGCAGGAATATCCACCAGAGCTGTTGCCAGAGAATGTAATGTTCATTTCTCTACTATAAGCCGCCTCCAAAGTTGTTTTAGAGAATTTGTCAGTACGTCCAACTGGGCTCACAATCACAGACCACGTGTAACCACGCCAACCCAGGAACTCCACATCCGGCTTCTTACCTGTGGGATCATCTGAGACCAGCCACCCGGACAGCTGATGAAGCTGAGGAGTTTTTATGTCTGTAATAAAGCCCTTTTGTGGGAAAAAACAAATTCTGATTGGCCTGGCTCCCAAGTGGGTGGGCATAGGCATCCCACCCAGGCCCACCCATGGCTGCACCCCTGCCCAGTCAAGTGAAAAACACAGATTAGGGTCTAATGAATTTAATTAAATTGACTGATTTCCTTATTTGAACTGTAACTCAGTAAAATCGTTGAAATTGTTGCATGTTGTGTTTATATTTTTACATAAAGCCAAACAGTGATTGATCATTTACAAATATATTTCACGCTGCCTGTGGATGATTCAGAAGAAGAAGAATCTTTCCTCCGAAATGTAAACATCCATTTACTCCTGCCAATAATAGTTCATATCAAATCATCATGTGTCGCTAAATAAACCTTCCAGGCGTCCTACAGCAAGAGACGCTGTGAATCTGATATGCAACCTGTATCAATACATTTCACAGAACTTTATTCCAGTTTATAGGATATCAATCATC
This sequence comes from Oncorhynchus mykiss, assembly GCF_013265735.2. NCBI lineage: Eukaryota > Metazoa > Chordata > Actinopteri > Salmoniformes > Salmonidae > Oncorhynchus > Oncorhynchus mykiss. Next base: position 52,881,622 of record NC_048566.1, on the reverse strand, counting down.
TGTGTACATCAGCAAAAATATACATTTATTCTGAGTGATGTATCTTTTTCTTACTTGCAGCAAGTGGGAAAAAATATTGACACTCAAATGTATCGGTGAGACTGGCCTAGTAAATATGTAACATTTACCTTATTCATTAATAATAACCTAGATGTATCCCTTGTTTGGGCAGAGTAAACACAAATCTATCTAAGGCTAAACAACAAACTGGACTATCATGACCCAGATGCAGACGCAGGAGGCGGGTAGTACAGTTCTCAGATTATTTTTGAAAACACGGGGCAGGCAAAGGGCAGGTCGAGGACAGGCATGGGTTCGTTATCAGGTCAGAGTCAGGCAGGTACAGGACGCAGGCAGGCAGAAGTTGTCAGGGCAGGCAGAATAGTCAGAACCGGAGAAACACTAGGAAAACAGACTAGAGAAATAGGAAGATGGGAAAGCAAGCTGGTAAGACCTGACTAGACAAGATGAACTGGCAACAGACAAACAGAGAACACAGGTTTAAATACACAGGGGATAATGGGAAGATGGGGGACACCTGTAATTCTCTTCAACTGGCTACAAATGACTCCACTACTCACTTACCCACTGAAGTGGCTATTGAGATCCAGTTGATGTTTTCAACTCTAATGTGAATGAGGGAGCTGTAGTCACAAACTGACACACTTAAATCTTCCCTACATAGCACTTTTTCATATCAGACCACCATTAAGAAATGTGAATGAGTGAGTACTTTGATTGACCAAATAAAATTAGCTCCAGTTACACGTGGATGATAATCCTTTCAAATTGGTCAACATGAGAAGTGAAAAGCTTATTTTAAAGCATTCTAGCATGCTACTATTACATTTTGGTCATTGACAAATCAAAATCACATGCGCTGTGATGGTTATGATTTGCAACGCAAGGGTAATTTTTTATATTTGCAGATAGAAATATAGTCATTAGAAATATACTATGGAAAGGAGATACAGAATAGGAGAATTATACTTTTGTTCGAATTACCACCTCGAATTAAAATAGATTTTTTGAGGTTTGTATCATTTGATTTACACAACATGCCTACCACTTTGAATATGCAAAATATTATTCTTGTTAATCAAATAACTATTCACCCTCCAAAGTCAATACTTTGTAGAGCCACCTTTTGCAGGAATTACAGCTGCAAGTCTCTTGGGGTATGTCTCTATAAGCTTGGCACATCTAGCCACTGGGATTTTTGCCCATTCTTCAAGGCAAAACTGCTCCAGCTCCTTCAAGTTGGATGGATTCCGCTGGTGTACAGCAATCTTTAAGTCACACCACAGATTCTCAATTGGATTGAGGTCTGGGCTTTGAATAGGCCATTCCAAGACGTTTAAATGTTTCCCCTTAAACCACTCGAGTGTTGCTTTAGCAGTATGCTTAGGGTCATTGTCCTGCTGGAAGGTGAACCTCCGTCCCAGTCTCAAATCTCTGGAAGACTGAAACAGGTTTCCCTCAATAATTTTTCTGTATTTTGCGCCATCCATCATTCCTTCAATTCTGGCCAGTTTCCCAGTCCCTGCCGATGAAAAACATCCCCACAGCATGATGCTGCCACCACCATGCTTCACTGTGGGGATGATGTTCTCGGGGTGATGAGGGGGGTTGGGTTTGCGCTAGACATAAAGTTTTCCTTGATGGCCAAAAAGCTCAATTTTAGTCTCATCTGACCATAGTACCTTCTTACATATGTTCGGTGAGTCAACCACATGCCTTTTGGCAAACACCAAACGTGTTTGCTTATTTTTTTCTTTAAGAAATGTTTTTTTTCTGGCCACTCCTCCGTGAAGCCCAGCTCTGTGGAATGTATGACTTAAAGTGGTCCTATGGACAGATACTCCACTCTCTGCTGTGGAGCTTTGTAGCGCCTTCAGGGTTATCTTTGGTCTCTTAGTTGCCTCTATGATTAATGCCCTCCATGCCTGGTCCGTGAGTTTTGGTGGGCGGCCCTCTCTTGGTAGGTTTGTGCCGGTGCTATATTTTTTACAATTGTTCTCCGTGGGTTATTCAAAGTTTCTAATATTTTTTTTAACCCAACCCTGATCTGTATTTTGCCACAAGTTTGTCCCTGACCTGTTTGGAGAGCTCCTCGGTCTTCATGGTGCTGCGTGTTCGGTGGTGCCCCTTGCTTAGTGGTGTTGCAGACTCTGGGGCCTTTCAGAACAAGTGTATATATACTGAGATCATGTGACAGATCACGTGACACTTGGATTGCACAAAGGAGGACTTCATTTAACTAATTATGTGACTTCTGACGATAATTGGTTGCACGAGATCTTATTTAGGGGCTTCATTGCAAAGGGGTGAATACATATGCATGCACCACATTTCCTTTATATATATATATATATATTTTTTTTTTTTGTATGTCCATTACATGAAATTCAAATAAAAAAATGACAGGTTGACAGGTTGTAATGCAACAAAATAGGAAAACGCCAAGGGGGGTGAATACTTTTGCAAGGCACTTTATATATAGCTCTTTTCAGTGCACAACACACTGACTTCAGGCACAGATGTGAGCACATTTTGGACACAGAAAGGCTGGCCATCGCCATCTGTGCACATTCAACATAGCCTAAATTTAAATAGTTATTACTTCTAAACAAAACAAAACACTTTGGGGGTTTTCATACACTGTAAATGTTGTTTTGATTATTGCTTGAACAGTCGCTAAGATCAGATTTGGTTGTGATCTTTGCAAAAATTCCTATTTTGGAAGCTAACACTCATTTACACTTTTGGAATGCTAACACTCATTGACATGGCTGTAAGTGGCTGTAACAAAAGCTAGCCAGAGAACCATTTTAGTGGTTGAAGTTTAAGTGTTTATGAAGTATAATACAGTTGATTTTTGATGATTACACAAACATTATATTAAACAGGACAATCATACGAGTCTTAAAATCCAATTAGAATCCCAAAGTCGTGTGAAATGCATTCATAAGAAACATGTAAATGGAAGCTTTTTTTGCTGGCGGTCTTGAAAACTCCCCCATGTACGTTCTGCCACCAAATTTGCGCATGTGGCAATGTTTGCAAACACAGAAAGTTGTCTATATCTGTCCCAGGGGTGTCTGAATACCCCCCCCCTCCTCAGCACTGATCTGAAATCACACGATGGGTGAATGTGATATGGTGGAGAAGGGTGCTTTCACTTGTCCAGTTGTTTCAGATCAGTATAGATTAAGTAAAGCAGACAAGAAACTTTTGACAAGCTAGAGGCATGGGCACATTGCTAAATTCATAGAGAGGAACTAGGGTGGTGTGATGGAATAGAGTAAAGCATCCTAGTTCTGTCAATTACTGCCCTCTGGTGGGGGAGGTTCAAATGACCCTTACAGAGTGCCAATCTCACACTTTCCTTTATCCTCTTAGGCAGTACATAAGAATGTATTGAATGATTTTCATATCAATGCACCAATAAATATCATATTTCATTCAAGAGTAGTGATGAAAATGAATAGCATAGCTCAATGCTGACCATCTCATCTAAATATCTAATCTGAAAAGTTGTCCTTGGGAGACTTAATTCAAGCTGGTTTACGAAACAGGACTTTTACATGTCATTTAAGGCCAAGAATGACTCAACATACAAAAAAACAAATCTTAAATTATAAACAGTCATTTCCGTCCCTGCTTTTCATTCACAGATTAGTTAGTAATATAGAAGTGGTCGGAAAAATATGAGCCTTGGGAAAGATATAGGAAAGAGGACATCTCAGAGGATAGTATGAGAACTTCCTTGCAATTGCGAGCTCAGGTCAAAGGCCAAACACTATTATCATTCCAGCATAGCCACCCCAGTGAGTCATTGCAGAGTGAATCTGTTCTTAAAATATATTGTATGACTGTCATTGTCTGAATTGTATTGGCTTTGACTTATTTGGGAACTTAACAGTATGGTTCCACTGGCGTACCGGACACACCCGCAAGGCGGAGAGGCCCACGAGCTCTGAGGGCCCATGTGCCTTTCATCAGTCTATTTTCGTAAATGTAATACATTTCACTAACCCTCCAGAAAGTCATTCAAAAACTTATTTTTTGGTCACTTTCAGGAATGTTCATGAAAAGGTGCCCAAGGCCTTGAAAAAGAAAAATGTAACTGATTGAAAGTAGGTGGATATCAGTGAACAAATGCCGTGGTCAAGCCTACTGCTGCGCCAGTGCAATGAGGGTCTGTGCAATCCTGGTTCCTTGGGACGTCACTACCCCATTGAAGTTGAAATTTAAAATGGTTAGGGTAAGGGTTATGGTTAAGGTTTAGGGTAGGGACTTCTCAAGGACTCCCGATAGCATTGACCATGCAATAAGTGGAGCTTTCTCAGGTGTTCAAAAGCTCATATCAGACTGTCGAGAGCCTAATGTTTTTTTTTAGCTAGTTCTAGTTTAGAAAACAATCTCTCCTTTGAAGAAACAGTTACAGGGAAGGTAAAATCAGCTTGATTGCTGTAGCAACATCAGGGAAACTTGGCAGAATTGTGTGGTGCTTCAAATACAGCAGTTTAGTTCTGCAACATCTTTAATTGAGCCTCTCATTCTCATAGGCCTCCCGAGTGGAGCAGAAGTCTAAGGCACTGCATCTCAGTGCTAGAGGCATCACGACAGACACCCTGGTTCGAATCCAGGCTGTATTACAACCGGCCATGACATGGAGTCCCATAGGGAGCGGCGCACAATTGGCCCAGTATTGTCCAGGTTTGGCCGGTGTAGGCCGTCAATGTAAATAAGAATTTGTTCTTAACTGACTTGCCTAGTTTAATATAGGTTACAGTGCCTTGCGAAAGTATTCGGCCCCCTTGAACTTTGCCACATTTCAGGCTCCAAACATAAAGATATAAAACTGCATTTTTTTGTGAAGAATCAACAACAAGTGGGACACAATCATGAAGTGGAACGACATTTATTGGATATTTCAAACTTTTTTAACAAATCAAAAACTGAAAAATTGGGCGTGCAAAATTATTCAGCCCCCTTAAGTTAATACTTTGTAGCGCCACCTTTTGCTGCGATTACAGCTGTAAGTCGCTTGGGGTATGTCTATCAGTTTTTCACATCGAGAGACTGACATTTTTTCCCATTCCTCCTTGCAAAACAGCTCGAGCTCAGTGAGGTTGGATGGAGAGCATTTGTGAACAGCAATTTTCAGTTCTTTCCACAGATTTTCGATTGGATTCAGGTCTGGACTTTGACTTGGCCATTCTAACACCTGGATATGTTTATTTTTGAACCATTCCATTGTAGATTTTGCTTTATGTTTTGGATCATTGTCTTGTTGGAAGACAAATCTCCGTCCCAGTCTCAGGTCTTTTGCAGACTCCATCAGGTTTTCTTCCTGAATGGTCCTGTATTTGGCTCCATCCATCTTCCCATCAATTTTAACCATCTTCCCTGTCCCTGCTGAAGAAAAGCAGGCCCAAACCATGATGCTGCCACCACCATGTTTGACAGTGGGGATGGTGTGTTCAGGGTGATGAGCTGTGTTGCTTTTACGCCAAACATAAAGTTTTGCATTGTTGCCAAAAAGTTCAATTTTGGTTTCATCTGACCAGAGCACCTTCTTCCACATGTTTGGTGTGTCTCCCAGGTGGCTTGTGGCAAACTTTAAACAACACTTCTTATGGATATCTTTAAGAAATGGCTTTCTTCTTGCCACTCTTCCATAAAGTCTTCAGTCTTCAGTCTTCTCCTTGTCTTCTCCTTGTATGAGCTGAAAGTTTAGAGGGACGGCCAGGTCTTGATAGATTTGCAGTGGTCTGATACTCCTTCCATTTCAATATTATCGCTTGCACAGTGCTCCTTGGGATGTTTAAAGCTTGGGAAATGTTTTTGTATCCAAATCCGGCTTTAAACTTCTTCACAACAGTATCTCGGACCTGCCTGGTGTGTTCCTTGTTCTTCATGATGCTCTCTGCGCTTTTAACGGACCTCTGAGACTATCACAGTGCAGGTGCATTTATACGGAGACTTGATTACACACAGGTGGATTGTATTTATCATCATTAGTCATTTAGGTCAACATTGGATCATTCAGAGATCCTCACTGAACTTCTGGAGAGAGTTTGCTGCACTGAAAGTAAAGGGGCTGAATAATTTTGCACGCCCAATTTTTCAGTTTTTGGTTTGTTAAAAAAGTTTGAAATATCCAATAAATGTCGTTCCACTTCATGATTGTGTCCCACTTGTTGTTGATTCTTCACAAAAAATACAGTTTTATATCTTTATGTTTGAAGCCTGAAATGTGGCAAAAGGTCGCAAAGTTCAAGGGGGCCGAATACTTTCGCAAGGCACTGTAAATGAATAAAATGTAAAGCTTTAATCTGAGGGTATTTTCATCCATATCGGGTGAATCTTTTAGAAATTACAGCACTTTGTGTTCATATTCCCCCCATTTTAGGGGACCAAAACTATTAATTATTAACTACAAATTCACTTGTATTAAAGTAGTCAAAAGTTAAACCTATACATTAACCTGTTGGGCGACTGAACCAAATTCACATGGAAATGTGAGTTATAAATCTTTCATTCCGATTGAAAGCAACTCTAAGAAGCGATAGCTATTTCTATGCTTCCCGTTCTGAAGTTTTGTTTTTGCGTCTTTTACTTTCGCTTTTGTACACCAGCTTCAAACCAATATTTTTGGTTATGGAAAATATATTTCAGAGGCAGATGGTACAATGATTCTCTACAAGATGACTGCTTGCTTTATAACAAACTGAAATTAGGCGAAGTATTTGAATTTTAGCAAAGAGGAAAGGACTATTCATAGCACACAATGACTACATCAAGTTTATGACTTTATTCATTTGTTGGATGCATTTGCGTTTGTTTTGTGTTTCAGATAATTTTGTGCCAAATAGAAATGAATAGTTAATAATCTATTGTGTCATTCTGGAGTCACTTTTATTGTAAATAAGAGTAGAATATGTTTGTACACACTTCTACATTAATGTGGATGCTACCATGATTATGAATAATCCTGAATAAATCGTGAATAATGATGAGTGAGAAAGTTACAGCGGCATAAATATCAAACCACCAAGACATGCTAACCTCTCACCATTACAATAACAGGGGAGGTTAGCATTTTTCAGGGGGAACTGTATATAGCTATAGATAGTAGGCTACACTAAATAATGAAACAATCCCTGGTAAGATAGTGTTTTGAGGGTGGACTGACTGCATTATTTAGCATTAAGAATGGCTTTACGCACAACTTTCTATCCAAGCTGGGAGAGATCATGAGGACGGCTCATGTCATGCAGGTTCAGGTAGGCTATACAGGACAGTTGTAACTAATGTTCTAAAAAAACATTTATTTATCTGATTAGTATGCTGTTGTATAGAAAATTAACTCCTACATTGCGGGGTTCCATAGAAACTGTGTTACGGCAGTATATGGTCCATGTACATCAGTGATGTTCACAAAAGATATCACACGAAAGCAACTGGGTGGAATGGTGAGAGTTAGCTGTTTATGTGTTAGCATAGCGATTGCTGCATTAGCCACGAGCATGTTAGCCAGTTGTGAACACTCCTGTGTAAATGGCTGCTCTCGTGCGGATAGCTCGTCTCACCCTCCCTCACCCTTGAATTAGCTAGCTAGCATAATAAACTATCAGTTGGTTGAGATGGATTGTTCTCAGAGTTGTGCAGTTTTACTTTGCTTGTATAGCAAAATTAATGAATGTAAAAGCTTGTTTTTAGACAAAGTATAAACAACTCGTTCACCTAGCTAGCTAGTTAGTTGTCTAACGAATGGTTATTTCAAAAATACAATGTTAGCAATCACACTGAGTTACACTAAGTTACCCAAATGGGGTCTCTGTGTCTCCCTCCAGATGAAAAGACACTTAACTCTGCTGCTCTTCCTCCCTGGAATGGACTGCCTGCTCCAAGACCTCTGTCACAGTTAACAACTCCATTGTGTCCCCCTACCAGACTGTGTAAAACTCCTTCACACTCTCCACTGGCTCCAATCAGTGTGTGTCAAATTCAAGTCCCTGTTGCTTGTCTACAGGGTAGAAAAGGGAATCGCTTTCCCCCAATCTTTGTCAGCACTGCCAAACTTATTGTTCGTCATATTGCCATTATACATGTATCATGTCTCTTATACTCTCCTATTTTTTTTACCCTGTAGCTGACCTAAGAGCACTGTTGAAGGCAGAGATACCCAGAAGGTAAAAACACTGATCTATACAATTTGTAAAGAATGTTTAGATCAGAGTTTCTTAATCCTGTTCCTGGGGACCTCTTTTTGCCGTGCTAAAGCCTGATTAAAATCATGATGTAAGTAGCCTTGGCTTGTGCATGCCAGAACAGCTCATAGGGCAGGAGCCTGTCTCATGTAGTGTGAGGCACACCAACTGGACAAGAACACGAGTCTATCACAGGGCCTTTGAATCAGCTGTGTAGTGCCAGGGCAAAACAAACTTGTCTCCTGGACCAGGTATAAAAAAAACAGACAGTGTAATGTGTTGTAGTAGTATGGCGCCCCTGGAGCAAATTAGGGTTAAGTGCCTTGCTCAAAGGCACATCAACATATTTTTCACCTTGTCGGCACCGGTATTCAAACCAGCAATCTTTCAACTACTGGCCCCCAATGCTCTAACACACTAGGCTACCTAAAAAACACTGAATGGGATAAAAGTATCAAATATATGCAATAGAAAGGACCTTTCGGGCCTCCCGGGTGGCGCAGTGGTTAAGGGCGCTGTAGTGCAGCGCCAGCTGTGCCACCAGAGACTCTGTCGTAACCGGCCGCGACCGGGAGGTCCGTGGGGCGACGCACAATTGGCCTAGCGTCGTCCAGGTTAGGGAGGGTTTGGCTGGCAGGGAAATCCTTGACTCATCGCGCACCAGCGACTCCTGTGGCGGGCCGGGCACAGTGCGCGCTAACCAAGGTTGCCAGGTGCACGGTGTTTCCTCCGACACATTGGTGCGGCTGACTTCTGGGTTGGATGGTGCTGTTAAGAAGCAGTGCGGCTTGGTTGAGTTGTGTATCGGAGGACGCATGACTTTCAACCTTCGTCTCTCCCGAGCCCGTACGGGAGTTGTAGCGATGAGACAAGATAGAAGCTACTAAACAATTGAATACCACGAAATTGGGGATGAAAAAGGGCTAAAAAAATGTTAAAAGAAAAGAAAAAAAGAAAGGACCTTTCTATTGAGAGACCAGGGTAGCCATTAGCAGTTGCCTTCAACCCACATCCTTTCCTTAAAAGGGACCCAGTCTGGACACTACACCACTCAGTTTAATACCGTGGTCTTCGTTTCCCATTGTGATGGAAACTTGAATTTTCGATCAATCATGTTCCTCCTACAGTGTCATGACAGCAGACAGTTCATACAACAGCATCCTGAGAGCGTGTTGGCGTGCAGGGATATTATACACCTGGCCCAGTCCTTCACAACAGCCCCAGGTGAGACAACAGCCTTAGCCCATCATCCCATCCCTCCACCCTATTGCTTAGCCCCGTGTTTCCCAATCCGTTCCTCCAGGGTCCCAAGACGTTGCATATTTCTGTCCTATCACACATGATTCAACTAATAAATAGCTTGAGAAGGGATATAACGCTACAGAACGATCTATACCCTGATGAAGACAGCTTGGCTGTCGAAACATTGGTATTCAATTTTTGCATCTGAGCTCCTAGAGTGTGCGGCTCTCTTTTATTTTCATATAACGTTACAGAACATTTAGATATAAATGTATTGTCTAGAAAATACATACATATCTGCCAAGTAGAATAGCAAATTGTAATAACTATATTCATTACATTTGTACCTGAAATATTCTATACATTTCACCTGAGATTTCACTGAATATACATACCTCAGGTGTACTTCTGGTGGAATTGAACAAAATTAAAAATGAAGGAATGTTTTACATTTTAGTAAACAGTCAATCAGCTTGGTCAATAATGTGACTCATTGCCATGGGTTTTTATCACTGTGTATTCATGCATCGGTTTCATTAACTATTTCTAGCTTTGTCTCCCTGGATCTGCCCAAGCACATTGTGGATCCCTTCATCACCATGACCTCGAGGAAGTCAAGGTAAGCCACACATAGGGTGCATCTCAATACGTTTGGATATGAAGGGGTGCGTTTCACAATGGTAAAATGTAAACAACTGGAGACATCATTTTTGTCTGATGACATTCTTTTTGGAGACTGGTTGTTGACATGGCAAAGCTGCTGTAGCTAACACAATAGTTCACAAGCCAGGGCTGCTGGCAAATGTGTGGTGAGCTGGTATTTGCCCCACTCGTTTTAAATCAGGTGTGGCAGACAAGTTAAGTTCTTCAATAGAGCTGACATAGGCTTTCACAGTTGCATGGTAATAGCCCATTTAGTTCCATCAGGGGCCCATGGTAGGGTAAATGTATTGCTGAAATGGACCTTTCCCCAAAAGGGAATCTTCTTTTCCATAATTTCCAATGATGCCCAGAACCCATCCCTACAATTTACTGGTATTTGTTGTGTTTAAACGTGATTGTGTTAGAATCCCACTCACTGTTCGTATCGTAGTTTCCACTAGCGAGCACAAGCCCTGGCAGCCTCAGGTCCTCTGTTCTTCTCAGACTGGGGTGCACAGTCCATTCTGAGGAGCAGCCTGATCCTGTGCCCGCCCAACCCCTGGGAGCTCAGTCTCTCAGTCTTCTTGCTGCACCTGTTCTTTCACATCATTCATCCTCACTTTGCCATTACTTTCATCATACTTTTGCCTCCTTTGCAATTTCAGTTGTATATATATTATTTTTTTAAACTAAATATCTCTCACCACATTCAACCTCTAGTTTGTATTAGTAATATGAAGGACCTGTTTGTATTGCTTGTGAAGAATACATCAGGCAAAACTAAATTGGAGTTTGCTGGAAGTCATGGCTTGTACGGCTTTAAGTCGGACTAATATGCCTTAGTATGAGCAGAGTAGATTTAATCAGTTTTCTGAAGACAAAAGGAAAGCAGATGTAAATTAAAAACTTGTGAATTGTGTTATTAGTCATGTCTTTTGGCTTTGTCATTGTTTTTTGTCTGAAATTGGGGAAGGTCGAGCCCCATCACCCTTGAAATAGAAACATGTCACATAGTTGTGTGTTGTTGTTTGCTCTCATTAACCTAATGTTAAGCCGGCCCAGTGAGTAAGGCAGCTAGACTACTGATTGTGTTTGACTTGCCCAGTGTCATTATTAACAGCTATAAAACAGCAGATCACTATGAGGCATGGGAATAGTTTTTTATGTTTATTTTTGCTTTTGGTCTGATACCTGTCAGGGGGAGGATGAATAGTTCTTTCAGATAGTCTATAATGTATCTTCCGCATAACCTGAAATAAGATCTGTTCACACAAATATCCCCGGCCAATCCCTCCCCTAACCCGGACGACGCTGGGCCAATTGTGCGCCGCCCTATTGGACTCCCGATCACAGCCAGTTGTGATACAGCCCCAGGGTCTTAGTGACGCCTCTAGCACTGCGATGCAGTGCCTTAGACTGCTGCGCCACTCGGGAGCACTTATACAGTACATATGTACACGTACACATACACACATGGTAAATGCATCTGTATGAGTGGGTGCGTGTGAATTCACACTACACTGTGAGAATTCACCGATGGTGAGTTAGTGACTCAGGTTCCTGTGTTTGAGTGATGGTGTTTCCAAACCGTCAGGCCTCCTCCATAGAGCAGAGGCCAGTTGTAAAACTCTTGCAGAGTCCCAAGCACTCCAAGGGCTCAGAGGCTCAGGGTTGACTGATCGCAGGATTTCTCCACAGGCCCCATCAGGGGTTTGTTTTAGAGGATATTCTCCCCACAGAGACCCCCTTGGATTAGGAAGCCTGGGTTGGTATTGCATTAATAAGGCTCTTCATTGCCCAGGGAAGATACTGCAGTAATGCCTTGCAGTTTTAAGCCGTGTCCTACCTCCTCAGGCTGCAGAAAGAGTCAGAGTGAGAGAGAAATATGAAAGAAAGTGGCAAATAAATAAAGAGTGTGGGAAGGTTAGTGGAAGAGAGAAACAGATACAGAGGCAGAGAAAAAGAGAGATGCAGAGAGATAGAAAGATGTAAAGAGAGAAAGACATACATAAGACAGATACAAATGCAGAGAAAGAGAGGGAGTGAGAACATGGAGAGAGAAAGACAGATGCAGAAACAAACACAGGAGCCGAGAGAGAGAGAGAGGTCTCCCCAAGGTCAGTCAAAAAGTAATAGCTGGACTTTTGCACTTAAAACCAACCCGAAGACAAATAGGCACTGTTGTTCTTCTCCCTCGTCTTCTCTCTCAAAGCAAACCAGTCAATAATTACTCTCCTAATCCCTTCTCCCAGCTTTGAGATCTTAGAAAAAAGACTTGAAAGACATTTAGCAAGGAGGCGAAGACAGATCGTTATTTTTCTCCTCAGCGCTAGATGAAAATGCATTCCCTTGTTACTTTCCTTTTTTCTCTCTCTTTTATTTTAGGGAGGGGGGTCTGAAACCTCTTTCTATTCATGATATCATTATCTTTTTTGCATTCATACAATGCGGAAGAGCGGTACTCCAGAGTCCCACAAACTCCCTGGCTCCCCTAGGTACAAAAAACACTTGGAGGAATGCTTTCGGCGAAGACTCATCAAATATCTAAGGGTGGAACAGTGGTACCGACGGAGTGGGCAGGCTTTTGGAAACTCATGGGAGGCACCTGCCCACCAGTTTCTTGCAAGAGAGCTTTGCAATGAAAGGCAGCCATGAGCTACTGTGTAGTTGTCTTTGTTCATTCTCCTTCTGGAGTGATGTCAACACATCACATAGTGCTCTCTGGTCATTTGGCATTCTAACAGGTAAACAAAAACTGTACTGGCTCTAGGTAGTCAGAGGCAATGGTGAGTCAATGACTTGAGTGTAGCGTGGGAAAACAAACAAGCTAGCCATAGGATATCTAGGTTCACCTCCCTACACAGCACCTTAGTGGTTTGGGCTTTAGAAACATTAATGAATAGATAGTAGTGGTCTTAACTACATGGGGAAAAAAGCAAAGAAGCAACTATCTCCTGCCTCCTTCCTACCCACTCTGCACATCCCCTCCCCGACATCCTCATTTTCTCCCGTGCCCTCCCGATTCACTCTCTCCACTCTCATGCGTTCACCTTTTTCACCTCCATGCCATGTGGAGTACCCTTTCGCCACATGACGCCTCTAATAGTGACAGCAGCGAGCAAAGGGGGCTCGCATTAGTGGCCCATTATTCATACGAGAGGTAACCCGTGAGGCTGTGTCTCTCCCAGGTACTGTACTCCGCAGCGTGGGCTGCATTGACAGAAATAAACCATTTGCGGCTCCTATTGCCCAGCTCAAGGGCTGAGTGTATAAATACATTGTTCCCCCCCAAGGGACACGGGCCGCTTATGAATGGATATTGAAATGAGGGGTCAAGAAGTCCAACATTTCAATCTATCATCAAAGGGGAAAGAGTGGAATCATATAAGAACGGCCCGAGAATAATATCAGCGTCATGTTGCTGGCTGAATACTAAGCACTGTCTGCTGCAGGCAGCCAGTGATGTTTGAAGTTCAGAGGAGAAGACATTTGAGGGCACCAAACAGTCGGCCGCAGAATCACAGCCATTGCAGAAGCAGAGCTGCTTCAGTGTTATGAGTATAGTTGAGATCATGTGTCATAAAGCTTGACATATTCAGTTATTTCTATGCATTATGTGATATTCATTGCTATTTGATAATTGAAATTCAGCAATTTACATGTTTAGATATTGGCTTCCTTGCAGTCACTCCTTGCAGTCTCTTCTTGGTAGAAAGGCCCAGTGTAGTCAAAAAATATTTTTTTGTGTGCTTTATATCATATTGCACAACAGCTGATTCAACTAACACTGTAAAATTGCTACAATTGGATAGGTGTAATTTCCTCATAGTTGCTGGTTGAAAATACAATCTACACAGGACCTTCCAATCAGCAGGTTGGCATGGGCGGGAGTTTCGGCTTTCCATGTTCAATCAATCAATCACATTTATTTATAAAGCCCTTTTTACATCAGCCGATGTCACAAAGTGCTATACAGAACCAGCCTAAAACCCCAAACAGCAAGCAATGCAGATGTAGAAGAACGGTGGCTAGGAAAAACCTAGAATGGCTGGAACCTAGGAAGAAAGCTAGAGAAGAGCCAGACTATGTTGACATAATCATGCGGTAAATCGGTTAATAGACCAAAACAAACAGTTCCAAACCTCTGTGACAACAACAGCTTGTTTTCAAATTTACCCCTCCCAGACAGTCCTTATTTATTGAAAATCTATTACAGTAAGGTCCTAATAATTAAAGTTGAAACTCAGAGCTAGAAAATGGTATATCATACACTACACTTGAGCAACAATGTGAAAGTATTTCTGCTTTGAATGTTGATCAACTTTTAACCTCACTTTTGAGAAAATGGCCTTTCAATGTTTTGGTACACCCACTGGAGAGCTTTTCTTGTTCTCAAGACACTATCAAACATGTATCAGTCTTTCCGCAACAGAGCAATCCTTATGTGTGAGGGTGCTTGTGCATGATAGTGATATAATATATGTCACAGTTTCCTGTTTTATGATCACAATCTTGTGAAACCCGAACCCTCCAAGATCCCCAAAAATTCCCCAATTGCTGTCCCTCAACCATTCGAGACCCCTCCCACAGTCCTCCCTCAGAAGAAAAAAACCCAAAACAATTAATTCCATTCCCCACCGCCAAGAACTCCCCAATGCACCAACAACCAAGAGAATGAACTAAAGAGAAAAAGGAAAAGACAGAAGAAAACAGCAAACAATAATGCAAACAAAATAAAACAAAATAATACATTTAAAACAAAGGACATCAAGGACAACTGAAATCATAACAGCAATGCCAACTGTATGTTTGTGTGCATGTCTGTGTAACCGATGTGAAATGGCTAGCTAGTTAGCGGTGGTGCGCGCTAATAGCGTTTCAATCGGTGACGTCACTTGCTCTGAGACAAAGTAGTGGTTCCCCTTGCTCTGCAAGGTCCGCGGCTTTTGTGGAGCGATGGGTAACGATGCTTCGTGGGCGTCAGTTGTTGATGTGTGCAGAGGGTCCCTGGTTCAAGCCCGGGTAGGGGCGAGGGGACGGACTAAAGTTATACTGTTACATCTGGCACTATTACATGTATGTGTGTGTTCTTGTATGTGTTTATGTGAATGAGAGTGTGTGTATATGCATGTGTACAAACACCTGCACGGCATCAGCCTCAGGCAAACCGCCATTAGTTGTAAAAACACTGCCACTTAGTGTCATTCAAATGTACTTTTATTATGTTTTATTTTGACTTTTTTGACCATCATTCCCTCTCTCACACAACAACTCCAATTCCACATACCAACCCTCAGCTCCCTATCCCATCTATCTCTGCTGGCCACCCACTTCGTGTTTCTACGCAACACATACCTTTCAATTATGCTATGATGTTTAACTTCACTAGGGTAGGGGGCAGCATTGGGAGTTGCCCAAATGAAACTGCCTGCTACTCAGAATATGCATATAATTAGTAGATTTGGATAGAAAACACTCTGAAGTTTCTAAAACTGTTTGAATGATGTCTGTGAGTACAACAGAACTCAGATGGCAGGCAAAAGCCTGAGAAAAATCCAACCAGGAAGTGGGAAATCTGAGGTTTGTAGTTTTTCAACTCTTTTCCTATTGAATACACAGTGTCTATGGGGTCATATTGCACTTACTAAGGCTTCCACTAGATGTCAACAGTCTTTAGAACCTTGTTTGATGCTTCTACTGTGAAGTGGGGGCAAATGAGAGGGGAATGAGTCAGAAGTCTGCCAGAGAGCCACGAGCTGACCATGCGCGTTCACGTGATAGTTAGCTTGCGTTCCATTGCATTTCTGAAGACAAAGGAATTCTCCGGTTGGAACATTATTGAAGAGTTATGTTAAAAACATCCTAAAGATTGATTCTATATATCGTTTGACATGTTTCTACGGACTGTGACGGAACTTTTTTGACTTTTCGTCTGCACCTAGTGATCGTGACATCAATAATGAAAATTTCTGACTTCTGTTGACTCCAGAACATGGCGGATATCTGTATGGCGTGTTTTGTTGTCTGAGCGCTGTACTCAGATTATTGCATGGTGTGCTTTTTCAGTAAAGCTTTTTTGAAATCTGACACAGCGGTTGCATTAAGGAGAAGTGGATCTAAAATTCCATGCATGACACTTGTATCTTTTAGCAATGTTTATTATGAGTATTTCTGTAAACTAATGTGGCTCTCTGCAAAATCACAGGATGTTTTGGAACTATTAAACATAACGTTCCAATGTAAACTCAGATTTTTGGATATAAATACCGAACAAAACATACATGTATTGTGTAACATGATGTCCTATGAGTGTCATCTGATGAAGATCATCAAAGGTTAGTGATTAATTTTATCTCTATTTGTGCTTTTTTGACTCCTCTCTTTGGCTGGAAAAATGGCTGTGTTTTTCTGTGACTTGGCTCTGACCTAACATAATCGTTTGGTGTGCTTTCGTCGTAAAGCCTTTTTTGAAATCGGACACTGTGGCTGGATTTACAACAAGTGTATCGTTATAATAGTGTAAAATACTTGTATGTTTTAGGAATTTTAATTATGGGATTTCTGTTGTTTTGAATTTGGCGCCCTGCAGTTTCACTGGCTGTTGACGAGGTGGGACGCTACCGTCCTACATACCCTAGTGAGGTTAACGTACAATTTCAATCTATCTAATCGAATATAATCAACAAATTGCTTGTTGAAGATAGACATGTTTACTAAGAGTATTAGTAATTGAGTGGCGAGATCTCCTAACAGTACTATTTCTAGGGTCAACTTTAGATCAGTTGTCGTATATACGACAATGATCAGGAGGAGCAATACCTGGTAAAACCCTTTTAATTCTGAGTGCTATGTATTTTGCTAGTATTTTTGCATCACAACATTGAAGTGTAAGGGGCCTCCAGTTTTTTAGATAGACTGGGTCTTTATATTTGCCTTTTGGGTCTTGTTTTTATAATAGAGAAATCAGACCTTTCTGCTGAGTACCTGACAGACTACCATTTCTATAGGAGTAGTTAAAACAATCTAACAATGGAGCTTTTAGTATATCAAAAAATACTTGATATACCTCTACCGGTATGTCATCAAGCCCTGGGTTTTTTTCAGACTGAAAGTATATAATAGCCTCAAAGTTATTCCTCTGTAATTTGGCCTTCGCACTGATCGTTCTGTACATTTGTTAATTTTCCATTTGTCATATTATTTGGAAATAATTCCTTACCGTAATCTTCATTCAGTGGGAGAGGATGAGACGGAAAAGAGAACATCTGCCTAAAATAATTAGCTTCCTCTTTTAAAATATAATTCGGAGAATCATAGATGACTGTCTTCAGTAACGAGTTTCTGCAAATTATTTTTGTTAGCATTCCTGTATTGGAGATTCAGGAAGAATTTTGTGAATTCTTCTCCATATTCCATCCAGTTTGCTATATTTTTGTAATATATTACATTTAATTGTTCTTGAATAAGTTCCTCAAGTTCTTTCTCTAATTGATTTTGTATCTCTGTAGTATAGTTATTATCTACCTGTACTATTAGTTCATGGATTTCCCTTGTTAGTCTTGTTTCTTTAGCCAGAAACTGCTTTTTCATTATTGATGAATATTGAATTGAATGACCCCTGAAAGTACATTTAAAGGTATCCCAAACAATAAGGGGGTTTTCTGAACCTATATTATACTGGAAAAATTAAGTTATAAATTATTTTGTCTTAGTTAATAATAAGTTGTGCGCCAGTAAACTTTTATTAAATTTCCAATATCCCCATCCACGTGGAAAATCTATAAGAGTTATGTGAATGCCAATTAGATGATGATCCGATCGCATTCGGTCTCCTATTAAAACTTTTTTTTAACCTTTTGATGCAAGAGAGAAAGAGACAAGTAGTCAAGACGACTAGCTTGATTAAGTCTCCTCCATGTATATCTCACTAGGTCTTGGGTTTTTAGTCTCCAAATATCCACTATTTCAAATGTGTCCATAACATTTGTGATTTCCTTAAGGGCACGGTGATGATAGTTTGTAGAGTGATTACCTTTACGGTCCACTGAGGTACTTAACACTGTGTTATAGTCTCCTACCATAATGATTAGATAATTTGTTGCCTGTAAGTTCAATAAATTGGTATAAATGTTTTTGAAGAAGTGTGGATCATCCTGATTTGGACCATATAGATTAATGAGCCAAATCTCTTTTGCGTCCACTTTCATATTCAAAAGGATCCACCTTCCTTGCAAATCATTCCTGATTATTTGCACATTCAGATCAAAATTTGTGTTAATTAATATCATCACACCCTTTGAGTTCCTTTGTCCATGACAGAATATTATTTCACCACCCCATTCCTTTTTCAACGCAACTTCATCTAAGGATGTAGAGTGAGTTTCCTGTAAACAGTATATGTTATATATATTTTATTTTATCCATGTAAGGAATGATGTTCTTTTAAAAAATCTGCCAAACCATTGCAATTATAACTAGCTATACTTATTTAACTCCTTACCATAACTAGATACTATTCCCAGGCTAAATTGACCATAATTAGTGCTTGCAAAGTTACTGCCATCAGATGTATAATGAAGGTCAAAACTAGAGCTTTCAAATGTCTGATATTTAGAATTCAAGGAATAGGTTCTAGCAATATTTTTTTTATTCCCTTGCCTGTTTGCCTGTGAGCCAATGCCACAGATGTTACAACATTGGGACAAATTATGTGTGTAACAAATCTGAGTTGGTTGATGTGTATGTTATTGGATATTATATAATGAGAGTGTGTACGATGTCTGTATAAGAGTAAGACTATAATGTATTGCACACATTCTGCAATACATCTCGATTTAACCAGATTTAGAACACAATGTGAGGTTGTGTCCAAGACACAGTATTCCCCATGGAGAATAAAATGTATCTTATCTCATCTTGGTTATTAATTTATTATTAATTGATTTCATACATTTGTGATGAGCAACAGGCACGATAATAGCTGAATTTGGCAATACCTGTTCGATCTACATCATTAATACTATGCATCTTGTCGTTTTAAAGCTTTAAAAGCATTCATACATTATGAGTTTGATGCTCAAAACAACTGAACCCAGTTTAAATTGTAAAACTGGCTTAAAAAACCTGTAATCAACTTTATCCAAAACAGATCAAGTGCAACTTGAGTTTAGAATTGTGCATGTCACATACAGTATGATACATGCCGAATGATATCCTTACTGAAGAGTAGCCAAAGGAACTTTCAACGATTTCTCCCTAATTTCGTTCACTTCATTAGGGTAACCCATTAATCAGAGCTCTAGAGGGAGTCTACTGTCACAGTCTACTCTAATAGTAGACTAAACATACACCACTAGCAATTACACAGTAATAGAAAACATGCATCAGGTAGAAAAGGCAATAGATAACCACTGTATCACTTCATTATTTTTACTTCATATAACCTACACCTCATATAAGCCACTGTCTATGTAATTGTTGTATCTAATTGCACCTCGTTAACTACACAAAATTATTACTCACCCTGCTGCCTTAAAACCTTTAGTTAAGTCAAATGTTAAGTTATCTAGCATAGCATACTGTACATGTAGTGGCAGTAGCATACTATTATCTAGCAGAGCATACTGTACATGTAGTGGCAGTAGCATAGCATACTATTATCTAGCAGAGCATACTGTACATGTAATGACAGTAGGACGTCACTGCAGCATCAGCCTTTGGGTGACCTGGGCCTGTATCCGTAAAGCATCTCAGAGTAGTTTTGCCTTTTAGATCCTTATGAATAAGATTATATGGAGGGGGAAGGCCTGATCCTAGATCAGCACTCCTACTCTGAGTTGCTGTATGAATACGGGCCCAGGACTGTATGAGTCATACTGTAGGCGTTACAGCCTCTCTCCTCAGACGCCCTAAGGGGGAGCTGTTGCTCAAAGATGAGTCTACAACGGTGAGAGGGGGAGAGGGTGCGGGGTGTACATGGAGCAGACTCAGTCTGAGGAGACCGGCTGTCACAGCCGAGCAGATGGAACGCACAGACCTCATTTGCAATCAGATTGTCGAGAGTTTAAGCACTTACCTGATGGAGATGGCTCAACAGCTCTCACTTTTGGGGCTTTTTTTCCACCGTCCTTTTTTTGTGTGTCACCTCTTCAATGCTACGCTCTTGCCAATCTCATTTGAGCCCTCTCACAATCATGATAATTGTTCTAATCTCTCAACGGTGTTCTCTTTCCAGGGGTTATCATCATTTGCATGATAATAAAACAGCCATGCATTCAGCCGAACCATTCTTCTAATCTTTCTTAAATTATTTTGGTTTTATGAAAAGGTCAGGCAATATTATTAAAATGGTAACCCACTGGGATAGCTATTTATTTATTTGTTATAGCCTGAGTGTGCCTTACCAGAGCAACTAATCATGACATTTTAGTAATAGTGTCCAGATTTTTTGCTGTCACGACGTCTTAGAGTTAACTTATAAATAATGAGTAGTAGATGAACAGAGACGCCTAAATTGAAATATATTATTACTTAGTAATGTTATAATGAAGAACAGACTCAGATGGTTGACCTAACCCTACCAAGCATCATAATAAAATAAAATAAAAGTAATTATGTAGAAAATGGTTGATTCATTTAAAATTGGTGAAACAACACAGCTGCATCTTTGACAGATGTTGAAAGATTTATAACTACCAACAAACAAATACTTTCTGACATGATACTAGAAAACATCCTATTGAAAATGTATGAATTGGACTTTTTCTGCTCTTCCATGACTGGTAATGCAAATTTTTCATCATGTACGCAGTGTATATGCAAACAACTAATATTAGTCTAATATGACTGTAGCTCTATGGCACGTGTGACAAGGCTCCATACACATATGATTCATAAATATATTTAATGTGACATTATAATGAATGTGAGTGCCACCTTCTCAGACCAAGACATCCACTTATAGGGATTTTGGCAATCATCTACTTACCCAGAGTCAGTTGAACTCAAGAATAACATTGTTAAGTCTCTGTGTGCAGTTTTAAGGAAGTTGCAGTACGTTTCACGAGCCATTGCTAACTAGCATTGACACAATGACCGGAAGTCTATTGGATCAGCTAGCCGTTTCCAGTCATTGTAATAACACTAGTTCACAATCACTTGCGAAAAAATAATTTAATAAATATATTTCACTCAGGCCATTTAACAGTTAGGTCTGGTTTGCCCAGTTAATTGTCTGTATATGGATGGACCAGAAAAAAAACACTGAGTGGGATGTCTTGCTTTATTTTCCATCTCTGGTATCACTTTTCCTTTGCGTTAGTCATTTGTCTCATTGTATACATTTCAATTGGTTGAGGGGAACTGAGTTTCAGGGGGAGTGTAATGTGTGTTCAATGAGATGCATGGGTCAACTTATAATACTGACTCCACTTGCTACATAACCTATGGTCTACCATCTATTGCCATTTTCATAGACATTTTTACATGACATTGACATCTTGACATTAGGCCTACCAGTATACTACCAGTATTTACCCCTACCTCTTGAATGTGCTAGATGTGTCGGTGGGTAAGTGTACATGCACGGAATAGATTAATGTAATAGTTTGACCAAACACTTGTACATGCTTTGCAAGAATGACTATTTCAGTAATAATCCTGGACACATCTGAAATCAGGCTACCTGATGGGACTGTGATAAATGCATAAATTCACTAATCAAAATAAACGTTCTGTCATAGGGACCATATCCGGACATATAAAGTCCGGACACTCCTATGGAGAGTAGCAACAGTGCTAGGGACCATATCCGGACATATAAAATATTTATAAGATTCATACTTTCAGTTTCTCCTAAATCACTTCACTTGCACAAAAGATGGATGCTCGCACTGCTGGTGCTAGCACATTCACAGATCTAATACAACGCTGGAACTCCGACTAAGGTACATGTCCTAATATTTTAATGTAGGTGTTTTAATCAGTATATGCTTACTTCGATTATGACCTTACGCTAATTAATATAATCAGTGTGTTTACATGACTAATGCCATATTTGTCCTATTGCCATAATCAGTTGAATATCAAATTATTAGTGTGCATGTAAACATACTCAGAGTCAATCCATGTTGATGTTGGTCTGAAGTCAACGAAAATGTAAAAAATTGTCATATTTCAGAAATAAGTGTGCTACTGATACGGGTCTTCAGCACACAAACATTGAGCATTGAGGTGCTCAAGTGCTCTGTCCTGAAATGTCCCAACCATGCTGCTAGTTACTCCACTGCCATTGCTCCATGGGTTGTCATGTTTCCTGTGGTAAACAGTGAGTCACGAATTGACACAAAGATGGCGCCTTTTATTTTCGGTTTGTATACGGTTTAGATGGAACAATGATTCTCTACAATATACTTATATTAGGAGAACTGTTCAAATTTTTTCAACCAGGAAATGGCAGAGTGATTTCTGCACAGTGCACATTTAAGTCATTTTTGACAGTTTGTAACTTTCACAATGTTGTAGAAATGACATGTTCAGCTACTTATGACATTGGCTCGATAAAGACACATTTTTCACTTCTTCCATTGACTTCCCAAACCCTGGTCTGTTCTCGAGTCTGAGTCACGAGGCATTTCTGAAAGTATTAGCCAGCTGGAACTCTGGGTTTGAAAACTCTTCACTAAACTGTCAACTTGAAGTTCTAAGAAAAACACAACCTCGAACCTAATTCCAGGGACAACATTTTTTTGGCTTCAATTATCAACACACAGTTGTAACAGACTTGGATAATCCACAAACTTGCCAGAAATAAACCATTGTGGATTTTTGTCAGTTCGATGATAAAATATCAATATTGTATTTGTCCATTTCTGCAATAAAGTTTTTGTATAGGATATAAGAAACAAAAGCGAACATTATTATCCATGGCCTCTTCCACACAGTGGTCAATTATGTCACGGCTGGCCGTTGTACTTTGCTTGACATGTCATGACAACATCTCATCATCATGTTTCATAGTCACACTCTGTTGGATCATTACACGAAGCTCAGGAACATGAGAGAAGTGGTTTCATTCACCACACCTCATCACAACCCACTCTTTTCTGTTTCAAGTTGCAGTGCATCATTTGGATGTTTTGTTTGCCACTTTGATCATCAAAGATTTAGATTTCTATTCAGCGGGGGGATGAAACGTCTGGGGAGCGTTCATACTATTGACACGTCTCAGCTTTTAATATTTCACTGATGTTGCCACAGTCAGGCTAAATGTTATATGGGGGGGTGCTACATTTGACAGTACTCCCACTCCTTGCTCTTCCATTTCCTGTCAGAGCGAGATGATAGTATGGAAATGTGTCATGAAATGTTTATCTCCCCTCCATGTCAGACAGGAGTCAGATGTTGCCACGCTGTTGTTGTTTTTTAGACTACAATTACCAAGTTTTACTCACAAGCACAGATTGCAGAGACTGACAGATGACTTTGCAGTTTTTTTAATCTCTTTGGGGCTTTGAAATTAGTTTGAGGAATGACTGACCACCAACTCAAATGACAGTGAAAGGCCAAGGTCGTAAAGAAGCTTGTCACCAGACAATGCAATGCCCATGACTTCTCCATACAGTTATGTGTTTAATTTCATTCAATAATTTAACAAAAATGTATTTAATGAATATCATTAACAACAAACAGTAAATGTGCTGTATAATGTCTTCTGCTTACCTGTGTCTCTGCAGTTACCGGCACCATGTCTGCAGCATGGAAGCCGGATGTGTTCTGGTAAAGAAGGTCCACCTGGAATTCCGGTAATAAAGTATTGTTCGGGAGGGATGTTGGGGAATGCCACCTCTCTGGTCAACGCAGGGGAACTCTGTTTCCGAGATGATATTAAAATGGCATTTTACATTTTAATATCAACATTTATGTTGTGTACTGCTAAAATAATGTTTGTATTTAAAAACCTGAGCTTGTCAGCGTCGTGTGTATAGGTGGCAGGGAAGCCAGGCGCAGGAGAGTCAAAATGGAGTGTAAATGGAGTCTTTTTATAAATGTCCACGGAACATGCTTCCATATTCGGGGGGAATGCACACGGTGGAGACATGGTCTGGACTTTCCACCATAGTAACACCTACGGAAACCCCTAAACCCCTACCTGAGCACTCTCGCGACCACCCCGTGAGAGCCCTCTGTGGCCAAGAAACAGTGGGGTTATGACAAGCTAACCAGGGTAGGCCTAGCACCACAGAATACGCAGGAGAATCAATAAGGAAAAGACTAATATTCTTCTTGTGACCCTCCTGCGTTATCATACACAAAGGTACGGTTACCTCCCTGATAAACCCTGACCCTAATGGTCGACTATCTAAGGCATGAATAGGGAAAGGCATATCCACAGAAACAATAGGGATCCCTAAACTATGAGCTAAACCTTTATCAATGAAATTCCCAGCCGCACCTGAATCTACTAGCGCCTTATACTGGGAATGCAGGGGGGAAAATATCAGGAAAAGAGACCGAGACAAACATTAGTGCAACAGAGGGCTCTGGATGAGAATGGTGCCTACTCACCTGGGGTGATGCCAGAGTGCCCTGCCTGCCTTCTCTATTCCCAGAGGAACCAACCCGGCACCGACCAGCAGTGTGCCCTCTGCGACCATGAATGGTGCTCGAGCGGGGTCTCCCTGCGCACCATCCCTCCCAAAAACATAGGTTCGGGAGAGAGGGTGCGGGAGGATGGAACAACCAGACCCCGATCTAGTAGCCAGCATGTTGTCCAGCCTGATGGACATGTCCACCAGTTGGTCGAAGGTGAGGGTGGTGTCTCTACAGGCCAGCTCCCGATGGACGTCCTCGCGTAGACTACAACGGTAATGGTACTCCAAAGCAAACTCCTGTGCACTCCTCGTCTCCTGCCTCAGATGATAGAGGCGCTCACCTGCCGCTTTGCATTTCGGTGGATGGTCGAATACTATCCGGAAATGGCGGGTGAACTCCTCAAAATGGTCCAACGCATTCTCCTCTCTACACACAGCGCTGGCCCATTCCAGGGCTTTGCCGGTGAGGCATGAGACGAGGGCGCAACTCTTCTCACGGTCAGATGGTACTGGGGAGACCGTGGCCAGATACAAGTTCAGCTTAAGGAGGAAACCCTGGCAGCAGGCAGTATCTCTGTTGTATCCCGTGGGTAGGGAAAATGGATCTTCGGTTCCAGAGGGGAAAAAGCGTTCAAGGAAGATTCCGGTTGTGGTGGTGGTGGCGCTGGAGAAACTCCCTGTCTCTCCCAGCGAACCATGTTCTGGACAATGCGATCCATTACGGTGCTCAAACAGTCAATCGCCTCCGCTTGTTCCTGGTCACGTTCCTCCACCTCCATGAGCGTAGTGTCCTCTCCTGCTGACTTCATATTTTTTGGTCAGAGATTCTGTCAGCGGCGTGTGTATAGGTGGCAGGGAAGTCAGGCGCAGGAGAGTCAAAATGGAGTGTAAATGGAGTCCTTAAATAAATGTCCACGGAACATGCTCCATCACACTAAAAGTACAGACATGAACAAACATGGGTACGAGGACCCGTCGCACACCAACACAACAATAAACAACACTGACAATAAAACAATCTCTTACAAAGACATGAGGGGAAACAGAGGGTTAAATACACAACAGGTACATTAATGGGATTGAAAACAGGTGTGTGAGAAGGGAAGACAAAACCAATGGAAAATAAAAAAAATGGATCAATGATGGCTAGAAGACTGGTGACGTCGAACGCCGAGCACCACCCGAACAAGGAGAGGCAATGACTTCGGCAGAAGTCGTGACAGAGCTCGGTTTCCCAAGAGCATCGTGAGGCTAAATGCATCGTGAGAACCTTCGTAAGAGCATCATTACATTTCTGAGCTGTTTCCAAAAACAATCGTTACTAAAGTTGCACTTGACAACGGTTGTTATTTAACGACTGCCTCAGACCCCTTGTAGAAGAGCTAAGTGCGTCGTTAGATGCTTTTTTTGCCCGTCTGCATCAGTTTATACACAGAAGACTAAACACAAAGTCAAGATGTATATCTGTCTTTCTGTGAACGTCGATAACTTCAGAACAAATATGACAACAAATACAAAGTTGCCAATGTCTGTAATTGTTAGAAACACGTGAAGGATATGACAACCGAGATGATTGTATTAAAATATAAATACAGGATAGACACTTCAAAACCTTACAGTGGCAAGAAAAAGTATCTGAATCCTTTGGAATTACTTAGATTTCTGCATAACTTTGGCATAAAATGTAATCAAGTCACAACAATAGACAAACTCAGTGTGCTTAAACTAATAACACACAAATTATTGTATTTTTCTTGTCTATATTGAATATATAATTTAAACATTCACAGTGTAGGTTGGAAGAAGTATGTGAAACCCTAGGCTAACGACTTCTCTAAAAGCTAATTGGAGTCAGGAGTCAACTAACCTTGAGTCGAATCAATGAGACGAGATTGGAGATTTTGATTAGAGCTGCCCTGCCCCGTAAAATATTGCTACAAAATGCTGCTATTCACAAGAAGCATTGCCTTGAACAACATAGGTCTCCGAAGACCTAAGATTAAGAATTGTTGCCTTGCATAAAGCTGGAAAGGGTTACAAAAGTATCTCTAAACGTAAGACAAATTGTCTATAAATAGAGAAATTTTAGCACTCTTGCTACTCTGCATAGGAGTGGCCGTCCTACAAAGGTGAGTGCAAGAGCACGGCGCAGAATGTTCAATGAGGTTCAGAAGAATCCTAGAATGTCAGCTAAAGACTCAGGAAAATGCTAACATCTCTGTTGACGAGTCTACGATACGTAAAACACTGAACAAGAATGGTGTTCATGGGGGGACACTATGAAAGAAACCACTGCTGTGCAAAAAAAAACAAAAGTTTTCCGCAACGCTATTGGCAAAATATTCTGTGGACAGATGTCGAGTTGTTTGGAAGGAACACACAACACTGTGTGGAGAAAATAAGGCACAACACACCAACATCAAAACCTCATCCCAATTGTAAACTACGATGGACGGAGCATCATGGTTTGGGGCTGCTTTTCTGCCTCAGGGCCTGGACAGCTTGCTATCATTGATGGAAAAATGAATTCCCAAGTTTATCAAGACAAATGAAGCTCAAGAGAAGTTAGGTGATGCAACAGGACAACAACCGTAAAGACAGACGTAAATCAACAACAGAATGGCTTGAAATGAAGAAAATGTGCCTTCTGGAGTGGCCCAGTCAGTCTTGACCTCAACCTGATTGAGATGTTGTGGCATGACCTCAAGAGAGCGGTTCACACTAGACATGCGACGAATGTTGTGGAACTGAAACAGTTTTGTAAAGAGGAATGGTCCAAATTCCTCCTGACCGTTGTGCAGGTCTGATCTGCAACTACAGAAAACGTTTGGTTGAGGTTATTGCTGCCAAAAGAGGGTCAGCCTGTTACTAACTCCAAGGGTTCACATATTTTTTCCAACTTGCACTGTGAATGTTTACAGGGTGTGTTAAATAAAGACATAAAAAAGTATAATTGTTTGTGTGTTATTAGTTTAAGCCAGGGGTGTCAAAGTCAAATGGACGGAGGGCCAAATAAAAAAATCAGCTACAAGACGAGGGCCGGACTGTTCGAATGTTCATTGAAAAAATGTTAAATGACGCATATAGTCTAGTGAACCTAATTGAACCTACTGAAAACCTAACAAATATATTACAATATGATCAGATAAATAAAGCAATATTTTCTTATGGCTCTGTCAGTAATCTTTAATTTTCAACAGACACAAAAGACAAATTTCCTTTATATAAATATCCCCATAACATGAACATTAAATGAAAGAAACCGGTATTCAAGGCACCATCAGTAGACTATATTTTCTATTTTAGCAAAAGTGGGCTAAATTTACTTCAAAGAAAAAACAATAATAGCAATTTTCTATCATCCACTCAACTGAAATATTTTTAAAATATAATTGGATTGAAATACAAAAAAATAAAGTGCAAAAATCTATTAATCAAAAACAACACTTTGTTTAAGGAGAAGTAACATGCAGTGAAAACAAATATTAAATTTTAACTTTTAAACTTGAACTGAGTAAAAACTCTAAATATGTGATTGCACAGTAATGTTCACTTGTTTGAGGTTGAGGGTGATACTTGGTGGTGTCCCATCTTTTCCACAAGTTCATCAATGTTCGGGGTAAGGCTCTGAGCTGAAGAAATCCTCAGAATTGAGTGGAGGTGTTCAGCAGTAAGTCGACTTCTGTGTGATGTTTTGTTCAGGTTCATCAAAGAAAACAGTTGTTCACACAGGTATGTGCTGCCAAACATAGACAACGTTTGAGCAGCCTGGATGCGCAGCTGGGGCATTGTGCCGGGGAGGAAACGGGCGAACTCCGCAGCACCCACTGCCGCATATTTTGCCCTCAGTGCATCATTGCATTGGAGGTCAATCAACTCCATTTGGAGGTTTGGTGGTGAGCTTTCCACGTCAACAGCAAATGGGTTACCGAGCAGTTCCAACCTGCTTTTTTGTGCTTCAAAGTCAGCAAATCGGCGTCGAAAGTCAGCGGCAAGCATACCTATTTTATCAGCCAACTGTGTGCTCGGGAACGCACTGGTAGAGAGCTTCTCTTTCATGGTCTGGCAGCTGGGAAAGTGGCTCAAATTTTCTTTCCGCATCTGCGTCTCCCACAGAGTCAGTTTGGTTTTAAATGCCTTCACTGTACTGTACATATCAGAGATGACACGATCCCGACCCTGCAGCTGCAAGTTTATTGCATTCAGATGACTCGTAATGTCACACAGAAAAGCCATTTCACACAGAAACATTTCGTCTCGGAGTTGTGTTGTGTCTTTCCCTTTGCTGTCCAAGAACAGACAAATCTCCTCACGAAGCTCGAAACATCTTTGAAGCACCTTTCCCTGGCTTAGCCATCGCACCTCTGTGTGATAAGGCAAATCACCATGCTCCGTTTCTAACTCCGTCAGAAATGCCTTGAACTGGCGGTGATTCAAACCTTTGGCTCTGATAAAGTTAACTGTGCGCGTGATGATGCTCATTACATGCTCCATTTTCAAGGCTTTACCGCACAACGCTTCCTGGTGTATGATACAATGATAAGCTGTCAGCTCACCTGTCGCGTTTTCCTCTTGCATCTTTTCCCGTATCTTCGCCACCAGTCCGCTCCTGTGTCCACACATCGCAGGTGCTCCGTCGGTTGTCAAACCCACGAGTTTTTCCCAAGGCAGCTCCATCTCATTTACACATCTTGACACCTCTTCATACAAATCATGCCCCGTAGTTGTGCCATGCATAGGACGTAAAGCCAAAAACTCCTCTGTCACGCTTAGGTTGGAGTCCACTCCGCGGATGAAAATTGACAACTGGGCAATGTCAGAAATGTCGGTGCTCTCATCCACAGCCAAGGAATATGCAATAAAATCTTTTCCCTTTTTCACAAGCTGCTCTTTTAGATTGATGGACAACTGGTCTACTCTCTCGGCAATGGTGTTTCTGCTCAGACTCACATTTAAAAAGAGTTGCCTTTTTTCTGGGCAAACTTCGTCACAAACTTTAATCATGCAGTTTTTGATGAAATCCCCCTCCGTAAATGGCCGGGCTGATTTAGCGATCTCTTCTGCCAAAATAAAACTGGCCTTGACAGCAGCCTGGCCTTGTGATTTGGCTTTTTTGAACAGAGCCTGTCGAGATTTGAGGCCTCGTTTTAATTCCTCTGCCTTTTGTAGCCTTTGTTCCATGTCCATATTCTTGTTTTTGTCCGCGTGTTTCGTTTCATAATGTCGTCTCAGATTATACTCTTTCAGTACCGCCACACTTTCTCCACACAGAAGACACACAGGTTTTCCAGCTACCTTCGTGAACATATACTCCGACTCCCACCTTGTTTGAAACCCCCGGTTCTCAGTATCCACCTTCCGTTTTGCCATTTTTGATGGGTATCTGAAAGTTAATTTTACTGTGATGCTGACGACTGCTGTGCCAATAAATATTGAAATGAAGCAGCCTACTGCTCGGTGCGTCACCTTTGCATTGTGGGAAATGTAGTATTGGTGCGTGTAAAAGATCTGCGGGCTGCCGGCTTGCTGCGGGCCGGTTCTAATAATAAATCAAGATCATCCCAGGGGCCGTAAAAAACCTTCTTGCGGGCCGGATGTGGCCCGCGGGCCTTGACTCTGACATATGTGGTTTAAGCAGACTGTGTTTGTCTATTGTTGTGACTTAGACGAAGACCAGATAACATTTTAGGACCAATTTATGCAGAAATCCAGGAAATTCTAAAGGGTTCACATACTTTATCTTCCAACTGTACATAGACCTATGTACTATACTTTCTGAATATTGTCCACTGGTCACATTTTTCATGATATATTTTATATTTATAAGTATAATATATTATACTTAGTACATTTTGAGTGAGTAAGTTAGTCGTATTTACTACAAATTAAATACTCTTTTTTGTTGTTGTGTTAATCGTTTTTTTGATATTGAGTGTCTACACAATGGAGGACAAAATGAGTGTTATTCCTATTGACAAGAATGTGATGTCATATTAAAGAGGTTGTGCACTTGAAAACAAAGTTAAATTGTATTTGTAATTTGTTTGTTTTTTAGCTATGTCTGTTTGTTTGTAATGATTGAGAAAAGGAGCTATATCTAGAAAATTCTCAGTAACAACAGCAGTATACTACAACTATATTGGGGTCTAATGGGTTCAAATGAATGCTTTGCAAAACTCCCTTCGATTTTAAAACACTATTAGGTTTATTTTGGAGAATAAAACCCCTATTTGTTTGCACCCAATCTCAATGTTTCTCATTGCCTCCTTGGTCATCCCTAACAGTGTGTACAAGGGAACATAAGATTATTGCATTTCATAAATCTGTGCTGTTTCCCCATATACTTATTGAGTTAATTTTCATAGGATTATCAGCCACCCATTTCAAATTCTTCAACCCACAGGCCAACACATAATTCAAGTCCAGGGGCAACACATCAGTTGCAGAGCTGAGCTGCCCAATGGAATATTTTCCTTTTAAGTGAATATTTATAATGCTATTTCTGACTTCTGTTGACGCTACAACATGGCGGATATCTGTATGGCTTGTTTTTGTGTCTGAGCGCCGTACTCGGATTATTGCATGGTGTGCTTTTTCCGTAAAGCCTTTTTAAAATCTGACACAGCGGTTGCATTAAGGAGAGGTGGATCTAAAATTCCATGCATAACACTTGTATCTTTTAGCAATGTTTATTATGAATATTTCTGTAAATTGATGTGGCTCTCTGCAAAATCACCGGATGTTTTGGAACTACTGAACATAACGCGCCAATGTAAACTCAGATTTTTGGATATAAATATGAACTTTACCGAACAAAACACATCCATATATTTATATGTACATATTCTTATTCATCCCTTTACTTTTGTGTGTATTTGGGTGTATAAGGTAGTTGTTGTGAGTTTGTTAGATTTCTTGTTAGATTTGACTGCATAGTCGGAACTAGAAGCACAAGCATTTCGCTACACTTGCATTAACATCTGGTAACCATGTGTATGTGACCAATACGATTTGATTTGAAGATCTGGAAACTGATGTATCCTCTGGCCTTCCTGACCATAGAGTGATGAATTCTAATGAAGTGAAGGATAAAGCTGATATTGTCGAGGTCTGACAAGCACTTTATTTCTGCTGGTTTAGTTTTTGATAATGGTGGGGCACATGCCTCTAATGAAAGCTCTGTTTCAGTTAGTTCTGATATAGGCCCTCATGTGAACCCTTTTAACATTGAGCCTGTTCCTTATGCTCTTAAAGACATTGACCCAAAAGTCTGCAGGCCCAGACAACTTGGATCTTTCCTTTTAAAGACAGCAGTTGATATTATTGCTGATGAAAGCAGCATATGAGTGGGGCTCCATCATGATTTGGGGCAGCAGGGTAGCCTAGTGGAAAGTTCAAACCCCCGACATGACAAGGTACAAATCTGTCATTCTGCCCCTGAACAGGCAGTTAACCCACTGTTCCTAGGCTGTCATTGAAAATAAGAATTTGTTCTTAACTGACTTGCCTAGTTAAATAAAGGTAAAAAAAAATTTTAAAAATTAGTCGGAATGGCTAATTTGCAGAATATATATTTTTTGCTGTTTGGGTGTCTAAATATAGTTTTAAATCTTAAAAACGTAGAATGAAACAACAAAGGAGCACTTTTACATCAGTTTGGTGGATGCTAGCTTGTAACGTTAACACATCAGGCTTTCCTATTCCTAAATCATGAATTACAACCTAGCTAGCTATATATTTTGTATCAAGCTGTAATAGGCTATTTGATCTGTAGATTTTCCTGTTTGCCCAATCAAAGCTACCATAGCATATAATCCGTGGGAAAACAAAAAGTTTACCTCAGGCTACAGTGTCTCTCATTCTTCAGATCAGTCAAAAACCCATTATACATAGTCTCACTTGTTTCTCTGCCTACAGTACACCTTAGCTAGCTAGCTAGCTTAGCTTTCTACTGTATCAATGGATTCCCGGGAGAGAGATTTTTTCATGGT
Source organism: Oncorhynchus mykiss (assembly GCF_013265735.2). Classification (NCBI taxonomy): domain Eukaryota; kingdom Metazoa; phylum Chordata; class Actinopteri; order Salmoniformes; family Salmonidae; genus Oncorhynchus; species Oncorhynchus mykiss. The sequence goes on along the minus strand of NC_048566.1, from coordinate 52,848,934 downwards.
AATCGCTAGATTTGTTAATGGTAATGTTGTACTCAGAGCTGGTTCAGACAATCCGTGGTGTCAACTCAGTGGCGACTACTTTTTGACACCTGAGCCGGAGAGATTCTCCATTAGCAACTCCTCAGATGGCACATACACAGAGAAGCTCACTTAAGTCAATGCCGAGTCCTTTGAGGCAACCAAGAAAGACTGAATGGTGGATCTTTAAATTACAGTACTTCAGTCGGTCAGGTGCACTTGCAAGTTCAACAAAGGGAAGCCCTGCTATATGCATTTTATCCCTGAGGTGATGGTCAAGAGATGTGACCAGATGAATGAACTCACCAATGGTAAGTGGCTTGCCATTCAACTATTAGTAATTATGTTTAGTTGACTGTGAGTGAGTTATCTGTGCATGTCTCTCTCTCTATCAGTCAGTTTTTGTGTGTGTGATGAGGCACAAATAGATTGACTAGCTAGCAAGTGGGTGTGATTGTGTGTGTGTGAATGTGAAGTGAGAGAGACGGAACTTTAAAATATTGAATATAAATAAGAATTGAAAATATATTATGCCTTTCAGCACATATTAAAAAGGCATACTTTAATTTATTTCTACATATGTGACCGACCAACCGTCATAACATCTTATTTAGCAAAATTGGAATTGTGTTTTTTACATTGGATAAAAGCAGAGACACAAAGCTCTAAAATTGTATATCATACACTGCATTTGAGGAATGATGGGAAAGTAATTCTGCTTTGAAAGTTGATAAACTTGTAACCTCACTTTTGAGAAAATGTTTTGGTACCTACTGGAGAGTTCTTCTTTGTCTACATCCATTCAGCATCGTTCACACCCTCTTTAGCTTTAGCTTCCATCCTAAACTCTGACCATTTTACTCGCTCTAGCAGAGCTCGTTAGGCTGTTCTTATGTTATCCAGAGAGTTGGTGACTGTAACTGTGCTGCTGGCAACAATTTAATTACACTTTTTTGCCGACGTTTACTGACACAGGCCATATTCAACAGGTGTTGAGCGTTCCTAAATTCATTCATTATTCTGCGCTCAGGCACACGCAGACGAGAGTGCTCTAAAAAAGGAGTAGATGGCCAGACTGAATTTACAATGCACCTGAAAAAGGTTTCTTGTATAGTGTAGTCTTTTGTTAAAAGACATGTCTTTAGCTAGCTAAATAATGAAACAATCTAAACTCATGGTGTTACTACCCTGCATGAATATGCAGGTAGCTAACCAACCAGGTTCAATGTTAGCTAGCTAACATTAGGCTATAACTAGCCAAGCAAACGGCTCTGATATACGACTAATAAGATCATATACGTCAGTTTATCTAGCAAGCCAGCCAGCTAACATTAGCTAGCTAACAGTACACTTTAACTTGAAATGTAACCACTTTGTCAAAATTAGAAAGTGTAATATCTGAAAATGTAGCTAGCTAGACTATCTTACCTGTACGTATTATAGATGGACGTGTCTCCTGTCACGGATGCCATGGTTGCCCTTCGTTTGAAGAAGTAATCCGGAGAAAGGTGTTTTCTCCATCTCCTTAGATATCATACTCGAATTCCACTGATTTCAAAACTCGGTCCTCCAGAAAGTGGAGTGCAACACTTTTGCAGTTTTACTACGCAACACTTTTTTTTATCTGCACATACTGACCAGCTCAAATAGACAGAAGCGTGCTATATGGCAGACCAATCCAAACTCATCTCTCAGCATGTCCAGCCCACTCATTATCTCAGCCTATCATGGCTAGAGGGAAAGTTGGTAACTTTTTCTGTGGCTCAACAAACTAGGCTCGTAATTTAAAAAGGAGGATCCGTCCCTATTTATTTTTTTTTTGCATAAAATAACATACCCAAATCTAACTGCCTGTAGCTCAGGCCCTGAAGCAAGGATATGCATATTCTTGATACCATTAAAAAGGAAACACTGAAGTTTGTGGAAATGTGAAAGGAATGTAGGAGATTATAACACATTAGATCTGGTAAATGATAATAAAAATTATGCAAGAGAAAGGGCATAATGAATTAGTCTATCCCAGGCACAATTTAGACGTTGGCCATTAGATGGCAACACTGTGTGTGCAAAATTTTAGAGTGAGCTGGTGAAATCTTGCATATCTATTCAGATTGTTGTATCAAGACTGCCCAAATGTGCCTAATTGGTTTATTTATACATTTTCAAGTGCATAATTGTGCACTCTCCTCAAACAATAGCATGATATTCTTTCACTCTAATAGCTACTGTAAATTGGACAGTTAGATTAACAAGTTTAAGCTTTCTGCCCATATCAGATACGTCTATGTCCTGGGATGTTTGGGGGTTTCTTACAACCTCAAGCTAATCAAATTAGCCTATGTTATCTCAACCATCCCGTGGATGGGACACCAATCCTGAAGAAGGTTTTTTACAATTGCAGTGATAAAGTTCTACAAGGAATATGGTGTGGCTCCAAGGAAGAAGAGGTGCGTTGGTTGTTTCACCATTAAACGGGTGCTATCCTACGAGGACATTCAGCAAATCGTCCACTATGTCAACAACTTTGCCGATGTCCTACCAATGCCGCTGCCAGGTCGGATCCTGGATTTAAGAGGGTAGATATCCGGGTGCTACCAACATTTGATATCAAGTCAGTGTGGCGCAAGTACAAAACTGTGTTTTCCAAAATCTTGATACTTGTTTTACCTATGCCATTGTGCAATGCTTTTGCCCAATAAACAAACTGTAATCATGTCGTCTGATATTGATGTATTTCTGCTCCCAAACATTGACCTTGAGAAACCAATGACCGACCTCTGCTGGCACTGCCAGAAAAACAACAATGCCATCTAGCGCCACTCCAACCTGCCTGACTGTGTAAAGTATGCAAAGCTACAAAAACAGGAAGAACATCTTTGCAATGTAACAATGGGGTGGAGCATCTACCAGGAGGTGGTCACCAACTGCAAGATCAAAGCAAAAGAGCTGGCCACTGGACATGGCCCCAACCCACCCTCTAGTAGAGACATCACCATGCACACCCGTTTTGATTATGCACACCCAGTGAGTTATATTATTTGTTGTCAATACTATTATTATGTTGTGATTGGTAAATGACACACTGATTCAATGATGATCATTTACATTATTATCAGATTATTTGCAAATACATTTGTTGGTCTGATGTTACAGGTCCACAAACCCAGTGACCCTCTCCAGCCTGATCTGATGTACTTCTTGTTCCCCAGGAAGTGTGGAGTGTTTGGCATGTGCTCAGATGGAATTCCCCAACAGGTGAACTACCTCATTGACGAGGGACACTGGAGCAGCAATGGCTCTAATGCTGGGATCTCCTACCTCCACCATTTATTTTCGAAGTACGGTCTTGGGGAGAATTATGTCCCGTTACATTGTGACTGTTCTGGACAAAACACAAACAAGTACATGATGTGGTACCTTGCCTGGTGCTGCATGGTGGGTCTCCATTACACAATCTCCCTCAACTTCCTGATCATTGGCCACAGCGTTTGGTCTGGACTGGTGTTTTGAGCTTTTTAAAAAGAAGTTCCATCGCTCACCAGTTTCATGCCTGGACGACATCCCTGAGGTTGTCAAATCCAGCACAGTGACTGGGGTCAACATTCCCCAGCTGTTTGGCTCAGAGTCTGTTGAGACCTTTGTGCCAACACAGGACTGGCAGAGCTTCCTCACAACCAACTACAAGCCACTGGCAGGTATCAAGCGTTGCAACCACCTCCTCTTCACCAGTGCTGAGCCTGGAGTTGTCCATGCCACAGAGTTTTTATTTTATTAAATATTTTATCAACTCTACTTCTTGAACCGCATTGTTGGTTAAGGGCTTGTAAGTAAGCATTTCACGGTAAGGTATGTGACAAATACAATTTGATTTGAGCAGTTTGTGTTGCAGCGTCCAGAGAGCACTATTGACTAGAGGTCGACCGATTATGATTTTTCAACGCCGATACCGATTATTGGAGGACCAAAAAAAGCCGAAACCGATTAATTGGCCGATTTAAAAATATATATATTTATTTGTAATAATGACAAAGAAAGTAAACGTGCAATATGTGCCATGTAAAAAAGCTAACGTTTAAGTTCCTTGCTCAGAACATGAGAATATATGAAAGCTGGTGGTTCCTTTTAACATGAGTCTTCAATATTCCCAGGTAAGAAGTTTTAGGTTGAGGTTATTATAGGAATAATAGGACTATTTCTCTCTCTACCATTTGTATTTCATATGCCATTGACTATTGGAAGTTCTTATAGGCACTTTAGTATTGCCAGTGTAACAGTATAGCTTCCGTCCCTCTCCTCGCCCCTACCTGGGCTCGAACCAGGAACGCATCGACAACAGCCACCCTCGAAGCATCGTTACCCATCACTCCACAAAAGCCGAGCAGAGCAAGGGGAACAACTACTCCAAGTCTCAGAGCGAGTGACGTTTGAAACGCTATTAGCGTGCACCCCGCTAACTAGCTAGCCATTTCACATCGGTTACACCAGCCAAATCTCAGGAGTTGATAGGCTTGAAGTCAAAAACAATGCAATGCTTAAAGCATTGTGAAGAGCTGCTGGCAAACACATGAAAGTGCTGTTGAATGAATGCTTACAAGCCTGCTGCTGCCTACCTCTGCTCAGTTAGACTGCTCTATCAAATATCAAATCATAGACTTAATTATAACACACAGAAATATGAGCCTTAGGTCATTAATATTTTAAAATTCAGAAAGTATAATTTCGAAAATAAAACGTTTAATAGGTGGCATCCATAAGTCTAAATATTCCTCTTGCATTGCACAACCTTCAATGCCATGTCATAATTACGTAAAATTCTGGCAAATTAGTTCACAACGAGCCAGGCAGCCTAAACTGTTGCATGTACCCTGACTCTGCGTGCAATGAACGCAAGAGAATATACACAATTTCCCTAGTTTAACATTGCCTGCTAACATTAATTTATTTTAACTAAATATGCAGGTTTAAAAATATATATATGGTTAGTTAAATCATCCCCCATTTGGCAAAGTTGGCTGTCTTTGTTATGAAGAAATAGTCTTCACAGTTCACAATGAGCCAGGCAGCCCAAACTGCTGCATATACCCTGACTCTGTTGCACAGAACGCAAGAGAAGTGACACAATTTCCATAGGTAAAATAAATTAATGTTAGCAGGCAATATTAACTAAATATGCAGGTTTAAAATTGTATACTTGTATATTGATTTTAAGAAAGGTGTTGATGTTTATGGTTAGCTACACATTGGTGCAATGTATTCGCTTTTTCGCGAATCACCCGTTTGGCGAAGTAGGCTATGATTCAATGACAAATTAACAGGCACCGCATCGATTATATGCAACGCAGGACAAGCTAGATAAACTAGTAATATCATCAACCATGTGTAGTTAACTAGTGATTATGTTAAGATTGTTTTTTATAAGATATGTTTAATGCTAGCTAGCACCTTACCTTGGCTCCTTGCGGCACTCGCATAACAGGTAGTCAGCCTGCCACGCAGTCTCCTCGTGGAGTGCAATGTAATCGACCATGATCGGTGTCCAAAAATGGCGATTACCGATTGTTATGAAAACTTGAAATCGGCCCTAATTAATCAGCCCTAATTAAGCCATTCTGGTTAATACGTCGACCTCTACTATTGACCCAGCATCATATCCAGCATATCCACAACAGAATCAGCATGGAACACCAGTGGTACCTCTATGAAAAGATAAGGGACTTCTGTACAGAGGACACCAAGAACATCACCATATAGAAATACAGAAATCATCTCCATATGATGCACAGTACCAGTCAAAACTTTGGACACACCAACTCATTTAAGGGTTTTTCTTTTGTTTTTACTATTTTCTACATTTTAGAATAATAGTGAAGACATCAAATCCATGAAATAACACATATGGAATCTTGTAGTAACCAACAAAAAAAAAGTGTTAAACAAATCAAAATATATTTTATATTTGAGAGTATTCAATGTAGCTACCCTTTGCCTTGACAGCTTTGCACACTCTTGGCATTCTGTCAACCAGCTTCATGAGGTAGTCACCTGGAATGAATTTCAATTAACAGGTGTACCTTGCTCAAAGTTAATTTGTGGAATTTCTTTCCTTCTTAATGTGTTTGAGTCAATCAGTTGTGTTGTGACAAGGTAGGGTTGGTATACAGAAGATAGTCCATATTATGACAAGAACAGCTCAAATAAGCAAAGAGAAACGACAGTCCATCATTACTTTAAGACATGAAGATAAGTCAATCCGGAAAATTTCAAGTGCAGTCGCAAAAACCATCAAGCGTTATGATTAAACTGTCTCTCATGAGAACTGCCACAGGAAAGGAAAACCCAGAGTTATGTAACGGCATATAGAAATACAGAAAATTTCCAAGATGCGGCATGGTAAGTGTCCATGACGATTTTAATAACAAAAGCACTGAACACTATGAAATACAAAAACAATAAACGAATACGTGAAATAACAAAAGTGAAACAGTACCGTGTGGTGAAAAACACAGACACGGAAACAAACACCCACAAACCAACAGTGAAACCCAGGCTACCTAAGTATGATTATCAATCAGAGACAACTAACGACACCTGCCTCTGATTGAAACAAAGACAAAACAAAGGAAAATAAAGGTCAGAACGTGACAAGTTATCTCTGCTGCAGGGGATAAGTTCATTAGAGTTACCAGCCTCAGATATTGCAGCCCAAATAAATGCTTCACAGAGTTCAAGTAACAGACACATCTCAAAATCAACTGTTCAAAAGACACTGCGTGATTCAGGCCTTCATGGTCGAATTGCTGCAAGGAAACCACTACTAAAGGACACCAATAAGAAGAAGAGACTTGATTGGGCCAAGAAACAAGAGTAATGGACATTAGACCGGTGAAAATTTGTCCTAGCGCAACTCAATATTAGGAAGGTGTTCTGAATATTTTGTACACTTGGTGTATATCACTTTCCTTTAAGTGTTTTGATAAAAGAATGCAGTAGTTTATGTAAGTTTCCTTCCATAAAAGGTATTCAGTCATCCTTATTGTATAGAAGTTCAATGTCTCTGGGTTCACCTTGAATTGTGTGGTCTTCCAGACTGTGGTCCGCAGCAGTCACCATAGAAAAATAACTGGGTGGGCATGCTAATGCACAACTGGATGTTAGCAATATAAAGTTCAGAATTGTATCTAATTCGAACCTGTGACAGACATGAAATGTACCTTTTTATTTAACCTTTATTTAACCCTTTAGACCCCAATAGAATGATTAAATGCTGCTGTAGATGACTGAGAATTTTCAAGATAAAGCTAATTTTCTCACACATAAAAAAACAGACATAGCTCAAAAACAAATAACAAATGACAATTACAAGTTTACTTAGTTTTAAATAGCACAACCTCTACTTTAATATGACACCACATTCATTTAAATAGGAATAACACTCATTTTGTCTTCCATTGTGTAAAGACACTCAATATCAAAAAACAATTAACACAACAACAAAAAACCCAGGAGTATTTAAATTGTAGTAAATTTTACTAAATTACTCACTTAAAATGTACCAAGTATAATATATTATACTTTGATGTTATTTACATATATATTAAAAAAATGTGATCAGAGGACAATATGCAGAATGTATATGATTGACAACGACGCTTACTTCTGTAACAATGTAAAAATGCAAACAACTATTCAGAGACCTTAAAAATGTAGGTAAGCTCTCTTATAAGATTTAGTACCGACCAGGCCTGACACAAAATGTAGAAATAGTAGCCTACTTTGACATCAATTAGATATTGATAGAAAATGTCACAATGTCAACTTTAGTGTTTGCATTTAGCCTACAAATGGAACTTCTGGAAGCACAGCCCCATCCAGCAAAGTGGCACAGAACACGTAGAGCACCAAAAGGATGTTTGTACACATCTCCCACTCTTTGCCATGTGTCCACTCTGGATGCACACCACACACCTTCTCTTGTGCCCTTCAAACTTCACCAGCTTTCAAATGAGTTACAACTTGGTCCACACACCTTGGTGCCACACTCTTGGCTCCCCTCTTCCTGCCATTGTAGAAATATCATAAAGTGAATCCTCAAGTTGCATTTTGAATGCCTTCAGGGACCAGCACCTGCGGTTTCTGGTAATTGGCCTTTGCAGGATCCCCAACACAAAGTAAGCATTTATGATGGCAATGTTAAGCATCCCTCTAAACACATACTTCCACCTTTTTCTGTCTGTGCATCTGACATTGTAATAGCTCCTCAGTTGTTCAAGGTGGTCAACCCCGCTCATTTTCTTGTTGTAATCCACTACAAACTCTGGAACAGATATAAGTTCCTACCACTTTTAAAATCAACTCCAAAACTCCTGCCACTGTCACTTTAGGCTTGGGATGTGTGGTTCAAGTGTGAATGGTGGGACTTAGGGCAGACACAAGACATGGAAATGGAGGCTCCGCTATCGGGTGTACTTTCCCTCTACTTCCTCCTCATGTTGCTCTCCCTCCACTCTATTCTCCCTCCTCTTCACTCTAGTCTTCCTCTCTCCCTCCTCTTCACCCTTCTCTTCCTCACTCCACTCCTCCCAACTCGCTCCAAATCTCTATCCCTCCAATCATCTCTAACTCCTATTCCTCCCTGCTTTTTGCTGCTGAGCCCTTACTCTCCACATCACTTTCTTCGTTTTCACTCACCTAGAGGATACAATTGTAGTCAGGGACATAATCTCTCTCTTCCGCTCTTTTTCTCAACCATTCACATACTCTCTTCCTAATAAGGGGTTTCTATAATAAATTGTGTTATACAGTTACATGCCTCCCACCCACACTCTCTCTCTCTCTCTCTCTCTCTCTCTCTCTCCTCCAATCAACTCTTGCTTTCCTGCCTGACAAACTAACTACAGAGTTCACCAATATTAGCTGATTAGTTACAAAGCTGTGACAGTTTCAAAATGAATTGCATTGGTAGAGACAGGGCAAAACAAGCAACTTGTTGGCTGGCTATGTTAACAAATATCCAACTCAAAATATGAGCTCCACTGCGTGGGCATCTACTACCCTAATACGACAGCTAAGCTGTCAAATAATAGGAAACCGAGGCAATGTATAGCCTATGAATACCTGCACCTAGCAAACATGGAAAACCCTAACCTAAGTCCAACAGATAAACACACATTATTATAGCCTTCATTTCGGTGGCTAGTTAGCTGTTTATATGTATGGCTAGCTAGTGAAAGTGACAGCTGAGGTTGACGTTTCTTGAGCACTGCCCAAATTTACCACTGACAGACTAACTAGTTAACCAGCTAGGTCCATTTACATTGGTAGAAACAAGACAAAACAACTAACCAGATTTTTATACAGCTTAACACTGCAACTATTTCCATGAGAAATCATTCAAACTCTACCGCTGATGTGCTCGCCTGTACCAACCAAGTTATCATAACATGACAGGATTTGCTATTCTGTGAGCTATTACCCAAGTTTCACAGCATCAAACAACAACACCAAACATATATCTGCTGTTTACTTATTTCACTCACCTTGACATCATCGCTTTTCAAAATGCAAGGACGTGTGCCAGTCTGTATTACCAACCAACATACAAGTAGATAAAGCCTCTTTCGCAGTGAAAAGTCATGTCTGCTTCGATGCTGTAATTTTGAGTAAAGTTGAAAAGTCAAATGACAGCATATCCTGTTTCTGGTTTCTCTTTGATGACAGCAGCCACACGAATACGACAACAAGTTGTTAGCAAGTTCATTTTGCAATACTGACACAGATATTATTGTTAGAAAAACAAGGCCGTTCGCGGCCGCTATATTAATTTAAAGAAAGGCTGTTGACGGACACTATGGGTTAACCAGGTAAGACCCATTGAGGTTAAAAACCTATTTTGCTGGGGCGACATGGCAAGAAGGTAAAAGAGGGATATAGCAGCGTGTACAAAAAATATTTAAAAAAATACAAATACACACAAACGACAAAGTGTTTCACGTTAAAGATACATTTGAAGATTAAAAACAACTGCAGCTATCAAAAACATTGTTGTCGATCAGAGGCTTAAAAACAGGCAAGGCTAACTCCCCTAACGTTAGTATATTTTGAAGCATGTTCCAGGATGAAGGTGCATTATGGGAAAAATATTATTTCCCCATCTCAGTTCAAGAACAGACAAGGACAGTAGCGACTGTGAACGAAGACTGTATTGAGTGATAGATCTGTTCAGTAAGGAAAAGAGCTACAAAGGGAGTTTCCCTATTAATGCTTTGTACACAAAGATGTACCAGTGCTTTATACTCCTGGTGGAGTGAGTTCCATTGCACCATGACATACGGGATACCTAGTCAATTGTACAACTGAATGCATTCAACTGAAATGTGTCTAGCGCATTTAACCCAACCCCTCTGAGTGATCTAGCATTTGTGATATACCGTGGCAAGAAAAAGTATGTGAACCCTTTGGAATTACCTGGATTTCTGCATAAATTGGTCATAAAATTTGATCTGATCTTTGTCTAAGTCACAACAATAGACAAACACATTGTGCTTAAACTAATAACACACACATTATTGTATTTTTCTTGTCTATATTGAATACATCATTTAAACATTCACAGTGTAGGTTGGAAAATGCATGTGAAACCCTAGGCTAATGACTTCTCCAAAAGCTAATTGGAGGCAGGAGTCAGCTAGTCAGGAGTCCAGTCAATGATACAAGATTGGAGATGTTGGTTAGAGCTGCCCTGCTTATAAAGAACACACAATTTGAGTTTGCTATTCACAAGAAGCATTGCCTGATGTGAACAATGCCTTGAAGAAAAGAGATCTCAAAAGATCTAAGATTAAGAATTGTTGACTTGCATAAAGCAGTAAATGGTTACAAAAGTATCTCTAAAAGCCTTGATGTTCATCAGTCCACAGTAAGACAAATTATCGATAAATGGAGAAAGGTCAGCACTGTTGCTACTCTCCCTAGGAGTGGCCGTCCTGCAAAGATGACTGCAAGAGCACAGTGCAGAATGCTCAATAAGGTTAAGAAGAATCCTAGAATGTCATCTAAAGACTTTACATAAATCCCTGGGACATGGTAACATCTCAGTTGACGACTCTACGATACGTAAAACACTAAACAAGAGAGGAAACCCCGGAAGCGAAGACACCCCGGAAGAAGCCATTGCTGTCCATAAAAAAACATTGCTGCACGTCTGAAGTACGCAAAAGAGCACCTGGATGTTCCACAGCGCTACTGGCAAAATATTCTGTGGACAGATGAAGCACACAACACTATGTGTGGAGAAAAAAAGGCACAGAACACCAACATCAAAACCTCATCTCCACTGTAAAGTATGGTGGAGCGAACATCATGGTTTGGGGCTGCTTTGCTGCCTCAGGGCCTGGACAGCTTGCTATCATCAACGGAAAAAATTATTCCCAAGTTTATCAAGGCATTTTGCAGGAGAATGTAAGGCTATCTGTCCGCCAATTGAAGCTCAACAGAAGTTGGGTGTTGCAACAAGACAATGACAAAAAACACAGAAGTAAATAAACAACAGAATGGCTTCATCAGAAGAAAATATGACTTCTGGAGTGACCCGGTCAGAGTCCTGTCCTCAACCCGATTGAGATGCTGTGGCATGACCTCAAAAGAGCGGTTCACACCAGACATCCCAAGAATATTGCTGAACTGATAGTTTTGTAAAGAGGAATGGTCCAAAATTCCTCCTGACCATTGTGCAGGTCTGATCTACAACTACAGAAAATGTTTGGTTGAGGTTATCGCTGCAAAAAGGAGGGTCAACCAGTTATTAAATCCAAGGGTTCACATATTTTTCCCACCTCGCACTGTAAATGTTTACACAGTCTGTTCAATAAAGACATGGAAACATATAATTTGTTGTATTATTAGCTTAAGCAGACCGTGTTTGTCTATTGTTGTGACTTAGATGAAGATCAGATAACATTTTATGACAAATCTATGCAAATTCCAATTAATTCCAAAGGGTTGACATATTTTTCTTGCCACTGTATCTTAAAACCTCTTTTGGCTTCAGGGGCAGTATTAAGTAGCTTGGATGAAAAGGTGCCCATTGTAAACAGCCAATTCCTCAGTCTCAGTTGCTAAAACATGCATATTATTATTAGTATCGGATAGAAAACACTAAAGTTTCCACTGTCAAAATATTGTCTGTGAGTATAACAGAACTGATATTGCAGAATAAACCCTGAGGAAAATCAAAACAGGAAGTGGCTTCTATTTTGAAAACTCCATGCTCCATAGCCTCCCTTTGCTCCATTTAAATGGATATCAACCAGATTCCTTTTCCTATCGCTTCCTCAAGGTGTCAACAGTCTTCAAACATAGTTTCAGGCTTTTATTTTGAAAAATTAGCCTGAACAATAACATTGCGTCAAGTGGTCGCATGAGTTTGGCTCCCGCAACAAAGTTTGGACATCCATTGCTTTTCCCTCTCCTACTGATAGACATTTGCGGTTGATATATAAATCGATTATATATTTTAAAAACAACCTGAGGATTGATTATAAAAAACGTTTGACATGTTTCTGTGGACATTACGGAAACTATTTGGAATTTGTCTGCGTTGTGACCTCTCTTTCCTGTGGATTTCTGAACATAACGCGCCAAACAAACAGAGGTATTTAAAGATATAAAAATAATCTTTATGGAACAAAAGGAACATTTATTGTGTAACTGGGAGTCTCGTGAGTGAAAACATCTGCAAATCAAAGGTAAACGATTAATTTGATTATTTTTCAGATTTTCGTGACCAAGCTACCAGATGCTAAGTGTACTTAATGTTTTGTCGAGCGATCGATAAACTTACAAACGCTTGGATTGCTTTCGCTGTAAAGCACATTTTCAAAATCTGACACGACAGGTGGATTAACAAAAGGCTAAGCTGTGTTTTCCTATATTGCACTTGTGATTTCATGTATATAAATATTTTTAGTAATATTAATTGAATGTAGCGCTATGCAATTCAGCAGTTGTTGATGACAATTATCCCATTAACGGGATTGCAGCCATAACAAGTTAAAGCACCATGAGCACCTGTATCCAGAGTTAAAGTACTTGCTGAGGCCAGCATATAGACAATATCACCATGATCCAGCACAGATAAAAAAAAGTTATTTCTGATTGATATTGAAAAACAAGATTTGTTCTTAAAATAAAAACCCAATGTCATCTTAAGTTTCTTGGTCAAGTTATCATTGTGCTGTTTAAAATTCAGCGTTTCATCTAACCAAATCCCAAGATACTTATATGAGGTGACATTTGCTGGCCTTGTTGAGTTAAAATCGGCAGTGTCTCCATGTCTACTTTCAGAGTAGAGAAAACCATACATTTAGTTTTCCTTGCATTAAGCACAAGTTTCAATTCGAAAAGTTGCTTTAGAACAGCATCAAAAGCCAACTGTTATTCCTGAAAAGTAATCTCAATATTAGATGCGCTAGAATAAGTAAGTATGTCATCAGCATACATATGGAGATTTGAAGAGTCAACAGTCTTCCCTATATTATTCATATACAGTGTAAAAAGGATTGGACCAAAAACTGAGCCCTAGGGAACTCCTTTTGTAAGCCTTCGAAACTCCGATTTCATACCCTCCTGTGCTACACACTGTGTTGTGTCAGAAAGATAGTTTTGGAACCAGTCCAATGCTTCAACACTTGAACCAACCTTTTTTAGTCTATACAACAGCAGGGCATGGTCAGCAGTGTCGAAGGCCTTCGTTAATTAATTAAGAACTTCGTAAACACAACTAAAGGACATAATGTCTATAAAAAGTATTTGTTAGACTGTTAGAATGTTGACGTGAACATGGAGTACCAGTACCGAATCGATGTGCAGGGGTACAGGGTAATTGAGGTAGATGTAAATATAGGTAGGGGTAAAGTGACTAGGAAACAAGATAGATAAAACACTTGCAGCAGCGTACAGAATGTGATGAGTCAAAAGAGTTAGTGTAAAGAGGTTCAATGCAAATAGTATGTGTAGCAATTTGGTTAACTACAGTATATCACAAAAGTGAGTACACCCCTCATTTTTGTAAATATTTAAGTATATCTTTTCATGTGACAACACTGAAGAAATGACACTTTACTACAATGTAAAGTAGTGAGTGTACAGCTTGTTAAACAGTGTAAATTTGCTGTCCCCTCAAATTACCTCAACACACAGCCAATAATGCCTAAACCGCTGGCAACAAAAGTGAGTACACCCCTAAGTGAAAATGTCCAAATTGGGGCCAATTAGCCATTTTCCCTCCCCGGTGTCATGTGACTCATTAGTGTTACAAGGTCTCAGGTGTATATACTGTACTCGATGTATATGTATATGTATATACTGTACTCAGTATCATCTACTGTATATTGCCTATGCTGCTCTGTACCATCACTCATTCATATATCCTTATGTGCATATTCTTTATCCCCTTACACTGTGTATAAGACAGTAGATTTGGAATTGTTAGTTAGATTACTTGTTGGTTATTACTGCATTGTCGGAACTAGAAGCAAAAGCATTTCGCTACACTCGCATTAACATCTGCTAACCATGTGTATGTGACAAATCAAATTTGATTTGATTTGATTTGAATGGGGAGCAGGTGTGTTAAATTTGGTATCATCGCTCTCACACTCCCTCATACTGACTGGTCACTGGAAGTTCAACATGGCACCTCATGGCAAAGAACTGTCTGAGGATCTGAAAAAAAGAATTGTTGCACTACATAAAGATGTCCTGGGCTATAAGAAGATTGCCAAGACCCTGAAACTGAGCTGCAGCACGGTGGCCAAGACCATACAGCGGTTTAATAGTCAAATAAAATGTTAAGTTTGTCTGTGAGCAGGCATTCCTGCACAACCTTCACAAATGCAACTGGGATAGGAATGTGCTTATTCCATATATCGAGGAGGCATTGTCATATTTTCATTCATTTTTTCCATGTTTCATCTTCAATAAACCAGCCCTTCTCAAAAAGTACCGCGTAAGAGGTAGAGACAATCCCTGGTTTACAGAGGAATGATCTGATTTTTCCATAAACTAAATAAACAATTGGCCAAAACCAGAAAGGGTATCTCCCAGGCTGAATGGCAGTTATTCAGGTCACTAACAAAAATAGTACACCTTGTTAATATGTTAATGCAAATCTAGCTTCAAATAAAAATCTACCAAAGCAAACCTGAATAACCTGACGAAATTATGGAAAACCATTAAGTCCATGAGTGCTAACACAAACTCCTCTGGTCTTCCACTGAAATTGACCTCAAATTCAATGGACATGACGGACAAGAAAAAACTGGTTGACATGTTTGATGAGCATTTTGCTAAGGCTGGGCATTTGAACTCCAACCTAACATCTCAAATGAGGCTGTGAATGAAACTGCCAGACTATGGTTCATCTATTTCATTTTACAGAGATTGAGCTTTCAAATCTATTGATATCAAGAAAGCAGCCGGCCCAGATTAATTGAATCCTTTTTTTTTTTAATGGAGCAAATCATTGATGCCCCTCTCACTCATTTATTCAGTCTTATTGGCAAGTAATATGATTCCAAAAGTCTGGAAAGCAGCGTACATCACCCCTTTACAAAAGGGTGGAGATCCGTCCTAGTTAGATCAGTACCGTCCCATATCTAAACAGTCTGCATTGGCAAAAGTTTTGGAAAAGTGCTGAACTCACAGTTGAAAAACTTTCTTCATAATATCTCAGTTTTATCTAAATTGCAGTTGGGTTTTTAAAGCTAAGCATAGTACCATTACTGTGGTAACTAAGGTTGTAGGTGATATTCTAGATGCTCAGGACAAGAAACATAACTGTGTTTCAATTGACTTAAAACCTGTTGTGCCTATAGGTTCTCATGCGGGAACAAATACTTTTTATAGACATTTATGTCCTTTAGTTGTGTTTATGAACGTCTTAAGTAAGATTAGAATTTGAAATGAAAATTATTTCAAGCTAACTGTAATAGCATTTTCATTAGTTTGTTACTATATGTAAAAAAAAAAAATTAAAACACCACAATTCAATTGCTAAATCCATCACAAAGAAATCAATTAAAATGTTGTTTTGGCAGGTTTTAAGAAACATGACAATACAACAATATATTTCAAAATAACATAATAGCATATTTGAACTTGCTGCCACAAGTGATCATGTGTTGAATGCATGGAATAGCAGTTTTTCTTGGAAAAAGTGAAATTTTAAATTAGCTCACCTCTTGAATTTTTGTTTGTTGACGAAGGTACTGTAAGTGTTTTAGGAACTGCAGAATCTACTCTCTGATACTATATAGGATGTTGTCACTAATCAGATTATTGTCAATTTAATCTTGTCTTTAGGCTAACGCTATCATACAGTGCATTCGGAAAGAATTCAGACCCTTGACTTTTTACACATTTTGTTATGTTACAGCCTTATTCTAAAATTGATTAAATCGTTTTTTCCCTCATCAATCTGAACACAATACCCCATAATGACAAGGCAAAAACAGGTTTAGAAATATTTGTACATTTATTAAAAATAAAAATAGGACATTTACACAAGTATTCAGACCCTTTTCTCAGTACTTTGTTGAAGCACCTTTGGCAGCGATTGCAGCCTCAACTCTTCTTGGTTATGACTCTACAAGTTTGGCACAAGTGTATTTGGGGAGTTTCTCCCATTCTTCTCTGCAGATCCTCTCAAGCTCTGTCAGGTTGGACGGGGGAGCATCGCTAAATGAGCACATTCAGAGACTTGTATCGAAGCCACTCCTGCCTTGTCTTGGCTGTGTGCTTAGGGTCGTTGTCCTGTTGGGAGGTGAACCTTCGCCCCAGTCTGAGGTCCTGAGCGCTCTGGAGCAGGTTTTCATCTAGGATCTCTCTGTACTTGGCTCCGTTTATCTTTCCTTCGATCCTGACTAGTCTCCCAGTCTTTGCCCTTGAAAAACATCCCCACAGCATGTTGTTTCCACAACCATGCTTCACCGTAGGGATGGAGTCAGGTTTCCTGCAGACATGACACTTGGCATTCAGGCCAAAGAGTTCAATCTTGGTTTCATCAGACCAGAGAATATTGTTAGTCTTGGTCTTGAGAGTCCTTTGTTTGCCTTTTGGTAAACTCCAAGTGGAGTTTTACTTAGAAGTGGCTTCTGTCTGGCCACTCTACCGTAAAGGCCTGATTGGTGGAGTGCTGCAGAGATGGTTGTCCTTCTATAAGTTTCTCCGATCTCCACAGAGGAACTCTGGAGCCAGCAGAGCCAGCTCTAGGAAGAGCCTTAGTGGTTCCAAACTTCTTCCATTTAAGAATGACGAGGCCACTGTGTTCATGGGAACCTTCAATGCTGCAGACATTTTTTGGTACCCTTTCCTAGATCTGTGCCTTGACACAATCCTGTCTTGGAGCTCTACGGACAATTACTTCGACCTCATAGCTTGTTTTTTGCTCTGACATGCATTGTCAATTGTGGGACCTTACATAGACAGGTGTGATTCTTTCCAAATCATGTCCAGTCAATGTAATTTACCACAGGAGGACTTCAATCAAGTTGAAGAAACATCTAAACAATGGTAAATGGAAACAAGATGCACCTGAGATCAATTTCGAGTCTCATAGCAAAGGGTCTGAAAGCCTATATAAATATGATATTTCAGATTTTTTTTAAACATTTGCAAACATTTAAAAAAAAATGTCATTATGGGGTATTGTGTGTAGATTGATAAGGAAAACAATATTATATCCATTTAAGAATAAGGCTGTAACGTAACCAAATCTGGAAAAAGTCAAGCGGAATACTTTCTGAATTCACTTTATATTAAAGACAGAAATGCCGTTACTGAAGTCCGTTTGAGTTTTATCCAAAGCTGTGGACTTAGATTTGTAATGATGTTATTGATCTCCATCTGTAAATATAGAATCCCTGGATTCTCTGGCTGAACTACTCAGTTGTTGGGGGAAACATGAAATGCTGCTCACGAGCGATTTAAACTGGGAATGGTTATCTCCAAACTCTGTGGCCATAAGAGGACTAAATTGATAAATGCAGTCACAAGACCTATTTGTTTTATTTTACCTTTATTTAACTAGGCAAGTCAGTTAAGAACAAATTCTTATTTTCAATGATGGCCTAGGAACAGTGGGTTAACTGCCTGTTCAGGGGCAGAACAACAGATTTGTACCTTGTCAGCTCCGGGATTTGAACTTGCAACCTTTCAGTTACTAGTCCAACACTCTAACCACTAGGCTACCTAATTCAAAAGACATCTGTAACTTATTCTGGCTAACAATTTATTTGACCTTTATTTAACCAGGAAGGCCTGATGAGATCAGGTTCTTATTTACAACTCCAACCTGGCCAAGATAAAGCAAAGCAGTGCGACACAAACAACAACACAGAGTTACACATGGAATAAAAAATCTACATAAATACTCGACCGTTGGTATTTTCCCTAATGATTTAAGCTATAATTGTGCAGTTGCTTGCATTAGAAGCACTAAAAGTGCCCCTAAATTAAGCACTGAATATTATTATTTTTTAAATATTTTATCTTAGTCCAGAATTTTTCCAGGTCCTTTATCCTTCGTCTGCGCTTATGCCCTCTTCAATTCAAACCACATGTTTTCAAAGGGGTTCAAGTCCGGACTCTGAGACTTGATTTTACGGTCAATTAACCTTTTCTTTGTGGATTTGTATACAGTGCCTTGCGAAAGTATTCGGCCCCCTTGAACTTTGCGACCTTTTGCCACATTTCAGGCTTCAAACATAAAGATATAAAACTGTATTTTTTTGTGAAGAATCAACAACAAGTGGGACACAATCATGAAGTGGAACGACATTTATTGGATATTTCAAACTTTTTTAACAAATCAAAAACTGAAAAATTGGGCGTGCAAAATTATTCAGCCCCTTTACTTTCAGTGCAGCAAACTCTCTCCAGAAGTTCAGTGAGGATCTCTGAATGATCCAATGTTGACCTAAATGACTAATGATGATAAATACAATCCACCTGTGTGTAATCAAGTCTCCGTATAAATGCACCTGCACTGTGATAGTCTCAGAGGTCCGTTAAAAGCGCAGAGAGCATCATGAAGAACAAGGAACACACCAGGCAGGTCCGAGATACTGTTGTGAAGAAGTTTAAAGCCGGATTTGGATACAAAAACATTTCCCAAGCTTTAAACATCCCAAGGAGCACTGTGCAAGCGATAATATTGAAATGGAAGGAGTATCAGACCACTGCAAATCTACCAAGACCTGGCCGTCCCTCTAAACTTTCAGCTCATACAAGGAGAAGACTGATCAGAGATGCAGCCAAGAGGACCATGATCACTCTGGATGAACTGCAGAGATCTACAGCTGAGGTGGGAGACTCTGTCCATAGGACAACAATCAGTCGTATATTGCACAAATCTGGCCTTTATGGAAGAAGAAAGCCATTTCTTAAAGATATCCATAAAAAGTGTCATTTAAAGTTTGCCACAAGCCACCTGGGAGACACACCAAACATATGGAAGAAGGTGCGCTGGTCAGATGAAACCAAAATTGAACTTTTTGGCAACAATGCAAAACGTTATGTTTGGCGTAAAAGCAACACAGCTCATCAGCCTGAACACACCTTCCCCACTGTCAAACATGGTGGTGGCAGCATCATGGTTTGGGCCTGCTTTTCTTCAGCAGGGACAGGGAAGATGGTTAAAATTGATGGGAAGATGGATGGAGCCAAATACAGGACCATTCTGGAAGAAAACCTGATGGAGTCTGCAAAAGACCTGAGACTGGGACGGAGATTTGTCTTCCAACAAGACAATGATCCAAAACATAAAGCAAAATCTACAATGGAATGGTTCAAAAATAAACATATCCAGGTGTTAGAATGGCCAAGTCAAAGTCCAGACCTGAATCCAATCGAGAATCTGTGGAAAGAACTGAAAACTGCTGTTCACAAATGCTCTCCATCCAACCTCACTGAGCTCGAGCTGTTTTGCAAGGAGGAATGGGAAAAAATGTCAGTCTCTCGATGTGCAAAACTGATAGAGACATACCCTAAGCGACTTACAGCTGTAATCGCAGCAAAAGGTGGCGCTACAAAGTACTAACTTAAGGGGGCTGAATAATTTTGCACGCCCAATTTTTCAGTTTTTGATTTGTTAAAAAAGTTTGAAATATCCAATAAATGTCGTTCCACTTCATGATTGTGTCCCACTTGTTGTTGATTCTTCACAAAAAAAATACAGTTTTATATCTTTATGTTTGAAGCCTGAAATGTGGCAAAATGTCGCAAAGTTCAAGGGGGCCGAATACTTTCGCAAGGCACTGTATGTGCTTGTGGTTATTGTATTGATGGAAGATCCAGTTGAGGGCCAAGTTTCAGGCAACCAGGTTTTTGGCACTGTGTAAAGACAATGATGCCATTGACCTTAACAAGGGCCCCAGGAACAGTGAAAACAAATTAGCCCGCATAACTTAAAAGATCCACCACCATATTGAGGTTCTTTTCTGCAAATGCATTGTTTTTTTTATACACAAAATCCACCACTGGTCTGCATGGCCTAAGAGCTTTATTTTCATTTAATCTGACGATAGCACCAGTTCCAATCCAATTGCCAATGCTGTTTAGCAAACTTCAGGCAGTCATATTTGTTGGACGACAGGATGACAAATAGAGCTCTTGGTTTTAGATTGGTTCCGGGCCGGAAGAACGGGACATTTTTTAAACATTCTGTGAACAAATGCAAACATTCCCAACTGTTCTGGGAATGTTTGTTTTTAGGTTGCAGGGAGGTTCTGAGAACATTTTACTTGAGTTCCTTAAATCTTCCTGAGAGGTTTTATTAACCTTCTGAGAATGGAAATTATAGGTTATTTGAAGGTAATTAAATAACATTCTGAGAACATTCGCTAAATATTCTGAAAGTTTTGCTATGGTTATTATCGAAACATTTCCCAACAATAATAATGACATTGAAGGTTATTTGGAGTTGTTTTTTTAATAACTTCCTTAAAACTTTCACTGAATGTTCCAATAAGACTTTTAATAACACCACTAGCTTATTTTGGGTAACTTTTTGTAATGTGGTGCGTGCTGGTGGCAGGGAAGTCAGGCGCAGGAGAATGAACTTGGTAATTGTTAGTGTAATTGAATTATGCCAATGTGCTTTCATCAATTGAAAGTCCTTAATCTATTTTATGAGAATTTCTAAGATTTCTTGTTTGCATAAAATAGACGCAGACCAGTCTTTCAATAATAGGTAATAGAATTTATTCTCGGAGCGCCTCCCACTTAATCACGAGCAACAGTTTATATACAGATCATGGCGTCATTTCATTGCTTTAACAGAATCGCCTCCTCTCAACCAGGACAATGTGAGGTGAAAAGTTAATTCTAACTTACTAACTAACACACTCCCAGATAACTTTTGACCCCTCAACATTATCGATCACCACTGAACTGACAGTTCTGATTAACAGAAAACCTAGGAATGCACTCACTGCCTTATCTAAAAACCCCAGAGCTAAGTTTCTGTAGGTTCAACATTAGGTTAACGACCTTATTTGTTTACACAGTCCCCAACCCATTCGTTTCTTCCTAGTTGGAATGGTGTTCACTAACTTTAATTACCTATTGTCCGTGTCACACAATCCCTTCTTGTGAACTCATATTGTTATATTGTCTGTTTTATTATATCTGAGTATAAGTTTTACTTAGTTACAGTTCCATTTAAAATTATTTGTTGAGTCATTTAATCATAATTTTCACAACATTCCACCCTCAAAATGACTTAACAACTCATACCATCATTAAACACTACATGGAAATATCAATGATATACTAGAAGACAATCAATACATGTATGTACATAATCAACTTCAATGACTGTTCTATCCTACATCAGAATCTTAATTCTACTTATCAGGATTTTCTGTTTATCTTCATGAAAAAACAGTCTATACATTGAAACAAGAAAACATCGAAATTTCCTAAACATCAAATATGGTCTCCTCGCGAGTGAAAGGATCCGGATTCTTCTATTACGTCCAAGCCATGTATTTTGTATTCCACTGGTCAGAGCTTAGGATTGGTCCATATATCACCATCTGAAGTGTCATCGATTCCTCTAAAGTCGTGGAAATGATAACTTTCATACACGCAATCAACCCCATCCGTATAAAACTAACACAGTCACACAGGTGAAGGTAGCCCATAACACAGTAATCATAACATTTTTCCATCTTCCAAACACACTGTCAACCCAATTAGTCAGAGAAGTATCCACCCCTGAGTTTATTTCCAACTCGTGAACTAGGGTGTGTAAACCAGACAAGGCCTTGGTCACTGATCCATCCTAACTGTTTATCCCCGCAGTCAAATTACCTCCATACACTCCCACCCTCTTCAGCCAGCAAACATCCAAGACTATTCTATTCTGCCAAGTCATTCATTACATCTCTAATATAATTGGTGAAGCGCTGTGGATTTTTAATAGATATAATTGATCCAATCCACATTCTTATTGAGAGTGGACCACCAAAAAATACTTGACTCTAATCCTGCCAGGATCTAATTTATAGCTTTGATCTCATCTGCCACCCTTGGAACCACAATGTTATTAATACAAACCCTATCATCAAAAGACCCAGTCGGAGTACTTCTTTTCTCCTGTTTAGTCAACATCATGTCATGGTGTGAAAGTGTGAAAGGCATTCTCAAGTGTACCAGTACACATACCTCTGTTCAATTAGCCAGTAATACTCGGCCATCACGTCATTCTCCCACACAACCAACAGATGTGAGCCCTGGGCCTCCTTATCTTACTGAAATCCCCAGATCTCAACCAGCCTGCCAAATCACTCATTGGTCGCATCAGAAGTAACATTATCTGTCCTATTGCAATACTGATTTTGCCCCACATATTTCCCAGGAGTACAATACTGAATCAAACAATAAACAGTCTCCTCTGTGAAAGGAGGAAGCTCAGATTTCAGAGGAACATCTGGATATAAATAATGCAAATCCATACAACTTATTATCTGGCTTTCCTGCTTCCATGAATAGCTTTACCATACAGGCTGTTCCCTTAGGTGAATAATTCCATTTCTGAACTATCCACACCGGCTCTTGGCTCTGGACAACTCCACAATCAGTATCTGCTTTGTCAGGGACTCTGCTTGTATTCTACTGACTATAGAGCAATCAGCTGCTCTAACTTTTTCTACCTGGAATGCACTAGGTTATTAACTGAAACCATTACTTTCACTACACTCCATCTCCTTCCATGCTGGGTATGTAGATTTATGTAGCCTTCTCACAAGATGTGAGCTATAACATGTTTCCATGAACTACACAGAGACTTGCATAGATGTCTTCCATAATAGCTACTCTTAGTCCTAAACTGCCAAGGAGTCAGAGACACCACTTGGTCTACATAGAACTCCACTGAGACATCCTTCCCTATCCTACTCTCACTTCCTGTTTATCCAGATCAAGTGATCTCTTATGCTTGGTTAATGCTAATTTCTCCTTGTTTAACTATGTCAATATTACCCTCTGGCCTTCTCGGGTTCATGGTGTAGGAATAAGGTCTCCCAACCAGACAGTTTAGGATGGACAGCTCACCTATAAAGCCCCACCCTCTTCCAGAAAACACATCATTAGCAAGAGTCAGACACATTTTCACTTCTATGAACAAGAACAGTGACGAAAGGACAGGTAAGGTATTTTTCATTCGAGAGATGGCCCCCAGAATTCTGTTAATTCCAGTTCTCCTCTCGAACTCCAGTTCTCCTCTCGAACTCTGTCATTGTGTCCTACCCTCCCGCAGTGTGATATGAATCCGGGTAGTTCTTTCAGCTAGCTGTCACCAGGAGTCCTTGGTATGGTCCCCCCAACAGGCCTCAGGGACTGGATTGAGTGACTTCACCTGTAATTCACCTGTAGTGCATAAACTCTTGGACATACAGGTTTGGTTAACAAACAGTTTCTCATTTGTTCTATCTGATTATATCTTTAACTTCTATACCTACTTGTTAGCAATTTTTTTTATCAGATAATTATCCTGTAGGTCACATCCTATCCTAGAACACAATTTACCCATCCCCCCTTTGTTACCTGGCTCTGCCCAGGTAACAACCTTGCCTACTCTTAAACAATGACTTAGGTAAGATTAGTAAATTATCCTTATGTCTGACATCATCATGTAGGAGCCCCTTTAATTTTCCACATGTCCAATTCTTCCTTGGGCGTCCATTCATGTCAATCCTGTACCAATTCTCTGTCAAGTTTTTTATCTACTTTAAGAAGTATCTGTGCTACTTATATATTTTCTTAAATATATATATTTACCAATTTAAACCGTAACCCTTTTCTCTCATATCTCTCAAATACCACTAAGCTTCTAACTGTTTGACTTTATCTAAAATCATTGATTTTAGAAAAAACATGTCTATGAGTGGCAATCTCTAAAGTCCTTACATTTCCTTAATCAATCTATCTTAATCCTAACAATAATCCTAAATCATCACAGATGTCCTATATTCCTGTTAAATTTAATACTATTTTAAAAACCTCCTAATAGTCAAACAAAGTCAAAACAAATGCTAACCATATCAAAATCCTTCCTATACTAACACGCTCTTTCCTTCAGGGATCTTCAGTATTCTATCTGACAATAACATGAATTTAATATATGTTGCAAAGTGTGGAATACCTTATCTACAGCAATTTATCACCCCTAAGAACTGAAACTTATTTTTCTATGTAATTCCCTGCCCTATTGGCTTAATATATCTCCTATCCAAACCTCAATGTATCTTATCTTCCTCTATTTATTCTCAATGATAAATAGGATTTTTTTTCTCTGTTATAATACCAAATCAATAATAGCCCATTCAAAAACTTCACAGCTAATGTTGTAAAACAGAATCCTGAACCACTTTCTCATTTGCGGTTCAAACAATAATTCTAACCCCAAACTAAAACTCCATTATAATTAATTTATCTTAAAACTAGTAAAACAATATGACCACAAATTCATTATACAAATGGCTCTCCTCTGAGGCTGATCAGACCCCAAAAGATAGCCATGATAAGGTCATACCACCCTTTTATAGTCATGTTCCATACTACATTAGACATATTAAAGAACCCTTTATCCTTAAAATCAAACATCACTTGTGTAATTAAAACTCATAAAATAAAAACTCAAAGTTCCATATGTGTGCGTGCCTCTTTAAAATACCTTTGCTATAAAACAAATAGTCCTGACAAATGTTGTATGTGTATATATTTGCAAAACCTTAATGATAATTCCCCTTTACCTCAAATCATTAATCATAAGTTTTAAACAACGTCAATGTATATGTTTACTTAAATGAACATGCTACACTTAGATACCTGATAACATTATTATCCAATGTATTACTTTTTCCCTCTGCCGCAAATGTCGTACATTTCTCAGTGTAAGAAATCCGTAATTTAATCACAGATATTTAATAAAAATGTAATCGTATTTTCCCATGGCTCCTTCAACTCACATATTTTAGATAACTTCCATCCGTCCCGGTATAAAGAATCCTACTTAAACACACCAGAACAAATGCTTAATTAAGTTAAATCAACTCCTAGAATAAACAATCATCAGTAACCAAATAAACAAACCACTTTTATCAGCAAAAAACAAACTACACAAAAACTCACTACTATAATGCTTCAGATGACAAAATTACTCAGAGACTCACGTTTACATCTCAATAAAACAAAACATCATCTGCATGTTCCTCAAGAAAAAACAACTTGCCCCTGTTACAGATGTCTACGTATCAGGGGAAAAGCTCAAATAACCAAATTCAACCTAGCTAGTTTCCAGAAACATATGCAATTATGTTTTACTATAGAGGTTGCTTTTCAACATTAATACCCTAACATTGTTCCACATAATGGAAACAGTGCTCAAATTCACTGGTGTTACATAAACAATCAAACCAGGAATCAATAACCATCAGAATCCATTATCACGATGTTTTACGATTCAGACATTCAATCTCCCTTTCTCACAGCATAATACAGTCCCAATAAATGCCACAAATCAATGATGCCCACCTAGCGAATCAGCTGCTAGTTTTTAGCATCTTTCCTGCCGACTTACATACTCCTTTTAAAAATATATTTGGAAATAAGTTTAATTACAACCCAAAACTCAGATTTTTTTGTTTTGTTAATGCCTCGGCTGGGAACCGAACCCTGGACTGCAGTTTGTAAGACTGCTACGCTCACCACTATACCAACAACGCTATGGAACTGACTGAGATTCTCCGCAAATAGACCGATTTTACAGTTGTCTGTATTTGTAGCTCCGGCATCTAGACAATAGAAAATAGCCCTAATTTAACAACCCAAAGTTGTCCCTCAGTTAGGATTCTCATTAATCTCGCTCTCTTTGTATCTGACCCTTATTTTTTTTACCCGATTGTCGCCTCTGACCTTTCCCTCAGTTAAATTACAATATTGACAGTGACGTTTGCAGGGAGTGTTACACTCCCTGGCGAAATGTCCAATTTCGTTACAATTAAAACATTTTATTTTTTTCTTTTGACTCACCTTATCCACTTTATAACTCTCATCTCCCGTTAGTTCCAGCACCTCCTTTGAGGAATTTCTACCCATCTTTAATCCTTACTGTTACTAGTAACTATGGTATTTAATCACTTATCTATGCCTTTCTATATTTAATTTTACCTTCTATGTGCGTGTATTTCTATGAATCTGCTATTTACCGTTACTTAGTTACTTTAGTTGCTTTTCTGTCTGACTATGTGTGTGTCTATTTAATGATAATCAGTATGTATTTCTCCTTTCTGGAAACCTCATCTATAGGTGACTTTTGATTGGACATTACATTTCACCCGTATACAATTATAAGCTCATTATAAACTATTGTTCCTTGGGACTTTCAACGTTAATATCTCATAACACATTACTCTAGAATAGGCTTCCCTCTCCTCCCCTAGATATTAATTTCTTTCAGAATTGAATAGGTTCAATCATTATGTTCGCCTAGAGTTACCCTGCCTTCTCACCAAGCCTAATTTATTATTTAGGTATGTCTTTTGAATTAATGGTTATCCTATTTGTACAGAACGAACGTCCCATCTAACAATACGTACTATATCCCTTCTTAACACCCTTCTGGCTTGCAAACCCAGGATTTATTAAGTTTTAGTTTAGTTTTGGTAGTGCACCTTACCACGAGTCATTTCAGACTCGTTTCCTTCTTTCCTATCTATTTTGGTTACACACAAAGTAGAAACCCATTGTATTTGTTCAAAATATTCAAGCAACTATCATTGATTAAATCCAAACTCCTTTAGCACATTCAATCAAAAATATCTTAAATAATTCCTCCCAAATTCGAGAATAAAGACTATTTACCTTCGTCCTGTAGACTGGGAAAAGCAATGCCTGTTATTATTAAACCTCAGCCTGAGGCCAGGTCTTTAAATAACGAGTCCAGACTCGTCCGTGCACGGTTTTCGGCTTTTCCCTTCGGACGACATAGAAGTTTGTGGAATCCGGCTCGAAGGACCAATTGTTAGTGTAATTGAATTATGCCAATGTGCTTTCATCAATTGAAAGCCTTTAATCTATTTTATGAGAATTTCTAAGATTTCTTGTTTGCATAAAATAGACGCAGACCAGTCTTTCAATAATAGGTAATAGAATTTATTCTCAGAGCGCGCTCCCACTTAATCACGAGCAACAGTTTATATACAGATCATGACGTCATTTCATTGCTTTAACAGAATTTCCTTACTCTCGACCAGGACAAAGTGAGGTGAAAAGTTAATTCTAACTTACTAACACAATCCCAGATAACTTTTGACCCCTCAACATTATCGATCACCACTGAACTGACAGTTCTGATTAACAGAAAACCTAGGAATGCACTCACTGCCTTATCTAAAAACCCCAGAGCTAAGTTTCTGTAGGTTCAACGTTAGGTTAACGACCTTATTTGTTTACACAGTCCCCAACCCATTTGTTTCTTCCTAGTTGGAATGGTGTTCATTAACTTTAATTACTCCTTGTCCGTGTCACACAATCCCTTCTTATGAACTCATATTGTTAATCAGATATAATAAAACAGAGTATTACTTAGTAGTATTTTACTTAGTTACAGTTCCATTTAAAATTACTTGTATGGTCATTTAATCATAATTTCCCCAACAGTAATAACGGAGCTGTTAAATAAACATCAAAACCTCCGAAAACCAAAGTATACAAAATATCAAATAGAAGGTGCAAAACCCGTCGCACACCAGAATTATCAATAAACACCTACATACAACAAACAATCACAGACAATGACATGAGGGGAAACAGGGGGTTAAATACACATGTAATTGATGGGATTGGAACCAGGTGTGTATGAAGACAAGACAAAACCAATGGAAAATGAAAAATGGATCAATGATGGCTAGAAGGTCGGTGACATCGACCACCGAACACTGCCCGAACAAGGAGAGGGACTGACTTCGGCAGAAGTCGTGACACTTTTTTTTACTCAAAGGACATATGGAAGTGTATTTGCTGAGGCATTAATAATGCAAACACATTTATTGTCAAATGTTACACAGCATCAGTGAGATTCATAACTATGATCGTCTGTTCTCTATCCATCGAATTACTCCACTGTGCTAGAAGGATGGATTTCAAACAGGCCCCTTTTTAAAGGAAACAAACACTCATTAAGATCAGGTTTGGCCAATTAGTGGGAGCGGCCAACACACCTGAATAAACTTAACAAGGTAGAGCGAGTTTTGTTGATGCTGAGAACGAGATGTATACGTTTTAAAATAACATTCTCTCAAAGTTATTAAAGTTTTCTTGTGGTATTTGTGGAAATTTTTCCTCATTTTGTGAATGAGTGGACCCTGCCGTGTCACAGAGCTTTTTCATGCGCACGACCGAGAGAGTGCCTTTCTTGTTTACCTTTTATATTGACAACGATATTGTTCGGTTGAAACATTATCGATTATTTAGGCTAAAACAACCTGGGAATTGAATATTAACATTGTTTGACATGTTTCTATGAACTTTACGGATACAATTTGAATTTTTTGTCTGCCTGTTGTGGTTGCGTTTGAGCCTGTGGCTTACTGAAGAAAACGCACAAACAAAAGGTTTTTGGATATAAAGAGAGACTATCGAGCAAAAGGAACATTTATTGAATAAATGAATGTATTCTGAGTGCAACCATATGAAGATCATCAAAGGTAAATGTTTAATTTTCTCTCTATTTCTGACTTGTGTAACTCTTCTACTTGGCTTGTTACTGTTTGTAATGATTTGTCTGGTGGGCGATGTTCTCAAATAATCGTAAAGCATTTTTAAAATCTGATACTGTGGTTGGATTCGCAAGAAGTTCATCTTTAACTTCTTGATACTACCCATCCCGCATGCGTAATCATAGCCACAAACTAATTAGCATAACGCAGCGGACAGAAATCTTCCTAGAAAATGTTCCTATTCATGAAAATCACAAATGAAATATATTGAGACACAGCTTAGCCTTTTGTTAATCACACTGTCATCTCAGATTTTCAAAATATGCTTTACAGCCAACGCTAGATAAGCATTTGTGTAAGTTTATCATGGCATAATGCTATGCTAGGCTCTGCTACCTGCAGGCAACATTTTCACAAAAATTAGAAAAGCAATCAACTTAAATCATTTACCTTTGAAGAACTTCGGATGTTTTCACTCAGGAGACTTCCAGTTAGATAGCAATTGTTCCTTTTTTCCAAAAATATTATTTTTGTGGGCGAAATAGCTTCATTTGTTCTTCACGTTTAGCTGAGAAATCGACCGGAAAATGTAGTCTCTACAATACCAAACATTTTTCCAAATTAGCTCCATAATATCGACAGAAACATGGCAAATGTTGTTTAGAATCAATCCTCAAGGTGTTTTTCACATATCTATTCGATAAAATATCCACCGGGACAATTGGTTTCTCATAAGAAGCGATTGGAAAAATGGCTACGTGTGTACTTTACGCAAGATTTTCTGCGGGAGCCATCATGTGACCACTTGCTCAATGTGGTCCCTTACGGCTATTCTTCAACATAAATGCGTAAAAAGACGTCACAATGCTGTAGGTGGAGAATACGTAGAAAGCATAAGCTCATTCGTAGCCCATTCACAGCCATATAAGGAGTCATTGGCATGCAGGGCTTTCAAAAAATGGGGCACTTCCTGATGGGATTTTTATCTGGGTTTCGCCTGTAACATCAGTTCTGTTGCACTCACAGACAATATCTTTGCAGTTTTGGAAACGTCAGAGTGTTTTCTATCCAAAGCTGTCAATTATATGCATAGTTGAGCATCTTGTCGTGACAAAATATCCCGTTTTTATCCAAAAATTAAAACACTGCCCCCTAGTTATATGTTTAATAGTTGTATCTTTTCTGAATTTTTATGAGTATTTCTGTATTTGAATTTGGCGCTCTGCAATCTTACTGGATTTTGGCCAGGTGGAACGCTAACGTCCCACATACCCTACAGAGGTTAAACGGCCTGGAAAATTCCAGAAAATGATGTCATGGCTTTAGAGCTTCTGATAGGCTAACTGACATTGTTTGAGTCAATTGGAGGTGTACCTGTGGATGTATTTCAAGGCCTACCTTTAAACTCAGTGCCTCTTTGCTTGACATCAATGGAACATTTGAAAAAATCAGCCAAGACCTCAGAAAGAAAATTGAGAAAGATGATTCTCTGGTCTGATGAAACCAAGATTGAACTCTTTGGCCTGAATGTCAAGTGTCACGTCTGGAGGAAACCTGGCACCATCCCTACAGTGAAGCATGGTGGTTGCAGCATCATGCTTTGGGGATGTTTTTCAGTGGCAGGGACTGGGAGTCTAGTCAGAATCGAGGGAAAGATGAACAGAGCAAAGTACAGAGAGAACCTGGATGAAAACATGCTCCAGAGCGCTCAGGACCTCTGTCTGGGTTGAATGTTCACCTTCCAACAGGACAATGACCCTAAATGCACTGTCAAGACAACTCAGGCGTGGCTTTGGGACAAGTCTCTGAATGTCCTTGAGTGGCCCAGTCAGTGCCCGGACATGAACCTGATCGATCATCTCTTGAGAGACCTGAAAATAGTTGTGCAGCAACGATCCCCATCCAACCTGACAGTGCTTGAGAGGATCTGCGGCGAAGAATGGGAGAAACTCCCTAAATACAGGTGTGCCAAGCTTGTCGAGTCATACCCAAGAAGACTCAAGGCTGTAATCACTGCCAAAGGTGCTTCAACAAAGTACTGAGTAAAGGGTCTGAATACTTATGTAAATGTGAATTTCACACCATATTACATTTTTCCTAACCCATCAGCCCTGGGTCCACAGGATCTTCTGGTTATGATCACTACTGCCTATGATGTCTGACCTAATGTAGCAGGTGTAAAGGAAATGAGCAGGATGGACATGTAGGCAGGCAATGGATTATGTTCATTGTAGTAAATTACCACGTTTTCTGCACCAAACCTTTGGAAACTACAACTCCATACTACATAGCAGTTTGGGCTTGATCTGATTTATGACTCGAGAAACTGTGCAATGTGTGCATTGAGCTCACTGAAAAAACAACTATGAAATGTAATTCAAATAATTGAATTGACATTTCAGTTAATCGCTCAGCCCTAATTCAGAGCGAATGAGTGGATATTTTTTCTGTCTTTGAAGGTAATTAGCTTTTGTCGTGATGTGACTACCATTAATGTGATGACTGTTATTTTATCAAATCAATTAACTGTTTAAATTAGAAGGCCAGCATTCCAGAGTCGTCTTTTCACTGTTGACGTTGAGACTGGTGTTTTGCGGATACTGCTTAATGAAGCTGCCAGTTGAGGACTTGTGAGGCGTCTGTTTCTCAAACTAGCAACTCTCATAGAACAGACACAGTTACAACGAGCTGCCCTTGAGAGACCCATTTCACACCCTATATTGCCAACACAGTCATCCCACACTGTGGGTTCTTGCCATAACTCCTCTCCAACCCAGAGAAGGCAGACAGATTGCACAGTTAAGTAATGAAAGTGAGGTTTCCATGTTAAATCTATTGTGGATTTATTCTCTGTAACTAACATGTTGACGTGTGTTTTAGAAACAAAATGGACCCATGAGACCAAACTCCTCCTAATATCCCTGGTGGGATAATTCACAGAGTAGTTACAATCTCCAGTCATTAAGAAAAATATGAAGTGTGGAGGAAAGTAGCCATAGAAATGGCTTCAAAATGACACTTTCACTCAGCAGATGCCTGTGATGGAAAATACAGTGCTTGATTAAAATGTAGTTTGGAAAAGTTAAACATATTTCAAACAGGTACAAAAACATACATTGTGTCTGACGCTGTCTTTGATTCAAGAATATAAAAAACTAATTGAAGACAGGGACCGGGGTCATCCCTTGGGAGTACTATGGACCTTCGGAGGATCTGTTGGCCATCCATGTGTGGAACCGGTGCACACAGTTTATTGGTCCTCTGTAACTCACTTGGAAAAGCATGGCACTTACAAAGTCAGGATAATGGGTTTGATTCCCAGGACCATCCATTCGTAAAAATGTATGTAAACATAGCTGTCAGTCGCTTTGGATAAAAGTGTCTGCTATATGGCTCATATTATTATTAATTTACAGGTGAAAATACATGCAATGTGGTAAATGTATAAAGCTAGCATAGCAGTGAAATATTCAGGGAAGCATTAGTGAAGTTATTATAAAAAATATAATGCTGGTATCACAGGTTGTGATGGCATAATATAATCAATGATATAATCAATAAAATATCCCCACTCTCCAAGGATCCTCAAAAGACTGCACCACTCCAGCAAAGCCTCTTGCAGCCTAGGACAAGTGGAAAAGGCCAAGGAAGAGGAATGTACTGGAGGCACTGCAATGATTCCAGGACCATGCTCAGGAGCAGAGGACACAACTAACCTCACTTATGGAGGTTCAGAAGGCAACATTAAACATAGCCAAAGAACATAATTACATTTTTAAATATGTTGTTTCAACATTTAAATTACAGCAATGATTTTATTTTTTGTCAACTATTTATTTTTCTATATTGAAACCTGACATTTATTAAGCACAACAAATGTTTATTTTAATGTGTACATTCTTCTGTTAACTACAAATATTTTGGCCAAAAATAAATACAATAAAGTCTAAGTAATTGTCCACAATATATTTTGGGCCTGTAATCTGAAAGTGCATACAAATCAACATATATAAATCTGTCAAAAAAATCTATAAAGCATGATCATTCCTCTTTCTCTGTGCAGGTACATTGACCTCAGCCTCTTCATCATTGCCATCCTGAGGGACCTGAGCAGCAGCCTCATAGTCTTCAGTGCCCTCATTCCTCAACAGGAGGTTGTGGAGGACACATGCCCGACCACACATTCTACCAAATGCAGAGCCAAGACCAGGAATAGTAACACAGTTGCTCTCTTGTGATGTGCTTATTGGTGCAGCACATGTAAACACAATGTAGAGCTAATCTACCGAATCATGTCCTGCGCATATGTTACGTCTCTGCTTCATATTTCTGAACAGTTGAAATAAAAACCCAATAGCGATTTGAGCGAACATTCACAAAAAGTATAATTATATTTTTGGGCTAATTTAGGATGTAGGTTACAACCTTCTCTGTCTGTTGTAACTGCAAGACACAGTCTACACATTGCATTGGGGCAAAATAATCTATAAACATTTCATGAACAATACAATAATAATACAACATCAACATTTGGTGAGGCAGATTCAGAAAAGACTATATGACTCTAATGGCTCTAATGTTTTTAGTAGGAATTTTTTAGGTCCCCTGTGCTATTTCATGTCTGCATTGAGCAGTTTGGTTAAGTATGATTGGGGGGAGCAAATCTGCAGGGATTTGGCAAATGTCAGGCAGATCTGCTCTCCAGGGACAGGATTCCCAGGGTTTTGAGGGCATCCTGTTAGCTATTACGACCTGCTCAGAATGATTCGACAGGCTCTCTTCTGGACACGCTCCAGCTGAGCAGACAAGGTTTGTTTGAGGCCAGCATGCCAGGCTGGGCCAGCATACTCTAGTACTGGTCTTACATAGCTGACATAGATGGGCAATACGTCCGCTGTGGTGTCAAAGAAGTGCTTAATGCGCTTGGGAAGGAACAGCTTCCTGCTGGCACATGTGGTCATGATTCCAACCTGGCTGCTCCTGCTGTACAGTTTGACCCATCACTCTGATCTTGGGTGTCTCTGATGAAGATGTTGTAAGGGGAGATACATTTTTGGAGAAGGTGACATGCATAATTACACATGTCATTGTGTAATCATCTTGTCATTGAAGAGCATGTCATTGTTAGCGGTCCAGGTGCTTAACACATCCAGTTGTCTCTGCATTGATGATAGTTGATGCAGTTCCGGAATTAACTCAAATTCTTTGAGTTAAGTCTTTGGCACACGAATGACTCCCACCACGTTCTTTACATTCTCCATGCCATCTTCTCTTGATGCCAATACTTGGGGGTTGCCATCTTTAGCCTAGGGACATTGTCAGTGTAGTAGTTCTTCTTTTTTGTGTTTTGTTTTGGTAGAATTTTAGTCAATGTTTTCCTAGTTTCCATGAAAAATCTGCTGTGGCAATTTACCCTACACATTTTAGGAATGGAAAACTCATGTTGGTGTAGTTACTTTATCATAACAACTTTTGCAAAAAAATCTAAAGACCTCTTTTTGCTTTGTCATTTTTAAGGGGTATTGTGTGTGTAGATTGATGAGGGAAAACATTTACTTAATCCATTTTAGACTAAGGTTGTAAGGTAACAAAATGTGGAAAAGGGGAAGAGGTCTGAAAACTTTCCAAATGCACTGTATTTCCACATGATTGGATTAATACTGTGAACTTGTGAAAATTATGATGATGTACTTTTGGTGTAAGAGCTGCATGAAAAGTCTGCCTGAAATTTCATCTAGTTTGGCTGGGTGGGGTTTTTGAATAAATTGATAGACCAATAGCAGCAGTTATCAGGTTACACACCCGTCCATTAGGCTTATCCAATTACACCCCTCAGACTACTCACAGATAGTCCTATCAAAATTATTGCTTGAGAAATTGCAAAAACAGCTGTATTGGACCTAAAATATTAAATATAAACTATCGCGTCTATATGGTTGTTGAAAAGGCTTGTGTATAGCCTACTGGTTAAATTTGTGTCTTTTCGCACGAATCAATGTGTCTTTTCGCACGAATTAAGAAGCACATAAATTCGTCTTTTCTCACGAATTAAGCCAGAAAAACGCACAAAATTTGCTGAAATGCATTTTGTACATATATGCACGAATTGATTGTGAGACTGTGTTGGTTCAGCAAGTTGTTTCAATTGACCCTACAAGCGCATTGCAACGAACAAGCAGAACCTTGCAGGTACCACTGTGTTAATGCTGTTTTCCTTGAAACGATACTACTGGGAGATTACACTGAGAGTCATGTTAAAATGAAAATGAAAAGAACACCGGAGTAAATAGCAGACCAGCTGATCTGACATTGTTATGGTGTCAATTCGGCGTTGATACTAGACTGGGGAAATGGTAATTGTCTGCGCTCAATACTCCCAAGGCAATTAAGTAACATCAAATCTAGGTTGGTTATCTTCAACCTAACATTCTATCAGGAACAATGAAATGGGAAGTAGGAGAAAGATAAATGAAAGAAAATGACCAAATAAAATAATATAATTAGACTGGAAATGTAGCCTAAGTCAATTACAATGATTTGTTTTGACATGTTTAATTGCAGACAATTACTTAGCCAAATTATGTCTACATCGAGGCTACTCTTCTGCAAAAAATAAAGATGTTGAAGACCAACTTTTACAATTAATTACCACATTGTAAATGAAAGTGATATGGATTGCAGCGAGATGAGAGATAGACAATTTAAATATCAATATAAAATGAAGCACTTTACATCTGTTTATTTCATCACGTTAACGTCCAAATACAACACAACATAATTTTATACAAAATTTTAACACAATCACGATTTAGTTTAAAATGTCAAATGTGTAGTCTACAGTTCAGGCATATTTCCCCTCTTGATAAGAAATGTCCATATTTTATTTAGACAAATAAAATCATGCATGGATTACATAAATTAATACGAGTACACCAACATAACTTTTCCATTAAATCACTAAATATGTAGTCGGGTAAGCCGTATTGAAATACTACATTTGACGTGCTAAAGAAGAGAATACTTAATTTCAGATGTACAGAATGACTGGCTAACTGATCATTATAAAACCATTTTGCAGTTATGTTAGCACAGCTAAAAACTGTTATGTTAACACAGCTAAAAACCTGATTAAAGAAGCAATAAAACTGGCCTTCTTTAGAGTAGTTGAGTATCTGGAGCATCAGAATTAATGGGTTTGATTACAGGCTCAAAAGGCCAGAAACAAATAACTTTCTTCTGACACTTGCCAGTCTACTCTTGTTCTGAGAAATGAAGGCTATTCATGCGAGAAATTGCCAAGAAACTGAAGATCTCGTACAACGCGGTGCACTACTCCCATCACAGAACAGCGCAAACTGGCTCTAACCACAATAGAAAATGAGTGGGAGGCCCCGGTGCACAACTGAGAAAGAGGACAAGTACATTAGAGTGTCTAGTTTGAGTTTTCTCTCTGCTACCACGCGGCAAGTGGTACCAATGCACCAATTCTGGAACCAACATAACCATGAAAAGCTTCTACCCCCAAGCCATAAGACTACTAAATGTGACTGACCAGCTCAAATCGGTCTTATGTAGCAACATTTGAAATTGTGTTTTTTACATTGGATAAAAATAGACTACAAAATGGTTTATCATACACTGCATTTTTGAGGAACAATGGGAAAGTTATTCTGCTGTTGGGGTGAGTGAATCTGAACTTACAATGGCTAGCCCCAAGTCGTTATATATTTCATTTTTTTCTTGAGCATTTTGCTATTTCACTATTTGCCTCATGAATCCTGCATGCTTTGTTGACCACAAACTTTCTTTTCCCAACCGTGGGCCAGACTATATTTGTTCCCAAACTCAGGACTCTGACTCTCTATTGGTTACATAGACTTTTAGCCTCCCATTCCAACTACCTCTCTCCAGCTTTGTATTCATGTTATCTGATGAAATTGCTGTACAATATGATATTGTTGCCATCTGATGCACATTCAGATGTCATAAATCAGCACTGCAGAGCTCTCTCCCTGTCCTATGCCATGCCTTGGTTGTATTACTGTTGATGATATTTGGAAATGTGCATGTACAACCTAGCCCATCTACATTTGCTAGCCCCAATTCTGACTTGTGCTCTGATATTTGCTTCACTGATTTATACTCTTATTAAAGCCTGGGCACGTTCAAATTAGAAGCTTATCACCTTTTCCCCCCGTTTTTTCACCTTTATTTAACTAGGTAGGCTAGTTGAGAACAAGTTCTCATTTACAACTGTGACCTGGCCAAGATAAAGCAAAGCAGTTCGGCACATACAACAACACAGAGTTACACATGGAATAAACAAACAGGGTCAATAATACAGTAAAAAGTATGTGTATAGTGTGTGCAAATGAGGTAAGATAAGGGAGGTAAGGCAATAAATAGGTCATGGTGGTGAAGTAATTACAATATGGCAAATTAAACACTGGAATGGTAGATGTGCAGAATATGAATGTGGAAGTAGAGACACTGGGCTGCAAAGGAGCAAGATAAATAAATAAATACAGTATGGGGATGAGGTAGTTGGATGGGCTATTTACAGATGGGCTATGTACAAGTGCAGTGGTCTGTGAGCTGCTCTGACAGCTGGTGCTTAAAGCTTGAGAGGGAGATATGCGTCTCCAGCTTCAGTGATTTCTGCAGTTCGTTCCAGTCAATGGCAGCAGAGAACTGGAAGGAAAGGCGGCCAGCGGAGGAATTAGCTTCGGGGTGACCAGTGAAATATACCTGCTGGAGCACGTGCTACAGTGGTTGCTGCTATGGTGACCAGTGAGCTGAGATAAAGCGGGGCTTTACATAGCAAAGACTTGTAGATGACCTGGAGCCAGTGGGTTTGGCGACGAGTATGAAGCGAAGGCCAGCCAACGAGACTGTATAGGTCGCAGTGGTGGGAAGTACAGTGCCTTGCGAAAGTATTCGGCCCCCTTGAACTTTGCGACCTTTTGCCACATTTCAGGCTTCAAACATAAAGATATAAAACTGTATTTTTTTGTGAAGAATCAACAACAAGTGGGACACAATCATGAAGTGGAACGACATTTATTGGATATTTCAAACTTTTTTAACAAATCAAAAACTGAAAAATTGGGCGTGCAAAATTATTCAGCCCCTTTACTTTCAGTGCAGCAAACTCTCTCCAGAAGTTCAATGAGGATCTCTGAATGATCCAATGTTGACCTAAATGACTAATGATGATAAATACAATCCACCTGTGTGTAACCAAGTCTCCGTATAAATGCACCTGCACTGTGATAGTCTCATAGGTACGTTAAAAGCGCAGAGAGCATCATGAAGAACAAGGAACACACCAGGCAGGTCCGAGATACTGTTGTGAATAAGTTTAAAGCCGGATTTGGATACAAAAAGATTTCCCAAGCTTTAAACATCCCAAGGAGCACTGTGCAAGCGATAATATTGAAATGGAAGGAGTATCAGACCACTGCAAATCTACCAAGACCTGGCCGTCCCTCTAAACTTTCAGCTCATACAAGGAGAAGACTGATCAGAGATGCAGCCAAGAGGCCCATGATCACTCTGGATGAACTGCAGAGATCTACAGCTGAGGTGGGAGACTCTGTCCATAGGACAACAATCAGTCGTATATTGCACAAATCTGGCCTTTATGGAAGAGTGGCAAGAAGAAAGCCATTTCTTAAAGATATCCATAAAAAGTGTAGTTTAAAGTTTGCCACAAGCCACCTGGGAGACACACCAAACATGTGGAAGAAGGTGCTCTGGTCAGATGAAACCAAAATTGAACTTTTTGGCAACAATGCAAAACGTTATGTTTGGCGTAAAAGCAACACAGCTGAACACACCATCCCCACTGTCAAACATGGTGGTGGCAGCATCATGGTTTGGGCCTGCTTTTCTTCAGCAGGGACAGGGAAGATGGTTAAAATTGATGGGAAGATGGATGGAGCCAAATACAGGACCATTCTGGAAGAAAACCTGATGGAGTCTGCAAAAGACCTGAGACTGGGACGGAGATTTGTCTTCCAACAAGACAATGATCCAAAACATAAAGCAAAATCTACAATGGAATGGTTCAAAAATAAACATATCCAGGTGTTAGAATGGCCAAGTCAAAGTCCAGACCTGAATCCAATCGAGAATCTGTGGAAAGAACTGAAAACTGCTGTTCACAAATGCTCTCCATCCAACCTCACTGAGCTCGAGCTGTTTTGCAATGAGGAATGGGAAAAAATGTCAGTCTCTCGATGTGCAAAACTGATAGAGACATACCCCAAGCGACTTACAGCTGTAATCGCAGCAAAAGGTGGTGCTAGAAAGTATTAACTTAAGGGGGCTGAATAATTTTGCACACCCAATTTTTCAGTTTTTGATTTGTTAAAAAAGTTTGAAATATCCAATAAATGTCGTTCCACTTCATGATTGTGTCCCACTTGTTGTTGATTCTTCACAAAAAAATACAGTTTTATATCTTTATGTTTGAAGCCTGAAATGTGGCAAAAGGTCGCAAAGTTCAAGGGGGCCGAATACTTTCGCAAGGCACTGTATATGGGGCTTTGGTGACAAAACGGGTGGCACTGTGATAGACTGCATCCAATTGGTTGAGAATAGTGTTGGAGGTTATTTTGTAAATGACATCACCGAAGTAGAGGATCGGTAGGATGGTCAGTTTTACGAGGGTATGTTTGGCAGCATGAGTGAAGGATGCTTTGTTGCAAAATAGGAAGCCGATTCTAGATTTAATTTTGGATTGGAGATGCTTAATGTTAGTCTGGAAGGAGAGTCTAACCAGACACCTAGGTATTTGTAGTTGTCCACATATACACACATACACACATAAGTCAGAACTGTCCAGTGTATGGTGATGTTGGACGGGTGGGCAGGTGCGGGCAGCGATCGTTTGAAGAGCATGCATTTAGTTTTACTTGCATTTGAGAGCAGTTGGAGGCCACGGAAGGAGAGTATTATGGCATTGAAGCTCATCTGGAGGTTAGTTAACACAGTGTCCAAAGAAGGTCCAGAAGTATACAAAATGGTGTCATCTGCGTAGAGGTGGATCAGAGAATCACCAGCAGCAAAAGCAACATCATTGATGTATACAGAGAAGAGAGTCAGCATCGAGAATTGAACCCTGTGGCACCCCCATACAGACTGCCAGAGGTCCGGACAACAGTCCCTCCGATTTGACACACTGAACTCTATCAGAGATGTAGTTGGTGAACGAGGTGAGGCAATCATTTGAGAAACCAAGGCTGTTGAGTCTGCCGTTAAGAATGTGGTGATTGACAGAGTCGAAAGCCTTGGCCAGGTTGATGAATACGGCTGCACAGTATTGTCTCTTATCGATGGCGTTTATGATATTGTTATGGACCTTGAGCATGGCTGAGGTGTGCCCATGACCAGCTCTGAAACCAGATTGCATAGCGGAGAAGGTATGGTGGGATTCGAAATGGTCGGTAATCTGTTTGTTAACTTGGCTTTCGAAGACCTTAGAAAGGCAGGGTAGGACAGATCTAGGTCTGTAGTAGTTTGGGTCTAGAGTGTCTCACCTTTTGAGGAGGGGGATGACAGCGGCTGCTTTCCAACCTTTGGGAATCTCAGACGATACGAAAGGGAGGTTGAACAGGCTAGTAATAAGGGTTGCAACAATTTTGGCAGATAATTTTAGAAAGAGAGGGTCCAGATTGTCTAGCCCGGCTGATTTGTAGGGGTCCAGATTTTGCAGCTCTTTCAGAACATCAGCTGTCTGGATTTGGGTGAAGGGGAAATGGGGAGGCTTGGGCGAGTTTCTGTAAGGGGTGCAGGGCTGTTGACTGGGGTAGAGGTAGCCAGGTGGGAAGCATGAAAAATGCTTGTTGAAATTCTCAATTATAGTGGATTTATCCTTGGTGACAGTGTTTCCTAGCCTCAGAACAGTGGACAGCTGGGAGGAGGTGCTCTTATTATCCATGGACTTTACAGTGTCTCAGAACATTTGAGTTTGTGCTACAGGATGCAAATTTCTGCTTGAAAAAGCTAGCCTTAGCTTTTCTAACTGCCTGTGTATATTGGTTCCTAATTTCCCTGAAAAGTTGCATATCAATGCAAATTCAGTACGCCACAGGATGTTTTTGTGCTGGTCAAGGGCAGTCAGGTCTGGAGAAAACCAAGGGCTATATCTGTTCCTGCTTCTACATTTTTGAATGGGGAATGCTTATTTAATATGGTGAGGAAGGCACTTTTGAAGAATAACCAAGCATCCTCTACTGACAGGATGAGGTCATAATCTTTCCAGGATACCCGGGCCAGGTTGATTGGAAAGGCCTGCTCGCTGAAGTGTTTTAGGAAGCATTTGACAGTGATCAGAGCTGGTCGTTTGACCGCAGGCCCATTACAGATGCCCCCATAAAGAACATTTTTGATGGTATTGTTAACAATCATGCCCCCATAAAGAAAATTAGAATTAAAAACAGGTTCAGCCCATGGTTCGACCGTGATTTTGCAGAGTTATTCCACCTCAAGAATTGCATTTGGCGAAAGGCTCGGCACACGCATACTCATGCTGACTGGCTCTCGTTCAGGCAAATGAGAAATAAGTGCACTCAGGCTATGCGGAAGGCCAAAGTTAGTTACTTTAAGTAGCAGTTCTCTCTCTGTCAGAAAATCTGCTGTCTCAGCCACTGCCTGTCACCAAGGGAGTACCCCAATACTCAATCCTAGGCCCCCACGCTCTTCTCAATTTACATCAACACCATAGCTCAGGCAGTAAGAAGCTCTCTCTCATCCATTTATATGCAGATGATTCAGTCTTATACTTAGCTGACCACTCCCCGGATTTTGTGTTAAATGTTCTACAACAAAGCTTTCTTAGTGTCCAACAAGCTTTCTCTACCCTTAACCTTGTTCTGAACACCTCCAAAACAA
Source organism: Oncorhynchus mykiss (assembly GCF_013265735.2). Classification (NCBI taxonomy): domain Eukaryota; kingdom Metazoa; phylum Chordata; class Actinopteri; order Salmoniformes; family Salmonidae; genus Oncorhynchus; species Oncorhynchus mykiss. The sequence continues at coordinate 52,806,740 of NC_048566.1, read as the reverse complement.
AGGTAATGTGGTTTGGTAAGAAGAATGCCCCTCTCCCCACAGCTGTGAATACTACCTCTGATGGTTTAGAGCTTGTGGTAGTCACCTCATACAAGTACTTGTGAGTATGGCTAGACGGTACACTGTCCTTATCTCAGCACATATCAAAGCTGCAGGCTAAAGTTAAATCTAGACTTGGTTTCCTCTATCGTTGTCGCTCCTCTTTCACCCCAGCTGCCAAACTAACCTTGATTCGGATGACTATCCTACCCATGTTAGATTACAGAGACATCATTTATAGATCGGCAGGTAAGGGAGCAAATATATATATATATATATATATATATATATATATATATATATATATATATATATATATGTATGTATGTATGTATGTATGTTTGTATGTATGTATGTATGTATGTATCTTTGTGTGTGTGTATGCATAACTAACTTGCCTAGTTAAATAAAAGGTTAAATCAAAATAAATAAAATCCAATTTGAAAGTTGATAAAATGGTAAACTCACTTTTGGGAAAATGGCCTTTGAATGTTTTGGTACCTACTGGAGAGCTCTCCTTTGTCTACACCCATTCAGCATTGTTGACACCCTCTTAAGCCAGCCCCACCCATCTCTTTAAGGATTCACATGCTAAACAGTGCTAAACAGTGAGTAGTGCTTGCTGTTTGGGGTTTTAGGCTGGGTTTCTGTGCAGCACTTTGAGATATCAGCTGATGTAAGAAGTGCTATATACAGTGCTTTGCGAAAGTATTCGGCCCCCTTGAACTTTGCGACCTTTTGCCACATTTCAGGCTTCAAACATAAAGATATAAAACTGTATTTTTTTGTGAAGAATCAACAACAAGTGGGACACAATCATGAAGTGGAACGACATTTATTGGATATTTCAAACTTTTTTAACAAATCAAAAACTGAAAAATTGGGCGTGCAAAATTATTAAACTCATCTCTCGGCATGTCCAGCCCACTCATTATCTCAGCCAATTATGGCTAGTGGGAAGGATGCTGTCTTTTTCTGTGACTTAACCAACTAGGTTCGTAATTTAAGAATTGTATTTGTATTTACAGATGGCATACAAGTTTGTTATTAAGGCTCATGAAAGTTCACATGTTCGAGAAGGCATTTCTGCAACAAACAAAAAACATTTGGATTAAAAAAATAAGCTTACGTTCAAGCAGCTCTTCTGTGAAGTAGTGACCCGTGACATACGCCTAGTTTCCTGAAACGTGTCGTAATTACAGTATATCACAAAAGTGAGTACACCCCTCACATTTTTGTAAATATTTGAGTATATATTTTCATGTGATAACACTGAAGAAATGACACTTTGCTACAATGTAAAGTAGTGAGTGTACAACTTGTATAACAGTGTAAATATGCTGTCCCCTCAAAATAACTCAACACACAGCCATTAATGTCTAAACCGCTGGCAACAAAAGTGAGTACACCCCTAAGTGAAAATGTCCAAATTGGGCCCAAAGTGTCAATATTTTGTGTGGCCACCATCATTTTCCAGCACTGCCTTAACCCTCTTGGGCATGGAGTTCACCAGTTCTTCACAGGTTGCCACTGGAGTCCTCTTCTACTCCTCCATGACGACATCACGGAGCTGGTGGATGTTAGAGACCTTGCACTCATCCACCTTCCATTTGAGGATGCCCCACAGATACTCAATAGGGTTTAGGTCTGGAGACATGCTTGGCCAGTCCATCACCTTTACCCTTAGCTTCTTTAGCAAGGCAGTGGTCATCTTGGAGGTGTGTTTGGGGTTGTTATCATGTTGGAATACTGCCATGCGGTCAAGTCTCCGAAGGGAGGGGATCATGCTCTGCTTCAGTATGTCACAGTACATGTTGGCATTCATGGTTCCCTCAATGAACTGTAGCTCCCCAGTGCCGGCAGCACTCATGCAGCCCCAGACCATGACACTCCCACCACCATGCTTGACTGTAGGCAAGACACACTTGCCTACAGCTGGTTGCTGTAGGTGTGCCTACACCTGGTTGCCGCCACACACGCTTGACACCATCTGTACCAAATAAGTTTCTTGGTCTCATCAGACCACAGGACATGGTTCCAGTAATCCATGTCCTTAGTCTGCTTGTCTTCAGCAAACTGTTTGCGGGCTTTCTTGTGCATCATCTTTAGAAGAGACTTCCTTCTGGGACGACAGCCATGCAAACCAATTTGATGCAGTGTACGGCGTATGGTCTGAGCACTGACAGGCTGACCCCCCACCCCTTCAACCTCTGCAGCAATGCTGGCAGCACTCATACGTCTATTTCCCAAAGACAACCTCTGGATATGACGCTGAGCACGTGCACTCAACTTCTTTGGTCGTCCATGGCGAGGCCTGTTCTGAGTGGAACCTTTCCAGTTAACCTTGCAAGGTAAGGTATTGAAATCATGGTTGGCAACCAAAATGACCCCTATCTTTTTGAGAAAAAACAAAACTTGTAAAAAAAGTTAAATGATATAATAGTATATCTTTTTTTGCATACTTTATAGTCTTTTTGGATCATTGTTATCAAAGGTGCAAATCATTTTTGGACCTGACTGTATGACAACGTTAATAAGTGCACTGGAAAATAAAGTACTAACTGCTTTACCCATCATTATACAGTGCGTTTGGAATGTATTCAGACCCCTTGACTTTTCCTAAAAAAAATACATTACTTATTCTAAAATGTATTAAGTTGTGTTTTTTCACATCATCAATCTACACACTATACCTCATAATGACAAAGCAAAAACAGGTTTTATACATTTCATTTTTTTAATATAACCCCCCCCAGAAAAATCACATGTACATAAGTATTCAGACTCTTCACTCAGTACTTTGTTGAAGCACCTTTGGCAGCGATTACAGCCACGAGTCATCTTGAGTATGACGCTAAAAGCTTAGCACAGCTGTATTTGGGGAGATTATCCCATTCTTCTCTGCAGATCCTTTCAAGCTCTGTCAGGTTGGATGGGGACAGTCACTGAACAGCTATTTTCAGGTATATATAGAGATGTTCGGGTTCAAGTGCGGTCTCTGGCTGAGCCAATCAAGGACATTCAGAGACTGTCCTGAAGCCAATCCTGCATTGTCTTGGCTGTGTGCTTTGAGTCACTGTCCTCTTGGAAAGTGAACCTTAGGACCTCAGACTGGGGCAGAGAACTCTGGAGCAGGTTTTCATCAAGGATCTCTCTGCTCCATTCATCTTTCCTCAACCCTGACTAGCCTCCCCGTCCCTGCCGCTGAAAAACATGCCCACAGCATTATGCTGGCACCACCATGCTTCACCATAGGGATGGTGCAAGGATTCACGTCCAGACGTGACGCTTGGAATTCAGGCCAAATAGTTAAATTTTGGTTTCATCAGACATAAGAATGTTTTACTCTGACATGCAGTGTCAACTGTTGGACCCTATACACAGTTGAAGTCGGAAGTTTACATACACTTATGTTGGAGTCATTAAAAGTCATTTTTCAACCACTCCACAAATTTCTTGTTAACAAACTATAGTTTTGGCAAGTCGGTTAGGACATCTACTTCATGCATGACACAAGTAACTCTTCCAATAATTGCTTACAGACAGATTATTTCATTTATAATTCACGGTATCCCAATTCCAGTTGGGCAGAAGTTTGCATACACTATGTGCCTTTAAACAGCTTGGAGAATTCTAGAAAATTATGTCATGGCTTTTTGAAGCTACTGATACGCTAACTGATGTCATTTGAGTCAATTGGAAGTGTTCCTGTGGCTGTATTTCAAGGCCAACTGACAAACTCAGTGCCTCTTTGCTTGACATCATGGGAAATCAAAAGAAATCAGCCAAGACCTCAGAGAAAAAAAATTGTAGACCTCCACAAGTCTGGTTCATCCTTGGGAGCAATTTCCAAACAACTGAAAGTACCATGTTCATCTGTAAAAACAAAAGTACGCAAGTATAAACATAATGGGACCATGCAGCCATCATACAGGAAGGAGACACATTCTGTCTCCTAGAGATGAACGTACTTTGGTGCTAAAAGTGCAAATAAATCCCAGAACAACAGCAAAGGGCCTTGTGAAGATGCTGGAGGAAACAGGTACAAATAATCTATATCCACAGTAAAACAAGTCCTATATTGACATAACCTGAAAGGTTGCTCAGCAAGGAAGAAGCCACTGCGCCAAATCCGCCATACAAAATGGCAGACTACAGTTTGCAACTGCACATGGGGACAAAGATCTTACTTTTTTGGAGAAAGGTCCTCTGGTCTGATGAAACAAAAATAGAACTGTTTAGCCATAATGACCATCGTTATGTTTGGAGGAAGAAAGGGGAGGCTTGCAAGCCAAAGAACAACATCCCAACCGCGAAGCACATGGGTGGCAGCATCATGTTGTGGGGGTGCTTTGCTGCAGGAGGGACAGGTGCGCTTCACAAAATAGAAGGCATCATGAGGTTGGAAAATGTTTTGGATATATTGAAGCAACATCTCAAGACATCAGTCAGGAAGTTAAATCTAGGTCGCAAATGGGTCTTCCAAATGGACAATGACCCCAAGCATATTTCCAAAGTTGTGGCAAGATGGTTAAAGGACAACGAAGTCAAGCTATTGAAGTCGCCATCACAAAGCCCTGACCTCAAACCTACAGAAAATGTGTTGGTGTCACGCCCTGGTCTTAGTATTTTGTGTTTTCTTAATATTTTGGTGAGGCCAGGGTGTGACATGGGTTTATTATGTGGTGTGTTTTGTCTTAGGGTTTTTGTAGGTATTGGGATTGTGGTATAGTGGGGTTGCCTATAATAGTCTATGGCTGTCTGGAGTGGTTCTCAATCAGAGGCAGGTGTTTATCGTTGTCTCTGATTGGGAACCATATTTAGGCAGCCATATTCTTTGAGTGTTTCGTGGGTGATTGTTCCTGTCTCTGTGATCGTTTGCACCAGATAGGCTCAGTCACTTTGGTTTTTTCTTTTCACTTGTTTTGGAAGAGAAGAGAACGAGCGCCATTCTCCTTGCGGAGATGGTGCTAAATACATCAACACGGTCGGTCCCTGGGATTGGGCTGGCTAACACGATTAGGTTTGCTTGGAAGGAAAAGGAGATGGAGCCTTTAGGACGGGAATCTTTTGGAAGGATAATATTGATGGGGATTCTAAAGCTGACGGTGAAGGACGTGTTTTGTTTCCAAGGCAACTCGTTGGAGGGAGCATACGACGTGGCACTATATACAGAGGCAAAACACGATGATATCCTGAGAAGGGCAAGAGCAGTGGGAGGTGAGAGGCCGATGTGCCACTACGAAATAACAAGCCTGGCGAAGAATAATTTTAGGGTTGTAACTGTCAACATTTACAACCCTTACGTTAAGGACGAAGAGGTGAGGGCTTTTCTGGGGAGATATATGGATAACGTCTCCTCAGCAAGGCACCTCAAAGACTCCCTTGGGTTTTGGAATGGGAGGAGAGGTTTCCAGGCCCTCCTCAGAGAGGACCCAAAGGGACATGGTGGCTACCTCCATCCTCCTGCTATGTTCTCCCTAGGGGCTGACAGGGGGACGTTGTTTTATGCACGTCAGCCCCCATTTTGCAGACGCTGTATGGCCTACGGTCACATATTCGCCTCATGCAGTACAAGAAAATGCAGATTTTGTGCATCTGAGGATCATGAGGCGAGGGATTGTGACAAGCCTAAGACGTGCCATGGGTGTGGCTCGTCAGCACACCTGTGGCGGGGGTGCCCGGCCCGTCAGCGGTCATATGCGTCTGCGGCTGGGGGGGGAGCAGGGGCGGGGGATGGGGGAAGAAGAGGAGGGGAAGGAAGCACGCCTCATGATCAGAGTACAGGTCCAGAGGGGAAGGCCACAAGGAAGGAGGAGGAGCAAGAAGCGGCGGAAGGAAGAGAGAAGGAAACGGAAGGCACGGGAGTAGGAGAACCAGGAGAAGCGGCGGAAGACGGCAACCGAGTGGAGGAGCATGAGAGAGAAGAAAGCGATGGAGGAGTGGTGGAGAAGGAGACGGTGGAAGAGCAAGTGGACTGGGGGGAATGTGCCCTGGTGGAAGAGATGAGGGGTATGGTGGAGGAGCTGGCGGGCGGGGGGGTTGGTATCTCTCCACTGCCGTCATCACCAAAGAAGAGAATGAAGAGGAGGGAGCGATTGGCCGACAGTGAGAGGGAGGGGATGGCCAAGAGAGTGATGGGGGTGGGAGAAACCTCTGGGTTGCTGCTGGTTTCCACAGGCTCTCAATATCTGTTGGGTGGGGACACACCTAACAGGACTCAGGACTGGGTACAGGAGGAGGTGGGGAGTTTTTTGTTTGGGGACTCAGCCTCCCCAAATTTTTTCCAATCCAGCTGCAGCACTGGGGAGGGGGAGGATTGTGGGGGTAGACCCAGGGTGCAGGGCACCTCGGAGCCAAACACTATTCCTGCATCCTGGGTTGGTGAGATGGAGGAAGAGGGGGGGATGTTGGGAGTACAGATGGTGTCATCACCGGTAGATATGGAGCAGGGGAGCATCGGGTGAGTCTCCTGTTTTTGTTTTTTCTGTCTGGGTTTAGAATTTGAGTGTATTACATGTTTTTATTTTATTCTTTCATGGGGTCTGATTTTACTTTTGTTAGTTTAAATGTAAGGGGTTTAAGGGATTGTGTTAAGAGGAGGGCGGTTTTTAGTTATTTGGAGGGTGTGGGGTTTGATTTTTGTTTTTTACAGGAGGTTCACCTGAGGGATGGAGGGGATGTTAATAGGTTTAAGAGGGAGTGGGACAAGGGGGAGTCGGTTTGGGGTGTTGGGGGGGTGCACTCATCGGGGGTAGGGATTTTGTGTGGGCACAGGGAGGTTAAAGTGGAGGATTCTTTTGTGGTAATGCAGGGGAGGGTTATAGGGGTGGATGTCACGATAAGGGATTGTAATTTTAGATTAGTGGTGGTGTATGGACCACAGGTGGTGGCAGACAGGAGGGAGATGGTGGACTGTCTGACGCCCCTGTGTGTCACAAATAGGAAATTAGTGATAGGGGGGGATTTTAATACAGATTTAGGAAGAGGGGGGGATAGCAGTGCAGGCGCCATTGCCAGGCTAATGGCTTGCCATGGTCTGGTAGATGGTGGTCTGCACACTACTCCGAAAATGGAAGGTCCTACATGGCGCAACTCCAGGGGGGTTGAGCGGAGGCTCGACTATATTTTTGTACCCAGGTCTTTGGGTAAGTTGTCTGGGCGGCTGTTGCCTGTTTTCTTTTCGGATCACGACGGGGTGCTCCTGCAGGTGGGGTCGCCAGTCTGCCTCTTTGGTAGGGGGTACTGGAAGCTAGATCGGGATGTGCTGGAGGAGCAGGCTTTTGTTGACGGGTTTTATGGTTTCTTTTGGAGGCTTGAGGGTCTCCGGTCCATGTGCGAGGGGGTGGTAGAGTGGTGGGATTTAGTTAAGGTGAGGATTAGGGCTTTTATAATAGGATATTGCAAGAGGAAAAAAAGGGAGGAGAGGAGGGAGGTGGATCGTATCCAAAGGTTAATTGAACTCGAGTACGAGGCAGGCAACCTCGGCGGGTCGTTTGACTGGGAGAGATCCGCAACCCTAAAGGCGCAGCTCAGGGAGTTGCAGGAGCGGAAGGCTCGAGCTTTCCTGGAGCGTGCGCATAGTGGCTTTCTAGAACATAATGAGACTTGTTCTGCTATGTTCTTTAAGTCGGTTAGGGCCAGACAGAGTAGGAAGGTAATGCATGGCGTTAGGGAAGAAAATGGTAGTATAGTTAGAGAACCAGAGGATATGGTCAGGGTGACAACTGATCATTTCCAAGGTTTATTTAAGGAAAGGGAAATAGATGTAGAGCAGGGAAATGTGTTTTTAGAACACTTGTCCAGGCGGTTGCCGGAGGACATTAGAGAAGTGATGGAGGCCCAGATCTCACTAGAAGAGGTTGAGAGCGCTCTTAGGAGGATGGGAAAAGGGAAGGTGCCTGGGATAGATGGGCTGCCGGCTGAGTTTTATCTCAAGTTTTGGGGTATACTTGGACCAGTGGTCCTCGAAGTCTTGAAGGCCATCCTTGAGACGGGGGTCCCGGGGGGATCAATGGCTGTTGGTGTGCTGTCACTTTTATATAAGAAGGGGGAAGTAACAGACCTTGGCAACTGGCGGCCGTTGACCATGCTGTGTGTAGATTACAAGCTACTTGCAAAGGTTTTAGCAGACCGGTTGCGCACAGCCCTTCCCTACGTCGTCCATGAGGATCAGACGTGCGGGGTAGAGGGCCGCTCTATTAGATGGAACCTACAGTTAATCAGGGACTCCATCGCTTGGGTTGAAGATAGAGGACTGCCTTTAATGGTAGCAGCGCTAGATCAGGCGAAAGCCTTTGATCGCGTGAATAGATCATTTTTATTCAGAGTGTTAGGTCGATTAGGATTTGGGGAGAAGTTCATAGGATGGATTCGTACATTATATGTCGGAGCGGGGTGCCGAGTTAGTGTAAATAGTCACTTGGGTGACGTTTTTGACCTCTCGTCTGGGGTCAGGCAGGGGTGCCCACTCTCGGCTCTCCTCTTCGTTCTGTACATGGAGCCTCTGGGGGCTGCCATTAGGGCAGACACAGGGGTGGAAGGCTTGTTGATCCCTGGAAGTGGTGGGCTGCGTGTTAATATGACGCAGTACGCCGACGACACTTCCTTGCTGCTGTGCAAGGACTCGTGCCTGACAAGGTCCCTTGCCATCTTTGGGGATTTCACCCGAGCGTCGGGAGCAGTTCTGAACCATGCAAAGTCTTCCGTCAAGTTTTTCGGAAGATGGCGCGGTAGAACGGATGTGCCCGGGGGGTTATCTCTCTGTGAGGGGGCCCTGAGGATTCTCGGGGTCCATTTTGAGACCTCCGGCTCAGCGACGCTAAACTGGAACATGCGTATCGCAGTGGTACAGAGGAAGCTAGCAATGTGGAAGGCTAGGTATTTGTCTTTTATGGGCAAAGTCCTGGTTCTAAAGGTGGATGTGTTGCCGTCTCTTTTGTATTTGGCGTACATCTACCCATTGCCAGCTAGTCTGAGGAGGCCTCTAGTGAGGCTTGTGTTTCAGTTCATGTGGAGTGGCAGGTGCGAGTGGGTCGCCAGGGCACGCATGCTTTGTCCCATCGGGGAGGGAGGTAGGGGGGTACCACATTTCCCCCTCAAGCTGGACGCAATTTTTGTTTCTTTCTTGTTAACGGAGCTTGCTCATCCAGTGATACACCCGTCCGGTTACCTCCTGCGGGTGTTCTTCTCGTATCAGGCGAGAAGCGTAATGGTGTGGTCTAACACGGGTCCTCGGGCGGAACAGCTGCCGTGGCACTTTGGTCATGCGGCCAAGTGGCTGCGTGAGCACCCTGAGGTTGAAGTTGCCGGAGTAGGTTTAGATCACAGGCACCTGTACGAGGAGGTCAGAAAGGCAGGGAGTCCGGCGCCTGTAGTGGGCATCTCGGAAGTGGTCTGGGAGGGAGTGCAGGTGCGGGGTCTGGACAACAGGCTCAAGGACCTGAATAGGTTGAGCCTCCATAAGTGCTTGCCGGTACGTTCCATCATGTACCGGTATAGTTTGGTGCAATCCCCCACCTGTCCAAGATCTTCTTGTGGCAGGGAGGAGACTGTGCGCCATGTCTTTTGGGACTGTGCCTTTGCCGGAGTAGTATGGGCTAGGGCACGGGTGTTGTTAGGTTTGGTAAGGGGGGATTTTGTATTGACGTGGGCCAGGTTAGAGAGAGGTGTAGGGAGAGCTAGAGGGACGGATAGGGACAGGTTTCTGCTCTGGCTTCTCATGAGTCTCTTTAAACGGGGGCTGTGGGAAGCCAGGCAGAACATGGTGAAGACAGGGAGAGATTGGGGGGTGGAAGGGATAGTGAGGAGGGTGGAAGGAGATTTGAGGGGGAGGATGAAGAGGGAGGAGAGGAAGTGGGGGCAGCATGCTGCCCGGGAGAGGTGGAAGGGGGGTTTAGGGCTGGGTGTCATTTAGATTTGTAAGGGGATAGATTAGGGACGGGGAGATAGGGAAAGGTAGTTTGTAGGATGACGGGGAGGGAAGATGCTCCCCTGAGGTTTTGTTTGGGGTTTTTGTTTTGTTTAAATTAAAATACCACTATTTGAGTTTGTATGGAAATTATGAGTTGTAAAGAATGAATGGTATTGATGATAATAAATTATTTTTATAAAAAAAATAAAAAATAAGGCTGTTTAGGTTTTCACGTTACGTTTAGTGTTTTTGTATTATTCGTCATAATCTTTATTAAAGATGAATCGAAATAACCACGCTGCATTTTGGTCCTCCTCTCCTTCGACGGAAGAAAACCGTAACAGAATCACCCACCACAAAAGGACCAAGCGGCGTGGTGACAGGCAGCGGCAGCAGGAGCAGCGAAAGGAGGAATGGACATGGGAATACGTTTTGGACGGCAAGGGTTGTTACACTTGGGAGGAAATACTGGCTGGAAGAGATTGCCTCCCATGGGAACAGGTGGAGGTACTTTGGAGAGCAGAGGCAGCCGGAGAGAGGAGCCGGCGATACGAGGGAACACGGTTGGCAAGGAAGCCTGAGAGTCAGCCCCAAAAAATTATTGGGGGGAGGCACACAGGGAGTATGTCGACGCCAGGTAGGAGACCTGCGCCAACTTCCTGTGCTTACCGGGGGGCTAGAGAGACCGGGCAGGCACCGTGTTATGCTATGGAGCGCACGGTGTCTCCAGTGCGGGTGCATAGCCAGGTGTGGTACATACCAGCTCCTCGTATCGGCCGGGCTAGAGTAAGCATCGAGCCAAGTGTCATGAAGCCGGCTCTATGCATCTGGTCTCCAGTGCGTCTCCTTGGGCTGGCTTACATAGCACCAGCCTTGTGCACGGTGTCCCCGGTTCGCCTACATAGCCCAGTGCGGTCTATTCCACCTCGCCGTACTGGCAGGGCGACCGGGAGCATTCAACCAGGTAAGGTTGGGCAGGCTCGGTGCTCAAGAGCTCCAGTGCGCCTGCACGGTCCGGTCTATCTGTACCACCTCCACGCACCAGCCCTCCGGTGGCAGCTCCCCGCACCAGGCTTCCTGTGCGTGTCCTCGGCCCAGTACCACCAGTGCCAGCACCACGCACCAGGCCTACAGTGCGCTTCGCCTGAACAGCGCTGCCAGAGCCTTCCTCCTCTCTAGCGCTGCCGGAGTCTCCTGCCTGTCCAGCGCCGTCGGAGTCTCCCGCCTGTCCAGCGCCGCCGGAGTCTCCCGCCTGTCCAGCGCCGCCGGAGTCTCCCGCCTGTCCAGCGCCGCCGGAGTCTCCCGCCTGTCCAGCGCCGCCGGAGTCTCCCGCCTGTCCAGCGCCGCCGGAGTCTCCCGCCTGTCCAGCGCCGCCGGAGTCTCCCGCCTGTCCAGCGCCGCCGGAGTCTGGCTGACTGGCGGATCCTGGCTGACTGGCGGATCCTGGCTGACTGGCTGGTATGTACCGCACCGGGCTATGCACCCGCACTGGAGACACCTATGTTCTGCGCTGCCGGAGTCTCCCGCCTGTTCTGCGCTGCCGGAGTCTCCCGCCTGTTCTGTGCTGCCGGAGTCTCCCATCTGTCCAGCGCTGCCAGAGCTGCCAGAGATGCCAGTCTCCTTGGAGCTGCCAGAGCTGCCAGTCTGCATGGAGCTGCCAGTCTGCATGGAGCAGCCAGAGCTGCCAGTCTGCATGGAGCAGCCAGAGCTGCCAGTCTGAATGGAGCTGCCAGAGCTGCCAGTCTGAATGGAGCAGCCAGAGCTGCCAGTCTGCATGGAGCAGCCAGAGCTGCCAGTCTGCATGGGGCAGCCAGAGCTGCCAGTCTGCATGGAGCAGCCAGAGCTGCTAGTCTACATGGAGCTGCCAGTCTGCATGGAGCTGCCAGTCTGCATGGAGCAGCCAGAGCCGCCAGTCAGCCAGTCTGCCAGGATCCGCCAGTCTGCCAGGATCCGCCAGTCAGCCAGGATCTTCCAGATCCGCCAGTCAGCCAGGATCCGCCAGTCAGCCAGGATCTGCCAGTCAGCCAGGATCTGCCAGTCAGCCAGGATCTGCCGGAACCACCAGCCAGCCAGGATCTGCCAGAGCCATCTACCTGCCTGAGCTTCCTCTCAGTCCTGAGCTTCCTCTCAGTCCTGAGCTTCCTCTCAGTCCCGAGCTTCCCCTCAGTCCCGAGCTTCCCCTCAGTCCCGAGCTTCCCCTCAGTCCCGAGCTTCCCCTCAGTCCCGAGCTTCCCCTCAGTCCCGAGCTACCCATCAGTCCAGAGCTACCCCTCAGTCCCGAGCTGTCCCTCAGTCCGGAGCTGCCCCTCAGTCCAGTGGGGCCCTGTGTTACGGTTATTAGGCCAAGGTCAGCGGCGAGGGTCGCCAATCTAAGGACGCGATGCATGAGGACTAAGACTTTGTTGGAGTGGGGTCCACGTCCCGCGCCGGAGCCGCCACCGTGGACAGACGCCCACCCGGACCCTCCCCTATGGGTTTAGTTGTGCGGCAGGGAGTCCGCACCTTGGGGGGGGGGGGGGGGGGGGGGTTCTGTGACGCCCTGGTCTTAGTATTTTGTGTTTTCTTTATTATTTTGGTCAGGCCAGGGTGTGACATGGGTTTATTATGTGGTGTGTTTTGTCTTGGGGTTTTTGTAGGTATTGGGATTGTGGTATAGTGGGGTTGCCTAGAATAGTCTATGGCTGTCTGGAGTGGTTCTCAATCAGAGGCAGGTGTTTATCGTTGTCTCTGATTGGGAACCATATTTAGGCAGCCATATTCTTTGAGTGTTTCGTGGGTGATTGTTCCTGTCTCAGTGTTTGTTTGCACCAGACAAGGCTGTTTAGGTTTTCACGTTACGTTTAGTGTTTTTGTATTATTCGTCATAATGTTTATTAAAGATTAATCTAAATAACCACGCTGCATTTTGGTCCTCCTCTCCTTCGACGGAAGAAAACCGTAACAGTTGGGCCGAACTGAATAAGCGTGTGAGAGCAAGGAGGCCTACAACCTGACTCGGTTACACCAACCCTGTCAGGAGGAATGGGCCAGAAGTCACCCAACTTATTGTATGAAGCTTGTGGAAGGCTACCCGAAACGTTTGCCCAAGTTAAACAATTTTAAGGCAATGCACCCAAATCCTAATTGAGTGTATGTAAACTTCTGACCCACTGGGAATGTGATGAAATAACTAAAAGCTGAAAGAAATAATTCTCTACTATTATTCTGACATTTCACATTCTTAAAATGAAGTGGTGATCCTAACTGACCGAAGACAGGGAATTTTTACGAGGATTAAATGTCAGGAATTGTAAAAAAAACTGAATTTAAATGTATTTGCTAAGGTGTATGTAAACTTCCGACTTCAAATGTAGATTGATGTGTGCCTTTCCAAATCATGTCTAATCAATTGAATTTACCACCGGTGGACTCCAATCAAGTTGTAGGAAGATCTCAAGGGTGATCAATGGAAACAGGAAGCACTTGAGCTCAACTTCCTAACTCATAGCAAAAGGTATTTTATTTTTTATAGATTTAATTTAAAAAAAATAAAAAACAGTTTTAACTTTGTCATTGTGTTGTATTGTAAACTCAGCAAAAAAAGAAACGTCCCTTCTTCAGGTCCCTGTCTTTCAAAGACAATTCGTAAAAATCCAAATATCTTCACAGATTTAAATTGTTAAGGGTTTAAACACTGTTTCCCATGCTTGTTCAATGAACCATAAACAATTAATGAACATGGACCTGTGGAACGGTCGTTAAGACACTAACAGCTTACAGACGGTAGGCAATTAAGGTCACTGTTATGAAAACTTAGGACACTAAAGAGGCCTTTCTACTGACTGACAACCACCAAAAGAAAGATGCCTAGGGTTCCTGCTCATCTGCGTGAACGTGCCTTAGGCATGCTGCAAGGAAGCATGAGGACTGCAGATGTGGACAGGGCATAAATTGCAATGTCCGTAATGTGAGACGCCTAAGAGAGCGCTACAGGACGGACAGTTGATCATCCTCGCACTGGCAGATCATGTGTAACAACACCTGTACAGGATCGGTACATCCGAACATCACACCTGCGGGATAGGTACAGGATGGCAACAACAACTGCCCGAGTTACACCAGGAACGCACAATCCCTCCGCAATAGACTGAGAGAGGCTGGACTGAGGGCTTGTAGGTCTGTTGTAAGGCAGGTCCTCACCAGACATCACCGGCAACAACGTTGCCTATGGGCACAAACGCACCGTCGCTGGACCAGACAGGACTGGCAAAAAGTGCTCTTCATTGACAAGTCGCAGTTTTGCCTCACCAAGGGAGATGATCGGATTTGCGTTTATCGTCAAAGGAATGAGCATTGCATCGAAGCCTGTACTCTGGAGCGGGATCGATTTGGAGGTGAAGGGTCCGTCGGACTGACTTGTTGACATTGCAGGCAATCTCAATGCCATGTGTTACAGGGAAGACCTCCTCCTCCCTCATGTGGTACCCTTCCTGGAGGCTCATCCTGACATGACCCTCCAGCATGACAATAGCACCAGCCTAACTGCTCGTTCTGTGCGTGATTTCCTGCAAGACAGGAATGTCAGTGTTCTGCCATGGCCAGCGAAGAGCCCGGATCTCAATCCCATTGAGCACGTCTGGGACCTGTTGGATCGGAGGGTGAGGGCTAGGGCCATTCCCCCAACAAATGTCTGGGAACTTGCAGGTGCCTTGGTGGAGGAGTGGGGTAACATCTCACAGCAAGAACTGGCAAATCTGGTGCAGTCCATGAGGAAGAGATGTACTGCAGTACTTAATGCAGCTGGTGGCCACACCAGATACTGACTGTTACTTTTGACTTTGACCCCCTTTGTTCAGGGACACATTATTCCATTTCTGTTAGTCAGATGTCTGTGGAACAGTTTATGTCTCAGGTGTTGAATCTTGTTATTTTCATACAAATATTTTCACATGTTAACTTTGCTGAAAATAAATGCAGTTGAGTGAGCTGACGTTTCTTTTTTGGCTTAGTTTATGTAGATTAACTATGTGAAAAAATAATTTAATCCATTTTAGAATAAGGCTGTAACGTAACAACATTTTGAAAAAGGGAAGGGATCTGAATACTTTCCAAAAGTACTGTATATGTGAAAGAACCAGACTTCCTTAGACATTGTCAACACAGGACTCATTAGTCCACTCTCTCTTCCCCCTCTCTGGACTGGATGTTTTCTGCAGATATGGTTGCTTATAAAATCCTGTTCCCTCTAGTGACTTTTGTCATTGGGGATTAAAACATACATTTGGTTGGGAATCTAATAACTGTGTGCACTGAAGGGGGAATATGCATTTCCTACCATCGCATTCTAAAATGGCTCCGGGAGAGGCTACAGCTGTAACCTTGACAATGACATTAACGGCTATTAACATGGAAATAAAAAGGATTTCCCTGTGGAATTAGCATGTCTGATCGGTTTTCATGACAGGGTTTTTGTTGGAGCTATAAGCAGCAGGAATCACAGGATGTATAAAGTTGAAAGGACCCCAAATCATAGACAACAGATTGATTTGTTCGTTAATGTTGTTTGAACATGTTATTGTGGTCCGGGTTAGGCACTTGGACCGAGAGTGATGTCATGGATGTTATTGCTGATACTGAGGGAGATAGGTGAAAACAGAAATGGACTAGCCATAGAGAAGATCGGGCAAATGACAGAAGGGCTTGTCCATCTTCAGCCCAGTGGGCCTGACCAACATTTTTTTTCACAGAATGAACATTATTTGGCTAATTTAGGAAAATATGGGCGGGTGTGTTATAAATGACCGGGACAATTTCTGGTCCCAGTCCGCCCGTGGGTGAAAAACTGAATCCACAAGAAGCAGACGCTATCATTGGTGTCTGCAGTTTTCTGCTGATTTGTAGGCTAAATACACAACAGGACAGGATTGAATATAGGTTCTCTCAGCATAAGACAATGATGGCAAGATATGCAGACGAGACTTGGCAGACTCCACTCAAATCAATATAAATAAATATGTATTTTTGAAACAGTGTGGTAGGCCCCTCCATCCTGTTCTTCTTGCTTTACATATATCAATCTGTAGGCAGGATGCATCTCCACAAACATTCCACATGAGCGTAAAATTGACTGGCACTGCAGAATAGGTCAGAGGACTCCATAACACCTTACTTGGAATGTGCTGACCTAAGCCATTAATAAGGCCGTTACAAGCATGTTATAACATGTTATGCAGGCCCTCAAGGCGGCAGGTAGCCTAGCGGTTAAAGCATTGGGCACTAGTTCGAATCCCCAAATCGACAAGGTGAAATACTGTATCTGTCGATCTACACTCAAGGCACTTAATCCTAATTGTGCTTGGGTCGCCGTCAATAATGGCTGATCCCTGGCCGTGATCCCAGTCTCAGAGGGTGTCTCAAAGAGAGTGGGAAATGAAGAAAAAAACACATTTCCATTTCACACCACACTTGTACAGGTTATACACCATTTCTCCTTTCTGACTCTGTCTCTGGATCAATCAGGCATCTCTAAAAACATACAGTTGATATCAGAAGATTACATACACCTTAGCCAAATACATTTAAACTCAGTTTCTCAATTCCTGACATTTAATCCTAGTAAAAATGCCATGTCTTAGGTCAGTCAGGATCACCACTTCATTTTAAGAATGTGAAATGTCAGAATAATAGTAGAGAATGATTTATTTCAGCTTTTATTTCTTTCATCACATTCCCAGTGGGTCAGAAGTTTACATACACTCAATTAGTATTTGGTAGCATTGCCTTGAAATTGTTTAACTTGGTTCAAACATTTTGGGTAGCCTTCCACAAGCTTCCCACAATAAGTTGGGTGAATTTTTGGCCCATTCCTCCTGACAGAGCTGATGTAACTGAGTCAGGTTTGTAGGCTTCCTTGCTCTCACACGGTTTTTCAGTTCTGCCCACAAATTTTCTATGGGATTGAGGTCAGGGCTTTGTGATGGCGACTTCAATAGCTTGACTTCGTTGTCCTTATGCCATTTTACCACAAATTTGGAAGTATGCTTGGGGTCATTGTCCATTTGGAAGACCCATTTGCGACCAAGCTTTAACTTCCTGACTGACGTCTTGAGATGTTGCTTCAATATATCCACATAATTTTCCTGCCTCATGATGCCATCTATTTTGTGAAGTGCACCTGTCCCTCATGCAGCAAAGCACCCCCAAAACATGATGCTGCCACCCCGTGCATAAGGATTGGTTTGGTGTTCTTTCGGCTTGCAAACCTCCCGCTTTTTCCTCCAAACATAACGATGGTCATTATGGCCAAACAGTTCTATTTTTGTTTCATCAGACCAGAGGACATTTCTCCAAAAATAACAATCTTTGTCCCCATGTGTAGTTGCAAACCGTAGTCTGGCTTTTTATGGCGGTTTGGAGCAGTGGCCTCCCCCTTGTTGAGCGACCTTTCAGGTTATGTCTATATAGGACTCGTTTTACTGTGGATATATATATTTTTGCATCCATTTCCTCCAGCATCTTCACAGGCTCCTTTGCTGTTGTTCTGGGACTGATTTGCACTTTTCCACCAAAGTACATTCATCTCTAGAAGACAGAACACGTCTAATTCCTGAGCGGTATGACGGCTGCGTGGTCCCATGGTGTTTTTACAGATGAACGTGGTACCTTCAGGCGTTTGGAAATTGCTCCCAAGGATGAACCAGACCGGTGGAGATCTACAATTTTTTTCTCTGAGGTCTTGGCTGATTTCTTTTGATTTTCCCATGATGTCAAGCAAAGAGGCACTGAGTATGAAGGTAGGCCTTGAAATACATACACACGTACATCTCCAATTGACTCAAATTATGTCAATTAGCCTGTCAGATGCTTCTAAAGCCATGACATCATTTTCTGGAATTTTCCAAGCTGTTTAAAGGCACAGTCAGCTTAGTGTATGTAAACTTCTGCCCCTCTGGTATTGTGATACAATGAATTATAAGTGAAATAATCTGTCTGTAAACAATTGTTGGAAAAATTACTTGTGTCATGCACAAAGTAGATGTCCTAACTGACTTGCCAAAACTATCGTTTGTTAACAAATTGTTGGAGTGGTTGAAAAACAAGTGTTAATTACTCCAGCCTAAGTGTATGTAAACTTACGACTTCAACTGTATGTCACATAGAAATTGACTGGCAGTCAAATGACTTATTAACACTACTTGTTTTATACTGACATAATGCCTTTTTAAGGCCCCCATAAGTATGTCATAATGTTTCATAATTGTTGATTACCGTGATTGTCATTAGGTTGTAATGATGATGCATCACTTGGGAACCAGGGAACCCCTCTGTGCTCTCTCCCTGCTCTCACTCTCTCATTCCCCCTCTCTTTCTAGCACTATCTACCACTCTCACCCTCTTCACTACTCATTCACACGTCCATTAACGTAGGCATAGGGCACCTCTAGTCTCTCTCGCTCAACTCCTCTCTTGGCTTTATACCTCTCCTTCACAATGGCTATGTGATTGTGTGAGCAAGGTAGCACTTACATTAATCAGTGCCCTCCTTGCTCCCTTCGGCCACTGAAAGGCATTAGCTTTACAGGAACATATTTTACTTTGAAGCCCGGTTTAATCATCCCAGCCGAAGTCCTGATGGAATCCTGTCTTCTATTGATTGCAGTAAAACTTGCCAGTAAACTTCTTCACAGCCAAAGTTGTAGAGCCCATACCTGGGGAAAAAGGTATGTTTTGGTAAGTGCATAAACATGGAGGTTCAGTAGGTCGGGGCAGGTATCATCTCCAGATAATACATGTTCCAGGGTGAAACATTAAATTAATATAGTTATTTATGTAATGTTGTTAATTGTTAATTGGACATACAACCCAATGCCTTTTCCCCACAGGCAAAGCTTGTGAAAATGTAGTAGTTGTGTTAATTATATATTGACTCCAATGGTTAAATTAAGTTAAATTAAATTAAATGATTACATAAGAATTACATTGATAGCAGCTAGTAGTGATGCCTACAAATAATTCATTTAATATTGGCACATGATTTCACATTTTCCAAGTTTCAGAACTACACTACATGACCAAATATTTGGACACCTGCTCGTTGAACATCTAATTCCAAACTCATGGGCATTAATATGGAGTTGTTCTCCCCTTTACTGCTTTAACCTGCGCTGCTCTCAAACCAAGGCACGCTACCTGTTAATTATCCAAAGGCTATGTTTCAACTTGTCAAATTCAACTGATTTTCAAACAAAAGATTGAAATGAGGTTCATTCTGCCTCCTCATTAATTCACATAGGAGTAGCCCATTTCACTGTAGCGGACAATTTAGGTTTGAGGCATGCAAATGTAAGTTGAGCCGAACAAACTTCTCTCTTTGATGAGAGCAAAAGCAATACCCTAGTGTTTCCCCTGGTCAAGTATGCAGACATTTGTGACCCGTTTCAAGTAGCAAGGCGTATGTCGGTCGCTCGTCACTACTTCAAAGGAGAGGCATTTTACATTTATTAAATGTTTTAAAATCAAAATGTGCTTCTTGGTTGAAATGCCTTCTGGAAGATGTGAACTTTCATGTACCTTAATAACAAACTTACATACCATCTGTAAATACGAATATAATTGTTAAATGACAAGCCTATTTGGTTTAGCCACAGAAAAAAGTGAGGAACCTTCCCGCTAGCCATGACTGTCTGAGATAATGGATGGGCTGGACATGCCGAGAGATTGGCCTGCCATGTAATCATGCTTCTGTCTGTAACGTGAGCTGCTTAGTATGTGTAGATAATACTTGCTAAAGTGGCTTTTTTGAAAGATACAACATTAGTCATGGAGAACTGCAAGTGTTGCTATGGCTCTCAACAACATTAGTGCCCTGAATTTAGCAGGCGTTATCAACAAAGATCAGTTGGGAAAAGTTGCGATGGACTACTTTCTGCACACACAGTCAGTGTGAATTGGAGTGACTTGACACTATGCGGGCCAAATTAGCTGTACAAACAAAACAGAGTTAAAGGGGTTCTAGTCTGCCGTGAAGCATTCATCCACTACATTTTCAGATATTATACATTTCTAATTTTGGCAGAAAGTTGTTTTCATTGCAAGTTAAAGTGTGCTGTTAGCTAGCTAGCAAATGTTAGCTTGCTGGCTCGCTAACTTTACGTGTGTCATCTGTGTAGTAATATTACTTGTATCTCAGAAATCTATTTGCATTAATGTTAGCTAGCTAGCTAACATTTAACTTAGTTACAACAGCATTTCATGCATGGTGGCTAGCTATGATTGTAATGCTTGTGTAGTATGGGTTTGGATTATGGTTCATTGTTTAGCTAGCTAGATGTCTAAACAAAAGATGCTACTTCGCCAGATGATTGATCAAATCAAATCAAAGTTTATTTGTCACGTGTGATGAATACAACAGGTGTAGTAGACCTTAGTGAAATGCTTACTTAAGGCTCTAACCAATAGTGCAAAATAGGTATTAGGTGAACAAAAGGAAGGTAAAGAAATAAACAATCAGTAAAAAGACAAGCTATATACAGTAGCGAGGCTATAAAAGTAGCGAGGCTACATACAGACACCGGTTCGTCAGGCTGATTGAGGTAGTATGTACATGTAGATATGTTTAAAGTGACTATGCATATACAGTGGGGCAAAAAAGTATTTAGTCAGCCACCAATTGTGCAAGTTCTCCCACTTAAAAAGATGAGGCCTGTAATTTTCATCATAACTATGACAGACAAAATGAGGGAAAAAAATCCAGAAATTCACATTGTAGGATTTTTAATGAATTTCTTTGCAAATTATGATGGAAAATAAGTATTTGGTCAATAACAAAAGTTTATCTCAATACTTTGTTATATACCCTTTGTTGGCAATGACAAAGGTCAAACGTTTTCTGTAAGTCTTCACAAGGTTTTCACACACTGTTGCTGGTATTTTGGCCCATTCCTCCATGCAGAGCTCCTCTAGAGCAGTGATGTTTTGGGGCTGTTGCTGGGCAACACGGACTTACAACTCCCTCCAAAGATTTTCTATGGGGTTGAGATCTGGAGACTGGCTAAGCCACTCCAGGACCTTGAAATGCTTCTTACGAAGCCACTCCTTCGTTGCCCGGGCGGGGTGTTTGGGATCATTGTCATGCTGAAAGACCCAGCCACGTTTCATCTTCAATGCCCTTGCTGATGGGATGAGATTTTCACTCAAAATCTCATGATACATGGCCCCATTCATTCTTTCCTTTACACGGATCAGTCGTCCTGGTCCCTTTGCAGAAAAACAGCCCCAAAGCATGATGTTTCCACCCCCATCCTTCACAGTAGGTATGATGTTCTTTGGATGCAACTCAGCATTCTTTGTCCTCCAAACACGACGAGTTGAGTTTTTACCAAAAAGTTATATTTTGGTTTCATCTGACCATATGACATTCTCCCAATCTTCTTCTGGATCATCCAAATGCTCTCTAGCAAACTTCAGACGGGCCTGGACATGTACTGGCTTAAGCAGGGGGACACGTCTGGCACTGCAGGATTTGAGTCCCTGGCGGCGTAGTGTGTTACTGATGGTAGGCTTTGGTACTCTGGTCCCAGCTCTCTGCAGGTCATTCACTAGGTCCCCCCGTGTGGTTCTGGTATTTTTGCTCACCGTTCTTGTGATCATTTTGACCCCACGGGGTGAGATCTTGCGTGGAGCCCCAGATCGAGGGAGATTATCAGTGGTCTTGTATGTCTTCCATTTCCTAATAATTGCTCCCAAGATCTCACCCCGTGCTCATATCCGTGCTGTCAATGCATTCAGCACAAGACCACTCGTGTGGGAGCATTGCTCTGGCTACTATAAGCAAAGACTAGTAACATAATAAACCTACATTAAAATATGTTATTCTGTCATCAATGGATGAATGGGCGCTAGAAACCAGATAGAAACTGATAATGGCGCATGTGACTTCGGTTAAGTTTGGGTAGGCGCCAATGTCGAAATCATGTACTTGCTCAATGGCTTTCCATATCTGGAGAAAAATTAAACCAAGCCAGCAGGTGAGCGACTGTCTGAGGTTGTGGTTTTGAAACTCCTGGAGCCTTACATGGGCAAAGAAAGAAATGTGACCATGAACAACTTCTTCACATCAATTTCCCTGGCAGACAAGTTGATAGCAAAGAAGAACAGCCTGCTCTGAACAGTGAACAAACAAAGGTGGGAGCTGCCACCCCTGCGCAAAACAACATACCAGAGGAACTGTACAGCAAAACTCACGGTGTACAGATGTAAAATAAATAAGAGTGTTTGCATCCTCAGCAACATGCATCCCACTTGATCTGGCATGTGAGCTTCGAGAAATCCACATGAACGCCAAGAAAGAACCTACAGCCGCCAAGCAGGGTGCAGGTCCTGCTCTCCCTCTTCCCCAAGCAACACAGCTCTCACTCAGTAAAAAAAGTCCCAATTTGTTTGTGGGGCTTGCTCACACAAAGCATCAAAGCTGTGTGCTGGCTGTGGACCCGAAGCATGAAAAGAAGAAGCGATAGATTCTTGAGTAAAGGCACGGGTATAAGGGCACAAAACAGTGTCTGATACAATCAACAAATGACTGTTTACATATCTTAATATATTTCCACAAATATTTATTTATGCAATTAATTAATTCCTTTACAACATTTCATGCACTGATGCTTTTTAGGCATACAGCAAATAATTTTACCTGCGCACCTGGCTGGTTATATTATTATATTTTTTGTTTCTACTTTGTCAAAAGAAGCTGTCACTGGATTTTATTAATTACTATTACTAATTGAATCACAAATAAAGGTGATCAAATTACAAATATTTTTTGTAGAATTATACAAACATATCCTTAACTCTTTCTGAACAAATAACTATTCTTGTTATTTTTTTTATTTGAAAATGTATTCATGCAATCATGTACAATAGTTTATTTTTATAAAGCATTTATTTATAAAGCATGTTTGCACACCTTGGAGGTTGGTATGCATTTGATGCATGTGCTAAAGGGGATGCCTGGCAACGTTCTCTCGCGGGTACTTATATGATGAAAGACCAGTCGGTTCTAGTGTTATTGGAATCAGCAGGTTTTCCTAATGTTTTGTGCATCTTCTGCTTGATTTGGACAGGTTGTCCCACGAACTGCTAGAGAAGCAGTTGTCATCTCAAGCATATTATACAGGCAGCTGCCAAAATGAAGGAAACACTAACATACAGAATGTATTTAGACCCCTTGAATTTTTCCTAATTTTGTTATGTTACAGCCTTATTCTAAAATTGTATAAATTGTTTTTTTCCCTCATCAATCTACACACAATACTACACACAATACATAATGACAAAGCAAAAACAGGTTTTGCAAAAAAAAAAAAAAAAACTGAAATATCACATTTAGATAAGTATTCAGACCCTTTACTCAGTATTTTGTTGAAGCCCCTCTAGTTGCGATTACAGCCTCAAGTCTTCTTGTGTATGATCCTACAAGCTTGGCACACCTGTATTCGGGGAGTTTCTCAAATGTTTCTCTGCAGATGCACTCAAGCTATGTCAGGTTGGTGGGGAGCGTAGCTGCACAGCTATTTTCAGGTCTCTTCAGAGATGTTCAATCGGGTTCAAGTCCAAGCTCTGTCTGGGCTACTCAAGGACATTCAGAGACTTGTCCCGAAGTCACTCCTGTGCTGTCTTGGCTGTGTGCTTAGGGTCATTGTCCTGTTGGAAGGTGAACCTTTGCCCCAGTCTGAGGTCCTGAGAACTCTCTTTCATCACGGATCTCTCTGTACTTTGCTCCACTCATCTTTCCCTCAACTGGTCTCCCAGTCCCTGCCACTGAAAAACATCCCCAAAGCATGATGCAGCCACCACCATTCTTCACCCTGGGGATGGTGCCAGGTTTCCTCCAGACGTGACGTTTGGCATTCAGGCCAAAGTGTTCAGTCTTGGTTTCATCAGACCAGACAATCTTGTATCTCATGGTCTGAGAGTCTTTAGGTACCTTTTAGCAAACTTCAAGCAGGCTGTCATGTGCTTCTTACTGAGGAGTGTCTTCCGTTTGGCCACTCTACCACAAAGGCCTGATTGGTGAAGTGCTGCAGAGATGGTTGTCCTTTTGGAAGGTTCTCCCATCTCAACACAGGAACTCTAGAGTTCTATCAGAGTGACCATTGGGTTCTTGGTCAGTTTGGCCAGGCGGCCAGCTTTAGGAAGAGTCTTGGTGGTCCAAACTTCTTCCATTGAAGAATGATGGATGCCACTTTTTAAAATTTTAGAATGGTGCTTTAACATGACAAAATATATAAAAAGTCAAGGGGTCTGAATACTTTCTGAATGCATGGTAAATGTTTTAATTTTTTTTATTTAACTAGGCAAGTCAGACATATCTTATTTACAATGACGGCCTACCCCGGCCAAACCCCAATCCGGACGATGCTGGGCCAATTGTGCGTCGCCCTATGGGACTACCAATCACGGTCGGTTGTGATACAGTCTGGAATCGAATTAGGGTCTGTAGTGATGCCTCTAAAACTTAGATGCAGTGCCTTAGACCGCTGCACCACTCGGAAGTAAAGTGTATTTATAGGGAGTTGGGCCACAATGAGCTGCCAGAACAGCTTCAATGCACCTTGGCATAGATTCTGCAAGTGTCTGGAACTCTATTGAAGGGATGCGACACCATTCTTTAATGAGAAATTCCATCATCTGGTGTTTTGTTGATTGAAAATGGTGTATCAAGTGCCACTCCAGAATCTCCCACTAGTGTTAAATTGGGTTGATATCTGGTGACAGAGATGGACCTGGCATATTATTTACATCGTTTTCATCCATCTCATACTATTCAGTGACCACTCATGCCCTGTTGATGGGGTCATTGTCAAACCTGTGAAATCAGTGTGTTAATTTTTGCTCTTTGAGGGTATAGAGTAACATGTTTTTCCTTCACTTCTGTCATTCAGATGGTTTCAGAGACATGGAAAAAAAACATAGCAGGTTACACAGTAAAGCTTTGTAGCTAGGCTTTGATGTATGGATTGTCAAGGATTGGTCCAAATTCACGTTTCACCACCCCCATTTCCATGACGAGTGCTAGCTTGCTAGCTGTGTGGACGAGCACTAGCTGGCTAGCTGACGCCGTTTGCTGAGGAAACGAGCCGGGCGAGAGACATCGCTGTGCAGCATTGGCTGTATTATGACAGCGGCAGATTTTGTGATGGATGATTTTATTCTTTCAAGTTAATACTATCAAAATTCAGGGGTTGCAGCCATACAATCGATAAAAACATAGCTAAATACCAGTTAATTGAAAATGTGTCCCAACTACAGTATATTTCTGTGCAGCTGGCTAATTCTTTGCTGCAGTTTCTCCTTCCATCACTAGAGTAACTCATCAACACCAAAAATAACATTACAATGTAACCCAACTCGGTGCTTACCTTAGCTTACTTCTATGTTATTAGACTAGTAGTATTCAGTGTTAGCCTAATACAGACACACACAGCCTATGTGTGTGTGTGTGTGGTGGGGGTGCTCTGTGAGTGGCCGTGTCCGATTACCCATACTAACGTACTACATAGTTAAATTGCATACTATGTACTCATTGTCGCATACTATTTAGCACGTACCGTTTAATAAAAAGTATGCTGTATGCCACGACCACAACGCAGTAGCGGCTCCGTACTGGATGAGTAGGTAGGGCGGGGCCGAGTGCAGGTGGATTTTTCCATATTCAACAGACACGCATCACATTAACCAGCCTGATAGTAGCTCATTTCCATTTCGATTAATTTCTCTACTCTGAAGAGAATAGGAATGGAGTTATAGGCCTATTCAGGCTGGTTACAGTGGCTTGCAAAAGAATACACCCCCCTTGGCATTTTTCCTATTTTGTTTGCATAACAACCTGTAACTTAAATTGATTTTTATTTGGATTTCATGTAATGGATATGCACAAAATAGTCCACATTGGTGAAGTGAATTAAAAAATTAAAAAACTGAAAAGTGGTAAGTGCATATGTATTCACCCCCTTTGCTATAAAGCCGTTAAATAAGATCTGGTGCAACCAATTACCTTCTGAAGTCACATAATTAGTTAAATAAAGTCCACCTGTGTGCAATCAAAGTGTCACATGATCTGTCACATGATCTCAGTATATATACACCTGTTCTGAAATGCCCCAGAGTCTGCAACACCACCAAGCAAGCGGTACCACCACCAAGCAAGCAAGCAAGCAAGCAAGCAAGCAAGCAAGCAAGCAAGCAAGCAAGCAAGCAAGCAAGCAAGCAAGCAAGCAAGCAAGCAAGCAAGCAAGCAAGCAAGCAAGCAAGCAAGCGGCAACACCACCAAGCAAGCGGCACCGTGATGACCAATGACCTCTCCAAACAGGTCGGGGACAAAGTTGTGGAGAAGTACAGATCAGGGTTGGGGTATAGAAAGTTCCAAAACTTTGAACATCCCACGGAGCACCATTAAATCCATTATTAAAAAATGTTAAGAATATCGCACCACAACAAACCTGCCAAGAGAGGGCCGCCCACCAAAACTAACGGACCAGGCAAGGAGGGCATTAATCAGAGAGGCAATTAAGAGACCAAAGATAACCCTGAAGGAGGGTTTGCTATTTGTTAACAAGCTGGTCAAAGATCTGTGGTAAGATGCTAGATGCTTTTGAAAATTTGCTAGACTATCTTGATCAGTTAGTTGAGCATTCCAGATAATTCCTCAATCCTAGCAGAAATATCCCATTCACATAGTAGGGCTTTGGGCTATCTGCACATCTAGTCTATTTTACTGATACTATAGTAAAGTCTGTGGGCTATGGTATTTGAATATAATGTTACCATTTTTGTCATCAACTTAGCTAGCTAGTAAAGGCTACAGGTCTGTAGCTGCCCTGTATTTACCAGAAAAGGTAGCTCATCCACCATGGAGGAAGATCCAGACTGTTGATTGCGAATAAGAACAAACAATGAGGATTGGGTGTTGAGGGACCACTTGTCAAATTGTCCAAGATGTGTTTGTGTTTTGATAAACAATGAGTTTTTTTTTTGTTCAAATAAAGGCGATACAGCATTGAGGAAAAACCTACCACTGACCAAATCTCACTTCGTTTTCCAGTCCAACAGGAGTGCATCTCTCAGGCCAGCCGGTGCGTGGACATCCTGTGCCAGTGTGATCCGAGCACGAGCGTCCAGTTGTGGAGACTACAGCACATTGAGCCCGTGGGCGGACAGGCCAGTGACTCATCAAATATGATACAATATTGTGTTAAATATTGAATTTGTAGATGCATCGACATTTTTACTTTCTCGCCTTTTCCCCATGTTTTAGACATGAGGCGTGACATGTGGTACATCCGGCACACCCCAGAAGCAGTGCATGATCAACAACACCCTCATCAAGGAGATCTGCTGGAAATTCTGTACTCTTTCTCTCACTCGCTCTCACTCTGGGGGTAAGACATTCTTTAAACATCACAGATATAAATTCCCACTGTGCCCATGATAAAATGCTATATGAGTTGTGCTGAACTTAGAATGAAACTGAAGAGATGCACTCAGACCAGCCTCTGATTGAACTTAAGTTAACTGCATTAATTTAATTGGCTGCTTTGGGAAAAACTTTAATATAATATAACCTATTCTAGGAGCTTATGGTGAAAAATGTATGACCTTTATTAATTGTTAAATTTTTCAACAATGCCAGGTACAGGCTAGAAAGACTGGGGCATTCAGCAAGTACAATACAGATATAAATTCCTGCTGTGCCCATGATAAAGGGGACTACATTACTTTAGTTGGCTGCTTTGCGCTAAACTTGAATGTAATATAACCTATTCTGGGAACCTAGTGCGTGTGTATGAACTGTGGAATATTTTTTTTAAATCATTGGTTTCCCTGAAAACAGGTACTGACAGGAGGCGCAATCTGAGTCTGTCAGAGGTTGTCACGCTGGATGGGGACGGTGATGGAGGCTTTGGTGGTCCACACAACGAAGAAGCAGGTGTCCCTTCCAGTGATGGGGAGCTGATGCCAGTAAGAATGGTCTCACGGAGGTGGTAAGTCCCTCCCTCCTTGTTTTAGAAATCCTTTGACTTCACTGCCTCCTCAATGGTAAGGTCCTTTTTGCACCATATGGACACTTGACCTCCACTGCTGTGGTGCCCACCAGTCCATCCAGTGTGGCACCCAGGATCCCAGACCCCGTGACCCAAAGCACATCAATAGTGCCTTGATGCACTCTTCTTCGTTATGTGCCCCACTTTACAGACACTTTACACCCCATCCAACGACTTTGATCTGAGGACTCTTTTTAGCAGCCACAGACTAGCGTGCTTGGCATTAACCACTGCTCCATAATTGCTCCCTCTCCTCATGGTGCCCAGTTGGGGTTGGTGCACTGTTCAAATGTTGCCTGCCGAATAGCCTCCTGCTGCTCCACCGAGAGCGCCATGCCAGCCAGGATGCCTGCATGCTCCAGGTATCCTTGTTTTTTACAATGTCTGGTACAGACAGGGATGGTAGCGGTTGTTCTGGCTCAAGTGCAAGGAAACATGGCATTCCCCTGAACCTGCCCTAGAGAGCATTCTTTAGCCCTGAAGATCCTCCTCTGTGGGCTCTCAGGGCGGAGGGTTGAAGGTCCTCCACTAAGTGCACCTGGTTAGGCACAGCTGGATTCCTCCACTTGCATTCCACATCCGTACGGCCGATATTCTGAACCACCAAAATTGGCTGCGTGGCTACACTTATGAGCTCCATTGAGACATTCATATGGTAGAGAGAATCCCCTGGTCACCTATACAGACCTGCCAAGAGGAAGGATGTTAAGTTCCATATGCCTTTCAATGCATGACTTTGAATACCTTGAAATGCATGTTGTAAAAAATGTGCTATTTAATTAAATAAAGTAATTTTCACATGAGGACAAGTCCAGTTTTTCCATAAACTTTTAATTGATAACTTGGGATTTATCACTTGACATATCAATCATATAGTGGTAAGGATCTTATAAATCAAGACTGAATGCATCTACAACTCCAAAATAAATAAACTGTGCCTTTGAAAATTTGTCTCTGGTCATGCAACTACTATACAGGCTGGATGTCTAAAAGTCACTTCTGAATGTCAATAGTTTGAGATTCATTCTCATCAATGACAACATTCTAGAAGTGAGATATCACTCATCTACGTTTTGTATCTGGGGTAATTTAGTTAATTTTATTATCAAGTGGCTATTTCCTTGTAGAATGTTGACAGCAGTATAGAACACATTTTATTGCTAAGACGCTCTAACTTAATAGCTAAACAAAGTACGTTAAAGTTTTCCATTTTGTCTTATTTCTTGTTTGTTTCACAAATATATTTAAAATGAAATGATACAAACCCCCCAAAAAAATGTATTTGTATTATTCCAGGTTGTAAGGCAACAAAATAGGGAAAATGCCAAGGGGGTGAATACTTTCTCAAGCCACTGTACTACTCTGCTAATTATCTAGCTAAGCTCTAGTCAGTTTGATAGCTAAGACAGAATAAGGGGATGGACGAAGTTCAACACTTTATTCAATTAATTTCAATACAGAACATGGATTGGGCATTGGACAAGTCTCTGATCGCACTTGTGAATGGTAGCTGACAGTGTCGGCTAGAGATGACCCACAGGAGCTTGTAGACTTGCTGAGGTCTTTTCTGAATGCTAATTAGGAACAGAGTTGAGAGTAAATTGAGGCAAATATATTAATCAACCTCATCTTGTCCTTAGAGAGTCACAAATGAATCAAAACGGCACGCCAAAGTAAGCCATAGTTGGAAGTGTTGTAAAATTCACGATGTGGAAAATGAAGTGAAAAAACAATTGGAACCATTTTTGTGTTTGATCACTAGGTTTTGTGAATTTTGTGTCCACTGTTCCAGACTTAAGCCCATCTATCCTCTTTAAGGACAGAATCAGATAATTTCGTTCCTTTTCAACATATCAGTTATTGAAACCAAAGTGCTGTAACATATAAATTACATCAAATAGCCTAGTACACACACAAACTTTTAAAATGTTCAAATCAAAAGACTATTGCACAGAAACATGTGAACAGACAGGTGCATCACAAATTCAGAACCGCTGGACAGCAGCATACACAAACACTAATCACTAGGAATGAGATCAGAAGGCTTGATCCATAAACTAAATAATTAAATAGGTAGCCTAGCCAACAAATCTTAAACAATCCATATGTTCAAATCAAAATGCCCAATTTAACATGACAAACACTTTAATGAGAAAAAAGAGCAGCTATTTTTTTTTTTTTATCTACGATGCAACACTCGTGATCATTTTAAGGAGAACAAAAACTAGACTGAACCAAAATATTAACGCAACATGCAACAATTTTAAAGATTTTACTGAGTTAGGAAATCAGTCAATTAAAATAAATTAATTAGGCCCCAATCACATGAATCGGAATACAGATACCTTTAAAAATATGTTGGGGCGTGGATCAGAAAACCAGTCAATATCTGGTGTGATGACAATTTAGCTCATGCAATTCGACACATCTCCTTTACATAGAGTTGATCAGGCTGTTGATTGTGGCTTGTGTAATGTTGTCCCACTCCTCTTCAATGGCTCTACGAAGTTGCTGGATATTGGCGGAAACTGAAACACTCTGTCGTGCACATTGAATTCAGAGCATCTCAAATATGCTCAATGGGTGACATGTCTGGTGAGTATGCAGGCCATGAAAGAACTGGGACATTTTCAGCTTCCAGGAATTATGTAGAGATCCTTGTGACATGGGCCCGTGGATTATCATGCTGAAACATGATGTGAAGGCGGCGGGAGAATTGCACAGCAACGGGCCTCAGGAATCCCATTATGAAGCCAACTGTTCACAATGTTGACATCAGCAAACTGCTCGCCCACACAATGCTATATACAGTCTGCCATCTGCCCGGTACAGTAAACTTGTTATGGCAAGGAGTCCCTCAAAAGGAACACCCCCCCCCCCCCCATTCAGCTGAAAAGGTGGCGCGAGAAATTAAAAACATTTTTTTGAAATATTTAACTTTCACACATTGATAAGTCCAATACAGCAAATGAAAGATAAACATCTTGTTAATCTACCCGTTGTGTCCAATTTTTAAAATGTTTTACAGCGAAAACACAACATACAGTGCCTTGCGAAAGTATTCGGCCCCCTTGAACTTTGCGACCTTTTGCCACATTTCAGGCTTCAAACATAAAGATATAAAACTGTATTTTTTTGTGAAGAATCAACAACAAGTGGGACACAATCATGAAGTGGAACGACATTTATTGGATATTTCAAACTTTTTTAACAAATCAAAAACTGAAAAATTGGGCGTGCAAAATTATTCAGCCCCTTTACTTTCAGTGCAGCAAACTCTCTCCAGAAGTTCAGTGAGGATCTCTGAATGATCCAATGTTGACCTAAATGACTAATGATGATAAATACAATCCACCTGTGTGTAATCAAGTCTCCGTATAAATGCACCTGCACTGTGATAGTCTCAGAGGTCCGTTAAAAGCGCAGAGAGCATCATGAAGAACAAGGAACACACCAGGCAGGTCCGAGATACTGTTGTGGAGAAGTTTAAAGCCGGATTTGGATACAAAAATATTTCCCAAGCTTTAAACATCCCAAGGAACACTGTGCAAGCGATAATATTGAAATGGAAGGAGTATCAGACCACTGCAAATCTACCAAGACCTGGCCGTCCCTCTAAACTTTCAGCTCATACAAGGAGAAGACTGATCAGAGATGCAGCCAAGAGGCCCATGATCACTCTGGATGAACTGCAGAGATCTACAGCTGAGGTAGGAGACTCTTCTTAAATTTCTTAAAGATATCCATAAAAAGTGTGATTTAAAGTTTGCCAAAAGCCACCTGGGAGACACACCAAACATGTGGAAGAAGGTGCTCTGGTCAGATGAAACCAAAATTGAACTTTTTGGCAACAATGCAAAACGTTATGTTTGGCGTAAAAGCAACACAGCTGAACACACCATCCCCACTGTCAAACATGGTGGTGGCAGCATCATGGTTTGGGCCTGCTTTTCTTCAGCAGGGACAGGGAAGATGGTTAAAATTGATGGGAAGATGGATGGAGCCAAATACAGGACCATTCTGGAAGAAAACCTGATGGAGTCTGCAAAAGACCTGAGACTGGGAAGGAGATTTGTCTTCCAACAAGACAATGATCCAAAACATAAAGCAAAATCCACAATGGAATGGTTCAAAAATAAACATATCCAGGTGTTAGAATGGCCAAGTCAAAGTCCAGACCTGAATCCAATCGAGAATCTGTGGAAAGAACTGAAAACTGCTGTTCACAAATGCTCTCCATCCAACCTCACTGAGCTCGAGCTGTTTTGCAAGGAGGAATGGGAAAAAAATTCAGTCTCTCGATGTGCAAAACTGATAGAGACATACCCCAAGCGACTTACAGCTGTAATCGCAGCAAAATGTGGCGCTACAAAGTATTAACTTAAGGGGGCTGAATAATTTTGCACGCCCAATTTTTCAGTTTTTGATTTGTTAAAAAAGTTTGAAATATCCAATAAATGTCGTTCCACTTCATGATTGTGTCCCACTTGTTGTTGATTCTTCACAAAAAAATAGTTTTATATCTTTATGTTTGAAGCCTGAAATGTGGCAAAAGGTCGCAAAGTTCAAGGGGGCCAAATACTTTCGCAAGGCACTGTATATATGTATATATCTATATATATAAAACATATCAGTTTACATTGGCGTGTTAGTGCAGATTTTGCATAAATACTCACATTAAACATTGATAAAAGATGCAAGTGTTATTCACGGAATTAAAGATAAACGTATCCTCTATGCAACCGCTGTGTCAATTTCAAAAAAACTTTACGGAAAAATAATAATCTGAGAACGGCGCTCAGAACCCAAATTAGCCAAAGAAATAGCCGCCATTTTGGCGTCAACAGAAGCTACAAAAAACACTATAAATATTCACTTACCTTTGAATATCTTCATCAGAAGGCAGTCCCAGGAATCCCAGTTCGACAATAAATTACTGATTTGTTCCATAAAGTTCCATAAAGCCCATAATTTAGCCACTTGTTGTTAGCTTGTTCAGCCCAGCATTCAATCTTCAAAAAGCACGAGCAATTCCTACAGACAAAAACTCAAAATGTTCCATTACAGGTCGTCGAAACAAGTCAAATGATGTATGCAATCCATATTCAGGATGTTTTAAACATTAAAACCTGTCATGGCTGATGCGAATTTTCGCAGCTTTTTGTTAAAAATCCTGCAACATTTCAAAGTCCTGCTACTCATGCCAGGAATATAGTATATGCATATGATAAGTATGTGTGGATAGAAAACACTCTGAAGTCTGAACTGGTTAAATCGGGTCTGTGGCTATAACAGAACGTGTTTAGGAGTAAAAATCCCTGGTAAAACTGTTCACCAAAAACAAAACAAAAAATATTCATCCGCCATTCAATCAATTGTTTAAGACGAGAGAAAATATACGCAAACCCCTTGTAAATGCCTACAGCTTCCACACGATGTCACCATTGCTATCAATATCAGAAAATGTATCCCTGGTTGCAACACAAATAGACCCCTCCCTTCTTCTGACGCACCACAGGATGTTGTGAAACTGAAAAAATGGACGATGTTTTCCAGACTCGAATACAGATCGCCCCGTGATCAATTTGATACATCATTAACGTTTATTAATACCTAAAGTTGGTTTAGAAACGTTGTTTGAAGTGATTTGTAAAAGTTTATAGGCGACTTTTGTAATTTTAAAAAGTGACGTTGCGTCTTGTAAATTGACTTTTTGCAGCATCAGACTGGCCTTCAGCAAATGACATTTTGGGTATACAATGACGGATTTAATCGCGAAAAATACCCAATTGTGATGTTTATGGGACATATAGGAGTGCCAACAAAGAAGCTCGTCCAAGGTAATGAATGTTTTATATTTTATTTCTGCGTTTTGGGTAGCGGCGGCTACCGCAAAATCTGTTGTTTACGTGTCGTGCTGGTATTTTGGGGGGTGCATGCTATCAGATAATAGCTTCTCATGCTTTCGCCGAAAACATTTTACAAATCTGACTTGGTGGCTAGATTCACAACGAGTGTAGCTTTAATTCAGTACCTGGCATGTGTGTTTTAATGAAAGTTTGAGATTTAACGAGTAGTAAGTAAAGTACTATAGGTGGCGCTCTGAAAATTCCGCTGAGCTATCCCTCTGCAGGGATCACCTCCATAAGAAGTTTTAATCATCAATAATTTTCCAACCGGAGAATTCCATTGTCTGAAGAAAAGCATTGGAACGAAAGCATACTCTCTCGTGACCCGCGCGCAATGAGACCGAGGCTTTCTGCCAGACCACTCAGTAAAAGAGCTCCTATGAGCCCCTCCTTTATAGTAGAATCATACAACTAGAATCTAAAGACGGTGACATCTTGTGGAAGCCCTAGGAACTGCATGCACATCCATAACTAACATGGACTTCAAATGGCACTGTTCAGGTTGTCTGCCATATGAGTTCTGTTATACTCACAGACATAATTTTAGAAACTTCAGAGTGTTTTCTATCCACCAGTAATAATAATATGCATACATTTCCATCTGGGACAGAGTAGTTTGGGCACGCAATTCATCCAAAGTGAAAATGCTGCCCCCTATCTCTATTAAACTGGGATTCATCCATGAAGAGCACACTTCTCCAGCGTGCCAGTGGCCATCGAAGGTGAGCATTTGCCCACTGAAGTTGGTTACGACGCTGAACTGCAGTCAGGTCAAGACCCTGGTGAGGATGACGAGCATGTAAATGAGCTTCCCTGATACGGTATCTGAAAGTTTGTGCATACATTCTACTGTTGTTTAAACCCACAGTTTCATCAGATCTCCGGGTGGCTGGTCTCAGACAATACCGCAGGTAAAGAAGACGGATGTGGAGGTCCTGGGCTGGCATGGTTACACATGGTCTGTGGTTGTGAGGCTGGTTAGACATACAGTCAAATTCTCTAAAACTACGTTGGAGGCGACTTAGGGTAGAGAAATTACATTACGTTGCTGGTGTAACGGATGTGAAACGGCTAGCTTAGTTAGCGGTGGTACGCGCTAAATAGCGTTTCAATCGGTGACGTCACTTGCTCTGAGACCTTGAAGTAGTAGTTCCCCTTGCTCTGCAAGGACCGCGGCTTTTGTGGAACGATGGGTAACGATGCTTCGTGGGTGACTGTTGTTGATGTGTGCAGAGGGTCCCTGGTTCGCGCCCTGGTATGGGCGAGGGGACAGTCTAAAGTTATACTGTTACACTGGCCACCAGATGGGGTGGGACATTTTTGTTGTTGTGGTTTGAAAGCCTGTGTTGTTTGAACGCCAGTTTTCCAAACAGCAGTTATGGTTGAAGGAGTAGATATGGTTGATGCATATGGCTTCCACCAGACAGTGAACAGAACACCATGTTTTATAGCAGAGACATTTGGGAGGGACCGGTTCGATTCAGTCTTATGTAGCAAAATTTGAAATGTTTTTTTTTTTACATTGGATAAAAGTACAGACTCGGAGCTACAAAAATTGTATATCATACACTACAGTTGAACAACAATGGGAAAGTAATTCTGCTTTGAAAGTTGATAAACTTGTAACTCCACTTTTGAGAAAATGACCCTTGAATGTTTTGGTACACCTACTGGAGAGCTCTTCTTTATCTCCACCCATTCAGCATCATTCACACCCTCTTAAGCCGTAGCCCCACACATCTCTTTAAGGATTCACATGTGAGACTATGTGCTCAACAACCAAACCAAAGACTAAAGGCTGATTTACACTGTCTATCAACATGTCTGTATACAGTTGTCATTATGAAAGCATGGACATTCTATTCATATCATATAGCTGACAACGTCTTAACTTTATAAAAAAATTACATTTGTACAGGAAAATGAACTGTAAGCAATATCTTTAGTTACAAGTTAATGGCAAGCTAATTACAGAAAATAGCTTACGGTTGTGATGGTGACGAAATAAAAGGCATGGAGTCTTTCATTTAGATATGTAGCTAGCTAAACAATGAACCATAATCCCAATTCATAACATTACTACTCTGCATAAATCTACAGGTAGCTAAAGCTAACCAACTAGGTTCAATGTTAGCTAGCTAGCTAACATTAGGCTATGACTAGCCATGTAAATGGCTCTGAGATACAAGTAATAAACAGATCATACACGTAATGTTAGCTATCGAGCTAGCCAACTAATGTTAGCTGGCTAATTATCAGTATACGTTAACATGCAATGAAAACAACTTCGTGACAAAGTTAGAGATGTATAATATATGAAAATGTAGCTAGCTAGAATCTTTTACTCCTATACATGGATGAATGCTTCTCACTCTCTGTCATGGATGCCATAGTTGTCCTTAGTTTGAAGATGTAATCCGGAGACAGGTGTTTTAATTCTTAGGGATAGCCCCCTTTTTTTAAATTTTCACCAGAAATGACATACCCACGTCTAACTGCCTGTAGCTCAGGCCCTGAAGCAAGGATATGCATATTCTTGGTACCATTTAAAGGGAAACACTTTGAAGTTTGTGGAAATGGGAATGTAGGAGACAAGACCATAGATCTGGTAGAAGAAAATACAAATAAAAAAAAAAACATTTTTTTCTACCACCGTCTTTGAAATGCAACAGAGAGGTCCCAAATCTAGCCATCACTCTGGTTGTAATTCCAATGGTGTCCACAAGATGGCAGCAGTGTATGTGCAAAGTTTCAGACAGATAACTTGAGCTATGAGCAAACTCCATGACATTTAGCGTGAAGTTACCCAGGTACATTTGGGCTAATCGTGAAGGAGACATTTATATTCACATTACATTTTTCTGCAAGAATATCGTCATATCTGTATACTTTGACTTTGATTTAGCTTTTCCAGTATTAGTAGCCATATTATAAGTTCAACATTTTCAAAACACCCAGTTTTCATAACTCTCCATATTCTTATAATTTCTGTCCAAAAGGAAAAGGCTTGATGTCGCACAAGGTTAGCAGCAACATTTATACTCCCACAAAGCCCAGCTCATTGGCTATCTAGCTAGCTTTGTTTGACCCCGATTGGTGCTTATTTGACAAAGTTAGTCAATCAAGTGAAGACTGCCTGCGTCATTGGCGTGCCATAAAGGCGTCGCTCTCTGAGGAAATTTGGTGTCTTATACTCCTAATGATATAGTGAAGTCTGGTTACGTTCTAGGATCTCTGAGGAATAAGTACTAACATGATTTGACTGGTTGAAACAACGTTTAGGGTTAGATCTTCACAGATTCCTTTCTTTGCAAATTGAACGAGTGGAAATACAAAATCGATCGTGCATGCTATATGGACCTTTTTAGGATATGAAAAAGGATTTTATCTCACAAAACGAAACTTCATGTTATCTCTGGGACTCTTTGGATGATAAAGCATTTCAGAATGTAAGTACACATTTTACCTTCAGAGGTGAATTTATCAAACCGATCATGGTAAAAAAAAGTGTTTTGTTGTTAGGAGCTCTCCTCAATCAATAGCATGGCATTTTTTCACAGTAAAAAAATATATATATATATCATGCTTATGTTCAAATGCCTCTCCTGTGAAGTAGTGACGCGAGATGTACGCCTAGTATCCTGAAACAAGTCACATTTGTAAGGTAGAAGATAAAATCTGCTACGAAGAGGATATGTCTCCTGAGTTTTGGGAATATGGGACAGAGTTGAATGGTAAAAAAGTGGTGAAGGCAGGATCAGCATCTCTAGTGCCATATAAATGTACAAAGTCTAAACATGTTTATGGCCTAAACAGATGTTTTGCTTTTATGAGCTGTCGACCATGTTAGTGGTGTTTCCATCAGTATTTAGTGCCTGATGAAAGCCTCAACGTGGCACATTTCAATCTATACACACTACTTTGATGTTAGGACATTAAACCAGTGATCTTTCTTTGTCTCACTGCCCTCATTGATTATGTGTAAATCTATGGGTCATCTGCTTCTATGGCAATATTTTCAGACTGAAAGCAACCAGTTCTTTCGTATCAGCGTGTCTGCATGCAACTCTGCAGGCAAAATGAAAGTAAAGCTACTCTCTGATGTGAATCTCGAGCACTGTGATTTCATTCAGTTTAATTAAATAATGCTGTTCAAAGCGCCCACTCATCACCCTGGTAACACCACTTTCAACCTTAACGCGCCTGCCACAGAATGTACAACAGCACTACCATTCCACCTGCCATTGACACACTCTCTCTTCATACAAGCCAACCCACTGGCCACTCACATATTTTATTTTACCTTTATTTAACTAGGCTAGCCAGTTAAGAACAAATTCTTATTTTCAATGACTGCCTAGGAACAGTGGGTTAACTGCCTTGTTCAGGGGCAAACCAACAGATTTTTATATTGTCAGCTCAGGGATTCGATCTTCCATCCTTTCAGTTACTAGTCCAACGCTCTAACCACTAGGCCACCTGCTGCCAACACTGGTTAAATCAACGTTGTTTTGACGTAATTTCAAAACCTCTAGGCTAGATGGGACGCTACCGTCCCACCTGACCAACATTCAGTGAAAGTGCAGGGCGCCAAATTCAAACTACAGAATTGTTCATATTTAACATTCTTAAAAATACACATGCAATATGTCAAAATAAAGCTTAACTTCTTGTTAATCAAGCCAAGGTGTCAGATTTCAAAAAGGCTTTACAGCACCCAAACACATGACAATCATATTTCAACCGGCCAGGAAAGACACTAAACTCAGATATAACTATATAATTCATGCCTTACCTTTGAAGATCTTCTGTTGGCACTCCATAATGTTCCAGTTACATCACAAATTGTCCTTGTGTTCGATAATGTTCTAATTTATATGAATAAAAACTCAGTTTAGCTGGTACGCATCAGTCAATAATCCATTCAGTTTCCCTACGTCAAAATGCATACAAAATGAATCCCAAACGTTACTAATAAACTTTTATAATCAATCCTTAGGTATCGTAATACGCAAATAAACTATAAAATTTAAGACGGATAATCGTTATTATCTTTACCGGAGATAAACAACACAGAACACGCTTTCCTCCACGTGATTGGAATCACTAAAGCCAAAATCTGAAGCCATCTAGCAAAACTACAATTTCCGGGTAATAAAAAAAAAATAACGCCTGAAACTCTTTCTAAAGACTGTTGACATCTTGTGGAAACCCTAATTGCACTTTTGGAGGACTTGGGTTATAATTAAAGGGGGGGTTGTCCTCGGGGTTTCGCCTGCCATATCAGTTTTGTTAGACACAACTGTTAAAAGTATGTCTGTGAGTATATCTAAATCTACATATCCTAGCTTTTGGGCCTGAGAAACAGGCAGTTTACTTTGTGCACGCTTTTCATCCAGACGTGAAAATAATGTCCCCTATCCCAAAGAAGTTAAATGATGTGGAACCAACATGGAATAGACATTGAATTGATGTCTGTGCCCAGTGAGAAGGGATGCTTTAACATGCCAAAAGAACGGAACTCTCCACAGCCACCGTTCAGCTTCCCCAACAAGTGCCTGCTCTGAAGACAATGATGGAATGTCTGAATGTCCAAATGTCGTCATGGTCTCTCAGGGGTATTGCAGGGCCAGGCCAGACGGACTCGCACAACGGTGGCAACAGTGGGATTTGGCAGGGGATGATGCTCTGCCAGTTGGAGGCGATGCGTAAACTATTTGCCAAAGAATGTCTCGACGGACTGGTCTCCAGAGCACCCTGGCCATCGATCAATCATTCAATTACTTTTACAGGGTCAGGTCTGGCTCAATTTTCTTACCTGTCACCTGAAGGACAGATCGAATTAAACCACCAGTTGGCCAGAAAGTGCTATATAAGGTATTCCCGAAAAGTCTTTAGAAGCACTTTATGGAAATGAGTAACAATTATCAATCTATTACTGGGATGTGACATTAGATGAGTTCATATGAATAGTGATATGAATGGAGCATGACAAGAATGGAACATTTCTACATTTCAGGCAGATTACAGATGGCAACATAACACCAGGCCACGGGAACTGAAGAGCCAGTTGGCATGCCTGGCAGACAGGGCAAAAAATTGTCCTGCCAAGATGTGTGACTCTTCTCCACACAAGTAAGCAGACACAGGCAGAGTCAGTAGGTTTTCCCTCAAAAATGTAATATCTTTATACTACTAATATCTAGCTACTCTGCAAGCCTTGTTTTGTATAGTGTAGCAGACCGGTCCCAGACATGGAGAAACTGTTCCTGTCAAAGTTTCCTGTGTTTTTTCCTAGTGGTTTAAGCAACACAACCATCATTAAACATCTCGCCATACTGTACATCTTTCCAAATCTCAGATGTTCTCCACCGTATTTGACTGAGGTAAATCCAGGGCTCCAACTGAGCATGCTAAATATGATAAAAATTACTGAGAAAACAATTTCTCCATGTCTGGGATCTGTTGGCAGAGGTCTTACATTGTGTCCTAATCTTTCCTCTCAGGAGTACAGATCCACACATGCCAACATTTGCAAGCATTGTCCATGTTCGTGTAATGTGTTGAAAAACTCAAGTCACTAGAAACAGACAACCCTTTATTTTTTTTAAAGAAACATTTGTCTTATCAACATTTATTTTCTACATGCTTAAGCAATAGTTAGTCCATCCGTCCAATAGATGGCGATGATGCATTGTGGTAGTGGGGGAAACAACAAGTTCAGGCCAAGCGCGCATATCATTCTTCAGAATAAAGATAGCGTCAGAACTGTGAAGATGA
Organism: Oncorhynchus mykiss; assembly: GCF_013265735.2. Classification (NCBI taxonomy): domain Eukaryota; kingdom Metazoa; phylum Chordata; class Actinopteri; order Salmoniformes; family Salmonidae; genus Oncorhynchus; species Oncorhynchus mykiss. The sequence continues at coordinate 52,766,022 of NC_048566.1, read as the reverse complement.
TACATTTTCTGTCCATTTCTCTTTATCACTACAGTCAACCTTCAGATTCAGGCCGGTAACATTTGAGGGCTCGTCTGGGATTGCGACGCCATCTGACAGGTTGCTGATCCTACAACACAGAGATGCTGACATCAGAGCTGCAGAGAGGACTTTGTGAGTCATCAGAGAGCAGAGTACGACATTAGGCATCCAGTCAAGATGGCAACGCATCGCAAGATTATCTGCAACATCCAGAAATAGTTAACATCACTGAATAGAAGCCAGCTGCACACACTAGCAGTGGCACTAGACAGAGTGAGAGAAACATTCCAGAGGCATCTGAGCCCAACAAACCAGAATTATTTGACTACATCACTGACTATATCAAGGGTGAGAAGCTGCTGAAGTTGGAGGATGAGGGCTTGTCCTGCCTGCTTCACTTGCATGAGCACCTTGAGTAACTGTTAACAACCAAAGACAATGAGACTACACCAACTGAGAACAACACAACACTAACCAAAGACATTGTGAGCAATTGGACAGAGCCTGCAGCACCCCTTGTTGCAGAACAGGTATCTAGGTTGGTGAGGGTTACTGATGTAGCAGCACTGCTGCCCCGTAGACACTTTAAATCTTCTATGACAAGAAGCTGGTGCAGGGTTTCTCCACACACTTTACCAAGGTCTCAGTGAAAAATTCACCAAAATCGAAGATGACATCAAGAAATACATATCTGATCGTAGTGTGACTGATGACTTCATCCTCGACAAGATAACAAAATCCGCCAGTGAGGAAGCAGATATACAGAAATGCCTAGGTCGCAGTGCTGGACACAGACCAGCACATGTCAGCTAAGCACAGCAACATGGGGAAAGTGAACAATGTGACCAGTCTCCCCCACTCAGGTTGACGCTGAAGTGAAGGCCAACCACACAGCCATCCAGGAGCTGGGCGCAACTGTTGGCCCTGTCTCAAAACCTGGAGAAAATGATAAAACCTGCTGCAGGTGTGGCCCAGGGATACTCACATCTCTTGCCCTCCAGGGGTCAGATGAGCTCCTCCAAAGCACAGACAAGAGGCAATGCGCAGGGATATGCTCCTTCCTCACCATCCAGAGCCGCAGACGACAGACAGGGCCAACACCAAAGTCAGTCAAGAATGTGCCAAGCAGGGAAATGAAAGCTGCCCTGACTGCTTAGGCTGTGGTCAAGAAGGACACGGAGCCGTTGACGGCCTGAAGAGACATACAGTGGGGCAAAAAAGTATTTAGTCAGCCACCAATTGTGCAAGTTCTCCCACTTAAAAAGATGAGAGAGGCCTGTAATTTTCATCATAGGTACACTTCAACTATGACAGACAAAATGAGGAGAAAAAATCCAGAAAATCACACTGTAGGATTTTTAATGAATTTATTTGCAAAACATTGGTGGAAAATAAGTATTTGATCACCTATAAACAAGCAAGATTTCTGGCTCTCACAGACCTGTAACTTCTTCTTTAAGAGGCTCCTCTGTCCTCCACTCGTTACTTGTATTAATGGCACCTGTTTGAACTTGTTATCAGTATAAAATACACCTGTCCACAACCTCAAACAGTCACACTCCAAACTCCACTATGGCCAAGACCAAAGAGCTGTCAAAGGACACCAGAAACAAAATTGTAGACCTGCACCAGGCTGGGAAGACTGAATCTGCAATAGGTAAGCAGCTTGGTTTGAAGAAATCAACTGTGGGAGCAATTATTAGGAAATGGAAGACATACAAGACCACTGATAATCTCCCTCGATCTGAGGCTCCACGCAAGATCTCACCCCGTGGGGTCAAAATGATCACAAGAATGGTGAGCAAAAATCCCAGAACCACACGGGGGGGAACTAGTGAATGACCTGCAGAGAGGTGGGACCAAAGTAACAAAGCCTACCATCAGTAACACACTACGCCGCCAGGGACTCAAATCCTGCAGTGCCAGACGTGTCCCCCTGCTTAAGCCAGTACATGTCCAGGCCCGTCTGAAGTTTGCTAGAGAGCATTTGGATGATCCAGAAGAAGATTTGGAGAATGTCATATGGTCAGATGAAACCAAAATCTCAACTCGTCGTGTTTGGAGGACAAAGAATGCTGAGTTGCATCCAAAGAACACCATACCTACTGTGAAGCATGGGGGTGGAAACATCATGCTTTGGTGCTGTTTGTCTGCAAAGGGACCAGGACGACTGATCCGTGTAAAGGAAAGAATGAATGGGGCCATGTATCGTGAGATTTTGAGTGAAAACCTCCTTCCATCGGCAAGGGCATTGAAGATGAAACGTGGCTGGGTCTTTCAGCATGACAATTATCCCAAACACACCGCCCGGGCATCGAAGCATTTCAAGGTCCTGGAGTGGCCTAGCCAGTCTCCAGATCTCAACCCCATAGAAAATCTTTGGAGGGAGTTGATAGTCCGTGTTGCCCAGCAACAACCTCAAAACATCACTGCTCTAGAGGAGATCTGCATGGAGGAATTACGCAAAATACCAGCAAGTGTGTGAAAACCTTGTGAAGACTTACAGAAAACGTTTGACCTCTGTTATTGCCCACAAAGGGTATATAACAAAGTATTGAGATAAACTTTTGTTATTGACCAAATACTTATTTACCACCATAATTTGCAAATAAATTCATAAAAAATCCTACAATGTGATTTTCTGGATTTCTTCTTCTCATTTTGTCTGTCATAGTTGAAGTGTACCTATGATGAAAATTACAGGCCTCTCTCATCTTTTTAAGTGGGAGAACTTGCACAATTGGTGGCTGACTAATTTCACTCGACCGTTGAGTCACGGTCTTCTCCGCTTATGCACTCAGGGCATGCATTGGTAGTACAACAAATTGCTAACGACCGGCTAATGGCCTGGTAATCAGAGCTCTATTGTCCCTGTAACCACTCTGACATCAATGCAAATGAAAATCACACTTATGCTTTTAAAACTCACCGTGAGGCAAAAACATTTTTACAGCACTGTGATTATCAATTTGAAGAAAGAAATTCAACAACAGGTTGAAACCATGTTCATTGTGGATGTTGTTTAAAAGCAAATTACAATGAAATGGGCAGCACTTTCTAAGGTGATGATTTATTCAAAGCATTTAAGATGTTGGATGTAGAATACCTATACGCATATTAGAGCTTATGCGCGTGCATAGGCCTATACAGTGCATTCAGAAATGATTCAGACCCCTTCCTTTTCTCCACATGTTGTTACACTACAGCCTTCATTATAAAAATTATATAATCATTATTTTCCTCATCAATCTACACACAATACCACATAATGACAAAGCGATAACAGGTTTTGGGAATCTTTTGCAAATGTTTAAAAAAAAACAAACGGATACCTTATTTACATAAGCATATATTCTAAGTCAGAACCGTCCAGAGTAGTGATGCTGGACGGGCGGGCAGGTGCAGGCAGCGATCGGTTGAAGAGCATGCATTTAGTTTTACTTGTATTTAAGAGCAGTTGGAGGCCACGGAAGGAGAGTTGTATGGCATTGAAGCTCGTCTGGAGGGTTGTTAATGTGACTAGGGGGCAGTATTTTCATTTTTGGAAAAATCACGTTCCCGTAGTAAACGGGATATTTTGTCAGGACAAGATGCTAGAATATGCATATAATTGACAGCTTAGCATAGAAACACTCTAAAGTTTCCAAAACTGTACAAATATTGTCTGTGAGTATAACAGAACTGATGTTGCAGGCAAAAGCATGAGTAAAAACCAATCAGGAAGGGACTCTTATTTAGAAAGCGCTGTGTTCCTATGCGTCCCTATTGAGCAGTGAAAGAGATATCAACCAGATTCCTTTTTCTATGGCTTCCCTAATGTGTCTATTGTCACAATACATAGTTTCAGGCTTTTATTTTGAAAAATGAGCCTGAACGTCAACAAGTCTCTCAGAGTGTTTGGTGCGTAAAGGACAAATGCGGCCATTGTTTCTCTCTATCCTGCTAAGAAGCCACCAGTCCCGGTTGATATATTATTGAATAGATATTTGAAAAACACCTTGAGGATTGATTATAAACAACGTTTGCAATGTTTCTGTCGATATTATGGAGCTAATTTGGAATATTTTTTGGCGTTTTCGTGACTGCAATTTCCGGGCAATTTTTCAGCCAAACATAAAGAACAAACGGAGCTATTTCGCCTACAAAAATAATATTTTGGGAAAAAATGAACTTTGGCTATCTACCTGGGAGTCTCGTGAGTGAAAACATCCGAAGTTCATCAAAGGTAAACAATTTAATTTGATTGCTTTTCTGATTTCCGTGACCAAGTTACCTGCTGCTAGCAAGGCATAATGCTATGCTAGTCTATGATAAACTTACACAAATGCTTGTCTAGCGTTGGCTGTAAAGCATATTTTGAAAATCTGAGATGCAGGGTGATTAACAAAAGGCTAAGCTGTGTTCCAATATATTTCACTTGTGATTTTCATGAATAGGAAGATTTTCTAGGAAGATTTATGTCCGTTGCGTTATGCTAATTAGTGTCAGGCGATGATTACGCTCCCGGACCCGGGTTTGAGAGTCACAAGAATTTAAGCATATCACAGTTTAGGTCACTTAGCAGCACGAGCTCTGAAGATAGCTGGGGTGCAAACAGTTCACATATGGTTTCCAGAGCACAGCTGGGGGCAGAGGGTGGTCTATAGCAGGTGGCAACGGTGAGAGACTTGTTTTTTAGAGAGGTGGATTATTAAAAGTAGAAATTCAAATTGTTTGGGTACAGACCTGGATAGTAGGGCAGAACTCTGCAGGCTCCCTCTGCAGTAGATTGTAACACTGCCCCCTTTGGCCGTTCTATCTTGTCTGAAAATGTTGTAGTTAGGGATGGAGATTTCAGAGTTATTGGTGGTCTTCCTAAACCAGGATTCAGACACGGCTAAGACACCCGAGTTGGCAGAGTGTGCTAAATGTCACGGCAGATTTCCTCCTCTTCGTCTGAAGAGGAGTAAGGATCGGACCAAGATGCGGCGTGGTAAGTGTTCGTCATTCTAATGGAAAAACTGAACACTACAAAACAACAAAGTGACAACCGTGACGCTAATGAAACACTGTGCTAACAGGCAACATAACATAGACAATCACCCACAACGACAAAACAGGCTACCTAAATATGGTTCCCAATCAGAGACAATGATTAACACCTGCCTCTGATTGAGAACCATATCAGGCCAAACACAGAAACAGACAAACTACACATACAACATAGAATGCCCACCCAGATCACACCCTGACCAAACAAAACATATAAACATACAAAGCAAACTATGGTCAGGGCGTGACAGTAAAGCAGTGAACAAAACAAACTTAGAGACGCTAAGGAGGCTTCTAATGTTAACATGCATGAAACCAAGGCTTTTACGGTTACAGAAGTCATCAAAAGAGAGCGCCTGGCGAATAGGAGTGGAGCTAGGCACTGCAGGGCCTGGATTCACCTCTACATCGCCAGAGGTGAACTGATTGTGCAGTTATACAATACATAGCCTAATAGCCTGGCAGAAAAACTGATTAAAGATTAGTTATATAATTGGTCTAGCCTATACTCCAAAATTAAAACAATTCTAGTAATAGCCTTTGAGTGCGGACTGTATTATCATGCATAGTGGATGGACTGGTTACCTTATGCTACGCTCCAAATGCTCTTTCCTTGAGTCGGAGAGCAAATATACTGTAGGCCTTGAAGATGCTGTTGGTTCATTTATTGTGCAGGGTGGCTTTCAGAGTTAGCCTACAATTGTAGGGAATTTGTATTTTGTGTAGCCTAGTAAAAGGGCTTTTCTTTACCAATAACTAATATGCTGTCACATTACTTTTAGCTACATAATGTATCACCACCGCGCGTTTCCATCTCTACCTCTCTCTCCTTTATTCCGTTCTCGAGCACGCAGAGATGGGGGCTGTCAACAGATTAATTAAATGTGTCAGGGCTAGAACCACCCAGTTTATAATATAAAAGAATGGCAAAGGAAAAGCTTTTCTTGTCTGCTAAATGACCTAGCCTACAGCATGGCACATTGCCAGATAGCATACAGTAGGCATACTCATATTCGGTTCTTCTGAAATACTTTTTATTTATATGTTTTTTGAGACCTACCTAAAATATATCATAGATTTATTTCAGTGGTCTATATTAAATGCATTTATCAATGTAGATATTCAAAAGGCGTGCATCAGCGGCTTGTATGTGTGAAGGCCTGGAGATGCTAAACATGTTTATGTTAAATAATGGTCAATTACCATGACACAATCAGTCATTTTCATGAGAATAACTGGCTAACAAAATGTCATGAATGCCATAGCCCTAGCTAGCTGCTATCAGAGAAGGCATCTAGTTGAAAAACAAAGGATGGAATCCAAATGAGGAAGTGAAAAAGCGGAACAAGTTGGTGATGGACAAAGGAATCCTGTAGTGGTGCTACCCAGCAAGCTGAAACCAGTGTCGCTGAAGAACTTACATGACGACATGGGACACTTTGGAGCAGACAAAGATTCTACTGGCCGTTCTTGCAGATTGAAGTAGAGGACTATGTGATCAGACAGTCAACCAGGGATACTTCAACCAGAAGGTAAATATCATTAGGCCTGGGCAGCAGGTAGACAGGAGTTTTCCTGGTTGGAATTCACTGATGCTGAACAATCTGGACAGCTTGAGCTAACTCTGAACAAATCTAGTTCTCAGCCTGCGCCCCTTCCCTTGGATCCCAAGACAACATTTGCAGTCTGGAACAAAGAGCACAAAAATCTGGGAGCAAGAATATTGGATGTTGGCCAGTACTGATGTCGTAAACATCTATGCAAAGTAAGCACATTCATTATTGAACATTGGAAAGCGTATAACAAAGAAATGCATCAGTTCTGCAAACATAGTTTCATAATAACATAGTTATTCAAGACCTATTTTGTCTGTTCACTTAGCTCTTTCCCTCATGCCCTCCACAACTGAAAATATTACTTACAGACCTTGTCTCAATCCGTGCACCACAGGCTGCACACCACACTTTCTTGCCTTTCAGTTAGCTTATCAGTAGGCCTCCCTGCCATAGATGTCTTCCCCTCTGTTGTTGATTTGTTTGTCTACCTTTCCCCGGTTGCGATTTGGGAATTGGCTGACAACGTCTCCTGTGAACACGGTGTAAATGCCACTTAGATAACCTTACATCTTCACATCCAAAAGCTCACCTGCTAAACATTGCCACATCGGGTCAGGTTTGTTCCATGCCATTTATGGCAGACGTGGGGGTTAGCAGTGTATCGCACACCATTACCAGGCCTTGTGCTTCCCCCAGCGAAACCTGCTCCACACTCGGAAGGCACTGAAGCCTGCAGCTAATAACACTTATCTAAGTAGGAGAAGGTCAACTTCCGTTTTACGAGCTGGGGAAAATATATTGGGTTTAAGTGCCACAAAGCACTGCGGTGACAAGCTCTTCGGGATATGATCAACCACAAATATGATTGGAGTGCAGTGGACCAGTGACGGCTATGCCTTTGGGATGGCTTTCATTATGCCAGGAGCTGCCTGCTAAATCAATAGACCCTGACGCTATCTCTGTCTGAAAAACAAACAAGCTCACTTTCATGTACCTCGCTTGTCTGGAGGCGCCAGCCAATCTGTCCCACCCAACTCTGAAAACAGTCTCTGAATTGAAATTTCATCAAAATATCCTAGTATCTTAATAGAGTGTCTGCATTCTACAGGAGCTGTGTGCATGGGTGCTCTCTCGCAGGATCCAAACGACTATGACATTTTTCAGAGCTGTTAAATTCCCCAATTTTCAGAGTGACATAGCATGAGCGACGAGAGTGAGTGACCAGGCTAGGAATCCTTTACCTCCCTCTCTTTGAACGATATCTGCTTCTAGTGCCCAGACAGAAGCTGACAGACTTCCAAAAAATATGCCCTGCCTCTGTGGAGGCATCCGGCCCAGTATAGATTCATCAATCGTCAGAGTGAGTTTGTGCATAATTTTTATAACACGGTCTCTTCATGGCTGATTGATGATGGTGGGGCCTTCAGGCAAAACAGAGGACAGTGTGGCAGCAGGGCCGTTCTTTATTACCACGGCTGCAGGCAATTAGGAATATTTATTGTCTTATTTATTTGCTTATTTTTCCAATGCTTCTGACAAAACCAATAAAAAGAGGATACTGCACAGGAAGAGCCACATGGTCATCGCTCAGGCAGGTGTGAGCCCCACCGGTGATCTATTAAATTCCAAATATACTCAACATTAAGCAGTTTTATTACATGTTACATCACAGGCAATGGGCCTTATCTCACAGGGAAGGCGATTTCATCTGAATAGTTTAATGGCTCGGGGAGGTCCTTATTGAAATTGACAGAACATGGATCAAACAACAACCACTAGTGAGTTGCATGGTGGCCATTTAGTACTTCTCTAACCTGGGAGGGAAAAGCTCCAGTGTAGTGAATCTGTCCTATCGAGCATAGTCATAAACACTCAAAACATAGATATTCTTCATAGAACACTATATTCTTCACTGTAATCAGGGAATTAGTAATGGGACTATGTTACGTAAAGTTTGTGGTCATATGCATATCCTTAACACTAGAACTGCTAAAACAGTCATTTGGACTGCTCATGAATATAAAAATGTATTACTCCGCCATTTTTTTTAAAGTCATGCCCCCCTCCATCCTTGACTCTTCCCAAATACTATAGGTCTATGCTGTATAACAACACACTGTTGTTGTTAGAATCTTAATATGACAAACATAACTGTAGTGTAACCCGTTTCAGGAGGGCATGTGATTTTTTAAATGGTTTTCCCCCATTGCCCCTCCGACAGTAGTATCTGCTACTGGTGCCATGCCCAGTTTATAATCACCCCGATAATTGCCTCAAAACTGAACCGAAACTAATTTCACACATATATCAACAGATAAAGTAAATCTTAAAGTATAATGGGGAGAAAGGGGGAGCTGATGAGCAAGGGGAAAAGAATGGCAAAGGACAAGCTTTTCTTGCTAAATGACCTAGCCTACACCAATTGTGAATATAGAACAAAGCAGGCCATTCTATTGTATTGATCTATTCTAATTTCTAAATGGTATGTACCCTGTAACTGTCCACCGAATCCAAACAGTCTTATCAATCTACTCTGGCCTACTTGGAGTAAACAGTGAAAGCCTGAATCATTTACAATGGCAATAAGACCAGGGGTTAAAGCAACAAAAACATCCCATGTCTGAAACTTAAAGGTGCACTACGCAGAAATTGCTTTGCCATTTCCTGGTTACTAAAATTCTAATAGTTCACTTCAGCTTATGAGACAAAACAAGCAAGTATAGTGTAGATAATCATTGTACCATCTTAATCGCTGTGAAATATATTTCCAATTACCAAAAATATTGCATTTTCAGTTGTTTGAAGCTGGTGTACAAAAGCTAAAGTTAAAAACGCAAAAACAAATCTTAAAAATGGGAAGGATAGAAATAGCTCACACAGAACAGGTCACTTCTTAGACTTCCTTCATATGAGAATGACCGATCTAGGGGAATTTGGTCAGGTCGGCCAAAGAGTTACATATTGCAGCTTTTAGTCGATCTCAGATCGATTGTCTGGGGTCAAGTTAACCTCAACTTTAATTTAACAGAGTCATGACCATCATGTTTTCAGGGCAAGAGGTACGGCAACAGTACCGGACAGCAGGCAGGCTCAGGGTCAGGCAGAGGTCGGTAATCCAGAGGGGGACAAAGGTGCAGGTTGGCAGGCAGAGTGGTCAGGCAGGCGAGTTCGGAGTCAGGACAGGCAAGGGTCAAAAACCAGGAGGGCGAGAAAAGAGACAGGAAAAGCAGGAGCTGAGACACAAAACACTGGTTGACTTGAACAAACAAGACGAACTGGCAACAAACAAACATAGAACACGGGATAATGGGGAGGATGGGCGACACCTGGAAGGGAGTAGAGACAATCACAAAGACAGGTGAAACAGATCAGGGTGTGTCCCCTTGTTTAGGGGTTCTGGGGTTCTTTCCTGGGATAATTTGTGTGTAGAAGGACTGAGAAGCTTAGTTCTAGTGACTTTTGAAAATGACAATCTACTCCAAAATATATAAAAATAAAATTATGCTGACACCATATAAAATGTAATTTCCATTTGAGTAGATCAGACGCAAAATCTCAATTTAATCAATTTTAAATTCAGGCTGTAACACAACAAAACGTGTAAAAAGTAATGAGGTGTGAATACTTTCTTAATGCACTGTACAGTAGGCTACACACCTGCTGTTTGAGTTGAGCACCACAGTGGTGTGCATTATAGACTATTTAATTTCCTTAACATCAGAGTGGCAGCCACAATCATGCATGCCAGTTCAGTGCACATAGCGTAAAAGAGAAAAATAAAATTGAGAATGCATTTACTTGGGAATATATTTCGTAGAACAAACATGCTTCTGAATATATTAGGTTATGTCATCTTCAAACCAGACCCCCCATCCCCCCTGAGATTTTTATTGCGGATCTACACTGATCTCAAAAAGAACCTCTCCAGAATCCATATGTCAGAAATCTGTCACAGAGAAAGACAACTTTAACCCCCGACTAAAACGGATGGATGCGCATGCTGCGTTAGCATTGCTACAAAATCTGAATGAAAAGATGAATCATGATGAGATCTCTGATGATTATTCTTCTGATTCTGATCCTCAGCTGGAAACCTACACCTCTGAGGCCTAAGTGTAAAAAAGCTGGAAAGGTGTGCCCTTAGTAAGTGCCCGCGCCACCACCAAATGATACGTGAGACAGGAGAGAAGAAGGGTTGGCACCGTTTGGATATACACACATGTGGGTTCCACCAGGGTTCTTTGGAAAAGGGTGATGGTTCTTTGTGGAACCATACTGACCCAAAGAACCCTTTGCAGTCCAAAAAAAGGGTTCTCTCCTCTTTTAGTGATATTTAAAATGTAGGGGTGGGTGCTCAGCATCGGTTGTTTGTGACATGGACATGCACCAAATGATGCCATTATGTGAAGATGCTAACAATAATTTACAATTATTGACTGATGTCCTATCAACACTTATATTCATTATAATGCCATTATTACTTTTGTGCTGATTTTCACTATTTATCAAACACATTTAGTGTTGATGTTTAGGCTACTGATGTTTTGAATATTCCACTGGGCTTCTGACTGACCGTGCATCTTGGTGGTTGGGGTCTTTTATTTTGTCGTTATAAAAAAAATGCTGTTGCCTCGTTCCAACACAGCCTTCTGTTTCATAGATGTGAAAAAGGCACTCCACAAATCAAATTATTGAACACTTGAATTTGTTTTTTTGTTTTTACATATAGCATACAGTAGCATAAACAAATTGAAATTAGTGTTATTTGAAATAAAGAAAAATGTGTATTCTAATTTTGACCAATACCTTCACAACCAAATTATTATTTTGCGATAGCATATAAGAAATGTAGTAATTACACTGATAGAATGTTGTGGTCAGAATTACTGCTCATTAGCTCGTAGGGGCCCCCCCCATTGGTTCTAGTGTTAAAAACGTAGGTGCTGGGCTAATGAAGTATACTTCTTGAAAAGAACAGAAAGGCCCCCATGCTCCCAATTACCTATGTTATTCAATATGTTAAAGGATCCCCCCAGAGGAAGTTATTGCCACTATTTTGACATAATAGAGTGCAAATGCAAGTTTAGGTTCCACATCCAAAGAATTGGTGAGGTTACTTCAAGGTGGAGTTGATTAACAACAACAAATAGGGCACTGACAGCTGTCAGTGTAGCTAGCTAGCATGCTAACCTTATCTAGCTAGCTGTCTTGCTAACATTATCTAGCTAGTTAATGTTATCTGTTGTTGCTGTTTTTTTTTACTACACCGTATTCAAAAGATTAGGCAGGTTCAGGGGCCTCCCGGGTGGCGCAGTGGTCTAACCTTATCTAGCTAGCTGTCTTGCTAACATTATCTAGCTAGTCAATGTTATCTGTTGTTGGTGGGTTTTTTTACTACACCGTATTCAAAAGATTAGGCAGGTTCAGGGGGCCTCCCAGGTGGCGCAGTGGTCGCGCCCAGGCTCTGTCGCACCCGGCTGCGACCGGGAGGTCCGTGGGGAGACACACAATTGGCCTAGCGTCGTCCAGGTTAGGGAGGGCTTGGCCGGTAGTGTCATCCTTGTCTCATCGCGTAATAGCGACTCCTGTGGCGGGACAGGTGCAGTGTGCGCTAACCAGGTCGCCAGGTGCACGGTGTTTCCTCTGACACATTGGTGCGGCTGGCTTCCGGATTGTGTTAAGAAGCAGTGCGGCTTGGTTGGGTTGTGCTTGGGTTGTATTTTGGAGGACGCATGGCTTTCGAACTTCGTCTCTCCCGAGCCAGTAGAAATCTTTGATTAGCAGACGCAATTAACGGAAGATGGCAAAGTCAAAGATAGGCTAATCGTTTCAATCTGTGGTGAAGTTTTCCCTGAATCAAAGCTTATGACAGATCCAGCTTCAGAACCTGCCTAATTATTTAAATAATAATTATTATTTTGTTTTACCCCCTTTTCTCCCCAATTACGTGGTATCCAATTGTTAGTAGTTACTATCTTGTCTCATCGCTACAACTCCCGTACTCCCGTCAAAAGTTCTAGAACACCTACTCATTCAAGGGTTTTTCTTTATTTGTACTATTTTCTACATTGTAGAATAAGAGTGAAGACATTAATACTATGAAATAACACATATGGAATCATGTAGTAACGAAAAAAGTGTTAAACAAATCAAAGTATATTTTATATTTGAAATTCTTCAAATAGACACCCTTTGCTTTGACAACTTTGCACACTCTTTGCATTCTCTCAACCAGCTTCACCTGGAATGCTTTTACAACAGTCTTGAAGGAGTTCACACATATGCTGAGCACTTGTTGGCTGCTTTCCTTCACTCTGCAATCCGACTCATCCCAAACCATCTCAATATTGGTTGAGGTCGGGGGATTGTGGAGGCCAGGTCATCTGATGCAACACTCCATCACTCTCCTTCTTGGTCAAATAGTCCTTACACAGCCTGGAGGTGTGTTGGTTCACTGTCCTGTTGAAAAACAAATTATAGTCCCACTAAGCCCAAACCAGATTGGATGGAATATCTCTGCAGACTGTTGTGGTAGCCATTCTGGTTAAGTGTGCCTTGAATTCTAAATAAATCACAGACAGTGTCACCAGCAAAGCACACCCACACCATAAAACCTCCTCCTCCATGCTTTATGGTGGGAAAAACACATGCGGAGATAATCTGTTCATTCACACTGCGTCTCACAAAGACACGGCGGTTGGAACCATTTGGACTGCAGACCAAAGGACAAATTTACACCCGTCGAATGTCCATTGCTTGTGTTTCTTGGCCCAAGCAAGTCTCTTCTTTTTATTGGTGTCCTTTAGTAGTGGTTTCTTTGCAGCAATTCGACCATGAAGGCCTGATTCACACACATCCAGTTACATCCAGTCACATCCAGTTACTACAAAGATACAGGCGTCCTTCTTAACTCAGTTACTTTAGAGGAAGGAAACCGCTCAGGGATTTCAACATTAGGCCAGAGTTTAATGGCTGTGATAGGAGAAAACTGAGGACGGATCAACGTTGTAGTAACTCCACAATAGTAATCAAATTGACAGAGTGAAAAGAAGGAATGCATTCTGTTTGCAAAAAGGCACTAAATATTAGGCAAGGATTTTTGTTCTGAATACAAAGTGTTATGTTTGGGGCAAATCCAATACGGCATATTACCAATCTCCATATTGTCAAGCATACTGGTGGCTGCTTCATGTTATGGGTATGCTTGGAATTGTTAAGAACTGGGGAGCTTTTTCAGGATAAAAAATAAATAAACTGAATGGAGCTGAGCACATGCAAAATCCTAGAGCAAAACCTGGTTGTCACTTTCCATCAGACACTTTTCAGCAAGAGAATAATGCAAAACACATGAAGATAGTGAATATTCCTGACTGGCCATAGTTACAGTTTTGCCCCCAAATATACTTGATAAGAGGTGCAGGTAGCATAGTGGTTAGAATGTTGGGCAGTAACTGGAAGGTTGCAGGATCGAATCCCTGAACTGACAAATCTGTCATTCTGCCTCTGAGCAAGGCAGTCAACCCACTGTTCCTCAGGCGCTGAAGATGTGGATATTGATGAAAGCAGCCCCCTGCACCTCTCTGATTCAGAGGGGTGGGTTAAATGCGGAAGACACATTTCAGTTGAATACATTCAGTTGGACTACTGACTAAGACTATGGAAAGACCTGAGTTTGAAGAGTTTTGAAAAGAATAATGTGCAAATGTTGCACAATAAAATGTTGTGGAAAGCTCTTTAGAGACTTACCCAGAAAGACTCACAGCTGTGTTCGTGCCAAAGGTAATTCTAACATGTACTGACTCGGGGGTTGAATACTTATCTAATCAAGATATATTTGTGTTTTCTTTTCTATTTTTCCAAATGTTACAATTTTTCTTCCACTTTGTCCCTTAATGTTGATGTGGTTGTTACTGACAAGGAGTGTATGGCTGAGCTCTTTAACCTCTCTAGGGTAGGGGGCAGTATTCGGAATTTTGGATGAAAAGCACGCCCAAATTAAATGGCCTGCTAGAAGATATGATATGCATATAACGGGTAGATTTGGATAGAAAACACAAGTTTCCAAAACTGTTAAAATAGTGTCTGTGAGTATAACAGAACTGATTTAGCAGGCGAAAACCTGAGACAAATCCATTCAGGAAGTAGTTTTTTGGGGGGTTTTGTAGTTTCTATTCAATGGCATTACAGTATCCATTGACTTAGGACTCCATTTGCCGTTTCTATGCCTTCCACTAGATGTCAACAGTCTTTAGAAATTGTTTCATTCTTGGTTAGGTCTCGTAAGTTAACATTTCACTGTAAGGTCTACCAGAACCTGTTGTATTTGGCGCATGTGACAAATAAAATTTGATTTGATTTGCTTATCCAACACTTTGTCACGTTCGTCATAACGAGGAGGCCAAGGATAAGAATAGATTCTTATTTGAATTAAACGAAGAACACTTAACAAAATGAACATGACGCTACAAGAACAAGTGCTGACAGGCAACTACACATAGACAATAACCCACAAAACCAAAATGGAAATGGTAACCTAAATAGGATCCCCAATCAGAGACAACGATAAACAGCTGCCTCTGATTGGGAACCAATTCAGGACAAGATAGATCTACATTACCAAGACAAACAAAATCCTCATAGATATACAAAAACTCTAGACAGGACAAAAACACACATACCCACCCTCGTCACACCCTGACCTGACCAAAATAATACATAAAACATAGATAACTTAGGTCAGGGCGTGACACACTTCCTCATCTCCCAGACCTTCTAATGCGACTATCCCTGATGGTCCTCCCTCTTTTCCCCCTGCCCTGCTTCGCAGATTCTCCCTACAGGCGGTCACTGAGTGAGGTGCTAAATGAGCTCCTTAAACTTGACCCCAAAAAACATCTAGGTCTGATGGTTTATATCCTTTCTTCTTTAAGGTTGGAGCCCCTATCATCGCCAAGCTTATCTCTCATCTTTTTTAACCTGTCTCTCCTCTCTGGGGAGGTTCCCATTGCCTGGAATGCAGCCAAAATGGAGATCACGCTGATCTTAACTGTTATAGGACCACTTCTATGTTGCCCTGTTTACCAAAAGTGTTGGAAAAACTTATAAATAATTGACTGGCTTTCTTGGTGTCTATTGTTTTCTCACTGGTATGCAATCTGTTTTTTTCTCAGGTTATGGGTGTGTCACTGCAACCTTAATAATTTCTCTTGGAACCACCCATCCCGGATCCGGGATAATTGTCATCAACTACGCTAAATAGCATAGCGCCACGGTCACATAATCTTACTAGAAAATATTCATATTCATGAAATCACAAGTGAAATATAGCGAAACACAACTTAGCCTTTTGTTAATCACCCTGTCGTCTCAGATTTTGAAATTATTAATTATTATTATGCTTTATAGCAAAAACAATACAAGCGTTTGTGTAAGTTTATCGATATTCAGAAAAACATTATGTACACCTAGCGGCAGGTAACTTGGTCACGAAAATCAGAAAAGCAATCAAATTAATTGTTTACCTTTGATGATCTTCGGATGTTTTCACTCACAAGACTCCCAGTTACACAATATGGCTAGACATTACACTATCCTTCTCTCAGCACATATCCAATCTGCAGGCTAAGGTTCAATCTAGACTTGGTTTCCTCTTTTGTAATAGCTCCTCTTTCACCCCAGCTGCCAAACTAACTCGGACAGTTTTATTTCCATCCTTACATTCAAACTCAATCATGGACAGTCTTATTTGTAGCTGCTTCAAGTGATGTTGTTGTCTATACCTTTCTCCCCTTTGTGCTGATGCCTGTGCCTAATAATGTAAATACCATGTTTGTGCTGCTCTCGTGTTGTATTTCTACCGTGTTGTTGTAATGTGTTGCTGCCATGCTGTGTTGTTTTAGCTTTCTTTATGTAGTGTTGTGGTGTCTCTCTTGTCATGATGTGCATTTTGTTCTACATTTTTATTTTTAATCCCAGACCCGTCCCTGCAGGAGGCCTTTTGTCTTTTAGTAGGTCGTCATTGTAAAAAGTAATTTGTTCTTAATTGGCTTGCCTAGTTAAGTAAAAAATAATAATTTCTCGTACTGTTACACAAAATCAAGATGAACCTTTACCATCATAGTATATATTGAACGTCTATAACCAAACTGGCTAAAACTTTATTGTTGGCCGAGGATAGCTATAGCTAGCCGCATGCTAACCTGAGTGCTAACATTGCTAGCAGCAGTAACAGTATATCCAGGTATAATAGCTAAAATAAACATTGACTACCATAATATCTTGCGACCAATAAAGAGCAATCAGGTCAGCAAAAATAAGACACACACTATATATACAAAAGTATGTGGACATCCCTTCAAATTACTGGATTTGGCTATTTCAGCCACACCCGTTGCTGACAGGTGTATAAAATCGAGCACGTGGCCATTCAATCTCCATAGACAAACATTGGCAGTAGAATGGCCTTACTGAAGAGCTCAGTGACATTCAATGTGGCACCGTGATAGGATGCCACCTTTCCAACAAGTCAGTTTTCACATTTCTGCCCTGCTAGAGCTGCCCCGGTCAACTGTAAATGCTGTAATTGTGAAGTGGAAATGTCTAGGAGCAACAACGGCTCAGCTTTGAAGTGGTAGGCCGCACCAGCTCACAGAACGGGACCTCCGAGTGCTGAAATGCGTAGCAAATCTTTTCTCCTCGGCTGCAACACTCACTACCGAGTTCCTCTGGAAGCAATGTCAGCACAATAACTGTTTGTCGGCAGCTTCATGAAATGGGTTTCCATGGCCGAGCAGCTGCACTCAAGCCTAAGATCACCATGTGCAATGCTAAGCGTCGGGTGGAGGGGTGTAACGCTCACAGCCATTGGCCTCCGGAGCACTGGAAACGCGTTCATGGAGTGATGAATTACACTTCACCATCTGGCAGTCTGGTGGACAAATCTTGGTTTGCCAGATGCCAGGAGAACGGTACCTGCCCGAATACGTAGTGCCAACTGTAAAGTTTGGTGAGGAATAATGGTCTGGGGCTGTTTTTCATGTTTCAGGCTAGGCCCCTTAGTTCCAGTGAAGTGAAATCTTAACGCTATAGGATACAATGACACTCTAGTCGATTCTATGCTTTCAACATTGTGGCAACAGTTTTGTGAAGGCCCTTTATTTTTTCAGCATGACAATGCACCTGTGCATAAAGCAACGTCCATACAGAAATGCTTGGTTGAGATTGGTGTGGAAGAACTTGACTGGACTGGGAGCCAGGCCTAATCGTTCAACATCAGTGCCCCACCTCACTAACGCTCTTGCGGCTGAATGGAAGTAAGTTCCCGCAGCAATGTTCCAACATCTAGCGGAAAGACTACCCAGAAGAGTAGAGGTTGTTATGGCAGCAAAGTGGGGACCAACTCCACATTAACGCCCATTATTTTGGAATGAGATGTTTGACGAGCAAGTGTCCACATACGTTTGGTCATGTACCTTGAAATAAATAATGGCATTAATCCGATTGGTATTTGACCATTCATTTCTGCAAAATGTGCAGTGTTGATGTAGTTTTTGTAGCTTGCTTGCTATCTTATTCCATGCCCTCACACCATGCTAGAATCAAGTGGGCTAGTTAGTTGTGCATGGCCTGGTGCACTTAGATAGTCAACTGTCTTTGTTTTTATCATCTACTAGCAACATAACATGACAAAACTCTATGGACGCTTTAGTACCTACTTCCCGAGTCGCCACCAGCGGGCTGTTCCTTTCTTGACGTCAAAGCCGCAATGTATTGTTGGTATATGAGTTTTTGATAAAAGTAATTCAATTGGCAAAAGTGTATAAATATTTTACTTTTAATCAAATTTAGCATAAAGACCATTTAGATGGCAAATAATAAATCTATATTGTTAGATTTGTGGAATATACAGTATATCGTGCATCCTCTCCTTTAATCTTTCTGTCAATGTGGTGTTGGGCTCAAATCCAGGATACTATTGCAAAGTAACTTGTGTAAAGGTTGTGTGTTGCCTAAATGCAGTTTTAGGCATATGGGATACACATCCAATATGGGAAATTTTGAATCTGTAATAGAATACAACAGTTTTTCCTGATTTATATTTCAGTTTGGTCATTGTTTTAAATGTAATGTACAGTAGTAATGTAAAGGTTTTTTAAATGGAGAAGAAGGGAGTTTGAATGGTTGTTGTCTGTGAAAGTATAGTTTCCCTTGTGGAGGTCAAGGGCTGTCTGGCCATAGAAGTATGACATTTGACCAGAAATGTGACCCATAATGTCTTGCTTTGCTTCTTTTCTTTACAAAGAGATTTCGTTATAGCACTCATTCACACACCTCTGTCTTATTAAACCTCAGGAATAACGATTTGTCGTCTCCACTGGCACAATCTCCTCTCCTTCATGGTGAGTTTTACAGAACGAGTAGCCTGCAGTGTTTAACACATCATGTCCTTCCTCATTGTGAGTGGGGAGGGTATGAAAAGGCGGATGGTGTGGTGAATGTCCTTGCTTTTTATTACCCCCTCTGGTACTTAGAGAATGGCTGGTCAGATGGGTGCCAAGGGTGCAGCAGAAATGTGACAGACTCTTTCACAGTAACACTCGACTAGCTGGCTCTGGCATACTGCATTTAACCCATTGACATCCGATTGGCCTACTTGTAAATCTCTGGTACTTGTACATCTCCTGTAGTCTACTGTAAAGTAAAGAACCACATCAGAAAGAGGAGAGTCAGAGAAAAATACTTTATGGGCAAATTGCAACAATCGAAAGCCACTAGATTAATCGCCAGCTGAGCTGATATCTCAATAAACCATCAATATGCGCTAAAATCTCCCACACAGCTCATCTCAATTGCAACCAACACTGGCCAATGATTTACCACTCCCTAAAGCTAGGCATACAATACCAGTCAAAAGTTTGGACACGCCTACTCATTCAATGAGTTTTCTTTATTTTTAACCATTTTCAAAATTGTAGAATAATAGTGGAGACATCAAAACTATGAAATAACACACATGGAATCATGTAGTAACTATAAGGGCACAAGGCGAGAGCCAGATACAGACAAGGGAGGCAGATGGTTAGAGTCTTTGATATTTATTAATAATCCAAAAGGTGTAGGCAAGAGAATGGTCGTGGACAGGCAAAAGGTCAAAACCAGTTCAAAGTCCAGGAGGTAGAGTGTGGTAGGCAGACTCAGGGTCAAGTCAGGCAAAATGGTCAGGCAGGCGTATACAGAGTCCAGAAAACAGGCAAGGGTATTCGCTTTTGACTCCATTGTTGTTTTCCTTACAAATAATAACTTTGGGCATGTGTGCATCCCTATGAAAGTAAGTGTCTTATCATCTGTATATTGTGTTGTCGTTTCTACTGTAGTATGAAGTATTTATGTATGGAGCATAATGTATGTACAGTTTTCAAGTACTGGTCACAAATAATGCATTCCGATTATTGCATAGATTGTAATAGCCACCTTTGATGTGTGTAAAATACTTTTTTGAAGGTTGTACTAATTATAATATGCTAATGCTAAGCTATTTGTGGGGCCATGTTTGTTGACATTATGCAATGCATTCTGGGTGTCACGTAAACGTCTGTCAGACCAAATATGTTACAATGAGGTGAAGGAATGGTTACCTCATCTTTCGAGTAAACTTCGAGAAGTGAATTGATTGTAGAAGACACCCCCTTCAACATGCATACTACAAACAGACCAAACTCATCTTGTCTCCTCTTATCTTTGTTTGACCCAAAAAACAAACAAGGCGGTGTGCACAAACTATCCATCATCAGATTACTTTCGATTTCTAGAAAGTGTTTTACTAAATTATTTTGAGATCATCCATGATGTGATGAATTATAAATAGTAATTGCGGTTTCTATCAGCTGAGAGTTATCTAAATATGGCCACTTGTGTTACGTCAATATTTCCTAACTTAGCGCAAGGACTAATGCAATGCAGCTTACATTTTAAGGTTTGGATGATTGTGTACACTATTCCTATTTCTGTGAATGTCTAAACAGTGTATACAAAAATAAACGTGTCATATTCAGGACATAGTCCTTACTAATTATTTTTCTGCTAAATGTTTCTGTGGAAAAACAGTGTGGCTAGCTCAAATGCTAAATGTTGCTTCAATCGAAACTGGACATTCTAAATAAGCATTCTAATCAAAATTTGAGCGTACACTGTTGAGTCCACCATAGAATGATCACACCTGTTTGTTGGTACGTGTGAAAAGGTTTATGACTTCACCATGCCTCCAGAAAGGGAGTATACACAATACCCCATAATGTCAAGCTGAAATAGTTTTTCAAAATGTTTACAAATTAATAAAAAATGAAAGGCTGCAATGTATTGGGTCAATAAGTATTTAAGCTCTTTGTTGTGCCAAGCCTTAATAACCTAAATAACAGGATTAAACATGTGCTAGACAAGTCACATAATACAGTGGCTTGTGAAAGTATTCACCTCCCTTGGCATTTTTCCTATTTCCTACCCTGGATAATAAAAGGGATATTTTTGGAGGTTTTTATCATTTGATCTACACAACATGCCTACCACTTTGATGATGCAAAATTAGTTTTATTTTGAAACAAACGCAACCCCCCCCCCCCCCCCCCCCAACAGAAAACTTGGGCGTGCATAACTATTCACCCCCCCCCCCCCCCCCCCCCGCCCAAAGTCAATACTTTGTTAGAGACACTTTAGAGGTATGTCTCTATAAGCTTGGCACATCTAGCCACTGGGATTTTTGCCCATTCTTCAAGGCAAAACTGCCCCAGCTCCTTCAAGTTGGATGGGTTCTGCTGGTGTACATCAATCTTTAAGTCATACCACAGATTCTCAATTGGATTAAGGTCTGGGCTTTGACTAGGCCATTCCAAGACTTTTAAATGTTTCCCCTTAAACCACTGAAGTTTTGCTTTTAGCAGTATGCTTAGGGTCATTGTCCTGCTGGAAGGTGAACCTCCATCCCAGGCTCAAATCTCTGGAAGACTGAAACAGGTTTCCCTCAAGAATTTCCCTGTATTTAGCGCCATCCATCATTCCTTCAATTCTGACAAGTTTCCCAGTCTCGATGAGAAACATCCCCACAGCATGATGCTGTCACCACCATGCTTCACCTTGGGGATGGTGACTCGGGGTAATGAGGGGTGTTGGTTTTGCGCCAGACATAGCGTTTCCCTTGTTGTCCAAAAAGCTATATTGTCGTCTCATCTGACCAGAGTACCTTCTTACATATTTTTGGGGAGTCTCCCACATGCCTTAAGGCAAACGCCAAACGTGTTTGTGTGACGGCCGTTGGTGGAAGAAGGTGAGGACCAACGTGCAGCGTGGTATGTGTTCATCTTGTTTATTTAACTGAACACTGAATTAACAAAAATAACAAAGTGAACAAAAGAAACATTTCTGTCTGGTGCAGACACAAAAACAGAAAGCAACTACCCAACAAACACCATGTGGGAAAAGGCTACCTAAGTATGGTTCTCAATCAGAGACAACGATAGACAGCTGCCTCTGACTGGGAACCATACCAGGCCAAACACATAGAAAAGAAAACATAGAAAAACAAAATAGAATGCCCACCCCAACTCACGCCCGACCAAACCAAAATATAGACATAAAAAAGGAACAAAGGTCAGGGCGTGACAGTTCGCTTATTATTTTCTTTAATTAAGCATCGTCTTTTTCATGGCCACTCTTCCGTGAAGTCCAGCTCTGTGGAATGTATGGCTTAAAGTGTTCCTATGGACAGATACTTAAAAGGAGCTTTGCATCTCCTTCGGGGTTATCTTTGGTCTCTTTGTTGCGTCTCTGAATAATGCCCTCCTTGCCTGGTCCGTGAGTTGTGGTGGGCGGCCCACTGTTGGCAGGTTTGTTGTGGTGCCATATTCTTTCCATTTTTTAATAATGGATTTAAATGGTCTTAAATGTTCAAAGTTTGATATTTTTTATAATCCAACCCTGATCTGTACTTCTCCACCACTTTGTCTCTGATCTGTTTGGAGAGCTCCTTGGTGTTCCTTGTGCTGCTTGCTTGGTAGTGTGCCTTGCTTAGTGGTGTTGCAGACTTTGGGGCCTTTCAGAACAGGTGTGTATATGCAGTGGGGCAAAAAAGTATTTAGTCAGCCACCAATAGTGCAAGTTCTCCCACTTAAAAAGATGAGAGAGGCCTGTAATATTCATCATAGGTACACTTCAACTATGACAGACAAAATGAGAAAAAGACATCCAGAAAATCACATTGTAGGATTTTTAATGAATTTATTAGCAAATTATGGTGGAAAATAAGTATTTGGTCAATAACAAACGTTTATCTCAGTACTTTGTTATATATACCCTTCGTTGGCAATGACAGAGGTCAAACGTTTTCTGTAAGTCTTCACAAGGTTTTCACACACTGTTGCTGGTATTTTGGCCCATTCCTCCATGCAGATCTCCTCTGGAGCAGTGATGTTTTGGGGCTGTTGCTGGGCAACACGTACTTTCAACTCCCTCCAAAGATTTTCTATGGGGTTGAGATCTGGAGACTGGACAGGACCTTGAAATGCTTCTTATGAAGCCACTCCTTCGTTGCCCGGGCGGTGTGTTTGGGATCATTGTCATGCTGAAAGACCCAGCCACGTTTCAACTCCAATGCCCTTGCTGATGGAAGGAGGTTTCCACTCAAAACTTCACGATACATGGCCCCATTCATTCGTTCCTTTACACGGATCAGTCGTCCTGGCACCTTGGCAGAAAAACAGCCCCAAAGCATGATTTTTCCACCACCATGCTTCACAGTAGGTATGGTGTTCTTTGGATGCAACTCAGCATTCTTTGTCCTCCAAACATGACGAGTTTAGTTTTTACCAAAAAGTTATATTTTGGTTTCATCTGACCATATGACACTCTCCCAATCTTCTTCTGGATCATCAAAATGCTCTCTAGCAAACTTCAGACGGAACTGGACATGTACTGGCTTCAGCAGGGGGACACGTCTGGCACTGCAGAATTTGAGTCCCTGGCGGCGTAGTGTGTTACTGATGGTAGGCTTTGTTACTTTGGTCCCAGCTCTCTGCAGGTCATTCACTAGGTCCCCCCGTGTGGTTCTGGGATTTTTGCTCACCGTTCTTGTGATAATTTTGACCCCACGGGGTGAGATCTTGCGTGGAGCCCCAGATCGAGGGAGATTATCAGTGGTCTTGTATGTCTTCCATTTCCTAGTAATTGCTCCCACAGTTGATTTCTTCAAACCAAGCTGCTTACCTATTGCAGATTCAGTCTTCCCAGCCTGGTGCAGGTCTACAATTTTGTTTCTGGTGTCCTTTGACAGCTCTTTGGTCTTGGCCATAGTGGAGTTTGGAGTGTGACTGTTTGAGGTTGTGGACAGGTGTCTTTTATACTGATAACAAGTTCAAACAGGTGCCATTAATACAGGTAACGAGTGGAGGACAGAGGAGCCTCTTAAAGAAGAAGTTACAGGTCTGTGAGAGCCAGAAATCTTGCTTGTTTGTAGGTGACCAAATAATTATTTTCCACCATTATTTGCAAATAAATTCATTAAAAATCCTACAATGTGATTTTCTGGATTTTTTTTTGTCATTTTGTCTGTCATAGTTGAAGTGTACCTATGATGAAAATAGGTGAAAATAGGTGTTACAGGCCTCTTTCATCTATTTAAGTGGGAGAACTTGCACAATTGGTGGCTGACTAAATACTTTTTTGCCCCACTGTATACTAAGATCATGTGACGGATCATGTGACGCTTAGATTGCACCTGGTTGGACTTTATTTAACTAATTATGTGACTTCTGAAGGTAATTGGTTGCACCAGATCTTATTTAGAGGCTTCAAAGCAAAGGTGGCGAATACATACGCATGCACCACTTTTCAATTTTTTTTTCTTCACTATTTTGTGTATGTCCATCACATCATAATCCAAATAAAAATATATTTAAATTACTGTACTGCAACAAAATAGGAAAAACGCCAAGGGGGATGAATAAGGCACTGTAAATTGCATGGACTTATGTGTGTACAATAATAGTGTTTATCATGATTTTTGAATGACTACCTCATCTCTGTACCCCACACATACATTTGTCAGTGACAAATTGTCAAAGTTATCCATTTTAAATTCAGGCTTTGTAACACAACAAAATCTGGAAAATGTCTAGGGCCACGCTTTCTAAAGGCAAAGTAAATCTATACAAATTAACATAGTTGCAGCATCCTGGTGTCAATTACATAAGACATTTTTGATAAGCTCTTATTTAACTCTTATTTAACGTGAAAAACATATTCCACAGTCCTGAAAACACACTTAACTATTCCTGAGATATTCACTTACTAGAAAACAAACTGAATATCAAATTCAAAAAAAGTATAATTCATGATTACACACTACTTTCTTTTTCTTTTTTTTTCTATAAAATGAGCTAAATTTGATGACAGACATTTCTTTAAGAAACAGGAAGATAAAGTTGTCAAGGTCACACCCCCACACATAATTGAAAAGCCCAGAATGTCCTCTCAAAGGGACAACAGGACTTAATACAGTGGCTTGTATACATTGGATTCAATGTATAGAAAAATAATGCATAGAATCTCAGCAAAGAAATAATTGTCCTCTCACTGTCAACTGCGTTTATTTTCTGCAAACTTAACATGTGTAAATATTTGTATGAATATTTGTGTAAATATAAACATAACAATATTCAACAACTGAGACATAAACTGAACAAGTTCCACAGACTTCTGAACAAAGGGGGGTAAAAATCAAAAGTAACAGTCAGTATCGGGTGTGGCCACCAGCTGCATTAAGTACTGCAGTGCATCTCCTCCTCATGGACTGCTCCAGATTTGCCAGTTCTTGCTGTGAGATGTTACCCCACTCTTCCACCAAGGCACCTGCAAGTTCCCAGACATTTCTGGGGGGAATGACCCTAGCCCTCACCCTCCAATCCAACAGGTCCCAGACATGCTCAATGGGATTGAGATCTGGGCTCTTCGCTGGCCATGGCAGAACACTGACATTCCTGTCTTTCAGGAAATCATGCACAGAATGAGCAGTATGGCTGGTGGCATTGTCAAGATGGAGGGTCATGTCAGGATGAGCCTGCAGGAAGGGTACCACATGGAGGAGGATGTCTTCCCTGTAGCGCACAGCGTTGAGATTGCCTGCAATGACAACAAGCTGATGATGCTGTGACACACCTTCCCCAGACAATGCGGAACCTCCATCTCCAAATCGATCCCGCTCCAGTGCAATGCTCATTCCTTTGACGATAAAGGCAAATCCGACCATCAACACTGGTAAGAAAAAAGCGCGACTCGTCAGTGAAGAGCACTTTTTGCCAGTCCTGTCAGGTCCAGCGACGGTGGGTTTGTGCCCATA
The DNA here is from genome assembly GCF_013265735.2 of Oncorhynchus mykiss. Classification (NCBI taxonomy): domain Eukaryota; kingdom Metazoa; phylum Chordata; class Actinopteri; order Salmoniformes; family Salmonidae; genus Oncorhynchus; species Oncorhynchus mykiss. The sequence continues at coordinate 52,740,033 of NC_048566.1, read as the reverse complement.
GGCATGTTATGCCGGTGATGTCTGGAGAGGACCTGCCTTACAACAGGCCTACAATACCTCAGATCATTAGAAAACCCTTTTGCAATTATGTTAACACAGATGAAAACTGTTGTCCTTATTAAAGAAGCAATAAAATTGGCCTTCTTTAGACTTGTTGAGTAGCTGGAGCATCAGCATTTGTGTGTTTGATTACAAGCTCAAAAGGACCAGAAACAAAAACCTTTCTTCTGAAACTCCTCGGTCTATTCTTGTTCTGAGAAATGAAGGCTATTCCATGCAAGAAATTGCCAAGAAACTGAAGATCTTATACAACGCTGTGTACTACTCCCTTCACAGAACAGTGCAAACTGGCTCTAACCAGATTCGAAAGAGGAGTGGGATGCCCCGGTGCACAACTGAGCAAGAGGACGAGTACATTAGTGTCTAGTTCTAGAAAGACACCTCACAGGTCCTCAACTGGCAGCTTCATTAAATAATACCCGTAAAACACCAGTCTCAACATCAACAGTGAAGAGGCAACTCCTGGATGCTGGCCTTCTAGGCAGAGTTGCAAAGAGAAAGGCATAGCTCAGACTGGCCAATAAAAAAGATTAAGATGGGCAAATGCCAGCATCCCGGAGTTGCCTCTTCACTGTTGACGTTGAGACTGGTGTTTTGTGGGTATTATTTAATGAAGCTGCCAGTTGAGGACTTGTGAGGTCTTTTCTCGAACTAGACACATTTCTCGCATGGAATAGCCTTCATTTCTTAGAACAAGAATAGACTGACGAGCTTCAGAAGAAAGTACTTTGTTTCTGGCCATTTTGAGCCTGAAATCGAAACCCACAAATGCTGATGTTCCAGATTCTCAACTAGTCTAAAGATGGCCTGTTTTATTGCTTCTTTAATCAGAACCACAGTTTTCAGCTGTGCTAGTATAATTGCAAAAGGGTTTTCTAATGATCAATTAGCCTTTTAAAATGATAAACTTGGCTAACACAACGTGCCATTGGAACACAGGAGTGATGGTTGCTGATAATGGACCTCTACGCCAATGTAGAAATTCAATAAAAAATGTGCCGTTTCCAGCTAGAATAGTAATTTCTGATCAATTTGATGTTATTTTAATCAACAAAAAATGTGCCTTTCTTTCAAAAACAAGGACATTTCTAAGAGACCCCAAACTTTTGAACGGTAGTGTATATTCATTTACATTATGCCCAAAGCAAAACAGCATACCTATTAGGGCAGTCATATGTACAAAAATCCAGGCTGGCTAGCTTCATCACCAAAAGCAGGCTGGCTAGCTTCATCACTATCAATCATTGACCGAACATAATACTAATTAGCTGTTGGCAATACGTTATTCCTCTACAGCCATTCAACTATGAGGGATTGACAAATATAAAAACAATGTTTGGCGGTCAATCTTCTGTGTGTGAACTATCCAAACTTGTCAAATTAAAAACTTTTCTTCCACGAGTTGTGTGCTTCTGGGTTCTTGAAGGAAATAAGGTACCATATTAGCTACAAACACTTTGGGAAACTCACCCCTGTCAGTTTGCTGTCAGTTACAAACTTGATATCAAGATTTGTAACTCGATAACTAGCATTCTCCAAACAGTAATTATTCAACAATATACTGCCGGTTGAGAAATGTACTTGAGCTGGGCTAGGTAGGTGAAGTTTTGAATGTGAATGATACTTCCTGACAAGTATCCACGGCTCAGTGACACCTCTGAGACAGTGGAGCATACCCACTGGGCATACACTGCTGAATAAATGTTGTTTCCACGTCATGTTGAACCAACGTGGAATAGAAATTGAATTGACGTCTGCGCCCATTGGGTAGCCTTTACTTTACTGACTTTATTGTCCACATGGGGAAATTTTCTTGCAGTGTACACGTTTAAAGTGGTGTTTAAATACAAAAAAAATTGACAATACAACTTTCATAACAGTTACATACCAATAAAAAGAGACTAGCCTGCTGGCCTTACTGAGTGGATAGGAACATTAGCCCAATCTATTTCTTAGCCCAAGCCTTGCTAGCATCATGGTGCGCTTGCTTATCAGCGTGGGCAGAATTTGATGGCTGGTTTATATTGAGATGTTTTCCCCCTCCCTCCATTCTCTTGAAGGGCAGTGCATTCATAAGCACTGAGGGAGCGACAAAATAGCACAACCCAATGGAGAGGGAACAGCGAAGAAAGGATTGTGACAGGGAGATAATAACGTCTCAACACCCACGGAGGAGGAGACATCGAGAGGCCCTGCGCAAATTAATTCTGACGGGGCATGCGGCACACCCCATCAATATAACCACTACCACCATTAAATAAACATAAAACCAGTGCAGATACCTGATCAAAAAGGCGTGCTCCGTGACAACCCCATTCACAGACAGCAGGTGACAGGTGTGCTTCCCAAAGTGGAGAGATGGGACACTAAGTGACAAGTCAAGTCTATAAGGCGGCAAAGGCAAAGGGGGCTTTTTGGATCTCTGTTTCTCTTCCTCGTTCTCTCCCTGAATGACATGCATTGCAAGTGCATACACTGAGGGCTTAGAATTGATTAGAAGATTACTCTGAAAACATCTAAGGAGGTAGAAGACACTTACTTGTAGCAAAGGACATCATGTCTAAGCCACTCTGTCCTTGTAATCCAACACACAGCGAGAAAATACAAACATTTCAATAAGACAAGCTCTCCTTCAGCCTATGTACAGATGCAGAGATATAATAACCGCATGTAGAAAAACTCAAGCAGGCAATACACAAATCAATTTGGCTTGATTGAGTGCTGCTGGGGTGATTTTAAATACATTATGCCTTCAGAACAGCCAATTGGAAAGAATCCAGATCTGGGATAACTATAGTTTTAACTTTGCTTTGTGGAAAGTAACCATTTTTACGGGGGAACAAATAGTTACTTTGGCAACAACTATTTGAATACAGAACTCAGAAAGTAACTACTTCTGTAAACTATTTGAATACATAACAGAGAAAGCAACTACTTTTATAAAATTATACAGATTAATACAGATCTAAGGAAATGAAACTATTGGATTGGCTGCCATCAGCTAATGGCAGGGCTGTATCTGGAACTGCATGTTGAATATGGAAATATAATGAATAGAGCACACACTATTCTAATCTATCTGACTGTCATGTTGTATTTCTTTGTTCCCAAATGCTACATACACAAATTTTTCATATTAGCGTTTTTCATCAGATTCTTTAATTTGTATTCATAGATTTTAGATGTGTATTAAAATGGGTTTTGTTGCAATATGCTATACTATATATCCATTGTTTTGCTGGAATGTTGGTATCCTGTATATTTAACTGTGGTATGTGATTGTCTCTCCTAGCTATCTTAAGATGAATGCACTAACTGTAAGTCGCTCTGGAAGAGAATCTGCAACATTTTACTAAAATGTCAAATGTTAATATTTTATATAGATATACAATGTTACTGTATTTATTCACTTATTTTAACATGTTTTCAAATATTGATGTCACAAAATGTATCAATGTATTCGTCACATTTGACTGTGTAAAACACAAGCAGTACTGCCTATTTCTCTGAGAGTGAGGTTTTGCAAGAAACCGTGATTATTTGTCTCTCTGAAATGAATCTAAGTGATAGATTTCAAACAAATTGAACAACCCCATTCCATGATTAGATGGTGAATAAGCACACCAATCTATTTCAGAGGTTCTTTAAATAATGAAAGCTAATTTACCAACATTTCTGAAAATGCATATATAATGTTTTGGAAAGAAAGTTTTCGTTTGATCTGCACAAAAAAATGTTTATCTGATGGTCCATTGCCCCCGGTGTACATAATCGAGTCAAACCAATTACATGTTGTACAGATAGGTATAAATAAGTTGTGACACTCAACTACTGTAAGACTCATTCAACATGCCACTGAAAAGGTTGAATGCTGCAATATATTTGATGATACCTTAAAATACTGCAGAGTAATTCAAAGCCATTTGCAAACATTACAAAAAGCCATTTGGATGCTTAGCAAAAACAACTTCAAACCTCTTTGTCCATCTGAGGCTAAGTATTCTTGTTTCAAATACACACTATACCATCTTTAAAGGGATAGTTTACACATACAAACTTAAATTATTTTCAACCTACCTTGGCTGTAGTTGATTCAATAAGGCAGTTTTGGGATATTTAGTTTCCTTTTGACACATAGCAGCCGCCATATTGTGTTACTGTTAGCATTCTCAGTAACAACATTCAACTGTTCTTGTGCCTGTGTAATAAATATATAATTACTTTTGGGGCAACGTTTTTATTAGTATTTTGTTACATAATACTTAGTAATTGCATTTTAATTGCATAGCAATGAGCTGAGAGTTTTTGGAACTACTATACACGAGGAATAGTCACTTATGTAATAACTCCATTATTATGCAATTAAAAAACTAGTCCTATGTTTCAACAATATTGCTATTGTAATAATCAAAACGTTACTACACATGTATAAGAGCTTGATGTAAAGTGTTACCTCGTGTCTCACTCATTATGGAAATATACGTATTAGTCATTTTGAAGCTGCAAAAGTGGTCTACTTTAATGTTGCGGTGATTTCATGTCCCTCATGAATTTAGTTTTAGGCTATATTAAGATGAATATCTAAGAAACCTCCAAACCATGAGTTTATGATCATATATTTAGAGTAATTCAAATAACTGTTGAAACTTTTGGTCTTAAAATACTTGGCACATTCAAATAAATAATGTTTTTGTTTTCAAATAAACAAAGTCACGTCGGGAGACCGGTGAAGATGGCACACTAGGCGCCAGCTGCGAAACCCAGAACATATTACAAAGACAACTTGACACTATGAACAATGACATTGTGACCCTGAACAAAGACACAAAAGCCATTCTCGACAGGATGGTGGGAGCAGAGAAAAATGCATTTGTGATTTGGAGGAAGACATGGCTGCAGTTCAGAACCAGGTGTCACAGTCAGAGAAAGACATCGCTCTGTATCTTGCTGACCTCTTGCTGATACTTTGGGCCGTTGCCCAGTGCAACACCAAGCACCAAACCCATTTTTTCTCTTCTTTTGAGAAATGGTTTCTGCTTCTCTTCTTCTATCTTCTTGAAAGGGTTTAAGGCTTGTTTTTTGAAAAATGAGCTAGAATTTTTAGTTTTTTCAAGGTGGCTCTCATTTGGACTGTATTCTTGTGTCGCACGTGGATGAGGGTGCGCACTTCGTTATTTATCTCCACTATTGAACATACTATTCTCCGTCTTAAATTTGATCATTTATTTACATATTAGGGTACCTGAGGATTGATGAGAAACGTTGTTTGACTTGTTTGGATGAAGTTTATTGGTAACTTTTGGGATTGCTTTGTTTGCATGTTGAAAGACTGGAACGGGTGGATTACTGAATCAAACACGCAAACTAAATTGACTTTTTTTGGGATATAAAGAAAGATTTATCGAACAAAACGACCATTTGTTGTGTAGCTGGGACCCTTGGGATTGCAAACAACTGGGACCCTTGGGATTGCAAACAGAGGAAGATCTTCAAAGGTAAGTGATTTATTTTATCGCTATTTCAAATTTTTGTGATACCTCTGCTGGTTTGGAAAATGTTGTTAACGATTTTGTATGCGGGGCGCTGTCTTCAGATATTCGCATGGTATGCTTTCACCGTAAAGCCTTTTTTAAATCTGACACAGTGGCTGGATCAACAAAAAGTTAACAAAAAATGATGTATGACACTTGTATTTTCATGAATGTTTAATATTAAAATTTTTGTATTTAGAATTCCAGGCTCTGTAATTTCACCGGATGCTGTCGAGATGGGGCTCTAGCGTCCCACCTAGCCTTAAGAAGAAGCTTAGACCTTCCCGCTGTTAATATAGTGGATAAAGTTGATTTGGACCTTCTGATCAACCAGCTAGAAATTGAGAATGAAATTATGAAAATGTGCTCTGGGAAAACGCCTGGCATCGACGGCTTGAGTTTTGAATTCTTGAAATGCTTAGAAAAAACAGCTGTCCCCAATCGTTCTGAAATTATTCGATGAAACACTAGAGTCCGAATCTATGCCTCTGTCCATGTCCCGAGCCATTATGTCTCTGTTACCCAAGCCTGATAAGGACCGTTTAGACATAGGAATTTTCTGAACCGTACGTTTGTTGAACAGCGACTATAAGATATTAGTCAAGAACCTCACCATACACTTAAAGATGGCAATCCCATCAATAATTAATCTAGACCAGGATGGGTTCATCCCAGGTCGTGTCTCTGCGAATAACATGTGTCAGCTGTTTCATTTCATGTGTCATGACATGGACCTTTCTGGATATAGATAGTGGCTTCCCCCCCTCTCCCATTCTCTGCTACACCAAGGTTCTGTTATCTCAGGTCATAAATTCCTGCCGGAGACTCTCTCGACCCGCTGGCCATGCAGAAAGAGAGACACAGAGAAAACAAAGGATTTCACATGGCGAACTCCTAATTCCCCAAAATGGTTTATTTGAAACAAAATGCCCACTTGTGAGAAGTGGGAATGGTCCGTGGACACTTAAGGGATGGGTATGACGAGTGTGTTTTTATTTGGTGACCTCAGAGAGGACAGGAAAAACACATAACTATCTTTGAATGTGTACATTTCACAATTATAGGGTTTGCATCTAATTCTTGTATAAAATGAATGAGTAAAGATGAAACTATTTATGAAATGATGTAATGTGATGTTAAACTTTAAAGGGAATACAATTCTTTCACATTAAAGTTTAACTAAGTCAGTGTCCTGCCCCTGTGAGCACAGACATGATGTGGCAACATAGCCTTTTCTATTGTTACGAATAAAAACCCCTCCTGAGGAAATCCTCTTCACAGGTTTGAGTTTAGACTAAGCAAACCCACAGCGTGAGCTGTGATTGCGAATAGTTATTGAATTCCTAACCATACCATGTGGAGCATTGGCTACATGGCTGGAAAGTCTATTGATCCCTACAGAATTAGAGCACATCTTAGATACTAATTACTAGTCTGCAGCTAGAAGACCGAGAACCGCCGAAACATCTACTCTATGAGAACATTTCTGAATGGTAGGCTGAAGTATCCATTCTAACCACTAAATATTTTGATCTTCAGAGAAGCAGAGAGAGAGCCGCTGATAAACTGACTCTCCGCAGATGAACCGGATTCCAACAGAAATCACGACGACACATTGGGCGGGCGTAAATATATATTGATTCGCGAATGAGTGTGCGTTCATTTGCAAAGGAGTAGCATTTCAATTAATATAATTATCACTGTGTAGTGATTCCTTTTGTCTTTCCCACATGTTCTCAGTCCACACCCACTTCCCTTTGTCCACCAGGGAACATCCCTTATTATTATTTCATATCTAATGTTTGTTTGTTTATGCATTTTTGTGATTATTTAATTAGTTAATCATTTATTCACTAAGCCAATTGGTGTATGAATGATTCATAGTAAAGGCTGGGTTCGTGCAGATAACCAACAATTTACGACATTTGGAACGAAACTGACGTGAGGTAAATAATAATGAATTAATAAGAAGACACATTATTTAATTTTTTTTAACCTTTATTTAACTAGGCAAGTCAGTTAAGGACAAATCCTTATTTTCAATGATGGCCTAGGAACAGTGGGTTAACTGGCTTGTTCAGGGGCAGAACTACGGATTTTTACAGTGTCAGCTTGTGGATTCGATCTGCAACCTATCTAAAGAGTTATATTAGGAAAATTATAACTATGTAATCTGAAGATTTTCCTTTGTGCCCCAACATCCTAGTTAATTACATTTACATGAATAGTTTAATCACGTAATAATAATTACAGAGAATTGATTTGATAAAATAAGTCTTCACTTTTAATGATGCCAAAGACACAACACATGTCCAAGACTCACTCTCTTAAACTCCAGTGATAGCAGCATCCTTGGATACCGAGAAGGCATTTGATAGGAAACACTGGCCGTACCAAATTTGGCTTTGGTCCTATGTTCATTAGCTGGGTCAGGGCCTTATACAGTGTCCCTGTCTCATCTATCAAAACTAATGGAATAGTGTCTGACTAATTTTTGTCTGCAACGTGGTGTGAGACAGGGTTGCCCCGCAAGTCACCTCCTTTTTACTTTAGCCTGAGAAACCATGACATGTGCGATATGCGCTAAAGATAATATCTCAGTTGTGTGCATTTATTACTTACATTTATCTCTTATTCTTATCTGTATTTTTTTTTCAACTGCATTGTTGGTTTTGGGCTCGTAAGTAAGCATCTCACTGTAAGGTGAAATACATGTTGTATTTTGCGAAAGTGACTAATACAATTTGAGTTGATCACAGCAGTGATTGAATGAGGGTATGAAGCATAAGTTGAGGTGTTCAGAGGCTTGACCAGTGCAGGACAGGATTTGACTGGGAAGACAAAAAAACTACAAGACAACGCACTACACAGTTAGACAAAAGAGTTAAGAATGAGTTATTCCAAGCAAAGGGTAAAATCATTGAAATGTAATAATGTGATTGTGTAAGTAATTGACTCTAAATACAGTAATGAAAATTGATAGGGTTACTCACAGTGCTTGGATAGGAAACATTTGATGTGCCAGTGGATGAGCGGGCATGTGAGACGTGGCTTCAGTTCATGTCAGGAGAAAGTTAACAGTGGTAGTGAAGTAGTCATCACCTCCGAATCAGGGAACAGGAGGGAAATTAACTGTAAATACAAATGGCTGATACATTCCATTACAGCTGTGCCATCGCAGGTTTGGACAACGAGTTTCTCTATGAACTTAAATTCCACTTGATACATTAAAGTAGCCCAAAAAATGTTCCTGAATAAAACACTGATCATTCCAAAAAACCTGATGATAACTGACAACTGCAAGCAGACTGCTGCAGGTCCAATTTTTTACAGTTGATCAGACTGAAAAATAATCTAATTTCCATCCGATACAGCATGTCAGATAACTAATGTTTAGGTGTAGCCTAGGCTGCTGCAACATTTATGTCATGAGTTTTTGCTTGTGTCTGTCCGGAGTGATTATGTATTATCATCCTTGCTAAATAAATACAGGAGGAAAGTGGAAAGCCTACCTGACCACATGCGAAAAAATATGCTGAGTCAACCTCTCTCTTTAATATAACTTTAAATGAATGAGAAGTTGGAAGCTATAGCATCAGAACATGCAATTATCTCTGCAAGCTCCTTGTTGCCCTTGTTATTGGAACTTTCCCTCTCGTCGTGTCCTCCTAAAAGCAAATTCTTGCATGCGCTGCTTTTTGTTTTTTCATTTAGCTGAACGATCAATGTTCTTCAGGTCACTACACCCACCTTTCGACCGGGGCTCAGACTTCCCAAAAAGCAGGTCAGGCCAGCCTGATGAAAGGCTCCCTGTTAACCAGATATACTTTTGATTCAAGTTAGTATTGAACACCCTCACCTTTTCATCCATCTTCATGAAACTGATCTCAGGCAGAGGTCAACCCTCAAATTTAATTTATTATTTATTATTTTTGTATTTATCTAGGCAAGTCAGTTCAGAACAAATTCTTATCTACAATGACAGCCTACACCGGCCAAACTCAGACGACACTGGGCCAATTGTGCTCCCAATCACAGCTGGTTGTGATACAGTCTGGATTCAAACCAGGTTGTCTTTGGTGACGCCTCTAAATGAGATGCAGTGCCTTATACCAATGTGCAACTTGGGAGCCCTTTTCTGTGTACCCCAGAGAATGAAAGTGGTTCTTCAACAAAAAAGTCCACAACATTTTCGGCAGCGTTGGCTGTTCTACCATTCTTGCGGAGAAAACTGCACACCCGTGCTGGTAGCTAGCTAGCTACTGAAGTTAGCAAAGCAAATTTAAATAAATTGCACTAACTGAACATAAAAATAAAGTTCTAAAACCAAGAAAACAATTTATAATATACCTCCTTTGTCTCCTGTAATTTGAAAAAACTAATTTTAATTGAATAATGTCCCAAAAATGCTAAACTGTCACTCTTCCCTCATAATCTCTATCCAACAATGTCACCATGCATGTCACCATGCTTCTCAACACATAGAACCCCTATAATGCTCTGCGGCACAATACCTACAAATTTGTTCTCTGATCGTAATTCTCTGATTGGATGGAAAACATGTCAGTTCATACTGCAAAAGCTTTGATTGGTTGGAGGACGTCCTCCGGAAGTGGTCATAATTACCATGCATGTTTATGGGAGGGGGTGAGGCCTACGAGCCTCCTAAGTTTTGTATTGAAGTCAATGTAGCCAGAGGAGGACGGTCCTCCGGCTACATCACGGTGCTAGTTGAAGGTACTGTAGGCCTTCATTGCAAAACAGTGTATTTGAATCAATTATTTGGTGACATATGAACATATTTAGAGTAGTTTTAAGGTTAACTAAAAGGTTAACTTCTTTAATGTTTCACTATTTTTATATTTATGAAATTTCACTGAGGAGAATGGTCCTCCCCTTCCTCCTCTGAGGAGCCTCCACTGGTTTACATGGTCACTGGGACACTGTACGCAAGTTCTTGGACTCTGGAAATGTACACATTCAAGTTTGAATCCTGTAGAATATACTTGAATATCTGCCAATTACAGAATTCTATGAAATGAAAACCTTGTAACTAATGTATTTGACTTTTATATGATAAACTAATCCCCCTTCCACTCTTCCCTTCCCCTGTTTTTTTGTTCTGTATGTTCTGTCATTCGTGTGATATTTCTAAAACCAAAAACTGTGTATGGTTGATTTTGCAAATACCAGCACTTTTGGATGTTAAATGTTTTTTGAAAATGAAACCTCTTGAAACTGCTTTTTATCTATCTGAATATTTTTTTCACTCTGTCTGGAAACAAGATCTAATAGTGGCTGAGACCATACTATTTAATAATATAAAGATGTTTCCTCAAATACAGAGTGGAAATGTCATTACCACCACGTCATAAAATTGGCTATTTCAATCAAAAAGGGAAATTACAGAAATTGTGCCTAAGGGACATTTCACATCAAAAATCATGTTTTTCTTTACTATTTGTAAGTTTTCTTAATTATATGTATTCATTATTGTCATGTTTAAATGTCCATATATGCCTTGATGATACTCAGAAACATGTACATGTATTCAAAACCTCAAAAAACAAAAGTTACATGCCTCAAAAACTTAAAGCATCTTTTAGAACAATTTTGGGATTCAATGCATTAGGCAGAACTCTATTGCTTAACGAGAGAGCAAATTTCTTCCCTGACTGCGCCATCAAGCATAATTTGCCATTTTGTGACTGTATGATGCTCAGGGTGAAGCCCAATAACATTCTCTAGTTGGTAACATAAAATGTCCTCTCTCATTGGCCAAAATAATCGGTTGGCTCCTACATGACCCATTGTCTTAAATAGAGCGAATCTCTATGCATCAAAATCTTGTATAATACCAGGCTAAGGGTCTTCATTATATTTCACAACACACCACTTTTTCAATCACTCCCTGAAAAAGGGCCTTCCCCAAACTGTTGCCACAAAGTTGGAAGCAAAGAATCAACTAAAATGTCATTGTATGCTATAGTGTTAAGATTTTCCTTCACTGGAACTAAGGGGCCTAGCCTGAACCATGAAATACAGCCCCATACAATTATTCCTCCTCCCCCAAACTTTGTATCAACTTTGCAGCACTATTCATTGGGGCAGGTAGCTTTTCCTGGCATCTGCCAAACCCAGAATCGCCCGCTGGACTGCCAGAAGGGTGATCCATCACTCAAGAGAACGCATTTCTACTGCTCCTGAGTCCAATAGCAGTGAGCTTTACACCAATCCAGACAACTCTTGGCATTGCACACGGTGACCTTAGGCTTGTGTGCGGCTGCTCGGCAATGGAAACCCATTTCATGAATCTCCCGACGAAAAGTTATTCTCCAGACATTGCTTCCAGAGGCAGTTTGGAACGCGGTAGTGAGTGTTGCAACCGAGGACAGAAGACTTGTACACTCTTCAGCACTCAGATTGTATACACCTGTCAGCAATGGGTGTGGCTGAACTAGCCAAATCCACTAATTTGAAGGGGTCTTCACATACATTTGTATATATAGTGTATCTTGTTAATATATCATTCACTCTGATATAGGCCTAATTTAAAATGCATTATGTCAGAGCCATGGACATGCAAAACGTTGTCAGTAAGCAATATTCAATTCACTATTGATAAGACCTAAAAAGACAGTGAATAATTATAATCAAACGAAACCAAACTTGTTTTAAAACAGGCTATGTCTAATTACAGTTACAGGCTCCATAATTGCTCTTCGTGGGCAAATAATATTAGGCCTAAAACAATGTAGACTATGAAGGGTTTTGTTCACATCCAAACTTTTCACAGGAGCTGGAAAAAGATCCAATATAAAGAGAAAGGGGGAATGTCCACTCCCGTTACTGCTTCCAAATCTATATAGCTATAACCTACCATCACCACCAGTAGTGACTTGGTAAACGAACAAACAGACAAATATAGGGACAGCAAGATGGAATTTGGATAATCCTGTATTAAATCGTGAATAATGATGAGCGAGAAAGTAAAAAAAGATATCTTTCTCTGAGCAATTGTGTTAGTGTAAAATAATATAATTTCCCAATTCCTTTGAGCATAAAATATAGCTCAGTATTTGAACTGTTTACTTTATACATTCATTATGGCTCATCTTTATCAAAGGTGTCAATCATTTCGGACCCCACTACTGTGTGCGCCTCACTTGGTAAAATCAATGCCATAACCAATTGCATTACCGCTATGACCAGATTTTGGTCGGTCTTAAATATCCCTATTTGCGCTGACTGAAATTGACATATTGCTGCACGTTTATAATGACACGCCTCAAATATTTCCACACCTTCCAGAAACTGCCACGTTGGGAATTGTAAGTGGCTCGTTTCACCTAGTTTCATCTTGTTCTTGATTTCATCCCAATGCTAATATGGCTGAAATTCACAAGCTAGCTAACTAACAACTGTAACGATGCATTTGAAAGTCAAGTGATCATTGTGCACATTTATTTATGTTTTCAATAAACTTTACATGTTGTCAACAATCTAATCCAACCCTGTCTGTTTTACCCCATAGTTGTGCATGCTTCGGTTTTGTTGCTAAACAACCAAACCGTCTATAGAAATGAATGGAATTCTACAGTATTTCAATTAAAGGACAAAATTACATGTATTTAAATATTTTTGTTGTTGGAGTGGGGACATTAACATTAGGGGCTTTGTTTTCTGCTGGCGGTAAGGAGGCGCACATGTCAAACGCACGTTAGTTTGCAATTTCGGCTCCCTTGTGCTGAGGTTTGTCATTATTGCTAACTATCTGGCCATCCAGAATCATAACAACACACGTCTGCCCCATTGAAGCTTGTGGTTTGTTTTTGTTACATTTTCATCAACCCCATCTAGGGAGGACTGCTTCTTCTGGGGAGTGCTGATATGGCCAACCGGTAGCTTCAAAGCCTCTAATTGATCAATACATAGCATCAACAATCCAGGGTTTACATACAGTAGATCAGTAGCCCTTCTTTGTAGGAAACCATACACAAAAATAATAATTTTACCAACTATTTAGGAAGAGGTCAGCATGTTCAGGAAGAAACCACATGGAAAAAGAGGAAACAATATTTTTTCAAATCAGCAAAGTCAAATGATTTATTGTGTTAGACACGCAATGCCGTCAGGGTAAGCCAAATAAAAATGTGATTCACATAAAAAAAAAATATATATATATATACAGTGGGGCAAAAAAGTATTTAGTCAGCCACCAATTGTACAAATTCTCCCACTTAAAAAGATGAGAGAGGCCTGTAATTTTCATCATAGGTACACTTCAACTATGACAGACAAAATGAGATTTTTTTTTTTACAGAAAATCACATAGTAGGATTTTTTATTTGCAAATTATGGTGGAAAATAAGTATTTGGTCACCTACAAAAACAAGCAAGATTTCTGGCTCTCACAGATCTGTAACTTCTTCTTTAAGAGGCTCCTCTGTCCTCCACTCGTTACCTGTATTAATGGCACCTGTTTGAACTTGTTATCAGTATAAAAGACACCTGTCCACAGCCTCAAACAGTCACACTCCAAACTCCACTATGGCCAAGACCAAAGAGCTGTCAAAGGACACCAGAAACAAAATTGTAGACCTGCACCAGGCTGGGAAGACTGAATCGGCAATAGGTAAGCAGCTTGGTTTGAAAAAATCAACTGTGGGAGCAATTATTAGGAAATGGAAGACATACAAGACCACTGATAATCTCCCTCGATCTGGGGCTCCACGCAAGATCTCACCCCGTGGGGTCAAAATGATCACAAGAATGGTGAGCAAAATTCCCAGAACCACACGGGGGGGACCTAGTGAATGATCTGCAGAGAGCTGGGACCAAAGTAACAAAGCCTACCATCAGTAACACACTACGTCGCCAGGGACTCAAATCCTGCAGTGCCAGACGTGTACCCCTGCTTAAGCCAGTACATGTCCAGGCTCGTCTGAAGTTTGCTAGAGAGCATTTGGATGATCCAGAAGAAGATTGGGAGAATGTCATATGGTCAGATGAAACCAAAATATAACTTTTTGGTAAAAACTCAACTCGTCGTGTTTGGAAGACAAAGAATGCTGAGTTGCATCCAAAGAACACCATACCTACTGTGAAGCATGGGGGTGGAAACAGTGTGTGAAAACCTTGTGAAGACTTACAGAAAACGTTTGATCTCTGTCATTGCCAACAAAGGGTATATTACAAAGTTTTGAGATAAACGTTTGTTATTGACCAGATACTTATTTTCCACCATAATTTGCAAAGAAATTCATTCAAAATCCTACAATGTGATTTTCTGGATTTTTAAAATGATGCAAATTACAGGCCTCTCTCATCTTTTTACGAGGGAGAACAATTGGTGGCTGACTAAATACTTTTTTGCCCCTCTATATATACAGTGGGGAGAACAAGTATTTGATACACTGCCGATTTTGCAGGTTTTCCTACTTACAAAGCATGTAGAGGTCAGTAATTTTTATTATCTGTGAGAGACGGAATCTAAAACAAAAATCCAGAAAATCACATTGTATGATTTTTTTATAATTAATAATAATAATTAATTTGCATTTTATTGCATGACATAAGTGTTTGATCACCTACCAACCAGTAAGAATTCCGGCTCTCACAGACCTGTTAGTTTTTCTTTAAGAAGCCCTCCTGTTCTCCACTCATTACCTGTTTTAAGGGCACCTGTTTGAACTCGTTACCTGTATGAAAGACACCTGTCCACACACTCAATCAAACAACACTCCAACTATAGTTTGTTAACAAACTATAGTTTTGGTAAGTCAGTTAGGACATCTAATTTGTGCATGACACAATTTATTTTTCCAACAATTGTTTACAGACAGATTACTTCATTTGTAATCCACTGTATCACAATTCCAGTAGGTCAGACGTTTACACACACTAAGTTGACTGTGCCTTTAAACAGCTTGGAAAATTAGAGACAATTATGTCATAGCTTTAGAAGCTTCTGATAGGCTAATTGACATCATTTGAGTCAATTGGAGGTGTACCTGTGGATGTATTTGAAGGCCTACCTTCAAACTCAGCGCCTCTTTGCTTGACATCATCAGAAAATCTAAAGAAATTAGCCAAGACCTCAGAAAAAAATTGTAGACCTCCACAAGTCTGGTTCATCCTTGGGGGCAATTTCAAAACACCTGAAGGTACAACGTTCATCTGTTACGACAATAGTACGCATGTGTAAACACCATGGGACCACGCAGCCGTCATACCGCTCAGGAAGGAGACGCATTCTGTCTCCTAGAGATGACCGAAATTTGGTGCGAAAAGGGCAAATCAAACCCAGAAAAACAGCAAAGGACCTTGTGAAAATGCTGGAGGAAACAGGTACAAAAGTATCTATATCCACAGTAAAACAAGTCCTATATCGACATAACCTGAAAGGCCGCTTAGCACGGAAGAAGCCACTGCTCAAAAACCACCATTAAAAAGCCAGACTACGGTTCACAGCTGCACATGGGGACAAAGATCATACTTTTTGGAGAAATGTCCTCTGGTCTTATAAATCAAAAATAGAACGGTTCTGCAATTAATGGCCATTGTTATGTTTAGATGAAAAAGGGGGAGGCTTGCATGCCGAAGAACACCATCCCAACCATGAAGCATGGTGGAACATCGCTGCTTGCTCCTGGACGCGCTCCTCGACCCTTATACCAGGGGCACCTGCTCCTGCTGACTCCATATTGTGTGTGAGAAA
Organism: Oncorhynchus mykiss; assembly: GCF_013265735.2. NCBI lineage: Eukaryota > Metazoa > Chordata > Actinopteri > Salmoniformes > Salmonidae > Oncorhynchus > Oncorhynchus mykiss. Next base: position 52,723,722 of record NC_048566.1, on the reverse strand, counting down.
TTATGTAAGGGGTGCGTAACTGGTGGCAGGGAAGTCAGACGCAGGAGAGCAGAACTAGGTAATAGCCGGAGCAGTTTAATGTCAAAACCAACGGCATCAAAAATAACAACACATGGGTCCAAAACCAGCCACGCACCAGTCAACAAGTGCACAAGCACTTACAACAAACAATTCCTCACAAAGACATGGGGCGAACAAAGAGTTAAATAGACAACAATTAATGAGGGAAATGAAAACCAGGTGTGTAGGAAAACAAGACAAAACATGGAAAATGAAAAGTGGATTGGCGATGGCTAGAAGACCGGTGACGCCGACCGAACAAGGAGAGGAACCGACTTCGGTGGAAGTCGTGACACATGTTGTGGGGGTGCTTTGCTGCAGGAGGGACTAGATGGCAAAATAGATGGCAACATGAGGAAGGAAAATTATGTGGATCTATTGAAGCAACATCTCAAGACATCGTCAGGAAGTTAAAGCTTGGTTGCAAATGGGCCGTCCAAATGGATAATGACCCCAAGCATACTTCCAAAGTTGTGGCAAAATGGCTTAAGGACAACAAAATCAAGGTATTGGAGTGGCCATCACAAAATATGACCTCAATCTTATAGAAAATTTGTGGGCAGAACTGAAAAAGCGTGTGCGTTCAAGAAGGCCTACAAAACTGACTCAGTTACACCAGCTCTATCAGGAGGAATGGGCCACAAGTCACCCAATTTATTGTGGGAAGCTTGTGGAAGGCTACCTAAAACGTTTGACCCAAGTTAAACAATGTTAAGGCAATGCTACCAAATACTGATACTGAATGTAAACTTCTGACCCACTGGGAATGTGATGAAAGAAATAATAGCTGAAATAAATCATTCTCTCTACCATTATTCTGACATTTCACATTCTTAAAATAAAGTGGTGATTCTAACTGACCTAAGACAGGGAATTTTTACTATGATTAAATATCCGGATTTGTGAAAAACTGAGTTTAATTGTAATTTGCTAAGGTGCATGTACACTTCCGACTTCAACTGTATTTATGAGGCAGCTTCAATGCCTCCATTTACGTAGAACGTAGTCGTAACCCTTGCATAAAACATGCAAAATCACCTTAACAATTTATGAGCAGAAAATAACCGGTTATGAAGGACTGTAGATATTATTTCGTTTACCAAGGCTTAATGAAGTGTCTTATGACTGCCACCTTAACACAGTTACCACCTGATTGTGATAATCAAGGTTATTTAACACAAAAATTTGAATTAATCTTATTTCAGCATTATTTCACAGAATATGTTGCAGTCTAAATTTCTAAATGTACCTGACAATAGATTAGTAGATTAAATACGCACCATAAAATCAATCAGTCAGTGATATTGACTCACTGCTATCAAAGTGTATTATTCTTTGCAAACGTCTGCCCTGCCATTCTGTTACGATATTACCTAAATACAGAGTAAATACATTGGAATTAGAATAACGACCAACAGCGCTCCAATCCAGAATAAAGCAAGGAAAATGGGGAAATGAATTTATCTTATCTCAGAGGGGTGAGACCTGATCATTAAAATGAAGAAATAATAAGTCTGGCTTTCATCTGCAGTCAGAATTAAAGTTTTTTTTGTTCCCATCATGGCAAAATGTTGTCAGTCTGTATAGAAATGACTGCTCTGTCCTCTATAGACAGGACCGACTGTCCTTTGGGTCCTTTGGGCAATTGGTAGGCAGTGGATAATGCCCGCAAGCAGACGTGGGGCAGGTGCACCGCAGGCATGCCTCCTCAGAGAAATCAACTCTTCATTATTCATTACCGTACAGAATGAAGCCATGAGAAAAGTCAGTGAGACGTGAAGCTGGCGGGATGTTGTTCTGCCTGCGAGGGACACAGCCAGGAGCAGTTAGTGTGTAGCTGCCAAAATGGCAGCAGCCACACGAGCGGAAGACAGAACCAACATGAGATTCACTTCTACCGACTGTGTGTGACTTGCCAAAAATAGACTATTAGATGGAGTTGTCAATTTCCAGACTGCACGCCACCGGTAGTCCATTGGAAAGAGACCATTTAGGCTACTATAAGCCTCAAGTTAATCATGTATCATACCCTTTGCTCTGTTCCTTTCAACCTTTTCTTGTTCCAGGCATTGTCTTCAGCCTTGATTTTTCTACCATTCAAGTCTCTTAGGAACAATGTCTCTTTACCCTGACCTGGCCTTATATCCTTAATAAAAGCCAGTTATGAAAGGAAAATAAACATCTTTCTATGTCAAGCTGTGACCTACATGGATTCCAGTAATGACCCATCATTGAGCCCTGACTCACAGGTTGAGGACCACAGAATTTGAGGAAATGTACAAGAATGCTACAAACCAACTCAATATCTTTTTCCACTGGGTGCTGTAGAAGTTGAGAAAAATTCAATTAAATCTATGAAGTTAAAAATCAGGTCAAAAACCCAGTTTAAAGTTGCAATGTTGTAGGCTTGATGTGGAGCTGGGTACTTTATAACCTCATCCTAATGTGCCTTGTGGGATTTGACAACACCTGGCCACGGACTGGCCTTTCATAAAGGTGGCTGTGCTATTCCTGAGGAATGACTTGGCTGCCTGGCCAATGGAAAGAGAGGGGGGGGGGGGGGGGGGGGGGGGGGGGGGGTTAAAAGCTGTTCTAGCGGTAAAATAAATCTGGTCCAAGCTTCTCTTCCCTCCCTTTATCGCTCTCTTTCTCTGTGCAAATGCTCTGCAGCGTTGGTGGAAATTAACCTGGGACAATTTCTCAACAACGGGAGTGTGGCTGTAAAGAGAGAGTATAGAAGTAAATGGCAGTATTACATTCAGGCAAACATTTATGCAGTAGCCTCTCTCTTGTGGTTAAGAGAGGGACATCTCTAAACTAGTGTAGCAACCCAGGGGAGTCTGCAGTGTGTGCAGGCATTTGTTCCATCCCAGTTCCAACACACCACATTAAACTAATCACTATCCTTAAGTTTGATCAGAGATGTGCAGGAGCACACCCAGGAGTTGCTTTTGCATTATCCTACATGGTTTCAGTCCCATATTTAGCCATAATGTGTATACTGTATTTCTCTTAAATGGTACATAGTTCATGACACCATAATGTTTTCTGTTTATTGGCATTCATAGTCAAATGATGTTACCCATGTAGCATGTCATAGTCAAATGATGTTACCCATATAGCATGTCAATCAAGATGACTGACCGTTAGACAAGCTTCTATTCAATGACGTGAAATGCTCAATTTGTTTGAAGTGTACAACACCGGTAGCTAACAGTAGCTGTTTCAAACTAGAGAGGGCCCGTGGTATATAATGTCTGACGCTGGTGCTGCTGAATAGCATCACTGTTGTCTTTGCTTTACTGCAGAGTTAGCATTCCCTCCTCTTCTCACCTGACATGCACTTTCTTTCTTCTCCATATGTACCTTACCTTGTTACATCTGCTCCCTGTATTCCCCAAATGATTAATCATACTCATAATGTAAAGGCTGGTTCAACACTACTTCCATAGCTGACAGTATAGCCAAGCACATTTGTTTTTTGACTGAGCAAGGTAATGGTCCACAATGTGTTACTTGTTTAAATGCATTGTTTATGTTTGTTCAGTTTTACACAACTCAGTGGCTCCTGAGAGGGAAATGCCCAATTTTAATGCACAGAGATAATGTGACAAGATCCTGAGGCCCATTGTCCTGCCATTCATCCGCCGCCAACACCATGTTTCAGCATGATAATGCACGGCCACATGTCGCAAGGATCTGTACACAATTCCTGGAATCTGAAAATGTCCCAGTTCTTCCATGGCCTGCATACTCACCAGACATGTCACCCATTGAGCATGTTTGGGATGCTCTGTATCGACATGTACAACCGCGTTTTCAAGTTTACACCAATATCCAGCAACGTCGCACAGCCCATGAAGAGGAGTGAGACAACATTCCACAGACCACAATCAACAGCCTGATCAACTCCATGCAAATGAGATGTGTTGTGCTGCATTAGGCAAATGGTGGTCACACCAGATACTGACTGGTTTTCTGATCCAACAGATTCATATATGTACAATTAGACTATAAAACCACTTGATATCTATGAAAGCCCAAGTCCCACCCCACCCAAAAAATACATAGATCTAGTTTTAATGAACTACTACCTTGTTTGAACAACTTAATTTTATTTTTGACTAATTAGGCCTCCTTTGTTATCCAGCTTGCCAGACCATTTAATGGATTCTGTACCCTTTCATTCACTAATTCCATCCATTGATATTATTTTTCATTGTTAGATCTTTGATAGCCTAAAGCAGGGCTGCTTTTGAATGCCAGAACATGTAAGTGGGTGAATGTAGAGCGAAGAGCAGAGCGTAATTTGAGCAGATCATTTCACCACAAGCTCTGGGCATGCTCTGCCTAGTATGTTCATCTCCTTTATCACTCTTCTTTTAATTAGGTTCATTCAATTGTAATTATTGAGCTAACCCAACCCACAGTAGCCTATATATACTTTATATTCTACTTTCTAACATTAGAATATGTACACTGAACAAAAATATAAACGCAACATGTAAAGTGCTGTCCCCATGTTTCATGAGCTGTAAGAAATGATCAAAGTTGATATCAGAAATGTTCCATGTGCACAAACGGTTATTTTTCTCAAATTGTGTGCACATTTCTCCTTTGCAAAGATAATCCATCCACCTGACAGTTGTGACATATCAAGGAGCTGATTAAACAGCATGATCATTAGACAGTTGAACCTTGTGCTGTAGACAATAAATGGCCAGTCTAAAATGTGCAGTTTTGTCACACAACAGATGTCTCAAGATTTGAGGAAGCGTGCAATTGGCATGCTGACTGCAGGAATGTCCAGCAGAGCTCTTGCCAGAGATTTGAATGTTAATTTCTCTACCATAAGCCACCTTCAATGTTGTTTTGAAGAATTTGCCAGTACGTCCAACTGGCCTCACAACTGCAGACCATGTGTGTGAGCGGTTTGCTGAACAGAGCTATGGACAGTGAACCCAATTGCATTTTATCAATGGCAATTTTAATGTACAGAGATAATGTGACAAGATCCTGAGGCCCATTGTCCTGCCATTCATCCGTCGCCAACACCATGTTTCAGCATGATAATGCACGGCCACATGTCGCAAGGATCTGTACACAATTCCTGGAATCTGAAAATGTCCCAGTTCTTCCAAGGCCTGCATACTCACCAGACATGTCGCCCATTGAGCATGTTTGGGATGCTCTGGATCAACATGTACAACCGCGTTTTTAAGTTCCCACCAATATCCAGCAACTTCGCACAGCCCTTGAAGAGCAGTGAGACAACATTCCACAGACCACAATCAACAGCCTGATCAACTCCATGCAAATGAGATGTGTTGTGCTGCATTAGGCAAATGGTGGTCACACCAGATACTGACTGGTTTTCTGATCCAGCAGATTCATATATTTATTCCCAGTTGTGAAATCCACAGATTCGGGCCTAATTTATTTATTTAATTGACTGATTTCCTTTTATGAACTGTAACTCAGTAAAATGTTGGTTTATATTTCTGTTCATTATAGTTTCTGTAAAATGTATTTGATTTTTTTCTTGGAATAGAAACACCATAACATTCAGTACCGTTCAAATGTTTTGGGTCACTTAGAAATGTCCTTGTTTTTGAAAGAAAAGCACATTTTTTGTCTATTAAAGTATAAAGTTGATCAGAAATACAGTGCAGACATTGTTAATGTTGTAAATGGCTATGGTAGCTGGAAACGGCAGATTTTTTATGGAATATCTACATAGGCGTAGCGAGTCCCATTATCAGCAACCATCATTCCTGTGTTCCAATAGCACATGGTGTTAGCTAATCCAAGTTTATCATTTTAAAAGGCTAATTAGTCATTAGAAAACCATTTTGCGATTATGTTAGCACAGCTGAAAACTGTTGTCACACCAAACATGTGGAAGAAGGTGCTCTGGTCAGATGAAACCAAAATTGAACTTTTTGGCAACAATGCAAAACGTTATGTTTGGCGTAAAAGCAACACAGCTGAACACACCATCCCCACTGTCAAACATGGTGGTGGCAGCATCATGGTTTGGGCCTGCTTTTCTTCAGCAGGGACAGGGAAGATGGTTAAAATTGATGGGAAGATGGATGGAGCCAAATACAGGACCATTCTGGAAGAAAACCTGATGGAGTCTGCAAAAGACCTGAGACTGGGACGGAAATTTGTCTTCCAACAAGACAATGATCCAAAACATAAAGCAAAATCTACAATGGAATGGTTCAAAAATAAACATATCCAGGTGTTAGAATGGCCAAGTCAAAGTCCAGACCTGAATCCAATCGAGAATCTGTGGAAAGAACTGAAAACTGCTGTTCACAAATGCAAGGAGGAATGGGAAAAAATTTCAGTCTCTCGATGTGCAAAACTGATAGAGACATACCCCAAGCGACTTACAGCTGTAATCGCAGCAAAAGGTGACGCTACAAAGTATTAACTTAAGGGGACTGAATAATTTTGCACGCCCAATTTTTCAGTTTTTGATTTGTTAAAAAAGTTTGAAAAATCCAATAAATGTCGTTCCACTTCATGATTGTGTCCCACTTGTTGTTGATTCTTTACAAAAAAATACAGTTTTATATCTTTATGTTTGAAGCCTGAAATGTGGGAAAAGGTCGCAAAGTTCAAGGGGGCCGAATACTTTCTCAAGGCACTGTACTTTAGATTGTCTAGTTTGAGAAACAGACGCCTCACAAGACCTCAACTGGAAGCTTAATTTAATAGCACCTGTAAAACAACGTCTCAACGTCAACAGTGGAGAAGCGACTCCGGGATACTGGCCTTCTAGGCAGAGTTGCAAAGAAAAATCCATATCTCAGACTGGCCAATAAAAAAAAATATTAAGATTGGCAGAAGAAGACAGCCCCTGGACAGAGGAGCTCTGGGATGCTCTAGGACTCCGGAATGCCCTCATGCACTGTACAAGCTTTTGAATGTTGAATGTTCATCTCCTTGATGTCCCTCACTTGGGGATGCTAAAATGTTTATTCTATTCTACCGAGCCATTTACTTATGTTCGTATTCTTATCTTTTATAATTTGTTATTGTTGTTGCATTGTCGAGAAGGAACCTGCCAGTAAGCATTTCATTGGACCATGTGTATCCTGATAATACAACTAATAAAACTTGATGCACAGATACAGGATAACCAATAAAATGGTTAATATTTGTAAAAAAAAAAAGTGCTGATGTCACCCTACAATTCTGGTTTTGAGGCTTGGGCATCTGGGGCTGCAGTTCAACTCGAATCCCCTGTTGGAGAGAGAAAGACATTCATAATATTAAAATAGTGTATTAATTGAATTTAATATAAATTCCTATTTTATATGCATGCATAATTAAATAAAGGTTAAATAAAAAATATGTCAACACAATCAATTGGACATGTTCTCCTTTATAATATGACAGTGTTTGCAAGGTATCCAATGCATTTAGCTTACATTAGGATGAAGTTGCCTTCTAATCTAGTATTGCATCATATCGCCTATCAATATTAGTTATCAATGCATGGGGTGAACATAAAACCAAGCTATCTTGAACATCAGTGTATTTTAGTGACATGTATGGGTGTCATAGTTGTATGAGTTTATCATAATGCAAACCTGCTAATTGGAAATAAAACACCAGCATGCTTAATGCAATGCAATATTTACTTCACAGTTTAACACCACTATTCTGGCTATTTATTATTGTTAAACAGTAAGCAAAATAGCTTATCTTGCTATTTATATATATTTTTAGCTTCAGCCTCTGTACAATGCATGAAAGCTTACCTGTCATACATCCACAACGATGTAGCAGCAGACCAAGCAATTTGCAAAAGAAGGACCCCCCATAAAATGATTATGGTCAGTGTCCTCTTAATTCACTTACACTAACAGGTACTTTGACAATTGATTCTGTCACTTGTTTACTTGTTATTAATGTTAAATATATCCATTCTGGGATAGTTGTTCACTGAATTGCTAGCACTTGTTGCTGATGCTGCTACATTGGTTACAATGTAAACATACATAGCATAAAAGCTAGCTTTGTTGATGCCTGTTGTGTGATGATGCAGATTCTTGTTTAGGTTAGAGGTCATGTCAAAGTACATTTAAAATGTATATTCCCACTAATATTCTTTTATGTAATTAAGCTATTACATTTATATTTCTGTCTTTATAGTACTAATAATATTTAATTGTAGAGTGAATTTCCCCAACTCAAAGCATGATTTATTTCTAAAATGGTACCTTTAACTTCTTGAATCTACTTGAGACGCACATGTCCCAAGTAGGCACCTGGAAATGCAAATGCGCTACGCTAAATGCTAAATGTACTCGTTAAAACTCAAACCTTGATCAAAATTCACAAGCAGGGTATTAAATTAAAGCTACACTCGTTGTGAACCTAGCCAGCAAGTCAGATTTTTAAAATGCTTTTCGGCGAAAGCATCAGAAGCTATTATCTGATAGCATGCACCCCCCAAAATGCCAGCTCGACACGTAAACAACAGATTTTGCGATAGACGGCGCTACCCAAAACGCAGAAATAAAATATAAAACATTCATTACCTTAGACGAGCTTCTTTCTTGGCACTCCTATATGCCCCATAAACATCACTATTGGGTCTTTTTTTCGTTTAAATCGGTCCATATATACCCAAAATAGCTTTGTATTGAAGTAGTGTCATTCAGAAAAATTCATCGTTTTTAAACGCTGCGTAATTTTTTAAAATTAAAAAAGTCGACGATAAACTTTCACAAAACACTTCGAAATCCTTTTGTAATCCAACTTTAGGTATTAGTAAACGTTTATAATCTATCAAAACGATTACAGGGCGATGTCTCTTCAATAGGTCCTCACTTCAAAAACAATGCAATCTGATCTCTCCTTGAACTGCATCCGGGTGAAGAGTGGAAAACTTGGGGTCAGACAGATGGATTTTCCAACAATTAATTCGATTGAAAATTAGTACAATGGCGCCATCGTGCGGAATTTGTATGAAGTGCAGGCAAATTTCCATTAAATTCTGTTGTCCTTTAACAACTGGTGGAAGTGACTTATGGAAATTATTTTTTGCTTTCAGAGAGCAGTTTTTCTTGCGTTTTTCAATGAAACACACGCTCTGTTATAGTCACAGCCGTGATTTAACCAGTTTTATAAACTTCAGAGTGTTTTCTATCCACACATACTAATCATATGCATATACTATATTCCTGGCATGAGTAGCAGGACGCTGAAAAGTTGCGCGATTTTTAACAGAATTTTCAAAAAAGGGGGGGGTAGATCTAACAGGCTAAATGTATTAATATTACAGTGTTTCTATTCTAAGAAAAATACATTTAACAGTAGCCTACGTATTGTCTACCTAAAAAATATGTTGATACATTTAAAGTCCTTCGAAATAGAAACTATATAGATAATTCCAAGAGTCTTAGATTCTGTTTTTGTTTTGCCTTGGGCTTCAGGCCTTCTGTAGATATGCATTTGAGGTTTAATGGTGAAAAACAACAGACGTAGAGATAACCCTTTGAAATCATTTGAAATTATAATTCAGGAAATATCATATTGCCCTGACCTTGATCATTTTGATTATGCCGGACATGGCCAAGTAAATGTAAATGTAGCACCGAACCTCCAAATATGCATGAAACAAAACTGTGCAGAGGATTAGATGTGTAACGTGTGTGTGGAATATTTATATTCCCTCATAAACCCTCCATGGGCCCCACACTCACTGTTCGCACATACACACACACACTGATGTCTGCCTCTGCACGCCAGAATGTTTTCTAAAACACGTGATGGCACAGAACCTGCCACACATTCACAGATGAGGGGAGAATAAAAACATCAATGCTTGAAAATAGCTCAGGCAACATGTCTCCTCATGTCTGAATTAATTGGGTTGGATACTGCAGAACAAAGGATGATGCCCTGCTGACAGCCACTAGGGGGCCTCCTTGTGCTTCAACAAAGTGGGTCATGATTCACCCATCCTATACAGTTATAAGATAACACTCAATGAAAACAGTGTTCACCTCCCATCGACTGCTCTGTAAACGTATAGCTCTGTAATTGGCATTGAGAGTGCACTCTGGAAATTCCCCTCACGGTGGAGGGGAGATTTGAATAAACATATCAAATGAGCCTCTCGGATTTAGTTGGCTCTCCTTGTCGAGAAACAGTGCTGCCTCAAAATTCAGATTCCCTCCCTGGTAATAGGAGATTTCAACGGTGAGGGGAGGGGGGGCGACGACAAGGAGACAGAGGGAGTTTTGACAATTTCTCTGGACAATTTCCATGCGTCTGCATTGCAGAAGAAACCACACAGTGTATCTGATTCCACTTAGCTGGGTACCCCTGCAACATTCAGGTGCCAGCTTTTTCCCCTGATGCCATGCTCCCCCTGCTCCAAGCAGGGCTTTTGGCCAAGCTTCTGACAGAGAGGTGGGTGCAGAGAGAGAGGGGGAGAGAGGCAGAGAGGGAGAGAGAGTGCCTAATGCTGCAGCCAGACACCACTGAACGACGCAGACACTGCAAAACAGGTTGTCAGCACAGCTCCATAACCAGTACTTAAACAAATACAGCCAGAGGGATGGGACTCATGTACTGTAAGAGGCTGCACAAATGCAAGCTAGCTATGCTGTGAGAGAGGAGAAAGAGAGCTGCTCTATTTCTAAAGGTTGACCTTGTCGCATCACAAAGGGCGGGCAGTAGACTGTACTCCACTGCTCTGATTACAACCATGGGCAAGGAAATATCAGCACAACAGTATTTGTGTGTGTGTGTGTGTGTGTGTGTGTGTGTGTGTGTGTGTGTGTGTGTGTGTGTGTGTTTGTGTGTGTGTGTTTGTGTGTGTGTTCGTGTGTGTGTGTGTGTGTGTGTGTGTGTTGAGGGGGATGATGTTGCTCTTTTTGATATGACACAGCTCTGTATTAGCATCACTTCCTCTTGTTTATGCCACAGGCAGCATGTCCACCGCCTGAACCGAGTGAACTTCCCTCAACGCAAGGTTAAAAGCACAGAACGCATGCCCCAGGTTGCTTTTAAACAGATGTTCTCATTCCTCCCCCCTTCTTCTTAGCACATAAATGGGGGGCCCTTATCAAATTCACATATGATAGGCTACACAAGCTCTGTGTCTGACTGAAGTGGATCCCTTCAGGCTAGAATCTCTTCTGCATCTTAATGCATCCTCTTTGCCATCTTCTCACGCAACTCAGATATTGGGGTGTGGTGGCAGTGGAGACAGACACAGATATACCACCAGGTTTAAGTTGAGTTCTGTCCCAAAAGTTTGATCCATCAAAGATGATATTTTATGCACAGATATAGCTGGGTTCGACTTCAAGAGTTATAAAATATAGGGAGCCATTCCTGATTTATCAAAAGTCATAAATATACCGTATATTAAAGAAATTCACAGTAAAACAGAACAGTATGTGTTTAAAACCATACCTTTATTCCAAGAACTTCGGAACTCACAAATTAAGAGAAACTCCCATTCCCAAGAGGCATACAGTACACTGAAATAAGAGTCCTTGCACCCATCAATTTCAAAGAAGAACCGTTCCCCTCGATTTTGGCTTGCATAAATGGAAGGAGTGAGAAAGTTGATAAGTCATTCCATGGACATTTAAAATCAATGCATCAAGATCAATAAGGCGAGAAGAGGAGAGAGACATAAATGGAAATCAGTTTAGCTTATACTTCGACTCAGCTGGAGCAGAAAATAATAGGAAAATCTCCATATCCAGCCAAAAGTAATCAATCACTCTAGTTTAGCTTAAACAGCAACACTTTCAGTGCTAAAATGTAAATAATAATTTAATATGATTTATAAACAAATGGATTTAATTAGTGACCCAATCAGGAATATTTTTTGTCCAATTCCTAATATACAGTGCATAGATAAAATAGGAGTATCTTTAGGATGAGCTCTGACAGCAAGCTATACCCAAATGCTCCCTTTAGGGGATTAATAAAGTAGTATCTTAAATATCGTAGATCTCATTGCAACAGGATGTTTGATTGTCATAATATTATGGATTTCATTATCCCTCAGATCCGAAATACTAGAAGGAAATTAGACTTGCATGTGTTGGACTGTTTACCTTAGATGGTAATGCATTCAGTTTATTGTAACACACTCACCATGTAAAAGATCTTATATTCTAAAAATATATTGAGTTTAAAGTAGTATCTCACATGAGAATGAAATTAATTGAAATGGGAAACATTTGTAATGCCTCTTAAGATTACCCTAATGCGGTTCATCCGACCTAAATGACAAAGATAATCATAATGTACAAAATAGAGGCTGAAAACATGAAGAACAAAAAAGGCTTTTGGAAGACTGGAGCCCAGAAAGTTGATTGTTTCACAATCATTACAATGTTATCACAACTTGAGACACCTCGTCATTTTTGGAGACATTATTAATGCGACATGTGACAGTGTATAGGTAGCTAGCAAAATAGTGTAGAAGCAGATGCTAACAGACTGATGTTAGCTAGCTAACTAACTTGGCTTATTGTGGGGCGAAACCATTCACTTATTTATAATTAGTTAGCTAAAGAACCTCTCTTTGTAAGGAAACTTACGCTGTCTCCAAAACTGTTAAGATGTTCAAATGTTTATGTTTGTTACGCCTCTACTTTCCAAGCGTATAGTTTTAAATAAAGGTAGCTAGCTAGCTAGCATGGTTTCGAGATGAATTATGAAGCCAATATGGGAACAATATGGGTCCTCTGTACCTAAGTTGGTAGAGCATGGTGCTTGTAATGCCAGGATAGTGGGATTGATTCCCGGGACCATCCGTACATTAAATGTATGCACGCAGGATTGTAAGTTGCTTTCTATGAAAGCGTCTGCTAAATGGCATATTATTATTACTTATTTTTTATTCAAATTTCCAATCTTGGGAGTTCCAGTCAAGTACAAATATTTTCAAACCGACATTTTTGTTAATTCAATGATTCTCACAGTCACAGCACAATATACAGTAACTGAAACAATCTGTCGAAGAAGAAAAAGTTAACCGAAACCAAAAGAAAGTATTTCAGTAACTTAAACAGCCTTTTGACATCTGCTGTTCTTATACCGCTTGAAGTCAACATCTTAAGAAGCTAACATTCTCCAGAATTCTGCTTTGTTGTCAGCAGGCAATCGCATAAAAGTATGCTTTCCAAATGTTTTTGCATCAAACCCACACTTGTCCAGTAGACGGCTCCTGGGAGAGACAGGAGCCTGAAACAACACCACCATGATTCATGAAGGGGTGACTCATCTAACAGGAGTGTGTGCTTCCAGATGCTGATGCATATACAAGTGCTCCAAATAAACTCTATATGGAAATAAAAACCTAATGCAATTTCCAATCTGACAGATTTTGAAGACATGACAGGAGACATGTTTGTCTCTTTTTGCTTATCAATCCAGCTTATGAGTAACATCCATGTAAGTGGAAGAGACAGACTGGACAGCCTAAGGCGTGACCTGGTAATGTGATTCACTTCTCTCTGTATTCTGCATATGTAGTAGCGCTTATGATTTTGGATTAATCTTCCTAGTTCGGAGGAATGGTCATTTGATTAGGATTTTATGTAGGGAAAGCAAGTCATTTATACTATAGTTTGCAAATGTATGTCATTGATAATACTTCAGGTATGGGATGTGCATGTATAGACTTCTATAGAGTACAACAGGGTTTCCTAAACTTGGCCCTGGGGATTTTGGTGCTGCTCTAGCACCACACAGCTGATTAAAATAATAAAGGCGTGATGATGTGTGGTGCTAGGGCAAAAAACTAAATGTGCACCCCTTTGGGGACAGAGGACAGAGTTTGGGAAACATTGGAGTGGACACAGACTCCACATGTGGAAAAAACTTGTGTGAAGACCTTACAGTAAGTTTACATATTGTCATGAATTGTCAATCCATTAATTGCGTCACAGTGTATTCTCCTGTTTGCTGTCAGTGCTCATTCTACACGGATGAAAAACTTTACAGCATGTAGCCTCTCCTGACATTAGGTCAGATATCTTATACAGCATGTTCAGCAACTACCCTGACATCCTCAATTCCACATCTCACATCATCGGTTAAGGCAATGTTTGACATTGCGGCTTCTCCCCAGCTTTCAAGGTTTAGAAAATGATAAGCACAACAACCGTTTTTCTTCCCCTGAATGGAAAAATGTATGTGTCACATTTTTATGGAAATTGAAGTCCAGAAAATGTCAACTGCAGACAGTACATAAAGAACGAGAACATAGTCAACATGGGCTTAATCCATTTCTATTCCTTATTGGAGGTCCTTATCTATCCTCGCTGTGAAGAATATACAGAATCCAAAAGACACTGCATTCTCATCTTATGAGCCCAGGGCCCAGTTTCCCAAAATAATCTTAAGGTTAAGTTTATTGTTAGAACCATAGGATAGTCTCTAGATGTGTTTGCGCTTCATATTATTAAACATGGCTTAAACCTGATTAATTTACGGTGTTAAATGAGGCCTCTCCTCCTGGTTACACTAGTTACCATATCAACCACGCATCCCGCAAAGGCAGAGGATTTGCTAATGATAGCAAATTTCAATTTACAAAACAAAAATGACAGATTTTTTGTCTTTTGAGCTTCTAGTCATGAAATCTATGCAGGCTATTCAATCACTTTTTTATAACTGCTGTTTTTGTGAATCTTTATGTTTTTCCTCATAATCCAGAACTAATCGGACCACCACTCGCAACAAATAATCTGTTTAGACCACAACCAAGGATCATAAAAAGCTGTGCTATAAATTCTCGGACATCCCAAAAATTACTAGATGCCCTTATAGACTCCTTCCACCTACACAAGAACGTCGGAGTACAAAAATTGGTTAACCACCTAGCTGAGGAACTAAATTTAACCTTGCGCATAACCCTAGATACACCCCTAAAAACAAAAAACATAGCTACTAGCTCCCCGGTATACAGAAAATACCTGAGCCCTGAAGTAAGCTTCCAGAAAATTGGAACGGAAATGGCGCACCACCAAACTGGAAGTCTTCCGATTAGCTTGAAAGACAGTACCGTGCAATATCGAAGAGCCCTCACTGCTGCTCGATCATCCCATTTTTCAACTTAATTGAAGAAGAATAAGAAGGAGAATAAGAACAATTCAAAATGTATTTTTGATACTTTCGCAAAGTAAACTAAAAAGCAATATTCCCCAAGAGAGAATGACTTTCACTTCAGCATTAGAAATAAAATGACGGACTCCTCTTTAAATCTGCGTATTTCTCCAAAGCTCAGTTGTCCTGAGTCTGAACAACACTGCCAGGACCTAGGATCAAGGGAGGCACTCACATTTTTTAATCCTATATCTCTTAACACATTCATGAAAATAGAAATGGCCTCCAAACCTTCAAGCTGCATAATGGACCCTATTCCAACTAAACTACTAAAGGAGATGCTTCCTGTGCTTGGCCTTCCTATGTTGAACATAATAAGTAGCTCCCTATCCAACCAGAAGTGTACCAATCTCACTACAAGTGGCAGTAATAAAGCCTCTCTTGAAAAAGTCAAATCTTGACCCAAAAAATATAAAACACTACCGGCCTGTATCGAATCTCCCATTCCTCTCAAAAATGTTGAAAAAAGCTGTTGAGAAAAAACTCACTGCCTTCCTGAAGACAAACAATGCACAGTTGAAGTCGGAAGTTTACATACACCTTGGCCAAATACATTTAAACTAAATTTTTCACAATTCCTGACATTTAATCCTAGTAAAAAATTCCATGTCTTAGGTCAGTTTGGATCCCCACTTTATTTTAAGAATGTGAAATGTCAGAATAATAGGAGCGATAATGATTTATTTCAGCATTTATTTATTTCATCACATTCCAAGTGGGTCAGAAGTTTACATACACTCAATTAGTATTTGGTAGCATTGCCTTTAAATTGTTTTACTTGGGTCAAACATTTTGAGTAGCCTTCCACAAGCTTCCCACAATAAGTTGGATGAATTTTGGCCCATTCCTTCTGACAGAGCTGGTGTAACTTAGTCAGGTTTGTAGGCCTCCTTGAGCACATACACTTTTTCGGGTCTGCCCACAAATGTTCTATAGGATTGAGGTCAGGGCTTTGTGATGGCCAATCCAATACCTTGACTGTGTTGTCCTTAAGCCATTTTGTAACAACTTTGGTAGTATGCTTGGGGTCATTGTCCATTTGGGAGACCCATTTGTGACCAAGCTTTAACTCCCTGACTGATGTCTTGAGATGTTGCTTCAATATATACACAAAATGTTCCTTTCCTCATGATGCCATCTATTTTGTGAAGTGCACCAGTCCTTCCTGCAGCAAGCAACCCCCACAACATGATACTGCAACCCCCGTGCTTCACGGTTGGGATGGTGTTCTTCGGCTTGGAAGCCTCCCCATTTTTCCTCCAAACATAACGATGGCCAAACAGTTCTATTTTTGTTTCATCAGACCAGAGGACATTTCTACAAAAAGTACAATCTTTGTCCCCATGTGCAGTTGCAAACCGTTGTCTGGCTTTTTATGGCAGTTTTGGAGCAGTGGCTTCTTCCTTGCTGAGTGGCCTGTCAGGTTACGTCAATATAGGACTCGTTTTTCTGTGGATATAGATACTTTTGTACCTGTTTCCTCCAGCATCTTCACAAGGTCCTTTGCTGTTTGTTTTGTGCTTTGGCAAAGTGGGTGGGGTTATATCCTTCCTAGTTGGCCATGTCCTGGGGTATCGTCGGACGGGGCCACAGTGTCTCCCGACCCCTCCTGTCTCAGCCTCCAGTATTTATGCTGAAATAGTTTATGTGTCTGGGGGCTAGGGTCAGTCTGTTATATCTGATTTATTTCTCCTGTCGTATCCGGTGTCCTGTGTGAATTGAGGTATGCTCCCTCTAATTCTCTCTCTCCCCTCCTGGAGGATCTGAGCCCTGGAACCATGCCTCGGGATTACCTGGCCTGATGACTCCTTGCTGTCCCCAGTCCCCCTGGTTGTGCTGCTGCTCCAGTTTCATCTGTTCTGCCTGTGGCTATGGAACCCTGACCTTTTCACTGGAAGTGCAACTTTTTTTCACCTTTATTTAACCATAAATGTTAAGCAAGTTCTCATTTACAACTGCGACCTGGCCAAAATAAAGCATAGCAGTGTGAATAGACAGCAACACAGAGTTACACATGGAGTAAACAATAAACAAGTCAATAACACAGTATAATTTTTTAAATTTTTATAAAAAAGAGTCTAAATACATTGTGTGCAAAAGGCATGAGGAGGTAGGCGGTACCTTGTCCCGGAACTGCTGTATTCGACTCTCTCTCTCTCTACCGCACCTGTTGTCTCTAAATCTGAGTGCTTGGCTATGAAAAGCCAACTGACATTTACTCCCGAGGTGCTGACCTGTTGCACCCTCTATAACCACTGTGATTATTATTATTATTTAACCCTGCTAGTCATATATGAATGTTTGAACATCTTGGCATGTACTGTTATAATCTCAACCTGGCACAGACTGAAGAGGACTGGTCACCCCTCAGAGCCTGGTTCCTCTAAGTTTCTTCCTTGGTTCCTGCCTTTCTAGGGAGTTTTTCCTAGCCATTGTGCTTTTACATCTGCATTGCTTGCTGTTTGGGGTTTTAGGCTGGGTTTCTGTATAGCACTTTGTGACATCGGCTGATGTAAAAAGGGCTTTATATATACACATGTACACGTTTGACTGATTGATTGATATTATTGAAAATGCCTTTTCATGCTTTTTTTCATGAAGTCTTGTGATAAATGCAATGTGTTGGATTGGTTCATGTTTAAGGGAATTCAAGGGTAACCTTTCAAAAGTGTAATTGGCTTGCTCTGTTGCAATTGAACTCATCTAAGCCTTTGTCCCGCTTCATAGAACATTTTTAAAATCTGTAGGTCTAGAGAGCAAAAACCCTGGATATCACTAAAAATTCTCTCTAACATGTAAATCACTTGGAATAAAAAATAATTAGCAGTAAGGATTTAAAAGCTAGAAGGTATTGCAGCATGCGTGCCAAAATGCTTATTTTACTGTGGGGAGAGTGGGGTAAGTTGGGCCAGCCTTGTTTCTAGGAAACTATCCAAAAATGTATAATTTTACCAAATATTTAGGAAACGATCATTCATCATTTCATTGAGTCTGAATGAAGAAACCACATAGAAAAGGTGATAAGCAAGTTAGGTCCATAAAACGGATTTTCACCAAGTCAAAGGATTGCATTGTGTTAGAGGTTATATGGTGCTTGTATCTAAACCAAAGTAGATACTTTTAAGATTGTTCTATACATCAGTTGGGGTCTCTATAAGCTTCGATATGAGGTCCTAAACCTAGCATGAAGGTTCAACCTTGGAGCTGTGTGGGCTAATACAGTAAAATTGTTTGCCTTGGGGTAAGTTGAACCAATAGCCATGGGGTAAGTTGAGACAATTGCTAATGGCAAGTTAAGCAAAGGCGTAATGCAAGGCATTATCGCTAAGGTAAAAACAGGGCCGGGCCTATGTTAAAAGTGTGAAAAAAGTACAAAGTGTTTGTTAGGTGTTAAAATATGCTTAACAATATTAAAATACAAAAAAGGGATTGTGTTGAATAATGTTTAGGAAGTAAATATAGACGTGGTTTTAAAAAGGTATTGACATTATTTCATTTAGTACAGATATTTGTAGGTCGCTTAACTTACCCTGTCCCGAGTGGCACAGCGGTCTAAGGTTCTACAATTCAATGTAAGAGGCATCACTACAGTCCCTGGTTCAAATCCAAGCTGAATCACATCTGACTGTGATTGGGAGTCCAATAGAGCGGTGCACAACTGGCCCAGCATTGGCCGGGGCAGGCCATCATTGTAAATACGAATTTGTTCTTAAATGACTTGCCTAGTTAAATAAATAAGTACAAAAAAATAAAAAAAGTTGTGCCAAGAGACCACTTTTTTTTGGACAAGCTATGTTTTCAAAACTGTGATATTTACATAAATTCTGATTATTTCCAGGGATACACTACATCCTGAAATATAAAGTACCAGTCAAAAGTTTGGACACATGTACTCATTCAAGGGTTTTTCATTATTTTCACTATATTCTATATTGTAGAATAATAGTGAAGACATCAACACTATGAAATAACACGTGGAATCATGTAGTAACCAAAAATGTGTTAAGCAAATCAATATATATTCCAATCACGACACGGAGTAGGTGAATGGATGATCTCTGCATGTGTGGTTCCCACCGTGACTCATGGAGGAGGTGTGATGATGTGGGGGTGCTTTGCTGGTGACACTGTAGTAAGACATTTGTGAAATTTCTATAGCAATATAAAGTTAGACACTGCAGGAAATAAAACGTAATAAAAACATGTCTTGTCCAGGACTGGAGTCTACGCAGACCAATGCGCCATAGCCAATCAGAGCTACAGTAGGCCTATAAGCAAATAAGCCATTTACCACATTTGCCTGGTATCATTCACATTGAATTGGACTGTGTCTTTACAAGCAGTAGCGACAGCAAGACTTTAGATTATTCGAAACCATTCGCCAAAAAAACTGAAAATACACCTGAATGGAATTCTGCAAATATGTAAATACCACAGAAGTCTTCTTAACCTTGGGAACTTCACAGTTCTATTAATCAAGCAACCATGAAAAGGTAGGCTCTCTCCCTCAGTTGCCTATGCATATCAACAACAACAAGATCAACAACTAATGCTAGCCAGAGTGAGATGAGCTAAAATCTTATGAGGGAACATTAGATAAACCCTCTCAAACCTTTTCAGATGGTTGGCCATCAAAATTGGTGGTAAACAATGGGGGACACTGGTAAACAATGGGGAACAGTTGCCTGCTCGTCATTCTGCAGCTTCCCTGCCAATGGATGCTTGTACCAACCCACATTTTGACAACTGAATGGGAATCTGCCTGCCTACCCACCCATTTGATTGCTGCCAAATACATTTGATTTACAAGAAGTTCAGCATAGCTAGCTAGATAGCAAAGCAATTCACATTTCTTGCTAGATAACCTCCTGCATCTGTAGCTGTACTCTGTAGCCAATGAAAAACAATGAGGGGTTGGTCACTCACCTAACATCCTCCCAGCAGGTAGGTAGCTAGCGTTAGGATCCATTTTTTTATCTTGCTAAATAAATAGATAGCTTACAGAAATAGATATGCTAGCCCAGGGGTGTCAAACTCAATCAACGCACAGGCCATATTGAAAAAAAACACAACAAATTTGGGGGAAGACCAAAAAATGTGCAACTGCGACCCCAACTGGCCAACGTTTTATTTAAAAAATATATGTCCCTTTTAATGTCCACGTATGTACATAGGATGCTGTATATAGCATTTTAACATATTAAAACACAAGAAGAGATAATTATCTTCGTGCTGTAAACGGGACACATGAAAGCAGCGCAATTGAAGTTGAATTCACCAAATAGAGAGCAGCACACTGTAATTTCATAAAGTAGATGACTCAATTGTTCACTCATTTATACTCACTTGTGTATCCTATTCTTCCCGCGTGCCTTGTGTTTGACACGTATTCTAGCCTATTAGCCATATTATGACTCACCTGTAATCATTGCCCTTGCTAGTTTGATTGTATTGACATTCCCAGTCTAAGTTACAGTCGTCCGATCTAGTTACAAATATTGAGTCATTGAAACTGAAATATTGCATCCCAAATGGGTGGAGGCGGCACACAAAATTCCAGGCCAGCTGTGATTTACAACAAGTAGTTAAAAGCTGTCAGTTCCACATTAAGGATATTTTTGGCCTTCCTTTGACACTGGGTGCTGTAAATGTCGTGGAGGGCAGACAGCATGCCCCTGGTGATGCGTGGGGCTAACCGCACCACAATCTGAAAATCCATGCGGTTGAGGGCGGTGCAATTGTTGTACCAG
This sequence comes from Oncorhynchus mykiss, assembly GCF_013265735.2. NCBI lineage: Eukaryota > Metazoa > Chordata > Actinopteri > Salmoniformes > Salmonidae > Oncorhynchus > Oncorhynchus mykiss. The sequence goes on along the minus strand of NC_048566.1, from coordinate 52,702,744 downwards.
GTCGTGATGCAGCACGACAGAAGGCTCTCAATGGTGCATCTGTAGAAGTTTGTTGAGGGTCTTAGGGGCCATGCCAAATTTCTTCAGCCGCATTGAGGTTGAAGAGGCGTTGTTGCGACTTCTTTACCACAGTGTCGGTGTGGTGGGGCCATTCCAGGTCCTCAGTGACACCATGGAACTTGAAGCTTTCGATACTCTCCGCTGTAGGCCCATCAATGTGGATGGGGTGTGCTCCCTCTTATGTATCCTGCAGTCCACAATCTGCTCCTTTGTTTTGTTGACGTTAAGGAGCTCTGGCACCCTCTCCTCCTCCCTGTCGGCTGTCTCGTCGTTGTTAGTAATCAAGCCTCCCACTGTCGTGTCATTGGAAAACTTAATCATTGAGTTGAAGACGTGCGTAGCCATGCAGTCATGGGTATACAGGAGGGGGCTGAGCACACACCCCTGGGGGGCCCCCGTGTTAAGGATCAGTGTGGCGGAGGTGTTGTTGTCTACCCTCACCACCTGGGGTCGGCCCGTCAGGAAGTCTAAGACCCAGATGCACAGGAAGGAGTTCAGACCCAGGTCCCTGATCTTATTGACAAGCTTGGAGGGCACTATGGTGTTGAAAGCTGAGAGCTGTAGTCAAGGAACATAATTATCACATAGGTATTCCTCTTGTCTATGTGGGATAGGGCAGTGTGCAGTGCCTGTGGATCTGTTGGTGCGGTATGCAAATTGTAGTGGGTCTAGGGTGATGGGTGAGGAGGTCATATGGTCCTTACCTTAACTAGCCTCTCAAAGCACTTCATGATAACATACGTGTGTGCTACGGGGCGATAGTCATTAGATTGCACCAACAAAGCAAAATTAAGTATAACCTTAACACCCAGAATGTCTTGGTCATTTGTTTACATACTACCAAGACTAAGAAAGGCTACATTTAAGATTCATTTTGACCATTATTTAGATTTCCAGTTCAGATAAGTTAGTTTTCCTTACTATACGTTGGTGTCTTGGTGAATAATGACTATAGTTGTGCAAGCATATACTGTACAGCAAACTGCCAAAATAAAGGAATATCCAACATAAAGTGTCTTAATAGATTGTCGGGCCACCATGAGCCAGAACAGCTTCAATGTACCTTGGCATAGATTCTACAAGTGTCTGGAACTCTATTGGAGGGATGTAACACCATTCTTCCATGAGACGCTCCATCATTTAGTGTTCTGTTGATGGTGGTGGAAAACGCTGTCTCATGCACAGCTCCAGAATCTCTCATAAGAGTTCAATTGGGTTGAGATCTGGTGACTGAGATGGACATGGCATATGGCTTAGAATGTTTTCGTGCTCATTAAACTATTCAGTGACCACTCGTGGTTGTGGATGGGGGCATTGTCATCCTATGGGGCATAGTCATGGTAGCCAAAATAATGGACTTCTCAGCATTTTTATACATGACCCTAAGCATGATTGGATGCTAATTGCTTAATTACAGTGCACTCAGAAAGTATTCAGACCCCTTGACTTTTTTCCACATTTCGTTAAGTTACATCCTTGTTCTAAAATGTATTACATTTAAAAAGTCAAGGGGTCTGAATATTTTCCAAATGAAATGTAACTCAGGAACCACACCTGTGTGGAAGCACCTGCTTTCATATACTCAGTATCCCTCATTTACTCAAGTGTTTCAATTATTTTGTCAGTTACCTGTAGGTCTACACATGTAGCTGATTAGTGTGTTAGGGCAAGGAAGCTGGTGGCACCAGAATGTGTAGTTATTGAGATATACATTACAACTAGTATGTAGCGTGACACAGCCCATTTGGATTTTATTTATATTAACCTAACATCTGCAACCATTGGCACTATACCTTAGAAGCTATGACTACATAGCACGTGCAACAAAGCCCAGGACAGTTTTATGTTCCACATTCACAGTATAAGTATAATAAAAAACAAATGCATAAATGTTGAAAGATATTGAGAGTTAACAGTTCTTTTGAACTCAATATTAAACTCAATAGCTTTCTCCTAAATATCAGCAGTAGTGACACTGCACAGGCAGGCAGCCTAGCGGTTAGAACATTGGGCCAGTAACAGAAAGGTTGCTGGTTCTAATACTTGTGAAAAATATGTCGATGTGCCCTTGAGCAAGACACTTAACCCTAATTTGCTACTACTGTATGGCTGACCCAGTAAAACAACATTTCACAGTACCTATCTGGTGTATGTGACAATAAAACATAAAGAAGAACTCCTTTTAGTTTGATTCAGCCATTGTAGGAAATTGCATTAGTTGAACAGTATTAGCACGTGTCATTGTTATGGCAATGTAATTTATCAATTTGACCCAGACTGCTCTTTGGGAACAAGTCAGTCATGATATTGGAAATAAGAGTGAGGGTAATTCCTCATTATACAACAGCATACTTCTCATGGTAATGCTCTCCTCCCAAGTGGCAGTAAAATGCAAAACTCATTTGAATATGAATATCACATCCAATGTTTTCAATGTGCCAGTAAGATGATAGTGACTATATGCAATTTTATTTTGAGCCGCTGAGTCATAGGAGGTGTTCAGAATAATATGCAATGGTCTCATCTCCAGGCTATAATAAACTGAATTGTCTCCAAGTAAACACATTGCAGTTCAGTCATAGCGAGAGTTGCGATGTTCATGCATGAAAAGGCAGATTCATTTTTCAGTTGGGTAAGTATTCGCATACAAGGTCATAGCTAAATTAAATTAATTAAGAAATCATACATAACAAATCCCAAGGCCAGGAATATGTCTCATAACCCTATACAAAGAAGAACTAGACCCTTCCATCAGCTCCCTTTGTATTACTATTTTGAAATTGATAAGATGAGGCAGCAGTATTGGGACTGTCTGGGACTGTTATCTGCAGCAGTGTGTGTGGGTGTGTGTGTGTGTGTATATGTCTGTGCGTGTGTTGACTACCAGAGAATGTCTTAAGATGTACAGCCCTACACACATGCCTTTCTCAGGGTCACTGTCAGCATAGATCAGGACCTGATGACATTTCAAGCTTGACAGCACTCGACAGAGCAGCCGTGTCTGCTGTGCTTTGTTCTTGGTTCCTCCAAGCAAACATCCTGTCAGTACTGTCACTGAGTCTATTATTTCAATCTATGCAAACATAAAAGGAACTGCAGAAACGTTCTCCTTTACTGATATGAATATCCTATCCCCTTTTAGAAGTTGACATGAGCATGAAAAACACCCAAGGCATGAATACAAGTTAGTGAGGCCGAGCGGGGCAGGATCACAGAAACGATGACCCTTTGGTTTGGCCCAGAGGAGCATAAACCTAATCCATAACCAGAAATCCAGTAACTATTGTAGATTGCACATTGAAATGGTTAGGTAATGGCTTGCTTTATCTCCTTATCATGCCAAAGCAGGTGGATCATTCATTTAACTTGGTGCATAGAACACATCACATTGAAATAGTAAAGTCACCAAGATAAAGATAAGACCCCTGCCAATGAATAAAGGGTAGTCAAGCTTTCATGATCCTTTGGTTATTACAACTTGTCCCCTTGTGGCACCAAAGCCCCACTGCATCATCTCATTAATTAGATAGCTCTCAAGGGCAACTAATTCCCAGTAGCACTGGAGATGAGCCCTCTTATCAGTCCATTTAGAGTATAATATAATTTAGAACTGAGGACTGGTAAGTGTGTTAGGAGTAGGCTGTGTGTGTAGTTGTGTAGGTGTGTTTTGGGGTTGTGTGTGTGTGTGTGTGTATAAGTGTTTGTTTGTATAGTTCTAGTCTCACAGCATTACAGAGCTACGACAGGTGCTTCTGCCACTCTGGAGGTACGATTCTGCGATTGGGACTGGCTAATCTGATTTTAGCTCCAACAGCCCTGGAGTTGTGTGAGCTCTGTCACACACACCCGTTGAGAACATATATCACACTGGGTGAAAGACAAGCCGAGACGCCGACATCGCTGACTTGACACCATCTGTAGGTACAGGTGGCAATCCACACCGCCCTCAAGTGTGCTGGCCCGCAATCAGCATTGCCTGGCTGTCAATGGATGCAAATCATTTGTGGATTCAAGAAACCCCAGGTGAATGCTCACTGCCAACATTCTCATGTCTCTCTCTACTGATGGCAGCAAGGAGAGACAAATCTGAAGGTAGGGAGAGACAGAGGAAACAGATAAATGGATAAGATGGTAGAGAAGAATGACTTAGGTAAGAGAAGGCACAAGGACGTTCCAAGATTAAGTTTAAGGTGGTTTATGGAGGAATGACACCGTTGAGACAAAAAACCTTTCATCCTACATTTTCTGTCACGATACCTATGATCTGACTGTGGCTAAGGCATCTTGCCCATTTGCTTTATGCATTCACAAAATCTACTATCAAAAGTTACACTCAACTTTCAGGGAAAGTACAAGTGATTCTGTGGGTGAAAAATAAAAGTAAAAGAACAACTGAATGAACAAATCTGCTTTTTTCCTGTGCAAATACTGCTTACTAACTTTATATTTGATATATAATGTATACTGTCTATACAATATAATACCACCACATAACAAGAAATCAGAAACAACAGCTTTTTGTTGGACAGTTTGAGCATAAAAGGAACAGATGACAGTTGTAGGTTAAATGTGTGTGGAGAGTAAAGGAAATTGTATACCCAGCAGACTAGGCACTCAAACGTTGTGATGTCTATAAAGCCCCCAGATCTCAAATTGAGGCTAGGAAAGTTCTACAACCTGGAAGAGTATAGATACATAGATAGCCTCACATATTTCACTCTGTATCCAACATGCCACACTGAGAGAGTACATGTGTGACCTGCATGCATGTGCCCAGGTAGGATGCTACTACCCCTTGGAGATGTGGTTCAAATAGCCTGAGTAAACAAGTTCTGCATGACTGCCCTGCACAACAATAACAAAAAGCGCATGAATGTGGCAACAGACACAGAACCTAATATATTGTATTTCGCTCTGGCAAGCTACTTTAACAGAAAGTGGCCATCCTTTATGTCTGTGGGAGAACGGGAAAATGACAAACAACAAGGTTGTTCTATGTATAATTTCATACTTGTCACACTTCGTCTGTTTAAATTTTCACGGCTTCCATGCAAAGTGAAGTGTAACCTGTACGTGGCTTGTTTCAATAAGACACACAAGGGTCAGAGAAGTGGTGAGGCGCTAGAGAAAATAAGAAAATTAAACATGATTGCAAAATGTAAAGCGGAAAAAAGGCCCTTTAATCCTGACCGTGCCTCCTTGCAATGAATGGAACATCAAGAAGAATAACAAAGGACTTAGTTGCTGCAGGTACTGCATCATCAAGGTCGGACCAATCAATCCTGGACTGACTGGATTACTGAGTGACAAAGATAAAATAGTCTGCCAGTGACTTTCATAGTCTTAAAATTCCTTTCCTTGCATGGCTGGGGCAAGAGTATGACTTTTTTCCCCAGATAATTCTGTCAGTTCTCCTAAATAACACCAATCAAAGTATGTTTGACCATACATCTCTCGTTAGAAATAATTCAGAATTTTTACATTCAACAGTAGGTATAAGCACAATAGTTAAATGTCACTATTCTGAGACCATGCTGCTTTGACTCATTGCTTGGACACATAGGATGTATTCTGACCCCTTGACTTTTAACACATTTTGTTAGGTTACAGCCATATTCTAAAAATGTATTAAATGTTTTTTTAATCTCATCAATCTACACACAATACACCTTAATGACAAAGCAAAAACAGGTTGACATTTTTGATAAATGGAAAAAAAAAGAAATATCACATTTACATACATGTCCTTGTTTTTAAAATAAATCAAATTTTTTGTTCATTAAAATAAAAAATAACTTTTTTAATGTTGTAAATGACTATTTAGGCTGGAAACGGCAGACTTTTTATGGAATATCTACATAGGCGTATAGATGCCCATTATCAGCAACAATCACTCATGTTTTCCAATGGCACGTTGTGTTAGCTAATTCAAGTTTATAATTTTAAAAGGCTAATTGATCATTAGAAAACCCTTTTGCAATTATGTTAGCACAGCTGAATACTGTTGTGCTGATTAAAGAAACAATAAACCTGGCCTTCTTTAGACTAGTTGAGTATCTGGAGCATCAGCATTTGTGGGTTCGATTACAGGCTCGAAATGGCCACAAACAAATAGCTTTTTTCTGAAACTCGTCAGTCTATTCCTGTTCTGAGAAATGAAGGCTATTCCTTGCGAGAAATTGCCAAGAGACTGAAGATCTCGTACAACGCTGTGTACTATTCCCTTCACAGAACATCGCAAACTGTTTCTAACCAGAAAATAAGGAGGAGTGGGAGGCCCTGGTGCACAACTGAGCAAGGGGACAAGTACATTAGGATCTAGTTTGAGAAACAGATGCCTCACAAGTCCTCAACTGGCAGCTTCATTAAATAGGAGCCGCAAAACCCCAGTCTCAATGTCAACAGTGAAGAGGCGACTCCGGGATGCTGGCCTTCTTCGAGAGAGAGTTTCAGAGGGTCTTAGTATTTTCTGGTATTGTGGTTTCAAACCATTTTGCAACATCCAGCTTACACTGTACTTCGGCTGGTCTTAAGTTTTAAACAATTTCTCAGCAGTGTAGCCACAGCTTCACGCTGTCTGGTGTGGTAGAGATTTTCTTCTTCTCTGTTGAAAGTTTCAGAGTTTCTCACCATTTCATACCTTTCAGCTCACGCTGGTCAAATATGTTAATCCTATAGGAGTCCATTATAAGCACTCGCTTTGGAGGGTGGTTCCATCCCATTGCCACAATGTCTGTCCTCACGTGGGTGTTGTTACTGACTTGAGAAAACTTTACATGACAAACAATTCTCATTAAAACAATCTTCTCATAAATAGATTCATATTTAATCATAGAAGATCACAACGTTTAGATGTAAACCTGACAACTGGGACGAATACATTTGTAGAGTTACCGTTATTTGTATATACTGTCCTCAACAAATATCACATAACATCAACTGATTTGACATGGTTGTTCTTTAAGTCCCTCCCACCATTTCCCACATTATTTAGGTTAGAAATATTTCCTGCAAGGTATTTTCGACCTTGTTGTTAAGTCATTAGTAAGGGGGAGTGGGGGTCCGGCTACCTGTCAACCCTGTGCCAAGCTGATCTGGCACCTATGATCTTCACCCAAGAGGGAAAGCCATGACAGAAGGTCAACCTTCAACCCAGTCTGAGGTCCTGAGCAGATTTTCATCAAGAATCTCTCTGTTCATCTTTGCAACGATCTTGACTAGTCTCCCAGTCCCTGCCGCTGAAAAATACAACCCACAGCATGATACTACCACCACTATGCTTCACTGTAGGGATGGTGCCAGTTTCCTCCTTGGCATTAAGGACAAAGAGTTTAATCTTGGTTTCATCAGACCGGAGAATCTTGTTTCTCATGGTCTGAGAGTCTTTAGGTGCCTTTTGCTCAACTATAACTGGGCTGCCTCGACACAATCCTGTCTTGGAGCTCTACAGACAATTTCTTTGACCTCATGGCTTGGTATTTGTTCTGACATGCAGTGTCTGCTGTGGGACCAGGTGTTTCCAAATCATGACCAATCAATTGAATTTACCACAGGTGGACTTCGATCAAGTTGTACAAACATCTCTAGAATGATCAATGGAAACAGGATGCACCTGAGTTCAATTTCGAGTCTCATAGCAAAGGGTTTGAATGCTGCCTTGTATACAAGCGTGAATACAAGTGTGAGATTTAATCTACACCTCAATTTGGCTGACAGAAATCCTCAGAATTTCGTTGAATGATTTTTAATTCTACATATGGTCTATATAGCCTACACTTTCTCGTTGTGAACTTCTAAAGTGAGTGGCTCACTGATTTGGCAGCTCCAACGCAGTTACACCTCTGACACCGTCAAACAGTGGTGAAAAAAGTACTCAATTGTCATACATAAATAAAAGTAAAGATACCTCTAATAGAAAATTACTAGTAAAAGTGAGTCACCCAGCAAAATACTACTTCGGTAAGTCTAAAAGTATCTCTGATCAAAAAAGTGTTCAATTGACATACTTGAGTAAAAGTACAAATAAATACTATAAATCTAATTCCTTATATTAAGCAAACCAGGTGGAACAATTTTATTTTCCTTAAAACATTTTACAAACAGCCAGGGGCACACTCCAACCACAGATATAATTTACAAATGCAGTATTTGTGTTTAGCGAGTCCACCAGATCAGAGGCAGTAAGGATGACAATGTGTTGTATTGATAGGTGCGTGAATTGGACCATATTGCTGTTCTGCCTGAGCATTCGAAATGTAACGAGTACCTTTTGGTGTTAGGAAAAATTTATGGGAGTAAAAGGAACATATTTTCTTTAGGAATGTAGTGGAGTAAAGGTAAAAGTTGTAGTACTTCAAAGTATCTTTACCAAGTTACTTTACACCATTGCATGTTAACACATGCTCTGATTGAATCTAGGCTTAAAACATTTTGTATACAATAAGACATCCAAAGTTCATACAGGGTAACTGTATCTAACCTGAACACACCAATGGGCTTGTGTTCAATAATAAATGGGAAGTCTTCACACTCTTATCATTCACCCCATACATCCCCCTATCCGTCAGATAAATATGGGGTCATGAACAGCGACTACAGGGGGAAATGAAGGATAAAGCAATATGACAGAACACAACAGAATTTATCAAGCATCCAAGCAAATGTCACGAGGGATCATCAAACTATGACAAGCACTTTGCACTTGTCGCTGAAGTATCAAATTCGCTCCTGGAATATGCCGCCTAGTCAACATATTAAAATGTGATATTTGTTATAGGTAGGTTTTATTTTCACAAATACATGTGCCACAATGAAACACTTCTGCAGCTAACAACAAAGACAATGTAATTGCAGTGCAGCTTACATAAGATAAAGAACATGAACATAATGAATAACCTTTTTACAAGCACCAACACATATCTACAGTGGTTGCTGCAGCGTACGCTCAAACCGTTGTGATTAGAATGCTTATTTAGAACATCCAGTTTCGCTAGGCTACTTTAGTCCTAGTTCTAAGTGAGGAAAGATTGACATAACACAAGCTGTCATATTTAGCTAACTCTCGGTTAACAGAAACCACAATAGGAATTAGCTAATAGCAATTAAAATTACAATTCATCACATCACAAGCGAGCTCACTATTGATGAAAATAATTGAGTAAAACTATTTTAAAAAATCTAAAGTAATCTGACAATGGTTAGTGTGTGCGCGCCACCGTGTTTGTTTTTCACGTCAACCAAAGATAAGAAGAGAAGACAAGATGAGTTTGGTCTGTTTGCTGTATTCATCTTAAAGGGGGTGTGTCATCTATGATCATTCACTTCCCTTCATTTACTTCCGGAAGTTTACTCAAAAGATGACTGAACCATTCCTTTACCTCATTATAACATCTTTGGTCTGATAGACGTTTACATGACACCCAGAATGCATTGTATAATGTCAACAAACATGGCGCCACACATAGCTGGCTGAATAAACTTCATTTTAGAGCTGGCTGAATATGTTTTGACATATAACTATTTTTGGTTTGATGATGAATACTATCTCCAAACGAATGGAACATCGATGGGCTCCACATTCGCTCCGAGCTATGCTAACCTTTATGTGGGTCTTTTTGAAGAACGTTTTTGTTAACAATGAAAGCGAAAATCCATTTTTGAATAAAGTCCTGAAATGGTATCGATATATTGACAACATTTTTTGCATATCGGAAGGAACTGAAAAAGAGCTGTCAGATTTTATGGCATTACTCAATGACATTGACCCAAATCTCAAATTCACTATTGAACGTGACACTCAACGTGTTCATTACCTCGATATGTGGATTGAGAAATCAAATGGAACCCTGTTTACAACTCTGTATAGAAAAGAAACAGACAGAAATACTATATTGCAGGGGGACAGCTTCCATCCTGAGCCATTAAAAAGGGGACTTCCAAGAAGCCCGTTTTTCAGACTGCGCCATATATGCGACTCCACAGAGGATTATCTAGAAAAAGCAGCGGAGATGCACATTAGGTTTCTAAGAAGAGGCTATTCGCCACAATGTGTGGATGAAGCTCTTAATTTGGCATTGGAAAAAAACACAAGATGAACTGTTACAAAAAAGACCCGCTAAAGCTAAAGAACACTCCGTAATGTTCACAACTACATATACTTTGAACTCGCAAAAAGTGGGAGGTGTGGTCAAGAAACACAGGAATATTTTATCATCGGACCCAGCTTTGCCGGCTGAATTTAAAAATCCACCACTTATTGTATATAGGAGAGGTCGCAATTTACGCGATAAATTGGTTCATGCCAACTGTCAGCCACAAAAGAAAATCTGCCAAGCCCTTTTACGCCCTCTACCAAATGGTAGCTATAAATGCAGAGGATTTTACGGCATCAGTACAGATACCAACATGAGCAGCAGCTACAGTTTTGTTACATACGGACCGTTAGTGGCATTCCCGTGAGAGGTAACGATTAATGTGATTGGATGTTAATTATTAGACAAGGTTTCCTGTGTCGTGTCTTTACTATCATTAAATGAAGACCTAGTTGTCACGCCCTGACCATAGTTTACTTTGTATTTTCTATGTTTTGATTGGTCAGGGTGTGATCTGAGTGGGCATTCTATGTTTCATGTCTTGTTTGTCTATTTCTATGTTCAGCCTGATATGGTTCTCAGTCAGAGGCAGGTGTTCGTCATTGTCTCTGATTGGGAACCATATTTAGGTAGCCTGGGGTTCACTGTGGTTTTGTGGGTGATTGTTCCTGTCTATGTGTTTTTCACCAGATAGGCTGTTTTAGGTTTTCGTTACGTTCATCACGTTCTTTATTTTGTAGTGTTTGCATTGATTCGTGTTTTACGTTTGTTCATTAAAACATGGATCGCAATCTACACGCTGCATTTTGGTCCGACTCTCCTTCACATATAGAAAACCGTTACACTAGTTTTTATCAAAGATTCTCTGTAATTAATATTATGCGATTAATCATGTAACTATAATTAACTAGGAAGTCGGGGCACCAAGGAAAATATTCAGATTACAAAGTTATAATTTTCCTAATATAACTTTTCATATTTTCATATCTGACCAATAGTCTTCTGAATTAAGGAATTGTTTATTGTACCTCACGTTAGTCTCATTCCAAACATTGTAAATTGTTGGTTATCTGCATGAACCCAGTCTTCACTATGAGTCATACATTAATTGTCTTAAACCATTTATTTACAAACTAACTAAACAATCACAGAAGTGCACACACAAACAAACAAAGTAAATATGGTTACAAGAAATGATAGGGGAATGTACCCTCGTGCGCTTAACCGGAATGGCGGCTTGTTAGACAAAAGGGAAGTGGGGGTCAGCTGAGAAGTCACTACAGAGTTGATAATTATAACAATTGAAATGCTAATCCTTTCCACATGAACGCTCACTCATTCGGGAACAATCGCAATCAATATATATATATTTACGCTCAGTGTGTCATCGGGATCTCTGCTGAAAAGTTCATTTCTGTTGGAGAGTTTGTCCACTCTCTCTCTCTCTCTCTCTCTCTCTCTCTCTCTCTCTCTCTCTTGGTTAGAGTGGACTGTTCAGAGTGACATTCATTCATGTCGTTATGGATAGGTGTTTCGGCGGTTGTCGTTCTTCTCGTTCAATGATACCAAATTCCTAGCTGCAGACTAGTAATTAATATCAAAGACTTGTTCTTATTCTGTCGGTATCGATAGTCTAAGAGTTTACCCACGTGGGATGGTTAAAGATTCAGCAGTCTGGTCTCAAACCTTGGGCCTCTCATTATTGAGGTAAGCTGGTCTGCAACCTTTGTCCTCTCGTGATTGAGAGAAACATGAACAGGTGATAGAAAACCCGAGTGGGTGTTTTATTCGGAAGGGCAGAAAAAGGCCTGTCCCAGGATGCCCGACCATAACCGTGCTCATGGGCGGTCCTCTGATTTAGTTAAACTCAAAAGGGAATTGGAGTTTCCTTCATTAAACATTACACAATTTTACAAACAGTATCATCCTCACTCATTCATCTTATACAACAATTAGATGTAAACCTCATATCTGAGGCTATAATATAAACAGCGTTATGGTAATGTGGTCGCACCGTCTCCCATGAGCTTCACCAAGATTACCAAACGGACCAGTTCGTAGCTGGATCTTCACCGATCTTTTATACCTTCTCCGGAACATAAATGTTGTTCGGATCTCAAGTTCTGTGAGGCGGAAGAAATTAATTTGTTCTCTATGAAACTTCACTCTGTCTCTATACTGTGTGGCCATGAGGCAGGATCTTCCTGGAATTTACGACCTCTCTGACCACAGCAGCCTAGTTGTATGTAGGAGGCAGGGAGAGGGGGATGGGGCTTGCTGTACACAAAGAGGGCAACATCATGACTCCTGTATTTTACATTATGTTGATATTTCGCTGAACACTAGATGGTTTCATTTTATTTTCGGCAGTGAAACGAGGTTACTCAGGCAAGAAAAATGTCACCCAAATGTATAGCCCCGTTGGAAAATATGAATGGACTGTTAGAAAATGTGAAGCACTGTTTTTTTTTTTCATAAAAAAAAATTAAAAATGTGAATCACATTTTTCTTTGGCATTGCTACCCCAGTTTGGAAGACCTGTTATAAGACATGAAAGTCAGTGAATCCGTAAAATTTTCAAGAACTTCAAGTGAAGTTCCAAAAACCATAAAAGCGCTATGATGAAACTGCCTCTCTTGAGGACTGCCTCAGGAAATGAAGACCCAGAGTTACCATTGCTGCAGAGGATAAGTTCATTTGAGTTACCAGCCTCAGCAATTGCTGCCCAAATAAATGCTTCACAGATTTCAAGTAACAGACACATCTCAACATAAACTGTTCTGAGGAGAATCATGCCTTCCTTGTCAAATTGCTGCAAAGAAACCACTACTAAAGGACACAAATACGAAGAAGATACTTGCTTGGGCCAAGAAAGACGAGCAATGGACATTAGACCGGTGGAAATGTGTCCTTTGGTCTGCAGTCCAAATGTGAGATTTTTGGTTCGAACCTCCGTGTCTTTGTGAGACGCAGAGTAGCTGAACGGATTATCTCCACATGTGTGGTTCCCACCGTCAAGCATGGAGGAGGAGGTGTGATGGTGTGGTGTTTTTTTTGCTGGTGATACTGTCTGTGATTTATTTAGAATTCAAGTTACACTTAACCAGCATGGCTACCACAGCGATACACCATCCCATCTAGGTTTGCGCTTAGTGGGACTATCATTGTTTTTCAACAGGACAATGACCCAACACACCTCCAGGCTGTGTAAGGAGAGTGATGGAGTACTGTATCAGATGGCCTGGCCTCCACAATCACCCCACCTCAACCCAATTAAGATGGTTTGGGATTAGTTGGACCGCAGAGTGAAGGAAAAGCATCGAGGCAAAGGGTGGCTACTTTGAAGAATTGAAAATCTTAAATATATTTTGATTTGTTTAACACGTTTTGCTTACTACATGATTCCATCTGTGTTATTTCATAGTTTTGATGTCTTCACTATTTTTCTACAATGTAGAAAATAGTAAAATAAAGAAAAACCCTTGAATGAGAAGGTTTGTCCAAACTTTTGACTGGTACTGTATGTCTCAGACAGTTTCAGATTGTCTTTTGGAGTGCCAAACTTCCTCATCCTTTTGAGAATGAACATTCTCTGGTTGGCTTTTTTTGGTTGATGTATTTACCTGCATATCCCATCTAAAGTCAGCCTGGACCTACAAGCCTATTAGCTTGGTGACTTAGACTATCACATTTCAAAGTAAGACCCAGATGCAGACTGTGTCCAAGTAACAATGTTTACTACAACAACAGGGGCAAAGGTACAGGACGGCATGCAGGCTCAGAGTCAGGTCAGGCAGAGGTCGGTAATCCAGAGTAGCGGGGCAAAGGTACAGGACGGCAGGCAGGCAGGCTCAGGTCAGGCAGAGGGGTCAAAGCCGGAAATAACTAGAAAACAGGAACTAAGACAAGACAGGAGCAAGTGGAAAAATGCTGGTAGGTTCTACAAACAAAACGAACTGACAACAGGCAAACAGAGAACACAGGTAAAAATACACTGGGGATAACTGGGAAGATGGGCAACACAAGGAGGGGTGGAGACAAGCACAAAGACAGGTGAAACAGATTAGGGCGTGACAGGGACACTTTCCAGCCTAATGCCATCTATGCTCACATGAGGCAGGGTGGGTGCGTTCTTTGTAAAGCAGACATTGAGCACCTTGCATTTTTATGGGGTTCAACTTCACTCTGTTGACCTCTTTCCACTCAGTTAGCTCATCCAAGTCAGTTTGCAATGCAGGTCTCCTGACCTCCAGCATGTTCAGATCATCCACAAACTTGAATCTTTCCGCTTTTGCAGTCAGGGAAGCCTGCTGTTTATCTTGGCCAGGAAGAGAGTGGAAGCTGCAAGACAGTCTTCCACTTCCTGCCTCTGGTGATAGATATTCAGGCAATTCTGCGTGGCCAAATTTGTTTCCATGGCGCTTATTAACCAGTTTAACACATCCGTTTCCCCAGCTTTAGCTTATAAGGCGGTAAGGGACACTGGTCTAAGTTGGTATAATGTTGGTGGCTTCAGTTGTGGCCTCCTTCCATTGTGTTGGGACTTGCTCCAAAGATGTAGGCATAATGTCCAACATCAGCTCATAGGCAAACTCACTTATGAGTCTCCCACTGATATTGTCAGGGCCAGCTGCCTTCTTTCCCTTAACCTGTTGGAGAGTTTTGAACATATCCCATGGAAGGTTGACTGGAGAAGGTAGGAAAGGAATGAATGCTGATAGCTGATCTAGATTTTATCGAGGCAGGGCAAGTAAAATGTAGGCAGTGTTGGTTTATGGAATTTCCCTTTTTCACACTGTCGTCGTCTTCCACTCCAGGTAGAAGGTCGAGTCATGTGTCCTCCGAAACATTATCCGCCAAGCCATGCTGCTTCTTAACACACTGCTCGCTTAACCTGGAAGCCAGCCGTACCAAACTGTTGGTGGAAACACCGTGCAACTGACAACTGTAGTCAGCTGGTAGGGGCCTGGCCCGCCAATGGAGTCGCTGGGAGCCCCGTAGGCCAATGAGCGCGGCCTATGTGGCTCCCAGTCACGGCAGGCTGTGACACAGCCTGGGATCAACCCAAAGCTGCAGTGGCGCCCCAGCACCGTGATGCAGTGCCTTAGACTGCTGCGCCACTCGGGAGTCCCTGACTTTTGACGGAACATTGGGACGCTAGCGTCTCACCTCGACAACATCCGTTGAAATTCCAGAGTGCGAAATTCAAATTACAGAAATTGTAATATTAAACATTAATGAAAATACAAGTGTCATACATCATTTAAAAGCTTAACATTTCTAGCGCAGGGGTTTAACTCGACAACATTCCACATTAACAAGTCCAATACAGCAAATGAAAGATAAACATCTTGTTAATCTACATATCATGTCCAATTTCAAAAATGCTTTACAGCTAAAGCACCACAAATGATTATGTTAGGTCATAGCCAAGTCGATAAAACACACAGCCATTTTTCCAGCCAAAGATAGGCGTCACAAAAAGCAGAAATATAGATCAAATTAATCACTAACCTTTGATGATCTTCATCAGATGACACTCATAGGACATCATGTTACACAATACATGTAGGTTTTGTTCGATAATGTGCATATTTATATCCAAAAATCTCAGTTTACATTGGCGCCTTACGTGCAGTAATGTTTTGATACCAAAACATCCAGTGATTTTGCAGAAATACTCATTATAAACATTTATAAAAGATACAATTGTTATTCACAGAATTAAATATAGACTTCTCCTTAATGCAACCGCTGTGTCAGATTTCCAAAAAACTTTACGGAAAAAGCATAATCTGAGAACGGCGCTCAGAACCCAAAACAGCCAGAGGATTATCCGCCATTTTGGAGTAAACAAAGTTAGAAACAACACCATAAATATTCACTTACCTTTGATGATCTTCATCAGAAGGCACTTCCAGGAATCCCAGGTCGACAATAAATGACTGATTTGTTCCATAAAGTTCCATAAAGTCCGTCATTTATGTCCAAATAGCCACTTGTTGTTAGCTTGTTCAGCCCAGTAATCCATCTTCATGAGGCGCAGGCACTTCATCCAGACAAAAAAATTGAAAAATTCCGTTACAGTCCTTTAGAAACATGTCACAAGATGTATGGAATCAATCTTTAGGATGTTTTTAACATCAAACATCAATAATGTTCCAACTGAGAATTCCTTTGTCTTCAGAAAAGCACTGGAACGAGAGGTAACACTGTCGGGAGCGAGCGTCATTAGACCAAGGCACTCTGCCAGACCACTGACTCAAAGAGGTCTCATGAGCCTCTCCTTTATAGTAGAATCCTCATTCAAGTTTCTAAAGACGTTTGACATCTAGTGGAAGCTGTAGGAAGTGCAACTTTATCCATATCTCAATGTGTATTCGGTAGGCCAAGCTTTGAAAAACTACAATCCTCAGATGTCCCACTTCCTGGTTGGATTTTTCTCAGGTTTTCGCCTGCCATATGAGTTCTGTTATACTCACAGACATCATTCAAACAGTTTTAGAAACTTCAGTGTTTCTATCCAATACTAATAATAATATGCATATATTAGCATCTGGGACAGAGTAGGAGACAGTTCACTCTGGGCACGCTACTCATCCAAAAGTGAAAATGCTGCCCCCTATTCCAAAAAGGTTAACTTCTTGCTAATCTAGCCACGTTGTCAGATTTCAAAAAGGCTTTACGGTGAAAGCACACCATGCAAATACCTGAGGACAGCGCCCTGCACACAAAAGCATTACATACATTTTCCAATGAAGCAGAGGTGTCACGAAAGTCAGAAATAGCGATAAAATAAATCACTTACCTTTGAAGATATTCATCTTGTTGCAATCACAAGGGTCCCAGCTACATAACAAATGTTTCTTTTGTTCGTAAAAGTCTGTTTCATTGACGCGCTAGGCTCAGTTATCCACCGGTTTCCCTCGTTCAAAATGCATACAATTGAATCCCGTATGAACCCAGGAGGCTCAGCCCGAAGAAGTTAAGTTGTTCCCACAAGTTACTTTTACCTCAGCTCTTTTGAAATCCCCAACAATCATAGTTCCTGGGTAAGTATATTTGGTTTGGAGTTCATCCATGGCAGTAAGTGGTCCACTAGGAGCTTTTCATTTGGCGGTATATACACCACACATAAAAACATTGTTGGGACTTATCACTCATATCATCAATGATGCTATTTAATACTAAATAGCATTTGCTATATGTTATGAACAGCTATTGTTTCAATTGAACCCAGGATTTAACTAACAATAGACAGGCCTAGGGCAGACCTTCTCAAACTTTGTTTGTGCCAGGGACCAGCAAGGCATGGCCTTCTTCCTCGAGGGACTGCTTTGGTAAAAAAAAGTATTGACAATCGCTTTTTCTTTATAACAAACAACAATTTGATTTATTTTGGATTTTACCCTAAATAGATGAATTATGTATAATTAAAGTCGGAAGTTTACAAGTAAAAATTCCCTGTCTTCGGTCAGTTAGGATCACCGCTTTATTTTAAGAAAGTGAAATGTCAGAGTAATAGTAGAGCGATTGATTCATTTCAGCTTATATTTCTTTCATCGCTTTCCCAGTGGGTCAGAAGTTGCTTACATACACTCAATTACTTTTTCGTAGCATTGCCTTTAAATTGGTTAAGTTGGGTCAAAAGTTTCCGGTTTTCTTCCACAAGCTTCCTACAATAAGATGGGTGAATTTTGGCCCATTGCTCCTGGCAGAGCTGGTGTAACTGAGTCAGGTTTACAGGCCTCCTTGCTCGCACATGCTTTTTCAGTTCTGCTGATAAATTTTCTATAGGATTGAGGTCAGGGCTTTGTGTTGGCCACTCCAATAACTTGACTTTGTTGTCCTTAAGCCATTTTGCCATAACTTTAGTAGTATGCTTGGGGTCATTTTCCATTTGGAAGACCTATTTGCAACCAAGATTGACCCTTTTTGCTCATTTGCCGCATTAATGATGTGCCCAAAGTAAACTGCCTGTTGCTCAGGCCCTGAAGACAGGATATGCATATAATTGGTACCATTGGAAAGACTATATATAGGAGAATATAACACAATAGAGATGGTAGGAGAAAATCCAAAGAAAAACCAACCAAAATATTTTTTTATGAGAGACCATCCACTTACAATTGCAAGCATAGACTACTGAAAATTAGGTCCCTGGGTGCAATTTCTATGGCTTCCACAGGGTGTCAGCAGTCTATGATCAATGTTTCAGGTTTGTAACTTCAAAACCAAATAAGAAATATCAGTTTTAGTGCAGGGACACTCTTGGAAATTCGTGTTAGCGTGCTCCATGAAGACAGGACGCACCTGCTTAAATTACCTATTGAACATACTTTTTTCCGTAAGAAATATTATAGTTTGATTACATTTTTTGGGATCTGAGGAGTAAATAGAAACATATTTTGACTTGTTGAAACAAAGTTTAGGGTTAGATTTTCTGATTCCTTTCTCTGCATGTTGAACGAGAGGATTACTCCCATTAATGGCGCCAACTTAACAGAGTCTTTGGGATACAAAGAAGGATTGTATCTAACAAAATTAAACTAAATGTTATAGCTGGGACCCTTTGGATGACAAATCAGAGGAAGATTTTCAAAAAGTAAGTGAATATTTAATCGCCATTTGTGAATTTATGAAACCTGTGCCGGTGGAAAAATATTTTGATTTGGGGCACCGTCATAAAACAAACCCATGGCATATTATGGCTGTAATAGCTATTGTAAATCGGACAGTGCAGTTAGATTAAAAATAATTTAAGCTTTCGACTGATATAAGACACTTACATGTACCTAAATGTTTAATATCCATAATATTTGTGATTATTTATTTGAATTACACACCAGTTTCACCGGTCATTGTCCTACTAGCGGGACGCCTAGCCTTAACCTTTCTGATCTCCCCATCCCAGATCCGGGTTCGTGAATACAGACTCAAGCTCATTACCATAACGCAACGTTAACTATTCATGAAAATCGCAAATGAAATGAAATAAATATGCTAGCTCTCAAGCTTAGCCTTTTGTTAACAACACTGTCATCTCAGATTTTCAAAATATGCTTCTCAACCATTGCAAAACAAGCATTTGTGTAACAGTATTGATGGCTAACGTAGCATTTAGCATTAGCATTCAGCTGGCAACATTTACACAAAAAAACAGAAAAGCATTCAAAAAAATCATTTACCTTTGAAGAACTTCAGATGTTTTCAATGAGGAGACTCTCAGATAGCAAATGTTCAGTTTTTCCTGAAAGATTATTTGTTTAGGACAAATCGCTCCGTTTTCTGCGTCACGTTTAGCTATGAAAAAACCCCTGTATCCAGGATTGTGTAAATCTATCAGCAAGCTCATTAGCATAACACAACGTTAACTATTTATGAAAATCGCAAATGAAATGAAATAAATATGCCATCTCTCAAGCTTAGCCTTTTGTAAACAACACTGTCATCTCAGATTTTCAAAATATGCTTCTCAACCATACGAAAACAATAATTTGTGTAAAAGTAGCTAGCTAGAGTTAGCATTTCGCGTTAGCATTTAGCGTTAGCATTAGCGTTAGCATCCAGCACGCAACATTAACAAAAACATAAAAGCCTTCAAATAAAATAATTTACCTTTGAAGAACTTCTGATGTTTTCAATGAGGATACTCTCAGTTAGATAGCAGATGCTCAGTTTTTCCAAAAAGATTCCTTGTGTATTAGAAATAGCTCCGTTTTATACATCACATTTGGCTACCAAAAAAAATCCATAAATTCAGTCCTCAAAACGCAAACTTTTTTCCAAATTAACTCCATAATATCGACTGAAAACATGGCAAACGTTGTTTAGAATCAATCATCAAGGTGTTTTTCACATATCTCTTCATTGATACATCGTTCTTGGACACATGCTTTCTCCCCTGAATCAAATGGTAAAGTGGAAGCAGCTTTCAATTGCGCACCGAATTCGACGCAGGACACCAGGCGGACACTTGGAAAATGTAATCTCTTATGGTCAATCTTCCAATGATATGCCTACAAATACGTCACAATGCTGCTAAGACCTTGGGCGAACGACAGAAAGTGTAGGCTCATTCGTTGCGCAATCACAGCCATATAAGGAGAGAATGGAAAACAGAGCTTCAGAAATTCTGCTAATTCCTGGGTGATGCATCATCTTGGTTTCGCCTGTAGAATGAGTTCTGGGGCACTTACAGACAAAATCTTTGCAGATTCTGAAACTTCAGAGTCAAGAATATGCATAGTCGAGCATCTTTTCGTGACAAAATATCGCGCTTAAAACGAGAACGTTTTTTATCCAAAAATGAAATAGCGCCCCTAGAGCTCTAACTGGTTAAAAGGTTCCTGACTGATGTCTTGAGATGTTGCTTCAATATATCCACATAATTTCCTTCATCATGACAACATCTATTTTGTGAAGTGCACCAGTCCCTCCTGCAGCAAAGTACCCTCACAACATGATGATGCCACCCCCATGCTTCACGGTTGGGATGGTGTTCTTCGACTTGCAAGCGTCCCCCTTTATCCTCCAAACATAACGATGGTCATTATAGCCAAACAGTTCTATTTTTGTTTCATCAGACCAGATGACATTTCTCCAAAAAGTAGGATCTTTGTCCCTGTAGTCTGGCTTTTTTTTTATGGCGGTTAAGGAGCAGTGGCTTCTTCCTTGCTGAGCGGCCTTTCAGTTATGTCGATACAGTACTCGTTTTACTGTGGATATAGATACTTTTGTACCTGTTTTCCTCCAGCATCTTCAGAAGGTCCTTTGCTGTTGTTCTGGGATTGATTTGCACTTTTCGCACCAAAGTATGTTCATCTCTAGGAGACAGAATGCGTCTGCTTCCTGAGCGGTATAATGGCTGTTTGGTCCAATGGTGTTTATACTTGCGTACTGTTCTTTGTACAGATGAACGTGGTACCTTCAGGTTTTTGGAAATAGCTCCAAAGGATGAGCCAGACTTGTGGAGGTCTACAATTTTGTTTCTGGGGTCTTGGCTGATTTATTTTGATTTTCCCATGATATCAAGCAAAGAGGCACTGAGTTTGAAGGTATACCTTGAAATACATCCACAGGTGCACCTCCAATTGACTCAAATTATGTAAATTAGCCTATCAGAAGCTTCTAAAGCCATGACATCATTTTCTTGAATTTTCCAAGCTGTTCAAAGGCACAGTCAACTTAGTGTACGCAAACTTCAGACCTACTGGAATTGTGATACAGCGAATTAAAGTAAAATAATCTGTCTGTAAACAATTGTTGGAAAAATTACTTGTGTCATGCACAAAATAGACGTCCTAACCGACTTGCCAAAACTATAGTTTGTTAACAAGAAATGTGTGGAGTGGTTTTAATGACTCCACCCTAAGTGTATGTAAACTTCCGACTTCAACTCTATATATGATTGGCTTTTGAAACATGAACATGGTGATTAAACATGGTTGACATCCTAAGGTGAGTGAAATAGCCCACAAGGTTCTGACAGATGGTGTGTCTTGGTGGTGGCAAGGACCATTTTGAAAGTACTTCAAAGTCCATCGACGTGCCCGAGGGACAGACCAATGCAAGCGGGGTGACCCACATATTTCACACTGCCACCTTTATTGACTTTGGGCTGGTGCTTATTTTTGTATTATTTTATCAGGGGCTATCCGTGGCAGCTTTCTCTCAGCACATCCATCATTTCCTTTGTGTCACAGCTTTGTGTTGCTGCATTTTCTTAAGGGCCTCCAACTGCGTGCGCTCAACAGGAAGCCCATTCCGTCTCTGCTTGCAAAAAATGCCTAAAACATGGTGAACCACAGGGGTAGGGCTGCATCCGAGACTTTCAAATGTCCCAATGACATTGAAACTAATGTGATACCTTTAAATGAATCTCTACATAACTGGTAGAACCTGCAGGTATGGCTAAATCTGTACTTGATCCACTACAAAGATGATCTCTTAATTAAAATATTCTGTGTTTGCTTTCTTTTTTCCTAGATCTACTCGAACACCCAGTGTTTACGACCATTTAAAAGCACAGCAAAGTTCAAATGGGAATTCAATGTCAGATATTTTCTTTCTTTATAAATAAAATAAAATGTTATTGGTCACATACACATGGTTAGCAGATGTTACTGCAAGTGTAGCAAAATGCTTGTGCTTCTAGTTTTGACAGTGCAGCTATAGCTAACAAGTAGTCTAAAAATTCCACAACAACACCTAATACACACAAATCTTAGTAGAGTAATGGAATAAGAATATATACAAAGAAATATATAGATGAGAAATGACCAAGTGGCACAGGCAAGATGCAATAGATGGTATAAAATACAGTATATACATATGAGATGAGTAATGCAATGTATGTAAACATTATTAAAGTGGTATTATTGAAGTGACTAGTGATCCGTTTATTGAAGTGGCCAATGATTTCAAGTCTGTATGTAGGCGGTAGCCTAGTGGTTAGAGTAGCAACCAAAAGGTTGCACGTTCAAATCCCCAAGCTGATATATCATACTCTTATTCCACTGATTTCAAATCTCGGTCATCCAGAAAGTGGAGAGCAACACTTTTGCAGTTCTACTACGTGATATCTTTCAAAAAGGCTGCATTAGAAAGGATTACCTACACATACTGACCAGCTCATATTATAGACAGAAGTGTGCTACATGGCAGACCAATCCGAACTCATCTCTCGGCCTGTCCAGCCCACCCATTATCTCAGCCACTCATGGCTAGCAGGAAAGTTCCTGTCTTTTCCATGGCTAAACCAACTATACTCCTAATTTAACAATTGTATTCATATTTTCAGACGGCCACTGCCTGTTCACCCCGCTACCATCCAGAAGGCAAGGTCAGTACAGGTGCATCAAAGCTGGGACTGAGAGACAGAAGCTATTTTTCAATCTCAAGGTCATCAGACTTTTAAACAGCCATAGCTAAACCAACTAGACTCCTAATTTAGCAATTGTATTCATATTTTTAAAAATAAAACACAGTTTTCTTTGACCTTTTTTTAACTAGGCAAGTCATTTAAGAACAAATTCCAATTTTCAATGACGGCCTAGGAACAGAAGGCAAGGGACTGGTGCATCAAAGCTGGGACTGAGAGACTGAAAAATTGCTTCTATCTCAAGGCCATCAGACTTTTAAACAGCCATGTTTAAACCAACTACACTCCTAATTTAACAATTGTATTCATATTGTCAAAATAAAACACAGTTTTATTTTACCTTTATTTAGCTAGGCAAGTCAGAACAAATTCTTATTTTCAATGACAGCCTAGGAACAGTGGGTTAACTGCCTGTTCAGGGGCAGAACAACAGATTTGTACCTATAGCTAAGGAGATGGAGAAAATTCTGACATTTGATTGCAAATATGCAGATGGAGTCGAAAAGAGAACACACAGAAGGCTATTGTATAAAACACCTGTCTCAGGATCACATCTTCAAACTAAGGGGCAACTAAACTAGGTTTCCAGGGAAGCCAGGGAAGTTCAGGTCAAAAAGAAGATGGGGGACTGAACACAGCGGTGCAGATTGCCTCAAGATAAAAACGTTAGACTGTATTAGCACTTCATATAGTCTTAGGTAATAACATTCAATATGGATAACAACACAAATCATAAGACTTCAGAAATGTATCAACAAATATTACAAAAACAAGCAACACTCAAACATGACAGAGAGTAAACAAGGAAAATCAAACTCCTAAAGAAAATACGACTCCTCGACAGATGATTTATGCTTTTCACCACCGGGACTGGTAAGGGTGAGAAGCAATCTGTTCAAGTTGATAAATGACAAACTGGCCAAACTTGAAATAGTCAGTAAAGATAAAAAATGTAAAAAAGGAGTTGAAGGCGAGCCTCAAAATGTGACCAAAAAGTTGTGACAATGGAGAAAGAAACAAACAAGCTAAAAGGGATAGTCAAAACGATAGAAATGGATGTTAATGACCATAAAAAGGAGAACATCTTTCTCAGAGAAGCGTTACTTGACATACTGACTAAATCTATGAGAGAAAATCTAGTACTTTCTGGTATTCAAGAAAGCGAAGGAGTAGTTCCTGAAAGAGTAGTGAAATTATTATTTCTTACAGTTCTTCAAATCCCACTTGATGCTGTCGATAAAATCCCACTCGAACGTGTACAGATATGAGCGCCCAATCGTTGCCAAATTAAAGTAATGGTTGAAAGCCTGGGTAAAAACCTAGCTGGCATGAACATATGCATGAATGATCAATTCCCAAGGGATATTGCAGAACGTCCCAAAGTTCTGTAGCCAATCTTTAAGGAGAATAGATTAAAAGGGAAGCGTGTAGCCCTTGTAGTTGATAAACTGTATATTGACAACCAAATGTTCCGAGACACAAAGACTACTCCATGGCTATTCTACAATTACAAAGTTCTCAGAGAGGAGTTGAATAATCGAACACCAAATACTAACCATGGTAGGGATTGTAATTATAATTAAAAAAAATAGATTGAAAAGCAATAAAATTAAATAATTGTTAAATGAACTGCAACTACACTATAGCATTCAAGATAGGGAATGTTGTAAAATAGTGATTTACATTCTATTTGTACATGGATAAGACAACATTAGAAGAAAGGATAACTAGTAAAATAATATATCTTCAAATATAACAAATTGGAACACAAAAGTACTCAATCAACATGGTGGAGTTAAAAACATAGCAAACAGAATACATAGAATGTATTGTGATGGAAGGTGTGTGTGTGTTTTGTGTTTGGAAAAGTTTGGTGTTGTATACATAAATTAGATGTATATATTTTTTTATTGTCCTATCATAATGGATCGGTCCCCAACCCTATACACCCACCTGAGCGACCCATACACTAAAGATAAGTCCTTATCTGTTTTGTGGGTTTACTGTAAATTGCCTATGTTGTGACTTTACTTTCATTAATCTAATAACTGTTATTTATTTAATCCACTAACTATGCTAAATTGTTACACAATTAAGTTAATCATGTAACAATTAACTCATTATGATTTGGGGAAGATGTAGACATGCATGTCAGTCTCTCCTGCCTCAAAGCTGTGGATAGATTGACTGCATTATTATTGGTCTTTGTGTGAGGTATTGATGTGTTGAAAGTACAACACTGTCTGTTCAAATCAGTTGGTACACTGTTCGGACACTCATCGGTAGAGGTCGACCGATTAATTAGGGCCGATTTCAAGATTACATAACAATTGGTAATCGTCAATTTTGGACACGCCACCTGTTTAGTGTTTGTTGCACTTGTCAGAACTGTTTAGGCTATTCTTTTTGTTATTTTGTATTCAGTGTTCAGTCAGAATAAATAATATGAACACGTACCACGCTGCACCTTGGTCTTCACCTTCTTCCTCTGAATGCCGTTACAGAACCACCCACCACCAAAGGACCAAGCAGCGTGGTAAGGAGGAGCAGCGCTATCTGGAGAAATGGACATGGGAGGAGATACTGGAAGGCAAGGGACCCTGGGCCCAGGCAGGGGAGTATCGCCGTCCGCAGGAGGATTTGGAGGCAGCTAAGGCTGAGCGGCAACACTACGAGGAGTTAGCACGGCAGCGCAACAGGCACACAAATTATTTGGGGGCGGGGCACACAGGGAGGTTGGCGGAGTCAGGCGAGAGACCTGAGCTAACTCCCCGTGCTTACCGGAAGCAGGGTGGTACTGGTCAGACACCGTGTTATGCGATGAAGCGCACGGTGTCGCCAGTGGGCTATAAGCCAACCCCCCGCAAGTGCCATGCGAGAGTGGGCATCCTGCCAGGGCGGATTGTGCCAGCTCAGCACATTTGGTCTCCGGTGCGCCGTTTCGGTCCAGGATATCCTGCGCCGGAGCTGCGTACTGTGTCTCCAGGGCGTTGGGAGGGTGCAGTTCCCCCTATGCCTGCGCTCCGCCCGTGCCGGACGAATGTGGGCATTGAGCCTAAGGGAGAGGTGCGAGAGGTATGCACCAGGTCTCCAGTGCTCCCTCACAGCCCAGTTTGACCTGTGCCTGCACTCTGGAGGGTCCGGGCTAAAGTGGTCATCCAGCCTGGAGGAGTGGTGCCAAGGCTGTGCACCAGAGCTCCAGTGCTCCCCCACAGCCCGGTCCATCCAGTGCCTCCTCCATCCAGTGCCTCCTCCTCCAGTGCCTCCTCCACGCACCGCCAAACGGGTGATGATTTAACAAAAGCGCATTTGCGAAAAAAGCACATTCGTTGCACAAATGTACCTAACCATAAACATCAATGCATTTCTTAATTAAAATCAATACACAGAAGTAATTATAAACAAATATTTAGTTAAGTAATTATAATAAAATATTTAGTTAAAATAAATGCATGTTAGCAGGCAATATTAGCTAGGGAAATTGTGTCACTTCTCTTGCGTTGCATTGAAAGCCTGGCTTGTTGCGAACTGTGTTTCTTCCTAACAAAGACAGTAATTAATTTGCCAGAATTGTATATAATTATGACATAATATTGAAGGTTGTGCAATGTAATATTTAGACTTGCCACCCGTTCAACAAAATACAGAATGGTTCCATATTCACTGAAAGAACAGTTTGTTTTCAAAATGATATTTTCCGGATTTGACCATATTAATGACCAAAGGTTCGTATTTATGTGTGTTTATTGTAATTGAGTCTATGATTTGATAGAGTAGTCTGACTGGGTGGTGGTAGGCAGCAGCAGGCTCATAAGCATTCATTCAAACAGCACTTTACTGCATTTGCTAGCAGCTCTTAAATATGCTTGAAGCACAGTGCTGTTTATGACTTCAAGCCTATCAACTCCCGAGATTAGGCTGGCAATACTAAAGTGCATATAAGAACATCCAATAGTCAAAAAAGGTATATGAAATACAAATGGTATAGAGGGAAATAGTTGACGCATCATAATTCCTATAATAACTACAACCTAAAACTTCTTAACTGGAAATATTGAAGAACTGGGATTATTGAACCACCAGCTTTCATATGTTCTCATGTTCTGTGCATGGAACTTAAACATTAGCTTTTTTTACATGGCCTATATTGCCCTTTTACTTTCTTCTCCAACACTGTGGTTTGCATTATTTAAACCAAATTGAACATGTTTCATTATTTATTTGAGACTAAATAGATTATATTTATTATATTAAGTTAAAATAAAAGGGTTCATTGTTCATTCAGTATTGTTGTAATTGCCATTATTACAAATATATATAAAAATTGTCAGATTAATCGGTATAAGCTTTTTTTGGTCCTCCAATAATCTGTATCGGCGTTGAAAAATCATAAATCGGTCGACCTCTACTCATTGGTACAACACAAGACATGCAACCAGAGGTCTCTTCGGAGTCCCCAGCTCTAGAACAAAGGCTGGGAAATGCAGAGTAATACATAGAGCCATGACTACATGGAACTCTCTGCCAACCCAGGTAACTCAAGCTAGCAATAAAACCATCAAAAAAAAGATGAAAGATGACCTAAATGCACAATGGGAAATAAGAATAGACATCCATTTTAAATAAACTCAGCAAAAAAATAAAGTCCCTTTTTCAGGACCCTGTTTTTCAAAGATAATTCGTAAAAATACAAATAACTTCACAGATCTAAATTGTAAAGGATTTAAACACTGTTTCCCGTGCTTTTTCAATGAACCATGAATGAACATGCACCTGTGGAACGTTAGGTAATTAAGGTCACAGTTATGAAAACCTAGGACACTATAAAGAGGCCTTTCTACAGACTCTGATAAACACCAAGAGAAAGATGCCCAGGGTCCCTGCTCATCTGCGTGAACGTGCCTTAGACATGCTGCAAGGAGGCATGAGGACTGCAGATGTGGCCAGGGCAATAAATTGCAATGTCCGTACTGTGAGACGCCTAAGACAGTGCTACAGGGAGACAGAATGGACAGCTGATCGTCCTTGCAGTGGCAGACTACATGTAACAACACCTGCACATGATCTGTACATCCGAACATCACACCTGCGGGACAGGTGCAGGATGGTAACCACAACTGCCCGAATTACACCAGGAACGCACAATCCCTCCATCAGTGCTCAGACTGTCCGCAATAGCCTGAGAGAGGTTGAACTGAGGGCTTGTAGGACTGTTGTAAAGGCAGGTCCTCACCAGACATCACTGACGAGTCACAGTTTTGTCTCACCAGGGGTGATGTTCGGATTCTAGTTTATCGTCAGAGGAATGAACGTTACACCGAGGCCTGTACTCTGGAGCGGGATTGATTTGGAGGTGGAGGGTCCGTCATTGTCTGGGGCGGTGTGTCACAGCATAATCGGACTGAGCTTGTTGTCATTGCACACAATCTCAACGCTGTGCGTTACAGGGAAGACATCCTCCTCCCTCCTGTTCGTTTCTCTCTATGTTGCAATTCAATAAAAAAGGTATGTCTACAGCAATACCAAATCTTAACTTGGCAAGGAAGCCTGCTCAGGAAAATAAAATGCAGGCTAAACTGTCAAAAGCTTGGTTTGTGTTGGTCTGTTTTTATAACAGTATAGCCAAATTCTCTACAGCCTCTGTATGCCCCCACCCATGCTATGGTCTCTGTGAGTGCCCCCTTCCCTGACACAGCATCTGTGAGTGCCACAATCTCTGCACCGCTGTCTTCAAGTGGGATTTTTCCTACTACACTAAACATTGTATGGGTTAACCTGTCAAGAGCTTTTTTACCCTCAAATAATTTTCATATTAGGGTTATATAATAATCTTCTACCATTCCCCTCTGTTGAGACAACCTCACCTTTCTCCCAGACCCTCTATGCAACAGCCCCTGTGAAGACCACCACTGCCTCTGTTGTCTCTCAGGGCACCGCCAGCTCTACTAGAGCCTCTGTAAGTGCTCTCCTCTACTATAGCCTCTAAGAGAAACCTCTGTACATAATACACATGTCATTTCATAACTAATATTAATACATCCATTAAAACATAGCAGAAACAAAACTACATGTCAGTGTTTTGATTTGACAAAGATACTGTGAGTAATCATATTCATACATTTATGTCTTGTTTTGCATTTTCAAGCAGACTGTAAAGGCCATTCAGGATATGGACCCTGACTTGAAGGAGACTGATTTTGAGGACTATGCAATGGATCCCACAGTTAGTACAGCCCAACCTGCTTCCTCTAGTGCCAAGTCTGCTACCACCAGTACCTGTCCTGCTTCACCCACAGCCCAGTCTGCTGCCAGCCCACTCCACCCATGCAAAAAACGTGATTGGCTTCCAAATAGATTATTATTTAAAAAATCATATAACCTTTATTTAAGTAGGCAAGACTCTGACTCTGCTGTATTCTAAAATAAGAGGCTCAATCAGATCTTACGTTAACCCGTGGTTGCTCATGTGTCACAACCACTCCCTTTCTTCCCACTGGTACACACTGGTTCAATCAACGTTGTTTCCACGTCAATGCATGAAAATTACGTTGAACCAACGTGGAATAGACGTCGAACTGACATCTCTTCTCGGTGGGTTATTATACCTACCCAGTTAGAAGTTCATAACGGCGATAGAAAGTCTAGGCTATTGCATCATTTTCATGTTAACTTGGATGGGTGGAATTAAAATGGAACTGACAGCATTTGAACTACTTTGTAGATATGAAACCAACAGACAATCATAATATCAGTCAAAACTACTTTATAAGAGGTTTTAAAAATAGGTTCCATGATGTACAGGAAAGCATTGTTGGCAGAAAAGATGGATGCAGTTCAATGCATGATTAATATAATTCACCAATTCATCAAACTAGTGAAGACAATAATCACAAGTCAGTCATAATGTGGCTAATAGGCTAGAGCACATGTGTCAAACACATGGCCAGCGGGCCGAATAGGACACACGAGCATAAATTAATCAGCCTGATGCGCTAGCATTGGTGAATTCAACTTTAATTGCACGGCTTTCGTGTGTCCCGTTTACAGCGCACAGCTGGGGGAAAGAGTGCAGACACAGGCCACAGTCTTGCTAGACTACTAAAATGTTGCAGTCTGGCTTCGGTTTTTAAAGCTTGACAATGAATAACTAAAAAACTAAACCTGCAACAAAACAGCATGCAAAGGAGAAACATGTAGGCCTATTACAGCAACAATTGAGCAGTAGCCTATGCTGGCTACTCACATTCAATACATTTTGAGTGCATCACTAAAATGTTGCAGTCAGGCTTTAAAAACCGAAGCCAGACTGCAACATTTAATCGCACCGGTGAACCTATAGCTATGTTTTTGTTATTTGGAGTTATTAAATGCTTTTTGATTAGGATCGCAGCATATTATGCACATCTGCAAGCATAGTAGCAAAGGCTGGGCATATATTATTTATATTTTATTTTAATATGATAAAATGTTATATACAGCATCCAATGTACATAAGTGGACATTATAAAGTGCCATATTTTTCAGTAGCTACAGCTAGAGATTCATGGGTCATTTGGTTAGCTAGCAAGAAATGTGAATCGCTTTGTTTAAAGGCGCCGTATGGTCAATTTGAAGTCTGCATTGGCCATGCAGCATTTACTGTGATACGGCCTCTGCAGAAGTCAGGCCATTCATACTTCTTGCGCTTCTCCGAGCAGCGCAGAGCTGTTGTGAAGGAAGTAAGTTTGTGTTTATTCAGGTGCTCCCGCCCTCATCTACCGTCAACCAATCATGTCAATGCAGAGCTATATGTAGCCCTCCGATTGTAACAAAATTCTCACATTTGGCCTCTGCGTGCCCCAGGAGGCTCCGCAATTGTGTCACACCATCCATACGGCGTCTCCGACCACATTTTTGGATCACGCTAGCTAGAGTATGTGGAAACCTCGTCAAACTCCATATTAATGTTGGTCCCCTCTTTGCGGCTATAACAACCTTCACTCTTCTGGGAAGGCTTTCCACTAGATGTTGGAACATTGCTGCATTCATCCACAAGAGCATTAGTCAGGTCTGGCACTGATATTGGGCGATTAGGCCTGGCTCGCAGTCTGCTTTCCAATTCATCCCAAAGGTGTTTGATAGGGTTGAGGTCTTTCACACTGATCTCGTCAAACCATTTCTGTTTGTACCTCACTTTGCTGTTTCAGCATGACAATGCCCCCATGCACGAAGGGCCTTCCCCAAACTGTTGCCACAATGTTGGAAGCACAGAATGGTCTAGAATGTCATTGTATGCTGTATTGTTAACATTTCCCTTCACTGGAACAAAGGAGCCAAGCCAGAACCATGTAAAACAGCCCAAGACAATTAATCATCCTCAACCAAACTTTACAGTTGGCAATATGCATTCCTGGCATCCGCCAAACCCGGATTCACCTGTCAGACTGCCAGATGGTGAAGCGTGTTTCCACTGCTCCAGAGTCCAATGTCGGCGAGCTTTACACCACTCCAGCCGACACTTGACATTGAGCATGATGATCTTGGGCTTGTGTGTGGCTGCTCAGCCATGGAAACCCATTTCATGAAGCTCCCGACGGGCAGTTATTGTGCTGACGTTGTTTCCAGAGGCAGTTTGGAACTCGGTAGTGAGTGTTGCAACTTAGAACAGATGATTTTTCTGTGAGCTTGTATGGCCTACCACTTCGCGGCGTTGTTTATCCTAGACGTTTCCACTTCACAACAGCACTTACAGTTAACCAGGGCAGCTCTATCAGGGCAGAAATTTGATGAATTGAGCTCACATTGAATGTCACTGATCTCTTCAGTACGGGCCATTCTACTGCCAATGTTTGTCTATGGCGATTGCATGGGTGTGTATTCATTTTATACACCTGTCAGCAATGGGTGTGGCTGAAATAGCTGAATCCACTTATTTGAAGGGGTGTCCACATACTTTTGTAGTGTAGTGACTGTTATCCACAGTTATCATATCTCTGGCATCGATCAAATGGGGCGGGCGGGTAGGCAGGCAAGTTCCCATTAAGTTGTCAAAATGTATGTTGGGACGAGCATGCATTGGAAGGCATGCTGCAGAAGGACGAACAGACTACTTTGCATTTCCCATAATTTATCAGTGCAATTTTGACAGCAAACTATGTTAAGTTTTTTTAGACGGTTTATCTAATGTTACCTCGTTTGAGTTTAGCTCATCTCACTCTGACTAGCATTAGTTGTTGATCTCGTTGATGTGCATAGGCAACTGAGGGGGAGAAAGAGCCTACATTTTTAATGTACGAGGACTCGTGTCCATGGTATTTACATATTGACAGAAATCCATTCACATGTATTTTGTGACTTTTGGAGAATGTGTTAATTTTGATGATCTAAAGTCACGCTCTTGCTACTGCTTGTAAACACACTGTCCAGTTCAAAGTGAATGATTGTCTGCGTAAACTCCTGTCCTGGACAAGACATATTTTTTTATTAGGTTTTATTTACACCAGTGTCTATTAACCTGTTGATCCTACTTGAGACGCAGACGTCTCACGTAGGCACCTGGAAATGCAAATGCGCTACGCTAAATGCTAAATGTACTCGTTAAAACTCAAACGTTCATTAAAACACACATACAGGGTATTGAATTAAAGCTACACTCGTTGTGAATCTAGCCAACAAGTCAGATTTTTAAAATGCTTTTCGGCAAAAGCATGAGAAGCTATTATCTGATAGCATGCAACACCCCAATATACCTGAAGAGGAGGTAAACAAAATAATTAGCGTAGCCGGCGCTACACAAAAACGCAGAAATAAAATATAAAACATTCATTACCTTTCATGATATTCTTTGTTGGCACTCCTATATGTTCCATAAACATCACAATTGGGTCTTTTTCCCGATTAAATCCGTCCATGTATGCCCAAAATATCCATTTGTATAGCCTGTCTGGTTCAGGAAAAAAGCTCTCTTCCAACACGCAACGTCATTTTTTAAAATTATATAAGTTGCCTATATTCTTTGTTAAAACACTTCAACCTACTTTTGTAACCCAACTTTAGGTATTTGTAAACGTTAATAAGCGATCAAATTGATCACTGGGCGATCTGTATTCAATAGCAGCTACTCAAGAAAAAAAATGTCAATTTTTCTCTCTTCCAAAATCGATTGCTGTAGGCTGGATGGAATGAAGGCTCTATTTGTCATGACACAAAGGATTTTTGTCAATGAAAATGACGTTTTTGGCTACATCGTGTGGAAGCTGTAGGAATTGCATCCTTGGCCCCATTAATTTTGGTGCCCTTTAAACAATACATGAAAGCGTCGCATGGATATATTTTTCAGTTTTCAGTGACTAGTTTTTCTTGCGCTTTTCGATGAAACACACGCTCTGTTATAGTCACAGCCGTGATTTAACCAGTTTTAGAAACTTCAGAGTGTTTTCTATCCACACATACTAATCATATGCATATACTATATTCCTGGCATGAGTAGCAGGACGCTGAAATGTTGCATGATTTTTAACAGAATGTTCGAAAAAGGAGAGGGTAGACTTAACATTAAATATTTTGGATTGCATTTCAATCATTCTACACCTTTAATGAATAAAATATTGTTAAACATCGAACTGGGCACACACTGGTTGAATCAACGTTGTTGCCACGTCTTAAAACGTTTAATTTCGTTGAACCAACATTGAATTGACGTATGTGCCCAGTGGGATGTGATGTATAATTAAATCAAACACTATGCAGTCCACAAGAAACCGCAACAGATAACTGATCTTTTAAGATAATAATTCCATAAACAAGGTAATGGGAGTATATTACAGTTATAAACCAAGCTCATTAGAACAACACCTCTATTTGTTATGATTATGCTACAATAATCGTTCCACTAACTCAAGTGATCTTCAGTTCACACCAATGTGAATAATAACACTTTTGGGGACTGTAGTGGTTGTTTGGGAATGTTATTTCTGGCCAGGGGACGGGATTCGAACTGGGGACCATCAGGTCCACTCTTCCCCTTCCACTCTTCCTCATTGTTTTTCAACTTATCATAATAAATAATGAAGAATAAACACTTATATTAAGTTTATTTCCTTTGTTCTCTATTTTTCATAATGTTATCCCCCCCCCCCCACCCAAAATGTATGATGCATGACTTTACTTGTTTATCAAACCAGTATTTTTCAATAGAACTTTTCACATAACACACACACATTGCCTGTCGTTGTTGATGAAGCCATCTGTGTCATCGGGGCAAAAACTCAGGTCACTATCAGAGGACCCATTTTAAGGTGTGTCCTTTTCATGGGGGTCTAGGCAGACTCTGGCAACAACACAGGAGGTGTTGGAAGTGTACTTGTGTCACAACACACTTTTATTCAGAGGTCTTGCCTGACAAGCTGAAACTGGCTAAACCATTGCGTCCCATTTATGGACACGTTTTGTTACCCATCCTTGCTCCTTCTGGTAGGTCCCATCCATATAGTTTTCACAGAGACATCCTGGTGGTTCATGACCAAATCAAATCAAACGTTATTGGTCACATACTGTACACATGTTTAGCAGAATTTATTGTGGGTGTAGCGAAATGCTTGTGTTCTAGCAAAAGAGCAGTAATATATAACAATTCACAACAATACATACAAATCTAAATGTAAAAGAATGGAATTAAGGAATATATAAATATTAGGATGAGCAATGTCGGAGTGGCATAGCTTAAATACAGCAGAATAGAATACAGTATATACATATGAGATGAATAAAGCAAAAACATGTAAACATTATTAAACTGGCCAGTGATTTAAAGTCTATGTATATAGGGCAGCAGTCTCGAAGGTGCAGGGTTACGTAACCCGGTGGAAGCCGCATAGTGATGGCTATTTAACAGTCTGATGGCCTTGAGATAGAATCTGTTTTTCAGTCTCTTGGTCCCAGTTTGATGCACCTGTACTGACCTCGCCTTCTGGATGATAGCGGGGTGAACAGGCAGTGCCTCGGCTGGTTGTTGTCCTTGATGATCTTTTTGGCCTTCCTGTGACACCGGGTGCTGTAGTTGTCCTGGAGGGCAGGTAGTTTGCCCCCGGTGAAGCATTGGACATACCCAGTTGCACAGGGCCGGGTTCAGACCAAGGGCCCCAAACTTAATGATGAGCTTGGAGGGTACTATGGTGTTGAATGCTGAGCTATAGTCGATGAACAGCATTCTTACATAGGTATTCCTCTTGTCCAGATGTCAGGTAAGGTAGAGGTGATATGATCCTTAACTAGCCTCTCAAAGCACTTCATGATGGCAAAATTGAGTACTATGGGGTGATAGTAATATAGTTCAGTTACATTTGTTGCTTTCTTGGGTACATGAACAATGGTGTAAATCTTGAAGCAAGTAAGGACAGCAGACTTGGATAGGGAAAGATTGAATATGTCAGTAAACACTCCGGCCAGCTGGTCTGCGCATGCTCTGAGGAAGAGGCTAGGGGTGCCTTCTGAGCCGGCAGCCTTGCGAGGGTTAACACATTTAAATGTCTTACTCACGTCGGCCATGGATGAGAGTCCACAGTTATTGATAGCGAGCCACGTTGGTGGCACTGTGATATCCTCAAAGCGGGTGAAGAAAGTTTTTAGCTTGTCCGGAAGAAAGATGTCGGTGTCCGCGACGTGGCTGGCTTTCCCTTTATAGTCTGTGATTGTCTGTAGACCCAGCCACGTACGTCTCGTGTCTGAGCTGTTGAATTGCGACTCCACATCGTCTCTATGCTAACGTTTTGCCTGTTTGATTACCTTACGGAGGGAATAACTACAGTATTTGTGTTTGGCAATATTCCCAGTCGCCTTACCATGTTTATTGCAGTGATTTGGGCATTCAGTTTTGCGCGGATGCTGGCACGGTTTCTGGTTAGCGTAGGTTTTAATAGTTACAGTGGGTACACCATCTCCTATACTCTTCCTGATAAACTGAGTCCCCGTAACCGTGTATTCGTCGAGGGTATTCTCAGAGGCTACCCAGTACATATCCCATTCCGCGTGATCAAAACAATCTTGAAGCATGGATTCCGATTGGTCAGACAAGTGTTGAATAGTCCTTAGCATGATTACTTCCTGTTTGAGTTTATGCCTATAGGGAGGGAGGAGCAAAATGGAGTCGTGATCAGATTTGCTGAAGGGTGGGTGGGGGAGGTCCTTGTAGGCATTTTGAAAAGTTGAGTGGCAGTGGTCTATTGTTTTCTCAGAGCGAGTGCTACAGTCAAAGTGTTGGTAGAACTTCGGTAGTGTTCCCCAGCTACAATAAATGCGGATATGTGGTTTCCAGATTGCGTGAAGTTCTTTGAGAGCCGTTGTGGTATAGGCTTGAGGGGGAATATACAAGTCTGTAACTATAACCGAAGAGAATTCTCTTGGTAGGTAATACGGTCTGAATTTGATTGTGAGGTATTCTAGGTCCGATGAACAAAAGTACTTGAGTTTCGGTATGCTTTCACAATTGCACCATGAGTAGTTAATCAGAAAACATACACCCGCGCCTTTCGTCTTTCCGGAGAGTTCTTTGTCTGCGCAATGGACTAAAAACCCAGCTGGCTTTATGGACAAAGAGAGTATATCCAGAGAGAACCATGTTTCCATGAAACAGAGTATGTTACAATCTCTGATGTCTTTCTGGAAGAAGATTCTCGCCCTGAGCTACTCTACTTTATCATCCAGAGACTTAACATTAGCGTGTAATATACTCGGAAGTGGTGGATGGTGTGCACGCCTCCTGAGTCGGACTAGAAGTCCACTCCAAATACCTCTTCTCCACCTGCAGTGTTTTGAATCAGCCTCTGGAATCAGTTACATTTCCCTGGGGGTACGAACAAAGGATCCAAATCCGGAAAGTCATATTCCTGGTCGTAATACTGCAAAGTTGCTTAGGACCTTGAAGCAGAGCTGCCCTATCTGTCAGCGACATCTTGCCAAAGTAGGGGATCAGTCTGGCACCCAACTGTGCACTGTGTCTAACATTAAAACAGGGTCAACAATTTTCTCATCACCCCTCAATTATAAACAGAGTTCAAAAAATGATGTAGCTATTCTCGTTGGGAATCTTATTCTATGCTTTACAAATGTAGACTGTGTAGCTCCAGATTGGATTAGATTCAGGCAATGCAACTGACTACAAATATCTACACAAACAAACGGGCATGTTTAGCTACAGCCTTGGTTTGATGTTGGTTTGTTGCTGCAAGCTAGTACACTGTTGTAGTAGGAAACAACTTTGCCATCATTATAATGTTATCACATTTACTTAAGAGATCACAAAGTTGCCATTAACTAGCAAAGTTTGTCAGAAATAGCTAGCAATGCTAATGTTAGCTAGCTAGCTAAATTTTGGTGGTGTCCACTCAACCTTAGATAGCTAGCTGACTAAAGTTATACTGCATCTAATGTCAGTCTGGCGACATCCCAATAATGACAAAAGGCTTTCCTACTTATTATTTGCCTTCTTTTGAAATGTTATCGTGTTTCCAAACTGAGATGTATTGAGGTAGCCAGCTACCTAACAATCTAGCAAACTTCAGTCAGTCTGACTAGCATTATGATAGTGATAATAATTACCAAAATGTACACATAACCAGATACAAAACCAGCAGTGTCAAGATACTCACCGCCATCCGTCGTGGGTTTGGCCATTGACAGCCAGCAGAAGTGGTAGTGTCAGACGTCGTCTGGCCATCTATCAAGATTATGTGAACTGCATTCACAGTTAGCATCAACATGGCATCTGGAAGCCGATCTCCACTTTAAAGTTGGAAAAACATTCCTAAGCAAAATGTGCGTTGCACACAAGGCTAGCGTTACTAGTGCACACTTGAGGACCGACAAACTCCAACCACCTATTCCGCATGTAGGATCCTTCAGCAGGGCATGCAAACCATAGATTGCTGTGCATCCTGGAAGTGTGCACTTTCGAACCGGAGGCATGGTCTTGGGTAACACTGTTCGCTACTACTAACTCTAATAATTAACTAGAATCTAGTGGATACATTGCTACTGCTACTAGAACTTTACTGAATATGCTAATGAATGGAACATTTGTAGAGGGCTTATTTTTTATCTTATTTACACTTTGTAGTCAATTTTGAATCTAGAATAAAAGTAGCTTTTTAATTCAGTTGCTCTTTAATTTCACATGGAATGCCAAATACATTTCAAACCTATCAGGAGATAGTCAGGAGGGGTCCTGATCTCAATAAAACATAAAATGTCCAAATGGCTTAATTGTTCCCAAGAACCATTTTCCCGAAGCAAACATTGACATTTATATTCTCAGTGCAACTTAGCAGTTATTAACAATGTATAGAAGCTGTCAGCAGAATTTAACTTCAGAGAAATAGAAGAATACCTGCTGACATGTCTTGCACTTTAGCTTGAGATAAGATCTCTCTAGTTTGAAAATCGTGGCAGCTTGATAAAAAAACAGTCAGTTTCCGAATTCATGAAGTTGTCACTGAAAATGTAGAGCTTTTAGCTCCATGACAGAATCATCATGTCCTAGCTGTGCCTCTTAATAACTTGCAAATGAGGCACGTGGACTGTCATGCACATGTATCCTTTTTACCTGGCTGGCTTATGTTGTGTTAGCTTGAGATTGCAGCATGTATTTATAGCTAAATGTGCATAGTCAAATGGCTCCTTCAGCTGCTTGAAAGACAAGAGCCAATAGTGATGAAAAATTAAGCTAAACCATAGGACTCTGGTCAAAGGTAGTGCACTATATAGGGGATAAGGTGCCATTAGTATACTTTTATTTTGCATGATGTCACTTACTGTATAACAGATTGATTGAAAGAAAAAATGAGCGGTTTGTAATTCAGCCATTTTTACACTGAAGTGGCTGTGCTGCCCTCCAGCTGGGAATCCAAAGTGCACGAGGGAGAAATTATGACATCATTGATAACAACCTATTTCAGCATAAGAGACAGGCAATCAACAGCACTTGATTTCCACCCATCTGAAATTAGCATACATAATTTCAGATAGGGCGGAAATGTGTTGAAATGCAAAACACAAGAACAAATTCACTCAAAAACACCAAATAAATCTTGATCTAATCACAGGATATTAACTAGGCTACTAATTGCATCGGATCACCAGAAGGACTTTGGAAATAACGCTCTCTCAGTGGTGTGTGAGTAACCTGTAATTAACTGTCCGGATCGTGATCTTGCTGCAATACAGTACCTCCCATGGGAGTACAGACATTAATGGCCAGGGATTCATTAATCAAGGTGTTTGTGCTGGCAGGAGACCTTCAACAACTTTACAATTATGATCATATCACAGGATACCATACAGAGGTATTGAGGTCAAACTAGACATTTTGACTACCGAAAATGGGGTCATATCATTTTAAAAGTTACACATACCATATATACTGTACTTGAATTGTTAAGTAACCATGGTCTTTCAATGTGATTCACTGTTTTTAGAACACCTTGTAGTCAGTTTCCCCTATTGGTGAGAGAAAACAAGAAGGCCTTCTTTCACATTTGTATAGAGCCAGCTTGTCACGGCTGTTGAAAGGAGCGGACCAAGGTGCAGCGTGGTGAGCGTACATGTTCTTTAATTAAGAAAAGACGCAGAACAAAACAATACACACTACAAAACAAAACTGTGAAGCTTAAGGCTAAGTGCCATAAAGAAAGTCAACTTCCCACCAAGACAGGTGGGAAAAGGGCTACCTAAGTATGGTTCTCAATCAGAGAATACGATAGACAGCTGTCCCTGATTGAGAACCCTACCCGGCCAAAACATAGAAATACAAATAATAGAACATAGCATTACCCACCCCAAATCAAAGCCTGACCAAACCAAATAGAGACATAAAAAGGATCTCTAAGATCAGGGCGTGACACAGCTCATGTTTTGAGTGGCAGGCTTAATGCCAGTGATTGCCCAGGACATTTGATTGGGAGTTTAAGAAACCCAAGCAGGCTCACCTCTGGCCTTTAACATTCCAAGGCGGGAGGCTATTTACCAGGGTTTCTGAAAAGCGATGGAACATAGGCTTTAACGATGCATCGTTCCTACAACAGCCAAAGATGTAATGTATGTTTCCCAAAACACCACTTAGAGAGAACGTCCACTAAGTGTGTCGTTAGACCTTGTGTTCATACTGATAGGATCGATAGACACAACCCGTTATCACAAATTATCGTGAAATAGACACAAATGACTAATGCAAAATTCATGACAGACACATTAAAAAGTAAATGTTTTCATGTCCACCACATGATTTTGTATACAGTGCATTTCAATCAAAGAAAAAGGCAGTAGGTTACAGAAACTTGAGGAGGAAGGTTGGTCGGGGAGGCTGGGTGTGCGTATAATGCTAAGGTCTAGCAACCCAAATTTTGCGTGTTCGAATCACATGATGGACAACGTTAGAATTTTAGTTATTTAGCAACTTTGTAAGTACTTACTGATTTGAACTACATAGCTAACATGTTAGCTAACCCTAACCTTAAACCCCTAACCTAAACCCCCAGACAAGCTAAAGTTAGCAACCTGGCTAATGTTAGCCACAGCAAATTGGAATTCATTATGAAGAAAATTGTGCACTGGACATGAATGCGTTATTAAGAAGAACACAGTGTGGTGGACACTAAAAAGTTTAGTTACAAAATCATGTGGTGGGCACGAATAAGTAATTTGAGTCTATTTCACAAAAATCTGTGATAGTATTGAAAGAAAAGCTGCAATGCTCTTGGATAAGCTTTCTCCATTCAAATCTTACCTTAACATTTGAATTACTCCACAATACTGATGACAGATCAGCTTCTAGAGAGATATTACCTCCTATGTCTGCAAATATTAAGGTGGCTAACTATACACATCATTGGTCACATCATTGCACACATGTTGTTACACATCAAATATATTGACGCAAAAAGTACAGCCAGTAGCCTATTGGCAAAATTGAACTCAATTGATTGAACATAAAATGTGCACTACCGGCCAACATTTTTAGAACGCCTACTCATTCAAGGGTTTTTCTTTATTTTTACTATTTTTCTACATTGTAGAATAATAGTGAAGAAATAACACATATGGAATCATGTAGTAACCAAAAAAGTGTTAAACAAATCAAAATATATTTTAGATTCTTCAAAGTAGCCACCCTTTGCCTTGATGACAGCTTTGCACACTCTTGGCATTCTCTCAAACAGCTTCACCTGGAATGCTTTTCCAACAGTCTTGAAGGAGTTCCCACATATGCTAAGCATTTGTTGGCTGTTTTTCCTTCACTCTACGGTCCGACTCATCCAAAACCATCTCAATTTGGTTGAGGTTGGGGGATTGTGGAGTCCAGGTCATCTGATGTAGCACTCCATCACTCTCCTTCTTGGTAAAATAGCCCAAACACAGCCTGGAGGTGTGTTGGGTCATTGTCCTGTTGCAAAACAAATGATAGTCCCACTAAGCCCAAACCAGATGGGATGGCATATTGCTACGGTGGAAAATACACATGCGGAGATCATCCGTTCACCCACACTACGTCTCACAAAGACACAGTGGTTGGAACCAAAAACCTTCAGTTTGGACTCTAGACCAAAGGACAAATTTCCACCGGTCTAATGTCCATTGCTCGTGTTTCTTGGCCCAAGCAAGTCTCTTCTTCGATATTGAATCGACCATGAAGGCCTGATTCACACACTCTCTTATGAACAGTTTATGTTGAGATGTTTCTGTTACTTGAACCCTGTGCAGCATTTATTTGGGCTGCAATATTTGAGGCTGTTAAGTCAAATGAAATTATCCTCCTGCAGCAGAGGTAACTCTGGGTCATCCATTAATGTGTTAATGTGGCAGTCCTCATAAGAGCCAGTTTCCTCATAGCACTTGATGGTTTTTGCGACTGCACTTGAAGAAACTATATTGACTGACCTTTATGTCTTAAAGTAATGATCGACTGTCATTTCTCTTTGCTTATTTGAGCTGTTCTTGCCATAATATGGACTTGGTCTCTTACACAATAGGGCTATCTTCTGTATACCCCCCTACCTTGTCACAACACAACTGCTGGCCTCAAACGTATTAAGAAGGAAAGAAATTCCACAAATTAACTTTTAACAAGGCACACCTGTTAATTGAAATCAAATAACATTTTATTGGTCACATACTGTACACATGGGTAGCAGATGTTAATTTGAGTGTAGCGAAATGCTTGTGCTTCTAGTTCCAACAGTGCAGTAATATCTAACAAGTAATCTCACAATTCCCAACAACAACTTAATGCACACAAATCTGAAGGGGTGAATGAGAATATGTCCATGTAAGTATATGGATGAGCGATGGCTGAGCGGAATAGGCAAGGTGCAATAAAATACGATATATACTGTGCATGTGATATGAGTAATGTACAATATGTAGACATTATTAAAAAGTGGCATTGTTTAAAGTGACTAGTGATCCATTTATAAGTGTACAGTGATTGGGTCTCAATGTAGGCAGCAGCCTCTCTGAGTTAGTGATTTCTGTTTAGCAGTCGGGATGGCCTTGAGATAGAAGCTGTTTCTCAATCTCTCAGTTTGATGCACCTGTGCTGAACTCGCCTTATTGATGATAGCGGTGTGAACAGGCAGTGGCTCGGGTGGTTATTGTCCTTGATGATCTTTTTGGCCTTCCTGTGACATCGGGTGCTGTATGTGTCATGGAGGGCAGGTAGTTTGCCCCCGGTGATGCGTTGTGCAGACCGCAACACCCTCTGGAGAGGGTGGAGCAGTTGCCGTACCAGGCGATAAAAGTTTGTCAGGGTTTTGGGTGACAAGCCAAATTTCTTCAGCCTCCTGAGGCCATCTTGAAGCATATGGGGACAACAGACTGAGATAAGGAGCGATAAAATATGTCCATAAACACACCATCCATCTGGTCTGTGCATGCTCTGAGGACGCGGCCAGGGATACCGTCTGGGCCAGCAGTTTTGCAAGGGTTAACGTATTTACTTGTTTTACTCACGTCAGCCACTGAGAAGGGGCACAGTCTTTCTTAGCCAGCCATGACGGTGGCACTGTATTATCCTCAAAGTGGGGAAAGAAGGTGATCATTTTGTTTGGAAGCTGACTTTGGTATCTGTGACGTGGCTGTTTTTGTTTTTGTAGTTGGTGATTTTCTGTAGACCCTGCCACATACGTCTTGTGTCTGAGCCATTGAATTGCGCCTCGACCTTGTCCCTGTACCGGCATTTCACTTGTTTGATTGCTTTGCGGAGTGAATAACTACACTGTTTATATTCATCCATATCACCAGGCCTCTTTCCATGGTTAAATGTGGTGGATTGTGCTTTCAGTTTTTCTCGAATGCCACTCTCCATCCACGGTTTCTGGTTAGTGTAGGTTTAAATATTCACAGGGGGATGACATCTCCAATGCACTTATTTATAAAATGCACTCTCACAAAGTCAATGTTGTTCTCTGAGGCTGACCAGAACATATTCCAGTCCGCGTGATCAAAACAATCTTGGAGCTTTGCTTTCGATTGATCAGACCAGTGTTGAATGGTTCTCGTCACTGGTAAAACCTGTTTGAGTTTCTGCCAATAAGCCAGGATGAGCAAGATGGCGTCATGGTCGGATTTGCCGAATGGAGGGCGGGGGAGGGCTTTGTATGCATCGCAGAAGTTAGAATAGCAGTGGTTGAGAGTATTAGCCCTCAATATGCAATCAATATGCTGATAAAATTTAGGTTGATCTCAAATTTGCTTTGTTAAAATCCCCAGCTACAATAAATGCAGCCTCTGGGTATATAGTTTCCAGTTTACATAGAGTCCAGTGAAGTTCCTTGAGAGCCGTCTTGGTGTTCGCTTAAACTGTTGGTACTAAGGGGCAGTATTTTCATTTTTGGAAAAATAACGTTCCCAAATTAAATGGGATATTTTGTCAGGACAAGATGCTAGAATATGCATTTAATTGACAGCTTAGGATAGACAACACTCTAAAGTTTCCAAAACTGTACAAA
The DNA here is from genome assembly GCF_013265735.2 of Oncorhynchus mykiss. Taxonomy (NCBI): domain Eukaryota; kingdom Metazoa; phylum Chordata; class Actinopteri; order Salmoniformes; family Salmonidae; genus Oncorhynchus; species Oncorhynchus mykiss. The sequence continues at coordinate 52,658,735 of NC_048566.1, read as the reverse complement.
TATTGTCTGTGAGTATAACAGAACTGATGTTAGAGGCGAAAGCCTGAGAAAAATCCAATCCGGAAGTGACTCATCTTTTGAAAGCCCTGCGTTCCGATGCGTCCCTATTGAGCTGTGAATGCCCTATCAACCAGACGTCTTCCCCAAGGTGTCTACAGCATTGTGACGTAGTTTTACGCATTTATGTTGAAGAATACCCGTAGGCGGCTTCATTGCGCAAGTGGTCACCTGATGCTCCCAGAGAAATTATCGCGTAAAATACAGAGGTAGCCATTATTCCAATCGTTTCTACTGAGAAACCAATTGTCCCGGTTGATATATTATCGAATAGATATTTGAAAAACACCTTGAGGATTGATTATAAACAACGTTTGCCATGTTTCTGTCGATATTATTGAGCTAATTTGCAATAGTTTTTGGGTGTTGTCGTGACCGCAATTTCCGGTCGATTTCTCAACCAAACGTGAAGAACAAATATTTTGCCTACAAAAATAATAATTTGGGAAAAAATGAACTTCGGCTATCTACCTCGGAGTCTCGTGAGTGAAAACATCCGAAGTTAAACGAAGGTAAACGATTTAATTTGATTGCTTTTCAGATTTTCGTGACAAGATTGCCTGCTGCTAGCAAGGCATAATGCTTTGCTAGGCTATCGATAAACTTACACAAATGCTTGTCTAGCTTTAGCTGTAAAGCATATTTTAAAAATATGAGATGACAGGGTGATTAACAAAAGGCTAAGCTGTGTTCCAATATATTTCACTTGTGATTTTCATGAATAGGAATATTTTCTAGGAAGATTTATGTCCGTTGCGTTATGCTAATTAGTGTCAGATGATGACAACGTTCCCGTTCATGGGATGGGGTGTCACTAGAGGTATGTACACAGCTGTGACTATAACTGACGAGAATTATCTTGATAGGTAGAATGGTCGCAATTTTGATTGTAAGGTATTCTAGGTCAGGTGTGCAGAATGACTTGAGTTCCTGTGTGTTGTTATGATCACACCATGAGTTGTTAATCATAAAGCATACACATCCGCCCTTCCTCTTCCCAGGAAGGTGGTTATCTCTGTTGGTACAATGCATGGAGAAGCTCGGTGGCTGGACCGATTCTGACAACATATCTCGAGAGAGCCATGTTTCCGTGAAACAGAGAACGTGACAATCTCTGATGTCTCGCTGGAAGGCAATCCTTGCTCGAATTTCGTCTACCTTGTTGTCAAGAGACTGGACATTGTCGAGTAGTATACTCGTGAGAGGTGAGCAATGTTCCCGTCTACGAAGTCTGACCAGAAAACCGCTCTGTCTGCCCCTTCTGCGTCACCGTTGTTTTCGGTCAGCTGGTGGGATTAGATCCATTGTCCTGGGTGGTGGATCTGCTTTGGGAAAGTCGTATTCTGTAATGTTGGTAAGTTGACGTTGCTCTTAAATCCAATAGTTCTTCCTGGCTGTAATAACACTTAAGATTTCCTTTGGTAACAATGTAAGAAATAAAACAAAATACTGCATAGTTTCCTAAGCCTGCAAAGCGAGGCAACCATCTCTGTCGGTGCCATTGGTGCCAAATGTATTCCCGGTGACTACCTCATGAAGCTGGATGAGAGAATTTCAAGAGTGTGCAAAGCTGTCATCAAGATAAAGAGCTATTTGAAGAATCTCAAATATGAAATATATTTTTGATTTGTTTAACACTTTTTTGTTTACTACATGATTCCATATGTGTAATTTCATAGTTTTGATGTCTTCATTATTATTCTAAAATGTAGAAAATAGTGAAAATAAAGAAAAAGTATGTGTATGAGTATGTGTTCTAAAACTTTTGACCGGTAGTGTATTTTAATATGATTAAAATATATATGTACATGAGGCCTATATCTTTTAATAAAGAGATTATCTGGTGCTTTTGTATTCTTTACCCAGTAATTCTGAAAGTAGCACTCATCAGCAAGAAGTGGTCACTGACAATTGTCAAGAAGTGTCAACAAAATTAAGGATCTTGGACTTCAGGAGACAGCAGAGTGAACACGCCCCCATCCATATCGACGGGGTTGCAGTGAAGGTGAAAAGCTTCAAGTTCCTCTGCGTGCACATCACTGACAATTTCAAATGGTCCACCCACACAGACAGTGCGGTGAAGAAGACGCAACAGCGCCTCCTCAATATCAGGATTCTGAAAAAATGTGTCTTGCCCCTAAGACCCGCATAAACTTTTAAAGATGCACTATTGAGAGCATCATGTCGGGCTATGTCATTGCCTGGTACGGCAAATGCACCGCCTGCAACCACAAGGCTCTCCCGAGGGTGATACGATCTGCTCAACGCATCACAGAGGGAACACTGCCTGCCCTTCAGGACACCGACAGCACCCAATCACACAGGAAGGCCCAGAAGATCATCAAGCACCCAAACCACGGCCTCTATTATCCAGAAGGCGAGGTCAGGTGCATCAAACCTGGGACCGGGAGACTGAAAAACAGCTTGTATCTCAAGGCCATCAGATTGTTAAATAGCCTTCACTAACCGGCCTCCACCCAGTACCCTGCCCTGAACTTAGTCACTGTCACTAGTTGGTTACCACCCGGTTACTCAACAGTGCACCATAGAGGCTGCTGCCTCATGTACATGTACATGACATCACTGGTCACATTAATAATGGAACACTGGTCACTTTAATAATATTTGCATACTGTTCCTTGCATACTGTTCCTATTCCTTTACTCGGTGTGTGGTTTCCAATTGTTTGTTACAAGCTTGAGCCAGGTTGTAACAAGTGGGGGCTCATTTGGCATTTGTGTAATTACTCCCTGAAATTGCATTTGTTTGGTAGCATTTGCTAACTGGTTAAGGTGGTATTTCAAAGTAAAGTGCTTTGTGATTGTCTGGCTAACCTTTGTACAGAGCCTTGCGAAAGTATTCGGCCCCCTTGAACTTTGCGACCTTTTGCCACATTTCAGGCTTCAAACATAAAGATATAAAACTGTATTTTTTTGTGAAGAATCAACAACAAGTGGGATACAATCATGAAGTGGAACGACATTTATTGGATATTTCAAACTTTTTTAACAAATCAAAAACGGAAAAATTGGGCGTGCAAAATTATTCAGCCCCCTTAAGTTAATACTTTGTAGCGCCACCTTTTGCTGCGATTACAGCTGTAAGTCGCTTGGGGTATGTCTCTATCAGTTTTGCACATCGAGAGACTGAAATGTTTTCCCATTCCTCCTTGCAAAACAGCTCGAGCTCAGTGAGGTTGGATGGAGAGCATTTGTGAACAGCAGTTTTCAGTTCTTTCCACAGATTCTCGATTGGATTCAGGTCTGGACTTTGACTTGGCCATTCTAACACCTGGATATGTTTATTTTTGAACCATTCCATTGTAGATTTTGCTTTATGTTTTGGATCATTGTCTTGTTGGAAGACAAATCTCCGTCCCAGTCTCAGGTCTTTTGCAGACTCCATCAGGTTTTCTTCCAGAATGGTCCTGTATTTGGCTCCATCCATCTTCCCATCAATTTTAACCATCTTCTGTGTTGCTTTTACGCCAAACATAACGTTTTGCATTGTTGCCAAAAAGTTCAATTTTGGTTTCATCTGACCAGAGCACCTTCTTCCACATGTTTGGTGTGTCTCCCAGGTGGCTTGTGGCAAACTTTAAACAACACTTTTTATGGATATCTTTAAGAAATGTCTTTCTTCTTGCCACTCTTCCATAAAGGCCAGATTTGTGCAATATACGACTGATTGTTGTCCTATGGACAGAGTCTCCCACCTCAGCTGTAGATCTCTGCAGTTCATCCAGAGTGATCATGGGCCTCTTGGCTGCATCTCTGGTCAGTCTTCTCCTTGTATAAGCTGAAAGTTTAGAGGGACGGCCAGGTCTTGGTAGATTTGCAGTGGTCTGATACTCCTTCCATTTCAATATTATCGCTTGCACAGTGCTCCTTGGGATGTTTAAAGCTTGGGAAATGTTTTTGTATCCAAATCCGGCTTTAAACTTCTTCACAACAGTATCTCGGACCTGCCTGCTGTGTTCCTTGTTCTTCATGATGCTCTGTGCGCTTTTAACGGACCTCTGAGACTATCACAGTGCAGGTGCATTTATACGGAGACTTGATTACACACAGGTGGATTGTATTTATCATCATTAGTCATTTAGGTCAACATTGGATCATTCAGAGATCCTCACTGAACTTCTGGAGAGAGTTTGCTGCACTGAAAGTAAAGGGGCTGAATAATTTTGCACGCCCAATTTTTCAGTTTTTGATTTGTTAAAAAAGTTTAAAATATCCAATAAATGTCGTTCCACTTCATGATTGTGTCCCACTTGTTGTTGATTCTTCACAAAAAAATACAGTTTTATATCTTTATGTTTGAAGCCTGAAATGTGGCAAAAGGTCGCAAAGTTCAAGGGAGCCGAATACTTTCGCAAGGCACTGTATATGGGGTTATGTTGTGGGCACTACTTTGATTGGGAGTTACATGGTGTGCTACACGTACGAAGTATGTGACATTTGTATACTGCCTGTTGTTACTTTCTTTGGTTACACGCCTGTGATTTGTGTTGGTGTGGAAGTCGGGTTGGTTGGTGCTGCAGTGGAGAGAGGCCCAAAGTTTATCTCCATCCCCTGTTCCGGTTGGAGTTCCTGCTTTGCTCATTGTTGGGACATCAAGTTAGTGTTTGTGCAGTGTTAACAGTGCAAGATTTTTTGGGTAGTATGGATTGACTACCTGGACTCGTCTTCTCCCCTGATAGGTTAACCTGTTAGATCTCTAGGGGCGCTATTTCATTTTTGGATAAAAAACGTTCCCGTTTTAAGCGCGATATTTTGTCACGAAAAGATGCTCGACTATGCATATTCTTGACAGTTTTGGAAAGAAAACACTCTGAAGTTTCAGAATCTGCAAAGATTTTGTCTGTAAGTGCCAGAACTCATTCTACAGGCGAAACCAAGATGATGCATCAACCAGGAATTAGCAGAATTTCTGAAGCTCTGTTTTCCATTGTCTCCTTATATGGCTGTGATTGCGCAAGGAATGAGCCTACACTTTCTGTCGTTCGCCCAAGGTCTTAGCAGCATTGTGACGTATTTGTAGGCATATCATTGGAAGATTGACCATAAGAGACTACATTTTCCAAGTGTCTGCCTGGTGTCCTGCGTGGAATTCGGTGCGCAATTGCCAGCTGCTTTTACTTTACCATTTGATTCAGGGGAGAAACCATGTGTCCAAGAACGATGTATCAATGAAGAGATATGTGAAAAACACCTTGATGATTGATTCTAAACAACGTTTGCCATGTTTTCAGTCGATATTATGGAGTTAATTTGGAAAAAAGTTCGCGTTTTGAGGACTGAATTTTCGGGGTTTTTTTTGGTAGCCAAATGTGATGTATAAAACGGAGCTATTTCTAATACACAAAGAATCTTTTTGGAAAAACTGAGCATCTGCTATCTAACTGAGAGTATCCTCATTGAAAACATCAGAAGTTCTTCAAAGGTAAATTATTTTATTTGAAGGCTTTTATGTTTTTGTTGAAATGTTGCGTGCTGGATGCTAACGCTAATGCTAACGCTAAATGCTAACGCTAAATGCTAACGCTAGCTAGCTACTTTTACACAAATGATTGTTTTCCTATGGTTGAGAAGCATATTTTGAAAATCTGAGATGACAGTGTTGTTTACAACAGGCTAAGCTTGAGAGATGGCATATTTATTTCATTTCATTTGCGATTTTCATGAATAGTTAACGTTGTGTTATGCTAATGAGCTTGCTGATAGATTTACATAATCCTGGATACAGGGGTTTTTTCATAGCTAAACGTGACGCAGAAAACGGAGCGATTTGTCCTAAACAAATAATCTTTCAGGAAAAACTGAACATTTGCTATCTGAGAGTATCCTCATTGAAAACATCTGAAGTTCTTCAAAGGTAAATGATTTTATTTGAATGCTTTTCTGTTTTTTTGTGTAAATGTTGCCAGCTGAATTCTAATGCTAAATGCTACGTTAGCCATCAGTACTGTTACACAAATGCTTGTTTTGCAATGGTTGAGAAGCATATTTTGAAAATCTGAGATGACAGTGTTGTTAACAAAAGGCTAAGCTTGAGAGCTAGCATATTTATTTCATTTCATTTGCGATTTTCATGAATAGTTAACGTTGCGTTATGGTAATGAGCTTGAGTCTGTATTCACGATCCCGGATCCGGGATGGGGAGATCAGAAAGGTTAAGTGATGTGTGTCCCTTATGACACACATTGGGCAGTGTTAGCTCTTTATTTTTGTGTGGTGATTATGGCTGGAGCAGATGTTTCGCTAGCACACTAACTTGAAATGAAAATACTTTGTCAAAATTAGTTGAGTCTATTGTTAATTAAGACATGTAGCTAGCTAAACAATGGACCATTATCACAACTTTATACGTCCTACATTGTTTAAAAAATATCAGACCCTTTGCTATGAGACTCAGGTGCAACCTGTTTCCATTGATCATTCTTGAGATGTTTCTCAAACTTGATTGGACTCCACCCGTGGTCAATTAAATTGATTGGACATGATTTGGAAAGGCACTGTTGTGACGTGACTGTCATTAATGTGATGACTGCTATTAATTTGAATAATTACCTCCTATGTTGAATTATTACTCTATTAAATTAATCTGGTTTAAAACAATTAACTGGGGCACCATGGGAAAAGTTTGCTTAATGAGTTACCGTTTCCCAAATTTACTCAAGAATATATCAATATCATAAGTCACTAATTAATAATTTCCTCATATCAGTCTCATACTGAACGTCGGAGACTAATCATTCCGTACCACACAAATTGAGTTTATTTACTAACAAGCGAAATGACAACATAAGATTCACATACACACATGGCATAGGTTATTGATTAAAAATGTAACATGATGACAACAAGTCCCTAGCAAAACAACACAATATGACAGGTTACACAAGATGGAGATTTGAAGATAGAGAGAGAAAAAGAAACAACACTTGGATACATTTGTAAACTACGCTTAGTTTAGTCTTAATACCTTTCCTAAACTGTTGCTCTTATGGGTAAGAAGCGTAATGCATGTATTTATGTGTTAAAGGTCTTCGTTGGGTATCTCTGTTGAGCCCAGTTCGGAAGGCCTGGTCTTTTGTTCTCAGGTGTAAGTCTCTGATAGCACACAAGATGTCACAATGTGCTTTCTCGGATTACCAGGACGTGTACTTAGAGCATGTGTGGACCAACTGGCAAGTGTCTTCACTGACATTTTCAACCTCTCCCTGACCGAGTGAGCAATACCTACATGTTTCATGCAGACCACCATGGTCCCTGTGCCCAAGAAAGCTAAGGTAACCTGCCTATATGACTACCGAGACATAGCACTCACGTCTGTAGCCATGAAGTGCTGGTGCTTTGAGGTGTTTTGAAAGGCTGGTCATGGCTCACATCAACACCGTCGTCCAAGGAACCCTCGACCCACTCCAATTTGCATACGGCCCCAAAGTATCCATAGATGACGCAATCTCTATTGCACGCAACAGTGCCGTATCCTACCTGGACAAAAGAAACACCTATGTGAGAATGCTATTAATTGACTACAGCTCAGTGTTAAACACCATAGTGCCCTCAAAGCTAATCACTAAGCTAAGGACTTTGGGACTAAATACCTCCCTCTGTAAATGGATTCTGGACTTCCTGACGGGCCACCCCCAGGTAGTAAGGGTAGGCAACCATGCCATGCTGATCCTCGACACGGGGGCTCCTCAGGGGTGTGTGCTTAGTCCCTTCCTGTGCTTCCTGTTCACCCATGACAGCATGGCCAAGCAAAACTCCAACACCGTCATTAAGTTTGCCGATGACATAGCCTATAGGGAGGAAGTCAGAGACCTGGAAGTGCCAGGACAACAACCTCTTTTTCAACGTGATCAAGACAAAGGAGATGATCGTGGACACAGGAAAAGGAGGGCCAAGCATGCCACCATTCTCATCGACAGGGCTGTAGTGGAGCAGGTTGAGAGCTTCAAGTTCCTTGGTGTCCACATCACCAACTAACTATTATGGTCCAAACACACCAAGACAATTGTGAAGAGGGCACAACAACGCCTATTCCCCCTCATTAGACTGAAAAGATTTGGTATGGGTCCTCAGATCCTCAAAATGTTCTACAGCTGCACCATCAAGAGCATCCTGACTGGCTGCATCACCGCCTGGTATGGCAAGCGCTCGGCCTCAGACCGCAAGGCACTACAAAGGGTAGTGCATGTGGCCCAGTACATCACTGCGGCCAAGCTTCCTGCCATTCAGGACCTCTATACCAGGCAATGTCAGAGGAGGCCCTAAACATGGCTAAAGACTCCTGCCACACAAGTCATAGACTGTTCTCCCTGCTACCGCACGGCAAGCGGTACCAGAGCGCCAGGTCTAAGTCCAAAAGGCTTCTTAACCGCTTCTACACTCCCAAGCCTGTTGAATAGCTAATCAAATGGCTATCCGGACAAATTGAATTCACCCCCCATCCGCCTCTTTTTTTTTACATTGCTGCTACAGTGGCATGTGAAAGAATTTACCCCTCTTGGAATTTTTCCCATTTTATTGCCTTATAACCTGGAAAAAATGTATTTTTTTGGAGGGTTGTGTCATTTGATTTACACAACACCACTTTGAAGATGCAAAATATTTTTTATTGTGAAACAAACAAGAAAAATACAAAAAAAACAGAACTTGAGCTTGCAAAACTATTCATCCCCCCAAATTCAATACTTTGTTCGAGCCATCTTTTGCAGGAATTACAGCTCTTGGGGTATGTCTCTATAAGCTTGGCACATCTAGCCACTGGGGTTTTTGCCCATTCTTCCAGGCATAACTGCCCCCGCTCCTTCAAGTTGGATGGGTTCCGCCGGTGTACAGCAATGTTTAAGTCGTACCACAGATTCTCAATTGGATTGAGGTCTGGGCTTTGACTTAGTCATTCGAAGACATTTTAATGTTTCCCCTTAAACTACTCAAGTGTTGCTTTAGCAGTATGCTTAGGGTTATTATCCTGCTGGAAGGTGAACCTCCATCCCAGTCTCAAATCTCTGGAAGACTGAAACAGGATTACCTCAAGAATTTGTATTTAGTGACATTCATCATTCCTTCAATTCTGACCAGTTTCCCAGTCCCTGCCGATGGAAAACATCCCCACAGCATGATGCTGCCACCACCATGCTTAACTGTGAGGATGGTGTTCTCGGGGTGGTGAGAGGTGTTGGATTTGCGCCAGGCATAGTGTTTTTCTTGATAGCCAAAAAGCTACATTTTAGTCTCAGATTGCCTTCTTCCATATGATTGGGGAGTCTCCCACATTCCTTTTGACAAACACCAAACGTGTTTGATTATTTTTTTCTTTAAGCAAAGGCTTTTTTCTGTTCACTCGTCTGTAAATCCCAGCTCTGTGGAGTGCATGTCTTAAAGTGGTCCTATGGACAGATACTCAAATCTCCACTGTGGAGCTTTAATGCTCCTTCAGGGTTATCTTTGGTCTCTTTGTTGCCTCTCTGAATAATGCCCTCCTTTCCTGGTCCGTGAGTTTTGGTGGGCAATCCTCTCTTGGCAGGTTTGTTGTCGGGCCATATTCTTAACATTTTTTAATAATAGTGCTCCTTGGGATGTTCAAAGTTTCTATTATTTTTTTTAACCCAACCCTGATCTGTACTTCTCCACAACTTTGTCACTGACCTGTTTGGAGAGCTCCTTGGTCTTCGTGGTGCACCTTGCTTAGTGGTGTTGCAGACTCTGGGGCCTTTCAGAACAGGTGTATATATACTGAGATCATGTGACGGATAATGTGACACTTTGAATGCACACAGGAGGACTTTATTTAACTAATTATGTGACTTCTCAAGGTAATTGGTTGCACCAGATCTTATTTAAGGGATTCATAGCAAAGGGGGTGAATACATATGAACGCACCACTTTTCTGTTTTTTTAACAAGTAATTTTTTTCATTTCACCAATTTGGACTATTTTGTGTATGTCCATTACATGGAATCCCAAAACAATTCAATTTAAGTTACAGGTTGTAATGCAGCAAAAAAGGAAAATTGCTAAGGGGGATGAAAACTTTTGCAAAGCACTGTACATTGAGCTGGGTGAATGGAATATGAATGACAGTCATCCAATACGCTGTATCAGAAATAAGGCCATGCTCATAAAAAAATGTATACATCCTCCCTAATCTTGAACAGCACCAACTGCAACTGGAGTGGAATATGACAATTTACCTGCCAATAAGAACATCAATATAGAAATTATATTACTTGAAGTGCCAGGTCAAATCTCAGCATCTAGTGTTGATTTTGGATTTTTTATGAGCAGTTATTGTTGATTGGATGTCAATAGAAAGGTCTCACCTCTGTCTCTCTTTTCTTTCTCTCCTTTTCCTTTAACTGATAAAGAGACCACTACAGGTTGTCATGCAGCACGTCTCGTTCTTTCCGCCTCTTGTAATACTTTTCCTGGTTGAATGTTGTTTTTACATTATTGTGAGCAAACCCTCCATAGGCACTTGTTGACTTTCTCCACTATGGTTTTCTAACTTGATAGAAGCTCCTCTTACCATTTCAACTCTCATTACTTCACCAAAGTTATTGTTCTGGTCTTGAGGTGATGACATTGACCACAACACAGACCTCATCTTGCCATCCCATCCATGACATTTCAGCCGGGCCACCAGGGAGGGAGATACAAGAGCAAGCACCGTAAGAAGCAGACCCTCTTTTGAAATGGGTTCACAAAGTTCTAAAGGGCATACAGGTGGGGTATTGTGTGAAGCTGGAGAAAGAGGAAGAGAGTAGGGGGAGATTGCTCTACTGTCCACCTGTGTGATAGTGAAATGGATAAAATGTCATAAACTATTGGTTTTCTTTCACACTTTGACTCCAGGGAACAGGCTTTTCCAAGCTTTATGGGACTGTACAGGAACTGAAGATAGTGATTTCTCACTCATTCCAGTTTCTATGATTTTATAATCTAACTGTCACGTCTAATCAAGGTGGGTGGAATCAGGCGCAGAGAGCAGATAGCGATATAAAGTTTTATTCTCCGGTGAACAAAACAAACACGGTCAACCCAAACACACACAGGGTGAAATTATCCAACACAGGATAACAGACTAACCGGAGAATAAGAAACACAAAAACACCGATAGATGAAATTAATGACAACATAAACAATCCCGCACAAAACAAGGGAGGGACAACCTACATTACATACAGACACTAATTAACTAAACAACACACAGGTGCAACCAATCAGACAAAACCAACAGATACACGAAAAGGGATCGGTAGTGGCTAGTAGGACGGTGACGACGACCGCCGAGCACCGCCCGAACGGGCAGGAGAGCCAACCTCGGCGGAAGTCGTGACAGTACCCCCCCCTGACGCGCGGCTCCCGCAGCGCGCCGCCACCGTCCTCGAGGACGACCCGGAGGACGAGGTGCTGGGCGATCCGGGTGGAGGCGGTGGAAATCTATCAGGAGAGAAGGGTCCAAAATGTCCCTCACCGGAACCCAGCATCTCTCCTCCGGGCCGTACCCCTCCCAGTCCACGAGGTACTGTAGGCCCCCCACCCGGCGTCTCGAATCCAGAATGCCTCAAACTGTATACGCCGGGGGCCCCTCGATGTCCAGAGGGGGCGGAGGGACCTCAGACACCTCACCTTCTTGCAGGGGACCAGCCACCACCGGCCTGAGGAGAGACACATGAAACGAGGGGTTAATACGGTAATACCTAGGAAGTTGTAACCTATAACACACCTCGTTTATTCTCCTCAGGACTTTGAATGGCCCCACACACTGCGGCCCCAGCTTCCGACAGGGCAGGCGGAGAGACAGGTTTCGGGTCGAGAGCCAGACCCTGTCCCCCGGTGCAAACACGGGGGTCTCACTGCGGTGTTGGTCAGCGCTCCTCTTCTGCCGTTCTCCCACTAAACGTAATGAGTCCTGAACGGCTTTCCAGGTGTCCTTGGAGCGCTGTACCCATTCCTCCACCACAGGAGCCTCGGTCTGACTCTGATGCCATGGAGCCAGGACCGGCTGGTAACCTAACACACACTCAAAAGGAGACAAGTTAGTAGAGGAGTGGCGTAAGGAGTTCTGGGCTAGTTCGGCCCATGGAACATACCTAGCCCACTCACCAGGCCGGTCCCGGCAATAGGACCGCAGAAACCTGCCCACATCCTGGTTAACGCGCTCCACCAGCCCATTACTCTCGGGGTGAAAACCTGAGGTTAAGCTAACCGAGACCCCCAGTCTCTCCATAAACGCCCTCCACACTCTGGACGTGAATTGGGGACCCCGATCAGAGACGATGTCCTCAGGCACCCCATAGTGCCGGAAGACATGGGTAAACAAAGCCTCAGCAGTCTGCAGGGCCGTAGGAAGACCGGGCAACGGAATGAGACGACAGGACTTAGAAAACCGATCCACAACGACCAGGATCGTAGTACTTCCCTCGGACGGGGGAAGGTCGGTAAGAAAATCCACCGATAAATGTGTCCACGGCCGTTGTGGAACGGGGAGGGGTTGTAATTTCCCTCTAGGTAGGTGCCGAGGAGCCTTGCTCTGAGCACACACTGAGCAGGAGGAGACATAAAATCTCACGTCTTTAGCCAATGTGGGCCACCAGTATCTCCCTCTCAGACTCTGCACTGTCCTCTTAATACCAGGATGACCCGAGGAGGGAAGAGTATGAGCCCACCTAATCAGCTTGTCCCGGACTACCCTCGGCACGTACTTAGTCCCTACTGGACAGTTAGGAGGAGCCGGTTCTGACCGTGAGGCCCTCTCTATCTCAGCGTCCACCTCCCATACCACCGGTGCCACGAGACATGACGGTGGAATGATGGGAGTTGGCTCTACTGACCGTTCCTCTGTATCATAGAGGCGAGACAGTGCGTCAGCTTTGGTGTTTTGGGAGCCTGGCCGATATGTGAGGGTAAACTGGAACCTAGTAAAAAACATGGCCCATCTAGCCTGACGTGGATTTAGTCTCTTAGCTGCCCGGATGTACTTAAGATTACGATGGCCAGTCCAGATCCCACATCATAGTTTCGCTCCGCTGGGCTGAGCTTGCTCGAAAAAAAAGCACACGGAAGGAGTTTGGATGGCACGCCCCGAGCGTTGGGACAGCACGGCTTCAACCCCAGCCTATATAGCGATATAGAGTTTATTCTCCGGTGAACAAAACACGGTCAACCCAAACACACACAGGGTGAAATTATCCAACACAGGATAACAGACTAACCGGAGAATAAGAAACACAAAAACACTGATAGACGAAATGAATGACAACATAAACAATCCCGCACAAAACAAGGGTGGGACAACCTACATTATATACAGACACTAATTAACTAAACAACACACAGGTGCAACCAATCAGACAAAACCAACAGATACACGAAAAGGGATCGGTAGTGGCTAGTAGGACGGTGACGACGACCGCCGAGCACCGCCCGAACGGGCAGGAGAGCCAACCTCGGCGGAAGTCGTGACACTAACATCCACATTGGTCCACAAAATTGAGTATGGATGTCGAGAGACAAAGTAGCATCCCTCCTATAAGAAAATACATTTTCATTATATTAGTTTACACAAATCTATTCTCTCACAGACCTACTTCGTAGACAATCTGCCATGTGTTTTAAATGATATGCAGTATATTTAAATTTAGGCAGTTGTAAATAACACTTAGGCCCAGGGCCCAGTTTCCCAAAGCATGTTAAGGCTAATTTAATCGTTAGAACCTTCGTAGGAGCATCGTTAAATCTCTGAGCTTGTTTCCAGCTTGTTACCATTGTTACTAAAGTTGCACTTGAAAACGCTTGTTATGCCTCAGACCACTCATAAAACACAGGTTTGTACAGGTTAGTCAAGGTAATTGAGGTAATATGTACAGGTAATATGTACATGTACAGTTGAAGTCGTACGTTTAAATACACCTTACACCTTAGCCAAATACATTTAAACTTCTGACAACTGTACATAATTATTCAGACCCTTTACTCAGTACTTTGTTGACGCACCTTTCGGCAGCAATTACAGCCTTGAGTGTTCTACAAGCTTGGCACCACTGTATTTGAGGAGTTTCTCTCCTTCTCTGCAGCTCCTCCCAAGCTCTGTCAGGATGGAAGGACATTGAGACTTGTCCCGAAGACACTCCTGCAGAGTTGTCTTGGCTGTGTGCTTAAGGTCATTGTCCTGTTGGAAGGTGAACCTTAATCCCAGTGGTCCTGAGTGCTCTGGAGCAGGTTTTCACCAAGGGCCTTTCTGTACTTTGCTCCGTTCATCTTTCCATCAATCCTGACGAGTCTCCCAGTCCCTGCCACTGAAAAACATCCCCACAACATGATGCGGCCACCCCCATGCTTCAATGTAGGGATGGTGCCAGGTTTCATCCAGACATGACGCTTGACATGAGTTCAATCTTGGTTTCATAAGACCAGAGAATCTTGTTTATCATGTTCTGAGAGTCTTTAGGTGTCTTTTTGCAAACTTCAAGCAGGCTGTCATGTGCCTTTTACTGGCCACTCTACTATAAATGCCTGATTCGTGGAGTGCTGCAGAGATGGTAGTCCTTCTGGAAAGTTCTCCCATCGCCACAGAGGAACTCTGGAGCTCTGTCAGAGTGATCATGGGGTTCTTGGTCACCTCACTGACCAAGGCCCTTCTCCCCATTGCTCAGTGCGGCCGGGCAGTCAGCTTTAGAAAGAGTCTTGGTGGTTCCAAATTTCTTCCTTTTAAGAATGATGGAGGCCACTGTGTTCTTGGGGACCTTCAGTGCTGCAGAATTGTTTTGGTACCCTTCCCCAGATCTGTTCCTCAACACAATCCTAACTTGGAGCTCTACAGTCAATTCCTTCGACCTCGTGGCTTGGTTTCTACTCTGAAATGGACTGTCGGCTGGGGGACCTTATGTAGACAGATGTTTGCCTTTCCAAATAATTTCCAATCAATTGAATGTACCGTAGGTGGACTCCAATCAAGTTGTAGGAACATTTCAAGGATCATCAATGGAAACAGGATGCACCTGAGGTCAATTTTGAATAAAGCTGGCACATAACAAAATTTGGAAAAGGTGAAGGGGTCTGAATACTTTCCGAATGCACTGTATCTATTAATTTGTGGATGTCCATCATCCATTTTGGGAATTTGTAAAACATATATTTTACCAAATACCTATTGTTGTGACTAACGTTAGCTAGATGCCTAGGTGGCTAATGCTAACTTCAGCTATCTGACTAATGATAGCTAGGCTAGGGATTCGGGTTTAGGTTGAGTTAAGTGAAAGGGTTAAGTTTAGGGTTAGAGGAAGGGTAAGCTTAAAGGGGCTAACTTGCTAAGTAGTTGCAAAGTAGCTAAAAATTAGTAAGTAATTGAAAGGTTACTAATTTGCTAAAATGCTAAAGTAACATTTACTATGCTACATCTAGTCTATGAGACCAGGCTGTGTGAACAGGCCAAAACATCTTTCCAAGCCAAACCATCATATCATAACCACTACACACAGCCTAGATTGTTGTCTCCATATTAGCTTGAGTCATAGTCAAATCAAATTAAACTCATAAAACCCTTACATCAGCTGATATCTAAAAGTGCTGTACAGAAACCCAGCCTAAAACCCCAAACAGCAAGCAATGCAGTTGTAGAAGCACGGTTACTAGGAAAACCTCACTAGAAAGGCCAGAACCTAGGAAGAAACCCAGAGAGGAACTGGGCTATGAGTGGTGGCCAGTCCTCTTCTGGCTGTGCCGGGTAGAGATAGATGACCAGCAGGATCAAATAATAATAATCACAGCGGTTGTCGAGGGTGCAACAGGTCAGCACCTCAGGAGTAATTTCAGTTGGCTTTTCATAGCCGATCATTCAGAGTATCTCTACCGCTCTTGCTGTCTCTAGAGAGTTGAAAACAGCAGGTCTGGGACAAGTAGCAGTCTGGTGAACAGGTCAGGGTTCCATAGCCGCAGGCAGAACAGTTGAAACTGGAGCAGCAGCACAGCCAGGTGGACTGGGGACCGCAAGGAGTCATCAGGCCAGGTAATCCTGAAGCATGGTCCTAGGGCTCAGGTCCTCCGAGAGAGAGAACGAAAGAGAGAAAGAGAGAATTAGTGAGAGCACACTTAAATTCACACAGGACACTGGATAAGACAGGAGAAATACTCCGGATATAACAGACTGACCCTAGCCCCCTGACACATAAACTACTGAGCATAAATACTGGAGGCTGAGACAGGAGGGATGGGAGACACTGTGGCCCTATCCGACGATAACCCCGGACAGGGCCAAACAGGCAGGATATAACCCCACCTACTTTGCCAAAGCATAGCCCCCACACCACTAGAAGGATATCATCAACCACCAACTTACCATCCTGAGACAAGGCCGAGTATAGCCCACAAAGATCTCTGCCACGGCACAACCCAAGGGGGGGCGTCAATCCAGACAGGAATATCACGTCAGTGACTCAACCCACTCAAGTGACGCAGCCCTCCTAGGGACGGTATGGAAGAGCACCAATAAGCCAACATAGCTACTACAACTAAAGCGTTAGTGAATGTGCTACAATCACGCTGTTATTGCCCCTGTAGCAATAACTTAATACAACCGAAAGCTTACCTTGGTAGTACATTAGAAATACCAGCCCAGCTAACAATGACCTGTCGGTCCGCCAGCGTTTTTGGGTGGCACGCGGTCAGCGGCTTGCCGTAGTCGGGCCTCCAGCAGCAGACAATCGGCAACCCGATAGTCGGCAATCGCTCATTGGTCCACTAGCGTTTCTTGAGCGGCAAGCCGCATTGCATAGTGGGGGTTTGACCTTCAGTGGAGGAACTTTGGCGTGTCGATATGCGGACCCGTGCGAGCGACCAGCTTTAAACACCTTCTCATAAATTGAATAAAAACTGCTACTATTGCTGAAAACAATATAGATATATATTATATAAACCACACGCATTTGACAAGAATTGAACTGTACCATTCAACTTTGTCTGGAAAATGCCCATTGTTATGAAGTTCCACATCGCAATTTCAATGTAATAGCAAGTTCCACTAGTTTTATGTATGTTCTTACAAGTAGATAGCTTTCATACTTTCACTTTCACGTAACCTATTCACTTATCTTGGGCATTGTGAAGGAGAGTTTTAGTGAATATTGATCAAAAATGACAGGAAATGCATTTTTTAAACGATACACATATTAAGATACGGTATTAGGCATAGGTTAACAATACTACCTTTAGGACACCTACACCACCCGATGACACAGGAAGGCCATAAAGATCATCAAGGACAACAACAACCCGAGCCACTGCCTGTTCACCCCGCTATCATCCAGAAGGCGAGGTCAGTACAGGTGCATCAAAGCAGGGACCGAGAGACTGAAAAACAGCTTCTATCTCAAGGCCATCAGACTGTTTAACAGCCACCACTAACATTGAGTGGCTGCTGCCAACATACTGACTCAACTCCAGCCACTTTAATAATGGAATTGATGGAAATGTATGTAAAAATGTATCACTAGCCACTTTAAACAATGCCACTTAATATAATGTTTACATGCCCTACATTACTCATCTCATATGTATATGCATATACTGTACTCATTTAAACTGCTGCATCTAGCTGCATCTACTGCATCTTGACATCTTTATGTAATACATGTATCACTAGCCATTTTAAACTATGCCACTTTATGTTTACATACCCTACATTACTCATCTCATATGTATATAGTGTACTCTATACCATCTACTGCATCTTGACATCTTTATGTAATACATGTATCACTAGCCATTTTAAACTATGCCACTTTATGTTTACATACCCTACATTACTCATCTCATATGTATATAGTGTACTCTATACCATCTACTGCATCTTGACATCTTTATGTAATACATGTATCACTAGCCATTTTAAACTATGCCACTTTATGTTTACATACCCTACATTACTCATCTCATATGTATATAGTGTACTCTATACCATCTACTGCATCATGCCTATGCCGTTCTGTACCATCACTCATTCATGTATCTTTATGTACATATTCTTTATCCCTTTACAATTGTGTTTATAAGGTAGTAGTTGTGGAATTGTTAGGTTAGATTACTCGTTGATTATTACTGCATTGTCGGAACTAGAAGCACAAGCATTTCGCTAACCATGTGTATGTGACAAATACAATTTGATTTGATTTGATTTAACATGTTCTTGTGTAATAACCTTTAGCACAAAACTGCAATTGAATGTATTTAATTTAAAGACTTGTGTAGGCTGTAGACTTGAGACCCCTAGGTAATATTTTCTGTAAAGTCTTCCTTAGTTTTCAGTTTCCATTAAGAAATGTTAAAATGTTCTGAACAATAAAAAATAAAAAATATCTACATTTCTCTCAATCATTGGTGGAATAACTTGATCAGAGATGATGAGTCAGTAAAATGTTCTAATTGAAGATTCATGCCAACCAGGGAATGCATTTTAACTGAATATGAGCACAAATCACCCTATGTGTCTATTGGGATATTAATGTGAGTGTGTTGTTTATGGTATTGAAGATGGACAGGAGGGTTTCGTGTTTAAGTTTGTGCTTGAGTGGGAATGATGTCATCAACATCTTTCAGGAAACAGACAGCAGAGAGAAGTCCTATTGAAGAAATGCAATAATTAAAGAGCCATAGACTTTAATCACAATTGTTGTTTTACGTATATTCTAAGAAATTGAAAGATGACAGGTAATGGTATATACAATATGTAGTGTGGATTTGACACTTCACATACCAATTCAGATTGTAATTTGTATTTATGGTTAGAACCTGCTTGGACAACAAAGCAACAGCTATCGATAACATATCTTAATTTTCTTCCTGAGCTATTCTCTCCTGCCCTCGATCACTGCAGGATATCTATCTATCTCTAAAATAATTCATCTTAGTTGTCATACCTGAGCCTTAAGCCTGAGGAACAAGCTAACAAATTCAAGCTAACATTAACCCTACACCTGATCAAAACACCCCATTAAATGGTCCAAATGTTGTACCAATCATGCCATTCATAGCATTCATAGCGATATGTGGTACCACACAGCAGCTAAGAGGCACCTTTTAATGGTGATTCGCAAACCACACAGAAGGTAAAGGACACCTTCTAATGGCGATTCATAACCTTTTGAGTATTAGGGATTAAGGTGCAGGTCCGCAATTGAAGACCAATCTCCGAAATATGTATCGGAACGACTATAAGGCTTTACATGAATTTCATGTGAAGTCGTACACTGTTTGCACCTCTATATTCATGGTATCAAGCAGTAAAGTTACTCATGCCAACTGTATACAACACCATTATTCTCAAAAGGTTATGAATCACCATTACAAGGCGCTCTTACCCTCTGTGTGGTTTGTGAATCACCATTAACCTCTACGGGATCTACAAGCTTTCTCTTGCATTTCAAAGATGAGAGAAAACGCATGTTTATTTCTTTGTATTATCTTTTACTTGATCTAATGTGTTATATTCTCCTACATAATTTCACATTTCCACAAACTTGTGTTTCCTATCAAATGGTATCAATAATATGTATATCCTTGCTTCAGGTCCTGAGCTACAGGCAGTTAGATTTTGGTACAGTGGTTGCTCCACTAAAAGTTTTGCGATTAAGCTGCGGTACTTCAAGGTAATTTGTGGTTTAGTACGGTACCCTGCGTCACCACTTCATTGCTCCAGACCAGCGCAAGGGGGAGTTAGAGCACTGATTATGCTTTTGGGTCCTACTGTGTCTCTAACTGACAATGAATTGGCGACATAAACCTAAAAGGAAACTGATAATTGTGCATGACTTCAGTATTAATTTCTAAAACTATTGTTACACTAAGGTTTTTATTATTTTAATTTGTTGGGATTATTTTGCTCTTACTGTAGTACTGTAGCCCACTCCCGGCCAGTCACATTGTACAGTGCCTAAGTGGCGCAACTGTCTAACGCACTGCATAGCAGTACAAGCTGTGTTGCTACAGATGCTGGTTCAACATCCGTGCTGGCCTTGACTGGGAGACCCATGTAGGTTTTTGGTTTCTCTCCCTCTAAAAACATAAACAAATAATTCTAAATAACAAAAAAGCTTTACTTACAAATTAGTAACAATGTCTCTCCCCATGTTCAAGAATGGCCATTTTCTTGCCCATTTTATGTTATTTGAAAACAAAATAATCTCCAAAATAATGTTATTTTTTTAAACAAAAGTGATTTATTATTATTCTTAATTTATAATTATATGAATGCCCCTTGGATATTCTCACAGATATATTATTAACCCCCGCCACACTGGGTAGCACAGCAACACTTTAAGGGGCATTGCACTAATAATGGCGCTGACTAGGGAAACGTTCCCGCTGTTCTTAGTGCCAGTCTGCACGTTCAAACCAAAACAATGTGTCGTGGCAGAATCAACAGGGTTGTGATGGAGCTCATATAATTAAAGATGGACTTTATGATAACTCTGACTTGTGTGTGGTTTGCTCTCATGATTTGGTAAATACAGGAAATTTCCACTACAAATGTTACTAATAATGGCATCTTTATGCTTTCATTAATTAAAAAAATGATAAATATACTCTTTCAAAATGCCAACGTTTATTTAGTTATGGATCCATAACGAGTTACTATGGGAATAAATGTCACTGAATTACAGAAATATCCTCCAATCCTTTATATGTAATTATTGGAGGAGAGTCCCGTCATATTTTTGAAAATACTGTTGGCCTACCATAGGTGACATGAGTCTCACTAGTGTTGTTTAATGTGCTGTTAAAAGTGGTGTATGTCTTATTTATTTAAAGAGCATATTGACATTTGAAGCAATAGGATTTGAATCAATAGCCTATAACTATTTTAGCACCGTTTCGTGCGATTTTGCGAGAAGCATTGGGACTGGTCTTGATAAATATATATATATATATTTTCACTTAATCTCTGTTTGGGTAGTAGTCAGCTTAAAATGATAAAATTAGGGTTGAAATGTTATGCTCTTAGTGTAACCTTTATTTAACTAGGCAAGTTAGTTAATTAAGAACAAATTATTGTTTACAAGGACAGCCTACTCCTTCCTCCCCATTGAGGAATTGAACCCCAGTCTCCCATGTGCCCGCATGACACAGGGACTATTTAACTAAATAAACCAGTACTGTAGCCTACTCCCAACCGAAAACAATGTGCAGCGCCATTCTTTCCATTTTCTAACGGAAAGCCAGAGGGTTTTTCATTTTTCTTGGAATAGAAACACCATCATTTTAATCAAATTAATTAAG
This sequence comes from Oncorhynchus mykiss, assembly GCF_013265735.2. Lineage (NCBI taxonomy): Eukaryota > Metazoa > Chordata > Actinopteri > Salmoniformes > Salmonidae > Oncorhynchus > Oncorhynchus mykiss. The sequence continues at coordinate 52,637,394 of NC_048566.1, read as the reverse complement.
CAATATTTCTTAAAATCAGTCCCATATACTATGTTCTTACAAAAACAAAAAAATTCTCTAGTACAGCCACTATTGAAGGCTAGTATTAATTGTACCAGTGGTTGTCACTTAACTTCTTAGATATAGGGGGCAGCATTTCCACTTTTTGATAAATAGCGTGCACAATTTCAACTTCCTGCTACTCATGCCAGGAATATATTATATGCATATGATTAGTAGGTGTGGATAGAAAACACTCTGAAGTTTCTAAAACTGGTTCAATCATGTCTATAACTATGTCTATGACTATAACAGAACTTATGTAGCAGGCAAAACCCCAAGGAAAAACTGTTCAGAATAAAAAAAATGTTTTCCTCTGACAGTTCCCTGTTGTCTTTGCCAAGGGAAATTAGATAGCGCCCATTTTACAGTTCCTACGACTTCCACAGGATGTCACCAGTCTTTGGAATTGGGTTGAAGTTAATCATTGGTGAAACGAAGAAGAGGCACATCCTGGAACAACGTTACACTTTTGATAGTTACGCAAGAGGGAAAAAGGGGCATGTTTTGTTGACTTTCTCTATCGAATACAGTTTGCCCCGTCTACAATTTGATCGATTATTAACGTTTAAAAATCTCAATATTAAAAATGTAAAGAACATATTATTGCTCCGACACACACCGGCAAATGGATTGGGTATTGTCAACTGGGTCTATTAGTGTGTGGAGGGATAGTAACACTGGGATAAACTGATTAAAGTTAATGGTAGAACCAACACAATAACTGGCTTATGGAAGCACATCTCTAAGTGATAGGTATATTATATTTTTAAGCGATGAGGTCTGGGCGTGTGTGGTGTGTGGCCAATATGCCGCGGCTGGGGGCTGTTCATGGCAAGCTGCAATACGGAGTGCCTGGATGCAGGCCTTGGCTGTGGTGTGTGCAACAAACCCCCTAGGTGCCTGATTGCTATTGTAAGCTGGTTTCCGGCGTAATTAGAACAGTAAAAATTGGTGCTTTGTCGTACCAATGGTTTTTACGGTCTGATGTACCACGCCTCTCAGCCAGTCGGCATTCAGGGCTCGAACCACCCAGTTTATAATTCTATATAAACTATTTACGTGAACTTTTATATTCTTGACCCTAATGATATAGGTATAGGTGTAAAACAGTCGAGGTGATAGAGTAACAACCCGGGAATAAAAACTAAATGTGTATGGGTGGAGAGAGGGTTGGTTTTACCGGTTTACTCGCTCTGGATTGTCAGTACTGCATGTATTCTTGGCTATCGTGGCATGGCTTTGTCACAGTCGATTTTAAGTTAGTAAGGTATTCCACATTTTTACTGGCAGACATTCATGGCCGTTAAAATCTGTTCCTTTTTACTTCTTCATTTTTCATGGAAGAAAATAGGATGTAATGAGGATCAAATATGTATGTAATGGACATAATTAATAGCTTATTGCCTTGCTAGGACTTTCTATATATGAGCATGAATTTATAATATTGTGCTACTATTATTTCTATTGATATGATCTATTATTGTTATTATACCTGTTATACTATAACTATATTATACTATATTATACTATACTATATTATACTATAACTGTTTTCCATGTTATTTAGTTAGTTCTCTTATAAAGCACCCTCATAGATATTCAATAGACCTACGGGGCTTTGAATGTGTTAGTGAAGGGTGGCAGTATTGAATTATGTTTTCATGAGACTGCCCATTTTTCCCTCTGGCTTACGCCAATTGCAGGCCAAGAGTTTGCCTTAGGACGCAAAGGTGTATCATGAGTCAGAGAGTTGGTCTGACGTTCTTAGTGACATGGGGGAGGTTTTTGTGGGTGGAATATTAGGACAAATGGAGGTTTACACAGTTGCAGCTACAGTATGCGGAACAATGCACATATTATGGTACAGCTATATGGACACTTAATCATCCTGGTGCTTTTTAATGGTATGTTTACAAACCATGATTGTGGTAAGATGATTGAAACTTGGGTATCATTTTGGTAAATGTCAGTACTGCATGTATTCTTGGAAATAAGTATTGCCAGTTACAATTGTAATGGCTTAGCAGATCATAAAAAATGTAGATGTTTATCTGGCTAAAAGAGAAAGAATATAATATCAATTGCTTAGAGGCAATTCACTTTAAAAATATAGATGAGGTTAGGTGGAAAAAGGGTAGGGAGAGAGAAATATATTTGTCATAGGCAAAGAAACTCAAAAAGGGTGATTATACTAATTAATAAAAATGTTGATCCAATTGTGAAAACTGTGCAAACAGATCCTCAAGGAATATGGATTATTTTAAATATGCTATTGGACCAAAAATATATCTGGCTAATTCATCTACAGTGCCTTGCGAAAGTATTCGGCCCCCTTGAACTTTGCGACCTTTTGCCACATTTCAGGCTTCAAACATAAAGATATAAAACTGTATTTGTTTGTGAAGAATCAACAACAAGTAGGACACAATCATGAAGTGGAACGACATTTATTGGATATTTCAAACTTTTTTAACAAATCAAAAACTGAAAAATTGGGCGTGCAAAATTATTCAGCCCCCTTAAGTTAATACTTTGTAGCGCCACCTTTTGCTGCGATTACAGCTGTAAGTCGCTTGGGGTATATCTCTATCAGTTTTGCACATCGAGAGACTGACATTTTTTCCCATTCCTCCTTGCAAAACAGCTCGAGCTCAGTGAGGTTGGATGGAGAGCATTTGTGAACAGCAGTTTTCAGTTCTTTCCACAGATTCTCGATTGGATTCAGGTCTTTACTTTGACTTGGCCATTCTAACACCTGGATATGTTTATTTTTGAACCATTCCATTGTAGATTTTGCTTTATGTTTTGGATCATTGTCTTGTTGGAAGACAAATCTCCGTCCCAGTCTCAGGTCTTTTGCAGACTCCATCAGGTTTTCTTCCAAAATGGTCCTGTATTTGGCTCCATCCATCTTCCCATCAATTTTAACCATCTTCCCTGTCCCTGCTGAAGAAAAGCAGGCCCAAACCATGATGCTGCCACCACCATGTTTGACAGTGGGGATGGTGTGTTCAGCTGTGTTGCTTTTACGCCAAACATAACGTTTTGCATTGTTGCCAAAAAGTTCAATTTTGGTTTCATCTGACCAGAGCACCTTCTTCCACATGTTTGGTGTGTCTCCCAGGTGGCTTCGTCTTTAGAAACTTGAATGAGGCTTCTCCTGTGATGTGGGGCCGGGTGAGAGCTCTTTGAGTCAGTGGTCTGGCAGAGAGCCAGGTCCTGGTCATAAGCATTTCACATGATGGCGACCTGCGCTCCATGGCTTTTCTACAGACAATGGAATTCTAAGGTTGGAACGTTATTGAAGATTTATGATAAAACATCCTAAAGATTGATTCTATACTTAGTTTGAAATGTTTCTACGACCTGTAATGTAACTTTTTTAAGTTTTCGTCCAACGTTCGGCTGGACCTGCACGAGCGTTTGAATTTGTGTACTAAACGCCCTAACAAAAGTAGCTACTTGAACAAATCAAACATTTATTGTAGAACTAAGATTCCTGGGAGTGCATTCTGATGAAAATCATCAATGGTAAGGGAATATTTATAATGTTATTTCTGATTTCTGACGACTCCAACATGGTGGATATTTTTTTTCCTGAGCGCCGTTCTCAGATTATTGCATGCTTTGCTTTTTTGAAATCTGACACAACGATTGCATTAAGGAGAGGTATATCTATATTTTCATCGACATTTATAATGAGTATTTCTGTAAAATGATTTGGCTCTCTGCAATATCACCGGATGTTTTTGGAACTAGTGAACCTAACGCGCCAATGTATACTGAGATTTTGTTATATAAATATGAACTTTATCAAACAAAACATACATGTATTGTGGAACATGAAGCCCTATGAGTGTCGTCTGATGAAGATCATCAAAGGTTAGTGACTCATTTTAGCTCTATTTGTGCTTTTGTGACTCCTCTCTTTGGCTGGAAAAATGGCTGTGTTTTTCTGTGAGTTGGTGGTGACCTAACAATCATTTGTGGTGCTTTCGCTGTAAAGCCTATTTGAAATCGAACACTGAGGTGGGTTTAACAACAAGATTACCTTCAAAACGCTATAAGATACATGTATGTTTGAGGAATTTTAAATATGAGATTTCTGTTGTTTTGAATTTGGCGCCCTGCACTTTTACTGGCTGTTGTCATATCGATCCTGTTAACGGGATTAAGGCCTAAGAAGTTTTAAGGGTCTTAGGGGCCAAGCCGAAATTCTTCAGCCTCCTAAGTTTGAAAAAGCTTTTTTGCGCCTTCTTCACCAGACTGTCTGTGTGGGTTGGCCATTTCAGATTGTCAATGATGTTTACGCCGAGGAACTTGAAGCTTTTCACCTTCTCCAATGCCTACCCTGTCTCCTGAACTCCACGATCTGCTTCTTCTGGGTTTTTTTTACATTGAGGGAGAGGTTACTTTCCTGATACGACTCCGCGAGGGCCCTCATCTCTTCCCTGTAGGCTGTCTCGTTGTTGTTGGTAATCAGGTTTACCACTGTTGTGTCATTTGCAAACTTTCTTGAGTTGGAGACATGGTGACCACGCAGTCATCGGTGAACAGGGAGCACAGGAGGGAGCTGAGCATGCACCCTTGTGGGGCCCCTGTGTTGAGGATCAGTGTAGTGGAGGTGTTGTTGCCAACCTTCACCATCTGGGGGGGGGGGGGGGGGGTCAGGAAGTCCAGGACCCAGATGCACAGGGCGGGGTTCAGACCCTGTGCCCAATGGTGAGCTTGGAGGGTACTATGGTGTTATAGGCAGAGCTATAGTCAATTAACACAAGTCTTACATAGGTATTCCTCTTGCACAGATGGGATAAGGCAGTGTGCAGTGCAATGGCCATTGCGTCATCAGTGGATCTACTGGGGCGGTATGCAAATTGCAGTGGTTCTAGTGTGTTGGGTGATATGGAGGTGATATGACCCTTCATCAAACACCCAAAGGTTGTCTGCCCCTGGGGAAATCAAATTGGCATAATAAAAAAATTCCCATAAAAATCTGTTAGTTTAAGCTGGAGTTATGTTTTTTTTTCATCCACTTTTATAACACTTTTACATTTGCGAGGAATGGTGACAGAGCTAGAGTGCTGTTTGTCAAACCATGAGACATCCCGAAAATCGGTCTTCTGACAAAATTGTCTGTAACGCCCAAACCTTTTGGCCTACAAACTATTATAACCCCTCTATAGAAAGATGAGTTTCTCACAGACACAATGGTGTTCTCTCTTTGCTCTACGACCCCAACAAGCATCTTGGGACTCATCTAAAGTCGATACAGCCGATCTGCCAACTTCCGTCTGTTGTGTCCGAACAGTTTCGGCTGTTTGCCCACAGGCCTCACAAGACTCGTCTGTAGGTCCCCTGGTACCAGTTGAAAATATTAATGGAAGTACAGTATATATGGAGACTGTTTAGGGACAAAAATAAGGGGTTAAATACATGTAAAAATAAACCAAAAATTGTTAATCTTTTTTCTTATCTCTCAGATATAGGAAAGACAAATCAGAATAACTTATTTTAGATATTTTGGGGAGGACCCCCCCACGCTTAGGCAGGGCTTCAACTCTTATGGATTTGAACTAGCCTTTCAAAACACATGATGACAGAAGTGAGTGCCACGAGGCGATAGTCATTTAGTTCAGTTACCTTCACTTTTTGGGTTACAGGAACAATGGTGGACATCTTGAAGCAAGTGGGGACAACAGACAGGGATAAGTATATATTGAATTTGTCCGTAAACACTCCAGCCAGCTGGTCTGCGCATGCTCTGAAGACATGGCTTGGGATGCCGCCTGGACCGGCATTCTTGCTAGGGTTAACACTCTTAAATATCTTACTCAAGTCGGCCACGGAGATCGAGAGCTCACAGTCCACTGGAGCTGCGGTGGCCCACGTCGACGGCACTGTGTCTCCTCGGAGTGGGCGAAGGTGTTTTGCTTGTCTGGGAGCAAGACATCGGTGTCCACAATGAGGCTGGTTTTCCCTTTATAATCTATGATTGTCAGGAGTCCCTGCCAAATACGTCTCGAGTCTGAGCCGTTCAAATGCAACTCCACTTTGTCTCTGTACTGACATTTTGCCTGCTACACTTTGCATGTAGTCCATCAAATATCCGCAGTAGTGGAAAGCAGGATGTGCCATTTGACAGAGAAGCCTTGAGTGACAGAATGGACTCTGTGTGTAACCTTTATTTAACTAGGCAAGTCAGTTAAGAGCAAATTCTTATTTACAATGATGGCCTATCCTAACCAAACCTGGACAACACTAGGCCAATTGTGCTCCACCCTATGGGACTCCCAATCACAGCCGGATGTGATACAGTCTGGAATTGAACCAAGGACTCTAGTGATGCCCCTTGCACTGAGCTGCAGTGCCTTAGACTGCAGTGCCACTCAGGAACCTCTTTCTTTTGAATTTCCTAGCCCACTCATTATCTCAACCAATCATGGCAAGGCAAGAATCTGTATTTTCTCCGTGTCTAAACAGCTTTGTAAGATCACATGTTCAATAAGATTTTTTTTTAAATATATTTATATTTTTTATATATATATAAATATATATATATATATATATATATATATATATATATATATATATATATATATATATATATATATATATATATTCACATGCCTCTCTTGTGAAGTAGTGATGTGCGACATATGCCCAGCTTCTGTAACGGGTCACACATGGTTGAGAAACTCTGTACTGTACTGCCAGTGTTATGTGTCAGCACTACTGCCTATGTGTATGTAGGCTGTGTATGGTGAGAGTGTTTGTGTGGGGAGGGGGTGTGTGTGTATGGAGTTGGCGGCGTGTGCAGTGATGTGGGCTGGTGTGGATAAAATGCCAGGGCCAAATTATTGTGGCAGTCCACCCCTGCATGCCATTGTTTATTCGTGCTTCCATTATAGCATTTCTTAGCCATTCCTATAAAACTGTGAACTGTATCTGTGAACTGTGAACTGTATCCGTGCTTCTACACCTGCATTGCTTGCTGTTTGGGGTTTTAGGCTGGGTTTCTGTACAGCACTTTGAGATATCAGCTGATGTACGAAGGGCTATATGAAGAGATTTGATTTGATTTGATTATCTACCTCAGATAGCAAAACACACAAGTTTGGTCAGAAGCTATTGGTCAACCTAATACAGTGAGCAAAATAATTGGGACAGTGACACATTTTTTGTTGTTTTGGCTCTGTACTTTAGAGTTAAAATTATACAATGGCTATGAGGTTAAAGTGCAGACTGCACTTTAACTTCATAGTCATTGTATCACTTCAAATCCACAGTGCTGGAATACAGAGACGAAACAACAAAACATTTGTCACTGTCCCAATACTTTTGGAACTCACTGTATATTAAGATGATATATCCCCCATTTCTAATATTTCATCTTCAGTTTCATTTCATTTTCACAAATGTATTACTATAGATCTAGTTTATTTCTGACAGGAAGTTAGGATAATACAATACTTAAGATGGTAAGAGGGTAGCAAATTCAAAGTGTTTTTTTAAGGCGCAGCAAGGAGTTATGCACAGTCGCATTCACTGTGTTGCTTATTGTTCCAGAGAGGCCAATATAGCCTTGGCCCAAAGAAATCCATAAGAGCTGTTGAGAACTCAAAATAGGATGTGATTATTCTTCACACAGTAGCCTAGCTATGTGGTTGACAGTGAATGACTGAGAGAAGATGAATGCCGGGGTTGTCCGTGAGGAATGATGAGCCAGACAGCAGGAGACTGGTGCCCTTGCATCCTGTGTGGCCCAGAGACCTTGCTTGGGCCGCTGATGAGTTTAGACATTATCGGAGGTGAGGGGTCTGTTGAAAGGGTCTTAAATGAGGGCCCTGGGGGGAGAGGGGAGAGAGGGCCAACCGTGTCAAGCTGGGTGGTGGTGTAGAAAGAGAGGGGTTGGGGGCATGAGGTGGAATTACTCTCACCTTTTAGAAAAACCCACGCCCCTATAATCTCGCCACCTATGATTGGATTTCCCACTGAGTTCCTAGAAGTCTTTGAGGGCTGTAGGAATAGGCTTGCCTACAAAGTGCACTTTAGCCTTCATACGCCCAAATCCTCACCAAGATGGGGTGACCACCATATGTTCTCACATATACTGTATAGAAGGGTTGGTAGGTGGCCATTATCAAATCAAAATAAAATTAAGTTTGATTGGTCACATGCACCAAATACAACAGGTGTAGACTATACAGTGAAATGCTTACAACAATGCAAAGGTAAAAATTAAGACAAATATTTGCTATATAAAAAAGGAAATAGTAACACAACAAAAACAATAACGAGGCTATATATAAGGAGTACCAGTACCAGAGTCAATGGGCAGGGGTACGAGGAAGTTGAGGTAATTTAGGTAATACAGTATCTACAGTGCCTTGCGTAAGTATTCGCCCCCCTTGAACTTTGCGAACTTTTGCCACATTTCAGGCTTCAAACATAAAGATATAAAACTGTATTTTTTTGTGAAGAATCAACAACAAGTGGGACACAATCATGAAGTGGAACGACATTTATTGGATATTTCAAACTTTTTTAACAAATCAAAAACTGAAAAATTGGGCGTGCAAAATTATTCAGCCCCTTTACTTTCAGTGCAGCAAACTCTCTCCAGAAGTTCAGTGAGGATCTCTGAATGATCCAATGTTGACCTAAATGACTAATGATGATAAATACAATCCACCTGTGTGTAATCAAGTCTCCGTATAAATGCACCTGCACTCTGATAGTCTCAGAGGTCCGTTAAAAGCGCAGAGAGCATCATGAAGAACAAGGAACACACCAGGCAGGTCCGGGATACTGTTGTGAAGAAGTTTAAAGCCGGATTTGGATACAAAAAGATTTCCCAAGCTTTAAACATCCCAAGGAGCACTGTGCAAGCGATAATATTGAAATGGAAGGAGTATCAGACCACTGCAAATCTACCAAGACCTGGCCGTCCCTCTAAACTTTCAGCTCATACAAGGAGAAGACTGATCAGAGATGCAGCCAAGAGGCCCATGATCACTCTGGATGAACTGCAGAGATCTACAGCTGAGGTGGGAGACTCTGTCCATAGGACAACAATCAGTCGTATATTGCACAAATCTGGCCTTTATGGAAGAGTGGCAAGAAGAAAGCCATTTCTTAAAGATATCCATAAAAAGTGTTGTTTAAAGTTTGCCACAAGCCACCTGGGATACACACCAAACATGTGGAAGAAGGTGCTCTGGTCAGATGAAACCAAAATTGAACTTTTTGGCAACAATGCAAAACGTTATGTTTCGCGTAAAAGCAACACAGCTGAACACACCATCCCCACTGTCAAACATGGTGGTGCTAGCATCATGGTTTGGGCCTGCTTTTCTTCAGCAGGGACAGGGAAGATGGTTAAAATTGATGGGAAGATGGATGGAGCCAAATACAGGACCATTTTGGAAGAAAACCTGATGGAGTCTGCAAAAGACCTGAGACTGGGACGGAGATTTGTCTTCCAACAAGACAATGATCCAAAACATAAAGCAAAATCTACAATGGAATGGTTCAAAAATAAACATATCCAGGTGTTAGAATGGCCAAGTCAAAGTAAAGACCTGAATCCAATCGAGAATCTGTGGAAAGAACTGAAAACTGCTGTTCACAAATGCTCTCCATCCAACCTCACTGAGCTCGAGCTGTTTTGCAAGGAGGAATGGGAAAAAATTTCAGTCTCTCGATGTGCAAAACTGATAGAGACATACCCCAAGCGACTTACAGCTGTAATCGCAGCAAAAGGTGGCGCTACAAAGTATTAACTTAAGGGGGCTGAATAATTTTGCACGCCCAATTTTTCAGTTTTTGATTTGTTAAAAAAGTTTGAAATATCCAATAAATGTCGTTCCACTTCATGATTGTGTCCCACTTGTTGTTGATTCTTCACAAAAAAAATACAGTTTTATATCTTTATGTTTGAAGCCTGAAATGTGGCAAAAGGTCGCAAAGTAGGGGTAAAAGTGACTAGGCAATCAGGATATATAATTAAGACAGTAGCAGCAGCATATGTGAAGTGTGAAAGTGTGTATGTGGTGTCAATATGCATGTGTTTTGTGTGTGTGAGCATACAGTATGTAGCGTGTGTGTGTTGGAGTGTCAGTGTAAAGTCAGTGCAAAACAATTAAGATACAGTGGCTTGCGACAGAATTCACCCCTCTTGGCATTTTTCAAATTTTGTTGCCTTACAACCTGGAATTAAAACAATTTTTTTTTAGAGGTTTGTATCATTTGATTTACACAACATGCCTACCACTTTTAAGATGCAAAACATTTTTAATTGTGAAACAAACAAGAAATAGGACAAAAAAACAGAACTTGAGCGTGCATATCTATTCACCCCCACAAAGTCAATACTTTGATAAAGCCACCTTTTGCAAGAATTACAGCTACAAGTCTCTTGGGGTATGTCTGTAAACTTTGCCCATTCTTCAAGGCAAAACTGCTCCAGCTCCTTCAATATAGATGGGTTTCACTGGTGTACAGAAATGTTTAAGTTGTACCACAGATTCTCAATTGGATTGAGGTCTGAGCTTTGACTAAACCATTCCAAGACATTTAAATGTTTCCCCTTAAACCACTTGAGTGTTGCTTTTGCAGTATGCTTAGGGTCCTGCTGGAAGGTGAACCTCCATCCCAGTCTCAAATCTCTGGAAGACTGAAACAGGTTTCCCTCAAGAATATCCCTGTATTTAGAGCCATCCATCATTCCTTCAATTCTGACCAGTTTCCCAGTCCTTGCCGAAGAAAAACATCCCCACAGCATGATGCTACCACCACCATGCTTCACTGCCGGGATAGTGTTCTCGGGGTGATAAGAGGTGTTGGGTTTGCGCCAGACATAGTGTTTTCCTTCTGACCAGAGTACCTTCTTACATATGGTTGGGCAGTCTCCCACATGCTTTTGGTAAACACCAAATGTGTTTGCTTATTTTTTTTTTTTAAGCAATGGCTTTTTTTCTGGCCACTCTTCCATAAAGCCCAGCTCTCTGGAGTGTATGGCTTAAAATGGTCCTATTGACAGATACTCCTATCTCCGCTGTGGAGCTTTGCAGCTCCTTCAGGGTTATCTTTGGTCTCTTTGTTGCCTCTCTGATTAATGCCCTCCTTGCCTGGGGAGAGCTCACTGGTCTTCATGGTGCTGCTTGCTTGGTGGTGCACCTTGTTTAGTGGTGTTGCAGACTGGGACCTTTCAGAACAGGTGTATATCTACTCAGATCATGTGACAATTTGATTGCACAGAGGAGGACTTTATTTAACTAATTATGTGACTTCTGAAGGTAATTGGTTGCACCAGATCTTGTTTAGGGGCTTCATAGCAAATGGGGTGAATACATATGCACGCACCATTTTTCCCTTTTTTTAGAATTCATGTTTTTCATTTCACCAATTTGGACTATTTTGTGTATGTCCATTACATGAAATCCAAATAAAAATCAATTTAAATGACAGGTTGTACTGCAACAAAATAGGAAAAAATGCCAATGGGGATGAATACTTTTGCAAGGCATTTTAGAGGTCCATGATGTCAGGAAGTTCTGCCCCAGTGATGTACTGGACAATGCGCACTACCCTCTGTAGCCCCTTGTGGTCGGATGCCAAGCATTTGCTCTACCAAGTGGAGTATGCAGCCAGTCAAGATGCTCTCAAGATGCTCTCAATGTTTTGAGATTGTTTAATGGAACGCTGTTAGTTTCAATGAAATCCCGTTGCAAACAGAACCCCATATAGCTATGTGGGTCTTGATCAAGAAGTGAATGGCAAAACTATTATAAATATATTATTTATTTTGTTCTTTCCTAGCCTGTAATTGTTTCTTGAGTGTTTTTTTTTGACCAGTCATCAAACAATATAGACTGGCAGTGGACTGCATTTTCTACACATCTCTCGTAGTCAGAGAATAAGACAATGATAAGATTTGTACATGGCATAAGCCAAGTCTCCTTTCCATAGAGAGGTAATGGTATCACTAATCACACAAACACAGAGACCCACGCAGACACATATCCACACAGATTCCTGAGCTCTGTAAATCAGTCCCACGCCTACACAGATCTTTGCATATAGCTTTCCCTCAACAAGGCTTCTGCAGAGATGCTGTTTTGCAAACCTCTGGTACTCAGGCTCTGTTTTTTAATCAAATCAGCAGTAATATCCTCCAAGTGGTGGGTGGCTCCCACAGCTGTACTAATTCACACTGGCAAGCAGGGTGCTGGCTTTGGTTACTTCCACTGTGGCTCGGTCCATAAAGAGGCTGTGCAGGGGAATGATCTATGACATAGATTGCAGGCCTCATTTTGGGCAACTTTTCTAATTCTTTTTTTCTTCTCTCACTCTTCTCCCCACTCTGCCACCGTGTAATTCACAGCATGGCTTGATTCATGGTTTTATGTCAGGGGCTGTCATTACAGCCTTATTTCATCCCCTAAATGGCTTTACTAGATACTGGACACTGTAGAGGTCACAGTCTGACCAACTGAGACATTCTGAACTTGTTCATATGTTCTTGTCGTGTATTTCAATGTTTTCATGAATCAGGTTTAATAAATGAGGGTTATGTAATCAGCAACTATTACTCAACACTGTCAAAGTTACAAAAAAATCTGTTAGGATTGTACTAGTATTGATAGCCTCAATGCATATAGTCAAACCAGAGTTCCAGATATACATAATGCGGCATTAACAACTATGCAGGATAGGGTAGCCTAGTGGTTAGAGCGTTGGACTAGTAGCCGGAAGGTTGCAAGTTCAAACCCCTGAGCTGACAAGGTACAAATCTGTTGTTCTGCCCCTGAACAGGCAGTTAACCCACTGTTCCTAGGCCGTCATTGTAAATAAGAATTTGTTCTTAACTGACTTGCCTAGTTAAATAAAGGTAAAATAGGAATACAAGGTTAGAAGCAATGAAATAAAAATATCATCAAGCAAATCATCTTTTGACATGAAATGTCCAAGTAAGTGCCCTATGATCTTTAACACAGTGTTTAAACATTTATGTAATTGATGTTGCTCTGAAGTGGTGAAGATTTAGTATTTTATTACGGTCTACTTCTACTCACGTTTTTGTATTGAGGGAATGATTCCCCGTGAAAATGATAAAACTAGACATTTGAGAGGTGTAACAAAATTCTGATTTCAATCGAATGTGATGTGCTTTTCAAAAATAATCCAGAAATGGTTATTTGAAAATATTGATCCATAGGCTATTCCAAACAAATCTGCCTGAAACTCGCACACTTGTTCTCTAGAGACTGTTTAAAGAGATATGCCATAAGTATAAATTTGGCCAACCTGTTTTAATGCTATATCGTGAATCCACGAGGCACCGAAGCATATCTCTGCTGTTGAAAATAATGATTACTTTAAAAAAGATTGATGTAAAACTCTTCAATTCTTTGCAATTGAGGTGCCGATTTAGCATTGGCTTAATCGTTGGAACTCAACTATTTTCAGGACAAAAAAATGAAATAAGTCAATCACAAAATCTTTGATAAAGCCTGGTTTCCGGACGAATGACTTTTCACAGAGTTGTGGAATTGTCTCAGGGCAGTTTTTCGTTAATGAATACAAGGAACCAGGATTATGTGAGTCAATTCATCATTTATAAATAATTTCCCAGGAATATCAGGAGTACATTTATTTTCAGTAAAATAAAAAATGTATTTCTCATCTCATACTCTGGCAGCAGAAATACAAGGCCCCTTTGAAGTTAAGCATTATTGAAATAAACAAAAAAACGAAACGTCCTCTCAATGTCAACTGCGTTTATTTTCAGCAAACTTAACATGTGTAAATATTTGTATAAACATAACAAGATTCAACACCTGAGACATAAACTGAACAAGTTCCACAAACATGTGACTAACAGAAATGGAATAATGTCTCCCTGAACAAAGGGGGGTATCAAAATCAAAAGTAACAGTCAGTATCTGGTGTGGCCACCAGCTGCATTAAGTACTGCAGTGCATCTCCTCATGGACAGCACCAGAATTGCTGTTCTTACTGTGAGATGTGACCCCACTCTTCCACCAAGGCACCTGCAAGTTCCCGGACATTTCTGGGGGGAATGGCCCTAGTCCTCACCATCAGATCCAACAGGTCCCAGTCATGCTCAATGGGATTGAGATCTGTGCTCTTCGCTGGTCATGACAGAACACTGACATGCCTGTCTTGCATGAAATTACGCACAGAACGAGCAGTACGGCTGGTGGTATTGTCATGCTGGAGGGTCATGTCAGGATGAGCCTGCAGGAAGGGTACCACATGAGGCAGGAGGATGTCTTCCCTGTAACGCACAGTGCTGAGATTGCCTGAAATGACAACAAGCTCAGTCCGATGATGCTGTGACAAACTGCCCCAGACCATGACGGACCCTCCACCTCCAAATCGATCCCACTCCAGAGAACAGGCCTTGGTGCAACGCTCACTCCTTCGACGATAAACACAAATCTGACCATCACCCCTGGTGAGACAAAACCACAACTCGTCAGTGAAAAGCACTTTTTGCCAGTCCTGTCTGGTCCAGCAACAATGGGTTTGTGCCCATAGGTGACGTTGTTGCCGGTGATATCTGGTGAGGACCTGCCTTACAACTGGCCTACAAGACCTCAGTCCAGCATCTCTCAGCCTATTACGGACAGTCTGAGCACTGATGGATTGTGCGTTCTGGTGTAACTCGGGCAGTTATTGTTGCTATCCTGTACCTGTCACACAGGTGTGAAGTTCGAATGATCGGATGTGATGTTCGGACGATCCTGTGCAGGTGTTGTTACACGTGGTCTGCCTCTGTGAGGACGATCAGCAGTCCGTCCTGTCTCCCTGTTTCGTTATCTTAGGTGTCTCATAGTATGGACATTGCAATTTATTGCCCTTGTCACATCTGCAGTCCTCATGCCTCCTTGCAGCATGCCTAAGGCACGTTCACGCAGATGAGCAGGCACTCTGGGCATCTTTCTTTTGGTGTTTTTCAGCATCAGTAGAAAGGCCTCTTTTAGTGTCCTAAGTTTTCACAACCGTTCCACAGGTGCATTGGTTCATTGAAGATCTGTTATTTGGATTTTCACAAATTATCTTTGAAAGATTTTTTTTTTTCTGAGTTTACGTTGGTGAAACAAAACATGTTACCTTGATACATTATGTAATCATTGTGTAAGCTTTTGAAGTCGGTACTGATTAAGAAAGCTATGTGTCCAGACTATATAATTGGTGTCACTGGCTCAATGATACAGTGCATGATCAAAAAACTAAATGCCATCTAGCGATTCCCCATTAAAACATCTGCATTGAGGAAACAGGAACATCAAAGCATCCGCTCAGCATACAAATTCCCCAACTTTTCAGAGAATTTTAAGCTTGTGCTTTGTCTGGGTAAATGACATTGTTTACATTCAATAATGATATGGACAAGCAAGCTTTGAAGGTAACAGCTGTTTAGCAAAGCATTGCGTTGACACGTCAAGCTAGTGAACATGAACTGAAAATGAGGCTACAAATGTAGGGACATTAATGCATGAGATAATTAAAGTGACGCAACTCTGAGATAAAAAAATGCAGGGCTGACATTTATGTTGCATCGTTATCCAAACACAGACCAAGGAGTCCCAAAGGATGTGCCAAATTCCACTCCATACTCCGACATGAAAGCAGGTGCATGAGTAATAGTGTTTGTATCTCCCACATTAGATGCACAGGGGTACAATCTTGTCATGGGGAATACAGGGGAAAGATAGCGAAGAGCAACCTATATGTTGACTTAATGAAAGCACTGTCGTAATGAGGTGCGGAAAGTTGAAGCACGTTTCACAGGATAAAGAAAAAAAAACATTTGCATTGGGGTCACACTTTAAACCATGACCTCGTAAATCTTGTAAAGGTTTAATGACACCTCATGACTCCTTTATAAGGCCAATATAGATGTTTAGAAAATCATTCATAACCAAATGTCATTTAAAGAAACTAGATTTTTTTATTTAAATGAAATAGGCTGAAAATGGTACATCGGCAGCCCCTATGATAACATTTAAGCAGTTGGTTTGTAGTAAGGATGGGCAGTGTTTATAAAATATCAACGACAACTGTGTCGAAAGCTACTGACACATCCAATTAAACCTCCCGCCGGCTAATCAATTTGAATTAACTCTTAAAATAGGTTATTTAAAACATGCACAAATGATGGCAGTGGAAAATTGGAACAAACCTATCAGCGGTGTATTTAGCTTATTTAGCTTATTTCTGTGTTTGTTATAAGGTCGAAAAGCTACCTAATGTGAATAGAAACTGAATGAGTCAACTGTTTTTACATAACTTTACCAGAATGTCTTTAAAAATTATGATTGACTCCAGTGACGAAGATTTGAGAGACGTGAGATTTTCTGCGGGAGACACCATGTGACCACATGCTATATATGGTCCCTTACGGCCATTCATAGTCAACTTAGTGTATGTAAACTTCTGACCCAAAAGAATTGTGATACAGTGAATTAGATGTGAAATAATCTGTCTGTGAACAATTGTTGGAACATTTTTACTTGTGTCATGCACAAAGTAGATGTCCTAACCGACATCTACATCTACAAACAATAGTTTGTTAACAAGAAATTTGGAGTGGTTGAAAAATGAGTTTTAACCTCTTGATCCTACTTGAGACGCAGACGTCGAAAGTGGGCACCTGGAAATGCAAATGCGCTACGCTAAATGCTAAATGTACTCGTTAAAACTCAAAGGTTCATTAAAATACACATGCAGGGTATTGAATTAAAGCTACACTCGTTGTGAATCTAGCCAACAAGTCCGATTTTTAAAATGCTTTTCGGCAAAAGCATGAGAAGCAATTATCTGATAGCATGCAACACCCCAATATACCTGAAGAGGACGTAAACAAAATAATTAGCGTAGCCGGCGCCACACAAAAACGCAGAAATAAAATATAAAACATTCATTACCTTTGATGATATTCTTTGTTGGCACTCCTATATGTCCCATAAACATCACAAATTGGTCTTTTTCCCGATTAAATCCGTCCATGTATGCCCAAAATATCCATTTGTATAGCCTGTCTAGTTCAGGAAAAAAGCTCTCTTCCAACACGCAACGTCATTTTTAAAAATTATATAAGTTGCCAATATTCTTTGACAAAACACTTCAACCTACTTTTGTAACCCAACTTTAGGTATTTGTAAACGTTAATAAGCGATCAAATTGATCACTGGGCGATCTGTATTCAATAGCAGCTACTCAAGAAAACAATGTCAATTTTTCAATCTTCCAAAATCGATTGTTGTAGTCTGGATGGAATGACGGATCTATTGGTCATGTCTCATAGGATTTTTGTCAATGAAAATGTCGTTTTTGGCGACATCGTGTGGAAGCTGTAGGAATTGCATCCGTGTCCATATTAAATTTGGTGTCCTTTAAACAATACATGAAAGTGGCGCATGGATACTTTTTTCAGCTTTCAGTGACCAGTTTTTCTTGCGCTTTTCGATGAAACACACGCTCTGTTATAGTCACAGCCGTGATTTAACCAGTTTTAGAAACTTCAGCTTGTTTTCTATCCACACATACTAATCATATGCATATACTATATTCCTGGCATGAGTAGCAGGATGCTGAAATGTTGCGCGATTTTTAACAGAATGTTCGAAAAAGGAGGGGGTAGAATGAAGAGGATGACTCCAACCTAAGTGTATTTAATCCTCCGACTTCAACTGTAGGTCTGGCCACAGCATTTTTTCAGCAACATTGAAGGTTTTAAATGACATCCACTCTGCTCTTGACAAAAAAGTTACATTGTGTGTCTGTTTTAATTGATTTGTTGAAGGCATTTGAAACCGTGGACCGTGCTGTGTTGGTTCAAATGTTCAAATGTTTTGGAATTACTGGTCATGCTCTAGATTGATTTATAAATTACCTATCAAATCATACACAATGTCTAATGGCGGGGGATTGTAAATCTGAGTCCAAAGAGTTGTGCTCGGGTCTTCCACAAGGTTTTATTTTGGGCCTACTGTTGCGTTTTTCTGTCAACAACATTGGGGACCATTTTGAAACAGCAGATGTTCATTTTTATGCAGATGATATTGTTCTTTATATTTAAGTAGTAGTAGTTTATCTTTATGTTTTCAGAATTGCCAAAGAGCATTTAACACCATACAACAGAATCTGTATGATTTGAAGGTGGTTCTGAATTCGGTATTTTCAAATGACAGGCATGTTAATAATCAACAAATCAAATCTATTTGTCACATACACATGGTTAGCAGATGTTAATGCGAGTGTAGCGAAATGCTTGTGCTTCTAGTTCCGACAATGCAGTAATAACCAACGAGTAATCTAACCTAACAATTCCAAAATTACTACCTTATACACACAAGTGTAAAGGGATAAAGAATATGTACATAAAGATATATGAATGAGTGATGGTACAGAACGGCATAGGCAAGATGCAGTAGATGGTATCGAGTAAAGTATATACATATGAGATGAATAATGTAGGGTATGTAAACAAAGTGGCATAGTTTAAAGTGGCTAGTGATACATGTATTACATAAAGATGCAGTAGATGATATAGGGTATAGTATATACATATACATATGAGATGAGTAATGTAGGGTATGTAAACATTATATTAAGTAGCATTGTTTAAAGTGGCTAGTGATATATTTTACATCAATTTCCATCCATTTACATACCCTACATTACTCATCTCATATGTATATGCCGTACCCTATATCATCTACAAAATAGCTTCCAATACTCTACTCAGCAAACTGGATGCAGTTTATCACAGTGCCATCCGTTTTGTTACTAAAGCACCTTATATCACCCACCACTGCGACCTGTATGCTCTAGTCGGCTGGCCCTCGCTACATGTTCGTCGCCAGACCCACTGGCTCCAGGTCATCTACAAGTCTATGCTAGGTAAAGCTCCGCCTTATCTCAGTTCTCTGGTCACGATGGCAACACCCACCGTAGCACGCGCTCCAGCAGGTGTATCTCACTGATCATCCCTAAAGCCAAAACCTAATTTGGCTGCCTTTCCTTCCAGTTCTCTGCTGCCTGCGACTGGAACGAATTGCAAAAATCTATGAAGTTGGAGACTTTTATCTCCCTCACCAACTTTAAACATCTGCTATCTGAGCAGCTAACCGATCGCTGCAGCTGTACATAGTCCATCGGTATATAACCGACCCAATTTACCTACCTCATCCCCATACTGTTTTTATTTTATTTACTTTTTGCACACCAGTATCTCTACCTGCACATGTTCATCTGATCATTTATCACTCCAGTGTTAATCTGCTAAATTGTAATTATTCACTCCTATGGCCTATTTATTGCCTACCTCCTCATGCCTTTTGCACACAATGTATATAGATTCTTTTTTTTCTACTATGTTATTGACTTGTTTATTGTTCATTGTTTACTCAATGTGTAACTCTGTGTTGTTGTCTGTTCACACTGCTATGCTTCATCTTGGCCAGGTCGCAGTTGCAAATGAGAACTTGTTCTCAACTAGCCTACCTGGTTAAATAAAGGTGAAATAAAAATAAATAAAATAAAAATCAATTCCCATTATTAAAGTGGCTGGAGTTGAGTCAGTGTGTTGGCAGCAGCCACTCAATGTTAGTGGTGGCTGTTTAACAGTCTGATGGCCTTGAGATAGAAGCTGTTTTTCAGTCTCTCGGTCCCTGCTTTGATGCACCTGTACTGACCTCGCTTTCTGGATGATAGCGGGGTGAACAGGAAGTGGCTCAGGTGGTTGTTGTCCTTGATGATCTTTTTAGCCTTCCTGTGACATCGGGTGTTGTAGGTGTCCTGGAGGGCAGGTAGTTTGCCCCTGGTGATGCGTTGTGCAGACCTCAATACCCTCTGGAGAGCCTTACGGTTGTGGGCGGAGCAGTTGCCGTACCAGGCGGTGATACAGCCCGACAGGATGTTCTCGATTGTGCATCTGTAGAAGTTTGTGAGTGCTTTTGGTGACAAGCCAAATTTCTTCAGCCTCCTGAGGTTGAAGAGGCGCTGCTGCACCTTCTTCACGACGCTGTCTGTATGGGTGGACCAATTCAGTTTGTCCGTGATGTGTACGCTGAGGAACTTACTGCGCTCTCCACTACTGTCCCATCGATGTGGATAGGGGGGTGCTCCCTCTGCTGTTTCCTGAAGTCCACAATCATCTCCTTTGTTATGTTGACGTTGAGTGTGAGGTTATTTTCCTGACACCACACTCCGAGGGCCCTCACCTCCTCCCTGTAGGCCATCTCGTTGTTGTTGGTAATCAAGCCTACCGATGTATTGTCGTCCGCAAACTTGATGATTGAGTTGGAGGTGTGCATGGCCACGCAGCCATGGGTGAACAGGGAGTATAGGTGAGGGCTCCGAACGCACCCTTGTGGGGCCCCAGTATTGAGGATCAGCGGTGTGGAGATGTTGTTACCTACCCTCAACACCTGGGTGCAGCCCGTCAGGAAGTCCAGTACCCAGTTGCACAGGGCGGGGTCGAGACCCAGGGTCTCGAGCTTGATGACGAGTTTGGAGGGTACTATGGTGTTAAATGCTGAGCTGTAGTCGATGAACAGCACTCTCACATAGGTATTCCTCTTGTCCAGATGGATTAGGGCAGTGTGCAGTGTTGTTGAGATTGCATCGTCTGTGGACCTATTTGGGCGGTAAGCAAATTGAAGTGGGTCTAGGGTGTCAGGTAGGGTGGAGGTGATATGGTCCTTGACTAGTCTCTCAAAGCACTTCATGATGACGGAAGTGAGTGTTTCGGGGCGGTAGTCGTTTAGCCCAGTTACCTTAGCTTTCTCGGGAACAGGGACAATGGTGGTCCTCTTGAAGCATGTGGAAACAGCAGACTGGGATAAGGATTGATTGAATATGTCCGTAAACACACCAGCCAGCTGGTCTGCGCATGCTCTGAGGACACGGCTGGGGATGCCGTCTGGGCCTGCAGCCTTGCGAGGGTTAACATGTTTAAATGTTTTCCTCACGTTGGCTGCAGTGAAGGAGAGTCCGCAGATTTTGGTGTTAGTGTTAGTGGCACTCTATTGTCCTCAAAGCGGGCAAAAAAGTTATTTAGTCTGCCTGGGAGCAAGACATCCTGGTCCGTGACGGGGCTGGTTTTCCTTTTGTAATCCGTGATTGACTGTAGACCCTGCCACATACCTCGTGTGTCTGAGCCGTTGAATTGTGACTCTACTTTGTCTCTATACTGACACTTAGCTTGTTTGATTGCCTTGTGGAGGGAATAGCTACACTGCTTGTATTCGGTCATGTTTCCAGTCACCTTTCCCTGGTTAAAAGCAGTGGTTCGCGCTTTCAGTTTCACGCGAATGCTGCCATCAATCCACGGTTTCTGTTTTGGGAATGTTTTAATCGTTGCTATGGGAACGACATCATCAATGCACTTTCTAATGAACTCGCTCACCGAATCAGCATATTCGTCAATGTTGTTGTTGGACGCAATGCGGAACATATCCCAATCCACGTGATCCAAGCAGTCTTGAAGCGTGGAATCGGATTGGTCAGACCAGCGTTGAACAGTTCTGAGCCTGGGAGCTTCTTGTTTTAGTTTCTGTCTGTAGGCAGGAAGCAACAAAATGGAGTCGTGGTCAGCTTCTCCGAAAGGAGGGCGGGGGAGGGCCTTATATGGATCGCGGAAGTTAGAATAGCAATGATCCAAGGTTTTACCAGCCCTGGTTGCGCAATCGATATGCTGATACAATTTAGGGAGTCTTGTTTTCAGATTAGCCTTTTTAAAATCCCCAGCTACATTGAATGCAGTCTCAGGATATGTGGTTTCCAGTTTGCAAAGAGTCAAATAAAGTTTGTTCAGGGCCATGCGTCTGCTGGGGGGGGGGGGGGGGGGGGGGGATATATATGGCTGTGATTATAATCGAAGAGAATTCCCTTGGTAGATAATGCGGATGACATTTGATTGTGAGGAATTCTAAGTCAGGTGAACAGAAGGACTTGAGTTCCTGTATGTTGTTGTGGTCACACCACATCTCGTTAATCATAAGGCATACGCCCCCGCCCCTCTTCTTACCAGAAAGATGGTTGTTTCTGTCGGCGCGATGCGTGAAGAAACCAGATGGATGCACTGATTCCGTTAGCGTCTCTCGAGTGAGCCATGTTTCCGTGAAGCAGGAACGCGAAGCGAGGCGGCCATCTCTGTCGGCCACTACATTGGAAGGACATACTATAGAGCAAGTTAAAGTGTACACATTTTTGGGAGTGTGGGTGGATGACAAGCTGAGCCTCACTGTTCATGTGGAGAACTTGATAAGGAAGCTCAAGCTGGGAATAGGATTTTATTGTCATGAGGCTTGTTTTTCTCTGGAGGCCTGGAAGGAGCTGGTACGATGTATATTACTGGCGGTTTTAGATTTTAGTGTTGTTATATACAGTGCCTTCAGAAAGTATTCAGACCCTTGATGTTTTGCACATTTTGTTGTGTTACAGCCTTATTCTAAAATTGATTAAATACTTCTTTTTTTTTATCTTTCTACAACTTGATAGGAGTCCACCTGTGGTAAATTCAATTGATTGAACATTATTTGGAAAGGCACACACCTGTCCTTATAAGGTCCCACAGTTGACAGTGTATGTCAGAGCAAAAACCAAGCTTTGAGGTTGAAGGAATTGTCTGTAGCTCTTCGAGACAGGATTGTGTGGAGGCACAGATCTAGGGAAGAATACCAAAACAGTTATGAAGCATTGAAGTTTGCCAAGAACACAGTGGCCTCCATCATTCTTAAATAGAGGGCTTCCTAGAGCTGGCTTCCCGGACAAGCAATTGGGGGTGAAGGGTCTTAGTCAGAGAAATCACCAAGAACCCGATGGTCACTCTGACAGAGCTCTAGAGTTCCCCTGTGGAGATGGGAGAACCTTCTAGAAGGACAACAATCTTGACAGAGCTCTAGAGTTCTTCTGTGGAGATGGGAGAACCTTCTAGAAGGAAAACAATCTCTGCAGCACTCCACCAATCAGGCCTTTATGGTAAAGTACATACAGCCTGCTCGGATTTTGCCAATAGGCACCTAAAGACTCCCAGATCTTGAGAAACAAGATTCTCTTGTCTGATGAAACCAATATTGAACTCTTTAGCCTGAATGCAAAGTGTCAAGTCTGGAGGAAACCTGGCATCGTCCCAGCGGTGAACCATTGTGGTGGCAGCATCATGCAGTGGGGGACTGGGAGACTAGTCCGGATCGAGGCAAAGATGAAAGGAGTAAAACACAGAGAGTCCCATGATCGAAACCTGCTCCAAAAGCACTCAGGACCTCAGACTGGGTTGAAGGTTCACCTTCCATCAGGACAGCGACCCTTAGCACACAGCCAAGACAACGCATGAGGGGCTTTTGGACAAGTCTCTGAATGTCCTTGAGTGGCCGAGCCAGAGTCAGGACTTGAACCCAATCGATCAAACATCTCTGGATGTTCAATCGGAAGCACACACCTTCTACCCCAAAGCCATAAGACTGCTACCCAGACTATTTGCATTGCCCCCCACCTTTTTTTTTACGCTGCTGCTACTCTCTGTTATTATCTATTTGTAGTCACTTTAATAACTCTACCTACATGTATGTATTACATCGACTCTGTACCGGTACCTCTTGTATATAGCCTCGCTATTGTTATTTTACTGCTGCCCTTTAATTATTTGTTACTTTTATTTGTTACTTTGTTTAGGTATTTTTCTTAACTGAACTGTTGGTTAAGGGCTTGTAAGTAAGCATTTACTGTGTTCAGCACACGTGTTCAGCACATGTGACAAATAAAATTTGATTGTTGTGTTCAGCACATGTGACAAATAAAATTTGATTTGATTTGAAATAGCTGTGCAGCAACTCTCCCCATCCAACCTGACAGAGCTTCAGAAGATCTGAAGAGAGTATTGGGAGAAACTCCCCAAATGCAGGTGTGCCAAGCTTGTAGCGCCATACCCAAGAAGACTTGAGGCTGTGATCGCTCCCAAAGGTGCTTCAACAAGGTACTGAGTAAAGGGTCTGAATAAATGTCCTATTTCAGTTTTTATTTTTTATATATTTGCAAAATGTTCCAAAGACCTGTTTTGCTTTGTCAATGTGGGGTATTGGGTGTAGATTTATGAGGAGGGAAATAAACGATTTAATCCATTTTAGAACAAGGCTTTAATGTAACAAAATGTGGTCAAAGGGTCTGAATACTTTCCGGATGCTGTACTTACAGGTATCAACCACTACCCTGAGGGCACTTGATTCAGTATATCATGTGGCCCTCAGGTTCATTTCCAATCAAAAACATCTAACACATCATTGTGATCTCTACAACGCCGTTGGCTAGTCGTCATTGACCTTGCATAGGCTTAAACAGATTTTTAAGGCCATGATGCGTAAAATGCCACTTTATCTATGTTCTTTTTTAATTAGGTCAGTAAATAAATATCAATTACGGGCACATTCTCATTTGCTTTTTACAGAACAGAGAATTAGAACAAGTCATGGTTGAAATATGTTTAGTTACTCAGCTCCGTGATCCTGGAATTCTCTCCTGAACATAAAAAAACGTGAGTCACGTTGGTGTATATTTTTGCCATCGCGGGCCATAATCATATTACAGGATTGTACATCATGTGTATGACTGTGTTGACAGATATATCTACTGTAAATCACGTCCAGATATGCTACTTATTTTACTTTTTTAACATGCACAGAAATAAACCACATCCATGTTCTCCTTTTGGTAGGTATTTTCATTATTAAACATGCAATGAACTACACAGTCGGAAAAGTACACTGTGCATTCAGCACCACCGACAGAACTCTGTTAACGGGTATGCACAAAAACACAAGAAAGAGAGAGCTCAACATAACATTTAAACTACTTAATCAGGGTGAGGAGTGCAGTCTCTGATGGGCATTGACTAGAGCAGTGAAGTCAGGTATAGTTTCTAACGTCGCTATGCGCAAGACTGCTGAGAGGTGAGAGTCAGTATGAGATGATCTGTGTCAAAATCAGCTAACCATTCTTTATCTTCCAGTTGAGGGAAATCCACATTTTCCTTTCATTTGCAAAAACTCAGCAAACTCCGACTTCAGGTCCCACACCCATTAAAGCACCTTCCCCAAACTCAGCCAACTCACGTTTGTGTGGTAGGGGAGATATGTGTGACCCGACTATCTATTCCAACAGTGCTTGTGGTTTACAGAGTTTGCTCTTATGAAGTTTACCACGTTAGTGACTGTACCCACAACATGACTCATTTTCAGGACACATTTACAGTGCACCTCCTGATGAATAATGCAATGCAGGAAAATCATTTTCTGATCTGGGTTCAGCTCAGCTACTTGATCTTGTATCCTTTTCAAAATGCGTTTTTTTTCTGTCAAGTTTGGACACCGATCAGTGGTCACACTGGACAACTTTTCAAAACTCAGTCCAAGCTTTGCCGCACTTATTAACCTCCAATAAATATGTCCATGTGGTTGTGCTCTTCATTGACTGCACTGAAGCAAGCTCCTCTGTAATTTCAAAGTCTGGGGTTATGCCTCGTAAGAATATCAACAACTGCACTGTGTCACGTGCATCACTGCTCTGCAATTGCCAAGGAGAAATAGGTGAAATCCTTTACCTTGTCTTTCAACTGTTGTTCCATATTCTCTGTGATGTCCTCAACTCGCCGTGTCACTCTTCGTCTTGACAGGGAAACATTTTCAAACAGCTCTTTCTTGTCACGGCAAAGTATTGCTGCAGAATCAATTAAACATTCTTTCATGCATTTGCCCTCAGCGAATGGCTTGCTATGTTTAGCAATTTTGTGGGACAGTACATAGCTAGCTCTCGCAATTCCGTTGTTTGCTGAATTCAATTTTTTTGAAGAGTCCCTGCTGCTTTTGCAACTGAGAAAGCAACTCTTTCGATTCACTTGCCCTCTGCTCAGAAGATATATTCCTATATTTCTGTGCACGCTTCCTCTGGAAGTGTCGGGAGAAGTTGTAGTCTTTCAAGACAGCGATGCTCTCTTTGCACACTAAGCACACAGCTTTCCATGATACCTCAATAAATAACTATTTTGATGTCTGCTCTTGCTGAAACACCCTACATTCATTGTCTGCTTTCCTTTTCCCTAGAAATCTTTGAAAAACGTATTTTTGCGCATTTTCTAGCTAGCAAGTATTTGTAACTGTGACATGTGTTTCAGCCTGTCAGTCACTGTCTGTCCTCGTGCAGTTGTCATTTATATGTGCCTTCAAAATATATGTCCCAAAAGCAGTGGGAGTTAAATCATTACACAAAGGCGAGTATTCATTGGGCTTTAAATTTGAATAACAAATAAGATTTTCAAAACTTTACGATCGTTAATTCTTTATGTGATCTGAGCATGATTCCCCAGGCCTGGTATAGATAATAGATTACTCATATATGCCTCAATTCACTCCATATATGGTAAGTTGAATGATGCATGAGTTGCAAATATCTCTAATAGTCAGAATGCACTCACTGTTCCAAAATGTGATTGTTATGCAACAGGATAGTAAACACGTGCTGCCCTCAAATCAAGGCATAGTGACGGCTAATTATCTATAGGCTATGTTTCAATTAGTCAATTTCAAATAATTTTCTGAAATGTAATTCAGGTGTGTTCCTCCTCCTCATTAATTCACATATGAGTAACCCATTTCAATGTTGCAGACAATTTATGTTTGAGGTTTTACTGAGCCAGACAAACTTTTCTCTTCAAAGAGAGCCCAAGCACGTCCCCAGTGTTTCCCGAGATCTAGTATGCAGAGATTTGCGCATCTCCAGTGTTTTCCTATGAAAGTTAGTGCCCTATTATCTCTATATCGTATTGTCATTTCTATATTCCATACGTATGTTCTACTGTAGCATACAATATGTGTATATGGAGGATAATGTGTTTACTGTTTTATTCACATATTTTCAAGAACTGGTGACAAGTCATGCATTCCGATTCTTGCATAGATTGCAATGGACACATATGAAGGTTGTACTGATTATGATGCACTAATGCTAAGGCTCAGCTATTTGCCAGCTATGTGTGGTGCCATGTTTGTTTGCATCATACAATACATTTTGGAAGTTACGTAACGTAAATGTCTCTCAGACCAAAGATGTTAAAACAAAGTAGGTGAAGGGACGGTTCATTCATCTTTCAAGTAAACTTCCAGAAGTGAATGATGGTAGAAGACACACCCCCTTCAACATGCATTCTACAAACAGACCAAACTAATCTTGTCTCCAATTCTTATCTTTGGTTGACGCGAATAAACAAACATGGCGGCACGCACAAAAGTCACATCGTCGGGTTACTTTCGATTTTTAGAATGTGTTTTACTAAATTTTTTCGATCAATGGTGAGCTCACCCGTGATATGATAAATTGTAAACAGTAATTGCTATTAGCTAATTCATTCCTTTCAAGCCAGCTCGAATTTGGCCCTAATTTTAAGTGCCAGTGGAAATGGGGCTAAAATTGATTTTCTTACCTATCTACACACAATCTCCATAATGACTAAGTGAAAACATGTTTTGGCGATTTTTGCAAATGTATTGAAAATGAAATACAGAAATATCTAATTTACATGAATATTCACACGCCTGAGTTGTTTATATATGTTAGAATCACCTTTGGCAGTGATTACAGTCTTTCTGTGTAAGTCTAAGAGCTTTGCACACCCGGATTGTACAATATTTGCAAATTATTGTATTTTAAAATTCTTCTAGCTTTCTTCTATAAAATGCTAGACATAGATTGTCAAGACAATTTAAGTCCAAACTGTAACTAGGCCACTCAGGAACATTCAATATTGTCTTGGTAAGCAACTCCAGTGCATATTTCGCCTTGTGTTTTAGGTTATTGTCCTGCTGAAAGCTGAATTTGTCTGCCAGTGTCCGTTGGATAGCAGACTGAACCTTTGCCTGTGCTTAACTCTATTCCATTTTTTTTTATCCTAAAAAACTCCCTAGTCCATACTGATGACAAGCATACCCATAACATCATGCAGCCACCACCATGATTGAAAATATGAAGAGTGTTACTAGGTGAGGTTTTATTTGTTGGATTAGCCCCAAAAATAATGCTTTGTATTCAGGACATAAAGTTAATTTCTTTGACACATGTTTTTAGAGATAATTGTATGTGTGGGATACAGAGATGAGGTAGTCACTCAAAAGTAATGCTAAAACACTATAGTTGCATACAGAGTACAGAGTGAGTCCATGCAACTTATAATGTGACTTGTTAAACACATTTTTACTCCTGAACTTATTTAGGCTTGCCATAACAAAGGGGTTGAATACTTATTGACTCAAGACATTTCAGCGTTTCATTTGTAATAATAAAAAAAACAGTATTCCAATTTGACAATTATGATTTATTGTGTGTAGACCAATGACACAAAACCTCAATTTAATCCATTTTAAATTCAGGCTGTAACACAATAAAATGTGGAAAGGGGTGTGAATACATTCTGAAGGAACTTTACATGTCCATATTGAAAGTTAGGTTTCTGTCTTTAGACCAGCAAACCATTGTGGATGGGGGAGCAGGTTTTTCACCAGCACAATCATGGTTTCCTTTTATTTGCCCATTATTTCACTCACTTATAGGAGTGTTTGACCCTAGGCAGACCACCTTATGCTCTCCACATGATGCCCTTCACCTATGGTGCACGTACAGTATGAACCACATACACAAACTAAGATCATAACAATTGTGCATCCTATGATTTTGAGTGAGATGCAGGCAGAATCTCAAACCTTGGTCTCCATTCATTACCAGGCAGCTTCCTCTCCCTCCCTCTCTCTTTCTTCCCTCTCTCGTTTGATGGAAAGCTCCTGTCGGCATCCTCAGGACTGCGCAGGGGCTGCTTACCTACTTCTAATTCCGCTCATGCAGTGTAAATCCACAGCTCAATATCTTAGCGTGCTTTCCATGCCGGATGTCAGCTTCTGGCGCTGAAATTCCCCCAGGGTGTGGTTCAGAATCACACTCCTAAAATGGGCTGTTTTTTTCCTCCTCCTCCCTGAGACAATATCAACACTTCTCCTCACGGAAGAAACCCTCAGTGGTTCCACTGCTGGAGAAAAAAGGTGTTACCTTGGGTAGTTACCTCTGCTTTCGGCCAGCCAGCTTCCTTGAAACTTCCTTTCTTCAGCTTGCATTGATCCCTCATGTCTTGACAGCACCATACTACTTTTCCAGGGAGCCTTATAATACAGCCCTGCCAAATCCAGCACTGCTCCTCTCCAACATTTGTCCATCAACCTAAACTAAAAAAAATAACTTTGTAATTGGCCTGGAGAAATGTAACCACTCTCAATTTTATAGACAGAACAGTGGATGCAAGGACTGACCATCCATAATATAAAAAATATACACTAAACGCAACATGCAACAATTTCTACGATTTTACTGAGTTACAGTTCATATGAGGAAATCAGTCAGTTGAAATAAATTCAGTAAGCCGTAATCGATGGATTTCACATGACTGGAAATACAGAAATGCATCTGTTGGTCACATATACAGAAATGGGCCTCAAAATGGGCATCAAGATCTCGTCACAACATTTTTGTGCATTCAAATTGCCATTGATAAAATGCAATTTTGTTCGTTGTCCACAGTTTATGCTTGCCCATACCAGAACCCCACCACCATAATGGGGGCACTCTGTTCACAACATTGACATCAGCAAACCACTCAACAACACAACGTCATACACATGGTCTGCGCTTGTGAGGCTGGTTGGCTGTACTGCAAAATTCTCTGAAACAATATTGGAGGCGTCTTATGGTAGAGAAATAAACATTCAATTCTCTGGTGGACATTCCTGCAGTCTGCATGCTAATTGCATGCTCCCTCAAAACTTGTGTTGTGACAAAACTGCCCATTCTAGAGTGGCCTTTTATTGTCCTCAGCACAAGGGGCACCTGTGTAATGATCATGCTTTAATCAGCTTCTTGATATGCCATACCTGTCAGGTGGATGGATTATCGTGTCAAAGGAGAAATGCTCACTAACAGGGATGTGAAAAATGTGTGCACAACATTTAAAAGTAATAAGCTTTGTGTGCGTATGAAACGTTTCTGGGAACTTTTATTTCAGCTCATGAAACATGGGACCAAGACTTTACACGTTGCGTTTATATTTTTGTTCACTATAGTTTTAACCGTGTTATGAGGCTATACAGTGTTTGATTGCATTTACATTGTTTACAAACATAGGAGTCAAACAAGCTCATTTTTGGGGTTCTGATGTGGTACGACGGTTGAACTAAGCTCATGAGGCATTATTTATTTTACATTGCCATCAAAAAGTATTCACACCCTTTGACCTTTTCCACATGTTGTTGTTCCAGAGTGGAATTATGTTTTTAGAAAAGGTTTGAAAATATTAAATAATGTCTTGGTTCAATAAGTATTCAACCCCTTTTGTTATGGCAAGTCTAAATACATTCAGGAGTAAAAATGTGCCACAAAATAAGTTGCATGGACTCACTCTGTGTGCAATAATAGTGCTTAACATTATTTTTTATGAGACCAATGGGACTGACTTTAAAATAGTTACAGAGTTTAATGACTGTGATAGAAGAAAACAACATTGTAGTTACTCCACAATACTAACCTAAACGACAGAGTGAAAAGGAAGCCTGTACAGAATACAAATATTCCAGAACATGCATCCTGTTTGCAATAAGGCACTAAAGGAAAACTGCAAAAAATGTGGCAAATCAAATGTTATAATTTGCAGATGTGATTGTGGGTGTAGCAAAGTATTTATTGGACATTTTAATTCAGCTCATGAAACATGGGACCAACACTTTACATGTTGCGTTCATATTTTTGTTCAGTGTATATTTGATTACTGGTTTAATAGTCACATGAACAGGGTTGCAGGTGTAATTACAGGGTACCATGACAATCTTAAGCTCCAACAATGCAGGTCAAAGTGAGAAAAAAAAACAAGAATACAAATTAATATAAATAAAATATATTGTAGTGGTCGGCTGGCCCACAAATGAGAAGAGTGTGACGTAACACAAGCTTAAACCAAGCTTGTGTTACGTCACACTATGTACCGACATATCAAACAAAAGAAAACAGAAATCCAACAGGCTTGCCCTTACTGGGGTCAGCTCTATGGCCAAGTAACATCCGGTAGGTTCCTGTCCTGTTGGGTTCGATATTCCTATCAGTGTTGGAGGGCTCTGCGTGTCAGCTTTTGCTGCTCCAGAGACAAAATAACTTCTGGCCAAATCCAGGTTAAAACCTCGATCGAACCCTTCATCTCAATTTCTGCCAAAAAGGACATACCCAAATCGAACTGCCTGTAGCTCAGGACCTGAAGCAAGAATATGCATATTCTTGATACTGTTTGAAAGGAAACACTTTGAATTTTGTGGAGATGTGAAATTAATGTTTGCTATTTTTATTTTTGGTGCATCATACTTGAAATGCAAAAGAAACACCATATATTGACATAGAACGAGGCATGTAATTTAGATGTTGTCCACAATAGGGCAGCAGTGTCTGTGCAAAGTTTCAGACATACAACATACACTGCTCAAAAAAAAGGGAACACTAAAATAACACATCCTAGATCTGAATGAATGAAATATTCTTATTAAATAGTTTTTTCTTTACATAGTTGAATGTGCTGACAACAAAATCACACAAAAATTATCAATGAAAATCAAATTCATCAACCCATGGAGGTCTGGATTTGGAGTCACCCTCAAAATTAAAGTGGAAAACCACACTACAGGCTGATCCAACTTTGATGTAATGTCCTTAAAACAAGTCAAAAGGAGGCTCAGTAGTGTGTGTGGCCTCCACGTGCCTGTATGACCTCCCTACAATGCCTGGGCATGCTCCTGATGAGGTGGCGGATGGTCTCCTGAGGGATCTCCTCCCAGACCTGGACTAAAGCATCCGCCAATTCCTGGACAGTCTGTGGTGCAACGTGGCGTATGTGGATGGAGCGAGACATGATGTCACAGATGTGCTCAATTGGATTCAGGTCTGGGGAACGGGCGGGCCAGTCCATAGCATCAATAACTTCCTCTTGCAGGAATTGCTAACACACTCCAGCCACATGAGGTCTAGCATTGTCTTGCATTAGGAGGAACCCAGGGCCAACCGCACCAGCATATGGTCTCACAAGGGGTCTGAGGATCTCATCTCGGTACCTAATGGCAGTCAGGCTACCTCTGGCGAGCACATGGAGGGCTGTGAGGCCCCCCAAAGAAATGCCACCCCACACCATGACTGACCCACCGCCAAACCGGTCATGCTGGAGGATGTTGCAGGCAGCAGAACGTTCTCCACGGCGTCTCCAGATTCTGTCACGTCTGTCACATGTGCTCATTGTGAACCTGCTTTCATCTGTGAAGAGCACAGGGCGCCAGTGGCGAATTTGACAATCTTGGTGTTCTCTGGCAAATGGCAAACGTCCTGCACGGTGTTGGGCTGTAAGCACAACCCCCACCTGTGGACGTCGGGCCATCATACCACCCTCATGGAGTCTGTTTCTGACCGTTTGAGCAGACACATGCACATTTGTGGCCTGCTGGAGGTCATTTTGCAGGGCTCTGGCAGTGCTCCTCCTGCTCCTCCTTGCACAAAGGCGGAGGTAGCGGTCCTGCTGCTGGGTTGTTGCCCTCCTACGGCCTCCTCCACGTCCCCTGATGTACTGGCCTGTCTCCGGGTAGCGCCTCCATGCTCTGGACACTACGCTGACAGACACAGCAAACCTTCTTGCCACAGCTCGCATTGATGTGTCATCCTGGATGAGCTGCACTACCTGAACCACTTGTGTGGGTTGTAGACTCCGTCTCATGCTACCACTAGAGTGAAAGCACCGCCAGCATTCAAAAGTGACCAAAACATCAGCCAGGAAGCATAGGAACTGAGAAGTGGTCTGTGGTCACCACCTGCAGAACCACTCCTTTATTGGGGGTGTCTTGCTAATTGCCTATAATTTCCACCTGTTGTCTATTCCATTTGCACAACAGCATGTGAAATTTATTGTCAATCAGTGTTACTTCCTAAGTGGACAGTTTGATTTCACAGAAGTGTGATTGACTTGGAGTTACATTGTGTTGTTTAAGTGTTCCCTTTATTTTTTTGAGCAGTGCATTATGTAGCTCGAGTCTCCCAGGTGTCCCTCACGAGTTTTAACAAATGTACCCAGGTGGCCAAATTGGTCAAGTGATACATTTTCAAGTACATAACTATAGACAACATACAAAAATGCAAAGGTAGTACAAAATGAAAGTTTACACACTCGCAGGAATGTCATACATGATGGATCATTAGCTTCCCCTACATAACAGGTACTAACCTACACACCTCTAGATGGGTGGGTGTGGAGCCAGAGACAGCAGAGGAGTCACTACCACTATTGAGCATTTTTTTTTTTATAAGTTAGAACTCACGTTTACTGTTACTTATTTTAGCAGGGGGTGAGAACTGCAGCAATACATCAAATACACAACACATACAGTTGAGGTCAGAAGTTTGCATGCACTTAGGTTGCAGTCAGTAAAAGTCGTTTTTCAACCACCCCACATATTTCTTGTAAACAAACAATAGTTTTGGCAAGTCGGTTAGGACATCTACTTTGTGCATGGCACAAAGTAATTTTTCCAACAATTGTTTACAGACAGATTATTTCACTTATAATTCACTGTATCACAATTCCAGTAGGTCAGAAGTTTACACACACTACGTTTACTGTGACTTTAAACGGGTTTAATAAAATAACCTTTTATATTTAGTAGAACTTACTAGGAAACATGCGTTATGTTCCTGTTGTCAACTTCTGTCTGCAATTGCTAATTTCACCAATTTCACCAATGATTGACAAGGAATAAGGTAACGAACCCCAACAGTACCATATTCATCTGTACAAACAATAGTACGCAAGTATAAACACCATGGGACCACGCAGCCTTCATACCGCTCAAGAAGGAGACGCATTCTGTCTCCTAGAGATGAACATATTTTGTTGCGAAAAGTGCAAATAAATCCCAGAACAACAGCAAAGGACCTTGTGAAGATGCTGGGGGAAACAGGTACAAAAGTATCTATATCCACAGTAAAACGAGTCCTATATCAACATAACCTGAAAGGCCGCTCAGCAAGGAAAAAGCCACAGCTCCAAAACTGCCATAAAAAAAGCCAGACTACGGTTTGCAACTGCACATGGGGACAAAGATCTTACTTTTTGTAGAAATATCCTCTGGTCTGATGAAACAAAAATAGAACTGTTTGGCCATAATGACCATCGTTGTGTTTGGAGGAAAAAGGGGGAGGCTTGTAAGCCGAAGACACCATCTCTACCATGAAGCATGGGGTGGCAGCATCATGTTGTGGGGGTGCTTTGCTACAGGAGGGGCTGGTGCACATCACAAAATAGATGGCATCATGAGGCAGGGAAATGATGTGGATATACTGAAGCAACATCCCAAGACATCAGCCACGAAGTTAAAGCTTGGTCGCAAATGGGTCTTTGAAATGGACAATGACCTCAAGCATACTTCCAAAGTTGTGGCAAAATGGCTTAAGGACAACAAAGTCGAGGTAATGGAGTGGCCATCACAAAGCCCTGACCTCAATCCCATGGAATATTTGTGGGCAGAACTGAAAAGGCTTGTGCGAGCAAGGAGGCCTACAAACCTCTGTCAGGAGGAAAGGGCCAAAATTAACCCAACTTACTGTGGGAAGCTTGTGGAAGGCTACCCGAATCGTTTGACCCAAGTTAAACAATTCAAAGGCAATGCTACCGAATGCTAATTGAGTGTATGTAAACTTCTGATGTGATGAAAGAAATTAAAGCTGAAATAAATCATTATGTCTAATATTTTTCTATTATTCTGACATTTCACATTCTTAAAATAAAGTGGTGATCCTAACTGACCTAATACCGATCATTTTTACTAGGATTAAATGTCAGGACCTGTGACAAATGTAGTTTAAATGTATTTGACTAAGATGTACTGTATAGTGAAACACAGCTTAGCCTTTTGTTAATCACCCTGTCATCTCAGATTTTGAAATTATGCTTTACAGCCAAAGCAAGACAAGCATTTGTGTAAGTTTATCGATAGCCAAGCATAGCATTATGTCCAGTTAGCAGCAGGAAGCTTGGTCACGAAAATCAGAAAAATAATCAAATTAACCGTTTACCTTTGATAATCTTCGGATGTTTTCACTGATGAGACTCCCAGTTAGACAGCAAATGTTAATTTTGTTCCATAAAGATTATTTTTATACTGGCCTCCCGGGTGGCGCAGTGGTTAAGGGCGCTCTACTGCAGCGACGCACAATTGGCCTAGCGTCGTCTAGGTTAGGGAGGGCTTGGCCGGTAGGGATGTCTTTGTCTCATCGTGTACCAGCGACTCCTGTGGCGGGCCAGGCGCAGTGCCCGCTAACCAAGGTTGCCAGGTGCACGGTGTTTCCTCCGACACATTGGTGCGGCTGGCTTCCGGGTTGGATGCGTGCTGTGTTAAGAAGCAGTGCGGCTTGGTTGGGTTGTGTATCGGAGGATGCATGACTTTCAACCTTCATCTCTCCCGAGCCTGTATGGGAGTTGTAGCGATGAGACAAGATAGTAGCTACTAAAAAAACTATTGGATTCCATGAAATTGGGGAGAAAAGGGGTCAAATTAAAAAATATAAAAAATATATTATTTTTATATCCAAAATACCTTGTTCTTCACGTTTGGTTGAGAAATCCACCGGAAACTGCGGTCACGACAACGGCGAAAAATATTCCAAATTAGATACATAATATCGACAGAAACATGGCAAACGTTTTTTATAATCATCCTCAAGGTGTTTTTCAAATATCTATTCGATAATATATTAACCGGGTCAGTTGGCTCCTTAGTAGGAGCGAGAGAAACAATGGCCGCATTTGTCGATTACGCACATATCACTCTGAGAGCTAAGCTTGATGATTTGAATCAGCTGTGTAGTGCTAGGGCAACATTTTAAATGTGCACACCTTGGGGTCCCGAGGATCAAGTTTGGGAAACACTGTCTTAGAGACTTACCCAGAAAGATGCAGAGCTGTAATTGCTGCCAAAGGTGATTCTAACATGTATTGACTCAGGGGTGTGAATATTTATGTAAATTAGATATTTCTTAATTTCAATACATTTAAAAAAAACATGTTTTCACTTTGTCATTATGGGGTATAAGTGAGATGTAAAAAAAGATTTGATCCTTTTGAGTTCAGGCTGTAACGTGTCAAGGGGTATGAATTCTTTCTGAAGGCACTGTATATTATTCAAGAATTAACTGCCGATTTACCCTTTAAGAGAGCAGTGATCATTTATGCAGGTTTGAGACTGAGGTGGCAATTACATCCAATTAACAAAAAAAACAAATACAAAGGGCACTATGAATTTGTACGCTTTTTCAGAGGTGTAACCACACTAAAACCAAAACACCCACAAGCTGTTCCTCTCGCAGACATTGTCATTGGGTATTCACATGAAATACACCTGTCCTCAAAAGACTTGTTTGATCCATACTGTGTTGGATTCCAAGTTGGCTTTCTACAGAGGGTTCTAACTGGAACCAAAAAGGGTTATCCTTTGGGGAAAGCCAAAGAACCCCTTTGGAATCCGTTTTTCTAAGTGTGTACTACTCTACCAACCACAGGGACGCCTGTCACAACACATTCCAGGTACAGTATCTCTGAAGTTGACAGACAGTGAGGTTCACTGACAGGTAAATCTTCCTTGAACCTGCACAACATAGCATTTCATATCCCAGCCTAGCTGGAAGTGGCAGAGGAATTCCAACAAATATAACAGTTTCCAAACTGTATAAACTGCTATAGTTTATGGCTCTGGTTGGTCACAGATAGTTAATTCATTATCCTTATCATCATTATCTTTGTAGTGTGAACATAGTTATTCATTTGAATTAGAATTGTTATGCTTTTCAGTTATAGTTACAGACCTATCTCCTAAAAAATATGTCAATATTTTTACCACAGTAGTAATCACTCACAGTAACATACGATTGGATGGTTCTTGATTTGTCTCTTCAGAGTAGCGACGAGGATGAGGGATACAGAGGTCACTTTAAAACCCCATGATCGTTTTACACTTATCATTTCACCCATAATTAAGTATCCTTATTAGCAGTTAGTATTTAACTACAGTATCATCACTTCATAAGCTCTAGAACTGAAACACTGATGCATTCTGACTGTCACATTCAATTACAATCACAGCTGAGGACAAAGGCATAGCTAGCTTTGCATAGTCGTTATAAACCTGGGCTGTATTCTTTAGGGTACGAATGAGAGAAAACTGAATGAAAACAGGCAGGGATTACCTTTGTTTGTCCAATAAGGAATGCTCTTTTTTGTTTTCGATTGTAAAATTGTTTTGCGCTAGTGTCCCCTAGTGAATAAGACCATGTACAACCAATACAAAGCAGCCCAAACGTTTAATTAGTACTATTCCAATTCCGTTATCACTACAGTATTGCCAGCAAGCAAAATTACTTAATTACAACCAGATTACAATCTGATATGTGCTTGTAATGGCGGTGTTCATTTCTCATATTTCCATTTGGGCTCATTTATGCCCACAGTATACCGAAAAAGGGGTGCATTTGGAAATAGCTGTTTACATGCATTACATTGATTTATGATAAGAAGATAACTGGTTATTTCAATCAAGGATATCTCTCCCTGTTCCATTCTTTATGACCGTGTAAACGGTTTTTCCAGATAAACTATTATCCAAATGTGAATGAGTAGATTATTTTAAAATGACCATCCTAACCATGCATGCTTTGATTGTCAGTCAAATTTAAAATCAATAAAACATATATAGTACGTTTTAGACTTTTACAAGGAAATGGTCATAAATCAGATTAATCAAAATACAATAATTACTGAGTTTCAGTATCATCCACTTAGTGTTATTATTAGCTAGCAATTGTGAACATATCTATTCAACTTAATGAGCACGTGTCTATTACAAAACATTATTCCCAGCAACTGATAGCTTAACCTAAATAAACTTAATCACCTATACAAATGATGTCACCATATATTCAAAACCTTAGAGAGATGGACGGCTGTACCTAAGCATGACACTGTGTGCTTTCAGAGTCCTATGATTGATAACCCAATAAGAGGTACTTACACTGAGGCTTACTTCTGAAATGGACCCTGTGAAACTAGGACCAAGACTATGATTTTACTATATCATCGCTATTATGATCTCCAGGGTGTTGATAATTGAATATTATTTCGAGCAATATTATGAGTACCTTTTGACATGACGAAGATCCATGTTGGATTGAAACATTGCCAATATAGGTGGTAAATTGGGAGCATTTTCAGTGTGCAGGACTCTGTTATTTTAAACTCCCCTACATTTTTAAGGATGTGCGTATGACCACAAACAATGCTATCCCAGTATAATATTTGTTTGTCTGATTGGTATCACATAAAAATGATTCAATAAACATCTGTTCCGTTAATGAGAATATTCTTGTTAATAAAAGCCTATTGAATTGGTTCCATTTCATTGAGCCTTAAGGTGCAGGAACGTGTGAAAGAATTTTGTCCTACGGTTATTAAGAAGCAGACAGTTGGGCGCTGAGAGAGCTTGGTAGTGGCACCACCTTCAGCTACAAGGTCAGTTAATTGGCAGCTGTCACTCCTGCCTGTGAGGAGGAGAGCCAAGTGAACTGCACAGCGGGACGGTGAACTGGAGTAAAGTGTGTCATAAGGGGAAACCGAGAACATTTCTTGTTTTTCCAAAACTCTTTCTCTGAAAGCAAGCTAGAGTGGCCTCCAGCTGTCTTCTCATGAAGAAAAAAAGTATTTTTCTACCATCTAAATGCTTTTTCCTTTTTTTCCTTCAAAGACTGCTGCACAAACCTGATGGTTTCAGTTTATCACAAGTAGTGCATGTTAAGTATAGGGATAAAAGTGTTGTGTAATGGACCACCCTTTGTCATACAGCTTACCAGGTCTCACTCCCTCAAGGTTTAAAATACTGCATTAGCTGACATAAAAAAATATATAGAATTATGGTCTATCTTACTGCTTTTCAGTTGTGCAAGGCTACCCAGATTAAGATGACAAATAAAAAAAATGTATTTCTTGTGGTTTGGCCTTAACTTCCAGTTTGATGACACTCTGAGCCCACATCGAGCTATCCCCCCTCATCTCTGCCTCTCAGTGAGGCTAGGGGATCCGAAAGGAGATCGTTTTGTCACTGAATTTTGAAGCACAGAGAGTGCTGCATGCATAACATAAATTGGCTTCAACAACCAATCAGCAAGTTACAGTAGGGACACACACAAAGAAACTTGTAGAAAACTATACCCGCCACCTTAAACATTTTATTCCTTAAAAAGCTATCCCAGCAGCTCTGATAACCACCAACTTTGTGATGTGTCACAGCACCAATGTAACCTGCAACAGGCTTCACATGGCTAACCACCACTATTCACTCTAAAAACTAAGCTACTAATCCCATCAAAAGAAGAGGATGACAACGGGAATGGGGGAAGGCACAAGGAAACACTAGTCTTAGGGCTGACCAAATCATTAGGACTGAGAAGTCTGATGTAGGCATTTGTCAGAACGAAACAAAATACCTTGCGGGTCTGTCAAACCAAAGTTAACAGATCCTATTCCAGGGGATTTCAATGGAGAGTGGATTTGTTTATATTCACCTTCAGCAAGGGACTTACTGCTGATCAAACTCTGGCCAGAGGACTTCTGACACCCTGGACTTGGTCAGAAAAATAAACAGTGCATCCTGCAGCTGACAAGTTCACCAGATCTGGCAAGTATGATTGACGCGGTAGATGGCACGGATATGTCCACGTAAAGCAGACATATCCGATGACCCACACACTGACACGAGGGCTGCGTCACTGAGGATGCTC
Organism: Oncorhynchus mykiss; assembly: GCF_013265735.2. Taxonomy (NCBI): domain Eukaryota; kingdom Metazoa; phylum Chordata; class Actinopteri; order Salmoniformes; family Salmonidae; genus Oncorhynchus; species Oncorhynchus mykiss. The sequence goes on along the minus strand of NC_048566.1, from coordinate 52,597,392 downwards.
TGTATTTGCGGGAGATGACTGATGCATGGAGACAGCACTTCCCATTGCAGCCTTGTTGACACCTAGTTAGTGTTGAATGTGGTCTGAATGGAGAGAGGAGACAACAGAGCTGGATAACAGATAGAATGTGCAATTAGCATGTAATTATGTAGCTGCTTACACCTGTCTGAATAATCGTTTTGTTTTGTTTATTGAACACCCAATGCTTTGTTTCTGGCTCAAACAAAGAGTAAATGTCCCTGAAACATCGCCACACAATCCTTTTGTTCTGTTTTATTATGTTATACAGTGCATACTCCAACACTAAGACAGCATTTACAAACAAAGATCAGAGGCAGTAGAGATGCCAGGGATATTCTCTTGGTAAGTGTGTGAATTGGACCATCTTCCTGTCCTGCTAAGCATTCAAAATGTAACTAGTACCTTTGGGTGTCAGGGAAAATGTATGGAGTAAATAATACATTGTTTTCTTTAGGAATGTATTGAAGTAAAAGTAAAAGTTGTCAAAAATATAAATAATGAAGTAAAGTACAGGTACCCCAAAAATGACTTTAAGTAGTATTTCAAAGTATTTTTACTTAAGTACTTTACACCACTGGCATACAGAAAGTATTCAGACACCTTGACTTTTTCCACATTATGTTACAGCCTTATTATAAAATATAAAAAACAAATTAATCTACACACAATATCCCATAATAACAAAGCAAAAACAGGTTTATAGAAATGTTTGCAAATTCATAAAAAAGGAAAAAGCATTCAGACCCTTTACTCAACACTTTGTTGAAGCACCTTTGGCAGCGATTATAGCCTCAAGTCTTCTTGGGTATGACGCTACAAGCTTGACTCACCTGTATTTGGAGAGTTTCTCCCATTCTTCTCTGTAGATCCTCTCAAGCTCTGTCAGGTTGAGACAGCTTTTTTCAGGTCTCTCCAGAGATGTTCGATTGGGTTCAAGTCCGGGATCTGGCTGGGCCACTCAAGGACATTCAAAGATTTGTCCCCAAGCCACTCCTGTGTTGTCTTGGCTGTGTGCTTTGTGTGCTTTTGGTTATTGTCCTGTTGGCACACCTGGCACACCTTGACACAATCCTGTCTCTGAGCTCTAAGGACAATTCCTTATGTGTAGATTGATGAGGGAAAAAAATGTAATTATTTTTAGAGTAAGGCTGTAACGTAACAAAATGTCGAGGGGTCTGAATACTTTACAAAAGCACTGTATGTAACAGTACAATAAAACATCTGAAAAAAATGTCTATCATGTACAGTAGAAAGTAAAGACTTTTATTTAATTCTAATGTAATAGAACACTGTCTAATTAAAGCTTCTCAATCAGTGTGCCATGATCGCTAACTGTGTGTTCTTTATTTACCTAGGCAAACACAATGCAGCGTTCAGCAGTTAACACACCCAAGTGTACAATTAATGTAACAATTTGCATTTTAATGGCCAATTTAAATGTTGTACTTGGTTAAGCAGAGAGCTAAGGAAAATAGCAATTATCCACACGACCTCTGGTTTCAATACAACGCCACAAAGGATATACCTTAATTCAATTGTAGTAAATCTGATCGGAGTGATTGACAGGTTTTTTTTACCACCCAATCGACTTTAAAACCATTTTTTATGTTTGAAATAGTTGTATTTTTAATTACTGTCAAAAAAACTAGAGTATTACAGTCTGCAAAGTAGAGTGAGATTCAATTTATGCAACATAAACCATACATGCCTGTTAATCTTCACAGGAGGCTTTGTTGAAATGTTTGTTTTTGAATAATAAGCTGGTACTTATTTGAAGTACAGTACTTCTTATCGTCTACAAATTACGAACAAGTGGCAGAACGTCTACATTTTGTTTCATGTCTCAATTGTACATTTCAGCTATACAGTAACATCTGTGGCTAACAGCACAAACATTATTATTGTCATACCATTGACCATGCAGTCGCGTGACATACAATATTTATGCAATTTGAGTCAGTAGGGATACAGGCCAGGGAAACAACCTCATCATCCAATAAGATAAACATTTTACATAAATGTTTTGCCTCCAAGTCTCTCTTTTTCATTGGATTTTTGTGCCCTTTGGGACAGCATTGCCTAAGCATTGTGCCCACATACTTATTCACAAACTGCACTAGCCTATTCTTTGACCCAAATACTATTAGACATAATTTGCAGTGAGCATAAAGGAAAGTCAAAAGTGTATACCGAAAGCTGACATAGCAAGCCAATGAAGGAGCAAGTGTGTGCTGCTGCCAGTGTAGTCTCACATTGGTCAAAAAAACAAATGCTCTCTGGGTGGTATTCTGAGTTTAGTTCCATGCAATTTACTTGAATTATTCTCCCATTGGCATGAATGAATGATTTACTAAAATATCTGAGTTTCCGGTGCTTTTTCAACTCCAAATGTAGTCCTCTTAGAAGGTAATGGCCATATTATAAGGGATGTCAGATGACCAGCTCAGAGAAATGTAACACAAGCTTGCATTTAAAAATGGACTCAGTTGAGGCAGTTCTTTGTTCTGAAAAGAAAGCTGTATGTTCTGTCCCTTGAGATCTGTCTTATCATGTCCTCTTCAAAGGGGGATCATCATGAATTAATGTCCCATGTGAGGTTCATTGTCGATTTCAGTAGGTCTATTTTAGACCATGAGTGTTTAACTCAGTTTTTCACAAATAATAAAACAATGATGGGTTTATGTGTACGTTTGATTTAAATTAAGATCTCAAATTAGGAAAATTGTTCACAATGCATATTGAAATCCATGGATGAATTTAGGACAATGTAATAGCCTGTACTTTTAATTGCATTATTTAGGAATTGTTCAGCCGCTTAGCTTGCCCTAAAGGTAGATAGAGAAAGCATGCTGATTTCAAGGTAGAATTGCAAAGACTCCCTTACAAAAAAACACATCAAATTTGCAGTTTTCACATTTTGACGAGCCACAGAATTGTCACGTGTTGAGCTTAAATTTAATTGTGAAACCATATTTTCACATGTACTACATTCAGATTTCACGTGCTAACACCCCCTTTTTACATGTGAAGAGAATAACATGTTTTCACCTCATGTGAAAATATCACTTTCACACGTGAAAAATAATTTAAAAAATCGAATTTACAAGTTTCAAAAGTCAGAAAACTCCACATTTACTCTAGTATTTGTAAACAGTACATGTAAAAAAACACTGTATATCCTAAAAACATGGTTAAAACTATAGTTTTGATATCATGGATGGTCAGTCCTTTTTTCCATGGTGTAGTCTATGGATTTTAGAGTGGTTGCATCCCTCAGCTTTATACAGAAACTATGGCAGGAAAAACGCTTTGTCAGTGTTTCAATAAAGTATTGTGGTTTTAAACACCTTTACGGCCAGGCACCACACCCTCATAAGGTACATTTTTATCCTTAATCATATCTCAATCACTATTTACCGGTTGAATGTAGACACAAATATATGACCTTTTCTTTATAAAATTTGAAGTTTGGACACACTTACTCATTCCAAGGTTTTTATTTATTTTTACTATTTTCTACATTGTATAATAATAGGGAAGACATTAAAACAATGAAATAACACATGTAGTAATCAAAAAAGTTTTAAACAAATCAAAATCTATTTTATATTTGAGATTCTTCAACATAGCCACCCTTTGCCTTGATGACATCTTTGCATACTCTTGGCATTCTCTCAACCAGCTTCATGGGGTAGTCACCTGAAATGCATTTCAATTAACAGGTTAATTTGTGGAATTTCTTTCTTTCTTAATGCGTTTGAGCCAATCAGTTGTGTTGTGACAAGGTAGGGGTGGTATACAGAATATAGCCCTATTTGGTAAAAGACCAAGTCCATATTATGGAAAGAACACTGAATGTTTCTTCAAGTGCAGTCGCAAAAACCATCAAGCACAATGATGAAACTGGTTGTCATGGGGACCGCCACAGGAAAAGAAGAGCCAGGGTTACCTTTGCTGGTTCACAGAGTTCAAGTAAAAAGACATCTCAACATGAACTGTTCAGAGGAGACTGAGGCCTTCATGGTCGAATTGCTGCAAAGAAACCGCTATTATAGGACACCAATAATAAGAAGAGACTTGCTTGGGCTAAGAAACACAAGCAATGGACAATATGCCATTGGAAATCTGTCCTTTGGTCTGATGAGTCCAAGTTTGAGAATGCTGGATCCAACTGACCTGTCTTTTTGAGACGCAGAGTAGGTGAACGGATGATCTCTGCATGTGCGGTTCTCACCGTGAAGAATGGAGGAGGAGGTGTGATGTTATTTTGCTGGTGAGACTGACAGTGATTTATTTAGAATTCAAACAACACTTAACCATAATGGCTACCACAGCATTCTGCAGAGATACGCCATCCCATCTGGTTTGGGCTTAGTGGGACTATCATTTGTTTTTCAATAGGATAATGACCTAACACACCTCCAGGCTGTGTAAGGGCTATTTGACCAAGAAGCAGAGTGATGGTGTGCTTTATCAGATGACCTGGCCTCCAGAGTGATGGAAAAGCAGCCAACAAGTGCTCAGCATATGTGGGAACTCCTTCAAGAATATTGGAAAAACATTCCAAGTGAAGCTGGTTGGGAGAATACGAAGAGTGTGCAAAGCTGTCATTAAGGCAAAGGGTGGCTACATTGAAGAATCTCAATCTAATAAATATTATGATTTGTTTAACACTTTTTTCATTACTACATGATTCTATATGTATTATTTCATAGTTTTGATGTCTTTACTGTTATTCTACAATGTAGAAAAACCCTTGAATGAGTAGGTGTGTCCAAATATCGTGCAAATAATTTTTGGGGGACACTGGATGAAGTCAGTCAAATATTTTGGTTTCATGTTGTTAAGACACTCCAGAATCAGACTTGTCCAGAGCAGATTGTGGATAAACAGTTTTTTATATATTTTTCTGTAAAATATTGAAGATGTACATAAAATGCACCTAGAAAAATGTTAACTAGAATAAAACATTTACAACATATCAACAGCATTCACCAACAGCATTCACCAAAGTGCATAATTTTTTTTTTTGGCATGTGGGAAGAGTCTGACTTTTGGGAAAGGTCAGTTAAAGACAAGTACACTGAATTTAGACTAGCAAACTCATATTTAGACCTATTTAGATCTCTGCAAAGTAAGCTACTAAATGTTGTCCAGTTTGGAACTTTCTCTATGAAATGGGCTATTACATTTTGTGTAATTTATTGTAGTGAGATTTGAAATTATTGATGAATGTCATTTTTTTTGTGAAAATGTATAAACATGTTGTGGTAGTATGATAAACTAAAGAAAATATACATTTTCATCAATTGTTTTATCATCATGTTTACTTAATTCCAAAATACCAACAAATCTCAAAAGAGATTTCATTTCAGCTGGATGCTTAATTAAGACTATACTAAATAAATAAAAATATTTTAGAAACAGTGCATAAACTGTGGTTTCACATAAAACAATAAAAAAAATAGCATGTCTTCACTGGGATTTCACCTCATAACCTCATGTCCTTGAATGTTACATAGTTCCCTACTCTACCTGTTAATCTACCAGTCAGGTAAAACTTAATGTACAAAATCGTAACAATATTCGTAATTACTATATGGCTGACCCCATTTAGTCGACTCATCGATTGTTTGGTTGACCAAGATTTTTTTAGTAGAACAGTGAAAATTATATATAAAAAAATGTATGGCACACAAGACACCTGTCTGATTCACGCCTGTCTCAGTGGACTAATCCATTGCAGAGGCCGCAGTGATGGCACACGAGTGTCAACAGTAGTACATTTACCGTTAATTCCCATAATTTCTAATATACAATGTTTGTTTGGTTACGGTCATTTCTGTTAATGAATTAAATGTATTATTCCAATGTTACCGTTGTCATTGTATTAGTGGACACGTTGTTTGCAGAGCACACAACCAAGTTTACACTTGTGAGATTTTTTGTTGTTGCTTTATTTCATGCCATTTACGAGTTGTTAACTTTTTTCTTCACCTCAAACAGCAAGTAAAATAAGTCTGTTTTTACATCCATTGAAAATCACAATAGTTCCTCAACAAAACCTATTTGAGAAATATTTTCAGCTCTCTCCCGTTCAATAACCGCTCAGCATGAAAGGAGAAACATTGTCATGCTCTGATCTGGTGGAAACATCATAAAATAGGCCTACCTGATTACTTCTTATCCTTTGCGCAAATAGTCTACAGCTGTGTCTGTCTGTCCGGAGCTCGCTGGCGTGGGAAACTCTGAGTGCTGTTAGCAGTTATTCTTCAATAACACAAACTTCAAAGAAAATCAGGGGGAGAAAAATAGGTTTATTTAGAGAGGACAATTCAAGATGTTATGCTGGGAGTCAGATGTTCAGTCTCCCCCTGTCCTCAGCTTTTCCCCACCGAACTAAAAGGAACAGGATGCATTTATAACCCCCCACCCTAGCCTGGCGTTGACCAATCAGAAGTCCTTGCAGTACAACTTGGCCAATGGCCAAATAAAAAGTATCCCACTCCAGACTCAATGTACAGACCAATGAAAACGTGGCCCACGTAGCACATGTCGCTCTGAGTTCAGGAGTGACATTCCACAGATTCTGAACAGATGTTGAACTGAAACCCAACTCCTATTTACAATTCACTATTGACTATTAGTACTCTAGTTTTTAGTCCTCTCAAACGCTGCGTTATGTATTTATCTAAATATTCTTACACTACCCCCCAGACCATTTTAAAAATAAATATAGTTCAAATGTATTTTTAGAAAACATGAAAAAATAAAGAATAAAAAACATTTACCAGTAAGCATAAAATCATTCACATTAAACACCTTGCATTTCTATTAAACACAACGGGCATATTTTACTTGCCGTTGCAATAAGAAATAGACCTCACATAAAGTTATAGAAAAGGTCTTAAGAGGTGTGATACCACATCTGAGAGAGCATGGTTCGTTACAGCACCGAGGACAGTTACCACTGGCACATTGACCACAATCATGAGGCTTGGTGTGATGATGAAGACCCTTGTGATCCCCACCACGTTCTTGTGAACACCACTGACACCCATCTCCAAAAGACACGGTTGATGAATCTTATGATATCCCCTATCACGTAACCATCGGATATTAGCAGACAAAAATCGGGCAATAGCACACTTGATAATGTGGATGAGGATGAGAAAAATAACCACAACTCCCACTATTGGAAGTATCATGCTCACCAGAAAACTTCCCCATGTACCAAATGTGGAAGACAACCACATGACTAAACCAAAATCATCTGGATTGTAATCATGATATTTAATGCCCTCAGTCCTGATCTTTTGGATTAGGTCAGTTATTTCCTCAGAATTATCAGGAATGTAAGTACAACATTCAGCACCATTAGTAGCACATGTACCCCCTTATGCCGACAGAAGAGAATCAAGGGTCAAATGATTTTGCATCACCACAGTCCAAATGACAACCATCTCAGCTGTAATTAACTCTAGACTCTCAACTGTACTATTATCTATGCTTTCAAAAGAGTTAGCCTTATTAATAACTTCCTGTGCTATTTTAGAAATACCATAAGATGAAACGCGATTGCAAAGAATCAATCAGTTTTTGTAATCATACGTTTATGATTCTGCAAAAAAGGAGAATTCACTTACATGGGGTACTACATATCCCAAACAACTTTAGCCGTATGTTGTGTCTTTACTATGGATTAAGTGATATGACATGCTATTTAATAAATCAATTATCTTTCATTAATATTACCTCATTAAACTAATCATGTAAATGTAATTAACTAGGAAGTCGGGGCACCACGGAATAATGATTATAGAGCTGTTGTCTTCTGAATAAACTCTTAAAGAGCTGGTAATCTTTTATATCAATAGCAGTCAATTATCAATCGTCACTTTATTCAGTCTCATCTGAACGTTGTACAATTATCTTTATGAACCCTGGCTTACAAGTTGAATCAGCAATACAAAATTTGGTTTAATTATCTATTTACTAAATAATTACACAGGAAAGATCATACATTGATTACTAATTACAGTTGAAGTCGTAAGTGTACATACTGTCACGTCCTGACCTTAGTTCCTTTTGTTATGTCGCTATTTTAGTTTGGTCAGGGCGTGAGTTGGGGTGGACATTCTATGTGTTGTTCTATGTTTTTGTATTTCTGTGTTTGGCCTGGTATGGTTCCCAATCAGAGGCAGCTGTTTATCGTTGTCTCTGATTGAGAACCATACTTAGGCAGCCTGTTTTCCCACTATGGGTTGTGGGCAGTTGTTTCCTGTTTTGTGTTTTGTCACCTAATAGGACTGTTTCGTTTTGGTCGTGTTCTCTCCTTTGTTATTTTAATGTTCAGTTTAATAAATATAACATGAACACTTACCACGCTGCGCATTGGTCCGATCCTTCATACTCCTCGTCAGAAGAGGAGGAAAATCGTTGCAGAACTACCCACCAAGAAAGGACCAAGCAGTGTGGTAACGAGAAGCAGCGATATCTGGAGAAATGGACATGGGAGGAGATATTGGACGGCAAGGGACCCTGGGCACAGGCTGGGGAATATCGCCGCCTCAAAGAAGAACTGGAAGCAGCGAAAGCTGAGCGGCGGAGACATGAGTTAAGGCAGCGCAACAGGCACGAGAGACAGCCCCCAATTTTTTGGGATGGGGCACACGGGGAGATTGGCGGAGTCAGGCGTTAGACCCGAGCCAACTCCCCGTGCTTACCGCGAGAGGCGTAGTACTGGTCAGGCACCGTGTTATGCGGTGAAGCGCATGGTGTCACCAGTACGCGCTCATAGCCCGGTGCGCTATAGGCCAGCCCCCCACAAGTGCCATGTGAGAGTGGGCATCCAGCCAGGGCGTGTTGTGCCAGCTCAGCGGATTTGGTCTCCGGTACGCCGTTTCGGCCCAGGGTATCCTGCCCTGGCGCTACGTGCTGTGTCTCCGGGGCGCTGGGAGGGTGCAGTTCACCCTATGCCTGCGCTCTGCCCCTGCCGGGCGAATGTGGTCATTGAGCCTAAGGGAGAGGTGCGAGTGGTATGCACCAGATCTCCAGTGCTCTCCCACAGCCCGGTTCAACCTGTGCCTGCACTCTGGAGGGTTCTGAGCTAAAGTGGTCATCCAGCCTGGAGGAGTGGTGCCAAGGCTGCGCACCAGAGCTCCAGTGCTCCCCCACAGCCCGGTCCATCCGGTGCCTCCTCCACGCACCAGGCCTCCTGTAGGTCTCCCCAGCCTGGTGGGTCCTGTGGCAGCCCCACGCACCAGCCTGTCTCTCCGTCTCCTCCCTCCAGGTTCTCCCGCCTGTCCGGTGCTTCCAGGTTCTCCCTCCTGTCCGGAGCTGCCAGAGCCGCCCGTCAGTCAGGAGCTGCCCTTCACTCCGGAGTCTCCCGTCTATTCGTGGCCCGCTGTAAGGGTCCCCAGTCCGAGGTTGGTGGCGAGGGTCGCCGCTCCTAAGGCGCCACCTATGTGGAACAAGACTAAGGTGGAGCGGGGTCCACGTCCCGCGCCAGAGCCACCACCGCGGACAGATGCCCACCCAGACCCTCCTCTATGGGTTTAGGTTTTGCGGCCGGAGTCCGCACCTTTTTGGGGGGGTTTATGTCTCTATTTTATAGTTGTCTCTGATTGAGAACCATACTTAGGCAGCCTGTTTTCCCACTATTGGTTGTGGGTAGTTGTTTCCTGTTTTGTGTTTTGTCACCTAATAGGACTGTTTCGTTTTGGTCGTGTTTTCTCCTTTGTTATTTTAATGTTCAGCTTAATAAATATAACATGAACCCTTACCACTCTGCGCATTGGTCCGATCCTTCATACTCCTCGTCAGAAGAGGAGGAAAACCGTTACACATACACTTAGGTTGGAGTGATTAAAACCTGTTTTTCAAACTATAGTTTTGGTTAGTCGGTTAGGACTAACCGACTAAGTAATTTTTCCAACAATTGTTTACAGACAGATTATTTAACTTAAAATGTTCTGTATCACATTTCCAGTTGGTCAGAAGTTTACACACACTATGTTGACTATGTCTTTAATTAAACAGCTTGGAAAATTCAATAAAATTATGTCATTGCTTTAGAAGCTTCTGATAGGCTAATTGACATCATTTGAGTCAATTGGAGGTGTACCTGTGGATATATTTCAAGGCCTACCTTCAATCTCAGTGCCTCTTTGCTTAACATCAAGGGAGAATCAAAATAAATCAGCAAAGACTACAGAAAAAAAAATTGTAGACCTCCACAAGTCTGGTTCATTCTTGGGAGCAATTTCCTAATGCCTGAAGGTACCACATTCATCTGTAGAAACAATAGTATGCAAGTATGAACACCATGGGACCACGCAGCCTTCACACCGCTCAGGAAGGAGAAGCGTTCTGTCTCCTAGAGATGAACGTACTTTGGTGCGAAAAGTGCAAATCAATCCCAGAACAACAGGAAAGGACCTTGGGAAGATACTGGAGGAAACAGGTACAAAAATATCTATATCCACAGTAAAACGAGTCCTATATTGACATAACCTGAAAGGCTGCTCAGCAGCCACTGCTCCAAAACCGCCATAAAAAAGCCAGACTACGGTTTGCAACTGCACATGGGGACAAAGAATGTACTTTTTGTAGAAATATCCTCTGGTCTGATGAAACAAAAATAGAACTGTTCGGCCATAATGACCATTGTTATGTTTGGAGGAAAAGGCTTGAAAACCGAAAACACCACCCCAACCGTGAAGCACTGGGGTGGCAGCATCATGTTGTGGGAAATTATGAGGAAGGGAAATGATGTGGATATATTGAATCCACATCCCAAGACATCAGTCATGATGTTAAAGCATGGTTGCAAATGTGTCTTTGAAATGGACAATGACCCCAAGCATACTTCCAAAGTTGTGGCAAAATGGCTTAAGGACAACAAAGTCAAGGTAATGGAGTGGCCATTACAAAACCCTGACCTCAATCCCATAGAACATTTGTGGGTAGAACTGAAAAAGCTTGCGTGAACAAGGAGGCCTATTTTTATTTAACTAGGCAACTAAGTTAAGAACAAATTCTTATTTTCAATGACAGCCAAGGACCAGTGGGTTAACTGCCTGTTCAGGGGCAGAACGACAAATTTGTATCTTGTCAGCTCGGGGGTTTGAACTTGCAACCTTGCGGTTAATAGTCCAACGCTCTAACCACTAGCTCCCTGCTGCCTATAAACCTGACTCAGTTACACCGGCTCTGTCAGGAGGACTGGGCCAAAATTCACCCAACTTATTGTGGGAAGCTTGTGGAAGACTACCCGAAACTTTTGACCCAAGTTAAACAATTTAAAGGCAATGCTACCAAATACTAATTGAGTGTATGTAAACTTCTGAACCACTGGGAATGTGATGAAAGAAATTAAAGAAGAAGAAAATATCTCTACCATTATTCTGACATTTCACATTCTTAAAATAAAGTGGTGATCCTAACTGACCTAGGTCAGTGTCTTTACTGGGATTAACGTCGGGAATTGTGAAAAACTGAGTTTAAATGTATTTGGCTAAGGTGTATGGAAACTTCTGACTTGAGCTGTATCTGTACTTGACATCACAGACATTTCTTAAAGTTGTTTGGAGTCAGAAAGTGTTACTAAGACAAGGGCTAAGATGAAGCAAGCCTTGATCGGTGAGCAGGCCAGCATGACAGTTTTCAGTTCAAATTGTTGGGCGCTTCCCTTTCCTAAGCAACTCTTGATCCAAACACAAACTGACAACTCATAAACAGCTTGTCAGAAGGTTTTATCCTCATTTTTCTGTCACTTTGTCTATCTGCGTCCATCTCCTCTGTGGTTCAGTTGATACATTAATTACATTGAGTTAGTTAAAACTTCTTTGGGATTGATTAAGACAGGTGTGGCATATCAATAAGCTTATTAGACAGCATGATCTTTACACAGGTGCACCTTGTGCTGGGGACAATAAAAGGCCACTCTAAAATGTGCAGTTTTGTCACGCAACACAATAGATTCTCAAGTTTTGAGGGAAAGTACAATTGGCATGCTGACTACAGGAATGTCCTCCAGAACTGTTGCCAGAAAGTTCAATGTTAATTTCTCTACCATAACCCACCTCCAGCCAATATTGATTGTTTGGGCCTGGCTCCCTCAGTGGGTGGGCATGGCTCCCAAGTGTGTGGACCTATGCCCTCCCAGGCCCACCCATGGCTGCCCCTCTGCCCAGTCATGTGAAATCGATAGATTAGGGCCTAATGATTGATTGTTTTCCTTATATGAACTGTAACTCAGTAAAATTGTTGAAATTGTCGCATGTCACGTTTATATTTTTGTTCTGTAAAATGAATATATTATTTCATAATATATTCCTACATTTTATAAACATTTTAAGCAAACGTTTAATTTCATATGGCCCACAGCTCTTTTGATTCTCGGCTGTGCATTATTTTTTGTTATCAAGAGGGATTGCTTTTCTCACTGGCAGGGCCGCCGGCAAACATGTGGTGAGGCAACATTTGCCACAGGACTTGATTTAGTTTAATTAAATATATTGATACAATGCGTTTGAAACCGATTTTCCTCATGGTTAGTCATCTCAATAACAATTTCTCTGTCCTTCACATCAGAGTTCTGCTGCAGGCTCTTTGCGTCTCTTGACCAATCAGATTCACGGAAATTGCAGGTTGCACGGGCAAGGCCCATGGTAAACGAAGCATTACTGTTGTGGATTTTTTAATAAAATAAAACAATATTTGACCTTTTATTTAACTAGGCAAGTCAGTTAAGAACAAATTCTTATTTTCAATGACAGCCTAGGAACAGTGGGTTAACTGCCTGTTCAGGGGCAGAATGACAGATTGTCAGCCCGGGGGTTTGAACTTGCAACCTTCCGGTTACTAGTCCAATGCTGTAACCACTAGGCTACCCTGCCACCCCACTTTACAATAAGGTTCCAGTTGTAATGGGTTTATAAAGGGGTTATAATTACGGTATTAAAAGTTATTGAATAATTTACAAATGCATTGTAAACCATTAATAAACGGTGACATCGCTTCGGTCAAAATAGTTCAGTAACTGGTCAGTGTTTGCCAAATAGTGAGCCAATATTTACCTCCTGTTATTAACCATTTATAAATGCACTTCCAAACGCTTACAAGATTAACCCTTATGTATCATCATGTAATCTTGTTTTCAATAGTTGCACAGTTGCACAATAGTTATTTCCTCACTTTTGGTTTTCATGCTGTGTTTTGACCCATCATTGAAACCCTGATGCCCTGGCCAAATTTACATCCAAGACATTATTGAATCATCATTCCTAACATAATACCAGATTACATCAACACACTTACCACTTCTCTATGATAGTTCTGGTGTCTGGTGTGAAATAGTAACTGTATTACCTTTGGTTGGTGAAACAGTGGATGAGGTATCCTCTCAAAAGATGTAATGTTTTGGTCTTCATACCCACCATTCATTGACTGAACATTTTTAACAAAGTGTTGAATCTTCTCTCATGTAGTAGTGATGAGTACCCAATACTGTCTATGAGTATGTCTAAGCTCTGAGTTAACTCTCAAATTGCCTTCGGAAAGTATTCAGACCCCTTGATTTTTCCACATTTTGTTAAGTTACAGCCTTATTCTAAAATTGATTAATCATCAATCTACACATCAATCTACACACAATTGCCCATAATAACAAAGCAAAAAAAGGTTTTTTAGAAATGTTTGCTCTGGAGAAGGTTTTCATCAAGGATCTCTCTGTACTTGTCTGGTCTGGTCCTTCCTCCTAACTCTATAAGGAGGTTTCCTCCAGATGTGATGCTTGGCATTCAGGCCAAAGAGTTCAATTTTGGTTTCATCAGACCAGAGAATGTCGTTTCTCATGGTCTGAGAGTCTTTAGGTGCCTTTTGGCAAACTCCAAGCGGTCTGTCATGTGCTATTTACTGAGGAGTTGCTTCAGTCTGGCCACTCTACCATAAAGGCTTGAGTGGTGGAGTACTACAGAGATGATTGTCCTTCTGGAAGGTTCTCCCATCACCACAGAGGAACTCTAGAGCTCTGTCAGAGTGACCATCAGGTTCTTGGTCACCTCCCTATGATATTGCTTATAGCCAATAATATGGCTTGACATCTTCAGATGAGGCCTTCATTCCTGGAATAAATACGTGTACCAGTACATTATCAGGGTTTCAAATGTGGGGCAAGACACATCATGGGAGTTGACCATTGGTCTCATAATCAACCATTTCTGTTCCAGGGACAGAGCAACAATGTGTCACAAGCCAAAAATTAGAAAATAACTATTGTTTAACAGGGTTTTTATCATCCCCATGTGACCTGATTAGAAAAATGTTAGCCCCATCATAGCCCATATTAAACATTGCTACAACACATTAATCACATCATACCATATAAGGTCCAGTTTTACCTGGTTAGGTTACCAGATCAGGAAAAACTACCCGCCCCAGATTATTTGTTTGGACACACCACTCTGTGACCTGTGGTGCCACCTAGGCAGGGAAATGGCATCTCCCCCACAATTTGAGCCCTGCTTAGGAAGGTATGATGTAGTCTTTATTCAGTTCCCTGCCATTATTAAAGTGTAACCACAGACACCCAATCCCAAATCAGCCGCTAGCCCAGGGTTTCCCAAACTCGGTCCTCGGGACCCCCCGGGGGGCACGTTTTTTTTCTTTTTCTTCCCTAGTACTACATAGCTGATACAAAAAAAACATCAAGCTTTGATTAGTTTCATTTCAATAATTTCAAACAAAAACATACTCCCCTTGGGGTCCCGAGGACCAAGTTTGGGAAACGCTGCCCTAGCCACTACCCCGTAAAATGGTTCCACCTTGCTTTCACCCATCTAACCCTCTCAGATCCCCACAAGTTCATCAGGGATAAGGACTAGGGGTCGACTTGGTATAGTGGTGAATAACTCAAAGGGCAAACAGAGCATCAGCTCTACTACATTGAAGACCTTAGCCACTGTTATCACTCTGCTCCAACAGATTAGCCAAGCAGGGGTTTATTCTGCCCACAGGAGAAAAGATGGCAAAGTGCTCTGCAGTGGGTATCTCTCAGCATGCTAGACAGAGCTATTTATTTTGCTTAGGGTAAAAATCCTAATGTAAAGTCATGACTCTTGTTTCTTTCTTTCTTTCTCTTTTTCTTCCCAGCGCCACAGCCAGCCATGGCCTGAAGCAATAGAATTCTGTCCAAGCCATTCTTGTTTTTGTGTATGTAAGAAAAATGGTTAGATCTCTGATAGCAGGGGTTTTAACCGCCAAGTCAGCTGGATTATTTGTGCACCCTTTTAAATGAAGGCTGGTTCATTCCTCGTGACACGCCATTTGTTTTGTTCTTGTGGGCTTGCACAAATGCTGATGCTCCACTTCTAGATCTGCACCCGGCTGCATTATGTTATGTTTAACAAGCCCTTTTGCATTGGCGGAAATGTCAAGTTAATTACAGGAGTAATTAATCTTCAAATTAGGTCATTAATATCGTTAGATGGATATGAAGATGGACCCGCCCCTGTTGGTGGTCATTAATGTTTTATTATTATGAAGCACAGGATGACTTATATTTTGACATGATTAATGTGATGACATGAGTCGATCTGTCATGAGTAGTCCTTACATTACACGTTTTGACCACTGTCCGAATCTATTCATATCTCACCTAAAGAACATGGCATGATATCAAGACGAATATCCTTTGATATTGCCATAAGCCCATACGTCCCAGTGAAAACATGGCACATTCTGTAATATAGGTTGAAAGCCCATTCATTGTGTCTGACTGAGCACATCTCCTCAAGACAGGCACCCACAGACTGAGGAGGGTATTCAGGCCATGTCCTCCTCACATTGCAGCACTGTCGTGGAGAGCTGCTATCGTAGCACTCAGTGAACATTCCCCCTTGTTTGTTTTGGAACTATCCAGGGTAGCTAGTGTTCCTATGCATGCAGAAAAGCATTTGTTCTACTAGCCTACATTTTGTTATAAAAAATGTACTATACTCCAATACCATGCTTGGGGCAAAATGTTGTTATTTTGCTGCGTTGCTTTATGTTGGTGTTCAAAACATTGTCTTTTTTATGAATGAATGGAATGCAAATGATAACACCTCGAGGTTACTAAACAATAATGTAGTATAATTATTGTTAATGTCTAGTTTTAGAAAATACGGTATGTATTTCCCAGAGCCAGTGCCAACAATCAAATTGTATTCTTACTAGCGACACGTAGTTCTTAGATATGGCAATAATGTTGGAAATCCTACTCAGCCGTGCTCCCACAGTAAAAACAGCAAGGAAGAAATAGGCACATAACAATATCTATTCAATTGTGATAGAAACTCAGCATAAAAAGGAACGTCCCTTTTTCAGGACCCTGTCTTTGAAAGATAATTAGTTAAAATCCAAATAACTTCACAGATCTTCATTGTAAAAGGGTTTAAACACTGTTTCCAATGCTTGTTCAAACAATTAATGAACATGCACCCGTGGAACGGACACTAACAGCTTACAGACGGTAGGCAATTAAGGTCACAGTTGTGAAAACTTAGGACACTAAAGAGGCCTTTCTACTGACTCTGAAAAACACCAAAAGAAAGATGCCCAAGGTCCCTGCTCATCTGTGTGAACGTGCCTTAGGCATGCTGCAAGGAGGCATGAGGACTGCAGATGTGGCCAGGGCAATAAATTGCAATATCCATACTTTGAGACGCTTAAGACAGCGCTACAGGGAGACAGGACGGACACCTGATCATCTTCACAGTGGCAGACCACATGTAACAACACCTGCACAGGATCGGTACATCCAAACCCCACATTTGTGGGACAGGTACATGATAGCAACAACAACTGCCCAAGTTACACCAGGAACGCACAATCCCTCCATCAATGCTCAGACTGTCCGCAATAGTCTGAGAGAGGCTGGACTGAGGGCTTGTAGGCCTGTTGTAAGGCAGGTCCTCACCAGACATCACCGGCAATAATCTCGCCTATAGGCACAACCCACCGTCGCTGGACGAGACAGGACTGGCAAAAGTGCTCTTCACTGACAAGTCACGTTTTTTTCTCACCAGGGGTGATGGTCGGATTCGTGTTTATCATCGAAGGAATTACACAGAGGCCTGTACTCTGGAGCGGGATCGATTTGTAGTTGGAGGGTCCGTCATGGTCTGGGGCAGTGTGTCACAGCATCATCAGACCCAGCTTGTTGTCATTGCAGGCAATCTCAAAGCTGTGCGTTACAGGGAAGACATCCTCCTCCCTCATGTGGTACCCTTCCTGCAGGCTCATCCTGACATGACCAACCAGCATGACAATTCCACCAGCCATACTGCTCGTTCTGTGCATGGTCAGTGTTCTGCCATGGCCAGCGAAGAGCCCGGATCTCAATCCCAATGAGCATGTCGGGGACCTGTTGGATCGGAGGGTGAGGGCTAGGGCCATTCTCCCCAGAAATGTCCGGGAACTTGCAGATGCTTTGGTGGAAGAGTGTGGTAACATCTCACAGCAAGAACTAACAAATCTGCTGCAGTCCACGAGGAGGAGATGCACTGCAGTACTTAATGCAGCTGGTGGCCACACAAGATACTGACTGTTGATTTTGACCCCCCTTTGGTCAGCGACACATTATTCAATTTCTGTTAGTCACATGTCTATGGAACTTGTTCAGTTTATGTCTCAGTTATTGAATCTTGTGTTCTTCATACAAATATTTACAAATGTTAAGTTTGCTGAAAATAAACGCAGTTGACAGTGAGAGGACGTTTCTTTTTTTGCATAAACTGGTACAGTGAAACAGGCCTATGTACCATTAGCCATTCAGTCTGCTATTCAGCATCTGCAAAGCCTATGGCTAGAAACTTTGTGCCTGGTGGTTCAGAAACTTGTCTGCTGGACCGCAGTGGTGAAAACAGTTATTAATATCCGGGGTGACTGGGGTTTTTGATTGTACAAAGGGCCTTGCTGCGACATGGGCAGTGGCGATTTTAGCATGTAAATCTTGGTTTGGCAAAACATTTTACTGTGGGATGCATGCCAGCAAAGCCACTACACAACACTAAACAAAACATCAATTACACTATAATGGTTACAAATGGTGCCCACAAACTGTAAGGACCTACATAAAGCTGTCCCAACAGCAGTCCCAACACCTTACCACTGCTACACCTGTCTTTCAGCGGAGCCATGTCTGGCAGCGAAACAATTCATTCAGCCTCTTTACTGCCTTTAAAAACATAGCTGACATTGATTACTTGATTAAACAAATTTGGTTTTTATTGGCAATTGAGATGTACAAACTATGGCATAAGGGGACCACAAGAGGATAAGAGGCAATCCGTAATTTCGATTAAGACATCAGTGAGCGAGCGACGACAGACGTAGTCAATATAACTATTTGTTTCAGCACTTTTGAAATGTACGGCGACAGAATTCAGAAGATGGGTCATTCTTACAATGTACTACTATCAGTAGCACTATCAAAGCTATATCAAAAGCTTGCAAACAAGCACACACCAGCCACGAACGATGTGTTTACAATACCACGTTGGTGAAAATAGAGCAAATTATTAGGTTGAGGCACATGTGCTACTAACAGCTTACGACACAACATACTTAGTATTACTTTCTTATCTACAGTATCATCATACTTCCGGCGCCGACAGAGATGGCCGCCTCGCTTCGCGTTCCTAGGAAACTATGCAGTTTTTTGTTTTTTTACGTGTTATTTCTTACATTAGTACCCCAGGTCATCTTAGGTTTCATTACATACAGTCGAGAAGAACTACTGAATATAAGATCAGCATCAACTCACCATCAGTACGACCAAGAATATGTTTTTCGCGACGCGGATCCTGTGTTCTGCCTTACAAACAGGACAACGGAGTGGATCCTATGCAGCGACCCAAAAAAACGACTCCGAAAAAGAGGGAAACGAGGCGGTCTTCTGGTCAGACTCCGGAGACGGGCACAGCGCGCACCACTCCCTAGCATTCTTCTTGCCAATGTCCAGTCTCTTGACAACAAGGTTGATGAAATCCGAGCAAGGGTAGCATTCCAGAGGGACATCAGAGACTGTAACGTTCTTTGCTTCACGGAAACGTGGCTTACTGGAGAGACGCAATCCGAAGCGGTGCAGCCAACAGGTTTCTCCACGCATCGCGCAGACAGGAAAAAACATCTTTCTGGTAAAAAGAGGGGCGGGGGCGTATGCCTTATGACTAACGTGACATGGTGCGATGAAAGAAACATACAGGAACTCAAATCCTTCTGTTCACCTGATTTAGAATTCCTCACAATCAAATGTAGACCGCATTATCTACCAAGAGAATTCTCTTCGATTATAATCACAGCCGTATATATCCCCCCCCAAGCAGACACATCGATGGCTCTGAACGAACTTTATTTAACTCTCTGCAAACTGGAAACAATTTATCCGGAGGCTGCATTCATTGTAGCTGGGGATTTTAACAAGGCTAATCTGAAAACAAGACTCCCCAAATTTTATCAGCATATCGATTGCGCAACCAGGGGAGGAAAGACCTTGGACCATTGTTACTCTAACTTCCGCGACGCATATAAGGCCCTGCCCCGCCCCCCTTTCGGAAAAGCTGACCACGACTCCATTTTGTTGATCCCTGCCTACAGACAGAAACTAAAACAAGAGGCTCCCACGCTGAGGTCTGTCCAACGCTGGTCCGACCAAGCTGACTCCACACTCCAAGACTGCTTCCATCACGTGGACTGGGAGATGTTTCGTATTGCGTCAGATAACAACATTGACGAATACGCTGATTCGGTGTGCGAGTTCATTAGAACGTGCGTTGAAGATGTCGTTCCCATAGCAACGATTAAAACATTCCCTAACCAGAAACCGTGGATTGATGGCAGCATTCGTGTGAAACTGAAAGCGCGAACCACTGCTTTTAATCAGGGCAAGGTGTCTGGTAACATGACCGAATACAAACAGTGCAGCTATTCCCTCCGCAAGGCTATCAAACAAGCTAAGCGCCAGTACAGAGACAAAGTAGAATCTCAATTCAACGGCTCAGACACAAGAGGCATGTGGCAGGGTCTACAGTCAATCACGGACTACAGGAAGAAACCCAGCCCAGTCACGGACCAGGATGTCTTGCTCCCAGGCAGACTAAATAACTTTTTTGCCCGCTTTGAGGACAATACAGTGCCACTGACACGGCCTGCAACGAAAACATGCGGTCTCTCCTTCACTGCAGCCGAGGTGAGTAAGACATTTAAACGTGTTAACCCTCGCAAGGCTGCAGGCCCAGATGGCATCCCCAGCCGCGCCCTCAGAGCATGCGCAGACCAGCTGGCCGGTGTGTTTACGGACATATTCAATCAATCCCTATACCAGTCTGCTGTTCCCACATGCTTCAAGAGGGCCACCATTGTTCCTGTTCCCAAGAAAGCTAAGGTAACTGAGCTAAATGACTACCGCCCCGTAGCACTCACATCCGTCATCATGAAGTGCTTTGAGAGACTAGTCAAGGACCATATCACCTCCACCCTACCTGACACCCTAGACCCACTCCAATTTGCTTACCGCCCAAATAGGTCCACAGACGATGCAATCTCAACCACACTGCACACTGCCCTAACCCATCTGGACAAGAGGAATACCTATGTGAGAATGCTGTTCATCGACTACAGCTCGGCATTCAACACCATAGTACCCTCCAAGCTCGTCATCAAGCTCGAGACCCTGGGTCTCGACCCCGCCCTGTGCAACTGGGTACTGGACTTCCTGACGGGCCGCCCCCAGGTGGTGAGGGTAGGCAACAACATCTCCTCCCCGCTGATCCTCAACACTGGGGCCCCACAAGGTTGCGTTCTGAGCCCTCTCCTGTACTCCCTGTTCACCCACGACTGCGTGGCCACGCACGCCTCCAACTCAATCATCAAGTTTGCGGACGACACAACAGTGGTAGGCTTGATTACCAACAACGATGAGACGGCCTACAGGGAGGAGGTGAGGGCCCTCGGAGTGTGGTGTCAGGAAAACAACCTCACACTCAACGTCAACAAAACTAAGGAGATGATTGTGGACTTCAGGAAACAGCAGAGGGAACACCCCCCTATCCACATCGATGGAACAGTAGTGGAGAGGGTAGCAAGTTTTAAGTTCCTCGGCATACACATCACAGACAAACTGAATTGGTCCACTCACACAGACAGCATCGTGAAGAAGGCGCAGCAGCGCCTCTTCAACCTCAGGAGGCTGAAGAAATTCGGCTTGTCACCAAAAGCACTCACAAACTTCTACAGATGCACAATCGAGAGCATCCTGGCGGGCTGTATCACCGCCTGGTATGGCAACTGCACCGCCCTCAACGGTAAGGCTCTCCAGAGGGTAGTGAGGTCTGCACAACGCATCACCGGGGGCAAACTACCTGCCCTCCAGGACACCTACACCACCCGATGTCACAGGAAGGCCATAAAGATCAT
Source organism: Oncorhynchus mykiss (assembly GCF_013265735.2). Lineage (NCBI taxonomy): Eukaryota > Metazoa > Chordata > Actinopteri > Salmoniformes > Salmonidae > Oncorhynchus > Oncorhynchus mykiss. Next base: position 52,575,909 of record NC_048566.1, on the reverse strand, counting down.
CAAGGACATCAACCACCCGAGCCACTGCCTGTTCACCCCGCTATCATCCAGAAGGCGAGGTCAGTACAGGTGCATCAAAGCTGGGACCGAGAGACTGAAAAACAGCTTCTATCTCAAGGCCATCAGACTGTTAAACAGCCACCACTAACACTGAGTGGCTGCTGCCAACACACTGACACTGACTCAACTCCAGCCACTTTAATAATGGGAATTGATGGGAAATGATGTAAATATATCACTAGCCACTTTAAACAATGCTACCTTATATAAATGTTACTTACCCTACATTATTCATCTCATACGCATACGTATATACTGTACTCTATATCATCGACGGTATCCTTATGTAATGCATGTATCACTAGCCACTTTATACTATACTATGCCACTTTGTTTACATACTCATCTCATTTGTACATACTGTACCCGATACCATCTACTGTATCTTGCCTATGCTGCTCTATACCATCACTCATTCATATATCCTTATGTACATATTCTTTATCCCCTTACACTGTGTACAAGACAGTAGTTTTGGAATTGTTAGTTAGATTACTTGTTATTACTGCATTGTCGGAACTAGAAGCACAAGCATTTCGCTACACTCGCATTAACATCTGCTAACCATGTGTATGTGACAAATAAAATTTGATTTGATTTGATTTGATTTATACATATTTCTTTGGCATAAAGACATTTTTGAACTCATGTTTTGATGTGCTTGAATAGGAAAGAGGCACGGCGGTCCTTCATGGGAAAATGTTGTCATCAAAGAGAAAGATGTTGGATTTACAATTCCAAGTTGAATGACCGTTCAAAACATATTATTCCCAACTTCCCAGTTGCAATGCTTGAAGTTAACCACTGTCACCGATTCCTTACAAACCACTCATTGTTGTATTTGCGATCTCCAAATTGTTGTGTAATGTTTATGTCCAATGGCCAATGAGCACTGATACGTTTTATCTACATTTTCTCTTCATATGACAACTATTAAAAATGACTTGCCAGTAGACTTCATTCATGATGATGACTGCTAGCTAAGAATGTGAAAGTAAGCTGTTGCCATGATCAGTCCATTCAAAGAACTGTACATACAACGTGATTTGACGTAATGTCTGTGGCCAATGACCTTGAGGCTTCTTAGATGGGCACTGCTGATGTAACTCTATGGCAGCACTCAAAGGGCTCACATTCTTGATGTCTACACTTACTAAAGGCGGGTGACAGTGTCCTTGTGAGGATCGACGCTGGAGAAAGGAAGCAGGTACAGGGAGAACATTTACTGAACAACGGACACAAAACAGGACAGCGTCTGGAACGGGGACACAATAAAAACATCAATGCAAACACAGGAATTTAACAGAGGAAACAGACAGATAAAGGGGAGGCAATCAAATAGTGATGGAGTCCAGGTGGGTCTAATGAAGCCCAGGTGCGCATAACAATGGTGACAGGTGTGTGTAATGATAGGTAGTCTGGCGCCCTCGAGTGCCAGAGAGGGAGAGCAGGAGCAGGCGTGACAGTCCCCATGAGTGATAGAACACTGAGCCAATCATGGTCCAATGCTGAGCCGACCACAGTGCAACAAATGTGCTCTGCTCCACCTGCCCTGAATGATGGGTCACCACTGGGCAGGGGAATGTGTAAATGTCTTCAATAGATTGCAGCTCCCTTTGATTCACAATCCTTTGTAAGGCTTTGCCATACCACACCGCAATGGACCCAGTCAGGACACTCTCAATGATCCAACAGTAAAAGTTTCTGACCTTGACACATTTCCTCAGACGTCTCCAAAATTAAAAGTTCTGCTGCATCTTCTTTAGAATGGTTTCAACGTTGTGGGTCCAAGTGAGGCCAACTGAGATTGGGAATTGAAAACATATGTACAGTCTCTACAGTTAAAGGGTGGCTGGATCGTATGCTTCCTGAAGTCAACAGTGAATATTTTTTTGATGACAAAAATAGAGTAAACATGGGACACCTGTATTATGATTAAGAAACAGTGTGGATTGAGATGTTGTTACATATTTTCACAACCTGTGGCACTGTCGGTTTAAAAGTACAATTTACAGAGACCCCTGGAATTGTATCATGCTTGAAAGAGCTGCAAATTGTCAGTAAAAGCTTTCGAACTCCGCTAAAAGCTGTTAACATCCACTTCGATTGCAGGATGCTGGTATGAGCAGGTGCCCTTTGTTTTGTCTGGTGTTTGTTGTAAAGTGTACTAGCCACCATTATTAGGTCAGATCAATTTAGTGTGGGAGTGCTTCATGCTCCCAATAATCCGGAGACATTTGGTCTTCTTTTTAGTGGTGTTATTGTGGATGGCTCCAGGAGAACACGTGAGAGTTGGCCACGGGCCACCGTCGCAAATCTCTCCTTTACCCCCTCCCTCCCTCTCTCCTCTATCTCCCTCGCGCTCTCTCTCACCATTCCTCTGTCTGTGGATTCGAGGTGATGGTTGACAATTTAATTGAAGAATGGCTAAGGGAAGAGAATGGGAATTAGATCTGTCAGCTCGGGTACCTTGTTTTTCACTGACTGTGTCGTGCACACTCCCAGACTACCTGCACATTGCTAGGCCTCTGATTGTCTGCCTATCAGATTGTTCTTTAGGGTCCCTCTTACATCCAACTGGGGCAATTGCTTCTGACAAGTTATCAGGCCCCAAATGATGCTTATAATGGTGGATTATCCATTGACATGGCCTCTGATGAATCAAGGAGAGCAGAATGACATTTTGTTTATTGAAAGATGATATCTTCCCTACAACAGAGGAGTGCCATGTTGTCGGCTTTGACTTTAGGAGGAGAAACAAGTCACCATTGCATTGACTTAAGTTGTTAAGGACGACAATTCAGCGTTTTGTCTGAGATGAAGCATTTATCCTTGCTCCTGTTCTGTGCATTTCTGGAAGTGCAAATGGCTGTTTTCACATGATCACGCTATTCATCGCAGTGTCAAGAACAGACTCATTGAATACATTAGTAATTTCAAGTCAAACAATGTCACTGCTACGTTGGACACAAAATATCTAATGTATTTGAATGAACTTAACCTTGAGACCAATACATCAACGACCTGCCAAAAGGAGACGAGTACATCTAGTCAGCAAATTGCACGTCTTTCACTTCAAACCATCAGCCATCACAACCACCCTGCTTTAGCACTACAAACAGTGACACTGTAATTGCATTACATTTCCCATACAGCCTTAATTAATATGCAGGTTTATAGGGGTTGTAATGCTATGTCGTATGACGATCCACGGAGACGTGTATTGTACATTGAAGATACCTTAGAGATTTACCAATGCAGATACAATTTCCATTGTTGCCCAGGGAAATATTGAATATGACACAAGGCATGCTACTCTGGTTGCGATAGGACAGAGATAGACACTTTACCTGCTCCTGTACCATCTACGAAAATACCTTATGACAGCATGCCCCTCAACTGGAAAATCACCTCTGCGGGCATTTGGGCCCATTTTAAAGATGTTTTTCTTTTTTGTTTCAAAAGGCCTTGCTCTCTTGAGGGCTATGTTTTACCCATTTGGACTACTACCAACTGAGAGCTTAAATTACTTTTACAGGTTGAATCCAAAACAAGGTGGGTTTTCTTTGGTAATTTGTTCTAGTAGAAACATGAAAGCATTTAAGATGCATTAGTCATTTGTACAGTAGGCCATCAAGTTCTTTCCTCTTGCAAACTTTTATCATAACGTCAACTTTGTCCTAATGGCTGCATGCATTCATAATGCATTACATTACACCCAATTGTAAGCTGTTAAGTAATTCCTTGCCAGAAGTAACTGTACACAAAAATTGACATTCCTCTGCCAGAGCAAATTGAAATTGAGTGGTGTCCGTTCAACAAGATACTCGCACTTGCTGCACACGGTGGCATTTTGATGGTTTTTAACAGCTCCTTATTACCTGTGTGAATTAAAACTGGATCTGCTGTCAGAGTAGAAAACATTGGCAAAATTTGAGAAATTTAGGAATATGAACCATGACAAGGTGAAATGAAAAATGTCATTAGATAATGACAGAAAATAAACAAATATTTACATCTTTATTTACACACATTCCGAAGTCTAATTTTATAGTTATAATCATGTTTTCATCTTAATGAATCATTCCAGTGGTCAGTTTGTGTGACTAACTGGACCACATAGTCCAAAAATGCTCCATGATGATTGTAAAGTGTGGTCAAATGCACAGTGGAAAGTGAAATCTAGTAGAGAGCTATGCTAAAGTAAACATATCAGGCATTCATTCAACTCTATACTGTTGCCTAATCACCCTTTCAGCTAACCTCACAAGAGAAACACTTGTTTGTTGTGTGAGTATCTGTCCTATATTATTCTACTACATGTACAGCACGGTATAGACCTTTATGGTTAGTTATTGTGTTGTTTACTTTCCACTGTTCTATACAGTAATAATTGCTGAGGAAAATATATATTTATTGAATTGAAAACACCAAGGACCAGTCCCATCTAATTCTAGAAACCAAGAGGTTAAAGCTGGAATTCGCGAAAGGTGAAAGAGTGCCACTGATTGCCCCAGGCACATTTGTTATTGTTTTTGTTTTGTTTTTGAAACAGAGGAGATGAGCATTGAGTACAAAAAATAATCATAGTACATACTCTGCTGTTCTATCGCGCCTGCAATGATGTCAGAGGGGAAAAAAATGTATTTGTTGTTTGTTGTAATATTGCGGAGAAGGCAGTTTCACCGCTATGGCTCCAGCTTTAAGAGAAACACAGGGATGCATTGACATTGCCATAATATTTCCTCCAATGTACGGAATGGTAACAACTTTTAATTGACACTATGTTGTACTGAAGGACAGTTGCCATGGATAAGTACTTCCCTACCTTGTTCTATGAATTCCTCCTTTGATGATAGACGTTATGTAAGATAACGATAAAAGAGCTTGATATTTAATTACTAAAATTTGGTCCTATGCCATATTTCTATCAAAACAAATCCTTAAATGACATGAATCAATCAACATCAAGTAAGGATAGGAAGGAAGGCTAGACAAATTAGCATGTTGATATTATCCTGTCCAAAGATGTGTACAAATACCTTTGGTGATAATGAAATACAATTTGCATACCTGCCTCAGAGTGTAACACAGCTCCATATAATCTCAATAAATGTTCATCCCGTTACACAGACACAAACATGTACTCTCCAAATTCATTTAGCTCCAATAGCAAGATGTAGTTTAGCAATTTTACATGGTTTGTTGACTGTAAATTACTCAGATTTCATTAGACATTTAATGAATTATTGAAATTAGACAATTTGTTGCTAGGCTTTTAATGGGTAGATGTCCTTTAAAGTGCATACTAATGTTTGAATTACCATTAACATGAGATGAACGTTAAAATGGCATGCCGCCTTTAACTCATGCCTTTGCTCAGATTAACACCAATTGATATGATGCTACTGCATTTCAAGCCTTTTGCCTCTCATACCCTCTGATGTCTCTTATGTGCAACGTAATGCTGTCTCCAGACATCAGCCTGCTATGACCCCTATGAATCCTGACTAGTAAGCTACAACGGCTAACAAAATGGCTGCCAATGTAAATTGACATACAAGGCTAGCTCAATCACTAAACCAGTGCTTTTAAAGCCTCAGCTGAAGACTAAGAACATTTGAGACCTTGTTCACAAGCATCTGCATTCGTAATGCAATATACAGTTGAATTGTATTTAAAGAGCAACAAAACCTAACATTGATAGCAAAAACATGTTTTACAATGGCATAGAGTATTGAAATATTGAGATTGAAATATTCTAACCACTATTTTGGCTCTAAAGTCAGAAATTGCACTTTTGGTTAATTAGTCATGTGAATAATTTCTTTGACTGGTTAAGATTTGTAACAAAACTTTTGAAATCCTCTTATTTTTTTACCTTGAAAATGTCATATTTAAAGGCAACCATCAAAAGGCGTGTTTAACAAACCACTTTGCCTGTATGATATTGTTGAAACAAGACATTGCCTTTTTACTCTTAAAGGGATAGTTCACCCAAATTTCAAAATACATATTGGTTTCCTTACTCTAAGCAGTCTATGGACAAGGTTTGACAGCAATCCATGCTTTGATTTAGATTCCTTGGACTGTTTCCAAGTAATTATGTTTTAGCATTTGTGGCACAAATCCCATCCAAGTCCTGGTACCAATGTTAGCATTTTTCACACATCATGTCCAAATCATCCTAGAGTATCTAAAAATGATTGTGAAGCTCAACAAAGTCACTTTTATATATAATTTGAACATGATGTGCGGAAAATGCTAATACGGGTACCAGAACTTGGTTGGGATTTGTGCCACAAATGCTAAAATATTAGCATTTAAAAACAGTGCCAGGGAAAAAAAAACAAAGCATGGATTGCTGTCATACCTTGCCCATAGATGACTTACACGGTAAGGAAACCGATGTGTAATTTAGTCATTTGCATTTAAGAGCATTTTTTAACTCTGAACCTTAATCATTCCTCCGCAGACTTCTAGTTCAGATTTGTTGGCTCAGGCCGACTCATAGCCTGTGGCAAAAAAGAGGGGACACGAACAGGTATAGGCCAATCAAAAAGGTTCTTTATTATAAACCAAACTATTAACTTTAAACAAAGAAAAAGAAATGAGGTGTGAAATTATTATAATGTAAGGTGTATGTAAAGTGCAAGGATGCATGAATCTGTGTGTGTGAATATGACTGAGTGAAAACTATGCAAAACCACAAAGGAACAAACAAAACAGGATCATACCTGGAGGAGCAGAGAGAGAGAGACAGACAAGAGTGATTAGTGAAGCGGTTTAAATACCCTGAGCCCAGGTGACTCCAATCACTAACGACCCTCCTCTGCCTGCAGGAGGAACTGCCCCTGCACTGCAGAGGAGTGGCCATGACAATATGAACTCAGTGTCAGTTCTGTTCCTGTGTACATCAGCGTCAAATGAGGTGGGCATCTTTAATCTGATACACCTCTGAAATAACTGGCAAAGTACTGCAGGTTCTGTCTCACTCTCCAAAAGGAAAATTAATCAAGTCCATTACTCAATACAAACCATAGCTTCATCATTTGATTCTAGGTAATAAGGTGCCATCGCCAATTTAAATTGTGACAGAAAGACTCCACTTAAATATTTATTATATTACATTATTAAATCATGCTCAACTGTAACTGCTTTGGTTTTCCCTCATTGCCATCTAACATACCCACGGCATAAAATACCATTAACTTTGGTCCCTTGCTGCACGCTGCCTGGCTGGCTGATATCGAATATTTTACTTTTCAGCTTCAGCTAAGTCAGCTCTGGCACACACACACATAGAGAGAGAGAGAGTTCTGTCATCCCAGCTTCTAGAAAGAATGTATAATTATATAAACAGCTTTCAGAGGCAGAGCTTAGGTCCCACTGAAAGTGATGCCGTCTAATGTTGGCATATTTCTATCACATGCTGAAAAGTGTGCTCTGGAGATTACCCCAATGGAGGGAGGACAACAGAAACAATTTGGGAAACGCTGAGATTTGACAATCCATATATCATTTTGCACTCAGGAAGCCCTGAAAAGTGTGCATAGAGGGTTTTTTCCCTAACAACATGATATTATGCTTCTGACATCAGGGTTGAAAGTGACACAAATCAGCAGTATATGGAGGCCCCAAATACCAGATATCATTTCATACCCATCGATATTCAAACTAGTTATCCCTAGGTGAAAATCACCTGGACACAGATACCTATCTGTGTGTCCGTATAATAACCTTCAAGATCTACCCTTACAACAACAACAGATTTGAAATTTGCAGCTTCTGTTGAGCTTAAATTTCATGTGAAACCATATTTTCACGTGTATTACATTTAGAGTTCATAACCATTTTCCAACTCACATGTGAATTGCTAGTTCACATGTGAAAAACAATGACATGTGAAAATCACATTTACAGTTTCACGTAAGAAAACTTGACATGTGTAAATCTTACTTTCACATGTGGAATTGCAAGTTCACATTTGAAAAACATTAACATGTGAAAATCAGTGGAGGCTTTTGAGGGGAGAACAGCACATGTGAGTTGGAAAACAGCACAATAACGGCTATGTAATCGAGTGTAATGGCTGGAATGGAGAAAATGGAATGGTATCAAACACATGAAAACCAAACAAAACGTGTTTGATATCATTCCATTTACTCTATTCCGTCCATTATTATAAGCCATCCTCCCCTCAGCAGCCTCCACTGGTGAAATCACATTGGCAGTTTCACATGTGGTATTGCAAGTTCACATGTGGAGGTGAATTCGTGTTATTCTCTTCACATTTGAAAAGGTGGTGTTAACATGTTGCAGTAGCAATTTTTTACACGTGTGGAATAAAAAAAAATGCTCTAATGCCATTTTGTCAAAAGGTTCCTTGATCTACCTGAGTATAATAATTCAGATGCTTAAAAAATAATTACTTCTTATTTCTGAGCCATCTACTCCATTATTATTGTAGTCCTCCATGGTGTTGTATTAGTACACATTAGCTCTACCTCTAGGGCAGGGGTTCCCAAACTTTTTGGCTCACAATCCTATTTTGATATCTGAAAATGATTGCTACCACAATCATGTGAAAAAATATTGTCATTAACAGCCAATGTTTACTTTTTTTTATTTGGAGCTATGGCAGTCAGTAGAAAAACATTCTAACAATATTTCAGATTGTCTTCTCAATTCACCATCACATACTTTTAATGGGGAGCTATGACAGTCAACTGAAAATTGGTCTGACATAATGTATCTTATCTCACCACCACTAATGAGATGGGTGTGTTTGATGGATGTCGTGTCAGAGCTTCTCAAAGTCAAGAGAAGTGGTCGACAATGCACTCCTTATCCCTGCTGTCACATCCAACCTGGATCGATGTTTAGTTAAAACGAGAGCAATTGTCATGTGTTCTCCCTCTCCGGCCTCTAGGTCACCAGGCTGCTCGTTATGGCGCACACCTGTCACCATCATTACGCGTTCCTGCGCGTCATCAGACTCAACTGGACTCCATCACTTCCCTGAATACCTTCCCAATATATGTCACGCCCTTTTTTCCATCCCCAGGCATCATTGTTTCTATTCCAGTGTCATGTATGTGCAATGTTTGTGTTTCTTGTTGTATTTATTTATTAAAACGCACTCCCTGAACTTGCTTCCCGACTCTCAGCGCACTCGTTATAGCAATGAAACCAGCTTCACACAGATATGAGCTGGTGAAGGGTACCATGAGTTTTATGGTGCTATCAAGACAACTGGCAACTGTGAAAAATACGAGGTCAAATCATGACGTCAGTGTTCTTCAGGTCGGAGCTCTAAAAAGAAGTCAGAGTTCCAAAGTTGGATGACCGATCAAAAAAGTTGTTTTGAACGTGGCATTAATGCTTAGAAGAGACGACATGGTATTTGAGTCACAAACCAAAACTCCTCCGTAGTGACCCAGGAATGCACTCGGTCACAACAGCTCAATCAACTGTTCAATATCTTTTAGCAGCATGTCAACTGAGCCTGAATCACAGTCAAACAGATTGGGAAGTAGCTCCCAAAGTGCTCTTCCAAGCGTTGAAGGTAAACAGTCATCACTGGTGTGGGACACTGATGTTTTTTTCTGTTAGGAACATGTACAGCCAAGTGAAGGGGGCTTGGTTCGCTTTTGAAAGACTCTCCCCAATAAGAATTATTTCCTCTGAATCCACTTATTCAGTCACTCTGTAGAATGTTTTTGTATTTCCCCTGCATGCTTGCGTTCAGTTCGTTCAGTTTCCCAAATACACCTGTTACATAGGCATGGAGATACATTTTCATTTCATTACACTGAAAGTCAATCAACCTTTTTACATCTATTGTGAATGACAACAGTTCCTCTCTCAATGCAAAAAAATCTTTCCAACACTCCCCCTCGATAACCACCAAGCCTCGATATGAAAAACAACATTTTTACGCGCAATATTATCCCATATCTCCACAAACAGGCATGTACTCAGTGGATGTGGTTAATGCGGTTTGACATAATTTACAATCGAATTTACCTTCTGCAGTATATCTCCAAATTCTGTGCTCAGTTCTTTTGCTGCAAGTTGCTCTCTGTGTATCATACAATGCGTCCATATGACATAGGATGACACATTCATAACTAGAGTGCAGAGGCCGTCCTGCCATAGATAGTGCCCCATCTATGCAAAAGCCCACCATTCAATCTCTTGTGAATAGCATCCCCTGACATGTATAGCAAACAAAAGTCAATGCATGGGCATCTCAGCCCTCACAGCTAACATCCATTTGGAGAACATAAGCTGGGACATTTGAGTCATTCAGTCAGAGTTTCCTCTTGATTGCTAGCAATAGCAAAAATGATTTGTGTTATCTGACAGAGGTATTGATGTGAGTTTCTGTGCCTCTGCCTCCCCACACATGTTTTTCACCATATCAATTGCAGCAAGTAATATCAAAGTCTCTGCAATAGTGTGTGGTTTAATAGCATAGCGGCCCTAGCCATTCACCGTGGGAATGATTCCCACCGTGGGAATGTAATGCGGCCTTTTCCCTTGATCTAAGGGCGCTCTCTGCTTGAAATCTTTTAGATTTGAATCATTTTCATTTCTATTAGAAGGCGAGCCACATTACAATGATATTGTGATACAAAGACGATATAATATTTTTGTATTTTGAAATTCTCCCGCGAGTCCATTTTCAAAGTTGCAATCCCTAGTTTGGAAACCACCGCACTAGGGAAAGGCATTCGGAGTGGTACTGCTGCAGGTGTGTGCTATGTAGCCAAGTGATCATAGGGTCCAGTGAACAGCAATTGTTGAAACAGGGAAGCCACTAGGTAGTCGTTACTATACTAGCAAGTGGGAGACAAGGCGTTCATAAAGATATCAGGCCGGGGCTAGCAGAAGCGTCTTCACCGATGTCCAGCAAAGGCCGGTTGAGGGCACATCTGACGGAATTACGTCTGCAGACCAGTGGTGATAGATCCGCGGGGCTTCTTGTCGACAAAGGGTCCAGGCCAATTGGCAAAAGAGGTATTGTAGCTGGAGTAATTTAGTTTGGGAGATGCGCCTGGCTCGAGGCTAACTGGTGCTAGAAGTCCAAATCCCTATCTCCATCCATGGCTAGTTGTGGAAAGGGATCATTTTAGCTAGCTAGCCACCGGGGGACATAAACAAGGTGATGCAACAATTCAATATTTTTTCTGTCTATAATGACATTTGGCTTCTGATTTGATTGGTGTGCCAGGACCATTCACAGCTAAGCTCACTCAGTTTAGCTCAATGCTAATTGGAGGTGTATATATATTATACACACACACACAGCGAAAAAAGAAAGGACTGTTTTTCAAGATAATTCGTTAAAATCAAAATATCACAGATCTTCAATGTAAAGAGTTTGCATACTTTTTCCCATACTTGTTCAATGAGCCATAAACAATTAATGAACATGCAGCTTTGGAATGGTCGTTAAGACACTAACAGCTTACAGACGGTAGGAAAATAAGGTCACAGTTATGATAACTTAGGCGTGTGTCTTTAGTGTCCTTTCTACTGACTTTGAAAAAGGGCTATATTATGATGATTCCATTCAGAGAGAAATTGTCAGTTTGTAAATTCATACCGTTTCGCTCTCGGAGCGCAGTAGAGTTGATTTGAGCTTTCTGGCCTTAAAATGGCAGTCAAGCACTCAAATAACTTTGGCTAGCTACTTCCAGACACAAATGAGACCACTCTGACCATTTTACTCATCCTAGCAGAGCTGGCAACAGTTTCCGTGTTAACCAGAGCGCTGGTGACTGTACATGTGCTGCTGGAAACAATTTAATTACGCTTTTTTTCTGAAGACGAGAGTGCTCTGAAATCTGTGCAGATTGTAGGCTGAACACATTACCTTTTTAACAACGTTATTTTCTGATAAAGACTAGTTCATTGCATCCGCCATGGAGCCAAGTTTCATAATATGGCCATATTTCCCAACTGCTTGCCGTCATTTTAAGTAATCGAGAAAAAACAGGCCTTAGTGCATTTTTCATCCTGCCAGCTCCTATTAGTTCTACTGAGCACCGTGGCACCAACTCGCCTTCCGAACTTCTATTCCCAGCTTATTGTTCAACATCACAATGCTTGCTTCACTATTGTTGGCAGTGAGACCTGCTCATGTTGTTTTATAGTTCAAATGTAAACAACCAAAATAATATTGGAACTCTGTGGTCTTCCCAATTGTTTCCTATGTCTATTTCACCAAATATCTCGCAATGTGTACAGTATATTTGAATGTTTTCATGTCGGGTGTAACCGGTGTGAAATGGCTAGCTAGTTAGCGGGGTGTGGGCTAATAACGTTTCAATCGGTGACGTCACTCACTCTGAGACCTTGAAGTTGTTGTTCCCCCTTGCTCTGCAAGGGCCATAGCTTTTGTGAAGCGATGGGTAAAGATGCTTCGAGGGAGGCTGTTGTCTATGTGTGCAGAGGGTCCCTGGTTCAAGCACAGGTAGGGGCGAGGAGAGGGATGAAAGCAAAACTGTTACACAGGCACCATTTTAATCAGGCTTTGTAATGATGTAAATATGGGCAGCAAGCTCGTTTGTCATCGTTGCTAGACCAGAAATACAGTAGTCAGAAGTTATAATTTTTTCCGTAATTTTTCATTACGCAGACAAGAATAATCAAGTCAATAAACGTTGGGTAGTTAGCCAGCCTATAGTTAATATACTGGAAAGTTTGATGTATAACTACTAACATTAGGTAGCTAGCTAACATACTGGTACATATTGCTGTAATGATATGCTATGTTGTTCGTAAGGACAGCGTAGCTAACAAATTGTCAGCCGACATAACGTAAGGTAACTTATTTGAAAAGTCATTACTTTATTACATTGAGTAGCAAGCTACCCCTAGGTGGTTAGGGAAACTCTGGTCTGTGATAGCAGGGTTTTTTTCACTCCTAGCTCAGCTATTAGACTATTCTTTAGTAATGGTTGAACAGTCTATTGTTCAGCTATTATCCCTCCTCATTCTGCTCCAGAGTGCGAGATGTTCACTGTCCGAGGAACAGGCCGTGGAAGCTTTATTGCTGGCAAAGTGTCCAGTGTTCTTTTTCTCCATCTCTACCCGTCTTGTTGTACATGAAACCAGTCTCGCATGCATTAATAAAAAAAAAAACTTAAGATGTCAGCAGCTCATTTTCAGATTTACACCACATAAACACAACCATTTTCACTGGACTATCTGTTGCTGCCAAGTCATGATTTCCTCGGGTTAGCCTTTCAATAACCAAGTGGTGAGACACACAGCCATCTATATTTAAACGTTTCAGGTACACTCCGATAGGTTTCTGCGTCACATACAGTATCTTCTATTGACATTATCTTCTATTTTTGTCCTCGTGTCTGTTTTTCAGCATAAAGTACTCTGTAGCCACTTAGTGTGGACACCAGGTGAGACCACACACACACAATAATAGTCTCTCTTCTTCACTTCATCCCTCTCCCCCTTCTCCCTAAATCTTCTAGGTTATATCAGCTGTTTTGGTGAACCCCTCACGCAACTGAACTGGGGGCACAGCATGATCATAGGTGAGATGTCACTTGGTCAGGTCAACAGGAAGTATTATTAAAGAGATGCTTTACATTGAAATAAAGACAGCTGTAGTAGTCCCAGAGTTAATGATCCAAGGTCAGTTTTGCATTTCACCTCCTGATTTAAGATGACTGACCGTGTTAGAATTTTTAAAAACAAGGCTTAATCATGCTCTCTCGACTGCAGGCATGTTTTGATGTGACAGAGGAAGCCAGTCCCATTATCGCCACCTCACCCGCTCCTAAGATAACCTTCAGGCCAACTGGGGGCCCAAGGCTGCTTAGGAGACACCGCAATTGTGATGAACTGAGAGAATATTAGGGTAGCACTGTATTCATGAATCATATTGTCACGACTTCCGCCGAAGTCAGGTCCTCTCCTTGTGCGGGCAGTGCTCGGCATTGCCGGTCTTCTAGCCATCGTTGAACCACTTTTCATTTTCCATTTGTTTTGTCTTGTTTTTCCACAGACCTGGTTTCAATTTCCTCATTTACGTGTTGTGTATTTAACCCTCTGTTCCCCCCATGTCTTTTTGCGGGATTGTTTATTGTAGTGCTTGCGCACGTTCCCCGTGAGCGCCCAATGGGTTATTTTCGTACCCATTTATCTTGTTGTTCTGGATGCTGTTTGTTTTGCTTAATAAATCTCCTGTTAGTACCCAGGTCTGTTCTCCTGCACCTGACTTCTCTACCGCCAATTACGCACCCCCACTACAGAATTCTACAACATAACATTTGGAGTCAGCAGGAGCAGGTGCCCCTGGCATAGTGGAGGTGGAGCGCATCCGGGAGCAAGCGGTGATGCCATGGACCGCGTTGTCCAAACTATGGACCGCTGGGAGAGACCAGGAGTTCCTCCAGCGCCTCCACCAGCACAACCAGGGTCTACACTACTCGCCCCCCCTTCACCCGGTCTCAGTGGGATTCGTTTCGTCCTTCCCCGGGAGTATGATGGGACGGCTGCACGCTGCCAGGGTTTCCTGTTGCAACTCGACCTCTACTTGGCAACAGTCCACCCGGCTCCTTCAGGTTGTGAGAAGGTGTCCGCCCTCGTCTCGTGCCTCTCTGGGAAATCCTTGGAGTGGGCCAATGCCGTGTGGGGAGAAGGAGATGCGGCGCTGGATCATTGAGGATTTCACATCTCTTCCACTTGAGGCAGGGGACGAGGAGCGCCCAGGAGTTCACCATGGATTTTCGGACCCTGGCCGCCGGCGCGGGATGGAACGATAGGGCCCTGATCGTCCACTATTGCTGCAGTTTGCCCGAGGACATCCTTCGGGAGTTGGCCTGCAGGGACACCACACTCACCTTCGACCAGCTGGTGGACCTGTCTATTCGGCTGGATAACCTGCTGGCTACCCAAGGATGTCCACATTGAGCTCTGTCGGTTCCATCCCTCAGCACCGCCGCACCGGGGCCCATGGAGCTGGGAGGTGCTGTCCGTAGGGAGAATGGAGGAGGTTCCGGCTCGTGCACCATCTGTGGCCGCAGAGGTCACACTGCCGGTCGGTGCCAGGTTGGTTCCTCTGGTGATTGAGGCAGCAAGCAGGGCACTCTGGCGTCATCCCAGGTGAGTCGGCACCCTTCTCACCCAGAGCCCTCTGTTGCACACATGTTTTTGTATGTTACTTCGTCAATTCAGAATTTTATAGACATCATCTATCGTTCGCCCTTACTTTAGGGATCCCCATTGTTCCCGTGGCTGTGCCCTTACCCGTTCACGCCTTAGACAGTCTACCATTAGGGTCAAGGTTGATTAGGGAGGCCAACGCTCCTCTGGGTATGGTGACGCAGGGGGGTCACAAGGAGAGAATCAATCTCTTCCTCATTGACTTTCCTGCGTTTCCCGTGGTACTAGGCCTACCCTGGTTAGCTTGTCATGACCCCACTGTTTCTTGGCAACGAAGGGCTCTCACAGAATGGTCGCGAGAGTGCTCGGGGAGGTGTTTAGGGGTTTTCGTTGGTGCTACTACGGTGGAAAGTCCAGACCAGGTCTCCACCGTGCACATTCCCCGTGAATATGTTGATTTGGCTCTCGCCTTCTCCAAAAAGAAGGCGACTCAATTACCAACCCATCGATGGGGCGATTGTGTGATAAATCTCCTGGTAGACGCTGTACTTCCCAGGAGTCATGTGTATCCCCTCTCACAGGCGGAGACGGCGGCTATGGAAACATATGTCTCCGAATCCCTGCATCAGGGGCACATTCGGTCCTCCACTTCACCCGCCTCCTCGAGTTTCGTTTTTTGTGAAGAAGAAGGAGGGAGGTCTGCACCCGTATATTGACTACCGAGGCCTAAATCAGATCATTGTGAGGTACAGTTACCCGCTACCTCTTATCGCCACGCCGATTGAGTCAATGCGCTTCTTCACCAAACTAGATCTTAGGAGTGCTTTCAACCTGGCGAGTATCCGGGAGGGAGACGAGTGGAAGACCGCGTTCAGCACGACCCCAGGGCATTATGAGTACCTCGTCATGCCGTACGGCTTGATGAATGCCCAATCAGTCTTCCAAGGCTTTGTAGACAAGATTTTCAGGAACCTGCATGGGCAGACATACTCCGCTACACGCGCCGAGCATGTGTTCCTGGTGCGCAGGGTGCTTGGTCAACTGTTGGAGCATGACCTGTACGCCAAGGTTGAGAAATACCTGTTCTTCCAGCAGTCCGTCTCTTTCCTAGGGTAGCGCATTTCCACCTCGGAGGTGGAGATGAAGAGTGACCGCATTTCAGCCGTGCGTAATTGGCCGACTCCCACCACGGTAAAGGAAGTGCAGGGGTTCCTAGGGTTCGCCAATTACTACCGGAGGTTTATCCGAGATTTTGGTCATGTAGCAGCCCCCATTACCTCACTGCCGAAGCGGGGCCCAGTACGTTTGCAGTGGTCGGCTGAGGCGGACAGGGCATTAAGTCAACTGAGGGCTCTGTTTACCTCGGCTCCTTTGCTGGCCCATCCGGATCCATCTTTGGCATTCAAAGTGGAGGTGGACGTGTCCGAGGCAGGATAAGAGCCGTGTTCTCTCAGAGATCGGATACGCCACCGAAGCTCCGCCCCTGTGCCTCCTTCTCAAAGAAGCTCAGCCCGGCGGAGCAAAACTATGACGTGGAGACCGGGAGCTGTTTGCTGTCGTCAAGGCTCTGCAGGCGTGGAGACATTGGCTTGAGGGGGCTAAACATAATTTTCTCATCGGGACTGACCACCCCAATCTGGAGTACATTCGGGCAGCAAGGAGACTTTACCCTCGCCAGGCAAGGTGGGCCATGTTTTTCACCCGTTTTGTTTTTTCCCTTTCCTACTGACCAGGTTCCCAAAACATGAAGTCAGATGCACTGTCCCGATGGTATGACACAGAGGAGCGGCCCATGGATCCCACTCCCATACTCCCGGCCTCCTGCCTTTTGGTGCCGGTAGTGTGGGAGCTGGACGCGGACATTGAGCAGGCGTTACGTGCAGAGCCCGCTCCCCTCCAGTGTCCCGCTGGGCATCTGTGCGTTTTGTCTGCTGTCCGTGACCGGTTGATCTATTGGGCCCACACGTCACCCTCCTCTGGTCATCCTGGGACAGGTCGGACGGTTTACTGTTTGGTTTGGAAGTACTGGTGGCCTACCTTGGCCAAGGACGTGAGGGTTTATGTTTCCTCCTGCTCAGTGTGCGCTCAGTATAAGGCTCCTAGGCACCTGCCCAGAGGGAAGCTACACCCCTTTCCCGTTCCATAGCGGCCTTGGTCGCAACTGTTAAACTGTCTCCACTTGTATGTGACCGATACAATTTTATTTAGTTTGGAAGTCTGGAGCCGTGACGCTGGGTACCTCTAAGTCCCGCGGTGCAAGCTCATAACTTTTAAAGGAGGAACCACTGTATTTTAGCCAGGTAGCCTAGGACAACAAGACTAAAGGTGTGTACTGTATGATAAAGTCATAGACCGTTTAGGCAAAATGAAAGAGGATGGCATTGGCGTTTCTCTAAAAGTAGGGTGAGTCAATATGTTTTTTCTACTTGAACTAGGGCTAACCCTATTTAGTCGACTGGTTTATTGTTTGGTGATAGACTGTTGGCCAACTGAAAGTTTTTTTAGTCGAGCATTTGCAAATATATTTTAAAAATGAATGGCATATTCACACTTGTCTCAGTGGACTAATCCATTGCGGAGGCCGTGGGGATGGTACACCAGTATCACCAGTAGTACATTTACCGTTACTTACCATAATCTGCAATGTTATTTCTAGTCTACAGTGATTGTTTGGTTAAGGTCATTTCTGTTAATGCATTCAATATATTATTATCACAGTCTTACCACTGTCATTTTAGGAGTGGACACATTGTTTGCAGAGCACACAAACTAGGCTCATCTGTCCTCCACTCGTTACCTGTATTAATGGCACCTGTTTGAAGTTGTTATCAGTATAAAAGACACCTGTCCACAACCTCAAACAGTCACTCTCCAAACTCCACTATGGCCAAGACCAAAGAGCTGTCAAAGGACACCAGAAACAAAATTGTAGACCTGTACCAGGCTGGGAAGACTGAATCTGCAATAGGTAAGCAGCTTGGTTTGAAGAAATCAACTGTGGGAGCAATTATTAGTAAATGGAAGACATACAAGACCACTGATAATCTCCCTCGGTCTGGGGCTCCACACAAGATCTCACCCCGTGGGTTCAAAATAATCACAAGAACGGTGAGCAAAAATCCCAGAACCACACGGGGGGACCTAGTGAATGACCTGCAGAGAGGTGGGACCAAAGTAACAAAGCCTACCATCAGTAACACACTACGCCGCCAGGGACTCAAATCCTGCAGTGCCAGACGTGTCCCCCTGCTTAAGCCAGTACATTTCCAGGCCCGTCTGAAGTTTGCTAGAGAGCATTTGGATGATCAAGAAGAAGATTGGGAGAATGTCATATGGTCAGATGAAACCAAATTAGAACTTTTTGGTAAAAACTCAACTCGTCGTGTTTGGAGGACAAAGAATGCTGAGTTGCTTCCAAAGAACACCATACCTACTGTGAAGCATGGGGGTGGAAACATCATGCTTTGGGGCTGTTTTTATGCAAAGGGACCAGGATGAATGATCCGTGTAAAGGAAAGAATGAATGGAGCCATGTATCATGAGATTTTGAGTGAAAACCTCCTTCCATCAGCAAGGGCATTGAAGATGAAACGTGGCTGGGTCTTTCAGCATGACAATGATCCCAAACACACCGCCCGGGCAACGAAGGAGTAGCTTCGTACGAAGCATTTCAAGGTCCTGGAGTGGCCTTGCCAGTCTCCAGATCTCAACCCCATAGAAAATCTTTGGAGGGAGTTGAAAGTCCGTGTTGCCCAGCAACAGCCCCAAAACATCACTGCTCTAGAGGAGATCTGCATGGAGGAATGGGCCAAAATACCAGCAACAGTGTGTGAAAACCTTGTGAAGACTTACAGAAAACGTTTGACCTCTGTCATTGCCAACAAAGGGTATATAACAAAGTATTGAGATAAACTTTTGTTATTGACCAAATACTTATTTTCCACCATAATTTGCATATAAATTCATAAAAAATCCTACAATGTGATTTTATGGAATTTTTTTTCTCATTTTGTCTGTCATAGTTGAAGTGTACCTATGATTAAAATTACAGGCCTCTCATCTTTTTAAGTGGGAGAACTTGCACAATTGGTGGCTGACTCCTGTCAATCTTGAGTCAGGACACACCAGATTACACATAGAAGAAGGAGTAGGCGACCTGGCACTGGAGGCCTATAAATGGGCCCATTTGGGGATCTGATACTAATTCTGATTGTCTTAACTCACCCCTCTGAGCACGGAACCCGCTGGCGGGCTGAAATTCCACAACATACGGTGATCGCTACATGAATAGTCATATTAAACATTCATGAAAATACAAGTGTCTCACATGTATGATTTAAAAAATGATTTACTGCGAAAGAATACGATGCGATTATCTGAGCAAACAATTTTAACCAAGCACAGGCGTAACATAATCACAAACTGCATTAAAATAAATTGTTTACCTTTGACGATCTTCATCTGTTTGCAATTCCAATGCTCATTGATGCACAATGAATTATCTTTTGTTTGATAAAATCTGTTTTTATAGCCTTACACGAAACATTTTGTGAATCGCTTGTGTCGTGAATTCCGTCTCATTCCATTTTCGACGACACATTCCAGGTAAATAACCCACACAGAACGTGACTTTTCCAGTCATGTTTGGTTTCACTGCAATCAACTGGTTTGTTTGTAACACAATCAAACCTGATGGGCCATTTCGCGGGACATATTAACTGAAAGAAACCGATTTGAAGACAATAAGTCATGACATCATTGTGCACGAATGATTTGCCCGCTGTTTCGTTGATTGACTGTCTTTTAACCCAATGACCACTGATCGTCTTGAAATCTAGCTGGGTAGATAGCCAATGAGCTGACATAAACGGCAATACGCCATGTTTATGTGTTGCAAGACAACTAAGCTCCAGCGTAAAGTGAGCCATTCGCTATTGAAGTGTCATACCGGAAGGAGCTACACATATTACACACGCATTGTTTAGTGAACACCCAGATTCAGCTGTTTACATATCAATCATTATGGCGAATAAGTCAGGGAAAGCTAAATCTAAGTCTAGATATACAGATGTACGCACAATTTTAGAATAAATTGATTGGGAAGGTGAGACAGAGATTGTTGTAGAACGATTCATTTAGCGATTGTGGGGGAATATTTTTTGAACGGGAGAGGACGTCGTTTTGGTAAGTTCTACCCTGTTATGGATGATGCGAATTTTCGCAGCTTTTTGTTAAAAATCGCGCAACATTTCAAAGTCCTGCTACTCATGCCAGGAATATAGTATATGCATATGATAAGTATGTGTGGATAGAAAACACTCTGAAGTTTCTAAAACTGGTTAAATCGGGTCTGTGGCTATAACAGAACGTGTTTAGGAGTAAAAATCCCTGTTAAAACTGTTTACCAAAAACAAAACAAAAATATTCGTCCGCCATTCAATGTATTGTTTAAGGCGACCTAAAATAAATGAGGACCCCCTGTAAACGCCTACAGCTTCCACACGATGTCTCCATTGCTGTCATTTTCCGATTTATCCTTGGTTACAACACGAATAAGCCCCTCCTTTCTTGAGGCGCACCACAGTATTTTGTGAAACTGAAAAAATGGACGATGATTTCCAGACTTGCTGCTATCGAATACAGATCGCCCCGTGATCAATTTGATACATCATTAACGTTTATTAATACCTAAAGTTGGTTTAGAAAAGTCGTTTGAAGTGATTTGTAAAAGTTTATAGGCGACTTTTGTAATTTTAAAAAGTGATGTTGCGTCTTGTAAATGGGCTTTTTGCAGCATCAGACTGGCCTTCAGCAAATGACATTTTGGGTATACAATGACGGATTTAATCGGGAAAAAGACCCAATTGTGATGTTTATGGGACATTTAGGAGTGCCAACAAAGAAGCTCGTCCAAGGTAATGAATGTTTTATATTTTATTTCTGCGTTTTGGGTAGCGGCGGCTACCGCAAAATCTGTTGTGTACGTGTCGTGCTGGTATTTTGGGGGGGTGCATGCTATCAGATAATAGCTTTTCATGCTTTCGCCGAAAAGCATTTTACAAATCTGACTTGGTGGCTAGATTCACAACGAGTGTAGCTTTAATGCAGTACCTTGCATGTGTATTTTTATGAAAGTTTGAGATTTATCGAGTACTATACTTGAGTACTATAGGTGGCGCTCTGAAATTTCCGCTGAGCTGTCCCTGTGCAGGGACCACCTTCATAAAAGTTGGTAAGTTCTTATCATGCTAATGCCCTTGTTTGAAATTAATAATATAAATATTATTTGTGATTTTTTATTTATTTTAGAAGCAATGTATATCAACATGTAATGTCATGAAATGTGAGATGCGTGTGTCTGCCGCCCCACCCCGACCCACATGAAATAGCCTATTTGAGGCTGTTGAGGAGAGGGCATGACCACATCAATGGCCAAAGTGAAATGGAGACAGTAGATACAGCTGGTCTGTTGTAATATAATAAAGACAGTAGATCTAGCTGGTCTGTCATAATATAATAGCGACAGTAGATCTAGCTGAAATGTCATAATATAAAAGAGACAGTAGATCTAGCAGGTAATAGTAATATAATAATATATTCAACCTAATATATTCAACCTTCAACCTTCAACTCTCTATATATATCTGTTTATCATACCTGTTGATACAGGGCTCATATGTGAAACTATTCTAACTGAACATTTTCTTTCACAGTGACACTGACTCTGAATGGGAGTCGTATCCGGCGTCCTGTGTGAATTTAAGTATGCTCTCTCTAATTCTCTCTTTCTCTCTCTCGGAGGACCAGAGCCCTAGGACCATGCGTCAGGACTACCTGGCATGATGACTCCTTGCTGTCCCCAGTCCACCTGACCTTGCCACTGTTCTGCCTGTGGTTATGGAACCTTAAACTGTTAATTTTTACTCTTGAGGTGCTGTCCTGTTGCACCCTCTACAACCACTGTGATCTCCACCCGGCACAGCCAGAAGAGGACTGGCCACCCCTCATAGCCTGGTTCCTCTCTAGGTTTCTTCCTAGGTTTTTGCCTTTCTTGGGAGTTTTTCCTAGCCACCGTGCTTCTACACCTGCATTGCTTGCTGTTTGGGGTTTTAGGCTGGGGCTATATAAATAGATTTGATCTGATAGAGGACTAAGGGTCTTCCAAATATTGAAAGTCTGCAAATAGTTACCCATGTTATTTTGTAAATGTATATATATATATATATTTTTTCATCAATAATTATTTTATTTTCCTTTTTTTTTCTTTTTTTTCTCCATTTTTGGGGGGGAGTGTGTTAGAATACCATTTTGGTATTTTGTATATAGTTATTTGTTTAAAAATCTATACCTTCACCAATTTGGCCACTTGGGTACATTTGGGCTACTTGTGTGGGACACCTGGGTGACTTCATGATAAATGTCATGTAGCACACTCATTTTGGAAGTTATCATTCTGAAACTTTGCACAAGTACTGTTGCCCTCTTATATTTTTTCATAGAAATTGTCCCCATCATCCTATCTGAATGTTTATTTTATCTTGTTAATTTTAAAGATGATCATATAAAAATAAAAAACATATGTTTTTTTTCATTGTTTTATCTAAACCAGATCTAATGTGTTATATTCTCCTACAGTCAATTCACATGTACACAAACTTCAGAGTGTTTTCTTTCAAATGGTACCAAGAATATGCATATCCTTGGTTCTGTGCCTGAGCTACAGGCTGTTAGATTTGGGTATGTCTTCAGGCAGAAATTGCACAAAGTAGTTGGGGAGCTGTAAGAGGTTCAATGTCAATGTGTAGCTTCTCAAAGTAATTATTTCTTTACCTCAAACAGCAAGTGAACAAAGTCATTTTTTACATCCATTGAGAATGGCAATATTTCCTCAAGGTAGCATATTTGAAAAATATTTTCAGCTCTCGCCCTTTCAAATACCACTCGCCATGAAAGGGGAAAAAATGTCATGTTCTGATCCGGTGGAAACATCATAAAATAGGCCTACCTGATTACTTCTTATCCCTTGTGCAAATAGTTACATCTGTGTCTGTCCGGAGCTCACTAGCAGGGAAACTCTGAGGGCACCGAATATTTTATACAATGTTGCAAGTTTGCTAGCACTGAGATGATTGTGGTCCTCAGGAAACAGAGTGAGCACTCCCCCATTGTCATTGACGGGGCTGTAGTGGAGAAGGTTGAGAGCTTCAAGTTCCTTGGTATCCACATCACCAACAAACTATCATGGCCCAAACACACTAAGACAGTCGTGAAGAGGGCATAACAAAAACCTATTCCCCCTCAGGGACTGAAAATATTTGGCATGGGTCCTCAGATCCTCAAAAGTTTCTACAGCTGCACCATCCAGAGCTTCCTGACTGGTTGCATTACTGCCTGGTATGGCAACTGCTCGGCCTCTGACCGCAAGGCACTACAGAGGGTAGTGCGTACAGCCCAGTATATCACTTGGGCCAAGATTCCTGCCATCCAGGACCTCTATACCAGGCGGTGTCAGAGGAAGGACATAAAAAGTCAAAGACTCCAGACACCCTAGTCATAGACTGTTCTCTCTGCTACCACACGGCCAGCAGTACCGGCTACTTAACAGCTTCTATCCCCAAGCCATGGCTACCCAGACTATTTGCATTGTCCCTCCCCCCACTCCCTCTTTTACGCTGCTGCTTCTCTCTGGTTATTATCCCATAGTCACTTTAAATCTACCTGCATGTACATATTACCTCAACTTACCTGTGCTCCCGCACATTGACCCCCTGTGTATGTAACCTTGCTACTGTTATTTTACTGCTGCTTTAAGTATTTGTTATTTTTATTTTTTACTTAACAAACAATGCAGTTTAGAAAAAGAAGTGTTAAGGGCTTGAAAGTAAGCATTTCACTGTATTCGGCACGTGACAAATATGATTGGATTTTATCAGGCTGGACCAAGATAATAGTTGATACCGTGTTTCAAGTTCCTTGCTGACAGGCCATGCATAGCCAATGTGATTTTTTTCCCCCTGATATTTTCATCTTGCAGGCTGCAATGTTTTTATTTTTTGGTTTAGATAAGCCAGTTTGAAATAGATGACTCGTTTCAGAAAACTAAGTGTATGTCATGAGTCACTACTTCACAGGAGCGCCATTTGAACAAAAACGTACATTTTTTATCATAGCATTCATGTGCCCTAATAACAACCTTGCTTGCCATCCTTAAATACATAAAAATAATACAAATAATTACGAGCCTAGTTGGTTTAGCCACGGAAAAAGTAAGCAACCTTCCTGATAGCCATGATTGGATGAGATAATGAGTGGGCTGGACATGCTGAGAGATGAGTTCAGATTGGTCTGCCATGTATCATGCTTCTGCCTATAGTATGAGCTGGTCACTATGTTGAGGAAATCCTTTCTAATGCTGCTTATTTTAGAGATATCATGTAGTAGAACTGCATAATTGTTGCTCTCCACTTTCTGGAAGACCTAGTTTTGAAATCAGTGGAATTAGAGTATGATGGCTAAGGAGATGTAGACAATTCTGGTGTTTGATTGCAAATATGCAGACGGAGTCGAAAAAGAGAATTCACGGAAGGCTGTTGTATAAAATACCTGTTTCCGGATTACATCTTCAAACTAAGAGCTACCATGGCATCCGTGACAGAAAGAGAAGCATCCATCCATGTATACAGGTAAGAGAGTCTAGCTAGCTACATGTTCAGATATTACACATTTCAAATTTAGTCAGAAAGTTGTTTTAATTTCTATTTAAAAGGTACTGTTATCTAGCTAATGTTACGTGTATGATCTGTGCAGTAATATTATTCGTATCTCAGAGCCATTTGCATTGCTAGTTATAGCCTAATGTTAGCTAGCTGGTTGGTTATCTACCTGCAGATTCATGCAGGGTAGTAACGTTATGAGTTGGGGTTATTAATTGTTTAGCTAGCAATATGTCTAAACAAAGGGCTCCACTTTGCAAGTAACTATTTCAGTAGAATGTTTATGATGTCACTGTGACAACTGTCGATAAACATAGCTGGTAAATTCGCAGAATAACTGACGAATCTACAAACGCTCAACATCCATCAAGTATGGCCGGTGTCAGTAAACTTTGGCAAAAAATAGTAATAAAATATTTGCCTGCAGCACAGTTGCAGGCACCAATGCTCTGGATAACATAAAAATAGCCTAACCAGCTCTGCTAGGGTGTGTAAAATGGTCAGTGAGCTTTTCTCTCATTTATGTCTGGAAGTAGCTAGCAAGCTAGCCAACATTAGCCAGCTAGCTTGGGTGCTTGACTGATGTTAGGTCAGATCGTCCAGTGTGCACTCTGAACGCTCAGAGTTTACGAACGACTAGAACACACTCTTGAACTACAGATTAAATTTACAAACACACCCGTAGTTTAAGCCAGCCTTTAGTCTTGAAATCTTTGGTTGTTTAGTACATGTGCATCCTTAAGGAAATGGGTGGGACTAAAGCTTAAAACGGTGTGAATTATGCTGAATGTGTGTAGACAGAGAAGAGCTCTCCAGTATGTACCAAAATTATTCAAAGTCCATTTTCTCATAGGTGAGGTTACAAGTTTATTAACTTTCAAAGCAGAATTACTTTACTGTAGTGTATGATATACTTATAAATTACAATGTCCGTACTGTGAGGCGCCTAAGACAGCCCTACAAGGAGACAGGACGCACAGCTGATCGTCCTCGCAGTGGCAGACCACGTGTAACAACACCTGTACAGGATCGGTACATCCGAACATCACAACTGCGGGACAGGTACAGGATGGCAACAACATCTGCCCGAGTTACACCAGGAACGCACAATCCCTCCATCAGTGCTCAGACTGTCCGCAATAGTCTGAGAGAGGCTGGACTGAGGGCTTGTAGGCCTGTTGTAAGGCAGGCCCTCACCAGACATCCCCGGCAACAACATCGCCTATGGGCACAAACCCACCATCGCTGGACCAGACAGGGCTGGCAAAAGTGCTCTTCACTGAAGAGTCACGTTTTTTTCTCACCAGGGGTGATGGTCGGATTCGCATTTATCGTCGAATGAGTGTTACACTGAGGCCTGTGCTCTGGAGCGGGATTGATATGGAGGTGGAGGGTCAGTCATGTTCTGGGGCGGTGTGTCACAGCATCATCAGACTGAGCTTGCTGTCATCGCAGGCTCAATCTGACATGACCTTCCAGCATGACAATGCCACCAGCATACTACTCGTTCAGTGCGTGATTTCCTGCAAGACAATAATATCAGTGTTCTGCCATGGCCAGCGAAGAGCCCGGATCTCAATCCTGGTTGAAGACAGCGGAGGTGTATTTGGAGGGCCAGTTGGTCAGGATGACGTCTATGGGGGTGCCCTTGTTTACAGATTTAGGTTTGTACCTGGTGGGTTCCTTGATGATTTGTCTGAGATTGATGGCATCTATCTTAGATTGTAGGACTGCCGGGGTGTTAAGCATATCCCAGTATAGGTCACCTAACAGAATAAACTCTGAAGCTAGATGGGGGGCGAATCAGAAGTAGTGGTCCAGGGATTACGGCAGGCATCCGGCGTTGTTGTGGAGAGACAGTTCGATACTGGTAGACTGGCGAGTATTATCCAGGCAAAAAAAAAAAAAGCTGGCTGTGCAGAAGGTAAAAGCCGCTAACAATGACTAAATAGCGTGTAGCTAGTTAGCTGGTTAGCTTCTGGAGGTTCTTGAATGTGTTCTAAAAATTAAAAATAATAGCGATTCTGTATCACATTGGGTGAGGCAGGTTACCGGAAGGTATAATCGAATTAAAAATTGAAAAGTGATTGAAAATATATATGGGTCCAGTGAGTGGTTGGGCTGGCTGGGGACATGGTGATTAGACAGTTAGCAGGCCTGTGCTAACAAGCTAACAGTTAGTAGACAGGGGCAGGCTAGCAGTTAGCAGGCCGAATTAGCAAGCAGATAGCGAGGGCTAGAAAGTTAGCCTTTGGGGGACGTCGCGATGGGGTTAAGTCTGTTTATGCCTCTTCATGCGGGGACATTGATAGACTGGTCGTGGGTCCGGATATTGTAGCCCAGGAGTATTCTTCGGTGGTAGCACAGGAGCTCTGGCCGGGCTTGCTTCAAGCTAAGTGGATGGAAACGCTAGCCAGGAGTAGTCATCCGGGGTTGCGGTTAGCTAGTTGTGAAGATCCAGATGAAAATGTTCCGTTTGCGGTGGGAATCCGGGGATAAAAATAATAGGTCCGTTATGCTCTGGTTAGAGTCGCGTTGTTCGAACTGGCGAGAGCTTTCCGAGCTAAAGGTTAGCTGATGACCACTAGCAATGGTTTGCTGACTGATAGCTGGTGGTTAGCTGGTTAGCTTCAGTTGAGGGGTTCCAGATCCGAAGTAAATATAAATACTTTAGAAAAAAAGCAGATCCACGCTACATTGGGTGAGGCGGGTTGCAGGAGAGTATTTAGATGTTGATGTTTAGCAAAATATTTTAAAAGATATGTGAAGAAAAATATGTAAAAAACGATATATACAAGGGACACGACAAGACAAGACGTCTGACTGCTACGCCATCTTGGATTAGAGGTTTGAATATGAATTAGCTAATAGAAATTACTATTATAATTAATCACATCATGGGTGAGCTCATCGAAATAACTGAGTAAAACACTTTCTAGAAATCAAAAGTAATCCAACGAAGGGTAGTTTCTGCGCGCAGCCATGCTTTTTTCTCTCACAGAAACGAAGGCAAGAAGAGTTTGTTCTGTTTATAGTATGCATGTTGAAGCCGGTGTGCCGTCTACCATCATTCACATCCGACCATTCAGTTCTGGAAGTTATCAAAAAATGAGTGAACCCTTACTCACCTCATTCTGTTATAACATCTTGGTATGACAGATGATTACATGACACCCAGAATGCATTTTACGTCAACAAACATGGCTCCACACATACAGTGCCTTGCGAAAGTATTCGGCCCCCTTGAACTTTGCGACCTTTTGCCACATTTCAGGCTTCAAACATAAAGATATAAAACTGTATTTTTTTGTGAAGAATCAACAACAAGTGGGACACAATCATGAAGTGGAACGATATTTATTGGATATTTCAAACTTTTTTAACAAATCAAAAACTGAAAAATTGGGCGTGCAAAATTATTCAGCCCCCTTAAGTTAATACTTTGTAGCGCCACCTTTTGCTGCGATTACAGCTGTAAGTTGCTTGGGGTATGTCTCTATCAGTTTTGCACATCGAGAGACTGACATTTTTTCCCATTTCTCCTTGCAAAACAGCTCGAGCTCAGTGAGGTTGGATGGAGAGCATTTGTGAACAGCAGTTTTCAGTTCTTTCCACAGATTCTCGATTGGATTCAGGTCTGGACTTTGACTTGGCCATTCTAACACCTGGATATGTTTATTTTTGAACCATTCCATTGTAGATTTTGCTTTATGTTTTGGATCATTGTCTTGTTGGAAGACAAATCTCCGTCCCAGTCTCAGGTCTTTTGCAGACTCCATCAGGTTTTCTTCCAGAATGGTACTGTGTTTGGCTCCATCCATCTTCCCATCATTTTTAACCATCTTCCCTGTCCCTGCTGAAGAAAAGCTGGCCCAAACCATGATGCTGCCACCACCATGTTTGACAGTGGGGATGGTGTGTTCAGGGTGATGAGCTGTGTTGCTTTTACGCCAAACATAACGTTTTGCATTGTTGCCAAAAAGTTCAATTTTGGTTTCATCTGACCAGAGCACCTTCTTCCACATGTTTGGTGTGTCTCCCAGGTGGCTTGTGGCAAACTTTAAACGACACATTTTATGGATATCTTTAAGAAATGGCTTTCTTCTTGCCACTCTTCCATAAAGGCCAGATTTGTGCAATATACGACTGATTGTTGTCCTATGGACAGAGTCTCCCACCTCAGCTGTAGATCTCTGCAGTTCATCCAGAGTGATCATGGGCCTCTTGGCTGCATCTCTGATCAGTCTTCTCCTTGTATGAGCTGAAAGTTTAGAGGGACGGCCAGGTCTTGGTAGATTTGCAGTGGTCTGATACTCCTTCCATTTCAATATTATCGCTTGCACAGTGCTCCTTGGGATGTTTAAAGCTTGGGAAATCTTTTTGTATTCAAATCCGGCTTTAAATTTCTTCACAACAGTATCTCGGACCTGCCTGGTCTGTTCCTTGTTCTTCATGATGCTCTCTGCGCTTTTAACGGACCTCTGAGACTATCACAGTGCAGGTGCATTTATACGGAGACTTGATTACACACAGGTGGATTGTATTTATCATCATTAGTCATTTAGGTCAACATTGAATCATTCAGAGATCCTCACTGAACTTCTGGAGAGAGTTTGCTGCACTGAAAGTAAAGGGGCTGAATAATTTTGCACGCCCAATTTTTCAGTTTTTGATTTGTTAAAAAAGTTTGAAATATCCAATAAATGTCGTTCCACTTCATGATTGTGTCCCACTTGTTGTTGATTCTTCACAAAAAAATACAGTTTTATATCTTTATGTTTGAAGCCTGAAATGTTGCAAAAGGTTGCAAAGTTCAAGGGGGCCGAATACTTTCGCAAGGCACTGTATCTGGAGTTAGCTTACCTCATCATCAGTACAACCTTCAACATTTTACACACATAATATGTGCCCATTACAATCTGCGCAATAATTGTAATGCATGATTTGTCAATAGTACTTGAAAACGTCAATAAAACAATGAATATATAAATAATTACCACACAAAACATTTTCTGATAGTGATTGATTGATACAGGGGCCATATGCTGGCAGTCAATCACAACCTCTCACTCCCACTCTGAGCCATTCACTGTTGTTGTTTTTATATGTTTATGTATGTAACAAGTGAGGTAGCATTAGCAATCTAAAAGTCTTTCAGAAGGAGACAACGCACAAATGTGGAAATTCTAGAGGTGTTTTAAATTCTGACAATGAATCAGATTCTGACAGTGAGGAGCTGTCCCCCAACCTTTGAGAACCCTGAATCTAAGGAATCCTTGTCCATTGATGAAGTCCCAGGTCCCTTTGAAGATGCTGGTGGTGATGGAGGCAGACCGACAGTGGATAAAGTACAGGAGTTCTGTGGTACCTGGAAGGCCGCCAGCCATTTCACCCCTCCTGGCCCTGCGGTTTGCTTTGATGAGTCCCAGTCTGGAGTGCAACGCCCCTTTCCAATTCCATCTGAGGCAGAGTGCTACAAGTTGTTTCTGACAGAGGAGCTGGTGGGATACATAGTAGAGGAGATCAATTGCTATGCCTTGGAGCTATGGGAGAAGAGAGAGCCAGAAGTGAGGGGGAAACTCGCTAAACGGGTGACAATCACAAGTAGTGAAATGTATACCTTCTGTATGACAGTCCTTTTCATGGGGAGAGTAAAGAAGAACTCCCTATGTTTGCAACTCCCTTATTTGCCACCCTCTTTTCCCAAGACTGCTACTTAGTACTGCTGCGATGCCTGCATTTCGTCAACAATGCTACTGCCATCCTAAATGACCCGTTATACAAAATAAGACATTTTCTTACCAGCCTGACAGCATTTGGTCAGGTCTTTGTGTCATACAAGGATTACATTGATTAATCCCTGATATTATGGAAAGGTAGGCTGGCGTTCCGTCAATATACTCCCTCCAAAAGGCACAGGTTTGGGGTCAAGTTCTTTGTCATGTGTGACGTGAAGACAGGATTTGTCCAGGACATTATAGTTTACACAAGGTCCACCACTAACAGCCAACATTATGAGGGGCTTGGGGTGTCCGGGTCCGTGGTGATGACCATGCTGGCTCCTCATCTCAGCAAGGGACACACTTTGTATGCGGACAATTGTTAGAGCAGTCCCACACTCTTCCAGCATCTGCTCTCCAGCAGCACAGGGGCCTGTGGCACAGTCAGGTCGAACAGGAATTCGGATGCAGGAAGATGAAGAGAGGGTAGGTGGAGTTCAAGGAGAACAGTCAACAGCTGGCTGTAAAGTGGCATGACAAACGAGACATCCATGTCCTCTCCACTGTCCATACAGCAACCATGTCGGCCACAGGAAAGGTGGACCATCTGACGGAAGAGAGAGAAATCAAACCAGACTGTGTGCTTTACTATAACCTCAAAATGGGGGCAGTGGAAAAGGCAAACATAATAAACAGCTTTGTGGAATGCACGCGGAAAACGACGAAGTGGTATAAGAAGATATTTTTCCATCTGATCGACACTGCTGCCCTCAATGGCCACATAGTTCACCGCCAACTAACAGTTGCGATGATTACTGAACAAGGTATTTTTTGTAATTGGATGTACAGTTCACACACAAAAACATATTTTTTAATGTAACCTTTATTTATACAGGTTTTCTCTCATTGAGATAAGATGTATTTTTCTAGAGAGACCTTGTCCAATAGCAGCAGGGGGAACAATGTTTCAGACAAAAAAACTATAAACACACATACAATACAGTACAACAATTACATATTACATTAAAAAACAGGTCTTGACTAAAAAACAGCTGTTCTAAAGACAATTACACTTGTCTATGATTAAATACATCCATCAAGTGTTTAAACTCCACCAACGAAACTAGATCATAAAATGTTTAAATGTTCAGGAGAGAATTCCAGGACCACAAAGGCTGAGTAACTAAAAAACTAAAAAACTATAAAACTAAAAAAACTATAAAACTATTTATACTATGACCTGTTCTAATTTTTGGTACTGTTAGAAGTAAATGAGAATGGGACCGTAATTTATATTTATTTACCAACCTGATTAAAAAAGAACAGAGAAAATGGCATTTTACCCAATATGGCCTTAGAAATAAGTGTTTAAGCCTACGCAAGGTCAATGACGACCAGCCAACTGCGCTGTAGATATCATAATGATCCGTTAGACGTTTTGATTTGTAATGAACCTGAGGAATGCATGATACACTGAATCAAGTGCTCTCAGGGTAGTGGTTAAGGCCAGCATATATATATCAGTTGAAGTCGGAAGCTTACATACACTTTGATTGGAGTCATTAAAACTAATTTTTCAACCACTACACAAATTTCTTGTTAAGTCGTTTAACTTGTTATGGCTGCAATCCCACTAACGGGATAAGTGTCATCAACAACCGCTGAATAGCATAGCGCTACATACAATAAATGTTACAACAAATATTTATTCATGAAATCACAAGTGCAATATAGGAAAACACAGCTTAGCCTTTTGTTAATCCAACTGTCCTATCAGATTTTGAAATGATGCTTTACAGCGAAAGCAATACAAGCATTTGTGTAAGTTTATCGATTGCATGACAAAACATTAAGTACACTTAGCATCAGGTAGCTTGGAAACGAAAATCAGAAAAGCAATCAAATTTATAATTTACCTTTGATGATCTTCGGATGTTTTCACTCACGAGACTCCCAGTTACACAACAAATGTTCCTTTTGTTCCATAAAGATTATTTTTTATATCCAAAATACCTCTGTTTGTTTGGCGCGTTATGTTCAGAAATCCACAGGAAAGAGCGGTCAAGACAACGCAGACAAAAATTCCAAATAGTTTCCATAATGTCCACAGAAACATGTCAAAGTTTTTTTTATAATCAATCCTCAGATTGTTTTTAAAATATATAATCGATAATATATCAACCGCAAATGTCTTTCACAGTAGGAGAGGGAAAAGCAATACCTATCCAAACCTATGTGACCACTTGATGCCATGTTATCGTTCTGGCTAATTTTTCAAAATATAAGCCTGAAACTATGTCTGAAGACTGTTGACACCTTGAGGAAGCGATAGGAAAAGGAATCTGGTTCATATCCCTTTAAATCCATCAAAGGGAGGCTATGGAACATAGAGTTTTCAAAATAGAAGCCACTTCCTGTTTAGATTTTCCTCTGGGTTTCGCCTGCGATATTAGTCATGTTATACTCACAGACAATATTTTGACAGTTTTGGAAACTTTAGAGTGTTTTCTATCCAATACTAATAATAATATGCATGTATTAGCAACTGAGACTGAAGAGCTGGCCGTTTACAATTGGCACCTTTTCATCCAAGCTACTCAATACTGCCCCTGCAGCCATACAAAGTTAATCACATTTACCTTGTGCATGACACAAGTACTTTTTCCAACAATTGTTTACAGACAGACTATTTCACTATCACAATTCCAGTGGGTCAAAAGTTTACATACACAAAGTTGACTGTGCCTTTAAACAGCCTGAAAAATTCCAGAAAATTATGTAATGGCTTTAGAAGCTTCTGATGGGCTAATTGACATCATTTGAGTCAATTGGAGGTGTACCTGTGGATGTATTTCAAGGGCTACTTTCAAACTCAGTGCCTCTTAGCTTGACATCATGGAAAAATTAAAAGAAATCAGCCAGGACCTCGTAAATGTTTTTGTAGACCTCCACAAGTCTGGTTCATTCTTGGGAGTAATTTCCAAATGCCTGAAGGTACCACATTCATCTGTAGAAACAATAGTATGCAAGTATAAACACCATGGGACCACGCAGCCGTCATACTGCTCAGGAAGGAGACGCGTTCGGTCTCCTAAAGATTAACGTACTTTGGTGTGAAAAGTGCAAATCAATCCCAGAACAACAGCAAAGAACCCTGTGAAGTTGCTGGAGGAAACAGGTACAGAAGTATCTATATCAACAGTAAATTGAGTCCTATATTGACATAACCTGAAAGGACGCTCAGCAAGGAAGAAGCCACTGCTCCAAAACCGCCAACATCATCTTAATCGTGAAGCACGGGGGTGGCAGCATCATGTTGTGGCGGTGCTTTGCTGCAGGAATGACTGGTGCACTTCACAAAATAGATGGCATCATGAGGAAGGAAAATTATGTGGATATATTGAAGCAACATCTCAAGACAACAGTCAGGAAGTTAAAGCTTGGTCGCAAATGGGTCTTCCAAATGGATAATGATGCCAAGCATACTTCCAAAGGTGTGGCAAAATGGCTTACGGACAACGAAGTCAAGGTATTGGAGTGGCCATCACCAAGCCCTGACCTCAATCCCATATAAAACCTGTGGGCAGAACTGAAAATGTGTGTGCGAGCAAGGAGGCCTACAAACCTGACTCAGTTACACCAGCTCTGTCAGGAGGAATGGGCCAAAATTCACCCAACATATTGTGGGACGCTTGTTGAAGGCTACCCAAAATGTTTCACCCAAGTTATACAATTTAAAGGCAATGCTACCAAATACTAAATTAGTATATGGAAACTTTCTGAGCCACTGGGAATGTGATGAAAGAATTAAAACCTCAAATAAATCATTCTCTCTACTATTATTCTGACGTTTCACATTCTTACAATTAAGTGGTGACCCTAAAACAGGGACTTTTTACTAGGATTAAATGTCATTAATTGTGAAAACTGAGTTTAAATGTACTTAGCTAAGGTGTATGTAAACCTCCGACTTCAACTGTATATATATATATAATATCACTAGAATCCAAATCTGCCAGTAATGTACATCGTACCAGCTCCTTCCTGGCCTCCAAAGAAAAACGAGCCTCATACTGGTAATAAAAACTTATTCTCAGCATTAGCTTCCTTATCAAGTTCTCTACATGCGGTGATGTCATCTATAAAATATCCTACAACACTCTACTCAACAAACTGGATGCAGTCTATCACTGTGCCATCCGTTTTGTCACCAAAGCCCCATACACTACCCACCATTGCGACCTGTACGCTCTCGTTGGTTGGCCCTCGCTTCATACTCATCGCCAAATCAACTGGCTACAGGTTATCTACAAGTCTCTGCTAGGTAAAGCCCCGTCTTATCTGAGCACACTGGTCACCCGAGCAGCACCCACTCGTAGCACGCACTCCAGCAGATATATCTCACTGGTCACCCCCAAAGCCAATTCCTCCTTTGGTCATCTTTCCTTCCAGTTCTCTGCTGCCCATGACTGGAACAAAATGCAAAAATCTCTGAAGCTGGAGACTCACATCTCCCTCACTAGCTTTAAGCACCAGCTGTCAGAGCAGCTTACAGATCACTGCACCTGTACATAGCCCATCTATCTACCTACCTCATCCTCATACTGGTATTTATTTATTTATTTTGCTCCTTTGCACCCCAGTATCTCTACCTGCACATTCATCTTCTGCCAATCTACCATTCCAGTGTTTAATTGCTATAATGTAATTACTTCGCCACCATGGCCTATTTATTTCCTTAACTTACCTCATTTGCACTCACTGTATATAGACTTTTTGTTTTCTTTTGTTCTACTGTATTATTGACTGTATGTTTTGTTTATTCCATGTGTAACTCTGTGTTGTTTTATGTGTCGAATTGCTACGCTTTATCTTGGCCAGGTCGCAGTTGCAAATGAGAACTTGTTCTCAACTAGCCTACCTGGTTAAATAAAGGTGAAATAAAATTAACATGCACAGTGAAGCTCAGCTTATTATCAGCCCACACCCAGATATTTGTTAACTTTGACTTATAGTATGTCCAGCCAATGTAGCAATAACATGTTTAGAAACATGCCTGGCATTTGAAAATACCAAGAATTTTGTTTTACCCATATTTAGGACCAGCTTTAATCATACAGATTGTGTTGTATGATGTTAAATGCTCTTTGGAAATTTTCAAAAGCTAAAGATAAACCACTACTACTTGAATAAAGAACAGTACCTGCATAAAAATTAACATCCGCTGTTTCAGTAAGATCCGCAATGTTGTCGATATACAAAATGAACAACAGTGGGCCCAAAATAGAACCTTGCGGAACACATGAGCACAAATCTATCGACACAGTTTTACAACCATCCGCCATTACACGTTGTTTGCGATTTGATTAGGTAATTTATAAACCAATCTAGAGCATGACCAGTAATCCCACAACATTTTAATCTTTGCACTAACACAGCACGGTCCAAGGTGTCAAATGCCTTCGACGAATCATTAAAGACAGACACACAATGTAACTTCTTGTCAAGAGCACAGTGGTTGTCATTTAAAACCTTCAATGTTGCTGAAACAATGCTGTGGCCAGACCTAAAACCTGATTGCATTCCATTTAAGATGTTGTTTTCTTGGAAGTAGGCCTAAAGCTGCCTACTAACTAAGGACACCAGTACTTTTGACAGTACAGACATTTTTGATATGGGTCGATGGTTGTCAAGCAACGAAGGATCTCTACCTTTCAGGAGAGGCAGTACAAAAGCAGATTTCCATAACTTGGGGATTTCCTTAACATCAAGTGTGAGGTTACAAATACATGTTAAGGGGGAGCAATGATGTCTGCAGCTAGGTGTAGAAAGTGGGGCTCATCAGGTTCAGGGGATTTTTGTTCTTTCAGGGCTTTACGCACTTCTGAAACAATGATAAGGCACTTACTTTGATAAAAACACAGCCTGGATGTGAACCAGGGTGTCTTTGGTGACACCCTAGCACTGAGACAATGTGCCTTAGACAGTTGCGCCACAAGGCCAGGGTAGATTCAAAACACAACACAAGCTAATACTTCTCTGATGCAATTACCTTTGTTTTACAGAGCTAATAGAAGAATGTAGCTAGCTACATAAGCACAATTGAATATAACATCTTAAAGGTTATGAAATGAGTAACGTTACCTCGCGTGTCCACAGTTATAAGGAATAAATACATTATGCTCCATACATACAGTGAACTACAGTAGAAACGAAAAAAAAGAAACTATGACCCCACGTAATAAGACACTTACAGTGCCTTGCGAAAGTATTCGGCCCCCTTGAACTTTGCGACCTTTTGCCACATTTCAGGCTTCAAACATAAAGATATAAAACTGTATTTTTTTGTGAAGAATCAACAACAAGTGGGACACAATCATGAAGTGGAACGACATTTATTGGATATTTCAAACTTTTTTAACAAACCAAAAACTGAAAAATTGGGCGTGCAAAATTATTCAGCCCCTTTACTTTCAGTGCAGCAAACTCTCTCCAGAAGTTCAGTGAGGATCTCTGAATGATCCAATGTTGACCTCAATGACTAATGATGATAAATACAATCCACCTGTGTGTAATCAAGTCTCCGTATAAATGCACCTGCACTGTGATAGTCTCAGAGGTCCGTTAAAAGCGCAGGGAGCATCATGAAGAACAAGGAACACACCAGGCAGGTCCGAGATACTGTTGTGAAGAAGTTTAAAGCCGTATTTGGATACAAAAAGATTTCCCAAGCTTTAAACATCCCAAGGAGCACTGTGCAAGCGATAATATTGAAATGGAAGGAGTATCAGACCACTGCAAATCTACCAAGACCTGGCCGTCCCTCTAAACTTTCAGCTCATACAAGGAGAAGACTGATCAGAGATGCAGCCAAGAGGCCCATGATCACTCTGGATGAACTGCAGAGATCTACAGCTGAGATGGGAGACTCTGTCCATAGGACAACAATCAGTCGTATATTGCACAAATCTGGCCTTTATGGAAGAGTGGCAAGAAGAAAGCCATTTCTTAAAGATATCCATAAAAAGTGTCGTTCAAAGTTTGCCACAAGCCACCTGGGAGACACACCAAACATGTGGAAGAAGGTGCTCTGGTCAGATGAAACCAAAATTGAACTTTTTAGCAACAATGCAAAACGTTATGTTTGGCGTAAAAGCAACACAGCTGAACACACCATCCCCACTGTCAAACATGGTGGTGGCAGCATCATGGTTTGGGCCTGCTTTTCTTCAGCAGGGACAGGGAAGATGGTTAAAATTGATGGGAAGATGGATGGAGCCAAATACAGGACCATTCTGGAAGAAACCCTGATGGAGTCTGCAAAAGACCTGAGACTGGGACAGAGATTTGTCTTCCAACAAGACAATGATCCAAAACATAAAGCAAAATCTACAATGGAATGGTTCAAAAATAAACATATCCAGGTGTTAGAATGTCCAAGTCAAAGTCCAGACCTGAATCCAATCGAGAATCTGTCGAAAGAACAAATGCTCTCCATCCAACCTCACTGAGCTCAAGCTCTTTGGCAAGGAGGAATGGAAAAAATAAATAATAAATATAAATAAAAACAGGCTGTGTGCCTTGGTTTGAGGGCAGCGCAGATTATATGTACTGTTGCGTAACAATCACATTCTGGAATGGAGAGAACATTCTAACATCACGTGCATAAAAACAACTCACGCTGGGGCGACCGTTAGAGATATTTGAACTCACGCATGAAAAGGTTCATTATAAATACTAATTGCTAATTGTAGTTCTCTCTGTACTTGTCATGGTTTACTCAGAAAATATAAATTATATTTGTCTGCCCTTTAAGTGTATCCTTTCGAACCTGTGATAAACCCACTTAACCACAGAAAATAGACCCCAACAAATGAAACTTGGTATTAACAGCACTAACAAATATTCAAAACGTAGGGTAAAAACAAACAAAAGTAGCCAGTCCTTACTTAATTTGGAAGCTCCCTTAACATACTGTAGTGGACTTCCATCAGTCATTGAAGAAATACAACTACTTATGACACATCAGATAATGTTAGAGTACCATTAAGTGGAATAAACACCTAAAAAACTATCCCAGAGCCCCATTTCCAGTAAACTTAACATTTTAAACGTTTCCCTCATATTGGTGTGGCTGGCTTCCGGGTTAAGCGGGCATTGTGTCTCGAAGCCTTGTGGCTTGGTTGGGTTTTGGTATCGGAGGACCCACAGCTCTTGACCTTTGCCGCTCCCGAGTCCGTACAGGAGTTGCAGCGATGAGACAAGACTGTAACTGTCAATTGGATACCACAGAATTGGGGAGAAAAAGGGGTAAAACATTTTTTTTTTTAAATTTGGTACCAAAACATTTACTTAGATCTCACTTAATTTTGAACACCATTCCTCACGATGGAAATATATTATCGTTTTAAATGACATTACCTTCTTGCTTAAATTCAGTGTTACACTATAAAATTGAATAAAAATGGGAAATTGTCAAACAAACGTCTCCCATTCAACTATTCATACCTAGCTCCAAATGTCCCCTTTTGTCCCTTGGGTACTACTCACTTTCACTCGAGGCTTATCTATTTTGTCAGTATTAAGGCTCAATCCAACTACTCATAATTTAATCTTGTATTGAATCCTCAGCTTCTTTAATTTACAGTGAAGTGGCGACTCCGGGATGCTGGACTTCTAGGCAAAGCAAAAGACAAAAAAGAAAAAGACTGGCTAAAATAAAGAAAATATTAAGGGCAAAATAACAGACACTGGACAGAGGAACTCTGCCTAGAAGGCCAGCATCCCGGAGTTGCCTCGTCACTGTTGACGTTGAGACTGGTGTTTTGTGGGTACTATTTAATGAAGTTGCCAGTTGAGGACTTGTGAGGCATCTGTTTCTCAAACTAGACACTGTTGTGCACCGGGGCCACGCACTTTTTTGGTTAGAGACAGTTTGCGCTGTTCTGTGAAGGGAGTAGTACACAGCGTTGTACCAGATCTTCAGTTTCTTGGCAATTTATCGCATGGAATAGCCTTCATTTCTCAGAACAGGAATAGACTGACGAGTTTCAGAATAAAGTCCTTTATTTCTAACCATTTTGAGCCTGTAATCGAACCCACAAATGCTGATGCTCCAGATACTCAACTAGTCTAAAGGCCAGTTGTATTGCTTCTTTAAATCAGCACTACTGTTTTCAGCTGTGCTAACATAATTGCAAAATGGTTCTAATGATCAGTTAGCCTTTTAAATTGATAAACTTGGATTAGCTAACACAACATTGCATTGGAACGCAGGAGTGATGATTGCTGATTATGTGCCTCTGTATGCCTATGAAGATATTCCATTTAAAAAAGAGCAGTTTCCAGCTAAAAATATGCATTTATAACTTTAACAATCTCTACACTGTTTCTGATCAGTTTGATCTTATTTTAATGGACAAAAATGTGCATTTCTAAGTGACCCCAAACTTCTGTGTATATATGTTGTAGCAGGCTCAAGGGTGTGGGGTTTCCACGTCACCAAGTTCAACAACAAAACTTGCACCAGTAGCACAACTAGAATGCAAGTGGGGAGTTTATTAGGGATGTTTGTACACTGGGGAAGATGGGGAATTCACCAATTACTTCAGTCCACAAACAAATCTCATTGTCCGTTCTGTTCTCCAGGGGTAATTCTAAAACTCAGGTCCTCAGCCAATCCGGTTCGGTACACAATAGGGGTAGTCAGACAGTCCAGTTCACAATGGGTAATCACACAGCTATTGTTCTCTCGGCTCCCACTCTTCATAACACACATTTTTCTCTGCCCCTTTGTGCAGGCGCTTCCTCTTATCCCCAAGCACTCCCTGGCTTAATGATCCACAGCCTCACCTCGTTGGGGCAGGAAGTCCATATAAGGCTCAGGAGTGGAGCTAGCGGGTTGCAAGATACAGTGCCTTGCGAAAGTATTCGGCCCCCTTGAACTTTGCGACCTTTTGCCACATTTCAGGCTTCAAACATAAAGATATAAAATGTATTTTTTTGTGAAGAATCAACAACAAGTGGGACACAATCATGAAGTGGAACCACATTTATTGGATATTTCAAACTTTTTTAACAAATCAAAAACTTAAAAATTGGGCGTGCAAAATTATTCAGCCCCTTTACTTTCAGTGCAGCAAACTCTCTCCATAAGTTCAGTGAGGATCTCTGAATGATCCAATGTTGACCTAAATGACTAATGATGATAAATACAATCCACCTGTGTGTAATCAAGTCTCCGTATAAATGCACCTGCACTGTGATAGTCTCAGAGGTCCGTTAAAAGCGCAGAGAGCATCATGAAGAACAAGGAACACACCAGGCAGGTTCGAGATACTGTTGTGAAGAAGTTTAATGCCGGATTTGGATACAAAAAGATTTCCCAAGCTTTAAACATCCCAAGGAGCACTGTGCAAGCGATAATATTGAAATGGAAGGAGTATCAGACCACTGCAAATCTACCAAGACCTGGCCGTCCCTCTAAACTTTCAGCTCATACAAGGAGAAGACTGATCAGAGATGCAGCCAAGAGGCCCATGATCACTCTGGATGAACTGCAGAGATCTACAGCTGAGGTGGGAGACTCTGTCCATAGGACAACAATATATTGCACAAATCTGGCCTTTATGGAAGAGTGGCAAGAAGAAAGCCATTTCTTAAAGATATCCATAAAAAGTGTTGTTTAAAGTTTGCCACAAGCCACCTGGGAGACACACCAAACATGTGGAAGAAGGTGCTCTGGTAAGATGAAACCAAAATTGAACTTTTTGGCAACAATGCAAAACGTTATGTTTGGCGTAAAAGCAACACAGCTGAACACACCATCCCCACTGTCAAACATGGTGGTGGCAGCATCTTGGTTTGGGCCTGCTTTTCTTCAGCAGGGACAGGGAAGATGGTTAAAATTGATGGGAAGATGGATGGAGCCAAATACAGGACCATTCTGGAAGAAACCCTGATGTAGTCTGCAAAAGACCTGAGACTGGGACGGAGATTTGTCTTCCAACAAGACAATGATCCAAAACATAAAGCAAAATCTACAATGGAATGGTTCAAAAATAAACATATCCAGGTGTTAGAATGGCCAAGTCAAAGTCCAGACCTGAATCCAATCGAGAATCTGTGGAAAGAACTGAAAACTGCTGTTCACAAATGCTCTCCATCCAACCTCACTGAGCTCGAGCTGTTTTGCAAGGAGGAATGGGAAAAAACGTCAGTCTCTCGATGTGCAAAACTGATAGAGACATACCCCAAGCGACTTACAGCTGTAATCGCAGCAAAAGGCGGCGCTACAAAGTATTAACTTAAGGGGGCTGAATAATTTTGCACGCCCAATTTTTCAGTTTTTGATTTGTTAAAAAAGTTCTAAATATCCAATAAATGTCGTTCCACTTCATGATTGTGTCCCACTTGTTGTTGATTCTTCACAAAAAAATACAGTTTTATATCTTTATGTTTGAAGCCTGAAATGTGGCAAAAGGTCGCAAAGTTCAAGGGGGCCGAATACTTTCGCAAGGCACTGTATCTCCCCTCACTTCTCTTTGCCACAATATGTGTGCGTGACACAAGTTCAAATGTTTGGGGTCACTTAGAATTGTCCTTGTTTTTGAAAGAAAAGCACATTTATCGATTCAAATTAAATTGATCAGAAATACAATGTAGACATTGTTAATGTTGATAATGACAATTGTAGCTGGAAACAGCTGATTTATGGAATATCTTCATGGGCGTACAGAGGTCCATTGTCAGCAACCATCACTCCTGTGTTCCAATGGCACGTTATGTTAGCTAATCCAAGTTCATAATTTTAAAAGGCTAATTTACCAGGGTACTTGATTTACAGTTTTATTTTTTACAAACGTTAAAGATAAAGATGGCATTAATTTAGCCAATAATAAATTGATCAAGATATTCATTAAACTGTCAAAACAATCTAAAAAAAGGTGATGCAACATCAAAAATGAAAAAAACAAAAAAAAACAAAGGAAGAATGGTTTGAAAAAGAAAGTTAAACTGCAAGAAAACAACTGAGACTTTTGTCAAACCAACAACATGGAGACCCTGTAAACCAGGAGACGCATCTCATAAACCAACAGGCCCTAAACCAATATACGAAGTTATTACGAAGGGGAAAATCCCTCTATATGACCAATGAGCTTGACAAAATCCATTTGGGGAATTATAGAGTAAATCGTATACCACTGTTAAAAAGCAAGACCTCCCAATCAAAGTTCAGAATATTTGGAAACATCATTTTGAAAACTTCTATAAATTCCAAGAAAAATAACTTAACTCCAACCAAACAACAGTAATAGAACAATTAAAATAATTGGAATTAAAAGTAAAATACCGACAAAACCAGCTGGACAATCCTTTTATATTGTCTAAACTAAATGATCAAATAAAATCCTTCAAGAGTGGTAAATCCTGTGGGCCAGAACGCATTAGAACAGAGATGCTGAAACACAGCAACCCCATGCTGAGAGAGGCTATTCTTAAACTCTTTAACCAAGTGATAAGGGTAAGCTACTTTCCTTTGTCACACCTACAGTGCCTTCAGAAAGTATTCATATCCTTTGACTTTTTCCACATTTTGTTGTGTTACAGCCTGCATTTAAAATTGATTAAATTGAGAATTTGTGTCACTGGCCTACACACAATACTCCATAATGTCATAGTGGAATTGTGTTTTTTACAAGTTTTTACAAACTAATACAATTTGAGAAAACTAAGGATGGATCAATAGCATTGTGGTTACTCCACAATAGTAACTTGTTTTGGTAACTATGGGGAACGCTTAATGCCTCACACAATAAGAAAATCATCCCCATTCGAAATGACAACATCTGGAAAAACTATTAAAACATTTCAGGCTACTGATTATTATGCACACCTGTCACCATCGTCACGCACACCAGCGCTTCATGACACTCACCTGGACTCCATCACCTCCTTGATTACATTCTCTATATTTGTCACTCCCCTTGGTTCTTTCCTCAGATGTTATTGACTCTGTTCCATGTCAGTGTATTATACGTGTTCCATGTTTTATGTTCCGTTTATTTATTAAACACTCACTCCCTGTACTTGCTTTCCGACTCTTAGCGCATTCACTACAGAACTGTTGAGGATGGATGGCTTATTGATGAGTGTTGCCTACTCATTTTAAGTATATTTGCCATTGCTAAATCACCTTGATTTGTCCTTATGTCCCTCTCTTTGAAGCTATATTTATATTTTTACTGGTCAAGCCCCAACTGAGGATACCTTTCAGTTGTCCTTAATCTCTGGCACCAGCACCTCTATTTCAGTCTCATAAAAATGTTTTATCATAGCATTTTTTGGTAGCGCCGTTGTATTTCATGGTATGACGTTGTATATTCCCCCACAGGCTTTAAACCTCTTAAATGTAACTAAATGTAATCAAACATGTAATCTACGTAATCCCCAAAAGTTATTATTGATCACGAGAGGGCCATAAACAAAAACTACAATAACTACTATAGTAATGCTGCATCCTACATTTCTGATAAACATTGTTATATATTGCTGAGGTGTAGTCACTTTTGAGGACACAAGCTCAAGTACACAGTACAAATATGACAAAGATATAAAATGTTTTATATG
Organism: Oncorhynchus mykiss; assembly: GCF_013265735.2. Lineage (NCBI taxonomy): Eukaryota > Metazoa > Chordata > Actinopteri > Salmoniformes > Salmonidae > Oncorhynchus > Oncorhynchus mykiss. The sequence goes on along the minus strand of NC_048566.1, from coordinate 52,531,646 downwards.
ATATATTTCCTATTCAACAGAAATGTATGAATAAGGCTTGAAATGACATATTTATTTCTAAATATAGAATGATAAATGTTTAAAACAACTAACTATAAGATTTCACCTTCCTTAGAACTGTTAAATACATAGTTGTGTATTTAGTGTTAGAGAAATTGTGCATGTTTCCGAAAGGTTTCACTTGATCAAAATGTCTTTCCCCATCACTGTAAACATCTCACAGAGCTCTAGCTTAGATTCCTGAACTCATTAGGAACTCCCTCTCATATTAATTGTGTCTGTCTATGACAAACAAAGTGTTTTGTGTTTAAAGTCTAAGAATTATTTTAGATTACTGGCTATGAATCTATCCCTGAATCTCTGTACTGCAGCGTCGACACCACTCTCCCCTGCTGCGTAACAATGTAAGGATTCCAGGCATATTCGTTGTTAGTGGTTGTGAAGTATGGTTCAGCCAGGAGTTGATGGTAGATGGACTGTCGGAAGAGCAAATGAAATGGTAGGAGGGACATCCCAGCTTCAAATGGTTTTAGATTTCACATCCTTCTTCATAGAGGCAGAAGAGACATACTCCTGTGTCCTTGAGAATAAAACATTGGATTTGATTTGATTTAGAATCAGGCACTCAAAGCAAGCCATTTCAATCTACGGTTGGAACTGGTACCAAATTAACCGAGACTCAGACTAAATTCGTTGATGCATTATAAAACTTAGAAACAACAACTTAAGACCCACAAAGTCCATTGGATATAGCCATCACTATATCAAAGCTGACATAGAAATCCAAGCCCTTTGGGGCTCCTGAGTGGCACAGTGGTCTAAGGCCCAGCATCATCCGGGTAGGGGAGGCTTTGGCCGGGGTAGGCCGTCATTGTAAAATAAGAATTTGTTCTTTACTGACTTGCCTGGATAAATAAATAAAAAATGCGATGAAGCCTGTGGGCCAGACAGTACCTGCACTGAGATGCTGAAGAAGTCATACTAAAGCTCTTCAGTTTAGTGCTGAACGTAGGATACTTTCCAGAAATATGGAATAAAGGCAAAATAACAGAAATATTCAATTGACAAATTCGACCCTAATAATTATCGCAGTATTTGAGTGACCAGTAATCTGGGGAAGGTTTTCTGCAGAATATTTATTAAAACAAACACTGTGTTTTAAGTCCACGTCAAATTGGCTTCCTACCGGAGTTTTTGTGTCCCTATTTGCCCAGGCAAAAAAAATATGGATATTTCTGCACATTGGTGCAGAATGTTCGGCTGCCCAGAGGTGGAACGCAGCAAGACAGAGACAAACAGTCTAGTTAGCAATTGAATGTTCTTCTTTCATCATCATTGCAAACAGTGGCTAAGCTGAGGCAGGAAGCAGATAAGCAGTCAAGTACTGTTATTTTTTCAGGAACTAAGTAAGATATGGCAGTAACTATAAAGATTAGCCTACATCATCATGCAAAACGCTTATTGTTTTTGCTCCAAAGTTTAGGGACTGTGTCCTGCTTGTGCAACTGCAATATCAGTTACAACAGACAGACAGACAGAAGGTTGTAGCCTTCATAATATATGTGTTTTTGAAAGAAGGGGGAGTGTGAGCAGCAGCTAAATTAGAAAAACAATATGTGAGTAAAATAACACATGGTAAGAACAAGGATCCTTAGCTTTGAGAAAGCTGTTTCCGGAGGGGTGGGTGGCAGCAGGGCGTATGCAAAAAACTCTATCTGTGGCCACGGCCTATCAAAAACATGTTTATCAACCCAGAAAGGGTAAAATACTTGCCTGCTTTATTGATTTCATAAAGTCCATCTGGCATAAAGATATTTTCCTAAAACAATCAAATGGAATTGGAAGAAGAACCTACAATGTTATTGAATCAATGTACAAGGAAAATAGATGTTAAAATGTGTCAAAATGTGTCGAATAATTGTTCTATTTCACTGTATTTCCATGGTGAATCCATGCAACATATCTTGGCATGCTTTATAAATCGCCCACATCAGTGCACGTGTTACTATAATAATCCATATAAAGTAGATTAGGCTGTTAAAGTAGAAGTATGTGTGAAACTGGAACCATTGTTGAAGTACTATAAAAGACTGAGATAATGGGACATCAAATTAGAGTTAGCTGATATTTTGCTCTGTTGGAAGATTTGGTTCACGCTCCATTTCGGATAGAGCATGTTTTTAGAGACTCACCAGATATCGCTTCCCAGAACCAATTTTATAGGATTTTTGTGAGGATTAAAGGCCTACTTTAGAAAGATAAATGCATGCCATTCTGGTGCACATCCAAGTGCTAACCACCCTTGGGTGTTTGGCAACTGGCACTTTTCAGCGGGAGCTTGACAATCGGTATCACACGGCCCTAGATGAGGCAATGTTTTGGATTCTATCACCAGCAAAATGAACAGGAACATACAATTTCCATACACCATCTCGGACAACAGGTTGAAGTCAAGAGGGGTTTCTTTGTCACGATGCCGTCAATGGATTCCCAAATATGAACTGAGCGATAGGCGTAACCCACGTTGCCATAAAATCACCATCCCAGAAAGATATCAATTATATTAACCTAAAAGGCTTCCACGCATTATGTGCAGGTGATGTGATGTGCAAAAAACACTTCTGAATGTGGTGGCCAGATGGAACACACGACTCGTTCATTCTGCAGAACAGCAATTCACTACTATACACCTACAGGAGGGAGCTTGTAACGTGTGCGCTGGGAGTTGTGAAGCAAGTTCAGGTTCCCATGCCCCAGCTAGCTCACCAGGCTCTAGCGCTTCAGTTCAGGCTGCTAGTCAGGTTCCTGTGCCTCGGTGGAGGCAACTGGTCCGCTCCTAATCCCCGGGATCGTCCCTTTGGTTGGCGTCCTGCGGTTGGAGTCGCGCATCCCAAGAGGGGGTACTGATTCGTCTGCTCCTTCTTTGGCGCTCTAGGTCGCCAGGCTCTGGCACTCCAGCCGGCTCAACAAGTTCTCCTGCTTCAGCAGAGGTGACCGGTCTGCTCCTGATCCCCGGGATCAACCCTTTTGTCAGTGTCCTGCGGCTGTAGCCGCGCATCAGGGAGGGGGTACTGTCACGTATACTCCCTCCCCAGGCAACTGATTATAATGCACACCTGTCACCATCGTCACGCACACCAACGCTTCATGACACTCACTTGGACTCCATCACCTCCTTGATTACCTTCCCTATATTTGTCCCTCCCCTTGGTTCTTTCCTCAGATGTTATTGACTCTGTTCCATGTCAGTGCATTGTTCGTGTTCCATGTTTTATGTTCCGTTTATTTATTAAACACTCACTCCCTGTACTTGCTTTCCGACTCTTAGCGCATTCACTACAGAACTGTTGAGGATGGATGGCTTATTGATAAGTGTTGCCTACTCATTTGAAGTGTATTTGCCATTGCTAAATCACCTTGATTTGTCCTTATGTTCCTCTCTTTGAAGCTATGTTTTTATTTTTACTGGTCAAGCCCCAGCTGAGGAAACCTTTTGGTTGTCCTTAATCTGTGTCACCAGCCTCTATTTCATTAACATAAATGTTTTATCATAGCATTTGTTGCTTGCGCCGTTGTATTTCACAAACTGGCTTTATTTACAAATTAGTATCAATGTCTCACCCTATGTTCAAGAATGGCCTTTTTCTTGTTCATTTTAAGTTATTTGAAAACAAAATAATCTCCAAAATATTGTTATTTTTTTAAACAAAGCAATTATTACTATTATTATTTATTTAGAATGATTTAAAAGCCTGTTGGATATTCTTACAGATATGTTATTAACCCTGTTATTAGCAGGACAATCCATGTAAAGTATGGCTCCTGAGTGACGCACAATGGGACTGCTTTGCATTTCTCCAGCTGTATCCACTGAAAGCGTGCGAGGTTCAAGGCACGAGGGCAGGGGGCACGGGATGGGCCGTAGAGCCGCGCACAGAAGACCGACCTAGCCCATGGGGAAGGGAGGAAGAGGAATTGGGAGGGGGTGAATCCCCGCCACACTGGCAACACTTTAAAAAGCATTGCAGAAATAATGTAGCTGACGAGGGAAACGTTCCCGCTGTTCTGTTCTTAGTGCCATTCTACAGGTTCAAACCAAAACAATGTAACTAATAATTGTATCTTTATGCTTTTATTAATAAAATAATGATAAAAATACTCTTTCAAATGCTGATGTTTATTTAGTAATGGATCCAAAACAAATTACTATGGGAATAAATATCCCTGAATTACAGAATTATCCTCCAATCCTTTATATGTAATTATTGGATGAGAGTCACGTCATGTTTTTCGATATACTGTTGCCCTACCGTAGGCGACATGAGTCTCACTAGTGTTGAGTAATGTGCTGTTAAAAGTGCTGCAGGTTTTCTTTTTTTAAAGTGCATATTGACGTTAGAAGCAATAGGATTTGAATCAAAAGCCTACAACTATTTTATCATCGTTTCCTGCTGCTCTGAGAATGGGGACTGGTCTTGATAAATCAATGAGATTTTTATTTTCACTAAAATGTTAAAATAAGTGTTTTGAAATGTTATGCTCTTAGTGTTAGCTTTATTTAACAAAGCAAGTCATAAGAACAAATTATTCTTTACAAGGACAACCTCCCCGTCGAGGAATTGAACCCCGGTTTCTCACGTGCTCGCAATCTCTAGTGCAGCCATTATTGAAGGCTACCAAATGCTTCTCAAAAATGCCCTTCATTAATAGTGTGCCACAGAATTCTGCGGCACCATGCAAGCTGCGTCGAAGTACGCTGCAACTTTGAATGGAGGAACCTCATTAAACTTCAGTTAGTGCTAAATACGGCTACTAGAATCCTGACTAGAACCAAAAAATTGTATCATATTACTCCAGTGCTAGCCTCTCTACACTGGCTTCCTGTCAAAGCAAGAGCTGATTTCAAGGTTTTACTGCTAACCTACAAAGCATTACATGGGCTTGCTCCTACCTATCTCTCTGATTTGGTCTTGCAGTACATACCTACACGTACGCTACGGTCACAAGACGCAGGCCACCTAATTGTCCCTAGAATTTCTAAGCAAACAGCTGGAGGCAGGGCTTTCTCCTATAGAGCTCCATTTTTATGGAACGGTCTGCCTACCCATGTCAGAGACGCAAACTCGGTCTCAACCTTTAAGTCTTTACTGAAGACTCATCTCTCATATGATCATATGGGTCATATGATTGAGTGTAGTCTGGCCCAGGAGTGGGAAGGTGAACGGAAAGGCTCTGGAGCAACGAACCGCCCTTGCTGTCTCTGCCTGGCCGGTTCCCCTGCGCCGGTTCCCCTGCCTCTAACCCTGTTACAGGGGCTGAGTCACTGGCTTACTGGGGCGCGTCACCTGAGTGGGTTGATTCACTGATGTGGTCATCCTGTCTGGGTTGGCGCCCCCCCCCCCCCCCGGGTTGTGCTGTGGCGGAGGTCTTTGTGGGCTATACTCAGCCTTGTCTCAGGATGGTAAGTTGGTGGTTGAAGATATCCCTCTAGTGGTGTGGGGGCTGTGCTTTGGCAAAGTGGGTGGGGTTATATCCTTCCTGTTTGGCCCTGTCCGGGGGTGTCCTCGGATGGGGCCACAGTGTCTCCTGACCCCTCCTGTCTCAGCCTCCAGTATTTATGCTGCAGTAGTTTGTGTCGGGGGGGCTAGGGTCAGTTTGTTATATCTGGAGTACTTCTCCTGTCCTATTCGGTGTCCTGTGTGAATCTAAGTGTGCGTTCTCTAATTCTCTCCTTCTCTCTTTCTTTCTCGGAGGACCTGAGCCCTAGGACCATGCCCCAGGACTACCTGACATGATGACTCCTTGCTGTCCCAAGTCCACCTGGCCGTGCTGCTGCTCCAGTTTCAACTGTTCTGCCTTATTATTATTAGACCGTGCTGGTCATTTATGAACATTTGAACATCTTGGCCATGTTCTATTATAATCTCCACCCGGCACAGCCAGAAGAGGACTGGCCACCCCACATAGCCTGGTTCCTCTCTAGGTTTCTTCCTAGGTTTTGGCCTTTCTAGGGAGTTTTTCCTAGCCACCGTGCTTCTACACCTGCATTGCTTGCTGTTTGGGGTTTTAGGCTGGGTTTCTGTACAGCACTTTGAGATATTAGCTGATGTACGAAGGGCTATATAAATACATTTGATTTGATTTGATTTGAACCATTGTAAAAAAAGTCTGGGAGAAGTGGGTGGAGCGTTTGCCATAAGTCTACAACCCTGGGCCTGAAGTAACAGCGGATGAGCAACTGGTTCCATTCAAATGTACATTTTTATTTTCATGTCTGTAATGTAAGTGATTTTCACTGTTGATTTTAATATGTACTGCTGTAATATCATTGATTCATGTGATTGTTTTCTGTGACACTAATTCTAATTACTGATAGCAATCTCTTTTGCAAAAAGGTCACTGTCCTTATCAGCATTATATGCTTGGCAAGCCAGCAAAGTATGGCATCAAGATTTGTGTGGCCTGTGACGCACAATTCAGCTACGCTTGGAAGATGCAAGCCTACACAAGGAAGCCGACCAGTGGAGGCCCCGAGAAGAACCACAGGATGCGGGTTGTGCTTGATGTGACAGATAGACTGAGGGGGCACAATGTCACATGTGACAATGTCTTCTCCTCTTATGAACTCAGCCAGCAGCTCCTGAAAGGAAGATCACCATGGTTGGCACAGTTAGAAAGAACAAGCCTAAGCTCTCCCCTGCACTCCTCGCAACAAGGGGGAGAGAGGCCTTCTCATCAAAGTTTACCTTCACGCCCACCACCACTCTAATTTCTTACCTCCCAAAGAGGAACAAGAATGTGGTCCTCCTGAGCACACTGCACAAAATGGCTGAGATCAGTGATCGTGAGGACAGGAAGCCAGCCATCATCCTGGACTACAACCACAACAAAGGAGGCATGGACAACCTGGACAAGGTGATTGGAACTTACAGCTGCAGGAGGATGGCCCCTGACTGCCAGTTGGCCCATGGTCATCTTCCATAACATCATTGATGTGTCCTCATATAATACCTTCGTGATATGGAACAAGATCAATCCTACCTGGATGCCTGAAAAAACGGAACAAGAGGAGGGTGTTCCTGGAGCAGCTTGGAAAGGCACTTGTTACCTCACACATTCAAAGAAGGGAGCACCTCCCCCACACAGCAGCCTCTACAGCACTTGTGAAAGCTGTTCAGGGGGCTGAATCTTGTCCTGATCCACCTGAGGCTTCAGCTGGGGCAGGTAAGAGGAGGAGATGTCAATTCTGCCCCCAAAAGAAGGAGTGTAAAACAAATACCATGATCTGCACATGTGAGAAATACATTTAATGCACACACAGTTGCATACTGTCCCACATGTACTAATTAAAGTTGATTGATTTATTGTTCTTCACGTTTTTGTTTTGTATCTATTATCTTATTCTTACTTAGTGTTGTTGTTTATACACCTTGTGGGTGGGGGCAATGGTTAAAAAATGGGAAAAGACTAGTATATTGCAGTTGAATTCCTCATTTTACAGTATATCAGAATATGTCACTATGTTGCAAAAAAGTTCAAGACTGTTATTGTTTCCCTTCAATAAAATGCATTCAAAACTACTTTCTGCACATTTCTGCTACTTTCTTGGGCTACACACGTGCCATCTCTTGCTAAAAATTTTATGTTTACACCTATGCAGTAACTTTAGCAAAGAAAACAATTATGACAGGTGTGTTGTAATTAGACAGGAAGGTCAGTGTTCTGCCATGGCCATCTAAGAGCCCTTATCTCAATCCCATTGAGAACGTCTGATATATGTTGGATCGGATGGTGAGTGCTAAGGCCTGAAATGTCCAGGAACTTGCAGGTGCCTTGGTGGAATAGTTGGGTAACATCTCACATCAAGAACTGGGAAATCTGGCGCTGTCCATGAAGAGGAGATGCATTGCAGTTCTTAATGCAGCTGGTGGCCACACCAGATACTGATTTTTACCTTTGATTTTGACCCCCCCTTTGTTCAGGGACACATTATTCAATTTCTGTTAGTCACATGTCTGTGGAACTTGTTCAGTATATGTCTCAGTTGTTGAACCTTGTTATGTTCCTACAAATATTTACACATGTTAAGTTTGAAAATAAATGCAGTTGACAGTGAGAGGACGTTTATCTATCTCCTTTCGGCCTACAGGTACTGAACAATATGTTCTAAGTTCCGGTACATGTAAAATGTAAAGTTATGGTCACACAAGTTATTGTACTTATTATGATGTAATTATTCCTGTAAATATAGTCTATAGGTGATCAGGTGACGAGCAATCATTGACTCACTCTGTCCAGGACTTTTTTACCGTCAGTGAAGGATTTGGACTTCCTCCTCCATCTCATTCAGAGTCAGACTCTCAGATAAGGCAGTTCTGGCATATGCCAAAAGGACTGGTCCACCTTTTGGATTGTGAAGAACTCTACACCAACGGCTCGACAGAAAGTAGCGTCTACACCATCTATTTGTTATTACGTCTACTAAACGGCACTTATTACCTCTGAGGTGCAGTTAATTGCCGATTTCTGAGGCTGGTAACTCTAATCAACTTATCTTCTGCAGCAGAGGTAACTCTGTGTCTTCCTTTCCTGTGGCAGTCCTCCTGACATTCAATTTCATCATAGAGCTTGTTCTTATCCGTATTGACTGACATTCATGTCTTAAAGCAATGATGGACTGTCGTTTCTCTTTGCTTATTTGAGCTGTTCTTGGTCTTTTACCAAATAGGGCTATCTTATGTGTAGCACCCCTACATTGTCACAACACAACTGATTGTTTATGGTTCATTGAACAAGCATGGGAAACAGGGTTTAACCTCTCTGGGGTAGGGGGTAGTATTTTGACATCCGGACGAAAAGTGTGCCCAAAGTAACCTGCCTGTTACTCAGGCCCAGAAGCGAGGATATGCATATAGTTGGTAGACGTTGATAGAAAACACTCTGTTTCTAAAACTGTTAAAATGATGTCTGCGAGTATAACAGAAGTGATATGGCAGGCAAAACCTCGAGGACAAACCATCACCCCAAATAATAATTTCAGTTTACCACTATTTTCAATGGCTAGTATTTTAATAATGAGGCCATGTCCTCCCAGATTGCAGTTCCTAGCGCTTCCACTACATGTCAACAGTCTTTAGAAAGAGTTTCAGGCAGTTTTGGGGAAAAATGACCCGCAACTTTTAGTTTTTCTAGGTGGCTCCCATTTTGGCTATAGTGTTTCCAAGCGCGTGGAGGAAGCGCATTCTTTCTTATTTGTCTCTGGTAATGAACATACTTTTCTCCGTCTTAAATTGTATAGTTTATTTGCATATTAGGATACCTAAGGTTTGATTATAAACGTTGTTTGACTTGTTTGGAAAAAATTATTAGTAACGTTTGGGATTCATTTTGTTTGAATTTTGATGGAAGGAAACTGGGTGGATCATTGACTGAAGCGGCGCCAGCTAAACTGAGTTTTTATGGATATAAAGAAGGACATTATCGAATAAAAGGACCATTTGTGATGTAACTGGGACCTTTTGGAGTGTCAACAGAAAAATATTATCAAAGGTAAGCCATTTTCTATATCGCTATTTCTGACTTTTGTGTCGCACCTGCCTGGTTGAAATATGATTTTCATGCATGCAGGACGCTGTCCTCAGATAATCGTATGGTTTGCTTTGCCGTAAAGCCTTTTTGAAACCTGACACAGTGTCTGGATTAATAAGAAGTTAAGCTTTTTTTATGTATAACAGATATTTTTTCATGAATGTTAAATATTTGAATGGAGTATTTTTGAATTTCACGCTCTGCAATTTCACCGGATGTTGGCCAGGTGTGACTCTACCATCCCAACTACCCTAAACCCTTTACAATGAAGATCTGAGAAGTTATTTGGATTTTTACGAATTATCTTTGAAAGACATGGACCTGAAAAAGGGATGTTTCTTTTTTTGATGAGTTTATGAACCTGATTTAACACAAATTAATGAATATAAAAAAAAGAATTAAAAGATAAAGATATATATGTGTATTTGTGACATTTTCCTTTCTTCCCTACCCTCCTTCAGTTACATAGCTTCCATTACCTTGTCTGCTCTTTTGTATACTCAGTGTCTTGATATCCTATGAATTATTGGACAAACTGCAGCATTAGTGCGCTTGGAGCTTGTATATTATTCTGGTGTACTTAGGCTTTTTAAGTAGGTGCAGTGATCAAAATGTATGCATTTCACTTGGTAATGGGCTTAAAAGCGGCATGGCAGCTTGTTTTCCCCCTGTGGTGTTTCAGTTTTTAGAGGAGACGCTGTGTGTACTAACTGAGACCCAGGAAGAGTATTTTATTAGATGCTAATAACCCGCAGTTCTTTTTTGACATTGTGTCTCATAATGGTGTATATATGATTACATTTGTAGATTTTCTCTGAATGGCCCTTCATTACCGTAACTTTGAATACAGATGTCTTTCTTTATTCAAATGGGCCTGTAAATAATTACTTAAATGTGGGTGCGAATAATAAAGAATAAGACATTGTTTACTTGCAAAATAAAGTAAAATGCAATTTTTCAGAATTCACACACACACACGATGCAATGGTGAAACTGTACTATGTTTTTACATTATCATTGAAAAATGTATAATAATGCCTGTTACTCATGTCACAGTTTGCAAGAAGACTGTGAACTACAATTAGCTATTTTAGCTATACTTATGTCTCATTTGGCTAAGTGAATGTAATGTTCATTATGCTGTCTGGTTCAAGGAACGGTTGACAGCTTGATAATCAGACTAATATAGCATAAAAACATTTAATAAAAATACACCAAAAATATGCTGTATGTCTAGTCTGTAAACTGTAGGAGGAGTTAATAATGTTGAAATGAACAGTTGAATGAACTAGATACTAAATTCTAATTAGATAATTCAGCTGAAAACATACTGAGACAAGACACAATAAATTAAATACATTACAATAAAATACATTGTATATTTTGCTCAGGGAAAGCTTTTACTGTATCTACTCTGGCACTTCATTTTATCTTCTCATTTGTCAGCATTTTGTGCTCTAGGATTTTTTTACAAAGAAAGGACTTGTTTGGAACGACTGACCAGGGTGACATATGGGGTCGCAGCATTTTAATCTGAAGAGTGCTGCACTGTCAGCAAAGTAAGCAACACAACTGGAACTTTTTCAACAGGAGTCTGTGTCCCATTGTCACTGCAAGTTACTTGTTTTGGGGGTAATTTCTGTGTTTGTCATGTTCAAGACAAGTCTGATCCAAGTAAATGCTGCATCATAGCAATATCGTTAAGTGCACCAAGCCAGGATTAGAACCCCACATGTGTCTTTTAGTATGTGGGAAAAACATAATCTTACTTCACCTATGAAGCCTCAGGGGAAGTAGTGGCTGCCTGGCCTTTTAAGAGATAAAAAGATCACATACCAGGCAAGCAGTAATACTGCATATTACACGGTACTTAAGTATGTCTGTTTAATGTTGTGTTTTGATGCTGTGATAGGTGTTATCAGTGTAGCAAACTGTCAAGTTCACTACTCCAGGCAATTGGCCATGATGCAAATTCGGGTTTAGGAATTTGCACATGCTGCACTGAGGTAGGGGAGATAAAAGTGCAGCAGCAATTCGGGAAAAGTTTCTTATTTGTGGTGATGATGGGTGTCATTATTTTTTCTGTGTCACTGCAGAGCTGGGCTTGATGTGGGACAGTGTAACATCTGTGACATCTAAAGGGATCCTGAGTTGACGTTGTATCTGGGTGGTTTAATTATCCGCCATGCTTCCCTCTGTGACTCCTGTTTGTCAGAACGAGAGAAGAAAGAAGAAGAGAAAGATAAAGCCTGTATACACCCTTTTTTGACACATTATTTATCTGAACCACAGATAAATAATGTGATGCAAGCTCCCACCCCTTAGAAGGTTGAGTTGCTAACATATTACTTGCACATATTTAATCTTTTCAGAATTTCAAGGTGGAGTTGACAAGGGCCTAGACTCCTTTGGAGATGGTTATCTGTTTTCTAGCAACCTAATATATCTGTTAGCAGAGTTATCCACTTTATTAACAACCAGAGGTAACTGCCACATAATTTAATTCTCGTAAATTAGATAAAATTAGGACATTATCTTTTTTAATAACTAATATAGTAATAATAGTACATAGTTTGCGATAGAAATAGAACTGCAATCTGTTCACATTTGAAGCACTGTGTGCAATATTTTTTTAATATAGCTCAATGAAGATGATATTCAGATCTCCATATTCATAAAATTAAAGTTAATTATTTTCAGTTCACAGTAATTATGCATGGGGAGATGAAAGGAGGTCAGTCTCCCATACTTCTAGTTCCAACTAATTGACGAAACATAAAAGCCTATTTGGATATGACAGACTTTCATCAAGAGTCCATTGAACTTTTCTGATGTTCAATGTCTATAGTATTGACTTTACCCCAAAATCACTAGGCCTTAGTTGCATCACAGTTAATCAAGGCCCAGATAGAATGTGATGCAATTATGATTGAATGATTGAACTTATATGGGACTATCCAGATAATATACAGTTTTAACACATTTTAATAACTCAATTGCCTTCAGAGTGTCAACAGACAGGAGGAGTTTGTCACATTCTAATGCAAAAACAGCACATGTTAGGAAGAGACCGATAGTAACGAAATATAGGCCCACTATGGTTAAGCTCCAGGAGGTGGCAAGGCAATGTACACTCTTAGAAAAAAGGGTTCCTCAGCTGTCGCCATAGGAGAACCCTTTTTGGTTCCAGGTAAAACCCCTTTTGGTTCCATGTAGAATACTCCGTGGAAAGGGTTCTACATGGAACCCAAAACAGTTATACTTTAAACCAAAAGGGATCTACCTAGAACTAACAAGGATTTTTCAAAGGGTTCTCCTATGGGACAGCCAAAATAGCCATTTCATTTTTTTCATTGTTTTTCTTTAGGGGATGGATCAGCTTTAATATTGTAAATAGATTGTGGCTTCCATCAATGTAATTGCATGATTTCCAATCGCCCATATATATTGCGTTATGCATACAGTACCAGTCAAACATTTGGATACTCCTACTCATTTCCTCGGTTTTTCTTTATTTTTACTATTTTCTACATTGCAGAATAATAGTGAAGACATCAAAACTATGAAATAACACACATGGAATCATGTAATAACCAGAAATGTGCTAAACAAATCAAAATATTGTCACGCCCTGATCTATTTCACCTATTCCTGTTATTGTCTCCACTCCCTACAGGTGTCGCTTACTTTCCCCAGTGTATTTATCCCTGTGTCTCCAGTCTCTCTATGCCAGTTCGTTTGTATGTTAGTCAAGTCAACCAGCGTGTTTTTCCCATACTCCTTTTGCTATTCTCTTTTTCATAGTCTTCCTGGTTTTGACCTCTGCCTGACTCTGGACTACTTTCCCGCCTGCCTGATCATCCTGCCTGCCCTCACCTTGATTATGCCTGCTCTTCGGTACCTTTTGGACTGTGAACTGGTTTTGACCATTTTGCCTGTCCACGACCATTCTCTTGCCTTACCCTATTGGATTAATAAATATTGTAAGACTCCAACCATCTGCATCTGGGTCTCACCTTGTGTCATGATAAATATATTTTATATTTGCGATACTTCAAAGTAGTCACTCTTTGCTTTTATGACAGCTTTGCACACTCTTGGCATTCTCTCAACCAGCTTCATGAGGAATGCTTTTCCAACAGTCATGAAGGAGTTCCCACACTTGTTGCCTGCTTTTCCTTCACTTTGCGGTCCAACTCATCCTAAACCATCTCAATTGGTTGAGGTCGGGTGATTGTGGAGGCCAGGTCATCTGATGCAGCACTCCATTACAAATCATAGTCTCACTAAGGACATATTCCATCCGAATAACTCTTTTAAGTTCTACATTGCACCTTTTTTTCACCTTCAGTGAACCTCAGTGGCATTCTGGGTGTGCTAGGAGAATTTAGCATTTTTAGTTGGAGAATCAGGCATTTTTTCTAACACCTGAAACAGCTTTTTTTTCCTGTAATCTAGAGCCATAACCATTCTGCTTAACTCTGTGTAAAAAAATATGTATATTGTTTTGCGTTTCAAAGCATACATCTTGAGCTGCCGCCATCCTCCTGACTGGTGTTTTTTTTAAATAAACTAAATATGCTTTTCTGGGTTGATCTGTGGTTGTCTGAAGGTTAGAATTAACAAGAGTTGGAATACATTCATACCAACATGCACAGTAAAAATGTTTGAGGTCCTCCAATCAGGGGTGAGGATGGGCATGTGTTCATTGCATGTTTTGCATTTTGTTATAGATGTTTTGTGTTTTGGTTTCACGCTGTGAGCGGTGTGTGTGCTGGTTGTGTTGGTTACGGGTGAGCTCGCTTCCATGCCCACCCGGGTGTTGGGCAGGGCTTGGTCCTTGCCACCCTTGGAAAATCCATTTGAGCCGGGGGCTGGAGCTTTGACTTTCCAGTGAATCGGGGTGGGTGGGGTTGAGCCATTCATATTGTCTTGGTATTATATTGTATTGTATTGTTGTGTTAATAATAATACAAAAATATATATCTGCAAAAATCTGGGTCAAATATTGAAAGGAATGTGAGTCTTATTCAGTACATTAAGTTATTGATTGCTTTTCTAAAGTCAACCAATGTTGCCAGCAAATTTGCAAGCTAATATAATGAGATAAGCTATTTACTTTAACCTGAAATGGCTTCTTGGTAGCCAGTTATGAGGTTGGGAGATTGGGAACCTATCAGGGCTAGCTAAATCCAACTTCATAAAATTGTGAAGTTGCTAGTAATATTACAGAGAAAAAAAACATTTGTTTTTTGTTTTTACTGGACAAATCTGAGGGTTCACATGCCCCTGTGCTCTCTATGGGCATGACACCTCTGCCCAGAATCAACTTCAGCGACTGGTGCCGGTATTTGCAAATGGACAGTACTTCAAGGATTTGGGATAAGGGTCAACCGACAGACATTAGTGGCGAGTACTGTATATTTTGCAGAGACGGATTATAATGCATTTAGCTCTTAGTTCCGCTCCTCTCCCATGCACCACCGGAAGAGAGGCTTTAGTTTCCGAGGATGAGCCTGCACAGTACTTTGTTGTTCTGCCAAGGTAACTGGGAGATGAGCGAAGAAGAGGGAGGCAATAAAGGATAGTGGGTCACATCTCTGGAGGGCTCTCCACAATGACTCGGTGGATAGGGACTTATACAAATGCAGGTCATTAGCGACTGTACTGCTGTGTCTCAGATCAAAGAAGAGCTGATGAATAGGAACAATCTGACAGGGTTATCATCTAATTGTGGATGATGTGGGAGATTAATGCAAAATGATTCAAGAGCTTCCATACTTTTCAGTTAACACAGATTACCGACTCCTTTCATAATTATTACTAAATTATTGCAGTGTTAGTGCTACGTATATCTGATTTCTTACCTTAAAACAGCACTTATATTATTGTATATCAACTACCAAGGGGGTTAATATAGAAAGCAACCTATATTGATTAGTTTAATTCCTCAATAAACATTATCCATCAATTTACACTACCATTACATTACTGTAGTACTTTACTCTATTCCATTGCAACTGTCTCAGGTAATAGTGTAACATTAGTTCCTCGGCCTGCTGCCTATTTATCACCATCTCTCAATCTCCCCATCAACCATGTCTTTAATTGCTGCTGAAAGTGACCTACCTAGCCAACACCAAATTGTTTATTGAGCAAATAATCCATTATTTTCTTCCTCGCCTAAGGCCACAAAATGTAGGGACACTTGATCGATGTCACACCACAGGTTGGAGTCTTTAAGTACACATATGGTATGCAATAGACTCCCTCCATCCACCAAGCCAGACTACAACGTGTAGAATACTGTAGAATTATTCAGGTCATCAATAATCAAAAGCACAGGAGATAAAGTGATTCAATGACATTAGGACAACCTCCGCTATATAGCTAGCACACTGTAAAGGGGTGTCTGAGAGGATTCTCCTTGAAGTTCTATTCGCAGTTGAGGCTGTCTTATCTGTTAATGAAATATTAACCCTCTGACTTTTGGCTAAGTGTTGCATAAATATTGCATAGTGTGGAGGCAAGAGTAATTGGCTCGGCCATCCATAATGGCTGTCACCCTAGCCCAAGGAAGAGAGGAGTGGTGAGTGGTATGCAACAAAATTGCCGCCTTACGTCTCTTAAGTATTCCAAGCAATGGCATTGGCAGCACTTTGTAATATCGCATTTATAATGGACTAGTAAAAAGTGTATTAATAATTGATCAATCATTACTCCGACATTTGTAAATGTGGCAGCACTTTATAATAACTCCAAGTAATGAAGCATTTATAATGGATTAGTAAATTGTTTTTTTTTATCATTTATTAATCATTACTCCATTCATAAGATATTTAATATAGGTCCTTATAAATAAACCATTTACTACTCATTAGTTAAATATTTTTGCGAGGCCTATGCATACTTTATAGATACTCTTATGAGTGACCAGTGTAATTTCTCACAAAAAGTTGGACATGCCATTGGTGGACATTCCAGAAGTAGATGATGCCCCTTGAGGTATCAAAATAGCCTAGAACATATCAATGGTAAAAGAAGAAGCACACAACAAAGGATGTTGAAGGAAATATATTGAAAATGTTATTCACAAAAGCTGTTGCAAGTGTAAAGGACGTGACGCTGTATGCCCAGCAAGTACCACTTCCTCCAGATTCAGCTCACATTGAGGCTCGAACCCAGGACCTCTGCCTTCCTAGCACGTGACCACCCTTCTGAATCTTACTAATTGGTTCTATGCCAAAAGCTAGCTATTCGCTGACGCAAGTGTGGACACTTCAGGCTGAGAAGTAAGTTTCACACATCTCCATGTTCTAGATTCACCCCTCAAACTTACTCAATAGTGACCCCAGCATTGAGCTGAGTGTAAGCCTCGGGTACGATGAAGGGGGGAGGGGTGTGTCTCTTGTTTAAGAACAGATGGTGCTTGATCTTTAATTTTAAGGAAGTCTCGAGTTTTTAAAATGTAGGACATACTATTTACCAATGAGGGTTTTCATCTATATTTTTAGTTGCTGTCTATTTACCACCACAAACCAGTGCTGGCACATAAAACACACTAAACGAGCTGTATAAGCAAACAAGAAAATGAACATCCAGATGTGGCGCTTCTCAAGGCCGATGATTTTAATGCAAGGAAAATGAAATATTTTTAACTCATTTTTACCAGCGTTTGTATTTATTAGGGTTCCCCATTAGCTGCTTTCAAGACAGCAGCTACTCTTCCTGGGGTGCAAACACATGAAGGCCATTAAAGATAAAACAGTACATTAAATAACATTGCACCACTACATATCTACAATAAAAAATGTATAATACCACCATACAACAATATTACAGTGCATGTACAGTGGGGAGAACAAGTATTTGATACACAGCCGACTTTGCAGGTTTTCATACTTAAAAGCATGTAGAGGTCTGTAATTTTTATCATTGGTACACTTCAACTTTGAGAGACGGAATCTAAAACAAAAATCCAGAAAAACAAATTGTATGATTTAAGTAATTAATTTGCATTTTATTGCATGACATAAGTATTTGATACATCAGAAAAGCAGAACTTAATATTTGTTACAGAAACCTTTTTTTGCAATTACAGAGAAAATTAGTTTCCTGTAGTTCTTGACCAGGTTTGCACACACTGCAGCAGGGATTCTGGCCCACTCCTTCATACAGACCCTTCAGGCTTCGGGGCTGTTGCTGGGCAATACGGACTTTCAGCTCCCTCCAAAGATTTTCTATTGGGTTCAGGTCTGGAGACTGGCTAGGCCACTCCAGGACCTTGAGATGCTTCTTACGGAGCCACTCCTTAGATGCCCTGGCTGTGTGTTTCGGGTCATTGTCATGCTGGAAGACCCAGCCACAACCTAACTTCAATGCTCTTACTGAGGGAAGGAGGTTGTTGGCCAAGATCTCGCGATACATAGCCGCATCCATCCCCCCCTCAATACGGTGAAGTCGTCCTGTCCCCTTTGCAGAAAATCATCCCCAAAGAATGATGTTTCCACCTCCATGCTTCACGGTTGGGATGGTGTTCTTGGGGTTGTACTCATCCTTCTTCTTCCTCCAAACACGGCGAGTGGAGTTTAGACCAAAAAGCTATATTTTTGTCTCATCAGACCACATGACCTTCTCCCATTCCTCCTCTGGATCATCCAGATGGTCATTGGCAAACTTCAGACGGGCCTGGACATGCGCTGGCTTGAGCAAGGGGACCTTGCCTGCGCTGCAGGATTTTAATCCATGATGGCATAGAGTGTTACTAATGGTTTTCTTTGAGACTGTGGTCCCAGCTCTCTTCAGGTCATTGACCAGGTCCTGCCGTGTAGTTCTGGGCTGATCCCTCACCTTCCTCATGATCATTGATGCCCCACGAGGTGAGATCTTGCATGGAGCCCCAGACCGAGGGTGATTGACCGTCATATTGAACTTCTTCCATTTTCTAATAATTGCGCCAACAGTTGTTGCCTTCTCACCAAGCTGCTTGCCTATTGTCCTGTAGCCCATCCCAGCCTTGTGCAGGTCTACAATTTTATCCCTGATGTCCTTACACAGCTCTCTGGTCTTGGCCATTGTGGAGAGGTTGTAGTCTGTTTGATCGAGTGTGTGGACAGGTGCAGTTAATACAGGTAATGAGTGGAGAACACGAGGGCTTCTTAACACAGAACAAGTTCGGTCCTACAGGCCCTAGTTGTCATTACTGGTATACCGTTCAGTTGTGTGGTCAGGTGCTACAGTGAGGGACTTAGGATAATTTCACTTGGCTCAGTACAGGGCAGCACGGCTGGCCCTTAAATGTACACGTAGAGCTGACATTAATGATATGCATGGCTCAAAGTGGAGGAGAGATTGACTTCATCACTACTTGGTTTTGTAAGAAGTGTTGACAAGCTGAATGCACTGAGCTGTCTGTTCAAAATACTAGCACACAGCTCGGACACGCATGCATACCCCACCAGAGGTCTCTTCACAATCCCCAAATCTAGAACAGACTATGTGAGGTGCACAGTACTACATAGAGCCATGACTACATGGAACTCTATTCCACATCAGGCAACTGATGCAAGCAGTAGAAACAGTTAAAAAGGATAAAAAATAAACCTTATGGAACAGTGAACTGTGAAGAGGCACAGGTACAGACACACACATATGCACACAAATGCTAGCACACACATTCTACACATACAGTGGGGAGAACAAGTATTTGATACACTGCCGATTTTGCCAGTTTTCCTACTTACAAAGCATGTAGAGGTCTGTCATTTTTATCATAGGTACACTTCAACTGTGAGAGACGGAATCTAAAACAAAAATCCAGAAAATCACATTGTATGATTTTTAGTAATTCATTTGAATTTTATTGCATGACATAAGTATTTGATCACCTACCAACCAGTAAGAATTCCGGTTCTCACAGACCTGTTAGTTTTTCTTTAAGGCAGAGCAGCGCTTCAATATGGAGAGACTTCTCCCCAGCTTAGCTATTTTTGTATTAAAAGGTTTTGACCATGTCAGTTTTACAATCCAAGGTTACAACAAGCAGGTTTAGTCACCTCCACTTGCACAATTTCCAAACTATTCCTTACAAAATTCAGTTGATGTTTTGTGAATGATTTGTCCCAAATACAATGCTTTTAGTTTTTTTTTTATATTTAGGACTAACTTATTCCTTGCCACCCATTCTGAAACTAACTGCAGCTCTTTAAGTGTTGTAGTCATTTCAGTTGCTGTAGTAGCTGACATGTATAGTGTTGAGCTACAGGACGGTATGCTAGCACAGACTGGAATATGTTCCGGGATTCATCCGATAAAATTGAGGAGCTTATCACATCAGTCATTAACAAGTGCATCGATGCACATATCCCAACCAAAAGCCATGGATTACAGGCAAGCAAGACTGAATCATGCATATGAGAGCACCAGCTGTTCCAGATGACTGTGTGATCTTGTTCTCCGTAGCCATGTAATTAACACCTTTAAACAGGTTCATGTTCACAAGGCCGAGGGCCAGACGGATTACCAGGACGTCTACTAAGAGCATGCATGGACCAGCTGGCTAGTGTCTTGAATGACATTTTCAACCTCTTCCTGATAGTCTCTAATATCTGCAATACATACATGTGTCAAGCAGACCACTAGAGTCCCTGTGCCTAAGAACGCCAAGGTAACCTGTCTAAATTACTATCGCCCCCGTAGCACTCACATCTGTAGCCATGAAATGCTTTGAAAGGCTGGTCATGACTTACGTCAACACCATCATCCCTGAATCCAATCCCATTCCAAACCGCTCCAATAGATCCACAGATGACGCAATCTCTATTGCACTCCACACTGCACTCTCCCAGCTGGACAAGACACCTATTTGAGAAAACTGTTCATTGACTACTGCTCAGTATTCAACGCCATAGTGCCCTCCAAATTCATCACTAAGCTCAGTCCCTGTGACTGAACACCAACCTCTGCAACCGTATCCGGGACATCCTGCTGGGTCACCGTAGGTGGTGAGGGTAGGCAACAATACATGCGCCACGCTATCCCTCAACACGAGGGCCCAAGGCATGCGTGCTTAGTCACGTCCTGAACTCCCTGTTCACCCACGACTGCGTGGCCATGCATGACTCCAAAATAATCAAAGTTTTGATGACCATGCAAAATTTGGCCATGCAAAAAAGACTGCTATTTATTAGTAAATTGTTTGTAAACAAATCTATTATAAGCAAGACATGGGTGGAATAAATCATGTTAATCTTGAAAAGATATAAATGAAACAAGGTTAGCATCACTATTTTCAATTATTGCTTTGAAATTAACAAATTGGGACGAGACATTTAACATAGAATATTTTATAGAAAATATAAATGAGCACCATTGAACACAAATGGTTATGCATTAGGGGGCGCTATTAAAATTTTGGGATGAAAAACGTTCACGTTTTAAACAAGATATTTTGTCACAAAAAGATGCTCGACTATGCATACAATTGACAGCCTTGGAAAGAAAACTCTGACGTTTCCAAAACTGCAAAGATATTGTCTGTGAGTGCCACAGAACTGATGTTACAGGAAAAAACCCAGATAAAAATCCAACCAGGAAGTGCTGCATTTTTTGAAACCACCTCATGCCAATGACTCCTTACATGGCTGTGAATGAGCTTACGTTTCCCACGTATTCCCCAAGGTGTCTACAGCATTGTGACGTCTTTTTACGCATTTCCATTGAAGAATAGCCGTAAGGGACCATATATAGCAAGTGGTCACATGGTGTCTCCCGCAGAAAATCTTGCGTAAAATACTGAGGTAGCCATTTTTCCAATCGCTTCTTATGAGGAACCAATTGCCTCGACGGATATATTATCGAATATATATGTTAAAAACACCTTGAGGATGGATCCTAAACAACGTTTGCCATGTTTCTGTCGATATTATGGAGTTAATTTGGAAAAAAGTTCCGAGTTGTATAGGTAGCATTTTCCGGTCGCTATTTCGCCTACAAAAATAATATTTTGCCATCTAACTGGGAGTCTCCTGAGTGAAAGCATCCGAAGTTATTATTTAATTTGGTTGCTTTTCTTATTTTTGTGAAAATGTTGCCTGCTGCCAGCAGAGCCTAGCATAGCATTATGCCATGATAAACTTACACATGCTTGTCTAGCGTTGGCTGTAATGCATATTTTGAAAATCTGAGATGACAGTGTTGTTAACAAAAGGCTAAGCTTGTGTTTGAATATCATTTGCAATTTTCATGAATAGGAAAAGTTTCTAGGGGTATTTATGTCCGCTGCGTTATGCTAATTCGTTTGAGGCTATGATTACGCTCCCGGATCCGGGATTGCTCGTCGCAAGTCAGTCATTTATTGTCGAACTGGGATTCCTGGGATTGCCTTCTGATGAAGATCATCAAAGGTAAGTGAATATTTATGGTGTTGTTTCTAACTTTGTTGATTCCAAAATGGCTGCTATTCCTCTGGCTGTTTTGGGTTCTGAGTGTCGTTCTCAGATTATGCTTTTCCCGTAAAGTTTTTTTGAAATCTGACACAGCGGTTGCATTAATTAAAACCTGTTAGGCCTAGGCAGAATACTGCCCCCTTTGGAGGAATTGCGTGCCCATAGTAAACTGAAAATAAATCTGTCCAAAATTGCTAATATATGCATATAATAATTATTATTGGATAGAACACACTCTAAAGCTTCTAAAACCGTTGGAATTATGTCTCTAAGTATAGCAGAACTCACAGGGCAGGCAATCTCCCAAACTAGTTTTGGGATCATGAAAGTTGGGGCAAATTTGACGCCATCGCCCCCACCCTTCCCAACCAGCTATGGATCTGGGGACACTTTCTATGTCTTCCACTAGGTGTCCGCTTCAGTACAGTGTTTAATTGTTCAAATCCCGCGAGTTTTGACCCTATGGGAGTGAATTGAGTGCGTGTCGCGAGAAAATACCTGTGCGTTAGGGCGCGAATTGGTCACATTCATTCCTTTGTTCCAGCTCTCCTGGGAAGAAGTAACAATGACCGGTTGAATTGAGAATTGTTTTGTACGTTTAGAACATCCTAAAGCTTGATTCTGCACTTAGTTTGACCTGTTTAGTCGACATATAATATGTAATTTTGAAGTTTTGATGCGCAACTTTTCGGGACCAGAGGAAATTTTGGGTGCATTTCAGCTGATACTGCTAGGAGATGCTAATACAAAGACACAAGACTTGAAACCAAACGATGTTTTGGGTAAGTATGACCCCTTCCAGTACATTCTGAATGAAGACCATCAAAGGTAAGGGAATATTTATGTTGAAATTTTGTGTTTCTGTTGACTCCAACATAGCGGAGAAATATTGCTTATGTCTGAGCGCCGTCTCAGAATATTGAATAGTGAGCGATTTCTGTAACGTTAAAAAGAAATGTGACAATGCGATTGCATCTTTCTAACTATATGTAGAACATGTATATTTAGTCAAAGTTTATGATGTCTATTTATGTTATCTTCCGGCGCTATCTATATTTTCTCCGGACATTTTTCAATATTTTCTGAACATGAATTCAATGTAATTGGACATTTATGGATATAAATGGCATATTATTGAAAAAAAAAATGTACTGTGTAACATGTCCTATTACTGTCATCTGATGGAGATTTTCAAAAGGTTAGTGAATTATTCATTTTTTAATCCTGCTTTTATAATTTTATATTTTCTGGGACAAAATGGCTGCCTCTCGTCTTTGTTTCGGTGGTGGTCTAATATAAATATGCGGTATGTTTTCGCCGTAAAACATTTAAAAAATCTGACATGCTGGGTAGATGAACAAGGTGTTTATCTTTCATTTGAGGTATTGGACTTGTTAATGTGTGGAGGTAAAATATTTCTAAGAATATTTTTGCATTGTCTGCGCCACAGTTTTAGCTGAACGGGGGGAGGGGGGGTGGCGTTCCCCGAGAGGGACCCCTCGCTTTAACAGGTTCATCATCTGACACTAATTAGCATAACGCAACGGACATAAATATTACTAGAAAATATTCCTATTCATGAAAGTCACAAGTGAAATATACTGAGACACAGCTTAGCCTTTTGTTAATCACCCTGTCATCTCAGATCAAAATATGCTTTACAGCCAAAGCTAGACAAGCATTTGTGTAAGTTTATTGATAGCCTAGCATAGCATTTTGTCCAGCTAGCAGCAGGTAACATGGTCATGGAAATCAGAAAAGCAATCATGTTAAATCGTTTACCTTTGATGAGCTTCGGATGTTTTCACTCAAGAGACTCCCAGTTAGATAGCAAATGTTCCTTTTTTCCAAAAATATTATTTTTGTAGGCGAAATAGCTCCGTTTGTTCTTCACATTTGGCTGAGAAATCGCCCGGAAATTGCAGTCACGAAAACGGCGAAAAATATTCCAAATTAGCTCCATAATATCGACAGAAACATGGCAAACGTTGTTTATAGTCAATCCACAAGGTGTTTTTCAAATATCTATTTGATAATATATCCATCGGGACAATTCGTTTTTCAGTAGGACTGATTGGAGTAATGGCTACCTCTGTATTTTACGCGAGAATCTCTCTGGGAGCATCAGGTGACCACTTGCGCAATGTAGCCGTCTACGGGTATTCTTCAACATAAATGTGTATAACTACGTCACAATGCTGTAGACACCTTCGGGAATACGGAGAAAGAGTAATCTGGTTGATAGGCTATTCACTGCTCAATAGGGACACATTGGAATGCAGCGCTTTCAAAACACGAGGCACTTCCGGATAGGATTTTTCTCAGGCTTTCGCCGGCAACATCAGTTCTGTTATACTCACAGACAATAGTTTTCTATCCTAAGCTGTCAATTATATGCATATTCTAGCATCTTGTCCTGACAAAATATCCTGTTTAATTTGGGAACGTTATTTTTCCAAAAATGAAAATACTGCCCCCTAGTACCAACAGGTTTAAGCAAACACCAAGACGGCTCTCAAGGAACTTCACTGGACTCTATGTAATGTATATGTATTTTTTTACAAAAATGAAAATACTGCCCCCTAGTCACAAAAGGTTAATGTTATGTGGCACGAACAAGATTTACGTTTTCTATCAGGAGTTTGAAGCACATAATTTATTTTAAATTAAATAAGGATGAGAAAAATGAGCTGACAGTGAAGATCATGGAACAGGCAATAACACCAGTACTTGGAAACCTGGCTGTAGTGGACGAGATACAGCCTGTTTATCATAGATATCTTTTCATACTCCTCTGCGAAGAAGACAGAGCTTCCTTTGCAAGAGGAACAGGCTTGGTGTAGGTGCTCACAAAAGCAACTAACGTAGTCAAACACATTCTCATCTCCCGCACACAACTCTTGGGACAAGAACTGTTCTTTAAGGACTTTCATTGGTCCTCTCACTGTGTGACCAAACACTAGTTCAGCCAGACTGAACCCTAGGAACTCCTGTACAGTTTCACGAGCAGCAAACAAAAACTAGGAGGAACTCCCTCATCCCAATCTTTCTCAGATTCCAAACAACATTTACGTAGCATAGACTTCAGTGTCTGATTCAAGAACAGCTAGCTAACTAACTAATAGAATACAGTGGGTTTTTCGCCCAGTTCTAACTAGGGTACTTAGACAATGTTTTCCAACAGGTAATGTATAAAACGACAATCCCCTCTTCCCTCCAACAAACAAACAACCCATACACCACAGCAATATATACTCACATGATAACGGACAATGTGAGATGTAGACGCAAAAACAAAAGAGATAGCTCCAGAGACAACAGATTGGGTTTCTTTTAAACCAAGGTAAAGGGGATGTGATTGGGTAAGGGAAAAGGAGCAGGTGTGTCTTCAGATTGGCAACTGATTGGCTACTATTGGCGACTGATGACTGCCACCTGTGACTAGGGCAGAAGGAGAGAAAACAAATACACACAGGATACCTGTATCTGTAACAGAAGGTCTTTGGTAGCTAAAATACTGTACTTGCGTCACATTTCAAATCGAAAAGGATCAAGATTAAATAGAACGTTCCTTGCTACCGGTCAAAGACATTCAGTCACATTGTGCTCGCATGCACTACTGTACCTGCATTGTATATAACACATGCAGACACATCGTAATTTCCCGATTTACAGAAACAATATATAAGATAATCTGTTGGAGTTTTTACTGCTTGTGCAATACCTGGAAGCAAGTGTTACATTTCCCATTACAGCCAAACAGTCACCGCTTCTACCATTTCAGACAATTCATAGTAAGTCTCAATATTATCAGTTATTCTATAAAGGCACTGATAGGTCCACACAGATCTCAATAGAGTATTAAACACCATGTACTTTAGCATGAACTGGATTAGAGTGGGCCTCTAATTTCTGTTGAAAGTGAGACTAGAGGAAATTCTCATCTGAGCCTTTAGCTTGACTGTCAAGAGGCGACACGAGCGCTCATCCTCCTGTGGAGAATTTGGATGGGCATTTTCTTTTATCTCTCTGTTTGCAGATGCCTCTCAATGTGAGAACGGCTTTCGGGACCCTATGTCTAACTCACGGTGGTTACAGGCAATATGTCTGTAATGTCATAAATACCAGCACACAGCGGAGGCATAGAGACATTGTGGGAGGTCAACAACCATGGAAAATAGGAATTGAACGCTTTTGGCCATTGCAGAGTGTGGTCTTTTGATTGGTGGGTCAGAAAGTATGAAAATAAATGCATAATGTAAAAATAGCTACTGTATCTTTATTGCCTTTCCTCATTGTTGAATCCCCAGCTTTAACAATTTATAGGTCAGTTATCAGAAAGCTCCAAACCAAGGGAAGTAGAAAGGCTTTGCCACTTCAATGATAAATGTGTGTCAAGTAGTTGAAAAAATTTGGTGAGAAAAGTAGTCTCAGCATAAGAGGTATAGATACTGTGTATTAAGTTTAAAATGCTTTCTTGAGGACATGGTAAAGTATATAGGAGAGACCAATTACATTATACAGTAGCTTTAATATGGTGCACATAAGGTGAGGTCATGACACTGTACTCTATTTCATTTTGAATTGTAGGACCCTTTTAGGTGTTTGTACAAAAAAAACTGTAAATCATAAGGAAGAATGTTTTGAAGTGTCTTTCCTATGTCTTGGAGATTAACCTCTCTGGGATAATTTGGGACGCTAGCGTCCCACCTTGCTAACAGCCGGTGAAATTGCAAGGCGCCAAATTCAAAACAACAGAAATCTCATAATTTAAATCCCTCAACCATACAAGTATTTTACACAATTTTAAAGATACACTTCTCATTAATCCAACCACAGTGTCCAATTTAAAAAAGGCTTTTCGGCGAAAGCATTCAGCTATTTTCCAACCAAAGAGAGCTGTCACAAAAATAAAATATATAGATCAAATTAATCACTAACCTTTGACGATCTTCATCAGATGACACTCCCAGGACTCAATGTTACACAATACATGTATGTTTTGTTCGATCAAGCTCATATTTATATCCCAAAAACCTCAGTTTAAATTGGCATCATGTTCAGAAATGCCTCCAAAACATCCGGAGAAATTGCAGAGCCACATCAAATAACAGAAATACTCATCATAAACTTTGATGAAAGATACATGTTTTTCATAGAATTAAAGATAAACTGGTTCTTAATGCAACCGCTGTGTCAGATTTCAAAAAAGCTTTACGGCAAAAGCACAACATTCAATCATCTGAGAACAGCGTTCAGCCGCAAAAGCAAGTCATACAGTTACCCGCCAAGTTGTGGAGTCAACAAGTCATAAATAGCGTTAGAAATATTAACTTACCTTTGCTGATCTTCGTCGGAATGCACTCCCAGGACTCCCACTTCCACAAGAAATGTTTGTTTTGTTCAATTACATCCATATTTATGTCCAAATACCTCCGTTTTGTTCGCGCGTTTAGTTCACTATTCCAAAGGCACAATGCGCGAGCGCAAAATCCAGACGAAAAGTCAAAAGAGTTCCATTACAGTTTGTAGAAACATGTCAAAAAAAGTTTACAATCAATCTTTAGGGTCTTTTTTATAATAAATCTTCAATAATATTCCAACCGGACAATAGCGTATTCATTACAGAGGAAAAAGAAGGAATGGCGTGCCCGCATGACCGCGCAGTCAACAACTAATTGGCCTCAGCCTAGTCCACTTGTTGAAACAGCTCTTATTCGACACCCTTCCACAATAGAAGCCTCAAACAACTTTTTAAAGACTGTTGACATCTGCTGGAAGCATTGGGAAGTGCAATCTGGCCCCATAGACACAGAATATTGGAAAGGCAATCACTAAAATGAAACTACAAACCTCAGAATTCCCACTACCTGGTTGGATTTGTCTCAGGTTTTCGCCTGCCATATGAGTTCTGTTATACTCACAGACATCATTCAAACAGTTTTAGAAACTTCACAGTGTTTTCTATCCAATACTCCTAATAATATGCATATATTAGCATCTGGGACAGAATAGCAGGCAGTTTACACTGGGCACCTTATTCATCCCAGCTACTCAATACTGCCTCCCTGTCACCAAGAAGTTAAAGAAAGCTCAGGAAATATATATATATTTTTTTACATATTTCACCCCTTTCTTTTGGTAGGCACAACACTACCTCCTTACTTCCATACATTTTTCAGAACCGGTACCGGTTACCTTCAGATGAGTCCTGTGACATGATCGTGCTAGTGAGAGTCTTATCTTTCCAGTGTCCTTCTTAGCTTGTGGGCCAAACCATTAGACATTTTCATGAGAAGGCCGATGTTTGGGATGTCTCATGGTCTGACAAACAACGCTGTAACAACGCTGTAACCAGATTCAGTATCTCCTTCTTAACTTCTTGACGCAACCCATCCCTTATAATTGTTAGAATTGTTATCAGCAACCGCTGAATAGCATCGCGCCACAATCAAATAATATTACCTAAAATATTTATATTCATGAAATCACAAGTGCAATATTGCAAAACACAGCTTAGCCTTTTGTTAATCCACCTGTCGTCTCAGATTTTGAAATTATGCTTTACAGCAAAAGCAATCCAAGCGTTTGTGTAAGTTTATTGATCGCATGACAAAACATTAAGTACTCTTAGCATCAGGTAGCTTGGTCACGAAAATTAGAAAAGCAATCAAATTCCAACCATAAAAATAGTATCCCCTAGCTTCAAGAGGTTATTAAACTGATGGACTTTGATGGGGATTTATTTTATTTAGCCCAACATTGACATTTTTTAGCCCAACATTTATTTAGCACAACAAGTGACTTCCTGAGCCCCATTCTGGAGATCCAGGATATCCAAAAACACCCAAATTCACATTTGTTTTAACTGCAAAGCTCTCAGAATCTTGATGCAGGTCCTTAGATGTTGTACACATATTTGTGTGCATGCGTATACTTCCTTGCTCCTCTCGCTACTACTTGTGTGTCAGTATTGAGCGTGTTACTGGCACTGGTACAAGGTAGCTCGTTACGTTGTCTGTCACTCAGATCAGCCAGGCGTCAAGGGAACTGATGTAATATTTGTTGTAAGGTTATTTACTGAATAATGTTGAAAATGGTTTGCAGATGTGTAATCCCAACATGCGACAATGCAATGACTTTTCAGAAACTCCTTTGGATGACACAGATTTACTGAGGCTTTGTATGGCTAGTTGTTCTGCAGACACATAAACTCTGGGATCCACATACTTTGTGCTTTGGATGCATGGGTTTAAGGGAACATTTCTCTGATGTAAACCTTGTCAACAACAAGAAAAATCATTGTTAAAAAAACAAATATGAAGAAAACAGATATACCAACCACTGTCAAAGACCAGCATAAATTGAAATCCAGTTAAGAGAAATGCTATAAAGTTAGCTAGCTAGCTGATAAAGTAACATCACTGAAAGAGGGAACACTGAGTCTGCTGCAATTTAGCACAACAATTTTGCTTGCTACGCAGCCAGCCTCGCAAGTGTGTCTTTCGGGTATAGGGTAAACAACTAACTCGTTTTTCAGGTTGTTTTGTGCTTCACTATTAATATATAACTTGATAAAACATGTATTTTGCTAACGATATGATTTGGATCCTGTAGCTTTTGTTTAGGTACCCTGATCAACTAGTTCTAGCTATAATTAGGACTATAAAGCATGACTGAAATGCAATATCATACCCAGGCAAGTCGCGTAGAACTTTTGATGAGTTAAACAAGCTAGCTAGCTAACATCATGTAGTAGAATGTGTGTCTTGCAAATTGCATCCTGAAACATTTATGTCCAGGTATTGTGAAAGCATAATGTTTTTTTTATAAAAGTCACCAATTCTCCCGGGAACTGAATTTCACATGTGAAAACGGCCCTAAATTGAACAGCGTGAGCTGGAGGTAGGATGACAGTGGAATACAAAGAACCAGTTTATGGTATAGTGACGCCATGGTAGTATTATAGGGTAGGCTAATGTGTAGAATAGATACAGTGGCTTGCGAAAGCACTCACGCCTCTTGGCATTTTTCCTATTTTGTTGCCTTACATCCTGGAATGAAAATAGATTTTTTTGGAAGTTTGTATAATTTGATTTATACAACATGCCTACCACTTTGAAGATGCAAAATATTTTTTTTGTTGTGAAACAACCAGGAAATAAGACAAAACACAGAACTTGAGCATGCATAACTATTCACCCCCCCCAAAGTCAATACTTTGTTCGAGCCACCTTTTGCAGGAATTACAGCTGCAAGTCTCTTGGGGTATGTCTCTATAAGCTTGGCACATCTAGCCACTGGAATTTTTACCCATTCTTCAAGGCAAAACTGCTCCAGCTCCTTCAAGTTTGATGGGTTCCGTTGGTGAACAGAAATCTTTAAATCTTAATTGAGATTGACGTCTGGGCTTTGACTAGGCCATTCCAATACATTTAAATGTTTCTCCTTAAACCCCTCAAGTGTTGCTTTAGCAGTATAATTTGGGTCATTGTCCGGCTGTAAGGTGAACCTCCATCCCAGTCTCAAATCTCTGGAAGACTGAAACAGGGTTACCTCAATAATTTCCTTGTATTTAGTGCCATCCTTCAAATCTGACCAGTTTCCCAGTCCCTGCCAATGAAAAACATCCCCACAACATGATGCTGCAACCACCATGCTTCACTGTGGGGATGGTCTTCTCAGGGTGATGAGAGGTGTTAGGTTTGTGCTAGACATAGCATTTTCTTTGATGGCTTAAAGCTCAATTTTAGTCTCATCTGACCAGAGTACCTTCTTCCATATGTTTGGGGAGTCTCCCACATGCCTCTTGGCAAACACCAAATGTTTTTGCTTATTCCTTTCTTCTGGACACTCTTCCGTAAAGCCCAGCTCTGTGGAGTGTATAGCTTAAAGTGGTCCTATGGACAGATACTCCAATCTCCGCTGTGGAGCTTTGCAGCTCCTTCAGGGTTTTCTTTGGTCTCTTTGTTGTCTCTCTGATTAATGCCCTCCTTGCCTGGTTCGTGAATTTTGGTGGGTGGCCCTCTCTTGGCACGTTTGTTGTGGTGCCATATTCTTTCCATTTTTTAATCATGGATTTAATGGTGCTCCTTGGGATGTTCAACGTTTCTGATATTTTTTTATAACCCAACCCTGCTCTGTACTTCTCCACAACTTTGTCTCTGACCTGTTTAGAGAGGTCCTTGGTGTTCATGGTGCTGCTTGCTTGGTTGTGTGCCTTGCTTAGTGGTGTTGCAGACTCTGGGGCTTTCCAGAACATGTGTATACTATATACTGAGATCATGTGACAGATCATGTGACACTTAGATTGCACACAGGAGGACTTTATTTAACTAATTATGTTACTTCTAAAGGTAATGGGTTGCACCGTATCTTATTTAGGGGATTCATAGCAAAGGGGGTGTGTAACGGTTTTCTTCCGCTGAAGGAGAGGAGGACCAAAAGGCAGTGTGGTTAGTGTTAAACGATAACACTACAAAAATACAAAACAATACATTTGAAAACCGAAACAGTCCTATGTGGTGAAACAAACACAGACACGGAAACAACCACCCACAAAACCCAACACAAAACAGGCTACCTAAATATGGTTCCCAATCAGAGACAATAACTAACACCTGCCTCTGATTGAGAACCATTTCAGGCCAAACATAGAAATAGACAAACTAGACACACAACATAGAATGTCCACCCAGCTCACGCCCTGACCAACACTAAAACAAGGAAAACACAAAATAACTATGGTCAGAACGTGACAGTACCCTGGCTGAATGGCGGCTCCTTGCAGACTGGCGGCTCCGGCGGCTCCTTGCAGACTGGCGGCTCCGGCGGGTCCTTGCAGACTGGCGGCTCCGGCGGGTCCTCGCAGACTGGCGGCTCCTTGCAGACTGGCGGCTCCGGCGGCTCTGGACAGACGGGAGACTCCGGCGGCTCTGGACAGACGGGAGACTCCGGCGGCTCTGGACAGACGGGAGACTCCGGCGGCTCTGGACAGACGGGAGACTCCGACGGCTCTGGACAGACGGGAGACTCCGGCAGCGCTGGACAGAGGAGCTCTGGCGCCTCTGGATTGAGGGGCTCTGGCGCCTCTGGACTGAGGGGCGGAAGTTCTGGCAGCGCCGGACAGGTGGGAGACTACGGCAGCGCTGGAGAGGGTGGAGGCTCTGGCAGCGCTGGACAGAGGGGCTCTGGCGCCTCTGGACTGAGGGGAGGAAGCTCTGGCAGCACCGGACAGGCGGGAGACTCCGGCAGCGCTGGAGAGGAGGAAGGCTCTGGCAGCGCTGGACAGAGGAGCTCTGGCGCCTCTGGACTGAGGGGCTCTGGACTGAGGGGCGGAAACTCTGGTAGCGTCAGACAGGCGGGAGCACCTGTATTGATGGGACAGAGAGACATCCTTCTGTTGAATCTGACAATTAATCTTAATGGTTGTACAGTCGTCTCAAATAAAACTGTGAAGGAACTCGACGTTACTCTGGACCCTGATCTCTCTTTTGAAGAATATATCAAGACCATTTCAAGGACAGCTTTTTTCCATCTACGTAACATTGCAAAAATCAGAAACTTTCTGTCCAAAAATGATGCAGAAAAATTAATCCATGCTTTTGTCACTTCCAGGTTAGACTACTGCAATGCTCTACTTTCCGGCTACCCGGATAAAGCACTAAATAAACTTCAGTTAGTGCTAAATACGGCTGCTAGAATCCTGACTAGAACCAAAAAAATTGATCATATTACTCCAGTGCTAGCCTCTCTACACTGGCTTCCTGTCAAAGCAAGGGCTGATTTCAAGGTTTTACTGCTAACCTACAAAGCATTACATGGGCTTGCTCCTACCTATCTCTCTGATTTGGTCCTGCCGTACATACCTACACGTACGCTACGGTCACAAGACGCAGGCCTCCTAATTGTCCCTAGAATTTTTAAGCAAACAGCTGGAGGCAGGGCTTTCTCCTATAGAGCTCCATTTTTATGGAACGGTCTGCCTACCCATGTCAGAGACGCAAACTCGGTCTCAACCTTTAAGTCTCTACTGAAGACTCATCTCTTCAGTGGGTCATATGATTGAGTGTAGTCTGGCCCAGGAGTGGGAGGGTGAACGGAAAGGCTCTGGAGCAACGAACCGCCCTTGCTGTCACTGCCTGGCCGGTTCCCCTCTTTCCACTGGGATTCTCTGCCTCTAACCCTATTACAGGGGCTGAGTCACTGGCTTTACTGGGGCTCTCTCTTGCCGTCCCTGGAGGGGGTGCGTCACCTGAGTGGGTTGAGTCACTGATGTGGTCATCTTGTCTGGGTTGCCCCCCCCCTCCCCCTTGGGTTGTGCCGTGGCGGAGGTCTTTGTGGGCTATACTCAGCCTTGTCTCAGGATGGTAAGTTGGTGGTTGAAGATATCCCTCTAGTGGTGTGGGGGCTGTGCTTTGGCAAAGTGGGTGGGGTTATATCCTTCCTGTTTGGCCCTGTCCGGGTGTGTCCTCGGAGTGGGCCACAGTGTCTCCTGACCCCTCCTGTCTCAGCCTCCAGTATTTATGCTGCAGTAGTTTATGTGTCGGGGGGCTAGGGTCAGTTTGTTATATCTGGAGTACTTCTCCTGTCCTATTCGGTGTCCTGTGTGAATCTAAGTGTGCTTTCTCTAATTCTCTCCTTCTCTCTTTCTCTCTCTCGGAGGACCTGAGCCCTAGGACCATGCCCCAGGACTACCTGACATGACTCCTTGCTGTCCCCAGTCCACCTGGCTGTGCTGCTGCTCCAGTTTCAACTGTTCTGCCTTATTATTATTATTCGACCATGCTGGTCATTTATGAACATTTGAACATCTTGGCCATGTTCTGTTATAATCTCCACCCGGCACAGCCAGAAGAGGACTGGCCATCCCACACATGGTCTCTCTAATTCTCTCTTTCTTTCTCTCTCTCGGAGGACCTGAGCCCTAGGACCATGCCCCAGGAATACCTGACATGATGACTCCTTGCTGTCCCCAGTCCACCTGGCTGTGCTGCTGCTCCAGTTTCAACTGTTCTGCCTTATTATTATTCGACCATGCTGGTCATTTATGAACATTTGAACATCTTGGCCATGTTCTGTTATAATCTCCACCCGGCACAGCCAGAAGAGGACTGGCCACCCCACATAGCCTGGTTCCTCTCTAGGTTTCTTCCTAGGTTTTGGCCTTTCTAGGGAGTTTTTCCTAGCCACCGTGCTTCTACACCTGCATTGCTTGCTGTTTGGGGTTTTAGGCTGGGTTTCTGTACAGCACTTTGAGATATCAGCTGATGTACGAAGGGCTATATAAATACATTTGATTTGATTTGATTTGACATCCTGGTGCGGGGTGCCGGCACTGGTGGTACCGGGCTGGGGACATGCACCTCAGGGTGAATGCCTTGCATACTACGCCAAATCAACAGCTCTCTCTCTTCACTCACCTCCAATTCTATTAACAACTCCTCGAGTGTCTCCTCATCTCCCATCCGTTCACTCTCCTCCTATCTGTCCAATAACTCCTCGACCCTCTCAGCCGCACACCTCAACTTCGCCGACTGCTCTGATTCCATCCATGGCTCCTTACGGTTAACAGGGGAAGTTGGCTCAGGTCTGACTCCTGACTCTGCCACACTCTCCCTGTGCCTCCACCAATACATTTTGGGGCTGCTTCTCGGGCTCTCAGCTGCTCTGCCATGCTAGCTCCTCATAATGGCGCCTCTCTGCTTTCGCTGCCTCCAGCTCTGCTTTGGGGCGGCAATATCCCCCTTTGGTCCTTTCCCATTTTTTCATTTCATTTCACCAATTTTGACTATTTTGTTAATGTCCATTACATGAAATCCAAAATATAAATATATTTAAATGACAGGTTGTAATGCAACAAAATAGGAAAAATGCCAAGGGGGATGAATGCTTTTGCAAGGCACTGTAATAGTGTGGGACCCAGGCTAGGGTGTATCCAGTTGTGTTTTACACTTTTCTATTTATCTATCTTATGCAGGCTGATGTCGGTGGCGATGTACCACAATCATCTCCTCACCTAACTCAAAGCAAAATCCAACTAGGAACCCATGGAACAACTGCATCTCTGGAGTCTGTAGAGATCACAGAACTGATATTGCTGCTGTCCAGTCCACAGCAGATTGTTGATGTAGCACCAGGCAAAAACACTTGGCAGGCAACCACTGCTGCTGGTAAAATGTGATGGTTTTGCAATGGACAGGTCATGAATTCTAGACAGGGCCATGGTGACTGGAGACATATGGTATTGGGTTAGGGATAAGCTATTCACATTGCCATTGTTTTCAAATAATTTTGGGCTTGGTGATAGTTACACAATTTCACAAGTAATGCTTGTCACTGTCATTGTGCATGCTTTGTAATCTTATTTCCAGGAAAGGTAGACACCAGGCAGACTGTGCATGTAAATCTTATGCAGAATTGAGAAAATTGCTCTTTAACTTCTCATCAGGCACACCCAGGTACAGTATGGTTTTCCCAAAACAAAACCTGGGTTGCTAAGAAACTTTACGAGCCAACAAAACAGACCTTCCGGTTGGACCTGGTAGAGCGTGTGCTAAAAAGACAGGAGGACAAGACAGTGGTGTTCAAGGACCTCTCGCATGTACAACTTCCAAGATGACCAGCCAAGAACATAGCCAGTGTTCCAAGACCAGACAAGCTGCATCCCAGTTCTAATTCATTCTGCCCCTTGACACTGTAGATCGAAAAGGACAACGTTTATGTTCCCAATCTGGTGCCGACACTCCACTGAGAGTACCTGCTCCCCCACAGAAATGGTAATGAAAACCAGTTTAGACCAACTTGGATGTATTTTTGATTTAGAATCAAGAATCCAGTCACTTTATCTTACCAAACACCATCTAGCTAGCCCATGCTACTGTACTTTATTGATACTGTAGAGAATCCCCTCTGAACCCTCTTTCTTTGACCCTGGGAGTAAGGGAGAGTTTGTGACTCAGGAACACTCCCAGAAGGCTCCCTAGTGTTCTCCCTAACAGTTGTGAATTGCCCTCTACTGCATAACAATAGTCAGGCTCTGGTCGGGAGATGGTCAACTACTTGATGCAGCCTTAACTCCCAGGAGAAGATGGGGTTCAGAGGGGATTTCTACAGATACTGTCAATATATTATCATGAATTTAATTTGTTGAAAATGTAACTCTGATACATGTTCTTCATTCCTCAGATGAAAATTTAAAAGTTTGCAATGTATTATTTTCCCTCAGAAAACATTTTGAAGGTATTATACTGTGTTTGGTCTTGTTATACATCCATAGCACAGGTGTTAATGGGGATCTTTCAAGGCTATGTGTTGCATGCATAGTAAGGACTATTTGATATTGTACACATTGGCAACTAAAGGTAGAATTGCACATACAAACCAAAAATGTATGAATGAGAAAATACATTTACTGTAGAAACCAAGGGAAGGGATAGTGATGAGCCGTTTTGTGGAAGGTAGTGTAAAGAATTCTGAAGGCCTCATCTGCTTCTTAACTTGTGTGAGGGGTACTTGTTGCGGATGGAGCTGACAACGTAACTAGGTGTCCCTGACCACGGCCGTGTAGTTCGCCTTTAAATCCTCATCCCAAGACCACTCACTGTCACTGGTTACACGGAATAGGGTGTCCTTGCGGGTCAATGTTGTCTCATTGCCGGAGAATTCTAGATTTTCCAAGGGTGGCATAAGCAGGTCCCGCTTCGCACAGCAAATACACTCGTCTTTAGTGGCCATTGCCTGGCATTGCCCACAGGTACACCACCAGTTCCCAGATGTACTGAGTGGTCTTGGGATGAGGACCTGCTCCGTTTCTCTCTCTCCTTTCTCTGTCATCCTCCATCTGTTGAAGTTCCTGATCTGTGTATTCCAGTTCAAATAAATAAGGCTTGCCTGCAAATTCATTCTCGTATTCGTAGTGACAGATGTTGGGAGCTTAGTAGTTTGAAATAAAAATGATTTTAGCTAGCTAGCTTGGAAGATGAACTACTAGCTAGCTAGCAAGCAGCTATGTGTTCAAATCAAATTATATTTGTCACATGCGCCAAATACAACAGAACCTTACAGTGAAATGCTTACTTACAAGCCGTTACAAGCCGTTAACCAACAATGCAGATTTAAGAAAATACCGAAAAAAATGTAACAAATAATTAAAGAGTATCAGTAAATAACAATAGGGGGCTATATACCAGGGATACCGGTACAGAGTTAATGTGCGGGGGCACCGGTGTCAAGGTAATTGAGGTAATATGTACATGCAGGTCGAGTTATTAAAGTGAAAATGCATAGATAATAACAGAGTAGAGGGGGGGGGGGGGGGGGGGGGGGGGAAATGCAAATAGTCTGGGTAGCCATTTGATTAGCTAGGAGTCATATGGCTTGTGGTTAGAAGCTGTTTAGAAGCCTCTTGTGGACCTAGACTTGACGTTCCGGTACCGCTTGCCGTAAAGTAGCAGAGAGAACAGTCTATGACTAGGGTGGCTGGAGTCTATGACCATTTTTATGGCCTTCCTCTGACACCGCTTGGTATAGAGGTCCTGGATGGCAGGAAGCTTGGCCCCGGTGATGTACTGGGTCATACACACTACCCTCTGTAGTGCCTTGCGGTCGGAGGCAGAGAAGTTGCCATACCAGGATGCTCTCGATGGTGTAGCTGTGAAACCGTTTGAGGATCTGTGGACCCATGCCAAATCTTTTCAACAAAATGCATCATAATGTTCCAGATAAAGTTCGGTATGACACAATTTAATGTGCACAAGATCTAAAGACCTGCATCACGATACTGGGAGCTTTGCCATTTGTAAAAGGACGCATTTGGGTATTTTCGTAGCCTTTGTTTATATTTTTGGATGCCCTC
Source organism: Oncorhynchus mykiss (assembly GCF_013265735.2). Taxonomy (NCBI): domain Eukaryota; kingdom Metazoa; phylum Chordata; class Actinopteri; order Salmoniformes; family Salmonidae; genus Oncorhynchus; species Oncorhynchus mykiss. The sequence goes on along the minus strand of NC_048566.1, from coordinate 52,493,756 downwards.
CAGAATGAGGCTCAGGATGTAAATTTCTGTTGGGGTAAGTTTCTGAAAAACAGGTGAAAAAACAAAACAATGTCAACTTTCTATTTCATGCAAATTACATCACAAATACAGATTAGGCTCCTAAATAATGGAATGTGCCTGTCAGCTGCAGTGACCATGTCCTTTAGACAGCATAGCCGTAGAACTCAGCTACAGCGGGATTTCTCATCAAATTCAAACAAACATTTTTTTATAAGATCCCAGAGTTTAGACGAGGGAGGCTTTCAGTGTGAGATATACAGGTAACTGCAAAAATAATGAAAACACATGTTATTATACACAGCTGTTCTGGTTTGTGGCGATGGTGTTCTCCGTGTCACAGGACTTGTCTGAAGTTAACCTGGTACAAGTTAAAAAAATTAATGGAATTATGGAGGTAGTTTTTTCCCCCCCAAAAAAGGGTGTGTCCAAAAATATGTGTCCAAAAAGCTAAAATATTTCCTAAGCTTGCTTATATTTCCTAGATGTAGGTGTCAGTGCCGTGTGTATAGATGGCAGGGAAGTCAGGTGCAGGAGAGTCAAAATGGAGTGTAAATGGAGTCTTTTAATAAATGTCCACGGAACATGCTCCGTAACACTTAAAGTACAGACATGAACAAACATGGGTACGAGTACCCGTCGCGCACCAACACAACAAATAAACAACACTGACAATAAAACAATCTCTGACAAAGACATGAGGGGAAACAGAGGGTTAAATACACAACAGGTAATGAATGGGATCGAAAACAGGTGTGTGGGAAGACAAGACAATACCAATAGAAAATGAAAAATGGATCAATGATGGCTAGAAGACAGGTGACGTCGAACGCCGAGCACCGCCCGAACAAGGAGAGGCGCGCGTCGACACCGGCCTCGGGGACGACCCGGAGGGCGAGGTGCAGGGCGATCCGGATGGAGACGGTGGAATTCTGATAACATGGAAGGATCTAACACGTCCTCCACCGGAACCCATTATCTCTCCTCCAGCCCATACCCCTCCCAGTCCACGAGGTACTGAAGGCCCCTCGCCCGACGTCTCGAATCCAAAATGGATCGAACAGAGTACGCCGGGACCCCCTCAATGTCTAGAAGAGGCAGAGGAACATCACGCAATTCAGCCTCCTGGAGCGGGCCAGCCACCACCGGCCTGAGGAGAGACATATGGAACGAGGGGTTAATACGGTAATTAGTGGGCAGTTGTAACCTATAACATACCTTGTTCACTCTCCTCAGGACTTTAAACGGCCCCACAAACCGCGGACCCAGCATCCGGCAGAGCAGGCGGAAGGGGCAGGTTTCGGGTCGAGAGCCAGACCCTGTCCCCTGGTGCGAACACCGGGGCCTCACTGCGGCAACGGTCTGCGCCAATTGTCCACCGCAGGAGCCTCGGTCTGGCTCTGATGCCAAGGAGCCAGAACCGGCTGATACCCTAATACACATTGAAAAGGGGTAAGGTTAGTGGAAGAGTGACGTAGCGAGTTCTGAGACATCTCTGCCCAGGGCAGATCCTGGCAATAAGACCGCAGAAACCTACCCACATCCTGGTTAACTCTCTCCACCTGCCCATTACTCTCGGGGTGAAAACCTGAGGTAAGACTAACCGAGATCCCCAGACGCTCCATGAACGCCTTCAAGACCCTTGATGTGAACTGGGGACCCCGATCAGACACTATATCCTCAGGCACCCCATAGTGCCGGAAAACGTTTGTAAACAGGGCCTCTGCAGTTTGTAAGGCTGTAGGGGGACCGGGCAAAGGGAGGAGATGACAGGACTTCGAAAACCGATCCACAATGACCAGGATCGTGGTGTAACCCTGTGAAGGTGGAAGATCAGTCAAAAAATCCACTGACAGGTGCGACCACGGCCGTTGAGGAAAGGGTAGAGGTTGTAGCTTACCTCTGGGCAGGTGTCTAGGAGCCTTGCACTGGGCACACACCGAGCAGGAGGAAACATAAATCCTCACGTCCTTAGCTAAAGTGGGCCACCAGTACCTCCCATCAAGACAGCGCATCGTCCGACCTATCCCAAGATGACCAGAGGAGGGTGACGTGTGAGCCCAATATATCAGTTGGTCGCGGACAGCAGACGGAACGTACAGACGACCAGCTGGACACGTGACTCTGCACGAGGGCTCTGCAAGTGACGCTAGCTCAATATCCGCGTCCAGCTCCCACACTACAGGCACCACAAAACACGAAGCTGGGAGTATGGGAGTGGGATCCATGGACCACTCCTCTGTGTCATACAGCCAAGACAATGCGTCTGCCTTAACGTTCTGGGAGCCTGGTCTGTAAGAAAGAGTAAACACAAAACAAGTGAAAAACATGGCCCACCTTGCCTGGTGAGGATTCAGTCTCTTCGCCTGCCGGATGTACTCCAGATTGCGGTGGTCAGTCCAGATGAGAAAAGGGTGTTTAGCCCCCTCAAGCCAATGCCTCCACGCCTTCAAGGCTTCTACGACAGCTAACATCTCTTGGTTCCCCACATCATAGTTTCGCTCCGCCGGGCTGAGCTTCTTCGAAAAGAAAGCACAGGGGCGAAGCTTCAGTGGCGTACCCGAACGCTGAGAGAGCACTGCTCCTATCCCAGCTTCGGTTGTGTCCACCTCCACCATGAATGGCAAAGAGGGATCCGGATGAACCAACACAGGCACCGAGGTAAACAGAGTCTTCAGGTGTCCAAAAGCCCTGTTCGCCTCAGCCGACCACTGCAAGCGCATTGAGCATTGAGGTAATGGGAGCAGCCACCTGACCAAAACCCCGGATAAACCTCCGGTAGTAATTGGCAAACCCTAAAAAACGCTGCACCTCCTTTACCGTGGTTGGAGTCAGCCAATTACGCCCGGCTGTAATGCGGTCGCTCTCCATCTCCACTCCTGAAGTGGAAATCCGATGCCCTAGGAAGGAGATGGACTAATTGGAAGAACAAGCATTTCATTATCAGAGGTAGCGGGTATTTCACTGTGATTTTATTTAGACCTCGATAATCAATGCACGGGCGTAAACCGCCATCCTTCTTTTTCACAAAAAAGAAACTCGAAGAGACTGGTGAAATGGATGGCTGAATGAACCCCTGATGCAGGGATTCAGAGACATATGTCTCCATAGCCACCGTCTCACAGTCGTGACAATAAGACAGACACTTCAAAACCTTATTCCTTATGAATCATTTTTGACTGTCAGTTTTACCATTTATTTATGTGTTATTGAATGCATTTCTATGGGCTATAGTAGGAAAGACTAAATGAAATATTTTCTCTAATCATTTTTTGATACTTTTTTGGGATACCTACAGGGGTAGTGTTTTAGAGGTCAAGACACTTCTTGTTGGTGTTTCCTTTATTTTGGCTGTTACCTGTAGATACATATGTGTATCAATCAATCCATCAGTAAATCCTTAGCAAAATTCTATCTCTTCAAGGGCAGACATCTAATAAACAACTCGGTGGCCTTATGTTCGCAGCAAACAAGTCATTCAATCTGAGGCTTCCTTTTTTACTCTGTCTCATTCCTTTGAAATTCAGAGTACAATGTCATTTCAACCTGACCTTTGGTGCACTATAATAAAATTATCATGTGATACTAAAACGTAACGCACATGGAGCAAAATTACAGCAACAATGTTTTACTCCTCTACTTCATAAAGCAGTCTGGTTCTGCATTAAGATATGAGTGCTTGCCTTAAGAATCAAGTTAAGGACTTGTCTTTAAAATATGGCATATAATATTTGTGTGAGGGGGATTTACTGCAAAGCAGAAAGAAGACGTTCCAAAACTGAGTAGAGGTACATGTAGGTTCCAACATCTGTGAGAGGAAGTATCTAGCTACTGGTCAGAGAGCCTAGCTTTCTCACTTGAAGTAAAATGTCTTGACAGATATTTATCATTCAAGTGACGGAGTCTTTCTGCTTCACTTGGTTTGAAGCTTTCTAAGAACTGTCACATTTCCTCAAAATCTAGTTGATTGCATATTGATGTAATGATAATGAGATCAGTATGTTTTCCTGAATTACCATTTTCCACCAATATCCACAAATGTTGGATGCTCAAAATAGCATGTCCACACCTGCAAAAAATAACATCTTCACACATTCAATTAAATTGATGTCTAACGTACATACACTACCGGTCAAAAGTTTAAGAACTACTCATTCAAGGGTTTTTCTTTATTTTATTATTTTCTAAAATGTAGAATAATAGTGAAGGCATCAAAACTATAAAATAACACATATGGAATCATGCAGTAACCAAAAAAGTGTTAACCTCTTGCGACAAGCAATCCCGGATCCGGGATCGTAATCATAGCCTCAAACGAATTAGCATAACGCAGCGGACATAAATACCCCTAGAAACTTTTCCTATTCATGAAAATCGCAAATTAAATGAAATAAATATATTCAAACACTAGCTTAGCCTTTTGTTAACAACACTGTCATCTCCGATTTTCAAACTATGCGTTACAGCCAACGCTAGACAAGCATTTGTGTAAGTTTATCATGGCATAATGCTATGCTAGGCTCTGCTGGCAGCAGGCAACATTTTCACAAAAATAAAAAAGCAACCAAATTAAATAATTTACCTTTGAAGACCTTCAGATGCTTTCACTCAGGAGACTCCCAGTTAGATAGCAAATGGTCCTTTTTTCCCAAAATATTATTTTTGTAGGCGAAATAGCTCTCGTTTGTTCATCATGCTTGGCTGAGAAATCGACCGGAAAATGCTACAACTATAACGCCAAACTTTTTTCAAAATTTGCTCCATAATATCGACAGAAACACGGCAAACGTTGTTTAGGATCCATCCTCAAGGTGTTTTTAACATAGATATTTGATAATATATCCGTTGAGACAATTGGTTTCTCATAAGATGCGATTGGAAAAATGGCTACCTCAGTATTTTACGCAAGATTTTCTGCGGGAGACACCATGTGACCACTTGCTATATATGGTCCCTTACGGCTATTCTTCAATGGAAATGCGTAAAAAGACGTCACAATGCTGTATACACCTTGGGGAATATGTGGAAAACGTAAGCTCATTCGTAGCTCATTCACAGCCATATAAGGAATCATTGGCATGAGGCGGTTTCAAAAAATGCGGCACTTCCTGGTTGGATTTTTATCTGGGTTTCGCCTGTAACATCGGTTCTGTGGCACTCACAGACAATATCTTTTGCAGTTTTGGAAACGTCAGAGTGTTTTCTATCCAAAGCTGTCAATTATATGCATAGTCGAACATCTTTTCGTGACAAAATATCTTGTTTAAAACGTGAACGTTTTTCATCTCAACATTTTAATAGCGCCCCCTAATGCATATATTTTATATTTGAGGTTCTTCAAATAGCCACCCTTTGCCTTGATAACAGCTTTGCACACTCTTGGCATTCTCAACCAGCTTCACCTGGAATGCTTTTCCAACGGTCTTGAAGGAGTTGCCACATATGCTGAGCACTTGTTGATTTTCCTTCACTCTGCAATCTGACTCATCTCAAACCATCTCAATTTGGTTAAGGTTGGGTGATTGCTGAGGCCAGGTCATCTGATGCAGCTCTCCATCACTCTCCTTCTTGGTCAAATAGACCTTACACAGGCCTGGAGGTGTGTTGGGTCATTGTCCTGTTGAAAACCAAATGATAGTCCCAATCAGCGCAAACCAGATGCGATGGTGTATCGCTGCAGAATGCTGTGGTACTGTAGCCATCTAAGTGTGTCACATGGAATGACGCTGGGGAGACGAAGCAGGTACGGGGAGTAAAACATTTAATATATAACGGTAATGGAACGAGACAGGAACAGTATCAGCAAACAGATAACACAAACAAAAGACAATCAATACAGCAGCGAGGAACAGAGCAAGGGAACTGAAAAATATAGGGGAGGTAATAAACCGATGATAGGTGAGTCCAATATCGCGGATGCGCGTGATGAGGGAAGGCAGGTGTGCGTAACAGATGATAGGGGTGAGTGATGCAGGGTGGCGTCCCACCTGGGCGAACCGGCCGAGACATGGGCGCTGGGCAAGCCAGGCAGGAGCGTGAGAGCCTGGCGAGCCTGCTGAGGCATGGAAGCCTCAGCAGGGGGAAGAGCAGACGTGACAGCCTGGCGCTCTCAAGCGCCAGAGTGGGAGCTGACATGACAAAGTGAGCCTTAAATTCTAAATAAATCACTGACAGTGTTACCAGCAAAGCAGCCCCACACCATTACACCTCCTCCTCCATTCTTCACGGTGAGAACCGAACATGCAGAGATAATCTGTTCACCTGCTCTGCGTCTCAAAAAGACACGGCGGTTGGATCCAAAAATCTCAAACTTGGACTCATTAGACCAAAGGACAGATTTCCACCAGTAATTTTTATTATTTGAGCTGTTCATGCCATAATATGGACTTGGTCTTTTACCAAATAGCGCTATCATCTGTATACCAACCACCCTTACCTTGTCCCAACACAACTGACTGACTCAAATGCATTAAGAAGGAAAGCGATTCCACAACACCTGTTAACGGAAATGCATTTCAGGTGACTACCTCATGAAGCTGGTTGAGAGAATGCCAAGTTTGTGCAAAACTGTCATCAAGGCAAAGAGTGGCTATTTGAAGAATCTCAAATATAAAAATAAATTTTGATTTGTTCAACACTTTTTTGGTTGCTACTTGATTCCATATGTGTTATTTCATAGCTGTCTTCAGTAATATTCTACAATGTAGAAAATTGTAAAAAATAAAGAAAAACCCTTGAATGAGGTCTTCTAAAACTTTTGACCGGTAGTGTATTGAGAACATCAAATAAGTTGATGTGTGCATGGCAAATGCATCAATTAATCTACAAGTGTAAACATAAACTGAGACACGCAGTTAATAAATATTCTATCTTCAACATTTTGATCCTTCATCGTAAAAAACTTGTAATGTAAAAATGACCAGAAACATTTTGCTATTCAGGATTCTAGCTCTGCTCTTGCACCATTATGTACAGTCTGAAGCGAATTGTCAGGTTATTGGTTCTTTTTTAAGTTGGACATAGAACTCTGTGGGTGACTGACTCTCTCTTTGGCAGTTAGCAGGAAGGATTTAAGTTTGCACAAGGTTAAATATGCTCTTTTGGCTTTTGCTTTGACTGTTTGTTATTACCTCAAATATTGATTTCACCCTATGTGCTCTTTCCCCCCCAGGCTAATATTTCCTGTGACTGCAGTGTCATTTCCTTAAAATAACGGCAACATTTATTGGAAGTGGATGTTTGTCAGTTTGACATTTCACATCGTATTGCCTACCTACTGTATGTCATCCACTCCATAACAGTATGATATCACCCCCATTTAAGAATCAGGAAGACATGGCACTTGAACATTAGGTGTTGAAGACCTTTTACGGAGTGCTGGATATGTAAGGTACTTTGTGTCATACTGTTAACAAACTAATTATTGTCAATTGCCATACCAATCCATACCTTTGGGTTGTCTTTTGCTGTCAAATTCAAGAGTGCAATAAGAGGTTTATACAGACTTTGCAACAAGTTGGCAGCTGACACATCCAGTTGGTCTGGACACCTGTCCGATCTGTTTTAGCGCCTGATCTGTATTCATTTGGAGGCCTTCTGTTGCAAGGGAATCATTTCCACAACCTTGATTTCTTTCCCTACCCATTCCTACGCCATGCCTCTCATTACGAGGCACGCTGCACATTTATCATTGTTATAAAACATCCTCCTCTCATTTCCCCATCTCTGCAGCTTTAGCTTCAGAATGCCAAAGAGTGAGGAGGAGAGAAGAAAGCCTTGTGCACTGTTCTCTCTGTGCTAATGGGAGTAAACCAAATACCACATTCCTTGAGACAGCTGCAAAAGCCGAAGATCCCATTACCCCAAACAATCACTTGAATGTTTAGATTTTTTTCCAAATTTCAAATTGGGGTGTGCACAGCACAATCAAGAGGAACTTTGTTGATGTGGTGTCTTGTGTTGGTGTGATGATTTGTGCTACTGCACGTACACCTTGTCTTTAAATTAACATTTATTTGAAAAACAACCTCCCTCCATGCCATGGTCTCAGATAACTGGGTCTTGGTCTTATTCTGGGTCTGTGTCTTGAGTGCTCCGGTCTTGTTTCCATCTCTGCAGTAGACAACAGTAAATTACAATAATCAATATGTTATGTGTGGAGGCTTATTATATATAAACCGTTATTCCAACCTTTTCTTTCAATTAATGCTTTTCTGTTGACACTTGGTAACTGTAGTTACCTATAGTTGGCTAGTAGTACACACAAAAAATGTTTTATCTGCGTGCAACCCTCTCTCCCATGTGATATTAATGCCTTGAAATTGTGTAATGCCAGCCTACAGCAAGCCATTCATCATAGAATCCAACTTTGAATACCATTATGAAAATAATGTATCTTTTTTACTTATACATTTGCTGTTAAATGCCAGGGGTAATCACAAGATTGACTACCTCTCTAAACACTGTTGCTATGTTCTACTTGCACCCTTTTATTTTCTTCCTGAGCCACAGGGTAAATATGGAAATCAACAAATTGTGTTGAGTAATAATTAAAAGTAATGTTTTACAATTTGTGAAGAATTGATTAATAAAGCCAGCACTCCCAAACAATCACAACAACACAACAATGGAAGCATACACATTGGAATTATAGTGACTAATATGCAAGTATGTTAGGGTAGCCAACACAACTTATATTACACACCATAAACTGATGTATATAAAAGGAATTTAGTCACCTATAATGAGAAGAAAAAGTGTTCTATTAGATTGATTCATGTCTAATAAGCTATGCACTCTGATTATACTTGGATGGAGAGAACACACAGCACTGATAGCTAGGGTTTCAAAATTCTGTGAACTTTCAATAAATTCTATGGTTTTCCAGAAATCCTGGTTATAGGATTCCGGATTTCCTGCTCTAATCCGGGAAAATCAGGGAATGTATTGTACTGTATGGTGGACCTATGAGTGTTTCATTCGGTTTAATTTATTACATTTATTGAATTCTGAAAGCCATTAAGATCCCTAGTGTGTCCAAGAGGGAAAGGCTGCCAAACAAGGGATCTTACTTTTTGTTAAGTGTTATTCCTCCATCTGAACAATGCTGGTGCAAGAATGATGCAGGCCCGAGCCTTAGTACTAAAATCATGGTCCCCAGAGGCAATTCCCCAGGGGCCACAGCCCGCTATCCTGTTATGATTCATAGATCATTGGACACATCATGGGAAATATGCATGCTTTGTTATAATATTCTATTAAATAATAAAGCTTCTCGCCCTCTTTTTTGGCAGGAAATGTCACAAAGAATGATGATTTAACGGAGCTATCCCTTTTCAAGCCTGTATTCAACAATTAATACAAGTTTCATAGTTGCATGCCACTGTTGGCCTATCCTAAAGGTAATTACAGTACTAAATAAGATTCCAACAGAGACGTTATCAGATGTGTAGCCCTACATTTGGGGAAATGTAAGGGCAGACATGAGTAAGCTTATCAGAGTAACCTTGACCAATACATTAGCCTCTTCAAAATGAATGTTCTTTGCCAAGAATAGATGCAGTGATTATGTTGATAAAGGTATAAGAAGTGAAGATATTACCTTTAAGTTCAAGCTTGACTGATCATGGAATCAATTACAACTGAACTTTATTAAACAACTCTCTGTTTTGATAAAGTCTGCTGAGGCAGATATGAAGTATTTTATGCAAAAAAATATGCTTTAGGCAGAGGTTTCCCCTTCAGCATGTCTATAGTGCAAGGTTATACCACAGTCCTAAACATATTAGAGGATACAAAAATTGCTTACGGTTCACTCTTATGGGATCTTACGTATCTTAAGAAAACAGTTTGTAGTACAATTATGTAGTTACCCAATGCATCATTGAAAGACCATTGGATTGGCAGCATTTTTTTGTTATTTTGTTTTTACACCCTTTTGCTCACCAATTTTGTGATATCCAATTGCAATCTTGTATCATTGCTGCAACTCACCAACGGGCTCGGGAGAGGCAAAGGTCATGCGTCCTCCCGAAACGTGACGAAACAGGTTGCTAGATCAAATTCCCAAGCTGACAAGGTATAAATATGTCGCTCTGCCCCTGAACAAGGCAGTTAACCCACTGTTCCTAGGCCATTATTGTAAATAACAATTTGTTCTTAACTGACCTGCCAAATTAAACAAAGGTTGTTTTTTTTAAACTCTGTAGAAAGAGGTTGAGCTGCAGTCCCAGCATGTACTGTGAGTAATACTTTTATTGTTGTGTTATAAGTATACTGTTTAGCAGGCATAAACACCTTGGTATTGTTTCAGCAAACATTAACAAGCAACAACCTTGTTGTGAGTGTGTTCTCTCAATCTACAATACAAAATGATTCCTGTGTAATAATGTTATATTCTTTCACCATCCACATGTGAGAATGTACATCACTCATAGGGGATCCCATTAAATAATATTTAATCACAGAGTGGATTGAAGATCAAGGATTAGACACTTCAGTTGTTAATATCAGAATTGGTGCCAATTACATTTTAAAGAGGCTGTTCTCAAAACAAACTGAACAAAAATATAAACACAACATGCAACATTTTTTACAATTTTACTGTTACAGTTCAAATGAGGAAATCAGTAAATTGAAATAAAGAAATTAGGCCATAATCTATGGATTTCACATGACTGGGCAGGGTTGCAGCAATGGGTGGGCCTGGGAGGGCATACCATAGTTCCACCCACTTGGGCGACTGGCCCACCCACTGAGATTATGTTTTCCGAACAAGGGTTTATTACAGACAGAAATACTCCTCAGTTTTATGAGCTCTCCAGGTGGCTGGTATCAGGTAAAGGTGCCAGATGTAGAGGTCCTGGGCTGGCGTGGTTACAAGTGGTCTGTGGTTGTGAGGCCGGTTGGACATGTTGCCAAATTCTCTAAAATCATGTTGGAGGAGGATTATGGTAGAGAAATTAACATTCAGTTCTCTGGCAACCGCTCTGGTGGACATCCCTGCAGTCAGTCAGCATGCCAATTGCAAGCTCACTCAAAACATGAGACATCTGTGACATTGTGTTGTGTGACAGAACTGCACATTTTAGATTTGTATTTTATTGTCTGCAGCACAAGGTGCACCTGTGTAATGATCATGTTGCATTTATATTTTTGTTAAGTTTTTACTTTAAAATGTCATTTAAGTCATTTAGCAGACACTTATCAGTTTAATACATTCAAATCAGATTCAGAGCTTTGGGTTCAGTGTCATGCCCTGACCTTAGAGAGCCTTTTTATTTATCTTTTTGGTTAGGTCAGGGTGTGATTTGGGTGGGCATTAAAGTTTTCTATTTCTTTGTTGGCCGGGTATGGTTCCCAATCAGAGGCAGCTGTCTATCGTTGTCTCTGATTGGGAATCATACTTAGGCATCCTGTTTTCCACCCTAGCTTGTGGGATCTTGTTTTTGCACAGTAGCTGTCTAGCCTTGCAGAACTTTACGTTCGTTTATATTTTGTTGTTTTGTCGGTGTTTCATTATTAAATTATGATGAACACTTTCCACGCTGCACTTTGGTCTCATTCAATTGACGATGGACGTAACATTGAGTGTTTAATAGTCACATGTACAGGGTTGCAGGTGTGATTGCAGGGTACAGTGAAAAACATGCAGGATTAAGTTAAATAAAAATAGTAATACAAAACAAGAACAATATAAATAGAAGTAGCACTATATACATCGTAACTGTAGCAGTGATTTTAAAAAAAAGTACATTTGGGTGGAGGCAGAGTAAAGACTGTTTAGTGGTTGTGGGGGAATGACCATAGGGTGAGCAGCATGACTATTGAGGGGAGTGTGGACCAAATTAAATAAAAACAAAGTTATTATTTAAAAAAAAATATAATATAGATATTAACAACTGCAACAGTGATGAATGTTGTTGAGGTGGGGGCATAGTAAAAGTCAGTTGGGGATGTGGGTGGTAAATGTCCATAGGTAAAGGTGCCAGATGTAGAGGTCCTGGGCTGGCGTGGTTACAAGTGGTCTGTGGTTGTGAGGCCAGCATGTAAGGTAAGTGACATGCCAAAATAATGGAAATTAGTAAATGAGGGATATTGAAAGCAGTCACTTCCACACAGGTGTGGTTCCTGAGTTAATTAAGCAAATAGCGTCCCATCATGCTTAGGGTCATGTATAAAATGCTGGGTATGCCATTATTTTGGGTACCATGGCTATGACAATATGTATTTATTTTTTATTTTTTTTATTTCACCTTTATTTAACCAGGTAGGCTAGTTGAGAACAAGTTCTCATTTACAACTGCGACCTGGCCAAGATAAAGCATAGCAGTGTGAACAGACAACATCACAGTTACACATGGACTAAACAATAAACAAGTCAATAACACAGTAGAAAACAGAAAAAAATAGTCTATATACATTGTGTGCAAAAGGCATGAGGAGGTAGGCGAATGATTACAATTTTGCAGATTAACACTGGAGTGATAAATGATCAGATGGTCATGTGCAGGTGGAGATACTGGTGTGCAGAAAAGTAAATAAATAAAAACAGTATGGGGGGTAGGTAAATTGGGTGGGCTATTTACCGATGGACTATGTACAGCTGCAGCGATCCTGTTAGCTGCTCAGATAGCAGATGTTTAAAATTGGTGAGGGAGATAAAAGTCTCCAACTTCAGCGATTTTTGCAATGCGTTCCAGTCACAGGCAGCAGAGAACTGGAAGGAAAGGAGGCCAAATTAGGTGTTGGCTTTAGGGATGATCAGTGAGATACATGTGCTGGAGCGCATGCTACTGGTGGGTGTTGCCATCATGACCAGAGAACTGAGATAAGGCGGAGCTTTACCTAGCATAGACTTGTAGATGACCCGGAGCCAGTGGGTCTGGCGACGAATATGTAGTGAGGGCCAGCCGACTAGAGCATACAGGTCGCAGTGGTGGGTGGTATACGGTGCTTTAGTAACAAAACGGATGGCACTGTGATAAACTGCATCCAGTTTGCTGAGTAGAGTATTGAAAGCTATTTTGTAGATGACATTGCCGAAGTCGAGGATCGGTAGGATAGTCAGTTTTACTAGAGTAAGTTTGGCGGCGTGAGTGAAGGAGGCTTTGTTGCGGAATAGAAAGCCGACTCTAGATTTGATTTTAGATTGGAGATGTTTGATATGAGTCTGGAAGGAGAGTTTACAGTCTAGCCAGACACCTAGGTACTTATAGATGTCCACATATTCTAGGTCGGAACCATCCAGAGTGGTGATGCTAGTCGGGCGAGCGGGTGCAAGCAGCGAACGGTTGAAAAGCATACATTTGGTTTTACTAGCGTTTAAGAGCAGTTGGAGGCCACGGAAGGAGTGTTGTATGGCATTGTAGCTTGTTTGGAGGTTCGATCGCACAGTGTCCAAGGAAGGGCCAGAAGTATACAGAATGGTGTCGTCTGCGTAGAGGTGGATCAGGGAATCACCCGCAGCAAGAGCAACATCATTGATATATACAGAGAAAAGAGTCGGCCCGAGAATTGAATCCTGTGGCACCCCCATAGAGACTGCCAGAGGACCGGACAACATGCCCTCCGATTTGACACACTGAACTCTGTCTGCAAAGTAGTTGGTGAACCAGGCAAGGCAGTCATTAGAAAAACTGAGGCTACTGAGTCTGCCGATAAGAATATGGTGATTGACAGAGTCGAAAGCCTTGGCCAGGTCGATGAAGACGGCTGCACAGTACTGTCTTTTATCGATGGCAGTTATGATATCGTTTAGTACCATGAGCGTGGCTGAGGTGCACCCGTGACCGGCTCGGAAACCAGATTGCACAGCGGAGAAGGTACGGTGGGATTCGAGATGGTCAGTGACCTATTTGTTGACTTGGCTTTCGAAGACCTTAGATAGGCAGGGCAGGATGGATATAGGTCTGTAACAGTTTGGGTCCAGGGTGTCTCCCCCTTTGAAGAGGGGGATGACTGTGGCAGCTTTCTAATCCTTGGGGATCTCAGACGATATGAAAGAGAGGTTGAACAGGCTGGTAATAGGGGTTGCGACAATGGCGGCAGATAGTTTCAGAAATAGAGGGTCCAGATTGTCAAGCCCAGCTGATTTGTACGGGTCCAGGTTATGCAGCTCTTTCAGAACATCTGCTATCTGGATTTGGGTAAAGGAAAAGCTGGGGAGGCTTGGGCGAGTAGCTGCGGGGGGTGTGGGGGGGGGGGGGGGGGGGGGGTGGAGCTGTTGGCCGAGGTTGGAGTAGCCAGCCGTTGAGAAATGCTTGTTGAAGTTTTCGATTATCATGGATTTAATCGGTGGTGACCGTGTTACCTAGCCTCAGTGCAGTGGGCAGCTGGGAGGAGGTGCTCTTGTTCTCCATGGACTTTACAGTGTCCCAGAACTTATTGGAGTTAGAGCTACAGGATGCAAATTTCTGCTTGAAAAAGCTGGCCTTTGCTTTCCTGACTGACTGCGTGTATTGGTTCCTGACTTCCCTGAACAGTTGCATATCGCGGGGACTATTCGATGCTATTGCAGTCCGCCACAGGATGTTTTTGTGCTGGTCGAGGGCAGTCAGGTCTGGAATGAACCAAGGGCTATATCTGTTCTTAGTTCTGCAGTTTTTGAACGGAGCATGCTTATCTAAGATGGTGAGGAAGTTACTTTTAAAGAATGACCAGGCATCCTCAACTGACGGGATGAGGTCAATATCCTTCCAGGATACCCAGTCCAGGTAGATTAGAAAGGCCTGCTCGCAGAATAGTTTTAGGGAGTGTTTGAAAGTGATGAGGGTTGGTCCTTTGACTGCGGATCCGTAGCGGATACAGGCAATGAGGCAGTGATCGCTGAGATCCTGGTTGAAGACAGCGGAGGTGTATTTGGAGGGCCAGTTGGTCAGGATAACGTCTATGAGGGTGCCCTTGTTTACAGATTTAGGGTTGTACCTGGTGGGTTCCTTGATGATTTGTGTGAGATTGAGGGCATCTAGCTTAGATTGTAGAACTGCCGGGGTGTTAAGCATATCCCAGTTTAGGTCACCTAACAGTACAAACTCTGAAGCTAGATGGGGGACGATCAATTCACAAATGGTGTCCAGGGCACAGCTGGAGCTGTGGGGGGTCGGTAGCAGGCAACAGGCAACAGTGAGAGACATTTCTGGAGAGAGTCATTTTTTTTTAATTAGTAGTTCGAACTGTTTGGGTATGGACCTGGAAAGTAAGCCTGCAAAGTAATGTCAATCTCTGCAGTAGACTGCAACTCCTCCCCCTTTGGCAGTTCTATCTTGACGTAAAATGTTATAGTTGGGTATGGAAATCTCAGAAATGTTGGTGTCGCTCATCCACAGGGCACGAGTGATCACTGAATGGTTTAATGAGCATGAACACGATGTAAACCATATGCCATAGCCGTCTCATTCACCAGATCTCAAACCAATTGAACACTTATGGGAAATTCTGGAGTTGCGTCTAAGACAACGTTTTCCACCACAATCAACAAAACACCAATTAACAAAACACCAGTCAACAAAATACCAAATTATGGAATTTATCGTGGAAGAATGGTGTCACATCCCTCCAATAGGGTCCCAGACAATTGTAGAATCTTTGCAAGGTGCATTGAAGCTGTTCTGGCTCGAGGCGGCCAACACATCAATAAACCTGCAGTATGTAACTTTTTGAGTTATCCGACCAAATTCACATAAAATGTGAGGTGACCATCATATCTGTCATTCCCATTGAAAGCAAGTCTAAGAAGTGGCAGATATGTTCTATGTACTATATTGCTATGCTTCCTGTTTGTAAGTTTTGTTTTACATTTGGTTTTGTACACCAGCTTCAAACAGCATAAAAAACAATATGTTTGATTATTCCCAATACTTTTCACATTGGTTTAGATGGTGCAATGATTCTCTACGCTATGTATTGCTTGTTTTGTCACAAACTGAAATTGGCTTTAAGACACTTTATGTTGTTACTTCCTTTATTATTTTGGCAGTTACCTGTAGGTATTTGTATTAGTAGTAAAATCCTTGTCACATGAAGACAATAGCTATGCTGCTTGTTCATTGGGCCACTACTGAAGGGTGATTTTCATTCATTTCAATTCATGTCGAGGTTTACCTGCCAAGGATTGAAGGGGCTCAAGGTAGTCCAAATCTGAGAAATATGAAATCAATATCCATCGAGGAGTCCACACACATGACCAAACTGATAAGTTCAAGTATGATTCTATACTGAAAAACGTAATTTGCTTCACTGTTGGCTAATCTGGGCTATTATAACCAAATCGCAAGATTGTTCTTTAAGTATTTTGTCATATAAAATATATTATCATTATCCTTAAGCACATATAATATAGCTCTTTTACACAACTTAATGCCAGTACCTTTATCCCAGAAAAAAAGTAAATTTTGGGGTTAGCACCGTGGCATCAATTGTTATTGTATGCTGGAGATAGGATCTAGATATTTTCAGCTCTAATTGATCTTCTTACCGGGGAAGTGCAGTTATGTCACGGGTGTCAAACAGTTTATCTTCTCTGAATGTGTCACGTTGTGGTGAACCTTCAGAGCCCCCATGGCACCATTGATAAGGCATTAAGTGTGTTGTGCGAAAAAAGGAAACACTGAGTGGATTTGAAGTGGCTTCCCCACTTCAGAGAATTTAAAATGTTATTGTACCAGGGATAAATTAAGAATGTCAAGGAGGATGGATAGATGGCTGTGAGTGTTTCTCCTAAAGAGAGGGGCTTCCATTGTGCTCTGAGGGTGACATTCAAGGAACTAGTCAGTTTGAATGGGGGAACTCAACGAATGCAGAGCCATAGGGAATACTGTACAGGTGACACTTACGTATGAATATGGTATGGCTATGGATGAGTGATGTTGGTTGATTAGACAGGTAAAACCATGTTCCTTAGTGCATGGTCAGGGACGTTTCTGCTGCTTTTCACGAACACCAAGGATGTAGTGTAACGTAATCAGAAGTTTGGACACAAATAATGCTGTATGTAGGTCATTATGACTGCCTCTTTCCCTCCGAGAGGCACTCAGTAGAGCAGTTTACCTCAAACTATAAATTGCTGCCTTGACCTTCAGTCCTATAAGCCAACAGAGACAAGCTCTGTCCTTGCAGTACATGTTTTCCTAATGGAGAGGTAAAATGCTCAGACAGGTATGGGCAGTCACAGGGAATTCTGTATGCACTGGATAGTGGCAAAAGGCCTTGTGTGGATGGTCATCTGGTATCTCACGCTTGCATGTGCATGAAGAATATTCCTTAACCTTGAATTAAAATGGATGAGTTGTGAAATATTGCAATGTATTCATAAAATGATGAATAATACAGTTAGAACATAAATGAAGGCTTCTGTGAAATGTTTTATAAATATATTATAATTATATTATAATACATTCATTGTCCACAACTAGGTTTATCTGGGTAGAATGGACAATGAGCATTGGGTCAGTAGAGCACAATATCAAAATTGGCCAAAACTGCATTTTTTGGGGGACATGTTTAGGTTGTTCCTCACCGTTTCAAAATATTCTCTCCCTTACTCAATACAACCCCCCCCCCCCCCATTTTTAAAAAAAATCAGAAAACGACAAATGTAGTTTAAGAAGTGAAATGGGTTTTTGTCATACTGAAAATAGTGGAAAGCTGTATAAAGGGCAATAGGTTATCTGTCAGCAGAGGCTTTGTCCACAGAGATGTTGTGTAAAAATAATTGGCTAAATGGTGAAAGATTCTGTTGTCCCCTTATTGAAATTCCACAAATAGAACCCAACATTCTGTGGGCTGTGGATGTGAATTGGATATCGTTTAAGTATGTGTATAAGCAGCTAATAATGTCTTTATTCCATGTTATTAGTCATGTATTAGGCCTTAATTAAGTATTACAAGTCACATATTACTGGGCAATCATTAATATCTTCATTGTTAGCCATAATAAAGACATATTAGTTGTTAATTAAGAACACAATGAAACAGAACACAAGGTTGACTAAGAAAATAAATACAGAACCTTACAACAGTACCATTCAAGAGTTGACACACCTACTCATTCCAGTGTTTTTCATAATTTTTTACTATTTTCTACATTGTAGAATAATAGTCAAGACATCAAAACTAAGACACATATGGAATCATGTAGTAACCAAAAAAAGTGTTCAACAAATCAAAGATATATTTATATTCTATTTGAGATTCTTCAAAGTAGCCACACTTTGCACACTCTTGGCATTCTCTCAATCTGCTTCATCAGGTAGTCACCTGGAATGCATTTCTATCAACAGGTGTGCCTTGTTAAAAGTCAATTTGTGAAATTTCTTTCCTTCTTAATGTGTTTGAGCTAATCAGTTGTGTTGTGAGAAGGTAGGGGTGGTATACAGATAATTGTCACATTTGGTAAAAGACCAAGTCCATATTATGGCAAGAACAGCTCAAATAAGCATAGAAAAATGACAGTCCATCATTGCTTTACGTTGCTTGCTCCTGGGTAGGTAGATGCATTACAAGTATGTTCTACATTGTTCTTACATTACACTTGATTCGATATACCCTTAGAGCCAGGTTATAACACAGAAACAAACTCGAAGGTTGTTAATGACAGGATGTGCCTTGTTACAATTGTTGTTACCTGGTCCTAGTTTATTTATCAATCCTGGTATTACATGTGGATTTGATGGTAGTGGCACCTTGTAGTTACATCTAACAAGGTTACATTTTGGTTTGAGTTATTAACATGGTAATTCACAGGTGACTTTCAAACGTGTAATTGCAAAACATTAGCTACGTAGTGTAACAAGAAAAATGTGTAATGTCATCAGTTTGATTGATATGGCTATCTCATCCAGATCATCGTGGTATTTTTAGTTCTTTATGATAACCACATTAGCAGTTAATTAGCATTTCATTTGTTGGGGGTAAATACAGGCGAATATATTTATTAAAGTCACCTTGTCTGAGAGAGATTTACCTCGTTATGAAAATGTCACGCCAGGGTAAGCGTACACAAAATACGGCCCTTATTTCCCCTAAGGGAAAAATTAATAATGGAAAAATTATTGGAACCATTTCCTTGTTTGAGCGCTAGGTTTTATGGGTATTATGGCTCATATTGTGATACTCTATTACTGGCCAATTCATTCAATTTGAACTAATTACCAGAATGTGCCAATATGTAGTAATTTCTTAATACCAAGTAAATGTCAGTAATAGTGCTGTAACGTAAAGTGTTGCCTGCATATCCAAATGACAATGTCATGTTGCATGTCAAGAATATACAAACTAGAGAATAAACATAAATGTACCTACATTATGGCTCTTTAGCAGATGCTTGGCTCTATAGCAGATGCTCTTATCTTTGAGGATTTACAGTCGGTGTATACATCAAATACCTAGCAGTCATTTGTGACGGCAGTCCATGCTTTTGTTTAATTGATGTAGGCCAAATGTAGCCTACTTAGTAGAATATATTCACCACAAGCAATCGATCTCCTGAACCATTGCGATTGTAACCAGACCACTGGTACCACAGAGTACTACTTTGATGTCAACGTCCACTGCTGCTTCTAACTCTGGATATTTTAGTCATTCTCTCTTTCCTGCAGTAGACATGATCTGCCTCTGAAATGTCTTCCCTGCCTTCAAGACATTAATAGTCCATTGCCACACATTTCACAGAGCCAGCCTCTGACCCGTGAGGAACTCCTGGCTGCTAAAGGGGGGGGGGGGGATTCTTGGCTGGCTAATGGCAGTGTCTCTCACGCATGATGGCAGCACAGTCCCTCTGTGCTTCCCCTGACTGATGTGCTGTGAATTAGATTTTGTCACTTAAAGCCTCAGCAGGGCGGCAACCGGCAGCCTTTTTAAAAGGCCAGGACCTGTCTTCGCTCCCATGGTATTTTGGGAATGAGAACGGGGTCGTTTTCATATTGCTCCTACAGATGTCGGATCTTAATTTAATCACGCTTTTGTTGCAGAAAAATGTCTTGCTTCTCAGGAAAATCAAATGAGCCTGAAAACCTGCAGTTCTCGTTCTTTCCATGCCCTGGAATCATGCAGACCAGTCCCAGCTATCGCTTGCTCAAACATTAAAGCACCAGATAGAATATGAATAAATATCCTGCTGCTACTGCCGGCCTTCAGGTCCCATTATTGCAACATTTAAATGTACCTGAAATGCATGCATACTCCTCAACAACTATAGTTTAATATAGCTTAATACTGTAACTAAAACGAGTTAGATATTGGTCTCCACTATGCCACATAGCAGACACTTTCATCCAAAGCAACTTACAGTTGTAATGAATTCTCAGGGAGAGAAATGTGTAGATTCACGCACATGGCACTGCCGGTGTTTATTGCACCTTCACAGAAGGCAGGAATCTTGGTCACAGGCAGGCAATGGTCATACACAGGCAGGCAATGGTCATACACAGGTAGGCAAACAGCCAGGTGAATCAAAACTAGGACTGAAGGCTATAACTGGTTCTCACAAATGAGGTAGGAAAAGGCTTCGTACAAACAGAATGAACTGAACTAAATAAGGAGCTGATGAGACCAGGTGAGTAACTAACACAGGTGAACTCAATGAACAAAAATGAAAGACAGGGCTACGTTCAAGAACACAAAGAAACAGGGCTACGTTCAAGAACACAACGAAACAGAACACAAGGTTGACTAAGAAAAAAATTACAGAACCTTCCAACAGTCATGCATGCATACAGTTTATGGATGGGTGGTTGTGGGAATTGAACCCAGTACCCTGGCATTAATTGCACCATGCTCTACCAACTGAGCAACAAAGAAACACCACTGTTAAATGTATCTCAAATGCAGCTGTACAGTAGGCTACACCTAAATTATATATCCTACTGTAGCCAAAACTAATTGCACACTATAATATCAGATGTAAAAACAAGATGAACTTGAGAATAGTGAAGTAGCATACGAAATGGAGTACAATGGTGCATGAACGACTGATTTTATAACTCACAAAGTAGCCTATTTTTTTTTTACATCTACAGTACAGTATATACATGTATTATCGAAAAATAGGATGTCTTAAGGTTTACAGCTTACCTAAGGTTAGGAATCAACTGTCAAAATTGAGTTTAACCATGGCCTGGGAAAGGTCTAGTGGTTAGGGCTGCTGCCTTCAGCATGCACATGAAAGCCTACTGTGTCAGTGTGGGTTTGATTGCAGCCCACTCCCTCTTGGCATATATAACTAAATTGCCCTGGTTGACTAATTCAGCATTACTACATGATTTAAATTTAAAGGCATTGCTTCCACCTTAGCGGAGACTGCATTCATGGTGAGTACTGCATTCATGGTGAATGCTGCGCAAACACTTCAACAATACATTTAATAGAGCCACTGATTTAGTTACTCATTACATTTTTTTTTACCCCTGATCTTGATAGGAAATGACCACACCAGACACTTGTATTTAATGTATAACATAAATAGGAAAGAAAGTAATAACAGTAAGCTATACCAACATTAGTTTCCATTCATACCAAGTGTCAGGTAAATTGCCACAGTAGATTTGCTATGTTAAATGAGGAAATACTGTATTTCTATTGTATGAACTGCTTGTCAAATAGATAAATCACCCTTGGTCTGTTCAAAAGGATTGAGTTGCTCCAATGATAATACCAACCAAACGGCTAACATATTTGAAAGAGTATGGTTGCTAAGGTAACACCAACATCATATTTTAGGGAGCGGTAATGAGGTGACCAAAAACGGTTGCAATTGAGATCAGCAGTGCAGGTGAATTTAGCACGCATTGATGGTTTAACGAGACATCAGCTGGCGATAATCTAGTGCCATCAATGGTTGCAATAGACACCTTAATATTTGATTATATTCCACTACATTCTGTAGGATACCCGTTAGCCTATCCATTGTCACATGATCAAAGGTGTGAAAAACTTGTGCTTTTGTTTCCCTGGCTGAGTTGATGAGCTCATTTTGGCCATCATTTGATTGACAGATTTAGGCCTACTGTAGATAGATAAACTGTCCTTCAGTGTGTATGCTCGGCAATGTTTTATTATTAGGCTATAATTTGTCAATATGGTTATGGTCTTTGGTGTGGATGGCCCTTATATAGGTGAGATGACCATTGCTAAGCACCAGCAGCAGTAGCATAGGCCCAGTTTGATACCACCATTTAAAGTCAACCTTGTTGTGGATGGAAAGCATATAATGTGTAACTTTAATATTTAATGTCATAAATCTTTCAAGATGTTCATGCATTTGAGTCTATTCAAAGAAGATTTCATTGGGCTGAGAGTCAAACCCATGCCTATATATGTATGCCGGCTGTAACCGCTGGACCACACAGGCACTGTAGCCACTGTTAATTTTTTCTGCCTATTGCTTGCCTTGAAGATATATACATCTACCCCCTAAAAATAAGTAAATGTATTATAATCCACATAACAATTCACACGAGACGCGCTGTAGCCTGCACGTAGCCTACATGGGCTACTTGAATCGGCGTCCAATGAACCTGCAGTCTAAGACAGGTTTTCCCAAATTATGGTGCATTGTGGTAAAATTGCTGTATTTCAAATGGTACTGCAATTCCACCCCACAGAATTCAGTACCGACCCATATCTTTGGAGCGCCAAAAACCTCTTGACCTCTAGTGGGTGCATGGTATTGTTGTTTTATGGCTCATTAACATATTTTAAAAAGTGCCCTGTAATACCATATATTTGTTGAGAATGTTGTGCCAAGAATGCTGTACCAATTTTGCTTATATGTGGTTATAGTGCCCAATAAAATATATTTATAAAAGGAGCATATTGAAGTAGCAGCAAGTTTTAAACCTTAAATGGTTGAGCATTTTGACATGTATTTTTGGTCTTGTTTGCCCTGTAGTCACTGCCAGTTTGAAAACCTTTGGACTCTAGAAGTGCAAATTATATAAAACATCAAATATTCATTAATATGCTGTAATGTTTAAACACTTTACCTAGCAGCCAACCTGCTTGCAGCAATCCCTTTTAATTACAGTAAAATACTGTGAAACACAAATCCCCTCCCCTTAATGAATTTCATTCATTCATTCATATTTGTTTTGCCTCTAAAACTGGCTTTAGATGTATCTGCAATCGCTGCTCTTTGCTCATGATCAGGTGATCTCCAAATGTTTCCTAACACACCTGTGAGGGAGGCTCAAAATTACCACCAGGCCTTGGAGACTTGAAGCAGTCTCCGACTGGGTTAGCTGAGAGGTTGACCAGTCAGCTGACAGATCCATGTGACATGTCTCCCACTTGCACTTTATTGGACAATTCGCTGTGGGAGTTACCAATCATTTGGTCTATTTCCTCCACAGCATTCCAATAACTGTATTCAGACCTTACTCGCCTTACTGTAAATAAACACATTTAAAAACAATCTCCAGATTCTGGCAGCAGTTGACTTGGATACATTTAATTAATTATTGGATTGATTGCCTGTTTTCTTCTCAGAAATGAACTTGGACTGAATGAGACCAGTGGAATGTTGTTTTCAGACTTAGATTTAAATTTCTTCATCCAGTTTAGCGAAGGATTTATGATTGGAAACTGTTTTGATTGATGGAATTATAAATTTTTTAATAGAGAAGGATTGAATAAACACAATCATAAATTATTGTGCAATTTGGTTTGTTTGCATAGGCACTGATACTGTATGTGGAAAGTAATGGCATGGATCAGAAAACCAGTCAGTATCTGGTGTGACCACCATTTCCCTCATGCGGCGCGACACATCTCCTTCGCATAGAGATGATCAGGCTGTTTATTGTGACCTCTGGAATGTTGTCCCACTCATCTTCAATGGATGTGCGAAGTTGCTGGATATTGATGGGAACTGGAACACGCTGTCGTCCATGTCAATCCAGAGCATCCCAAGCATGTTCAATGGGTGACATGTTTGGTGACTATGCAGGCCATGGAAAAAATGGGACATTTTCAGCTTTCAGGAGTTGTGTACAGATCCTTGCGACACTTCTCCAGCATGCCAGTGGCCTTCGAAGGTGAGAATTTGCCCACTGAAATCGGTTATGATGCCGAACTGCAATCAGGTCAAGACCCTGTGGAGGACAACGAGCATGCAGATGATCTTTCCTGAGACAGTTTCTGAGATTTGGTGCAGACATTTTTCAGTTGTGCAAACCAACAAATTCATTAACTGTCCGTGTGGCTGGTCTCAAACGATCCCGCAGATGGAGAAGCCGGATGTGGAGGTCCTGGGCTGGCGTGGTTACACTTGGTCTATGGTTGTGAGGCCAGTTGGATGCGGCTTATGGTAGAGAAAGGAAAATTGGCCACAACATTTGAGAGAAATAAGCTTTTTGTGTGTTTGGAAAATTTCTGGGATTTCTTATTTCGCCAAATGACATTTGGGACCAACCCTTTGCATGTTGCATTTATATTTTTGTTCGGTGGAAATTGAATACACACTACATGAGAATGATAATACGGCTTAAAAATAACAATACTTGGTGAATCCTACCTTTACATAATTGTTCTGATTTCAACATAGGTAATAGCTTCTTATGCTCCTTGTCTCTACCCCATTTCGATTGAGTGGACAACATGTCATGTGATATTACTTGTCAAATTAGGCCTTAACCTTTTACTGCAGTGTGCTAAATCAGGATCACACAGAGTGTTTCTTGGTAGTCTTACACAAATCTACTTTGAAACCAGTATAGTATAAACCTCAAATACAGTGTGGGCAAAAAATATATTTAGTCAGCGACCAATTGTGCAAGTTCTCCCACTTAAAAAGATGAGAGAGGACTGTAATTTTCATCATAGGTGCACTTCAATTATGACGTGCACTTCAATTATGACAGACAAAATGAGAAAAAAAAATCCAGAAAATCACATTGTAGGATTTTTAATGAATTTATTTGCAAATTATGGTGGAAAATAAGTATTTGGTCAATAACAAAAGTTTATCTCAATACTATGTTATATACCCTTTGTTGGCAATGACAGAGGTCAAACGTTTTCTGTAAGTCTTCACAAGGTTTTCACACACTGTTGCTGGTATTTTGGCCCATTCCTCAATGCAGTTCTCCTCTAGAGCAGTGATGTTTTGGGGCTGTTGCTGGGCAACACGGACTTTCAACTTCCTCCAAAGATTTTCTATGGGGTTGAGATCTGGAGACTGGCTAAGCCACTCCAGGACATTGAAATGCTTCTTACGAAGCCACTCCTTCATTGCACGGGCGGTGTGTTTAGGATCATTGTCATGCTGAAAGACCCAGCCACGTTTCATCTTCAATGCCCTTGCTGATGGAAGGAGGTTTTCACTCAAAATCTCACGATACATGGCCCCATTCATTCTTTCCTTTACATGGATCAGTCATCCTGGTCCCTTTGCAGAAAAACAGCCCCAAAGCATGTTTCCACCCCAATGTTTCACAGTAGGTATGGTGTTCTTTGGATGCAACTCAGCATTCTTTGTCCTCCAAACAAGACGAGTTGAGTTTTTACCAAAAAGTTATATTTTGGGTTTCATCTGACCATTTGACATTCTCCCAATCTTCTTCTGGATCATCCAAAAGCTCTCTAGCAGACTTCAGACGGGCCTGGACATGTACTGTCTTAAGCAGGGGGACACGTCTGGCACTGCAGGACTTGAGTCCCTGACGGCGTAGTGTGTTACTGATGGTAGGCTTTGTTACTTTGGTCCCAGCTCTCTGCAGGTCATTCACTAGGTCCCCCCGTGTGGTTCTGAGATTTTTGCTCACCGTTCTTGTGATCATTTTGACCCCACGGGGTGAGATCTTGCATGGAGCCCCAGATCGAGGGAGATTATCAGTGGTCTTGTATCTCTTCCATTTCCTAATAATTGCTCCCACAGTTGATTTCTTCAAACCAAGCTACTTACCTATTGCAGATTCAGTCTTCCCAGCCTGGTGTAGGTCTACAATTTTGTTTCTGGTGTCCTTTGACAGCTCTTTGGTCTTGGCCATAGTGGAGTTTGGAGTGTGACTGTTTGAGGTTGTGGACAGGTGTCTTATATACTGATAACAAGTTCAAACAGGTGCCATTAATACATGTAACGAGTGGAGGACAGAGGAGCCTCTTAAAGAAGAAGGTACAGGTCTGTGAGAGCCAGAAATCTTGCTTGTTTGTAGGTGACCAAATACTTATTTTCCACCATAATTTGCAAATAAATAAATAAAAAATCCTACAATGTGATTTTCTGGATTTCTTTTTCTCATTTTGTCTGTCATAGTTGAAGTGTACCAATGATGAAAATTACAGACCTCTCTCATCTTTTTAAGTGGGAGAACTTGCACAATTGGTGGCTGACTAAATACTTTTTTGCCCCACTGTATACAGTTGTGGCCAAAAGTTTTGAGAATGACACAAATATTATTTTTCACAGTCTGCTGCCTCAGTTTGTATGATGGCAATTTGCATATACTCCAAAATGTTATGAAGAGTGATCAGATGAATTGCAATTAAATGCAAAGTTCCTCTTGGCCATGCAAATGAACTGAATCCCCCAAAAAACATTTCCACTGCATTTCAGCCCTGCCACAAAAGGACCAGCTGACATCATGTCAGTGATTCTCTCGTTAACACAGGTGAGTGTTGACGAGGACAAGGCTTGAGATCACTCTGTCATGCTGATTGAGTTCAAACAAGAAACTGGAAGCTTCAAAAGGAGGGTGGTGCTTGGAATCATTGTTCTTCCTCTGTCATCCATGGTTACCTACAAGGAAACACGTGAGGTCATCATTGCTTTGCACAAAAAGGGTCTTCACAGGCAAGGATATTGCTGCCAGTAAGATTGCACTTAAATCAACCATTTATCGGATGATCAAGAACTTCAAGGAGAACGGTTCAATTGTTGTGAAGAAGGCTTCAGGGCGCCCAAGAAAGTCCAACAAGCTCCAGGACCGTCTCAAGTTGATTCAGCTGCGGGTTCGGGGC
Organism: Oncorhynchus mykiss; assembly: GCF_013265735.2. NCBI lineage: Eukaryota > Metazoa > Chordata > Actinopteri > Salmoniformes > Salmonidae > Oncorhynchus > Oncorhynchus mykiss. The sequence continues at coordinate 52,466,786 of NC_048566.1, read as the reverse complement.
ACCACAAGTACAGAGCTTGTTCAGGAATGGCAGCAGGCAGGTGTGAGTGCATCTTCACGCAAAGTGAGGCAAAGAATTTTGGAGGATGGCCTGATGTCAAGAAGGGCAGCAAAGAAGCCACTTCTCTCCAGGAAAAACATCAGGCACAGACTGACATTCTGCAAAATGTACAGGGATTGGACTGCTGAGGACTAGGGTAATAATTTTCTCTGATGAATCGCTTTTCCGATTGTTTGGGGCATCCGGAAAAAAGCTTGTCCGGAAAAGACAAGTTGAGCGCTACCATCAGTCCTGTGTCATGCTAACAGTAAAGCATTCTGAGACCATTCATGTCTGGGGTTGCTTCTCAGCCAAGGGAGTGGGCTCACTCACAATTTTGCCTGAGAACACCGCCATGAATAAAGAATGGTACCAACACATCCTCCAAAAGAGCAACTTCTCCCAACCATCCAGGAACAGTTTGGTGAAGAACAATGCCTTTTACAGGAGCACCTTGCCATAAGGCAAAAGTGATAACTAAGTTGCTCGGGGAACAAAACATCTATATTTTGGGTCCATGGCCGGGAAACTCCCCAGATCTTAATCCCATTGAGAACTTGTGGTCAATCCTCAAGAGGAGGGGTGGGACAAACAATAACCCACAAATTCTGACAAACTCCAAGCATTGATTATGCAAGAATGGGCTGCCATCAGTCAGGATGTGGCCCAGAAGTTAATTGACAGCATGCCGGGGCAGATTGCAGAGGTCTTGAAAAAGAAGGGTCAACACTGCAAATATTGACTCTTTTCATCAACTTCGTGTAATTGTCAATAAAAGCCTTTGACGCTTATGAAATGCTTGTAATTGGCCGGTGTGTTTACGGACATATTCAATCAATCCCTATACCAGTCTGCTGTTCCCACATGCTTCAAGAGGGCCACCATTGTTCCTGTTCCCAAGAAAGCTAAGGTAACTGAGCTAAATGACTACCGCCCCGTAGCACTCACATCCGTCATCATGAAGTGCTTTGAGAGACTAGTCAAGGACCATATCACCTCCACCCTACCTGACACCCTAGACCCACTCCAATTTGCTTACCGCCCAAATAGGTCCACAGACGATGCAATCTCAACCACACTGCACACTGCCCTAACCCATCTGGACAAGAGGAATACCTATGTGAGAATGCTGTTCATCGACTACAGCTCGGCATTCAACACCATAGTACCCTCCAAGCTCGTCATCAAGCTCGAGACCCTGGGTCTCGACCCCGCCCTGTGCAACTGGGTACTGGACTTCCTGACGGGCCGCCCCCAGGTGGTGAGGGTAGGCAACAACATCTCCTCCCCGCTGATCCTCAACACTGGGGCCCCACAAGGTTGCGTTCTGAGCCCTCTCCTGTACTCCCTGTTCACCCACGACTGCGTGGCCACGCACGCCTCCAACTCAATCATCAAGTTTGCGGACGACACAACAGTGGTAGGCTTGATTACCAACAACAATGAGACGGCCTACAGGGAGGAGGTGAGGGCCCTCGGAGTGTGGTGTCAGGAAAACAACCTCACACTCAACGTCAACAAAACTAAGGAGATGATTGTGGACTTCAGGAAACAGCAGAGGGAACACCCCCCTATCCACATCGATGGAACAGTAGTGGAGAGGGTAGCAAGTTTTAAGTTCCTCGGCATACACATCACAGACAAACTGAATTGGTCCACCCAAACAGACAGAGTGGTGAAGAAAGCGCAGCAGCGCCTCTTCAACCTCAGGAGGCTGAAGAAATTCGGCTTGTCACCAAAAGCACTCACAAACTTCTACAGATGCACAATCGAGAGCATCCTGGCGGGCTGTATCACCGCCTGGTATGGCAACTGCACCGCCCTCAACCGTAAGGCTCTCCAGAGGGTAGTGAGGTCTGCACAACGCATCACCGGGGGCAAACTACCTGCCCTCCAGGACACCTACACCACCCGATGTCACAGGAAGGCCATAAAGATCATCAAGGACATCAACCACCCGAGCCACTGCCTGTTCACCCCGCTATCATCCAGAAGGCGAGGTCAGTACAGGTGCATCAAAGCTGGGACCGAGAGACTGAAAAACAGCTTCTATCTCAAGGCCATCAGACTGTTAAACAGCCACCACTAACACTGAGTGGCTGCTGCCAACATACTGACACTGACTCAACTCCAGCCACTTTAATAATGGGAATTGATGGGAAATGATGTAAATATATCACTAGCCACTTTAAACAATGCTACCTTATATAAATGTTACTTACCCTACATTATTAATCTCATATGCATACGTATATACTGTACTCTATATCATCGACGGTATCCTTATGTAATACATGTATCACTAGCCACTTTATACTATACTATGCCACTTTGTTTACATACTCATCTCATTTGTACATACTGTACCCGATACCATCTACTGTATCTTGCCTATGCTGCTCTGTACCATCACTCATTCATATATCCTTATGTACATATTCTTTATCCCCTTACACTGTGTACAAGACAGTAGTTTTGGAATTGTTAGTTAGATTACTTGTTATTACTGCATTGTCGGAACTAGAAGCACAAGCATTTCGCTACACTCGCATTAACATCTGCTAACCATGTGTATGTGACAAATAAAAATTTGATTTGATTTGATTTGATTTTAATTATACTTCAGTATTCCATAGTAACATCTGACAAAAATATCTAAAGACACTGAAGCAGCAAACTCTGTGGAAATTAATACATGTGTCATTCTCAAAACTTTTGGCCATGACAGTACATCTGTTGGTCACAACTACCTTAAAAAAGGTAGGGGCTTAGATCAGAAAACCAGTCAGTACCTGGTGTGACCATCATTTCCCTCATGCAGTGCGAAACATCCCCTTCGCAGTTGCTGGATAATAGCAAAACTTGGATCACGCTGTTGTACAAGTTGATCCAGAGTTTTCCAAACATACTAAATGGGTGACATGTCTGGTGAGTATGCAGTCTATGGAAGTACTTGGACATTTTCAGCTTCCAGGATTTGTTAACAGATCCTTGCAACCTGGGCCCGTGCATTATCATGCTGAAACATGAGTTGGAACACGCTGTCGACATGAGGTGATGGCGGCGGATGAATGGCACTAGATTTTTCCTCAGGATCTCGTTACGGTATCTCTGCACAACTTGCCATCAATAAAATGCAATTGTGTTAGTTGTCTATAGCTTATGCCTGCCCATACCATAAGCAAGACAAGCATTTGTGTAAGTTTATCGATAGCCTAGCATAGCATTATGTCCAGCTAGCAGCAGGAATCTTGGTCACGATAATCAGAAAAGCAATCAAATTAACCGTTTACCTTTGATGATCTTTGGATGTTTTCACTCACGAGACTCCCAGTTACACAGCAAATGTTCCTTTTGTTCCATAAAGATTATTTTTATACCCAGAATACCGTCATTTGTTTGTCGCGTTATGTTCAGAAATCCACAGGAAAGAGCGGTCATGACAACGCAGACGGAAATTGCAAATAGTCTTCATAATGTCCACATAAACATGTCAAACGTTTTTTACAATCGTTCCTCAGATAGTTACTTACTCAATGTGATCCTTCATGCTCATTTTTCCAAATAAAAGCCTCAAACTATGTCTAAAGACTGTTGTCACCTTAGGGAAGCCACGGAACAAAGGAATCTGGTTGATATCCCTTTAAATGGACAATAGGGAAGCATAAGAACAGAGAGATTTCAAAAACAGGGGCACTTCCTGATTGGATTTTCCTCAGGTTTTAGCCTGCATTGTCAGTTCTGTTTAACTCACAGACAAATTTGACAGTTGACAGTTTTGGAAACTTTAGAGTGTTTTATATCCTAATCTGTCAATTATATGCATATTCTAGCATCTGGTCCTGAGAAATAGGCCGTTTACTTTGGGAAAGTTATTTTTCCAAACATAACAATGGTGCCCCCTTGCGTCAAGAGGTTAAACACTTCTGGTTGCTCCAGGAAGCTTAGAATCAACACAGGTAGTCCTTGTGGTGGCCTAATGAATTGTCATCGAAGACAGGTTCATAAGGCATTCATAACTCACATAGGCTTCAGGTTGAATTTAGGGGAGCAGGCAATGTATTCCTATAGGGAGAGAAGTCATTGCAAACTGTTTGATGTAAACAACTTATTTGAACTGTTAAGGGTTAATGCCACACGGTCAAGGTTAGGCTTGCACAGATCGGGAGGACCTCAGAAATGTTCCTGTCGTCCAAATGTGCTTCTAACCCTAACGGTTCTCCCGCTGTCACCCAAAAGCACCTGAAATTTAGGGCCAGGCTTCATTTTGTGCCTACTTTTTTGCACGGTCACTGAATCCCGGTCAAGCGGGAGCTACGGTCAAGTGGGCATCTCGTTGAACTCGGCACAGCCTTGAGATTATGGTAATGCCATTGCAGGCTCTGTGTGTCTTTATGCCCCACACTGTGTCACTCCATCCTTGCTGTGTGTGTGTGTGTGTGTGTGTGTGTGTGTGTGTGTGTGTGTGTGTGTGTGTGTGTGTGTGTGTGTGTGTGTGTGTGTGTGTGTGTGTGTCTGTGTGTGTGTGTGTGTGTGAGTTTTTCTTTGACATCTGTTGGGAGAAATTACTGATTTACAGTTAATGAGGGTTGCCTAATCACACATAGTAAGTTTTGGAACGATCTGACCTTTTTAACCATTCAAAACAGTCCCTATGACCCCAATTTTCAGACAGGAAGCCGAAAGTGAACACATATCCTCCTTGGGGTAGGCTCTTACATAATATTTAGTTTTAAGTCTCTACGTTAAGAACTGACTGATTTACAGAGGGTTGAATGAGTGTGTGTGATTTCAGAAAATCACAGAAATCTCGCAGAGCTCCAAAAACCGCCTTAACGGTTTCGTCTGAACACGACACAACTGGATCTGTAAGTTTTTGGGGAAAAATACCAATTTCTTTGACCATCACCAATTGTAAAATGTCTCTTATATTACGATAGATAAATGGCTGATTCGTTTTTTCCTTACATCGTAGGTGAAGCGGTCAAATTATCGCTCTATTTTCATTTTGACCTTTAATCCCAGAAAAATGGTCCGGAACCAGAAGCACAAGCATTTCACTGCACTCACATTAACATCTGCTAACCATGTGTATGTGACAAATAAAAATTGATTTGATTTGATTTAACTCAAAAAGTGTTACAGCCTCGATGCCATCTTGTTTCTGGGCTAACAGCCTATTAGTCCAAACCTATGCTCACCAAGTTTTGTCTTCGAAGTCGTTTCCATTTAGGAGAAATGGCCATGTCATGATTGGTGATGTTGTGTACATTTGCAACAAGATTCCATTCACCATCTGGTGGAATTTACCCGGACAGCAGAAAAATGAACAAAATTTGAACATTTTATAAAACGGAAACCGAATGTACGAGAGACTTCGTTTGAATACTTCCCAGAAGAACTGGCCCCGGTGCACGGCCTGCCGCTGTCCGCAAATTTTAGAAACATTTGCGGACGTCTAGTAAGGGACCGTACATTTGCAATATGGAGATTCTCATCTATCGTTCAGCATTTGTTGAAAAGTGCCCTTCATGAATGTAAGGGCCCACAGTTGACAGTGCATGTCAGATCAAAAACCAAGCCATGTGGTCGAAGGAATTGTCTGTGTCATACCTAAGAAAACTCTAGGCTGTAATTGCTGCCAAAGGTGCTTCAACAAAGTACTGGGTAAAGGGTCTAAATACCTTTGTAAATGTGATGTTTCAGTTTATTTTTAATAAATTAGCAAAAATGTATAAAAAAACGTTTTGATTTTATCAATTTTAGAATAAGGCTGTAACGTAACAAAATGTGAAAAAAGTCGAGGGGTCTTGTCACGACTTCCGCCGATGTTGGTCCCTCTCCTTGTTCGGGCGGCGTTCGGCGGTCGAAGTCGCCGACCTTCTAGCCATCGCTGATCCTCTTTTCATTTTCCTTTGGTTTTGTCTTGTCTTGTATCACACCTGGTTCCAATCCCATTCCTTACAAGTTGTGTATTTAACCCTCTGTTTCCCCTCATTGTCCTTGTCGGTGATTGTTTGTTTGTAAGCATTGTGCAAGATATGTTCTGGTGTGCGACGGGTTTTGTACCCACTTGTATTATTTTGTATATTTTGGTCAGAGTTTTTGAGCACTTATTAAACTGCTCCGTTTTAGACCAAGTTCGATCTACTGCGCCTGACTTCCCTGCCACCAGCACGCACCCTTACAGAATCCCCGACCCAGAGCATGGAGTCAGCAGGAGCAGGTACCCTGGTTATAGAGGTGGAGGAACGCGTCCGGGAGCAAGCAGCAATGCTTCATCATAGTGGCATCGCCATGAACCGCGTTGTCCAGACTATGTACCGCTGGGAGATACAGGGAGTTCTTCCAGTGCCTCCACCAGCAAAACCGGGGTCTTCTCTGAGCGCCCCTTTTCCACCAGGTTCCAGTGGGATTCGTCTCTCTCTGCCCCAGGAGTACGACGGAGAGGCTGCGACCTGCCAGGGTTCCTGCTTCAACTGGAGCTATACCTTGCCACTGTCCACCCAGCTACATCGGGGCTTGAGAGGGTGTCCGCCCTGATCTCGTGCCTCACCGGGAAAGCCCTGGAGTGGGCCAACGCTGTGTGGAGAGAGGGAGATATGGCGTTGGACCAGTTTGAGGAGTTCACCTGCCGTTTCCAGGCAGTCTTCCACCACCCGCCCGAGGGTAGTGCCGAGGGTGAGCGCCTCTTCCATCTGAGGCAGGTGATGAGGAGCTCCCCAACGAGTTCACCCTGGAGTTTAGGACCCTGGTTGCCGGTGCGGGATGGAGCGACAGGGCCCTGATCGACCATTACCGCTGCAGTTTGCGCGAGGACGTCCATCGGGAGATGGCCTGCAGAGACACCAACCTTACACTCAACTAGCTGGTGGACTTGTCCATCCGGCTGGACAACCTGCTGGCTACCAGTGGACTTTCTGATCGGAGTCCGGTGGTTCCATCCTCCTGCACCCCCTCTCCGATACCCATGGAGCTGGGAGGGGCGGTGCGCAGGGAGACCGGAGGGGGTTCCCGCTCGTGCACTATCTGTGTCCGCAGAGGTCACACTGCCGGTCGGTGCCGGGTTGGTTCCTCTGGGGATTGAGGCAGCAGGCAGGGCGCTCTGGCGTCACCCCAGGTGAGCCGGCACCATTCTCACCCAGAGCCCTCTGTTGTGTTTGTCGTTTTCCCCGCATTCCCAGCATAAGGCGCTCGTTGATTCAGGCGCGGCTGGGAATTTTATTGACAGAGATTTAGCCCATAGTTTAGGGATCATCATCATTCCAGTGGATGTGCCTTTCCCCGGTCACGCCTTAGATAGTCGACCATTAGGGTCAGGGTGGTTTAGGGAGGTCACCGCTCCTTTGGGCATGGTGACGCAGTGGAAGTGATGCAGTGGCCTTCTCTGGTCATCCTGAGATCGGTCGGACAGTGCGCTGTTTGAACGAGAGGTACTGGTGGCCTATCTTGGCTAAAGACGTGAGTGTTTATGTCTCCTCCTGCTCGGTGTGCACCCAGTGTAAGGCTCCTTTGCCCCTACCCAGAGGTAAGCTAGACCCCTTACCCGTTCCATAGCGGCCTTGGTCGCACCTGTCGGTGGATTTTCTTACTGTTCTTCCACTCTCACAGGGTAACACTCCGATCCTGGTCGTTGTGGACCGTTTCTCTATGTTCTGTCGTCTCCTCCCTCTGCCCAGTCTCCCTACGGCCCTACAGACTGCGGAGGCCTTGTTTACTCACGTCTTCCCGCACTACGGGTCTGATCGGGGTCCTCAGTTCACATCTAGGGTCTGGAAGCCGTTCAAGAAACGTCTGGGGGTCTCGATTAGCCTTACTTCGGGTTTTCACCCAGAGAGTAATGGGCAGTAATATTGCCAGGACCGGCCGGGGGAGTGGACATTGTTCGTGCCCTAGGCCGAGATAGCACAGAACCCGCGCCGCCACTCCTCCACTAACATCTCTCCCTTCCAGTGCATACTGGGGTACCAGCCGATTCTGGCGCCTTGGCATCAGGGTCAGACCGAGGTTCCTGCGGTGGACGACTGGTTCAGGCGCACAGAAACCGTCCATGTCCACCTTCAGCAGGCCGTGATGTGCCAGAAGGTTAATGCAGATCGCCACAGAGTCCTGAGGAGAGTGAACGAGGTTTTTTATAGTCCACAGCTTCCACCTGATTACCGTATTAACCCCTCGTTCGCTCGAGGAGTCTGAGGTGCGGGAGGTTCCTCCACCACCTCTGGACATCGGAAGGGCCCCGGCGTACTCCGTTCTCTCCATACTGGATTCGAGGTGCCAGGCGAGGGGCCTTCGGTATCTCGTGGAGTGGGAGGGGTACGGTCTGGAAGAGAGGTGCTGGGTTCCAGTCGAGGACCCATCTATGCTGGAGGAGTTCCACCGTCTTCGTCCGGATCACCCTGCTCCTCGCCCTCCGGGTCATCCCCGAGGCCGCGGGGGGGGGGGACTTCCGCCGAAGTTGGTCCCCCTCCTTGTTCGGGCAGCATTCGGCGTTCGAAGTCGCCGATCTTCTAGCCATCGCTGATCCTCTTTTCATTTTCCTTTGGTTTTTTCTTGTCTTGTGTATTTAACCCTCTGTTTCCCCTCATTGTCCTTGTTGGTGTTTGTTCGTAAGCATTGTGCAAGATATGTACCCACTTGTATTATTTTGTAAATGTTGGTTTTCAGAGTTTTTGAGCACTTATTAAACTGCTTCGTTTAATACCAAGTTCGATCTCCTGCGCCTGACTTCCCTGGCACCAGCACGCACCCTTACAGGTCTGAATACTTTCTGAAGGCACTGTGCATGTCTTTGAAAGGGTATACCAGGAAGAGTAGCTATTGAATGTAAAAGAGCTAATGGGAATCCTAATAAACTAAACTAAACCACCCATTAGTAGTTAGGGACATCTGATACAGGGACATTTTCCAGCCCTGTGGAGGTACAGGGGCTGCACAAACCCAGAGACAACCATTTGTATTTATTAAGGATTCCCATTAGCTGCTGTGGTCCATCTTAGAGCTCTCTTGAATTTTTTCAACATTTTGTTAAAAATTGCGCAACATTTCAACGTCCTGCTACTCATGCCAGGAATATAGTATATGCATATGATTAGTATGTGTGGATAGAAAACACTCTGAAGTTTCTAAAACGGGTTAAATAGATAGCGGCCAGTTTACAGTTCCTACAGCTTCCACACGATCTCTCCAGTACTGGCAATTGGGTTGAAATCAATCCTTGGTGAAATGAGAAATAGGCACTTCCTGTCATCCAGTACACAGGAGGAAGTTGATGGAAGAGAGAATGTGGACCATGATTTCAAGAGTAGCTGTTATTGAATACAGATCGCCCCGTGATCAATTTGATCGATTATTAATGGTTACAAATACCTAAAGTTGGGTTACAAAAGTAGTTTGAAGTGTTTTGTCAAAGTTTATAGGCAACTTTTTTAATTTAAAAAAATGATGTTGCATTTTGGAAAGCAGTTTTTTCCTGGATCAGACGGGCTATATAAATGGACATTTTGGGTATACATGGACGGATTTAATCGAAAAAAAATACCCAATTGTGATGTTTATGGGACATATAGGAGTGCCAACAAAGGAGCTCGTCAAAAGTAATGAATGTTTTATATTTTATTTCTGCGTTTTGCGTAGTGCCGGCTACGCTAATTATTTTGTTTATGTCCCCTTCAGGTATTTCGGGGGGTTGCATGCTATCAGATAATAGCTTCTCATGCTTTCGCTGAAGAGCATTTTAAAAATCTGACATGTTGGCTAGATTCACAACGAGTGTAGCTTTAATTCAGTACCCTGCATGTGTGTTTTATCGAGTACTATTAGCATTTGGCATTTCCATTTCCTGTTGGCCAGGTGAGACGCTAGCGTCTAAGAGGTTTTAAGGCAGTTATATAGAATTTAAAATATTACATGGCATTACATTTCATAATACTTTACCTAATACATTTAGTTTGTTCCCTCAGGCCACTACTCCACTATTACAAATTTCAAAACAACATCCATGTGTACATGTGTGTATAGTGCATGTCTTATCATGTGTGTCTGTACCTGAGTGTGTCTCTTCACAGTCCCCGCTGTTCCATAAGGTGTATTTGTATCTGTTTTTTAATCTGATTCTATTGCTTGCATCAGAATAAAATTCCATGTAGCCATGGCTCTATGTAGTACTGTGCGCCTTCCATAGTCTGTTCTTGACTTGGGGATTGTGGGGTATGCATGGGTGTCCGAGCTGTGTGTTAGTAGTTTAAACAAACACCTCGATGATTTCAGCATGTCAATTCTTCTTACAAAAACAAGTAGTGATGAAGTCAATCTCTCTTCCACTTCTTCCATAGCCAGGAGAGATTTACAAGTATATTAATAATGTTACCTCTCCATGTACATTTAGGGTCAACCGTTCTGCCCTGGTCTGACCATATGACTGAACAGTAGTCCAGGTGCTACAAAACTAGACTTGTCGGACCTGCCTTTGTTGTTAAAAAGGCTTTATTATGGACAGACTTCTCCCTAATTTAGTTACTGTTGTATCAACATGTTTTGACCATGACAGTTACAATCCAGGGTTACTCCAAGCAGTTCAGTAACCTCAACTTGCTCAATTTCCATATAATTTATTAGAAGATTTATTTGAGGTTTAGGGTTTAGTGAATAATTTGTCCCAAATTGTATGCTTTTAGTTTTAGAAATATTTAGGACTAACGTATTCCTTGCCACCCATTCTGAAACTAACTGCAGCTCATTGTTAAGTGTTGCAGTGATTTCACTCGCTGTAGTAGCTGTATAGTGTTCTCCACTACTGTCCCATCGATGTGGATAGGGGGTGCTCCCTCTGCTGTTTCCTGAAGTCCACGACCATCCCCTTTGTTTTGTTGACGTTGAGTCTGAAGTTGTTTTCCTGACACCACACTCCGAGGGCCCTCACCTCCTCCCTTTAGGCCGTCTTGTTGTTGTTGGTAATCAAGCCTCCCACTGTAGTGTCATCTGCAAACTTGATGATTGAGTTGGAGGCGTGCATGGCCACGCAGTCATGCGTGAACAGGGAGTACAGGAGAGGGCTGAGAACGCACCCTTGTGGGGACCCAGTGTTGAGGATCAGGGGGAAGAGATGTTGTTTCCTACCCTCACCACCCGGGGAAGGCCCGTCAGAAAGTCCAGGACCCAGTTGCACAGGGTGGGGTCGAGACCCAGGCCCACATTTTGAGGGTACTATGGTGTTAAATGCTGAGCTGTAGTAGATGAACAGCATTCTTACATAGGTATTCCTCTTTTCCAGATGGGTTAGGGCAGTGTGCAGTGTGATTATGATTGCGTCGTCTATGGACCTTTTGGGGCCGTAAGCAAATTGGAGTGGGTCTAGGGTGTTAGGTGGAGGTGATATGATCCTTGACTAGTCTCTCAAAGCACTTCATGATGAGGGAAGTGATTGCTAGGGGCAACTGTCATTTAGCTCAGTTACCTTATCTTTCTTGGGAACAGGAACAATGGTTGCCCTCTTGAAGCATGTGGGAACAGCAGACTGGGATAGGGATTGATTGAAAATGTCCGTAAACACACAAGGCAGCTGGTCTGCACATGCTCTGAGGACGGGATGCCGCCTGGGCCGGCAGCCTTGCGAGGGTTAACACATTTAAATGTTTTACTCACGTTTGCTGCGGTGAAGGAGAGTCCGCAGGTTTTGGTAGTGGTGGCCCTGTATTGTCTTCAAAGCGAGCGAAGAAGTTGTTCAGTTTGTCTCGGAGCAAGACATCGTGGTCCGCGACGGGGCTGGTTTTCTTTTTTTGCTCTCCCTTATGTAAGGAATTTGGATTTTTCCCATGTTTACTACAGTATGTATTGTAGACTGCACAGTTGCCTAATAAACAAATAAACACACTTGGTTAATAAAATAATGATAAAAATACTCTTTCAAAATGAAGATGGTGATTTAGTTATGGATCCATAACGAATTACTATGGGAATAAATATCACAGATTTACAGAAATATTGGAAAATCAAAGTTGTATCATGAGTGCAAACACTTTAGAATCCTCCAATCCTGTAGCCTACTCCCGACCGTCACGTTATACATTGCCATATTTTCCATTCCATCCTTACTAAAACCCTGACGGTTTGGTTTTTTTCTGTATAGAAACACCATAATGTTAACCTCTGTAGTGCGGGGGTTTGGCTAGCTAGTATTCCGCTGATAAGGCAGCTTGCGAAATTCAAAAAATATTTTTTTTAAATATGTAACTTCCACACATTAACAAGTCAAATACAGCAAATGAAAGATAAACATCTTGTTAACCCTTTCATGCGTGAGTTCCAAATATCTCTAACGGTCGCCCCAGCGTGAGTTTTTTTTATGCACGTGATGTTAGAATGTCCTCTCCATTCCAGAATGTGATTGATACGTGACAGTACATTTTATCCGCGCTGCCCTCAAACTAAAGCACGCAGACTGTTTATATGTATAGGTTGTTTTAACTTCAATTTCAAATGATTTTCTAACAAGTTTTTATTTTCTAAAAACAGTTTGAATTTAGGTGTGTTCCGCCTCATTCATTCACATAAAAATAGTCATTTTTACTTTTGCGGATAATTACATTTTTGGGACATTTCTGACACGGACAAAATTCCCCAAGCACTTCCCAATTGTTTGTGCAGTTCACGTCTGCAGCTCATCTCCCGTCAGAACAGGATCTGAACACGTGTTCACATTTCCATTCCACATTTCTATTGTAGCGTACTGCATGTATGGAGCATAATATATTTGTGTATATTCTTTATCACCGCGGACACGTGAGGTAACGTTACTCATTGTATAACCTTTATGGTGTTATAGTCAATCGTGCTTATGTAGCCACATTCTTCTGTTAGCTCTGTAAAACAATGCTAAATGCGTCAGAGAAGTATTATCTTGTGTTGCATTTTGAAGCTACCATGGCCTTATGACTCCCAAGTGGCGCAGCGGTCTATGGCACTACATCTTAATGCTAGAGGCGTCACTACAGACTCCCTGGTTCAAATCCAGGCTGCGTTTCTATCAAAGTAAGTGCCTTATTACGTTATAATAGTTATAATAATAGTTTCCGTATGCCGTTTCTGCTGTAGCTGTAGATCATAATATATTCCTTATAACTGCGGACACGTGAGGTAACGTTACACATTTTATAACCTTTGTGGTGTTCTTGTCAATCATGCTTACCTAGCTACATTATTCTATTAGCTCTGTAAAACAATGCTAGTTGCGTCAGAAAACTATTAGCTTGTGTTGTATTTTGAAGCTACCCTGGCCTTATGACTCCCAAGTAGCGCAGCGGTCTATGGCACTACAGACACCCTGGTTCAAATCCAGGCTGTATCACAACTGACTGTGATTGGGAGTCCCATAGTGCAGCGCACAATTGGCCCAGCGTTGTCCGAGTTTGGCCGGTGTAGGACATCATTGTAAATAATAATTTGTTCTTAAATTACTTGCCTAGTTAAATAAAATACAAATATGACCATGGTTTGTTTATTTGGTCTATTCAGCATAGCTCTGTTCTGCCCGGCCTTGCCCCCTTGTGGAGCTCAAAAGTTTGTTTCTTACTGTTATAACTCAAATCTGTGATTTTGTCAATGCAATAAACTATTTTTTATAGCAGTGTTTATTATGTTACTTCTTTGTAGTATTGTTTTATTGCTATATCCTTGTATTGTATTCTAATGAATAATTCCTCTTTATTCTGTACTTTCAGAAACCAGAAACATTATTTGCCAATATCATAACTGGAGCTGGACATCTTTGGCGCTGAAGAATGAGGACAGCTTTTGTATGCTAACGTACACTCTTTAACAGTTTTACTGGATGAAAACACAGCAAGAAAACACATATGCCAATATGTAATAGTCATCTATTGTATTGCAGTATTGGTAGTTGGTTCAACAACTTGTTTTACTAGAGGACAAAAAACTGAATATGCATAACCCATATTTAATATGCATGCAGTGACTGAACAACAACTGCATTTCCACCCCCATCTCTAAAGGCATAGTATCATGGCAAGTCACATGTCAGGTCACCTGTCAGGTCAGTCAGTCACTTATTGCTGCAGATGCTGGAAGAGTGTGGGACTGCTGTACCAATTGTCCACGTACAAAGTGTGTCCCTTGCCGAGATGAGGAGCCAGCATGGTCATCACCACGGACCCGGACACCCCAAGCCCCTCATAATGTTGGATGTCAGTGGTGGACCCTGTGTAAACCAGTATTCTCTTAGGGAGTTCTTCTTTACTATTCCAATGAGAAGGACTGTCACCAGGAAGGTATACATTTCACTAATTGTGGTTGTCACCCATTTAGCGAGTTTCCCCCTCACTCCTGTCTCTCTCTTCTCTTGTAGCTCTAAGGCATAGCGATTGGTCTCCTCAACTATGTCTCCCACCAGCTCCTCTGTCAGAAACAACTTAAAGCACTCTGCCTCAGTTGGAAATGGCAAGGGGCATTGCACTCCAGACTGGGACTCATCAAAGCAAACAGCAGGGCCAGGAGGGGAGAAATGACTGGTGGCCTTCCAGCTACCACAGAACTCCTGTACTTTATCCACTGTCGGTCTGCCTCCATCACCACCAGCATCTTCAAAGGGAACTGGTACTTCCTCAATGGACAAGGGAAATTCAGATTCAGGGTTCTCAATGACAACAAGGTTGGGGGGCAGTTCCTCTGTCAGAATCTGATTCCTGACTTTCATACTCAGACTCATTGTCAGAATTTTAAAAAATCTCCAGAATTTCCACATTTGTGAGTTGTCTCCTTTTGAAAGACATTGTTAATGCTACAGCTTAGCTCACTAGCAACATACATAAACAACAACACTGAATGGCGCAGAGTGGGAGGTTATATGGTTGACTGCCAGCACGCGCCACTTGTATCAATAAATCACTATCAGAAAATGTTTTGTGTGGCAATTATTTGTGTATTTACGGTTTTATTCACATGTTTTCAATTCTAGTTGACAAATCATGCATTCCGATTCTTGCACAGATTGTAATGGGCACATATTATGTGTGTAAAATACTTTTTTGAAGGTTGTACTGATTATGATGAGCTAAGCTAATTCCAGCTGTGTAGCCATGTTTGTTGACATACAATGCATTCTGGGATTCACGTCTGTTTGACCAAAGATGTTATAACAAAATGAGGTGAGTAAGAGTTCACAAATTTTTTTGAGGACTTCCGGAAATTAATGATGGGATGTGAACGAGGTAGATGACACACCCCTTCAACATGCATACTATAAACAGACCAAACTCATCTCGTCTTCTCTTATTATCTTCGGTTTTTTTGAGGAAAAAATGCATGGCTGCGCGCTGAAACTAATCGTCGGATTACTTTCGATTTCTATAAAGTGTTTTACCTAGTTATTTCGATCAATGGTGAGCTCACCCGTGATGTGATTAATTATATATTGCTATTAGCTAATTCATATTGTAGTTTATGTCAGCCGAGAGTTAGAAAATATGACTGCTTGTGTTGGGTCAATCTTTCCTCAGCGCTAGGACAAATGTAGCCTACATTTTTCCGGTTAGGATGATTGTGTTATGCTATATTTACTTCTGTGAATATCTGAACAATGCATCCAAAAATAAACTGCTGACATTCTGGACATAACTTTGTAAAGACTGTGTTTGTGTAAATAGTTTCTGAAAAAAGTGTGGTCAGCTCAAACGCTGATTGTTGCGTCATTCGAAACTGCCGTTCTAAACGAGCATTCTCAATGAGTGTTCTAAACACACGGGTGTGATCGTACGCTTCAGGGACCACTGTAGAACGATCACACCCGTGTGATGGTACGTGTGAAAGGGTTAATCTACCCATCGTGTCCGATTTCAAAAATGCTTTACAGCTAAAGCACAACATGTTAGATCACCGTCAAGTCGAAAAAACACAGCCATTTTTCCAGCCAAAGTTAGGAGTCACAAAAAGCAGAAATATAGATAAAATGAACCACTAACCTTTGAGGATATTCATCAGATGACACTCATATGACATCATGTTACACAATACATGTATGTTTAGTTTGATAATGTGCATATTTATATCCAAACATTTCAGTTTACATTGACGCCTTACGTGCAGTAATGTTTTGATTCCAAAACATCCTGTGATTTTGCCGAAAAGATACAAGTGTTATTCACTGAATTAAAGAGACTTCTCCTTAATACAACCACTGTGTCAGATTTCAAAAAAACTTTACGGAAAAAGCATAATCTGAAAACGGCGCTCAGAACCCAAAACAGCCAGAGGAATAGCCGCCATTTTGGAATCAACAAATTTAGAAACAACACCATAAATATTCACTTACGTTTGATGATCTTCATCAGAAGGCACTCCCAGGAATCCCAGTTCGACAATAAATGACTGATTTGTTCCATAAAGTTCCATCATTTATGTCCAAAAAGCCACTTGTTGGTAGCGTGTTCAGCCCAGTAATCCATCTTCATGAGGAGCGAGCATTTCATCCAGACAAAAACTTGAAAAGTTCTGTTACTGTCTTTTAGAAACATGTCAAACGATGTATGGAATCAATCGTTAGGATGTTTTTAACATAAAACATCAATAATGTTCCAACCGGAGAATTCCTTTGTCTTCAGAAAAAGCACTGGAACGCGAGGTAACTCTGTCAGGAGCACGTGTCATGAGACCAAGGCTCTCTGCCAGACCACTGACTCAGAGGTCTCATGAGCCCCTCCTTTATAGTAGGATCCTCATTCAAGTTTCAAAAGACAGTTGTCCTAGGAAGTGCAACCTCATCCATATCTCAATGTGTACTCGGTAGGCCAAGCTTTAAAAAACAAACCTCAGATGTCCCACTTCCTGGTTGGATTTTTCTCAGATTTTTGCCTGCCATATAAGTTTTCTTATACTCACAGACATCATTCAAACAGTTTTAGAAACTTGAGAGTGTTCCTATCCAATAATAATAATAATAATAATATATATATATATATATATATATGTATGCATCTGGGACATAGTAGGAGGCAGTTCACTCTGGGCACTCTATTCATCCAAAAGTGAAAATGCTGCCCCCTATCCCAAAAAGGTTAATCAAAATATTTAAGACACCTTTCTTAAAATCAATCCCAAATACTATGTTATTACAAAAAAAGGTTTTAAATTCTCTGGTAATGCCGATACAGAATACTATCAAAAGCTTCTCAAAGATTCTCTCTGGTGGTCAAACTAGCAATAACTTGCATTAACAGAAAAAATGGCTGACAAATAGATAATGTGCCACAGAATGCTGCAGCAGCCCGCAAGTTGTGCAAGCCACAACTTTTAAAGGAGGAGCCACTGTGGGGGTGGTGTACAGAAGATAGCCCTATTTGGTAAAAGACCAAGTCCATATTATGTCAAGACAGCTTAAATAAGCAAAGAGAAATGACAGTCCATCATTACTTTAAGACATGAAGGTAGGTCAATAAGGAAGATTTCAATAACTTTGAAAGCGCTATAATGAAACCTCCTCTCATGAGGACCGCCACAGTAAAGGTCGACCCAGAGTTACCTCTGCTGTAGAGTATAATTTCATTAGAGTTACCAGCCTCAGAAATTGCAGCGCACATAAATGCTTCACCGAGTTCACCGATGACTGTAAATTTGAGATTTTTGGTTCCAACTGTTGTGTCTTTGTGAGACGCAGAGTAGGTGATCAGATGATCTATGCATGTGTGGGTTTCACCGTGAAGCATGGAGGAGGAGGTGTGATGGTGTGGGTGTGCTTTGCTGGTGACACTATCTGTGATTTATTCATGATACAAGGCAAGCTTAATCTGCATGGCTACCACAGCTTTCTGCAGCGATATGCCATCCTTCTGGCTTAGTGGGACTATTATTTGTTTTTCAACAGGACAATGACCCAACACACCTCCAGGCTGTGTAAGGGCTATTTAACCAAGAAGGAGAGTGATGGAGAACTGCATCAGATGGCCTGGACTCCACAATCACCTGACCTCAAACCAATTGAGATGGTTTGGGATGAGTTGGATCACAGAGTTAAGGAAAAGCATTCAACAAGTGCTCAGCATGTGTAGGAACTCCTTCAAGACTGTCAGAAATGCATTCCAGGTGAAGCTGGTTGAGAGACTACCAATAGTGTGCAAAGCTGTCATCAAGGCAATGGGTGGGTACTTTGAAGAATCTCAAATATAAAATATACTTTGATTTGTTTAACACTTTTTTGGTTAGTACTTGATTCCATATGTGTAATTTCATAGTTTTGATGTATTCACTATTATTCTACAATGTAGAAAATATTGAAAATAAAGAAAAATCCTTGAATGAGTAGGTGTGGCAAACTTTTTACAGGTACTGTGTATTCTTTTAAATACTTTATTGACAAAAGTATTCAGACCTTTTGCTATGAGACTCGAAATTGAGCTCAGGTGCATTCTATTTCCGTTGATCATCCTTGAGATGGTTCAACAACTTGATTGGAGTCCACCTGTAGTAAATTCAATTGATTGGACATGATTTAGAAAGGCACACATCTGTCTGTATAAGGTCCCACAGTTCACAGTCCATGTCAGAGCAAAAATCAAGCCATGTGGTCTTAGGAATTGTCAGTAGAGCTCCATGACCGGATTGTGTCGAGGCACAGATTTGGTCAAGGGTACCAAAAACTGTCTGCAGCATTGAAGGTCCCCAAGATCACTGTGGCCTCCATCATTCTTAAATGGAAAAAGTTTGGAACCACCAAGACTCTTTCTAGAGCTGGCTGCCCGGCCAAACTGAGCAATCGGGGAAGAAGGGCCTCGGTCAGGGAGGTAACCAAGAACCCGATGGTCACTCTAACAGAGCTCCAGAGTTATTTTGTGGAGATGGGAGGACCTTCCAGAAGAACAACCATCTCTGCTGCACTCCACCAATCAGGCGTTTATGGTAGAGTGGCCACTTCTCAGTTAAAGGCACATGACAGCCCGCTCTGGTTTGATGAAATCAATATTTAACTCTTTGGTCTGAATTCCAAGCATCATGTCTTGTGGAAACCTGACATCATCTCTACCGTGAAGCATGGTGGGACAGCATCATGCTGTGGAGATGTTTTTCAGTGGCAGGGACTAGGAGACTAGTCAAGGGAAAGAAGAACGGAGCAATTGATGAAAACATGCTCCAGAGAGCTCAGGACCTCAGACTGGGGCAAATGTTTAACTTTCAACAACTGTAAGCACACAGCCAAAACAAGTCAGAAGTGGCTTCTGGACAAGTCTCTCCCAACCAGTGCCCGGACTTGAACCCAATCGAACATCTCTAGAGAGATCTGAAAATAGCTGTGCAGCGATGCTCCCTATCCAACATGAAAGCTTGAGGGGATCTGCAGAGATGAACTGGAGAAACTCCCCAAATACTGGTGTGCCAAGCTTGTAAATTCTAAAAAACAGTTTTTGCTTTGTTATTATGGGGTATTGTGTGTAGATTGATGAGGGGAAACAACTATTTAATCCATTGTAAAATAAGGCTGTAATGTAACAATATTTTCACAAGTCAAGGAGTCTGAAATATTTCTGAATGCACTGTAAATCACCAAGAAAATATACCTCTCTGTTGACATCACATACATTATCAAGCATTTCACACATTTTCCAGATACTGACTTTTAGCACTTTGTGGTCTACAGCAGCTTCCCAACAGAAGGGGCTTTAGGTGAGGCTTTACCACCGTATCATCAAAGGTATTATCTAAGTGAGTGTCAGAGATTGTCAAAATATGAATGTTATCTGTTTTTAGAAAATTATTGATTTCATTAACCTTGTTTCTTAAGCTACATATGTTAACTTGGACTATTTTTAACACTTTCAGGGATTGTTTTCATTGCTTTACTGGGAAGCTTAGCAGAAGTATATATGCTCATGTTCTTTATGTTATTGCAGGGTGAGCTGCACATAGTTGATTTCCTATTTGGGCACACTGCCTCAGTGCTAACAGTATAACTTTGGTTCATAGTCACATGATTATTGCATGCAATAGCAGTAGAATCAGCAGAGGCATTCAGGGCATTTAGGGGGACTCACATGAGGTTAGTTACATTGTGTCTTCCAATGCCCCAGAAATAATGTACATTTGCTGAAGCATTATGGCAACTCAGCGACACAATGGTAGGGATTAACTGAGCTGGGTCATTGATAAGTCATTATCTCAACGCAGCCTTATATTGCTGTGAAAGGATCATGGGACACAAAGGATTTGGGTGAATCACATCCAAAGGATTTGGGTGAATCATAATTGTCAATAAATGTTACATCCACAGATCTGCAGCAGTCTCCTAGCCAGTTATGGAGGGTTAAAAGTCTGCTGAAATGTTAAATGCCACGATTTAGGGAGGGCACAGGACCTGATGTCATGGGGCATTTGTTGATGTCAAGCAGAGAACCAATCAGTTCTTTAAAATCCATCTTCAGCTGTCCTGAGCTGCCCTTCATAATGTCATTGAATCCCACATGAACTATGAGAGATTCAGATTTAAAATGTTTGGCAAAAGCTTATTGATGTCCTGTACTCATGCTCCTGGATGGTACAACTTTTTTGCTCCAGGGACTGAGATATTTCTCACCATTGAACTGCCCAATACAACGGCCAGAGTTTTTTATTATCCAATATGCAGC
The DNA here is from genome assembly GCF_013265735.2 of Oncorhynchus mykiss. Taxonomy (NCBI): domain Eukaryota; kingdom Metazoa; phylum Chordata; class Actinopteri; order Salmoniformes; family Salmonidae; genus Oncorhynchus; species Oncorhynchus mykiss. The sequence continues at coordinate 52,446,126 of NC_048566.1, read as the reverse complement.
AGACCTGAGAACTATAGTTTTAACTATGCTTTGTGGAATGTAATTATTTTTCCAGGGGAAAAAATAGTTACTTCGGAGGTGACAACAACTATTTGGATACAGATCCCCAAAAATTACTACTTTTCAAAACTATTTGAATACAAATCTCAGAAAGTAACTTAATTATTTATTTCAATACTTTAATACAGATCTCAGGTAGTGACAACTTTTCTAAACTATTTGAATAAAGTTCTCAGAAAGTAACTTAATTATTTTTTAAAATATATAAATACAGATCTCATGAAGTAACAACTTAGCCAATCCAATAGTGTCAGATGTCTTCAACTAATGGTAGGGCTATATTTGGAACTGCATGTTGAAGATAAAAATATAATGAATAGAGAACACACATTCTCCTATAATATTCCAATCTATCTGATGACTGTCTACAGGATACATTTCCAGCTGAAAATGTTGTAAATGTCCATTCTCCTGAATATCCATTGCCCCAGGTGTACATAATCAAGTGAAACCAATTTACCAACTATATTTTGTAGAAATAAGTTGTGACGCTCAACTACTGTATGACTGAAAAATGTCACTGAAAAGATCGAAAACTGCAATTAAGTTGATGATACCTGAAAATACTGCAGAGTAATTCAAAGCCATTTGCGAACAGCAAGTTGGATGCTGAGCAAAAACAACTTCAAACCTCTTTGTCCATCTGAGGGTAAATGGTCTTGTTTCAAACACACACTATACCATCTTTAAAGGGATAGTTTACTAAGAATACAAACAAACATGATGTTCCATCTACCTGGGCTGAAGTTGATTCAGTAAACGCAGTTTTGGGATATTTAGTTTCCTTTCGACACTTAAAATAAATGTTGTGTGTTTCTCAAAATGCATACTACCATGCTCCGAGCACGCTAATTGGAGTATGTGAGGGTCGGAGTATGACTTCAAATCAAGGCATGCAAAATGGTGAACGGAGGGCACTTTTCGAATGCGTACGGTATTTGTAAATATTTTGAAACTGTCACATGGAATGACACTAGAGAGACGAAGCAGGTACGGGGAGTCAAACATTTAACAAAGAACGGACATGGAACGAGACAGGAACTGCGTCAGCAAACGAGCAACACAAACAAAAAACTATCAATGCAGAAGCGGGGAACAGAACTGGGGAACTGACAAATATAGGGGAGGTAATAACAGGTGATGAGTGAGTCCAATATCGCTGATGTGCGTGATGAGGGAAGGAAAGTATGCGTAATGGATGACAGGAGTGTGTGATGCAGGGCAGCCTGGCGCCCCCAAGCGCAAGGGGGGGAAGAGCGGGAGCAGACGTAACAGTACCCCCCCCTACGGGCACCACCCGGCCGGGACATGGGCGCTGGGCAAGCCGTCAGGGGCTTGGAAGCCCAACGAACCGGCAGGAGCCTAAGAGCCTGGTGTGCCGGCTGAGGCACGGAAGCCCGACAATCCGGCTGTGGCAAGACTCCTGTCGATCCCGCTGCAGAGAGGGAGTCCGAAGTTCAGGTGGAGTGTGACGTGGGATGGGAAGCCGCCGAGACAACCGAGGCAAGGAAACCTCTCGAGCCAGCCAGGGTATGAAAGCCCGACGGGCTGGCTTAGGCACCCCCGGTTCCATCGGCGGCGGAATCCACCCCGACGTCACCAACAAAACAAAAAACATAAAAAAACAACTCCTAGACCGGCTGGGCGAACAAGAATTTACGATCCGGCTGAGGCCCGATGTGGGATGGGTGCCATCCAAGCCAACCGGGGCAAGGAAACCTCTCGTGCCAGCTAGGGCGTGGAAACCCGATGAGCTGGCTAGGTACTCCCGGTTACATCGGTGGTGACCCAGAGCCGATGCCACCATACCAACCAGAACGCCAGTACTCCCCGATGCTTCATGTGATGGCTTCTGGATTCTGTCACATGGAATGACGCTGGAGAGACGAAGCAGGTTTACCTGCCTACGTGCCTTATATTGCAAGCCCATAATAATTAAATTGGAGTAGCCAGATAGCCATGAATAATTGTTAGCTAGCTACCCACAAATAATTGACATCTATCTTGCATGACATTCGTTTTAGGTCATTTTTACCTGTTAAACTATTTGCTTAGCTACAATGCATTCGGAAAGTATTCAGACCCCTTGACTTTTTCCACATTTTGTTACGTTACAGTTTTATTATAAAATGTATTAAAACTTTTTTTCTTTCATCAATCAACACACAAAACCACATACTGACAAAGCAAAAACAGTTTTGGGGATATGCTTGTAAATTTCTAAAAATGTAAAACCTGAAACATTACATTTATATACGTTTTCAGACCCTTTATTCAGGACTTGACTCACCTTTGGCAGCGATTGCAGCTTTGAGTCTTCTTGGGTATGTTTGGCAACCTGAATTTGGGGAATTTCTCCCATTCTTCTCTGCAGATCCTCTAGATCTCGGTCAGATTGGATGGAGACCATCACTGCACAGCTATTTTCAGGTCTCTCCAGAGGTTTGACCGGGTTCAGGCTCTGGTTGGGCCACTCGAGGACATCCCGAAGACACTCCTGCATTGTCTTGGCTGTGTGCTTAGAGTCGATGTCCTGTTGGAAGGTAAACCTTCGCCCCAGTCTGAGGTCCTGAGTGCTCTGGAGCAAGTGTTCATCAAGTATCTCTCTGTACTTTGCTAGATTAATGTTTCCCTCGATCCTGACTACTCTCTCAATCCTTGCCACTGAAAAACATTCCAACAGCATGATGCTGCCAACACCATGCTTCACCGTAGGAATGGTGCCAGGTTTCCTTGACGTGATGCTTAGTATTCAGACCAAAGTGTTCAATCTTGGTTTCATCAGACTAGAGAATCTTTCTTCTCATGGTCTGAGAGTCCTTTAGGTGCCTCTTGGCAAACTCATGTGCCTATTACTGAGAAGTGGCTTCCGTCTGGCCACTCTACCATAAAGGCCTGATTGGCGGAGTGCTGCAGCGATAGTTGTCCTTCTGGTAGGTTCTCCCATTACCACAGAGGAACTCTAGAACTCTGCCAGAGTGACCATCGGGTTATTGGTCACGTCCCTGACCAAGGGCCTTCTGCCCCGATTGCTCACTTTGGCTGGGCGGCCAGCTCTAGGAAGAATCTTGGCAGTTCCAAACTTCTTCCATTTAAGAATGATGGAGGCCACTGTGTTTTTGGTGACCTTAAAATAAATGTTTTGGTACCCTTCCCCAGACCTGAGCTCAATTTCGAGTCTCATAGCAAACAGTCTGAATACTTATATCTGTAAGGTATTTGTTTTTTGTATACATTTGCAAAAATGTTCACTTTCTATTTATGGGGTATTGTGTGTAGATTGATGAGGTAAACAAATAATTGCATCAATTTTAGAATAAGGCTGTAACGTAATAAAATGTGGAAAAATCAAGGGGTCTGAATACTTTCCGAATGCACCATACATTATTACGATTCACATATAGCTAGCTGATAGTTTTGAAGTAAAACGGTTGCTTTGTGTATATCTTGTTTTGTCTTTATTACCATTGTTGTCCTGGCTGGAAGACGGTTCAGTGAATGGGTACATCCATAGCCCTATAGACTCACTAACTGGCTAGGTAGCTAGCCATGAAGAATTTGTAGTTATCCACAAACAATATACATCTAACTTGCATAAAATTAGTTTTAGGTCATTTTTGCCTGTTTACCTAGATGGCTAGCTAGATTATTACAATTCACATATATAGCTGATAATTATATATTTGCCTTGTTTCGTCAATTGTTGCCATTGTCCTGGTTGGAAGAAGGTTCAGTTAATGTGGAGGTGAAGGGTGAGGTAATATTGCGAGTGATTCATGTTTTATACATTTTCCACACATAGTCAAAAATGTAATTCGGCCACTCAGGAACATTCACCTTCTTCTTGGTAAGCAACTCCAGTGTATATTTGGCCTTGTGTTTAAGGTTATTGTCATGCTGAAAGGTGAATTTGTCTTCCAGTGTCCTGTGGAAACCAGACTGAACCAGGTTTTCCTCTAGGATTTTGCCTGTGCTTAGATCCATTCCATTTATTGTTTATCCTTATCATGTTAAATAAATAATGTTTTGGTTTTCAAATAACTTGCATATATTCAAATACTTTTTAAATATTATTTGGTTTTCTGATAGGTATTCAAAATAATTTCAAATATGATTTGTTTTTCTGAGATCTGTATTTGAATATGAAAGAAAATAGTTTTCTTTATGTTTCAATTTGACTACTTTGAGTATGTGAAAAACTGGTATTTTCTATTTTCTGCCCAGCTCTAATATACAGTCACACATTACAAATAAACTATATTATTTAGTTGAACCCTATTAATTTCCAGATTGCTAGTAAGGTGGTTAGTTATGTACTACTTATGACTCAGTTGTTTATAGATATCAGAAAAGGCTATAACTAATACCTGTTATTAGTAGCTATATAACATTGTTTGTCCCCTGTAATTATAATTTAGTATTTCCACTGTAATGTAAAATATATGGTACTTAAACTGAACACTGTCTGAAAAATCAGACTGCTACAGCACAATCAACTTTAATATTAATGTAAAACCTAGGTAAATTGCAGACTGTGAAATGAAGAAACGTGACCAATATGTAACACAATTACCTACTTAACATAACTTGATTTACCTTGACAATATCAGGCTTAATTAAAATTTCAAGTGAATTTCTAAACAATCTAAACTTTTAAAAAGAGATAATAATGATGAGTGAGAAACCTACACAATGTAAAATATCATACCCCAAAGACAGGCTAACCTCTCACCATTACCAACAACAGGGGAGGATAGCATGCATTGGGGGTATGATCTTTGACCCTCTGTAACTTTCTCACTCATCATTATTCACAGTTCATTCAAGATTATCCGTAATCATGGTACAATCCAGAGTAATGTAGATGTGTTTAGAAACATATTCCATTCTTATTTAAAGTGACTCCAAAATTAAACAATACATTATTTAATTCTTATGGCTGGGGGGCAGTATTGAGTAGCTTGGATGAATAAGGTGCCTAGAGGTGCCCAGAGTAAACTGCCTGCCCCTCAGTCCCAGTTGCCAATATATGCATATTATTGGTATATTTGGATAGAAAACACTCTGTGTTTCTGAAACTGTTTGAATGATGTCCGTGAATAAAACAGAACACATATAGCAGGCAAAAACCTGAGAAAAAATCCAACCAGGAAGTGGGAAATCTGAGGTTGGTCGATTTTCAACTCAGCCCCTATCGAAGATACAGTGGGATATTGGTCACCGTGTACTTCCTAAGGCTTCCACTAGATGTCAACCGTCTTTATAAACTTGTGTGATGCTTCTACTGTGAAGTGGGGCCGAATGAGAGCTGAATGAGTCAGCGGTCTGGCAGCAGTCACACACTGGTCATGCGCGTTTCACATGAGAGGTATCTCCGTTCCTTTGCTTTTCTGAAGACAAAGGAATTCTCCGGTTGGACTATTATTGAAGATTTATGTTAAAAACATCATAAAGATTGATTCCATACATTGTTTGACAAGTTTCTACGGTCTGTAACGGAACTTTTTGACATTTCTAGTCTGCAACTAGTGAATGTGCTTTGTGAGTTTTGATTTGTTTACCAAACGCACTCACAAAAGTAGCTATTTGGACATAAATGATGGACATTATCGAACAAATCAAACATTTATTGTGGAACTGGGATTCCTGGGAGTGCATTCTGATGAAGATCACCAAAGGTAAGTGAATATTTATAATGTTATGTCTGACTTCTGTTGACTCCAACATGACGGATATATCGCCAAACCCACTGGCTCCATGTCATCTACAAGACCCTGCTAGGTAAAGTCCCCCCTTATCTCAGCTTGCTGGTGTTTCATAGCATCACCCACCTGTAGCACGCGCTCCAGCAGGTATATCTCTCTGGTCACCCCCAAAACCAATTATTTCTTTGGCCGCCTTTCCTTCCAGTTCTCTGCTGCCAATGACTGGAACGAACTACAAAAACCTCTGAAACTAGAAACACTTATCTCCCTCACTAGCTTTAAGCACCAGCTGTCAGAGCAGCTCACAGATTACTGCACCTGTCCATAGCCCATCTATACTTTAGCCCAATCAACTACCTCTTTCCCTACTGTATTTATTTTATTTATTTATCTATTTTGCTCCTTTGCACCCCATTATTTTTATTTCTACTTTGCACATTCTTCCACTGCAAATCTACCATTCCAGTGTTTTACTTGCTATATTGTATTTACTTTGCCACCATGGCCTTTTTTTTGCCTTTACCTCCCTTATCTCAACTCATTTGCTCACATCGTATATAGACTTGTTTCTAATGTATTATTGACTGTATGTTTGTTTTACTCCATGTGTAACTCTGTGTTGTTGTATGTGTCGAACTGCTTTGTTTTTTCTTGGCCAGGTCGCAATTGTAAATGAGAACTTGTTCTCAACTTGCCTACCTGGTTAAATAAAGGTGAAATAAATAAATAAATAAAAACATGTATTTGTTCTCTGAGCGCGGTTCTCAGATTATTGCACGGTTTGCTTTTCCTTAAAACCGTTTTGAAATCTGACACAGCGGTTGAATTAAGGAGAAGTATGTCTTTAATTCCATGTATAACAATTGTATTTTCATCAACATTTATGATGAGTATTTCTCTAAATTGATGTGGCTCTCTGCAAATTGACCGGATGTTTTTGGACCTACTGAATATAACGCGCCCAATGTATAGTGCGATTTTTTTATATAAATATGAACTTTACCGAACAAAACATACATGTATTGTGTAACATGAAATCAAATGAGTGTCATCTGATGAAGACCATCAAAGGTTAGTGATTAATTCTATCGCTATTTCTGCTTTTTGTGACTCCACTCTTTGGCTGGAAAAATGGCTGTGTTTGTTTTTGTGACTTGGCTCTGACCTAACTTAATCATTTGTGGTGCTTTCGCTGTAAAGCCTATTTGAAATCGGACACTGTGGTGGGATTAACAACAAGATTACCTTTAAAATTGTATAAGATACAAGGTACTGTATGTTTGAGGAATTTTATTTATGAGACTTCTGTTGTTTTGAATTTGGCGCCCTGCACTTTCACTGGCTGTTGTCATATCAATCCCGTTAACGGGATTTCAGCCCTAAGAAGTTTTAACATTAATTTCTATTGGGTACAAATTCATCTGGAACACAACCAAAACAAACTGCCAATGCATTCAATAAGTTTGTAGAGTCACAAGCTTGATGTAGTCATTGCGTGCTAGGAATATGGGACCAAAAACTATTACTATTTTATTTATAAAATCTTTAGTGGTGTCAATTTTGACCTTTTTGAGAAAAAAACTAAATATCTTTCTATGAACAAATTGTATTAGTATTAATGAATATCATTTCCAAATTGTTTGGATCATACAATACAGTAGCTCAGTATTTTAATTATTTATTTTATACAGTCATTATGTGAGGACAGACGCTGGGAGATGAGAAGTAAGTACAGGGAGTGAACATTTTATAAATAACGGAAATGAAACAAAACAACATTAATGCTCAGCTGGGATCAAACTGAGGAATAAACAGATAAAGAGGTGGCAATCAACAAAGTAAAGGAGTCCAGGTGAGTCCAAGGAAGTGCTGATGCGCGTAATGATGGTGACAGGTGTGCGTAATGATGTGGCAGCCTGGCGCCCTCGAGGTATGACACATTATTGCTCAGCTCTATGAAGGTTGTAAATAATTTCAGACCTCGCTGTACAGTGGGGCAAAAAGTATTTAGTCAGCTACCAATTGTGCAAGTTCTCCCACTTGAAAAGATGAGAGAGGACAGTAATTTTCATCATAGGTACACTTCAACTATGACAGGCAAAATTAGAAACAAATCTAGAAAATCACATTGTAGGATTTTTAATGAATTTATTTGCAAATTATGGTGGAAAATAAGTATTTGGTAACCTACAAACAAGCAAGATTTCTGGCTCTCACAGACCTGTACCTTCTTCTTTAAGAGGCTCCTCTGTCCTCCACTTGTTATCTGTATTAATGGCACCTGTTTGAATGTGTTATCAGTATAAAAGACACCTGTCCACAACCTCAAACAGTCACACTCCAAACTCCACTATGGCCAAGAACAAAGAGCTGTCAAAGGACACCAGAAACAAAATTGTAGACCTGCACCAGGCTGGGAAGACTGAATCTGCAATAGGTAAGCAGCTTGGTTTGAAGAAATCAACTGTGGGAGCAATTATTGGGAATTGGAAGACATACAAGACCACTGATAATCTCCCTCGATCTGGGGCTCCACGCAAGATCTCACCCCGTGGGTTCAAAATGATCACAAGAACGGTGAGCAAGAATCCCAGAACCACACGGGGGGACCTAGTGAATGACCTGCAGAGAGCTGGGACCAAAGTAACAAAGCCTACCATCAGTAACACACTACGCCGTCAGGGACTCAAGTCCTGCAGTGCCAGACGTGTCCCCCTGCTTAAGCCAGTACATGTCCAGGCCCGTCTGAAGTTTGCTAGAGAGCATTTGGATGATCCAGAAGAAGATTGGGAGAATGTCATATGGTCAGATGAAACCAAAATATAACTTTTTGGTAAAAACTCAACTCGTCGTGTTTGGAGGACAACGAATGCTGAGTTGCATCCAAAGAACACCATACCTACTGTGAAGCATGGGGTGGAAACATCATGCTTTGGGGCTGTTTTTCTGCAAAGGGACGAGGACGACTGATCCATGTAAAGGAAAGAATGAATGGGGCCATGTATCGTGAGATTTTGAGTGAAAACCTCCTTCCATCAGCAAGGGCATTGAAGATGAAACGTGGCTGGGTCTTTCAGCATGACAATGATCCCAAACACACCTCCCGGGCAACGAAGGAGTGGCTTCGTAAGAAGCATTTCAAGGTCCTGGAGTGGCCTAGCCAGTCTCCAGATCTCAACCCCATAGAAAATCTTTGGAGGGAGTTGAAAGTCCGTGTTGCCCAGCAACAGCCCCAAAACATCACTGCTCTAGAGGAGATCTGCATGGAGGAATGGGCCAAAATACCAGCAATCGTGTGTGAAAACCTTGTGAAGACTTACAGAAAACGTTTGACCTCTGTCATTGCCAACAAAGGGTATATAACATAGTATTGAGATAAACTTTTGTTATTGACCAAATACTTATTTTCCACCATAATTTTCAAATAAATTAATAAAAAATCCTACAATGTGATTTTCTGGATTTTTTTTTCACATTTTGTTTGTAATAGTTGAAGTGTACCTATAATGAAAATTACAGGCCTCTCTCATCTTTTTAAGTGGGAGAACTTGCACTATTGGTGGCTGACTAAATACTTTTTTTCCCCACTGTATATCCCTCGATAGGCTTTGCATAATAGTATATGGAAAATGTGTCACTTCTAATTTCAGGAAATGGCAGTGTAACTCTGAATATCTGCTAACCTTTTAGGGTGTTATTATTACCCACAAAGGAATTGTTACATGCGTAAATCTTATCTTACATATTTTAAATCAGTAATGTGTGAGAGTTATAGAAATGCTAATTGGGGCTTTTCATGTATCAACAAATGTTAGATCTTCAGTCACAAAGAGGACTAGACAAAGATATAAAGCTACAATGTAGAATGATGAATTCTACCAAAATTCCTCTTTCCCTGCTCTCAGCCACAGAGCATAGTCATGTAGTACATTGCTTTTAACTATATTTAAATATCTTAATGAAGAAAGTGGATGGTACAACACTGCCACAATGTATCTTGTTAGGCTTTTGAGGTTGGCAAAAACACAAACTTTTGGTAAAAGCTTTTGAGGTTACTTTTGGGGTTGCATTAGAGCTAGCAAGCTTTATATGAGCAAAGAGGAAACATATAGCCCTCTGCAACAATCTGAATATCAAAGTCATAGCTCCCATGAGGGTAATGTATTCACATCTCCAATCCCAGGATTATAAAACTGTAAAAATGTTTTCCCATTGACCTCTCATAGATATCCCTGGGGGATGGTTAAAATGCTCTGGTATTTGGTCACAGATGGGTAGAAACTCTTATTGGGCAGCCTCATATAGGCCAGTCATGAATAGACAGTAAATATTTGTTCAGCTTCTACCATAAACACTGTTGTAATGCCAAGGTGCAGGGTTTTCTTAAATTATCTAGCAGTGAAAAAGTCTAGACCTAAACAAAATATACACAAGGATATACAATGCATTCAGAAAGTATTCAGACCCCTTGATTTTTTCCACATTTCGTTATGTTACAGCCTAATTCTAAAATGGATTAACTTCTCTAGGGTAGGGGGCAGCATTCGGAATTTTGGATGAAAAGCGTGCCCAAATTAAACTGCCTTCTACTCAGGCCCAGAAGATAGGATATGCATGGGGTGCTGCAATCTCACTGGATATTGGCCAGGTGGGCTAGCGTCCAGTTTTCCCCCCTCACCAATCGACACACAAAACCACAAAAAGAAAACGAAAAAAATGGTTTGTAGAAATTTTTGCAAAAAAACCCCTCTTTATTCAGTACTTTGTTGAAATACCTTCGATAGAATTATAGCCTTGAGTATTCTTGGGTACAAGTTTGGCACACCTGTATTTAGTGAGTTTCTCCCATTCTTCTCTGCAAATCCTCTCAAGCTCTGTCAGGTTGGATGGGGAGTGTTGCTGCGCAGCTATTTTCAGGTCTATCCAGAGATGTTTGATCAGGTTCAAGTCCTGGCTCTGGCTGGGCCACTCAAGGAGATTCAGAGACTTGTCCTGAAGCTACACCTGCATGGCCTTGGCTGTGTGCATTCAAGCCAAAGAGTTCAATCTTGGTTTCATCAGACCAGAGATTCTTGTTTCTCATGGTGTGAGAGTTTTTTCATCTCCACAGAAGAAGTCTGGATCTCTGTCAGAGTGACCATTGTGTTCTTGGTCACCTCCCAACCAATTGAATTTTCCACAGGCAGACTCCGATTAAGTTGCAGAAACATCTCAATTATGATCAATGGAAACAGAATGCACCCGAGCTCAATTTCGAGACTCATAGCAAAGGGTCTGAATACTTATGTAAATAAGGTATTTTTGGTTTTGTATTTTTAATACATTTGGAGTCCTGGAGTCCCTGTTCGACACCTTCCTTCTTGGATTATTGGAGCAAATCAAAGAACTCGCAGCCTGGGAGTTACCCAGGGACCTCGACTTCTCAGCCTCACTCACTCATCAACTGTTTATTTTTCTCCTCCAAAGAACCCCAGAAGTCCCCGATGCCTGCATTACCGAGACAATCTGAAATCAATGGCAGGGTCACTCACAGTACGGCTCCCATTAATAACCTGCGAGTGTTGGGTAAACACAGTGAGTCCATACAGCTTCTACTACTTGAATCTCCTCATGCACCTGTGGTTCTGTGATTTTCATGGCTCCAGAGGCACAACCCCCTGATCGACTGGCTACTGGTTCTATCCTGGGTTGGAGCCCATTCTGCTAGGGTGGTGGAGCCTGCCCTAGGACATCCTTCTGCGGGCTTGTTTCCCATGGAGACCAGGACCTCCGGGAGGTTTTCAACGAGGCTCGACCCTATGCTTGCGCTATTGACCTTCTCCAGGGTACCACACCACCTTGGGGGTGACTTTATTCCCTGTCTGGCCCGGAGACCAAAACCATGGAGGTATACAAGACCATGGAGGACTCTCTAGCTGCCGGGATCATGCGTACTTCAGCCTCCCCTGCCCGGTGCAGGGTTTGTCTTTGTGGAAAAGAGGGACAAAACCCTACACCCATGTGTTGACTACCGGGGCCTCAATGACATCACTGTGAAAATCGTTACCCTCTACCAGTCCTCTCATTAAGCCTCTTCAGGAGGCGAACATCTTTACGAAGTTGGAGCTTCGGAACACCTACCACCTGGTTTGGATATTGGATAGAGACAAGTGGAAGACAGCCTTCAACACGGCTAAAATACAATATGAGTATCTGGTTATGTCGTTTGTTCGAACAATTGCTCCCCAGTGTTCCAGGCCCTGGTCAACAATGTGCACCATAACATGTTGAACCAGTTGTGTTGGTCTATCTGGACGACATCCTTGCCTTTTCCCAGTCGGCTCGAGAGCATGTTCTCCAGCGCCTCCTGGAGAATCAGCTGTTTATTAAAGCGGAGAAATGTGAGCTCCATTGTTCCACTATCTCCTTTCTGGGATATGTCATTGCTGTCGGGAACATTCAGATGGATCCTGACAAGGTGAGAGCGGTGGTAGATTGGCACCAACACACATCCAGAGCGCAGCTGCAACTTTTCCTGGGATTTGCTCATTTCTACTGCTGCCTTATTCGGAGCTACAACACCCTGGCCTCCTCCCTCTCTGCACACACCTCTCCTAAGGTTCCGTTCATGTGGTCCCAAGCTGCTGACTGGGTGTTTCTGATTCTGAAGCACCTTCACCACAGGCAAACCCATTTGGACCGTCCCGTCAGTTCTTGGTCGAGGTTGACGCCTCAGACTTTGGAGTGGGGGCAGTCCTGTCCCAGCGTTCTGTCCAGGACCAAAAGTTGCATCCTTGCGCTTTTCTCTCCCATCATCTCAATTCTGCTGAGAGGAACTATGACCTGGGAAATTAGGAACTTCGGGTGTTCACGATGGCACTGGAGGAGGGGAGGCACTGGCTTGAAGGGGCGGAACTCCCATTCATAGTGTGGACCAACCATAAGAATTTAAATGTCTCCACACCGCCAAGCACCTCAACTCAAGGCAGGCTTGTTGGGCTCTGTTATTCACTCGATTCAATTTTACCTCTGCTACCAGCCTGGGTCCAAGAATGTGAAGCCTGATCCCCTCTCCCGTCTGTATAGTTCCATGTCGGTAGCCATGACGTGCTTTGAAAAGCTTGTCGTGGCTTACATCAACAGCATCCTCCCGGAACCCTAAACACAATCCAATTCGAATACCGCCCCAACAGATCGACAGATGATGCAATCTCAATCGCACAGGCTGTTGTGGAGCAGGTCGGGAGTTTCAAGTTCCTTGGTGTCCACATCACCAACAAACTATCATGGTCTAAACACACCAAGACAGTCCTTAAGATGGCACGACAACACCTTTTCCCCCTCAGGAGACTGAAAGCATTTGGCATGGGTCCCCAGATCCTCAAAAATGTATACTGCTGCACCATCGAGAGCATCCTGACCGGTTGCATCTTTGTCAGGTATGGCAACTGCCCGGCAACTGACCGTAAGGCACTACAGAGGGTAGTGCATGCTGCCCAGTACATAACTGGAGCCAAGCTTCCTGCCATCCAGGATGTATAGACTAGGCGGTGTCAGAGGAAAGCCCAAAAAATTGTCAGAGACTCCAGTCACCCAAGACATAGACTGGAAATCCTGCGGTACCGGATTGCCAAGTCTAGGACCAAAGCACTCCTTAACAGCTTCTACCACAAGCCGTAAGACTGCTGAGCAATTATTCAAATGACCACCAGACTATTTACATTGACACCCCCTTCATTTGTTTTGTACACTGCTGCTACTCGTTGATTATCTATGCATAGTCACTTCACCCCTACCTACATGTACACATTATCTCTACTAACCTGTACCCTCGCACATTGACTCAGTACCGGTACCGCCTGTATATAGTCTCATTATTGTTATTTAATGTGTTACTTTTTATAATGTTTTACTTTAGTGTATTTTGTAAATATTTTCTTCACTCTTTCTTGAACTGCACTGTTGGTTAAAACTTCATCAGGATCGGTGGTTCCCCCACGAGATGGTTGAGCTAATGTAGGCTAATGCGATTAGCATGAGCTTGTAAGTAACAAGAATGTTTGTCCCAGATTCAGCCCGGTTCCCGTTCTGGAATGGTCCCATTCCTCTAAACTCACATGTCATCTGGCTCCCGTCAGACCCTGGCTTTCATCCGCAAACATTTTTGGAGGCCCACCATGGTTCCGGACATCTCCGCATTCGTCACCGCCTGCACTGTGTGCACACAGAACAAGACTCTGCAGCAAGCTATGGCTGGCCTCCTTTACCACTCTCTTTTCCTCATCACCCCTGGTCTCATATATCCCTGGACTTTTTCGCAGGTCTCCCATCAGATGGCAACACTACCATCCTTTCTATGGTGTATAGGTTTTCCAAAGCTGCACATTTCATTCCCCTTCCCAAGTTACCCTCAGCCAAGGAGACAGCCCAGTTTATGGTGCAGCACGTCTTCCGGATCCATGGACTTCCGGTCGACATGGTCTCCAATCGGGGTCCTCAGTTCTAGTCCAGGTTCTTTAAGGCATTCTGCACCGTCATTGCGTCATTGGCCAGCCTTTCCTCCGAGTTTCATCCCCAGTTCCTGTAGACTACTCTTCTCTGCCTCGTCTCTGCCAACCACACCACCTGGAGTGCAGCCACTGGACTCTCGCCCTTCGAGTTCTTCTTGGGTTACCAGCCTACGCTCTTCCCTGAGCAAGAGGTCAGCATACCCTCGGCCCAGATGTTGGTGTACCTGGAAGAGAGCCTGGCCCTGGCGGTCCACCCGGGATCTGCTCCTTCGTGTGGAGTCTCAAACTTTCCCTCGACCTGCCCTTTTGCCTGAACCTTTGTGATAATAAATATTCTGAGAACCGAATCATCTTCCTACTGTGTGTACATCTGGGTCATATCTTGAGTCGTGATAGTCACTGGGAAATTAATATCCAACTAGTCAATGAGAACTGTGTGGAATTGAACATTGGTACAAAATCAGAGCACAACACAAACAGGTTTAATAAGATAATGAAGACAAAGACATTGACCAATAGAGAATGACATGAATGTCTCTTCTCTATGGACTTCAGAAATAAGGCTGGCTAAACTGCCAGCAGTAACAATGTGAAGAATGGCTTGCAATGAGTGAAATGGTCCAAATTGTGAATGTCTTTAGCCCAAACATCTGAAGGTAGAACAGACATCAGAACACAGCAGACTGCAACCGAGGAATATTGCTTGATAAACCCTTCTCTATGCAAATTGTCTGATGTAAGATCAAAGGGGAACAGAGCCCAGCGCAAAAAAAACATGGATTTGAAACAACACAATTAAATGGACAAGAAACCTGTGCTGCCGTACTGGTATATAAGGGTTCAACGTTGGCTTAACTGTGAATTTGTGGATCACATGAGCATGCCTGTGGGAACTAAGAGGTTTTAAGACCATATAAATATGAATGTGTTGTGTAAAAGGCTAATTGCTTCTGACCTCAGTGAAAACGAGGCCGCTATTGTGTGAATCATCAGTATCATATATGTATGCAAAGTACACTGAAAGCGAGAAGGTACTGAGTTAAAAGTCATGATACTGAACATTTTTTTACTTTGCCTTTAGTTCTGTTTTTTATTACGTATCCATATGGATTTCATTTATTTCATTAAATATTTTAATGAGTACAGACTTCTGTGTGAATATCCCCTCCCTTTGAAACAGCCTAAAACTTTTATATACTTTCACATTTCGGATTTAACATTGGAGGTTAACATTGAGAATGTGACACATACATTTGCTTGCATGGCATACCACAGAAACACACATTGTACAAGTTAAAAGGATGAGAAAAAGCAATGTAAGGCCATGGTCCTAACGTGTCAGATCCTTGGTTGCCTCAAACACATCACGGAAACATGATGGTGGAAATATCATTTCTGTTTTCATCTGAAAACATCTCCTCCCGGCCATGGAGTAGCGACGGTTGCACATTGAGAAGGCTCTACTGTTCGGGCCCTCTCCTTCTCTGACAGCCTTCGATCTAGCTAATGAAAACTCTGAGGCTAAGGGGAGAAGCACCCTGAGCATAAACACATTGCATAATAGGCACTTTCTTCAAATGCTAACAGCCTCTGAAAAGGTCTTAGCATTTCAGAGATTTGATGCGCATAAGCAAATTTTGCAGAAGGAAAACAACTTTTCATCATTCACATTGAGACATACCAAGATGGCAGTGTTTTTCACTCTGGCTCTCAACTCCAAATGAGGAGTTTGTGTCTGACCACTTCCCTGTTGGATGGTCATAGGGCTATTTTCTCGCCTTTTGTCATCATCTTTGACCCTCAAAACGCTGTGCTGTGGGCATGCAGTGTTCTCTTTCAGAAGACAGTGACTGGGGGAGAAAAGAACAAGCGAAAAAGGAAAGCAGATATGCCTAATTGAATGGCAATCCGCAGTTGCTACATCTATTTTTGGATATATGCTCATTGATTGTTGAGAATATAACGTATATATATATATATATATATATATATATATATATATATATATATGCCTAATGAGCTTAGTTCAACTGTCATACCCCATCAGATCCCCAAATATAAGCTTGTTTGTTTGTAAACAAACACTGTGTAGCCTCAAAATATGTTTAAAACTGTCATTTTGATATGTTGGATAGTTAGTCCTTGCATCAATAGCTATGCGTTTAAGAGTGGTTACATTTCTTCAGGCCCATTCCTCAGGGTTTTTGTTCTTCCAAAACAGAGGTGTCTTATTGGACACATGTTGTACAACAATGTTTCTTTTCTCATAACTCTGAATTGTTCGCTCTGTGACTGGTGGAGAAAATAACAAGAAGAAAGTGAAGCTACTGTAGATGTACCTCATTGAAAATATGGAAATTGCCATATGACAATTGAAATCCGAATGGTGCCTACTAGGAAAGTTATGTGAAGTTGGAGTTAATTCTGGAGTAAAATGTACATGTTTTATTGAATATGTTTTCAAACTTTTCTCATAACTCTGCCTTCATTGCTCAGTTGATAGAGAACCATTCTAGTTGGCAGTGGTTCCTTCTCACCTGACAGGCCAGGTGTTGTATAAGTAAAACATGCTGATAATACAGCTTTACTTGATGATAATGATCTCTAAAATGGGTGGTTATTTGTTGGTACTGTTTCAGACCTTTAAACTTCTATGTTTCAATATCCCTACTTAAAATTATTTGTAACTTTTAGAAAAAAAGAAAGGAATATTTTATTAAGAATTAAGGAGAAATCATAAAAAGTTCAATAACTGCAGGTGGCAAAGAATACCAAGCAATCGGGAGCTGGGTTTGCTGGGTAGTTTGTGAAATGTGCACCTCTTCTTTCTGCCAGCTGGAGATGTCAGGAAGGTTTGGCTGTGGTGGGTGATTACACAAAACATAAGATGCATGAAATTGACCCACTTCGTCATTTAAATGTTTTTTCTGTTCTGCCTCTGAAAAGGTCTGTGGTAATTTCAAAGCCTTCCAAGTCAAGTACCACAGGTCTCAAAGCAGCTGCAAGAGTTAAGAGTGAAAAGTATGGAAAGTGTGTAAACTAAAGCCTTAATTGCCAAATCAGTCTAGCTGTCACTCTGTGGAGCAAACCATCGGAGGAAAGCCACCCAACTTTTAATTACATTCTCAAGTTGCTAATATCCCTTTTAGCCCATGGTTGCTCTGTGCTTAATCTATGAAAAACTGTGGGAAGGAGGGAGACAATGACAGAGATGTTACCTTAGCTGAGTTTGTTCCACCCCTTGATATGTTATGATTGATCAAACTCAATCTTCCATTTTTCAGAGCTCATATCATGTCATCTGTCATGAAAATGTATGAGGTTAATGGTGGTTAAGGTTGCTGTATTATGTTGCTTTAGGTTAATGTTGACGTCTGGGTTCAAGAATTTGGAACATAAATACTGCACAAACACTGAAATGAGATTAGAGAGCGACCTATTTTGGACTAACAAACAATGCATTCTGGTAAGTGTGTGGAGGAGTGATATGGCATGAAATTACTTAAAAATATAGGTGTGCCATCTTTGTGCATGTCTGCTATTGTGTCGCACATTTCTCATGATCTATAAACTATGTGTGACAATAATGACGTAATAATTCCATATCCTCGTAGAAATAGTTGAAATCATTCATTTTGTATTTGGCATCTTAACGCATGCAGGCAGGACACCACAAATGGATACAAATTATTTCAAATTTGGAGCAAGGTATTTTAATTCACATATTGTAGTTGCCTGGTATATTTATGTTGACCAATAGATGGCAGAATTACTACATATTTGGAGATATGTATATAAAAATTAATTTGTTTTTTTGGGGATTACCCATTTCCCAGGTTGCAGGCACTGAGTCACATAGTTGGGTTGGTTTTCTTTAAAAAATAGCAAGGTTGGGTTGTTGCTTATGGGTTATTGATGTTGGGTTATTGAGATATCCAGAAGATCAAAGTGATCTGGCAAGCTCGTGAATGAGGACTGTTGCAGCTGTAACAAGCATTGGTAACACGTTTACCAGTGAAGCCGGCACTGGCGCTGAGTGAAATTACTTTGACTGACAAATGGGCAAGGTATTTTGGCTGACCTAAAACTATGAGTAAAAAGGCAATATTACTAATTATCCATTCAGGTTAAATAGATCTAGCTATCATAATTCCTGTACATATTATTTCAGTCATTGACAATTTTAGATAACTTCAAACAACCCCATGTATGCTAGCTCGAGCATTAGCGAACTAGCTACTTAGCTATTTATCTGAGAGAGAATTTGATTATAAAATCATATTCTCTAATCTAATCCCCACTTCGTTCTGACTCTTGGGGACAATCACCGCTACTCCCCTGGCTCTGGAGCAGACAACATTATGTTCAGTTGTTGTTTTACATAAATTCATGTCGAAAATTGATACCTGGTTGGGAGAGTAGAGGGTAAAGAGGTTACTTTTCTTCTTTAATTGTTTGTCACTGTTTTTCGTACCTTTTAATCCTACCTTGTGATGACACAAAAGCATTTTTAGGACTTTTCTTCTTATCTTATTAACCACAGATCATAAAACCGCACATTTTCACATACGTAGACACTGGTATGGTGCTGGAGATAATGAATATGAGGTTGAAAAGTGGTGAAATTACATGACAAAACGTTTATTTTCAGCAACTGATTTCAGGTACAAATGCGGGTCATGCAGTAGATAAACAAATAAACAACATTTTGTATGTAGAAAGTACCCACTACTGGCTAAATAAATAACAATATTACCCAGAATTAAAGTAAGTTTGACCCAGCAAAAATACATGAATAACAATAACCCAGCAAAAGAGTAAAAAGCAATACTGTCACGGCAGATTTCTTCCTCTGAGGTGAAACAACGATCGGACCAATATGTAGTGTGGCAGGTGTCCATGTTTTAATAGGGAAGACTGAACACGAACACAAATACAAAATAACAAAGTGAACTGGCAACGAAACAGTCCCGTGTGGCACAGACACAGGAAACAATCACCCACAAAACCCAACACAAAACAGGCTACCTAAATATGGTTCCCAATCAGAGACGAACCATATCAGGCCAAACATAGAAATAGACAAACTAGACATACAACATAGAATGCCCACTCAGATCACGTCCTGATCTACACTAAAACAAAGAAAACACAAAAGAACTATGGTCAGAATGTGACAAATACACTGCTGGGTCAAAATAACCACCTTTTTGAGTAAATCAATTAACCCAAATCGTTTGTTCATTCACTTAACCCAACATTGCTTGTGTCAAAATAACCCAGTGCTGGGTTACAGAAATGACCCAAATTGTGTCATTACTGATGCAGCATTTTTTTTAGTGTATGTATGATGAGAATTACTACATTGAGTTCAGGTGGGCCATCACGCTTCAGCAAACAAGGGAAAGGAGGGGTGCTGAACAACAATGACAAGAAATCATGAGAAGGGTTTTAGCAAGAAAAACTTCCAGAAGGTCTAATTCGAGGTAGAAAGGAATTGGAGCACTCAAAAAAAGCAGAGATTGGTTTCTTCAACCTCTTTTTAATCCATTGTACAGGATGCGGACAGGTGACTGGTGTTTCAACGTCAAGCTGACGTCTTCCTCAGAGGATTACTACGTTACTATGTGAAAGTTGAATGGATGGTAGAACAGACTGATTGAATGATTAATTCCCTGGATTCTGGTAGCACAAACTATTGTCAGTGTGAGGGGGAGAAATTAGGAAAATATAGCTTTGGCAACAATAGGCTTGCTACCACCGTTTGATGCAAAAAAATCAGGAATGGGAGGAGTACTGTGAAATGATGGAACATTTATTTGCTGCTAACAAAATAACTGATGCCGCTATACAGAAATCCACTCATAAGCGTTGTCGGTGCAAATACATACAGCTAAATGAGAAACCTGTGAAGCATAGATAAGCTAGATGTGACGCCCTGACCTTAGTTCATTTGTTATGTCTCTATTTTGGTTTGGTCGGGGCGTGAGTTGGGGTGGGCATTCTATGTTGTTTTTCTATGTTTCTGTGTTTGGCCTGGTATGGTTCCCAATCAGAGGCAGCTGTCTATCATTGTCTCTAATTGAGAACCATACTTAGGTAGCCTTTTCCCACCTGGTGTTTGTGGGTAGCTGTTTCCTGTTGTGTCACCTTTCAGGACTGTTACGATTTTCGTTGTTTCACTTTGTTATTTTGTATTTAGTGTTCAGTTATATTAAATTAACATGGACAGTTACCATGCTGCGTTTTGGTCCGATCTTTCCTGTTCCTCAGATGAAGAAGATCGTTACACTAGGTCATTCAAAAATCTAGTTGATTAATTAAAAGATCACTTCAACCCAAAACTCAGTGAAATAGTAAGTTTGGTTCAGGCAAAAGAAAACCTGCCGAATCAGTGGAGGAATATCTGGCTGAGTAAAGAACTAACGCAGGACTGTAACTATGGGAATACATTATCGCAAATTAATGATTACAGGATACAAATACACTTGCTATCAGAGCCTAATCTCAAGTTTAAGAATGCGCAACTGCGTGCCATGGAGAAAAAGATAGCAGCTCTGAGCACGCCGGGTTTCAAAGAAGAGAAAGCAGCTATTTTTTTTCACAGGCACTGAATTCGCAAAGTTCATGAAGCAAAATGGAATTCAGCATGCAATGTCAACCCATTTCCACCCATCTTCAAATGGATTAGCGGAGCATGCTACTCAGAACTTGAAGGAGGGGATGAGGAAGATACAAGGGGACAGCATTGAAACAAATTTGTCCAGGTTCTTGTTCAGCTACAAGATCACTCCTCAAGCCAGAACTGGATACTCACCTGCAGAAACACTAATGGCAAGAAGTTAAGGTCAACCATGGTTCTCCTCAGGCCAGACCTGAAAGTGAAAATACAACAAAAGCAATGGAAACAAAATTGGAATCATAAGAACTAATAGAAACTCAGAAGTTTCTCACCGGGAGACAATGTCCACATAATAAGCTATGGATACCATCTACAATCAAAGATTTCTCAGGACCAGTATCACATACTGTGAACATTGGATGTGCACAAAAACTAAGGAGACACGTGGATCAGATTCCAGCTCGATGGACATGGACTTGGATCAAGGCTGGAACAAACTGGACAGACAACTGGACCGTCCCTGGATTTGCAGTTGGACAAACAACCTGAGACCATCAAGGCTCAAATCCCTGAGACTACCAGTCCGGGACAAACACCTCCTGTGAGGCCTCCACAGCAAGTGGTGTTGTGCCTGTTGCAGTACCAGTCAAAAGTTTGGACACACCTACTCATTTAAGGGTTTTTCTTTATTTGTACTATTTTCTTCATTGTAAAATATAGTGAAGACATCAAAACTATGAAAAAAATACATGGAATCATGTAGCAACCAAAAAAGTGTTAAACAAAGATTTAGATTCTTCAAAGTAGCCACCCTTTGCCTTGATGATAGCTTTGAACACTCTTGGAATTCTCTCAACCAGTTCCATGAGGTAGACACCTGGAATGCATAGAAATTAGTTAATTAATTAGTTAACAGGTGTGCTTTGTTAAACGTTAATTTGTGGAATTTCTTTCCTTCTTAATGCGTTTGAGACAATCAATTGGGTTGTGACAGAAGATATCCTTATTTGGTTATTTGATTTGTTTAACACTTTTTTGGTTACTACATGATTGCATATGTGTTATTTCATAGTTTTGATGTCTTCACCATTACTCTACAATGTAGAAAATAGTAAAATAAAGACAAACCCTTTACTGAGTAGGTGTGTCCAAACTTTTGACAGGTAGTGTATATTTACAGTGGGGCAAAAAAGTATTTAGTCAGCCACCAATTGTGCAAGTTTTCCAACTTAAAAAGATGAGAGGATTGTAATGTTCATCATAGGTACACTTCAACTATGACAGACAAAATGAAAAAAAAAAAATCCAGAAAATCACATTGTAGGATTTTTTTATGAATTTATTTGCAAATGATGGTGGAAAATAAGTATTTGGTCACCTACAAACAGGCAAGATTTCTGGCTCTCACAGACCTGTAACTTTTTCTTTAAAAGGCTCCTCTGTCCTCCACTCGTTACCTGTATTAATGGCACCTGTTTGAACTTGTTATCAGTATAAATGACACCTGTCCACAACCTCAAACAGTCACACTCCAAACTCCCCTATGGCCAAGACCAAAGAGCTGTCAAAGAACACCAGAAACAAAATTGTAGACCTGCACCAGGCTGGGAAGACTGAATATGCAATTGGTAAGCTGCTTGGCTTGAAGAAATCAACTGTGGGAGCAATTATTAGGAAATAGAAGACCACTGATAATCTCCCTCGATCTGGGGCTCCAAGCAAGATCTCACCCCGTGGGGTCAAAATGATCACAAGAACGGTGAGCAAAAATCCCAGAACCACACGGGGGGACCTAGTGAATGACCTGCAGAGAGCTGGGACCAAAGTAACAAAGCCTACCATCAGTAACACACTACACCGCCAGGAACTCAAATCCTGCAGTGCCAGACGTGTCCCCCTGCTGAAGCCAGTACATGTCCAGGCAAGTCTGAAGTTTGCTAGAGAGCTTTTGGATGATCCAGAAGAAGATTGGGAGAATGTCATATGGTCAGATGAAAACAAAATATAACTTTTGGTAAAAACTCAACTCGTCGTGTTTGGAGGACAAAGAATGCTGAGTTGAATCCAAAGAACACCATACCTGCTGTGAAGCATGGGGGTGGAAACATCATCATTTGGGGCTGTTTTTCTGCAAAGGGACCAGGACGACTGATCCATGTAAAGGAAATAATGAATGGGGCCATGTATCGTGAGATTTTGAGAGAAAACCTTCCTTCCATCAGCAAGGGCATTGAAGATGAAACGCGGCTGGGTCTTTCAGCATGGCAACGATCCCAAACACACCGCCCGGGCAACGAAGGAGTGGCTTCGTAAGAAGCATTTCAAGGTCCTGAAGTGGCATAGCCAGTCTCCAGATCTCAACCCCATAGAAAATCTTTGGAGGGAGTTGAAAGTCCGTGTTGCCCAGCAACAGCCCCAAAACATCACTGCTCTAGAGGAGAACTGCATGGAGGAATGGCCAAAATACCAGCAACAGTGTGTGATAACCTTGTGAAAACTTACAGAAAACGTTTGACCTCTGTCATTGCCAACAAAGGGTAAATAACCAAGTATTGAGATAAACTTTTGTTATTGACCAAATGCTTATTTTACACCATAATTTGCAAATAAACGCATTAAAAATCCTACAATGTGATTTTCTGGATTTTTTTCTACTCATTTTGTCTGTCATAGTTGAAGTGTACCTATGATGAAATTTACAGGCCTCTCTCATATTTTTAAGTAGGAGAACTTGCACAATTGGTGACTAAATACTTTTTTGCCCCACTGTATATAGAGAGACCAATGGCTCTGGTCTACTAATTGTCCCCTCCCACTGTCCCCCACCAACCCCTCCCAACTAGAAAAAAACTGAGTGTGGTGTCTCGTTTTCTCTTTCTTTGAAATTAACTTGCTCACGTAGCCTACTCAAGGTGCTTGAGTAATGATTGTAATGAATGTAAGGATTAGTCTAAGTTATTAATGAATACTAATACTTACGCGTCCAGAGTCCTCGATCTAAGAAGCTTCCTAAGATACTACACGTAGCTTCCCGAGTGGCGCAGTTGTCTAAAGCACTGCACCGGGCGCACGGTGTACGGCATCGGGCGCACGGTGCTCCAGTTGTAGGGTGTTTCCTCTGACACATCGGTGGGGCTGGCTTCTGGGTTAAGTGAGCAGTGTGTCAAGAACGCGAGTCCATACGGGTGCAGCGTTGGGACAACACTGTAACTACCAATTGGATATCACGAATAAGGGGTAAAAAAGATACCACACATGCACTATACATACAAAGTATGTGGACACCCCTTCTAATTAATCAGTTTGGCTATTTCAGCCACATCCGTTGCTGACAGGTATAAAAAATCGAATGCACAGCCATGCAATCTTCATAGACAAACATTGGTAGTAGAATGGCCTTACTGAAGAGCTCAGTGACTTTCTACATCGCATTATCATAGGATGCCACCTTTCCAACAAGTCAGTTTGTCAGATTTCGGCCCTGCTAGAGCTACCCCGGTCAACTGTAAGTGCTGTCATTCTAAAGTTGAAACATCTCGGAAGAACAACGTCTCAGCTGCGAAATGGTGGGTGACCGCTGAGTGCAGAAGGGCGTAGTGCATAAAAATGGTCTGTTCTCGGTTGCAACATTCACTACAGAGTTCCAAACTGCCTCTGGAAGCAACTGCATTTTTGTCAAGAGCTTCATGAAATGAGTTTCTATGTCTGAGCAGCCACAAACAAGCCTAAGATCACCATGCTCAGTGCCAAGCGTCGCTGCCATTGGACTCTGGAGCAATGGAAACATGTTCTCTGTAGTGATGAATCACGTTTCACTGTCTTGCATTCTGGGTTTGGCGGATGCCAGGAGAACGCTACCTGCCCCAATGCATAGTGCCAACTGTAAAGTTTGGTGGAGGAGGACTAATGGGACTCTTTTTTATGGTTCCGCCTAGGCCCGTTAGTTCTAGTGAAGGGAAATTTTTATGCTATAGCATAAAATGACATTCTAGACAATTCTTTGCTTCCAATTTTGTGGCAACAGTTTTGGGAAGGCCCTTTCCTGTTTCAGCATGACCATGCCCCAGTGCACAAAGCGAGGTCCATACGCAAATGATTTGTTGAGATCGTTGTGCAAGAACTTGACTGGCCTACACAGAGCCCTGACCTCAACCCCATTGAACACCTTTGGGATGAATTGGAACGACTGCGAGCCAGGCCTAATCGCCCAACATCAGTGCCCAACCTTAATAATGGTCTTGCGGCTGAATGGAAGCAAGTCACCGCAGCAATGTTCCAACATCTATTGGAAAGCCTTCCCAGAAGAGTGGAGGCTGTTATAGCAACAAAAGGGTGACCAACTCCATATTAATGCCCATGATTTTGAAATAAGATGTTCGACGAGCAGGTGTCCACATACTTTTGGTCATGGAGTGTATATTTACAAACCACTGAAAAGTTCCTCTAAACAGCCTTTTACGTCAATGTGTTAGTGAATTTTTATCAGAGTTACTACAAAAATAAAACAAAAAAACTAAACAAAAAAAAATAAAGACAACGACTGTAGCCTATGACAACAAACGTGCATCAACTTGTTTGATTACAAGTCCACACAACTGGTTCAAGTCTTAAAGGCCGAAATTCACTCTGCCCTTTCCCTTTAGATTGGCGGCAAGTGCTTCTGCTGCCAGACTGCATTTCTTGATAATTAGCGGGGATCGTTTGCATCCCTGGCTTAAGTCTCCTCTCCCAACAGAAGTAGAAACAAATGTTTGGGAGAAAGGCACAGGCGAGACACACTGCTATCTCCAAACAGCAGTCATGGACGACTTGCCCTGGCTCCCCTTCAAAAGCATTAGAGAGCCTATTCGTTTAAGTAATGAAAGCACTAATTGAATATTTAATCACCTAATTAAATTGCCTTTTTTATCAGGGTAGGTGACAACTCGGTGGCACTCGTGCTCTTTTCGAGTACCACTTGTTTATAGAAGAAGAAAACAACACAAGATATTGGCGCGTCCAAATATTAGGGAGCCTTGAATGATCAAGAGAGGGAGTGACGGAGGGGGTTTGACAAGTGTCACAGTTTCAGTTGTCTGGGCAGTGACGTTTCTCTGGTGTTTCAACATTCACTCATGGCAAACCAGAGGCTTCAACGGTTTTGGCAGAATTTGTCGCCTAGTTTTCTGGGTAGGCTTCCAATTTATCTTATCATCACAGAAGACTGAGATTAGAATGCAGATACAATGTCTTGGCTCACAGTTAATGTCTGCTTGAGCGGACATGGAGTGACGGATACAACGATGACATAGCCTACTATTTATGGTCATACAAGGTTTTACCATAATAAAAATGACAGATTTTACATTAGATCATTTTAATTTAAACTTTATTTAACCTTTATTTAACTATGCAAGTCAGTTAAGATCAAAATCCTAGGAACAGTGGGTTAACTAATGTGTTCAGGGGCAGAACACTGATTTTTACCTTATCAGCTTGGGGATTCGATCTAGCAACCTTTCGGTTACTGGCCCAATGCTCTGACCTTTAAAGAAAAACATTTTATATATCAATATCTTGACATAATGTACCAGGAAACTCATTTAAACTCAGATCAGTGACATACAATAGTAATTAAATAACACTTATATAACACACACGCAAGCCAACATAATATGACTTGCTGCAAACCAGGAGTTTCAGACCACTGTGTTAGGTTAAAACTAGGGTGTCGAAGTATGGTGTTGTAAAAATAATGATGTATTGTCATAAATATTGTCATAAATACGATAAATATTAACTTAGGCACTCACTTGGTGAAAGCTGCAGGACTAAAAGCCATCGAATGCAACAATCATGTCATGGGTGCTACTGGTACCTCTAAAATCCACTCGAAAGGCACCCTGGGAAATACATATGCAAATAAGGCTTTACACCATACAGTGTCAACACAACAACCCAAAAATTAGTTACTGTAAGACACAGGTGTTATTTCCCTAACACTGAGAGAGTATAACAGCATCAGCTGAATTTGCAACATCCATGGTGTTAGGGACCCAACACTCTTGGGGTGTTAGTTCATAAACACTTTGAAAGTGTTAGTTTAACACTATTTCAGTGGGTCCCATATAATTACTAAGAAAGAGTTCAATTTAACACTGTTGCTGTTTATAAGCCGCAGTGCTTAAAAAAATGTGCAGACTGAAGTTCTGTGTAGAGTGTTTGTTGTGTGATGGTTTGTTTTTTGCTTAGTCTTAACATGAATTCAATATAGTTCAGCCAGCCCCTGGGATGGCTATATTTAATTCAGATAGGGTGATACAGTATGGTGCACATACGTTTTCTTGAATGGTGCATCATATATCTTTTCACCTCTCTGAGGGTGGCATAGGCAGTATACTGCTATAGACACTATATCCTGGTTCTCATGCGATGCTAGTAATTATAACATAACCATGAATTAGTTCTTGGTGACTAAACCGAAGATTGCTGCACAATTCTAGCAACTGATTTCCCCATTAAGAGGTCTAATTGAACATATCATTCAATGCCAGCACACAGGGATACATGTTTTATGTGAGGAATGCCTGAATTAAATATTCCATTGCACAAGCCAGAGGAAAGATAACATTTCAATTAAATATCCAATCTGGCCTAATATCTATGAAATGTGAAATATATACAATCTGAAAGGTGCTGTTTAGCCTGATATCGTATTGCAATATTTCTATCTCTCCTGAGCGGTTGGGGAGAAAAAAAAGTTGTCAGTGGTTGAAAGCATTGGGATATGTCACAGTCAGGGGAAATGGATCAATTATTATTCCTGCCGGCTCTATTTGACAGGCTATTAATCTGCTGAACATGCACACATGCTCATTAGATAAGCATGAGGTTGGAGTCTCTTTCAATCAGCACCCTAACAGTGCCTGTTTGATAGTAAGACCTTGATTGTTAAAACTGGAGATGGGCTCACACCATGGGCCTCGGCCCCAACACTGGTCTCTGGACCGCAGGGTATGGCCTTTGTACTGTAGAATAGGAGCTCCCCTCTGTTTAGAATCTTCCTATCACATCCTCAGCTTCCACAGAGCAGAGCTTAATCTTCTCTTCCTGGGCCTTTTATATGAAAAGGTCAGTCAGAGAATAATTACTGCTTAATTTCTGTCATTTAAACGTTAGTCTGGAAGGAAAAACAGTACTGTATAGGGAAATTGCTACCCTGTACTTGAACAGTATAATGAAGCTGCCATAGTCACTGCTGCATGTTCGCTACTATCTGGGACACTTCTGCAGCATGAAATGCAACGCTGAACACGAGGATAGAGTAATTCGTTCTGTTTCAACTGAGGAGGACTTGTCTGTTCCTCTGGCGTAACACCTATGGCAGTGGCAAAGGCTATATTTTTAGCATGCATTAGTGATGGTGGCAGAGCACAGACATGGAAAGTGGCAGGTTGTGAGTGCAGAGTGCCTGCAGATCACTCGTGTGTCTAATTGAACACAGTCCAGATGGGGCGGTGGGAGAAGGGGAGATACTAGGGATGTCACCCACATGCCTGTTCAGGCTGCACTTGCCTGCGTAGATGGGTCACTGCAGATGCTGCACTACCATGTTAAGAGCCTGAGACAACACACACTTAACCAACAAACATGCTCTTGATGGATTATTAAGATTGATCAAAAACAAATAAAACGATGCCAACCCAGAAAATGTTTGCTTTGCACAATGTCAATACTTGGCAACGGGCCTCCGATATTTTTGTTTTTGTTATTATGAAAGCAATTTTTTTTAATTCAAAAGTTATACACACCCTTTCCTGATATTGGTTCAATAAGTTACCTAAATGCACCAAACAGATCGTTTCTAATGTGCTACTTCTGATCAATAATTTGTGTTCTGATAATCAGAAGGTAATCTACATTTGTTTTTATTTGTTTTCTTTAACTAATTAGTGGGATTAATTGGTTTGTCAGTGTGCATGTTTTCAGAAACTATCTGTTTGCGTTCATCCAATATAAGTTATAAATCATCGCCATTTGACCATCTCCGATCTTCGTAGATTAATATTTCATATCAATTCCCTCCATCAGTCTGCTTTTTCATTTTCCTAATTGGCTATAGTTTTAATTTCATGCCTTACAGCTATAGATACAATCTACAGTCCCGAGTGAAAGTCTACGGACCCCTTCCACTGTTTTCACATTAATGCTGCCTTTAAATTGAAAAAGCGGTTCAAATGGAAAGTGAAAGAAAATTTCTAGACATTTTCTAAATTAATTAAAAAGAAAAACCGAAGATCTCTTGATTGGGTATGTCTTCACCCTCCAGAGAATACTTGGTGGAAGAACCTTTGGCAGCAATTACAGATGAATGAGATTTTAAGAACTTTGCACAACTTAGGGCAACATACAGTCAGGTCAAAAAGTATTGTCACCCCTTGATAAAGATGAGTAAAAATGACTGTATAAAATAAATAATTCAAATACTGAGCTATATTGTATGCCAACATTTTTTTAGATAAATCCTATTATTTTATACTAATACAATTGCTCAGAGAAAGAGATTTTAACAAGTCCAAATATTTGGCACCCCTGTTTTCAATACCTCAAATTAATTAAGAGGATAACGGCCTGAGCCTTTTTCTAACATTGGAGAGGGATCTTGGGCCATTCCTCCATACAGAATAGTTCCAGATCCTTGATATTCTTTGTCTGCACTTATGGACTGCCCTCTTTAATTCAAACCACAGGTTTTGAATGGGTTTCAAGTCCAGAGACAGCTGGCAATTGCAAAATGTTGATTTTGTGTTCAAGTAACAATTTCTATGTGAATTATTGTTTTGATGGAAGATCCATTTGCGTCCAAGTTTCAGTTTCCTGGCAGAAACAACCAGGTTTTTGGCTAACATGACCTGGTACTGTGTGTAAAGTTCATGTTACCGTTGACCTTAACAAGGACCCCCAGGGCCAACCCCAGGACCCCATAACATCAAAGATCCACAACCATATTTTAAAGTAGGTATGGGGTTATTTTCTGCAAATTAATCTTCCTTTAGACTTACTGGTGTGCATGGCCAAAGAGCCCTATTTTCATGTTACCTGACCGTAGCATCGGTTCGAAAATAGGATAGGAGCATCTGCTACATGATTATAATCTAAATGTAATCCAAGTGTTTATATTTGTTGGATAACATGACAATAAACCTCTTTGGCCATGCACACCAGTGGTGGGTTTTTAGTTGAAAGATATCAAGGATCCAAATCTGTCTCTGTTTTCAAGCACATTTAAGTGAGGACTGGGACTGGAACACTCAACACCTCTTGGAAAGCCATTCTGGTATGTCTATGGCAATAATATTTGTGTAATAATTTATACCTGGGCTTTGCTCCTTTCATACTTATACTCATACCTACTGGGCGAATAAATGAAAATAACAGTTAGGCTTACAGCTATCACAACCTATATTTTAATAGTAATAAAACTGTTTTTGGTTCCGAATGGTCACCAGAAAGGAGGGCTCCCCACCTCCCAATTAAATTAAACACTGGCTATCAGATTACAACAAGGCCAACTTCAAATCCCGACATCAAATTCAAAGCAATCGGCACACTGCCTAAAGAGCTGACCGGCAAAGGAAATGGCTCTGTCTCTGCCCTCTACTTTCTAAAAGTGACAGAAAAGGTGCACAGGCTGACAGCTGCTCCCCGAGCAATGATCCGCATGGTCCTAAAGCCTGCCAGATCGCTGAAGATGTCTTTATTGGTCTACTAGTAAAAAAAACTGAAAAACATGTTTTTAAGTGTTTACCAGCATTTGTAACTTGAGTCTGATAATACTTGTGGAATATAAAAATGCTTGCTTGATATATGTTTTCCAGTTTCTTGAAATACTTTGCAAATGCAACTTATTTCTATGTGAAAACTGGTCTATTCTTTACTTATCCATTTCAGTAGACACTCTCATCCAGAGCAGTTTACAGTAGTGAGTGCATACATTTTCATACTAGTCCCCCGTGGGAATAGAACCCATAATCCTATCATTGCAAGTGCCATGCTCTACGAATTGAGCCACATCATCATAAACAACTAGACGTCTCAATGTACTCAATTACTGTATTGTGCATTGTTTTTCTTCATGGTGATTGAAAGTCCTCAGGTACAAACCTAGATGACCGGCCTATGTACAATACAATAGTGTTCATTTATATTAAGTGGTTTGTACTGACGGTAAATTTATACTGCGCAAAGTGGTCGTTTTCCATGTTATTTGATAAGAAAAAATATATATTTGATGTGGATATTTTGTGTCTTTGCCCATAACTTTGCACCTTTTGATGTAAATGTTTGAGGACAAGTTTTTGTTCTTTCTAGATTCCATTAGAATGACAATCACAGAGAATGGACAGAGCCACAACTCTTGCTATTCCAACTTTTGAATCCTGCAAGATACTGTTCTTCTTCTTCTTATTATTATACTACTATCTTTTTAGGAGATGCTGAAAAAAAAGTGTTACCACTGTATAGACATTTATATCCATCTGCTAATAAGGTTGAGGTTTATTGTCATGAATCTTGCCCTGGAGGCCAAACTGAGCAATTTCCAATAGATGGACTAGCTGTAAAATCAAAATTGGCTATAAATCGTAATAATTCAAGAAAACAAAAATGTGCTTTTTGGTCTTAATTTAAGGTTAGGATTAGTAGTGTGACTAAGGTTAGGGTTAAGGCTAGGGTTAGGTTTAAAATCAGATGTTATGACTTTGTGGCTGTGCCAGCTAATGGTCACTCTGCAAATCTGCCTCCAGTACATGAGTCATGACAATAAATGCAAACTTGTGAAAATTTTAAGGAAAGAGGGAGGCGATTAATTTAATTGCTTTATCATAAACAACGTTTCACTGAAACAAAATGTTTACCAATTCCTTTGCTCTCACATTAAAACATATTTTCATTGCAATATTTTGTTTTGCTAATCATTTTTTGTCAATACTTGTATTAAAGGCTTGTGTTCAGCTTTCAAGTTTTCCTTGAAAATAATGGCACAAAAGTAATTCCCTCACTACAAGATTGCACTATATAATATGACTATTACTGCGGCAATCCTTAACCGAAACATTAACAATGCACATTCCCCACCACAGTTTCGGTGGGGGCGGCAGGGTAGCCTAGTGGTTAGAGCGTTGGTTAGAGCATTGGACTAGTAACTGGAAGGTTGCGAGTTCAAACCCCCAAGCTGACAAGGTACAAATCTGTCGTTCTGCCCCTGAACAGGCAGTTAACCCACTGTTCCCAGGCCGTCATTGAAAATAAGAATTTGTTCTTAACTGACTTGCCTGGTTAAATAAAGGTAAAAAAAAAATAAAAAAAATAAAGCTGGAGAAATGCAACCACTCTCAAAACCATTTTGTTTACATTTCCTTTGTTTAAAAATGTGGAATCTTCTTACACGTGAAACTGCAAATTTGATTTGCAGATGTAGAAGTTCACATGTAAATAATAATCACATTTAAAAATCTAATTTGCAGGTTCACATGTAAGAAAACCCCAAATGTGAAAAACTCTCTTTCACATGTTGAATCATATGAAAGGTTTTCACATATGTAGTTGCAAAGTACATTTTTATATGATTGTTTTTCACATGTGAACCTGCAATTCCACATGTGAAAGTGAGATATTCACATTTTGAGTTTTCTTACATGTGAACCTGCAAATTATATTTTCATATGTGATGAATTTTAAAATGTGAACTTGCAAAAAAAAAATATTTTTTACATATGAAACTGCAAATGTGTTTTTTTGTAAGGGCATATCGACTAACTTTTTAATAAGTAAGGTCAACAAGTAACTACTAGCAGGTCACAGACAATAACAGATGCCTCGATGTCTTTCAAAAAATGTCAAACACAGGGATTCTCATTTCAACCACTGAGATCGACATTAACAACAACCTCAGCAGCCTCTGTCCCTGGAGATCCAAGAAGACAAGGAGTGGGGTGATTTGCTCCAAGACACTTTATTTCTGGTGAATAGCCATCTAAAGTATGAGGATGCGTCGACACAGAAACAGATACTGACATGCCTTTTTCCTCCATATAGGAATTGCAACCTTTGGCCAAATCAAGACATGTTATTGAAGTCAGCGAATATGACACGGGTTGTCATATAAACAGAGGCAAAGGGTAGCAGGCAAACTGCAACAGATGGATGTCTGCCTGGTGTCTGTCATGTCTGAAGTAATGATCTAAGACCACAGGAAAGATGAAGAGAACACGTTGTTGACACAACTGTTAAGCAACCTTCGAGAGACTGTCAGAAACCTTGCTAATTGTAATTAATTGGCTTTGCAGTCATAGAGTGCCGTCAGAAAGTGTTCACACCCCTTGACTTTTTCAATATTTTGTTGTGTAACAGAGGGAATACAATTAATTTAATTGCTTATTTTTTGTCAATGATCTACACAAAGTACTTTGTAATGTCAAAGTAGAGGAAATGTTTAACAATTGTAAAGAATTCATGAAGAATAAAACACTAATATACAGCATCAGTCAAGGGTTTTTCTTTATTTTTACTATTTTCTACATTGTAGAATTATAGTGCAGACATCAAAACTATGAAATAACATATATGGAATCATGTAGTAACCAAACATGTGTTAAACAATTGAAAATATTTTTAATATTTAAGATTATTTAAAGTAGCCACCCGTTGCCATGATGACAGCTTTGCACACTTGGTATTCTCTCAACCAGCTTCATAAGGTAGTCACATGGAATCCATTTCAAATAACAGGTGTGTCTTGTTGAAAGTGAATTTGTGTTTTTTCTTTCCTTCTTAATGTGTTTGAGCCAAACAGTTGTGTTGTGACAAGGTAGGGGTGGTATACAGAAGATTTGGTAAAAGACCAAGTCCATATTATGGCAAGAAAAGAACAGCTCAAATAAGCAAAGAGAAACGACAGTCCATCATATCAAGAACTTTGAACGTTTCTTCAAGTGCATTTGCAAAAACCATCAAGCCCTGTCATGAGGACCGCCAAACAAAAGGAAGACCCAGAGTTACCTCTGCTGCAATGGATAAGTTCATTAGAGTAAACCAGCCTCAGAAATTGCAGCCCAAATAAATGAGTTCAAGTAACAGACATATCTCAATATCAACTGTTCAGAGGAGACTATGTGAATCAGGCCTTCATTGTCAAATTGCTGCAAATAAACCACTAGGTTAGTATTGTGGTGTAAGTACAATCTTGTTGATCCATCCCCAGTTTTCTCCTATCACAACCATTTAATTGCTGTAACAGGTTTTAAAGTCAATATTGTTATCGTGGGAAAATCCCTGAGCGGTTTCCTTCCTCTTCGGCAACTGAGTTAGGAAGGACGCCTGTATCTTCCTACTGACTGGGTGCATTGATACAGTATCCAAAGTGCAATTAATAACTTCACCATGCTCAAAGAGATTTTCAAAGTCTGCTTTTTTGATGTTGTACTCATCTACCAATAGGTGCGCTTATTTGCGAGGCATTGGACAACCTCCATGGTCTTTGTGCTTGAATCTGTGTTTGAAATTCCCTGCTCGGCTGAGGGACCTTACAGATGCTTGTACAGTGGGGAGAACAAGTATTTGATACTCTGCCGATTTTGCAGGTTTTCATACTTACAAAGCATGTAGAGGTCTGTAATTTTTATCATAGGTACATTTCAACTGTGAGAGACGGAATCTAAAACAAAAATCCAGAACATCACATTGTATGATTTTTAAGTAATTAATTTGCATTTTATTGCATGTCATAAATATTTGATCACCTACCAACCAGTAAGAATTCCGGCTCTCACAGACCTGTAAGTTTTGCTTTAAGAAGCCCTCCTGTTCTCCACTCATTACCTGTATTAACTGCACCAGTTTGAACTCGTTACCTGTATAAAAGACACCTGTACACACACTCAATCAAACAGACTCTAACCTCTCCACAATGGCCAAGACCAGAGAGCTGTGTAAGGACATCAGGGATAAAATTGTAGACCTGCACAAGGCTGGGATGGGCTACAGGACAATAGGCAAGCAGCTTGGTGAGAAGGCAACAACTGTTGGCCCAATTATTAGAAAATGGATGAAGTTCAAGATGACGGTCAATGACCCTCGGTCTGGGGCTCCATGCAAGATTTCACCTCGTGGGGCATCAATGATCATGAGGAAGGTGATGGATCAACCCAGAACTACACGGCAGGGCCTGGTCAATGACCTGAAGAGAGCTGGGACCACAGTCTCAAAGAAAACCATTAGTAACACACTATGCCGTCATGGATTAAAATCCTACAGGGCACGCAAGGTCCCCCTGCTCAAGCCAGCGCATGTCCAGGCCCCTCTGAAGTTTGCCAATGCCAATCTGGATGATCCAGAGGAGGAATGGGAGAAGGTCATGTGGTCTGATGAGACCAAAATATAGCTTTTTGGTCTAAACTCCATTCGCCGTGTTTGGAGAAAGAAGAAGGATGAGTACAACCCCAAGAACACCATCCCAACCGTGAAGCATTGAGGTGGAAACATCATTCTTTGGGGATGCTTTTCTGCAAAGGGGACAGGACGACTGCACCGTATTGAGGGGAGGATGGATGGGGCCATGTATTGCGAGATCTTGGCCAACAACCTCCTTCCCTCAGTAAGAGCATTGGAGATGGGTCATGGCTGGGTCTTCCAGCATTACAACGACCCGAAACACACAGCCAGGGCAACTAAGGAGTGGCTCCGTAAGAAGCATCTCAAGGTCCTGGAGTGGCCTAGCAAGTCTCCAGACCTGAACCCAATAGAAAATCTTTGGGGGGAGCTGAAAGTCCGTATTGCCCAGCGACAGCCCAGAAACCTGAAGGATCTGGGTCTATATGGAGGAGTGGGCCAAAATCCCTGCTGCAGTGTGTGCAAACCAGTTCAAGAACTACAGGAAATGTATGATCTCTGTAATTACAAACAAAGGTTTCTGTACCAAATATTAAGTTCTGCTTTTCTGATGTATCAAATACTTATGTCATGCAAAATAATGCAAATGAATTACTTAAAAATCAATCAATGTGATTTTCTAGATTTTCATAGTTGAAGTGTACCTATGATAAAAATTACAGACCTCTACATGCTTTGTAAGTATGAAAACCTGCAAAATCGGCAGTGTATCAAATATTTGTGCTCCCCACTGTATGTGTGGAGTACAGTGATGATGTAATCATTCAAAAAGCATGTTAAACACTATTATTGTACACAGAGTGAGTCCATGCAACGTATTATTGTCAGAGGAAAGCCCCAAAACTTGTCAATGACTCCAGTCACCCAAGCCAGAGACTGTTTTCTCTGCTACTGCAAGGCAAGCGGTACCAGAGCACCAAGTCTAGGACCAAAATGCTCCTTAACAACTTCTACCCCCAAGCCATAAAACAATTCATCAAATGGCCACCAGATTGTTTACATTAACACCCACGTCCTTTTGTTTTTTACACTGGTTCTACTCGTTGTTTATTATCTATGCATAGTCACTTCACCCCTACCTACATGTACAAATTACCTAGACTAACCTGTAGCCCCGCACATTGACCCGGTACCCCCTGTATATAGCCTCATTATTTTTATTTTATTGTGTTACTTTTTATAGTTTTTTACTTTATTTTCTGAACTCTTTCTTGAACTGCACTGTTGGAAAAGGGCTTGTAAGTAAGACATTCACGGTAAGGTCTACACATATTGTATTCGGCGCAGGTGATAAATAAAGTTTGATTTGATTTGATTATGTGAGTTGTTAAGCACATTTATACTCCTGAACATATTTAGGCTTGCCATAAGACGGGCTGAATACTTTATTACTCAAGACATTTCAACTTCTAAATTTTGTATTAATTTGTAAAAATGTCGAAAAACATAATTCCGCTTTGACATTATCGGATATTGTGTGTAGTCCAGGAGCAAAAAGATCAATTGAATCCATTTGAGGCTGTAACACAACAAAATGTGGAAAAAGTCAAGAGAGGTGAATACTTTCTGAAAGCACTGTAAATGTGTTTTCGAACGTGCTGAAATAAGGTGACAAAACCTCACTCATCCGGTTCAATCCAAGTCTGTAAAGCAGCACAAATTCAGAAACTTTCAAATTGAGAACACTGGTGTTTGTTTAACTGTGAGTGTGCATTGAGTCTGCATTTCAGTTGTTAGTGACGTAAATGTTACAAACACCCTCCAGCCTCCCTTGGGAACCGTGATGTTGAATGTACTGCCTGTGTGTTTACAGTGCTCCCTGGCACTTGACCATTGTGTGGGAGAGAATGGTATCCCTAGAGCAGCTCAAGCTATAATGTATGTACTGCATGGGGTGTTATTTGTAAACACAACTTACATTTCCTTGTATCACGCCTACCTCAAGTTTTTGATATGTGAAGTATACTCAGTATACTTGAGCTTCAACTATACATGAGGTCCTTACCATTGACTACTACAGGCTGCATGGTTACTGATGCTGCATGTATCACACAACACCTTGAGTTGACATTCTCTCAGGCGCACTTAGGTGACAATGCCTTCATTGCAAGAAATGTGAGAGAGGGTGAGGCATGAGGGGCACTCACTTCCCACTGGGCACAAACATAATGTCAATGTAATCTAGTTTTGATAGAAATTTTATTGAATTCACGTTAGTTGACAACTCAATGTAAAACCAACAGGCATGGGCCTATCGAGTTGCACAGCAGTCTAAGGCAGTGCATCGCAGTGCTTGAGACGTCACTACAGACTCGGGTTTGATCCTGGGCTGTGTCACAGACATCCGTGACTGGGAGACCCATGAGGCAGTGCACAATTGGCCCAGCGTTGTTCGGGGTAGGGGAGGGTTTAGCTGGCCAGGTTGTCTTATATATATATCTAATTGGATTTAGGGTAACAGTTGGGTGGCAAAAAAAGACAAAATCCAGAAATCCGTTTATGTCGATTACTTTTTGCAAATCAGTTTCTCATGTTGATCCAACATCATCACCTTGAATGTTATTGTTGAAATGATCTGGAAACAACAGTTATTCAACCAGTTTGTGCTCAGTGGTTTACTTGCTGCAGGGGACTCATATTGGGGGACTGGACTGGAAGAGTACTTCAGAAGTCACTATGCCTGGCTTTTCATGCCCAGCCATCCCTCTAGCTCGGTGAGGGGGTTATCAAAGGGTTCTCATACCCATCAAAGCCAGTCCTCTCCAAAAACACTCTGCAAAGGAGTCAATCCATTCCATTCCCAGTGTCCACAAAGATTAACACGCCTGTCAAGGCTGGCAGTGATGGCTGGAGTGAGGATTGTTGCTATGGCACCGGCCCTGGCACTTGCTGTGTCCTATGGGATGGAGAGCAGCATTCCTGTTTTACCATGCATTAGGATTTTCTCACCTCTCTTCCACAAAGAATACCTTGGAAAAGTAACATGGGTGTGGGTCTGCGGGTCATTTCACTGAATTTCCTTGGTGTGAGCCACCATACTTGAGATGTTTGTGAAAAGCGATTTGCTACATTTATAGAAGCTCCATGACAATGAAAGTAGGCTCGAACACAAAGTACCCTTACAAAAATGTACTATGGTACTTTCATTTATAGCATGGTATTATTATTTTACTGTAACGTATACCATGGTATAGTCTGAAACATGTCAATGCTTTTGGCTTTGAAGTATGATGGTACTGCAGTGGTACAGCCATTGTGCCTAAATTATTCCATGGTATCGATGTGGATCATAGAAATACCATGGTTTTAACCTGCATAATACATTCTACCATGTTAACAGACAATTATGATAGATGGTACAAAAAATGATCATACAATGGCAGTATATTGCATTAAATGAATAAACCCACCAATGTCAAAAGAGGTTGGTTGGTATTATATTGATGTTGTTATATACCATTATGGGCAAGTTTCTGATAAAGTCAAAGGAAAAGGGAAATTGTTGCTTTCAAAAATGGGTCATACTTTCTGTACAAATAGTACCGTTTTTTGCTCATGTTTGGGCTCACTGTGTTGCCAACCAAAAATGTGCCAGATTGTGAGACATATGAGATATTTGAATTTTACCTCCTTTTTCTCCCCGATTTCGTGGTATCCAATTGTTAGTGGTTACTATATATTGTCTCATTGCAACAAGTCCCGTATGGGCTCAGGAGAGACGAAGGTCGAAAGCCATGCGTCCTCCGAAACACAACACAACCAAGCCGCACTGCTTCTTAACACAGCGCATCCAACCAGGAAGCCAGCTGCACTAATGTGTTGGAGGAAACACCGTGCACCTGGCGACCTGGTCAGCGTGCACTGCGCCTGGCCCGCCACAAGAGTCGCTAGTGTGCAATGAGACAAGGAGAAACCACTGAGTCCTACGTACATAGAGTCATCCAGCCACGTCTCTACAAGGCATATAATATTGCAGCTTTCAAGACTCTCTAATAGGAGACTCTAAAACGAAGCTCACCCTTCTAAAATCTCGAGTGACCTTATCTTCACAGTGAGTGAATTATAAAGCATAGGACATGAAACACCAAGTTAAGCAAAGTGTAATGATATTATTGTTGTTGTTTTATGACATTTTGATAGTTTCATATATTTATAAAAGTATGTCGGCTAACGTTAGCTCCAGTCAAGCTAGCCTGTTGTAGTCATGAGGACTCCAAGGAATGTTCACACAGAGTGTAAACAAAGGGAAACATTGTAACTTCCTGTTGTTAGGGATATGTTGAGAATGACATGATGAAAATATATTTATGAGATAAGATTACAATGAATACATTTTTACAAATAGTGTTTTATTATGTTGGCTATTTAAAATTGTATAAGAGTAGCCTTGTTAGTTGAATGA
Source organism: Oncorhynchus mykiss (assembly GCF_013265735.2). Classification (NCBI taxonomy): domain Eukaryota; kingdom Metazoa; phylum Chordata; class Actinopteri; order Salmoniformes; family Salmonidae; genus Oncorhynchus; species Oncorhynchus mykiss. The sequence continues at coordinate 52,406,421 of NC_048566.1, read as the reverse complement.
GAGAGACAACTGAGAACTGTAACGTTGAAGAAGTCCCAGATAAATGTACAATTTTAAATCTTCATGGTATTCAGAATCTCTTCATTCTTTTCACCATTACCATAACCTATCCAGGTCCCAAGGTTTAAGAGGGTACAATACATTACTAGATCATGCATGATGGGGTTTTCACTATGAGATAAATGGGTTTAGGAGCAAGAAGTCAATGTTGTATTATGTGAGTACCATAAATTACTATGTCTTTGGTCCCTTTACCAGGACAATGGTGGGAAACAGTCCCTCATTATAATACAATATAAACAACTACCATACTTCCATATTTCAATATATGCCCTTGTACAAAACGTGCATTTGAACCAGTACCATGGTATTTTCCTGTCATGGTAGTGACCCAAATAAATGATAGTACCATGGTACCTTTTTGTAAGGGTAGACACTCAAAAGCTCTCTTTATTGCTGTCCAACAGAGTCAACCACAAACAGTTCTAGAAGAAATCCCCCCACCACGTCTTGATGTCTACTAGTTAAAAGTACATAGTTGGGTAACAGAGCTTGCAGGTGGGTATTAATAAAAGGAATAGCTCCTATCTTTCCTACATTATTAGATGCCCTGGTTCGGTAGAATAACACACTCTCAGCAGGAGCAGCAGACCCTTTTCTTTTCACAAACACTGGCAGGCCTCTAAGTGAGGAGACAAAACAATGAATGGCACTCTCCTGTGTGGTGTATTTCTTCCTTTAATTGGTGAGGCCCTCTCTCCGAGCTCTCAGCAGTCCAGGGGAGAATCGTGGCACATCCAGAGGGGCATAATTACCTGCAAATCTGTGCGATCCTGCTATCATGGTATTGTTGTGGTTTATGGGTGATATTTGTTATCGGATGGCATCGTAGACCGAGCCCTCATTAACACCTCTCACCTCTGCAGAGAGAAAGTGAGCAAAGAGAGGATATACACAAACAAGGGGGCTGGAGGGTCTGAGCTTTTCTTTTCCACTTAAGTACACACAGTGGAGCTGCTTTATTTGGCCCTGTCAGGATTGCATCTCAAAATTCAACACAATTAGTGAGCATAGAATTGATGCATTTACGTTCATGTTTGCGGTACTTTTGTATGTGTTTCATGCTCTGTAAAATAGGTTATCATACACAGTGGGATGGCTAGTCATTTCAGTAACATTTCAATTAACCACCTCTGTCATGAATGAAGAATGCATTTATGAGAATATTATGCATTCATACAGGAGGCAAGCACTGCTATGATTTCTCATATGTTTTACAGTGCTCTTAATCACCTGTGTGTAATATATTATGAGTACAGTTGCTGTATATCCCCATTGCATTGATAGTATACCATTTATGAATGGTTACTACAGCATGTCTTCTAATACACTAAGAGGTTAGGTGTCATTGTAATGCATTATATTATCCAAAAATGTTTAATAGAAAATACTCTCAAATTCTCTCCTCAAAAAGTTGTATACACCATTTCACAACTAACTTTGATGATGATTGAAAGACACCAGGGAAACTCGAGTCCAGTTATTCCATTTTTGTTTCACATTATCACACACATTGCTTAGTGTCTTACCGTATATTAAACAAACAACTGTTGTCTCTCAGTGCTCACCCGCTCATTAAATGGGAAGCTAAACTGGTCTGACAACCTCTGAGATGTCAAGGGTTACAGCAGAAGTGGGATGGTGCCAAAGATATAACAAAGTATAGTGTTAAAGCAATTAGTTTTACATCACACTCCAGGGGAATTGAATACTTGTCAGCAGCAGGTCCATTGGTTGCAATTAGTGTCGCATCACTACATGCTTGCCATACATTTTTAATAAACTTGGAGTAAACATTGCATCAGTGTACCTTGCCAAAGCTTGTTGCAGTGGTGTTGAGGCGTATGTTCATTACAGGGATGGTAAAGCGCATCAAATCATTTCACTAGTGTTAAATAGTCATTCACCCTTTACATTAAAGGTGTTTGGAACTTTTTAAATAAATAATCCTGCGGTGAGTTACCCAACTTTCATGCAATTCTATGCAGACTCTGAGCATATTAAACCAATGAATAATTAAAGAAGATTGAGAAGATTGACCATTTTGCATTGATGTGAGAAATATTTCACTAATAATCATCCTCAATCTGAGTTTTATGTACAGGAGCTTTACAATATCTTAAACGGGACATCTTGTAACTTTTCTTTCACAATGTCTGCGGGAAGGTGGTGACTATATGAGATGATTTAAAGTGAACCTGCAGAATTCCAAACTCATTTAGGATTGAGTGCCGTCCCTTCCATCGACTTTTTTACATTTATTTTTTTACCTTTATTTAATTAGGCAGTTAAGAACAAAATCTTATTTTCAATGACGGCCTAGGAACAGTGGGTTAACTGCCTGTTCAGGGGCAGAAGGACAGATTTGTACCTTGTCAGCTTGGGGATTTGAACTTGCAATCTTCCAGTTACTAGTCCAACGCTCTAACCACTAGGCTACCCTGCTTCCCCTCAAAATGTTATGGTGATTTTGGGCAACATAGCGCGTTGCGAGAGCTGTTTTGCAGTGGCTGATACAAATGGGAGACTTGGTACTTTTTTGACCTCCACTGATTCCATCTCATTGATATCGGAATCCTTTGTCTACAGCCAGCTGAAGGACACGGTGGGAGGGCTTAGAGGAACATTGATCTGTTATAAATTGAAGTCAGAGCTCACTGGACAATGTGTGGTCTTCCAGGATGGGATCCTCAAAAGAGACATAAGATCACATCCCCTAATATTTGATTAGGTATACATTACCTGAGGTGACCCCAAGCCCTTCCTATGAAGGCTACATTTTCCATGATAGGTTTGTAATGGACATCAACTCCCAATGTATTCATGTTTTCATCTAAAGTGTTACTCCTTTAAGAAGGGAGAGTGACTCTACACAATGGATAATTAATTAATGTAAATATATTCAATAGTTTTCCTGGCCTGCTACATTGTACATCAGTTAAAAGCAATACTTTGAGTACTTTGGGGGTAAATCAAGACTTCTTGAGAGTTCAACCTCAGGCCACAAGCTTCCTGTGTGAAATGTTTAATCCACCCCATCCTCTCCATTTATTAAAATCATTTCAAAGACTAGGAGGATTTTAAAATGTCATGTCATTTAATTTCTTAAACTCTCCTTTTTAATCCAAATGAAATATAAATTAATAAATAGGCCAATGCAAGGAGGAAGACTGGCCTCAACTGACTTGGTTGGGCTCATTGGATAAAACAAATTGTGTTTGTAGCTTGGGAAGGTCACGCCAAAGAACCTTGACCAAGCACTTGTTGGAAGATAACATACCGTCTCTTTAAAAATCCATCCAGTGCATAATAACAGATACTGGATCTGTTATTATAATAAGGTTAACCAGGAGAGCATTGTTGGTGGCAGAATAGTAAGAGGCCCAAGAACGGAGAAAGCAATTTATTATTAAAAATGGGTGATTCTGTTTCTGAATGTCATTGCTCTGGTCTGGAAACAAAAATGGTGCCCTTGAACATCTCCTAAACTTTGCTGTGAGTTTGCCATCTTTATATTTCAGTTATAATTATATTCTAGGCTTGTTCTTATATCTATATTTTCAGTACACAACAGCCATGCACTACATTGTTTACCTGAGCCAATGTGTTATCTGCTCTAGGCAAAAATGTGGAACTGTCATGGAGAGTTGACTAAACGGAGGCTGAGGCAGGTTTGACGGGTCTGAGGTTGTTACCACTATGGATCAGGGTGTCCTAACTGTGCTCGAGGCATGATAGGTGTGACCTTGCAGCTCTTCCAGGGGGATAGGGCACCTGGGTCTTCTCCTTTTGAGTTCTCTTCTAAGCAACAATATGGTCATACTCCATGGTCAGACTTAAAGTGCTTATATTTGGAGTACACCAGGAAATTACTCAAGTTGTCAAATATTAATGACGATTGTTGCTGTCTGTCAAATGCAGTCACCATTCTCGGTTTTGATTGTGTCCTCAGAATATAATGTAATATTGTAGTTTGCTAATACCTTGCAACCCTGACTACTGTGTGAATTAGACAGTTCTGTGGACACAACAAAGCTATCCTGACACACCATCGTAAACAGTATCAAATCAAAATCAAATAACATTTTATTGGTCACATACACATGGTTAGCAGATGTTAATGCAAGTGTAGCGAAATGCTTGTGCTTCAGACAAAGGATGTCACAACAATTACTTCTTTGTTAATGAACATTGCTTTAATTAGATATTGTATGGCAAAGCCATTCCCTCCTCATGTCACACATTCATTAGTTGTTAATGAAATGAGGATATGTCCAGCAATGTTAAGCGAAAATATTAGCTGTATGGAACTATATACAATAACAAGAAAGGAATTATGTGTATGAAACTTTCGATCCTGCTGTGCTACTGGCACTTTGCATTATTGTTAACAGACAGACACAGAAATATTCCATAATGTATTTACATTATAATAACCTGCCCCCCCCAAAATGTTGCTAAAAATTCAGATTAAAGTATTAGAAACAGGTCCTCCCGAGTTGAACAGCGGTCTAAGGCAATGCGTCGCTGTGTTTGAGGCATCACTACAGACCCGGGTTTGATCCCAGGCTGTGTCGTAACCGGGAGTCCCATAGGGCAGAGCACAATTGTCCCAATGTTGTCCAGGTTTGGCCCAGGGGGCTTTACTTGGCTCATCAAGCTCTAGTGACTCCTTGAGGCGGGCCAGAAGCCTGCAGGATGACTACGCTTGTCAGTTGAACTGTGTTTCCTCCGACACATTGGTGCAGCTGGCTTCCGGGTTAAGTGGGCTGGTGTTAAATTCTTGACGCTACCCATCCCGGTCCTGGGATAATTGTCATCAGCAACCGCTGAATAGCATAGCGCCACAGTCCAATAATATTACTAAAAAATATTCATATTCATGAAATCACAAGTGCAATATTGCAAAACACAGCTTAGCCTTTTGTTAATGCACCTGTTGTCTCAGATTTTGAAATTATGCTTTACTGCGAAAGCAATCCAAGCGTTTGTGTAAGTTTATCGATAGCATAACATAACATTATGTACACTAAGCATTAAGTAGCTAGGTCACGAAAATCAGAAAAGCAATCAAAAAAATAGTTTACCTTTGATGATCTTCGGATGTTTTCACTCACGAGACTTCCAGTTACACTACAAATGTTCCTTTTGTTCCATAAATATTATTTTTATACCTAAAATACCAACGTTTGTTTGTCGCGTTATGTTCAGAAATCCACAGGAAAGAGCGGTCACGACAACGCAGACGTATATTCCAAATAATATCCATAATGTCCACAGAAACATGTGAAACGTTTTTTATAATCAATCATCAAGTTGTTTTTAAAATATATATTCGATAATATATCAACCGAGTGTGTAGCTTTTTCAATAACAGCGGGAGAAACAATGGCCGCTTTACTCAGTTGCGCAAAACCCACTCTTAGAGCCCCCACCACTTACGCAATGTGATCCTTCACGCTCATTTTTCAAAATAAAAGCCTGAAACTATGTCTAAAGACTGTTGACACCTTAGGGAAGCCATAGAAAAAGGAATCTGGTTGATATCCATTTAAATGGAGGATAGGCATGCACAGGAACAGAGAGGTTTCAAAATAAGAAGCACTTCTTGATTGGATTTTCCTCAGGCAATATCAGCCTGCAATATCAGTTCTGTTATACTCACAGACAAAAACAAAAATACTACCCCCTACACGCAAAAGGTTAAGGGGCGGGTTAGGTGGGTCATTTTTCAGAGGACGCATGACTCGACCGTAGCCTCTCCTGAGCCCATTGGGGAGTTGCAGCGATGAGACAATATCGTAATTAGATCGCAATTGGATATCACGAAATTGGGGAGAAAAGGGGGTAAAAAGACAGTTACTATGTATACTACATTTCCCATCATGCTCTGGTACTGACGCTTTGCATGAGGCTAGTTGTTTAGACAAAGGTAGACAGAGAGAAATATTCCAGAATGTATTTTATGCTTATGTCTAATTACTTTGATATCCATACATTTAAAGTACTTGAAACAAACTGAAGCAAAATATGTAAAACGAGACTGTTTAAAAAGCTTTGACTATCAACAAAACATAAAAGTAGTTCAGCCAGTGTAGTGCACGCACTGATAAAAAAGAATGGCATGTCTTCAAAACAGATCCCTCCTGTGCTTTACTATCTTTAATTAAAAATGTATCAAAGCAGTTGAAAGTCACTTACTATCAGTTTAGATATGTGACAGGGCTGAGAGGAAATGGTTTATGCATTGTCAGATTCAGAATTGTTTGAAGTTACAGATCCAAACAGTCTAACATAGTTGAGAAGCTAAGAAGAAAATCATAGCAATTGCATGAATATCACAACGTGTTGCCTCGTTTTGGCTCTGCAGACATTTGTTTTCTGTTGTGTTTGTCATGCAAATATTTTTTTAAATTGGAATCTGTTTTTTTACTGATCATGTTTCAATATAACCTCTGAGTATAAACATTAACCCTCCATGTACATTACAGTAGTCTTGGCAGAAATAAACTTAGAAGCTCTCTTGTTTCTCTACCCTCTCATTAGTGGTACACGTATGCACGCACAAACACACAGTCTTGTACAGATAACCTTGTGGAGACACACAATTCAGTCCCATTCTAAATCTTATTTTCTCTAACCCCTACCCCTAACCCGTATTCTTACCCTAACCCTAACCTTAACCTTAACCCTAACAATAACCCTAACAATAACCCTAGCTCCTAACCCTAACACTTAACGTAATTCTAACCCTAACAGGCTGACTACACTGCTCACATCGCATGCGCGAGTGTTACAAAATAAATTAAGAAATCTATATTATTAAATTATTGCACCCACAAAAGGCTTGCGGCTAAAATAGAAGTCAGTTCTATTTGTGATGCAGATCGCGCTGCAAGTCCTGCCTCTCCCATCTCTTCATTGGTTTATAGAAGCAGGTACCCACGTGCCATCTCCTCATTGGTTATACCCACATGGGTGACTGAAAGACGAACGAGATCAGTGGTGTTAATGCACCTAATTTATGAAAGTTGCCAATCGCAGTATAAAGTCAAGAGAAGAAAAAGCCTAGAAGTAGGAGAGATGACTAGAAACAATTCGGTCGACCATTTTATGTGTGGATTAATTGTCGGAGTAGAGGATCTTGTGCATTTCAGGTAAAATAACATTCTCAATGTTTATATCCCATGACAAATTAGCTAGCAACAACAAGCTAGCTAAATAGGACAAATTAGCTAGCAAGTGCACGTTAGCTAGCTAAATTGCCATAAATATTTAATGCTTTTCGACCTGTCCTCAAATTAATGAGTTTGTTTTGATATTTTAACCTGCGTGTCATGATCGCATTTGTTGTGGGGTGACAAAATACATTTATTCATGATGGCGCACGCGCGCATCCGGTTTGGGTTCTGTGTAATACTAATTCTAACCTTAACCCTAAACCCCCTAGAAAAATAATTTGTGACCGACTGACTCAAATCGGTCTTATGTATCAAAATTTGAAATTGTGTTTGGATAAAAGTAAAGACTCAGAGCTACAAAATTATATACAATACATTGCATTTAAGGAACAAAGAGAAAGTAATTTTGCTTTGAAAGTTCATAAACTTGTAAACTCACTTTTGAGAAAATGGCCTTTGAATGTTTTGGTATTACTACTAGAGAGCCCTTCTTTGTCTACACCCATTCAAAATTGTTCACACCCTCTTAAGCTTTAGCCCCACCAATCTCTCTAAGAGTTGATACAAGCGTGCTGTGCTAACAACAGCAGTCAAGCACCCCTGTAAAGACCTTTATTAAAAAGAGTTTCAAAATAGCTATCGATAACAAATGTGTATTTTGTGATTGTGACCCAGAGACACTTGGCCATTTATTTTTGGAATGTTCTTATGTCAGAAGATTTTGGGGTGAGTTAGAATCTTATATTTTAAAATAAACTACTATTAACGTTTTCACATGTACCAACACACGGGTGTGATCATTCTACAGTGGTCTCTGTAGCGTACGATCAAACCGCTGTGATTAGAATGCTTATTTAGACCGGACAGTTTCGAATGAAGCAACAATCAGCATTTGAGCCGGCTTTTTAAGAAACATTTTGCATAAACACAGTCCTTACAAAGTTGTGTCCAGAATGTGGGCAGTTTATTTTTGGATGCAATGTTCAGAAATTCACAGAAGTGTATCTACTGCATAACACAGTCATCAAAACCGAACACAAGTAACACAAGCGGTCATATTTTTATAACCCTCGGCTGACATAAACTACAATATGAATTAGCTAATAACAATTACTATTATAATTAATCACATCACGGGTGAGCTCACCAATGATCAAAATAATTGAGTGAAACACTTTCTAGAAATCGAAAGTAATCCGATGCTGGGTTGTTTCTGCGCACCACCCTGCTTTTTTCTCACAGAAACCAAAGATAATAAGAGAAGACAAGATGAGTTTGGTCTGTTTATAACATGTATGTTGAAGTTGGTGTGTCGTCTACCATCGTTCACATCCCACCATTCACTTCTGGAAGTTCTCAAAAATGTGTGAACATTTACTCACCTCATTTTGTTATAAAATCTTTGGTCCGACAGACAATTACGTGACACCCAGAATGCATTGTATGTCAACAAACTTGGCTCCACACACAGCTGGAATTAGCTTAGCTCATTATAATCAGTACAACCTTCAAAAACGTATTTTACACACAATGTAATGGGCACATAATATGTGCCCATTACAAACTAAGCAAGAATCGTAATGCATGATTTATCAATAGTACTTGAAAAAGTGAATAAAACAGTAAATATATAAATAATTACCACACAAAACATTTTCTGATAGTGATTTATTGACACAAGTGGTGCGTGCTGGCAGTCAATCACGTAACCGCTCACTCCCACTCTGAGCCATTCACTGTTGTTGTTTATGTATGTTTATGTATGTAGCTAGTGAGGTAGCATTAGCAATGTCTTTCAAAAGGAGACAGACAACTCACAAATACGGAAAATCTAGAGATTTTAACAATTCTGACAATGACTCTGAGTATGAAAGTCAGGAATCAGATTCTGACAGTGAGGAGCGGCCCATCAACCTTGTAGCCATTGCGAACCTTGAATCTGAGGACACCTTGTCCACTGACGAAGTCCCAGGTCCCTTTGAAGATGCTGGTGGTGATGGAGGCAGACCGACAGTGGATAAAGTGCAGGAGTTCTGTGGTAGCTGGAAGGCCGCCAGCTATTTCACCCCTCCTGGCCCTGCTGTTTATTTTGATGAGTCCCAGTCTGGAGTGCAACGCCCCTTGCCATTTCCATCTGAGGCAAAGTGCTTCAAGTTGTTTCTGACAGAGGAGCTGGTGGGATACATATTAGTGGAGACCAATTGCTATGCCTTGGAGCTACAGGAGAAGAGAAAGCTAGGAGTGAGGGGGAATCTCACTAAACGGGTGACAACCAAAATTAGTGAAATGTATACTTTCCTGGTGACAGTCCTTCTCATGAGGATAGTAAAGAACTCTCCAAGAGAATACTGGAGCACAGATCCTATGTTTGCAACTCCCTTCTTTGCCACCTTCTTTTCCCAAGACCGCTTCCTAGTTCTGGTGCGATGCCTGCATTGTGTCGACAATGCTACTGCCATCCTAAATGACCCATTATACAAAATAAGAAATGTTCTTACCAGCCTGACATCAGCATTTGGTCGGGTCTTTGTGCATTGATGAGTCCCTGATGTTATGGAAAGTTAGGCTGGCGTTCCGTCAATATATTCCGTCCAAAAGCCACAGGTTTGGGGTCAAGTTCTTTGTCATGTGCGACGTGAAGACAGGATTTGTCCAGGACATTATAGTTTACACAGGGTCCAACACTGACATCCAACATTATGAGGGGTTTGGGGTGTCCGGGTCTGTGGTGATGATCATGCTGGCTCCTCATCTCAGCAAGGGACACACTTGTATGTGGACAATTGTTGCAGTAGTTACACACTCTTCCAGCATTTGCACTCCAACAGCACAGGGGCCTGTGGCACAGTCAGGTCGAACAGGAAGGGGATGCCGGCATTTGAATGCAGGAAGATGCAGAGAGGGGAGTTGGAGATTAAGGAGAATGGTCAACAGCTGGCAGTAAAGTGGCATGACAAACGAGACGTCCATGTCCTCTCCACTGTCCATACAGCAACCATATCGGCCACAGGGAAAGTGGACCACCTGACGGGAGAGAGAAAAATCAAACCAGTCTGTTTGCTTGAGTATAACCTCAAAATGGCGGCAGTGGATAAGGCGGACATAATAAAGAGCTTTGCAAAATGCACTCGGAAAACAACCAAGTGGTATAAAGAAGATATTTTTCCATCTGATCGACATTGTTGTCCTCAATTGCCGCATAGTTCACCGCCAACTAACAGGTGAGATGATTACTGAACAAGGTATTTTTTTAACCTCTCTAGGGGGTGTGGGATGCTACCGTCCCATCTGGCCAACATCTGATGAAATTGCAGCGCGCCAAATTCCAAAACAGAAATACTCATAATAAAAATTTAAAAAACATACAAGTGTTGTACATCGGTTTAAAGATTAACTTCTTGTTAATCCAACTGTTGTGTCAGATTTCAAAAACGCTTTACGGCGAAAACATACCATGAGATTATCTGAGGACAGTAATCCACTGGCTCCAAGGCGGTCATAACAGGCAGACGAAAAATCCCAAAAGTATCTGTAAAGTTTGTAGAAACATGTCAAACGATGTTTATAATCAATCCTCAGGTTGTTTTTAGTAATAATAATCAATAATATTTCAACCAGACAAAAGCTTCGTCAATATAAAAGAAAAACAAGAAAGGCGCGCTCTTGGACACTGCAGGGTCTACTCATTCAGAATGGTCTTATTCTCTCATTTTTTCAGAATACAAGCCTGAAACAATTTCTAAAGACTGCTGACATCTAGTGGAAGCCATAGGAAGTCATTGGATACTGTAAAGCCAGTCAATGGAAAACTACAAACATAAGAAAATCCCACTTCATGGATGGATTTTTCTCAGGTTTTTGCCTACCATATGGGTTCTGTTATACTCACAGACATTATTTTAACCGTTTTGGAAACTTTAGTGTTTTCTATCCAAATGCATATCCTAGCTTCTGGGCCTAAGTAACAGGGAGTTTACTTTGGGCACGCTTTTTATCCGGAGGTGAAAATAGTGCCCCCTACCCTAGTGAGGTTAATTGGACATACAGTTCACAAACAGAAACCATTATAATGTAATAAGGCACTTACTTTGATAGAAACGCAGCCCGGATTTGAAACAGGGTTTATATTGTGACACCTCTAGCACTGACATGCTGTGATTTAGACGGCTGTGTAACTTGGGAGTCATAAGGCCAGGGAAGCTTCGAAATACAACACAGGCTAATTCTTCTCTGACGCAATTCGCATTGTTTTTCAGAGCTAATAGAAGAATGTAGCTAGCTACATAAGCATTAAATGCTATGAAATGAGAAACGTTACCTTGTGTCTCCACAGTTATAAGGAATATACACAAATATTTTATGCTCCATACATACAGTGAGAAACACTTTGATGTGAGTGAATGAGGAGGCGGAACACACCTCAATTCAAACTGTTCTTAGAAAATAAAGACTTGTTTGAAAATAATTTAAAATTGACAAGTTAAAAACAGGCTGCGTGCCTTGGTTTGAGGGCAGCGCGGATTAAATGTACTGTTGCGTAAAAATCTCATTCTGGAATGGAGAGAGCTTTCTAACATCACATGCATAAAAAAACTCACGCTGGGCGACCGTTTGAGATACTTGGAACTCACTTATGAAAAGGTTAATGTTGATTTGAAAGACTCTGATATTATGTTTTATTTTGATCCAAATTATATGGACCTTGATTACACTTTCATTGTTAATTTGTTTCTTTTTCATGGCATATAATTTATTTGCCAAATAAAGTGGGCGAAGAATAAACCCCTCTTCACATTGTGTAAGATAGAATTGAAATATTATTTAGAAATTATCATTAAGTGTAAAAACAAAAAAGCAATTACATACCATAAAACTTTTTAACAAATTGAAAATGTATATCGATATGTAATAGGGCGCACACTGGACACTCTAGCCGATGAGTAGCGTTGATCCGAATGTTCTGCCCTCACAATGATTACTCACACCGAACATATTCATAGGGTGTTGAGCGCTCGTAAATTCATCAGTTATTCGGCGCTCTGGCACATTCAGATGGAGTGCTCCGAAATCAGAGTAGATTGCCAGATTGAATTTTCGAACACACCCGAAAAGGTTACTTGCATAGTCTTTTGTTAAGAAATGTAGCTAACTAGCTAAACAATTAACCATAATCACAACTCATGACGTTACTACCCTGCATGAATCTTTAGGTATCTAACCAACGTCTATCAACAATTGTCGCAGTGACATTCTATTGAAATGGATACTTGCATAGTAAAGTATTTTGTTAAGACATGTAGCTAGCTAGCTAGCTGAACAATGAACCATAATTCCAAATCATGTCATTACTATCCTGCATGAATCTGCAGGTAGCTATCCAACCAGGTTCAATGTTAGCTACAGTGCATTGCGAAAGTATTCGGCCCCCATGAACTTTGCGACCTTTTGCCACATTTCAGGCTTCAAAAATAAAGATAGAAAACTGTATTTTTTTTGTGAAGAATCAACAAGTGGGACACAATCATGAAGTGGAACGACATTTATTGGATATTTCAAACTTTTTTAACAAATCAAAAACTGAAAAATTGGGCGTGCAAAATTATTCAGCCCCGTTAAGTTAATACTTTGTAGCGCCACCTTTTGCTGCGATTACAGCTGTAAGTCGCTTGGGGTATGTCTCTATCAGTTTTGCACATCGAGAGACTGAAATTTTTTCCCATTCCTCCTTGCAAAACAGCTCAAGCTCAGTGAGGTTGGATGGAGAGCATTTGTGAACAAGAGTTTTCAGTTCTTTCCACAGATTCTCGATTGGATTCAGGTCTGGACTTTGACTTGGCCATTCTAACACCTGGATATGTTTATTTTTGAACCATTCCATTGTAGATTTTGCTTTATGTTTTGGATCATTGTCTTGTTGGAAGACAAATCTCCATCCCAGTCTCAGGTCTTTTGTAGACTTCATCAGGTTTTCTTCCAGAATGGTCCTGTATTTGGCTCCATCCATCTTCCCATCAATTTTAACCATCTTCCCTGTCCCTGCTGAAGAAAAGCAGGCCCAAACCATGATGCTGCCACCACCATGTTTGACAGTGGGGATGGTGTGTTCAGGGTGATGAGCTGTGTTGCTTTTACGCCAAACATAACGTTTTGCATTGTTGCCAAAAAGTTCAATTTTGGTTTCATCTGACCAGAGCACCTTCTTCCACATGTTTGGTGTGTCTCCCAGGTGGCTTGTGGCAAACTTTAAACAACACTTTTTATGGATATCTTTAAGAAATGGCTTTCTTCTTGCCACTCTTCCATAAAGGCCAGATTTGTGCCCTATGGACAGAGTCTCCCACCTCAGCTGTAGATCTCTGCAGTTCATCCAGAGTGATCATGGGCCTCTTGGCTGCATCTCTGATCAGTCTTCTCCTTGTATGAGCTGAAAGTTTAGAGGGACGGCCAGGTCTTGGTAGATTTGCAGTGGTCTGATACTCCTTCCATTTCAATATTATCACTTGCACAGTGCTCCTTGGGATGCTTAAAGCTTGGGAAATCTTTTTGTATCCAAATCCGGCTTTAAACTTCTTCACAACAGTATCTCGGACCTGCCTGGTGTGTTCCTTGTTCTTCATGATGCTCTCTGCGCTTTTAACGGACCTCTGAGACTATCACAGTGCAGGTGCATTTATACGGAGACTTGATTACACACAGGTGGATTGTATTTATCATCATTAGTCATTTAGGTCAACACTGGATCATTCAGAGATCCTCACGGAACTTCTGGAGAGAGTTTGCTGCACTGAATAATTTTGAACGCCCAATTTTTCAGTTTTTGGTTTGTTAAAAAAGTTTGAAATATCCAATAAATGTCGTTCCACTTCATGATTGTGTCCCACTTGTTGTTGATTCTTCACAAAAAAATACAGTTTTATATCTTTATGTTTGAAGCCTGAAATGTGGCAAAAGGTCGCAAAGTTCAAGGGGGCCGAATACTTTTGCAAGGCACTGTAGTCAAACAAATGGCTCTGAGATACAAATTAAAAGACCACACACCTAAAGTTAGGTAGCGAGCCAGCCAGCCAATGTTAGCTACTTAACAGACACTTTAACTTGAAATGAAGCTACTTTCTTACCAGTACATCATAGATGGACGCATCTCTTGTCGCGGATGCCATGGTTGCCCTTGGATTGAAGATGTAATCCAGAGACAGTTGTATTCTTCATCTCCTTAGCCATCATACTCAAATTCCACTGACCTCTGTCATCCAGAAAGTGGAGAGCAATGCAGTCTTACTATGCGATACATAAAAAATGCTGCTTTAGATTACCAACACATACTGACCAGCTCAAATAGACAGAAGCATGCTATATGGCAGACCAATCCAAACTCATCTCTCAGCATGTCCAGCCCACTCATTATCTCAGCCAATCATGGCTAGCAGGAAGGTTTGCTGGCTTTTTCTGTGGCTAAACCAACTACACTCATAATTTAACAATTTATTTCATATTTACAGATGGCATACACGTTCTTTATTAAGGCACATGAATGTTCACATTTTCGAGAAGGCATTTCTGCCAAAAAAGCATTTTGATAATAAAAAGGGTTTACATTCAAACATCCCTCCTGTGATGTAGTGACCTGCGACCTATGCCTAGTTTCCTGAAACAGACCACAATTGACCTTGTGGGGACTAACACACGCACGCACGCACGCACACACACACACACACACACACACACACACACACACACACACACACACACACACACACACACATGGAATCACCAGGGAAGACTGCAAATGGTGTTTCAGCACGCCTTGGGGTCATTGGGAATGGAGTTGGTTCTTCTGGTTGGGTGGCGTTACACACAAAAAAATGTTGTTAAACTTTATCATCTCAATCTACCATATCCAGGGAAAGGCCTTCATTGAAAAACACAGAGTGCAGCAAAGTGTGGCTCATATTATGCTTCGCACCATTTGCCATGCCACTTAATCAATATCCATTGAGACAATTATTATAGGAATACCACCTGTTGCTATAGCAATAAATAAGGGGGTGTTGCAGAACAATCTGGAGCGTACAAATCGTCAGATTACCATTCGGGATTAAGACCTACTTCTGAGACCTGTTATTCAGTACTGTAGATCCAAATGTAAGATTTTTGAGACCCATTTTTCTAGGTTGTTATTAGCTGTTGTTAATAGCTCATGGGTCATTACATTTTGGTGGTGAAATATTTTTTTCTGAGGCACCCTCCTGGCTATGTTTTCCTTCTATTTACTACCTGCAATTAGCCTCCTATTTTAAAGTGTTCGCTGATGTCTGACTAATGGCATGTATCTATCACACCCCAGAAAGCAAGGGAGGTGTTTTCAATCCAGGAATAAAGGCATCATATACTTGCAAATTATACACAAGTCATCTAAGCACTGTCTTCTTATCAGTATGACCCCCCCAATGACATGTAATGGGACATTATATTGCATCAACTCTTGCCTAGGTAAGCTAGTTATGATCTCCCCCAAGTTGGTTAACACTATGGGGGCAGTAGTGAGCAAGTTTGCCTACGATCTAGGAGAACTGGGTTTGTTGCATATGATATCAATATGACATGTGGAATATATTGACCATGGAAATTGCACTAATCATTTAATATTGTCATGGTCTGAGGAGCCTTAATTGTCTGTGAAGTCTGCTATTTACCTGCATGTTGGCTCCACCCACTGGTAATGGAGAATTCCCCCAGCTCAGTTGTCCACACCTGCACCCAACTGAACTCTACTGGTATGGCTGAGCTGCATGACATAAACCTGAGGATGCCATGTCAGTCTAGACTGTGAGGGGGTAGAGGCTTGCCTGTGAATCAACCCCTGATTAGGGTCACACAACCTACACAGTTTGCAACCGACCCAGCCAAAACTCTAAAGCCAGATACAAACTATACTTATCCCTCTGTACAAACAATTACAATATTGTCAGACTACTTTCTTTGTTGATTTGGAGGCAAAACACAGGGCTAGCACCATTTTTATTTGTATTGCAATAAAGCTCAAACAAATATTTCTTGGTATAAGCAGATCTGATGCAACTGCCAATTAACTTTAGATGTTTATTTCTTACCATCATGATACAATTTCCATCATTAAAGATATCATCATTTCCTACGATCTGAATACATTTACCTAAATGTCCTCCATGACCTCATTGAACAAATCTGGTGCTAACATAACTTCATAATAATCCATAATAATATCTCTGAAGACATATTGTATGGAATATTTCCATAACATTTCCATTTCAATAGATGAGCTGAGTGTGCTGATGCAAAATGGTGGTTGTACATATTGGTGGTGAATGAGGTTGTCATTTATTTATTTATATGTTCATCATTAGTTTGCAAGTAGACCTACTACTATTGGATGAGTCTTTCTGTGGCCTATTAAGAAAAGCAATGAAGTCAGGGTTGTCTTTTTTCACGTTACGTCTCCAGATACAACAATAACTTATCAACTTACAGTGATGTGAGCAAACACTGTTATGCTTGAGGGAAAAAATGACTTGTCATACCTTATCTCTCTGATTACACTCAATATATACTTTGGATGACTGTGATTTCCACAGTCAGACCCTAATTATACAATCATGCTGCCAAAGTCAGTCCCCTGCCTGCCTCCATAGCTAAACAGTGTGACTTGGCCTATATAATAGCTAAGCCTCATTAGACACGGGCTCTGCCTGAAACCTGTGAGTGGCCGGGGAACACAGATTTCTTCTGGTGACAAACAGACAACAAATTCCCACCAACGGGACTGAATAATTAGACACCCCACATTCCACAGCAGTGGATATAAATATATAATAACCATATTAGCAGCAGTCAGTCTTTTTGAAGGATTCAATATGCATGGCAGACACTGCACCAAATACCGTAGTTTCAGACCCCTAATTATCCTTACACTTCTGAAGACTCTAACCACTCAACATTTGGTTTCTCCACCGACTGTAGGATAAGGGGAACGGGGGGGTGTTAACAACACTCGGTGGAGACTAAAGATCCTGAATGACATAGTGTCCAGTCTGAGATATGCCATTAAGTACATATACATATACATCCCCTACACTACTGGGTGCTAATTTTGCCATCAAATCAAATAATACATCTCTAATGAAACACAAATGTAAAAAAATAAGTGTACAGGATAAAATAAGACACACAAGTCCTTTATTAATAATAATTCAAAGTGTAATTTTGTTTATCCAAAAAAACTACATTAAATAATGACAAATGAAAAGCTGAAATACCTTGAGTCTATAAGTATTCAACCCCTTTTGTTATAGCAAGCCTAAATAAGTTCAGGAGTAAAAATGTGTCCTCATCTCTGTACCCTACACATAAAATTAAATATAAGGTCCCTCATTCAAACACAGATTCAACCACAAAGACCAGAAAGGTTTTCCAATGCCTCGCAACGAAGGGCACCTATTGGTAGATTGGTCAAAAAAAAGTAGACATTGAATATCTGTTTGAGCAGGGTGAAGTTATTAACTAAACTATAAGATGGTTCGTCAATACACCCAGTTGCTACAAAGATACAGGCGTTCTTCCAAAAGCAGTTGCCAGAGAAGAAGAAAACCAATCGGGGATTTCACCATGAGGCCAATGGTGACTTTAAAACTGTTACCGGGTTTAATTGCTGTGATAGGAGAAAACTGAGAATGGATCAACAACATTTTAGTTATTCCACAATACTAACCTAATTGACAGTGTGAAAAGATGGAAGCTTGTACATAATAATATTCCAACAAGAGATTTAAGTAATACTGCATATATATATGCAAAGCAATTAACTTTTTGTCCAGAATACATAGTCTTATGTTTGGGGCAAATCAAATACAACACATTACTGAGTAATACTCTCTATATTTTCAAGCATAGTTGTGGCTGCATCATGTTATGGGTATGCTTGCAATCATTAAGGATAAAAAATAAATGAAATGGAGCTAAGCACAGTCAAAATTCTAGAGGAAAACCTGGTTCAGTCTGCTTTCACCAGACACTGGAAGATGAATTCACCTTTCAGCAGCACAATAACCTAAAACACAAAGTCAAATTGAGTGGCCGAGTCAAAGTTTTGTCTGGCAATGATCAACAACCACTTTGACAGAGTTGGAAGAATTTTGAAAAGAATATTGTGCAAAAATTGCACGACCCAGGTGTGGAAAGCTCTTGTAGGCAACTCAAGGTTTAAAGTTATATTTGACTGTCCGACACACTCCTTGGTTTGTTTTGTTTGACAAAAGCTTTTTTGCTAGTAATCCATGGGATTGAAGCAATCATCCCCTTTAGGGTGTGGTTTACCCTCTCGGTCAGGTTGGTCTGAGGATGGAAGGCTCTGGTCAGTTTGGAAATTACACCCCATTAGGTACAGAGCTCTTTGCAGATTCCTGAGATAAACTGCGGACCTCAGTCAGAGAGAATATGAATTCCGAACAGCAGTTTTCTGGCATGTCTGCCAATGTCTGGTTTGTACCTCTGGCAGACATCATACTGCTATACAAACTTCTTGGTATCCACCCACATACCTGGCCAGTACACCACCTCCTGTTATCTTTGGCAGGTTTAGAAGATTTCAAGATGGCCACTCATGGGGTTGTCATGACGAGCTTGGATCATGTCAATGTGGAGGAGATGTAAACACAGTAATGGGTGCTGTGCTCTCCTATCTGAGTTACTATATACCCTTTATCCTGAACTATGGTGAACTTCACACTTAAGCTTCTCTAAAAGTTTTTCTCTGACGGATTTCTTGTGGATCTTCATTATTGGGGTTTCATTCTGCTGTGCTCTCCACACACACTCATAATCCAGAGGGAAAGAGTCATCTTGACCCTTAGCGATGGTGTAAGTTCTGCACAATGGAGGACAGACAGATGCGACCTCTGTAATCCGAGAGAGGGCATCTGGTAACATTCAGTTTTTCTTTGCAGCACTCAATGATGAAGTCCAACATCTTATGGCTGTAGATCTTGTCTGATAACATAACCCACTGCAGGGTAGCGTGGTAATAGATCCATTTCTCTAGAGCCCAGACCACAGTGAGACCCCTCATTCAGTCGTTAAATAATTCAATGTTTGACTTGCATAGGCAATAACCTCTTCTGTTCCAGGTCTTGTTTGTTGTGCATCTGTGTGTACGATGAGATGAGCATTCAGGCTGGAGGAGTAATGAGACTGTATTTGAGTGTTTCAAATGCGCTCTGGCATGCAAAAGTCCACCCCCTTCTTCTTTAGGTGGTTGAGTGGTTCAGCGACATTTCAAAAGTCATGCACAAACCTACGGTACCATCCAGGTTGGACAGCTTTCAGGGAGATGGGAACTGGGAACTCCTGCACCGCTGCAACTTTGGCTGGATCTACATGGATACCATCTGCATTGACCACCTGACGAAGGAACTTGAGCTCAGTCAAGCAGAAATTACACTTCTTGAAGTTCAGGGTGAAACCAGCTGCCTTTAGTCTGTCAAACATGGACTGTATGCCTTGCATAGACAGAGGAGGAGAAAATTATTATGTCATCCCGGTACACAAGACAATTCTTTCCCTTCAGGAAAAGCTGGAATGTTCTTCAAACCAAAAGGCATGACATAGAAGGAGAACAAACCAGCCCATCCAGAAAATGAAGGCTCCACAAAGCCATTTGCCAACATGATCTTGAGCTGTTCATTGAGAACCGTCAATTTGGCGGGGCACAGCCTGTAGAGACGATGCTTAATAGGGACTTCATGCCGGGTGTAGATTTTGTGTCTGAAGACTGCTGTTAGGCCGGATGTAATAGTACAGACTTCACCAACAAATTGAATCATACAGGGATGATTTTGTCACATCTACTCCCTCTCCTCCCCTCCGGCATTAGACATCGCTGGTTTACTAACCACTGGTCCTGGGAGCCATCATTACGCACACCTGCACTTCATCATTAAGCACACCATTACCTCACCTTTATCTCGCACTCCCTTAGGTTCCTTCCCCAAGCAGTATTGTTTATGTTGTTCATGTCTAGACGCTACTCCTATGTTGTATCGTTCCATGGTATTTGTTATATTAAACTTACCATCTTCACCTGCTTCTCGACTCCCAGTGTTTATGTTACAGAATACTGTCTCTCAAAATGGAGGCAGCAGAAAAATAGAACATCTCCCAGACGAGCAACCAGCTGGCACAACTGGGGACGGCTATGGAAGAGGTTCTTCGCGGTGTTCAATGTCTCAAACATTCCCGAGAGGCATTGCTTTCAACTAGCGGAGGATACTTGTCGACCCAGCGGATCAGCACACCAGCCCATTCAGCAACCTGCCCAGGTCAACAATGCCCATTTGTCCTTCCCGGATAAATATGACAGCACCCCATCTAAATGCCGTGGCTTCCTACTACAGTGCTGCCTCTTTCGCACAAAATGGGAGCTCTTACCACCGAGAGGTCCGATGTTGCCATGGTTATTTCTCTGCTGATTGGGCGGGTGTTTGAATGGGCCACTGCCTTCTGGGGGAGTGCAGAGGAGGTTCTGGATTTGTATGAGGGGTTCATGGCTCGGTGTAGAGGTACCTTCGATCATCCACCAGAGGGCAGAGAGTGGGGTGAGCGCCTACAACAGTGGCAGCAGGACCAGATGGATGCCGAGTATGCAGCATCCAGCGGGTGGAATGAGCCAGCGCTTCATATGCTATTCAGAAGACTGTGCGAGAAGGTTCAGACAGAATGCCTGTCGAGACGACAACTTCTCCTTGGACTCACTCATTGCGATGGCCATTTGTCTAGATAACCTTCTTCGGGAGCGTTGGCACTGTCATCACTTCTCTGCCTCCCTCAGTGAACACTTTGGATCAGAGCCTGACCCTATGGAAGTCTGGGTCACATGCGACGCAGACGGAGACAGCTGGGGCTCTGTCTCTTTTGTGTTCGAGGAGGGCAGTTCCAGCGGCATCCGCTACGTCCTAACTCCACGAGAGCAGAGGGACGGTCACATGATTTTCCACCTCCTGGGGCAGGTGTGAGTAACCCCTCTTCATCACTTTGCGCCAAACACTTTTTGGTGTTGATCGCACTATTTCACTGTCCCTCGTGTACTGTTTCTACAGCATTAATGGATTCCGGTGCTGCAAGGAACTTTATAGTCCAGACCCTTGCCTCCTCTCTCAACCACACCTCATAACCGCTCTCCTGCCTTTACCCTGTTCAATCCCTTGATAATTGGCTGTTAGGTTCCGGGACCGTCACACACGTCACCAAACCGCTCACCTTCACCATGGAGTTCATTCATCAGGAGAACATCCCCTTCTTCATCACCTTGGCCTCCATTGGTTTTAACGCCACAACCACAGCATCTCATGGTTGAGGATGAAAATCACAGACTGGGCACCCAAGTGCCAGAGGACCTGCTTCCCCGTCCCCTGAAGTTCCATGTCGGTTGAGAGTCCTGTGGTTGCCCTTCAGCCCAACATCCCGGAGATACACCAGGAGCGGCTAGAGGTATTTTCCAAAACCTGGAAAGCATCAACCTGCTTTCAGGCTCTGCTCCCTCGCACAGACACATCTACCCTCTGTAGGTGGCTGAAACCCAAGCCAAACCTCCATGAGGCGCTCCAACAAGGTTTCATCTGCAGATCCACTTCTCCTGCGTGGACATCCTGATCTATTCGGTAACCTTGGCGGATCACATCGCTCACGTCCGAGTAGCCCTGGAAGGCCTCCTGGCTAAACAGCTTTTTGCCAAGTCTGAGATGTACAAGTTTCATCAGGAGGCTGCCTCCTTTCTTGGCTACCAAATCAGCCCACAAGGAGTGAAGATGGATGTCAAGAAGGTAGATGTGGTCAGGTCATGGCCAATCCCAACCACCATTAAGGGTTTACAACGTTTTTTGGGGTTTGCCAACTTCTACTGCCGTTTCATCAGGAACTTCAGCTCCATCGCCGCTCCTCTCACTGCTCTCCTCAAAGGTGGTCCCCTTGTAGAGTCCAGCAGCTAACGAGGGTTTCAGCCTACTCAAGGGATGTTTTGCCTCCTCCCCATTGCCCAAACACCCAGATCCCACAATATCCTTTATGGTGGAGGTGGACACTTCATAGGTGGGCGTGACAGTTCTGTGTCAACGACAAGGTAATCCACAAAAATTGTATCCGTGTGTGTATTACTCTAAGAAACTGTCCCCTGCAGAGAGGAATTACAACGTCTGTGACCGAGAGCTCTTGGCAGTGAAGTTGGCATGAGAGGAGTTGAGACACTGGCTGGGGGGCACCAAGGACACATTTGTCATTTTCATTTGCAATCAGAACCTGGAGTACATACGGACAGCGAGGAGGCTGAATCCATGCCAAGCAAGGTAGGCCCTGTTTTTAAGGGTAATGTCTACAGTCATGGCCAAATGTTTTGAGAATGACACAAATATACATTTTCACAAAATTTGCAGCTTCAATGTCTTTAGATAATTTTGTCAGATTTTACTATGGAATACTGAAGTATAATTACAAGCATTTCTTGAGTGTCAAAGGCTTTTATTGACAATTACATAAAGTTGATACAAAGAGTCAATATTTGCAGTGTTGACCCTTCTTTTTCAAGACCTCTGCAATCCGCCCTGGCATGCTGTCAATTCACTTCTGTGCCACATCCTGATTGATGGCAGCCCATTCTTGCATAATCAATGCTTTGAGATTGTCAGAATTTGTGGGGTTTTGTTTGTCCACCCGCCTCTTGAGGATTGACCACAAGTTTACCCTGCTAGGTAAAGTCCCCCATTATCTCAGCTCGCTGGTCACCATAGCATCTCCCACCTGTAGCACATGCTCCAGCAGGTATATCTCTCTAGTCACTCCCAAAACCAATTCTTTCTTTTGCCGCCTCTCCTTCCAGTTCTCTGCTGCCAATGACTGGAACGAACTACAAAAATCTCTGAAACTGGAAACACTTATCTCCCTCACTAGCTTGAAGCACCAACTGTCAGAGCAGCTCACAGATTACTGCACCTGTACATAGCCCACCTATAATTTAGCCCAAACAACTACCTCTTTCCCTACTGTATTTAATTAATTTATTTATTTTGCTCCTTTGCACCCCATTATTTTTATTTCTACTTTGCACATTCTTCCATTGCAAAACTACCATTCCAGTGTTTTACTTGCTATATTGTATTTACTTTGCCACCATGGCCTTTTTTGCCTTCTCACCTCATTTGCTCACATCGTATATAGACTTGTTTATACTGTATTATTGACTGTATGTTTGTTTTACTCCATGTGTAACTCTGTGTCGTTGTATGTGTCGAACTGCTTTGCTTTATCTTGGCCAGGTCGCAATTGTAAATGAGAACTTGTTCTCAACTTGCCTACCTGGTTAAATAAAGGTGAAATAAAATAAAATAAATAAAAAAGTTCTCAATGGGATTACGGTCTGGGGAGTTTCCTGGCCATGGACCCAAAATATCAATGTTTTGTTCCCCGATCCACTTAGTTATCACTTTTGCCTTATGGCAAGGTGCTCCATCATGCTGGAAAAGGCATTGTTCGTCACCAAACTGTTCCTGGATGGTTGGGAGAAGTTGCTCTCGAAGGATGTGTTGGTACCATTCTTTATTCATGGCTGTGTTCTTAGGCAAAATTGAGAATGAGCCCACTCCCTTGGCTGAGAAGCAACCCTACACATGAATGGTCTCAGGATGCTTTACTGTTGGCAAGACACAGGACTGATGGTAGCACTCACCTTGTCTTCTCTGGACAAGCTTTTTTCCAGATGCCCCAAACAATCGGAAAGGGAATTCATCAGAGAAAATGACTTTACCCCAGTCCTCAGCAGTCCAATCCCTGTACCTTTTGCAGAATATCAGTCTGTCCCTGATGCTTTTCCTGGAGAGAAGTGGCTTCTTTGCTGCCCTTCTTGACACCAGGCCATCCTCCAAAAGTCGTCGCCTCACTGTGCGTGCAGATACACTCACACCTGCATGCTGCCATTCCTGAGCAAGCTCTGTACTAGTGGTGCCCCGATCCCACAGCTGAATAAACTTTAGGAGACGGTCCTGGTGCTTGCTGGACTTTCTTGGGCGCCCTGAAGCCTTCTTCACAACAATTGAACCACTCTCCTTGAAGTTCTTGATGATCCGATAAATGGTTGATTTAGGTGCAATCTTACTGGCAGCAATATCCTTGCCTGTGAAGCCCTTTTTGTGCAAAGCAATGATGACGGCACGTGTTTCCTTGCAGGTAACCATGGCTGACAGAGGAAGAACAATGATTCCAAGCACCACCCTCCTTTTGAAGCTTCTTGTCTGTTATCGAACTCAATCAGCATGACAGAGTGATCTCCAGCCCTGTCCTCGTCAACACGCACATCTGTGTTAACGAGAGAATCACTGACATGATGTCAGCTGGTCCTTTTGTGGCAGGGCTGAGATGCAGTGGAAATGTTTTTGGGGGATTCATTTAATTTGCATGGCAAAGAGGAACTTTGCAATTAATTGCAATTCATCTGATCACTCTTCATAACATTCTGCAGTATATGCAAATTGCCATCATACAAACTGTGGCAGCAGACTCTGAAAATGTAGATTTGTGTCATTCTCAAAACTTTTGGCCACGACTGTAGATGCTACACCTATGGTGTATTGTTTCATGGTATTTGTTATCATAAACATACCACTTGCACCTACTTCTCAACTCTCAGTGAATACGTTATAGTTTTCTGTATTTTGAAAGTTACAAATCTTGAAAATGTAATGGCTGACAAGCAAAACATTTAACATTTAGCATGTCAACAGTGGACTTAACAAAACATAATTTTCCTTTAAGACCTTACTTCCTAACAGTCAGGGGAAACAGAAGTTGTTGAGGACAATCAGGTGAGCTTCATGGATGACGTTTTTAATTTATTTGATCTGATTTATTAGGATCTCCATTAACCGACTCCAATGGTGACAGTTAGTCTTACTGGGGTCCGACACATAATGAATACAACAGTACATACAAATACTTTACCATTTACACACATTTTACAACATTTACATGTAGTCTGTGTTGTGCATCTATGTTACACATACATGTCAGTACATATACACAAGAATTAGGTCACATGGGGGAGAGGCGTTGTGTCATGAGGTATTACTTTATTTGTTTTTAGAAACCATGTTTGTTGTTCACTTGCGCTACTCAGGTCAGCTACTCACTTGCGCTAACTCAGGTTATCATAGGATTTGTGCTTCTGTTTGTATTTCAGTAGGGAGGTAAAAAAAATACTTTTTGCTCTAAATGTGGTTCTCTCAGAGTTCTCAGGTACCTCAGCTGGGTTAACTTCTTATGGCTTGGGGGCAGTATTTCGACGTCTGGATGAGAAGTGTGCCCAAAGTAAACTGCCTGTTACTCAGGTCCAGAAGCTAGGATATGCATATAATTGGATAGAAAACACTCTAAAGTTTCGAAACTGTTAAAATAATGTCTGTGAGTATAACATAACTGATATGGCAGGCGAAAACCTGAGGAAAATCCATCCAGGAAGTAGTATTTTTTTGATGTGGGTATTTTCAATTGAATGCCTATACAGCATCTAATGGGTTAGGACCCAGATTGCAGTTCCTATGGCTTCCACTAGATGTCAACAGTCTTTAGACATTATTTCGGACTTGCTTTCTGAAAAATGAAGAAGAATGAAACCTTTTTGTCAGTGGACTGAGGAAGAATGCAGAGCTGGTTTGCGAGCACGACCGATTGCACGCCCTTCATTGTTTTTCCTTTCTATTGAATACGCTATTGTCCGGTTGAAATATTATCGATTATTTAGACAATTGACAACCTGAGGATTAATTATAAACATCGTTTGACATGGTTCGGTACTATTAGGATGTATTCATCTGCATGTTTGGAGCCAGTGGATTGGAGCCAGTGGAGCCAGTGGATTACTGAACAAAACACGCCAATAAAACTGAGTTTTTGGGATATAAAGAGGGACTTTGTCGAACAAAACAAACATTTATTGTGTAGCTGGGACTCTTGTGACTGCAACCATATGAAGATCTTCAACGGTAAGTGATTCATTTTATCGCTATTTCTGACTTTTGTAATTCCTTTACTTGGTTGTAAAATGTATGCTTTTGTAAGCGGGGCACTGTCCTCAGATAATCGTCTGGTATGCTTAAGCCATAAAGCCTTTTTGAAATCTGACAAAGCGGCTAGATTAACCAGAAGTTCATATTTAAGCTGATGTATAACACTTGTGTTTTTTATGAATGCTTATTATGGCTATTTCTGTATTTTGAATTTGGCGCTCTGCAATTTCACCGGATGTTGTCGAGGGTGGTCGCTAGTGGAACGCCTGTGCCAGAAAGGTTAATGAATCCATCTCCTCCTTGACTCACGGTAGGACAGGTAAGTCTATTGATTAGCATGGTAGACCTATGTATTCATCTCACTGAGGATGACATATCAAGTGGAGTCACTATCAAAGAACTCACGCAATCTCAGATTACGGAAAAACTTGAATAGATCTATCTGGACGTCAAAATCATTAATGCATGCAGTGTGTGCAAATGCTAAACCCTTATTGAGAACACTAAGGTGAGCTGATATCAGGGTCTTGATAAGTTGAAGATATTTAGCTCCTGTTGGACTGAGGGCCCATCCTGAATCTCAATTGGTAGGTGTTGCGGGGTGGTGGTGGATTTCTTCCTCCCCCGACGTATATGCCGAACACTCTTACATGCTGGGGTGTTGTCCTCGACTTTGTCCCCAGTGTAGAAAAAATGCTCACCGTTGGTAGAGGAGCCAGAGTTAGTGCTGTCTGTGGATAGTTGGTCTGACAGAGAAACTCGGTCTGTCATCGGCTTGTCTCGTCTGGTTTTGTGGTTTCTTTTGCTCAGGATCTAGCCAGAGGTATATTAGTCCATTGTTCTTTTCTTCCAAATCGCGTTTATACTTCTTGATTTTCCTCTCATCAGTTCGGTCATAATCTTAGTCTGAAAGTCAGCGTTACTCTTAATCCAATCCAGTTTGATAGGGTCATTAAGCTCATCTCGTAGAGCTTGCTGTGAATTTTCAACTGAGGTTACGATCTCGGTAATATCCTTTTTAAGTTGTTCAATGATAAGAGTCATCAGGTCCAATTAACTATAGCACACCATCGTTCACAAAACTCTTCAATGCATTGACCAAGTGGAGGCTCTTTTTGCCAATGTAGTTTGGGAAGGACTGGGAGCACCACCAAACTCAAACCCCTCTTCCTTCATCCCAGAGTCTCTGTTTGATCGGCCAGAAGGTCCTTGGAGAAATATTTTTAAAGAAATCCAAGACTGTTAATTCAAGAAAACTAGAACACACCTGCACATCATCACTTCGTGACTATGTTCGAAATTGAGTTAGTGATGATGTGCAGGTGTGTTCTAGTTTTCTTGAATTAACAGTCTTGGATTTCTTTAAAAAGATTTCCCCAAGGACCTTCTGGCCGATCAAACAGAGACTCTGGGATAAAGGAAGAGGGGTTTGAGTTTGGTGGTGCTCCCAGTCCTTCCCAAACTAGGTCATAAGACACATCAGATCCTCCACATTCTGCACACATTTGCGAAGTTGGGTGGTAAGGCGAGGATCAATGTTCTTTAAAATGAGTTTGACCCTTTCCTCCTGTTCAGTAATGTTGGCCTTCAATCTCCTATATAGAACTCGATAGGAGAAGGCGGTCCCTTACTAGACGTCCGAAAACGTTTGTAAAATTTGCAGACAGCGTCGGGCCGTGCGGCAGGGCCAGATCTACCGGGAAGTCATCAAACAAACTCTCTCGGACATTCGGTTTCCGTTTTATAAAATAATCAAATTTTGGTAATTTTTCCGCTGTCCCGGTAAATCCCACAAGAGGGCATAAGCAATCATATTGCAAATGTACAAAACATCACGAATCACGACGTGGCCTTATCTCCTAAACGGAAAATATTTCGAAGCCGAAACTTGGCGAGCGTAGGTTTGGCATAATGGGCAGTTGGCCCCGAACAAGATGGTGTCTAGGCCTCAACGGTTTTTGAGTTATGAGAATAGAGCAATAACGGTTTTTGAAAATGAGAATAGAGCAATAATTTTTCCGCTTCACGTCAAAGTCAAGGAGCCTCCGGTGTCAATAAAAAAAGAACCAGCCATTTATCTATCGTCATTTAAGAGAAAACATACAATGTCAAATTGGTGTTGTTCAAAAATAGTTTTTTTAAAAAAACAGTTACAGATCCGGTTGCAGGGTGTTCATACGAATCTTTTTAAAAGTGTGCTGCCGAGCGCTGTGAGATTTCTATGATTTTCTATGATTTTCTGAAATAACACACACACTCACTAAACCCTCCGTAAATAACTCAGTTCTTAACATAAAGACTTAAAACTCAGGATTCTGTAAAGGCTTACCCCAATCAGGATATGAGTTTATTTATAGCTTCCCGTGCCAACCGGAAGTGCCATAATTGGTGTCACAGGGGCTGTTTTGAAAAAAAAAGTCAGATCTTTCCAAAACTTCATATGCGTTATTAGGCAACCTCCATGACTTGGGATTCGGGGTCGCCTCAGCTAGGCCTACACATAACATCAGAACTGGACTCGCAGCTAGAACGTAACTATGTGTTTTACGTTTTTATTATGGTTTGAACAGAAGTCGCTTTGAATTTCTGGCCAGCTCTGAAGTATGTGATAGTTGGCTACTAAACGAGTTGGAAAAATACAGTTTGGTGTCAGTTTGTATCAGTTTGGTGTCAGAATGATATCTAATTGACTGATGGACGGTGACTTGCTGGTGACTCTTGTCCATTTGCAATATGTTTAAACAGTGAGGTACCATCACCAAAGTGACATTCTGAAATCAACCCTAACGAGCGATGGAGAGGAACCAGAATCACTGCCCAGCCATCCCGAGTTCACCGGGCCAGTCAATTTCGCATTCCTGCGAAAGTGCACGTGCACTTGCAATATGATTCAACAGTGAAAAAAACATCACCAAATGGACATGATGAAGTCAACACAACGAGCGATGGAAAGGAAGAACTATCACTGCCCGGCCATTCTGTGTTCATCAGGCCAGTCAATTTTGCATTTCTGCAGGATTTTTGCCCATGCCAAATTTGTGATGGTACATGCCCATTGAAACATATTGCAAATGTACGTGCACTTGCAATATGATTCAACAGTGAAAAAACATCACCAAATGGACATGATGAAGTCAACACAAGGAGCGATGGAAAGGAACAACTATCACTGCTCGCCCATTCTGTGTTCATCAGGCCAGTCAATTTTGCAATTCTGCATGATTTTTGAGCATGACAAATTCGTGATGATAAATGCCCATTGATACATATTGAAAATGCACGTGCAATATGATTCTATAGTGAAAAAACATCCCCAAATGGACATGATGAAATCAACACAACGAGTGATGGAAAGGAACAACTATCACTGCCCGGCCATCCTGTGTTCATCAGGCCAGTCAATTTCGCATTTCTGCAGGATTTTTGAGCATTGCAAATTTCTTATGGCATTTGGCCCCCAAAATGGTGACTTTTGACTTTGACTTCCTATGAAATCATATTGCAAATGGACAAAATATGCCTTGTGCACAAGTAAAAAAAAAAAATATATATGATAATAAAAGTTGACATAAGTATAGTTTGAGCAAAGTATAGTTTGACTTTTGAGCATGCCAACTTCGTGACGGTAAATGCCCATTGACACATATTGCAAATGCACGTGCAGCAATGTTCCCACATCTAGTGTAAAGCCTTCTTAGAAGAGTAAAGGCTGTTATGGCAGCAAAGGCGGGACCAAGTCCATATTGCTGCCTATGATTTTGGAATGAGATTTTCGATGCGCAGGTGTCCACATACTGTCAGGCTGTAGTCTTTACAAAGCCAGGGAAAATGAGTCAAAGGAAATATCCTGCAATGTCTTGACAGATAGGAATGGCTCTGTTGAACAAGGATAACCATATCTACTCAATGCTTGTGTGATCGTGCAATCGGCAAAACACAAAAGCCACAATAATTGCTACAATACATTATTCTAATCATTTTTAAATTACAGCAGGCTCAATCAAACAACGAAGTCATTGGTTGAACTCTCCTGGCGTGAAAATTCTATAACTGCGCCATGGTACATAATTATGTCTGAAACACCTCTCATCACTCACTGGAAAAACACCTCAAATAGAGTCTAGCAGTGAAGTTTCTCTTTAATGGCAGAGGTAAACACTGAAGGAGGTGCAGGGTGTTGGTCAGGAAGGGAAAATCACTGCATCACCTCATGGTGTAGCTCCTCCAGTTGAAGGTCTGTAATTTGTCTCTCTCATTAGATGTCTCCTTTTGAGATTGTTCAATCATAAATCAATTTTCCCTTTGAGTTCTTCATGTCATCCATAACATCTTTCAGCTCAGCACACATTTCCTTCACAACAGAGATTGACTCCTCTGCTCTCGGTATTGTCAAACTATTAATGGTGTGTGTAAATTGTTGTTCCATTTGTCCAGAGAGCTCTAAGACACCTCCCCCACTCTGTCTGGGCAGGGTAACAGGAAGAGGACAGGGGGAGGATAATAGTGGAGAGGTTATAGGTGAGGACAAGGTGCGGTGCTCTCCAATTCCATAACACTGTTACTTGCAAGCTCTCCTCATCAGTGCAATACACATTTATCAACAAATACACAATATCAAGAAATGTATAAAAACATGTATACTTTATTACACTAGTAATAAAGATAATTAAAAAGAAGACTGTTTGAAAATATATACACATAATAATAATAATAATAATATAGTATGCAACTATAAACACCATGGGACCACACAGCCGTCATACCGCTCAGGAAGGAGACACGTTCTGTCTCCTAGAGATGAGCATATTTTGGTGCGAAAATGTTTAAATAAATCTCAGAACAACAGCAAAGGACCTTGTGAAGATGCTGGAGGAAACAAGTACAAAAGTATCTTTATCCACATTAAAACGAGTCCAATATCGACATAACCTGAAAGGCCGCTAGGCTAGGAAGAAGCCACTGCTCCAAAACCGCCATAAAAGTCAGACTACGGTTTGTAACTGCACATGGGACAAATATCGTACTTCTTGGAGAAAAGTCCTGTGGTCTGATGAAACAAAAATTGAACTGTTTGGTCTTAATGAGCATTGTTATGTTTGGAGGGAAAAGGGGGATGCTTGCAAGCCGAAGAACACCATCCCAACCATGAAACACAGGGGTGGTAGCATCATGTTGTGGGGGAGCTTTGCTGCAGGAGAGACTGGTGCACTTCACAAAATAGATGGCTTCATGAGGAAGGGAAAGTTATATGGATATATTGAAGCAACATCTCAAGACATCAGTTAAAGTTAAAGCTTTGTCGCAAATGGGTCTTCCAAATGACAATGACCCCAAGCATACTTCCAAAGTTGTGGCAAAATGGCTTAAGGCCAACAAAGTCAAAGTAGTGGAGTTGCCATCACAACCCCTCACCTCAATCCTATAGAACATTTGTGGGCAGAACTGAAAAAGCGTGTGCGAGCAAGGAGGCCTACGAACCTGACTCAGTTACACCAGCTCTGTCAGGAGGCAAAAATTCACCCAACTTATTGTGGGAAGCTTGTGGAAGGCTACCCGACACGCTTGACCCAAGTTAAACAGTTTAAAGGCAATGCTACCAAATACTAATTGAGTGTATGTAATCTTCTGACCCACTGGGAATGTGATGAAAGAAATAAAAGCTGAAATAAATAATTCTCTCTACTATTATTCTGACATTTCACATTCTTAATTAAAAAAAAGTGGTGATCCTAACTGACCGAAGACAGGACATTTTTACTAGGATTAAATGTCAGGAATTGTGAAAACTGAGTTTAAATGTATAAGGGGCTGACAGCGGGGGCTAACATCCCAAGGAACAATCGAAGGGCTAAGGTGTATGTAAACTTCCGACTTCATTGTATATGTCTGTGTGTGTGAGTGAGGGTCAGTGCAAAAAGTATATTGAGAAGCAGGTGAAGACAGTCAGTGAAAACAGTCTCTAAAGTGCAAGTGATTGTATGTGGTCTACTGTAAAATCCGATATTCTGGGTAGGGCTTCGGTGAACGTGGACAGTTGCTCCGGTTTTCGTTTTGAGAGAGCTTTTTCTCCCTTCTTCTCCAGGCTGATTACACAATCAAGTCCTCAAAACTCAGGGGACTGACAGTGTGGGGTGGCCACTAAAAATAGATTGGGCTCTTCTGGATCCGTCTTCACATCAGACATCATGTCTTCAGTTGTCCCTTCAAATATCCGTGTCTTTTCAGCAGAGAGTTATTTTAGGCAACTGGCCAAAGCCTGTGAAATTACCAGAGACAAGACGTTATTCTACAATCTTGAACGCTGGAGACCTGAAAGTAAAAAAAAAACACACACTAAAATCTTTGGAACAAGCTAAGGTGAGACAGATGCTGGATGAAAAAGAGCTCCTTCGTCTCAGGAAACAGGAGTACTGTTGAAAATTAATAAAATATGCACATATATTGCAAAATAACCTCACAAAATAATGCATTATATTATCTAGGACAATGGAGCACAGATATAATTTAAATACATCACTGATACTTACTTAGATCATGTGAATAAACATGCAATACACACTCAGTATATGTATGATTTCATTTCTGATGGGATCAACCAGTGCTCACAATCAAGACTGAGACCCTCATGCCACGTGTGTGCGTGTGTGTGTCTGCTTGTATGATTGGAGCTGCTTCATAGCAAAGTTAAATTCTCCTCCTGGCCATGAAAGTGGCCAAGCCAATGTGAATACATTAGTCAGAGCACTGATGTGGATTTATGCATCACTTTGATGTGTTTTTGTTTGTGACTCACTGTCCCTGACACTGGTGTTATAGCTCGGACTGTCTTAATGCACACTGAGTAGACAGCAGTCACCCGGGGTTGATAACACCAAGAGAAAAGCTGCCGTTGGTAAAGATTTGCAACGAGCGGTCAGAGTCACAATAAAATGAATATCCTGCAAGTTATAAAAGTTTAAAATGTTGCATTAGGTGCCTGGTTATAGGAGTCTGGCCTAGTGGTAGTGCTGTCGGCTCCGGGCCACACATACCCGCTGGTGACGGAGTTAAGAATCCCATGTCGATCTCCCTCTCTACCAGTCTCCCTCTACCTTCTGACTGTCACTGTCCATAAACAATAAAATACTAAAAAACAAATACACTGAGTGCAGAAAAGATTAAGAACACCATCCTAGATTTAAGTTCCGTCAGAACAGCCTCAATTAGTCGGGTCATGAACTCTACAAGTTGTCGAAAGTATCCCCCAGGGAGGCTGGTATCACGACTCAGGATATGACCCAGATGAAGACACAGAAGGCAGGTAGTTCGATTCTCAGAATATTTAATATAACAAACTCAGTCGCGGTGTGCTTTGTCGCCGATACCTGGAGGTGGTCTTGAGAAGAGCAGATCGGGCTCTCTTCCAGGTACGGCGACAGCAGCAGACGAACGTCTGGGCAGAGGGTGTACTGACTTCTTCCTCTTGCTCTTCCTCTTGCTCAGAGAAGAGCGGGGGCTGACATCCCAAGGAACAATCAAAGGTTGAGAGACCAGTGTCCGAGCAGGGAATGGAGATTTGAAAAATGCTAATTAGCATCAAAGTAGACTATGCAAGACTACAAATCCCTGCAAGCTCCTGCACGTCATCTCCAGCTGACACCTTGCGAACAGTTATTGTGTCAATTTAAAACTTGCCCAAGACAGTTCACAAATTGTGAATTGAAAGAAATTTTACCAATTTATTTATTACTACTTTTAGCTAACAATATATATTTAATCCAGAGATTCTTACCTTTGCCTTCATTTAGGCAATCTAGTCCAGATCATCACGGTGCAATAGCAGCTAATTAGCATTTAATTTGTTGGTGGTATACAAGCGAACATATTAATAAGTCACCTTGTTTGAGAGAGATTTACATGGTCATCAAAACGTCACACCAGGGTAAGCATTAACGAAACACTGCCCATATTTTAAGTATTTTTAAAATCCCGTAAGGGAAAAATGAATGGAACCATTTCCCTGTTTGACCGCTAGGTTTTATGGGTATTATGACTCAAACTGTGTTATTCTATTCACACCCCTTGACTTTTTCAAAATGTTGTTGTCTTAGAGCCTGAATTTAAGTGATGTTATGTCACTGGCCTCCACAAAATACCTCATAATGTCAAAGTGGAATTATGTTTTTTAGACAGCACACCTCTAACCATTGTTATGCTCACCTGGACTCTATCGCTTCCCTGATTACCTTGCCTATATATGTCACTCCCTTTGGTTCCTTTACCAGGCGTCATTGTTTCTGTTTCTGTGTCATGTCTGTGCATTGTTCGTGGTTTCTTGTTTTGTGTTATGTTAGGTTTATCTATTAAAAGACTCGCTCCCTAAACTTGCTTCCCGACTCTCAGGGCACATCGTTACACTCAGCAGGGAAATGGATTTCTGACAAGGGACTTACTTGCCCACCACTAAACTTTACAGGAACTGCTAGGGTGAGTTGAACTGGATTTAATCATTTAATTTCCCCAAGGGGGACTTCAATGACAGCAAAGCACTGTCCAGTCAGCAGTTACTCTAAATAAGAGACAATATCACTCTACCCAGTGGCATATTACAATGTGCATATTCAACATATCAACTGACATTGTAGTTAGCTATCAAAGAATTCATTTTGCTGCTCTGCATTTGAACTCATGTCTCCGCATACTCAATTTGGTAAATGACTAAACAGCAGGAGGAAGAATGTCCATAAGGGGAGTAGCAGGTAATTTAAGTGAGAGTTGAGGGTGTGTTTGTGTGTGTGTGTGTGTGGCGTGGGGGGTCCATGGGGAGGAGTAGTGGGGCGAATGTCTACAGAGGGAGAGGGGAGCAGTTAGCTGACTAGTGGTGGCTGTTCAGCAGCCTGATTGTCTGAGGGGAGAAACTATTGGCCAGCCTTTCCGTTTTTTACACGATGCTCCTCTACTGCCCGAGTCTGAGTGATTGAAGTGGGAAGAACAGGGAATGGCTGGGGTCCCTGATGATCTTCTTGGCCTTCCTGCGACACCTGGAGTTGTAGGTATCTTGTAGGGCAGGCAGTGTGCACCCAATGGTGCGTTCAGCTGCACCCTCTGAAGAGCCTTGCGGTCCGAGACGGTGGAGTTGCCGTATCAGGCTGTGATGCAGCCTGACAGTATGCTCGCAAAGGTGCTCCAGTAGCACAGAAATTCGACTTCCCTGACATGGATCCTTTGTTTGGACTTGCCGAGACAGCCCCATTTATCCCGGGTGCTCCACCAAAAAGATGACACCGAAGGAGAGCTGGGGTTCTAGACAGGCTCACCTGGCGAGCAAACCAGTCCACCGCTTCATGATTATATTACAAGCTAACATTCAATCCCTGGACAATAAAGTAGACAAGCTCAGGGTGAGGATATCCTTTCAGAGAGACATAAGGGTCTGTAACATACTCTGTTTTATGGAATCATGGCTCTCCGTGGATATATTGTCCCTGTCCATACAGCCAGTGGGGTTCTCCGTATATCAAATCAAATTGTATTGGTCAAATACACATGTTTAGCAAAATGCTTTTGTTTCTAGCTCCAACAGTGCAGTAATATTGAAATATTTCACAACAATACACAAAATACGCAGCAGCCTCTAAGGTGCTAGTGATGGCTATTTAACAGTCTGATGGCCTTGAGATAGAATCTGTTTTCAGTCTCTCGGTGCCAGCTTTGATGCACCTGTACTGACCTCACCTTCTGAATGATAGCGGGGTAAACAGGCAGTGGCTTGGATGGTTGCTGTCCACAAACCACCACATTTAACCATGGTAAAATTAATGGGAACATGGACGTGTACAAACAGACCAGCTATGACCTCCGTAAGGCAATCAAAGATGCAAAAGGACAGTACAGGGCCAAAGTGGAGTCACAATTCAACATCTCAGACACACAACGCATGTGGCAAGGACTCCAAACAATAACAGATTATAAAGGGAAGCACGACACGTCATGGACACGACGCCTCGCTCCTGGAAAAGCGAAACACTTTCTTCGGCCACTTAATAAAGGAAAACAACATTGAGCCTGTGACGTGGCCCCCAGCCGCCCATGAGGACCATGTGCTCCCGATCTCTGTTGCCAATAGCGTGTTAACCATTTCAAGGCTGCCTGCCCAGACGGCATCCAAAGCCCTGTCTTCAGAGCATGTGCAGACTAGCTGGCATGAGCGTTTATGGACATATTCAATCTCTCCCTATCCCAGTCTGTTGTCCCCACATGTTTCAAGATCTTCCCCATTGTTCCTGTACCCAAGAAAGTGAAGGTCACTTATCTAAATGGCTATCGTGCTGTAGTACTCACTTCATTCATCATCCCCCTACCCCACACACTAGCCCCCATACAATTTGAATACCGCTCCAACAGATCCACAGACTATGCAATTGCCATGCACTGCACACTGCCCTATCCCACCTGGATAAGAATAATACCTATGTGAGAATGCTGTTCATCGACTAAAGTTCAGCCTTCAAAACCATAGTGCCCTCTAAGCTCATCACTAAGCTCAGGGCACTGGGTCTGAACTCTTCCCTGTGCATCTGAGTCCTAGACCTCCTGACAGGCCGACCTCAGGTGGTGGACTACAACAGACAGCAGAGAGAGCACGCCCCCATCCACATCGACTGGGCCACAGTGGATAGGTTAAAAAGTTCCTTGACGTGCACAACACTAAGGACCTGAAATGGTCCCTCCACACCGACAATGTGATGAAGAAGGAACAACAGCGCCTCTACAATACAAAACAGTTGAACAGTCATTACTAGCTGGTCTCTGCCTTGTACCCTGCCCTGCACCTTAGACACTGTCACTAGCCGGCTTCCACCCGGTACTCTACCCTACACCTTAGAGATTGCTGCCCTACACTCTTAGAAAAAAGGGTTCTAAAAGGGTTCTTTGGCTCTCCCTATTGGCAAACCCTTTCTGGTTCTAGGTAGAACTGTTTTGGGATCAACGTAGAAAACTCTGGGGAAAGTGTTCTACATGGACCCCATTGGGTTTTACCTGGAACCAAAAGGGTTCTACCTGGATCCAATGTGTATGCACAGAGTCATTGAACACTTGAATAATATTTACATAATGTTTATTGCTCTGAAATTGTTTCTGTAGTAAATACATGATTTTCCTGCAACATTATTAAGTTGAAATTTAATTTAATTTTAACATAACTCATCCATATAGCTATTGCTGTACATACAGTACCTTTTTCCAACATTGTCCATAATGTCTATACACACCATGTATTTATATTCCGGACTCTGACATTGCTAATTACAATATTGTTAGTTCTGATATTTCTTAATATCTTGATATCTTCTTTTCTTCTGAAATTATTTGTTTATTAGTATTGTACTGTTAGACATTTACTGTACTGCTGGAGCTAGAAAAACACTAGCATTTAGGCTGCACCTGCTTTAACATCTGCTAAACTATGTATACGATAAGTACACTTTGATTTATATCATCCATCCCCCATACCCTCATTGACTAGCTGCTCATCTTCTGACTCTGTCTCCTTTTGACCTTGGCCAAAGAGGTTCACTCTGGATAGCGTATAATACCCCCTGTAATAGAAATCTTTGCCGTGATGTGGCTATCATTTCAAATAGATCTGCATTTCAGTGCTATTTATACATTGCATGCTTGGTATGAAGTGTCACTCACAGCCCTGAATCCATTTATAATGCTGACAAGCCATTGTTATGAACACAGCACAACGGACCGTAATGAGGTTGACTAATCGATACACTCCAGTCACACCACTTGACAATTTACCAGGAGATAACATTGTCGATGGTAGCATTGGAATACCTTAATGCCTCCTTTAGGTTTAAATCCTAATTTAATTTCCATAACGTTTTGCTGTGCCATAGTGCAAGATTGCATGATAGAGGTGCGGAAATTAGAGTTATGTCGGTTGCAATAACATATCATGTTATTTCATGTGGCCAAGCATCTAATCATGATTCTGATGTGTTTGCTCTATTCCAGATAAACATCAAGACACATCAAGAAATATGCCCAGGTTATGTTCCAGATTATATATTCCAGGAAATATGTTACGGTTAGTGTCATGCCCAGTCTATTAGTATGAAGTCTCCTGATTACAGATCACCACAGAAAATATGCATTGATGGTGATGTATTACATTAGCAATGCATGTTAAACACAATATACAGTGAGTCTTATCTAAAAGCACTATTTGCAGATTCATGGCCACTCTATGTCCCCAAATGGCACCCTATTCCCTATATAGTGCACCACTTTTGACCAGAGGCATATGTGACATGGTCAAAAGTAGTGCGACACATATGGAATAGGGTGCCATTTGGGACATATTCTTTGTTCCACATTGTCCTTGAGTCTCCCTCTTCCTGTATAATGCCCGAGGAGAAAGAGAACTGTTAACTGTCACCTTTTTATGGGATGTAATTAGATGTCTCAGCCAGCGTTAGATTTATGGCTGGCCACAGTAACGAATTACCCAAGTTGGAAAAAGATGTAGGCTTCAGCTAAGATTTAGGGTACAGATATAGGATCTTAATTTGAGCCAGTTTGCTACAGCAGGAAAACAATCCTTCAGCAACAGAAAATGTGAAATATGATTATAATTAATGGAATTTTTTTGTAGGTGTTTTTCCTTTGGGCAAATCAAGTCTGAAATTTCAGTGTGAAAATTACAAACATTAGAAGCCTTATTAAAACTAAAATAAACTACAAGTTTGCATTTCCTGCATTGATGGGTAATTTTTAGCAACAAAAGAGTGATCAAAAACATATTTGTAATAGAGATTTTTTTATGTCTTTTCCACTCGGGAAACAATTCACATTTTTCATAGCTGTCTATTTACCACCACAAACCGATGCTGGCACTAAGACGGCACTCAACGAGCTGTATAAGGCCATAAGCAAACAAGAAAATGCTCATTCAGAGGCGGCTCTCCTAGTGGCCCGGGGACTTTAATGCAGGGAAACTTAAATCCATATGACCTAATTTCTACCAGCACGTTAAATGTCCACCCAGAGGAAAAAAAAAACTCTAGAGCACCTTTACTCCACACACAGAGACGCATACAAAGCTCTCTTTTGCCCTCCATTTGGCAAATATGACCTTAACTCTTCCTGATTCCTGCTTACAAGCAAAAACTAAAGCAGGAAGTACCAGTGACTCGCTCAATAAGGAAGTGATCAGATGACGCAGAGGCTAAGCTACAGGACAGTTTTGCTAGCACAGGCTGGAATTATGTTTTGGGAATTCTTCCGATGGCATTGAGGAGTACACCAAATCAGACACTGGCTTCAGCAATAAGTGCATCGATGACATCATCCCCACAATGACCGTACATACATACCCCAACCAGAAGCCATGGATTCAAGGAGCGGGACTCTAAACCAGATGCTGACACTAAATCCCGATATTCCCTCCGATGAACCATCAAACAGGCAAAGCATAAATACAGGACTAAGATTGAATCTCACTGCACCAGCTCTGACACTTGTTGGATGTGGCAGGGATTGAAAACTATTACGGACTACAAAGGGAAGCACAGACGCGAGCTGCCTAGTGACACGAGCCTACCAGACGAGGTAAATAACTTCTATGCTCGCTTTGAGGCTAGCAACACTGAAGCATGCATTAGAGCATCAGCTGTTCTGGACGACTGTGTGATCATGCTCTCCATTGCCGATGTGAGTAAGACCTTTAAACAGGTCCACTCACATGGCCGCAGGGCCAGACGGATTACCAGGATGTGTACTCCTAGCATTCACTGACCAACTGGTAAGTGTCTTCACTGACATTTTCAATCTGTCCCTGAACGAGTCTGTAATACCAACATGTTTCAAGCAGACCACCCTGTGCCCAAGAACACCAAGGCCAAATGTTGGTCAGGGCTCACATCAACAGCATTATCCAAGAAACCATATACCCACTCCAATGTGCATACCGTCCCAACAGATCCACAGATGATGTAATCTCTATTGCACTCCACACTGCCCTTTCCCACCTGGACAAAAAAAACACCTACATGAGAAGGCTATTCATTGATTACAGCTCAGCATTCAACACCATGGTATCCTCAAAGGTCATCACTAAGTTAAGGACCCTGGGACTAAACACCTCCCTCTGCAACTGGATCTTGGACTTCCTGACGGGCCGCTCACAGGTGGTAAGTGTTGGTAACTACACATCTACCAAGCTGATCCTCAACACAGGGGCCCCTCAGGGGTGCATGCTCAGTCCCCTCCTGTACTCCCTGTTCACCCATGACTGCATGACCAACCATGACTCCAACACCATCATTAAGTTTGCTGACGACACAACAGTGGTAGGCCTGATCACCGACAACAATGAGACAGTGTGGTGCCACTATAACAACCTCTCCCTCAATGTGACCGAGCAGGCCCCCATTCTCATCGACCGGGCTGTAATGGAGCAGGTTGAGAGTGTCAGTTTCCTTGGTGTCCACATCACCAACAAACTATCATGGTCAAAACACACCAACACAGTTGTGAAGAGGGCATGACAACTCCTATTCCCTCTCAGGAGACAGAAAATATTTTCCATTGGTCCTCAGATCCTCAAAAAGTTCTACAGCTGCACCATCGAGAGCATCCTGGCTGGTTGCATCACCGCCTGGTATGGCAACTGCGCAGCCTCTGAGAGGGTAGTGCGTTTCGGCCCAGTTCATCACTGGGGCTAAGCTTCCTGCTATCCAGAACCTCTATACCAGGCAGTGTCAGAGGAAGGCCCAGAAAATTGCCAAAGACTACAGCCACCCTAGTCATAGACTGTTCTCTCTACTACCGGACAGCAAGTGGTACCGGAGATCCAAAAGGCTTCCTAACAGATTCTACCCCCAAGCCAAAATACTTCTGAACAGCTAATGAAATGGCTACTGGGACTATTTGCATTGCCCCTACTGGGACTATTTGCATTGCCATTGGACTGAATGCCAGGCGTCACATCTGGAGGAAACCTGGCACCACCCATACGTTGAAGCATGGTGGTGGCAGCATCATGCTGTGGGTTGTTTTTCAGTGGCAGGAACTGGGAGACTAGTCAGGATCGAGGGAAAGATGAATGGAGCAAAGTACAGAGAAAATCTTGATGAAAACCTGCTCCAGAGCACTCAGGACCTCAGACTAGGGCGAAGGTTCACCTTCCAGCAGTATAACGACCCTAAGCACACAGCCAAGACAACACAGGAGTGGCTTCGGAACAAGTCTCTGAATGGCCTAGCCATAGCCTCGCCTTGAACCTGATCGAACATCATTATGGAGAGACTTGAAAATAGCTGTGCAGCCACGCTCCCCATCCAACCTGACAGAATTTGAGAGGATCTGCAGAGAATAATTGTTTATTTTTATATTATTTCACCTTTATTTAACCAGGTAGGCTAGTTGAGAACAAGTTCTCATTTACAACTGCGACCTGGCCAAGATGGTAAAGCAAAGCATTTAGACACATCCAACAACACAGAGTTACACTATGCATCGTCATTTTTCATGTACAAATTATCTTGACTAACCTTTCCCCCTAAGCACATTGACTAGATACCGGTGACTAATTATTGTTGTTTTATTGTGTCTACCTTTCTAGCACAGGGGTTCCGCTAGTGTCTGAGTCTGCTCTTAGGTTCACCTGTTCCGCGCCGCATGACAAAAATGTATGTAGCAACTGTTGATTGCCACGTTAACCTTTCTAGCGCAGGCGTTAAGCTAGCAGAACCCCTCGACAACATTCCGCTGAAAGGCAGCAGGTGAAATTCTTTTTTTTTTTTTTTTAAATATGTAACTTTCACACATTAATAACAAGTCCAATTCAGCAAATGAAAGATAAACATCTTGTTAATCTACCCATCGTGTTCGATTTAAAAAATGCTTTACAGCTAAAGCACAACATATTATTAGATATTAGATTATGTTACACAGCCATTTTTCCAGACAAAGATCGGTGTCACAAAAAGCAGAAATATAGATGAAATTAATCACTAACCTTTGATGATCTTCATCAGATGACACTCATAGAACATCATGTTACACTATATGTGTATATTTATATCCAAAAATCACAGTTTACATTGGCGCCTTACGTGCCGTAACGTTTTGATTCCAAAACATCTGGTGATTTTGCAGATCTACTCATAACAAACATTGATAAAAGATACAAGTGTTATTCACAGAATTAAAGATAGACTTCTCCTTAATGCAACCGCTGTGTCAGATTTCCAAAAAACTTTACCGAAAACGCATAATCTGAGAACGGCGCTCAGAACCCAAAACAGCCAGAGGAATAGCCGCCATTTTGGAATCAACAAAGTTAGAAACAACACCATAAATATTCACTTACCTTTGATGATCTTCATCAGAAGGCACTCCCAGGAATCCCAGTAAGTCAATAAATGACTGATTTGTTCCATAAAGTTCTGTCATTTTTGACAAAATAGCCACTTGTTGTTAGCATGTTCAGCCCAGTAATCCATCTTCATGAGGCGCAGGCACTTCCGTTACAGTCCTTTAGAAACATGTCAAACGATGTATGGAATCAATCTTTAGGATGTTTTTAACATAAAACATCAATAATGTTCCAACCGGAGAATTCCTTTGTCTTCAGAAAAGCACTGGAACGAGAGGTAACTGTCGGGAGCGCGTGTCATGAGACCAAGGCTCTCTGCCAGAGTTCTGTTAAACTCACAGACACAGACATCATTCAAACAGTTCTAGAAACTTCAGAGTGTTTTCTATCCAATACTACTAATAATATGCATAAATTAGCATCTGGGACAGAGTAGGAGGCAGTTCAATCTGGGCATGCTTTTCATCCAAAAGTGAAAATGCTGCCTCCTATCCCAAAAATGTTTTTATTATTTTTTTTTTTTTTTTACTTTAGTTTATTTAGTAAATATTTTCTTAACTCTATTTTCTTAAAACTGCAATGTTGGTTAAGGGCTTGTAAGTAAGCATTTTACCTGTTCTATTCGACACATATGACAAATACGATTTGATTTGATTTGAACTACATGCACGATCATCTTTAATAGTTTAGGATTGAGGAGAAATTGACTACATCTCTTTTAATATTTTTAAGAAACATTTGTGTGTTGAAAATGCTTAATCACTTGTATAATCTATTTGCATACACACAAGGACATACATACCCCACCAGACATGCTACTATGCCGCTATGGGTTTCTTCAAGGCACCCAACCCAAAATCAGATTTAATTCATCGGTCAGTTATGTATAGAACCATATCATTGTGAATGCTTTGCCACCAGAGGTTACTCAGGCAAAAAGCAAGTTAGCTTTATAAAACTGATAAAAAAACATATTGCAGTAAGTCTCTCTTCTTTCTAAAAATCGAATAAT
Source organism: Oncorhynchus mykiss (assembly GCF_013265735.2). NCBI lineage: Eukaryota > Metazoa > Chordata > Actinopteri > Salmoniformes > Salmonidae > Oncorhynchus > Oncorhynchus mykiss. Next base: position 52,362,720 of record NC_048566.1, on the reverse strand, counting down.
CTAAGAGCCTATAAACCAGAGCTACACTGGTTGTCAGTCAACCTACCAGGGTAGTTACAAACAGCACAGGAATTAAATCATCAACATGTATTGATCACATTTTTACTAACGCTGCAGATATTTGCTTTAATAAAGCTTAAAGCAGTATCCAAATCCATAGGATGTGGTGAACACAATAAAATAGCCATATCTAGGAAAACCAAAGTTACAAAGGCTGGGCCTAACATAGTGCATAAGAAGTCATTCAAGTAGTTTTGTAGTGATTCATATGTTGATGATGTAAAGAATATTTTCTGGTCTGTGGTCTGTAATGAGGAGCAACCAGGCGCTGCACTTGACACATTTATGAAACTACTTATTTCAGTTACTAATAAGCACACACCCAAAATGACTGTAAAAACTGTTATATACCCTTGGATTGCTAAAAAAATTGTATGGTTGAGAGGGATGACGCAAAAGGTATGGCAATAAAGCCTGGCAGCCCATCTGATTGGCAAACATACTGCAAATTAAGAAATCATGTGATTAAACTAAATAAAAATAAACTACACTTTGAAACAAAAATATAAAGAATGATGATAAAAAGCTTTGGGGCACCTTAAATAAAATTTTGGGAAAAAAGCCAACTCGGCTCCTTCATTTATTGAATCAGATGGCTCAGTCATCACTATACATGTCAGCTACTACAGCGACTTAAATTACTGAAACACTCAACAAAGAGATGCAGTTAGTTTCAGAGTGGGTGGCAAGGAATAAGTTAGCCCTAAATAAAAAGCACTTAGGAAAATTGCAATTGGCTCAGAACAGAGCAGCATGTCTGGCCCTTGTATGTACACGGAGAGCTAATATTAATAATACACATGTCAATCTCTCCTGGCTGAAAATTGTGGAGAGATTGATTGCATCACTACTTTTATTTATGAGAAGTATTGACAAGTTTAATATACTAAGCTGTCTGTCTAAACTACTGGCATACAGCTCAGCCACCCATGCATACCCCACAAGACATGCCACAGGAGTTCTCTTCACAGTCCCCAAGTCCAGAACAGACTATGAGAGGCACACGGTACTACATAGAGCCATGACTACATGGAACTCTATTCCACATCAAGTAACTGACGCAAGCAGTAAAAGTAGATTTTAAAAAACAGATTAAAAAAACACCTTATGGAACAGCGGGGACTGTGAAGCAACATAAACATTGGCACAGACACACACACACTAACATACGCACTATACATACATATGGATTTAGTACTGCAGATATGTGGTAGTGGTGGAGTAGGGACCTGAGGGCACACAGTGTGTTGTGAAATCTGTGAATGTATTGTAATGTTTTAAAATTGTTATAAACTGCCTTATTTTGCTGGACCCCAGGAAGAGTAGCTGCTGCTTTGGCAGCAAATTGAACTGTACTGTATATTTCTTTGTTTCTTGTTGTCCTTCTAATATATAACACTTATTACATTTTTTTATTTTGAATTTAATGTATTATCTTATGTTGTTCTTGTCTATAACTTCTCTGTACTGTCATGCATGTGATGGATGTCACAATTAGGATCTCCAGGTGTGTCATACATGACTGAGCTGCTCCTTTGTTGCCTTGTTGAAGAGCAGGAACACATAATCCAATCCGTTTTCATCCTTCCTGACCATGAAGGAATTTCGTTTCTGTTCTCTCAGGCCCTCTCTACCAACTCTAACAAGTTGAACTCCTAGGAGTAACATTGGGTGGTCAGTTATCATGGTCAAGTCATATTGACAAAGTTGTTGTGAAGATAGGGAGAGGTATGTCTGTTGTAAAAAGATGATCTGTGTTTTTGACACAAAGATCAACTGTACGAGTAGTTTTGGTTCGGATCTTGTCCCATCTTATTGACTATCAAGTAATATGGTCAAGTGCAGCAAAGAAAGACCCAGCAAAGCTTCAGCTGGCTCAAAACAAAGCAGCATGCCTTGCCCTTAACTGCACACAAAAAACTAACATCATCAACATACATGACAGTCTTACATGGTTGAGGAGAAATTGACCACTTCCCTCCTAGTTTTAAGAAACATTTGTGTGTTGGAAATGCCTTACCACTTGTATAATCAATTTGCTTACACTTCAAACAGACATGCATACCCCACCAGACTATGGGTTTCTTCATGGTACCCAACTCCAAAACAGATTGAATGCATCACTCAGTTGTGTATAGAGCCATGTCATCGTGGAATGCTTTGCCATCAGAGGTTACTCAGGCAAAAAGCAAGTTTAGCTTGAAGAAACAGATAAAAAACATTGTCATGACTCTCCTCTTTCTAAAGATCTAATTTAACTGCACTATATATAAGAATATGTATACTGAAGAAAAATATAAATGCAACATGCAACAATTCCAATGATTTTCCTGAGTTACAGTTCATATAAGGAAATCAGTTAAAATTAATTATTTAGGCCCTAATCTATGGATTTCACATAACTGGGCAGGCAACTTGGGAGCCAGGCCTACCTGCTGGGGAGCCAGGCCCAGCCAATCAGAATGAGGTTTTCCCCAAAAAAGGGCTTTATTACAGACATAAATTACAGACATAAATTTCATCAGCTGTCTGGCTGGTCTCAGACGATCCTGCAGGTGAATAAGCCAGATGTGGAGGTCCTACGTGGTTACACGTAGTCTGCGTTTGAGAGGCCGGTTGGACGTATTGCCAAATTCTCTAAAATGACATTGGAGGCGGATTATGCTAAAGAAATGAACATTTAATTCTCTGGCAACAGCTCGGGTGGACATTCTGGCAGTCAGCAGCAAAATAAACACTCCCTCAAAAAAAAACATCTGTGGCATTGTGTTGTGTGGCAAAACTGCACATTTTAGAGTGGCCTTTTGTTGTTCCGAGCACAAGGTTCACCTGTACATTAACTTCTTAATGTATAGGGGGATTCCTGCTACTCAACTTCCTGCTACTCATGCCAAGAATATGGGATTTGGATAGAAAACACTCTGAAGTTTCTAAAACTGTTTGAATCATGTCTGTGAGTATAACAGAACTTATGTAGCAGGCAAAACCCCGAGGACTAACCATTCAGAATTTCTTTTTTTTGAGGTCTCTGTCTGTTCACTGAGTTCTCATTGGCCAACAATATTTCTTAGTTACTTGTTTTCAGTTCCTACCGCTTCCACTGGATTTCACCAGTCTTTGGAATTTGGTTGAGGTTATTCATTTGTGCAATGAAGAAGTAGGGCCATCCTGGAAAAGGGTAACGCTGTTGAGAGTTGGCCAAGACTTGAAAAGTAGCGTTAGTTTCCTCTCGTCCTTTATTGAAAACAGATAGACCCGTCTACAAAAGTAGTTTGAAATATTTTGGCAAAGTTCATGGGCAACTTTTGAAATATTTTGTAGTGACGTTATGCATTTTGGAAGCTGTTTTTTTCTGGATCAAACGCGACAAATAAATTGACATTTTGGATATATATGGACAGAATTAATCGAACAAAAGGACCAATTGTGATGTTTATGGGACATATTGGAGTGCCAACAAAATAAGCTCGTCAAAGGTAAGGCATGTTTTATATTTTATTTATGCGTTTTGTGTAGCGCCTGCAGGGTTGAAATATGCTACTCTTTTTGTTTACTGTTGTGCTACCATCAGATAATAGCTTCTTATGCTTTCACCGAAAAGCCTTTTTAAAATCTGACATGTTGGCTGGATTCACAATGAGTGTAGCTTTAATTGAGTATCTTACATGTGTGATTTAATGAAAGTTAGATTTTTATATCAATTTATTTGAATTTGCCGGTCTGCATTTTCCCTGTTTTTTTGCCAAGTGGGACACACACCATAAGAGGTTATTTATCGTGCTGTTTATTATGCTTCTTGATATGCCACACCTGTAAGGTGGATGGATTATCTTGGCAAAGGAGAAATGCTCACTAACAAGGAACACATTTGTGCACAACATTTGAGAAAATAAGCTTTTTGTGTATATGGAACATTTCTGGAATCTTATATTTCAGGTCATGAAACATGGGGCAAACACTTTACATGTTGCATTTACATTTTTGTTCAGTAAAAACATGATTGATGTGTAAACACTATTTTTGTTGTCTCTGTGTCTTTCCAATATATAACTCTTATTTTGTTTATTTTTTTTATTTGGAATTGAATGTAATATCTTTTGTTTTTATTTTCTATAACTGTTTTGTAATGTCATGCATTTGTATGTTTTATGTGGACCACAGGAAGAGTTGCTGCTGCATGTGCAGTAGCTAATAGGGATCCTAATAAACTAAACTCAACTCTACCTCACCAGTAGCTGAATGGCTAGCCACACTTTGCGCACCAGACCTGTGGATGTGATTGGAGAATGGACAGGTGAGGCATTTAGCTTCTGCAGGTCCGCTGGGGAAATGGCAGTATGACGTTGTTACCTGTGCTTTTGTTTATGCTTGTATGTTTTCAGCATGGATGTGAAAACATTGTTTGATGTTAAGTTCTTGTTCGCTATAATATTGATTGTATATCGGCGTCCCAGTGTTCCAATGCTGACTGCATAGTGCTCAGCATAAAAATGCAGATTGTTTCAGTTTGCCAATTTAAAATCACCACAGAGTGGTGGACAGCACAGTCACTAAAAACTGTCAAGGTCCAACTGGTGACATTTTTTGTCTTGCCCTCCTTGTCACTTTCAAAAACTTAAAACACATTGGCTAGATCGCTAATTGTAAATATCGCTGATTGGCTGTAATTGATTAATCTAACAGTAAATTGAATGTCATTAAACTTTTCCAACGGTAGGCTTACTAGCACTCACCGCAAATGGCCAACGTGCACCTTGCGCGCTCTGCATCTCAAAGACAAATGAGAAACTTTGGTTTTTAAATTGCTCATAATTGAGAGTTGAGAAAAAATATTTAGACCCTTAGAAAGCTGATACTTTCCTCACTTCAACTAACAACAGCATACCAGTTTTCAAAATGTTTTACCCGTGATTACATTTTGAAAGATCATATTTTCTCTCCCTCTAAATAGAGTGCACAGCTGGAGTGAGAGAGAGTATGAGTGAGCCACAGCAGGCAGCCCGGCGAAACGGGCACTGTCAGGGGCAAGGCAGGCACTTTCACGGCAGAAATTAATGCACTTTACCTTAGGCGTTTTGTTTGATCAAATAATGGTTTTAGCCGCCCAGAAATAAGAAGTTTTGAGTGAGACCAGCTAGAATATGTAAGTCGCAATGATGTGACCAATTAAAAATGTAAATCGCACATCCAAGAGTGCTAACCTCTGCTGTTTTTGTAATAACTCATCATTATTCACAATTAATTCAGGGTTATCCGTAATCAAAGTAGCATTCATGTTAATGTAGAAGTGTTTGAAATGTATTCTATTCTTATTTACAATAAAAAGTGACCCCAACATGACACAATAAATTATTTACCATTCATTTCTATTGGGCACAAAATTATCTGATTCACAACCAAAACAAAGAGCAAATGCATCCAACAAATTTGTAGTCACAAGCTTGATGTAGTCATTACTTGCTATGAATATGGGACCAAATACTTACAATTTTTACTATTTAAATACACAAGTGAATTTGCCCAAATACTTTTGGTCAGCTAAAATGGGGGGACTACGTACAAAAAGTGCTGTAATTTCTTAATGGGTCACCCGATGTGGATGAAAATACATTTACATTAAAGATGACAGCCTGCACTTTAATCTCATTCATGGTATCATTTCAAATCCAAAGTACTGGAGCCAAAAATATATAATAACGTCACTGTCCCAATACTTTTGGAGCGCAGTGTATGTTCAATCACTATGACCTTGACCTTTTGTCAGTATTCCAGCAGCCCAAATTGCATTTTCGGAGATAAAAAATACTTATCTCAGCAAGTAATTTTTGTTATGATTGGCTCAAATATGTAAAATTATATGGCCTTTGACCCACTGAGGTATTGTATTATTGGTGACCGGAAGTTGAAAAATGTCTCTCCCTCTCATTTGGGTTGCCGACCCCTGGTTTAGAAGATATAACTGAGGGAGCAAAGGGCTGAAACCACCGGCTAAGTCAGTGATTTAATTTAAATTCCTATTTACTCTGTTCCATCTGACTGTGCAATCCACTGTCTCATCAGCCCAGCCAGGCAATTTATAGACTTGATCTCCGCTATAAAAGCATCAAGACGTGATCTCACATTTATTTTAGACTAACATTTAGTTAGTGGAGATTTGTATAAACCTTGCTGTCTGTCTCTCTGACATTTGCAACATCAAATTAGATTCCAGCTGTCCTATAGTAATGGATGCCTTGGCAGTCGGGATGAGACAGACAGCCAGGCAGATTTTCTTATCCAGTCGAAATCATGAATCATTATTATTTTTATGGATACATACTAAGAACTATCAATAGAAAACCGGTAAAACGAAACGAAGTGCAGCTAGTTTGCATTGTTCCAGCTTCAGTTTGAAGCAATTGTGTTATTCAGCTCCTCTGAATAACAGTGTCCTGACAAGAGAGCACATTTATGGCAGGTGAAATCACGCATTGTTAGCTCATTGTAAACAAATTCTGCAGCTTTGTTGTTTGACATGAATAAGTTAGCGATAGTTGGCTAGCTAGCAAGCAAGGTGATAAGAACATTGCCAGCCGGTATGACTGATGTCAAGGAAAATGAGACCTGGAGCAAGGTTGTGGGTCAAACTGCCCCTAAGTAGACTGTAACCTATTTTTATCATGGAGAGAGAAATCCTGACAAAGGAGTAGGCCATAGCCAGTCACATGAAGGAGGAGGAGCTCTACTACCGTCTCATACAGGAAATTCATCCAAACCACTTGAGGTCAGTATAGAGAGTACGTGCACTCTGGATTATATATATTCTCAGTAAGGAAGCAAGGGCAAAGCTTCTGATCAGAGGAATAACAGTCAGAGGAAAACATGTTGTGCTCAAAGAAAATAATCCATTGAGTTTGAATTCACGCATGGCTGACCAGACCTCAATTCAAGTTACAATTAAAGAACTACCTGAATCAGCAGATGATAGTGTTGTGACTGAGTTTCTGGCTAAAGCTGGATGTAAGGTGATGGAGAGATTGATGAGGGGATACGAGGGTCAATTTACAAACTGCTCCAATGGAGATCGTTTTGTATATGTTGAGGCAGCACCCATCATTCCTATAACAAGGTTTGTAAAGATGGGCCCTCACTGGATCAAATTATTTTATGATGGACAAGGTCCTGCGTGTAGACAGGACTGGCTGACACAATCCCACGCTAGAGTAGGTCAGGAGATGGTAGAGTACTACTACACTGGACAACAAAAGGTGGATGGAATAAACTTTTTCACACTATGTGCAGGTAGGACAAAAATCCTGTGACCATGAGTAAAGCAGAAGTATCACATGTCTCAGCTGAAATGACTGAATGACTGAGGTTGAAGAGGATAATTCCTTGGCTCCCAAGGACAAAGACAGAGTGGATGAAAGATTGGAGTTGGTACCTGGTGAGCCCGAGTCTGCAACAGTGACCTCTCATTCCATGAAGAAAAAGAGGAAAAATGCTAAAAATTAAGCTGGGAAGTGGCTACTGAGACCAGTGACAATCATAACCCAACAGAAAACTTTGAGGTTTTTAAGGGACAACCGAAGGTGGTGCAACTCTCTGGAGAATACAAAAGATGGCGGCCTTCATTCAAAGCATGCGCTACGTCTCTCCCTCCGCATCGACCCTATGACTGCGCTATTGACCTTCTTGCTGGCACTGTACCATCCCGGGGGTGCTTTTACTCCCTGTCAGCAAGGCTATGGAGGAGTACATCGAAAACTCTCTCGCTGCAGGGAAAATTCGTCCATTGGCCTCTCCCACCGGGTCCATTGGCCTCTCCCAGGGTTTTGTCCTTCTTCTCCACAAAGAAGAACCCTGCACCCGTGTATCGACTACAGGGGCCTAAATAACATCGTGGTTAAAAAACGTTACCCTCTACCGCTCATCTCCTCGGCTTTCGAACCTTCAGGGAGCGACCATATTCTAAGTTGGACCTTAGGAAAGCCTACCATCTGATTTGGATAAAGGAGGGAGACGAATGCAAAACAGCCTTTAACAGGCTAGCGGGCACTATGAATACTTAGTTATGCCACTTGGACTGACCAACGCTCCTGCGGTGTTCCAGGCCCTGGACAACGATGTGCTCAGAGACATGCTGAACCAGTTCGTGTTTGTCTACCTCAATGACATCCTTGTCTTTTCCCGTTCAACTCAAGAACACGTCCTCCTTCCGGATCTATGAACTTCCAGTCCACGGTCTCCGATCTTGCCTTAAATTCAACCCCTGGTCTCCGATCGTGGATCCCAATTCTCGGCCTGGTTCTGGAAGGTGTTCTGCACCCTCATTGGGTCATCAGCCGGCCTGTCCTCTGGTTTCCACCGCAAATCTAATGGCCAGTTGGGGCGAGCCAATCAGGACCTGGAGACGGCCCTTCGTCTCTGCAAACCCCACCACCTGGAGCCAGCAACTTGTGTGGGTGGAATACGCCTGTAAGACCCTTCCCTGCTCGTCCACTGGTCTCTCACCCTTCTAAAGTTCCTTGGGATATCAGCCCATGCTCTTCCCTGAGAAAAAAGAAGAAGTCATTATACCCTCTGCCCAGATATTCATCCGCCTCTGTCACCATACCTGGAAGAGAGCCCGGGACGCTCTTTTGAAGACCACATCCTGGTATTGGCGACAAGCGGATCACCACCGGATCTGCTCCCCGCTATTGGCTTGGGCAGAGGGTATGGCTGAGATCTTCCCCTCCGGATGGAGTCCTGTAAACGTCCCCCCCATTTAATCTGCCCTTTACCCATCTCTAAAATCCTTAGCCCCTCTGCTGTTCGTCTTCTGTTGACCCGCACCCTTTGTATCCATCCTACATTTTTTGTGTCCAAGATAAAACCTTGATTAGCTTGACCTGCAGATTCATACTGCATCATTTCATGCATGGTGGCTATTGCTATAATGTATGCCATGGGTTGGGATTACGGTTCGTGAACTTGTTGAGCTAGGTAGCTTAATGTCTAAACAAAAAAGACCCATCCACACTTAGCTAGATGATTACATGACCAATTCATTTAGCTACGTGTGTTTGGTGGGTTATTATTCCAGCATTATAGATATTCCATTGCACACATTAGCACAACTTTAATGTCTCACAGAATGGACAAAAAATATATAAATGAAACTTTTGATGTGTGTGTACAGTAACCCTTGGAAGGAGTGTATACCCCAAAAAGAGGACTTGTACATATTGACATGTTGGAGAAATAAAGCAAGTAAATAGCTTTATGGATGATACATGAGATGGAATTTTTGGGGGGAGACTGAACAGCTAAAGTCTGTACATTTGTAAGTCTTAGGTCAAAACTTGGATTGCCATTTCAAAGGAAAGGCTTGCCTGAACACAAAACAATAATTTTAAAAATATTGTCATTTCCATTATTACTTTAGAGAGGACAAATAACATTTACAAATGTTACATTTTGAAACATACATTCAAATCTTTAAGATTTCTTGATCAAAATCTATCATTTATCATAGCACATTTGCTTTCCTTTGCATTGTTTTTAAAATGTCAGAAGAAATAGGACCTAAGGATTGTATAATTACACGTAGCAAAATAACAGTAGTATAGAAGTCCAGGCACAACACCCTGACAGTGATTTTTTTTCCTCTATATACAGTGCCTTGCGAAAGTATTCGGCCCCCTTGAACTTTGCGACCTTTTGCCACATTTCAGGCTTCAAACATAAAGATATAAAACTGTATTCAACAACAAGTGGGACACAATCATGAAGTGGAACGACATTTATTGGATATTTATTGGATATTTCAAACTTTTTTAACAAATCAAAAACTGAAAAATTGGGCGTGCAAAATTATTCAGCCCCCTTAAGTTAATACTTTGTAGCGCCACCTTTTGCTGTGATTACAGCTGTAAGTCGCTTGGGGTATGTCTCTATCAGTTTTGCACATCGAGAGACTGACATTTTTTCCTATTCCTCCTTGCAAAACAGCTCGAGCTCAGTGAGGTTGGATGGAGAGCATTTGTGAACAGCAGTTTTCAGTTCTTTCCACAGATTCTCGATTGGATTCAGGTCTGGACTTTGACTTGGCCATTCTAACACCTGGATATGTTTATTTTTGAACCATTCCATTGTAGATTTTGCTTTATGTTTTGGATCATTGTCTTGTTGGAAGACAAATCTCCGTCCCAGTCTCAGGTCTTTTGCAGACTCCATCAGGTTTTCTTCCTGTATTTGGCTCCATCCATCTTCCCATCAATTTTAACCATCTTCCCTGTCCCTGCTGAAGAAAAGCAGGCCCAAACCATGATGCTGCCACCACCATGTTTGACAGTGGGGATGGTGAGTGATGAGCTGTGTTGCTTTTACGCCAAACATAACGTTTTGCATTGTTGCCAAAAAGTTCAATTTTGGTTTCATCTGACCAGAGCACCTTCTTCCACATGTTTGGTGTGTCTCCCAGGTGGCTTGTGGCAAACTTTAAACGACACTTTTTATGGATATCTTTAAGAAATGGCTTTCTTCTTGCCACTCTTCCATAAAGGCCAGATTTATGCAATATACGACTGATTGTTGTCCTATGGACAGAGTCTCCCACCTCAGCTGTAGATCTCTGCAGTTCATCCAGAGTGATCATGGGCCTCTTTGCTGCATCTCTGATCAGTCTTCTCCTTGTATGAGCTGAAAGTTTAGAGGGATGGCCAGGTCTTGGTAGATTTGCAGTGGTCTGATACTCCTTCCATTTCAATAGTATCGCTTGCACAGTGCTCCTTGGGATGTTTAAAGCTTGGGAAATCTTTTTGTATCCAAATCCGGCTTTAAACTTCTTCACAACAGTATCTCGGACCTGCCTGGTGTGTTCCTTGTTCTTCATGATGCTCTCTGCGCTTTTAACGGACCTCTGAGACTATCACAGTGCAGGTGCATTTATACGGAGACTTGATTACACACAGGTGGATTGTATTTATCATCATTAGTCATTTAGGTCAACATTGGACCATTCAGAGTTCCTCACTGAACTTCTGGAGAGAGTTTGCTGCACTGAAAGTAAAGGGGCTGAATAATTTTGCACGCCCAATTTTTCAGTTTTTGAATTGTTAAAAAAGTTTGAAATATCCAATAAATGTCGTTCCACTTCATGATTGTGTCCCACTTGTTGTTGATTGTTCACAAAAAAATACAGTTATATATCTTTATGTTTGAAGCCTGAAATGTGGCAAAAGGTCGCAAAGTTCAAGGGGGCCGAATACTTTCGCAAGGCACTGTAAATACAAAATTACCTTTACCAGTTGAATTTAGAGACAAAGTATGATTTTTGTATATTTATTTTTATCTGAAATAATGTAACAAAATATATAGCTAGCGTATTTTTGTTCGGATTTTCGGATGGCTGACGTGCCCAAAGAAAACTGCCTCTTACTCAGACCCAGAAGCTAGGATATGCATATACGTGGTAGCATTGGATAGAAAACACACTGAAGTTTCTAAAACTGTTACAATAATGTATGTTAGCATAACAGAACTGATATGGCAGGCAAAAACCAGAGGAAAATCTATCCGTCATTTTTCTTTTTTAGATCACAGGCCATTTCAGTGCTTGCCTATGGGAAATACAAATAGATAGGACCCAGATTGCAATTCCTATGGCTTCCACTAGATGTCAACAGTCTTTAGAAAGGGTTTCAGGCTTGTTTTTTGAAAAATGAGCAAGTAGTTGGAAGAACTACAAGGTGTCTCATTAGAAAAGTGGTCTTGTTGGCGCGTGAATGAGGTGAACGGTCTTCGTTATTTATCTTCCCCATTGAACATACTATTCTCCGTCTTAAATATGATAATTTATTTAGATATTAGAGTACCTGAGGATTAATTAGAAACACTGTTTGACTTACTTGGACGAACTTTACCAGTAACATTTTGGATTCGTTTGTATGCTTGTGTCACGACTCCGACCGAAGGACACTCCCCTTCCAGTTCGGGTGGCGCTCGGCGGTCGTCGTCGCCGGCCTACTAGCTGCTACTGATTATTTCCTCCCCCTCCTTATGTGTTGATTGTGTGCACCTGTTTTGAGTTAGGTAGTAGGCTTTATTAGTCAGCCGGCCTGCAGGGTTCCTTGTGCGGGATTAATTATTGTGATCGTCTGTTTGGTGTGCTTGTGTGCACGTCTATTGGGTTTTGTGTTTTCCCATTTTGTGGGTTTTCCCTGGACAGTTTAAGTCCCCCTGCATTTGTTTGTTCAGTACGCCCTGTGTTTTTGTGAGGGTTGGCTTATGTTCAGCGTTTATCAGTGCATTAAAATAGCACTCCCCTGAACTCTCTGCTTCCTGCGCCTGACTCCTCACCCACTACACTCAGACCGTTACAGAATCCCGCACCGACTGGAATGGAGTCAGCAGGAGCAACAGCCACTCCCCTCCCATCGATGGAAGAGAGGGTTCTACATCACACCACCGTTCTCCATCGGATCGGAACGGCGATGGATCTGGTGATGGAGAGAATGGACCGATGGGAGAGAAGCGGTCTCCTCTCTCCACCTTCGGCTCCCCCTCCTCAGGACTCCCCATCTCCCGACTCCAGCACCCTCCGTCTTACGCTCCCAAGGGTCTATGATGGAGCGGCAGCAGGGTGCCAGGGGTTCTTACTCCAGCTAGAACTGTACCTGGCCACCGTCAGACCTACTCCCTCGGGAGCGGAGAGGGTGAATGTCCTCATCTCCTGCCTCACGGGTCGTGCTCTGGAGGGGGCAAATGCAGTTTGGAATGGCCCAGACTCAGCGAAGGAGCACTACCCCGAGTTTTCTCGCCGTGTTTCACCATCCTCCAGATGGCCGAGCGGCGGGAGAACGACTATTCCATCTCCGGCAGGAGAAAAGGAGCGCCCAGGATTACGCGTTGGAGTTCCGTACCTTGACAGCAGGATCTGGGTGGAACGACAGGGCCCTTATCGACCACTACAGGTGTATTCTCCGGGAGGACGTCCGCAGGGAGCTAGCGTGTCGGGACACCGCGCTTTCCTTGGATGAGCTAATTGACATGTCCATCCGATTGGACAATCTGCTGGCTGCCCGCGGGCGTTTGGAGAGGGTCCTGTGTGTTCCACCACCCAGCACCTCCACTCCTGTTCCGATGGAGTTGGGAGGGGCTTTGCCGAGGGGTATCGGAGGAGGAGGCTCCCTCTGCACCAACTGTGGTCGGAGAGGACACACGGCCGATCGGTGCTGGGGGGGTCCGTCTGGGAGTCGAGATGGCAGGCGGAACATTTCTCGAGCACCCCAGGTGAGTCAGCACCAAACTCACCCAGAACACCTGTTGTTCACATGTTTGTCTTGATTTTTTTTCTTACATTTTTCCCCTCTTCCCAGCATAGGGCGCTAGTCGATTCAGGCGCAGCTGGGAACTTTATGGATCGCGGACTTGCTATTAAATTAGGTGTTCCGCTTGTGCCGATAGATTCTCCCTTTCCCGTGCACTCCCTAGATAGCCGGCCATTAGGGTCAGGGGTGGTCAGGGAGACCACAATCCCACTGGACATGGTAACGCAGGGGAATCATAGGGAGCGTATCAGTCTCTATATTATTGATTCGCCTGCGTTTCCAGTAGTGTTGGGGAATCCCTGGCTGGCCCGGCACATTCCTAACATTTTGTGGAGACAGGGGGTTCTCCAGGGGTGGTCAGAGGAGTGTTCTGGAAGGTGTCTGGGAGTTTCCTTCGGTGCCACCTCGGTGGAAAGTCCAGACCAGGGTCCCACAGTGTGCATTCCCCCCGAGTATGCCGATTTGGCAATCGCTTTTAGTAAAAAGAAGGCGACTAAATTACCACCTCATCGACCGGGAAGGGATTGTGCGATAGATCTCCAGGTAAACGCTGCGCTTCCCAAGAGTCACGTGTACCCATTGTCCCAAGAGGAGACGTTGGCTATGGAGACATATATCACGGAGTCTCTGGGACAGGGGTACATTCGGTCCTCCATTTCACCCATCTCCTCGAGTTTCTTTTTTGTGAAGAAAAAGGAGGGAGGTTTGCGTCCTTGTATTGATTATAGAGGTCTAAATGCCATCACAGTTGGATTCAGCTACTCACTACCTCTCATTGCTACGGCAGTGGAATCCTTTCAGGGAGCGCAGTTCTTCACAAAATTGGATCTCAGGAGTGCGTATAGCCTGGTGCGTATTCGGAAGGGAGACGAGTGGAAAACCGTATTTAGTACCACATCGGGCCACTATGAGTACTGCGTCATGCCGTATGGGTTAAAAAATGCTCCAGCCATTTTTCAATCCTTTGTAGACGATATTCTCAGGGACCTGCACGGGCAGGGAGTGGTTGTTTATATCGATGACATTCTGATCTACTCAGCCACTCACGCCGCGCATGTGTCTCTGGTACGCAAGGTGCTTGGTAGACTGCTGGAGCATGACCTATACGTCAAGGCTGAGAAGTGTGTGTTCTCCAAACGAGCTGTCTCCTTTCTGGGTTATCGCATTTCCACCTCGGGGGTGGAGATGGAGGGTGACCGCAGTAAGGCCGTGCGTAATTGGCCGACTCCAACCACGGTAAAAGAGGTGCAGCGGTTTTTGGGTTTTTCCAACTACTACCGGAGGTTTATCCGGGGTTTTGGCCAGGTAGTGGCTCCAATTACCTCACTGCTAAAGGGGGGCCCGGTGCGGTTGCAGTGGTCAGCAGAGGCGGACAGAGCTTTCAACAGGTTGAAGGTGCTGTTCACAGATGCACCCGTGTTGGCGCATCCGGACCCCTCTCTCGCATTCATAGTGGAGGTGGACGTGTCTGAGGCTGGGTGGGTGCCGTGCTATCACAGCGCTCGGGTACGCCACCAAAACTCCGCCCCTGCGCTTTCTTCTCGAGTAAGCTCAGCCCAGCGGAGCGTAGCTATGATGTGGGGGACTGGGAGTTGTTAGCGGTGGTTAGGGCTCTGAAGGTGTGGAGACACTGGCTTGAGGGGGCTAAGCACCCCTTTCTCATCTGGACCGACCACCAAAATCTGGAGTATATTCGGGCAGCTAGGAGACTGAACCCGCGGCAGGCAAGGTGGGCCATGTTTTTCACTCGACTCCGGTTCACTTTATCATATAGACCAGGCTCCCAGAACGTGAAGGCGGACGCACTGTCCCGCTTTTACGACACGGAGGATAGGTCCACCGAACCTACTCCCATCCTTCCAGCCTCAAAGCTGATGGCACCGGTGGTATGGGAGGTGGACTCGGACATCGAGCAGGCATTACGGGCTGAACCAGCGCCTCCTCAGTGTCCGGCGGGGCGGAGGTACGTGCCGCTTGGTGTTCGGGACCAACTGATTCGGTGGGCTCACGTCCTACCCTCCTCGGGTCACCCTGGGGTGAGGAGGACAGTAGGGAGCCTTCGGGGGAGGTATTGGTGGCCTACCTTGGCTAGGGACGTTAAGGTTTATGTCTCCTCCTGTTCGGTATGCGCCCAGAGTAAGGCTCCTAGGCACCTTCCTAGAGGGAAGTTACAACCCCTCCCCGTTCCACAACGGCCATGGTCACATCTATCCGTAGATTTCCTGACCGACCTTCCCCTGTCTCAGGGCAACACCACGGTTCTGGTGATTGTGGATCGGTTCTCTAAGTCCTGCCGTCTCCTCCCGTTGCCCGGTATCCCAACAGCCCTACAGACTGCGGAGGCATTATTCACCCACGTCTTCCGGCACTACGGGGTGCCGGAGGACATCGTTTCTGATCGGGGTCCCCAGTTCACGTCCCGAGTATGGAGGGCGTTCATGAAGCGGCTGGGGATCTCGGTCAGCCTGACCTCCGGTTATCACCCTGAAAGTAATGGGCAGGTGGAGAGAGTAAACCAGGAGGTGGGTAGGTTTCTGCGGTCGTACTGCCAGGACCGGCCAGGGGAGTGGGCGAGATACATCCCCTGGGCAGAAATGGCCCAGAACTCATTACGCCACTCCTCTACTAATGTGTCCCCCTTTCAGTGTGTGTTGGGGTACCAGCCGGTCCTGCCACCGTGGCATCCGAGCCAGACCGAGGCTCCTGCGGTGGAGGAATGGGTGCAAACCTGGAGGGCCGTTGAGGAATCCCTTCAACAGGCTAGTGGACGGCAGAAAAGGAGTGCTGACCGCCACCGCAGTGAGGCCCCGTGTTTGTACCAGGGGACAGGGTCTGGCTCTCGACCCGAAACCTGCCCCTCCGCGTGCCCTGCCGGAAGCTTGGGCCGCAGTGTGTAGGGCCGTTCAAAGTCCTGAGGAGAATAAACGAGGTGTGTTATCGATTACAACTCCCTTCCTATTATCGTATTAACCCCTCGTTTCATGTGTCTCTCCTCAGGCCGGTGGTAGCTGGTCCCCTACAGGACGGTGAGGTGCTGGAGGTCCCTCCTCCCCCTCTGGACATCGAGGGGTCCCCGGCGTATACGATACAGGCCATTCTGGACTCGAGACGCCGGGTGAGGGGCCTGCAGTACCTCGTGGACTGGGAGGGGTACGGTCCGGAGGAGAGGTGCTGGGTACCCACCAGGGACATTTTGGATCCGTCAATGTTGAGGGATTTCCATCGCCTCCATCCAGATCGCCCTGCGCCTCGTCATCCGGGTCGACCTCGAGGCCGATGTCGGCGCGCTGCGGGAGCCACGCGTCAAGGGGGGGGGGGGGGGTACTGTCACGACTCCGACCGAAGGACACTCCCCTTCCCGTTCGGGTGGCGCTCGGCGGTCGTCGTCGCCGGTCTACTAGCTGCTACTGATTATTTCCTCCCCCTCCTTATGTGTTGATTGAAACATTTATGAAAATACAAATGTCATACATCATTTAAAAACTTAACTTCTTGTTAATCCAACTGCGAAAGCACACCATGCGGTTATCTGAGGACAGCGCCCCACACAAAAATACTTTTTCAACCAGCACAGGCATCACAAAATCACAAATAGCGATTAAATAAATCACTTAACTTTGAAGATCTTCCTCTGTTTGCAATCCCAAGGGTCCAAGATACACAATGAATGATCGTTTTGTTCAATAAAGTCTGTTTAGTTAGGTGCCAATGATCTCAGTAATCCACTCATTCAACATACATACAAATGAATCCAAAAAGTTACCAGTAAAGTTCATTCAAACAAGTCAAACGATGTTTCTAATTAATCCCCAGGTACTCTAATATCTAAATAAATGATCTTAAAACCTGTTAGGGCTAGGCAGAATACTGCCCCCTTTGGAGGAATTGCGTGCCCATGGTAAACTGAACGAAAATCTGTCCAAAATTGCTAATATATGCATATAATAATTATTATTGGATAGAAAACACCCTAAAGCTTCTAAAACCGTTGGATTTATGTCTGTAAGTATAGCAGAACTCACAGGGCAGGAAATCTCCCAAACTAGTTTTGGGATCATGAAAGTTGGGGCAACTTTGACGCCATCGCCCCCACCCTTCCCAACCAGCTATGGATCTGGGGACACTTTATATGTCTTCCACTAGATGTCCTCATTCAGTACAGCATTTAATTGTTCAAATCCCGCGAGTTTTGACCCTTTGGGAGGGAATTGAGTGCGTGTCGTGAGAAAATACCTGTGCGTTAGGGCGCGAATTGGACACAGTCATTCCTTTGTTCCAGCTCGCCTGAGAAGAAGTAACATTGACCGGTTGAATTGAGAATTGTTTTGTACGTTTAGAACATCCTAAAGCTTGATTTTGCACTTAGTTTGTCCAGTTTAGTCGACATATAATATATAATTTTGAAGTTTTGATGCGCAACTTTTCGGGACCAGAGGAAAATTTGGGTGCATTTCAGCTAAAACTGCTAGCAGATGCTAATACAAAGACACACGACTTGAAACCAAACAATGTTTTGGGTAAGTATGACCCCTTCCACTACATTCTGAACGAAGACCATCAAAGGTAAGGGAATATTTATGTTGTAATTTTGTGTTTCTGTTGACTCCAACATAGCGGAGAAATATTGCTTATGTCTGAGCGCCGTCTCAGATTATTGAATAGTGAGCGATTTCTGTAACGTTAAAAAGAAATGTGACAAAGCGATTGCATTAAGAAGCAGTGTATCTTTCTAACTATATGTAGAACATGTATATTTAGTCAAAGTTTATGATGTCTATTTATGTTATCTTGCGGCACTATCTATAATTTATTTTTCTTGTTTGGGTATGTTTTAATAGTCGGTACATCAATGTTATTCTCAGAGGCTACCAAGAACATAAACCCAGTCTGCATGAACAAAATCATCTTGAAGCATGGATTCTGATTAGACAGACCAGCGTTGAATAGACCTTAGCATGGGTAACTCCTGTTTGAGTTTCTGCCTGTAGGAAGCAAGGAGCAAAATGGAGTCATGATCAAATTTGCCAAAGGTAGTACGAGGGGTGGCCTTGTAAGCATATCGAAAAGTTCCAATGTTTTGGTAGAACTTTGATAGCGTTCCTCAAATTTGCTTTGTTAAAATCCCATGCAACAATAAATATGGTCTCAGGATATGTGCTTTCCTGTTTGCATAAAGTCCAGTGTAGTTCTTTGAGGCCATTGTGGTATCGGCTTGAGGGGGAATATACACAGCAGTGACTATAACCGTAGTGTAACGTAGACGCTGGGAATCAAGAAGTAGGTGCAGGTGGTAAGTTTAATTTAACAAGTAACATGGAACAATAAAACGCAGGAGTAGCGTCTAGACATGAAAAACAGATACAACAGATAATGAGTGAGGTAATAGAGTCCGGGTGTGCCTAATGATGAAGCGCAGGTGCACGTAATGATGAATGACAGGTGCATGTAATGATTGTTCCCAGGACCGATAGTTAGTAAACCGGCAATGTTGAACGCCAGAGGGCAAGAGCGGGAGTAGACATGACACAAAGAAAATTCTCTTGGGAGTTAATACGATCGGCATTTGATTGTGAAGTATTCTAGGTTGGGTGAACAAAAGGACTGGAGTTTCTGTATGTCATCATAATCACATGCCGTTCGTACATGAGTGGTTGATCATGAAACATACACACCCGCCTTTCTTTATTCCTGTATGTGCAATGTACTAAGAACCCAGATGGCTGAATGGACGGGCACAGTATATCCCGACAGAGCCATGTTTCCGTGAAACAGAGTATGTAACAATCCCTGATGACTCTCTGGAAGGAGATCCTCGCCCATCTAATTTATTACAAAGAGACTGAACATTAGCGAGTAATATACGCAGAAGCGGTGGATGGTGTGCATGCCTCCTGAGTCGGACTAGAAGCCCACTACGAATACCTCTTCTCCGCAGGTGATGTTTTGAAGCAGCCTCTGGAATAAGTTCAATTGCCCTGGGGGTTATGAACAAAGGATGCAATTCAGGATAGTCATATTCCTGGTCGTAATGCTGGTGAGTTACTGCCGCTCTGATATCCAAATCTTATTTCCGGCTGTATGTAATAACAAACATTTTCTGGGCTAATAATGTAAGAAATAACACAAAAAAAATTTGAAATGCTGCAAAGTTGCTTAGGAGCTTTAAGCAGAGCTGGCATATCTGTCGGCGCAATCTTACTCTCCATGTCTCAATTGTCTCAAGGCTTAAAAATACTGTCTCCTCCCCTTCATCTACACTGAATGAAGTTGATTTAAGTGACATCCACAAGAGATCATAGCTTTCACCTGGATTCACCTGGTCAGTCTATGTCACGGAAGGAGCATGTGTCCTTAATGTTTTGTATATAAACATGTGAACATGTTCATATAAACCATGTGAACATGTAGGCTAAGGAAACAGTAACAGAGAAAAAACAAAAAACATTAAGCAATTACTTTGTACTTTAAGGTGCTATAACTTTTTAAGCTCGCACTCCTCGACCTAATGTACCACATTGTAAATATATTGGAGAAAGACTGCCACTTAAATACTGTGGTCAGTTTGTAATACCTTGTATACCTTGGAATACCACTCGGGAGCCTCATTCATATGCATAGACACACACACTCACATACACCCACCTACCCACACACATCCATAGAACAGTTATTGACATACTTGCTATATTTGATCGTTTGTATTGTATTTTAGTGTCCATGTAGCTCATTGGCATCGGCTATTTCAATTGTTACTTCCTTGAGATGAACAGTTACTTGGGGAAAGTAGAGTGTAGATTGTATTAGGGGAAGGGGGAAATAATATTGTTCAAATTTACGATAAGCTGTTCTGTATGTAACCTGGTGTGCTTATCGCTTTTTTCCTGCTTCGTCTTCTCCTCAGGGCAGGGGGATCTCTGCCTTCGGCTGGAAAGGATTCTTGCAGCTTGTTTATCCTTTGCGTTCCTTTCCATGCCCACAGCGCTGGCGGAAAAAATTTAGATTTGAATCCATCAGAATATATTCCTTGCATTTTTTCTCAGTCGAGCAGACAAGTCCTGGATGAATCGAATGGACTGGCCATGGATTTTGATCTTCTTTCCCCCCTGTGTGTGAGTTCAGGATATTGACCTTGTTCAGATAATTCTACATCTTGAAGATTACCATGCAAGGGTATTTAGAGTGCTTCTGTTTCACGCCGATCATATGGCATTGTTCCAGACCCTTTAGTGGTATATCCACATCAAGTTCCTCTGATATCAGTTTGATCACATAGCTAGAAAGGTCTCCTTTTTCCTCGTCTACCAGTAAGTAAAATATCTGCATGTTGTTTCATCTCATTCTGTTTTCTTGCTGGTACAATTAATCTTCTAAAGTTTGCAACTTTGTTTCCAGAAGGCAAAATGTGTTGTCTTGTTTGTTCATGCACACACCTTGTATGTGCATGTCTGACACAATGTCAAGACTCTACTTTATTTTCGAGCTAATCTACTTTTTAACAACAGATTGTAGTAGTTTGTTTGTTTTGGTGTGCATTGAAAGCATTTTAGTGATCTTTTCCTGGATATCCTTTAGCTGTTCATTACTCTCGTTTGCATCTCCAAGTTGCTCCTTATATTTTCACCTGGGTGAAGCCTTGGCTTGTTGAATTTGTGTCACCACGCCTCTTTGCCAACTAATTGGTTAACTGTTGTGCATAACTGTCTGCTCACTCTTTCCCAGTTGCTTGTGGACATATTGATCTATCGATATTAGAGGTTTATTTTAAATATTGTTTTCTGGCTTCTACATCTGTACAAAATTGAGCTACACACACCCCATGCCTCCTATCGGTACGCACATGCGCCTCATGAATGCACTCTACATGCTCACCTGTTCAAGCATTGAAAATATGAAGAGTGGTGTGTTGTGTTGGATTTGCCCCAAACATAAATATTTGTACTAAGGACATAAAGTTAATAATTTCTTTGCCACATTTTTGCAGTTTTGTTATGGCTGCGGTCCCTGTACAGGGACCAAAGTCAACAGAAATTTCAGAGCGCCAACTGTAGTACTCGATAAAACTCAAACTTTTATTAAAACACACATGCAGGGTA
The DNA here is from genome assembly GCF_013265735.2 of Oncorhynchus mykiss. Taxonomy (NCBI): domain Eukaryota; kingdom Metazoa; phylum Chordata; class Actinopteri; order Salmoniformes; family Salmonidae; genus Oncorhynchus; species Oncorhynchus mykiss. Next base: position 52,341,272 of record NC_048566.1, on the reverse strand, counting down.
CTCAATTAAAGCTACACTCGTTGTGAATCTAGCCAACATGTCAGACTTGTAAAATGCTTTTCGGCGAAAGCATGAGAAGCTATTATCTGATAGCATGCACCCCCCGAAATACCTGAACGAGACGCAAACAAAAGAATTAGCGTAGCCGGCGCTACACAAAACACAGAAATAAAATATAAAACATTCATTACCTTTGACGAGCTTCTTTGTTGGCACTCCTATATGTCCCATAAACATCACAATTGGGTCTTTTTCCCGATTAAATCCGTCAAAGTATACCCAAAATGTCGATTTATGAAACCCGTCTGATCCAGGAAAAAGCGCCTTTCCAAAACGCAACGTCATTGTCTAAAATTACTAAAAGTTGCCTATAAACTTTTACAAATCACTTCAAACGACTTTTGTAAACCAACTTTAGGTATTAATAAACGTTAATAATCGATAAAATTGATCACGGGGCGATCTGTATTCGATAGCAGCAAGTTTTGAAATCATCGTCCATATTTTCCCTTTCATAACTTCCTTCGGTGGACCCCAAGACAGGAAGTGCCTATTCGTCATCACACCAAGGATAAACTACCAATAACATGCCAGTACTGGCGACATCGTGTGGAAGCTGTAGGCATTGTAAACGGATCTCTATCTATTTTTCCTTGCCGTAGACAATACATAGACTGGCGGACTGATATTTTTTTTGTGTTTTTTGTGAACAGTTTTCCTCAGGATTTTTACTCCTAAACACGTTCTGTTAATGCCACAGACATGATTTAACCAGTTCTAGAGACTTCAGATTGTTTTCTATCCACACATACTAATCATATGCATATATGCCATGAGTAGCAGGACATTGAAATGTTGCGCGATTTTTAACAAAAAACTCTTTTAAACAGGTTCTTCTTGGTGACAGGGGGGCAGTATTAAGTAGCTTGGATGAATAAGGTTTCCAGAGTAAACTGCCCGCTACTCTGTCCGAGATGCTAATATAAGCATATTATTAGTGGTATTGGATAGACAACACTCTGAAGTTTCTAAAACTGTTTGAATGATGTCTGTGAGTATAACAGAACTCATATGGCACACGAAAACCTGAGACAAATCCAACCCGGAAGTGGGAAATCTGAGGTTTGTAGTTTCATTTAAGTGATTGCCTATCCAATATGCTGTGTCTATGGGGCCAGATTGCACTTCCCAAGGCTTCCAGCAGATGTCAACAGTCTTTAGAAAGTTGTTTGAGGCTTCTATTGTGGAAGGGTATCGAATAAGAGCTGTTTCAACAAGTGGACTAGGCTGAGGCCAATCAGTTGTTTATTGAGCGGTCACACGGGCGCGCCGTTCCTTCTTTTTCCTCTATAATGAATACACTATTGTCCGGTTGGAAGAGTATTGAAGATTTATTATAAAAAGACCCTAAGGATTGATTGTAAACATCGTTTGACATGTTTCTACAAACTGTAATGGAACTCTTGACCTTTTGTCTGGATTTTGCACTCGCGTATTAAGCCTTTGGAATAGTGAACTAAACGCGAACAAAACAGAGCTATTTGGACATGAATATGGATGTAATTGAACAAAACAAACATTTCTTGTGGGAGTCCTGGGAGTGCATTCCGACGAAGATCAGCAAAGGTAAGTGAAGATCTATAATGCTATTTATGACGTCTGTTGACTCCACAACTTTGCGGGTAACTGTATGGCTTGCTTTTGTGGCTGAAAGCTGTTCTCAGATTATTGGATATTGTGCTTTTGTTGTAAAGCTTTTTTTTAAATCTGACACAGCGGTTGCATTAAGAACAAGTTTATCTTTAATTCTATGTAAAACATGTATCTTTCATCAAAGTTTATGATGAGTATTCCTGTTATTTGATGTGGCTCTGCAATTTCTCTGGATGTTTTGGAGGCATTTCTGAACATGGTGCCAATGTAAACTGAGGTTTTTGGATATAAATATGAACTTGAACGAACAAAACATACATGTATTGTGTAACATTGAGTCATGGGAGTGTCATCTGATGAAGATCGTCAAAGGTTAATGATGAATTTTATCTATATTTCTGCTTTTTGCAACAGCTCTCTTTCGTTCGAAAACAGCTGAATGCTTTCTGTGACTAGTTGCTAACCTAACATAATGAATGATATGTTCTGCTTTCACCGAAAAGCTTTTTTGAAATCGGACACTGTGGTTGGATTAACGAGAAGTGTATCTTTAAAATGGTGTGAAATACTTGTATGGTTGAGGAATTTTAATTATGAGATTTCTGTCGTTTTGAATTTGGCGCCCTGCAATTTCAGTGGCTGTTGGCGAGGTGGGACGCTAGCGTTCCAAAAGATCCCAGTGAGGTTAATCAGAGTTGCGGGTAGGAGAACACTCCTGAAATCAGTAGTCCTAAGCCCAAGACAAATAGGAGTGCAGCCCTAGCCATAAGGGCTAACCGCTTAGCTGGCTTTGTATCCGGAAGTACCCTACCATGTTCCCTAGCTTGATAGCTAGCAGCTAGGCTAGCTGATTCGCCAGTGTAGTACCACCTTGTTTGAGCCAGGATCCCGGGACATATATCAGCGGTCCCAGCGTTAACGATAACTCTGTCACAGGAAAATGTGACGGAGTATGAATAGGAAAACTATAAACTTTTATTAGCTAACTAGGTAGTTTGTTGTAAAAGTAAAACAAACTGAGTCTCTAAAAAAAAAGGAGTCTCTAGTCTTGAACTGCGCCATGTGAGGAATCGTAGATGGTTAGTTTAAGCTAGTTTTATCTTGTTCTTGATACCGCGCTGGTTAAATCAATGTTGTTTCCACATCATTTTAATGAAATTACATTGAACCAATGTGGCGTTGAATTGACATCTGTGCCCAGTGGGATGTCTTTTGAGGTGTTTTGACTGATGTCATATCTATGCTAATATGGCTAAAATTAGCTTGCTAACCAATAACTGCAATGATGTGTTTGAGAGACAACAGGTACTCATTGTGAAACGGTATTTGTTGTCAATAAACATTGAAAACCAAAAATAGTTTTTCATGTTATCAACAATCTGTGCCAACCCTGTCTGTTTTAGTTGCCCACACTTCAGTTGTGTTGCTAAACAACCAATCTGTCTATGTAATATTGCCTATATTTATTTTAGTGACATATTTCTGTTTAAGGCCTATCCCATTGCCTGTGTTTTGACTGCAAGATGCTCCTTTCATACATATATTATTAATTTACTATGTGTTGTCTGCTCTTCGACTTACAATACAAGCACAATTAGCGTAGGCCTAAAAAATATTTGAAGTGTAGACTGTACTAAAGTCCAATATGCAATAGTATCATCTGTGCTATAACCTATCTGGTGTGAATGAGTGCAACATTCAATCTATAGTAGGTTTGGCTTCCCTTTTTGGACACCGTCGGTTTAAATAGCTAATGGACAGTGTCCAAAAATATGCAGAGCACCAAATTCAAATTAAATTACTATAAATATTTAACTTTCATAAAATCACAAGTGTAATACATCAAAATAAAGCATAACTTCTTGTTAATCCAGCCACCGTGTCAGATTTTAACAATCTTTACGGCGAAAGCAAACCATGCGATTATCTGAGGACAGCGCCCCGCATACAAACACACAAAAAACATATTTCAAAGTCAGAAATAGCGATTAAAAAAATGCCTTACCTTTGATGATCTTCTTCTGTTGGCACTCCAAAAGGTCCCAGTTACATCACAAATGGTCCTTTTGTTCGATAATGTCCTTCTTTATATCCATAAAAACTCAGTTTGGCTGGTGCTCTTCAGTCAATAATCCATCCAGTTTCCCTCCATCAAAATGTTTACTAGTAAACTTTTGCAAACAAGTCAAACAACGTTTATAATCAAACCTTTAGGTTTCCTAATACGCAAATAAACTATATAATTTAAAACATGGGGACGTTAACTGAGAATAGTATGTTCATTACCGGAGATAAATAAGAAAGAACGTGCTTTCATCCACCCTCTTGGAAACACTACAGTCAAAATGGGAGCCACCTAGAAAAACTACAATTTCTGGCTCATTTTTCCAAAAACCAGCCTGAAACTCTTTCTAAAGACTGTTGACATCTAGTGAAAGCCCTAGGAACTGCAATCTGGGAGGACTTGGCCTTATATTAAATTACTAGCCATTGAAAATAGTGGTAAGCTGATTTTTTGGGGGGGTTGTGTTGGTCCTCGGGGTTTTGCCTGCCATATCAGTTCTGTTATACTCACAGACATAATACATAATTTTAACAGTTTTAGAAACGCTAGAGTGTTTTCTATCCGAATCTACCAATTAAATGCATATCCTAGCTTCTAGGCCTGAGTAACAGGCAGTTTACTTTGGGCACTCTTTTCATCCGGACGTCAAAATACTGCCCCCTATCCCAAACAAGTTAAAAGTTGTGGCGTACTGCAGCACAGCTTGCGGGGTTCCACAGAATTCTATGGCACATTATTTATGTGTCAGCCATTGTTGACAGAATGACGCAATTTACCACAAACTGCCACCATCTACCACAAACGGTCACAGCATAAGCTCAAAACTTTTAAAGGAAGACCCACTGTAACTAGGCTAGGTCACTACGTCAATAGCATGTGTTACAGAATTGACAGGAAAGTACGAAGCCAAGAGGAGGCTAGGCTTCACCTTAGTGGATTCCTGGAGTAGCTGTGCCCTCTACTGGACGCTTGTGGAACCTAGCCAGACCAGTCAATTTACACTTTGTTACACGGGTGACAAGATAGGCTAGATAATGATTATAGAAATGCATATAACATTTTGTAGGCATAACCTACCTGTAGGCAAGTGTACATACATCCTTATATGCTATGATATTATTAGGTCCTAGCAGTGTGTTTGTGAAGAAGTCCAAAGAAAGTCATAGGCCTAACTCCTTACAAAGTGAGGTGTAGGATTATTTAAGATACTGTTTGAAGAGATACGGTGTCAGATGATTTCAGAAGATGGGCAGGGACTTTTCTGTCATAGCTTCAGGGGGAAGCTGGTTCCACCATTAGGGTGCCAGGACAGAAAAGAGCTTGAACTGGGGGTGGAAGGGCCAAGAAACCTGAGGTGGCTGAGCGGGGTGCTTGGGTTGGGGTGTAGGGTTTGAGAATAGACTGAAGGTAGGGAGGGGCAGTTCCTCTAGCTGTTCTGTAGAAAAGTACCATGTTCTTGTAGTGGATGCGAGCTTCGACTGGAAGCCAGTAAAGTATGCGGAGGAGAGGGGAGACTTGAGAAAACTTGAAAAGAAGGGGGGTTGCAGCATTCTGGATATATTTTACAGGTTTAATGGCACAAGCGGGGAGCCCAGCCAACAGCGAGTTGCAGTAGTCCAGATAGTAGAACAAGTGCCTGGATTAGGACCTGCGCCAATTTCTGTGTGAGTTAGGGTCGTACTTCACGGATGTGGTAGAGCACGAACCTGCAGGAGCGGTCACTGCTTTGATGTATAGAGAGAATGACAGGGTGTTGTCCAGGGTCACTCCAAGGTTCTTTGCACTCTGAGAGAGCGACACTGGAGTTTCCAACCACGATGGAGAGGTCTGTGAACGGGCAGGACTTCCCCAGGAGGAAGAGCAATTCTGTCTTGTTAAGGTTGAGCTTGATGTGGTGGGCCCGAGATCCAAGTTGAGATACCTGCCAGGCACATAGAGATGTGTGTCGCCACCTGGGTATTAGAAGGGGGGAAGAGAAAAATAGAACCGAGCCCTGGGGGACACCAGTAGTGAGAATACGTGGTGCAGACACAGATCTTCTCCACGTCCTACCTGCCTGCCAGGTAGGATGCAATCCAAAAGTGTGCAAAGAATGAGATGCCCAGCCCTGACAGGGTGGAGAGGAGGATCTGATGGTTCACGGTATCAAAAGTAGATGATAGATCTAGGAGGATGAGAACAGAGGAGAGAGAGTCAGCTTTGGCAGTGCGGAGAGCCTCCGTGACACAGCAGTCTCGGTTCAGTGACCCGTCTTGAAGCCTGACTGGTTAGGGTCAAGAAGATCGTTCTGAGAGAAATGAGAAAGTTGATCAGAGACAGCACGCTCAGTGTTTAGGAAAGAAAAGAAAGAATGGAGGTCTATAGTTTTAAGATGATCAAAGTCATTTGATAATGTGTATTTAAGTGACTGTTCAAATGATTCAGAGTGTGGAGAGCCGAGATTGTCAGATTGCGGCAATTGTTCTAAAGTTTTTTTCCCCTTTGAAATGTAGAATTACATGTATTTTGTTAGTGTATTGATAACAGAAGAGCATTCAAAACCTTGAAAATGAAGATTAAAAATTAATTGAAAAAGGAGTTACCTCTTTCTTCAGGCTTGTATACAAACACACTTTTAGGGCCTAATGATCATAATAAGCACCATATTATTGCATATATTACATGGACGTGTACACATACATGTCGGCCTATAACGTTTTATATGCATTTTTATTATCATTTACTTCGTTAAATATGTATAATTTGTCTTGAGGACCAGCAGCGGAGCATTTTTCCTTAAAGAAAAACAAAACCTTACCCCAAGTGGGATTCAAACTGTTTTGTCTCACCTTCTCCAGGCTTACTGCATCACACCAATAGTTAGTCACAGCAGTATGGGGTAACTGCATCACAGCCCAAGTGTCTTCTACTTTTTTGTTGATGTTCAAGTATAAAATTGCATGTTGTGTAATCCTCCTACATCTTTTTTTCCTGTGAAAGCACATGAAACAGATTGGTCATATACACAAACATGCCTTTTGAATTTTGTTTAACAAAAGTAGACTAGTCAAGGATGCATCGTGATATACAGGTAACTAGCAAAATAAAGGAGACCCCAAGTGTCTTAATAGCGTTGAGCCACCACGAGCCACCAGAACAGCTTCAATGCACCTTGGCATAGATTCTATAGTGTGACACAGTCTTGGAAAACACAGTCTCGGGTGCCGCTCCAGATTATCCCATGAGTGTTTAATTGGGTTGAGATCTGTTGACTGAGACACATGCACGCACACACACACACAACAGTGGCGGTCGGAGACGTTTAAGATTTTCCGTACGAGCATGGCCTTGCTTCGATTACAGCATATTGGATGACTGTCATTCATATTCCATTCTCCCAGCTCAATGCAACATCAATAGGTTTAGGCTACTACATGATACTAGAATTTTCCCTATACCCTTATGAGGTCGCTATTAGGTGACAAACAGCACACTCTTGGCTGCATCTAGCTGATCTAGGGTGTAATCAGTAGTCCAACAGTTGCAAACATAGGTTTCTATTGACAAATTCAGGTATGTTTATCCCCATTTCGTTCCATTTGCTTCCATTTAAGAAATGTTTATCGGCAGAAAGAATACACCAATGATCACATGGGAAAATCTACGTTGTTCTACACAACTGCTCGTTGCACACCTGTGCTGAAATACCTCTATAAACCTGCATTATGCATCTGTCACTGTGCCTGCTCTTTACTCAATGGCATCCTAGATTAAATAGACTGAATGATCAATGAGTGAGTGAATTATCTTCGCCTTGTGCCCTACAATTAGCAAACACTCCGACGAGACCATGTCAATACCACCAGGAACTTGGTCTCTCTCTGCAATTGCATTTGTTCCACTCTCAAACTCAACTGGACCTACATTTGATGGCAAACTTCTAAAATCGCAAAATATTGACTTTTTTTCTGTGTCGAAAGACTCAGTTCGTTTTATTGACAATGTGCTGGCTCCACCAAGTCCTCACGCATTGGGCAACTGAGATATATTGTTATGCTTTTATTGTTGATCTCTGGTAATGTGCGACCAAACCCTTGGCCGGTAGATACCATGCAATCTCTACCAACTCCCTATGGCCTCTTGCATGTCAATGTCAGAAGTCAATTTCCAAAAATAGACATGATTATTTTATTGGCCAAAACAGACATAATTATGCAGACATAATGGTTTTATCAGAAACTTGGCTAAATAAATCTATGTCAAATAACTCAATTTCTATTGATGGGTACTCGGTTTTCAGAATAGATTGGATGAATCCAGGAGGGGTTGCATGAGGAGGAGGGGGGGTTGAGGGGTTGCAATTTATATTAAATCCGAGTTTAACACCTCTGAAATTCTCTCGCTTACCAAAGCCAAACATTTTGAATTGCTTGCGGTTAAAGTGAACGTATTTAAGGACTCCCACATCACTGTAGTCGGCTGCTACAGACCGCCCTCGGCATCAGGAGATGCACATCTTTCTGATGTCCTGCACAAGCTAAATGATTCAGAATTCATTATTTTAGGAGATTTTAACTGGGACATGCTTACATCCAGGCATCTAGTATCGGACTCTTTTAAAGAACTGTGTGACTCTCTGCATCTCACTCAATTAATGAATGCGCCTACAAGACTGAATGCCAGAGCATCTATCAAATCAACGCTATTGGACATTATTCTAATGAATAACCCTCACAAATACACATTGACTGGGATATTCTGTAATGATGTCAGTGATCACTGTGCAATTGATTGTGTTAGAAATACAAATTATGACCAAATCCAAAACCCGTTATATTTTTAAAAGACATTTTAGACAGTTTGATGAGCAAGCGTTCTTACATGATCTGTACCATAGTATTGACAGAGTAAGTCTGATTCCCGACGCTGACACTGCCTGGGACTATTTTTATATGAAATTTGTGCCCATTTGTGATAAGCATAACCTTGTGAAGAAATGTTGAATCTATGGAAGGGACAATCCCTGGTTTTCAGATAACAATGCCGGAATTAATTAGAAAGAGAAAAATATCTCTTGGGCTCAAACTAGACATACAAATGCTCCTGTTGACTGGGCCTCCTTCAGAGCACTAAGAAACAAATGCACAGGATTGATCAGGAAGTCCAAATCAGATTACTATTTAAATGCGGTCACAGAGAACCTAAACAACCCTAACAAGTTCTGGAAGGTAATCAAATCAGTGTCAGGTTCTAATGTATCCTCTGGCCTTCCTTACCATTTAATGATGGATTCTAATGAAGTGAAGGATAACGCCAATATTGTAAGGGTTTTGAACAAGCACTTCATATCTGCTGGTTCTATTTTTGTTAATGGTGGGGCCCAATCCTCTAATGTAAGCTCTATTACAGTCAACTATGATTTAGGCCCTCGTGAATCATTTTAACTTTGAGCCTGTTTTTATACTGAGGTCTATAAAACACTAAAGGCAATAGGCACTAAAAAGTCTGCAGGTCCTGACAACCTGAGCCCCTACCTCTTATAGATAGCAGCTGGTATTATTGCTGAACTTGTGGCTCACATTTTCAACTTGATTCCCTTGACCAATTCCATATTCAGCATTTGGAAATCAGCTAATGACCCCCCCCCCCCCTCCCACTGGAGATCCCTCAGATGCTAATAACTATCGTCCTATCTCCAAACTCCCTATCCTTGTCGAAGTCTATGAACTCACAGTTAAAAAACGTCCTAATTGAAAAGAACATGCTGAGCGTGATCCAGTCTGGCATTAGATCGGGGCACAGCACTACAACTGCAGCTATGGCAGTGGCAAAAGACATCATTAATGCTCTAGATAAAAAGCAACATTGTGCTGATCTGTTTGTGGATTTATCAAAGGGCTTTGATTCACTTGACCATGACTTGTTGCAAGCTTGACTCAGAAACATTGGTCTCATTGAAGGGGCAGAAAATTGGTTTAGGAACTATCTTTTTGACAGAACACAATGTGTATATACTGACAATCACAAGTCTAGCTTTCTTGAGATGAATAGAGGTGTGCCCCAGGGTTCCATTTTATCTCCTGTGTTGTTCTCAATTTTATTAATGATTTGGGAAATGGGATGCAACCAGCAAAGTTGCATCTATATGTAGATTATACAGTCATATATTCATGTGCTCCTTCTCTGGTTCAGGATGTTGAAGAGCTCCAGACTGCTTTTTTTGGTCTTGAATGTACGAAAAAATACATTCATGACCTTTTCCAGAGCTAGAACTCTGCCAGAGAAGGTTAGCATTGTCACATCTGGTAGCTTATCCATTGAAAAAGTGTCATCCTGCAAATACCTAGGTACTTGGTTGGATGACAAATTGTCCTTTAATGTTCCTGTGGATAATCTTGTGACGAAGCTTAATTTGAAATTGGGTTTTTATTTTCGTAATAAGGTTTGCTTCCCGCTTACGGCTAGAAATAATTTTGTTCAGGCCACTTTTCTCTCTGTAATTGATTATGGTGACTTGTTGTATATCCATGCAACCTTCTCCGTCTTACAGAGACTGGACTCTGTTGATCATGCATCCTTTTGCTTTATTACAAATGTCAAGTCACTCACCCACCATTGCACTTCGTACTAAATGGTATGTTGGACCTCACTTTATATGTGCTCATCTAAAAATCCCTTTTGGGTAAACTCCCTCATTACATCTGTAGTCTGGTCTCCATCACCACAAGCAGTTACTATACCCAGTATGCTAGGTGATTGCTCCTTAAAGTCCCCAGGACATTCACACTATTAGGCAAGACTGCCTTCTCTTCTTGTGCACCAGAGACATGGAATAGTCTACAATTCATGCTTCATCTAGATATGTTAGGGCCAATTAATTAATTAAAATGATTAATGGGAGACTGTTACGGAGGAGTGTACATGCTTTTTTTTAGGCTGGATCATGTTTTGTTCTATTGTTGTATGTTTTAATTATGTAATGTATTGATTGTTGCTGCCTTCTTGGCCTGGTCTTCCTTGAAAAGGAGACTCTGGGTCTCAATGGGTTTTATCTGGTTAAATAAAAGGTTCAATAATAACAAATAAAAAAACATGCAAACACAGTTCACTTTCATAGCAGCCACATACAAACAGCATGATCATTTTGCTCATTATAGAATTCCTCCTCGCATCTACATGCTCTCCTCCTCTTACCTTTTCCCTTCCGTGCAAAACAGATCAGCTAACCGCTACACATAGCCTACATTGTTGTCACCATGTTAGCTAACATCATAGTAAACATAACTACAAAAAAGAACGTTAGTAAACCCTCTACAATCAAAAAGTAGTGTACATTCAGCAAGCAGTTTAGCAGTTACACCGGAGGGCCCCAGTGGTAATAGATGTGTAAAACCAAAAACTGACCTTGACTTGGAAGAGCTCCAATGCTGGATAGCCATAGCCAGCTAGCTAACATAACATCCCTCTCTGTTTGAGCCAGGTGTTTGAGCAGGCTAAACCAGCTAGCTGCATTTGCTAGCTAAGTGAAAGGAAAACAATGAAATATAGCTATCTCGCCCTCTTTTCCTTTATTTTATATAAATAAATTAGTTAACTTAAATTATTGTCTTTCTATCTCTTTGAGTCAGCTACTCACTACATGTATGCACTGCACTGCAGTGGGAGCTAGCTGTATCTTATGCTTTCAGTACTGGATTCATTATCTGATCCTTTGATTGGGTGGACAACATGTCAGTTCATGCTGCAAGAGCTCTGAAAGGTTGGGTGACGTCCTCCGGAAGTTGTCATAACTACTGTGTCAGTCTATGGAAGGGGTGAGAACCATGAGCCTCCTAGGTTTTGTATTGAAGTAAATGTACCCAGAGGTAGACGGAAATTAGCTATCCTCCGGATACATTATGGTGATACCCTACAGAGTGCTGTTGAGTCCACTGAAGTCCTTTGCAAAACAGTGTGTTTTACCCTCTCTGGGATATTCGGGATGGTAGCGTCCCACCCCGCCAACAGCCAGTGAAAGTGCAGGGCGCCAAATTCATAATTAAAATTCCTCAAGCATACAAGTATTTTACACAATTTTAAAGATACAATTCTTAATCCAGCCACAGTGTCTGATTTCAAAAAGGCTTTACAGCGAAAGCACCACAAACGATTATGTTAGGTCACCACCAAGACACAAAAAAACTGTCATTTTTCCAGCGAAATGAATCACTAACCTTTGATCTTCATCAGATGACACTCATAAGACTTCATGTTACACAATACATGTATGTTTTGTTCGATAAAGTCCATATTTATATCCAAAAATCTCATTTTACATTGGCGTGTTACGTTCAGTAGTTCCAAAAGATGAGGTAATTTTGGAGAGAGCCACATCAATTTAAAGAAATACTCATAATAAAGATTGATAAAAGATACAACTATTACACATGGAACTTTAGATAACCATCTCCTTAGCTTCGAGCAATCCCGTATCCGGGAGCGTAATCATAGCCTCAAGCTCATTAGCATAATGCAACGTTAACTAGTCATGAAAATCGCAAATGAAATGAAATAAATATATTGGCTCACAAGCTTAGCCTTTTGTTAACAACACTGTCATCTCAGATTTTCAAAATATGCTTTTCAACCATAGCTACACAAGCATTTGTGTAAGAGTATTGATAGCTAGCATAAGATTAAGCCTAGCATTCAGCAGGCAACATTTTCACAAAAACAAGAAAAGCATAAAAATAAAATAATTTACCTTTGAAGAACTTCAGATGTTTTCAATGAGGAGACTCTCAGTCAGATAGCAAATGTTCAGTTTTTCCAAAAATATTATTTGTGTAGGAGAAATCGCTCCGTTTTGTTCATCACGTTTGACTAAGAAAAAAAAAACGAAAAGTCAGTCATTACAACGCCAAACTTTTTTCCAAATTAACTCCATAATATCGACAGAAACATGGCAAACATTGTTTAGAATCAATCCTCAAGGTGTTTTTCACATATCTATTCGATGATAAATCATTCCTGGCAGTTTGGTTTCTCCTCTGAACCATATGGAAAAATGCACGCAGCTGGAGATTACGCAATAATTTCGACGGAGGACACCATGCGGGCACCTGGTCAATGTAGTCTCTTATGGTCAATCTTCCAGTGATATGCCTACAAATACATCACAATGCTGCAGACACCTTGGGGAAACGACAGAAAGTGTAGAATCATTCCTGGCGCATTCACAGCCATATAAGGAGACATTGGAACACAGCGCATTCAAAATCTGGGGTACTTCCTGTGTGACATTTCATCTTGGTTTCGCCTGTAGCATTAGTTCTGTGGCACTCACAGACAATATCTTTGCAGTTTTGGAAATGTCAGAGTGTTTTCTTTCCAAAGCTGTCAATTATATGCATAGTCGAGCATCTTTTCATGACAAAATATCTTGTTTAAAACGGGAACGTTTTTTTATCCAAAAATTAAAAGAGCGCCCCCTAATGCATAACTGGTTAACCTCTCTGAGCACAAAACCCGGTTGCGGGCTGAAATTCCACAACATACGGTGATCGCTACATAAATAGTCATATTAAACATTCATGGAAATACAAGTTTCTCACATGTATCGAAAGCCTAGAATCTTGCTAATCCAACTGCGTTAACAGATTTAAAAAAGGATTTACTGCGAAAGAATACGATGCGATTATCTGAGTTTAGAGCCCCATAAAAAAACAAAAAATTCAACCAGCACAGGCGTAACATAATCACAAACTGCATTAAAACAAATTGTTTACCTCTGACGATCTTCGTCTGTTTGCAATCCCAAAGCTCATTGTTACACAATGAAGGATCTTTTGTTTGATAAAATCCATTGTTATAGCCTAACACAAAACATTTTGTGAACCGCTTGTGTCGTGAATTCCGTCTCATTCCATTTTCGACGACACATTCCAGGTAAATATCCCACACAGAACGTGACTTTTCCAGTCATGTTTAGTTTCACTGCAATCAACTGTTTTTTTGTAACACAATCAAACCTGATGGGTCATTTTTTGACTGAAAGAAACCGATTTGAAGACAACAAGTGGTGATATCATTGTGCACCAATGATTTGCCCGCTGTTTCGTTGATTGACTGTATTTTAACCCAATGACAACTGATCGTCTTGAAATCTAGCTGGGTAGATAGCCAATGAGCTGAGGTAAACGGCAATAGGTCATGTTTATGTTTTGCAAGACGAACCCATGTAGTAAGCTCCGGTGTAAAGAGAGTTTCGGTAAACAGATTCAGCTGATTATATATCAATCATTATGGTGACTAAGTAAGGAAAAGCTAAATCTAAGTCTAGATATACAGATGTACACACAATTTTAGAATAAATTGATTGGGAAAGTGAGAAAGAGATTTTTGTAGGACGATTCATTTGACGTGGAGGACATCGTTTTGGACTGGTAAATTCATCTCATGCTAATGCCCTTGTTTGAAATTAATAATGTAAAATATTATTTGTGAATTTTTGTAATTTTTTGAAGCAATATATAAACATGTAATGTCATGAAATGTGAGATGTGTGTGTCTGCCGCCCCAACCCACATGAAATAGCCTTTTTGAGGCTGTTGAGGGGAGGGGAGGGCAGGCCCACAACAATGGCCAAAGTGAAATGGAGACCGTAGATACAGCTGGTCTGTTGTAATATAATAAAAACAGTAGATCTAGCTGGTCTGTCATAATATATTCAACCTTATGTTCCCTGTACTCTATATATATACACATCTGTTTATCATACCTGTTGATACAGGGCTCATATGTGAAACTATTCTAAATAAACATTTTCTTTCACAGTGACACTGACTCCGAATGGCAGCCCCCAGGTCCAAGGTGTCCATCCCCCACTGAAGCTGGTTCATCCAGCAACTGCCACAAGTGGTGTTCATCTGCCCAAATGTATTTCTGCAGGCATGGATGTGCCTCAGGGCCAAAAGGGCACAGCATGGAGGCGTCGCTGTGTTCTTTGCAAAATTAAGTCCCCCATCACCTGCACCACATGCTTGGTGACCCTCTGCTTTACAGCAGAAAGAGACTGCTATGGCACCTGGCATCAGCAGCACGATATTGTGTAGAGCTTTGGCAAAGTGGGTGGGGTTATATCCTGCCTGTTTGGCCCTGTCCGGGGGTCTCATTGGATGGGGCCACAGTGTCTCCTGACCCTCCTGTCTCAGCCTCCAGTATTTATGCTGCAGTAGTTTATGTGTCAGGGGGCTAGCGTCAGTTTGTTATATCTGGAGTACTTCTTCTGTCTTATCCGGTGCCCTGTGTGAATTTAAGTATACTCTCTCTAATTCTCTCTCTCGGAGGACCTGAGCCCTAGGACCATGCGTCAGGACTACCTGGCATGATGACTCCTTGCTGTCCCCAGTCCACCTGGCCTTGATGCTGTTCCAGTTTCAACTGTTCTGCCTGCGGCTATGGAACCCTAACCTGTTCATATTTACTCTTGAGGTGCTGTCCTGCTGCATCCTCTACAACTACTGTGATTATTATTATTTGACCCTGCTGGTCATCTATGAACATTTGAAAATCTCGGCCATGTTCTGTTATAATCTCGGCACAGTCAGAAGAGGACTGGCCACCCCTCTAGGTTTCTTCCTAGGTTTTGGCCTTTCTATGGAGTTTTTCCTAGCCACTGTGCTTCTACACCTGCATTGCTTGCTGTTTGGGGTTTTAGGCTGGGTTTCTGTACAGCACTTTGAGATATTAGCTGATGTACGAAGGGCTCTATAAATACATTTGATTTGATAGAGGACTAAAGTCTTCCAAATATTGAAAGTGTGGAAATAGTTACCCATGTTATTTTGTAAATGTATATATTTTTTCTTCATATTCTTTTCCCCATATTTTTTTCAACATTTTGTTTTTGGTGGGGGGGGTGTGTTAGAATACCATTTTGGTATTTTGTATATAGTTATTTGTTTCAAAATGTATACCTTCACCAATTTGGCCACTTGGGTACATTTGGGCTACTTGTGTGGGACATCTGGGTGACTTCATGATAAATGTCATGTAGCACACTCATTTTGGAAGTTATCATTCTGAAACTTTGCACAAGTACTGTTGCCCTCTTCTGTTTTTCACTGAAATTGTCCCAATCATCCTATCTGAATGTTTGTTTTATCTTGTTCATTTAAAGATGATGATACAAAGAAAAAACATATGTTTTTTTTCATTGTATTATCTAAACCATATCTATTGTCTTATATTCTCCTACATTCAATTCACATTTACACATACTTCAGAGTGTTTTCTTTCAAATGCATATCCTTGGTTCTGTGCCTGAGCTACAGGTTGTTAGAGTTGGGTATGTCTTCAGGCGGAAATTGAAAAAAGTAGGTGGGCTCTAAAGAGGTTTTAACACAACCGCTCTGTCGGATTTCAAAAAAACTTTACGGAAAAAGCATACCATATGCCTATAATCTGAGTACGGCTCTCAGAGACCAAACAAGCCAAAAATTATATCTGCCATTTTGTGCAGTCAACAGAAGTCTGAAACAACATTCTAAATATTCACTTACCTTTGATGATCTTCATCAGAATGCACTCCCAGGAATCCCAGTTCCACAATAAATGTTTGATTTGTTCGATAATGTTCATAATTTATGTCCAAATAGCTCCTTTTGTTAGGGCATTTGTAAACAAATCCAACCGCGCGTGCAAGTCCAGCCGAAAGGTCGGACGAAAAGTCCAAAAGGTTATATTGCACGTCGTAGAAACATGTCAAACGAAGAATAGAATCAATCTTTAGGATGTTTTTATCATTGTCGCTGCCCCTGTTTTTCTACACAATCTACCGTCTACCGTCTTGCGGGAAACTGCACAGTTTTCATAATACATTATTTCAATACTAACTATTTTGAGACATTGTGAAAAAAATCTGTATTTTCCCCACACCCCAGCCAACTTTGCATGTGTAGCACCTTAGCACAATCAATTATTATGTCAAAAATAATCTCTGCTCAGAGGGCCTTAAAAAAAATTCCAGAGAGAGAAGATAGTGTGCATGGAGCGTCTTCTCTAACGTGTATGCTGGGAGTCGGGAAGCAAGTACAGGGAGTGAATATTTTACTAAATAATCGAACATGGAACAAAACAAGAAACACCAAACAGTGTGATTCCTTCATTGGTCTATCAAACTCTGTGGGATTCCCTAATTTCAGGTTGGAACTTGCAGACTTGTTTACGTGTCGCTGTGCGTTTTGTTGCTACCCTACCTTACCTTTTTAATTACTGTTTATATTTTTAGTTTTTCCCTCACTCAACTTTTTTTTTTCATTAAACTTTTTCACTCCGGACGCTTTATCTGGACATGGTTCGTCAGGACTTCCAACAGCCGAAGCTAAGTAGTAACATTAACATGATGCCTTCTAATTGCAGTCGCTGTACTCAAAATATACAGGAAAACCTTACGACGAGGATAGCTGTATTGCAAGCCCAGCTTCAGAGGCAATCGTTAGGCAAGGGTAATTTCAGTGTAGGAAAGGATGAAACAGCGTTAGTGCCACCAGTAAGTACAGATAGTAACGTTAGTATAAATCCACTCGCTCAGTCCCCGCAGCCGGACAACTTTCTCGTTGCTTCTGGAGGGAAATGCTGTGGGAATGCTCAACCTGTGTCGCTCGTTCAGCCGACAGAAACTTTCAACCTGTTTTCCCCATTAAGCAATGGGTCGGAGTCTGAGGCCGAGCCTTCTCTGGTCTCTACTCCTCCCGTTACGGGGTCTAAAACGTCAAAGCTTCCCACCATTAGCTCTGACAAATTCAAAACCCTAGTCATTGGCAACTCCATTGCCCGCAGTATTAGACTTTAAACAAATCATTCAGCGATCATACACTGTTTATCAGGGGGCAGGGCTACTGACGTTAAGGCTGATCTGAAGATGGTGCTGGCTAAGGCTAAAATTGGCGAGTGTAGAGAATATAGAGATATTGTTATCCACGTCGGCACCAATGATGTCAGGATGAAACAGTCAGAGGTCACCAAGCGAAACATAGCTTCAGCGTGTAAATCAGCTAGAAAGATGTGTCGGCATCGAGTAATTGTCTCAGGCCCCCTCCCAGTTAGGGGGAGTGATGAGCACTACAGCAGAGTCTCACAACTCAATCGCTGATTGAAAACTGTTTTCTGTCCCTCCCAAAAGATGGAATTTGTAGATAATTGGCCCTCTTTCTGGGACTCACCAACAAACAGGACCAAGCCTGGCCTGCTGAGGAGTGACGGACTCCTTCCTAGCTGGAGGGGTGCTCTCATCTTATCTACCAACATAGACAGGGCTCTAACTCCTCTAGCTCCACAATGAAATAGGGTGCAGGCAAGGCAGCAGGCTGTTAGCCAGCCTGCCAACTTAGTGGAGTCTGCCACTAGCACAGTCAGTGTAGTCAGCTCAGCAATCCCCATTGAGACCGTGTCTGTGCCTCGACCTAGGTTGGGCAAAACTAAACATGGCGGTGTTTGTCTTAGCAAACTCACTAGAATAAAGACCTCCTCCATTCCTGCCATTATTAAAAGAGATTGTGATACCTCACATCTCAAAATAGGTCTACTTAATGTTAGATCCCTCACTTCAATGGCAGTTATAGTCAATGAACTTATCACTGATCATAATCTTGATGTGATTGGCCTGACTGAAACATTCCCTTAAGCCTGATGAATTTACTGTGTTAAATGAGGCCTCACCTCCTCGTTACACTAGTGACCATATCCCCTGCAAAGGCAGAGGTGTTGCTAACATTTATGATAGCAAATTTCAATTTACAAAAAAAATATGTTTTCGTCTTTTGAGCTTCTAGTCATGAAATCCATGCAGCCTACTCAATCACTTTTTATAGCTACTGTTTACAGGCCTCCTGGGCCATATACAGCATTCCTCACTGAGTTCCCTGAATTCCTATCAGACCTTGTAGTCATAGCAGATAATATTCACATTTTTGGTGATTTTAATATTCACATGGAAAAGTCCACAGACCCACTTCAAAAGGCTTAAAGAGCCATCATCGACTCAGTGGGTTTTGTCCAACATGTCTCTGGACCTACTCACTGTCACAGTCATACTCTGGACCTAGTTTTGTCCCATGTAATAAACATTTTGGATCTTAATGTTTTTCCTCATAATCCTGAACTATTGGACCACCATGTTATTACGTTTGCAATCACAACAAATAATCTGCTCAGACAACAACCAAGGAGCATCAAAGTTGTGCTATAAATTCTCAGACAACACAAAGATTCCTTGATGCCCTTCCAGACTCCCTCTGTCTACCCAAGGACGCCAGAGGACAAAAATCAGTTAACCACCTGAGGAACTCAATTTAACCTTGCGCAATACCCTAAATGTAGTTCCACCCCTAAAAACTAAAAACATTTGTCATAAGAAACTAGCTCCCTGGTATACAGAAAATACCTGAGCTCTGAAGCAAGCTTCCAGAAAATTGGAACGGAAATGGCGCCACACCAAACTGGAAGTCTTCAGACTAGCTTGGAAAAACAGTGCCGTGCAGTATTGAAGAGCCCTCACTGCTGCTCAATCATCCTATTATTCCAACTTAATTGAGGAAAATAAGAACATTCCTACATTTCTTTTTGATACTGTCGCAAAGCTAACTAAAATGCAGCATTCCCCAAGAGAGGATGGCTTTCACTTCAGCAGTAATAAATTCATGAACTTCTTTGAGGAAAAGATCATGATCATTAGAAAGCAAATTACGGACTCCTCTGTAAATCTGCATATTCCTCCAAAGCTCAGTTGTCCTGAGTCTGCACAACTCTGCCAGGACCTTGGATCCAGAGAGACACTCAAGTGTTTTAGTACTATATCTCTTGACACAATGATGAAGTAAATCATGGCCTCTAAACCTTCAAGCTGCATACTGGACCCTATTCCAACTAAACTACTGAAAGAGCTGCTTCCTGTGCTTAGCCCTACTATGTTGAACATAATGAACGGCTCTCTATCCACCGAATGTGTACCAAACTCACTAAAAGTGGCAGTGATAAAGCCTCTCTAGAAAAAGCCAAACCTTGACCCAGAAAATATTTAAAAAACTATCGGCCTATATCGAATCTTCCATTCCTCTCAAAAATGTTAGAAAAAGCTGTTGCGCAGCAACTCACTGCCTTCCTGAAGACAAACAATGTATACGAAACGCTTCAGTCTAGTTTTAGACCCCATCATAGCACTGAGACTGCACTTGTGAAGGTGGTAAATAACCTTTTAATGGCGTCAGACCGAGGCTCTGCATCTGCCCTCATGCTCCTAGACCTTAGTGCTGCCTTTGATACCATCGATCACCACATTCTTTTGGAGAGATTGGAAACCCAAATTGGTCTACACGGACAAGTTCTGGCCTGGTTTAGTTCTTATCTGTCGGAAAGATATCAGTTTGTCTCTGTGAATGGTTTGTCCTCTTACAAGTCAACTGTAAATGTTGGTGTTCCTCAATGTTCCGTTTTAGGACCACTATTGTTTTCACTATATATTTTACCTCTTGGGGATGTCATTCGAAAACATAATGTTAACTTTCACTGCTATGCAGATGACACACAGCTGTACATTTCAATGAAACATGGTGAAGCCCCAAAATTTTCCACGCTAGAAGCCTGTGTTTCATACATAAGGAAGTGGATGGCTGCAAGCTTTCTACTTTTAAACTCAGACAAAACAGAGGTGCTTGTTCTAGGTGACAAGAAACAAAGAGATCTTCTGTTGAATCTGACAATTAATCTTAATGGTTGTGTCGTCTCAAATAAAACTGTGAAGGACCTCGGCGTTACTCTGGACCCTGATCTCTCTTTTGACGAACATATCAAGACTGCTTCAAGGACAGCTTTGTTCCGTCTGCGTAACATTGCAAACATCAGGAACTTTCTGTCCAAAAATGATTAAGAAAAATGTATCCATGCTTTTGTTACTTCTAGGTTCGACTACTGCAATGCTCTACTTTCCGGCTACCCGGATAAAGCACTAAATAAACTTCAGTTAGTGCTAAATAAGGCTGCTAGAATCCTGACTAGAACCAACATTTTTTATCATATTACTCCAGTGCTTGGTCCTGCCGTACATACCTACGTACGCTACGGTCCCAAGACGCAGGCCTCCTAATTGTCCCTAGAATTTCTAAGCAAACAGCTGTAGGCAGAGCTTTATCCTAAAGAGCTCCATTTTTATGGAATGGTCTGCCTACCCATGTGGGACGCAGACTCGGTCTCAACCTTTAAGTCTTTACTGAAGACTCATCTCTTCAGTAGGTCATATGATTGAGTATAGACTGGCCCAGGAGTGTGAAGGTGAACAGAAAGGCTCTGGAGCAACGTACCCTCCTTGCTGTCTCTGCCTGGCCGGTTCCCCTCTCTCCACTGGGATTATCTGCCTCTAACCCTATTACAGGGATTGAGTCACTGGCTTACTGGTGCTCTTCCATGCCGTCCCTAGGAGGGGTGCGTCACTTGATCTTCCTGTCTGGGTTGGCGCCCCCCCTTGGGTTGTGCCGTGGCGGAGATCTTTGTGGGCTATACCTGGCCTCGGTAAGATGGCAAGCTGATGGTTGAAGATATCCCTCTAGTGGTGTGGGGGCTGTGCTTTGGCAAAGTGGGTGGGGTTATATCCTGTCTGTTTGTCCCTGTCCGGGGGTAACATCGGATGGGGCCACAGTGTCTCCTGACCCCTCATGGCTCAGCCTCCAGTATTTATGTTGCAGTAATTTGTGTCAGGGGTCTAGGGTCAGTCTGTTATATCTGGAGTACTTCTCCTGTCTTATCTGGTGTCCTGTGTGAATTTAAGAATGCTCGCTCTAATTCTCTCTCTCTCGGAGGACCTGAGCCCTAGGACCATGCCTCAGGACTACCTGGCATGATAACTCCTTGCTGTCCCCAGTCCACCTGGCCGTGCTGCTGCTCCAGTTTCAACTGTTCTGCCTGCGGCTATGGAACCCTGATCTGTTCACCGGACGTGCTACCTGTCCCAGACCAGAACTATCTAGAGACAGCAGGAGCGGTAGAGATACTCTTAATGATCGGCTATGAAAAGCCAACTGACACTTACTTCTGAGGTGCTGACTTGTTGCACCCTCGACAACTACTGTGATTATTATTATTAGACCATGCTGGTCATTAATGAATATTTGAACATCTTGGCCATGTTGTGTTATAATCGCCACTCGGCACAGCCAGAAGAGGACTGGCCACCCCTCATAGCCTGGTTCCTCTCTCGGTTTCTTCCTAGGTTTTGGCCTTTCTCGGGTGTTTTTCCTAGCCACCATGCTTCTACACCTGCATTGCTTGCTATTTGGGGTTTTAGGCTGGGTTTCTGTACAGCACTCTGTACAGCACTGGAGATACCAGCTGATGTAAGAAGGTCTATATAAATACATTTGATTTGACACGGGTAGCGTACAGACATGAACACCGGAACAGAAACAATAACGCCTGGGGAAGGAACCAAAGGGAGTGACAGATTTTGGGAAGGTAATCAGGAAGGTGATGAAGTCCAAGTGAGTCTGATGAGGCGCTGGTGTGCATAACGATGGTGACAGGTGTGCATAATAATGAGAAGACTGGTGACCTAGAGCGCTGGAGAGGGAGTATACGGGACAGTCTTCCACTTTGGAAGATGAAGAGTTTTCAGAATATGAGGATCATGTCTCGGTCAATTTGAAATATGACAGTGAGTTGGAAGAAGAGGATGAGATTGACCCTCAGCCAGCTCTAAGACCAGCTCGTCAGCAGCTAGCCCCAGGACCTGGATGTCAAAAAATTGAATGTTCTTCTTGCCCAAGGAATGAGCCACCCGGCATGGCTACCAATGTGAAAAGGATGCAACCAGGGCCTTCGTCGCGGATGGCGGTTACTCATGTGCAGGACAAAGTCTTCTTTTGTATTTTTCATCCCAGACACCATTCAGAAAGTCATTCTGGATTGCACTAATTTTGAGGGAAGGCGTGTTTTTGGAGAGAGATGGTAGTTCTTATCTTGGGGTTCTTATCCTTGCTGGTGGTTTCAAATCCAGTGGGGAATCCACAGAATCCCTAAGGGATGCAGAAACTGGCAGATAACTTTTCTGTGGATCAATGTCTCATTATTTCCAGGATTATCTTCTTCGATAACTGAGACACCAGACCAGCTTGGCAGCAGAGAGCTGCAATCAGATGAGTGTTGGGCAAGTGGGTGGACCGTCTTCCCCTGTTTTACAACCCTGGGCCCAACGTTACTGTTGATGAGCAGCTTATGCCATTTAGGGGCCGCTGCCTCTTCAGGCAGTACATACCATCTAAACCTGCAGAATTTGGAATCAAGATCTGGGCTGCCTGTGAGGCTGCTTCATTAATACAACTGCTGTGTCAGATTTCAAAAAAACTTTACGGAGAAAGCAAACCATACAATAATCTGAGTACAGACTTTAGACAACAAAGCAGCCAAAAAGATACCCACCATATTGGGTAGTCAACATTACTCAGAAATAGCATTTTAAATATTCACATTCCTTTGATGATCTTCATCAGAATGCACTCCCAGGACTCCCAGTTCCACCATAAATGTTTTGATTTGTTTGATAATGTCCATCAGTTATGTCCAAATATCTTCTTTTTGTTTGGGTGTTTGCTAAACAAATCCAAAAGCGCGTTCAGGTCGCGCCGAACGTTGGACGAAAAGTTCAAAAAGTTCCGTTACAGCCCGTAGAAACATGCCAAACTAAGTATGGAATCAATCTTTAGGATGTTTTTAATGTAAAACTATGCCAGACCACTCACTCAAAGAGCCCCTATGAGCCCCTCCTTTAGAGTAGAATCCTCAAAACAGGTTCTAAATACTGTTGACATCTAGTGGAAGCCTTGGGAAGTGAAACATAACTAATATCACCCTGTATCTTCAATGGGGGCTGAGTTGAAAAACTACAAACCTCAGATTTCCCACTTCCAGGTTGGATTTCTCAAGTTTTCGCCTGCCATATGAGTTCTGTTTTACTCACAGACATCATTCAAACAGTTTTAGAAACTTCAGAGTGTTTTCTATCCAATACTAATATGCATAAATTCACATCTGGGACAGAGTAGGAGACAGTTTACTCTGGGCACGCTATTCATCCAAAAGTGAAAATGCTGCCCCCTATCCCAAAAAGGTTAAATGCATGAAACTTGCAAGTGCATACAGGGAAGCTAGATGGAGAAGCCCCTGATAAGAACCAAGGGATCCGGGTTGACCTGGACGTGACACGGACCCTGTGGCCACAACATCACATGCAATAACTTTTTTAATTCGCACTTCCTGGGACAGGAAACCCTCACGAGGAAGCTGATGATGGTAGGAACAGTACAAAAAAAGCCAGAGCTCCCACCGCAACTGTTGAATACATGGAACAAATAAGTTTGTGTTCATGGCTGACACGTCCCTAGTGTCCTACGTGCCAAAGGAAGGCAAAAATGTGTGGATGGGATGGGAGAATCTGTGGCCAGCAACATAAAAAACCAGACATCATGGAATAAAATGCCATAAATGGAGGGGAGGACAATTTAGACAAGCTGGGGACTGGCTACATCTTATTTTCCACCATAATTTGCAAATCAATTAATAAAAAATCCTACAATGTGATTTTCTGGATTTTTTTCTAATTTTGTCTGTCATAGTTGAAGTGTACCAATGATGAAAATTACAGGCCTCTCTCATCTTTTTAAGTGGGAGAACTTGCACAATTGTTGGCGGACTAAATACTTTTTTGCCCCACTGTATAAGGGCACAAGGCGAGACCCAGATGCAGATGGTTTGAGTCTTTGATATTTATTAATAATCCAAAAGAGGCAAGAGAATGTTCGTGGACAGACAAAAGGTCAAACTAGTTCAGAGTCCAGGAAGTATAGTGTAGCAGGCAGGCTTGAGGTCAGGGCAGGCAGGTACAGAGTCCAGAAAACAGGCAAGGGTCAAAACCGGGAGGACTAGCAAAAGATAATAGAAAAGGCAGGAGCACGGGAAAAACATGCTGGTTGCATAGAACATAAAGGCGAACTGGCACAGACAGAAAACAGGTTTAAATACCCAGGGGATAATGGGGGAGATGGGTGACACCTGGAGGGGATGGAGACAAGCACAGGTGAAACAGATCAGGGTATGACAGGGCCGAGGGTAAGTTGAACATCTGGGCCGAGGGTAAGTTGACTTCCTGTTCTGAAAAGAGAGGAGGCTGATTCCCCTTTTGAGTGCTCCATGGGGTGAGTCCCATGGCCGAACAGGGAAGGGTGTTCTGGGCATACTCAACCCAAACTAGTTGTCGGCTCCAGGTAGTGGGGTTGGTCGAGACAAAGTATCTTAAGATTCTTTCCAGGTCTTGGTTTGCCTGCTCCGACTGGCTGTTGGATTGGGGATGGAATCCGGAGGACAGGCTGGCCTACGACCAAATAAGGGTGCAGAATGCCATCCAGAACCCCGGTCGGAGACCATGTCCACCGGAAGTCTGTGGATCCTGAGCTGGGCCGTCTCTTTGGCAGAGGGTAGTTTGGGGAGAGGGATGAAATGGATGGCCGTGGAAAACCGATCCGCTACCGTTAGAATGACGGTGTTGCCATCAGAAGGAGGGAGCCCAGTGACAAAGTCCAGGGAGATATGGGACCAGGGATAATGAGGGACAGGTAGTGGCTGAAGGAGGCCGGAAGGGGTCTTATTCTGAACAAACAGTGCAAGCTGTTTCGAAGGCAAATGCATCAGGAACCATTGTGGGAAACCAGAAACGTTGTCGGAGAAAGGCCAGGGTTAGACGGGAAGCCGGATGACAGGTAAGCCAGGAAGAATGAGTCCATTCCATGACCAGGGACCAGACTGAATTAGGGACAAACAGCCGGTTAGCTGGGCCCCTTGTGCCATTGGGACCAGGGTCTCAATACCCTAGCTCACAGCAGCCGCAAGAAATGAGGTAGGGAGGATGGTCTCAGAGTCAGATGTGGCGGAGGGACTGTACATGCGAGAGAGGATGTCAGGCCTTAACATTCTTGGACCTTGGGCAATAGGAACATTTGTTGAACCTGGTGAATATGGAGTTAAGGCGCTTGGCTGTGTGGAGATTTTCCAAATTCTTGTGGTCAGCCCAAACCAAAAATGAATGTTCTGCTCCCTCCAGCCAGTGTCTCCACTCCCCCAGTGCCATCTTGACCACCAGGAGTTCTCAGTTACCCACGTTGTAGTTTCTTTCTGCAGAGTTGAGATGATGGGACAGGAAGGCACAAGGATGGAGCTTTTGGTCATGGACGGATTGCTGGGACAGGATAGCCCCCATTCCAACGTCAGAAGCATTGACCTCAACCACAAACTGATGGGACGGGTCCGGATGGGGGCGGTAGTGAACCGGCGCTTCAGGTCCACAAAGGCCCTGTCAACCGCTAGGGACCATGGGAACAGTATTTTGGGAGAGGTGAGTGTCGAGAGGGGGGACACCAGGGTGCTGTAGCCTCAAATGATACGCCGGTAGAAATGGGCAAATCCCAGGAAACGTTGTAGCCACACCCTGCATGTAGGTTGGGGCCAATCCACTTTTGCTCTCACCTTTTCCGAGTCCATCTGGACATTTCCTTCAGCGAGACATATTCCAGAAAGGAAAGGGTAGAATGGTGTAACTCACATTTCTCCGCTTTCACAAATAACTGCTTGTCCAGGTGGCGCTGAAGGACTTGTCGAACATGGAGGAGATGTTCTTGGGCAGAACGGGGAAAAAAACGGGATGTCGTTGAGGTAGACAAACTCGAAACGGTTGAACAAGACCCACATCACATCGTTTACCAGGGCCTGGAAGACCACGGGGGCGTTTTTTGAGTCCAAACGGCATGACCCGGTACTCACAAATGTCCGCTGGCAGTGTTGAAGTGAGTGTCTTCCACTCATCCCCTTCGAGTATCCGAACCAGGTGGTAGGCATTCCGAAGGTCCACCTTCGGCATTCCGAAGGTCCAGCTTGGAGATGATGGTAGCCCCTTGGAGAAGGTTCGAAAATTAAGGCGAGGTAAGGGGTAACAATTCTTGATCATTATGTCATTAAGGCCCTGGTAGTCAATGCACGGACGCAGGGTCTTGTCCTTAATTTCCACAAAGAAAAACCCTGCGCCGGCAGGGGATGCAGAAGGATGGATGCCTCCAGCAGCCAGAGAGTCCTCAATATACTCCTCAATGGCCTTGGTCTCCAGGCCGGATAGGAAATATAGACGATCACAAGGTGGCCTGGGAGAATGTCAATTGCACAATCGTAGGGACGATGCTGGGGAAGAGAATTAGCCCGTGCCTTACTGAAGACCTCCTGTAGGTCTTGGTACTCTGCGGGGACGGCAAAGAAATCCAAGGCTTGACTTAAGCCCTGAGGAGGCCTTCTCGGGGAAGGCTGCTCTGCTTTGAGGCAATGGGAATGGCAGAACAGACTCCAACCCAGGATGGAACTTATGGTCCAGTCAATAACGGGGTTGTGTTTTTGGAACATTGGGGGACTTAGGAACATTGGGGGACTAAATGAGGAGAAGCTGTATAGTCTCACTGTGATTTCCTGAAACCTGCAGATGAACTTCTGATTGGCGGTAGCGTCCAACTTGTCAACATGCGGTGAAATTGCAGAGCGCGAATTTCAAAGTTCAGAAATATACATATTTAACATTCATGAAAATACAAATATTATATATCAAAATAAAGCTTAACCTCTTGTTAATCCAGCTATTGTGTCAAAAGGCTTCACGGCAAAAGCACACCATGCGATTTTCTGAGGAAAGCGCCCCGCATACAAAAACATTAAAAATATTTTTCAACCAGGTAGGTGCGACACGAAAGTCAGAAATAGCGATATAATAAATGCTTTACCTTTGAAGATCTTCTTCTGTTGGCACTCCAAAAGGTCCCAGTTACATCACAAATGGTCCTTTTGTTCGATAAAGTCCTTCTTTATAGCCATAAATACTCAGTTTAGCTGGCACGCTTCATTCAATAATCCACCGGTTTCCCTCCATCAAAATTCATACAGAATTCATCCCAAACGTTACCAATAAATTTATCCAAACAAGTCTAACAACGTTTATAATCAAACCGTAGGTACCCTAATACGCAAAAAAAACTGCTGGGAGGACTTCGCCTCATAATAAACATTAAAGCCATTGGAAACAGTGGTAGGCTGATATTTTTTTTAATGGGTTGTCCACTCACAGACATCCCTTTAACAGGTTTAGAACGTTTAGGGTGTTTTCTATCCAAATATACAAATTATATGCTAGCTTCTGGGCCTGAGTAACAGGCAGTTGACTTTGGGCATGCTTTTCATCCGGATGTGAAAATACTGCCCCCTACCCAAGAGAGGTTAATAGGAACAGTGCTGTGGGTAACTCTACCAATGGAGCGGCCATCCAGCACTCTAGCATCCATGGGAACAGAGAGGAGTTGAGTGGGGATACCTCCTTAAGAAACTAGGGTAGTGTCCATAAAACGCTCATCCGACCCAGAGTCAATGAGCACCCGTAGATATTTAGATTTGTCTCCTCACTGCAGTATCACAAAAAAAGGAGTGTGGTTGATGGGAATTAGAGTATTCCCAGTCTGGCTCACCCGAGTGCTTGTACCTACTAACAAAATAGGTATTTTAACCGGGCAGGTGGCTATAAAATGTCCCGCAGTACAGACAACTGTTGGAACTTAGTCTATGTGAACATTCCCTCAGCCACAATCTAGCTCTGCCCAGTTGCATAGCTTCCGGTGTATCTGACTCACCCTTCGCCGATGATTCGCAAGGGAACTCGGGTGGCTTTGGGTCTTCTTGGAAATACAGCCTTCGGGGACTTCCAGATTCCTTTGGAGATGAACGAGTGTGCCCAAGACTATACCTCCTCACTCTAGCGTTCCTGTAGACAGCCATCAATCCTAAGAGTAAGGACGATAAGGGAATCGAGGCCCAGGGGTAACTCCCAAGCTGCTAGTTCTTCTTTTATTTCCTCAGAGTCCATGAAGGACGGTATCGAATAGGGACTCCGGATTCCAGGCACTCTCGGCGGCCAATGTGTGAAAATGTACTGCGTAGTCTGCCACACTACGGGAGTCTTGGATACTGGAGAATCGAACACGTTCTTCACATCTGCCATGAAATCTTCCAGATGACGACAAATGGCAGATTGTTGATCCCAAACTGCCGTGCCCAGGACAGCGCCATTCCCAACATTTACATAATAATATACGCTATTGTCGACTGGGCCGAAGGGAACGAAGATGGCTGTAGCTCAAAAATAAGGGAGCATTGAGAAAGAAAACCATGGCAGGTTCCAGGATACCCAGAATATTGCTCCGGAGAAGGTAAGCAGGGTTCTCGGGGAGCCGTGGTAGGCTGTACAAACCCACCACTGGTAGTAGACAGGTTACTGGGTGGTTGGGAGGTCTAAGAGGTGGCAGGCTGCCTATGTGCTAACTCACTGATTAGCTTCATAGTAGCCTTGAACCCTTGGTCATGGTGTTCGGTCAGGGAAGGAAGCCTTTCCAAAAGGTCCAGCAGTAGCTCCTCATGCCCCCCTGGAGGGAGACAGCGTGGTGGAGCTGGTCCAAGTCTGCTGAGTCTGTCATGGACAGTTCGTACTATAAGGGCACAAGGCGAGACACAGACACAGACATGGGAGGCAGATGGTTTGAGTCTTTGATATTTATTAATAATCCAAAAAAGGGGTTAGGCAAGAGAATGGTCGTGGACAAGCAAAAGGTCAAAACCAGTTCAGAGTCCAGGAGGTACAGGGTGGCAGGCGGGCTCGAGGTCAGGGTAGGCAGAATGGTCAGGCAGGCAGGTACAGAGTCAAGAAAACAGGCACGGGTCAAGACCGGGAGGACTAGCAAAAAAATAATAGAAAAGGCAGGAGCACGGGAAAAACACACTGGTTGACTTGGAACATACAAGAAGAAATTGGACAGACAGACAGAAAACACAGGTTTAAATGCCCAGGTGATAATGGGGAAGATGGTTGACACCTGCACAAGGACAGGTGAAACAGATCAGGATATGACACTAGCAAGTAGTTAACTTCGTAAACAAACAAAGTGACTTGTTAGTTTCCAGTAGCTAACCAAACCATCAGTCATCCTAGCTTGCTATGAAAATCTAATTATTGGGACTCTGAGCTGAGATAAAGTGGGGCAATGTAGTTCAGAAGGCCGAGATGGACTTGTGTGTATAAGTATGTGCATTCTCAAGGCACCCTCAAAACAAGTGCACTAATCTCTATATGGATATGTTTTGCTGCCATTCGTAATCTTACCTGGGATTTGGAAAATACAAGAGTTACATTCACTATAGGAAAGCACAAGAGTTGGAGTCTAAGTGGAGCAGATGGTAGTGTATCTTGGCTTTTGTGTGTTGGAGATTACACATTTTTTGAAAAAGTTAGACTGCAGATGGTGCATTTTGTGAGGTTGCAAAATTTAGTGTTTGCCATTTTGTAAATTCCTTGCCTTTCTGTTGCCCCTCCTAGTTAGCCTGATTCTAATGATTTCACGCTTGATTTATTCAAATGGTGAAATACAAACTTCAATTATATCAGTGGCGCTCAGTGCTGAGTGGTAAAACTGGACTCGAGCATTGCATTGTCAGTTTCAAAAATAGCTTGACCTGTTTGGTTTGCTCATATTTCATGAGCCTTTATACTTTATGGGATAACAATGTTTTGCAACATAATACAGCAGCAATATGGGTCCACACAAAGCAATGCTGCCACCTTGCATGGCAATTCTGACAGAAACAAACACCTTGTGCGAGCACCTTGCTTTCTGCTGCTCCTATAGAAATGTGACCCCCATCTTCGTCTATAGAGTCTCCATTTCTTTGTTTATTCCTGCTTGAATTAATTGCTGTCATACTCTGCCAACACTTTTTTTCCTCTCCGACTCAGCCTCCATGTGACAGACTATTTTCTCCCAGAGGCTCGCACGTGGCCATGATAAATTATCTTAATGCTGTGCAAATATTAATCACACTGTCACCACAGCTGAGCAGCGAAGCAGTTTAGTACTGCAACCAGCCACACAGCCTCATTTATCAAACCCTGGAGCTTTTTCAACGCTATAACCCATCTCCTAAACACAAGCTGTTCCCACCCAGTCCTAATGCCAGAGCCAGCCACACAACAGCTTTCTGAATAGCACCAGCTGGCTTAGGCCTCATGTTGTATGTATGCTAAGGGTGGCATGTAAGTATCACTGTCATCTACTTGACCTACGACCTACACACGAACTGTAATTAGTATGCTATTACTGTGTTGAAGGAGTGATTACATGATTATCGATATTCCATTTTCTATTAGTTTTTTTTTTCAGAGAAATGGGCTCCATTCAATTGAAACCAGTAAGTATGTCTCTGAGTAAAGACTACAACCAGATTCAGAAAGTCAGAAAATCTTGATTGTCCCAATTGGTTGCAACAGCATGAAATCAGGTTAACAGAAAAAAACAGGTCTAATATATATATTGGTGCAATTGTGCTCTAGGCAAATAACTTTCAAAGAAGGTTGGGCCACTGGAGTTCAGAGAAGTGACAGCAGTGTGATAGTGGAAGACTCAGCCCTGGAAGTCTTGAACTTAAACGCCTACACCTGTGGAAATCCACTCTTTTGAGCTAAAAGACGATGGCCAGAGCTTACCCATGATGTTGCAAAACGATTTATGTCAATGTCATCATTTTAGTCAAAGCATGGTAAATTTGGGATTAAAGTGACAAATCTGAACTGCCTACTTCGTGCAAATCTGTCTGAATGCGTTGTCTTTTCCAATGATATAACATACAAATTATTTTCAGACTTCGTTTTGTTTCAGGGCTGGGCTTTATTTGAGTGTTAACACCGACCAGCATGGCACTGTTAATTCATCAGAATCAGCTGCAAAGTTATTCCTCTTCGCAACTGAGATGAGCCAAATCAGAGGCTGCTGCCCTACATAAGGACATAGACTTGAAATCACTGCCCACTTTAAGAATGGAACACGAGTCACTTTAATAATGTTTGCAGTACATATTTTTCATTACTCATCTCATATGTACACTACCGGTAAAAAGTTTTAGAACACCTACTCATTCAAGGGTTTTTCTTTATTTTTACTATTTTCTACATTGTAGAATAATAGTGAAGACATTAAAACTATGAAATAACACATATGGAATCATGTCTTATCCAAACAAGTGTTAAACAAATCAATATATATTTTATATTTGAGATTCTTCAAAGTAGCCACCCTTTGCCTTGATGATAGCTTTGCACGCCCTTGGCTTTCTCTCAACCTGCTTCACCTGGAATGCTTTCCCAACAGTCTTGAAGGAGTTCCCACATATGCTGAGCACTTGTTGGCTGCTTTCCCTTCACTCTGTAGTCCGACTTATCCCAAACCATCTCAATTTGGTTGAGGTCGGGGGATTATGGAGTCCAGGTCATCTGATGCAGCACTCCATCACTCTTCTTCTTGGTAATATAGCCTATACACAGCCTGGAGGTGTGTTGGGTCATTGTTCTGTTGAAAAACAAATGATAGTCCCAATAAGCCCAACTCAGAAAGGATGGCGTATCGTTGTAGAATGCTGTGGTTAAGTGCTGGTTAAGTGTGCCTTGAATTCGAAATGAATAACAGACAGTGTCACCAGCAATACACCCCCACACCATAACACCTCCTCCTCCATTCTTTACGGTGGGAAATACACATGTTGAGATCGTCCGTTCAACAACACTGTGTCTTACAAAGACAATTTGGACTCCAGACCAAAGGACGAATTTCCATTGCTGGTGATTCTTGGCCCAAGCAAGTCTCTTCCTAATTTTAGTGTCCTGTAGTTGTGACTGACCTTAATGTCTTAATGTAATGATGGACTGTAATTTCTCTTTGCATATTTGAGCTGTTCTTGCCATAATATGGACTTGGTCTTTTACTAAATTGAGCTATCTTCTGTATACCACCCCCACCTTGTCACAACACATCTGGTTGGCTCAAACACATTAAGAGGAAAGAAATTACACAAATTAACTTTAAGAAGGCACACCTGTTAATTTAAATGCATTGAAGCTGGTTGAGAAAATACCAAGAGTGTGCAAAACTGTCATCAAGTCAAATGGGGGCATTTTGAAGAATCTCAAATATAAAATATATTTCGATTTGTTTAACACTTTTTGGTTACTACATGATTCCATAATTTTCACATCTTCACTGTTATTCTACAATGTAGAAAATAGTAAAAATAAAGAAAAACCCTTGAATGAGCAGGTGTTCTAAAACTTTTGACCGGTATAGTGTATATACTATATTCTATTCTACTGCATTTCACTACACACACAATAACATCTGCTAACCATGTGTATGTGACAAATACATTTGATTTGACTAAAATCAAAATTGTATTTTATTTGAGTCTATGCCACTGACATTGCTCGTCCAAATATTTATATATTCTTAATTCGATTCCTTGACTTTATTGTTGTGAAATTGTTCTATATTACTTGTTCGATATTACTGCATTGTTGGAGCTAGAAACAAAAGCATTTCACTATACCCGCAATAACATCTGCTAAACACGTGTATGTGACCAAACATTTTTTTATTTGATTTGAAATTGCCTTGTGTCTGCTTGGCCATCTGAGCACGGAGAAAATGTTCTTTGCACCTACACTTTTTTTTTTTCAAGAAAATTATCATAATCCATTGGATAATTTCTGAGAATATGCACTTATTTTTTAGCTAGTCTGCATTAATATATATACAGTGCCTTCAAAAAGTATTCAGACCACTTGACCTTTTCCGCATTTTATAACATTACATTCTAAAATGGATTAAATACAAAAAATCCTCAGCAATACCCCATGATGATGAAGCAAAACAAGTTTTTAGAAATGTTTGCAAATATATTAAAAACAAAAAACACATACCTTATCTACATAAGTATTCAGACCCTTTGCTATGAATCTCGAATCTGAGCTCAGGTGATTCCTGTTTCAATTGATCATCCTTGAGATGTTTCTGCAACTTAATTGGAGTCCACCTGTGGTTAATTCAATTCATTGGACATGATTTGGAAAGGCACAACCCGATCTATATAAGGTCTAACGGTTGACCATGCATGTCAGAGCAAAAACCAAGCCATGAGGTCGAAGTAATTGTCCATAGAGCTCAGAGACCGGATTGTGTCGAGGCACAGATCTGGGGAAGGGTACCAAAAATGGTCTGCAGCATTGAAGGTCCCCAAGAACACAATGACCTCCATCATTCTTAAATGGAAGAAATTTGGAACCACCAAGACTCTTCCTAGAGCTGGCCGCCCGGCCAAACTGAGCAATCGGGGCAGAAGGGCCTTGGTCGGGGAGTTGACCAAGAACCCGAGGGTCACTCTGAAATAACTCTAGAGTTCCTCTGTGAGATGGGCGAACCTTCCAGAAGGACAGCCATCTCTGCAGAACTCCACCAATCAGGCCTTTATGGTAGAGTTGCCAGATGGAAGCCACTCCTCAGTAAAATGCACATGCCATCCTGCTGTGAGTTTGCCAAAGACCCCTACAGACTCTCACACCATGAGAGACAAGATTCTCTGGTCTGATGAAACCAATATTGAACTCTTTGGCCTGAATGCCAAGTGTCACTTCTGGAGGAAACCAGAAGACTACGCAGCAGTGGCTTCGGGACATGTCTCTGAATGTCCGTGAGTGGGACAGCCAGAGCTCGGCCGGAACGAACATCTCTTGAGAGACCTGACAATAGCTGTACAGTGACGCTCCCCATCCAACCTGACTGAGCTTGAGAGGATCTACAGAGAAGAATGGGCGAAATTCCCCAAATACATGTGTGCCAAGCTTGTAGCATCATACTAAGAGAAGCCAATAAGGTTTTGAGTAAAGTGTTTGAATACTTACAGTATGTGAATGTGATATCTCTTTTTATTTTTTATACATTTGCTAAAATAAAAATAAAAACAGTTTTTTGCTTTGTCATTATAGGGTATTGTGTGTAGATTGAGGGACAAAAACAATGTATCCATTTTAGAATGAGTCAAGTTGTCTGAATACTTTCCTAATGCACTGTACATCCTTTAATTAGATACAGTGCCTTGCGAAAGTATTCGCCCCCCTTGAACTTTGCGACCTTTTGCCACATTTCAGGCTTCAAACATAAAGATATAAAACTGTATTTTTTTGTGAAGAATCAATAACAAGTGGGGCACAATCATGAAGTGGAACGACATTTATTGGATATTTCAAACTTTTTTAACAAATCAAAAACGTTCAAAATTTGGGCGTGCAAAATTATTCAGCCCCTTTACTTTCAGTGCAGCAAACTCTCTCCAGAAGTTCAGTGAGGATCTCTGAATGATCCAATGTTGACCTAAATGACTAATGATGATAAATACAATCCACCTGTGTGTAATCAAGTCTCCGTATCAATGCACCTGCACTGTGATAGTCTCAGAGGTCCGTTAAAAGCGCAGAGAGCATCATGAAGAACAAGGAACACACCAGGCAGGTCCGAGATACTGTTGTGAAGAAGTTTAAAGCCGGATTTGGATACAAAAAGATTTCCCAAGCTTTAAACATCCCAAGGAGCACTGTGCAAGCGATAATATTGAAATGGAAGGAGTATCAGACCACTGCAAATCTACCAAGACCTGGCCGTCCCTCTAAACTTTCAGCTCATACAAGGAGAAGACTGATCAGAGATGCAGCCAAGAGGCCCATGATCACTCTGGATGAACTGCAGAGATCTACAGCTGAGGTGGGAGACTCTGTCCATAGGACAACAATCAGTCGTATATTGCACAAATCTGGCCTTTATGGAAGAGTGGCAAGAAGAAAGCCATTTCTTAAAGATATCAATAAAAAGTGTTGTTTAAAGTTTGCCACAAGCCACCTGGGAGACACACCAAACATGTGGAAGAAGGTGCTCTGGTCAGATGAAACCAAAATTGAACTTTTTGGCAACAATGCAAAACGTTATGTTTGGCGTAAAAGCAACACAGCTGAACACACCATCCCCACTGTCAAACATGGTGGTGGCAGCATCATGGTTTGGGCCTGCTTTTCTTCAGCAGGGACAGGGAAGATGGTTAAAATTGATGGGAAGATGGATGGAGCCAAATACAGGACCATTCTGGAAGAAAACCTGATGGAGTCTGCAAAAGACCTGAGACTGGGACGGAGATTTGTCTTCCAACAAGACAATGATCCAAAACATAAAGCAAAATCTACAATGGAATGGTTCAAAAATAAACATATCCAGGTGTTAGAATGGCCAAGTCAAAGTCCAGACCTGAATCCAATCGAGAATCTGTGGAAAGAACTGAAAACTGCTGTTCACAAATGCTCTCCATCCAACCTCACTGAGCTCGAACTGTTTTGCAAGGAGGAATGGGAAAAAATGTCAGTCTCTCGATGTGCAAAACTGATAGAGACATACCCCAAGCGACTTACAGCTGTAATCGCAGCAAAAGGTGGCGCTACAAAGTATTAACTTAAGGGGGCTGAATAATTTTGCACGCCCAATTTTTCAGTTTTTGATTTGTTAAAAAAGTTTGAAATATCCAATAAATGTCGTTCCACTTCATGAGTGTGTCCCACTTGTTGTTGATTCTTCACAAAAAAATACAGTTTTATATACTTATGTTTGAAGCCTGAAATGTGGCAAAAGGTCGCAAAGTTCAAGGGGGCCGAATACTTTCGCAAGGCACTGTATATAGCAAACACACATAACAAGGAAAATGCGAAGAATGTGCTGGGGCGCATATTCAGAATTATCAAAGAATAAACAAAAGATGAGCGGTAACTAATTGTGAAGATGAGCTGCAAATAGTAATAATCCAAGAGGACTGAAAGGACATATTTAGAAACACGTCAAAGACAACCAACTCTCTACTCTAGAGGGATGATCTTGGAAAATTCAGTCAACATTTTTCCTAACTCTTATAATACAATCAAAATACAACCGTGACATCACACCAAGTTGCTGGCATAACTGTCGGGAGAGCAGGGCTAACCACACCCACACATTATATTCCTGCCTCGTCCTCAATCAGTTCTAGACCAAAGTATACAAAGTTTTGGATAATATGTTTGAACGCTCAGTTTCTCTGAATCTAGAACACATAATCGTGGCGAGAGCGTCTCATGCACGCACTGGTCCTCGAATACCTCTCCAGAATTATGAGAATAACAACACTTAAACAGATAACTACAAACTGGCTCAAACCGCTGGCACCACAAAATAGTAATTAATGAAATCTATAGTATGGAAACGATAGAATAAGTAACCAAATTACTATCTGATGTAGGATAATTATTATAGTGTATATTTGTTTAAAAATGTATAGGCCCTAACAGGAGATAAATTGTACATGTTTTAAATGGACAGGTGTCGGTGGACATGTGTATGTCTGTGCATGTATGCGAGTGTAGAAGTGCAAGTGTGTGCATTCAAATTGCCATCGATAAAATACAATTGCGTTCATTGTCCATAGCTTATGCCTGCCCGCCCATACCATAACCGCTCAACCACGATGGGGCAATCTGTTCACAACGTTGACATCAGCAACCATTCGCCCACATGACACCATACTGTCTACCATTTGCCCGGTACAGTTGAAACCGGGATTCATTCATGAATCCAGCGTGCCAGTGTCCATAGAAGGTGAGCATTTACCCACTGAAGTCGGTTACGACGCTGTCATGCAGTCAGGTCAAAACTTTGGTGAGGACAACAAGCACGCAGATGAGCTTGAATGAGATGGTTTCTGACAGTTTGCTCAGAAATTATTTGGTTGTGTAAATCCACAGTTCCAGCTGTCCTGCTGGCTGGTCTCAGAGACAATCCCGCAGGTGAAGAAGCCGGACGAGGAGGTCCTGGGCTGGCATGGTTACACGTGGTCTGTGGTTGTGAGGTCGGCTGGACGTACTGCCAAATTATCTAAAATTACCTTTGGAGGCTGCTTATGGTAGATAAATTAACATTATATTCTCTGGCAACAGCTCTGGTGGATATTCCTGCAGTCAGCATGCTCCCTCAAAACTT
Source organism: Oncorhynchus mykiss (assembly GCF_013265735.2). NCBI lineage: Eukaryota > Metazoa > Chordata > Actinopteri > Salmoniformes > Salmonidae > Oncorhynchus > Oncorhynchus mykiss. The sequence continues at coordinate 52,303,559 of NC_048566.1, read as the reverse complement.
GAGACATCTGTGACATTGTGTTGTGAGACAAAACTGCACATTTTAGAGTGGCCTCTTATTGGCCCAACCACAAGGTGCACCTGTGTAATGATCATGATGTTTAATCAGGTCGATGGATTATCTTGGCTGAGGAGAAATAATCACGAACAGTGGTGTAAAAAAAATGTGTGCACAACATTTTAGTGAAATAAGCTTTTTGTGCAAATGGTACATTTCTGGGATCTTCTATTTCAGCTCATGAAACATGGGACCAACACTACAGTACACTATATATACAAAAGTTTGTGGACACCGATTCAAATTAGTGGATTTGGCTATTTCAGCAACACCCGTTGCTGACAGATGTGTAAAATTGACCACACAGTCATGCAATCTCAATAGACAAACACTGGCAGTCGATTGGTCTTAGTAAGAGCTCAGTAACCTTCAAAGTGACACCATCATAGGATGCCACCTTTCCAACAAGTCAATACATCAAATTTCTACCCTGCTACAGTTATTGTGAAGTGGAAACGTGCAGGACCAATAATGGCTCAGCGAAGTGATAGGCCAGAATGGGACCGCTGAGTGCCGATGCATGTAGCGCGTAAAAACCGTCTGTCCTCAGTTGCAACACTCACTACTAAGTTCCAAAATGACTCTGGAAGCAATGTCAGCATAATAACTGTCCGTCGGGGCTTCAAGAAATGGTTTTCCATTACCGAGTAGCCGCACACAAGCCCAAGATCACCATTCGCAATGCCAAGTGTCGGCTGCAGTGGTGTAAAGCTCACCACCATTGGACTCTGGAGCATTGTAAACATGTTCTCTGGAGTGATGAATCACGCTTCACCATCTGGCAGTCCGACGGACGAATCTGGGTTAGTGACTACCAGGAGAAACCCCAATGCATATTGCCAACTGTAAAGTTTGGAAGAGGAGAAATAGTGGTCTGTGGCTGTTTTTCATGGTTTGGGCTAGGCCCCTTAGTTCCATTGAAGGGAAATCTTAATGCTACAGCATACAATGACATTCTAGACAATTCTGTGCTTCTAGACAATTCTGTGGGGAACGCCCTTTCCTGTTTCAGCATGACATTGCCCCCGTGCACTAAGCAAGGCCCATACAGAAATGGTTTACTGTGATCGGTGACTGGTGTTGACTGGCCTATACAGAGCCTTGAACTTAACCCCGAACACTTAGGAATGCTGATTGCGAGCCAGGCCTAATCGACAAACATCAGTTCCCGACCACACTAATGCTCTTGTGGATGAATGGAAGCAAGTCCCTGCGGCAATGTTCCAACATCTAGTGGAAAGCCTTCTTAGAGGCTGTTATAGCAGCAAAGGTGGGACCAACTCAATATTAATGCGAATGATTTTGGAATGAGATGTTCGATGACCAGGTGTCCACACACTGTTGTTCATGTAGTGTATATTTAGTTGTGATTCTGTTGTGGTCTAAAACGAATAAGTATTTTTTTTAAGTATTAGGCCCAAAAGTTTTTTTTATCTGAATTTGCGATTCATCATGATTAATCACAGCAAATCCTGCGATTAACTTGATTACATTTTTTTTATGTTTCACAGCCCTATTTTGAATTGAACAGTACATTTTCTGAGATTGAGACAAACTGATAATAAATATAGATTCGAACAGAAACCCAATATTGGCCCTCTTGGTCTATTGGTCAAGAAATTGGCTTCTCCCATGAGAGACCCATGTTCTAATTCGCCTGGCTTCCTTGCTCCGGCCAGACACTATGCCACGCCCATGGATGTTAGTTTCTTCTCCACAATGAGTCAACATCTGAGTACGTCCCTGTCAATTTATAGAACGGAAAAACATTCTAACCGTTCTGATTGGTACCAGAAATCGAAGGGTTGGGCCAGAGTCAGAACACACATAGGTAAAGGAGCGATTTTTTGAAAATGCATAGTTGGCTTTGATGCTCTGATTGGTTAGAGATTAACCAATCGTTAATTACTTTGTTTCGTGCAACACCCTTGATTTTGTCATCACCACAATTGACTTCAATGATGGCAGTCTCAGATATCAATTTGTTCAAACGTGTGTTTATACATATGTCCAAAAACCATGTTTTTTTCCCCGTGTGATTTTTCGCAGTGTTTTTGTAAGAGCACACTAATCTGTGCTTATTGAACTGGCTGCCTGTTGAGCAAGCAATAGCACTTCCCCACCAAAATGTCACTGCCTCTCAGTGAGAGAAGTGCAGTGTAGGGTCATGTTACTAGAAAGTTGGACTTCTACATTTCCAGTCCAGACATGAAAGCTGAAATCAAAACAAGTGATTGGCAACATTTCTGTAATTCATGGTACACCCATTTGGTGGAGTAAAGGACTTGTGACAAAACCAGAAACTAAAATCACACTTTTTTGACTCAGTGCTCACTAATATCTCCCTTATTTAGTATATTAGTAATCAATGAGTCACATATCGTTTACTAATAGTGATTTATATTAAATAAATTCATTTGAAAATGCCGAATTTTAAATAACAATTTATTTTTTAATCCATTGATATCGAAAGTACAGTATTGCCTTATCCAACATTGCACATGTGTTCCATTGTGATTTTCCTATAGCAGCCAAACATTGTAACTCTGCACTTCGTGCCAGAGTATTCATTCTCAGGTTAACCAGATGATTCCAGCTAATTCAAAGCCTTTTGAAATAAATAACTGTCACAGAAAATGAGGCCCATTCACTGGCGCCTTGGGGATTTCTTTAGTGGTCCATTAGAGGTCAATCCAGTGACCTTCAGAACATTGGGGTCCAGCTGTTGCCCATTTGTTTATGGTCCATCTATGTACCACCTTTCTCGCTCACATGGGAAAGATGGTTGTGGAAGATAGCTTTCATAATGAAAGAGTGAAAGCCATACATGATCAAATTATTATCAAACGAAGTGATCAACAGTATGTTACTCATGGCTCTTTAACGAGCTGACGAGGTAAAAATCTGTCGTTCTGCCCCTGAACAAGGTAGTTAACCCACTGTTCCTAGGCAGTCATTGTAAATAAGGATTTGTTCTTAACTGACTTGCCTAGTTAAATATGAAATATTTAAATGTTATAATATGGCAATGAGGACTACAATGGTCTAACGATTAAAACAGCCACATTTTCGGGAAATTATGACTATTCCCTGTGCACTCCTTCATTTTGAGATTGCATTGAATTAATTACCACATAGATCAATAAATAATTTAAATAAGAGAGTGACACAGGACATACTCAAACAGCCTTAATTCTCCCAGTCATTGGTTAATTAAGCTATGTACACATTATGATAACCAAAAGCAAATGCAATTTTCATTGTTATCCAGTTGGACAGTGTCTGACAACATCACAACAGGTATTAAGTAACATTTGTGCAAATATAAATGCTTAATTGCCGAACAGATGCCTCCTCAGAATCCAGGCGAAATTGCTTATGCATTTATGAATGCTGAAAACTATGCTGGAATCCCTCAATGGGTTGTGATTAGTGGCAGGAACAGATACCGAGACGCACCATCGAAAAACGTTGCAGGTTGTGCTGGCTTCCCAGGTCTGCCTGTCCATCTCCTGTCTGCCGAGCAAGAGTCATTAATTGGGGGACACGGAGAGATGGATGGATAAGATTAGGCTTCTCATCTCTCTCGGCATTCTCCTCTCGTCCCCTGTGTTTCGCCCCCGCTCTCTCCCCACCTCGATTACTGAACTTTCCGCAAGCAAATTGAGTCAGGCGGTTCTTAATTAGATTTTTTCTTACTGCATTTCTAATATGTGACTAATTAGACGCAGACAAAAAACCAAGGGGTGATCCCTTAGGCTTGTATCAGGGGTGAATCAGAGGTTTTATTAAGCAGACATTCAGTGGGTCAGAGAACAGTATACTTAAAGCAGATATATGCCAACAAGAGACTCCCACTCACTTCTACGCAGGAGCTCCTGGATGCCCCCTAACATACTAATGAAGATTCTTATGACCTCAATGGTGGTTCATCATACTCCCATTGTGAAGCTAACAAGAGTAAGTGGAAGTTCTGCATCCGAACAAGAATACAGGTGTGTTGACAGGGGGAAATTACTCCATTTAATTTAGAAAACATGTCATCCATTGGATTCTAGTAGGTTTCTTATTTTTAACTCAGTATATGATGTCAATTGCAAGATTATTTGCAAAAGACATTGAAGGAATTGTGCATGATATTTAGCTAAACCTGTGCTAGTTTGAACTATACCACAGGTCGTTGGATGAGAACAATCTGGTTTTATGAGGTACACATATTTGATATGATGCAATTTAAATTCCAGGCAAAATTCAGAGGTAAATTACAATTACTGGGACTGCCTGGCAGTTGTGTTTATTAGTGATTATACATGAGCGTGTTGAGTGAGCAGAGTTGTGGCACTGTCGTAGGCCTCCATGGTGCTGAGGTGAGTGCAGCTGTCTACAGTGGTGAAGTGAGTGGTGCTGCCCATGACGCCGAAGTGTATGGCAATGCACATTGTGCTGAAGCGAGAGATACTGTCCAAGGTGCTGAAGCATATGGTCCTGTCCATGGTCCTGAAATGAGTGCCAAAATCCAGGGGGGAAATATGGTGCTGTCCATGGTGCTTTTAGCATATGGCACAGCCCATAGGGAGACATGTAGCGCTCTTCCTGGTGCTTTGGCAAGTGGCACTGTCCATGGCACTGAAACTCCGGGCACTATGATGCTGAAAAACATGATTTGATCCATCGGGCTAAATGTAATGCTGTCCGTGGTGCTGGTGAGAGTGGTGCTGTCCAGCGCACTGAGACACCCGGTGCTTCCCATGGTGCTGAAGCAGGTGTTTTAACAATATATATACATATATATAATAACAAATAAGCGTTATGTATTGGAAAGACACCAAGAGACAACAACATTTACACACTATTAATTCTTATTCATATAGTATATACTGTATATAGTTAAATTAGATCTTTAAAAAGAGGAGAGGTGCTGTGATAATTTTTTTTATCAGTTTTTTAGTGCTAAACTTGCCTTTTGCCTGAGAAACCTCTGATGGCAGAGGTTTCCACAATGATATGGCTCTATACATAACTGAGCAATGCATTAAATCTGTTTTTGGATTGAGTACAGTGAAGAAACCCATAGTGGCGTGTCTGTTGGGGTATGTATGTCTGTTTGAAGTGTTTGCAAATAAATTACACAAGGGGTTAGGCATTTTCAACACACAAATGTTTCTTAAAATGACACGGCAGGTAGCCTAGTGGTTAAAGAATTGGGCCAGTAACCGAAACGTTGCTGGATCGAATCCCCGAGTTGACAAGGTAAAAATTGAATGTCTACCCCTGAGCAAGCCAGTTAAGCCACTGTTCCCCGGGTGCCGAAGACGTGGATGTTGATTAAGGCAGCCTCCTGCACCTCTCTGATTTAGAGGGGTGGGTTGAATGCAAAAGACACATTTCTTTGAAAGAGAAGTAGGCTGGATCATGTTGTATGTTTTAAATATGTATTGTATTGATTATTGCTGCCTTCTTGGCCAAGACTCCCTTGAAAAAGAGACTCTGGGACTCAATGGGCTTTTCCTGGTTAAATAAAGATTAAACATTTTTTTCAATAATTATCTCTTACCTAGCCTGATGACTTTGGGCATTTTTGATTACTTTTTGTTGTTCTAAATAGAGATGGCTAGAAGGGCCATGGGTCACATTAGATTGTGTAGAAATGCAGGAAATGTGGTTTAGTTGCCTTCAAAAATGTGAGGACCACCAGACCCCCTGCCTTCCCTTCTGCATATAGCACTGCAGGGTGATTTAAAAAGTAATAGTCAATCGATCAATAATATAATAATACTCTTAGCAAAAATGATTGTTTTTCAATTACAAAATGTAAAATCTATGAGAATAGAAAGGTTCAAAACTTTTGTGAAACATCACAGCATAATTGAAAATAAATATGTCAAATAGAAATCAAAACTGAGACAGATGGGAGGGATTGAGTGGAGCTGAAGGATGGGACTAAAACCAACAAAATATAACTATTCTAAAATATACTTTGTCCGTAAAATGTATATAATATGTATAAACTGGAAGCAGAAGCCTAAGTGTTGTCCATTAGTTTACTCCGATTCGGGAGGGATGGCAGGGATAGGTTAGGACACACCAACTCATTGTCACGCCCTGACCTGAGTATTCTTTGTTTTCTTTATATATTTTGGTTAGGTCAGGGTGTGACAAGGGTGGTATGTGTGTTTTTTGTCTCATCTAGGGTTTTTGTACTGTCTAGGGGTTTTGTGGATTTATGGGGTTGTTGTCCATCTAGGTGTTTATGTAGGTCTATGGTTGCTTAGATTGGTTCTCAATTAGAGGCAAGTGTTTATCCTTGTCTCTGATTGGGAACCATATTTAGGCAGCCATCTTCTTTGGGTGTTTCGTGGGTTATTGTCTATGTCTAGTTGCCTGTGTCTGCACATTTGTAGTATAGCTTCACGGTCGTTTTGTTATTTTGTATAGTTTGTTTAGTGTCCGTCTTTATTAAAAGTAATATGTATTCATATCACGCTGCGCCTTGGTCTCCTCAATACGAAGAACGTGACACTCATTCAAGGGGTTTTCTTTATTTGACTATTTTCTACATTGTAGAATAATAGTGAAGACATCAACACTGTGAAATAACACATATGGAATCATGTAGTAACCAAAAAAGTGTTAAACAAATCAAACTATATTTTATATTTGAGATTTTTCAAATAGTCACCCTTTGTCTTGATGACAGCTTTGCACACTCTTCACAATCTCTCAATCAGCTTTCCAGCGGCAGAGACTGGGAGTTTAGTCAGGATTGAGGGAAAGTGCAAAGAAGATTGCAAAGTATAGTGAGGTCCTTGATGAAAACTTGCTCCAGAGCGCTCAGGACCTCAGACTGGGGTGAAGGTTCACCTTCCAACAGAACAATGACACTAAGCACACAGCCAAGACAACGCAAGAGTGGCTTCGGGACAAGTCTCTGAATGTTCTTGAGTGGCCCAGCCAGAGCTCGCTCTTGAACCCGATCGAACATCTCTGGAGAGACCTGAAAATAGCTGTGCAGCAAAGCTCCCCATCCAACCAGACAGAACTTGAGAGGATCTGCAGAGAAGAATGAGAGAAACTCCCCAAATATTGATGTGCCGAGCTTTAGCATCATACGCAAGAAGACTCAAGGCTGTAATTGCTGCCAAAGGTGGTTCAACAAAATACTGTGTAAAGGGTCTGAATACTTATGTAAATGTGATATTACATTTTTTTCATTTTTTTTAAATTAGGAGAAATGTCTAAATACCTGTTTTTGCATTGTCATTATAGAGTATTGTGCGTAGAATGATGACACAATTTTTTTTAAATACATTTTAGAATAAAGCTGTAGCATAACAAAATGTGGGAAAAGTCAAGGGATCTGACTACTTTCCGAAGGCACTGTACACAGCAACACCCTCCCCCTTAGATATTCCTGTCTTTTCTACAGATGTTATACAGTATATTTGTATTCCTACTGCTGTATCAACAAAGGTGCTGTCAAAGTGAATACATTTTTGTTGTGTAAATACATATATATATTTATCAGTATTATCTATAATTAGGAAATGACTAATCTCATTAACTTCATTTCTGAGGCTACATATATTTAGATGATCTAACTTTAACTATTTCTAGGGTAGCTTATCTAAAACTGAACACACTGATATTAGGTTGTATTTCTGATAATAACAAAATTGATATTTTCAGAATATGTACAGATTATGCTTTATCTGGTTTATCTCGGCTGCATGGTGCACTATTCTTTGTGCCACTACAGCATAGCTGTCTTGCTGAACTTTCGGTCTCAATGTTGCAGGGGGTGATGTCCTGTTGTCATGGGGGGGGGGGGGGGGGGGGGGGTAGTGCAATAAATGAAGCAAGCAATATATCCCTTTTCGGCTCTATTCAGAACATTTTTTTTCTAAGAATGTAGAATTGTTAAATGTCTAAACAGCAGGAAAGCAATTTAGCACAGCATGTGTCTCCACAAATATGAGTAGTGCATCCTTAAAAATAATACACTTGAGAGATCATGAAAACCACTTATATGCTGTATAATTAGGACATGACCAAGAGCTGGTGAGTGGATTTGGCATTTGAACTAGCTGGTTGGCTAATACCATCACAAACAGTAAGCTCAAAGTGATTGCTCCTTTAAGAATAGTGATATGAAACCTTTTAGTGCCTTGACACGCATTACATTAAGATGTTAAAAGTCAATTATGATGACTTCCTTATTAAGATGTGTCGTAGACAATGTACAGATACCAGGACTTTGACTTTCACTTTATTTGAACAAAATCTATATTTTTCATGTACAGTTGAAGTCTGAAGTTTACATACACCTTAGCCAAATACATTTAAAATCAGTTTTTCACAATTCCTGACATTTAATCTGAGAAAAAATTCCCTGTTTTAGGTCAGTTAGGATCAACACTTTAATGTTAAGAATGTGAAACGTCAGAATAATAGTAGAGAGAATTATTTATTTCAGATTTTATTTCTTAAATCACATTCCCAGTGGGTCAGAAGTTACAATACACTGAATTAGTATTTGGTAGCATTGCCTTGGGATTAAGGTCAGGGCTTTGTGACGGCCACTATAATACATTCACTTTGTTGTCCTTAAGCCATTTTGCCACAACTATGGAAGTATGCTTGGGGTCATTGTCCATTTGGAAGACCCATTTGTGACCAAGCTTTAACTTCCTGACTGATATCTTGAGATGTTGCTTCAATATATCCACATAATTTTCCTCTTCATGATGCCATCTATTTTGTGAAGTGCACCAGTCCCTCTGGCAGCAAAGCACACACACAACACGCTGCGACCCCCGTGCTTCACGGTTGAGATGGTGTTCTTCGCCTTGCAAGCATCCCCCGTTTTGCTGTTGTTCTGGGATTGATTTGCACTTTTCGCAACAAAGTATGTTCATCTCTAGGAGACAGAAAGTGTCTCCTTCCTGAGAAGAGTGGTCCCATGGTGTTTATACTTGCATACTATTGTTTGTACAGATGAACGTGGTATCTTCAGGCGTTTGGAAATTGCTCCCAAGGATGAGCCAGACTTGTGGAGATCTACATGTTTTTTTTCTGAGGTCCTGGCTGATTTCTTTTGATTTTTCCATCATGTCAAGCAAAGAGGCACTGAGTTTGAAGGTAGACCTTGAAATAGATCCACAGGTACACCTCCAATTGACTGAAATTATCAATTAGCCTATCAGAATCTTCTAAAGCCATGACATAATTTTCTGGAATTTTCCAAGCTGTTTAAAGGCACAGTCAACTTAGTGATGTAAACTTCTGACCCACTGGAATTGTGATACAGTGGATTATAAATTAAATAATCTGTCTGTAAACAATTGTTGGAAAAATTACTTGTGTCATGCTCAAAGTAGATGTCCTAACCGACTTTACAAAACTATAGTTTGTTACCAAGACATTTGGAGTGGAGTGGTTGAAAAAACGAGTTTAATGACTTTAACCTAAGTTTTTGTAAACTTCTGACTTCAGCTGTAAATGGCCTGTTAATTGATCATTTGAGTCAATTGGAGGTGTACCTGTGGATCTATTTCAAGGTCTACCTTCAAGTACCCAAGAGAAGTAATACTCCAGTCTCACACAATGGAAATAATGTTTTGAATGATACAATTACTTGTACAACATCTAAAGACCTGCATCACTATACTGAGAGCATTTTGTTTCTAAAATAACGTATTTGGGTGTTTTTGGATACTTTTTTATTTTTATCTCTGCCCCTATAACTGCTGAACGAGTATGAAGGAGTGTATTGCTGATGGGGTAACTTTCTCAAAAACAAGTGAGATGGCAGAAAAAATGTGTCTGGGCCCTTCTGTAACATGCCATTGACATCAAAAATAGAGATTTGTTTCAAATAACTTATCCTTTAATGTGCAATGTTTGGTTTAAACATTTTCATAATGTACACATGTTCTTTTGCACGTGTAAGTGTACATAAACAGCAGAACAATACGTTTGGATGGAGATAAGCAGGTACATGGATCACAATGTTTATCCAAGCATTGTATACAATTGCCTACAATTCATAGTGGTTTTACATTTTTAATTCAAAGCAGAACACTGAGCCACTGCCTGTTCACCCCGCTATCATCCAGAAGGCGAGGTCAGTACAGGTGCATCAAAGCTGGGACCGAGAGACTGAAAAACAGCTTCTATCTCAAGGCCATCAGACTGTTAAACAGCCACCACTAACACTGAGTGGCTGCTGCCAACACACTGACACTGACTCAACTCCAGCCACTTTAATAATGGGAATTGATGGGAAATGATGTAAATATATCACTAGCCACTTTAAACAATGCTACCTTATATAAATGTTACTTACCCTACATTATTCATCTCATACGCATACGGATATACTGTACTCTATAGCATCGACGGTATCCTTATGTAATACATGTATCACTAGCCACTTTATACTATACTATGCCACTTTGTTTACATACTCATCTCATTTGTACATACTGTACCCGATACCATCTACTGTATCTTGCCTATGCTGCTCTGTACCATCACTCATTCATATATCCTTATGTACATATTCTTTATCCCCTTACACTGTGTACAAGACAGTAGTTTTGGAATTGTTAGTTAGATTACTTGTTATTACTGCATTGTCGGAACTAGAAGCACAAGCATTTCGCTACACTCGCATTAACATCTGCTAACCATGTGTATGTGACAAATAAAATTTGATTTGATTTGATTTGATTTCAAAGCAGAACAGTTTGCTTCAAATAATAGTCAACCTTCCAGTTTTTCACTCTGCATAATTTTTCCTCACATCGGGTTTATTTAAATCTTAGGCTACAATTAAATTGAACCCAGTCTAGTAATTCTGATGTCTTCATTTACAAATTAGTAATTGCAGCAATTTTACCAAAAACAACAGTATGATTTAAAATATAGAAAACAAGTTCCCAATACTGCAGCTTGCGAATGCATATAGTGCATCAGTTAGACTCATATTTATTCACACATCCACAAAAAGTTCCCTTTTAAAGCAGTATATTGTCATTATTTACAAATCCACAGGCAGCACAAGGGCCAGAAATGAAATTAAGTCATGTCCTCAAGCTTCAATGCGTCCCACACAACAGAGAAGCAAAGCAATCTTTTGGAAGAAAGCCTGCAAGGCAACCATTTTTTGTAAAGGCATCAAGAACAGGAGCACAAGGATGAGCTGGCAAACTCTTTCTTGGCAAAAGGTTTGGGGAGCAAAGGATCACCTCTTCAACCTGTGTTGCCTCAAATACTGATATCTGGATGACATAAGATTTAGATAAACATGTATTTCTATATATAGATTTCAACTTACGTCCTTTCACTTGCAAAATCAAAGGTGATATACTGTAGCATCACAGAATTTACTCACGTAGCCACAAGGAGATCTCTGATCTCTATTAGTATTCCTCCCCCAGCTCATCAAGGCCAATTAATCTTGAAAGTTTGGAATGAATCATTTGGACGGCACGCAATGCGGCCCAGTACACTTAACTCCCTAATCAAATCCTGTCTGCAGTGAACTCCGGGGTCAACCAAGGTGAACCAGTTTCTAAGCAGGCTTTCACAGGCCCGACAGGATCAGAAGCAGAGCTGAATCAGGGCTCCATCTTCACAATGTTTAGGAGCTGTAACCATATTAACCATGAGCAAACTCAGTATGACTGAACTGAGATTCATAGAATTCCGCATGCTAATAAAATATACAATCGGTTCTTTAGCTCAGGAAGGCTAATTAAATCAGTCCTAAACTAAGAGGTTGAAGGAGGTCGTCATGGAATGGGAAACAGTTGCTTTAGTGTTGTTTTCAAATCCCCATACTACAGGCTTTGGGGACCGAGCGCTACTAATTACGCCAATTAAAAAGAGAACGCTAGAGATAATTATTGATTAAGCCACTAGAGCGATGTAGAACATGTGTAACGTGTAAATAATAATGATGAACAAGACATTTCATGTGCCAATATCTGCAAAATGTTCCTCAATGACAGGAGACCACAGTAATAGTACACCTATTGAAGCAAGTCATTTCTCAATCAAACCACTTAAAGTTAAAAATGCTCCACGAACTAGGAAACCACATTTGATTAGTTTGTTTTCCCAGGAGAGAGGGAGTTCATTATTAATGTAATGTTTCTAACCTAAAAATATAGTAAGGTGTGTGTGAGCAACAAAAAAAATCCAACAAGGAGACTGAATAATTAAAGGGTCTGTATGCAAAACAAAACGACAACAGCTGTCTCTGTTTAGCTCATAAAAAGGAGGAGAACAGAATATGTGGCTGACGTTTCAAAGCAGAGCCTCCTGGGACTCAAGTGAAAGCATACTCTAACACTTTTAAATAAAAGGATACACATTCACAGGGAGGTCTAAGCTGATATCACACAGTCAGCATCACAAGATCACCCCCACCCCTCCTCTTCACCAATAAATTGTAACAATTACATTTGCTGAATGGGAAAAATGTACACATTTTCACAACCTTAACAAAACTTCTCCCCACTTGTAGTCTAGTGCAGTTCAATACTTTATTTAGAAGCTGTACAGACTCAATAATCATGGTTTTAGTGACTGTTTCCTGCTAAATGCTCCCATAATTGTTTTCCAATTACTTCCATTGTCATAACAATGTAATAACAGACAAGCCATATTTTGTCAGGGTTAGTGAGTGTCTAGAGACAAGGAAAATAACAGGGACTTTTGTCCCAATTTTACCATGCTGTGCTAGTGTCAACATGTGGCATTGATCCAAAGAGGAGAATCATCAAGCTGGGAGGACATCTTGTCTGTGAAGCCTCCCCCACAAGATTGCTATCCTTTGATGACCCCACCTTCTTCACCTACTCCTTCTCTCAGACGTGGTGGTGAATTATACTGTGGTGCTGGTGCAATAATGGCACTGTACTTCATATGAAGAGGGAAAGGGAGCCATTCTGTGTGGTAAGCTGGTACATATTGTACTCAGTAGCCGTGTGTTACAGATGTTACTCACTGTGTGACTGACAGTCAGAGTTATCATGCTCATGTAGGTGTTGCTGCCTCAATGCATTTTGCTGCAGAGTAGTGTGAAGAGCTGAGAAAAAAATCTGATTAAGCAATATGTTCCAGGTGATTTTTTTGACTGTGAGGCGCAATGTTTTCAAGCAAAGTCGTGGTATATCTGGAAGTAGGATATGAACCCTCTACTAGTTAAAACAGGTACGCTTTGGCTGGGATAAACCAATGTGCACAACCTAGACATCCCCCAGGGATGGTTTGACAAACAGTGGTATAGGGGAGCCAATAAATATGAGCCTTTTGATGTCCATCGAGTCCTTCATAGAAAACACATTTCCCACAATGCAGTGCATGTGCATTTGTTTGTCCTGCATTGTGTTTCTGTTAATCCATGCAAATGACGGAAGCCGGTTGTTGAGCTATAGCTCTTTAGAATTCACAGATCCAGTCCATTGGATAACAGTGAGTAATTATTGTAATAGCAGGGTCCCTGAACTTCGTCCTGAACAAAAGTGCAAAGCAATGACACAATGCAGTGATTTACATTGCAATAGGTGGAATAGAACAGCATATAATATCATAGAATAATGGGCCATAACAAATCTCTTCAATCTCCTGAGGGGGTAGAGGTGCTGTCGTGCCTTCTTCATGTCTGTGCTGGTTGAGAGGACCATGTTTAGTCCTCAGTGATGTGGACCCAAAGGAACCCTATCCACTCCTCCCCCTGTTTCCTGTAGTCCAGGATCACCTCCTTGGTCTTGCTGACTAAGACGGAAATAGCAAAATGTTGATTTCTTTGTGGATTTTGATTAGTACTTGGGGTTATTGAGCTTTTGGCTAAAATATTAATATGTTCATGTCATCTGACCATAGCACCGCCTGGAGTTTGATAAACGGTATTGGCACTTGGATTAGAACTGGTGCCTATGGTCAGATTACATGAAAATAGAGCTCTTTGGCCACGCACATCCGATGTGGGTTTGGTGTTGAAAAACAGAAGCATATGCAGAAAAGTACCTCATACCTATGGTCAAATATGGTGGTGGATCTTTGATGTTATGGAGCTATTTTGCTTCCACTGGTCCTGGGGCCCTTGTTAACGCGGCAATCAACAGTTGCTACATACATTTTTGTCACGTGGCGCGGAAAAGATTTAACCTAAGAGCAGACTCAGACGAGGAGACTGGGATGAGGTAATCAAGGTATTTATTGAAACACAGGGGGAAGTTGGGGTACAGGCCAGGAGAAGCTCAGGCGGAATACAGGAAGCCAGGTACGGAGGCTGAGGCTGGAGCGAGGGGAGTTGGAACTGGGTAAGCAGGCCCAGAGAGGAATCTAAGGACGCAGTGGAGTGGAAGGTCCAGGACAGAGTTGCAGGACTGGAGACAGGGGCCAAAGTCAGAGCGGGCAGAACTGTAGCGGAGAGGAAAACAGCATCAGGCAAGGGAAAACAGGCATAACACAAAAGCAGGATCTAAGCAGGAACAAACGTCTAAAAACACAGACTGACTGAGCAGGGATTACAATCTGGCAGCGTGGAAGTGGCAGGGCTGTGTATTTGTAGAGGTCTTGATTATGGAACAGGTTGCAGCTGGTGGGGATCTGCTCTGCCTCCAACACACCTGTCTCTGCCCACACAATCACGCACACAGAGAGGAAGAGGGAGAGAGCACAGTGGGAGTGGCGGCAGTTTAGGGAGACACAGGATGAGAGCTAGAGGGAGTGGCAGGAGCATAAATTCATGATATGTAACAAATGATTCTTGAAAAATATAACTTTAATGCCTCATGAGCTTAGTTCAACTGTCATAACCCAAAATATAAGCTTGTTTTAAAAACTACTATTTAGCCTCAAAACATGGTAACAACTATAATTTGTATATCATGGATGGTCAGTCCTTGCATCATAGCTCTCTCTATGAATTTGTGAGTGATTATATTTCTCCAGCTCCATCCCTCAGCTTTTTACAGAAACGTTGTTATTGTTTCTACTGCTTATTTCTGCTTTATGTTCAACAGCATCATAAACTTTACCAAGTACTAGGGGCCTCATTTTCAAAGGTGCATGTGCACAAAAAAAGACTAAACCATGTGTGCGCCACTTTTTCGCAAAGTTTGGAATTTATAAATGTTGAACATGACGGCAAATTTCAGACCATGCGTACGCACAACTTCTAGTGATTGATCAACTGTATTGCAAGCAAATATTGTTGTTTTGGGGGAAATGGAGGTATTTCATGCACAGGAATTGTAATAATGGTAGGGTAATAAAAACATTCAAACATAGGCCTAATAATAAAACAGATGCATTTGACATTGGTAAGGAGATCGCATAGCATCATGTCGCAGCCTAATATATTTAATCTACTTTTATTATATAGGCCTAAATCATAATCATATTGTAGGGCATCTCTCCTTTCTGACATGACTGGTTTATTCCCGCTACATAACAAATATCAGGCTACCATTTATCCATCACTCATTCAATAGCCAACCATGCTCGAAAGTAAATAGACCGGTAGGCAGTCGATTTAAAATATTTATCAGCATGGGTAAGATACAGTTATGCTCTGCGATAGGAGCGCAACATCATAGCCTATTAAAACTCAGGAGCCTATACCAAGGCAGGAGATAGAAACTGAATCATGTATTGATTTTAAAAATCTTTGGAGGCTATCGTGTCAGACATGCACCAACAAGGTGTGCGCATGAACGAACAAGACAACTAAATTTGCTTTTTGGAAACAAAGTTGCAAACTTTAGAAGAGGAATTTGACCAGCAAAAAAAAAAATAATGAGATGCAACAACATGAGAATATTCTCCTTACCAGAAGATCAGGAAAAATTAGACCTTTCCAACTACCTGGTCAAACTGATAACAGAGGAACTTGACCTGGGTATGTCACAAGGGGATCTGGAATGATGCCATAGGATCGGCGTGAAACAGAAGAACTCTAAATACCCACGCAGAGTAATCTTCAAACCATGGAACTATCATACCAAAGTCAACATTCTGAAGGCACAAGTGGGAAAGGAGATCAAAATCCAAGGCTAGGCCATTTGATTGGTCCAGGACTTGTCTGCTAAGCTGAGAAAGAAATGTAATGAATACCTGCCAATCAGAAAATGACTGGAGGAAAATGGGATCAAATCTCAACTCTGCTTCCCGGCAGTACTGTGGGTGTGGAAGTGAACGCAAAATGTAGAATTCACAAGTGCTCGATACCGTTATCCCCTGTATGTAGACTTGTTATTGTTATGTAAATGTATTTTTTGATTGATTCAATTTTTTAAATTAAGTTTATTAGTAAATATTTTATTAACTCTATTTCTTGAACTGCATTGTTGGTTAAGGGTTTGCAAGTAAGCATTTCATAGGAAGGTTGTATTCGGCACATGTGACAAATACTACTTGATTTGATTTGATCTGTTGTTTTTAGATTGAATTCTATCTATATTAGATAATCCAGATAGAAACTATTATTTTAGCTGGAGACCTAAATCACACATTAAAAGTTAGACAGACATAGCAAAAAAAAAGGCTAATTCAAGAGGCTGAAAAATGTAATCTTTACAAATAATTAGCTGGACACCTGACCTGGAGATTACTCTTCCCAAATACAAAAGACTACACATATCTTTGTCTCATGCGCCGAATACAAGTGTAGATGTTACCGTGAAATGCTTACTTAAAGACCCTTAACCAACAGTGCAGTTCAAGAGGAGTACCGAAAATATTGACCAAATAAAATAAAATAAAAAAAGTTACAATAAAATCACAGTAATGAGGCTATATACGGGGGGTACCGGTACCAAGTCAATGTGCGGGGTTACAGGTTAGTCGAGTTAATTTGTACATGTAGGTAGGGGTGAAGTGACTATGCATAGATAATAAACAGAGAGTTTCAGCGGTGGGTGTCAATGTGAATAGTCCGGTGGCCATTTGATGAATTGTTCAGCAGTCTTATGGCTTGGGGGTAGAAGTTGTCAAGGATCCATTTGGTCCTAGACTTGTCAATCCGGTACCACTTGCCGTGCGGTAGCAGAGAAAACAGCCTATGACTTGGGTTACTGGAGTCTCTGACAACTTTTTGGGCTCCACTATTATATAGGTCCTGGATGGCAGGAAGCTTGGCATCAGTGATGTACTGGGCTGTACGCACTACACTCTGTAGCGCCTTACAGTCAGATGCCAAGCAGTTGCCATACCAGGCAGTCATGCAACCGGTCAGGATGCTCTTGATGGCTCTGGGGATCTGGGGACCTATGCCAAATATTTTCAGTCTCCTGTGTGGGAGAATGTGATGTTGTGCCCTCTTCATGACTGTCTTGGTGTGTTTGGATCATGATAGTTTGATGGTGATGTGGACACCAACTCTCGACCCGCTCCACTACATCCCTGTTAATGTTAATGGGGGCCAGTTCGGTCCGCCTTTTCCTGTAGTCCATGATCAGCTTCTTTGTCTTTCTCACATTGAGGGAGAGGTTGTTGCCCTGGCACCTCATTGCCAGGTCTCTGACCTCCCTATGGGCTGTCTCATCCTTGTCGGTGATCAGGCCTACCACTGTTGTGCCGTCAGCAAACTTAATGATGGTGTTGGAGTCGTGCTTGGCCATGCAGTAGTGGGTGAACAGGGAGTACAGGAGGGGACTAAGTACACAGCCCTGAGGGGCCCCCATGTTGAGGATCAGCGTGGCATATGTGTTGCCTACCCTTACCATCTGGGGGCGGCCCCTCAGGAAGTCATGGATGCAGTTGCAAAGGGAGGCGTTTAGTCCCAGGGAGCTTTGTGGGCACTATGCTGTTGAACACTGAGCTGTATTCAATGAACAGCAGACATAGGTGTTCCTTTTGTCCAGGTGGGAAAGGGAAGTGTGAAGTGCGATTGAGATTGAGATTGAGTCATCTGTGGATCTGTTGGGGCGGTATGTGAACTGGAGTGGGTCTGGGGTATCCAGGAGGATGTTGTTGATGTGAGCCAAGACCAGCCTTTCAAAGCACTTCATGGCTACCGATAGGAGTGCTACGGGGTGGTAATCATTTAGGCAGGTTGCCTTCGCTTCCTTGGGCACAGGGACTATTGTGGTCTGCTTGAAACATGTAGGTATTACAGACTGGGTCAGGGAGAGGCTGAAAATGTCAGTGAAGACACTTTCCAGTGTGTCCACGCATGGTTTGAGTACACGTCCTGGTAATCCGTCTGTCCCCGCCGCTTTGTGAATTTTGACCTGTTTAAAGGTCTTGCTTACATCGGCTACTGAGAGCGTTATCAAACAGGCGTCCATAGTAGCTGGTGCTCTCGTGCAAGCTTTAGTGTTGCTTGCCGGCCCTCTTGTGGACGCAATCACCACCGCACTGCACATTGCAATAACCAAACTGGACAGGAGGAATACCTACGTAAGAATGCTGTTCATCGATTACAGCTCAGCATTTAACACCATAGTGCCCTCCAAACTCGTCATTAAGCTCGAGATCCTGGGTCTCGACCCCGCCCTGTGCAACTGGGTCCTGGACTTTCTGACGGGCCGCCCCCAGGTGGTGAGTGTAGTAAACAACATCTCCACCCCGCTGATCCTCAACACTGGGGCCCCACAAGGGTGTGTTCTCAGCCCTCTCCTGTACTTCCTGTCCACCCATGACTGTGTGGTCATGAACGCCTCCAACTCAATCATGAAGTTTGCAGACGACACTACAGTGGTAGGCTTGATTACCAACAATGACCAGAGGTCCTACAGGGAGGTGAGGGCCCTCGGAGTGTGGTGTCAGGAAAATAACCTCACACTCAACGTCAACAAAAGAAAGGAGATGATCGTGGACTTCAGGAAACAGCAGAGGGAGCACCCCCATATCCACATCGATGGGACAGTAGTGGAGAAGGTGGAAAGATTTAAGTTAATCGGAGTACACATCACGGACAAACTGAAATGGTCCACCCACACAGACAGCATGGTGAAGAAGGCGCAACAGCGCCTCTTCAACCTCAGGAGGCTGAAGAAATTTGGTTTTTCACCAAAAACACTCTCAAACTTTTACAGATGCACAATCGAGAGCATCCTGTTGGGCTGTATCACCGCCTGGTACGGCAACTGCTCTGCCCACAACCGTAAGGCTCTCCAGAGGGTAGTGAGGTCTGCACAACGCATCACCAGGGGCAAACTACCTGCCCTCCAGGACACCTACACCACCCGATGTCACAGGAAGGCGAAAAAGATCATCAAGGACATCAACCACCCGAGCCACTGCCTGTTCACCCCGTTATCATCCAGAAGGCGAGGTCAGTACAGGTGCATCAAAGCTAGGACCGAGAGACTGAAAAACAGCTTCTATCTCAAGGCCATCAGACTGTTAAACAGCCATCACTAACATTGAGTGGCTTCTGTCAACATGCAGACTCAATCTCTAGCCACTTTTATAATTAACATTTGGATATAATAAATGTATCACTAGTCACTTAAACAATACCACTTTATATCATGTTTACATACCCTACATTACTAATCTCATATGTATATTACTGCACGGTCGGAACTAGAAGCACAAGCATTTCGCTACACACGCATTAACATCTGATAACCATGTGTATGTGACCAATAACATTTGATTTGATTAATCAAACAAGGTTTATTACAAACAAATACGAGAACATGTTTCAGTATAATACAATACACTAAAAACAATATGAAGATTTACCACTAACGGCTGTTGATGCCGAAAAGGCTTTCGACTTGAATAGCCTTTCTACTGAAAACTTTGGAACACTTCAACTTTACAGCTGCTATAATTCAATTCATAATATATAAATATCCTAAACAGAAATATACACAAATAATACATTCTGAAGAAATTGCTTTAGAAAGTGGCACGAGACATGGATCTCCCCTCCTGTTTGCACAGTCAATTGAACTGCTGTAACGGTTTTCTTCCGCTGAAGGAGAGGAGGACCAAAATGCACGTGGTTAGAGTTCAACATGTTTAATCAAGACCATACATGAGAACACTACAAAATACAAAACAATGAAAGCGAAAACAGTCCTATCTGGTGCAATGACACAAATACAGAAGACAATCACCCACAAAATACCCAAAGAACATGGCTGCCTAAATATGGTTCCCAATCAGAGACAACGACAGACAGCTGCCTCTAATTGAGAACCAATCTAGGCAACCATAGACATACAAAACTACCTAGAAAGGAAACAGCCCCATAAACATACAAAACCCCTAGACCAGGCAAAACACATAAATCCCCCATGTCACACCCTGACCTAACCAAAATAATAAAGAAAACAAAGATAACTAAGGCCAGGGCGTGACAGCTGCTTGCAGAAAGAATTAGACAGAACCCAAACATGAATATAAACTCAGCTTATTCACCAATTATCTCCTGATACACCTGACTAATGTTAAAAACGTAATGCCCAGCTGTTAAAAATATTTTCTGAAAACTCTACAATCTCAGGATCTAAAATGAATGAGGAAAAATGGAAATCTCATTATCTCATCTCATCTCATCTCATCTCTCATCTCATTATCTACATTAATCCTTTAAGTGGACCACAAACATTAGTAAATACTTAGGATGCTGAAAAAGTGACAACAAACAACACATATTGTATGTAAAGATAACTTGATCCCATTACTTAACAACATGGAATCAGATCTAAATAAAACCTCTCCAATGAAGAGGGCAGCATTCGGAATTTTGGATGAAAAGCGTGCCCAAATTAAACTGCCTGCTACTCAGGCCCAGAAGATAGGATATGCATGTAATTGGTAGATTTGGATAGAAAACACTCTAAGGTTTCCGAAACTGTTAAAATAATGTCTGTGAGTATAACATAACTGATTTGGCAGGCAAAAACCTGAGAAAAATCGTTACAGGAAGTTATAGTTTTTTGTTTTGTAGTTTTCTATTCAATGCCATGACAATATCCATTGACGTAGGACTCAAATTCCAGTTCCTATGCCTTCCACTAGATGTCAACAGTCTTTAGGCTTGTATTCTGAAAAATGAGGGAGTAAGACCAGTCTGAATGACTGGACACTGAAGTGTCACAGAGCTTTTTCATGCGTGCGACCGAGAGAGTGCCTTTTATATTGACAACGTTCTTGTCCGGTTGAAATATTATCTATTATTTAGGCTAAAAACAACCTGAGGATTGAATAATAACATCGTTTGACATGTTTCTATGAACTTTACGGATACAATTTGGATTTTTTTGTCTGCCTGCTGTGACTGTGTTTGAGCCTGTTGATTACTGACCAAAATGCACGAACAAAACGGTTTTTGGAAATAAAAATAGACTTTATCGAACAAAACAAACATTTTATGAGTAAATGAATGTGTTATGAGTGCAACCATATGAAGATCATCAAAGCTAAGTGATTAATTTTATCTCTATTTCTGACTTATGTAACCCTTCTACTTGGCTGGTTACTGTTTGTAATGATTTGTTTGCTGGGCGATGTTCTCAAATAATCGTAAGGTATGCTTTCGCCGTAAAGCCTTTTTGAAATCTGACACCGTGGTTGGATTCACAAGAAGTTAACCTTTAAACCTATGTTAAATACTTGCATGTTTTCAGAATTTTTATAATCAGTATTTCTGTATTTGAATTTGGCGCTCTGTAATTTCACTGGATGTTGGCCATGTGGTACGCTAGCGTCCCACATACCCTAGTGAGGTTAAATGGAACCATCTTCTCATAAATCTTACACGTAAAATAAACCTCTTTAGAATGACATTGCTACCATGTTCATATTTATGGCTACCATGTTTATATTTATTTTGGTAATACGAAGACATTCCACTAAGACATTCTTTAAAAAAAAGTATACTCAGCCATATCAGACTTTATATGGACAAATAAAACTCATAGAATAATTAGGAAAGTTAAGTCCAAAGGTTGTGTTAACCTTGCATCAACTTACCACCCAAGGCTTTTATTGTGACTAAAGAGGAACAATGCTACATATTGAAGATGCACATGCTCATCCCCAGAATCTTGTCACGTGTCTGTTTTCAGAGGATGGAGCTAAAAACATGAACAACTTCATAGTTAAGAAAACTATTACAATATGGAACTGATAAATTGGCCTACATGGAAAACTAAAGGCATAGAATGACTTGGTACTAGGATATACAATGATTTCCATGACAGAATTAGAGCAATGTTGAGGGAATTCTATTTGAGTCATAACTGATTTAACGAAAATGTATGCTTAATCCAGTAAAAACTAATGTACAGAATTTATTATACAGAAAATACAAAAAAATCACAAATTCGACAACACAACAGTAGAGTCATGTCTGAAGTGTATCACTAACAGTGACTCATGCCTTCTGGGAGTGCTATAAAGTCCAAAAGTTAAATTGGCTGTCAGAAGTTTTACAATATCAATTTACTTTTACTCTGTCTCCCTGCATATTTCAAGACACCGCATTTGAGGGTGTGGTAGGATACCCACTGTGTTGAATCATACTTTTCTCATCAAACATTCTCTGGTCTGATGAAACCAAGATCGAACTCTTTGGCCTGAATGCCAAGCATCACACCTGGAGGACACCAGGCACCATTCCGACGGTGAAGCATGGTGGTGGCAGCATCATCCTGTGGGGATGTTTTTCAGCGGCAGGGACTGTGACACTAGTCAGGATCGAGGGAAAGATACAGTACCTTCGGAAAGTATTCAGACACCTCTGCTTTTTCCACATTTTGTTACATTACAGCCTTATTCTAAAATGTATTAAATCGTGATTTTCTCTCATCAATCTACACACAATACCCAAATCATGTGTAATAACCCAGTTGTGTTTTTTGGGGTTATTTATTACATTTAAAAAACAGAAACATGACATTTATATAAGTATATAAGTATTACATAAGTATTCCGACCCTTTACTTTGCTGAAGCACCTTTGGCAGCAATTACAGTACAGCCTTGAGTCCTCTTGGGTATGCCGCTACAAGCTTGGCACACCTGTATTTGGGAAGGATCCACCTATTCTTCTCTGCAGATCATCTCATGCTCTGTAAGAGTGGATGGGGAGCATTGCCGCACAACCTGATAAAGAGCGCTCAGGACCTCAGACTAGGGAAACAGTTCACCTTCCAACAGGACAACGACCCTAAGCACACATCCAAGACAACACAGGAGTGGCTTCGGGACAAGTCTGAATGTCCTGCTTTTTCATTATGGGTTATTGTGTGTAGATTGATCAGGGGACAAAAACAATGTGGATAAAGTCAAGGGGTACTTTCCTAATGCACTCTATTTGGCCTTGAGTTTTAGTTGATTGGCCTGCTGAAAGGTGAATTTGTCTCCCAGTGTCAATTGGAAAGGAGACTGAGGTTGGTTTTCCTCTAAGATTTTGCCTGTGCTTTAAATTGACATGTTTTTCATTTGTTTTGTCATTTAACAGACACTCTTATCCCTAGTGAATTATAGTTAGTGCATTTACCTCTATTAGCTTTATTCCGTTTATTTTTATCAACAAAAAACGTCCCTAGTCCTTGCCGATGATGAGCATATCCAAAACATGATGCAGCAAACACCATGCTTGAAAGTATGAAGAGTGGTACTCACTGATGTGTTGTGAAGCATTTGCTACAAACATGATGCTGTTTATTTAGGACAAAAAGTGGATTTCTTTGCCACATTATTGTTTCATATTATTTTGGAATACCTAAAGGGGTCCTAAAATTCCACATCAAATAGCTAAACAACCCCAAATCTGTAAACACCTGCAACCTCATAGATATCATCCTGACCAACCTGCCCTCTAAATACACCCCTGCCGTCTTCAACCAGGATCTCAGCGATCACTGCCTCATTGCCTGCGTCCGTATTGGGTCTGCGGTCAAACGACCACCCCTCATCACTGTCAAACGCTCCCTAAAACACTTCAGCGAGCAGGCCTTTCTAATCGACCTGGACCAGGAATCCTGGAAGGATATTGCCCTCATTCCGTCAGTATAGGATGCCTGGTTAATCTTTAAAAGTGCTTTCCTCACCATCTTAAATAAGCATGCACCTTTCAAAAAATTTAGAACCAGGAACAGATATAGCCCTTATTTCACACCAGACCTGACTGCCCTTGACCAGCACAAAAACATCCTGTGGCGTACTGCATTAGCATCGAATAGCCCACGCGATATGCAACTTTTCAGGTAAGTTAGGAACCAATATACACAGGCAGTTTGGAAAGCAAAGGCTATCATTTTCAAACAGAAATATTCATCCTGTAGCACTAACTACAAAAAGTTCTGGGACACTAAAGTCCATGGAGAATAAGAGCACCTCCTCCCAGCTGCCCACTGCACTGAGGCTAGGAAACACTGTCACCACCGATAAATCCACGATAATTGAGAATTTCAATAAGCGTTTCTCTACGGCTGGCCATGTTTTCCACCTGGCTACCCCTACCCCAGACAATAGCCCTGCAAAACCCCACAGCAACTTGCCCAAGCCACCCCCATTTCTCCTTCACCCAAATCCAGATAGCTGATGTTCTGAAAGAGTTGCAAAATCTGGACCCCTACAAATCAGCTGGGCTAGAAAATCCTGACCCTCTCTTTCTAAAATTATCCACCACAATTGCTGCAACTCCTATTACTAGCCTGTTTAACCTCTCTTTCGTATCATCTGAAATCACCAAAGATTGGAAAGCTGCCGCAGTCATCCCCCTCTTCAAAGGGGGAGACATTCTAGACCCAAACTGCTACAGACCTATATCTATTCTACCCTGCCCTTCTAAGGTTTTCGAAAGCCAAGTTAGCAAACAGATCACCGACCATTTTGAATCCCACCATACCTTGTCCGCTGTGCAATCTGGAGTCCGAGCTGGTCATGGGTGCACCTCAGCCATGGTCAAGGTCCTAAACGATATCATAACCGCCATCGATAAGAGACAATACTGTGCAGCCGTATTCATCCGGGCGTTCGACTCTGTAAATCACCATAATCTTATCGGCAGACTCAACAGCCTTGGTTTCTCAAATGACTGCCTCGCCTGATTCACCAACAACTTCTCAGACAGAGTTCAGTGTGTCAAATCAGAGGAGCTGTTGTCTGGACCTCTGGCAGTCTCTATGGGGGTGCCACAGGGTTTAATTCTCGGGCAGTCTCTTTTCTCTGTATATATCAATGCTGCTGGGGAGTCTCTGAACCACCTCTACGCAGACGACACCATTCTGTAAGCTTCTGGCCCTTCTTTGGACACTGTGTTAACTAACCTCCAGATGAGCATCAATGCCATATAACGCTCCTTCTGTCATGTCCAACTGCTATTAAATGCAAGTAAAACTAAATGCATGCTCTTCAACCGACCGCTGCCTCCACCTGCCCACCCGTCCAGAATCACTACTCTGGTCGGTTCTGACTTAGAATATGTGTACAATTACAAATACCTAGGTGTCTGGATAGACTATAAACTCTCCTTCGAGACTCACATTAAGCATCTCCAATCCAAAATTAAATCTAGAATTGGCTTCCTATTTTGCAACAAAGCATCCTTCACTCATGCTGCCAAACATACCCTCGAAAAAACTGACTATCCTACCGATCCTTGACTTCGGCGATGTCACTTATAAAATAACCTCCAACACTCTACTCAGCAAATTGGATGCAGTGCCATCCGTTTTGTCACCAAAACCCCATATACTACCCACCACTGTGACCTGTATGCTGTCGTTGGCTGGCCCTCAAATTCGTTGCCAAACCCTCTGGCTCCAGTTCATCTATAAGTCTTTGATAGGTAAAGCCACGCCTTATCTCAGCTCACTGGTCACCATAGCAGCACCCACCCGTAGCACGCACTCCAGCAGGTATATTTCACTGGTCACCCCCAAAGCCAATTCCTCTTTGGCCGCTTTTCCTTCAAGTTCTCTGCTGCCAATGACTGGAACGAATTGCAAAAAATCACTGAAACTGGAGACTCATATCTCCCTCACTAACTTTATGCATCAGCTGTCAGAACAGCTCACAGATCTTTGCACCTGTACACAGCCCATCTGTAAATAGCCCATCCAACTACCTCATCCCCATATTGTTATTATTTTTTTTGCTCCTTTGCACCCCAGTATCTCTTCTTGCATATTCTTCTTCTGCACATATATCACCCCAGTGTTTATTGCTAAATTGTAATTACTTTGCCACTACGGCCTACTGATTGCCTTACCTTCCTAATCTTACCTCATTTGCACACACTGTATATATATTTTTTTCTATTGTGTTATTGACTGTATGTTTGTTTATTCCATGTGTAACTCTGTGTTGTTGTTTGTGTCACACTGCTTTGCTTTATCTTGGCCAGGTCGCAGTTGTAAATGAGAAATTGTTCTCAACTGGCCTACCTGGTTAAAAAAGGTGAACTAAAGTAAAAAATAAAAAATGCATCCATGATATGAGCATCTTAAAACAATTCCTTATGTTATCTTAGTTCCATAATTTAGCTTCAGTTTTCATTATTTGTTCATTGGTAAACATTTCTGAAAACAAAATTCCACTTTGATATAGTTGGGTACTGTGTGTAGATCAGTTGCACAAAATTGTTATGCCATTGTAAATGCTTTCTTTGTGTCATCATGAAATTTGCTGTGGAGGTAAAATCATTTAGTGAGTGCACACAGACTTCCAAATTGTCTCATAGTACTATTTGTTCTTTCCCTGGCTTAGGAAGACACACAGGAACTCATGCTTGATTTACACTGGACAATACATGTAGTTCAGAGGGGCTGTTCACAACAATGTGTATGCAATTTACAACTGCTCGTGGGAATGATGCAACCTCCATCCCCTCTTCCAATATATAAGTAAGAGCAGACTTAGTGGTCCAGTGACACAGACATTGATGCCTTAGGTGAAAATCCCGGCTGAGCACTTCAACATCTCTTTAGGGATTAATGGGCCACCATCTGAATTCTGACTACCACATCCCCTCTTTCAGTGCAGCCTCTATAGAAGAAAGAGCAAAGTAATTGGAGCGAAAGCTATGACAGAATCTGTGTGCATCCCAGGTAATGCCTTGAGACAATTATCGGAATAAATAGAGACAGCAAGCTATGTTGAGATGATTGCATACACTGGAAAATCCCAAACAAGTATCATGAGAATAAATGGACTGGGTGGTATGACGACACAGGGACTAAGATCAAAATTCAAAATGAATTGCACTGCAGAAGAAAGACAAGATGATACAATCGCTAAAAAAATCTGTTTCGAATAATGCCCTTCATTACAGACATAGGCACCAACAGGTTTTAATTATGGGAATTCCAGACTGATAACGTGAAGTGAAACAACAATACTCCAGAAGTCGAATGCACTCATCACTTCTAAACGCAGTGAGGCACTTTTTATGCCCTTTGCGTCCCTCTCCCCTTCCCTCCATCCCAGCCTTCATGTCTATATACACCGCAGTGCAAATGTGCTCTCAACCCTTTGTTTGTCCTTGTCTGTCTTTCGAACACTGTATGTGCCTTTTTCAAGATCTCTCCATGTTTTTATATGGTGAATGGACAATCTGGTATCAATGCAATACAAAGTCACACCAGCATTACATGTTAACATTTACAAAAATGCTGCTATTTTAAGATATTAAAGATAGAAATACATTACCCGCATTGACTCAAATAAACCGGCATCTCAAAAATAAAATAAAGTCAAATCAATGTTTTTCTATAAAAAATGAATAGTTGTTCTGACTTCTTTCTAGCACCCATTTATAGGCACCGGTCTCCAACCGAGTATCAACAACCCTATGATCACTTGGCTACATAGCTGATACCTGCTGGACTGTTCATTAATCACGGTACTCCATTTAGTTTATTTTTGTTTATCTGTCAGCCCAAGCCTCAAACTTAGACCCTGTGTGTAGTTAACTGACCCTCTCTGCCCATTCATCGACATTTTACCTGTTGTTGTTGTCTTAGCTGATTAGCTGTTGTTGTCTTATCCGTTGTTGTCTTAGCTAGCTCTCCCAATCAACACCTGTGATTGTTTTATGCCTGGCTTTATGCCTCTCTCTAATGTCAATATACCTTGTAAACTGTTATTAGGATAGTTATCATTGTTTTAGTTCACTGCAGAGCCCGTAGTCCCACTCAACATGCCTCAGATATCTCTTTTGTCCCACTTCCCACACAGGACCTCACCCAGCATATCTAGTGCGTCCAGAGATGCAACCTCTTTTATCATCACTCAATGCCTAGGTTTACCTCCACTGTATCTGCACCACACCATACCCATCTGTACATTATGCCCTGAGTCTATCCACCACGCCCAGAAATCTTCTCCTTTTATTCTCTGTCCCCAACGCAGTAGACGACCAGTGTTGATAGCCATTAAACGTACCTTCATCCTACTCCTCCTTTGTTCCTCGGGTGATGTGGAGGTTATCCCAGGTCCTGCGTGTCCCCAGGTGCTCTCATTTGTTGACTTCTGTAACCGTAAAAGCTTTGGTTTCATGCATGTTAACATGAGAAGCCTCCTCCCTAAGTTTGTTTTACTCACTGCTTTAGCACACTCCGCTAACCCTGATGTCCTTGCTGCGTTTGAAACCTGGCTTAGGAAGGCCACCAAGAATTCTGAGATTTCCAACTACAACATTATCTATCAAGATAGAACTGCCAAAGAGGGAGGAGTTAGCCTGAAAAGTTCCGTCATACTTTCCAGGTCTATGCCCAAACAGTTTGAGCTTCTAAAAAAAAAAATGTATCTCTCCAGAAAAAAGTCTCTCACTGTTGCCGCCTGTTATCGACCCCCCTCAGCTCCCAGCTGTTCCAAGGACACCATATGTGAATTGATTGCCCCCCCATCTATATTCAGATTTCATTCTGTTAGGTGACCTAAACTGTTAACACCCTGACCATCCTTCAATCTAAGATAGATTGTAAGACGGTCAGGGTGTTAAGAATCTCACACAAATTATCAAGGAAACCACCAGGTACAACCCTAAATCCGTAAACAAGGGGCACCCTCAAATTTTATTGTGACCAACTTGCTCTCCATTTACACCTCTGCTGTTTTCAATCAGGATCTCAGCAATCACTGCCTCATTGCCTGCATCCACTATGGGTCCGTGGTCAAATGACCACCCCTCATCACTGTCAAACGCTCCCTAAAACACTTCTTCGAGCAGTCCTTTCTAATCAACCTGGACCTGGTATCCTGGAAGGATATTGACCACATCCCATTAGTAGAGGAAGACTGGTTAATCTTTAAAAGTAATTTCCTCACCATCTTGAATGAGCATACCCCTTTCAAAAACCTTTCAAGAACTAAGAACAGATATAGTCCTTGGTTCACTCCAGACCTGACTGCCCTCGACAAGCACAAAAACATCCTGTGGCGGAAAGCACTAGCATTGAATAGTCCCCACGATATGCAACTTTTCAGGGAAGTCAGGAATCAATACATGCAGTCAGTTAGAAAGCAAAGGCTAGCTTTTTCAAACAGAAATTTGCATCCTGTAGCTCTAACTCCGAAACGTTTTGGGACACTGTAAAGTCCATAGAGAATAAGAGCACCTCCTCCCCACTGCCCACTGCACTGAGGCTAGGAAACACTGTCACCATCGATAAATCCACGATAATTGAGAACTTCAATAAACATTTCTCTACGGCTGGCCATGCTTTCCTCCTGGCTACAGCAACCCCGGTCAACAGCTCCACACCCCCTGCAGCTACATGCCCAATCCTCTCCAGCTTCTCCTTCACCCAAATCCAGATAGGAGATGTTCTGAAAGAGCTTCAAAATCCAGTCCCGTACAAATCAGCTAGGCTAGACCATCTGGACCCTCTCTTTCTATAATTATCCCTAAAGATTGGAAAGCTGCCGTGGTCATCCACCTCTTCAAAGAGGGTGACACTCTAGACCCAAACTGCTACAGACCTATATCCATCCTGCCCTGCCTTTCTAAAGTCTCCGAAAGCCAAGTTAACAAACAGATCACTGACCATTTCGAATCCCACCATACATTATCCGCTGTGCAATCTGGTTTCCGAGCTGGTCACGGGTGCACCTCAGCCACGCTCAAGGTCCTAAACGATATCATAACCGCAATCGATTAAAGACAGTACTGTGCAGCCGTCTTTATCGACCTGGCCAAGGCATTTGACTCTGTCAAACATCACATGCTTATCGGCAGACTCAACAGCCTTGGTTTCTCAAATGACCGCCTCGCCTGGTTCACCAACTACTTCTCAGATAGAGTTCAGTGTGTCAAATCGGAGGGCCTGTTGTCCGGACCTCTGGCAGTCTCTATGGGGGTACCACAGGGTTCAATTCTCGGGCCGACTCTTTTCTCTGTATACAGTGGGGAGAACAAGTATTTCATACACTGCTGATTTTGCAGGTTTTCCTACTTACAAAGCATGTAGAGGTCTGTCATTTTTTATCATAGGTACACTTCAACTGTGAGAGAAGTAATCTAAAACAAAAATCCAGAAAATCACATTGTATGATTTTTAAGTAATTAATTTGCATGACATAAGTATGTGTGGAATGTGTGGACAACTACAAATACCTAGATGTCTGGATAGACTGTAAACTCTCCTTCCAGACTCATATTAAACATCTCCAATCCAAAATGAAATCTAGAATCGGCTTCCTATTTCTCAACAAAGCCTCCTTCACTCACGCCGCCAAACATACCCTCGTAAAACTGACTATCCTACCGATCCTTGACTTCGTCGATGTTTAAAATTTTTTGCCTCCAACACTCTACTCAGCAAACTGGATGCAGTATATCACAGTGCCATCCGTTTTGTAACCAAAGCCCCAAATAGCACCCACCACTGTGACCTGTATGCTCACGTTGGCTGGTCTCGCTACATCGTCGCCAGACCCACTGTTTCCAGATTATCTATAAGTCTTTGCTAGGTAAAGCTCCGCCTTATCTCAGCTCACTGATAACAACACCCACCTGTAGCACGCACTCCAGCAGGTATATCTCACTGGTCATCCCCAAAGCCAACACTTCTTTGCTTTTTTGCACGCCAGTATTGCTACTTCATCATCATCTGCACATCTATCGCTCCAGTGTTAATTTGCTAAATTGTCATTACTTTGCTACTATGGCTTATTTATTGCCTTACCTCCTCACACCATTTGCACACACTGTATATAGACTTTTTTATATTATTTTATTGACTGTTTGTTTATTCCATGTGTAACTCTGTGTTGTTGTTTGTGTCGCACTGCTTTGCTTTATCTTTGCCAGGTCGTTGTTGTAAATGAGAACTTGTTCTCAGCTTGCCTACCTGGTTAAATAAAGGTGAAATAAAAAATAATACAAAATGACACTGCTGGCAACCTGTCCATTTGTCAGCAAGCTGCTAGCCAGACTATTCCATCCATTTCACCATCCTTTTCTCTCAACACCATAACCCTGCAGACATGCACAGGCCATACCTCTCCCTCTTCTTAGCCTCTATCTCCCCAGTCCCTGTGTCCTCTTCTGTCCTTTGAATCCTAAGTGCTCTTTGATACTCTCGCTGGCGTCATTTTGTGAACCCGATTAGCATATGGCCGCGGGTTACTACAGTTAAGGGCCTCATCGCAGGACTGTGGGTGTGGAAACTGCAGGGGACGCTTAATTGATTCTCAGCACTTTCTTCCCAAATCAAGTTATCATCTAATACCTTCTAAAAATGATGGAAGCAGGAAGCAATGACAGTAATTACATTGAGATCCATTCTTTGCTATATTCAGTAAAATCGAATGACAACCAAGTACAGGGTCTCTCAACCTCTTGTGTAGGATGTTTATTTTTCTAAGAGACATGTCCTTTAGTACAACGTGTGCGAGTGTGGAGAATAACAAATGTACATTTCTTACAAATACATACATTTTTCGTTCTGATTACGCAAATGAGAGACTGATCAAAGCAATGTTGTGCTCAAAATTGGGTTAATTGTTACTGATTAATGTTTAAATGCCCACACCAAAATAAGTAAACTTTTTGAAAGACGATGGACAGAGCTTACCAAGGATGTTGTAAAACGATTTAAGTAATAAGTCATATTTTTATTCAAAGTATGATATATTTGGGCTTGCAGTGACAAATTCAAACTGCACACTTTGGGCACACTCTGTGTGAATGCGGTACCGTTTCCTCTGAATTATTTTCAGCCTAGGTTTTGTTTCAGGGTTGGGTTTTATTTGAATGCTACCACCCACCAGCATGGCATTGTTTATTGATCAGAAAAAGCTGCAAAGTTATTCCTTGTTGCGACTGAGATGAGCCAAACAGCCTTGTGTCCACTTGGCCACCGGAGCCATGGAGAAAATTAAAATGATGGTGCAACGTATGTTTTTGCACATCCACTTTTTTTTTTACCAGAAAATGATCTTAGGCTCGGTGCATGTCGCACAACACTACTTCACAGGACAGGCACTTGACCGTAAACATTTATTGTTTTATCAAAATGCATATTTTGCAGAAATGCCTTCTGGCACTTTCATATGCCCAGAAAAACAATTGTGTATGCATCTGTACATTTAAATAAAATAGTTATATTACCATTTCAGCCTGAATGACGTGCCCAAAGTAAACTGCCTGTTGCTCACGCCCTGAAGCCAGGATATGCAAATAATTGGTGCCATTGGAAAGAAAACATTTTGACGTTTGTAGAAATCTTACAATAATGCAGGAGAATATAACACAATAGATATGGTAGGAGAAAATCTAAAGAAAATCCAACTGGAATTGTCATATTGAAAATTAGCTCCCTGGATGCAATTCCTATGGCTTCCACGAGGTATCAGCAGTTTATCGTTTTATGGATGGGGGGCAGTATTGAGTAGCTTGGATGAATAAGGTGCCCAGAGTAAACTGCCTGCTACTCAGGCCCAGAAGCTAAGATATGCATATTATCAGTAGATTTGGATAGAAAACACTCTGAAGTTTCTGAAACTGTTTGAATGATGTCTGTGAGTATAAAATAACTGATATGGCAGGCAAAAATCAGAGAAGAAATCTAAGGCTTGAAGGTTTTCAATTCTTTGCCTATCCAAGACACAGTGTAAATTTGGTACGATTGCACTTCCTAATGCTTCCACTAGATGTCAACAGTCTTTATAACCTTGTTTCAGGCTTCTACAGTGAAGGGGGCCGAATAAGAGCTGTTTGACTAAGAGGTCTGGCAGAATGCCATGAGCAAAATCATGCACGCTGCCGTGAGAGCGAGCTGCGTTCCTTTTCATTTCTAAAGACAAAAGATTTATGTTAACCTCTCTGGGATATGTGAGCGAGCGTCCCACCTGGCCAAAAGCCAGGGAAAATGCAGAGCGCCAAATTCAAATAAAATACTATAAAAATCAAACTTTCATTAAATCACACATGCAAGATAGCAAATTAAAGCTACACTTGTTGTGAATCCAGCCAACAAAAAGGCTTTTCGGTGAAAGCAAACGATGCTATAATCTGAGGATAGTACCTCCATAAACAAAGAGAGAAACCATATTTCAACCCTGCAAGCGCGACACAAAACGCAGAAATACAAATATAATTCATGCCTTACCTTTGACAAGCTTCTTTTGTTGGCACTCCAATATGTCCCATAAACATCACAAATGGTCCTTTTTTTTATTAATTCCGTCGATATATATCCAAAATGTCCATTTTATTTGGCGCATTTGATCCAGAAAAACATCGCTTCCAACCTGCACAACATCACTACAAAATATCTCAAAAGTTACCTGTAAACTTTGCCAAAACATTAAAAAAAACTTTTGTAAAACAACTTTACGTATTTCTTTACATAAATAATCAATACAATTGAAGACGGGATGATCTGTGTTCAATACAGGAGGATAACAAACTGCAGCTAGCTTTCTGGTCACTCGCCTCTATCTAACAGTACACTTCAAGTGACCGTCGTTCAAGATGGCCGTACTTTTTCATTACACAAAGGAATAACCTCAACCAATATCTTAAGACTTTTGACATCGAGTGGAAGCGATAGGAACTGCAAGAACGTCCCTTAGAAATCTGGATTCCCAATGAAAACCCATTGAAAATAGAGTAAAAAAACAACAACATCTGAATGGTTTGTCCTCGGGGTTTCACCTGCTAAATAAGTTAGGTTATACTCACAGACATGATCCAAACAGTTTTAGAAACTTCAGAGTGTTTTCTATCCATATCTACTGATAATATGCAGATCTTATCTTCTGGGGATGAGTAGCAGGCAGTTGATTTGGGCATGCATTTAATCCAGAAGTGAAAATACTGCCCCCTGTCACCAATAAGTTAAAAACATCCTAAAGATTGATTCTATACATCGTTTGACATGTTTCTACAAACTGTAATATAACTTTTTTGACTTTTCGCCTGGACTAAGTGCCTGCGCCTCGTGAATTTGGATTTGTGAACTAAATGCGAGAGCAAAAAGGAGGTATTTGAACATAAATTATGGACTTTATCGAACAAAACAAACATTTATTGTAGAACTGGGATTCCTGGGAGTGCATTCTGATGAAGATCATTAAATGTAACTGAATATTTATAATGCTATTTCTGACTTCTGTTGACTCCACAACATGGCGGGTATCTGTATGGCTTGTTTTGGTGCCTGAGCACTGTACTCAGATTATTGCATGGTGTGCTTGTTCGTTAAAGCTTTTGAAATCTGACACAGTGGTTGCATTAAGGAGAAGTATATCTTTAAGTTCAAGGTTTCAGGCTTGTATTCAAAAATGAATAAGGAATATTAGTTTTAGTACAGAGACACAGTCTTGGAAATTTCTGTTTGCGCGCGCCATGAAGACAGGACGCACTTGTTAAAATCGGTTTCCTATTGAACATACTTCTTGCCGTAAGAAATATTATAGTTTGATTACATTTGAGGGTATCTGAGGAGTAAATAGAAACGTATTTTGACTTGTTGAAACAAAGTATAGGGGTAGATTTTCGGATTGCTTTCTCTGCAAGTTGAACAAGTGGATTACTCAAATCGATGGCGCCAACTAAACAGACTTTTTGGGATATAACAAAGGATTTGATCTAACAAAATTACACTACATGTTATAGCTGGGACCCTTTCGATGACAAATCAGAGGAAGATTTTCAAAAACTAAGTCAATATTTAATCGTTATTTGTGAATGTATGAAACCTGTGCCGATGGGAAAGTATTTTGATGTGGGGCCCGTCCTCAAACAATTGTCTGGCATGTTTCTGCTGTAATAGCTACTGTAAATCGGACAGGGCAGTTAGATTAACAATAATTTAAGCTTTCAGCCGATATCAGTGGGACGCCTATCCCTAAGAACCACGGACAGGAACCTTCCCGCTAGCCATGATTGGCTGAGAAAATGGATGGGATGGACATGCTAAGAGATGAGTTCAGATTGGTCTGCCATGTAGCAGGCTTCTGTCTATAGCATGAGCTGCTCAGTATGTCTGTCCTTGCTACCGCAGTTTTTTAAAGATATCATGGAGACCTGCAAAGTTGTTTCTATTGCTCTCAACATTGCTGCACTGAATTGCTATCAACAAAGATCTGTGGGAAAAAGTTGTGATGGACTACTTTTTGGATGACAATCGAGCCATGCGGACTTTCTCTGACTCTGAAAATGAATCAGATGATAAGGAAATAGCTGATTTTGGTAAAAAAAAGCTTTTCATTGAACCAGACATTGTAGAGTCTTCGGATGACCGTGATGGGAAAGAAATAGCGATCACTGTTGATCGCTGTTTCTTTCCCATGTATTTAGTTTTTTGCATTGTAGTCTTCTGTTTTCCTTTTGTTGGTTGTTGATGCATTTGGTGGGGAGTGTCTTGGGGGTGGGGAATGTAATAATCATTTTTATCATTAATAATAGTCAATGTGAATAGTGCAATACATGCACTCAAATCAAATCAAATGTATTTATATAGCCCTTCGTACATCAGCTGATATCGCAAAGTGCTGTACAGAAACCCAGCCTAAAACTCCAAACAGCAAGCAATGCAGGTGTAGAAGCACGGTGGCTAGGAAAAACTCCCTAGAAAGGCAAAACCTAAGAAGAAACCTAGAGAGGAACCAGGCTATGTGGGGTGGCCAGTCCTCTTCTGGCTGTGCCGGGTGGAGATTATAACAGAACATGGCCAAGATGTTCAAATGTTCATAAATGACCAGCATGGTCAAATAATAATGGACTGAGGACAGCAAGGAGTCATCATGTCAGGTAGTCTTGGGGCATGGTCCTAGGGCTCAGGTCCTCCGAGAGAGAGAAAGAAAGAGAGAAGGAGAGAATTAGAGAACGCACACTTAGATTCACATGGGACACCAAATAGGACAGGAGAAGTACTCCAGATATAACAAACTGACTCTAGCCCCCCGACACATAAACTACTGCATCATAAATACTGGAGGCTGAGACAGGAGGGGTCAGGAGACACTGTGGCCCCATCCGAGGACACCCCCGGACAGGGCCAAAAATATTCAGTTAGCTTTGCTGTTATGATTTCTGTAGGCCTTGATTTGCATTTTGGGGGTTGGTCTTAGGGGTATGGAATGTAATCAATTATTTTATTTGTATTAATTTTGTATTTCTGGGGGGACGGACTGTGGGGGGGGGCAGTCTTGGATGTTTGAGGGGCAGCTCTTGCTCTTGGTGAACTATGGGGGGGATCTTGGAGGGCTGGTGGCCTGGCGGTTGGGAACTTGTGAAAGTGGCTGATGGATCGCTGGTTCGGGTCCCTGTTTTTGAACTTGTGGGAGATCTGTTAACATGCCCTTGAGCAGGGCATTGACCCTGGTTGCTCCTATATGTCGCTCTGGATGTGAGTCTGTTAGATGACTAATGTGATGCAGTTGTTGAGCGGCTTCACTGCAAGTATATTGTTTGTTTTAAATATTCAATAAAAATTTTTAAAAAAATGTAACTCTTATATGCAGCTGTTGGACTAATGATGACACCCTAAATGCAGGCAAGAGTGTGTAGGGCGGTATTTTCTGTCCGGTCTTGTCTCTCTCAAATTTGACTCTCACAGGCTAGGTTGAAGCAACCTCATGATGGGTATGGGGAAAAATCAAGTATCACATTGTAGCCTAAACCTATCACTGTTACATTGAACTGGGTTAATGGAATATGAATGAGAGTCATCGTATATGCTGTAATAGAAATAAGGCCATCCTCATGAAAAAAAAATTGGCCTCCCTCATCTAAAATGGCACTGACTGCATTTGGATATATATGACCAATTAAAAAAATATATAATTGCGTGATATGATTTTGCAAACTCCTCCCCACCATCGCCCCAATATGAATGGTTTTGACCACTGGTGTAATGTTAGCCAGAATCCACAAGTCAGATACTGAAAAGGCACACGCAAAAGAAAATTCATGGAACTTATTGTTAGTTAGTTGCTTTTTGCAGCATGCATGATCATTTCTTTATTTATTTAACTAGGCAAGTCAGTTAAGAACAAATTCTTATTTACAATGACAGCCTACCAAAAGGCCTCTTGCGGGGAAGGGGGCCGGGAAACAAAATACTATATATATATATATACACACACACATACACAGTATACATAAATATAGGACATTACGACGAGACAACACAACACTACATAAAGACATACCTAAGACAACAGCATAGCAATACAGCAACATGACAACACAGCATGGTAGCAACACAACATGACAACAAATGGTGGCAGCATAAAGATGGTACAAACATTATTGGGCACAGACAACAGGGCAAGAAGGTAGAGAAAACAATACATCACGCAAAACAGCCACAACTGTCAGTAAGAGTGTCCATGATTAAGTCTGTGAATGAAGAGATTGAGATAAAACTGTCCAGTTTGAGTGTTTGTTGCAGTCGCTAGCTGCAGCAAACTGAAAAGATGAGCGTCCCAGGGATGTGTGTGCTTTGGGGACCTTTAACAGAATGTGACTTGCAGAACGGGTGTTGTATATGGAGGATGAGACCTGCAGTAGATATCTTAGATAGTGGGGAGTGAGGCCTAGGAGTGTTTTATAAATAAGCATCAACCAGTGGGTCTTGCGACGGGTATACAGAGATTACCAGTTTACAGAGGAGTAGAGTGCAGTGATGTGTCCTATAAGGAGCATTGGTGGAATTTTCTGATGGACGAATGGTAAAGCACATCTAGCCGCTCGAGAGCACCCTTACCTGCTGATCTTTAAATTATGTCTCTGTAATCTGGCATGGGTAGGATGGTCATCTGAATCAGGGTTAGTTTGGCAGTTGGGATCAAAGAGGAGCGATTACTAGATTTTACTTTAGCCTGCAGCTTTGATATGTGCTGAAAGAAGGACAATGCAATGTCTAGCCACGCTCCCAAGTACTTGTATGAGGTGACTACCTCAAGCTCTACACCCTTAGAGGTAGTAATCACCTGTGGGGAGAGGGGCATTCTTCATACCAAATCACATTCAATTTGTTTTGGAGGTATTCAGAACAAGGTTAAGGGTAGAGAAAGCTTTTTGGGCGCTAAGAAAAAATTGTTGTAGAGCATTTAACACAAAATCCGGGGAGGGGCCAGCTGAGAATAAGACCGTATCATCTGCATATAAATGGATGATAGAGCCTCCTACTGCCTGAGCTATGTTGTTGATGTAAACTGTGAAAAGTATGGGGCCTAGGATCAAGCCTTGGGGTACTCCCTTGGTGAAGGGCAATGACTGAGACAGCAGATGTTCAGACTTTATACACTGCACTCTGAGTGAGGTAGTTAGCAAACCAGGCCAAATACTCCTCAGAGACATCAATACTCCTTAGCCGGCCCACAAGAATGGAATGGTCTACCGTATCAAAAGCCTTGGACAAGTAAATAAAAATAGCAGCACAATATTGCTTCAAGAGCAATGGTGAGATCCTTGAGGACCTTTAAGGTCACATTGACACATCCATAACCTAAGTGGAAACCAGATTGCATACCCGAGAGAATATCATAGACAGCCAGCCAGTCAGTTTTTTTTCCAACAGATGTTTTTTGGGGTTCAAGTTTCAGGAGCTCCTTTAGCACCTCGGACTCAGTGACTGCCTGCAGGGAGAAACTTTGTAGTAGGGCAGGGGAAAAAGAGGGCGAAGCGTTGGGGCTAGTCACATTAGAAGGGGTGGGAGATGAGGACGGGCAACGATGCATGGAATCCTGACTAAATGAAGTGAGGACTATTAACTTCTTGGCGCACCCATCCCGTTAGCGGGATCATTTTCATCTACATCCGCTGAATTGCAGAGCGCCAAATTCAAATTAAATTACTAAAAATATTTAATTTTCATGAAATCCAAATTGATATAGCAAAACACAGTTAAGCTTGCTGTTAACGGGATTGCAGCCCTAAGAAGTTAACATTTAATGGGGATCCTAATAAAATACAGAAAAAGACCGAATCCACAAAGAGACAGGCAAATGCGGTCCCAATGTTTAAATCGTGATGGTAAGCCTAGTTCAAACTCACAGGTGATTGAATCAGCCATTGCTTTGTGAATATCACTTGATTGAACTCTGGGGGTAGGACACCGGAGAGCTGAATAGATCGTGTGAGACAAAAGTGGGACAAAAATTAATAAAATAAATAATTACAGCAAAGGAATGTATACTGACAAAACAATAAACCACATGTAAAGTGTTGGTCCCATGTTTCATGAGCTGAAATAAAAGATCACAGAAATGTTCCATACTTAAAAAAGGGTATTTCTCTCAAATTTTGTGCACACATTTGTTTACCTGCCTGTTAGTAAGCATTGCTCCTTTACCAAGATAATCCATCCATCTGACTGACAAGTGTGGCATATCAAGAAGATGAATCCCAGTTTAACCTTACCAGGCAGATGGCAGTCGTGTGGGCAAGCGATTTCCTGAAATCAACATTGTGAACAGAGTGCCCCTTGGTGGAGGTGGGGTTATGGTATGGGCGGACATATGCTATGAACGCAATAGCATTGTCACCCATTGAGCATGTTTGGGATGTTCTGGATCAACGCATTTGACGGCATGTTCCAGTTCCTGCCAAATCCCAGCAACTTCGGACAGCCACTGAAAAAAACAACTGTTATTTTGTATTTGTTTTGTACCATCTTTGAAATGCAAGAGAAAGGCCATAATGTATTATTCCAGCCCAGCTGCAATTTAGATTTTGGCAATTTGATGACATCAGTGTATGTGCAAAGTTTTATACTGATCCAATGAACCATTGCATTTGTGTTGAAAATGTTGTATCAAGACTGCCAACGTGCCAAATTTGTTTATTAATAACTTTCCATGTTCAAAACTGTGCACTCTCCTCATACAATAGCATGGTATTCTTTCACTATAATAGCTACTGTAAATTAGACAGTGCAGTTAGATTAACAATAATTTAAGCTTTCTGACAATATCAAATATGTCTATGTCCTGGGAAATGTTCTTGTTGCTTACAACCTGATGCTAATTGCATTAGCCTATGTGTAACGGTTTTCTTGATGAGAAGGAGAGTCGGACCAAAATGCGGCGTGTCTATTGCAATCCATGTTTAATGAAGTAACACACTAAACACAAACACTATCAAAACAATAAACTTAACGAAAACCGAAACAGCCTATACTTGTGTAACCTAACACAGAACAATGACATCAGGACACTAAGGACAATCACCCACGACAAACTCAAAGAATATGGCTGCCTAAATATGGTTCCCAATCAGAGACAACGATAAACACCTGCCTCTGATTGAGAACCACTTCAGACAGCCATAGACTTAGCTAGAACACCCCACTAGCTACAATCCCCATACACACCACATACAAAAACCCCATGCCACACCCTGGCCTGACCAAATAAATAAAGATAAACACAAAATACTTTGACCAGGGTGTGACAGAACCCCCCCCCCTAAGGTGCGGACTCCCGAACGCACCTCAAAACAATAGGGAGGGTCCGGGTGGGCGTCTGTCCATGGTGGCGGCTCCGGCGCGGGACGTGGACCCCACTCAATCAATGTCTTAGTCCCTTCTCCTCGCGTCCCTGGATAGTCCACCCTCGCCGCCGACCATGGCCTAGTAGTCCTCACCCAGAACCCCACTGGACTGAGGAGCAGATCGGGACTGAGGGGCAGCTCGGGACTGAGGCAGCTCGGAACTGAGAAGAAGCTCAGGAGTGAGAGGAAGCTCAGGCAGGTTGATGAATCTACCAGATCCTGGCTGGCTGGCAGATC
Source organism: Oncorhynchus mykiss (assembly GCF_013265735.2). Taxonomy (NCBI): domain Eukaryota; kingdom Metazoa; phylum Chordata; class Actinopteri; order Salmoniformes; family Salmonidae; genus Oncorhynchus; species Oncorhynchus mykiss. Next base: position 52,262,324 of record NC_048566.1, on the reverse strand, counting down.
CTGGTCGACTGGCAGATCTGGAAGAGTCTGGTCGACTGGCAGATCTGGAAGAGTCTGGTCGACTGGCAGATCTGGGAGAGTCTGGTCGACTGGCAGATCTGGGAGAGTCTGGTCGACTGGCAGATCTGGGAGAGTCTGGTCGACTGGCAGATCTGGGAGAGTCTGGTCGACTGGCAGATCTGGGAGAGTCTGGTCGACTGGCAGATCTGGGAGAGTCTGGTCGACTAGCAGATCTGGCTGCTCCATGCTGACTGGCTGCTCCATGATGACTGGCAGCTCTGGCTGCTCCATGCTGACTGGCTGCTCCATGCTGACTGGCAGCTCTGGCTGCTCCATGCTGACTGGCTGCTCCATGCTGACTGGCGGCCCTGGCTGCTCCATGCTGACTGGCGGCCCTGGCTGCTCCATGCTGACTGGCGGCCCTGGCTGCTCCATGCTGACTGGCGGCCCTGGCTGCTCCATGCTAACTGGCAGCTCTGGCAGCTCCTTGCAGACTGGCAGCTCTGGCAGCTCCTTGCAGACTGGCAGCTCTGGCAGCTCCTTGCAGACTGGCAGCTCTATGCAGACTGGCAGCTCTATGCAGACTGGCAGCTCCTTGCAGACTGGCAGCTCCTTGCAGACTGGCAGCTCCTTGCAGACTGGCAGCTCCTTGCAGACTGGCAGCTCTATGCAGACTGGCAGCTCCTTGCAGACTGGCAGCTCCTTGCAGACTGGCAGTTCTGAACAGGCGGGAGACTCCAGCAGCGCTGTAGAGAAGGAAGGCTCTAACAGCGCTAAACAGGCGGGAGACTCCGACAGCGCTGGAGAGGAGGAGGGCTCCGACAGCGCTGGACAGGCGAGGCGCACTGTAGGCCTGATGCGTGGTGCTGGCACTGGTGGTACTGGGCCGAGGACACGCACAGGAAGCCTGGTGCGGGGAGCTGCTACCGGAGGGCTGGGGTGTGGAGGTGGCACAGGATGGGTTAGACCGTGAAGGCGTACTGGAGATCTTGAGAGCGGTGCTGGCACAGGACGTGCAAGGCTAGGGAGGTGCACAGGAGGCCTGGTACGTGAGACTGGCACCATCTTCACCAGCCGACTAACACGCACCTCAGGACGAGTATGGAGCGCTGACCCAGGTGCCATCAAATCCCCGACACGCTCCGTCGGGCGAATTCCATGTTTAAAACACCAACACAGCAACTCCCTCATTTCTCTCTCCTCCAATTTCCCCATTAACTCCTTCACAGTCTCTGTTTCACTCACCTCCAACACCGGCTCTGGTTCTGGTCTCCTCATTGGCTCCTCACGATAAACAGGGAGAGTTGGCTCAGGTCTGGCTCCAGACTGTGCCACACTCTCCCTGAGCCCCCCCCCCAAGAAATTTTTGGGCTGACTATGGGGCCTCCGTCCGCGCCGCCTTGCTTGCTTCGCAAACTCCATTCTCCTATATCCTTCCGCGCACTGCTCCATCGAATCCCAGGCGGGCTCCGGCACTCTCCCTGGGTCGACCGCCCACCTGTCTATCTCCTCCCAAGAAGTATAGTCCATACTGTACTCCACTTTGGGCTGTTCTTGCCTGTTGACACGCTGCTTGGTCCCTTTGTGGTGGGTGATTCTGTAACGGTTTTCTTGATGAGAAGGAGAGTCGGACCAAAATGCGGCGTGTCTATTGCAATCCATGTTTAATGAAGTAACACACTAAACACAAACACTATCAAAACAATAAACTTAACGAAAACCGAAACAGCCTATACTTGTGTAACCTAACACAGAACAATGACATCAGGACACTAAGGACAATCACCCACGACAAACTCAAAGAATATGGCTGCCTAAATATGGTTCCCAATCAGAGACAACGATAAACACCTGCCTCTGATTGAGAACCACTTCAGACAGCCATAGACTTAGCTAGAACACCCCACTAGCTACAATCCCCATACACACCACATACAAAAACCCCATGCCACACCCTGGCCTGACCAAATAAATAAAGATAAACACAAAATACTTTGACCAGGGTGTGACACTATGTTAGGTCAACCGTCTCGTGGACAGGACACCGATCCCAAATAAGTTTTTAACTACTTGACTGAATTGTTATTAATCTGTTTCAAATCACTAATGCTAAAACTCAACCAGAAAACTCTGACTTACTATGTGAATTATTTTGGAAACATTTCCCCCCTCATAAATATTAATATTACTTTTCTCTACGGTCAGGCACATGATAAATAAGTGCTAGCAATAATTTGAGGTGGCATTTAACAAAGATAAGTGCCTGAGAAAACCATTTGGAGATGTAATCTGTTTCCTTTAGATGTGGAAATGAAGTGTGATGTCCTCACTGATTTGTATCAGCTTAGGACATTTTTTATAAAAAAAAATAATAATCTAACATTCTCAAACTTTCAAGTGCAGTGCTCTGTTGCTCTTGCACATTCACTTCCAGAGCTCTCTCTCGTGCCCTTCCCTTGGATGGTTGGATTCTGACATCTCTTTTAAAAACATGAATATGTCTGTAATGCTACAGTGTTTTATCTGATGCATTTGTGAACACTTCATAAATACCATGCCAGGGACCAGTGTCTTACCACTTTTGCTCACACCACTACAACGCTTGGCTTTATTATTCACTCAACAGAGGTTCTCACAGCTGTCATCAGTCACCATTATCATCATCATTTAAGTGGCTTTCAATGGAAATAAGTGCAGTATGAAACATGTAATCACCATGCTCTCCTCTCCAACATGAAGAGAACATTATTTACTACAAAGACTGCTTTTCCATAATTTGTCCTCACATGTCAACCATAGTTAGAGATACTGCGAAAATGTTTTTAATGTATTATTATGTAAAATGATGTAAAAAGGAACTTAATGGCTCTGGACAGTGACGTTGTATGTACATTACCTGAGATACGTTTGATAGAACGACTGTACACAATGTCCTTCATTTTTTCCAGAAACACTATGAACAAGAGGTCTCTATGTCTTGACAAGATGACAGATTCACAGGGTGGAGTGTATATAGCTCTGTGGTAGTTAAACTTGATAACATCATCCATCAAGTATTGTACTTTAGTCTGTAGTTTATCACAAATGGGTGAGAGGCCTTCTAGATGGCTGCTGATAGATCATGGAGGGTGCTATCAAAGTTCAATATTGTTATTTTTTCACAACAAAGTTCAGATTGTTCATATACATTACCAGTCAAAAGTTTCGACGCACCTACTCATTCAAGGTATCATTTATTATATATTTTTTTCTACATTGTAGAATAATAGTGAAGACATCAAAACTGTAGTAACCAAAAAACATTTAGCTCCAGCATGGAACATTCCTAGACCCATTATCTTGCTGGGATAAAGATAATCAACTTAATGTCTTGATAGTTTGAGAATGATTGCTGATCAGAAAGATGCAAAGTCAAAAAGACATGTCACAATAACTCCTTTTTCCAATGGTTGGATTTAATAAGGTATAGTTTTACCCTGCAAGACACAATGAGCACTCAACGTAACAAAGAGTGATGCACATCTAGAAAATAATCCTGGGCATTGTATTGATAGTATTCATCTTAATAATTCAGATAGAAAATAACCATAGCATTGATTGTCTGATGATTGTGAGCTCACTGTCAAACAAGATGGCACACAAATGCTCCCCTGTTTTGAAATATGTTGCACTGAGTCCTCAATAGTCTATTGCATGCATGGCATTGCCAAAGCAATGGGCCTTTTATCTCTCTGGAGGCTTAGAGGGCTGGAGCATGAATGTCTGTCTGAATTAATGACCATCCTTTCAAATGAAAACTGGAGCAGTGGAATAATTTAAACCCACACCATATTGCACAAAGCTATCCTCTGGTCTACCTGGTGAGCAATGCTTCGACTCCAACTACCTAAGGTGTCTTTGTATTCTTAGGACCCTTTTTAAGTGCTCGGGCCGTCCATCACAGAACAGTCTCTTTCTCCAGAATAATACAATCAATTCTTCTCAGCCGCCTGTGAAGTTTCACTTAAATTATTCATTAAGAACTCAGTCAATCTTTCAGGGAAGTTGTCAGACATCTCATTAAAGCCATGTGTTTGACATTCAGTGAAAAACAATAGGAGGACAGAAATCAATATGTCAATGTTGCCAAAAGGACATGGCAACTCTGATGTTTGCATGTCACGTTCTATGTTCAAAGATGATGGGTCAACCTGTTCCCTCAATAAAGTTGTTCCCAGTTAAAAGTTCACACAAGTTAGGTGAAGTGAAGTGTGGCTTGTAAAAAAAATACTACTTTACTAGGTTCCATTTTGTTCAGGTAATTACTTACAGATAACTCATCACTACAAATGGTTTAAAGCCATAATGTAACAATATAAAATAGCCCTATTTCCCTGTATGATTGACCAGTGACATGGATAACTTATCATTGATCAAGTTACTGCAGCCTGCAGGCAGTCCTACAGTGTTACCCATCATTCTCATTAAAGGCATTTAACGTTACCCTTGTTCACAGTAAGTGCTTCTCTACGTATATTTCCAGTTCTATTCACTATTCCAAAATTATACACAGCTATTCACGGAGTTATCAAAAGCGATTTAACCAGTTTATCTCCTTGACAGTTGGCCTTCCCACGCATAATGCATTTAGCCTCTCTCAGGTTGAAACCTTGCTCTCATTTTTATTCATGAATGTTAATTTATTTAGATAAATGCTTGAAAAATAATGTTCCACCTGTTTACATCACATTAGCTGTCTGTTATGAAGCCATTCAAAAACACACTGTGGGTGGAGCCAACCAAAATGTTGAATACTGCAACCTACTATGGAAATCACATAACGTGAATAAAGGTGAATAAAAGTTCATATAATGGAATATTCACAATTGCCGTTATTATTGGAAAGTCAAGACGTTACAAATGTTTAAAAAAAGTAAACATTACTGGAGACACCTAGCAGTTCTGGTGACAATGTTGCGTTTCCTAACGAAGAGCAGTGAGGCAGTAATTCACTGTAAATAAGTGAATTGCTTTGCCCCCCAGTTAGCCAATATACTTAACAAGCCATTTAATGTTGTTTACAGTTAGGTAGCAACTGCTCCTACAGTCTTTTGCTAGGTACTGTAGTGTTGCCCTTTCAATAACATGTCTCCAAAAATTACATGTTATTCAATTGTTTACATTTGACCGATTGTCACACAATCCACTTTCAAAGCATAATGGATAGATTACATAATCATACTGGTGATAGTTGAAGTATAGGCCAGCTAACAACAAATGTTCCCAAAACGTTAGAGAACATTCCTTTATTAAGAGTCTCATTTGGTCATTACCTAATGTTTTCATAGTAATGTTCTAGTGATACGCAAGGACTGTTTCCAAGAGACCATTCCCTTAATGTCAAACAAAACTTTTCCAGAATGTAGTTACAATGTTCTCAGAACATTCAATAATAATGTTGAATGTTCCATAGAAACATTGCAAGAATATTCCAGTGTCCAGTTTTCTGAGGGTTAGGAGAATATTTAATCAGCGTCACACAAATCATACACAGAATATGGTTACCATGTTCTCCAAATATAAAATATTTATGTTCTATACACATTTCTTCCTGCTACGCCACCATGTCTGTGTCCTTTATCAGTTCATCATCAGCCATTTTAGAGATGGTTTTCTGCAAAGTTGTCCATTTATTAGTATTTTTTACTAGTAGTCTGTTTTAACGTTACCCCTTAATCCTTGTGGAGGCAGGTAGCCTAGCATTTACAGTGTTGTGCCAGAAGCTGAAAGGTTGCTGATTCAAGTACCCGAGCCAACAAAGTGAAGAATCTGTAGATGTGCCCTTGAGCAAGGAACTTAACTCGAATTTGCTCCGTACCACTATGGCTGACCCTGTTAAGCAATGCATTTCATTGCACTAATCCGGGGGATGTAACAATAAAATCTATCTACATTGACTAGGATCAAGAAAATATTTTTCCTTGAGTGTAATTTTAACAGAGTGTAGCAATACAGGTGAAATTAGTCAGTGACAGGAAGATTGGAATGCTGTGAACCAAGACTTTGTGAGTTCAAATCCCAGGTGAGGAAATGTTGTATGATAATAACTGCATAAATAAACATGCACAATGTAATTGTGTGTGTTAAATATACAAGTTGAAAGCACTGTTTGTGTGTGTGGGTGTCCCTAACCTTGCCAACAGACAAAGTGAATGGATCAGTGGTTCACCAATCAGGGCCTTAATGGACTTGGCAAAAGTAACAGGGGGTGATGTGTAATAAAATGTTTTTTTGGGGGGGGACCTTTCTTTGGGACCATCATGCGATGTACTAAAACGTCTCAAGGGATGTCCCCAGAACAAGCCAAGAAGTAGACAAAAACCTGGATATCTGACTGAATGTCCTATGTTTTAGACATCCTTGGACACAGGAATGTTCTTACAACTTTCCCATGAAACGTGTCTAGAACATTCATATATTTTCTTCTGAGCCACCATGTTGTGTGATGGAATATTCTGCTAACCCTCAGAAAACTTGACACATTCATATTTTTTGCAAAGTCTAATGAAACGTGTCTAGAAAATTTATATTGGATATTCTGAGAATATAGTAACTACGTTCTGGGTAACTAATGCAGAACAATACGGGTAACAATACAAACATTTTCTCTCTCCCTAGAATTGTTAGCTGGGGGGCTAAATTTTAACAAATCAATCCAATGGTAACTGCAGCTAGCCAGAGCTTATTAGCAAGGAAATAAGTAAAATAACATTTGTTAGCAAACCACTCATTAGCTACTCTTAAGCTCATGAGCTGTTTGATGGACAGCCTTTTAGCAACACTAACTAGCTATTTGTTCGCTGCTCATTAGCTTTGATTAGCATTAGCCAGTTAATTAAACAAAGCTGGTAAGTGACATCAGCTAGCTACACATTAGCATTGAACGTAAACTCAGCTAAAAAATAATTTTCCCTTTTTCAAGACCCTGTCTTTCATAGATAATTCGTAAAAATCTAAATAACTTCACAGATCTTCATTGTAAAGGGTTTAAACATGTTTTCCCATGCGTATTCAACGGTCGTTAAGACACTAACAGCTTACAGACGGTAGGCAATTAAGGTCACAGTTATGGAAACATAGGACACTAAAGAGGCCTTTCTAATGACTGAAAAACATCAAAAGGAAGATGCCCTCATCTGCGTGGATGGCAACAATGTCGCCTATGGGCACAAGCCCACCGTCGCTGGACCAGACAGGACTGGCAAAAAGTGCTCTTCACTGATGAGTCGCGGTTTTGTCTCATCAGGGGTGATGGTTGGATTTGCGTTTGTCGTCGAAGGAATGAGCGTTACACCGAGGCCTGTACTCTGGAGCGGGATTGATTTGGTGGTGGAGGGTCTGTCATGGTCTAGGGCGGTGTGTCACAGTGTCATCGGACTGAGCTTGTTGTCATTGTAGGCAATCTCAACACTGTGCGTTACAGGGAAGACATCCTCCTCCCTCATGTGGTACCCTTCCTGCAGGCTCATCCTGACATGACCCTCCAGCATGAAAATGCCACCAGCCATACTGCTCATTCTGTGCATGATTTCCTACAAGACAGGAATGTCAGTGTTCTTCCATGGCCAGCGAAGAGCCTGGATCCCAATCCCATTGAGCACCTCTGGGACCTGTTGGATCAGAAGGTGAGGGCTAGGGCCATTCCCCCCAGAAATGTCAGGGAACTTGCAGATGCTTTGGTGGAAGAGTGGGGTAACATCTCACAGCAAGAACTGGCAAATCTGGTGCAGTCCAGTCAATGAGGAGGAGATGCACTGCAGTACTTAATGCAGCTGGTGGCCACACCAGATATTGACTGTTACTTTTGATTTTGACTCCTCTTTGTTCAGGGACAATGTTAGTCATATGTCTGTGGAACTTGTTCAGTTTATGTCTCAGTTGTTGAATCCTGTTATATTTATTAGTTAAGTTTGCTGAAAATAAATGCAGTTAACATTTTTTTTTGCTGAGTTTAGTATTTAACCCAGCTGCAAAACAGACCAGCAAACAATTTGATCTTATATTCAAATAGAGAATAGAGCAGAAATAGTCATTCTTACAATTGTTTCACTTATAACTATTATTTTTCTTGAACATGTAGTGTTGACATAATCAAGACCTACAAACATTCTATTAGCAGATGTTGAAAAATAAGTTAAAAAAAACAACAACTTTACAATATGGTGATGAATATGATGATGAAAAGATGTAACCCCGTCAATATTTTTCATTTTGACATTTCTGAAGTGATAATTGGCTCAAAGGGCTAGCATGAGGGACAAGAAGTAACTAGTCACAATGAGGTTAATTTTGAGAAACGTCAGTTAATCTCTTAAACTACCTAGGTATAACTAACTAGCTGGCTACTAGCTTGTTACATTTCTCTCACGATTATAAAAACAGCATATTATTGACCTAAAAGATTAGCTGTGTTAGTCAAGTCGCTAGCTTTTCTAGGGTTAGTGATACATAGAGCAGTCATGTAGTGTCTATCTATGGGAACAACTGCTATCATTTTGCAAGTAGCAGTGCTAAAATTAATGAAATTAAATCAAATGAAATGTTACCTGTAGCTTGATTGCCATCTCCTTACTTTCGCACTGTACCTAAATTGAAAGGGTTGGATTTGCACAAAACAATTTTATATGTCTTAAAAGGAATGTACAAAATGGGTATATGGTTTGCCTCATATACATTGTCTGCTGGTATTTTAATTTGAGAACATATACAGTGGCAAGAAAATGTATGTGAACCCTTTGGAATTACTTGGATTTCTGCATAAAATTGTCATAACATTTTATCTGAGCTTCATCTAAGTCACAACAATAGACAAACACAGTCTGTTTAATAATAAGACACAAACAATGATATGTTTTCATATCTTTATTGAACACACCGTGTAAACATTCACAGTGCAGGGTGGGAAAAGTATGTGAACCTTTGGATTTAATAACAGTTTGATCTTCCTTTGGCAGCAATAACCTCAACCAAACGTTTTCTGTAGTTGCTGATCAGACATGCACAATGTTCAGGAGGAATTTGGACCAATCCTCTTTACAAAACTGATTCAGTTCATCAATATTCTTGGGATGTCTGGTGTGAACCACTCTCGAGGTCATACCACAGCATCTCAATCGGGTTGAGGTCAGGACTCTGACTTGGCCACTCCAGAAGTCGTATTTTCTTCTGTTGAAGCCATCCTGATTGTTGATTATTTTTGTGTTTTGGATAGTTGTCCTGTTTCATCACTCAACTTCTGCTGAGCTTCATTTGGCGGACAGATAGCCTTACATTCTCCTGCAAAATGTCTTAATAAACTTGGGAATTCATTTTTCCGTCAATGAGGTCAAGGTGTCCAGGCCCTGAGGCAGCAAATTAGCCCCAAACAATGATGCTCCCTCCACCATACATTACAGTTGGGATGAGGTTTTGATGTTGGTGTGCTGCACCATTTTTTCTCCACACACAGTGTTGTGTGTCCCTTCCAAACAATTCAACTTTAGTTTCATCTGTCCACAGAATATTTTGTCAGGTGCTCTTTCGTGAACTTGGACAGCAGTGGCTTCTTCCGGGGTGTCCTCCCATGAACACCATTCTTGTTTAGTGTTTTACATATTCAACAGAGATGTTAGCTTGTTCCAGAAATGTCTTTAAGTCTTTATCTGACACTAGGATTCTTCTTAACCTCATTGAGCATTATGCACTGTACTTTTGCAGTCATCTTTGCAGGACGGCCCCACTTCAAAGTGTAAATATTAGACATCTTAGTCTAAACAACAATAGACCATTGATTAGCAACAAGTAGGCTTGTTACGAAATCAGAATTTCAAGTGAACAAAAAACAACTCCACACCAGTGGTTGGCCAACCTTGCTCCACTGATCACTGATCTACTGGGTGAGCAGACTTCTATTCCAGCCCAACACACTTGATTATCAACTCATTAGATTTGATAAGTTGAATCATGTCTTATTGCTGGGCTGAAACAGAACCCTGCACACCCAGCAAACATCCAGCATGGTTGGCCAGCTCCAATTCTGATAGGTTTATACATTGTGTGTGATATTTAACTGAGAGACTCAGAGAGTACAGGAGCATGAGAGAAGCAAGACCCATAGAGAAAGTGGAGAAGCCTTTTTCCTCAGAGCCAGCAAAGCAGACATCTGTTCAACAAGACCAGGTCAGAAAGAGGAGGCAGGTCATGGAACATGTAATTCATGTTTTTTTATTTAATGAGGGAAGTCAGTTAAGAACAAATTCTAATTTACAATGACGGCCTAGGAACAGCCTTGTTCAGGGACAGAACGACAGATTAATACCTTGTCAGCTCAGACAATTGCTCTTGAAGTGAGAAAGGCAGGGAGGTTCTCAATACAAATTGACACAACACAGGATTTAACATCTATTAACCAGTGTGCAGTAGTTATGTGATATGTCATTGATGTGGTCCACGAGAGACTCATTGCACACATTGACTGTGAGTCATCGACAGGACAGTACTTTGTGGACATTGTGAAACAGACCCCTGAGAAGATGTACATAGATATCAAACACTGTGTTGGTAATATAACAGATGGAGCAGCTAATATGCAGGGACAATACAGGGGCTTCTCTGCATTGCTCGCAGGAGAATCTCTTAACCTCCTAAGTACACATATGGTGTTACTCATATGTCCTCAACCTTGTGCTAAATGACAGCACTGGGGTTGTTGTGGCAAGTGAATCCTTTTTCTCATTACTGAATAACATTGCACTGTTCGTTCGAGATTCCTACAAGCACATGAAGCTATGGGAGGAAACCAGTGAGGACGGGAGAAACAGACGGCTTTATGTAATTGGTGAAACACGCTGGTGGGCCAAAGACGAGGCATTGAGGAAAGTATTTGGAAGCTTTGCAAAGCCTGACCGTGTACTTTACACGGATGTGGTCATCACTATGGAAAAATTTAAAAAGGATGTGACCATAATACCTTTCGTCAGAAGCAAGGCCCAAGGGTACAAGGATGCTCTCCTAAAGTATGAAACCATGCTTACAGCTGAAGTTTTTCTTAGGATTTTTGAGCAGACTTCCCCTCTCTCTAAATACTTGCAAACACGTGGCATGGATATTGTAACAGCACAGCACTTGGTGACGGGAACGGAGGATAACCTGAGAAAGTCTGCTCGATACTTTGAGGGTGTGAAGAGGTCAGCAGACGACTTTGTTGAGTGGGCCAATGGCATTCTGGAGGAGCAGGTAACAAAGACACAAAGTCAAGACAGCTTTCCCAGTTTGACAGCAGATGATGCTACGGTGGGAAAAATTAATAGGCAAATATCATAGCCAATCAGAACACTGTTGTTTTCAGAAACAACACAATATTAGCAATATTTCATGTATTTAACTTATTGCAATTAAGAGATAGTTTTGTCCAGTAGTCTCCATTAATTTGAATGGGAAAATGTGCTTGCCACGGAAAAAATGTGGACCTAGAAACCTCAACATTCCCAGTGCAGTACCTGTATTTTGATGTCCTCCTTTTACTTGTAATCATCTTGTGCATGTGTCAGATGTGGGAGTATGTTTGTGCGTGTGTGTAATATGTGTAAATGCATGCCCTCTTGTGATAAATGTGGTAGTGAGCAGCAAATGCAATGGTAACGTCCCGGATGCACAAAGGGAGTTTTGCTTGTGAATCAGCCCTGAATAAGTAATTTGAGTTGCTCTAAATATAGACTTGACGGTCCTCCCTTAAGAGGCTCTCCGACAGGCACAGTCAATGATCCGACACTGAAGAAAAAATTCAACATATCAGCCTCCTCTCTATGCACAGTGCTCCCTACATGTGCAGGAGCTTCTTCTCTGGTACCCTTGGAGCCGAGGCAAGCCAAATGAAGCAGTTTTAACCTTTAAAGAGTCAAACCCTATTTTGAAATGTATGCCAGTGAGGGAGATGATGATGACTTTTATGGACCACAGTCTGTTTCTTTGTTGATTGCCTTTTAGTGCTATCAGTAGTCACATGTCTTTCACTTTCACATCAACTAGTTTTGAACTGCAGCATCGCTAATGGACCTTACTTGTATTGAGAAATAGCTACGGTTTTTGAGAGTATCTTGTGACAAATAAAATGTGATTTGATAGCATAGATGCCATTTGTTGACATCACATCATTTGGAGACACTTATTGCTAATGCTAAACTGAGAATTTAACTGTTAATTTCACTGTTCCATTTTGCTCATCTCCAGCATATCACTTATCTACATTGCTAGATAAAGACAGGTCACATTCCTTGCATTTTATTAATCCTATTTAAGCCCTTTATCTGAACATCTACATACGTACATGCTTTACAATACCCTAAAGCACAAAAAAAGTGAGGATAGTATATCCACTCCTAGGCAAAACCCAAGACTTGGCAACGAAACTCAACACTGCATCATTTCATAATTTGTTTTGTAGTGTTTGCCATGCTCTGTCTGCTGTATGTCGATAGACCTCACAGGGCCCCGGTACTCCCACTGTGATTATATGTGTGGGTCCCTGCGGCAGATCGTCAGGTCATTAGGGCAGGATGGCAGCCTTGCGGAGAGATTGGCCCGCTCCCTGGCCATACCATGCCTGCTTGGCTCACTCAATGACAGCCTCCCTCTCTCTGCCTGTCTGTTCCGCCGCTGGATCATGTCCAGTAACCATCTAGACTCCCATGTGGACAGAACCACCTCCACCCTTCTCCCTTCCGTCTCCCGATGACCTTGTTCTGTGAAGCTTGCCAGGGTAGTGGTAGGTAGGTGGTGCTAAAGGGAGAGAAAACACAAGGCCTGAGGAACAAATTATTAATTTCCTGCCCTTTTTCCTAGAAAGCCTATGGGTGACTTCCAATGCAGACAATATTGAATATTGTGGCAAATGGAATATCTTCCTGTCCTGGATTCTTAGCGATAAAAACACGATATAGAGTCCTTCTAAGCTGCTCCGAACATTCATTTGGCACTTGAGAAACTGAGAACTATAAAGAGCAAGCCATCACAGAGATAGACATGTGCAAAAAGAGGCAAATGAATATGAAAAGCAAAGCGAGAGCTGTAATGTTGCGGCACGGTGATAGTCGGGCGTTTGTTGACCGTGCATGCACATACAGTTCTGGACAAATATATTGGCACTCTTGCAGTTTTCTCAAATTTATAAAATACTTTTAGTCATCAAAACTTGTTATGGGATCTTCAACATTTCAGAAAACATTTTATTTCTGTAATTTCGAAGTTGTAAAAAATGATTTTGAAAATAAAGAGAAATGGCATGGACAAAATGATTGGCACCCTGGAGTTAGTACTTGGTTGCACAGCCTTTGTCCAAGATAAATGCAGAAAAACACTTATTGTGTTCATCATTGAGCTTGCTGCACCTTTCTACTGGAAGGTTGGCCCACTTTTCAGCAGCAAACTGTTATTAGGCCCACATGGTACAGCAGTGCCTGCCAAATGAAAGACATTTATCTTCATTACATTACATATTATACTATAGTAACAATAATTAATACCATAGGTTATGACAGGAAGCAAACGTACCTAATGTGCTTCAAAGCCGAATGCCGGTGCCTGTCTAAATGTTCAGCTCCCCTATCTATTTCCATTGTCCATTCGATGTGCATACTCATTCATGTCCCTCCACAGCGGTCCTTTCTGTGGCGCAAACACGGCCCACGGGCGGATTGTGCCTTCTCTCCCCCATTAATCTACATATTTGAGCGGTGCGAGTTGGCCAGGGGTACACGCTCAGGGGCTGATAGTTGAGCCTTAATGTATCACTGCAATACAATCAGCGTTTCTGTGCCAGAGAAGCCATAACAAGGAAAAAGGTTGGCACTCCCTTACCCATTGTCAGGACCTGGGTTTGTTTATATGCAACTGTGGTTAAGGTTGTGTATTGAATTTGTAAATGAACTGAATGTGCTAAGAATATGTAATGCAGCATTTTTGGTTACTCGGTACATGGTAATACTTCATTTTGATTGTAAAAATTTTGAATTTCCATGCCACACGACTGATGTATCAGATTTCATCTTTAATTGTTTGGATCAATCTTTCAGGATTCTCCCTCTAGCTACATACATTTCTCAAGTTAGGATACGGCCCTTAGTAATAGCTATTGTGAATATACCGACTTGGGGTGGTACCACGATAAAAATGTGATCACAACTTCTACATTGGTCTCTCTTGGCTTGTACACTCTCAGCATTTCTTTTCTATTCAGAACCTAAAGGTGTTCTACGGCTGCCCCATAGGAGAACCATCTGAAGGACCTTTTTGGTTCCAGGTAGAACCCTTTTGGGTTCCATATAGAACTCTTTCTACAGAGGATTCTATACAGAACCCTAAAATAATTCCCTGGATTAAAAAAGGGTTCTTCAAAGAGGACAGCCGAAGAACCCTTTTGGACTCCTTTTTTAAGAGTGTAATGTGGAAGTGGCTAGAGTGCCTTTCTAACTGTAAATATTGCCATAGGATATTTCCAGGAAATAAAATGGGTGAATAAAATATCCCAACAATAAGAAATTATGTAAAATGCAATTACCATGGTTCACAATGCACAGCTTGAGGCCAGTCTAATATGCCTAGCTGCAGAGCCAATAAAACTGTGTGCTTGTGTGGGAGAGCCTGCCTCTGCCTGTCTCTAGAGAGCCTCAGTGCCAAGGAACACACTGTGTTGTTCATTGATTAGCAGTGATAGGGGGTGGAAAGTCCCATGCTACTGCTAGCTGATGGGCATACACCTGAGGTGTGTACCATAAAGCGACTGAAGTTAGTAATTCAGTACTTTTCCAATTGTATTTGATGATGTTTATAATCTACCGGGTAAATACAGTAATTCAGATGTGAGTCAATAAAGCTTTTAATCTTGCTCCAATTAAATTTTTATTGTGTATTGTACGAGGAAAGAAGCCCTGAAATACTGCCAAATACTAGCAGTCTTTCATGGCCTCTTTCCAAGTAGAATACACAATAAAATGATATTTTAAGTAGATTATTAACATCATAAAATACAATTGGAAAATAGTTTTGACTATTGTTTTGACTATATACAGTAGTTTTAAGTATAACATATTGGAGCAATGGGCAATAATTTGAAAACAGAATAGCAAACACATTGCATAAATTTGATTAAATCCGTCTTAAAGTCATGAAAAATAATCAAACATACAGTATCTCTTTAATCATGTTGGGGTCATACTTACAAACATTAGAAAAAGTTTAAGTTTAACCTGGACCTCCGTCTCAAAATATGCGTCAGCCAATTATAATCGGCAACATAGTTGCACATGAAAGAATGCTACATTGTAGCTGGTCCCATTAGATGCGTCTCAATCCACCACATACGCCTTTGTCACACTTTCACATCTGCAGTGAAAGGTGACAGAGCTAGAGTGGTGTTTGTCAAACAATGAGACATCCCAAAAATCGGTCTTCTCACAAAATTGTCGGTAGCGTCTGAAGGGTTAGGCCTACAAACTAAGATGAGACTTTCATGAACACGATGGTGTTCTCTGTTTTGCTCTACCCCTACCCATGTCTCGGTGCTTATTTGAAGTCGGTACAGTCGATCTACCAACTTCTATCTGTAGCGTTCAAACAGTTTGGGTTCCACACTAATATAACCCCTCGGTGGACAGCTGAGACTCTTACGAGCACAATGGTGTTTTTCCTCCACAAGCCTCACAAAACTTGGCTGAAGGTCAGTTAAAAGAAAGACTGGAATTATACTGTATATGGAGATAGTTTACTGCCTAAAATAAGGGGATAAATACATGTAAAAAAATGTATTAAAAGTTTCTTGGTCTTTCTTATATCTCTCAGATATAGGAGAGACACTTCAGAACAAACTTCCTTTAGATTTTTTGGGGGACTACCTGTTGTTCCATGCAATGAATTTGTTATTCAATGTTTTTCTATTGGCTAATAGCTGTAATGACAACTTTAATTTTCTTGGACACCTTCAAATTCAAAATCAAATAGCTAAGTGATAATTGGTATGACTATTTCAAAACAATTCCATATGTTAGCTTAGCATGCCCCTGGCAATCCGTAAATTAATTAAAACAAAAAAATGGTGCCTTCTGGTTTGCTTAATATAAGGAATTTCAAAGTATTTATACTTTTACTTTTGATAATTAAGTATATTTTAGCAATTATATTTACTCTTGATACTTATGTATATTTAAAACCAAATACTATAGACATTTACTCAAGTAGGATTTTACTGGGTGACTTTCACTTGAGTCATTTTCTATTAAGGTATCTTTACTTTGACTCAAGTATGACAATTGGGTACTTTTTACACCACTGACTGTTGGTCCTTGAGTCAAATAACGCATATGTGACAAAGTAGATGATTATAAAAATGCACATAAAATGTTGTAGACCTACATTTAGGTGTACACGTCCATGTAATATAATCCATATAATATGCAATTTGACTATTAGGCCATAGCAGTGTTTGTCTACAAGGCAGAAGAAAGACGCAGCTCCCTATTAAATTAAATCTTAAGTTTTCAAGGTGTTGGCTGCACTTCACTTCTCAAGACACTAAAACAATAACTGTAATTCTGCATTTCAAAAAGGTAGGAAAAATCTCATGTGGGATTTGAACACTTGTCAAAATCTGCAACAAATACAAAGTGCTAGGCAATCTACACTGTGAGCTATATGACAAGTCAGTCAAATGTATGTGATCTAGTTGTTTTGATTGTCAGAATGTGCCATTGGACTTCTGTTAAGTGCGCTTTCATGAACAAGTGTTGGATCACGTCCAACTACGTAGACAATTTTAATTTGCTGATACGGAATTTGAACTGGGTGTATTCCCTTCCAGCTGTGCAGGTTAGCTAAGGGCTAAATGTACCAGGTTATCTAATGGGAACAGCTAAGATGTAGTGTTTTATCACGTGCAACTACGTCAGTGATTTTAATTGGCTGATGCGCATTTTGAGACGGAGGTCCAGGTCAAATTTGAACTTTTTCTAATGTTCACAAGTATCAATTACATTACAAATAAATTACAATACAATTCCCAAATGCACCAGTGTTGATGTGTATAGAGAAAAGCATTGACTCCTTTGCTGCATGAACCATTGAACTCAGATGAATGGATTTTATGAATTTAGTTTGAATTAAATGCAACACACCCTGTACATTATAAGAGAAAACATTTATTTGACCCTTTGTCCAGTTTATTCATTAGTTAGTGAACATACTGTAGTGATGAAAGTATACCAAGACTAGCTGGTAGTAATACAAATGTATACATTGGGACAGGTATCTCTGTTAATCCAAAAGTTGAAAACAAAACTGCCTGCAAATGAAACAGTTCAGTTAATTGACATTCAAATTCAAACCTGTGTCCTAATGCCTTCTTACAGCAACTTAAAATCACTGAAACACTGAAGCTGAGGGACATACAGAACACAACACCTGCATGAGCTGTGCAGATTTCCTCTAGAAACAAACTCAATATCTAGGACCTTAGACTTGATGAATATGCAAAAGAACCACAATCAGTAAAAACTGTCCAGAACAAATTTTTAAAAAACTGCCCACCTCACCTTTTCTTCCAATCATATTTCTGGAACATGGTTTCCATTATCCCACCCATGAAACCTTTCCTTCATGCAGTAAAAATGTGTTGCCAATGATGTTATAAAATATTCTAAAGAACTACTGTATCATGACTCTACCTATCACTACTAATGTCTAGATTGATCATATATTACAATAATTAAGTTGTAATTAAGTGGAAGTGTAACTATTGAGGTACTCTCAGGAGGTGTAGTATTTAACTAGGTATTACTTTCAGTCTGTTCATTATTTGATTTTCAAGCAGTGCATATGCATGAAACCCCCTGGGCTTAGAAGTGTGGGCCCACTCGCTTTCTCTGCCTCCATGTGTAGCAGTAAATCAACCAAATCAAATCAAAGTTTATTGGTTGCGCACACAGATGTTATGGCAGGTGAAGGGAAATGCTTATTTTACTAGCTCCTAACGCAGTAAAATGTCAAACAGGTACACATATAATACAAATAATAAAAAAACAGACAGAACAACAAGAAATGTCATCACGAGTATAATAAATACCCCAATTGCCCTGTATCAGTAATCCAAGTGCAATCTATATGTCTGTGTTTAGGGACAATTTCAGGTCGTCAGTGATGTGCACGCAGAGGAACTTGAAGCTTTGACCCTGTCCACTGCAGCCCCCTCGATGTGGATGGGGGCGTGCTCTCGCTGCTGTCTCCTGTAGTCCATGAGCAGCACCTTAGTTTTGTTGACGTTGAGGGAGAGGTTATTTTCCTGGCACGACTCCGCCAAGGCACTCACCTCACAGGGATTTTCCATTCTAATAGTAGTAATGCATATTTAGGGATGGAAGTAAAATGAGTAGTATGTAGCACAGAGGGCAAATTCATAATTGTTCTAAGTTTCTTTGGAGTTCTTTTTTGTTATGTATACCCACATCAGTGTGAAGTACATCACACATTTCACATCTACTATTGTAGTTTACTATCTACAAAGTAGATAAGTAGATGAATTGGCAATGCTACAGACCAAATTATGCTTTCTTCTTTTAGAAAGTTGCCCAGACAACATTTTGTAACGAATATATTGACATTTAACACTTTATATTAAGGGTATATATATACCACAACGCTGTGTACTACTCCCTTCACAGAACAGCGAAAACTGACTCTAACCAGAATAGAAAGAGGAGTGGGAGGCCCCGGTGCACATCTGAGCAAGAGGACAAGTACAGTAGAGTGTCTACTTGGAGAACAGAAGCCTCACAAGTCCTCAACTGGCAGCTTCATTAAATAGTACCCGAAAAACACCAGTCTCAACGTCAACAGTGAAGAGGCGACTCCGGGATGCTGGCCTTCTAAGCAGAGTTGCAAAGAAAAAGCCATTTCTCAGATGGAACAAATAACACAGCCACTGGACAGAGGAACTCGGCCTAGAAGACCAGCATCCTGGAGTCGCCTCCTCACTGTTGCCGTTGAGAGAGATGTTTTGCGGGTACTATTTAATTGGTTGCACCAAATCGTTAAATTTTTTAGAAAATTTTTAAACGTAATTTTTTCCATTTCACTTCACCAATTTGGACTATTTTGTGTATGTCCATTACATGAAATACAAAGAAAAATCCATTTAAATTACAGGTTGTGATGCAACAAAATAGGAAATATGCAAAGGGGGATGAATATATATATAGATATTTCAAACTTTTTTAACAAATCAAAAACTGAAAAATTGGGCGTGCAAAATTATTCTGCCCCCTTAAGTTAATACTTTGTAGCGCCACCTTTTGCTGCGATTGTAACGGTTTTCTGTATGTGAAGGAGAGTCGGACCAAAATGCAGCGTGTAGATTGCGATTCATGTTTAATGAAAAAACCACACTAAACACAAACACTACAAAAACAATAAACGTAACGAAAACCTAAACAGCCTATCTGGTGAAAACACATAGACAGGAACAATCACCCACAAACACACAGTGAAACCCAGGCTACCTAAATATGGTTCCCAATCAGAGACAATGACGAACACCTGCCTCTGACTGAGAACCATATCAGGCTGAACATAGAAATAGACAAACAAGACATGAAACATAGAATGCCCACTCAGATCACACCCTGACCAATCAAAACATAGAAAATACAAAGTAAACTATGGTCAGGGCGTGACAGTACCCCCCCCCCCCAAGGTGCGGACTCCGGCCGCAAAACCTGAACCTATAGGGGAGGGTCTGGGTGGGCATCTGTCCGCGGTGGCGGCTCTGGCGCTGGACGTGGACCCCACTCCATGACAGTTTTAATCCCCCTCCTAAACGTCCCTAAATAGGTTACCCACCACAATGATAACATGGGACAGAGGGACAGCTCGGGACAGAGGTAACTCGGGACAGATGGGTAGCTCAGCACTGAGAGGAAGCTCAGCACTGAGAAGAAGCTCAGCACTGAGAGGAAGCCCAGGCAGGTAGTAGAAACTACCAGAACCTGGCTGGCTGGCGGTTTCAGCAGATCCTGGTCGACTAGCAGATCTGGGAGAATCTGGTCGACTGGCGGATCTGGGAGAATCTGGTCGACTGGCGGATCTGGGAGAATCTGGTCGACTGGCGGATCTGGGAGAATCTGGTCGACTGGCGGATCTGGGAGAATCTGGTCGACTGGCGGATCTGGGAGAATCTGGTCGACTGGCGGATCTGGGAGAATCTGGTCGACTGGCGGATCTGGGAGAATCTGGTCGACTGGCGGATCTGGGAGAATCTGGTCGACTGGCGGATCTGGGAGAATCTGGACGACTGGCAGATCTGAGAGAGTCTGGTCGACTGGCAGATCTGGAAGAGTCTGGTCGACTGGCAGATCTGGAAGAGTCTGGTCGACTGGCAGATCTGGAAGAGTCTGGTCGACTGGCAGATCTGGAAGAGTCTGGTCGACTGGCAGATCTGGAAGAGTCTGGACGACTGGCAGATCTGGAAGAGTCTGGACGACTGGCAGATCTGGAAGAGTCTGGACGACGGGCAGATCTGGAAGAGTCTGGACGACGGGCAGATCTGGAAGAGTCTGGACGACGGGCAGATCTGGAAGAGTCTGGTCGACTGGCAGATCTGGAAGAATCTGGTCGACTGGCAGATCTGGAAGAGTCTGGACGACTGGCAGATCTGGAAGAGTCTGGACGACTGGCAGCTCTGGCTGCTCCATGCTGACTGGCTGCTCCATGATGACTGGCAGCTCTGGCTGCTCCATGCTGACTTGCAGCTCTGGCTGCTCCATGCTGACTGGCTGCTCCATGCTGACTGGCAGCTCTGGCTGCTCCATGCTGACTGGCTGCTCTGGCTGCTCCATGCTGACTGGCTGCTCTGGCTGCTCCATGCTGACTGGCTGCTCCATGCTGACTGGCTGCTCCATGCTGACTGGCGGCCCTGGCTGCTCCATGCTGACTGGCGGCCCTGGCTGCTCCATGCTGACTGGCGGCCCTGGCTGCTCCATGCTGACTGGCTGCTCCATGCTGACTGGCAGCTCTGGCGGCTCCATGCTGACTGGCTGCTCTGGCTGCTCCATGCTGACTGACTGCTCCATGCTGACTGGCGGCCCTGGCTGCTCCATGCTGACTGGCGGCCCTGGCTGCTCCATGCTGACTGGCGGCCCTGGCTGCTCCATGCTGACTGGCGGCCCTGGCTGCTCCATGCTGACTGGCAGCTCTGGCGGCTCCTTGCAGACTGGCAGCTCTGGCGGCTCCTTGCAGACTGGCAGCTTTGGCGGCATCCTGCAGACAGGCAGCTCTGGCGGCTCCTTGCAGACTGGCAGCTCCTTGCAGACTGGCAGCTCCTTGCAGACTGGCAGCTCCATGCAGACTGGCAGCTCCTTGCAGACTGGCAGCTCCTTGCAGACTGGCAGCTCTATGCTAACTGGCAGCTCTATGCTAACTGGCAGCTCTATGCTAACTGGCAGCTCTATGCTAACTGGCAGCTCTATGCTAACTGGCAGCTCTATGCTAACTGGCAGCTCTTTGCTAACTGGCAGCTCTTTGCTAACTGGCAGTTCTGAACAGGCGGGAGACTCCGGCAGCGCTGTAGAGAAGGAAGGCTCTAACAGCGCTAAACAGGCGGGAGACTCCGACAACGCTGGAGAGGAGGAGGGCTCCGACAGCGCTGGACAGGCGAGGCGCACTGTAGGCCTGATGCGTGGTGCTGGCACTGGTGGTACTGGGCCGAGGACACGCACAGGAAGCCTGGTGCGGGGAGCTGCTACCGGAGGGCTGGGGTGTGGAGGTGGTACTGGAAAAACCGGACCGTGCAGGCGCACTGGAGCTCTTGAGCACCGAGCCTGCCCAACCTTACCTGGTTGAATGCTCACGGTCGCCCTGCCAGTGCGGCGAGGTGGAATAGCCCGCACTGGACTATGCAGGCGAACCGGAGACACCGAGCGCAAGGCTGGTGCCATGTAAACCGGCCCAAGGAGACGCACTGGGGACCAGCTGCGTAGAGCCGGCTTCATGGCATTAGGCTCGACGCTCAATCTAGCCCGGCAGACACGCGGAGCTGGAATATACCGCACCGGGCTATGCACCCGCACTGGAGACACCGTGCGCACCACTGCATAACACGGTGCCTGTCCGGTCTCTCTAGCCCACCGGTAAGCACAGGGAGTCTGCCCAGGTCTCCTACCTGGCGTAGCCATACTCCCTGTTAGCCCCCCCCCAAGAAATTTTTGGGGCTGCCTCTCAGGCTTCCATCCGCTACGTCGTGCTGCCTCCTCATATCTGCGCCTCTCAGCTTTCGCCGCCTCCAGTTCCTCCTTGGGGCGGCGATATTCTCCAGGCTGAGCCCAGGGTCCTTTACCGTCCAGTTCTTCCTCCCATGTCCATTTCTCCAGGTGGTGCAGCCTCTCCCACTGCAGCTGCTCCTGCTGCTTCTTCTCCTGCTGCACCTTTGGGCGGCTACACTCCCCTGGTTTAGCCCAGGGTCCTCTCCCGTCGAGGATTTCCTCCCATGTCCAGAAATCCTTATTTAGCGTCTCCTCGCGCTGCTCCTGCCTGTTGACACGCTGCTTGGTCCTTTTGTGGTGGGTGATTCTGTAACGGTTTTCTGTATGTGAAGGAGAGTCGGACCAAAATGCAGCGTGTAGATTGCGATTCATGTTTAATGAAAAAACCACACTAAACACAAACACTACAAAAACAATAAACGTAACGAAAACCTAAACAGCCTATCTGGTGAAAACACATAGACAGGAACAATCACCCACAAACACACAGTGAAACCCAGGCTACCTAAATATGGTTCCCAATCAGAGACAATGACGAACACCTGCCTCTGACTGAGAACCATATCAGGCTGAACATAGAAATAGACAAACAAGACATGAAACATAGAATGCCCACTCAGATCACACCCTGACCAATCAAAACATAGAAAATACAAAGTAAACTATGGTCAGGGCGTGACAGCGATTACAGCTGTAAGTCGCTTGGGGTATGTCTCTATCAGTTTTGCACATCGAGAGACTGAAATTGTTTCCCATTCCTCCTTGCAAAACAGCTTGAGCTCAGTGAGGTTGGATGGAGAGCATTTGTGAACAGCAGTTTTCAGTTCTTTCCACAGATTCTCGATTGGATTCAGGTCTGGACTTTGACTTGGCCATTCTAACACCTGGATATGTTTATTTTTGAACCATTCCATTGTAGATTTTGCTTTATGTTTTGGATCATTGTCTTGTTGGAAGACAAATCTCCGTCCCAGTCTCAGGTCTTTTGCAGACTCCATCAGGTTTTCTTCCAGAATGGTCCTGTATTTGGCTCCATCCATCTTCCCATCAATTTTAACCATCTTCCCTGTCCCTGCTGAAGAAAAGCAGGCCCAAACCATGATGCTGCCACCACCATGTTTGACAGTGGGGATGGTGTGTTCAGGGTGATGAGCTGTGTTGCTTTTACGCCAAACATAACGTTTTGCATTGTTGCCAAAAAGTTCAATTTTGGTTTCATCTGACCAGAGCACCTTCTTCCACATGTTTGGTGTGTCTCCCAGGTGGCTTGTGGCAAACTTTAAACAACACTTTTTATGGATATCTTTAAGAAATGGCTTTCTTCTTGCCACTCTTCCATAAAGGCCAGATTTGTGCAATAAACGACTGATTGTTGTCCTATGGACAGAGTCTCCCACCTCAGCTGTAGATCTCTGCAGTTCATCCAGAGTGATCATGGGCCTCTTGGCTACATCTCTGATCAGTCTTCTCCTTGTATGAGCTGAAGGTTTAGAGGGACGGCCAGGTCTTGGTAGATTTGCAGTGGTCTGATACTCCTTCCATTTCAATATTATCGCTTGCACAGTGCTCCTTGGGATGTTTAAAGCTTGGGAAATCTTTTTGTATCCAAATCCGGCTTTAAACTTCTTCACAACAGTATCTCGGACCTGCCTGGTGTGTTCCTTGTTCTTCATGATGCTCTCTGCGCTTTTAACGGACATCTGAGACTATCACAGTGCAGGTGCATTTATACGGAGACTTGATTACACACAGGTGGATTGTATTTATCATCATTAGTCATTTAGGTCAACATTGGATCATTCAAAGATCCTCACTGAACTTCTGGAGAGAGTTTGCTGCACTGAAAGTAAAGGGGCTGAATAATTTTGCACGCCCAATTTTTCAGTTTTTGATTTGTTAAAAAAGTTTGAAATATCCAATAAATGTCGTTCCACTTCATGATTGTGTCCCACTTGTTGATTCTTCACAAAAAAATACAGTTTTATATCTTTATGTTTGAAGCCTGAAATGTGGCAAAAGGTTGCAAAGTCCAAGGGGGCCGAATACTTTCGCAAGGCACTGTATATATATATATATACCTGGAGGTGTGTTTGGTCATTGTTCTCTTGAAAAACAAAATGATACTCCCACTAAGCTCAAACCAAATGGGATGGCGTATCGCTCAGGATATTGTGGGAGGGGATAGGGTGCCTTGAATTGTAAATAAATCACAGACAGTGTCACCAGAAAAGCATCCCCACACCATCACACCTCCTCCTCTATGTGTCACGTTGGGAACCACAGATGCCGACATCATCCGTTCACCTACTCTGCTTCTCAAAAAAAAAAAAACGGTGATTGGAACCACAATTCTCAAATTTGGACTCATTAGACCAAAGGACAGATTTCCACCGGTCTAATGTTCATTGCTTGTGTTTCTTGGCCCAAGCAAGTTCTTAATGGTGTCCTTTAGTTATGGTTTCTTTGCAGAAATTGTACCATGAAGGCCTGATTCACGCAGTCTCCTCTGAACAGTTGATGTTGAGATATGTCTGTTAATTTAACTTTAATTGGGCTTCAATTTCTCAGCCTGGAAAATTTAAGGAACTTATCCTCTGCAGCAGAGGTAACTCTGGGTCTTCCTTTCCTGTGTCACTCCTCATGAGAGCCAGTTTCCTCATAGCGCTTGATTATTTTTTGTGACTGCACTTAAAGAAACTTTTAAAGTTCTTGAAATTTTCCGCATTGACTGACCTTCATGTCTTCAATTAATGATGGACTGTCATTTCCCTTTGCTCATTTGAGCTGTTCTTGCCATAATATGTACTTGGTCTTTTATCAAATAGGACTATCTTCTGTATACTACCCCTACCTTGTCACAACACAACTGATTGGCTCAAACGCATTAAGAAGGAACGAAACTCCACAAAATAACTTTTAACAAGGCACACCTGTTAATTGAAATGCATTCCAGGTGACTACCTCATGAAGCTGTTTGAGAGAATGCCAAGCGTGTGCAAAGCTGTCATCAAGGCAAAGGGTGGCTGCTTTGAAGAGTAATCAAATGTACTGAAGAGAGTCCACGTGTATACATTCATAAATGTATAGAGAGGTGTTTGATGCTTTGAACCATAGCATTTACAGTATCTTGTGTCCTCCAGATGAGGATGTGGGAGCGTGTTTTACATTTCTGCATTAAGAGGACGCCCATAGCTCAAGCTTCTATTATTAAAGTGTATGCTCAACTCTGATTTTTGAACAGTAAAAGGAACACTGTGTGGCATACCCCAGGGCCCAGTATAACCCAAGCTCTACATCAATAGATCCCTACATATGAAAAAATAAATATATTCAGTATATTTGAATGGGAACATTTTACCGACATAAGATGTCATGAACAGTCATGACAGATTGATGTCCATTTATGGCAACTTCCTTCAAGTTAGAAGGAAGTTCAATTAATTGTACATATGTCGGATCTTAATTTAAACACAATTTTGTTTCCCGGAAATGTTCCTGCATGTTAGGAAATTCAAATGAGTGATTTAGATACGTTCATCCCTGTTAGTGAGAATTTCTCCTTTGCCAAGATAATCCATCCACCTGACAGGTGTGGCATATGAAAAAGCTGATTAAACAGCCTGATCAATACACAGATGCACCTTGTGCTGGGGACAATAAAATGGCACTCTAAAATTTGCTGTTTTGTCACACAACACAAGCCACAGATATCTCAAGTATTGAAGGAGCGTGCAATTGGCATGCCGACTGCAGGAATGTCCACCAGAGCTTTTGCCAAAGAATTGAATGTTAATTTCTCTATCATAACCCGCCTCCAACATTTTATACAATTTGGCAGTATGTCCAACCGGCCTCACAACCGCAGACCATATGTAACCGTACCAGTTCAGGACCTCCACATCCGGCTTCTTCACCAGGGGGATCGTCAGAGCAGCCACCTGGAAAGCTGAAGAGTATTTCTGTCTGTATAAAGCCCTTTTGTGGGGAAAAACTCATTCTGATTGGCTGGGCCTGGCTCCCCAGTGGAGGGCCCGGCCCCCAAGGGCCTGGCTCCCATGCCATCTATCATTTTTACCACCATTGGCTGATGAAATATAATGTCCAAAAGGGGGGGGTGGGGTTATGACATCTCACACCAATGGAAATTTTAAGGCAGCAGACAAATCTTTTGTCCTTTAGTTTTTGGGACTGTAATGTCTGTGTGGGTCTTGTGGAGAATCTACCTCAAAACTGTAACATGCAATAAATGAACTTTGGGACATTATATTTCATCAGCAAAAATGGTGGTAACAATGATAGATGGAATATGAAAATGAATGTAGATTTTTGTGATGTCATTAAAAGTAAAACGACGACGTTATAGCAAAAACATTCACAATATCTACAATGTTTACATACTGTGCGTTTTTGTAGAAAATATCTAGATCAAAGATAATGTTTTTGTAATGATGAACTGTGATTCTAGTTGTCTAAACAAGATCATAGTAAGTTCTAATACCTTGCCTTGTAACTAGCTACTCCCCAGGGAACACAGAGAATGTGTCATAAAGACGGGAACGCCCCTTTTTACCCTGGAGTATAAAACATATGAGTTAAGAATTTACATAGCAGACTAAGTATACCACACGCTGCAGCCAAGGTTTGCGACTAGTCGTGACCCCAAAATGCAACACAAGGAAGAGGACAAAGGAACATCTTAATAATCAATGCTACTGTATCTAAGAAGGTGAATTCAAGAAGGACCAACCGGTTATTCCCTTCAAATCATCGGTTGTCTACACGGCCATCCTACTCAAGCTGGGAGCGTCAAAGCAGCTGATTAGCCTCATATGAAGACCACCCTCACAGAACAGGTGCAAGGAAACAGACAACGAAGAGAAAGGACGTTGTCCACACTATGTCACAATCAGAGACTTACACCCGGTAATGAAGGAGACGCGGCCATCAAAAGAACAGGGTGTCGGCCAAACCTATCCCACTAAGCGGAACTCGGTCCACGAAGAGATACCCAACAGAGACCATCAACACGTAAATACATGCATTATCTTTCTGCGCCCTAAGAGTGGCAGTTCAGGGCAAAGTGTTAGGGATAAACTAAGCATAGCTTACAAATGTATCCAACTGTGCTTTTCTCTCTGGCACTTTCTCTCTCTCTTTCTTTAAATCTCCATCTTGTTTGACACGTTTCATGTTGTGTTGGTCGGCTAGGGACCTGTTGCCATTGTAAGAAGTTCTAACCAATACTGTAGACTGCTTGTTTATGTGCATTTTATGATATCATTTAGCTTGTTAGTAAATAAATTATCAACTCAATTTGAATGATTAGTGAGACCAGGGTTTGTGCAAATGTATGAATTATACGACGTTCAGAATGAGACTTATGAGGAAATTAATTAATTAGTGACTGCTATGAAATCGATATTCTGATATTCTATTGAGTTAAAATCGGGAAACGGTAACTCATTAAACAAACTTTTCCCGTGGTGCCCCAGGTCACTGAATTAATTAAATTCCGTAATTATAAACATAGTTAATTACTTGATAAATAGCATGTGGTCACATTTTCAAGCATAGTGGTGTGCTGCATCATGTTATGGGTATGCTTGTAATAGTTAAGGACTGCAGAGTTTTTCAGGATAAAAATAGAAACAAAATGGAGCCCAGCACAGGAAAAATCCTAATTGAAAATCAGGTTCATTCTGCTTTCCACCAGACACTGGGAGATGAATTCACCTTTCAGCAGGACAATAACCTAAAACACAAGGCCAAACATACGCTGGATTTGCTTAACTAGAAGACAGTGAATGTTCTTGACTGGCTGAGTTATGGTTTTGACTAAAATCTATTTGAAAATCTATGGCAAGACCTGAATAAGGTTATCTAGCAATGATCAACAACCAATTTTTCAGAGCTTAAAGACTTTTTCAATGAGTAATGGACAAATGTTGCACAATCCAGGTGTGGAAAGCTCTTAGAGACTTACATAGATATACTCACAGCTGTAATCCTTGCCAATGGTGATTCTACAAAGTATTTACTAAGTGGTGAATACTTATGTAAATTTGATATTTCTGTTTTTCATTTTCAATAAATTAGCAAATATTTCTACAAACGTGTTTTACATTTTTCATTATGGCGTATTGTGTGTAGATGGGTGAGCATTTGTTTTATTTAATCAATTTTGAATTCAAGCTGTACCACAGCTAATGTGGAATAAGTCAAGGGGTATGAATACTTTCTGAAGGCACTGTACCTAATTTGATACCACAGTATTTGGATCGTGAATTGTCCTGCAACTCTCAAAAGCGATGTAATCGCAAGCTATTTTATTCCAAACTCGTTTTGTATTTCAAATAGTATGGTATTTTAGGAGACTATGATATAGAAGGTCTGTTTTGTGGAAAGAAAGTATCACCCTCCGTCTTTTCGTATAGTTAGTCTGCTATATAAATAATTGTATCTTGTTTGACAAATTGGCTGGGGCATGTCTGCCAACAGTGCTATGATCAGCTAAAATCTTTCGGCGCTGGAAATGATGAGTTGACAAAAATGCAGGTGAACAATCTGTTCCTCAGGCTGAATATTGAGCTTCCTGCTGAGAGCAAAAAGGTGCCAATGTCCACCTCCATCTCCCAAAATTCCAGAGGAAAAGTGCATCTACCTCTCAAGAATCTCCAAATGTGCTGAAATTCCCTTAAAACAGTTGTTAGCAAATTAATTGATTCAAATGTCTAACATATTAACTTAAAATAATAATATCCACTCAAAGGCTTAGATAATACAATAAAGCTCTTGGTGTCACGCTGAAAATAACTTTCCCCAATTTGGTTGTAACATATTGTTTTCCCCTCCAACAACTATCCCTCCGCAACTTGTGTACACATATCCTAAAGGAATACTTGAATCTATTTTTATGCTTGACTTAGGATCTTGAGACCAGAGAACCATTTAACCAATGATGTGTATAACTAATTTCAGGGGTGCCACTTTTGATTTAGAAGTGGGTGGACATAACCTGGCTGGGGGTCTGGGGGTCCTCTAAATTTAATTTCCTGCATTTTTACACAATCCAATATGCCTTCTCTATTTAGAACAAAAAGCAAGCAAGCAAAAACACTTACTGTCATCAAGATCATTATTAAATATATTTAAGTGATTAATAAGACTGAACTATATCAAAGGTCCAGAATCCAAGATGGCGTAGCAGTCAGACGTCTTTGTCCTGTCGTGTCCCTTGTATATATCGTTTTACATATTTTTCGTTGGCAACAGGCCCCTCAGTCGCGACGCCCACTGAAGGTCCATTATGCTAACCAGCTAGGCCTGCTACCTACATAGAGCTACTTGGAACCCTACTAATCCCATGACTGGTCTATCGACGTCACTGCACGAAGAGGCAAAAAAAGACTTACCCCCACCGCGACGTCCCTCAAAGGCTAACTTTCTAGCCCCTGCTATCTGCTTGCTTGCAAACCCGGTCTGCTAACTGCTAGCTTGCCGGGCCCGGTCTGCTAACTGCTAGCTTGCCTGCCCGGTCTGCTAACTGCTAGCCCCTGCTAACTGCTTGCAAACCCAACCTGCTAACTACTAGCTTGCCCCGGTCTACTAACTGCTAGCTGCCAGCCCCGGCCTGCAAGCTGCTAGCTTACCTGCCCGGTCTGTAACTGCTAGCCCATGCTAACTGCTTGCTTGCTAACCCGGCCTGCTAACTGCTAGCTTGCCCCGGTCTACTAGCTGCTAGCTTGTTTAGACCCGGTCTACTAACTGTTAGCATCGGCCTGCTAACTGTCTGAATCGCTGTGTCCCCAGCCAGCCCAACCACTCACTGGACCCATATGTTCACTTGGCTACGCATGCCTCTCTCTAATATCAATATGCTTTGTCCATTACTGTCCTGGTTAGTGATTACTCTCTTATTTCACTGTAGAGCCTCTAACCCTGCTCAATATGCCTTAACCAACCATGTTGTTCCACCTCCTACATATGTGATGACATCACCTGGTTTAAACATCTCTAGAGACTATATCTCTCTCTTAATTATTTAATGCCTAGGTTTACCTCCAATGTACTCACATCCTACCTTACCTTTGTCTGTACACTATGCCTTGAATCTATGCTATCGTGCCCAGAAACCTGCTCCTTTTACTCTCTGTTCTGTACGTGCTAGACGGACAGTTCGTATAGTCTTTAGCCGTACCCTTATCCTACTTCTCCTCTGTTCCTCTGGTGATGTGGAGGTTAATCCAGGTCCTGCAGTGCCTAGCTCCACTCCCACCCCACAGGTGCTCTCATTTGTTGACTTCTGTAAACGTAAAAGCCTTGGTTTCATGCATGTTAACATTAGAAGCCTACTCCCTAAGTTTGTTTTACTCACTGCTTTAGCACACTCTGCCAACCCAGATGTCTTAGCCGTGTCTGAATCCTGGCTTAGGAAAACCACCAAAAACCTTGACATTTCCATTCCTAACTATAACGTTTTCCGCCAAGATAGAACTGCCAAAGGGGGCGGTGTTACAATCTACTGCAAAGATAATAATAATACAGAACTCTGAAAGGCTAAGTCTGTACCCAAACAATTTGAGCTTCTACTTCTAAAAATTGACCTTTCCAGAAACAAGTCTCTCACTGTTGCCGCTTGCTATAGACCTCCCTCTACCCCCAGCTGTGCCCTCGATACCAAATGTGAATTGATTGCCCCCCATCTATCTTCTGAGCTCGTGCTACTAGGTGACCTAAACTGGGACATGCCATCCTAAAAACTAAGCTTGATGCCCTCAATCTCACACAAATGATCAATGAACCTACCAGGTACAACCCCAAATCAGTAAACACGGGCACCCTCATAGATGTCATCCTAACTAACTCGCCCTCCAAATACACCTCTGCTGTTTTCACCACCCCTCATCACTGTCAAACGCTCCCTGAAACACTTCTGCGAGCAGGCCTTTCTAATCGACCTGGCCGGGGTATCCTGGAATGACATTGACCTCATCCCGTCAGTAGATGATGCCTGGCTATTCTTTAAAAGTGCCTTCCTCACCATTTTAAATAAGCATGCCTCTCAAAAAATGTAGAACTAGGAATAGACATAGTCCTTGGTTCACTCCAGACCTGTCTGCCCTTGACCAGCACAAAAACATCCTGTGGCGTTTTGCATTAGCATCGAATAGCCCCATTGATATGCAACTTTTCAGGGAAGTAAGGAACAAATATACACAGGCAGTTAGAAAAGCTAAGGGAAGCTTTTTCAAACAGAAATTTGCATCCTGTAGTACTAACTCAAAAAAATTCTGGGTCACTGTAAAGTCCATGGAGAATAAGAGCACCTCCTCCCAGCTGCCCATTGCTCTGAGGCTAGGAAACACTGTCACCACCGATAAATCCAGTAATTGAGAATTTCAATAAGCATTTCTCTATGGCTGGCCATGCTTTCCACTTGGCTACCACTACCCCGTTCAACTGCCTGGCACCCTCTTTCCTTCCAGTTCTCTGCTGCCCATGACTGGAACGAATTGCAAAAATCTCTGAAGCTGGAGACTCACATCTCCCTCCCTAGCTTTAAGCACCAGATGTCACAGCAGCTTACAGATCACTGCACCTGTACATAGCCCATCTGTAAACAGCCCATCCATCTACCTACCTTATCCCCATACTGGTATTTATTCATTTATTTTGCTCCTTTGCACCCCGGTATCTCTACCTGCACATTCATCTTCTGCCGATCTACCATTCCAGTATTTAATTGCTCTATTGTAATTACTTCGCCACCATGGCCTATTTATTTCCTTAACTTACCTCATTTGCACTCACTGTATATGGACTTTTTGTTTTCTTTTGTTCCACTATTATTGACTGTATGTTTTGTTTTTTCCATGTGTAACTCTGTGTTGTTGTATGTGTCGAATTGCTACGCTTTATCTTGGCCAGGTCGCAGTTGCAAATGAGAACTTGTTCTCAACTAGCCTACCTGATTAAATAAAGGTGAAATAAAAAAAAATACAAAATACAAAAATTCAATAATAAATCATCTGTTGCACCTTTAACCAATAGTCTAACCAATGAACAACAAAGACTTTTGATTGTCTTTATTAATAAAGACATCAAATTTCAGCCAGACCGACCAGCCATTCTGAGCTGTCTGCACGCCCACCCCACCAGTCGAATCAAAAACTCAACTCTCCTAACCATTGGCGACCTGTCATTCAGCTCTGCCCCACCTGTTTTGGTGAACAAGCCAGCTGAAAATACGGAGCATTACGCCGTGATTGGCTCAGTGTTCTGTCACTCATGGGGACACTACATCACCACCAAGTATAAGGAGAGACATCGGAAATCCTAGCCTCTTGGGTGCTGCCATAGAATTACATTAGGAGTGCCCATCCAAGAAGGCTCAATGTTATTGGCCACAGACAAAATGAAATCAAATCACGTTACATCTACAGTAGCTTTGATTGGACTCAAAATCATACTTTCAATATCTTAGCTAGCTGTCATCATCATGAACCAAGTCAACAATCTACTGGCAAATCCTTTTTATTCCTTGTTACATGAAGAGAAATGATTAATAGAACTTATAGATAAAATGTATCGGTGCTCATTGGCCATTGGACATAAACATTACACAACAAGTTGGAAATCGCAAATTCAACAATGAGTGGTTTGGATGGAATCAGTGACAGTGACAGTGTGGTCCCAAATCTGGGATTAAGGGGCTCTTTTCCAAGTTTAAAATTATAAACATTAAATATTTGCCATGCTGTCAATGAAGCATGATTCGGATTGGCATCAAAACAACTGTTAACCCACAACTGCTAAAACTTGACTTCAGTGAGTTGAAGACAACTCGGAATTCCGGAAAAAACAAGCTCCGACTGGGAAAAACGTTATGAATGGTCATCCAACTCAGAATTGTAAATGAGGCCTCTTTCTAGAGCTACGACCTGAAGATCAATGATATCATCATGATTCAACTTTGTTTTTTCCGAGTTCCTAGATGTCTTGAAAGCACCATAAATCCAGAAAATGCCAGACTTATGACAAAATTTGCCCACAATGGACCGGCGTGCCACCTTCCTGTTCAAGTGAGCACAGTCAAAATGTATTGTATGCTGCTGCATAAAGTATGTAATATGACAGGGAGATATGTATACTGTAACTAAGAAAGTAATACTAACTGTATGTTGTGTAGTAAGCTATTAGTAGCCCATGTGCCTCACCCTAATAAGTTGGTCTATTTACCCCTCTTAATTTCACCTACTGTTCTGACTTGGTGGTGCACATGTAGCCTATAACCTGTTTTAGAGAAATGTAATCATCACATTTTGTTAGAGATTTCATTGTCTGCTTATTTTCCCCCTTTATTTATCCTACGGTTTTGACTTGGTGAACAGGGGGAACACTGTAAAAACGGCCCATGTTGCTGTACATTTCAAAAGTGCCAAACAAATAGTTATATTGATTACATCCGTCCTAGCTCACTCATTAATGTCCAAATCAAAATTATGGATTGCCTCTTATCGGCTTGTTATCCCCTTATGCCATAGTTTGTACATCTCAATTGTCATTAGAAACCACATTTGTTTAAGCAAGTCAGAAATATCAGTTATGTTTTTTTTACGGCAGTAAATGAGGCTGACTGAACTGTTTTGCTGTCCGACAAGGCTCGGCTGATAGCCAGGTGTAGCAGGGGTAAGATGTTGGGACTGCTGCTGGGAGAGCTTTATGTAGGCCCTAACAGTTTGTGGGCACTGTTTGTCACTGTTATAGTGCAATTCATGTATTGTTTAGTGTTGCGTTGTGTAGTGGCTTTGCTGCCATGCATCCCAAAAAATGTACATGCTAAAATCACCACTGCCCCCAATTTAAAAAAAATGAAATTGAAAAAAAGCACATACAAATGTATATTAACGCAAAAAAACATCCAAACCTCCATATAATTAATCTGGGAATAATATTACTGTAGAGCTCTTCTTGTAGCTGGGTTGCCCCGTCCTGTCCCTAGGGGTCCACCACCCTGCAGGGCCCAAACCCAACCCGCTCAGCTTCAGGATCTTAGTGAAACGTTATTGGTTTTGGGTGTGTTAGACCAAGGCCAGAGTGACAACCCACAGGATGGCAGACCCCCAGGGCCAGAACTGAGCAGCCCAGCAACTAGGGGTTACCTAAATAAGTATCTGCCCTCCCCGTGGGCATGTTTTCAATATGACTCCTTTAGTCGTTGTCACGACTTCCGCCGAGGTTGGCTCTCCTGCCCGTTCGGGCGGTGCTCGGCGGTCGTCGTCACCGTCCTACTAGCCACTACCGATCCCTTTTCGTGTATCTGTTGGTTTTGTCTGATTGGTTGCACCTGTGTGTTGTTTAGTTAATTAGTGTCTGTATATAATGTAGGTTGTCCCACCCTTGTTTTGTGCGGGATTGTTTATGTTGTCATTCATTTCGTCTATCGGTGTTTTTGTGTTTCTTATTCTCCGGTTAGTCTGTAATCCTGTGTTGGATAATTTCACCCTGTGTGTGTTTGGGTTGACGATCTGGCTATCCGTCTCGACAACCTGCTGGCTGCTCGCGGGCGTTCGGATCAGGTCCTGTCGTTTCCTATCCCCAGCCCCCCTGTTCCTATCCCTATGGAATTAGGAGGTACGGCTTCAAGGGGGACCGGAGGAGGAGTGTCCTCCTGTACCAGTTGTGGTCGACGAGGGCACACGTCCGACCGGTGCTGGAGGAACTCGTCTAGGAGTCGGGAGGACAGGCGGAACACTGCTCGATCACCCCAGGTGAGTAAGCACCAAACTCATTCAGAGCTTCCTGTCGGTCATGTGTTTGTATTGATTTCTTTCCCCGGGTTTTCCCCCTCTCTACAGCATAAGGCGCTAGTCGATTCAGGCGCAGCTGGGAATTTTATGGATCGTGGGCTTGCGTTAAGGCTAGGGATTCCCCTGGTGTAGTTAGATCGACCTTTCCCCGTGCACTCCTTAGATAGCCGACCATTAGCGTCAGGAGTGATTAGGGAGGCTACGGTGCCACTGGACATGGTAACGCAGGATGATCATAAGGAGCAGATTAGCCTGTTCCTTATAGATTCACCTGCGTTTCCAGTGGTGTTGGGGGTTCCCTGGTTAGCTCAACACAACCCGGTGATTTTCTGGCGACAGGGGGCTCTTAAGGGGTGGTCAGAGGAGTGTTCAGGTAGGTGTATAGGAGTTGCCGTTGGTGCGACTACGGTGGAGAGTCCAGACCAAGTTTCCACCGTGCGCATTCCCTCTGAATATGCCGATTTGGCTATCGCTTTCAGTAAAGGGAAGGCGACCCAATTACCACCTCATCGTTGAGAGGACTGCTCGATAAACGTTCTGGAAAACGCTGCACTTCCTAGGAGTCATGTGTATCCATTGTCCCAGGAGGAGACAGTTGCGATGGAAACATATGTTTCCGAATCACTGGGACAGGGGTACATTCAGCCCTCCATATCACCCGTCTCCTCAAGCTTCTTTTTTGTGAAGAAGAAGGATGGAGGTCTGCGTCCGTGTATTGATTATAGAGGTCTAAATTCCATCACAGTGGGGTTTAGTTACCCACTACCTCTCATCGCTATGGCAATGGAATCATTTCACGGGGCGCGATTCTTCACAAAACTGGACCTGAGGAGCGCGTATAATCTGGTACGTATCCGGGGAGGAGATGAGTGGAAAACCGCATTTAGTACTACTTCTGGTCATTATGAGTACTGCGTCATGCCATACAGGTTGAAGAATGCTCCAGCCGTTTTCCAATCCTTCGTAGATGAGATTCTCCGAGACCTGCTCGGGCAGGGAGTGGTAGTGTACATTGATGACATTTTGATCTATTCGACCACACACGCGGAGCATGTGTCTCTGGTGCGTAAGGTACTTGGGCGACTACTGGAGCATGACCTGTATTGCAAGGCGGAGAAATGTGAGTTTTTCAAACAGTCCGTTTCCTTCCTGGGGTATCGTATTTCCACCTCCGGGGTGGTGATGGAGGATGATTGCGTTACAGCCGTGCGTAATTGGCCGACTCCGACCACGGTGAAAGAAGTGCAGTGGTTTTTAGGGTTTGCCCATTACTACCGGAGGTTTATCCGGGGTTTTGGTCAGGTGGCTGCTCCCATCACCTCACTGCTGAAGGGAGGACCGGTGCGCTTGCGCTGGTCAGCAGAGGCGGGCAGAGCTTTCAGTCGTCAGAAGCTGCTGTTCACCAATGCGCCCGTGTTGGCGCATCCGGACCCCTCTTTAGCGTTCATAGTGGAGGTGGATGCGTCCGAGGCTGGGGTTGGAGCCGTGCTGTCCCAACACTCGGGCGTGCCATCCAAACTCCCTCTGTGTGCTTTTTTTTCGAGCAAGCTCAGCCCAGCGGAGCGAAACTATGATGTGGGGACCGGGAGTTGTTAGCTGTAGTCAAGGCTCTGAAGGTGTGGAGACATTGGCTTGAGGGGGCTAAATACCCTTTTCTCATCTGGACTGACCATCGTAATCTCGAGTACATCCGGGTAGCTAAGAGACTAAATCCACGTCAGGCTAGATGGGCCATGTTTTTTACTAGGTTCCAGTTTACCCTCACATATCGGCCAGGCTCCCAAAACACCAAAGCTGACGCACTGTCTCGCCTCTATGATACCGAAGAACGGTCAGTAGAGCCAACTCCCATCATTCCACCGTCATGTCTCGTGGCACCGGTGGTATGGGAGGTGGACGCTGAGATAGAGAGGGCCTCACGGTCAGAACCGGCTCCTCCTAACTGTCCAGTAGGGACTAAGTACGTGTCGAGGGTAGTTCCGGACAAGCTGATTAGGTGGGCTCATACTCTTCCCTCCTCGGGTCATCCTGGTATTAAGAGGACAGTGCAGAGTCTGAGAGGGAGATACTGGTGGCCCACACTGGCTAAAGACGTGAGATTTTATGTCTCCTCCTGCTCAGTGTGTGCTCAGAGCAAGGCTCCTCGGCACCTACCTAGAGGGAAATTACAACCCCTCCCCGTTCCACAAAGGCCGTGGACACATTTATCGGTGGATTTTCTTACCGACCTTCCCCTGTCCCAGGGAAGTACTACGATCCTGGTCGTTGTGGATCGGTTTTCTAAGTCCTGTCGTCTCATTCCGTTGCCCGGTCTTCCTACGGCCCTGCAGACTGCTGAGGCTTTGTTTACCCATGTCTTCCGGCACTATGGGGTGCCTGAGGACATCGTCTCTGATCGGAGTCCCCAATTCACGTCCAGAGTGTGGAGGGCGTTTATGGAGAGACTGGGGGTCTCGGTTAGCTTAACCTCAGGTTTTCACCCCGAGAGTAATGGGCTGGTGGAGCGCGTTAACCAGGATGTGGGCAGGTTTCTGCGGTCCTATTGCCGGGACCGGCCTGGTGAGTGGGCTAGGTATGTTCCATGGGCCGAACTAGCCCAGAACTCCTTACGCCACTCCTCTACTAACTTGTCTCCTTTTGAGTGTGTGTTAGGTTACCAGCCGGTCCTGGCTCCATGGCATCAGAGTCAGACCGAGGCTCCTGCGGTGGAGGAATGGGTACAGCGCTCCAAGGACACCTGGAAAGCCGTTCAGGACTCATTACGGTTAGCGGGAGAACGGCAGAAGAGGAGCGCTGACCAACACCGCAGTGAGACCCCCGTGTTTGCACCGGGGGACAGGGTCTGGCTCTCGACCCGAAACCTGTCTCTCCGCCTGCCCTGTCGGAAGCTGGGGCCGCAGTGTGTGGGGCCGTTCAAAGTCCTGAGGAGAATAAACGAGGTGTGTTATAGGTTACAACTTCCTAGGTATTACCGTATTAACCCCTCGTTTCATGTGTCTCTCCTCAGACCGGTGGTGGCTGGTCCCCTGCAAGAAGGTGAGGTGTCTGAGGTCCCTCCGCCCCCTCTGGACATCGAGGGGCCCCCGGCGTATACAGTTCGAGGCATTCTGGATTCGAGACGCCGGGTGGGGGGCCTACAGTACCTCATGGACTGGGAGGGGTACGGCCCGGAGGAGAGATGCTGGGTTCCGGTGAGGGACATTTTGGATCCTTCTCTCCTGATAGATTTCCACCGCCTCCACCCGGATCGCCCAGCACCTCGTCCTCCGGGTCGTCCTCGAGGACGGTGGCGGCGCGCTGCGGGAGCCGCGCGTCAGGGGGGGGGGGGAGTACTGTCACGACTTCGTCGTCACCGTCCTACTAGCCACTACCGATCCCTTTTCGTGTATCTGTTGGTTTTGTCTGATTGGTTGCACCTGTGTGTTGTTTAGTTAATTAGTGTCTGTATATAATGTAGGTTGTCCCACCCTTGTTTTGTGCGGGATTGTTTATGTTGTCATTCATTTTGTCTATCGGTGTTTTTGTGTTTCTTATTCTCCGGTTAGTCTGTTATCCTGTGTTGGATAATTTCACCCTGTGTGTGTTTGGGTTGACCGTGTTTTGTTCACCGGAGAATAAACTCTATATCGCTATCTGCTCTCTGCGCCTGATTCCACCCACCTTGATTAGACGTGACAGTCGTAGTGTATCCCATATAACGCATTCAGACCTTATGAAAGTTGCCCAGTATACCCTTAATCTTGTAATAAATAAAATCTAATGATACATAACTTGACATTGTGGGAGGATAATCAACCTTCCAATTAATGGCAATGCATTTCTTGGCCACTATACATACTTGGTTACACAGTTTCTTCAGATAAATGTCTGCAGTATCAACATTTAAAAGCAAACAAAAACAGGGAGAAGGGAGAATCTGAAGAGATAAAAGAACACACTGAATACTCTGACAGAATTCAGCCAGCCTTCACAAACCATAACATACTGTGCCTTGCAAAAGTACTCATTCCACTTGCCGTTTTTCCTTTTTTTTGCATTACAACCTGTACTTTAAATGCATTTTTATTTGGATTTCATGTAATGGACATACACAAAATAGTCCAAATTGGAGAAATTAATAGAAAAAATTACTTGTTTCAAAAAACTCTAAAAAATTAAACTGGTACGTGCATATGTATTCACCCCCTTTCCTATGAAGCCCCTAAATAAGATCTGGTGCAACCAATTACCTTCTGAAGTTTTTCACTTTGGGGATGGCGTTCTCGGGGTGGTGGGAGGTGTTGGGTTTGCGCCAGACATAGTGTTTTCCTTGATGGCCAAAGAGCTACATTTTAGTCTCATCTGACCAGAGTACCTTCTTCCATATGTTTGGGGAGTCTCCCACATGCCTTTTGGCAAACACCAAACGTGTTTGTTTATTTTTTTTCTTTAAGCAATGTTTTTTTTCTGGCCACACTTCGGTAAAGCCCAGCTCTGTGGAGTGTATGGCGTAAAGTGGTCCTATGGACAGATTCTCCAATCTCCACTGCAGAGCTTTGCAGCTCCTTCAGGGTTATCTTTGGTCTCTTTGTTGCCTCTGATTAATGCCCTCTTTGCCTGGTCCGTGAGTTTTGGTGGGTGGCACTCTCATGGCAGGTTTGTTGTGGTGCCATATTCTTTCCATTTTTATAATGGATTTTTTTTAATAACCCAACCATGATCTGTACTTCTCCACAACTTTGCCCCTGACCTGTTTGGAGAGCTCTTTGGTCTTCATGGTGACCCTTGCTTGGTGTTGCGCCTTGCTTAGTGGTGTTGCAGACTCTGGGGGCCTTTCAGAACAGATATATATATGTACTGAGATCTTGTGACAGATCATGTGATACTTAGATTGCACACAGGTAGACTTTATTTAACTAATTATGTAACTTGAAGATAATGGGTTGCACCAAACCTTATTTAGGGGTTTCAAAGCAAAGGGGGTGCGGTGAATACATATGCAAGCACCACTTTTCCATTATTTGTTTTAAGTAATTTTTTCACTTCGCCAATTTGGACTATTTTGTGCATGTCCTTTACATAAAATCCACATGAAAATCAAATTACAGGTTGTAATGCAACAAAATAGGAAAAACGGCAAGGGGGATGGATACTTTTGTAAGGCACTGTATATGTATTTATACTATGTGCAGTATGTTCAAAAGTTCGGGTCACTTAGAAATGTCATTGTTTTTCAAAGAAAAGCAAAACATTTTGTCCATTAAAATAACATAGAATTGATCAGACATACAGTGTACACATTGTTGTGGAAATGACAGATATTTTATGGAATATCACTTACAATATCACTTACAGATTCCCATTATAAGCAACCATCACTTCTGTGTTCCAAAAGCATGTTGTGTTCACTGATCCAATGTTGATCATTTTAAAAGGCTAATTGATCATTAGATAACCCTTTTGCAATTATGTCAACACAGCTGAAAACTGTAGTTCTGATTAAAGAAGCAATAAAACATTTGTGGGTTCGATTACAGGCTCAAAATGTTCAGAAACAAATTACTTTCTTCTGAAACACATCAGTCTATTCTTGTTCTGAGAAAGGAAGGCTATACCATGCGACAAATTGCCAATAAACTGAATATCTCGTACAACGCTGTGTTCTACTCCCTTCACAGAACAGCGCAAACTGGCCCTAACCAGAATAGAAAGAGGAGTGGGAGACCCCGGGGCACAACTGAGCAAGAGCAGAAGTACATTAGAGTGTATAGTTTGAGAAACAGACGCCTGACAAGCCCTCAACTGGCAGCTTCACTTAAATACACCAGTCTCAACATCAACAGTGAAGAGGCGACTCCGGGATGCTGGCCTTCTAGGCAGAGTTTCAAAGAAAAATCCATATCTCAGACTGGCAAATAAAAAGAAAAGATTAAGATGGGCAACAGAACAGAGACACTGGACAGAATAACTCCCAGAGTCGCCTCTTCACTGTTGATGTTTACTCCCTGTTCACCCACAACCTCATGGCCACGCATGACACCATCATCAAGTTTGCTGATAACACAATGATGGTAGAGAGGAGGTCGGTGACCTGACAGTGTAATTCCGGAACAACAACCTTCACCTCAACATTAGTAAGACCAAAAAAGGTGATCGTGGACAACAGAGAACAGGGGAACACGCCCCAAACCACATCGATGGGGCTGCAGTGGAGCGGGTCGAGATCTTCAAGTTTCTCGGGGTCCAAATCACTAAGGATATAAAATAGTCCACACAGTCGTGAACAAGGGCCTCTTCCCTCTCTGGAGGTTGGAAAGGTTTGGCATGGGCCCTCAGATACCCCAAAAATTATACAGCTGCACCATTGAGAGCATCTTGACTGGCTGCATCACTGCTTGGTATGGCAACAACTGGTACAAACAGCCCAGTACATCACTGGCGCCAATCTCCCTGCCATTCAGAACCTCTATGTCAATTGGTATGCAAGGAATACCCGGAAAAATCGTAACGAAATGGCTAAATGGACATTCTGAGTTTATTTTTATTTTTGCACTGTCTCTATGCACACACAGAGGACTCTACACACTCCAACACACACATAACATGTACACACGTTTATACTGACATTACACACACGCAAACACACACTCACATATAATCTTAATATACACTGCTGCTATTCATCTTATCTTCTTTGGGATAAGGGGGCAGAATTTTCACTTTTGGATGAATAGCGTGCCCAGAGTGAACTGCCTCCTACTCAGTCCCAGATGTTAAGATATGCATATTGTTATTAGTATTGGATAGAAAACACTCTGAAGTTTCTAAAACTGTTTGAATGATGTCTGTGAGTATAACAGAACTCATATGGCAGGCAAAAACCTGAAAAAAAAAATCCAAACAGGAAGTGGGAAATTTGAGGTTTGTAGTTTTTGAACTCAGCCCTATCGAATACACAGTGGGATATGGATCAAAATGCACTTTCTAAGCCTTCCACTAGATGTCAACCGTCTTTAGAAACTTGAATGAGGCTTCTACTGTGAATTGGGACCGGATGAGAGCTCTTTGAGTCAGTGGTCTGGCAGAGTGTCACAGCCTCATGACGCGTGGTCACGAGAGCGTTAGCTTTTCATGGCTTTTCTACAGACATTGGAATTCTCCGGTTGGAACATTATTAATGAAACTTGTATGATAAAAACCTCCTAAAGATTGATTCTATACTTAGTTTGACAAGTTTCTTCGATCTGTAATATAACTTTTTGAACGTTTCGTTCGACTGGACCAGATCGCACTTTTGGATTTGTTTACCAAACGCCCTAACAAAATAGACTATTGGACATAAATGGACATAAAGGATGGACATTATCGAACAAAACAAGCATTTATTGTGGAACTTCGATTCCTGGGAGTGCATTCTGATGAAGATCATCAAAGGTAAGGGAATGTTTATAATTCTATTTATGAATAAATTTGACGACACAACATGGCGGATATTTCTCTGTCTGGTTTGGGCTCTGAGGGCCGTTCTCAGATTATGCTTTTTCCATAAAGTTTTTTTAAAATCTGACACAGCGGTTGCATTAACCCCTCCCGGATCTGGGAGAATTGTCATCAACTACACTAATTAGCATAACGAAACAGACAAAAAATCTTACTAGAAAATATTCATGTTCATGAAATCACAAGTGAAAAATAGTGAAACACATAATAGCCTTTTTTAATCACCCTGTCATCTCAGATTTTGAAATTATGCTTTACAGCCAAAGCGAGACAAGCATTTGTGTAAGTTTATCGATAGCTTAGCATTATGTCCAGCTAGAAGCAGGAAGCTTGGTCACGAAAATCAGAAAAGCAATCAAATTAAATCGTTTACCTTTGATGAGCTTCGGATGTTTTCACTCACGAGACTCCCAGTTAGACAGCAAATGTTCATTTTGTTCCATAAAGATTATTTTTATAGCCGAAATACCTCCTTTTCTTGTTCACGTTTTGTTGAGAAATCCACCGGAAATTGCAGTCACGACGACGTCGAAAAAAATTCCAAATTAGATCCCTAATATCGACAGAAACATGGCAAAGGTTTTTTATAATCAATCCTCGAGGTGTTTTTCAAATATCTATTTGATAATATATCAACTGGGACAATTGGCTTTTCAGTAGGAGCGAGAGGAAAAATGCCCACCTCTGTCTTTTACGCAAGAATCACTCTGAGAGCCCTCAGCTGGCCACTTACGCAATGTGTTCGTTTACACTCATTCTTCAACATAAAGGTGTGAAACTACGTCAAAATGCTGTAGACACCTTAGGGAATACGTAGAAAAATGAATCTGGTTGATATCCCTTTCAATGGCCAATAGGGGTACATAGGAACACAACGGTTTCAAAATAAGAGGCACTTCCTGATTGGATTTTCCTCAGGGTTTCGCCTGCAATATCCGTTCTGTTATACTCACAGACAATATTTTGACAGTTTTGACAGAATTTTCTATCCTAAGCTGTCAATTATATTCATATTCTAGCATCTGGTCCTGAGAAATAGGCGGTTTACTTTGGGAGGTTATTTTTCCAAAAATAAAAATAGTTCCCCCTAGTTTCAAGAGGTTTTAACCTCATAGTCTTTGTTTAATTTTGAAGTTTAAGGTCAAAAGAAGAAAAAATGCTTCAATGTCCCAATAATTTCAGAGGGCACTGTATCTACCTCGATCACTCCAGGATCCCTGCACATTGTAAATATGGTATTGAAACTGACCCTGTATATAGCTTCTTAATTTCTCATGTTCTTCGTATTTTTTGTGTGTTTTTGTTCAACATTATGGTATTTTTAATATTACATTGATATTGATGGCTGCATTGTTTGGTTAAGAATTTGCTAGAAAGGCATTTCACTCTACTTGTGCATGTGACATTAAAACTATCACGTCTACTCCTGCTCCTCCCCTCCGGAGTGCAACTTCACCGGAATACCAACCACCGGTCCAGAGAATCATTGTTGCGCACACCTGGCACTCATCATTATGATTCACACCTGGACCTTATTCCCTCACCTTTATAGGTCCCTTCCTTTTGCTCATTCCTCAGTTGGTATTGCACCTGTGTTCATGTTACCTTGC
The DNA here is from genome assembly GCF_013265735.2 of Oncorhynchus mykiss. Classification (NCBI taxonomy): domain Eukaryota; kingdom Metazoa; phylum Chordata; class Actinopteri; order Salmoniformes; family Salmonidae; genus Oncorhynchus; species Oncorhynchus mykiss. The sequence continues at coordinate 52,218,110 of NC_048566.1, read as the reverse complement.
TTCTGTTACGCTGTCTTGTTTCATGTTTGTTGTTTTCATTAAACGTTTTACCTGCACCTGCTTTTCGGCATCATCGTTACAGAATACCAACTCAAACAATAGAAACAGCAGGAAAATCGGACATCTTTCAGATGGTCGATGAACAGGGTTACCTTCTGGGTCAGCACCATGACCAGCTGGCACAACTCGGGACGGCCATGGAAAATGTCCTTCTCAGTTTGCAGTGTCTCGGAGAACCGTAGATGCATACAACTGGGGCTCTGTGTGTACAGTGGTCAAGGAGGGCACAGACTCCAGCGGTGTCCGGCACATCCGAATCCAGGATCTATTAGAACAGAAGGACAGTCACGTGATCTGCCATCCCTAGGGCCAGGAGTGAGAATTCCATCTTCAGGCTCTTTGGTGTCCATCTTGTTGGTTGACAGTCCCTCGTGTCCTGTGTCAACGGCTTTAGGGGATTCCGGTACCACAGGGAATTTTATGGATCAAACCCTTGCCTCTATCAATATTACTTCATACCTGATCTCCTCTCCTTTTCCGTTGCAAGGCCTCAATTGTCGACCATTAGGATCCGGAACCATTACACACATCACTCAACCGCTCACCCTCACCCTCACTGTGGAGTCCATTAATCAGGAGAGTATCCCCATCTTCTTCACCAGTTCACAAGATCATCCTCGGCCTCCCTTGGCTTCAACACCATAACCCCACCATTTTATGGCCGAGGATGAGAATCACAGACTGGTCACCTGAATGCCGGAGGACCTGCTTCCCTGTGATTCCATGTCATTTGAGAGTCCTTTGGTTGCCCTTTAGCCCAACATCCCAGAGGTATACCAGGATCTGAGGGAAGTATTCCCCAAGACCCGGGCCACCTGTCTCCCTCCTCATCACCCCTGGGACTGTGCCATCGACCTGCTTGCTGATGCAACACCTCCGAGCAGATACATCTATCCTCTGTCCGTGGCTGAAACCCAGGCCATGGAGGATAACATTCAGGGGGTGCTCCAACAGCGGTTCATCTGCACGTCCACTTCTCCTGTGTCGGCTGGTTTCTTCTTCGTGGCCAAGAAGGATGGAGGATTACACCCTTGCATTGAAGTATCGGTACCCCCTCCCATTGGTGTCATCTGCCATCGAGCCGCTCCGCATTGCCCGGTTCTTCACCAAACTGGACCTGCGGAGTGCCTACAATCTTATCCGTATCTGGGAGGGGATGAGTGGAAGACTGCGTTCTGCACAATGTCTGGTCACTACGAATACTTGGTGATGCCCTTTGGCTTAGCCAATGCTCCGTCATTGTTCCAGGCATTCGTCAACGAGGTGTTTAGGGACATGCTCGGACGCCAGGTTATCGTATACATTTATGGCATCTTTATCTGCTCGGTTAATCTGGTGGATCACATCACACACATTCGAGCAATCTTTAAAATAGCTTCAGAAGAAATGGCAGCAGTTTTACGGGTGCCCAACCTATTGTGCTATTATGTGGTTTTTTTCGCATTATTTGTAATTTATTTTGTGCATAATGTTTCTGCGACCGTATCTTAAAAATATCTTCTGCTTATCAGGACAGCGATCACTCACCTCAGATTAGACTAAAACATTTTCTTCAAGAAGCACAGGAGATTCTCCAAACACCCGACAGGGCCAACATCCCCGTTATTTGCAAGAGGAAGAAGCGCAGGTACAGGGAACACAGAGCGGGATGCCTCATGAGGACCCGCAGAAGGAGAGTGGGAAATCTGCCGTTAGCGTCAACATTACTCATATTTGTAAACAACAGCTGGTGCACGAAATCTGAGGAAGTCTCTAGATTTTGCTCGCCTGAAGCAGAGTATGTTGTGATAAACTGCTGGTCACACTACTTGCCTGACCAGATTTCAGCTATACTTTACATGGCTGTTTATTTACCACCGCAGACAGATGCTGGCACTAAGAACGCACTCAGTCAGCTGTATAAGCAAACAGGAAACCACTCACCGAGAGATGGCGCTCCTAGTGGCCGGAGACATTAATGCAGGGAAACGTAAATCAGTTCTACCAAATTTCTATCAACATGTTAAAACTTCTTGCGACTCTCAAACCCGTAATCATAGCCTCAAACTAATTAGCATAACGCAGCGGACATAAATATCCCTAGAAAATCTTCCTATTCATGAAAATCACAAATTAAATATGAGACACAGCTTAGCCTTTTGTTAATCACACTGTCATCTCAGATTTTCAAAATACGCTTTACAGCCAACACTAGACAAGCATTTGTGTAAGTTTATCATAGCCTAGCATAGCATTATGCCCTGCTAGCATCAGGCAACATTTTCACGAAAATAAGAAAAGCAATCAAATTAAATAATTTACCTTTGAAGAACTTCGGATGTTTTCACTCAGGAGACAACCAGTTAGATAGCAAATGTTCCTTTTTTCCAAAAATAACATGTTTTTAGGCGAAATAGCTCCCGTTTGTTCTTCACGTTTGGTTGAGAAATCGACCGGAAAATGCGGTCACTACAACGCCGAACCTTTTTCCAAATTAGCTCCATAATATCGACAGAAACATGGCAAACGTTGTTTAGAATCAATCCTCAAGGTGTTTTTCACATGTCTATTCGATAATATATCCGTCGGGACAATTGGTTCCTGATTAGAAGCGATTGGAATAATGGCTAGCTTGATTTTCTGCGGGAGCCATCATGTGACCACTTGCTCAATGTGGTCCCTTACGGCTATTCTTCAACATAAATGCGTAAAAAGACGTCACAATGCTGTAGACACCTTGGGGAATATGTAGAAAACGTAAACTAGTAGTAAAATAGTAAAATGGCCTAAGTAAAAGCAACACAGCTGAACACACCATCCCCACTGTCAAACATGGTGGTGGCAGCATCATGGTTTGGGCCTGCTTTTCTTCAGCAGGGACAGGGAAGATGGTTAAAATTGATGGGAAGATGGATGGAGCCAAATACAGGACCATTCTGGAAGAAACCCTGATGTAGTCTGCAAAAGACCTGAGACTGGGACGGAGATTTGTCTTCCAACAAGACAATGATCCAAAATATAAAGCAAAATCTACAATGGAATGGTTCAAAAATAAACATATCCAGGTGTTAGAATGGCCAAGTCAAAGTCCAGACCTGAATCCAATCGAGAATCTGTGGAAAGAACTGAAAACTGCTGTTCACAAATGCTCTCCATCCAACCTCACTGAGCTCGAGCTGTTTTGCAAGAAGGAATGGGAAAAAATGTCAGTCTCTCGATGTGCAAAACTGATAGAGACATACCCCAAGCGACTTACAGCTGTAATCGCAGCAAAAGGTGGGGCTACAAAGTATTAACTTAAGGGGGCAGAATAATTTTGCACGCCCAATTTTTCAGTTTTTGATTTGTTAAAAAAGTTTGAAATATCCAATAAATGTCGTTCCACTTCATGATTGTGTCCCACTTGTTGTTGATTCTTCACAAAAAAAATCAGTTTTACATCTTTATGTTTGAAGCCTGAAATGTGGCAAAAGGTCGCAAAGTTCAAGGGGGCCGAATACTTTCGCAAGGCACTGTAAGGAGTCATTGGCATGCAGCGCTTTCAAAATATGGGGCACTTCCTGATTGGATTTTTATCTGGGTTTCGCCTGTAACATCAGTTATGTTGCACTCACAGACAATATCTTTGCAGTTTTGGAAACGTCAGAGCGTTTTCTATCCAAAGCTGTCAATTATATGCATAGTCGAGCTTCTTGTCGTGACAAAATATCCCGTTTAAAACAGGAACGTTTTTTATCCAAAAATGAAATACCGCCCCCAGTGTTCCAAGAGGTTAAATGTGCAACTAGAGTGAAAAAAAAGTCTAGATCTCCTGTACTCCACACACAGAGACGCGTACAAAGCTCTCCCTCGCCCTCCATTTGGTAAATCTGACCACAACTCTATCCTCCTGATTCCTGCTTTTTTATAAAGAAAGATTTTATGGGATTCTTCCGATGGCATTGAGGAGTACACCACATCAGTCATTGGCTTTATCAATAAATGCATCGAGGATGTCGTCCCCACAGTGACTCTATGTACATACCCTAACCAGAAGCCATGGATTACAGTCAACATTCGCACTGAGCTAAAGGGTAGAGCTGCCGCTTTCAAGGTGCGTGACTCGAATCCAGAAGCTTAAACAAATCCTGCTATGCTCTGTGACGAACCATCAAACAGGCAAAGCGTCAATACAGGGCTAAGATTGAATCATACTACACCGGCTCCGACGCTCATCTTAAGTGGCAGGGCTTGCAAACTATTACAGACTACAAAGGGAAGCACAGCCGCGAGCTGCCCAGTGACACAAGCCTACCAGACGAGCTAAATCACTTCTATGCTCGCTTCGAGGCAAGCAACACTGAGGCATGCATGAGAGCATCAGCTGTTCCGGACGACTGTGTGATCAAGCTCTCCATAGCCGATGTGAGTAAGACCTTTAAACAGGTCAACATACCCAAGGCTGAGGGGCCAGATGGATTACCAGGACATGTGCTCTGGGCATGTGCTGACCAACAGGCAGGTGTCTCCACTGACATTTTCAACTTGTCCCTGATTGAGTCTGTAATACCAACATGTTTCAAGCAGACCACCATAGATAGTCCTTGTGCCCAAGAACACAAAGGCAACATGCCTAAATGACTGCAGACCCGTAGTACTTACGGGTAGTACTTTAGCCAAAAAGTGCTTTGAAAGGCTGGTAATGGTTCACATCAACACCATTATCCCAGAAACCAGACCCACTCCATTTTGCATACCATCCAAAGAGATCCACAGATGATGCAATCTCTATTGCACTCCACAATGCCCTTTCCCACCTGGACAAAATGAACACTTATGTGAGAATGCTATTAATTGACTACAGCTCAACGTTCAAAACCATAGTACCCTCAAAGCTCATCAATAAGCTATGGGATCCTGGGACTAAATACTAGCCTCTGCAACTGGATCCTGGACTTCCTGACGGCCCGCCCCCAGGTGGTGAGTGTAGGTAGCAACACATCTGCCACGCTGATCCTTAACACTGGAGCCCCACAGGGGTGCGTTCTCGGTCCCCTTCTGTAGTCCCTGTTCACCCACGACTGCATGGACAGGCACGACTCCAACACCATCATTAAGTTTGCAGACAACACAACAGTGGAAGGCCTGATCACTGACAACGACGAGACACCCTATAGGTTGGAGTTCAGAGACCTTGCCGGGTGGTGCCAGACCTATCCTATCCCTCAATGTAACCAAGACTAAGGAGATGATTGTGGACTACAGGAAAAGGAGGACCGAGTACGCCCCCATTCTCATCGACGTGGCTGTAGTGGACCAGGTTGAGAGCTTCAAGTTCCTTGGTGTCCATATCACCAACAAACTAGAATGGTTCAAACACACCAAGACAGTTGTGAAGAGGGCACAACAAAGCCTATTCCCCCTCAGGAGACTAAAAATATTTGTTATGGGTCCTGAGATCCCAAAAATGTTCTACAGCTGCAACATCGAGAGCATGGTTGCTTCACTGCCTGGTACGGCAATTGCTCGGCCTCCGACCGCAAGGCACTACACATGATAGTGCGTACGGCCCAGTTCATCACTGGGGCTAAGCTGCCTGCCATCCAGGACCTCTGCGACAGGCATTGTCAGAACAAGTCCCTAAAAATTGTCAAAGACCCCAGGCACGCCAGTCATAAACTGTTCTCTCTACTACCGCATGGCAAGTGGTACCGGAGTGCCAAGTCTCAGACAAAAAGGCTTCTCAACAGTTTTTAACAGCCATTAAGTCTCCTGAACAGGTAATCAAATGGCTACCAAGACAATTTGCATTGTGTGCCCCCCAACCCCTCTTTTACACTGTTGCTACTCTCTGTTTATCATATATGCACAGTCACTTTAACTATACATTCATGTACATACTACCTCAATTGGCCCGACCAACCAGTGCTCCCGCACATTGGCTAACCGGGCTATCTGCATTGTGTCCCGCAACTCACCATCCGCCAACTCCTCTTTAAGCTACTGCTACTCTCTGTTCATCATATATGCATAGTCACTTTAACCATATCTACATGTACATACTACCTTAATCAGGCTGACTAACCGGTGTCTGTATGTAGCCTTGCTACTTTTATAGACTCACTACTGTACATAGCCTCGCTACTGTTTTTCACTGTCTTATTTACTGACCTATTGTTCACCTAATACCGTTTTTGCACTACTGGTTTGAGCCTGTAAGTAAGCATTTAACTGCAAGGTCTACACCTGTTGTATTCGGCGCACGTGACAAATAAACTTTGATTTGATTTGAACGCCTCCTTGCCCATCACCTGGTAGTCAAGGCTGATAAGTGTCAATGCCATCAGAGGGCGGTCTACTTCTCGGGTTACCAAATCAGCCCGCAAGGAGTGACGATGGATGACAAGAAAGTAGATGCAGTCAGGTCATGGCCAGTCCCAACCATCATTAAAGGGTTACAACAGTTTTTGGGGTTTGACAACATCTATCGTCGTTTCAACTGGAACTTCAGCTCTGTAGCCGCTCCTCTCACCTCTCTCCGTAAGGGAGAGCCCCTTAGGTTGGTGTGGGGTCCAGCAGCCGACGAAGCCTTACGTCTTCTCAAGGGGCATTGCACCTCCGCCCTAGCGCTGAAACATCCAGATCCAACGATATCCTTTGTGGTGGAGGTGGACACTTCCAAGGTAGGCGTGGTGGCAGTTTTGTCTCAATGACAGGGGAACCCACTGAAGTTGTACCCATGTGCGTTTTATTATAAGAAACCGTCCCCTACAGAGAGGAACTACGACGTTGGCGATCGGGAGCTCTTGGTGGTGACGTTGGCATTAGAGGATTGGAGACACTGGCTGGAGGGCACCAAGGAACCATTTGTCAACCTCACCGACCACAGGAACCTGAGGTACATGCGGACAGCGAGGAGGCTGAATCCACGGCAAGCAAGGTGGGTCCATTTCTTCACAAGTTTTAACTTCACGCAAACGCATCGCCCAAGCTCAAAAAACACCAAGGCCGATGCCTTGTCGCGCTACTATTCGGGAGAGGGCCCTGTCCTGAGTGAGCCTATAATCCCATCCTCCCGAGTGATAGCTCCTGTGGAATTTGACGTAGATGTTGAGATCTGCCAGGCTCCGGAGAGGGAGCCCACACCGCTGAACTGTCCTCCCTGGCGCACCCTGGCTGCTGACCTGGGCGCACACAGCTGTCGTTGCTGGACATCCAGGTATTTCTCGCACCATCCACTCCATCGCTGAGAAGTACTGGTGGTACAGCTAGCCTCTGTAACTAGCAAGCGAAGCTAAAGAGATTACAAATGGGTTAGCATAACTCTAAAGTAGTTTTTCTAAATATTAGCTAGCTGGCAATCATTTGAGGGCAGCAAAAATGTTCACCACACATTATATTGAAAACGTGCCTCTCGGTCCAAAAACATTGTGCTGATGACGTCGCCCACTGTATGCGCTTTCTGTCATTGTTCCACCTGTCACCAGAGGGCGGCAGAGACCATCCTAAAGACAATTATGACACTCAGGTGTGTTCTATTACTCTTGATTTCCCTGTTAACCTCACTAGGCTATGTGGAACGCTAGCGTCCCACCTTGCCAACATCCAGTGAAATTGCAGAGCGCCAAATTCAAATACAGAAATACTGATTATAAAAATTCAGAAAACATACAAGTATTTTACATAGGTTTAAAGATTAACTTCTTGTGAATCCAACCACGGTGTCAGATTTCAAAAAGGCTTCACGGCGAAAGCAAACCTTATGATTATTTGAAAACATCGCCCAGCAGACAAATCATTACAAACATTAACCAGCCAAGTAGAAGAGTTACACAAGTTAGAAATAGAGATAAAATTAATCACTTACCTTTGATGATCATCATATGGTTGCACTCAGAATACATTCATTTACTCAATTAATGTTCATTTTGTTCGATAAAGTCTCTCTTCAAATCCAAAAACCTTTGCGCGTTTTCTTCAGGAATCCACAGACAAACGCAGTCACAATAGGCAGACAAAAAATCTAAATTGTATCCGTAAAGTTCATAGAAACATGTCAAAGGATGTTTATATTCAACCCTCAGGTTGTTTTTAGCCTAAATAATCGATAATATTTCAACTGGACAAAAACGTCATCAACAAAAAAGGTTAACAAGAAAGGCACTATCGGTCGCACGCATGAAAAAGCTCTGTGACACGGCAGGGTTCAGTCATTCAGACTGCTCTTACTCCCTAATTTTTCAGAATACAAGCCTGAAACAATTTCTAAAAACTGGTGTGGAACGCATAGGAACTGCAATTTGAGTCCTAAGTCCATGGATACTGTAATGGAATTGAATAGAAAACTACAACAACAAAAAAATTATATTTCCTGGATGTATTTTTCTAAGGTTTTCGCCTGCCAAAACAGTTCTGTTATACTTACAGACACTATGTTAACAGTTTTGGAACCTTTAGAGTGTTTTCCATCCAAATCTACCAATTATATGCATATCCTATCTTCTAGGCTTGAGTAACAGGCATTTTAATTTGGGCACACTTTCATTCAAATTTCCAAATGCTGCCCCCTACCCTAGAGAAGTTAAATTGTTTTCTGTTGTGCTTTGCAGAAGCTTGAATTGTTTACCATGTGCGGTCGTTTCCTGAGTGAGTTTGAGTAGTGTTGTTTTTTTCAAGTGTACTGTGATCCTGCGGCTATAGTAAAGTATTATGTTTATCCTTAACCACAGATTCCTTGTCTGGACTCTTTTCTGCACCTGGGTCCAACATCACAGCAAGCTTCTGCTTAAACATGGACCCAGCAGAGATCATCCAGATCGAGAATGTTGTAACCCACCAAGGAGCACTTCTGGGGCGGCAGCAAAAACAACTCTCCCAAATATCAGAGACCCTCTGGGCTTTTGCCTACTTCCGCCAACCACAGTCCAACCTCAACCCAGGAAGAGCCAATGCCATAGTCTCATCACCCAGCGCTACAGGCGTCGCCGTAGTTCTTTCAGGGAACCTGCACCGGGAGCCTAAGATCCCAGCCCCCGAGCGGTATGACGGCTACCCGGGAGGATGCAAGGGGTTCCTCCCTCAGTGTTCTTTGGTGTTCGTGCTACAGTCCTCGTTCCACACCGTTCGGGCCATGATCGCCTACATCATCTCTCTACTCTCGGGCAAGGCCCTGGCATGGGCAACAGTGGTGTGGGAACAGCAGCCTCCATCCTTAACTTCTTATGGCTGGGGGGCAGTATTGAGTAGCTTGCATGAATAAGTTGCCCAAACTAAACGGCCTGCTCCTCAGTCAGATACATCATCATAACATCATTGTATGGCCGGGTACCAGCAGCGTTTTGTATGCGTAACAGAGTTTGGGCAGCCATAGCCTTTCCCTCTCCTACTGAAAAAGACAGTTCCGGTTGATATATTTTATATATATATATTTTATATTTTAAAAACAACTAAAAACGTTTGACATGTTTCTGTGTACATAACGGTTACTATTTGGAATTTGTCTGCGATGTCATGACCGCTCTTTCCTGTGGATTCCTGAACATAACGCGCCAAACAAACTGAGGTGTTTTGGCCCAAAAATGTATCTATGGAACAAAAGGAACATTTATTGTGTAACTGGGAGCCTCGTGAGTGAAAACATCTGCAGATCATCAAAGATCATCATAAACGATTAATTTGATTGCTTTTCTGATTTTCGTGATGCTACTCGTGATGCTACTTGATGCTAGGTGTTCATAATGTTTTGTCAAGTGATCGAAAAACTTACACAAACGCTTGGATTGCTTTCGCTGTAAAGCATATTTTCAAAATCTGACACGACAGGTGGATTAAAAGGCTAAGATGTGTTTTGCTATATTGTGATTTCATGAATATAAATATTTTTTGTAATATTATTTAAATGTGGCGCTATGCAATTCAACAGTTGTTGATGACAATTATCCCGTTAACGGGATGTCATCCATAAGAAATTAAGCTCTATATTAGCCTTCACTGCCGAGCTGTGACGAGTCCTCGACCACCCAGTTGGAGGACGAGAAGTGGCCAGCCGACTGTTAACTTCTTGGTGAAAGGGGGCAGTATTGAGTAGCTTGGATGAATAAGGTGCCCAGAGTAAACTGCCCGCTACTCTGTCACAGATGCTAATATATGCATATTATTAGTAGTATTGGATAGAAAACACGGTGAAGTTTCTAAAACTGTTTGAATGATGTCTGTGAGTATAACAGAACTCATATGGCAGGCGAAAACCAAATTCAACCAGGAAGTGGGAAATCTGAGGTATGAAGTTTCATTTAAGTGATTGCCTATCCAATATGCTGTGTCTATGGGGCCAGATTGCACTTCCTAAGGCTTCCAGCAGAAGTCATGCATTAAGAACAAGTTTATCTTTAATTCTATGTCAAATATGTATCTTTCATCAAAGTTTATGATTAGTATTTCTGTTATTTGATGTTGCTCTCTGCAATTTCTCTGGATGTTTTAGAGGCATTTCTGAACATGGCGCCAATGTAAACTGAGGATTTGGATATAAATATGAACTTGATCGAACAAAACATAAATGTATTGTGTAATATTGAGTCCTGGGAGTGTCATCTGATGAAGATTGTCAAAGGTTAGTGATTAATTTGATCTGTATTTCTGCTTTTTGTGACTGCTCTCTTTGGTTGGAAAATGTCTGAATTCTTTCTGTGACTAGTTGCTGACCTAACATAACACAGGCCTTTCTTTTAATCGAATGTGGAGTATATCAGCTATGTTTTCATGTTTTCATATGTTCTGTTTTCGTCAAAAAGCCTTTTTGAAATCGGACACTGTGGTTGGATTAATGAGAAGTGTATCTTTAAAATGTATGGTTGAGGAATTTTAATGCTGACATTTTTGTTGATATTAATTTGGCGCCCTGCAATTTCACTGGCTGTTGGCGAGGTAGGACGCTAGCATCCCGAATGATCCCAGAGAGGTTAAGCATCCGCCAAGGGGCCAGACCAGTGACTGACTTTGTCATTGAGTTCACCACCCTACCCGCCTACACCCAGCATTTACGAGCCCATGGGATGCACACATTTGAGCCCACAGGAGCGTGACAGGCGCATGTGCGAACACTGCTGCCTCTTTTCCGGAGTTCTCCGCTATCTCTGCGCTAAATGCCCAGAGCTGACAGGAAATTCCAGGGCTCTCCAGGACAAGGGGAAACCCTGACGAGCTGTGCAGTTACCTACCGGCTACCCAGTCACCGTCTGTCACTACCCGCAAATCTCTACTGGGACAACCGTCAGCACCAGATTCAAGCCTACGCGGACTCCGGTGCCGCAGATCATTTCAGGACTTCACCAGAGAGTAACAAATCCCCTTCGTGAAATGTCCATATCTCTGCAGATTCAAGGCCTCGATGGATGGCCCATTGACTCCGGTCAGGTGGAATATCAGACCAAGCCCATTCTATTGCAGGTTGGGGGGAACCACTTTGAGACTTAGTTTTCTTTTAATCACTGCTCCCGAGGACTCACTTATCCTAGGGTACCCCTGGCTAGCTCTACATAACCCAATATTATCCTGGTCCACGGGACACCTCCTAGACTGGGGTAAGGACTGCCAGACTAAATGTCTAAGACCCCCACCAAGAGCCTCGTTGTGTCCTCCTGCATCCGTTGATGACCAAGACTTCTCCGCTCTCCCTCACGAATATTTCACTCTTCGGGAGGCCTTCAGTGACAGGCAAGCTGCCACGCTTTTTCCCCCATCGTCCATACGACTGTGCCATAGAACTCCTTCCTGGCTCCACACCTCCCCGGGGCCGTCTGTACTCCCTCTCGATCTCTGACGCAGCAGTCATGGACAATTACATCCGGCAGTCACCCATCTACATCCCCAGCTTTTGCAGGATTCTTCTTCATGGGTAAGAAGGATGGCCTGAGTCCTTGCATCGATTACAGAGGGCTGAACTGGATTATAATCAAGAACCATTACCCCCTACCCTTGATGTTCGCCACCTTGGAGTTGGTCCAAGGGGCCCAATTCTTCACCAACTGGACCTCCGCAACACTTACAATCTGGTGAGAATCAGGGAGGGAGATGAGTTAAAACTGCCTTTAACACCCCTAGTGGACACTGAGTATTTAGTCATGCCTTTCGGATTACTGAACACACCGGCAGTCATTCTAGCATTGGTCAATGACACTCTTAGGGATATATTGAATCGTTTTGTCTTTGTTTACCTCAATGACATCCTGATCTTCTCCAAAACCTTTCCGGAATACATACTGCACGTCCGCCAAATCCTTAGCTTCTTGGTGACAGGGGGCTGTATTTTCAGGTCCGGATGAAATGCATGCCCAGATTCAACTGCCTGCTACTCATCCCCAGAAGATAAGCTATGCATAGTATTAGTAGATTTGGAAAGAAAACACTGACGTTTCTACTGTTTGAATCATGTCTGTGAGTATAACAAAACTTATGTAGCATGCGAAACCCAGAGGAAAAACCATTCAGATTTTTTTTTTTTAGGTGACTCTTTTTTCAATGCATTTTCATTGGGAATCCAGATTTCTAAGAGACCTTCTTGCAGTTCCTACCGCTTCCACTGGATGTCACCAGTCTTTAGAAATCGGTTGAGGTATTTTCTTTGTGTATTGAAGAAGTAGCCCTGTTCAAAACGAGGGTCACTTCAAGTGTACTGTTTGTTAGAGGTGCGTGACCAGAAAGGTAGCGTCAGTTTGTTTGAGAAAGCATAAGATGCTATTATCTGATGAAAGCACAACAGTAAACAATGAGAGTAGCATATTTCAACTCTGCAGGCGCGAAACAAAACGCAGAAATAAAATATAAATCATGCCTTACCTTTGACAAGCTTCTTTTGTCGGCACTCCTATATGTCCCATAAACATCACAAATGGTCCTTTTGATCGATTAATTCCATCAATATATATCCAAAATGTCCATTTATTTGGAATGTTTGATCCAGAAAAACATTGGTTCCAATTTGCTCAACGAGACTACAAAATATCTCAAAAGTTACTTGTAAGCATTGTCCAAACATTTCAAACTACTTTTGTCATACAACTTTTGGTATTTAACATAAATAATGGATACAATTGAAGACTGGATATACTGTGTTCAATACCGTAGGAAAACAAAGTGGAGCGTGCTTTCAGGTCACGCGCCTCTAACAAAGAGTACACTAGACTCGAGCCTCATTCTGAACAGTGTTACTTCTTAATTTCTCAAAGGAAAAACCTCAACCAATTTCTAAAGACTGTTGAAATCCAGTGGAAGTGATAGGAACTGTAGGAAATTTGATTAGAAATCTGGATTCCGAATGAAAACTCATTGAAAAGAGTGACCTCAAATGAAAAATATGAATGGTTTGTCCTCAGGGTTTCGCCTGCCAAATAAATTCTGTTATACTCACAGATATGATTCAAACAGTTTTAGAAACTTCAGAGTGTTTTCTATCCATGTATACTAATACTATGCATATCTTAGCTTCTGGGTTTGAGTAGTAGGCCGTTTACTTTGGACATGCTTTTCATCCGGACGTGAAAATACTGCCCCCTGTCCCAAAGAGGTTAAACACTGATTCCTCTTCTGGTCTCTTATCTTCACCTGGGTCCAACCTCACCACATCACACTTTCAATAACTTGATTGCATCAAGGCTGAGGGGAAATCCACACACATTGCATCCATGACCATCTCCTGAGGTGGTCCGCCACAATCAGGCCACAATGCAACCTGTCTTTTCATTGCGACCTTCGTAATCTCATAGCCAAAGTCTGTTAGTGTCAAGTGTAGATATAGCCTATGATGTTCAATTGACTGTCTACCTATATGTATGTTTCTTCCTTTTAGAACTTTTAGTATCCAATAATACAACTTCACTGCAGAATATTTTTCTATACATTGGTAACATTATATTTAGACTCTTTAAAAGTTAAGTCCCGATATGGGGGACTTTGGGCAGTTCTGGTCCGGTTCTGAATGACATTTTGGTGTACAAAGTGCTCTGTGAACATAGGGTCCCGTGCCTTATAATGCCAGATTGCCCCATCTGTCTACTCTCAGCTTCACTCTTTCAGTGGAGCTGAGTTAAAGTTTTAGGTTTCACACCCCACATTTGAATAGGGGTGTTCTGGCCTATCCAGACAAATAATTGACTTTCTCTTCCTTTGAATGAGTGAGCTCAGCCTGCGAGATGGCATATAAACAGTGATAGTCTAGTGCAGGGGTGTCAAACTCATTCAATGGAGTGTCTTCAAGTTTTGGGTTTATCCTTTCAATTAAGTCCAAGACAACCAAGTGTGGGGAGTTCCTTACTAATTAGTGCAGTGACCTTAATTCATCAATCATAGACAAGGTAGGAGCGAAAAAACCTTGGCCCTCCATTGAATGAGTTTGACACCTGTGGTCTAACGTATTCAGTCATTGTGGTTTCATCACACCTTGATTTCTCAGCCGGATTTAGAGCTCTCAACATGAAGAAAATAAATGTATAGAATTGAAACAATACCACTTTCTCTTGGTCACAGATGGTAAAACCACTTCTGAAGTTGTAACGAGTCTACACAAGTTTGAATGGTGTCTGCAATGCGCTCAGTGGCGGCAGGTAGCCTAGTGGTTAGTGTTGGACTCGTAACCGAAAGGTTGCAAGATCAAATCCCCAAGTTGACAAGGAAAAAATCTGTCGTTCTTCCCCTGAACAAGGCAGTCAACCCACTGTTCCTAGGCCATCATTGAAAATAAGAATTTGTTCTTACCTGACTTGCCTGGTAAAATAAAAAACATTTAGGAGAAAATTCTCTATGATTTTTCATGATATTTGTACAACGTATCTGAACTTGTGTTGTCGAAAGTGAGTACACTGCAGCAATTTATAAAAATGTTTTACCAGAAAGGTGAGTTCCAGACCTTTTATATAACTATGCAACATCACCATTTATTGTTTTTGGCCATCTCATGAAAAATAATTTCATTTGGGTATGTCTATTTAGGCGGAAATCTAAATTTTGCCCTATCATTCAAGAGGTTGGTACTGTTATCATTATGGTATAGCAAATAAACCAACTCTATGTCCAACCTTTTCAACCAACATTACCAGAATTGTTCAAGTTTATTCATGTAATTAATGTTACATCACCGTAGCAGCAGCAACATTTTACAAACTTAACCATCCTCCCCTTGTGAGAGGAATGTGTCCGTAAGGAGTGTAGAGAGGAGAAACTAAGCAGGATGTTCTATCTTTGAATTATTGTTGAACTGATCCTTTTTTGAAAGTTAAGCAAACAAGTTTCCTCAAATCTCTGGCACTTCCCTCAGAAAAATATTCCAAAACTCAAATTTGTGAAAAACCAAGAGATGGTTAGATATACTTTTGACAAGCTGCCTTAACTTTTCTTAAATTTCAGGCCATAGTTTATGATCATCACGGTTTGCTGCACTGTTGCTACAGTCTGACAACTTGGATAATAGTATACATTCCATTGAATGCATAATTTAAGACTTATGGCATGTGGCATGGACAATGTGTGCCATAAAATGACAAGGCATGTTATGGCAGATCCTTTTGTCATAGCCGTAAGAGCAGTAGGTCAAACTTAGGTCAACCTAACTGTCCTTTCATCCTAAACTCACCATACCAAAGGGACAAAGGTTGTTTTTTCCATATTAATGACTGAGAACATACCAAATATGTCTCCCAGACTTATTTTCATCAGTCACTGAAACAATTCCAACTACTCAGTGCACATAATTTTCAAAAGCTGCACTCTCCTTGAAGTGTCACCAGAGACAGTATTTATGACTTTTTTGTCAAATGAAAGAAGCCGTGCCAAATATTATGAGTGTTAATTATAAAGCTGCTTTTAGTTTGAGTGAAAGCAACAACAGCAGATCCTACCCTACTTCAAAACAAAGGGGATAAAAGTATTACCCTGCAATAAAATTTAATTCAGTCACACAAAAGCTCTAAGAACTACGCTCTTTTGTTTAGTGATTCAATTAAGTTTGCATATGGAACAATCCAATAGCGATGGAAAGCCAAGCTCACAACAGGGGAAGACAAAAGAGAATGCAGGGAAGATTAAAAACTGAACTGATGATAAAGTTGTGGGTCTTCAATCCTCTCGTCTTTGTATTGTTGACTCTTTTGGCACATCGCAGCGCAGTCTGAACTCTTTCAGCATCCTGAAATGTAAGACAGCGTTTGGAAATGTGTGTGCTCAGTATGTTTCATCTACTTCCCTGTTGTGATGCTGCCCTTTCTCTAGATGGTTTATTCTGCTGAGAGAGGTACTGTTTCTTTGTGTTAAAGACAGTTACAATATCCTGGCATTGGACTGGTTGTGATTGTGGGTTTAAGAGAATTTAATTAGAAAAAAAGTGAAGCCAGAGGGTGACTTACTTGGCCAACCCTAACTTGGTCCTCTTGTTCCCACTTAAAAGAAACATTCTATACTCCATTTCCAGAGAGTCTTGTAACATCAGTGAATGAATCAATCCTTTGACTCCTTTCTACAATACCACCAGCATATGCATATGCTATTTCTGTCACCCATTCAAGGGTTTTGGAGAGTATCCTGAACGGGAATTGAACCCACATAGGTCCTTTGTCAGTCCAAGCTTTGGACTGTAACATTGTTGAACATTGTTGTGAACCGTTCAGATATAAATATACAGTATTGTGTAGAACAGACATGTTTCTCTGACATGTAGAGTAAGGAAGCATGTCTCTATTAATAACATTTCTATCTGCAACATTCAGCATGCTGCACCCTCCTGAACACAAGGGTAACTATTGTGTACAGAACCCATAGCTGAAAACAAACCTACAGCATATCCAGCAGTTCATTCAAGGTAAACCTTTTACTGATACTGATGGTATTTCTCGTCTCATTATAAGAGCTGACTATAATTAATTGGCAACATTAAATGTCACAGTAAGGGCAAATATTGTTATACAAATGTTAAACATAGAATGTGTTTTCCCTTTCATACCCTCATGAGAAAGTACTACTGAATTACTACATAAAACCTATTCTTGCAGTAGTGACTATGTAGATACTTGTAGGGATTGTGTAGTGAATGTGTAGTTTATGCACTACTCAAGATACACAAGTAGAGTTTTGTAGTGTCCAGCAGTAACCAGGCAGGGATTTGTACTATTTGATATTGATAGTAAATAGTCAAACACTACAGCTATACCTGATTACTATTGAAAAGCTTGTGCAGTAGAGTTTTTACGATTTGATGTTGGTAGTAAATAAGTAGTCACATCATTACAGCCAGACTACACTGACTTTTCGCGACCGCAGAAGAAGACAAAAGAAGTAGTTGGTTGCTGTTAGCTAGCTGCTATTAATCATCAAATCATCTTCCATCCTTCATCATCCTGTCTTTCATAGCCCTTGTGATGGCACCATCTTTAAGTATAACTTTCCTTTATGTTTTATGAACAATTTCATGGCGCTGTTTAGATATTTATATAACATTTTACCACATCAAAAAGATTGCTAGCCAAAACGGTCTTGCTTGTAGCCTCTGTTATAGCTATGTAGTCTCTGTTTTTAAAATTACTAATAAGTAATTCAGAAGTACTTTTTCATGCGGGTATTGTTTTTCCCTCTTAAAAGGAGAAATGCAAAGGTTCTGCTATGATTAGTTTGTCAAGCTGGAGACCACATTTATCTTCATGCAATAGAAAATAGAATTTGGGTTCATGATGTGCTACATTTTCGTTCTGAAAAAATTTCTTAACACCATCACTGACAAAACAAAATACAAATAAATCTGCCAGAACATGTGGTAACGTTTTGCTCGGATTCAATCTTTTGTTGACATTCCTTAGTTCTAGTAACCCATTGATCTTTACTGAATAATTAGCTTTATGGGAACACTTTAATAAGAATTTATATCAGGAATCAAATTTCACCCTTTTAATAAACGTAGTACCTATACTGTTTTATCTCCCCAGTATAATGGTTGATAAAAGCAATGGCTTTTCTGTGTGTGTTGGAGTACCACACATCACTCCCTTGGAGCATGGATAACTTTCTTGGACCATCAGGGGAAGTATACCAGATCACTTACTTAAACTTCCTGATATGTTTTTTTGACCATGCCTCTTCAGAACACTTTATTAGACCCTCATAACTCTTTTGGACCTTCCATACCTCTTTTATGTTCTCCCAGATGCAACTCAATCTCCTAAGAAAATGCCATACCTCACCCTAACTGCAGCAACAGAGATATGATTGATTTAAAATTTAATATGCTGGGTCATGATGGTCCCCAGGTTACAAAAACCGCTCCTATGATCCCCCAATTAATTCACTTCCTGGGATCGCGGGACACTCCCTGAGTTTCAGAGGATGGAACACAGTGTTTTTGTGAGCGAGAGATGGGGAGGGGGGTTAGAGAATAGAGAGATGCATGAAAATGAGGGATGGGGAGAGAGAGTAGAGGGAGAAATGGAGAGGTGGGATTAGAGAATAGATAGAGAGACATAAAGAGCGAGAAATCAGACAGACATGAATGCATTGATGTGTAAAATTCTTGAAACATATCTATGAGTCAATCTTATTGAATGCAATGTACTGACTTAGTTGTCATGTCTCTGATGCCTATCTCTAGGTGTAAATATTGTGACAATAATCTCCCCGCCATTGAATGCAATGTACTCATTTAGGCAGCATGTCTCTGATGTCCATCTCTTGGCGTCAATATTTTGACACTAATCGTCACCCTATTGAATGTCCATGAGCCTATCCCCTTGGCTTCAATAGTGTGATTGATATCTCCCCCCCATTGAATTCAATGTATTCATATAAGGGTCATGTTTCTTGTTGCCTATCTTTTTGCAAAATCGTACCAGATTAATGCTTATCAATGATATTATGTTGGGTCGTTATGAGATCCCTCAAAGGTAATCTTTAGTCCATTTTACTCCCAGAGCCTCAGCTCACATCGATTGTGGAAATAAAAAGAATTCATAATGAAGCAGGTGGCCACCACGCTCACTTTGTAATATTGACATTTCTCTCCTCCCCTTTAATTTGTGCCAGGACAGATGAGTTCATTCGAAGAACTAAGTTGTAAATAATAATCACTACCTTTCCAATCTGCTGATGATCTGACACTTAATTAAAAGGCATCATTGGGGCTAATTCATTGGCATTTAATTCCAATGGCAGTGTCATTACCTGTCACCTGGATTGCATTTCAATGAACAGGTGTGCCTTGTTAAGTCAATTTGTGGAATTTATTTCCTTCTTAATGTGTTTGAGTCAATCAGTTGTGTTGTGACAAGGTAGTGGTGGTATACAAGAGATAGCCCTATTTGGAAAAAAAACTAGGTCCATATTATGGCAAGTACAGCTCAAATAAGATAAGAGAAATGACAGTCCATTATTACTTGAAGACATGACGGTCAGTCAATGCGGAACAGTTCAAGAACTTGGAAAGTTTCTTCAAGTGTAGTCGCAAAAACCATCAAGCGTTATGTTGAAACTGGCACTCATGACCACCACAGGAAAGGAACACCCATAGTTACCTCTGCTTCAGAGGATACATTCATTGGAGTTAACATCACCTCAGATTGCAGCCACAATAAATGCTTCACAAAGCTCAAGTAACAGACACATCTCAACATCAACTGTTCAGAGGAGACTGCGTGAATCAGGCCTTCATGGTCAAATTGCTGCAAAGAAACCACTAATAAAGGAGACCAATAAGAAAAAGAGACTTGCTTGG
Organism: Oncorhynchus mykiss; assembly: GCF_013265735.2. NCBI lineage: Eukaryota > Metazoa > Chordata > Actinopteri > Salmoniformes > Salmonidae > Oncorhynchus > Oncorhynchus mykiss. Next base: position 52,198,351 of record NC_048566.1, on the reverse strand, counting down.
GCCAAGAAACACGAGCAATGCACATTAGACCGGTAGAAATCTGTCTGATGAGTGCAAATTTGAGATAATTTTTGGTTCCAACTGTTGTGTCTATGTGAAACGCATAGTAAGTGAACGGATGACCTCCGCATGTGGGGTTCCTACCATTAAGCATGGAGGAGAAGGTGTGATGGTGTGGTGGTGTGGGTGACACTGTCTGTGATTTATTTAGAATTCAAGGCACACTTAACCAGCTTGGCTACCACAGCATTCTGCATCGATACACTAGCCCATCTGGTTTGCGCTTAGTGGGATTATCAATTGTTTTTCAACAGGACAATGGCCCAACACACATGCAGGCTCTGTAAGGGCTATTTGACCAAGAAGGAGAGTGATGGAGAGCTGCATCAGATGACCTTGCCACCACAATCCCCCGACATCAACCCAATTGAGATGGTTTGGGATGATTTGGACCGCATAGTGAAGGAAAAGCAGCCAATAAGTGCTCAGCATTTTTTCAAGTGTTGGAAAAACTTTCCAGGTGAAGCTGGTTGAGAGAATGCCAACAGTGTATAATTCTGTCACCAAGGCAAATGGTGACTTTTTGAAGAATCTAAAATCAAAAAAATATTTAGATTTGTTTAACACTTTTTTGGTTACTGCATGATTTCATAGTTTGTCTTCATTATTATTCTACAATGTAGAAAATAGTAAAAATAAAGAAAAACACTTTAATTATTAGGTGTGTCCAAACTTTTGACTGTTACTTTATATCTGCTATTTGTTTTTCCAATGTTGAAGAATTTCATATTTAAATGTTAGTCTGACATGGGTAGGAATGGTTCTTTACCTTGCCTACAGTATATCACAAAAGTGAGTACAGGAGTAGTAGGGGTGTACTCACTTTTGCTTTCAGCGGTTTAGACATTAATGGCTGTGTGTTGAGTTATTTTGAGGGGACAGCAAATTTACACTGTTATACAAGCTGTATAACTACTTTATATTGTAGCAAAGTGTCATTTCTTCAGTGTTGTCACTTGAAAAGATATACTCAAATATTTACAAAAATGTGAGGGGTGTACTCACTTTTGTGATATACTGTGTATCAACACATCCATCAACTGAGCTCTCCTGAGCAGTTTCATTAGAGACAATATGTAAGACGGTTCCATAAGACATCTATATATTATCTGGGCCGGGGTGCATTGTGCAGTATGTTGACTTAGGGGCAATCCGCAGTTGCTACATTTGTTTTTGGACTTATAAATTAATTAGATATACTGACTAAAACTTGAAAAATATAACTTATAAATGTCTCATGAGCTGAGTTTTACTTTCGAATCCCATCAGAACCCAAAATATAAGCTTGTGATTGATCTAATGATTGTAAACAACAAATATAATCAAACACTATATAGCCTAAAAACATGGTAAAACTATCATTTTGTTATAATGAATGATAAGTCCTTGAATCCATTAAAGTCTTTGAAAATGTTAACATCCCTCAGCTTTTTACCAAAACAGTGTTTGGGTGACCGCTGTGTTATTGTTTCAACAATGGATTTGCCCTTTAAAGGCAATTTCCCTGACATACAGTGTGAGTCAAGGGCAGTGCACTTGATGACAATGCGCCTTTGATTGGATACCGGCGATAGTTGATGATTCCTCCTATGTGTATGACCCACCCAACAAATAATCAAAATTAAGGTTTCTAAATCCACCCAAAATCCGGGTTCACTCCAAAACACAAAATAAATCTACCAAAACCCATCAATGGCTTCTGACTCACCATTTAGGAAGCAATTATTATGTTCATTGTCCGCTGAGGTTTGAAACAAAAGCACAATGTGAATGTCTAAAACTAAGGATACGGGAGCAATGGCCCTGCCGCCCCTTTGAGAATTAGTCTCGAAAACCTGAACCGTGGCAACACAGTGGACTCTTTTGCGAAATGCACTTATTAAAAATAAACTCCATGATTGCTATCTTGCTGTCAGCTACTATTTTGTGTTTTATTCAAGCGGATAAAGTAGTGACGTAGGCAAGATTCCTAGGGTAGATGAAAGTGTCAAGCAGGCAGGTCTCCAAAGAGATGATGAAATGCAAAATATGTGTAGCACTTATTGTCACAGCATTTATAGGCTGTCAGAAAAAAAGACACATGTAGGAAGTTTGGTCTGGAATATGAGTAATGCGTCAGTTTACCAGCAGTCAGATACACTGAAATCTTTTTTTGTTGAAATATTATTTTTAGCTAACACTTTCACATTCATTAGCATAATAACTATTTTTTTCACTTCCAGATATTTCAGCAATCATTTGACATTTTTCCCAGGATTTAGAAATTATATAAATCACTATAAATACCAAACAGATAATCCAGATCGTTTGAAAGGGCATGGAGGTCCTGAGGAGGACGAGCCTGGCCCCCTGAGATCCCCATAGGCCCCAACATATGCCGGGGCCTGCAATGCACAGTAATATGAAAGAACTGTTCCTCCAAACATGTATGATGTTATTCCACCACAAACAACTACTACTATCAATGAGGTTCAAAAATCTGCTTCATTATGTTGGATGCATTTGTTGTAGTACAAATGTGACCCACAACCCACTTAGCCTCTTTCAGTCGCATTCTGTACCGCTCATGGTTTCTAAAGCCATTACTAATTGATATTATATGCAAACATTTGGACCGCATCAAGAGTTTCTGCCATTTTTACCCACTCTGAAGCAGTAGTAGAGAAGTAGTCCCCATGGGATTCTGCTTATAAAATGCTGGAGGGATATTAGTAGGCTGTTTTCTAGCATATGTCACATTACCTCAAATGTCTTTCATTGAACTTTCACCAGAGGACTATTTCCTTTCCTGATTTATCTTGGGAGTTATGATGGGATTTTTCCTGTCTATTTCTGACAATGGAGTGATGCCATACCCACTTAAAAGGTGAAGAGAACCCCCAGAAGGATACTGATGTCTGTGATGCGGGATATAATTGTGATGGGTTTTGACTGACACATTTATTATTGAGCTGAAATGCCCCCAACAAGTAAACAGACATAGCACTTTCATTGTGTTTGTGCATTATTGTTTCACATGGGTGACGTGAATAAATCATGTTATGAACTAAACTCATTTTCAGCACCTTGTCTTTCAAAGATAATTCAAAAAAATCGAAATAACTTCACAGATCTTCATTGTAAAGGGTTAAAACACTGTTTCCCATGCTTGTTCAATGAACCATAAACAATTCATGAACATGCATCTGTGGATGGTCGTTAAGACACTAATAGCTTACAGACGATAGACAATTAAGGTCACAGTTATGAAAACTTAGGACACTAAAGAGGCCTTTCTACTGACTCTGAAAAACACCAAAAGAAAGATGCCCAGAGTCCCTGCTCATCTGTGTGAACATGCCTTAGGCATGCTGCAAGGAAACATGAGGACTGCAGAAGTGGCCAGGGAAATAAATTGCAATGTCCGTACTGTGAGACGCCTAAGACAGAGGATGGCAACAACAACTGCCCGAGTTACACCAAGAACGCGCAATCCCTCCATTAGTGCTCAGACTGTCCGCAATAGGCCGAGAGAGCCTGCACTGAGGACTTGTAGGCCTGTTGTAAGGAAGGTCATCACCAGCAACAACGTTGTCTATGGGCACAAACCCACCATCGCTGGACCAAAAAGTGCTCTTCACTGACAAGTCGCGGTTTTGTCTCACCAGGGGTGATGGTCGGATTCACGTTTATCGTCAAAAGAATGAACCTTGCACCGAGGCTTGTACTCTGGAGCAGGATCGATTTGGAGGTGTAGGGTCTGTCATGGTCTGGGGCGTTATGCTACAGCATCATCGGACTGCGCTTGTTGTCATTGTAGGCAATCTCAACGCTGTGCGTTACAGGGAAGACATCCTCCTCCCTCATGTGATGCCCTTCCTGCAGGCTCATCCTGACATGACCCTCCAGCATGACAATGCCACCAGCCATACTGCTCGTTCTGTGCGTGATTTCCTGCAAGACAGGACTGTCAGTGTTCTGCATGGCCAGCGAAGAGCCCAGATCTCAATCCCATTGAGCATACCTGGGACCAGTTGGATCGGAGGGTGAGGGCTAGGGCCATTCCACCCAGAAATGTCCGGGAACTTACCAGTGCCTTTTTGGAAGAGTGGGGTAACATTTCACAGCAAGAACTGGCAAATGTTGTGTAGTCCATGAGGAGGAGATGCACTGCAGTTCTTAATGCAGCTGGTGGCCACACTAGGTACTGACTTTAACTTTAAATTTTGACCCCTCCCTTTGTTCAGGGACACATTTTTCCATTTCTGTCAGTCACATGTCGGTGGAACTTGTTGAGTTTGTGTCTGTTGTTGAATCTTATGTTTATACAAATATTTACACGTTAAATTTGCTGAAAATAAACGCAGATGACAGTGAGAGACTTCTCTTTTTTTGCTGAGTTTGAGTCATGGCATCACGTGTCTCGGATAATACCACACAGTTTCTATATAATAATATATAATACCACACAGTTTCTGAACTTGCAGGGTGTTTGACGCAATACTTTTGAAATGTTTACATTGAGACAAACAGATATGATTTTAATACATTTTTTTAATAGAATTAGACATCTGTTGTAGACTATAGAATGCTTCAGCTCCAATTTTGGTCAAAAGATAATCCATGCATGTATTTTCTCCAAAAATGATTATGGGAACGCAGACCTTGGTGGCCTGCCTGCAAATTCAATTAATAAACTACAGTGCCACAAGGATTCTGACACAAACAAAAAGTCTGCCCACACCACCCTCATCCTTGCAACCTGTTCCTCTAAGAATTGACTATAACATTTCTCTTCAAAGTCATAAATGCCAAAGGACCTGCCTACCTGTCAGATTTACTCTTCATCCTATGAACCTCCATGCAACCTATGTTCAAGCCACAACAAACTGCTCCATGCCCCCAGGACCAGGCTCCGCATAATGTTGGGGCCTTACCTTTTCCTCCATGCACCACGCCTATGTTCAGACTGTTGGAGCTTTAAAATCAGGCCTTAAGACAAATTTATATCGGCTGGCTTCCCTACCTCCTAGACTTTGATTATTGCTTTCATGGTTAGATATATTTGTTTTGTTGTTTACATAATTTTTTCATTTTATGCACTTTGAGATTATTTTTGTATTTTATTCTGTTTTAACCCACATGAAACAAATACTATAGCATACTACGGTATAAATACAATAGTAATTACTGCAGTATTTTGGCTGAATTTACTGTAGTATTTACTGTAGTATAACTGCAGTATTTACTGTAGGGATCGAGTTTGGGGAAGCTCTGATTTAGAGGAGCCAGAATGGGGTTGGGATTGGAGGATGGTGTTGATTTTAGATTTTAACTCAGCATTTCGGTTGCATTGTTCGGTAGTTGCTTTGGGAGGGCCAGAGTCTGTTGGGTGGATTAGACGGCTGATGGTGGAAAACAAGGTCCTGGGATTTCCTCTGCCATTGTCTATCGGGGCACAGTAGAAGGGGGAGCGGGCTGCTTTTAGTGCTTTGAAATAACACGTCTGGTGGTCATTCTAGGCCAGTTAGGCTAGTCCTTTTCCACTTTTAAGACCAATAATCTGAGCAAGAATCCAATATGTGCATGTTGACCCTCCAGTTCTTTCTGGAGATCTACTGTTCTGTAGGTTTTCAGTCCAACCCCCAACCAAACATACCTGATTCAGCTTATTAAGGTCTTACTGAGACGCTAGTGTTGTCTTTACCAGGCTGTATCACATCCGGCCATGATTGGGAGTCCCATAGGGCAACACACATTTGGTTCAGCGTCATCGGGGTTTGGCCTATATGAATCCTACTTATCTCCTGAAGATTTCACTTTTCCTTTCTTACTGTGCCACCAAATGTTTGCATAATACTGGTAAAGTTGCCAGGATGTTAGAAGGGCTGCACAATATGGGTAAAAAACGAATATCAATTTTTCAACCAAATATTGCAATATGACTTGCGATATAGATATGAACTGCTGGAATCGCAGAAATTATGGGGCCATACTTGTGAACTTTCGGCCGCCATTTCAATTTAAACAGTTTCTCCGGTTCAAAATGCATACAAGCCAATTAATTGACTTGCATGGGACAGAACGCTATTAGTCCTATGCTAATCTCACTAGATGGCAGTGATTATATCCTGCAACAAATTCTTCATCACCCTATGAAAAATCTTAGACTTTATATCCACCAACTGCTAGAGTGATATTTTAACTTCTTCGTGATCCCTTCCCGCGCCAATCCTCCTAACGGGATTGATTTGACAACACCCAGTGAAATAGCAGTGCTCCGAATTCAAAAACAGAAATACTGATAATAATAATTAATATATGATACAAGTAGGTTTAAAGATGTACTTCTTGTTAATCCAGCCACAGTGTCAGATTTCAAAAAGGCTTTACCGTGAAAGGAAACCATGCTATTATCTGAGGATAGAACCCTGTCAAACACACACATGACAATCATAATTCAACCTGCCAGGCACAACACAAAAGTCAGAAATAACTTATAATGCATGCCTTACCTTTGAAGATCTTCTTCTGTTGGCACTCCAAAATGTCCATTAAACATCACAAACGGTCCTTTTGTTCGATAAATTCTGTCGTTCTATATCCAAAACGTTAATTTATTTAGCGCGTATGATTCAGAAAATACATAAATTCCAACTCCCGCAACATGACTACACATTATCTAATTAGTTACCTGTAAACTTGATCCAAAAATTTCAAAAAACTTTCCTAATCCAACTTTAGACGTAAATAATCGATCAAATTTAAGACGGAATAAACTGTGTTCAATACCAGAGGAAAACAAAGTGGAGCGTGCTTTCAGGTCGTGCGTAAAAAAAATGAAGAGCCTAATGGTTTTGTCAAATAGTAGTAATGTATCAGCATCAGCATTGCTTCTAGGTGGCACACACTGCTTAAGCAGTTGACGCAAAATGAATAGTGCACTTTAACCATAGGTTTGAGCCCCCCTCGCATCAAGCTTTTTTGTTGAGGAAAAAACTGTTCATTGCCGGTCAATGATGCTAGTTTCAAAACGCATGTGATGAAGTGGACGATTGTAATAATGCTTAGAATATAAACCGCTGTAGGCCTACATGTAAGTACAGCCTAAATATTCCCTACTGATGATAGCCTACACTAATGTCTCCTCACCAGGAAAGGGTGTAGTCATTCTATGGGTAGTACTCCACCAGGCGTTCACCTCACCGCCTGGAAGCCGAGGCTACATATACACAATACGACCAAGGTGGTTAATGGGGTTCATCATGAAATGAGGTTTACCATACAAAGTCCCATATGCATTAGTAGGTTATAGAGTAAGGAGGACACTATCTGATGTGAATGAAGGTAGGCTATTGCTATGTTGATTAGAGTTCCTTTAGTACCCTACAGAAAAGGCTAATCAGAGAGTTTGATGACTTTGTCAAAAATAAGTAATTCACCATCTGATACTGATACATCCAAGTGTCTTCCTACATTAACACTGTCCTCTGGACTCACGATAAACGTATTTAAAATGACTGCAATAATGCTATCTGTATGATGATAACAAGCGTGCAACAAGCGTGTACACTTTGTAATTGTCATCCTCCTTGAGTCAAACAAACCATATGTGACCTACTGGCTCGATTCGGTCTTATGTAACAATAAGTATAGACTCTGAGCTAGAAAATTGTATGTCATACACTACAGTTGAGGAACAATGGGAAAGTAATTCTGCTTTGAAAGTTGATAAATGTGTAACCTCACTTTTGCAAAAATTACCCTTTAATGTTTTGGTACATTTCCTGGAGAGCTCTTCTTTGTCTACACCTATTCAGCATCTTTCACACCCTCTTAAGCCTTAGCCCCACCCATCTCTTTAACATCGATGGGGCTAAAGTGGAGCAGGTCGAGAATTTCAAGTTCCTTGGTGCCCACATCACCAACGAACTATTATGGTCCACACACACCAAGACAGTTGTGAAGAGGGCACGGCAACACCTTTTCCCCATCAGGAGACTGAAAAGATTTAGCATGGGTCCCCAGATCCTCAAAAAGTTCTACAGCTGCACTATCAAGAGCATCCTGACCGGTTTCATCACCGCCTGGTATGGCAAATGCTCTGCATCTGACAGAAAGGCGCAACAGAGGGTAGTGCATACGGCCCAGTACATCACTGGGGCCAAGCATCCAGACATCCAGGACCTATATACTAGGCCGTGTCAGAGGAAGGCCCAAAAAATTGTCAAAGACTCCAGTCATCCAAGTCATAGACTGTTCTCTCTGGTACCTCATGGCAAGAGGTTCCGGAGCACCAAGGCTACGACCAAAAGGCTCCTTAACAGCTTCCAACCCCAAACCATTAGACTGCTGAACAATAAATCAAATGGACACCCAGACTATTTGCATTGATGCAAAATTACAAATTACCTCGACTAACCTGTACCCCTGCACATTGACATGGTACCGGTACACCCTGTGTATAGCCTTATTGTTATGTTATTTTCTTGTTATTTTTATAGATTTTTTTTACTTTAGTTAATTTAGTAAATATTTTCCAACAAAATGCAGCCCAAGAAATAGAGTTAAGGGCTTGTAATAAAGCATTTCACAGTAAGGTCTACACCTGCTATATTCGGCGCATGTAACAAACAAAATGTTATTTGATTTGGCTGTCTCGCTAGCTAATGTTACGTATATGATCTAATTAGTAATATTATTTGTATCTCAGAACCATTTGCATTGCTAGTTGTAGCCTAATATTAGCTAGTTTAGCTAACATTGAACCTAGTTGGTTAGCTTTAGCTACCTGTAGATTAATGCAGGGTAGTAATGTTATGAGTTGGAATGATGGTTAATTGTTTAGCAAGCTAGCTAGCTAACTACATGACTAAACAAAAGACTCCACTATGCAAGTAAACATTTCCCCTCATCAATCTACACACAATACCAAAGAATGACACAACAAAAACACTCTTTCTGAAATGTTTGCTAATATATTAAAAATGAAAAATAATACTGGTACTGTAAGTATTCAGACCTTTTACTTAGTACTTTGTTGAAGCACCTTTGACATCGATTACAGCCTCAAGTCTTCTTAGGTATAATGCTACCAACTTGGCACACCTGCATTTGGGGAGCTTCTCCCGTTCTTCTCTGCAGATCTTCTCAAGCTCTGTCAGGTTGGATGGGGAGCGTTGCTGCACAGCTATTTTTTGGTGTTCGGTCGGGTTCAAGGCTCTGGCTGGCCCACTCAAGGACATTCATAGGCTTGTCCCGAAGCCACTCCTGCGTTGTCTTGGCTGTGTGCATAGTTTGTTGTCCTGTTGGAAGGTGAACCTTCACTCCAGTCTGAGGTCCTGAGCACTCTGGGGCAGGTTTCATTCAAGGATCTCTCTGTACTTTGCTCATTCTACCTTTAACTCGATCCTGACTAGTCACCCAGTCCCTGCCACTGAAAAACATTCCAACGGCATGATGCTGCCATCACCATGCTTCACCGTAGGGATGGTGCCAGGTTTCCTCTAGACGTGATGCTTAGCATTCAGGCCAAATGGTTCAATCTTGGTTTCATCAGACCAGAGAGTCTTTAGGTGCCTTTAGGCAAACTCTAAGTGGGCTGTCATGTGCATTTTACTGAGTGGCTTTCGTCTGGCCACTCTGCCTGATTGGTGGAGCGCTGCAGAGATGTTTGTCCTTCTGGAAGGTTCTCCCATCTCCACAGAGGAATTCTAGATCTCTGTCAGAAGACCCATCAGGTTCTTGGTAACCTCCCTGACCAAGGCCCTTCTCCCCTGATTTCTCAGTTTGGCCAGGCAGCCAGCTATAGTAAGAATCTTGGTGGTTCCAAACTTCTTCCATTTAAGAATGATGGAGGCCACTGTGTTTTAGGGAACCTTCAATGCTGAATAATTTTTTTGTAACCATTCCCCAGATCTGTAACACGGCAAGATCCTGTCTCGGAGCACTACGGACAATTCCTTCGACCTCATGGCTTGGTTTTTGCTCTGACATGCACTGTCAAATGTGGGGCCTTATATAGACAGGTATGGGCTTTTCCAAATCATGTCCAATTAATTGAATTTACCACAGGTGGACTCCAATCAACTTGTTGAAACATCTCAGTTGATAATCAATGGAAACAGAATGCATGTGAGCTCAATTTCGAATCATATAGCAAAGGGTCTGAATACATATGTAAATAAGGTATTTCTGTCTATTTTTAAATAAATGTGCAAAAATTTCTACAAACCTGTTTTCACTTTGTCAATATGGGGTATTGTGTATAGATTGTTGACGATTAAAAAAAACACATGGCCTCACATATGAATCCTTAAAAGGACGGGTGGGGCTAAGGCTTAAGAGGGTGTGAATGATGCTGAATGGGTGTAAACAAATAACAGTTATCCAGTAGGTGTACCAAAACATTTTAGGGCCATTTTCTCAAAAGTGGGGTTAAAAGATAATCAACTTTCAAAGCATAATTACTTACCCATTGTTCCCCAACTGTTGTGTATGGTATACTATTTTCTAGTTCTGAGTCTATACCTTTATCCAATGTTAAAAAACACAATTTCAAATGTTGCTATATAAGACCTAATCAATCCGGTTGGTCACATCTGTTGATTGCTAGGCATACAAATAAGATTATTTCTTGAAACATTTAAACCGAGGTCTAGTTGTGTCCGCAACCAGACTAGATTATGAACAACTCTTGGCCGGAATGGATTTTGCTTGACTGCCATGTGGGTGATAAGCACAATATCATTCGCAAACTACAGTCCCCCCAACGATTTGTTTTCAAGTTCAAGTTTGTTGAGCAGAGGCTGTATAAGTTTTGGGTCTTTAAAATGTGTCGTCACAATATTCAAGAATCAAGTAATTTAATTCATTATTGAACCACACGATCAATTATCAGTTCTAAACATGGATTTTTCTTCTCTATGCTGCGTGCTGCATGATCTATTTTCTTGTGTGCATATACAGTGGGGCAAAAAAGTATTTCGTCAGCCACCAATTGTGCAAGTTCTCCCACTTAAAAAGATGAGAGGCCTGTAATGTACATCATAGGTACACTTCAACTATGACAGACGAAATGAGAAGAAAAAAAATCTGAAAATCACTATGTAGGATTTTAATGAGTTCATTTGCAAATTATGGTGGAAAATAAGTATTTGGTCAATAACAAAAGTTTATCTCAATACTTTGTTTTGGGGCTGTTGCTGGGCAACACGGACTTTCAACTCCCTCCAAAGATTTTCTATGGGGTTGAGATCTGGAGACTGGATAGGCCACTCTAGGACCTTGAAATGCTTCTTACGAAGCCACTCCTTCGTTGCCCGGGCGGTGTGTTTGGGATCATTGTCATGCTGAAAGACCCAGCCACGTTTCATCTTTAATGCCCTTGCTGATGGAAGGTTTTCACTCAAAATCTCACGATACATGGCCCCATTCATTCTTTCCTTTACACGGATCAGTAGTCCTGCTACCTTTGCAGAAAAACAGCCCCAAAGCATGATGTTTCCACCCCATGCTTCACAGTAGGTATGGTGTTCTTTGGATGCAACTCAGCATTCTTTGTCCTCCAAACACGACGAGTTGAGTTTTTACCAAAATGTTCTATTTTGGTTTCATCTGACCATATGACATTCTCCCAATCTTCTTCTGGATCATCCAAATGCTCTCTAGAAAACTTCAGACGGGCCTGGACATGTACTAGCTTAACCTCTCTGCGCACGGAACCTGCTAGCGGGCTGAAATTCCACAATATACAGTGATCGCTACATAAATAGTCATAATAAACATTCATGACAATACAAGTGTCAAACATGTATCGAAAGCCTAGATTCTTGCTAATCCAACTGCGTTGTCAGATTTAAAAAAGGATTTACTGCGAAAGAATACCATGTGATTATCTGAGCATAGAGCCCCATAAAAAAATAAAAATGTAACCAGCACAGGTGTAACAATCACAAACTGCATTAAAATAAATGGTTTACCTTTGATGATGATCTTCGTCTGTTTGCAATTCCAATGCTCATTGTTACACAATGAATTATCTTTTGTTTGATAAAATCCGTTTTTATAGCCTTACACGAAACATTTTGTGAATCGCTTCTGTCGTGAATTCCGTCTCATTCCATTTTTGACGACACATTCCAGGTAAATAACCCACACAGAACGTGACTTTTCCAGTCATGTTGGGTTTCACTGCAATCAACTGGTTTGTTTGTAACACAATCAAACCTGATGGGCCATTTCGCGGGACGTATTGACTGAAAGAAACCGATTTGAAGACAACAAGTCATGACATCATTGTGCACCAATGATTTGCCCGCTGTTTCGTTGATTGACTGTCTTTTAACCCAATGACCACTGATCTTCTTGAAATCTAGCTGGGTAGATAGCCAATGAGCTGAGCTAAACCGCAATACGCCATGTTTATGTGTTGCAAGACCAACCCATGTAGTAAGCTCCAGCATAACGAGAGTCATTCGCTATTGAAGTTTCATACCGGAAGAAGAAGCACATATTACGCACTGCATTGTTTGGTGAACGTGCATATTCAGCTGTTTATATATATATCAATCATTATGGCGACTAAGTCAGGGAAAGCTAAATCTAAGTCTAGATATACAGATGTACACACAATTTTAGAATAAATTGATTGGGAAGGTGAGACAGAGATTGTTGTAGGACGCTTTATTTAGCGATTGTGGAGGACATTTTTTTGAACGGGAGAGGACATCGTTTTGGACTGGTAAGTTCTTATCATGCTAATGCCCTTGTTTGAAATTATTAATATAAAATATTATTTGTGATTTTTTTATTTATTTTAGAAGCAATATATAAACATGTAATGTCATGAAATGTGAGATGCGTGTGTCTGCCGCCCCACCCCAACCCACATGAAAAAGCCTATTTGAGGCTGTTGAGGAGAGGGCAGGACCACATCAATGGCCGAAGTGAAATGGAGACAGTAGATACAGCTGGTCTGTTGTAATATAATAAAGACAGTAAATCTAGCTAGCGGGTCTGTCATAATATAATAGAGACAGTAGATCTAGCTGAAATGTCATAATATACAAGAGACAGTATATCTACCAGGTAATAATATAATATGTTCAACCTAATATATTCAACCTTCAACTCTCTCTATACATCTGTTTATAATACCTGTTGATGCAGGGCTCATATGTGAAACTATTCTAACTGAACATTTTCTTTCACAGTGACACTGACTCCGAATGGGAGTCTTATCTGACGTCCTGTGTGAATTTAAGTATGCTCTCTCTAATTCTCTCTTTCTCTCTCTCTGAGGACCTAAGCCCTAGGACCATGCGTCAGGACTACCTGGCATGAAGACTCCTTGCTGTCCCCAGTCCACCTGGCCTTGCCGCTGTTCCAGATTCAACTGTTCTGCCTTATTATTATTCGACCATGCTGGTCATTTATGAACATTTGAATATCTTGGCCATGTTCTGTTATAATCTCCACCCGGCACAGCCAGAAGAGGACTGGCCACCCCACATATGCTCTCTCTAATTCTCTCTTTCTTTCTTTCTCTCTCTCGGACTACCTGACATGATGACTCCTTGCTGTCCCCAGTCCACCTGACCATGCTGCTGCTCCAGTTTCAACTGTTCTGCCTCATTATTATTCGACTATGCTGGTCATTTATGAACATTTGAACATCTTGGCCATGTTCTGCTATAATCTCCACCCGGCACAGCCAGAAGAGGACTGGCCACCCCACATAGCCTGGTTCCTCTCTAGGTTTCTTCCTAGGTTTTGGCCTTTCTAGGGAGTTTTTCCTAGCCACCGTGCTTCTACACCTGCATTGCTTGCTGTTTGGGGTTTTAGGCTGGGTTTCTGTACAGCACTTTGAGATATCAGCTGATGTACGAAGGGCTATATAAATAAATTTGATTTGATTTGATGCACAGCCAAGAGCTGCCCAGTGACACAAGCCTACCAGACGTGCTAAATAACTTGTATGCTCGCTTTGAGGCAAGTAACACTGAAACATTTCTGAGAGCATCAGATGTTCAGGATGACTGGCTGCGGAGAGTGTGATTACACAATGTAAGACTTTCAAACAGGTCAACATTCAAACAGATTACCAGGATGTTTACTCTGAGCATACGCTGACCAACTGGCAAGTGTCTTCAATGACATTTTCAACCTCATTGGTTAGCTACCTGCAGATTCATTCAGGGTAGTGACGTTATGAGTAGGGATTATGGTTCATTGTTTAGCTAGATACATGTCTAGACAAAAGTAACCATTTCAATAGAATGTTCATGATGTCACTGAGACAACTGTCGATAGACGTAGCTGGTAAATTCGCTCTGCCTATCTACTTCGAATTCAGAGCACTCTCATCTGTGTGCCAGAGTGCAGAATAACTGACGATTTTACAAAGGCTACACACCCACTGAATATGGACAGTGTCATTAAATTATGGCAAAAATGCGTAATTAAATTGTTGCCAGCAGCACAGTTGCCGTCACCGTTGCTCTGGATAACATAAAAACAGCCTAACCAGCTCTGCTAGGGTGAGTAAAATGTTCAGTGAATTGTTTTCTCATTTGTGTCTGGAAGTAGCTAGCAAGCTAGCCAACGTTAGCCAGTTAGCTTGGGCGCTTGACTACTGTTGTTAGTTCAGAGGGCTCGGATCAACCCTACTCTTCCACCAGAGAGTCCAGTGTGCGCTCTGAATGCGAATGTGAAACGCTCAGAATTTATGAACGGACAATCTGTCAATGCTCTGAGTTTACAATTGCCAAGAGCACACTCTCGCACTTCAGATTACATTTATAAACACACCTGTACTATAAACCAACCTTTGGTCTTGAAATCTTTGGTTGTTTAGTACAGTGCCTTGCAAAAGTATTCATCCCCCTTGGCATTTTTCCTATTTTGTAGCATTACAACCTGTAATTTAAATAGATTTTTATTTGGATTTTATGTAATGGACATACACCAAATAGTTCAAATTGGTGAAGTGAAATGAAAAAAAATGTTGTTTCAGAAAATTCAAACAATAGAAAACTGAAAAGTGGTGCGAGCATATGTATTCATCCCCTTTGCATTGAGGCCTGAAAATAAGATCTGGTGCAACCAATTACCTTCAGAAGTCACATAATTAGTTAAATAAAGTCCACCTGTGTGCAATCAAAGTGTCACATGATTTGTCACATGATCTCAAAATGTATACACACCTGTTCTGAAAGACCCCAGAGTCTGGAGCACCACTAAGCAAGGGTCACCATGAAGACCAAGGAGCTCTCCAAACAGGTCAGGGACAAAGTTGTGGAGAAGTACAGATCAGGGTTGGGTTATAAAAAAATATCCAAAACTTTGAACATCCCACGGAGCACCAATAAAAAATATGGCACTACAACAAACCTGCCATGGGAGGGCTACCCACCAAAACTCACAGACCAGGCAACGAGGGCATTAATCAGAGGCAACAAAGATACCAAAGATGTCTAACATCTCAGTAGCTAGATGTGAAGGAGCTGCAAAGATCCACAGCGGAGACTGGAGTATCAGTCCATAGGACCACTTTAAGCCATACACTCCACAGAGCTGAGCTTTACTGAAGAGTGGCCAGAAAAATCCATTGCCTAAAAAAAAAAACAAGCAAACTCAAGGAAAACTATGTCTGGCGCAAACACAACACCTCTCATCACCCCAAAGAACAGCATACAAAAAAACAAATGGATAGTATACGATCACCATCCCCACCGTGAAGCATGGTGTGGTGGCATAATGTGGGCATGTTTTTCATTGGCAGGGCCTGGGAAAGTGGTCAGAATTGAAGGAATGGTGGATGACGCTAAATACTTAGAAATTCTTGAGGGAATCCTATTTCAGTCTTCCAGAGATTTGAGACTGGGACAGATGTTCACCTTCCAGCAGGACAATGAACCTAGGTAGACTGCTGATGAAACACTCAAGTGGTTTAAGGGGAAACATTTCAATGTCTTGGAATGGCCTAGTCAAAGCCCAGACCTCAATCCAATTGAGAATCTGTGGTATGACTTAAATATTGTTATGCTGCAGTGGAACCCATCCAACTTGATGGAGCTGGTGCAGTTTTTTCTTGAAGAATGGGCAAACATCTCTGTAGCTAGATGGGCCAAGACAGAACCCAAGAGACTTGCAGCTGTAATTGCTGTGAAAGGTGGCTCTACAAAGTATTAACTTTGGGGGGGAGGGGTGAATAGTAATGCATGCTCAAGATTTTAGTCTTATTTCTTGTTTTTAAAATAAATAAAAAATATTTAGCATTTTCAAAGTGCTAGACATGTTGTGTAAATTAAATGATACAACCCCCCCCCAAAATATTTTTTAATTCCAGGTTGTGAGGTAACAAGGTTGTTGTCCTGGCACCACACTGCCAGATCTGACCTCCTCCCTTTATGCTGGCTCATCGTTGTCAGCCTACCACCGTTGTGTCGTCAGCAAACTTAATCATGGTGTTGAAGTCGTGCTTGGCCACGCAGTCGTGGGTGAACAGGGAGTACAAGAGGGGACTAAGCACGCACCCCTGAGGGGCCCCAGGGTTGAGGATCAGTGTGACAGATGTGTTATTGCCTACCCTTACCACCTGGGGGCAGCCCGTCAGGAAGTCCAGGATCCAGTTGCGGAGGAAAGTGTTTAGTCCCAGGGTCCTGATGAGCTTTGTGGGCACTATGGTATTGAATGCTGGGCTGTAATCAATCAACAGCATTCTCACATAGGTGTTCCTTTTGTCCAGGTGGAAAAGGGCAGTGTGGACTGAGATTGAGATTGCGTCATCTGTGGATCTGTTGAGGCAGTATGCGAATTGGAGTGGGTCTTGTGTTTCCGGCATGATTGTCTGTCTTCATCAAGGTATGATCAAACACTGCTGTATGACTCGTTTATGTAGTGTCAAAAGACACAGGTGTCTGTAATCATGGCAAAGTGTGGCCTAATATCTTGGTTAATTATCAAATATTAAAATGGCATACAAAGAACAGCATACAAAAAACCAAATGGATAGTATACAATAATTTTAGACTACACAAGCTTACAAACAATTACAATGGCAAAGTCACAATAATCATAAGAATGGCTTCAGATCAAAGTCTACGTTGAGACCGAAGGGAGCAAGGGTCTTTAAATTAAAGATCCAGGTAGCCTCTCGTTTTAACAATAAATTATCAAGGTCACCCTCCTCTCCTAGGGAGGGTGACATGTTCGATGCCAATATAACACAGAGACGAAATCGAGTGGTTTGCTTCCAAAAAGTGAGCCGCAACTGGGTAAGTCAAGTTTTTGCACCTAATGGTGCTACGATGCTCTGAGATACATACTTTTAATTTGCGCTTTGTTTTACCCACATCATTTTTACCACAAGGACAAATTATAAGATAAATAACTGCCTTAGTGGAGCACGTAATAACACCTTTTATTGGGATCTGTGTCCCTGTTTGTGGGTGTTTGAAGGATGTACATTTATAAGTGCCATTGCATTGAGCACAGCCATTACACTTGTAATTTACTTCCAGTAGGGACGCAAAGAGGTTGTTCAGCTATATTTTGGCATGGTTAATCAGAGTGTATCAATTGGTCTCTGAGATTTCTGCCCCGCGAGAATACGACCAAGGGGAGGTCAGAAAATACATTACCGAGACTATCATCAGATTTTAGAATGTGCCAATGTTTGTGAACAATTCCCATAATTTGTTCAATGCACTTAGAATAGCGGGTAGTTAGAACGCAAGAATGCGTCTTTTTGCGAGACTGACCTTGAAAAAAGGTCATGGCTCTTATTGTTTTGAATTTTCTCAATGGCAATATTAATCTGATAATTTTTGTACCCCCTCTCCTTGAATTTACTTTGCATCTCAGCCATATTTCTGTCAAAATCTGAATGTTTTTTGCAAATTATTTTTATTCAACAGAATTGGCTGTAGGGCAAACTATTTTTCAAGGGAAGTGGGTGACAACTGTCAGCCCTCAACAAACTGGTTAATTATCAAATATTAAAATGGCATACAAAGAACAGCATACAAAAAACAAATGGATAGCATGCGATCATAGATTCACATCATCATAGATGTTTTTTTGTATGCTGTTCTTTTGTATGCTGTTCTTTGTATGCCATTTGATAATTAACCAATGATATTAGGCCACACTTAGCCATGAATTCAGACACCTTTTGACACTATATAAACGAGTCATACCGCAGTTTTTGATCATACCCTGATGAAGATAGCTTGGCTGTCCAAACGTTGGACATTACATTTTTGCATCTGAGCTCCTAGAGTGTGCGGCTCTCCTTTATTTTCAAGGCGGCTGGATTAGCAAGAAGTTAAGATTTACTTTGATGTATTACACTTGTATTTATATGAATGTTAAATATTTATATTTCTGTAGTTTGAATTTGGCGATCTGCAATTTCACCGGATGTTGTCAAATCTATCCCGGTAACGGGATTCGAGCTTAAGGGATTCCTAAGAGGTTTATAACCTCTTGCAATGAAGACGGCTTTCTGACAAGATTAGATACGTATAATATCTGAAAATGTAGCTAGCTAGACTTTCTTACCCGTATATCTGGATAAACGCTTCTCCCTCTCTATCACAGATGCCATGGTTGCCCTTAGTTTGAAGATGTAGTCCGGAGACAGGTGTTTTATACAACTGCTTGTTTTCTTTTCGACCCCATCCACATTTGAAATCAAATGGCAGATTTTTCTCCACCTCCTTAGCTATCACACTCTGCTTCCACCAGGCATTCCAAATTATTTCAAAATTCAGTCCTCCAGAAAGTGTGGAGCCTTAGCAACACTTTTGAAGTTCTTTTTGATATCTTTGAAAAAAAAGCAGTGTTAGAAAGGGTTGCCTACACATACTGAGCAGCTCATGTATTAGACAGAAGTATGTTACATTGCAGACCAACTCTTGGCATGTCTAGCCCATGCAATATCTCAGCCAATCACGGCTAGCGGTAAGTTTCCTGCCTTTTTCCGTGGCTAAACTTACTTGGCTCATAATTTAACAATTATATTCTTATTTACAGATGGCACACACATTTGTTTTAAGGCACATGAAAGTTCTCATGTTCCAGAAGGCATTTATGCCAAAAAATGCATTTTGATAAAATAATAATAATGAACATCCCATCACCAATGAATTGACAGCATGCTGAGAGAATGAACAGCGTGTAGAACTGTGTGCTGCCTTACCTACCCTAGACACCCACCTGAGCAACCCAAACACAAAGGAGAAGTCCTTACCTGTTATTTTGACCTACGGCAAGTAGCCTACGTAGCCAAGGCAGAAAGACAAACACAGTCAGAGACCCACTAAAGCAGTACCACCCTCTCAAAAGTCTGAGCCTGCCTGACAGGGTTGGTCCAACAAAGCCAAAGCCCCTGGAGGGAAGTGCATAATATACAAGGATTTTATCAAAGCTGCTAATGAGAACGTTGATAACCTCGTACCTACCCGGTGGGAATTCCGGTGGAGTACCCCACCCAGCTAGTGGCAGTGCTGGCAAAACTGGATGCAGTAACCCATTGGGGGAAGGGCAATCAGAGAGGAGGAAAATTGTGGCCCTGGCGGCACAAAATGATCAAATTATCTGACTTTACAGAGGTACCTGGGAAGGATGGGGATGGAACAATTGTGGAACAACTGTGAGTGTGTATGTTCCTTGGCATAGGCTGACCAGGTGAATGCAGGTGAAAGCTATGATCCCTTATTGATGTCACTTGTTAAATACACTTTAATCAGTGTTGATAAAGGGGAGGAGACAGGTTAACCTTTCTAAGGCAGGCGTTCCGCTAGCCAAAGAGAGGACTCAAAAAAAGCTGAAATATAGATAAAATGAATCACTAACCTTTGATGGTCTTCATCAGATGACACTCATAGGACATCATGTTACACAATACATGTATGTTTTGTTCGATAATGTGCATATTTATATCCAAAAATCTCAGTTTACATTGGCGCGTTACGCGCAGTAATGTTTTGATTCCAAAACATCTAGTGATTTTGCAGAAATACTCATAATAAACATTGACAAAAGATACAACTGTTATACACAGAATTAAAGATAGACTTCTCCTTAACTATTGAAACTAGCAATCCCGGATCCGGGATCGTAATCATAGCCTCAAACGAATTAGCATAACGCAGCGGACATAAATACCCCTAGAAACTTTTCCTACTCAAACACAAGCTTAGCCTTTTGTTAACAACACTGTCATCTCAGATTTTCAAAATATGCGTTACAGCCAACGCTAGACAAGCATTCGTGTAAATTTATCATGGCATAATGCTATGCTAGGCTCTGCTGGCAGTAGGCAACATTTTCACAAAAATATGAAAAGCAACCAATTTAAATCATTTACCTTTGAAGAACTTCGGATGCCTTCACTCAGGAGACTCCCAGTTAGACAGCAAATGTTCCTTTTTCCCAAAAATATTATTTTTGTAGGTGAAATAGCTCCCGTTTGTTCATCATGCTTGGCTGAGAAATCGACCGGAAAATGCTACCACTACAACACCAAACTTTTTTCAAAATTCTCTCCATAATTTCGACAGAAACACGGCATACGTTGTTTAGGATCCATCCTCAAGGTGTTTTTAACATATATATTCGATAATATATCCGTCGAGGCAATTGGTTTCTCATAAGAAGCGATTGGAAAAATAGCTACCTCAGTATTTTACGCAAGATTTTCTGCGGGAGACACAATGTGACCACTTGCTATATATGGTCCCTTACGGCTATTCTTCAATGGAAATGCGTAAAAAGACGTCACAATGCTGTAGACACCTTGGGGAATACGTGGAAAACGTAAGCTCATTCGTAGCTCATTCACAGCCATTTAAGGAATTGAGGCGGTTTTAAAAAATGCGACACTTCCTGGTTGGATTTTTATCTGGGTTTCACCTGTAACATCAGTTCTGTGGCACTCACAGACAATATCGTTGCAGTTTTGGAAACGTCACAGTGTTTTCTATCCAAAGCTGTCAATTATATGCATAGTCAAGCATCTTTTTGTGACAAAATATCTTGTTTAAAACGGGAACGTTTTTCATCCAAACATTTTAATAGCGCCCCCTAATGCTTAGCTGGCGCTGTGTCAGATTTAAAAAAAACTTTACAGGAAAAGCATAATCTGAGAACGGTGCTCAGAACTCAAAACAGCCAGAGGAATATCCGCCATTTTGGAGTCAACAGAAGTTAGAAATTACAACATAAATATTAGCTTACCTTTGATGATCTTCATCAGAAGGCACTCCCAGGAATCCCAGTTCGACAATAAATGACTGATTTGTTCCATAAAGTCCATAATTTATGTCCAAATAGCCACTTGTTGTTAGCGTGTTCAGCCCAGTAATCCATCTTCTTGAGGCGCAGGCACTTCGTCCAGACAAAAACTCTGAGATTTCCGTAACAGTCCTTTAGAAACATGTCAAACAATGTATGGAATCAATCGTTAGGATGTTTTTAACATAAAACATCAATAAATGTTCCAACCGGAGAAATCCTTTGTCTGAAGAAACTGACTCAAAGAGGTCTCATGAGCCCTCCTTTATAGTAGAATCCCTATTCAAGTTTCTATAGACGGTTGACATCTAGTGGAAGCCGTAGGAAGTGCAACTTTATCCATATCTCAATGTGTATTCGGTAGGCCAAGCTTTGAAAAACAACAAACCTCAAATGTCCCACTTCCTGGTTTTATTTTTCTCAGGTTTTTGCCTGCCATATGAGTTCTGTTATACTCACAGACATAATTCAAACAGTTTTAGAAACTTGAGTGTTTTCTATCCAATACTAATAATAATATGCATATATTAGCATCTGGGACAGAGTAGGAGGCTGTTCACTCTGGGCACAATGCTGCCCCCTATCCCAAAAGAGTTCAATCTCTACTGGATCGGTGTCCCCCCCCGAGGGACGGTTGAGATAAAATGTAATGTTAATCATATTAGCACATGTTAAGTAACAAGAAAATGTCCTCGGACATGGGCAGAAAACTTACATTTTTGTTAATCTAACGGCACTGTCCAATTTACAGTAGCTATTACATTGAAAGAATACCATGCTATTGTTTGAGGATAGTGCACAGTTATGAACTTGAACATGTATTAATAAACGAATTAGGCACATTTGGGAGGTCTTGATACAACGTTTTGAACAGAAATACAATGGTTCATTGGATTAGTCTAAAACTTTGCACATACATTGCAGCCATCTCATGGCGAAAATCTAAATTGCACATAGATTCCTAAGTCACATATTGGCCTATTTCTTGCCTTTCAAAGCTGATAAAAAAAGAAATGCAACATTATATTCACATTTCCACAAACTCCAAAGTGTTTCCTTTCCAATGGTATCAATAATATGCATATCCTTGCTT
The DNA here is from genome assembly GCF_013265735.2 of Oncorhynchus mykiss. Taxonomy (NCBI): domain Eukaryota; kingdom Metazoa; phylum Chordata; class Actinopteri; order Salmoniformes; family Salmonidae; genus Oncorhynchus; species Oncorhynchus mykiss. The sequence continues at coordinate 52,175,916 of NC_048566.1, read as the reverse complement.
CTGGTCCTGAGCTACAGGCAGTTAGATTTCGGAATGTCATTTTTGGCGAAAATTGAAATAAAGGGTTCGATCCTTCAAGGACATGCAGTAGAAAAATAAATATTGCAAGCAATTGTTATTCATGTTACATTACAGCTTGTGATCCATCCTATAGTGTCCCTAACATCATCACCCCATAGCAACAGATGTGGGATGCATACACGCACACACCCCACCCATCCCACACTAACACCTCTACCCTACAAACACAAATACACAAGTGCACACGTGCACACACACTGAGTATACCAAACATTAGGGATGATTATTATTATTATATATACTATTATTATTATTATTATCACTATTATCACTAAGATGGTTGGATGTCTTTTGGGTGGTGGAAAATGATTGATACACTTGGGAAACTGTTGAACTTGAAAACCCCAACACATACAACAATAACCTGTTCAAAGGCACTTAAATATTTTGTCTTGCCCATTCACCTTCTGAATGGCACACATACACAATCCATGTCTCAATTGTCTCAAGGCTTAACAATCCTTCTTTAACAATCCTTTGAAGGAGTTGCCTGCGTTATTACACATACTATTTGTCAATTGTGGGAATTAATGAATATTTTTTTTATAACTATACTGAACAAAAATATAAACTCAACATGCAACAATTTCATTGAGTTACAATTTCAACGATTTTACTGAGTTACAGTTCATATAAGGAAATCAGTCAATTTAAAGAAATGAATTAGGCCCTAATCAATGGATTTCACATGACTGGGAATACAGATATGCATCTGCTGGTCACAGATAACCTTTAAAAAAATGGGTCTCACAATGGGCCTCAGGATATCATCACGGTATTTTTGTGCATTCACATTGCCATCGATAAAATTCAATTGTGTTTGTTGTCCATAGCTTATGACTGCCCATTCCATAACCCCACTGCCATCATGGGACAGTCTGTTCACAACTTTGACATCAGCAAACAGCTCACCCACCCGACTCCATACAATTGGTCTGTGGTTGTGAGGCCGTTCGGACATACTGCAAAATTTTCTAAAATTATATTGGAGGTGGCATTGATAGAAAAATGAACATTCAATTATCTGGCAACAGCTTTGGTGGACACTCCCTCAAAACTTGAGACATCTGTGGCATTGTGTTTTGACAAACTGCACATTTTAGAGTGGTCTTTTATTGTCCCCAGCACAAGGTGTACCTGTGCAATGATAATGCTGTTTAGTCAGCTTGTTGATATAACACACCTGTTAGGTGGGTGGGTTATCTTGTCAAAGGAGAAATGCTTACTAACTAACTAAATTTGTGACATTTGTTTTTGAGAAGTACGTTTTTTGTGCGTATTAAAATAGTCTGGGATCTTTTATTTCAGCTCATGAAACATGGGACCAACACTTTACATGTTGCGTTTATATTTATGTTATTTTCAACTGAGGCAAAAGCGTTAGAAATGCTGTTGGCTGTTCTGTCCTGTAGTGGCACTTTGTGCTCTTTTCAAAGGATTGGTCTCAATCTCTAAAAGGCCCAGTCACAGGGAATGACAACCCCTTGGGATGGTGGAAGGTTTTAGCGGATTGAATATTGGACAATTGGAGGTTTACTCAGTCACAGCTACAGTATGTTTAACAGTGCAAATATCACAGTATAGCTATATGGACACACAATCATCATGGTACTTTTTAAGTGTAAGTTTATACACATATTATGATAAGTATAATTGAAACTTGTATCTCATTATGGTAAGTGGTGAAATAAATATAGCTAGTTATAATTGTAATGGCTTAGCAGATAATATGAAAAGACAAAAGTCTTTACCTGGCTGAAATATAATGAATATGTCTACTGTTTACAGGAAACTCAATCTACATTTTTAGATGAAGTTGTGTGTAAAAAGGACTAGGGGGTTGATATAGAGTATACTTCTCCCATAAACTGTCGTGGATCTTATTTAAGGGAAGAGAGACCGCAGATTCTTTCAAACACCTTATTATAATAATTGCAAAAATTAAGCATGTCAAACATGACCACCAAGAATGGCTCAGAGTTGAAAGCTTAACAAACATAGGGGTTTCTTCTTTTATAGAGACAATACATACAACCCCTTTCAGCATATGCGGCAGTCAGCAGATAGTGTGTAAAAGGTATTTTGTTGTCTGAGCAGACTTAAGATAGCCCGAGGACTCAACCGTCTAACTGATTTCACAACAGCGAAACACTATAATGTGCTCCTTTCTGAAAGTTTCCATACATGTGACTTTCTGTAGATAGTAAACTCACGGGATGTCACATGCACCCAAGCGGACCTTAGCTATACGCCCAGTCTTAAAAATAAGTCCCACAAAGACAAGTGTAACGGTCGTCGTATGAAGGAGAAGGTGAGGACCAAGGTGCAGCATGGTATGTGTCCATATTTATATAAATGAACACGGAAATAACAAAAATAACAAAGAGAAACAACCTAAAACAGTTCTGGCTGATGCAGACAACAGAAAATAAACACCCACCCAACACAGGTGTAAAAAAGCTACCTAAGTATGATTCTCAATCAGAGACAACTAACGGCACCTGCCTCTGATTGAGAACCATACCAGGCCAAACTCAAAACGCAACATAGAGAAACAAACAGACTGCCCACCCCAACTCACGACCTGACCGTACTAAAAGAAAGATAAAACAAAGTGACTAAGGTCAGAACGTGACAGTACCCCCCCCCCCCCCCCCCCCCCCCCCCCCTACAGGGGAGGGTCTGGGTGGCGGCTCTGGCGCGGGACGTGGACCCCACTTCACAATAGTTTTTCTCCGCCTCTTTATCCACCTCCATGGCCTCTTAAAAACGGCGACCCTTGCCGCTGACCTTGGACTAGGGACCCTAGCCCCGGGTCCCGAATGGACGGGAGAAACTGGCAGCACCGGAGTGAAGGACGACTCTGACAGCTCCTGGCTGACTGGCGGCTCAGGACAGACGGGCGACTCTGGCAGCTCAGGACAGACGGGCGACTCTGGCAGCTCAGGACAGACGGGCGACTCTGGCAGCTCAGGACAGACGGGAGACTCTGGCAGCTCAGGACAGACGGGAGACTCTGGCAGCTCAGGACAGACGGGAGACTCTGGCAGCTCAGGACAGACGGGAGACTCTGGCAGCTCAGGACAGACGGGAGACTCTGGCAGCTCAGGACAGACGGGAGACTCTGGCAGCTCAGGAACTGTCCAAACAGATCCGCAAGGAAGGTGGATCCCTTTAAATATGCTATTGGACCATAAACAGTTTTGTTTAATAAATCAAAATGGTCCAAATAAGGATGATCTATGCTTCTTTGAAAATACAGAACCAGTCAAAAGTTTGGACACACCTACTCATTCAAGGGTTTTTCTTTATTTTGACTATTTTCTTAATTGTAGAATAATAGCAAAGACATCAAAACTATGAAATAACAACTATGGAATTAGTAAACAAAAAAGTGTTAAACCAATCAAAATATATGTTTTAAGCCACCCCTTTCCACCCTGTCTTGCCTACAGTCAAGCATGGTGGTGGGAGTGTCATGGTCTGGGGCTGCATGAGTGCTGCCGGCACTGGGGAGCTACAGTTCATTGAGGGAACGATGAATGCCAACATGTACTGTGACATACTGAAGCAGAGCATGATCCCCTCCCTTTGGAGACTGGGCCGCAGGGCATTATTCCAACATGATAACGACCCCAAACACACCTCCAAGACGACCACTGCCTTGCTAAAGAAGCTGAGGGTAAAGTTGATGGACTCGCCAAGCATGTCTCCAGACCTAAACCCTATTGAGCATCTGTGGGGCATCCTCAAACGGAAGGTGGAGGAATGCAAGGTCTCTAACATCCACCAGCTCCGTTATGTCGTCAAGGAGGAGTGGAAGAGGACTCTAGTGGCAACCTGTGAAGCTCTGGTGAACTCCATGCCAAAGAGGGTTAAGGCAGTGCTGGAAAATGATGGTGGCCACACAAAATATTGACACTTTGGGCCCAATTTGGACATTTTCACTTAGGGGTGTACTCACTTTTGTTGCCAGCGGTTTAGACATTATTGGCTGTGTGTTAAGTTATTTTGAGGGGACAGCAAATGTACACTGTTATACAAGCTGTACACTCACTCCTTTACATAGTAGCAAAGTGTCATTTCTTCAGTGTTGTCACATGAAAATATGTACTCAAATATTTACAAAAATGTGAGGGGTGTACTCACTTTTGTGATATACTGTGTATGCATATCCTAGCTTCTGGGCCTGAGTTACACACAGTTTACTTTGGGCACGTCAGTCATCCGAACTCCGAATACTGCTCCCTAGCCTTAAGAAGTTAGGGTTCTTCTACTGTCCCCGTGGGAAAAGCCTTTGAAGAATCCATTTTTGGTTGCATGTAGAACCCTTTTGGGTTCCATGTAGTACCTCTTTCTACAGAGGGTTCTACGTGGAATAAAAAATTGTTCTTCTGTGGCTAAAGTTTGTACTATCAAAGATACTGATATTTTCCGAGGAGACTAACGTCAGGGTCTTCAATAGTTAACTCAGCCACAAATTCATAAACCAATCATATTTAAAAATGTCGCTGGACACTCTTAGAAAAAAAGGTTATATCTAGAACCTTAAAGGGTTTTTCTGCTGTCTTAAAATCTAATTTTAAACCTACCCTTAACCACACTACTAACTTTATGCATAATCCTAATCTTAAATGAAGACCAAAAAGCATGTTTTTTGTTTTCATTAGTTTTTACGATAGTCAATTTTGACTTTGTGGCTGTGTTCTCTAGTGGAAACCCATTGTCAGACGTAAAGCTGCCTAACTAACTGGCTAGCTGCGTAAATGTTAGCCGATGGAAATAGCAGTAAAGCATTTTCCACACTGCAGGACTTAAAGCCTTAATGCTCAAATCTTACGCTCAAATCAGTTCCGTTTTAGAGTACTGACTATCCAAACAGCAAGTTACAAATCGGACTTGTGTGTTCACACAGAAGTAATTTATTGACATGTCTACGCTAGTTGTCATAGTAACGACCGGTGTGTGCCCAATGGTTGAGGCTGATTGGTTATGGTGCTTTGAATGTTCAAAATCATATTGTAAGAAGACTTTTAAAGCCTCAAAGGATAAGAGGATTCAACTTTCAAAACAAGTCCTTTTTGGTTAGCCACATTAGTCAACTAGCTAGCTAGCTAGGTAGCTCTTTAGCTTTCTAGCACATTCACTAATTTGTTTGTAAACAATTAAGAAGCTACTTAGCTACTACATGTTCCTGTCAACATAGTAGCTAGCAAGCAACAAGATATACCAAATAACAGTCTAAAAACCCCTTGAGGGAAAATATATCAGATTTGACCTTTCAAATCGAAGTCGGATGGCCAGGAATCAGATTTGTATCAGAAGGTGGTTTGAAATGTGGTTTCTTCCATCCTCTTGTTGGCCCAACCAGTGACTCTCTGAACACATTGTCACGTGTCTCCCAAAAGTAGCATTACCCATTGTGCCACAAAAACCACAGCTCTTGAAGAGAAAGTGAAACAACTATTTATAAGTCTCAGAGTGGGGGACATCACTGCTAGAGCACTGCTAGACATTTCACATACACACACACACACATGAAACCACCAAAAACGACTACTGTTGGGGGTACTTGAGGATTGGAGTTGGGAAACACTGGTCTAGAAAATGTACTTCAGCTTTATTTGAAGTCATTTCATTGTTCTATGCGTAACAGATCTGTCAGATTCCATTAGGTTTCCTGAGGGATTCATCCAATGGGGTGGGCGAAAAAACAAACAAAGATGCTATGCCAACATCCATTACAAAGTAGTCAGCTTCTCAGGAGGTAGATAAATTGGTCCGTAGAGAAAATTCAGAAATCAAAGTGTCATGCAGCTTCAAAAGTAATTTGCGCCCTGTCAACCAGCTATTATCGACCCACAATTTGTTTGCTGCTGTCTGTATGACTCAGGTTCGCCCACGGCCAACTTCAACAACTATTCAGCTTTACTGCAAGGAAGGATGGCATGTGACCTACTGCCTCTTTCATTAACATTTTATACACCACTGTATAAAAGTTGAAAACTGTCATCGTGCATTAGGAAAAAGGGAAGATGCGTGCTGCACTGTTTAAGCTCTCAAAGGTCCAATGTATTGTGAACTGTACAGAGAATACAATAACCTTGGTCTTTGTCTACTGTTTACAATGCTAACCAGAATAAATAGCAGGCCCCCATAATGTGATGAGCACAAATGTGTGTGCTTGGGCACTTAACTAACTTTTCACTGTCAATTATAAACTCAACTGCAATAATGTCTGTTCTGTTACAGCCTCTGCACTGATATTAACATTAGACACTAGACACAGATACTTGTGAATGCCCCCTGAGTTGGGTTGAGTGATGAATTTGGTTAAATGTAAGTGTTACAAATGCATCTCTAAAACTTTGGATGTCAATTCACTGATAGGGATTTAAAACCTTTCATGAAGGAAAGAGACATATTGTACAACAACCAGACTACACTGAAGAAAGACAAGATGCTTAATCCAGTATGGACAGTATTGCCTGACCAACCACGAGAGTAGAGAAGCACATCTACAGTGTCTTGCCTGGGAGGAGAACCATCAGAGTGCCACTGCTGTCCATACAACACCTTGGTTGCTCTGCTGTACAATGAGTCAGAGCCACGTGGTGTCACACTAATGGAGTAACACTGACGGGAGCCGTATTTGAACTTGTCATTGTGTCATTGGAGTGGCTGGGTTATCGAAAGTGGCTTTTAAAAAGGGACAGCTAATGCACCATGCCAAAGGGGGTTTGCCTCTGAGGGCTTAGAGCGGGGTGTGTGTGTGTGTGTGTTTGTGTGTGTGTGTTTATGTGAATGAAAGAAAGTGGGTATGTACTGTATCTTTAGCGCAAACAAGGACAAATCGGACAAGTGGGAACATTTTGACCAGAAGGAAAAAGGCTATTTTAGGGTTATGGGTTAGGTTTAGCAGTTATGGTTAGGGTTAGGGAAAACAGGATTTTAAATGGAATCAATTGTTTTGTCCCCACAAGGATAGTAAAAAAATTTTTTGTGTGTGTGTAGGACATGGGGATGTCTGAAACTTACTCCTCAGCCTTAAGTATCCCGCTTGCGTCGCCTCATTAACTAGCTTTTGAGGTGTCACGATCAGCTAAAATGCTTGAGGGAGGACGGTCAAGTGTGTTTGTGAGGCAGAGGTCCCAAGTTCGCGGCAGGTATGGGTCAAATCTGGAAGAAGTGGTAATCAATAATCAAGCAGCGTGACGTGCTTTACGTGTATGTCGGGTGATGCCCACAGAGGGACAATCTGGATGGGCTCCAGGTTGCAGCTCAGTGCATCTCTTTTGAGTCACGCCACACATTTCCTCCCCACAGCCTCCCAATAGCTATGTATCCAAATGAATAGTTTCCTTATCCTTGTCCGGTTCCATAAGCCCCTGCTACTCAGTAGGAAAATGTGTTAGCTAAGCTAAAAGTTTTGCATCACCTCACTAAAAAAGACATGAAGGTGTAACATAAGCATTTGAGCATAGGCAGTCCCTGTCAGCATATTGAAGCTTAGACAGTGTTGATGTACACTATTTTATATAAAACACTTTGCCAACCACTGGACTGTGACAGATAATGTATTTCTGTGCATTGTATGACCGTATCCCAGTTTAGGACCCTTCAGATAATTTTTTGTGCATTTATGCAGAAACCTCATTCTACAGCCCTTTGTTTGAGGCAAGCTGTCGAAGTACAAATGTGGTCTGTCATGGGAACCTCATGTAATGAGTCATTCCTTTATCACAATATCATTTTTTAGAACACCGCCAGTATTTGTTTAGAATGTGAAAAACCTGTATTTGTTTAGGTTGTGTATATCACCCTCTTTTTCTTCTTTGATAACTGACCACCAAGTTAGCACTATCAAATGGTCTGATAGCCATCTTCTTAACATGATATGAACTACAGAAGACTCCAAATATGACCAATAAGCAATTAACCTATCCTTACACCCCACAGGCAATATTTGCAAATAGCCTGCAAATCCTCCTCATTCTTTGAATGTTACATTTTACCATAACACTTAGTCCTGTCAAGAGAACTGTCTGAGAAAAGATAAAACAGGATTATTCTTGAAGGCAACCCTCACTTTAGTCCTTACAGTGATGACTGAAGGTTAGCTGCTGAATGGAACTGCCATGATAATTGACATTTAGCGATGAAATGCCTCACACGCTGAATGCTAAACCGAGAACTAATTACTGCCTATCCAAAGTGTCAATAGCGTCATCTGCTGTGATCTAAATGTCAGGTTTACATTGGGATGTTGGAGGGATATCTGCCAAGTACCTCTGGCTATCCCTTGCTGGCTACCTACAAACAGCAGTGGGCAGCAGTCTATGATGATAGTAATTTTGCCAAATTGAGAAAAAAGTGACTATGACTGTATGAAAAATGAGTTGTGCCGTAGTTCTGCTGCAGCCAGTGGAGTCAAGGATAAACCTCTTATTTACCCTGCCATGTGACGGGCCTTTTTTCTGCCACCTGTGAGGCATGAAGTCTTTGTAAAACATTGCAACTCAGTCAAGAAAATTAAGTATCCGAAAAAATGTGTGGCACTGGCAGGAGTTTCACAGTGGTTTGGCGCTGTGTGACTCTGCCTAATGCTTGTCATATGCATTATTCATGGTGCAGACCAAAACAGGACAGACACATGGTAACTGAGGGATTAAAGTGTGAACAGGGGCAAGGCAGCTAGAGGTCAGCCATGTTAGTGAGTGTGAAACTAAACTAACACTTTTTTGGTATGTTCAACTTAGCGAAAAGCTAGCCCATTTTTCTCATGTGGAGTAAAGTACATTTAGTAAGGGCTGTTGTAATTGGTAGATATGATAATGCGCTCGAGTAGAAATAACTATTCCAATTTCAAATTTGAAAGGTTTTCCAATTGTTCACAACATCAGCAAAACTACTGTATGTTTAATTACAGATACGTTTAATAATTTAATCTCTTCAATCACAGATAAGTATATATCTCCAAATCATCCAAAATTATACATTTCAAATCATTAAATTAAGGTGAGTGGACAGTGCATCAACCAATATGAGTTATTGCCAAGATGGCCCAAAAGGGCAATATTCATAATTCTGAGAAATCAATACATGTGCATTTTTCTACAATGAGATGAACTTGCGCCTCATTCTCTTGAAAGTGAGTGGGTAGGAGTGCTAAACTCAGCTAATCTTGACATTTGGCTGGCTTTTAGGCTGTGATTTAGACAGTAACAAAATTATCGTCAATAACTACCATTTGTCTTAGATGTAGAAAAACACAGTTGATAGAATTGACTGTCTTGACAAGTATATGAGACTTAAAGCATGGGAGTAGCAACATCATATCTAAAACAAATTTTCACAAAAAAATGTACTATCTCTTTTGACAATGAATCAAGGATCTTAATCACCATGTATACTGAACAAAAATCTAAATGCATTAAGTAAAGGGTTGGTCCCATGTATCAACAGCTGAAATAAAATATCCCAGAAATGTTCCCTACACACACAAAAGCTTTCTCTTTACATCCCTGTTTTACATCCCTGTTAGTGAGCATTTCTCCTTTGCTAAGATAATCAATCGACCTGACAGGTGTGGCAATCAATAATGTAACGATTTTCTTCTGGTGAAAGAGAGGCGGCCCAAAATGCAGCGTGATTATTTTTGTACATCTTTAATAAAGATTAAAATACAACAATCTACAAAAAAAACAACAAAAAAAAAAAACCAGCCCTATCTGGTGCAAACACAGAGACAGGCGCAATCACCCACAAGAGACCTAAAGAATATGGCTGCCTAAATATGGTTCCCAATCAGAGACAACAATAAACACCTGCCTCTGGTTGAGAACCACTCTAGGCAACCATAGACTTACCTAGAGTACTACTCTAACCACAAACCCCAGACAAAACAAACCACATAAATCCCCAGTCACACCCTGGCCTAACCAAAATAATACCGAAAACACAGAATACTAAGGCCAGGGCGTGACAAATTAGCTGATTAAACAGCGTGATCATAACACAGGTCTACTTTGTGCTGGGGAAAATAAAAGGCAGATCTAAAATGTGCAGTTTTGTCACACATAGCAATGCCACAGAGATCTCAAGTTTTGAGGGAGCATGAAATTGACATGATGATTGCATAAATCTCCACCAAGGCTGTTGCCAGAGAAATGAATGTTAATTTCCATTCCATAAACCGCCTACAACCAATTTGCGAGAATTTGGGACTGGCATCCAACTGGCCTCACAACCTCAGACAACGTGTAACCATGCCAGCCCGGGACCTCCATATCCGGCTTCTTCACCTGCGGATCATCTGAGACCAGCCACTCGGACAGCTGATGAAACTGTGGGTTTGCACAACTGAATCATTTCTGCACAAACTGTCAAAAACCACCTCAGGGAAGCTCATCTGTTTGCTCGTCATCTTCACCTGGGTCTTAATCTGACTGCAGTGCGGCGTCGTAACTGACTTCAATGGGCAAATACTCACCTTCGATGGCCACTTTCAAGTTGGAGAAGTGTGCTCTTCACGGATGAATCCAACGGGCAAATGGCAGACAGCCTGAATGGCGGTATGTGGGCGAGCGGTTTGCTGATGTCAACATTGTGAACAGAGTGTCCCATGGTGGAGTTATGGTATGTGCAGACATAAGCTACAGGCAACGAACACAACTGCATTTTATTGATGGCAATTTGAATGCACAGCAATACCATGACAAGATCCTTAGGCCCATTGACGCGCCATCTCTATGGCCTGCAAACTCACCAGACATGTCACACATTGAGCATGTTTGGGATGCTCTGGATCGATATGTATGACAGCATGTTCCAGTTCCCACCAATATTCAGCAACTTCGCATAACCCCTGAAGAGAGGTGGAACAACATTCCACAGGCCACACTCAACAGCCTGATCAACTCTATGCGAAGGAGATGTGGTGTGCTTCATGAGGCAAAAGGTGATCACACCGGACAATGACTGGTTTTCTGATCCGTGCCCCTACCTTTTTTTAAGGTACACTATACATACAAAAGTATGTGGACACCCCTTCAATTGAATGGATTCAGCTATTTCATCCACAATCGTTGCAGACAGGTGTATACAATTTGAGCACACAGTCATACAATCTCCATAGACAAACATTGTCAGTAGAATGGCCTTACCGAAGAGCACAGTGATTTTCAACTGCCACTTGTCATAGGATGCCACCTTTTCAACAACTCAGTTCGTCAAATTTCTGCCCTGCTAGAGCTGCCCCGGTAGCAACAACGCTACCTTCCCCAATGCATAGTGCCAACTGTAAAGTTTGGAGGAGTAGGAATAATGGTTTGGGGCTGTTTTTCATGGTTCGGGCTAGGCCCCTTAGTTCCAGTGAAGAGAAATCTTAACGCTACAGCATACAATTACATTTTAGAAGATTCTGTGCTTCCAACTGTGTGGCAACAGTTTGGGGAAGTCCCTTTCCGGTTTCAGCATGACAATGCCCTTTTGCACAAAGCGAGGTCCACACAAATGGTTTGAGGAGATTGGTGTGGAAGAACTTGACTGGCCTGTACAGAGCCCTGACCTTAACCCCAACGAACACTTTTTGGATGTACTGAAACGCCGACTGCGAGCTTGGCCTAATCGCCCACCATCAGTGCCCGATCTCACTAATGCTCTTGTGACTCAATAGAAGCAAGTCCCCACAGCAATGTTACAGCATATAGTCGTAAGCCTTCCCAGAAGTGTGGAGGCTGTTATAGCAGCAAAGGGGGGACCAACTCCATATTGATGCCCATCATTTTTGAATTCGATTTTTGACAAGCAGGTGTCCACATACTTCTGGTCATGTAGTGTACCTGTGACTAACAGATGCATATCTGAATTCCCAGTCAAGTTAAATCTTTAGATTAGGGCCTAATTAATTAATTTAAATTGACTGATTTCCTTATATGAACTGTAACTCAGTAAAATGTTTGAAATTTAAGCATGTTGTTTATATTTCTGCCCAATGTAATTTTCAGTTTAGATTTTTGGTTTGGCATGAAGCACTTGGCACTTATTCTATCAGCAGACCTTGCACAGCACCAGTGGGAGTTGAAAGACCTAAGGAAAAAATGGGACTTAACACAGAATGACAAGTCAGGCCAGGTCATTGCACAACACGCACAATATGTGTGCATACTGTACATGCTTGTGTGTGTATGTGTGTGTTGTATATTAAACAGTGCCTTCACAAAGTATTCAGACACCGTGACTTTTTCAATTTCTTTTAGGTTACAGCAGTTAGGGTTAGGGTTAGGGTTACAGTTACCTTATTTGGAATAGGGGGCAGCATTTTCACTTTTGGATGAATAGCGTGCCCAGAGTAAACTGCCTCCTACTCAGTCACAGATGCTAATATATGCATATTATTATTAGTATTGGATAGAAAACACTGAAGTTTCTAAAACTATTTGAATGATGTCTGTGAGTATAACATAACCCATATGGCAGGCAAAAACCTGAGAAAAAATCCAAACAGGAATTGGGAAATCTGAGGTTTGTAGTTTTTTAACTCAGCCCCTATCGAATACAGAGTGGGATATGGGTCATTTTGCACTTCCACTAGATGTCAACCGTCTTTTGAACGTTGTTTCAGGCTTCTACTGTGAAGGGGGGCCGGATGAGAGCTGTTTGACTAAGGGGTCTGGCAGCAGCCGCGTTCTCAGTCACGTGCATTTCACATGAGAGGTAGCTCTCGTTCCATTGAACTTGAACTTTTCATCCGACTGGACCTGAACGCGCGTTTGGATTTGTTTACCACATGCCCTAACAAAAGAAGCTATTTGGACATAATTGATGGACTTTATGGAACAAATCAAACATTTAGTGTCAAACTGGGATTCCTTGGAGTGCATTCTGTTGAAGATCATCAAAGGTAAGTGAATATTTATAATGCCATTTCTGACTAATGTTGACTGCCCAACATTTTGGGCTCTGAGCGCCGTGCTCACATTATGCTTTTTCCGTAAAGCTTTTTTGAAATCTGACAGTGGTTGCATTAAGGAGAAGTTTATCTATATTTCCATGTATAGCACATGTATTTTTATCACAATTTATAATAAATATTTTTGTAAATTCATGTGGCTCTCTGCAAAATCACTACATGTTTTGGAACCACTGAACGTAACACGCCAATGTAAAATGAGATTTTTGGATATAAAAATTTACTTTACCGAACCAAATATACATGTATTGTGTAACATGAAGTCCTATGAGTGGCTCTATTTGTGCTTTTTGTGACTCCTCTCTTTGGCTGGAAGAATGGCTGGATTTTCCTGTGAGTTGGTGGTGACCTAACATAATCGTTTGTGGAGCTTAACGATAATTGTATCTTTAAATGGTGCCTAATACTTGTATGTTTGAGAAATTTGATTTATGAGATTTTTGTTCATTTGTATTTGGCACCCTAAAATTTCATTGGCTATTGGCATAATTTCATTGGCTGTTCCACTAGCGGAACCCCGTTCCCAGATAGGTTAAGAGGCTACTCTGTCCTCCACTCGTTACCTGTATTAATGGCACCTGTTTGAACTTGTTATCAGTATAAAAGACAGCTGTCCACAACCTCAAACAGTCACACTCCAAACTCCACTATGGCCAAGACCAAAGAGCTGTCAAAGGCCACCAGAAACAAAATTGTAGACCTGCACCAGACTGGGAAGACTGAATCTGCAATAGGTAAGCAGCTTGGTTTGAAGAAATCAACTGTGGGAGCAATTATTAGGAAATGGAAGGCATACAAGACCACTTATAATCTCCCTCGATCTGGGGCTCCACGCAAGATCTCACCCCGTGGGGTCAAAATGATCACAAGAACGGTGAGCAAAAATCCCAGAACCCCACGGGGGGACCTAGTGAATGACCTGCAGAGAGCTGGGACCAAAGTAACAAAGCCTACCATCAGTAACACACTACGCCGCCAGGGACTCAAATCCTGCAGTGCCAGACGTGTCCCCCTGCTTAAGCTAGTACATGTCCATGCCCGTCTGAAGTTTGCTAGAGAGCATTTGGATGATCCGGAAGAAGATTGGGAGAATGTCATATGGTCAGATGAAACCAAAATATAACTTTTTGGTAAAAACTCAACTCGTCGTGTTTGGAGGACAAAGAATGCTGAGTTGCATCCAAAGAACACCATACCTACTGTGAAGCATTAGGGTGGAAACATCATTCTTTGGGGCTGTTTTTCTGCAAAGGGACTAGGACGACTGATCCGTGTAAAGGAAAGAATGAATGGGGCCATGTATCGTGAGATTTTGAGTGCAAACCTCCTTCCATCAGCAAGAGCATTGGAGATGAAACGTGGCTGGGTCTTTCAGCATGACAATGATCCCAAACACACCTCCCGGGCAACGAAGGAGTGGCTTCGTAAGAAGCATTTCAAGGTCCTGGAGTGGCCTAGCCAGTCTCCAGATCTCAACCCCATAGAAAATCTTTGTAAGGAGTTGAAAGTCCGTGTTGCCCATTAACAGCCCCAAAACATCACTGTGAGAGGAACGGGCCAAATGGAGGAATGGGCCAAAATACCAGCAACAGTGTGTGAAAACCTTGTGAAGACTTACAAAAAAAGTTTGACCTCTGTCATTGCCAACAAATGGTATATAACAAGGTATTGAGATAAACTTTTGTTTTTGACCAAATACTTATATTCATAATTTGCAAATAAATTCATAAAAAATCCCACAATGTGATTTTCTGGATTTTTTTTCTAATTTTGTCTGTCATAGTTGAAGTGTACCTATGATGAAAATTACAGGACTCTCTCATCTTTTTAAGTGGGAGAACTTGCACAATTGGTGGCTGTTGCTGGGCACACCATTATCCCAGAAACCCTAGACCCACTCCAATTTGCATACCACCCCAACATATCCACAGATGAAGCGATCTCTATTGTGCTCCACACTGCCCTTTCCCACCTGGATAAAATTAACACCTACATGAGAATGCTTTTCATTGACTACAACTCAGCATTCAACACCATAGTGCCCTCACAGCTCATCAAAAAGCGAAGGACCCTGGGACTAAATATCTCCCTCTGCAACTGGATCCTGGACTTTCTGATGGGCCGCCCCCAGGCGGTAAGGGTAGGTAATAACACAACTGCCACGCTGATCCTCAACAGGGGCGCCCCTCAGGGGTGCATGCTCAGTCCCCTTCTGTACTCTCTGTTCATCCATGATTTCATGGTTAAGCATGACTCCGACACCATCATTAAGTTTGCCGATGACACAAGAGTGGTAGGCCTGATCTCTGATAACGATGAAACAGTCTATAGGGGGAGATAAGAAACCTGGCAGTGTGGTGCCAGGATAACAACCTCTCCCTCATTGTGATCAAGACAAAGGAGATGATAGTGGACTACAGAAAAAGGAGGACTGAGCACATGGGACGGTGGTGTAACAGGTTGAGAGCTTCAAGTTCCTTGGTGTCCACATCACCATGAAAAGGGCACAAAAATGCCTATTTCCCCTCAGGAGACTGAAAAGATGTGGCATGGGTCCTCAGATCCTCAAGATGTTCTACAGCTGCACCAAAGAGAGCATCCTGACTGGTTGCATCACCGCCTGGTATGGCAACTGCTCGGGCCTCTGACCGTAAGGCACTACAGAGGGTGGTGTGTACGGCCCAGTACATTCAAGCTTCCTGGCATCCAGGACCTCTGTACCAGGTGGCATCAGTGGAAGGCTCAAAAAATTACCAAAGTCATAGACGGTTCTCTCTGCTACTGCATGGCAAGTGGTACCAAAGTGCCAAGTCTAGGTCCAAAGGGCTTCTTAACAGCTTCTACCCCCAAGCCAAACGACGCCTGAACAGCTAATGAAATGGCTACCCGGACTATTTGCATTGTCCCCAGCCCTCCCTCATTTTTATGCTG
The DNA here is from genome assembly GCF_013265735.2 of Oncorhynchus mykiss. Taxonomy (NCBI): domain Eukaryota; kingdom Metazoa; phylum Chordata; class Actinopteri; order Salmoniformes; family Salmonidae; genus Oncorhynchus; species Oncorhynchus mykiss. The sequence goes on along the minus strand of NC_048566.1, from coordinate 52,159,931 downwards.
CTGTTACTCTTTTTTTTATTGTCCACCTTACCTCTACCTACATGTACACGTACATGTTACCTCAGTTACCTCAACTAACCGGTGGCCTCGCACATTGCCTTGCTACTGTTTTATTTACTTCAGTTTATTTTAGTAAATACTTTCTTTACACCTTTTTTCTTAAAACTGCATTGTTGGTTAAGGGCTTGTAAGTAAGCATTTCACTGCACCTGTTGATTTTGGCGCATGTGATAAATACAATTTGATTTGAACATTTTATTTGGGGATTTTCTCCCGTTCTTCTCTTCAGATCCTCTCAAAGTTCAAGTCCGGGCTCTGGCTGGGACACACAAGAACATTCAGAAACTCGTCCCGAAGCCACACCTGAGTTGTCTTGGCTGTCTGCTTAGGGTCGTTGTCCAGTTGGAAGGTGAACCTTTGCTGAGGTCCTGAGCGCTCTGGATTAAGTTTTCATCAAGGATCTCTCCATACTTTGCTCTGTTAATCTTTGCCTCGATTCTGACTAGTCTCCCAGTCCTTGCCGCTGAAAAATATCCCCATAGCATGATGCTGCTACCATCATGCTTCACCGTAGGGATGGTGCCAGGTTTTCTCCAGATGTGAAGCTTGGCATATGGACAAAACGTTCAATCTTGGTTTCTCCAGATAATCTTGTTTCTCATGGTCTGAGAGTCTTTAGGAAAAGTCCAAGCAGGAGTTTGTGCCTCTTACTGAGGAGTGGCTTCCATCTGGCAACTCTACCATAAAGGCCTGATTGGTGGAGCGCTGCAGAGAGGTTGTCCTTTTGGAAGGTTCTCCCATCTCCACAGAGGAACTTTAGAGTTCTGTCAGAGTGACCATTGGGTTGTTGGTCACCTCCCTGACCAAGGCCCTTACCCCACGATTACTCAGCTCTAGGAAGAGTCTTGGTGGCTCCAAACTTTTCCATTGAATAATTTTTTATTTTACTAGGCAAGTCAGTTAAGAACAAATTCTCAACTATGGGACCTTATATAGACTGGTGTGTGCTTTTCCAAACATGTCCAATCAATTGAATTTACCACAGGGGGAAGCCAAATTAAGTTTTTGAAACATCTCAAGGATGATCAGTGGAAACAGCTCAATTTCGAGGCTCATCGCAAAGAGTCTGAATATTTATGTAAATAAGAAATATATTTTTTGTTGTTGAAGAAATTAGCAAAAATATGTAAAAATCTGTTTTCACTTTGTTATTATTGGGTAGTGTGTGTAGATTGATGAGGATAAGGCTGTGGAACAATTCAAGGGGTCTGAACACTTTCCCAAGGCACTGTATGCCTGTGTGTGTGCATGCGTACATCTGTGTGTGTTTGTGTACATGCCTGTGTGTGTGGCTTCTCTCTCTGGATTTGCAACTTTTTCTAGCATTTGGCTCCAGGATGCCACTATATTAGACTTGAGGGAATGGAAAATCGCTGGGCACACAGGCTAAAGAGCTCTCTTTCACTCATTCCTGGCCTCCATGTCACAGCAAGCTCTAAGCTGTCAGTCAGCGAAGCAGACAGGCACAAAAATACAAGCTAGACAGGAAAACTAGCCGAGAGGAAACACATCAGACGCAAACACGGTGGACTACTCAGCTACATTTAGAGGGGGAACACAACGCTTTTAAAAAAGGTGAGAATATTGCTAACAAGGCCTGGGGTTGAGAGAGATGGATGCTTACAACCTTTTAATAGGATTATAATCTCTTTCCACACTTGACCAAATTGAGACAAAAGAAAGGAGGCCACATTTTCATTCACTATTATTGCTCACCTCTTCAAAGAGGGAAACCATACCATACTCTACCGAAGTGGTCAGTTTCTGGCAACATCAAAATCCTTTTTGCCGGAAACGTGTAAATATTTCATGCTTTCTGACAAAACATTTTAAACTAGATGTAGGCCTTACCATTATCATTTCACTGAATATATTCCATTATCTTGTCAACAAGCACAAAGGCCTTTTGAAGCTTTGTTATCTGTTCCAAGAGATAAATATTAGATTAATCCCATTTCAGAGTATTATATCCACATTTTCAGGTTATAATATGGCTAAAATTCAAATCTTATTTGCTCATAAACCTTTCTTGGCTTTCGGGTGGCAATGAAAAGCTATTCTCCCAAGAAAATAAATCAGTTTACATAAGCATATGCAAATTATTTTCAGGTAAAAATTTGGTTTTGAACATTGACGGGATTAAATCCCCTTTTAGAGCATTATACTGCCTTCAAATGCTGTCGGCACTTTGGATATATGAGGTTCCGACTGGAAAAAAACACTAATGTCCAAGTCGGAATTAGGCCAACAAGTGGGAATGTCGGGGATAATTTGAATGTCTAAATTTACAAGGTGTGAAGTTTCATCACTGACCTTTCAACTGTTCAAATCATAAAAAGATGATATAACAAAGCTGTTTTTGACCATATTGTCAACATTAGCAAGCAAGCAAACTATCTTGTTATCATCATTAGCTATCTCATCCAACTAGCTAAAACCTTATTGGTTAAAGAGTTGTTCGGACTTCAAAGCACTTCAACACAATCATGTAGTACTGACGACTTCACAACCTCGAAATAAGAAATTCCAAGGAGGAATTGCAGGCCACATTAGTACCAACAATTTACCGGGTTACCCCTGTCTGATTTGAATATGTTACATGAAAGAGAACAATTTGAAAATTCTGTTGTTCACAGACTGGGACCAGAGGACCAGAATAATTTTGAAGCAATTTCTTGACATGATGGGCCAACCTTCATGTAGTAATTCATGTAGTAATACCAAATGTGTCAGAAATGTCACAAATTGAAATAATGCTCCAGTAGTCTCTTCCAATTTTTCTCATCCGTATGACCATATACAGTGCCTTGCGAAAATATTCGGCCCCCTTGAACTTTGCGACCTTTTGCCACATTTCAGGCTTCAAACATAAAGATATAAAACTGTATTTTTTTTGTGAAGAATCAACAACAAGTGGGACACAATCATGAAGTGGAATGACATTTATTGGATATTTCAAACTTTTTTAACAATCAAAAACAATCAAAATTATTCAGCCCCCTTAAGTTAATACTTTGTAGCGACACCTTTTGCTGCGATTACAGCTGTAAGTCGCTTGGGGTATGTCTCTATCAGTTTTGCACATCGAGAGACTGACATTTTTTCCCATTCCTCCTTGCAAAACAGCTCGAGCTCAGTGAGGTTGGATGGAGAGCATTTGTGAACAGCAGTTTTCAGTTCTTTCCACAGATTCTCGATTGGATTCAGGTCTGGACTTTGACTTGGCCATTCTAACACCTGGATATGTTTATTTTTGAACCATTCTATTGTAGATTTTGCTTTATGTTTTGGATCATTGTCTTGTTGGAAGACAAATCTCCGTCCCAGTCTCAGGTCTTTTGCAGACTCCATCAGGTTTTCTTCCAGAATGGTCCTGTATTTGGCTCCATCCATCTTCCCATCAATTTTAACCATCTTCCCTGTCCCTGCTGAAGAAAAGCAGGCCCAAACCATGATGCTGCCACCACCATGTTTGACAGTGGGGATGGTGTGTTCAGGGTGATGAGCTGTGTTGCTTTTACGCCAAACATAATGTTTTGCATTGTTGCCAAAAAGTTCCATTTTGGTTTCATCTGACCAGAGCACCTTCTTCCACATGTTTGGTGTGTCTCCCAGGAGGCTTGTGGCAAACTTTAAACAATACTTTTTATGGATATCTTTAAGAAATGGCTTTCTTCTTGTCACTCTTCCATAAAGGCCAGATTTGTGCAATATACGACTGATTGTTGTCCTATGGACAGAGTCTCCCACCTCAGCTGTAGATCTCTGCAGTTCATCCAGAGTGATCATGGGCCTCTTGGCTGCATCTCTGATCAGTCTTCTCCTTGTATGAGTTGCAAGTTTAGAGGGACGGCCAGGTCTTGGTAGATTTGCAGTGGTCTGATACTACTTCCATTTCAATATTATCGCTTGTACAGTGCTCCTTGGGATGTTTAAAGCTTGGGAAATATTTTTGTATCCAAATCTGGCTTTAAACTTCTTCACAACAGTATCTCGGACCTGCCTGGTGTGTTCCTTGTTCTTCATGATGCTCTCTGCGCTTTTAACGGACCTCTGAGACTATCACAGTGCAGGTGCATTTATACGGCGACTTGATTACACACAGGTGGATTCTATTTATCATCATTAGTCATTTAGGTCAACATTGGATCATTCAGAGATCCTCACTGAACTTCTGGAGAGAGTTTGCTGCACTGAAAGTAAAGGGGATGAATAATTTTGCACGCCCAATTTTTCAGTTTTTGATTTGTTAAAAAAGTTTGAAATATCCAATAAATGTCGTTCCACTTCATGATTGTGTCCCACTTGTTGTTGATTCTTCACAAAAAAATGCAGTTTTATATCTTTATGTTTGAAGCCTGAAATGTGGCAAAAGGTCGCAAAGTTCAAGGGGGCCGAATACTTTCGCAAGGCACTGTACCATTGCCTTTGACATAATTTCAGAGCATACAGCAAATACAGAATAATTAGATTAATTCTTCAGGCTGTTTCCTGTAGGCCTATTTGTCAACCACAAAATGAAGCAACATATGCTGTGTGAGTAGTTTTCTGATTTTGGAGTTTGAAGTTGAAAGTGACAAGAATACTATACTAGAACTTGCTGTTTGATAACCCTGTTAGGAAAGCTATAACCATGGCAAACCAGCAAAGTCAGGTTACATTTACTTTAATATGAACCTTATGCCTAATCCCAACTACAATGGTTTCAAAATAATTGGTATTTTTTTTATGTTTATGCTCTGTACTCCAGCACTTCGGACTCCAAAATGACACAATCCATTATTTACCATTAATCTCTATTGGGCACAAAATAATCACAACCAAAATTAACAGCAAATGCATTCAACACGTTTGTAGAGTCACAAGCTTGATGTAATCATTGCGTGCTAGGAATATGGGACTAAATAGTCAACTTTTGACTGCTTTAATACACATGCAGTATAAGTGAATTTGCCCAAATACTTTTGGTCCCCTAAAATGGGGGGACTGTATATACAAAAAGTGTAGTAATGTCTAAACCGTTCACCCGATATGGATGAAAATAACCTCAAATTAAAGCTGCCAACCTGCACCATAACTCCTAGTCATTGTATCCTTTCAAGTGCAGGAATACAGAGCCAAAATAACAACAAGAAAAATGTTATATTCCCAATACCTTTTGAAGAAGTGAAAAGAGCAGAATAGGAAAGTTTAAAAACACAACATGAAAAGGCGATAAACTAACATTCTAACAAGATTCAGCACCTGTGGCAGTGGAGGCCTGTTGTGGACCAAGGCTCTCCTACCCCTTGATTGGCTTCAATCATCCTCGTTGACCCTTTTGGTTGTCTCCAAGCTGACCCTCACAGTCAGCTGTCACACCAAAACGTGCGATACTCATTACCAGTCGCAACAAGGGGTCAATGCCACTCCGGTCTCCCTGAAAGTTGGGTCATGGCTAATAAAGCTGGCAGAGCAATCACAGGGGCTGAAATAGAAGTGTTAAATGTCAGGCCTCATTACTTCAACGTGAGACATATCAGTTAGCATGTCTTCACCTTGTTCCCCAAGAAGAACCCCCCCACCCCCCTCCTCCTCCTCCGATCAGGATTTGTTCCACTCTGTGAACCCAAAAGGGGCAAATGCAGTGGGTGAAATGAAACATTAGAGCGGTGTTTTTGACTAATGAGCAACAAAGAGGCAGCATAATGCTATGATTAATTATTAGTCTTTCAGTGTTAATATGGGCTTGTGCCTCGTTGTCACCTTCTCGTCTTGTATGGTGAATAGCTTCATAGTAGTGTGTACACAGAGCTCTAAAGTATGACCAATTTAGTCGAAATATGCGACACACATACACAATATGCGACTTGGAGTTTAATTTTGGGAGCAGCAGTGTGACTAAAAGAAAATCCAGTAAAAAATTCAAGGCTTAACAATATTTCGCCGCAACACTCTCATCTATAACTGTTCAAACAAGACAGGCTGCCTCCCGGGGCTGCTTGCTTCCACTTCCCGGGCCACACACACCAAGCCCCGCCCCCTGTCACTCAAGCAGGCAGCACACAATTTTTCACTATGAGGGGTATATCAGCTTTAATATTGCAGATATATTGTGGGTTCTGACAATGTAATTGTCTGCATTACTTCCAGTCCCCCATAAATACTATGTGTGTATATATATATATATATATATAAAAATATATATATATAGATATATTTTTTTTAAATATATTTTCCTTCTTTATAATTTTCCCCTAACCCTACCACCCTCCCCTAATTGGATTAAACTAACGGACAACAATAAGTTGTTTTTACTTCCAGTTTATACATTTTATGGACACAGTACATTTTACACTAGTTATATTTTTATTTGAATTTTGTCCCAGCCCTCAACCCCTCCCATCTATCTCTGAAAACCATGCAGGTTTGAGTTCTACTGGACATATATGTTTCACAAAAGTTCAGAAAATGTTTATTCTCATAGTTTCTACAGATTGTAATTAAGGATCAACATTTTTACTAAGAGCATTATTACATTATTGGTCAAAACAGGAGACAAAGGGCTGTGAAAAGTGGGATGTATACAAAGGGTATGTGGTGTCATGACGTTGTCCTGTTGGTGAGGTTTATGACCCCCATAAATACCTTCATAAGTAAAATATGCTCACTCAGTGGCCATGCCCACGTGAATCGGCATTGGTTGGAAATGATGAACCAACCCCTTTTCTACATTTCTATAAGAGCTCCCGTGACCCAATTCATGCAGACTAAGCCAACCCCAGCGTGAGCTGTGGTTGTTAATGGTTGAACGACTACAACCAACCTAACAAAATGAACATTGTGTTCACGATGACCAAACAATTAAAAGGGCTCAATTTCAATGTGGAGGTGACGATCGCCAAGCTGGAACAATGACTACACCAGCCAGAATATAGCAAGAGATTAGTATGGCAACTTGGTATGAACTTTGAACTCTTATTCACTAAAGAAGTGATACATCCTAGATGTCGTTTATCAGCAGCAGCTGTAAACGTGCATGGCCTAGGAAAGGACGGGCAATCTCTTCAGAATGACAGGGTACTACAACGTTTCCGTTCTACCACACGACGACAGACTACAACGTATCCACCCATAATTATTCTTCAAAGGGCAAGTGAGATCTCTGCTGGGCAACCCAGCCTTCCATCTTCAAATAATCTATCGAAGTGCAGCTCAGCGTAAATATACAGTGGCGCAAAAAAGTACTTAGTCAGCCACCAATTGTGCAAGTTCTCCCACTTAAAAAGATGAGAGGCCTGTAATTTTCATCATAGGTACACTTCAACTATGACAGACAATTATTTATTTTTTTATCCAGAAAATCACATTGTTGTCACGGTCTTCCTCCTCTTCATCTGAAGAGGAGAGGCGAGAAGGATCAGAGGACCAAAATGCGGCGTGGTATGTGTTCATGATGAGTATTTAATAAAAGAAAGCACTGAACACTGAATACAAAAACAATAAACAAATAACGACCGTGAAGCTACAAATGAGACCTGTGCTGACACAAGCCACTAACATAGACAATCACCCACAAACAAACAGTGCAACCCAGGCTACCTATGTATGATTCTCAATCAGAGACAACTAATGACACCTGCCTCTGATTGAGAACCATACTAGGCCCAAACATAGAAATCCCCAAATCCTAGAAAATCAAACATAGACTGCCCACCCCAACTCACGCCCTGACCAGTCAGAACGTGACAATTGTAGGATTTCTAATGAATTTATTTGCAAATTATGGTGGAAAATAGGTATTTGGTCAATAACAAAAGTTTATCTCAATACCTTGTTATATACCCCAGTGTTGGCAATGACAGAGGTCAAACGTTTTCTGTAAGTCTTCACAAGGTTTTCAACTCCCTCCAAAGATTTTCTAAGGGGGCGAGATCTGGAGACTGGCTAGGCCACTCCAGGACCTTGAAATGCTTCTTACGAAGCCACTCCTTCGTTGCCCGGGAGGTGTGTTTGGGATCATTGTCATGCTGAAAGACCCAGCCATGTTTCATATCTTCAATGCCCTTGCTGATGGAAGGAGTTTTTCATTCAAAATCTCACGATACATGGCCCCATTCATTCTTTCCTTTACACGGATCAATAGTCCTGGTCCCTTTGCAGAAAAACAGCCCCAAAGCATGATGTTTCCACCCACATGCTTCACAGTAGGTATGGTGTTCTTTGGATGCAACTCAGCATTCTTTGTCCCCAAACACGACGAGTTGAGTTTTTACCAAAAAGTTATATTTTGGTTTCATCTGACACTATGACATTCTCCTAATCTTCTTCTGGATCATCCAAATGCTCTCTAGCAAACTTCAGACGGGCCTGGACATGTACTGGCTTAAGCAGGGGGACACGTCTGGCACTGCAGGATTTGAGTCCCTGGCGGCGTAGTTTGTTACTGATGGTAGGCTTTGTTACTTTGGTCCCAGCTCTCTGCAGGTCATTCACTAGGTCCACCCGTGTGGTTCTGGTATTTTTGCTCACCGTTCTTGTGCGATCTTGCGTGGAGCCCCAGATCGAGGGAGATTATCAGTGGTCTTGTATTTCTTCCATTTCCTAATAATTGCTCCCACAGTTGATTTCTTCAAACCAAGCTGCTTACCTATTGCAGATTCAGTCTTCCCGGCCTGGTGCAGGTCTACAATTTTGTTTCTGGTGGCCTTTAACAGCTCTTTGGTCTTGGCCATAGTGGAGTTTGAAGTGTGACTGTTTGAGGTTGTGGACAGGTGTCTTTTATACTGATAACAAGTTCAAACAGGTGCCATTAATACAGGTAACGAGTGGAGGACAGAGGAGCCTTTTAAAGAATAAGTTACAGGTCTGTGAGAGCAAGAAATCTTGCTTGTTTGTAGGTGATCAAATACTTATTTTCCACCATAATAAATTCATAAAAAATCCTAAAATGTGATTTTTTTTTTTCTAATTTTGTCTGTCATAGTTGAAGTGTACCTATGATGCAAATTACAGGCCTCTCTCATCTTTTTAAGTGGGAGAACTTGCATAATTGGTGGCTGATACTTTTTTGCCCCACTGTATTTCCGAATGGGCGGTTATTTAGAATGCATAAGATTCTGTATTTACGATAGCATCGTTTCGTAAGGTCCAATAGAGACCAAATCCTTTTGTTCCTCAGTCTTCCCGCTTCCTCAGTCTTCCCGCTTTCATTCAAACCCAACCCCCTTCTTTGCGTAACCAGCCGTCATATCGGTTTCGTCCGCCAGGGACATTTTCTTTTATGACATAATTAGTAATCAATGTGTGTTCCATCCTGTGTATATGTAATTATGTGTGATTATTTAGGTATTTAGAAAATAAATAATGAAACCAAATTTTATATTGCTGAATCAATTTGTTAGCCAGGGTTTGTGAAGACCAAGACTTTTACGATGTTCAGATGAGATGAATAAGGTGACGATTATTCATTTACTGCATTGATAGAAATGATTACCAGATATTTAAGAGTTTATTCGGAAGACAACTGCTCTATAAACATTATTCCGTGGTGGTCCGGCTTCCTAGTGAATTACATTAACATGATTAGTTTAATCAGGTAATATGAATTACAGAGAATTGATTTGGTAAAATAGCATGTCATATCATGTAATCCATAGTAGAGACACGACAGGGGCAACAGAAGATGAGCAGCATCTTGGAGATGGGGAAAGGGCCAATGAAATGGGGTAGATCCCGAGTGGACAACCATACCCTCTGCCCAAGATGTTAGTTGGAAGCCAGGGTCCGGTGGTGGTCCACCTGTTGACGATACCTGGAGGTGGTCTTGAGAAGAGCGGACCGAGCTCTCTTCCAGTTAGAGAGGACAAACATCTAGGCGGAGGGTATGTTGACCTCTTCCTCTTGCTGTGGGAAGAGCGGGGGCTGATAACCCACGGATTAGTAGAAGGGGGAGAACCCCGTAGCCGAGCAGCGAAGGGTGTTCCGGGTGTACTCCACCCACACGAGTTGCTGGCTCCAGGTAGTGGGGTTGGCTGAGACGAGACACCAAAGAGCCGTCTCCAGGTCCTGATTGGCAAGCTCTGACTGGCTGTGAATTGGGGATGAAACCCGAAAGACAGGCTGGCCAACGACCCAATGAGTGTGCAGAACGCCTTCCAGAACCGGGACAAGAACTGAGGACCACGGTCGGAAACCATGTCCACCGGAAGTCCATGGATCCGGAAGAACTGCTGCGCCTTGAGCTGTGCCGTCTTCTTGGTAGAAGGTAGCTTGGGGAGGGGAATGAAATGTGCTTTTTATAAAACCTATCCACCACCGTGAGGATAGAGGTTTGCCATCAGATGGAGGGAGAACAGTGAAGAAGTCCAGGGATATATATGACCAGGGACGTTGAGCTACAGGAAGAGGTTGAAGTAGGCCAGCCGGAGCATGCTGAGGAGTCTTGTTCTGAGCACAGACGGTGCAGGCTGCAACGAACGCAGAGACGTCAGGAACCATTGTGGCAATAAAAAGCGTTGTCGCACAAAGGCCAGGGTTTTACAGGAAAGCCTGGAGGAATGAGCCCATTTCAAGACCGGGGAGCGGGCAGCGTCTAGGACAAACATCTGGTTAGCCGCCCCACACCCCCGGGGAACACTGCTCCTCGCAGACCTGGTTCTTTATTCCCCAGACTAGGGTAGCCACCAGGCACGAGGTAGGAAGAATGGTCTTGGGGTCCAAGGGTGTAGAAGCGGGCCAATAGCGATGTGAAAGAGCATCCGGCTTATCAGTAGCTAACGATCCAAGATGGCGTAGCAGTCAGACGTCTTGTCGTGTCGTCTCCCTTGTATATATATATTTTTTTTTTTTTACATATTTTTCTTCGCATATCTTTTAAAACATTTTGCTAAACCTCAACTTCTAAATACTCTCCTGCAACCCGCCTCACCCAATGTAGCGTGGATCAGCTTTTTTTCTAAAGTATTTATATTTACTTCGGATCCGGAACCCCTCAACTGAAGCTAGCCAGCTAACTACCAGCTATCAGTCAGCAAACCATTGCTAGCGGTCATCAGCTAACCGGTCATCAGCTAACCTTTAGCTTGGAAAGCTCTCGCCAGTTCGAACAACAAGACTCTAACAAGAGCATAACGGACCTATTATTTTTATCCCCGGATTCCCACCGCAAACGGAACATTTTCAGCTGCATCTTCACAACTAGCTAACTAGCTAACCGCAACCCCGGATGATTACTCCTGGCTAGCGTTTCCATCCACTTAGCTTGAAGCTAGCCCAGCCAGAGCTCCTGTGCTACCACCGAAGCATACTCCTGGGCTACAATATCCGGACCCACGACCGGTCTATCGATGTCACCGCATGAAGAGGCATAAACAGACTCACCCATCACGACATCCCCCAAAGGCTAACTTTCTAGCCCTTGCTATCTGCTTGCTTGCTAATTCGGCCTGCTAACTGCTAGCTTGTTTAGCCCCGGCCTACTAACTGTTAGCTTGTTAGCACAGGCCTGTCTGAATCGCTGCGTCCCAACCACTCACTGGACCCATATTTACTTTCAATCTCTTTTCGATTTTTTATTTGATTATACCTTCCGGTAACCTGCCTCACCCAAAGTGATACGGAATCGCTATTATTTTAAATTTTTAGAACACATTCAAGAACCCTCAGAAGCTAACCAGCTAACTAGCTAAAAGCTATTTAATCATTGTTAGCCACTGCTAGCGGCTTTTACCTTCTGCACAGCCAGCCAGTTTTTTTAACCTGGATAATACTCGCCAGTCTAGCTTCCCTGCCCCATCCACCGCTGCCCCCTGGACACTGATCACTTGGCTACATAGCTGATGCATGCTGGACTGTCCATTAATCACGGTACTCCATTCTGCTTGTTTATGTTTTATCTGTCGGCCCCAGCCGCACTCAGGCTCTGTGTGTAGTTAATCCGACCCTCCCTGCCTAGTCAACGCCATTTTACCTGCTGTTGTTGTGCTAGCTGATTAGCTGGTGTTGTGTCACCTACTGTTTTAGCTAGCTCTCCCAATTCAACACCTGTGATTACTGTATGCCTCGCTGTATGTCTCTCTCAAATGTCAATATGCTTTGTATACTGTTGTTCAGGTTAGTTATCATTGTTTTAGTTTACAATGGAGCCCCTAGTTCCACTCTTCATACCCCTGATACCTCCTTTGTCCCACCTCCCACACATGCGGTGACCTCACCCATTACAACCAGCATGTCCAGAGATACAACCTCTCTCATCATCACCCAGTGCCTGGGCTTACCTCCGCTGTACCCGCACCCCACCATACCCCTGTCTGCGCATTATGCCCTGAGTATATTCTACCACGCCCAGAAATCTGCTCCTTTTATTCTCTGTCCCCAACGCTCTAGGCGACCAGTTTTGATAGCCTTTAGCCACTCCTCTGTTCCGCGGGTGATGTGGAGGTAAACCCAGGCCCTGCATGTCCCCAGGCACCCTCATTTGTTGACTTCTGTGATCGAAAAAGCCTTGGTTTCATGCATGTCAACATCAGAAGCCTCCTCCCTAAGTTTGTTTTACTCACTGCTTTAGCACACTCTGCTAACCGTGTCTGAATCCTGGCTCAGGAAGGCCACCAAAAATGTGGACATTTCCATACCCAACTATAACATTTTCCGTCAAGATAGAACTGCCAAAGAGGGGGGAGTTGCAGTCTACTGCAGAGATAGCCTGCAAAGTAATGTCATACTTTCCAGGTCCATACCCAAACAGTTCAAACTACTAATTTTAAAAATTACTCTCTCCAGAAATAAGTCTCTCACTGTTGCCGCCTGCTACCGACCCATCTCAGCTCCCAGCTGTGCCCTGGACACCATTTGTGAATTGATCGCCCCCCATCTAGCTTCAGAGTTTGTTCTGTTAGGTGACCTAAACTGGGATATGCTTAACACCCCGGCAGTCCTACAATCTAAGCTAGATGCCCTCAATCTCACACAAATCATCAAGGAACCCACCAGGTACAACCCTAAATCTGTAAACAAGGGCACCCTCATAGACGTCATCCTGACCAACTGGCCCTCCAAATACACCTCTGCTGTCTTCAACCAGGATCTCAGCGATCACTGCCTCATTGCCTGTATCTGCTACGGAGCCGCAGTCAAACGACCACCCCTCATCACTGTCAAACGCTCCCTAAAACACTTCTGTGAGCAGGCCTTTCTAATCGACCTGGCCCGGGTATCCTGGAAGGACATTGACCTCATCCCGTCAGTTGAGGATGCCTGGTCATTCTTTAAAAGTAACTTCCTCACCATTTTAGATAAGCATGTTCAGTTCAAAAAATGCAGAACTAAGAACAGATATAGCCCTTGGTTCACTCCAGACCTGACTGCCCTCGCCCAGCACAAAAACATCCTGTGGCGGACTGCAATAGCATCGAATAGTCCCCGCGATATGCAACTGTTCAGGGAAGTCAGGAACCAATACACGCAGTCAGTCAGGAAAGCTAAGGCCAGCTTCTTCAGGCATAAATTTGCATCCTGTAGCTCCAACTCCAAAAAGTTCTGGGACACTGTGAAGTCCATAGAGAACAATAGCACCTCCTCCCAGCTACCCACTGCACTGAGGCTAGGTAACACGTTCACCACCGATAAATCCCCCCGCCCCCCCCGCAGCTACTCGCCCAAGCCTCTCCAGGTTGTCCTTCACCCAAATCCAGAGAGCAGATGTTCTGAAAGAGCTGCAAAACCTGGACCCTTACAAATCAGCTGGGCTTGAAAATCTGGACCCTCTATTTCTGAAACTATCCGCCGCCATTGTCGCAACCTCTATTAACAGCCTGTTCAACCTCTCTTTCATATCGTCTGAGATCCCCAAGGATTGGAAAGCTGCCGCAGTCATCCCCCTCTTCAAAGGGGGAGATACCCTGGACCCAAACTGTTACAGACCTATATCCATCCTGCCCTGCCTATCTAAGGTCTTCGAAAGCCAAGTCAACAAACAGGTCACTGACCATCTCGAATCCCACCGTAACTTCTCCGCTGTGCAATCATGGTCTCCGAGCCGGTCACGGGTGCACCTCAGCCACGCTCAAGGTACTAAACGATATCATAACCGCCATCGATAAAAGACAGTACTGTGCAGCCGTTTTCATCGACCTTGCCAAGGCTTTCGACTCTGTCAATCACCATATTCTTATCGGCAGACTCAGTAGCCTCGGTTTTTCTGATGACTGCCTTGCCTGGTTCACCAACTACTTTGCAGACAGAGTTCAGTGTGTCAAATCGGAGGGCATGCTGTCCGGTCCTCTGGCAGTCTCTATGGGGGTGCCACAGGGTTCAATTCTCGGGCCGACTCTTTTCTCTGTATATATCAAAGATGTTGCTCTTGCTGCGGGCGATTCCCTGATCAACCTCTACGCAGACGACACCATTCTATATACTTCCGGCCTGTCCTTGGACACTGTGCTATCTAACTTCCAAACGAGCTTCAATGCCATACAACACTCCTTCCGTGGCCTCCAACTGCTCTTAAACGCTAGTAAAACCAAATGCATGCTTTTCAACCGCTCGCTGCTTGCACCCACACGCCTGACCAGCATCACCACCCTGGATGGTTCCGACCTTGAATATGTGGATATCTATAAGTACCTAGGTGTCTTGCTAGACTGTAAACTCTCCTTCCAGACTCATATCAAACATCTCCAATCGAAAATCAAATCTAGAGTAGGCTTTCTATTCCACAACAAAGTCTCCTTCACTCACACCGCCAAACTTACCCTAGTAAAACTGACTATCCTACCGATCCTCGACTTTGGCGATGTCATCTACAAAATTGCTTCCAACACTCTACTCAGCAAACTGGATGCAGTTTATCACAGTGCCATCCGTTTTGTCACTAAAGCACCTTATACCACCCACCACTGCGACCTGTATGCTCTAGTCGGCTGGCCCTCGCTACATATTCGTGGCAGACCCACTGGCTCCAGGTCATCTACAAGTCCATGCTAGGTAAAGCTCCGCCTTATCTCAGTTCACTGGTCACGATGGCAACACCCACCCGTAGCAAGCGCTCCAGCAAGTGTATCTCACTGATCATCCCTAAAGCCAACACCTCATTTGGCCGCCTTTCGTTCCAGTTCTCTGCTGCCTGTGACTGGAACGAATTGCAAAAATCGCTGAAGTTGGAGACTTTTATCTCCCTCACCAACTTCAAACATCTGCTATCTGAGCAGCTAACCGATCGCTGCAGCTGTACATAGTCTATCGGTAAATAGCCCACCCATTTTTACCTACCTCATCCCCATACTGTTTTTATTTATTTACTTTTCTGCACACCAGTATCTCCACCTGTACATGACCATCTGATAATTTATCACTCCAGTGTTAATCTGCAAAATTGTAATTATTTGCCTACCTCCTCATGCCTTTTGCACACAATGTATATAGACTCTTTTTTTTCTACTGTGTTATTGACTTGTTAATTGTTTACTTCATGTGTAACTGTGTTGTCTGTTCATACTGCTATGCTTTATCTTGGCCAGGTCGCAGTTGCAAATGAGAACTTGTTCTCAACTAGCCTACCTGGTTAAATAAAGGTGAAATAATTTTTAAATTTTTTTATTCTTAGATCCTGGGTGGTAGGAGATGGTGAAGTTGAACCGGGTGAACAGGGCCCATCAAGCTTGCCTGGAGTTGAGACGCTTGGTGGTGCAGAGAAGAAGAGAAGATACACTGTGGCATTGTTGCCACTCCCAGAGCTGTTTGCTTTTCTAGTTTGAGTCTATTGTAATGTTAATGTTAGGCATTATTGCCACTTTGTTCATTGTTGTTTAACATCTTGAAGCTAGGGGGCACTATTTTTATGTTTGGGAAAATAACATTCCCAAAGTAAATGGCCTATTTCTCAGGACCAGATGCTAGAATATGCATATAATTGACAGATTAGGATAGAAAACACTCTAAAGTTTCCAAAACTGTCAAAATATTGTCTGTGAGTATAACAGAACTGATTTTGCCGGCGAAACCCTGAGAAAAATCAAACCAGGAAGTGGCTTCTATTTTGAAAACTGCATGTTCCATAGCCTCCCATTGCTCCATTTAAAGGGATATCAACCAGATTACTTTTCCTATCGCTTCCTCAAGGTGTCAACAGTCTTCAGACATAGTTTCAGGCTTTTATTTTGAAAAATGAGCCAGAACGATAACATCGCGTCAAGTGGTCACATGAGTTTTGCTCGCGCAACAGAATTTGGACAGCTATTGTTTTTCCGTCTCCTACTGTGAAAGACATTTGCGGTTGATATATTATCTATTATATATTTTAAAAACAATTGATCGATTATAAAAAAAGCGTTTGACATGTTTCTGTGGACATTGTGGAAACTTTTGGAATGTTCTGCAATATCAGTTCTGTTATACTCAGACACTATTTTGACAGTTTTGGAAACTTTAGAGTGTTTTCTATCCAATACTAATAATAATATGCAGATATTAGCAACTGAAACTGAGGAGCTGGCCATTTATAATGGGCACCTTTTCATCCAAGCTACTCAATACTGCCCCTGCAGCCATAAAAAGTTAAAGGCACTTTAGTATTGCCAGTGTAACAGTATAGCTTCCGTCCTTCTCCTCGCTCCTCCCTGGGCTCGAATCAGCAACACAATGACAACAGCCACCATCGAAGTAGCGTTACCCATGCAGAGCAAGGGAAACAACCACTGCAAGGCTCAGAGCGAGTGATGTTTGAAATGCTATTAGCGCGCGCTAACTAGCTAGCCATTTCACTTTGGTTACACCAGCCTCATCTCGGGAGTTAATAGGCTTGAAGTCATAAACAGCGCAATGCTTGACGCACAACGAAGAGCTGCTGGAAAAATGCAAGAAAGTGCTGTTTGAATGAATGCTTACGCACCTGCTTCTGCCTACCACCGAGTCAGATACTTAGATACTTGTATGCTCAGTCAGATTATATGCAACGCAGGACAAGCTAGATAATATCTAGTAATATCATCAACCATGTGTAGTTAACTACAACCACGTGTAGTTAACTAACTCTTTTATAAGATAGGTTTAATGCTAGCTAGCAACTTACCTTGGCTTACTGCATTCGCGTAACAGGCAGACTCCTTGTGGAGTGCAACGAGAGAGAGGCAGGTCGTTATTGCGTTGGACTAGTTAACTGTAAGGTTCCAATATTGGACCCCCTGAGCTGACAAGGTGAAAATCTCTCGTTCTGCCCCTGAACAAGGAAGTTAACCCACCGTTCCTAGGCCATCATTGAAAATAAGAATGTGTTCTTAACTGACTTGCCTAGTTAAATAAAGGTATTAAAAATATATATAAAAAAGATTGGCGCCCAAAAATACTGATTTCCGATTGTTATGAAAACTTGAAATCGGCCCTTCCGATTATTCGGTCGACCACTAGTCTCAAATATTTTTTTTACCGAACTGAAATTTGTAAAAGGGCTTTTATGTACTCTGTGCCATCGGCTTGGAATGCCTTAAAAATTAATAATTTTAAACTGGAAGAACTTGTCACGATTAGTGTTTTTAAATCATTGAGGAAGGATTTTGAGGCTGATTCCCTGACCTGTCAATGTGTTTAATTTGCTGTCTTATGATTTTGTTATATTTTTGTGAATAGTATGTTTTTTATGTTGCCTATCTGTAATTGTGTAACGACTTGGTTCCTCCTGTCTTGGCCCGGGGGCTCTTTAAAAATACATTTCAAATCTCAATGAGCCCTTCATGGTTAAATAAAAGGTTAAAAAAACAAACATTTAAATCAACTTTCAAAGCAGAATTACTTTCCCATTGTTTATAAACTGTAGTGTATGATATGCAATTTTCTAGCTCTGAGTCTCTACTTTTATCCAATATAAAAAACACAATTTCAAATGTTGCTACGTAAGACCAAATCGAGCCAGTCGGTCACATTTGAGGATGAAGGGTAACTAATGTTAGCTAGCTAAGCCAGCAATTAAGGATGAGTAGCTAGTTAACTTAATGTCAGCTACACATAACTCCACCCAGAGACAAGAGTAATTAGCCATTTAACTAGCTAGTTAGCTACAAACCTGGACAAGTTGTGTAGCTATCTACTGTAGCTAGCTAGCCACTTATTTCGCCAGCTAGGTAGCTAGGTGAGCTAATGTTAGCCAGCTAACAAGACGAGATAACTGTATAGCTACTGTACCAGTGAAAAGTTTGGATACACCTACTCATTCAAATGTTTTTCTTTATTTTTACTATGTTCTACATTGTAGAATAATAAATAAATAACACATAGAATCATGTAGTAACCAAAAAAGTGTTTAAAAAATCAACATATATTTAATATCTGAGATTCTTCAACGTAGCCACCCTTTGCCTTGATGACAGCTTTGCACACTCTTGGAATTATCTCAACCAACTTCATGAGGTAGTCACCTGGAATGCATTTCACTTAACAGGTGTGCCTTGTTAAAACTTAATTTGTGGAATTTCTTAATGCATTTGAGCCAATCAGTTGTGTTGTGACAAGTTAGGGGTGATATACAGGAGATAGCCCTATTTTGTAAAATACCAAATTGATATTATGGGGCGGCAGATTGCCTAGTGGTGAGAGCGTTGGGCCAGTAACCGAAAGGAGGTTGCCGGACCAAACCCCTGAGCTGACTAGGTAAACATTTGTCTTTCTGCCCTACCAGTGAACCCACTGTTCACTGGTAGGCTCATTGTAAATGAGAATTTGTTCTTAACTGACTTGCCAAGTAAATAAATATATATTTTGGCAAGAACAGCTCAAATAAGCAAAGACAAATGACAGTCCATCATTACGTTAAAAGTCAGTCAATCTGGATAATTTCAAGATCTTCAAAAAAAACATCAAGCACTATGATGAAACTGGCGCTCATGAGGACTGCCACAGAAAAGAAAGACCCAGTGTTACCTCTGCTGCAGAGGATAAGTTCATTACATGCTGACCACACCGTGCGTAAGCGTTGCAAAATAAATTTAAATATATATGTTGTTCAATTATTGCACACACACTGCTCGAGCACGCCAACGAGCGTCTGCGTTGCCAAGCGCTAAAATAGAAGTCTGTTCTATCTGTGACGCTGAACACTGTGCAATTCCTGCTTCTCCCATATTCTCATAGGTTTATAGAAGGCATACACCCATGTGCCATCTCCTCATTAGTTATACCCATGTGGGGGATTCAAAGATGAACTGAGTTCGGTCAGTCGCCGTGGTAACTATGAAAGTCCAAAGAAGAAAAATATGGAGGAGAGATGACTAGAAACTATTCGGTTGACCATTTTATGTGTGGAATAATTGTCTGTATAGAGGACCTTGTGAATTTAAGGTACAATAACACCTCAATGTTTATATCCTAGGACAAAGTAGCTAGAAAAGATAGCTAGCTAAATTGCCATAAATGTTTAAAGCTTTTTGACATGTCCCCAAATTAATATAATTGGTTCAGAGTTTGTTTTGATATTTCAACCTGCGTGTCGTGATCACGTATTGTGTGGTGGGACAAAATCAAGTTGTACCGGTTTGGGTACGGCGTTAGATTTACCAATCTCAGATATTGCAGCCCCCCCAAAAAATGCTTCACACAGTTCAAGTAACAGACAATTCTCCACATCAACTATTCAGAGGAGAGGCCTTCATGGTCAAATTGCTGCAAAGAAACCACTACCAAAGGAAACAAATAATAAGTAGAGACCTGCGTGGGTCAAGAAACACGAACAATGGACATTAGACAAGTGGAAATCTGTCCTTTGGTCTGATGAGTCCAAATTAGATATTTTTGCTTCCAACCTCCTTGCCTTTGTGAGACGCAGAGTAGGTGAATGGATGATCTCCGCATGTGTGGTTCCCACCGTGAACCAAGGAGGACAAGGTGTGATGGTGTGAGGGTGCTTTTCTGGTGACACTGTCAGTGAGTTATTTAGCATTCAAGGCACACTTAACCAGCATGGCTACCACAGAATTATGCAGCGATACGCCATCCCATCTGGTTTGCGCATAATGGGACTATCATTTGTTTTTCAACAGGACAATGACCCAACACACCACTAGGCTGTGTATTTATTTAACCAGGTAGGCCAGTTGAGAACAAATTCTCATTTACAACTGCGCCCTAGCAAAGATAGAGCAAAGCATTGCAACAAAAAACAACAACACAGAGGGATAAACAAAAGTTCAGTCAATAACACAATAGAAAAAATCTATATATGTTGTGTGCAAATGGAGTAAGGAGGTAAGGCAATAAATAGGCCATAGTATCGAAGTAATTACATTTTAGCAAATTAACATTGGAGTGATAGATGTGCAGATAATGATGTGCAAGGAGAAATACCAGTGTGCAAAATAACAAAAAAGTAAATAAAAACAATATGGGGATGAGGTAGGTAGTTGGATGGGCTATTTGCAGACGGGCTATGTACAGCTGCAGCGATCAGTAAGCTGCTCAGATAGCTGATGCTTAAAGTTATTGAGGGAGATATGTCTCCAGCTTCAGTGATTTTTGCAATTTGTTCCAGTCATTGGCAGCAGAGAACTGGAAGGAAAAGATGTGTTGGCTTTGGAGATGACCAGTGAGATATGCAGCATGTGCTAAGGGTGGGTTTTATTTTATTATTTTTTTTATCTCACCTTTATTTAACCAGGTAGGCAAGTTGAGAACAAGTTCTCATTTACAATTGCGACCTGGCCAAGATAAAGCAAAGCAGTTCGACACATACAACGACACAGAGTTACAGATGGAGTAAAATAAAACATACAGTCAATAATACAGTATAAACAAGTCTATATACGATGTGAGCAAATGAGGTGAGATAAGGGAGGTAAAGGCAAAAAAAGGCCATGGTGGCAAAGTAAATACAATATAGCAAGTAAAACACTTGCAGACTTGTTTTCGAGTTGCTGTGCGTTTTGTTGCCAACCTGTTTTGCTTCCTGACAAATTTACGTTTTTTACTTTTTAATTACCGTTTATATATATATATTTTTTTCCTCAACTTTTTCACTCCGGACGCTGTATCTGGACACGATTCGTCAGGACATCCAGCAGCCGAAGCTAAGTAGTAACATTAACATGATGCCTTCTAATTGCAGTCGCTGTACTCGCCTTACGGCGAGGATAGCTGTGCTACAAGCCCAGCTTCAGACGCAATCGTTAGGCAAGGGTAATTTCAGTGTAGGAAAGGATGAAACAGCGTCTGTGCCACCAGTAAGTACAGATAGTAGTATAAATCCCCTGGCACAGTCCCCGCAGCCGGACAACTTTCTCACGGTTTCTGGAAGGAAACGCTGTAGGAACGCTCAACCGGTGTCGCTCATTCAGCCAATGAGCCGACAGAAACTTTCAACCGGTTTTCCCCATTAAGCAGCGGGTCGGAGTCAGAGGCCGAGTCTTCTCTGGTCTCTACTCCTCCCATTACGGGGTCTGAGACGCCGAAGCTTCCCGCCATTAGCTCTGACAAATTGAAAACTCTAGTCATTGGCGACTCCATTACCCGCAGTATTAGACTTAAAACGAATCATCCAGCGATCATACACCGTTTACCGGGGGGCAGGGCTACCGACGTTAAGGCTAATCTGAAGATGGTGCTGGCTAAAGCTAAAACTGGCGAGTGTAGAAAGTATAGAGATATTGTTATCCACGTCGGCACCAACGATGTTAGGATGAAACAGTCAGAGATCACCAAGCGCAACATAGCTTCTGACGGACTCCATCCTAGCTGGAAGGGTGCTCTCATTTTATCTACCAACATAGACAGGGCTCTAACTCCTCTAGCTCCACAATTAAATAAGGTGCAGGCCAGGCAGCAGGCTGTTAGCCAGCCTGCCAGCATAGTGGAGTCTGCCACTAGCACAGTCAGTGTAGTCAGCTCAGCTATCACCATTGAGACCGTGTCTGCCTCGACCTAGGTTGGGCAAAACTAAACATGGCGGTGTTCGCCTTAGCAATCTCACTAGGATAAAGACCACCTCCATTCCTGTCATTATTGAAAGAGATCATGATACCTCACATCTCAAAATAGGGCTACTTAATGTTAGATCCCTTACTTCAAAGGCAATTATAGTCAATGAACTAATCACTGATCATAATCTTGATGTGATTGGCCTGACTGAAACATGGCTTAAGCCTGATGAATTTACTGTGTTAAATGAGGCCTCACCTCCTGGCTACACTAGTGACCATATCCCCCGTGCATCCCGCAAAGGCGGAGGTGTTGCTAACATTTACGATAGCAAATTTCAATTTACAAAAAAAAAATTACGTTTTCGTCTTTTGAGCTTCTAGTCATGAAATCTATGCAGCCTACTCAATCACTTTTTATAGCTACTGTTTACAGGCCTCCTGGGCCATATACAGCGTTCCTCACCGAGTTCCCTGAATTCCTATTGGACCTTGTAGTCATAGCGGATACTATTCTAATCTTTGGTGACTTTAATATTCACATGGAAAAGTCCACAGACCCACTCCAAAAGGCTTTCGGAGCCATCATCGACTCAGTGGGTTTTGTCCAACATGTCTCTGGACCCACTCACTGTCACAGTCATACGCTGGACCTAGTTTTGTCCCATGGAATAAATGTTGTGGATCTTAATGTTTTTCCTCATAATCCTGGACTATCGGACCACCATTTTATTATGTTTGCAATTGCAACAAATAATCTGCTCAGACCCCAACCAAGGATCATCAAAAGTTGTGCTATAAATTCACAGACAACACAAAGATTCCTTGATGTCCTTCCAGATTCCCTCTGTCTACCCAAGGACGCCAGAGGACAAAAATCAGTTAACCACCTAACTGAGGAACTCAATTTAACCTTGCGCAATACCCTAGATGCAGTTGCACCCCTAAAAACTAAAAACATTTCTCATAAGAAACTAGCTCCCTGGTACACAGAAAATACCCGAGCTCTGAATCAAGCTTCCAGAAAATTGGAACGGAAATGGCGCCACACCAAACTGGAAGTCTTCCGACTAGCTTGGAAAGACAGTACTGTGCAGTACCGAAGAGCCCTTACTGCTGCTCAATCATCCTATTTTTCTAACTTAATTGAGGAAAATAAGAACAATCCAAAATTCCTTTTTGATACTGTCGCAAAGCTAACTAATAAGCAGCATTCCCCAAGAGAGGATGACTTTCACTTTAGCAGTGATAAATTCATGAACTTCTTTGAGGAAAACATTATGATTATTAGAAAGCAAATTACGGACTAAATCTGGGTATTCCTTCAAAGCTCAGTTGTCCTGAGTCTGCACAACTCTGCCAGGACCTAGGATCAAGAGAGATGCTCAAGTGTTTTAGTACTATATCTCTTGACACAATGATGAAAATAATCATGGCCTATAAACCTTCAAGCTGCATACTGGACCCTATTCCAACTAAACTACTGAAAGAGCTGCTTCCTGTGCTTGGCCCTCCTATGTTGAACATAATAAACGGCTCTCTATCCACCGGATGTGTACCAAACTCACTAAAAGCGGCAGTAAGAAAGCCTCTCTTGAAAAAGCCAAACCTTGACCCAGAAAATATAAAAAACTATCGGCCTATATCGAATCTTCCATTCCTCTCAAACATTTTAGAAAAGGCTGTTGCGCAACAACTCACTGCCTTCCTGAAGACAAACAATGTATACGAAATGCTTCAGTCTGGTTTTAGACCCCATCATAGCACTGAGACGGCACTTGTGAAGGTGGTAAATGACATTTTAATGGCATCGGACCGAGGCTCTGCATCTGTCCTCGTGCTCCTAGACCTTAGTGCTGCTTTTGATACCATTGATTACCACATTCTTTTGGAGAGATTGGAAACCCAAATTGGTCTACACGGACAAGTTCTGGCCTGGTTTAGATCTTATCTGTCTGAAAGATATCAGTTTGTCTCTGTGAATGGTTTGTCCTCTGTCAAATCAACTGTAAATTTCGGTGTTCCTCAAGGTTCCGTTTTAGGACCACTATTGTTTTCACTATATATTTTACCTCTTGTGGATGTTTTTCGAAATCATAATGTTAACTTTCACTGCTATGCAGATGACACACAGCTGTACATTTCAATGAAACATGGTGAAGGCCCAAAATTGCCCTTGCTAGAAGAATGTGTTTCAGACATAAGGAAGTGGGCGGCTGCAAACTTTCTACTTTTAAACTCGGACAAAACAGAGATGCTTGTTCTAGGTCCCAAGAAACAAAGAGATCTTCTGTTGAATCTGACAATGAATCTTAATGGTTGTACAGTCGTCTCAAATAAAACTGTGAAGGACCTCGGCGTTACTCTGGACCCTGATCTCTCTTTTGAAGAACATATCAAGACCATTTCAAGGACAGCTTTTTTCCATCTACGTAACATTGCAAAAATCAGAAACTTTCTGTCCAAAAATGATGCAGAAAAATTAATCCATGCTTTTGTCACTTCTAGGTTAGACTACTGCAATTCTCTACTTTCCGGCTACCCGGATAAAGCACTAAATAAACTTCAGTTAGTGCTAAATACGGCTGCTAGAATCCTGACTAGAACCAAAAAAATTGAACATACTACTCCAGTGCTAGCCTCTCGACACTGGCTTCCTGTCAAAGCAAGGGCTGATTTCAAGGTTTTACTGCTAACCTACAAAACATTACATGGGCTTGCTCCTACGTATCTCTCTGATTTGGTCCTGCCGTACATACCTACACGTACGCTACGGTCACAAGACGCAGGCCTCCTAATTGTCCCTAGAATTTCTAAGCAAACAGCTGGAGGCAGGGCTTTCTCCTATAGAGCTCAATTTTTATGGAATGGTCTGCCTACCCATGTCAGAGACGCAAACTCGGTCTCAACCTTTAAGTCTTTACTGAAGACTCATCTCTTCAGTGGGTCATATGATTGAGTGTAGTCTGGCCCAGGAGTGGGAGGGTGAACGGAAAGGCTCTGGAGCAACGAACCGCCCTTGCTGTCTCTGCCTGGCCGGTTCCCCTCTTTCCACTGGGATTCTCTTGCTCTAACCCTATTACAGGGGCTGAGTCACTGGCTTACTGGGGCTCTCTCATGCCGTCCCTGGAGGGGGTGCGTCACCTGAGTGGGTTGATTCACTGATGTGGTCATCCTGTCTGGGTTGCCCCCCCCCCTTGGGTTGTGCCGTGGCGGAGGTCTTTGTGGGCTATACTCAGCCTTGTCTCAGGATGGTAAGTTGGTGGTTGAAGATATCCCTCTAGTGGTGTGGGGGCTGTTCTTTGGCAAAGTGGGTGGGGTTAAATCCTTCCGGTTTGGCCCTGTCTGGGGGTGTCCTCGGATGGGGCCATAGTGTCTCCTGACCCCTCCTGTCTCAGCCTCCAGTATTTATGCTGCAGTAGTTTATGTGTCGGGGGGCTAGGGTCAGTTTGTTATATCTGGAGTACTTCTCCTGTCCTATTCGGTGTCCTGTGTGAATCTAAGTGTGCGTTCTCTAATTCTCTCCTTCTCTCTTTCTTTCTCTCTCTCGGAGGACCTGAGCCCTAGGACCATGCCCCAGGACTACCTGACATGATGACTCCTTGCTGTCCCCCAGTCCACCTGGCCGTGCTGCTGCTCCAGTTTCAACTGTTCTGCCTTATTATTATTCGACCATGCTGGTCATTTATGAACATTTGAACATCTTGGCCATGTTCTGTTATAATCTCCACCCGGCACAGCCAGAAGAGGACTGGCCACCCCACATAGCCTGGTTCCTCTCTAGGTTTCTTCCTAGGTTTTGGCCTTTCTAGGGAGTTTTTCCTAGCCACCGTGCTTCTACACTTGCATTGCTTGGGGTTTTAGGCTGGATATCTGTACAGCACTTTGAGATATCAGCTGATGTACGAAGGGCTATATAAATACATTTGATTTGATTTGATTTGAATGGTAGATTTGCAGTGGAAGAATGTGCAAAGTAGAAATAAAAATAAGGAGCAAATAAATAAATTAATTAATTAATTAAATACAGTAGGGAAAGAGGTAGCTGTTTGGGCTAAATTATAGGTGGGCTATGTACAGGTGCAGTAATCTGTGAGCTGCTCTGACAGTTGGTGCTTAAAGCTAGTGAGGGAGATAAGTGTTTCCAGTTTCAGAGATTTTTGTAGTTCGTTCCAGTCTTGGCCGGAGAGAACTGGAAGGAGAGGTGGCCAAAGAAAGAATTGGTTTTGGGGGTGACTAGAGAGACCTGCTGGAGCGTGTGCTACAGGTGGGAGATGCTATGGTGACCAGCGAGCTGAGATAAGGGGGGACTTTACCTTGCAGGGTCGTGTAGATGACATGGAGCCAGTGGGTTAGGTGACGAGTATGAAGTGAGGGCCAGCCAACGAGAGCGTACAGGTCGCAAAGGTGGGTAGTATATGGGGCTTTGGTGAGAAAACGGATGGCCCTGTGATAGACTGCATCCAGTTTGCTGAGTAGAGGGATGGAGGTTATTTTGTAAATTACATCGCCGAAGTAGAAGATCGGTAGGATAGTCACTTTTACGAGGGTATGTTTGGCAGCGTGAGTGAAGGAGGCTTTGTTGCAAAATAGAAAGCCAATTCTAGATTTAACTTTGGATTGAAGATGCTTAATATGAGTCTGGATGGACAGTTTATAGTCTAGCCAGACACCTAGATTTTGTAGTTGTCCACATATTCTAAGTTAGAACCGTCCAGAGTAGTGATGTTAGTCAGGCAGGCGGGTGCGGGCAGCGAATGCGTTTAAGATCAAATGGAGGCCATGGAAGTAGTGTTGTACGGTACTGAAGCTCATTTGGATGTTTGTTAACACAGTGTCCAAAGAAGGGCCAGATGTATACAAACTGGTGTCGTCTGCGTAGAGGTGGATTAAGGAATCACCCGCAGCAAGAGCGACATCATTGATATATACAGAGAAAAGAGTTGGTACGAGAATTGAACCCTGTGGTACCCCCATAGAGACTGCCAGAGGTCTGGATAACAGGCCCTCCGATTTGACACACATAACTCTATCTGAGAAATAGTTGGTGAACCAGGCTAGGCAGTCATTTGAGAAACCAAGGCTGTTGAGTCTGCCCGATAAGAATACGATGATTGACAGAGTCAAAATCCTTGGCAAGGTCGCTGAAGACGGCTGCACAGTACTGTCTTTTATCGATTGTGGTTATGATTTTGTTTAGTACCTTGAGTGTGGCTGAGGTGCACCCGTGAGCAGCTCGGAAACCGGATTGCACAGCGAAGAAGGTATGGTGGGATTCAAAATGGTCAGTGATCTGTTTGTTAACTTGGCTTTCGAAGACTTTAGAAAGGCAGGGCAGGATGGATATAGGTCTGTAACAGTTTGGGTCTAGAGTGTCACCCCCTTTGAAGAGGGGGATGACCGCGGCAGCTTTCCAATCTTTAGGAATCTTGGACAATACGAAAGAGAGGTTGAACAGACTAGTAATAGCGGTTACAACAATAGCGGCTAATAATTTTAGAAAAAGTGGGTCCAGATTGTCTAGGCCAGGTGATCTGTAAGGGTCCAGGTTTTGCAGCTCTTTTGAGGCCTATTTGACCAAGAAGGAGATTGATGGAGAGCTGGATCAGAATACCTGGCCTCCACAACCACCCAGTTGAGATGGTTTGGGATAAGTCGGACCACAGAGTGTAGGAAAAACAGCCAACAAGTGCTCAGTATATGTGGGAACTCCTTCAAGACAGTTGGAAAATTCCTTGTGAAGCTGGTTGAGAGAATGCCAAGAGTGTGCAAAGCTATCATCAAGGCAAAGGGTGGCTACTTTGAATAATCTAAAATCTAATATACCGCCTGAAAAACGCCCTCCATTCACCTTTTATACTAACAGAAATGCCCTCATTTGGAGATGTTGAAACTATGTTGGGCCATGATAGTTGGTAGTTGTGTTGCAGGAATAATTGAAATCAGAATAGGACAGACATGTCCTGCAATATGATTTTTTTATTTTTTTATTTCACCTTTATTTAACCAGGTAGGCTAGTTGAGAACAAGTTCTCATTTGCAACTGCGACCTGGCCAAGATAAGGCATAGCCGTGTGAACAGACAACACAGAGTTACACATGGAGTAAACAATTAACAAGTCAATAACACAGTAGAAAAAAGGGGAGTCTATATATACATTGTGTGCAAAAGGCATGAGAAGGTAGGCAAATAATTACAATTATGCAGATTAACACTGGAGTGATAAATGATCAGATGGTTATGTACAGGTAGAGATATTGGTGTGCAAAAGAGCAGAAAAATAAATAAATAAAAACAGTATGGGGATGAGGTAGGTGAAAATGGGTGGGCTATTTACCAATAGACTATGTACAGCTGCAGCGATCGGTTAGCTGCTCAGATAGCAGATGTTTGAAGTTGGTGAGGGAGATAAAAGTCTCCAACTTCAGCGATTTTTGCAATTCGTTCCAGTCACAGGCAGCAGAGAACTGGAACGAAAGGCGGCCAAATGAGGTGTTGGCTTTAGGGATGATCAGTGAGATACACCTGCTGGAGCGCGTGCTACGGATGGGTGTTGCCATCGTAACCAGTGAACTGAGATAACTGAGATAAGGCGGAGCTTTACCTAGCATGGACTTGTAGATGACCTGGAGCCAGTGGGTCTTGCGACGAATATGTAGCGAGGGCCAGCCGACTAGAGCATACAAGTCGCAGTGGTGGGTGGTATAAGGTGCTTTAGTGACAAAACGGATGGCACTGTGATAAACTGCATCCAGTTTGCTGAGTAGAGTGTTGGAAGCAATTTTTTAGATGACATCGCCGAAGTCGAGGATCGGTAGGATAGTCAGTTTTACTAGGGTAAGTTTGGCGGCGTGAGTGAAGGAGGCTTTGTTGCGGAATAGAAAGCCGACTCTTGATTTGATTTTCGATTGGAGATGTTTGATATGGGTCTGGAAGGAGAGTTTAGAGTCTAGCCAGACACCTAGGTACTTATAGATGTCCACATATTCAAGGTCGGAACCATCCAGGGTGGTGATGCTGGTCAGGCGTGCAGGTGCAGGCAGCGAACGGTTGAAAAGCATGCATTTGGTTTTACTAGCGTTTAAGAGCAGTTGGAGGCCACGGAAGGAGTGCTGTATGGCATTGAAGCTCGTTTGGAGGTTAGATAGCACAGTGTCCAAGGACGGGCCGGAAGTATATAGAATGGTGTCGTCTGCGTAGAGGTGGATCAGGGAATCGCCCGCAGCATGAGAAACATCATTGATATATACAGAGAAAAGAGTCGGCCCGAGAATTGAACCCTGTGGCACCCCCATAGAGACTGCCAGAGGACCGGACAGCATGCCCTCCGATTTGACACACTGAACTCTGTCTGCAAAGTAATTGGTGAACCAGGCAAGGCAGTCATCCGAAAAACCGAGGCTACTGAGTCTGCCGATAAGAATACGGTGATTGACAGAGTCGAAAGCCTTGGCAAGGTCTATGAAGACGGCTGCACAGTACTGTCTTTTATCGATGGCGGTTATGATATCGTTTAGTACCTTGAGCGTGGCTGAGGTACACCCGTGACCGGCTCGGAAACCAGATTGCACAGCGGAGAAGGTACGGTGGGATTCAAGATGGTCAGTGACCTGTTTGTTGACTTGGCTTTCGAAGACCTTAGATAGGCAGGGCAGGATGGATATAGGTCTGTAACAGTTTGGGTCCAGGGTGTCGCCCCCTTTGAAGAGGGGGATGACTGCGGCAGCTTTCCAATCCTTGGGGATCTCAGACGATATGAAAGAGAGGTTGAACAGGCTGGTAATAGGGGTTGCGACAATGGCGGCGGATAGTTTCAGGAATAGAGGGTCCAGATTGTCAAGCCCAGCTGATTTGTACGGGTCCAGGTTTTGCAGCTCTTTCAGAACATCTGCTCTCTGGATTTGGGTAAAGGAGAACCTGGAGAGGCTTGGGCGAGTAGCTGCGGGGGGGGGGGGGGGGGGGGGGAGCTGTTGGCCGAGGTTGGAGTAGCCAGGCGGAAGGCATGGCCAGCCGTTGAGAAATGCTTGTTGAAGTTTTCGATAATCATGGATTTATCGGTGGTGACCGTGTTACCTAGCCTCAGTGCAGTGGGCAGCTGGGAGGAGGTGCTCTTGTTCTCCATGGACTTCACAGTGTCCCAGAACTTTTTGGAGTTGGAGCTACAGGATGCAAACTTCTGCCTGAAGAAGTTGGCTTTAGCTTTCCTGACTGACTGTGTGTATTGGTTCCTGACTTCCCTGAACAGTTGCATATCGCGGGGACTATTCGATGTTAGTGCAGTCCGCCACAGGATGTTTTTGTGCTGGTCGAGGGCAGTCAGGTCTGGAGTGAACCAGGGGCTATATCTGTTCTTAGTTCTGCATTTTTTGAACGGAGCATGCTTATCTAAAATGGTGAGGAAGTTACTTTTAAAGAAAGACCAGGCATCCTCAACTGACGGGATGAGGTCAATGTCCTTCCAGGATACCCGGGCCAGGTCGATTAGAAAGGCCTGCTCACAGAAGTGTTTTAGGGAGCGTTTGACAGTGATGAGGGGTGGTCGTTTGACTGCGGCTCCGTAGCGGATACAGGCAATGAGGCAGTGATCGCTGAGATCCTGGTTGTAGACAGCGGAAGTGTATTTGGAGGGCCAGTTGGTCAGGATGA
The DNA here is from genome assembly GCF_013265735.2 of Oncorhynchus mykiss. Classification (NCBI taxonomy): domain Eukaryota; kingdom Metazoa; phylum Chordata; class Actinopteri; order Salmoniformes; family Salmonidae; genus Oncorhynchus; species Oncorhynchus mykiss. The sequence goes on along the minus strand of NC_048566.1, from coordinate 52,129,352 downwards.
CGTCAATGAGGGTGCCCTTGTTTACAGAGTTAGGGTTGTACCTGGTGGGTTCCTTGATGATTTGAGTGAGATTGAGGGCATCTAGCTTAGATTGTAGGACTGCCGGGGTGTTAAGCATATCCCAGTTTAGGTCACCTAACAGAACAAACTCTGAAGCTAGATGGGGGGCGATCAATTCACAAATGGTGTCCAGGGCACAGCTGGGAGCTGAGGGGGGTCGGTAGCAGGCGGCAACAGTGAGAGACTTATTTCTGGAGAGAGTAATTTTCAAAATTAGTAGTTCGAACTGTTTGGGTATGGACCTGGAAAGTATGACATTTGCAGGCTATCTCTGCAGTAGACTGCAACTCCTCCCCCTTTGGCAGTTCTATCTTAAAGGAAGATGTTATAGTTGGGTATGGAAATCTCAGAATTTTTGGTGGCCTTCCTGAGCCAGGATTCAGACACGGCAAGGACATCAGGGTTAGCAGAGTGTGCTAGAGCAGTGAGTAAGACACACTTAGGGAGTAGGCTTCTGATGTTGACATGCATGAAACCAAGGCTTTTTCGATCACAGAAGTCAACAAATGAGGGTGCCTGGGGACATGCAGGGCCTGGGTTTACCTCCACATCACCAGCGGAACAGAGAAGGAGTAGTATGAGGGTGCGGCTGAAGGCTATCAAAACTGGTCGCCTAGGGCGTTGGGGACAGAGAATAAGAGGAGCAGGTTTCTGGGCATGGTAGAATATATTCAGGGCATAATGCGCAAACAGGGGTATGGTGGGGTGCGGGTACAGCGGAGGTAAGCCCAGGCACTGGGTGATGATGAGAGAGGTTGTATCTCTGGACATGCTGGTTGTAATGGGTGAGGTCACCGCATGTGTGGGGGGTGGGACAAAGGAGGTATCAGGGGTATAAAGAGTGGAACTAGGGGCTCCATTGTAAACTAAAACAATGATAACTAACCTGCACAACAGTATACAAGGCATATTGACATTTGAGAGAGACATACAGCGAGGCATACAGTAATCACAGGTGTTGAATTGGGAGAGCTAGCTAAAACAGTAGATGAGACAACAACAGCTAATCAGCTAGCACAACAACAGCAGGTAGAATGGCGATTGATTAGGCAGAGAGGGTCGGATTAACTACACACAGAGCCTGAGTGCGGCTGGGGCCGACAGATAAAACATAAACAAGCAGAATGGATTACCGTGATTAATGGACAGTCCAGCATGCATCAGCTATGTAGCCAAGTGATCAGTGTCCAAGGGGCAGCGGTGGATGGGGCAGGGAAGCTGGACTGGCGAGTGTTATCCAGGTTAGAAAACTAACAATGACTAAATAGCTTGTAGCCAGTTAGCTGGTTAGCTTCTGGAGGTTCTTGAGTGTGTTCTAAAAATGTAAAGATAATAGCGGTTCCGTATCACATTGGGTGAGGCAGGTTACCGGAATGTATAAACAAATTAAAAATCGAAAAGGGATAGAAAGTAAATATGGGTTCAGTGAGTGTTTGGGACGCGGCGATTCAGACGGTTAGCAGGCCTGTGCTAACAAGCTAACAGTTAGTAGACGGTGCTAAACACGGTAGCAGTTAGCGGACTGGGCTAAACAAGCTAGCAGTTAGCAGGCCGAATTTGCAAGCAAGGAGATAGCAAGGGCTAGAGAGTTAGCCTTTGGGGACGTCGCGATGTGGGGAGTCTGTTTATTCCTCTTCATGCGGTGACATCGATGGACCGGTCGTGGGTCTGGATATTGTAGCCCAGGAGCTCAAAATGTTCCGTTTGCGATGGGAATCCGGGGATGAAAAATAAAAAATAAAATAATAAATAGGTCCGTTATGCTCTGGTTAGAGTCGCGTTGTTCGAACTGGCGAGAGCTTTCCGAGCTAAAGGTTAGCTGATGACCGGTTAGCTGAAGACCGCTAGCAATGTTTTGCTGAAGCTGGTAGTTAGTTGGCTAGTTGGCTAGCTTCAGTTGAGGGGTTCCAGATCCGAAGTAAATATAAATACTTTAGGAAAAATAGCTACGTTGGGTGAGGCGAGTTGCAGGAGAGTATTTAGAAGAAGTTGAGGTTCAGCAAAAGGTTTTAAAGATATGTGAAGAAAAAAAAAAAAAAAAACGAAAACAAACGATATATACAAGGGACACGACACGACAACACGTCCTACTGCTACGCCATCTTGGATCCAAAAAGATTTTGGCCTATATAATAAAAATAAAATAATAATAATAAAAATACCATTATTATAATTCCCATGCATTAAACACCTCCCAAAATGAACAAATCTGTTTACATGCAATACAGTTGATCAACCTTCTAGACGTTGTGCGTACGCATGGTCTGAGATTTGCGTAGTGATGTGCACACTTTCGGGTCAAGTTCAACATTTATAAATACCAACCTTTGCCGGAAAGCCAGCGTTCGCAAGGTTTAGAGTATTTTTGTGTGCACGCACCTTTGATAAATGAGGGCCCTGGTAACATGTCCAATATATCAATTACATATGGCAAACAAAATGGAACCTTGAATCTTAGTAATAAAAATATCACTTCCTGTCTTTATTGGGATTGGACGATGTTATATTCAGTGGTTTGAAATAAGCTTTTGTCCACTTCTCACATTGAACAAGAGGAGAAAAATTGCCCTGGTTCCATTGATTCAACAAGGTTACATCTCCACATTGCTGAATGCAATTTACAATTGTGTGGTCCACTCTTTTCATCAGCAAACTCTCAATGTGAAGTATGTTTTGTTCTCAAGAGCTTTTCAGACAAAGGCTTCATACCTTTCATTGAATGAATAGAAAATCAAATCACGACTCTATTCTTATTTATCGTAGTAGTGTCATATTGTTTGCTTTTAATTTAATTTCAGTTCCAGATGGGAATACATGTTATCACGAGTATATTTATACTACCCCCCAAAAAAATATTTAACTTCAAATGGCATAGTTGCAACGTAGTCAGGAATTAATGAAGTGTCCCATGTTACATGTCTTAGAACTCCAAAAGCTGTGTTTACTCCAAAATTGAAACTGAAACTTGAAACTTTATAAGAGGCCATTTATTTTTATGCAGGAGTGACAGACCTACGACTGCAAAAAAAAACTGGGAATACATTTTATGTTGTCTAAGACGAAAGTAGTCATTACAACTGAGGGTTTGAAAGTATCGCCTGTGATTTCCCACTGTGTACAACTCTACCTGGCATTTTCATTTGTGCTGTGTCCATCGAAAGAGAGCACATACAGTGCCAAAACTCAACTATAATAGGCCCCAGGATAATGATTACTTTGAGTGATGGCATAATGAGGACTTTATAAATATTCATAGGTCAATGAAGGCAGCAATATTTTAGATTATAAAAAATGTAGGGTCGGAGGTCAGGCTAATGAGAAGGAGTCAAGGGTGGTTGCGGCCTCTGCTGTGGGAATACTGAAGCCAGCTGTCTGTAGCAATAGACTGTCTGTTTTCACACCTAGGGGCACACACAAGAAGCACATCTCAAGTTATGAGTCTGTAGGTTGTATTCAGACCCTTTGACTTTTTCCAAAATCTTTTGCGTTACAGTCATATTCTAAAATTGATACACAATACCTCTTAGTGACAAAGCAAAAACAGGTTTTTAGAAATGTTTGCAAATGTATTAAATATCAACAAAAAAATATCACATTTCCATAAGCATTCAGACCTTTTACACAGTACTTTGTTGATGCTACAAGTTTGGCACACCTGTATTTGTGGAGTTTCTCCAATTCCTATGTAGATCCTCTTAAGCTCTGTCAGGTTGGATGGGCAGCGTTCTGCACAGCTATTTTCAGGTATCTCCACAGATGTTTGATTGCATTCAAGTCTGGGTGCTTAGGGTCGTTGTCCTGTTGGAAGGTGAATCTTCGCCCCAATCTGAGGTCCTGAGCTTTCTTAATCAGGTTTTCATCAAGGATCTCTCTTTACTTTGCTCCGTTCATCTTTACCTCGATCCTGAATAATATCCCAGTCCCTGCTGCTGAAAAACATGCCCACAGCATGACGCTGCGACCACCATGCTTCACCGTAGGGATGGTGCCAGGTTTCCGCCAGGCGTGATGCTTGGCATTCAGGCCAAAGATCTTGTTTCTCAATCTTGCTTCTCATGGTCTGAGTGTCTTTAGGTGCCCTTTGGCAAAATCCAATCGGGCTTTCATGTGCGGGCTTTTCATTTTACTGAGGAGTGGCTACCTTCTCACCACTCTACAATGGAGGCCAGATTTGGTGCAGTGCTGCAGAGATGGTTGTCCTTTTGGGAGATTCTCCCATCTCCACAGATGAACTCTGGAGCTCTGTCAGAGTGACCATCAGGTTCTTGGTCACCTCCCTGACAAAGGCCCTTCCCCTCCAGTTGCTCAGTTTGGCCGGGTGGCCGGCTCTAGGAAGAATCTTGGTGGTTACAAACTTCTTAAATTTAAGAATGATGGAGGTCACTGTGTTATTGGGGACATTCAATGCTGCAGAACATTTTTGGTACCTTTCCCCAGATCTGTGCCTCGACACATTCCTGTCTCAGAGCACTACGGACAATTCCTTCGACCTCATGGCTTTTTTTCTCTGACATGCATTATCAACTGTGGGACCTTATATAGACAGGTGAGTGCGTTTCCAAATCATGTTCAGTCAATTGAATTTACCACAGGTGGACCCAATCAAGTTGTAGAAACATCTCAACGATGATCAATGGAAAAAGGATGCACCTGAGCTCAATTTTGATTCTCATAGCAAAGGGTATGAATAATTAGTATGTAAATAATGTATTTCTATTTGTATTTCTAAAAACCTGTTTTAGCTTTGTCATTATGGGGTATTGTGTGTAGATTGCTGAGATTTGTTTTAAATATTTAATACATTTTAGAATCTGACTAACATAGCAAAATGTGGAAAAGTCAAGGGTATGAATACTTTCCGAAGGCACAAGTTCACTTGTCATTGGTTTTAGTTCCATTGTTTGTCTATAGTGTATTGGGAAAAGAGTACTGCTTGATGGTTGCTACCTCGCTTTCCAATCAATGTTCATGAACAAGGATCAAGATTGAAGAGAAAATGGTTTGGGTGTATAGCCTTCATCAGACTGAAAGAGAGATCTGCTAACAAGCCCGTCCTTCCTACAGCATTGCACCACTGCTCATCACTATCTCGTTAATAATGTCTTGTGTCTAGTGACCTTGATACATAAGTTGACACAATGCCTCATTTGTTGCTCAAACTACCTCTACCACTTTTCTGTTCAATTAACACTACACCTAATGGTCTGCTACTTCATTCATACGGCATTCCGCCATAAAGGGAAGAAAATGTTACTTGAACCAGTAAAATAGACTAGAAAATGTCATATTGTGCACACCACTCCCCTGTCTGAAAATACATTTTTTCCTTTTTTTAAGTGTTTCAATTTAGAAGGATGGGTTAATCCACAGACTTAAATCAACATTTTGTAATAAACTAATGCACTACTAATTATATTTTTGATCATATATTCATGCTGCACATAAGTAAAACTAGTAGTCTTGGATGGATTGCTCAGAAGTCTGCTTCTGGTTTGATTGGTTACTGTTCTGGAGGAAGACAAGTGAAGTGGGCAGGGTTTTTGAAGAGATAAGGAAAGCATTTTTTATTTAGATTTTTGTGTTTGTTTTATTTAACTAGGCAAGTCAGTTAGGAAAAAAATATTATTTACAATAACGGCCTACCCCGGTCCGGACGACGTTGGGCCAAATGTGCACCGTACTATCACGGCCAGTTGTGATACAGCCTGGAATCGAAGCAGGGTCTGTATTGACCCCTCTAGCACTGAGATGCAGTGCCGTAGACCAATGTGCCACTCAGGAGCATAAGCTCATAGGTAGGGTAATAGCAAAAAGGTAGTACGAGGGATACATACAATTATTTGAATAGTATAGTGTAAAGTATGATAAAATATGAAATAAGTATAAACAAATCAATTTTTTTGTAATACTTGTGGGTTTAGTTGAATGTTAGGAGTTGTTCAGTGGATTTTGTATTTTTTTTATTATTATATATAATTTTAGTTGGTAGATCTACTTTAATATTTCAGATAGATTGTGGCTTCCATCAATGTAATTGTCTTGATAATTTCCAATGACAACCAGTCAAACGTTTGGAAACACCTACTCCTTCAAAGGTTTTTCTTTATTTGTACTATTTTCTGCATTGTAGAATAATAGTGAAGGCATCAAAACTATGAAATAATGCATATTGAATCAAGTAGTAACCAATCAAATGTTATATATATATTTTAGATTCTTCCAAGTAGCCTTGACAGATTTGTACCGTCTTGGCATTCTCTCAATCAGCTTCAACTGGAATGCTTTTCCATCAGTCTTGAAGGAGTTCCCAAATATACTGAGCATTTGTTGGCTGCTTTTCTCTAACTCTGTGGTCCAACTCAGCGCAAACCATCTCAATTGGGTTGATGTCAGGTGATTGTGGAGTCCAGGTCATCTGATGCAGTACTCCATCACTCTCCTTCTTGGTCAAATATCCCTTACACAACCTAGAGGTGTGTTGGGTCATTGTTCTGTTGAAAAACAAATGATAGTCCCACTAACCGATAAGCCAGATGGGATGGCGTATAGCTGCAGAATACTGTGGTAGACATGCTGGTTAAGTGTGCCTTGAATTCTAAATAAATCACAGACCGTGTTTCCAGCAAAGCACCCCTACATCATCACACCTCCTCCACCATGCTTCATAGTGGGAACCACACATGCAGACATCATTTGTTCACCTACTCTGCATCTCATACAGACACGGTGGTTGGAACCAAAAGTTTCAAATTTGGACACATCAGACCAAAGGACAGATATCATTATTATTGGTGTCCTTTAGTAGTGGTTTCTTGACTCACACATTCGCCTCTGAACAGTTGATGTTGAGATGTGTCAGTTACTAGAACTCTGAGAAGCATTTATTTGGGCAGCAATTTCTGAGGCTGGTATCTCTAATGCACTTATCTTCTGCAGCAGAAGTAACTCTGCGTCTTCTTTTTCTGTGACGGTCCTCATGAGAGCCAGTTTCATCATTGCACTAGAGGGTTTTTGCGACTGCACTTGAAGAAACTTTCAAAGTTCTTGACATTTTCCGGATTGACAGACCTTCATGTCTTAAAGTAAGGATGGACTGTCATTTCTATTTGCTTATCTGAGCAGTTGTTGCCATAATATGGACTTGGTCTTTTACCAAATATGTCTATCTTCTGTATACCACCCCTAACTTGTCACAACACAATAGATTGGCTCAAACGCATTAAGAAGGAAAGAAATTAACTTGGCACACCTGTTAACTGAAATACATTCCAGGTGACTACCTCATGAAGCTGCTTGAGAGAATGTCAAGAGTGTGCAAAGCTATCATCAAGGGTGGCTACTTTGAAGAATCTCAAATATAAAATGTAGTTTGATTTGTTCAATACTTTTTTGGTTACTTCATGATTCCATATCTGTTACTTCATAGTTTTGATGTCTTATTCTACAATGTAGAAAATAGTAAAACATTAAGAAAAACCTTGGAATGAGTAGGTGTGTCCAAATGTTTGACTGGTACAGTATATATTATATATATATATTTTTTTATTTTCTTCTATTATTTTCCCCTAACCCTACCACCCCTCCCCTAATTGGAGTAAACTAGTGGACAACCACACATAGGCTTCTACTTCCAGCTTATACATAGTACCTACATTTTTGCACACTGTATATTTTACAATAGTTATATTTTGTTTGTTTTTAGCCCCATCCTTCAGCTCCACTAAACCCCTCCCATCTATCTCTGAACCATACAGTTTTGATTTCTATTTGCCATATGTTTTTCAACTGTGCTGTGATGTTTCCTTTCTATTCTCATAGATTCGACATTCTCAAGTCCATGTAAAAAAAACTGATTAGGATGAATAATATCGGACAATACCTTTTAAATTCTATGCGCTATGCATTTTGCAAAAAATTTTGCATCACAAGACTGAAGAGTAAGAGGCATCCAATTTTTTAAATGTACTGTGTCTTTATATTTACGACTTGGCTCCCGTTTCAGTAATAATGAAATCAGACCTTCTTGTTGAGTATTTGATGATAAAAAAAATGTATAGGAGGGGTTAAAACATGCTAATAACAGTCCTCTGAGTACATCAAAAAAGGTTTGGTATACCTCAACTGGTATGCCATCCAGCCCTGGAGTTTTTCCCAGACTTAGAGGCTTTAATTTGGCCTTCACATGATCCTTTCTGTACAGCTGTTAATTTTACATTATTAATAGGGAAAATCCATACAATTACCTTTGGTTAGTGGAGATTGAGGAGACTGAAATTAAAACATACGCTTAAAGTACTCTGCTTCCTTCCTTTTTCAAAATATAGTTTGGTGAATCATGGGTGACTCGGTCATTTCTAACAGGTTTCAGTAATTATTTTTGGTAGAGTTTCTATTTTGAAGACAAAAAAATTATTTGGTCAATTTTTCCCCGTATTCCATCCACTTCACTTAATTTTTTACTTATATATTACACTTTTATTATATATTACACTTTATTGCAGTTGTTCAGTGGCTGCATAGAGGGTTAGGATATAGACCTGATAGAGGTTGGTGTTTGGATTTGAACCCGGTTTAGGGAAAGGTTTGGGATTGGTAGTGCTCAGTGTGGTGGAGAAAGGAGAGTTTTGGTAGTGTATTCTTCTATTATTTCTTCACTGATTGTTTTTTTGCTTTGTAAATCTATTTCTTATTTTTTATATTTTCTACACCCATATACTCCCCATATTTCAATCTTGTCTCATGGCAGCAACTGGCTCTGGAGAGGCGAAGTTCAAGTCATGCGTTCTCTGAAACATGACCTGCCAAACTGTGCTTTGTCTCCTTCTAAGCATGACCCGCCAAACCGTACTTCCTACCCCGGAAGCCAACCACACCAATGTGTCGGTAAAATACAGTTCAACAGATGACCAAAGTGAGCCTGTGGGCGCCCGGCCCGCTACAAGGAGTATGCTAGAGCGCGATGAGCCAAGTCAGACCAAACCTTCCCCTAACCCGGACAACACTGGGACAATTGTTTGCCACCCTATGGGACTCCCAGTCACGGCCGGTTGTGACACAGCCTGGGATCAAACCCGGGTCTGTTGTGATGCTTCAAGTGCTGTGATGCAGTGCCTTAGACCCCTGCGCCACACGGGAGGCCCCAGTAAATGTATTTCTGTCCCAGCAGGTCCAGGTGCTCGTTAATTATTTTTTGTGATTCTTTTTTGTGATTTTGTGAAGGTAGGTGTCACGTTCTGACCTTAGTTCCTTTATTATGTCTTTGTGTTAGTTTGGTCAGAGCGTGAGTTGGGGTGGGTAGTCTATGCTCTTTATTCTATGTAGTATTTACGTGTTTGGCCTGGTATGGTTCTCAATCAGAGGCAGGTGTCGTTTGCTGTCTGATTGAGAATCATACTTAGGTAGCCTGTTTTCCCCATTTTAGTTGTGGGTGATTGTTTTCTGTCTGTGTTTTCACCATACAGAACTGTTTCGTTTTTCGTTTCTGTCTTTCACTTTGTTATTTTTTATTTTCGTGTTCAGTGACTTTTCATTAAAAATTCCGAACACTTACCACGCTGCACATTGGTCTGATCTGTCATACTACTCATCAGAGGAAGATGAATCTCGTTACAGTAGGTGACAGGGATGCATTTAGGGAGGATCTTATTGCTGTGTTCTAGATTATTTGTAGCTTGTCTTTCTGTTGTGTTGATGTGATTATCTAAGTTGGGGAGGAGTACTTGAATACAGGCCTGATGTTGCTTTGGTATACTTTCATCACAGTTGTTGGTGCTATGACAGTACTCCTCCCACACAGGGCTTTCAGGTGGTTGATTATTTTTTTCTCCTCTGTTTCAATGTTTGCAATGTGGGTTGTCCACTTCATGTCATGCTGGAATGTGACCCTCAGGAATTTAGCTGTCTTCTCAATCTTCAGATGTTGTGTGGAAGTTTTGATTTTGTATTGTTTGTTAACTCGAAGAGGACACGCTGGGCTCTATTTTTGGCTGGCGTCAAGCCAGCGCAATTGTCAAGTGCATGCTCATTTGCAATTTTGTCCTGTTAAAGCCGGTGCTGTTCTATTTCAAAACCCTAGTGCCGGGATTGGTAAATTACCTGTTTTATATGAGCTCGCTTGCGCTGAGGTGGGAAGGCTGACAATATTTAAGGTGTGTCCTTACATTTTTTTAACCAAAGTGCCAATTTCAGTATGTGCTGGTGTGGATATTTAAATGTGCACTGTGCAGAAAGTGCTCTGCCATCTCCTGGTTGCTAAAATTCTAATACTGAACAAAAATATAAATGCAACATGTAAAGTGCTGCTCCCATTTTTCATGAGCTGAAAAAAAAGGATCCGGGAAATGTTCCATAAACAGAAAACATTTATTTCTATCCAATTGTGTGCACAAATATGTTCACATTCCTGTTAGTGATCATTATCCTTTGCCAAGATAATCCATCCACCTGACAGGTGTGGCATATCAAGAAGCTGAATTAAAAGCATGATCATTACACAGGTGCACCTTGTGTTGGGGACAATAAAAGACCACTCTAAAATGTGCAATTTTGTCACACAGGACACTGCCAAGAATTGGCAGCATGCAATTGGCAGGAATGTCCACCAGAGATGTTGCCAGAAACATTCATTTTAAATTCTCTACAAGGTTGTTTTAGAGAATTTGGAAGTAAGTCCAACTGGCCTCACAACCGCAAACCACATACAGTGCCTTGCGAAAGTATTCGGCCCCCTTGAACTTTGCAACCTTTTGCCACATTTCAGGCTTCAAACATAAAGATATAAAACTGTATTTTTTTGTAAAAGAATCAACAACAAGTGGGACACAATCATGAAGTGGAATGACATTTATTGGATATTTCAAACTTTTTTAACAAATCAAAAACTGAAAAATTGGGCGTGCAAAATTATTCAGCCCCCTTAAGTTAATACTTTGTAGCGCCACCTTTTGCTGCGATTACAGCTGTAAGTCGCTTGGCGTATGTCTCTATCAGTTTTGCACATCGAGAGACTGAAATTCTTTCCCATTCCTCCTTGCAAAACAGCTCGAGCTCAGTGAGGTTGGATGGAGAGCATTTGTGAACAGCAGTTTTCAGTTCTTTCCACAGATTCTCGATTGGATTCAGGTCTGGACTTTGACTTGGCCATTCTAACACCTGGATATGTTTATTTTTGAACCATTCCATTGTAGATTTTGCTTTATGTTTTGGATCATTGTCTTGTTGGAAGACAAATCTCCGTCCCAGTCTCAGGTCTTTTGCAGACTCCATCAGGTTTTCTTCCAGAATGGTCCTGTATTTGGCTCCATCCATCTTCCCATCAATTTTAACCATTTTCCCTGTCCCTGCTGAAGAAAAGCAGGCCCAAACCATGATGCTGCCACCGCCATGTTTGACAGTGGGGATGGTGTGTTCAGGGTGATGAGCTGTGTTGCTTTTACGCCAAACATAACGTTTTGCATTGTTGCCAAAAAGTTCAATTTTGGTTTCATCTGACCAGAGCACCTTCTTCCACATGTTTGGTGTGTCTCCCAGGTGGCTTGTGGCAAACTTTAAACAACACTTTTTATGGATATCTTTAAGAAATGGCTTTCTTCTTGCCACTCTTCCATAAAGGCCAGATTTGTGCAATATACAACTTATTGTTGTCCTATGGACAGAGTCTCCCACCTCAGCTGTAGATCTCTGCAGTTCATCCAGAGTGATCATGGGCCTCTTGGCTGCATCTCTGATCAGTCTTCTCCTTGTATGAGTTGAAAGTTTAGAGGGACGGCCAGGTCTTGGTAGATTTGCAGTGGTCTGATACTCCTTCCATTTCAATATTATCGCTTGCACAGTGCTCCTTGGGATGTTTAAAGCTTGGGAAATCGTTTTGTATCCAAATCCGGCTTTAAACTTCTTCACAACAGTATCTCGGACCTGCCTGGTGTGTTCCTTGTTCTTCATGATGCTCTCTGCGCTTTTAACGGACCTCTGAGACTATCACAGTGCAGGTGCATTTGTACGGAGACTTGATTACACACAGGTGGATTGTATTTATCATCATTAGTCATTTATGTCAACATTGGATCATTCAGAGATCCTCACTGAACTTCTGGAGAGAGTTTGCTGCACTGAAAGTAAAGGGGCTGAATAATTTTGCACGCCCAATTTTTCAGTTTTTGATTTGTTAAAAAAGTTTGAAATATCCAATAAATATCATTCCACTTCATGATTGTGTCCCACTTGTTGTTGATTCTTCACAAAAAAATACAGTTTTATATCTTTATGTTTGAAGCCTGAAATGTGGCAAAAGGTCGCAAAGTTCAAGGGGGCCGAATACTTTCGAAAGGCACTGTATATGATGTTGTCTGGGTGAGCGGTTTGCTGATATCAACATTGTGAACAGAGTGCCCCATGGTGCGGTGGCAATTTGAATGCATAGAGATAACGTGACTAGATCCTGAGGCCCATGCTTGTGCCATTCATCCGCCCCATCACCTCATGTTTCAGCATGATAATGCATGGCTCCATTTAGCAATGATCTTTAGACAATTCCTGGAAGCTGGAAATGACCCAGTTCTTCCATGACCTGCATACTCAAACAGACATGTCACCCACTCTGGATCAATGTGTACAACAGAGTTTTTCAGATTCCCACCAATATCCAGCAACTTCGCACAGCCATTGAAAAGGAGTTGGACAACATTCCACAGGCCACAATCAACAGCCTGATCAACTCTATGCGAAGGAGATGTGTCACGCTGCATGAGGCAAATGGTGGTCAACCCAGATGATAACTGGTTTTCTGATCCATGCTTCTACCTTTCTTGTAAGGTATCTGTGACCACAGATGCATATCTGTATTTCCAGTCATGTGAAATCCATAGAATTGGGCCAATTGAATTTATTCCAATGAACTGTAACTCAGTCAAATGTTTTAAATTATTGCATGTAGCATTTATATTTTTTTCCAGTATAGTTCACTTAATTTCAGTTTGTGACAAAACAAGCAAGTAATAGTGTAGAGAATCATTGTACCATCTAAACTGTGAAATATATTTTCCATTAGCAAAAATATTGTTTTTTTAGCTGGTCTACAAAACCGAAAGTAAAAGACATAAAAACAAAACTTAAGAACAAGAAGCATTGAAATGTATAATAATTAGACTTGCTTTCAATGAGAATGACAGGTCTATAACTTATATTTCTATGTGAATTTGGTCTGGTTGCTCAAAAAGTTAAATAATGAAGCTTTAAGACCAACCAAAAGCTTTTGATTATGGCATGGGTTTTGATAATGGAAGTACAGCCTATCCAGCCATAATGAACAGTGCCCATATGCACATAGAACAAGATAGATCTGCTTTTTGTCATTGCAAACCTTGTATTTAGAAACAAAAAAAACTAATAGCCTCCTCTCAATGAAGGCATTTTTTTTGGTCCTGCACAATCCATTCACCAAGTAGTAAAGACTATTGATAAAAGTCAGCAGTATACCACCCTGCATACCACTGCTGGCTTGCTTCTGAAGCTAAGCAGGGTTGGTCCTGGTCAGTCCCTGGATGGAGACCAGATGCTGCTGGAAGTGGTGTTGTAGGGCCAGTAGGAGGCATTCTTTCTTCTGGTCTAAAAAATATCCCTATCCCCCAGTGCAGTGATTGGGGATGTTGCCCTGTGTAGGGTGCCCTCTTTTGGATGGGATGTTAAACGGGTGTCCTGACTTGCTGAGGTCATTAACTTCTTATGGCTGGGGGGCAGTATTGAGTAGCTTGGATTAATAAGTTGCCCAAACTAAACAGCCTGCTCCTCAGTCTCAGTTGCTAATATATGCCTATTAGTATTAGTATTGGATAGAAAACACTCTAAATTTTCCAAAACTGTCAAAATATTGTCTGTGAGTATAACAGAACTGACATTGCAGGTGAAACCCTGAGGAAAATCAAACCAGGAAGTGGCTTCTATTTTGAAAACTCCATGTTCCATAGCCTGCCTTTGCTCCATTTAAAGGGATATCAACCAGATTCCTTTTCCTATCGCTTCCTCAAGGTATCAACAGTCTTTAGACATAGTTTCAGGCTTTTATTTCGAAAAATGAGCGAGAAAGATAACATTACGTCATTGTATGGCTGGGTGAAAGCAGCGTTTTGTATGTGTAACAGAGTTTGGGCAGCCATTGCCTTTCCCTCTCCGACTGAAAAAGACAGTTGCGGTTGATATATTATCGATTATATATTTTAAAAATAACTTGAGGATTGATTATAAAAAACGTTTGACATGTTTATGTGGACATTACGGATACTATTTGGAATTTGTCTGTGTTGTCGTGACCACTTTTTCCTGTGGATTTCTGAACATAACGCGCCAAACAAACGGAGGTATTTTGGATATAAAAATAATCTTTATCGAACAATAGGAACATTTATTGTGTAACGGGGAGTCTCGTGAGTGAAAACATCCGAAGATCATCAAAGGCAAACAATTAATTTGATTGCTTTTCTGATTTTCGTGACCAAGCTACTTGATGCTAGGTGTACATAATGTTTTGTCGAGCGATCAATAAACTTACACAAACGCTTGGATTGCTTTCGCTGTAAAGCATATTTTCAAAATCTGACAACAGGTGGATTAACAAAAGGCTAAACTGTGTTTTGCTATATTGCACTTGTGATTTAATGAATATAAATATTTTTTGTAATATTATTTGAATGTGGCGCTATGTAATTCAGCGGTTGTTGATGACAATGTTCCCGTTAACGGGATGGCAGCCATAAGAAGTTAAACATACATGGCACTTATCGTAAGAGTATGGGTGTTAACAGTGAAGAGGCGACTCCGGGATGCTGGCCTTATTTGGTAAAGACCAAGTACCTATTATGGAAAGAACAGCTCAAATAAGCAAAGAGAATCGACAGTTCATCATTACTTTAAGACATGAAGGTTAGTCAATACGGAACATTTCTAGAACTTTGAAAGTTTCTTGAAGTGCAGGCGCAAAAACCATCAAGCGCTATGATGAAACTGTCTCTCTTGAGGAACACCACAGAAATGGAAGACCCAGAGTTACCTCTGCTCTAGAGAATAAGTTCATTAGAATTACCAGTCTCAGACATTGCAGCCCAAATATATGCTTCACAGAGTTCAAGTAACATACACATCTCAACATCAACTATTCAGAGGAGACTGTGGGAATCAGGCCTTCATGCATAAATTGCTGCAAAAAAAACAATAATAAGAAGAGACTTGATTAGGTCAAGAAACATGAGCAATGGACATTGGACCGGTGGAGATTTGTCCTTTGCTCTGATGAGTCCAAATTGGAGATTTTTGGTTCCAACCGCCGTGTGTTTGTGAAACGCGGTGTGGGTATATGGATGATCTCCACATGTGTATTTCCCACCGTATAGCATGGGAGGAGGTGTTATGGTGTGCGGGTGCTTTGCTGGTGACACTGTCTGTGATATATTTAGAATTCAAGGCACACTGAACCACTAAGGTTCCACAGCATTCTGCAGCTACAGTATACGCCATCCCATCTGGTTTGGGTTTAGTGGGACTATCATTCGTTTTTCACCTCCAGGATGTGTAAGGACTATTTTTGAAAACTGAGTACATTCTGACATCACGTGCATAAAACAACTTACGCTGGGGCGACCGTTAGAGATATTTGGAACTCACGTGTGAAAAGCGAATGGCGAAATAGCGAATGGAGGACGCGTTTCCCGTGGTTCATTTTCATGGTAGTCAGGTTGGCTATACTCCTGTTTTAAAGATAAGCAAGTGCTTAATATTAGGAAAGTTGAGAAATAAATAATTAGGCCTATAGAAAGCTGATGGGATCCTCCTCTTTTTAATAGAGACCATCACTCTGTTTTCTTGCGCAGTTACATAGCCCATAGAAATGTTGGCAAAAATGCGCTCATTGCTCTCATGAAGTGTTTGATTAGATTTTTGATGATATTTGCATTGATGTCAGAGGGATTGGAGGGACAATAGAGTGCTGAGTACTAGGTAGTTAGCAAGTTTGGTAGGCTACTAATGACCATCAACAGCATCAGAGCTTGGAGAAGCATAATTACGGTGACTAAACGGTCACCTCAACAGCCCTACATGTGACTAAATATTTACAAAGAGGTTATCATTTATTTATCATTTGTGAAGCAAGAAACCACATGGAAAAAGTTTGGTCCAAAAAACAGATTTTCACCAAATCAAATGAATATTTTGTGTTTTAGTTTCATTATGCAAGTATCTAAAACAAAATAGACTCAAGACTGTTTCATACATCAATTGGGATCTCCATAAGCTACAATATGAGATCCTAAACCTAACATGAAGGTGCATCCTTGTAGTTGTGTTGGCTAATATTGTTAAAATTGTAGCTTTGTGGTAAATTGTGGCACTTGACCAAGGGCAAGTTGAGCGAATGGCTCAACATACCCTTTACAAATGATGATTACATTCTTTCAGTTGTTTAAATATGCAAAGTATTTTTGCAATATGTCATGCATATGAACTCAAGATAGGAAATGTTATTGTTACATAGCAGACTTCATCATGCCCCATGTATACAAACGTAAAACAAGCAGGCGTCTTGCCTCCCTTGAGGTTCATAACAGGGCAGCCAATTAATGAAGAGATGGGAAGAAGTCCATTCGAGCAGCAGCAAGGGATGAAAAAATAGGTTGAATTTTGTTAATTTCACATTGAATTCACGTTAGTTGAGAACTCAACCAAATGTAAATCATAACTAGAGGTTGAACTGAAGTCTGTGCCCAGTGGGATTATCAAGAATCTTGCGGACTTGTTTCATGGGCTTAGTAGCCTCAAATACAGAGAACTTGGCTACAAATTGGCACACCAAGGCGGCTCAACTTACACTGTCTCTATGCTCAAATTACTCCATGCTCAGAGTAAGTTGTGCAATGAGACCAATTTTTAGGGATATGATTTGGTTTCAAAACTGTTATGTTTACATTAATTCTGATTTATTTCCAGGGATAAACAAAATCTTGAAATACAGTACCAATCAAAAGGTTGGACACACCTACTCATTCCAGGATTTATTTGTACTATTTTCTATTGTGGAACAATAGTGAAGGCCTCAAAACTTTTAAATAACACATATAGAATCATGTACAGTACTGTTCAAAAGTTTTAGAACACATTCATTCAAGGGTTTTTATTTATTTGTACTATTTTCTACATTGTAGAATACTAGTGAAGACATCAATACTATGAAACAACATATGGAATCATGTAGTAGCCAAAAAAGTGTATATTTGAGATTCTTCAAATGCCATCATTTGCCTTGATGACAGCTTTGCACAGTGTCATCAAGGCAAAGTGGGGTTAGAAGTTTATCAACTTTCAAAGCAGAATTACTTTCCTATTGTTCCTCAACTGCAAAGTATAATATACGATTTTCTAGCTCTGAGTGTCTACTTTTATTCAATGTTAAAAAAATATTTTCAATTATTGATGCATAAAACCAAATCGAGGTGTTCGGTCACATTTTAAAATCCCTTGCTGGAATTTATGACTGAACTGAATGTAACATTATTCTTTCATTGGAGGACAGAGACGTTGTTGCTCAACTGAAACAGAGACTGAATCATATTTTCATTTGTGATTCAGAGACTGAGCCTATACATTTGAGTTAATATGGGGGAATTTTGGAATGATTCTGTATGTGTGTCATCTGATTTTATTTGTGAATTTGATTCATTTTTACATGACATCTGGACCCCTTAATTTTCTATTAGCGGTTTTGGGTTTAGTGATGACTGAAAATGATCATATTTTGAAGTTGAAACTATCCTCTGCATGAATATAAAGACTAATTAAAAGTGAATTAGCATGTCCTGTGTCAAGCATTAAGGACTCATTAGTAATCTTGAAGTGAGCTTCAGCTGCATACCAGCAGTGGTGCTATTGTACAGGTTTATGGTATCTTACTTGGTAGTCTATTTGAAATCGCTATCAGACAACTATAGTAATTAGATATAACATTATATTTTTTATAAGCCACAAAGTAATATTTCAGAGGCAAAATTGTATTCAAACATTTACAATGCTTGTTGTTGCCTATCCACTTGAATCGTCAATATTTCATGTTGCTTGGGAATCATATGTGACTCATTTCAGGAAACTAAGTGTATGTCGCATGCCACTACTTCACAGGAGAGCTTTTTTTAAAATCAAAATGTGTTTTTGACAGAAATTCATTATGAAACATGTAAACTTTCATGTGTCTTAATAACAAACTTGTATCGCAATCTGTAAATACAAATCAAAATGTTAAATTACGAGCCTAGTTGGTTTAGCCACAGAAAAAGCCAGCAATCTTCCCGCTGGCCATGATTGGCTGAGATAATAATTGGGCTGGACATGCCAAGAGATGAGTTCGTAATGATCGACCACACTTCTGTCTATAACATTAGCTTACTTGGAAACAACGTTGATTCAACCATTTTTTGCATGAACCTTGTTGAGAGAATGCCAAGAGTGTGCAAAGCTTTCATCAAGGCAAAGGGTGGCTACTATGAAGAATCTCAAATATAGAAAATAGTAAAAATAAAGAAAAACCCTGAAATTAGAAATGTGTACACATTTTTGACTGGTACTGTAAGTGTTGCTCTCTACTTTCTGGCGGACCGAGTTTTCAAATCAGTGTATTTAGAGTATGATAGCTAAGAAGATGGAGAAAATTCTGAAGTTTGAATGGAAATATGCAGACAGAGTCGAAAAGAGAACACACCTAAGGCTGTTGTATAAAACACCCACAAACCAACAGTGAAACCCAGGCTACCTAAGTATGATTCTCAATCAGAGACAACTAACGACACCTGCCTCTGATTGAGAACCGTACTAGGCTGAACACAAAAACCCACATAGAAAAACAAACAGACTGCCCACCCCAACTCACGCCCTGACCATACTAAATAAAGACAAAACAAAGGAAATAAAAGGTCAGAACGTGACAGTACCCCTCGCAAAGGTGCGGAGTCCGGCCGCAAAACCTGAACCTATGGGGAGGGCCTGGGAGGGCGTCTGTCCGTGGTGGCGGCCCTGGCGCGGGACGTGGACTCCACTTCAACATAGTTTTAGTGCGCTTCTTAGCCCGCCTCCGTGGCCTCTTTAGAGCGGCAACCCTCGCCGCCGACCTTGGACTGGGGACCCACGCAACGGGTCCCGAATGGACGGGTGACTCTGGCAGCGCCGGACAGGCGGGAGTCTCTGGCAGCTCCGGACAGGCGGGAGAATCCGGCAGCTCCGGAGTGAAAGGCAATTCCGGGCATCGCCGACGTGACAGGCGGCTCTGGCTGCTCCTGGCTGACTGATGGCTCTGGCAGCTCAGGACAGACGGGAGACTCTAGCAGCTCAGGACAGATGGGAGAATCTAGCAGCTCAGGACAGACGGGAGACTCTAGCAGCTCAGGACAGACGGGAGACTCTAGCAGCTCAGGACAGATGGGAGACTCTAGCAGCTCAGGACAGGAGGAAGGCTCTGGCAGCGCTGGACAGGCGGGAGCACCTGTAGGCAGAAGACGGAGAGACAGCCTGGTGCGGGGGGCTGCCACCGGAGGGCTGGTGCGTGGAGGTGGCACTGGATAGTCCGGACCGTGCAGGCGCACTTAGAGCTCTTGAGCACCGAGCCTGCCCAACCTTACCTGGTTGAATGCTCCCGGTAGCCAGGCCAGTGCAGCGAGTTGGAATAGCACGCACTGGGTTGTGCTGGCGAACCGGGGACACCATGTGTAAGGCTGGTGCCATGTACGCCGGCCCGAGGAGATGCACTGGAGACCAGATAAGTAAAGCCGGCTTCATGGCACCTGGCTCGATGCCCACTCTAGCCCGGCCGATACGAGGAGCTGGAATGTACCGCACCGGGCTATGCACATGCACTGGGGAGACTGTGCGCTCCACCGCATAACATGGCACCTGCCTGGTCCCTCTCTCTCTCCGGTAAGCACGGGAAGTTGGCGCAGGTCTCCTACCTGGCTTCACCACACTCCCCCTGTCCCCCCCCCCCAATACATGTTTGGGGCTGCCTCTCGGGCTTCCAGCCGCGCTGCCTCCTCATACCAGCGCCTCTCTGCCTTCGCTGCCTCCAGCTCTGCCTTGGAACGGTGATACTGTATTCCCCTGGCTGTGCCAAGGGTCCTTTACTGTCCATAATCTCCTCCCAAGTCCAGGAGTCTTGTGTTCGCTGCTGTTGCTGACCGTTACCACGCCACTTGGTCCTTTTGTGGTGGGTGTTTCTGTAACGGTAGATTTCCTCTTCGTCTGAAGATTAGTACGGATCGGACCAAGATGCAGCGTGGTAAGTGTTCATGACGATTTATTAAAAAGAAAAGCACTGAACACTATGAAATACAAAACAATAAACGATGTGATGAAAACGAAAACCGAAACAGTACCGTGTGGCGACAAACACTCACACAGAAAACAAACACCCACAAACCAACAGTGAAACCCAGGCTACCTAAGTATGATTCTCAATCAGAGACAGCTAACAACACCTGCCTCTGATTGAGAACCATACTAGGCTGAACACAAAAACCCACATAGAAAAACAAACAGACTGCCCACCCCAACTCACGCCCTGACCATACTAAATAAAGACAAAACAAAGGAAATAAAGGTCAGAACGTGACAGCTACCTGCAGATTCATGCATGGTAGTAACGTTATGAGTTGGGATTATGGTTCATTGTTTAGTTAGCTAGCTACATGTATAAATAAAAAGACTCCACTATGCAAGTATTCATTTCAATAGAATGTTAATGATGTCACTGCAACAACTGTCGATAAACAGCTACATTTGCTCTGGCTATCTAGTCCGTTTTCAAAACAATCTCGTCTGAGTGTGTCAGAGCGCAGAATAACTGATAAATTTACGAACTTTCAGCACCCATTGAATTTGGCCGGTGTTAGTAAACGTTGGCAAAAACAGCATAATTAAATTGTTGCCAGCAGCACAGTTGCAGTCACCAACGCTGTGGATAACATTAAAAAAAGCATAACTAGCTCTGCTAGGGTGAGTAAAATGATCAGCGTGAGCTGTTCTCTCATTGTGTCTGTAAGTAGCTAGCCCATGTTAGCCAGTTAGCTTGGGTGCATAACTGCGTTGTTAGACCCGCACTTATCAACCCTACTCCTCGGCCAGAGCATCCTGGCCAGAGCATCCAGTGTGCGCTCTGAACGCGCTGAGTTTATGAACACCACGAGCACACTCTGGCACTCCAGTTTACATTTACACACACATCCATAGTATTAACCAACCTTCAGTCTTGAAATCTTTGGTTGTTTAGTACCTGGCCTCATATGTGATTCCTTAAAGAGATGGTTGGAGCTAATGCTTAAAAGAGGGTGTGAACGGTGCTGAATGGGTGTAGACAAAGGGGAGCGCACCATTAGGTGTACCAAAACATTCTAGGGTCAATTTCTCAAAAGTGAGGTTACAAGTTTTTCAACTTTCAAAGCAGTATTACTTTCCCATTGTTCCTCAACTGTAGTGTATGCTATACCATTTTCAGCTCTGCGTTTCTACTTTTATCAAATGTAAAAAACACAATTTCAAATTTTGAGACATAAGACCGATAGAGCCAGTTGGTCACATATGAGTAAACGTCATGTTTAAATTCACCAAGAAAATATCCTACCAGATGCTTGCATGCCTGCGATTTGCAATGGGGTTCAAGCAATTGGGTAGCTCATTGTCACAACTTCTGCCGTAGTTGGTCACTCTCCTTGTTCGGGCGCCGTTCGAAGTCACTGGCTTTCTAGTCACCACCGATCCATGTTTCATTTTCGTTTTGTTTTGTCTTTATGATACACACCTTGTTTCCATTCCATTAATTATGTTCCTTATTTAACCCTCTGGTTTCCCTCTCTGTTTGGTGCGTCATTGTTTGTCATGTGGGTTTGTGTTTTTTGTGCTCTGGATTATTGTGTTTTTCCTTGTTGGAACATTACTATATTTTGAGTAAATTTCGGACTATTACTCATATGTGTCTCCGCATTTTTCCATTCACCAACACCCTCACACTCATTAACATCAATTCCACATCTTTCCCCAAACAGACGTGCGTATGCTGCACTGTCTGGATGTTATCCTAGGGAATTAGGGTTGACACTTCTTCAAGGGGTCACAATGTTTTTTTTCGGGGGCGGGGGAAATCTGCAATGCACGTAACTCCAGTTTGCATCCATAATACCAAGGGAAAGATCTGAACATGTTAAAAAAGGATAGTGCAGAGCCTGGATTCAGATAAAGCTGGAATCTCCTGTGTGGATGGACACAAAAAAGATCAGGCGTCGCTGGAGGTGATGTTTAATAATTCATTGCTGTATACAATTCGCTCCAAGTGCCAAGCCTGTCCACACCACTGGCAGGAGCATCTGTATTCATTGCGCCAACAAGCTGCGCCAAGAGGAGATTTTCTTATACAGGTGTGGTTCCTCTCATGGCACCTACAGTATCTGTGTGTCAAATGGCACCCTATTCCCTACATACAGTCAAGCAAAAGGGCTTTAGTCAAATATAGTCTACTATGTAGGGAATCGTGTGCCAATTGGGACACAAACTGTGTCTGACACAGCCACAGTACAATTCATGTCCCACCTGACATTTTGGTCAAAATAAGTTATTCAAATAGTCACTCTTTAGGTGGTCCTCTACACGTGGGATATGTCAGATTTAAAAAAAATAAAAATAAAAATGAAATATCTGAAAGTTCTATCTGCGCTTTTAAATTAGTGCTATAACGTTCCATCTGCAATCCAATCACACAATGCTGGGTTGTCAATCTAAAATAATGTGGTATACTTCTGTGCTCTTTCATGAGTCATGAATGAGTCATGAAAAAACAATACATTTTGCAGATAGACCCTTATAGTCCCATGTCCTTAATTATAGTCCCATATCATAGGTGATGGTTCTCTTTTTCATTTACTTAGATTGTTTTCACCAAAAAAATGTAGTTCAGGATGCTTCTTTAATCCTTTATTTGGTTGCTTGCCTACTGAAAACAATCACATTTGAGCCCATTTGTAAAGTATTTCAGTCATTTTTTTTAATCATCCAAGAGTGTGAATCACTCTCGGCTTTGGATGACATCATAGCACCACCACCAAAAAAAGTGTGGGTTCAAAGCTCTACCCACCCATCCATCCCTACATTTCATCCACCACTGCCTCTTAATCCCATCAGTGAATACATCACAGTGGGGTGTCTCTTCTTTACCACCCATGCATTTACCTCCTACATTACCTTTCAGTGCATGTGAATTCAGTGTGAATCATCAGCGTAGGATTATGCAAAAACAGTCACATCAGCTCAAGGCAACTAACTACATGTGCAGATTGAATAACATGTTTGCTGAACCGTTTTCGTAAGAATGGAAATTCACTGGCTAAATAGGAGGTTTGAAATTCTCATATACTGTACGGCTATACAACATTGACCTATACAGTTCACTGACGTGTGCGTCCCCTTGCTTCGACTTTCTTTCAAGCCCCTTCCGCATCGTCCATGCTTCCTGTGGTCACCCCAATCCCAGGTCATCCCAATCCCACCTCTGACAACAGTGTGGCATTTTGGGTGGGCAGTGTGAGGTTTTGAGACAAGATTCAAACTTGACATCCTGAGGGCCCAGAGCCAGACACGGTACCACAGCTCCAAGAAAGCTAGCTCCTTTGGGGAAGCTATAATTGCTCTTATCAATGTCAGGTTTGTCAAACTATGAACTCATGATTCATTCCAATAACATCTAGATCAGGGGTATTCAACTCTTACCCTTCAAGGTCTGGAGCATGCTGGTTTTCTGTTCTATCTGAAAATTAATTGTAGCCACCTGGTGGGCCAGATCTAAATCAGTCCCTGATTAGAGTGGAACAATGAAAACAAGCAGTGTAACTGGCTTTGATAACCAGAGTTGAGTTTGAGGGATCTCGATGGACAGACAGGATTCCATTCAAAATTAACTTAAACAATCAAATGAGGGCTTAACAATAACACATTTGATTATTCTGTATTTTGGTCCTTTCAAATGATAAGTACTTTCAGTTGATCATAGTACTGTAAACAAAATATAATCAGCTTTAATTTAATATTAATCTTCTGACTCCCCATCCCGGGTCCGGGGGCGTAATCATCGCCTGACACTAATTAGCATAACGCAACGGACATAAATATCCCTAGAAAATATTCCTATTCATGAAAATAACAAATGAAATATATTGAGACACAGCTTAGCCTTTTGTTAATCACCCTGTCATCTCAGATTTTCAAAATATGCTTTACAGCCAAAGCTAGACAAGCATTTGTGTAAGTTTATCGATAGCCTAGCATAGCATTATGCCTTGCTAGCAGCAGGCAACCTTGTCACAAATCAGAAAAGCAATCAAATGAAATTGTTTACCTTCGATGAACTTCGGATATTTTCACTCACGAGACTCCCAGGTAGATAGCCAAAGTTCATTTTTTCCCAAAATATTATTTTTGTAGGCGAAATTGCTCCGTTTGTTCTTCACGTTTGGCTGAGAAATCGCCCGGAAATTGCAGTCACAAAAACGGCTAAAAATATTCCAAATTAGCTCCATAATATCGACAGAAACATGGCAAACGTTGTTTATAATCAATCCTCAAGGTGTTTTTCAAATATCTATTCGATAATATATCCGTCGGGACAATTCGTTTTTCAGTAGGACCGATTGGAGTAATGGCTACCTCTGTATTTTACGCGAGAGTCACCCTGGGAGCCATCAATAGCCTACGGCTATTCTTCAACATAAATGCGTAAAACTACGTCACAATGCTGTAGACACCTTGGGGAATACGTAGAAAGCGTAAGCTGGTTGATAGCACATTCACAGCTCAATAGGGACTCATTGGAACGCAGCGCTTTCAAAATATGGGGCACTTCCGGATTGGATTTTTCTCAGGCTTTCGCCTGCAACATCAGTTCTGTTATACTCACAGACAATATCTTTACAGTTTTGGAAACGTTAGAGTGTTTTCTATCAAAAGCTGTCAATTATATGCATATTCTTGCATCTTGTCCTGACAAAATATCCCGTTTAAAACGGGAATTTTTTTTTTCAAAAATGAAAATACTGTCCCTAGAGTCGCAACAGGTATATTTCGGTGTATAATCATTGGAAATTTCTGCATAATTTCCAATCTCCCATTTGTAAATATTTATTATTTTAAATATATACAGTGCATTCGGAAAATATTCAGGCCCATTGACTTTCTCCACATTTTGTTACGTTACTGCCTTAATTCTAAAATTTAATAAAAAACATTTTTCTCATCAATCTATACACAATATCCCATAATGACAAAGCAAAACGTTTTTTTGATTTTTTTGCTAATTTATTTAACATAAAAAATAGAAATATCACATTTACATAAGTATTCAAACCCTTTATTTAGATTTAACCTTTATTTAATTAGGCAAGTCAGTTAATAACAAATTATTATTTACGATGACAGCCTACCAAAAGGCAAAAATATTCCTGCGTGGATGGAGGCTGGGATTAAAAATAACAAATAAAATATAGGACAAAACACACATCACGACAGGAGAGACACCACAAAAGTCATACAGAGAGACCTGGCATGGCAGCGACACAGCATGGTAGCAAAACAAGACATGGTAATAACATTATTGGGCACGGACACAAAGGACAGGAAGGTAGAGACTCCACGACATCACGCGAAGAAGTCACAACTGTCAGAAAGAGTGTCCATGATTGAGTCTTTAAATGAAAAGATGGAGATAAAAAAACTGTCCACTTTAAATGAAAAGATGGAGATAAAAAAAACTGTCCAGTTTGAGTGTTTTTTCCAGCTCCTTCCAGTCGCTAGCTGCAGCGAACTGAAAAGAGGAGCGACCCAGGGATGTGTGTGCTTTGGGAACCTTTAACAGAATGTGATTTGCAGAATGGGTGTTGTATGTGAAGGATGAGGACTGCAGTAGGTATCTCAGATAGAGGGAAGTGAGGCCTAAGAGGTTTTTATAAATCAGCATCAACCAGTGGGTCTTAAGAAGGGTATACAGAGATGACCAGTTTACAGAGGAGTATAGAGTGCAGTGATGTGTCCTATAAGGAGCATTGGCGGGAAATCTGATGACTGAATGGTAAAGGCATTCTAGCCGCTCGAGAACACCCTTACCTGCCAATCTATAAATTACAACTCCATAATCTAGCATTGGTAGACTGGTCATCTATATCTGGCTTACTTTGGCATCTGGGTGAAAGAGGAGCAAATATGATAGAGGAAACAAAGTCTAGATTTAACCTTAGCTTGCAGTTTTGATATGTGCTGAGAAAAGGACAGCATACCATCTAGCCATACTCCTAAGTACTTACATGAGGTCACTACCTCAAGCTTTAAACCTTCAGAAGTAGTAATCTCACCAGTGGGGAGAGAGTTATTCTTCTTACCAAACCACATGACCTTTGTTTTGGAGGTGTTGAGAACAAGGTTAAGGGCAGAGAAATCTTGTTGGACCCTAAGAAAGCTTTGTTGTCGAGCGTTTAACACAAAATCCGGGAAGGGGCCAGTTGAGTATAACTGACTATTATCTGTGTATAAATGGATGAGAGAGCTTCCTACTGCCTAAGCTATGTTGTTGATGTAAAATGAGAAGAGTGTGGGGCCTAGGATCAAGCCTCCCTTGTTGACAAGCAGTGGCTGAGACATCAGATGTTCTGATTTTATACCCTGCACTCTCTGAGAGAGGTATTTAGCACACCAGGCCAAATTAAAGCTACACTTGTTGTGAATCCAGTCAACATGTCAGATTTCAAAAAGGCTTTTCGGCGAAAGCAAACAATGCTATTATCTGAGGATAGCACCATAGTAAACAAAGAAAGAAGAGCATCTTTCAACCGTGCGACAGGCGCGACACAAAACGCAGAAATACAAATATAATTCATGCCTTACCTTTGACGAGCTTCTTTTGTTGGCACTCCAATATGTCCCATAAACATCACAAATTGTCCTTTTGTTCGATTAATTCCGTCGATATATATCCAAAATGTCAATTTATTTGGCGCGTTTGATCCAGAAAAAACGGTTCCAACTTGCGCAACGTGACTACAGTATATCTTAAAAGGTACCTGTAAACTTGGCCAAAACATTTCAAACTACTTTTGTAATACACCTTTAGGTATTTTTTAAAGTAAATAATCAATAAAATTGAAGACGGGATGATCTGTGTTCAATACAGGAGGAAAACAAACTGTAGCATGCTTTCTGGTCACGCTCCTCTATCTAACAGTACACTTCAAGTTACCCTCGTTCATGATGCCCGTACTTCTTCATTACACAAAGGAAAAACCTCAACAAATTTCAAAAGGCTGGTGACATCCAGTGGAAGCGGTAGTAACTGCAAGAAGGTCCCTTAGAAATCCAGATTCCCAATGAAACCTCATTGAATAGAGAGTGACATCAAAAAAACAAACAATCTGAATTGTTTGTCCTCGGCGTTTCGCCTGCTAAATAAGTTCTGTTATACTCACAGACATGATTCAAACAGTTTTAGAAACTTCAAAGTGTTTCCTATCCAAATCTACTAATACTATGCATATCTTATCTTCTGGGGATGAGTAGCAGGCAGTTGAATTTGGGCATGCATTTCATCCGGACTTGAAAATACTGCCCGTCACCAAGAAGTTAAGTAAGCCCCAGTTTGGGTAACCTAGCAAAACAAATTCAGACTTAGTGTAAGTGGCCACGAGAACGCTTAAGGCAGGTAGGGTACAGGCCGGTGATGATGGAGGATTGTAGCACCCAGCAACAGTCAACAAAGAGCTATTTTAAAGTTTAATGCTTAAAACCAGCAAATCAAATTGTTTTGCACAGACTTAGTGGAGACAACAGAGCACTGAAGATGATCCTTGGTAAAGATTGCCACTCTCCCACCTTTGGAAGATATGTCTTGCCGAAAAAGGTTATAACCAGAAAGTTTAACTTCCGTATTCAAAACACTCTTCCTTAACCACGTCTCAGCAATGACCAACACATCTAGATTGGAGCTATGAACCCACACTTTCAAGGTAATAAGCTTCTCGTGCTAACGTGCAGAAACCCCAGGCTTTCACGAAAGCAGAAATCACTGAAGCAGACATCAGAGCACAAGTCAGAATTGGAGCTAGCAATAGTAGATGGGCCGGGTGTACATGCACATTTTCAGATATCATCAGAAGTAATACAATTGGGGCACGGCAGAGGACAAGGAAAGCTCTGCAGTGTTGATTTATGAAATTTGAATGTGCATTATATGGCAACAAGATCATATTGTACAGCAATTTCATCAGGTAACATAAATACAAAGTCCGGGAGAGGTGGTTAAAATAGGACGGGAGGCCAAAGTCTGTGTAACCGATAGAGAGTCAGAGTCCCAAGTGTGGGAACAAACAGTCTGTCCCACAGTTGAGTAAACAAGCAAGTTCACAGTCAAAAAAGCACTCAGGAATCATAAGGCAAATATTATAAAGCACAAGAAAAAAGATAACGACTTGGGGCTAGCCATTGTAAATTCAGAGTCACTCGCCCCAACAGTGCGTGTGCTGGAGGCGAGCGAAAGCTTGGGAGAGAGGGGGGAGCATGGCGGGGGTACCTGTACTAGACAGAGTTGTCCTGTGGCTGTTATGTTTTGGAGAGGAGGACATCTTCTGATGTGATCAAAGCGACAATATTGTATCTTATTGAAGTAATTTACAGTTGAAGTGTCCTGGCTGCATATCAGTTCAAAATAGAGATAAATCCAGGGGGTACTCTATTGTAATGTCCTCTGCACCGATGAAGGGGGCTTCAAAGGCCTCTGTATTTTGGTGGGGCAGGCTGTGAAACTCTCCTGCCATTCCTGGGCTCAAGGGCTTTGACACCTTTCACTTCACAACTCAGTGCTCATTGATCTGATATGTTCTGTCCTAGCAAGCATGGTAGCCTTAACTTAGCATTCAAGCCTTATAAAGTAAAATGTGTAATTCTATTGTATTTTTTCTTCTTGGCTTTAAAAGTAGCTTCAGACTAAACATTACTCATTCAGTTCCAGGCTGGAATGTTGTTTTCAAGTTTCTTGTGCTTTTTTTGGTTGTTGGTTTGCTAGAGCATTTGCTGTATAGACCTTGGGAATAAGAACCTTTGGTAGTAGGAATCCTTCCAGGTAATTTTGTCTAAAATCACGTTGTAGGTTTGAAGTTTTCATTTGGAGTGAATGTTATGTTGTGGAGGGTAGAATTCTGTATATGTCCTTGTGGAAAATCAAGTTTATTTAACTCTAAATCTATCTTTTTTTAAAAACATGCTGAAAAATGTGGGAGTCCATCTGTTCATGATATCTCTCTTTCTCTCAAGACCCCTCTCAAAACCCCTTTACTCAGTACTTTGTTGAAGCACCTTTAACAGCAATTACAGCCTCAAGTCTTCTTGGGTATGCACTAAATCATATCAAATGTATTTATAAATCCCTTCTTACATCAGCTGATATCTCAAAGTGCTGCACAGAAACCCAGCCTACAACCCCAAACAGCAAGCAATGCAGGTGTAGAAGCACGGGGCTAGGAAAAACTCCCTAGAAAGGCTAGAACCTAGGAAGAAACCTAGAGAGGAACCAGGCTATGAGGGATGGCCAGTCTTCTTCTGGCTGTGCTGGGTGGAGATTATAACAGAACATGGCCAAGATGTTCAAATGTTCATAGATGACCAGCAGGGTCAAAAAATAATAATCAAGGTGGTTGTCGAGGGTGCAACAGGTCAGCACCTCAGTAAATGTCAGTTGGCATTTCATAGCCGATCATTCAGAGTATCTCTACCGCTCCTGCTGTCTCTAGAGAGTTGAAAACAGCAGGTCTGGGACAGGTAGCATGTCTGGTGAACAGGTCAGGGTCCCATAGCCACAGGAAGAACCGTTGAAACTGGAGCAGCAGCACGGCCAGGTGGACTACGAGCTCGGCACACCTGTACCTGGGCAGTTTCTCCCATTCTTCTCTGCAGATCCTCTCAAGCTCTGTCAGGTTGGATGGGGAGTGTTGCGCTATAGCTATTTTCAGGTCTTTCCAGAGATGTTCGATCGGGTTCAAGTCCGGGCTCTGGCTGGGCCACTCAAGGACATTCAGAGACTTGTCCTAAAGCCACACCTGCGTTGTCTTGGCTGTGTGCTTAGCGTCGTTGTCCTGTTGGAAGATGAACTTTCACCCCAGTCTGAAGTCCGGAGCACTCTGAAGCAGGTTTTCATAAAGAATATCTTTGTACGCTGCTCTGTTCATCTTTGACGTGATCCTGACTAGTCTCCCAGACCCTGCCGCTGAAAAACATCCCCACAGCATGATGCTGCCACCACCATAATTCACCGTAGGGATGGTGTCAACTCCAGATGTGACAATTGGCATTCAGGCCAAAGAGTACAATTTTGGTTTCATCAGACCAGAGAATCATGTATTTAGGTGCCTTTTGGCAAACTTCATGTGCCTTTTACTGAGGAGTGGCTTCCATCTGGCCACTCTACCATAAAGGCCTAATCGGTGGAATGCTGCAGAAATGGATGTCCATCTGGAAGGTTTTTGCACCTCCACAGAGGAACTCTAGAGCTCTGTCAAAGTGACCATCGGATTCTTGGTCACCTCCCTGACCAAGGCCCTTCTCCCCCGATTGCTCGGTTTGCCCGGGCGGACAGCTCTAGGAACAGTGTTGGTGGTTACAAAGTTCTTCCATTTATGTATGATGGAGGCCACAGTGCTCTTGGGGGCCGTCAATGCTGCAGAAATGTTTTGGTATCCTGTCTTGGAGCTCACAGAAAATGTATTCGACCTCAGAGCTTTGTTTTTGCTCTGACATGCACTGTCAACTGTGGGACCTTATATAGACAGGTATGTGCCTTTCCAAATCATGTCCAATCAATTTAATTTACCACAGGTGGACTCCAATCAAGTTGTAGAAACATATCAAGGATGATCAACAGAAAAAGGATGCACCTGAGCTCATTTTCAAGTTCTAATACTTATGTAAATAAGGTATATATACTGTGTATATGTACAGTATATATATACTGTATATATATATATTTGTTTACATCCCTGTTAGTGATAATTTCTCCTTTGCCAAGATAATCCATCCACCTAACAGGTGTGGCATATCAAGAAGCTGATTAAACAGCATGATCATTACACAGGTGTACCTTGTGCTGAGGACAATAACAGGCCACTCTAAAATGTGCAGTTTTGTCACACAATGTGATACGACAGATGTCTCATGTTTTGAGGGAGTGTGCAATTGGCATTCTGACTACAGGAATGTCCACCAGAGCTGTTGCCAGAGAATTTAATGTTCATTTCTATACCATAAGCCGCCTGCAACTTCGTTTTAGAGAATTTGTCAGTATGTCCAACCGGTCTCCCAACCGGAGACCACCGCTGATCAAGTGTATGTCATTGTGTGGGCGAGCGTTTTGCTGATGTCAACGTGGTGAACACAGTGCCCCATTGTGGCGGTGGGGTGATGATATGCATAAGCTATGGACAACGAACACAACACGTATTCATTGATCTGGCCAAGGCTTTCGACTCTGTCAATCACCACATCCTCAACGGCAGACTCAACAGCCTTGGTTTCTCAAATGATTGCCTCGCCTGGTTCACCAACTACTTCTCTGATAGAGTTCAGTGTGTCAAATCGGAGGGTCTGTTGTCCGGACCTCTGGCAGTCTCTATGGGGGTGCCACAAGGTTCAATTCTTGGCCCGACTCTCTTCTCTGTATACATCAATGAGGTCGCTCTTGCTGCTGGTGAGTCTCTGATCCACCTCTACGCAGACGACACCATTCTGTATACTTCCGGCCCTTCTTTGGACACTGTGTTAACAACCCTCCAGGCAAGCTTCAATGCCATACAACTCTCCTTCCGTGGCCTCCAATTGCTCTTAAATACAAGTAAAACTAAATGCATGCTCTTCAACCGATCGCTACCTGCACCTACCCGCCTGTCCAACATCACTACTCTGGACGGCTCTGACTTAGAATACGTGGACAACTACAAATACTTAGGTGTCTGGTTAGACTGTAAACTCTCCTTCCAGACCCATATCAAACATCTCCAATCCAAAGTTAAATCTAGAATTGGCTTCCTATTTCGCAACAAAGCATCCTTCACTCATGCTGCCAAACATACCCTTGTAAAACTGACCATCCTACCAATCCTCGACTTTGGCGATGTCATTTACAAAATAGCCTCCAATACCCTACTCAACAAATTGGATGCAGTCTATCACAGTGCAATCCGTTTTGTCACCAAAGCCCCATATACTACCCACCATTGCGACCTGTACGCTCTCGTTGGCTGGCCCTCGCTTCATACTCATCGCCAAACCCACTGGCTCCATGTCATCTACAAGACCCTGCTAGGTAAAGTCCCCCCTTATCTCAGCTCGCTGGTCACCATAGCATCTCCCACCTGTAGCACACGCTCCAGCAGGTATATCTCTCTAGTCACCCCCAAAACCAATTCTTTCTTTGGCCGCCTCTCTTTCCAGTTCTCTGCTGCCAATGACTGGAACGAGCTACAAAAATCTCTGAAACTGGAAACACTTATCTCCCTCACTAGCTTTAAGCACCAACTGTCAGAGCAGCTCACAGATTACTGCACCTGTACATAGCCCACCTATAATTTAGCCCAAACAACTACCTCTTTCCCAACTGTATTTAATTTATTTATTTATTTTGCTCCTTTGCACCCCATTATTTGTATTTCTACTTTGCACATTCTTCCATTGCAAAACTACTATTCCAGTGTTTTACTTGCTATATTGTATTTACCTAGCCACCATGGCCTTTTTTGCCTTTACCTCCCTTCTCACCTCATTTGCTCACATTGTATATAGACTTGTTTATACTGTATTATTGACTGTATGTTTGTTTTACTCCATATGTAACTCTGTGTCGTTGTATCTGTCGAACTGCTTTGCTTTATCTTGGCCAGGTCGCAATTGTAAATGAGAACTTGTTCTCAACTTGCCTACCTGGTTAAATAAAGGTAAAATAAATAAATAAATAAAAAGTATATTTTGTCAATTATATTTACTTTTGATACTTAAGTATATTTAAAACCAAATACTTTTAGACTTCTCAAGTAGAATTTTACTGGGTGACTTAAACTTACTTGAGTAATTTTCTTTTAAGGTATCTTTACTTTTACTCAAGTAGGACAATTGGGTACTTTTTCCACCACTGCATTTTATCAATGGCAATTTGAATGCACAGAGATACCATGACGAGATCCTGAGGCCCATTGTTGTGCTATTTATCCGTCGCCGTCAACTCATGTTTCAGCATGATAATGTATGGCCATGTCGTGAGGATCTGTAAACAATTCCTGGAAGCTGAAAATTCCCCAGTTTTTCCTGGCCTGCATACTCACCATGTCCCCGTTCAAGCATGTTTGGGATGCTCTGGATCGACATGTACGACAGCGTGTTCCAGTTTCCACCAATATCCAGCAACTTTGCACATCCATTGAAGAGGAGTGTGACAACATTCCACAGGCCACAATCAACAGCCTGATCAACTCTATGCAAAGGAGATGTGCAGCGCTGCATGAGGCAATTGGTGGTCTCATCCAAGCCCCTACTTTTTTTTAAGGTATCTGTACAACAGATGCATATCCGTATTTTATTTTAGTATTTTTGGGGGTAATATTTTTTTTGGGGGGGTGGATCAGCTTTAATATTGCAGATAAATTGTTGCTTCCATCAATGTAATTGTCTACATCGTTTCCAATTCCCCATATATTTTGGGGGTAAATATATCAATCTATATATACACACACACACACACACGTATAAATATGTATAAATGTACATACATATATACACATACACTATTTTTGAATATGCCTTCCTTTATTATTCCCTGCAAACCCTTTCACCCCTCCCCCAATTGTAGTAAACTAATGAACAAAAACACTTAGACTTCTACTTCCAGCTTATACATATTATACACATTTTACATACACAATTTATTTTACAATAGCTATATTAGGTTTGTTTTTAGTCATGGCCTTCTTCTATTTCTGATGTCCATCCAGATTGATTTCTATTTGCCATATATTTGTGCTATTTCACAAAAGTTCTGAACCTATATAAATTTTTCAAACCCTGTATGTTTTACATTTGTTATCTTGTTGTTATTAGTCCCACCCCTCAGCTCCATTCAACCCGTCCCATCTATTTCTTAACATCATCCATATTGAATTTCTATTTGCCATATATTTTTCAACTTCTGCTTCACAAAAGTACGGAGCCTTTCTATTCTCATGGTTTCTCCAGATTGTAAATTAAAGACATTTTTTTGGTGAAATAATTATTATATTATTGATCGATTGACTATGACTTTTCAAATCATCCACTATTGCTATCTGCAGCGTTAGTTCTAGGTAAATGTTGCAATTCTTCAGCCATTCCTGGACCTGTGACCAAAAACGAGCTACATATGGACAGTACCAAAACAAATGATCTAATGACTCTGCCTCCTTGCAGCAACATCTGCAGAGCTGGGAAG
The DNA here is from genome assembly GCF_013265735.2 of Oncorhynchus mykiss. Classification (NCBI taxonomy): domain Eukaryota; kingdom Metazoa; phylum Chordata; class Actinopteri; order Salmoniformes; family Salmonidae; genus Oncorhynchus; species Oncorhynchus mykiss. Next base: position 52,094,749 of record NC_048566.1, on the reverse strand, counting down.
ATTGTATCCCCCATATATATAACATTCCATTGGTTACAAGAATTTTGCATAATAATTTAAATTGAAAAATTCTTAAGTTTTGCATCCGGCGTCATTTTGCGTGTCAATTCATAAACCATGTACCATGGAATCGATACATCGGAAATCTCTTCCCAACTATTTTGCAATTTATATGGCACAGCTGTCAATGTTTTGGTCCTTAAATGAAACTGGTATATATTTTTATTTGTCACAATTTTCCAAGGACCAACAGACAAGTTCCTTCTGGTTTCCCCTTTCCAGTTGCCTCTTCCATTTTTGTGGTAATGCTGCAATTAGTTGGTTGTAATTTTGGGTAGAGCAGACATTTCCATATGCTGTGATAGCTTCACGTGTGACATAACTACACCAGTCCTATGTATGATATAATTTACAAAGGTTTACCTTTTCTTTTAAATGTTATCGAAAAATATATTTTTTTTTTATCAATTTGAGTTTAACCACAATATTTGTTGTATGATTTTTTCTGCCTTTAAGGTGGATTAAACTGAAATTGCAACCAACTTTCTATAGCTTGTTTAAAAAATATATATATTTTGAACAATATGATAACACTATTTTGAACAATATGATTTTGTTTTGAAATAACCGAAAGTGAACGGTTGTAATTGGAATAAAGGGAAAAATGCCATTCTTAATTTGATCATGGGGTGAGACATACTTATTAATTTACTAGAGAACGATTTCAGATTTAAGTATAACTTTTGTATGACTGATGCCTTTAGTGAGAGGTCTAATGCCTTAATATTTAATCATATTCATTCATTCATTCCAAATTCATATTCATTATATAAATAGGCCCTTTAAATTTGTCTGGCTTGCCATTCCAAATAAAATGTAATATCTTTTTGCTCTTGTAATTTAGAAGCAGGTCGTTAGGTGTAAGCAAAACCATAAGCAAATAGGTATACTGTGATGTGACTAAAGAGTTAATCAGGGTGATTTTTCCACAAATAGACAGGTATTTTCCTTTCCATGGTAGCAAGATCTTATCTTTTTTTGCTATCTTTTTTTATCTTTTTTTTCTATTAAGATGTCTTTCATTCAGGATATGTATACCGAGTATGTCCTCATCCCCGTCAGACCATAATATTGGTAAAATTTGAATTTTTGTGATCCAATACACTTATCATAATTTGTTTTTAATCTAGAGACCTAGAGATCCTCTATGAGGCCGTGGAGGGATTCTTATTGTGGATTTAAGAGACAAGATGAATCATCAGCGTACAATGACACCTAATCCCTTAATATTAATATTGGATCTAATTTTAACAGCTAACATTTAGATAGCAATAATAAATAGATATGTCGATAGTGGACAACCTTGTTTAACTTCTCTTGACAGTTTAAAACTTTCTGAGATGTAACCATTATTTACTATTTAGTACCTACCTTTAACCCATTTTTATAAGAGATTCTCTAAAATTGAAATATTCCAGTCATTTATATATAAACTCCAGTCATACTTTTATTTAACTAGGCAAGTCAGTTAAGAACAAATACTTATCTTCAATGATAGCCTAGGAACTGTGGTTAACTGCCTGTTCAGGGGCAGAATGACAGAATTATAATTTGTCAGCTTGGGGATTTGAACTTGCAACCTTTCAGTTAGTAGTCCAACAATCTAACCACAAAGTCAGCTATGAAAGCTAGGCCTGGTTTCCTTGATATTTCATAGTGTTATATATATTATCTCCAATGTATCGTCTAGGTAAAAACATGTTTGATTAGGATGGATAATATCTGACAAAACTTTTTAATTCTATGCGCTAAGCATTTAGCTAGAATTTTTGCATCACAACACTGAGAGGCCGCCCGTTTTTTAAATGAACTGGATCTTTATATATACCACTTGGATCCTGTTTCAGTAATAATGAAATCCGACCTTCTTGTTCAGTGTTCGATAATCTACCATTTATATAGGAGTGGTTAAACAAGGCTAATAATGGTCCTCTGAGTATAGAAAAAAAAGTTTGGTATACTTCCACTGGTATGCCATCCAGCCCTGGAGTTTTCCCATACTTAACCTCTCTAGGGTATGTGGGACTAGCGTCCCACCTGGCCAACATCCAGTGAGTTTGCAGAGCGCCAAATTAAAATAGAGAAATAATCATAACAAAAATAAAAAACTTATTTTACATAGGTTTAAAGATGAACTTCTTGTGAATCCAACCACAGTGTCAGAATTAAAAAATGCTTTACGGCGAAAACATACCTTACAATTATTTGAGAACAGAGCCCAGCAGACAAATCATTACAAACACTAACCAGCCAAGCAGAATAGTTACACAAGTTAGAAATAGAGATAAAATGAATCCCTTACCTTTGATGATCTTCATATGGTTGCACTCAGAAGACATTAAGTTACTCAATAAATCTTCCTTTTGTTCGATAAAGTCTCTTTATATCCAAAAACCTCAGTTTTGTTCGCGCCTTTTCTTCAGTAATCCACAGGCTCAAACGCAGTCAAAACAGGCAGACAAAAATATCAAAATTGTATCCGTAAAGTTTATAGAAACATGTCAAACGATGTTTATATTCAATCCTCAGGTTGTTTTTAGCCTAAATAATCGATAATATTTCAACCGGACAATAACGTTGTCAACGTAAAAGGTAAACAAGAAAGGCACCCTCTCGGTCGCGAGCATGAAAAACCTCTGACACGGCAGTGTCCACTCATTCAGACTGCTCTTACTCCCTCATTTTTCAGAATACAACCCTGAAACAATTTCTAAAGACTTTAGTGGAAGTCATAGGAGCTGCAATTTGAGTCTTAAGTCAATGGATACTGTAATGGCATTGAATAGAAAACTACAAAACCCCCAAAAAACTACTTCCTGAATGGATTTTTCTCAGGTTTTTGCCTGTCAAATCAGTTCTGTTATACTCACAGACACTATTCTAACAGTTCTGGAAACATTAGTGTTTTCTATCCAAATCTACAAGTTATATGCATATCATATCATCTGGGCCCAAGTAGCAGGCAGTTTAATTTGGGCATACTTTAATTGCATCAAGAAGTTCCTCCTGTGTAATTTGGTCTTTCTGTACAGATGTTAATTTTACATTGTTAATAGGAAAAATCCATATAATTGGATTCAGTTAGTGGAGATGGAGGAGACAAACTAAAACCTATGCTTAAAGTACTTTACTTCCTCTTTCAAAATGTAGTTCAGTGAATCATGTATGACTCCATCATTTGTAACAAGTTTCAGTGGCTAGCTTATAGAGACATAACCCAAGACACTTGCAGATGTAATTGCTGCAAAAGGCGGCGCTTGAAAGTATTGACCTTTGAGGGCGTGAATAGTTATGCACGCTCAAGTTTTCCGTTTTTTTTTCTTATTTCTTGTTTGTTTCACTATAGGAGAGTTCCTCTGTCCAGTGTCTGTGTTCTTTTGCCCATCTTAATCTTTTATTTTTATTGGCCAGTCTGAGATATGGCTTTTTCTTTGCAACTCTGCCTATAAGGCCAGCATCCCGGAGTCGCTTCTTCACTGTTGACATTGAGACTGGTTTATTGCGGGTACTATTTAATGAAGCTGCCAGTTGAGGACTTGTGAGGCATCTATTTCTCAATCTAGACACTCTAATGTACTTGTCCTCTTCCTCAGTTGTGCACCGGGGCCTCCCACTCCCCTTTCTATTCTGGTTAGGGCCAGTTTGCGCTGTTCTGTGAAGGGACTAGTACACAGCGTTGGACGAGATCTTCAGTTTCTTGGCAATTTTTCACATGGAATAACCTTCATTTCTCAGAACAAGAATAGACTGACGAGTTTCAGAAGAAAGTCTTTATTTCTGACCATTTAGAGCCTGTAATCGAACCCACAAATACTCATGATCCAGATATTCAACTAGTCTCAAGAAGGGCGGTTTTACTGCTTCTTTAATCAGAACAATAGTTTTCAGCTGTGCTAACATAATTGCAAAGGGTTTTCTAATGATCAATTAGCCTTTTTAAATGATAAAGTTGGATTAGCTAACACAACGTGCCATTGGAACACAGGAGTGATGGTTGCTGATAATGGGCCTCTGTACGTCTATGTAGATATTTCATAAAAAAGTCTGCCATTTCCAGCTACAATAGTCGTTTACAACATTAGCATTGTCTACACTGTATTTCTGATTAATTTGATGTTATTTTAAAGGACAAAAAAAAGGGCATTTCTAAGTAACCCCAATGTTTTGAACGTTAGTGTGTGTTTACGGGCTATTAACATATTTAAAATCATCCCTCTACCTTGATGATCTGTTTGGACAAAATGCACATTTGAATCAAAATTACTGTTACTTAATATCATCACCCCTTTTGCCCATGGGAGAAATATATTTCGCCCCTCAGTCCTTTTTCCACAAAACTTCATCTAAAATTGTTTAATGAGTTTCCTGTAAACAGTAGATATTATATTCCTTCTGTGTTAGCCAGGTAAATACTGATCATCTTTTGTAATTATCTGCCAAGCCATTACACTCATAACTGGCTATACTTATTTCACCAATTACCTTAATGAGACACAAGTTTCTATTTCTATTTATCATAATACTGTATATGTTTGTAAACGTATCATTAAAAAGTAACATGACGATTGAGTGTCTGCATAGCTGTACCATGATATTTGCATTGCTACTAAGTAAACCACCAATTGGTCCCCACTATTCCACCTTCTAAAAACCCTCCACATTTTCCCAGTCATGTGAAAACCATAGATTAGGGCATAATTCATTTATTTCAATTCACTGATTTCTTTAAATGAACTTTAACTCAGTCAAATCTTAGAAATGGTGGCATATTGAATTTATATGTTTGTTTATACTGTATATTGTTGCTTATCCAATTTGAGGGGAATCACTCATTTGTTAGATGCAAGGGGGATCTAAATGTCTAAATGGTTTCTGTAGCCTGAGTCTCTTTGTCTTCCCTGCATTTCACTGACTCATTGCCGCATCTGTGTTTTAGATGGAAATATGGCAAAAGAATTTCATTAGTTGCACCCTCATATTTCTCTCCCTCCCTCCCTTCGGTCCTCTCCTCTCCATCCCTCCTCACCATCTCTCCCCACACTGCAGCGCCTCTTTCTACCTTGCTCTGTTCCAGCCCCCCCTCCCTCTCCATCTCCCGCTCCATCTCTTTTGCTCTCCCTCTATCTTCCTCTCTCGCCCTCTATCTTCCAGCCTCTCTGAATGTGACTGTAGGTACACCCTGTGTATGTGAGTGTGTGTGTTCGTGTGGGTTGTTGTGTGAATTGCATGTGCCTGTATACAATGGAGGCACCTTTATAAAGTGCTCCAGATTCGGATATCTGAAACCTCCCAGCTTCCTCTGCTTCTCTCAGCCATCTCCTGCATATTTCCCACGTTTTTAAGAATCAGATTTTTTCCCGTCGGCATTTCCTTCGATGGCATCCTCAATCCTTTCCCCGGCATCTTGGATTTAATAAGTGGCCCTGTGGAATGAACCAGGCAATTTTGGAATTCTCTTCACAGTTCTGGTAAGAGCTTACTTTTCATAACATATTGACAGATGCAAGCAGAGCATATCATGGGATGCAGGGCTGATAAATGTACCGGAACAATATCTCTATTTAGGACAGGGAGAGAGAGGAAGATGGAGAAGGAGAAAAAGAGGTAGGGCTAAAGAGGGGGAGAGTACTAGGGAAAATCTGTGTTGCTACAGTGGTGTGATTCATTCTGTTAGGGCTGGGTAAAAAAATGCTACCCGAGAGTTGCTATATGATATCGATCTTGTGTTATTTTCAGCCCCAGTCCCTCCGAGACAACTTTACATGCTCTGCCTGTCAAGGACAGCATTAGTTGTGTGATAAGTAGCAGGTAGCTGTTTTGCAATGTTGTTACATGAAATCTCATTAAGGTAACATCAGTGGTTGCTGTAAAAATATTACGTTTATAGTGTGTTTATGCGTATGTGTGCATATGTGTTTGCACAAGCATATTTCGACGCGTGCATGTGTTTGCGTGTTTGGTTTCTCTCTCAAGGTGTGGTAGTGATATTTATTGCCTCGACATTTGGCTTATAACAAAGTTATCCTCCTTCCTATGGACTCTCCTGCTGAGGTGGCAGATATACCAGCTGTCGTCTATCTTTGATTTGTCTGCTCTCCAGACGGTGATGCTTGACAGGTGCTTTGACCTCACAAAAGATTAGCATGGCCAGCATCTTGGGCCACCATAGGCTATAGGCTATTGTCTGTCTGTGTTAGCATACCACAACAGATACTGTAGTAATTATGCATTTATTAATGGTATTATGTTGTTTATTGAAAATCTGATTCAAAATATAGACCTATTAAGCCACTGATTCTGCAGATGACTCACAATGAACTGTAGTTTGTAGGTTAATTGTATTAGGAAATTGAATATTGCTTGCCAGGGAATACATTCTGTTCAGCTGGAGAATGAGATATATGAGGAATGAGGTATAGAACGGCAAATTTTACTGCTGCTGTTGTTGAAAATAGAGTGAAAACATGCTGCTTGAAAGGCTTTTAGGCAGACCTACATCTTTGGAGACATATATTTTGTTGGGGGTCGCCTTACAGTACACATATATCCCTGCCGTCAAAAGAAAACATGTTAGAGATTGATAGAGGAGGCCTTGCATATAGTGAACATCTGACTGGTTTTCCTGTAAAGAACATCAATATTTATCACATTTCCCATTTCAGGGGAGAAACCACAATAACACACTGTAGGCTGGAAAAACAATAAAATATCAATCATATTACCTTGCCCTGGGCAGAGTTAGTTTCCATCCCTATTTAATTTTTTTTTTTTTTATCTGCACTCAGGCGGGGTTGGTTGGGTTGCATATTGAAAGTTCAAATGGCCACATGCTATGTATTTTCTCTTCAGACATACAACGACTGACTCTATTCTTTGTAAAAAGCATAATGTCATTCACATCCTTAAAACATCCTTCTCTACCCCCTACTTTTTTCAATTTCCCTCTGAAGACATACCCAAATCTAACTGACTGTAGCTCAGGCAGAGAACCAAGGATATGCATATTCTTAGTACCATTTGAAAGAAAACACTCTGAAGTTTGTGTAAATGTGAATTGAATGTAGGAGAATATAACACAATAGATCTGGTTTAGATAATACAAAACAATACGTTTATTATTTTTATATCATCATCTTTAAAATGAACAAGATAAAACAAACATTCAGATAGGATGATGGGGACAATTTCAGTGAAAAACATAAGAAGGCAACAGTACTTGTGCAACGTTTCAGAATGATAACTTCCAAAATGAGTGTGCTACATGACATTTATCATGAAGTCACCCAGGTGTCCCACACAAGTAGCCCAAATGTACCAAGTGGCCAAATTGGTGACGGTATACATTTTGAAACAAATAACTATATACAAAATTGTATTCTAACCCCCCCCCAAATCCCAAATGGAGAAAAAAATAATAATAAAAAAAAATATTTACAAAATAACATGGGTAACTATTTACACACTTTCAATATTTGAAAGACCCTCAGTCCTCTATCAAATCAAATTTATTTATATAGCCCTTCGTACATCAGCTAATATCTCAAAGTGCTGTACAGAAACCCAGCCTAAAACCCCAAACAGCAAGCAATGCAGGTGTAGAAGCACGGTGGCTAGGAAAAACTCCCTAGGAAGGCCAAAACCTAGGAAGAAACCTAGAGAGGAACCCGGCTATGAGGGATGGCCAGCCCTCTTCTGGCTGTGCCGGGTGGAAATTATAACAGAACATGGCCGAGATTTTCAAACGTTCATAGATGACCAGCAGGGTCAAATAATAACAATCACAGTAGTTGTAGAGGATGCAACAGGACAGCACCTCAAGAGTAAATATGAACAGTTTAGGGTTCCATAGCCGCAGGTGGAACAGTTGAAACTTGAATGGCAAGAAAGGCCAGGTGGCCTGGGGACAGCAAGGTGTCGTTATGCCAGGTAGTCCTGACACATGGTCCTAGGGCTCAGGTCCTCCGAAAGAGAGAAAGAGAGAATTAGAGAGAGCGTACTTAAAATTCACACAGGACACCGGATAAGACAGAAGAAGTACTCCAGATATAACAAACTGACCCTAGCCCCCCGACACATAAACTACTGCAGCATAAATACTGGAGGCTGAGGCAGGGGGGGTCAGGAGACACTGTGGCCCCATCCGATGAGACCCCGGACAGGGCCAAACAGGAAGGATATAACCCTTTGCCAAAGCTTTACACAATATTGTGCTGCTGATGCCAGGTGCCATAGCAGTCTCTTTATGCTGTAAAGTGAGTATCAATAGGTATAATAAACAGATACAGTGGGGAAAAAAGTATTTAGACAGCCAAAAATTGTGCAAGTTCTCCCACTTAAAAAGATGAGAGAGGCCTGTAATTTTCATCATAGGTACACTTCAACTATGACAGACAAAATGAGAAAAAAAAATCAGAAAATCACATTGTAGGATTTTTAATGAATTTATTTGCTAATTATGGTGGAAAATAAGTATTTGGTCACCTACAAACAAGCAAGATTTCTGGCTCTCACAGACCTGTAACTTCGTCTTTAAGAGGCTCCTCTGTCCTCCACTCGTTACCTGTATTAATAGCACATATTTGAACTTGTTATCAGTATGAAAGACACCTGTCCACAACCTCAAACAGTCACACTCCAAACTCCACTATGGCCAAGACCAAAGAGCTGCCAAAGGACACCAGAAACAAAACTGTAGACCTGCACCAGGCTGGGAAGACTGAATCTGCAATAGGTAAGCAGCTTGGTTTGAAGAAATCAACTGTGGGAGCAATTATTAGGAAATGGAAGACATACAAGACCACTGATAATCTCCCTCGATGTGGGGCTCCACGCAAGATCTCACCCCGTGTGAATGCTGAGTTGCATCCAAAGAACACCATACCTACTGTGAAGCATGGGGGTGGAAACATCATGCTTTGGGGCTGTTTTTCTGCAAAGGGACCAGGACGACTGATCCGTGTAAAGGAAAGAATGAATTGGGCCATGTATTGTGAGATTTTGAGTGAAACCTCCTTCCATCAGCAAGGGTATTGAAGATGAAACGTGGCTGGGTCTTTCAGCATGACAATGATCCCAAACACACCGCCCGGACAACGAAGGAGTGGCTTCGTAAGAAGCATTTCAAGGTCCTGGAGTGGCCTAGCCAGTCTCCAGATCTCAACCCCATAGAAAATCTTTGGAGGGAGTTGAAAGTCCGTGTGGCCCAGCAACAGCCCCAAAACATCACTGCTCTAGAGGATATCTGCATGGAGGAATTGGCCAAAATACCAGCAACAGTGTGTGAAAACCTTGTAAAGACTTACAGAAAACGTTTGACCTCTGTCATTGTCAACAAAGGGTATTTAACAAAGTATTGAGATAAACTTTCGGTATTGACCAAATACTTATTTTCCACCATAATTTGCAAATAAATTCATTAAAAATCATACAATGTGATTTTCTGGATTTTATTTTCTCATAGTTGAAATGTACCTATGATGAAAATTACAGGCTTCATCTTTTTTAAGTGGGAGAACTTGCACAATTGGTGGTGGACTAAATACTTTTTTGCCCCATTGTATGTATATATATATATGAGAGAGAGAGAGAGAGAGAGAGAGAGAGAGAGAGTACAGGGAACATAAGGTTGAATATATTGTTATCGACCTGCTAGATCTACAGTCTCTTTTATATTATGACATTTCAGCTAGATCAACTGTCTCTATTATATTATGACAGACCAGCTAGAACTACTGTCTTTATTATTTTACAACAGACCAGCTGTATCTACTGTCTCCATTTCACTTTGGTCATTGTTGTGGGCCTGCCCTCCCCTCAACAGCCTCAAATAGGCTATTTCATGTGGGTTGGGGTGGGTCGGCAGACACACGCATCTCACATTTCATTGCATTACATTTTATATATTGCTTCTAAAATAAATAAAAAATCACAAATAATATTTTACATTATTCATTTCAAATAAAGGCATTAGCATGAGAAGAACTTACCAGTCCAAAACATGTCCTCTCTGTTCAAAAAATATTCCTCCACTTGGGAATCGCTAAATGAATCGTCCTACAACAATATCTGTCTCACTTTTCCGATCAATTTCTTCTAAAATTGTTTGTACACCTGTATATCTAGACTTCGATTTAGCTTCCCTGACTTAGTCGCCATACTGATAGATATATAAACAGCTGAATCTGCATGTTTACCAAACAATGCTGTGCGTAATATGCGTAGCTACTTCCGGTATAAAACTTATGCTAGAATTTACTACATGGGTTGGTCTTCCAACACATAACCATTGCATATTGCCGTTTACCTCAGCTCCTTGGCTATCTACCCAGCTAGATTTTAAGACGATCAGTGGTCATTGGGTTAAAATACAGTCAATCAACGAAACAGCGATCATACAGTGCCTTGCGAAAGTATTCGGCCCCCATGAACTTTGCGACCTTTTGCCACATTTCAGGCTTCAAACATAAATATATAAAACTGTATTTTTTTGTGAAGAATCAACAACAAGTGGGACACACATGAAGTGGAACGACATTTATTGGATATTTAAAACTTTTTTAACAAATCAAAAACTGAAAAATATACTTTGTAGCGCCACCTTTTGCTGCGATTACAGCTGTAAGTCGCTTGGGGTATGTCTCTATCAGTTTTGCACATCGAGAGACTGAATTTTTTTCCCATTCCTCCTTGCAAAACAGCTCGAGCTCAGTGAGGTTGGATGGAGAGCATTTGTGAACAGCAGTTTTCAGTTCTTTCCACAGATTCTCGATTGGATTCCGGTCTGGACTTTGACTTGGCCATTCTAACACCTGGATATGTTTATTTTTGAACCATTCCATTGTAGATTTTGCTTTATGTTTTGGATCATTGTCTTGTTGGAAGACAAATCTCCGTCCCAGTCTCAGGTCTTTTACAGACTCCATCAGGTTTTCTTCCAGAATGGTCCTGTATTTGGCTCCATCCATCTTCCCATCAATTTTAACCATCTTCCCTGTCCCTGCTGAAGAAAAGCAGGCCCAAACCATGATGCTGCCACCACCATGTTTGACAGTGGGGATGGTGTGTTTAGGGTGATGAGCTGTCTTGCTTTTACGCCAAACATAACGTTTTGCATTGTTGCCAAAAAGTTCAATTTTGGTTTCATCTGACCAGAGCACCTTCTTCCACATATTTGGTGTGTCTCCCAGGTGGCTTGTGGCAAACTTTAAAAGACACTTTTTATGGATATCTTTAAGAAATTGATTTCTTCTTGCCACTCTTCCATAAAGGCCAGATTTGTGCAATATATGACTGATTGTTGTCCTATGGACAGAGTCTCCCACCTCAGCTGTAGATCTCTGCAGTTCATCCAGAGTGATCATGGGCCTCTTGGCTGCATCTCTGATCAGTCTTCTCCTTGTATGAGCTGAAAGTTTAGAGGGACGGCCAGGTCTTGGTAGATTTGCAGTGGTCTGATACTCCTTCCATTTCAATATTATCGCTTGCACAGTGCTCCTTGGGATGTTTAAAGCTTGGGAAATCTTTTTGTATCCAAATCCGGCTTTAAACTTCTTCACAACAGTATCTCGGACCTGCCTGGTGTGTTCCTTGTTCTTCATGATGCTCTCTGCGCTTTTAACGGACCTCTGAGACTATCACAGTGCAGGTGCATTTATACAGAGACTTGATTACACACAGGTGGATTCTATTTATCATCATTAGTCATTTAGGTCAACATTGGATCATTCAGAGATCCTCACTGAACTTCTGGAGAGAGTTTGCTGCACTGAAAGTAAAGGGGCTGAATAATTTTGCACGCCCAATTTTTCAGTTTTTGATTTGTTAAAAAAGTTTGAAATATCCAATAAATGTCGTTCCACTTCATGATTGTGTCCCACTTGTTGTTGATTCACCAAAAAATACAGTTATATATCTTTATGTTTGAAGCCTGAAATGTGGCAAAAGGTCGCAAAGTTCAAGGGGGCCGAATACTTTCGCAAGGCACTGTATCATTGGTGCACAGTGATGTCATGACATGTTGTCTTCAAATCGGTTTCTTTCAGTCCCGCGAAATGGCCCATCAGGGTTGGTTGTGTAACAAACAAACCAATTGATTGCAATGAAACCAAACATGACTGGAAATTCACGTTTTGTGTGGTTATTTACCCTCGAATGTGTCGTCAAAAATGCAATGAGACGGAATTCACGACACAAGCGGTTCACAAAATGTTTTGTGTTAGGCTATAAAAACAGATTTTATCAAACAAAATATAATTCTTTGTGTAACAATGAGCATTGGGATTGCAAACAGACGAAGATTGTCAAAGGTAAACAATTTATTTTAATAATGCAGTTTGTGATTTTGTTAGCCTGTGCTGGTTGAAATAGTTTTTTTATGTTGGTTAAGGCCAATGAGGATGGAGCTCTCCCTTCTACTTTGGACGAAGCGTTCATTACAGTTATACATAAGAAGGGTAAAGATCCAGAAGAGGTAGGGTCATACAGACCAATATCTCTCCTTAATACAGACCAAAAGATTTTAGCAAAAACTCTGGCTAACAGGCTCAGCACTTTAATTGGCAAATTGGTCAATTCGGATCAGACCGGCTTTATCCCTAACAGAAACTCATTCTTCAATCTCAGGCGCCTCTTCAATATTATGTATTCTTTGAGGTTACCCAACGTGGACCTTGCCGTCATATCTCTTGACGCCGAAAAGGCCTTTGACCAAGTTGAGTGGCCCCATCTATTCAAGGTCCTACAGAAATGTAATATTGGAGATAGGTTCATAAATTGGATCCAGCTTTTATATAGGAACCCCTGTGCCAGAATATTCACTAACCAATCATTGTCGCCCCGATTTAACCTCAACAGGGGGACAAGGCAGGGTTGTGCGCTGTCGCCTATGCTCTTCGCCCTAATTATCGAACCGCTCGCTCAGACGATTAGATCTCATGCAGCAATACACGGCTATAATACTAAAGATACTCTAAATAAGATCTCCCTATACGCAGATGACATCCTCCTCTATGTAACAGAACCCCAGGCTAGTATCCCAGCTATTATTGATGTGATCAATTTGTTTGGTACCTTCTCGGGATACAGAATAAATTGGAAGAATTGGAAGAGAGCTTGGAGTATATCCACACATGCTCCATTAATTCCAGACATCGTCTCATACAATTCAAGGTTTTACACAGATTACACTATTCCAAAGAGTGAATTAATGCCCATACGGTCGCAAAATGCCTCCTGGCTAGAACATCTCCCATTTAATTTATCTTCAGAAAAATGTACCTACCTAGGAATTGTAGTTACCAAACAATACTCCTTACTATTTAAAGATAGTTTACCCTCTCTGATACAAAAACTCAAAGCAAACATACTATTTTGGAGAACTCTCCCAATTTCTCTCCTCGGAAGAATTAATGCCATTAAAATGGTCTTTCTCCCACAACTGCTCTACCTATATCAGAACATCCCAGTATTCATACCTAAATCCTTTCATAAACAACTTGACTCAATTATCAATCCTTTCATCTGGGATTATAAAACACACAGGATAGGTAAAAAACACCTCTGTAAATCCAAGATGGAAGGAGGATTGTCTCTCCCAAATTTTACATTTTATTACTGGGCCGCTAACCTCCGCATTGTTACGTTTCTGCTGGATGACGTACTTCCGGCATCCAGATGGCTTAGTATGGAGCGTGAGGAGTGTCACCCCTTCTCTATTGGCGCTGTGATTTTGTTGCCTGTCAATCTGGAGATGTCACTTTATTGTAACAATCCTATTATACATAGCACAGTCCGAATCTGGAAGCAAATTAAAGTCCACTTTGAGCTTAGACCAATGTCACTCATGCTCCCTGTCGCCAGGAATCCCTCCTTTGCCCCTTCTAACCTTGATAACACCTTTGAGCGATGGGGAGAGTTGGGGATAAGTACCATAGGGGATTTATACATAGAAGGGACCTTTGCTTCCTTTGAGTTGCTGAGGGAAACTTATAACCTTCCCAGAAGTAATTTTTTCAGATACCTACACATTAGAGACTACGTTAGGAAACACCTCCCAACATTTGGGAATGCCAAACCTTCCATGTTTGACGGATGCATAAAAATATGCCCCACCTCCGATAAACTGATATCGCGTCTATATGATGCTTTTCAATCTGTTAGCACACCTTCCACTGATGCCATCAAGGCAAAATGGGAGGAAGAACTAGGGACTGACATCTCGGTGGCAGACTGGGAAGAGAGCTTGGAGTATATCCACACATGCTCCATTAATTCCAGACATCGTCTCATACAATTCAAGGTTTTACACAGATTACACTATTCCAAAACTAAACTGCATAGGATATTTCCTGACACATCCCCTACATGTGATAAATGTCAGGCTACGCAGGGTACACTACTCCACTGCTTTGCCCTATGCTCTAGCTTGCATGGTTATTGGAGTGGAATTTTTGGGATCCTCTCTGAAGTTTTGGAGACTTCAATAGATCCAGACCCGCTTCTGATAATCCTGGGAGTATCTGAGTCCCTAAACGGATTAACCAACCCCCAAAAACAACTAATCTCGTACGGTCTCATCTCGGCAAAAAAACGAATCTTGTTGTTTTGGAAGAGGAGGGAAGCACCCTCTACCAAATTATGGCTCAGTGAATTGGCAAACACTGTACACTTAGAAATAATTAGATATATTCTGAACAATAAATTATCAACATTTGATCAAATCTGGCAGCCTTTCCTCTCCTACTTGGACGAGTCGGCGCTGTGAATTTGTACTAATTAACGCACTCTCAATTGTAATATTTTAATCTACCTTTGGGCAGCATGTGCTGGCCCTGCCACCCGAGCAGTCGGGGGGGGGGGGGTTTGGGGGAATAAGGGGGGGGGGGGGAGTTGTAGGGGGGACATCTTCCCTCTTTCTTTCTATGTGTCCTTGTTTTGTATGTTGTGTTTTGTATTATTTGTTCTGCACCCAGAACTCTGGGTCTTGTTGTTCCTGTATGCTCTTTTATGTTTAGATAAGAATTGTATACCTGTCTTGTACACCATTCTTGTGTGTTTAATAAAAAATATTTGAAACAAAAATTTTTTAATCTAAATGCATTTTCTTTGGGCAGAAATGCTTTCTGGAACATGTGAACTTTCATGTGCCTTAATAACAAACTTATATGCCATCTGTAAATACAAATACAATTGTCAAATTACAAGGCTAGCTGGTTTAGCCATGTAGCGCGCTTCTGTCTATAACATAAGCTGTTCAATATGTGTAGGTACTCCTCTCTAACGTAGCTTTTTTTTAAAGATATCACATAGTATATCTGCAAAAGTGTTGTTCTCCACTTTCTGGATGACCGAGTTTTGAAATCAGTGGAATGCCTCGTATGAGTATGATAGCTAAGGAGATGGCAAAAATTCAGGCTTTTGATTGCAAATATGCAGAGGGAGTCAAAAAGAGAACACAGAAGGCTGTTGTATAAAACATCCACCTCCAGATTACATCTTCAAACTAAGGACAACCATGGCATCCGTGACAGAGGGAGATGCATCCATCCATAGATTCTAGCTAGTTATTTTCAGATATTATACAATTCAAATTTGGTCAGAAAATCGTTTTCATTGCAAGTTAAAGCATACTGATAGCTAGCTAGCTAATGTTAGCTGGCTGGCTCGCTAGCTAACGTTATGTATATGATCTGTGTAGTAATATTATTCATATCGCAGAGTCATTTGCATTGCTAGTTATGGCCTAATATTTGCAAGCTACGTAAAACCTCTTGAAGCTAGGGGGGACTATTTTTATTTTAGGAAATATAACGTTCCGAAAGTAAACTGCCTATTTCTCAGGACCAGATGCTAGAATATGCATATAATTGACAGCTTAGGATAGAAAACACTCTAAAGTTTCCAAAACTATAAAAATATTGTCTGTGAGTATAACAGAACTGATATTGCAGGCAAAATCCTGAGAAAAATCCAATCAGGAACCAACCCTTATTTTGAAACCCCTGTCTTTCTATGCATCCCTATTGCCCATTGAAAGGGATATCACCAGATTCCTATTTCTACGGCTTCCCTAAGGTGTCTACAGCCTTTAGATGTAGTTTCACGCCTTTATGTTGAAGAATGAGCGTAAACAAACACATTGCGTAAGTGGCCAGCTGATGGCTCTGAGTGATTCTTGCGTAAAAGACAGAGGTAGCCATTTTTCCTCCCGGTCCTACTGAAAAGCCAACTGTCCCGGTTGATATATTATCGAATAGATATATGAAAAAACACCTTGAGGATTGATTATAAAAACAGTTTGCCATGCTTGTGTTGATATTATGGATAATTTGGAAATGTTTTCGTCGTTGTCGTGACCGCTATTTCCTGTGGATTTCTGAACATAACGTGACAAACAAACGGAGGTATTTTGGGTATAAAAATAATCTTTATGGAACAAAAGGAACATATGCTGTCTAACTGGGAGTCACGTCAGTGAAAAGATCCGAAGATCATCAAAGGTAAACGGTTCATTTGATTGCTTTTCTGATTTTCGTGATCAAGCTTCCTGCTGCTAGCTGGACATAATGCTATGCTAGGCTATCGATAAACTTACACAAACGCTTGTCTTGCTATTGCTGTAAAGCATCATTTCAAAATATGAGACGACTCGATTTCACTTGTGATTTCATGAATATGAATATTTTCTAGTAAGATTATTTGACCGTTGCGCTATGCTAATTAGTGTAGTTGCTGACAATTCTCCCGGATCCGGGATGGGTAGTACCAAGAGTTAACACTGAACCTGGTTGGTTAGCTACCTGCAGATTCATGCAGGGGAGTAAAGTGTGAGTTGAGATTATGGTTTATTGTTTAGCTAGCTAGCTCGCTATATGTCTAAACAAAAGCCTGCAGAGTAGCCATTTCACTACACCTTCTGTATCCTGTGCATGTGACAAATCAACTTTGATTTTATTTGATATAGTGTGTGTTTACCAGAGACGGGAATGTGAATAACACCTGCACCAAAGTCAAATTAGGATATAATGTTAGGCCAATGATTCTCCGGTAAAATGCCCTGCATTTATTTAGTCACAATCACAACTGTAAGCTATTTTCTGCAATTCGCTCCATTAACTTGTAAATAATGATCTTGTTGTGAGTTTATTTTCCTGTAATAATGAAGATAAATGAGCTAAAGCGAAGACATTGTCAGCCACATGATATAGTTATTATTTGAATTGACTAGCCAGCTAACTTAACATTACCAAGCTAGCCAACAAGCTAGAAACTAACCAAAACATTGTTTGGAAAGTTTATTTTAGTTATGTGGTTTGCTAGATTGACATATACTATATTCATTTTTAAACGGGTGTATTTATTGGTGTTAAAACTCACTAGTGATGTTATTTTGGATCACAAGGCTGCTGATGTCATGCAGCCTGTAGTTTTTGTGCTTATACTTTTTCATAACATCAACGACAAGTTTGATGTTGGACGACAATAGAATGTTCATGATGTCACTGCGACAACTGTCGATAGAAGTAGTATAAACCAGGCTTTAATCTTGAAATCTTTGGTTGTTTAGTACATGGCCTCACATGTGAATCATTCAAGAGATGGGTCGGGATAAGTCTTAAGAGGGTGTGAACGATGTTGACTGGGTGTAAAGAATAGCTCTCCAGTAGGTTTACCAAAACAGTCATTGGCCATTTTCTCAAAAGTGAGGTTACAGTTTATCAACTTTCAAAGCATACACCACAACTGTACTGTATGGTACACCCTTTTGTTGCTCTGAGTCTCTACTTTTATCCAATGTAAAAAACACAATTTCAAATATATATTTTTTGCTACGTAAGACTGATTCGATCCAGTCGGTCACAATTATTGGCACCCCAGAATTAGTACTTGGATGCACAGCCTTTGGCCAAGATAACCGCAGACAAACAGTTTTTCAATTTCAATTTATTTGAGAACAAGTAGGGAATTATTTATTTGGCCGTCTGATTTGTTTGTACATAGGTCACTTCTGTTTTCTCCAAAGGAAAGTGATCACAAGGCAGTAGACGGCTTCTGTGGAGCACTCTTTTTCCTCCTTGACCATTCTCTCGTTTCACGTCAAACACCGGACTCTCAGGGTGTTTTCTTTGAAGGACTATGTGGACTTTATCCTCCCAGTTCGACCTTAGTTTGTCTGGCCCTTTCTCTTTCAGACAGGTTTTTCACAAGGACTCTGTCTCCGGGCTGTAGCTCCTGACCAGGGACCTTCCTGTCGTGGCTAATGACTTTTCCCTATTTCATCCCCTTTTGTGGCTTCATTTGCAGCGATGTTGTATCCCTCTTTCATTATCTCCCGCCAGTTTCTGACGTAGTTGTCATTCCTGCCTTTTGCGCCATTTACTTCCAGGATGAATAGCAGGTCGATGGGAAGCCTTGGGGAATTTCAGAACAGAAGATCGAAAGGAAAGTACCCTGTTGCCTCTGAGCATGTGCAATTGTAGGCATGCACTACCTTGGGAAGTGAGGTTTTCCAGTCTGCCTTTTCCTCTTCTGTCAGGGTCCTCAACATTCTGAGCCGTGTTCTATTGAACCTTGCAACTTGACCGTCCCCTTCAGGGTGATAAATGGTGTCGAATCCATGTACTCTACTCAGTTCTTTTAACCCTGTCAGCAGCTGGTTCTCAAATTATTTGCCCATGGTGTGAGGGATTTTGCTGCCGAAAACAAACTTCAGGGTCAAGTCATTGAAGATCTTCTCAGCGACTGTTTTTGCTGACTTGTTTTTTTCTCATTGACTGGATTTCAGGTTAGCTGACTCCTGACTCCAATTAGCTTATGGAGAAGTCATTAGCCGAGCGGTTCACATACTTTTTACAACCTACACTGTGAATGTTTAAATTATGTGTTCAATATAGACAAGAAAATTCAATAATGTGTGTGTTATTAGTTTAAGCACACTATGTTTGTCTATTGTTGTTTCTTAGATGAAGATCAGATCAAATTTGATGACCTTATTTATGCAGAAATCCAGGTATTTCCAAAGGGTTCACATTCTTTTTCTGCACTAGTGTAGGGTCGCTCAGGGTGATATGCATGT
This sequence comes from Oncorhynchus mykiss, assembly GCF_013265735.2. Classification (NCBI taxonomy): domain Eukaryota; kingdom Metazoa; phylum Chordata; class Actinopteri; order Salmoniformes; family Salmonidae; genus Oncorhynchus; species Oncorhynchus mykiss. The sequence continues at coordinate 52,075,617 of NC_048566.1, read as the reverse complement.
TCAGAGATGGGATACAACCAATGTAGTCATCATATGCAAAGCCCTCACATTCTTCATGCAACGTCTCTCTCACTTTCTCTCTCTGTTCCTCTGTCAGGGGTCCACATTGACTGGAGGGTCCCACTTTGGTCCGTTGTTTTTCACTTTGATGTTGTTCTCTTTCTCTTTCCTGTGCTGACTCACTGGGGCTAGGTTGACTGTAGAACACTTGCAGAACACTGGCTTGGGAGTCTGGGAGTCAGCGGCAGCAGGATACAAAGCTTTCACTGTCTGTAGGTGGCCTAGGATGATGCGCTGGTTGAGTACGATGGGGTGGTTGGTGTTGTTCGCGATGGTAATAGTGACAAAGACTTTCTTCCCATAGGCTGTCTTAATCAGCCCCCCCAGTCTCTTCCAAGCCATGGGGGAGAGGGTATAGTTCACTGGGTGTGAATAATATCTCTTGACCTTTGAACTTGGCTCCTACATGTGTAGTTACACAGATAGTTATGACTTTGTTGGCAGACAGGAAGATCCTCATACGGCTTGTTCTCACCAGTCCCACATCTTCACGTTCCTCAGGAGTGCGGATGAGCTTCAACAACATCTTGGATGTCCTGGCTGTAAGAGAGAATGCAGCACTCACTGTTTGGATGGTGTCTGGTTCTATGTTGTGACCGGTGCTGCGTGCCTTCACCACCTCCTCAATAATGTTAAATCTGACGATGGGGTTGTCTGACACAAGGATGGGAGCGGTGATGGCTTTGAATGACTCGCTGCTCAGTTTGAACTGTACCTCAATCCAGCCAGTGAAGGGGATTTCATTCTGATTGGCTGCCAGTTCCGTCAGTATTCCGGGCCCCAACAGCTCTTCCGTGGCTCGGAGGGTGGTGTGTGGGAGGCATTTCTTCCTCCAGGTATCGTTGATGATGCTGGCTTGAGCTCCAGTGTCCCACAGGCCCTCTACTGTGATGTCATCAAGCTTGCAGCTGACTAAACATTGCCTTCCAATCAGATTGATGAGCTGTGTTGTGCAGTGGCCTCACATAGTTCTAATCAAATTATATTGGTCTCATACACATGGTTAGCAGATGTTATTGCGAGTGTAGCGAAATGCTTGTGTTCACATATAGACTGGGGATGGGAGCAGTTGTTGTGGATTTAGTGGTGAGTGGTGTGTTTAGTCTACCTGGTTGCTCTTGTAGTTGCTGTTTTTTGTGCTGGTGCTGCATTCTCTTGTGGTTGGAGAGTCTGGCTCTAGGTGGGACACGGGGTTGGAGCTACTGTTGATCCCGTTTCAGCAGCCCATTCCCATTTCCCGTCATCTGCCTTGGCTTCCTGCAACCACTTGACATGTGGCCTGTCTCACCGCAGCAGAAACAGTGGTAGCACTGCTCACTTGTGTGTGCCTCTTGACACTCCACACAGCCCCGTGGTCTATGGCTTGTCTGTGTTGTAGGTCTTCCCCTGTGGGCTGAATAAGAGGTGTATCTCTCCCTGGTGTTGGCTGAGTAGTGTACCTTAGTCCCTGTGATGGCTGAGTGGTGGTCTCCATCGCTGGAGGAACAGGAACACCTTCATCATCTTCCAGACGTCAGACCTCATCCCCCAGACGTCGGACCTCAGGTCTTCTATGAGCTGGTGGATTTCGGATGTGATCTGTGGACCTTAGGATTAACCTCTCTTTGACTTCGGTAGTGGCTCACTTGTCCTCGGCATCACTGGTCTGTATCCCTTCCCCTCTGCGGGACCTTGGGGTTGGCTGCTAATGTCAGTCTGGAGCTCAAACGCGTGGACCCATCCCTGTGGCAGATTTCATCCTCTTCTTCGTCAGAAACAGTGATGTCATTCACCTGGAACTTTATGACATAACTTAGCAGTCCGGTTTCGATGAACGGCAAACTTTCGCTGGATCAGTCGTGGCTGTTGTCCTCATCATCCCTGTCTGTGGACTACCACAGTAGATTCTCCTTCAGCTCATTGGCTCAGAATAAGTTATTGGCTTACTCTCGGGGCTCCTGTGACACATTCATTAGTTTGTGATATAGGTCAGATGAGCGGTCTTCTTTATAATGCCCCTTTAGGATGGTTTTAGTATAGACAGCGTCAACCCACTTTTTATTTCCAGCATGTCACGGAGCTGAAGTCCAGGGCTCACTGCTCTAATCACGGCCTCAATTACCTCAGTCTCGGAGTGTCCCTTCCGGAGCCTGGCCTCAATCTGATGGAGGAGATTGGTGTATGTCATCCTGTCTCGCTGTCCCCCTTCTCCTATCTGTCCTTTATTTTGAACTCAGAGTATGACGTGCTGTGACCTGAGGTGCTGGGGTAGGATGTGGTGTGGTCTGTACCTCTGTTCCATTCCTGAAGGGTGTGGCCGTCTCATGGAGGCGTCTGATCTCTTCCTCCAATACTCTGAGCTTTTCCTCCTGGACTCTCTGTTATAGGACAGGCTGTGTCTCGAGGTCAGCAATGCGGCTGTGATCAGGAACTATCTGTTTTGTTTCTCTACTCCTCTGATTTCTTGCATGAATGAGAGGACGTGTCTCAGGTACTCACATGTCCTGTCCTCCTTCTCCTTGTCCTCAATGTCATTTATTGTCATTTCAATCACCCGGATAAGACTGTGTCTGGTTTTATTTGAATAACCCCCCTCAGCAAGACCAACACATTATAAATAGTTGCACAAGTCAATGAGTTGGTGCTGTTCCAGTTAGTGTAGGATGGCACGACAGGAGGTTGGTGGTACTTAATTGATGTTGGTAATGTCTGGAGCGGTATCAGTGGAATTGTATCAAATACATCAAACACATGGTTTCCATGTGTTTGATGCCATTCTATTTGCTCCATTCCAGACATTATTATTAGCCATCCTCCCCTCAGCAGTGGCACTTCATCATGTATGTTGTCGATTTTTAGCTCTTTTTGTATTGATGATGTTGTTCTGATGCTTTCTCTAATGTTGATCCTAGGCACCAACATAAATACATTTATTTTATTTATTTTGAAGGTCTTGGCCTATTTTCTTCAACTCCACCACACTATACAGTATGTGTAACATTTTGGCAAGCTAGCCTAGAGAAGATTCTACAAGCAAAGAAAGGTAGAACCATCTCATAAGAGAGTATTTCCCAACCTTGGTCCTCGAGTACCCCCAACAGTACACAGTTTCGTTGTAGCCCTTGATGAACACGCCTCATTGTAAGCTTGATGATTAGTTGACAAGTTGAATCCAGTGTGCTTACCTAGGGTTACAATAAAAATGTGTACTGTTGGGGGTAATTGAGGACCAAACATACCACACAATTTCATTTAGTTTCCAAGTACTACCAGTGCCATGATTGAGAAAAATATTTGGGTTTATTCAATACGTAATGCATTAATGCATAAATTATATATCATGAAAAAATGTGGGATATAACAATTGTGAGAAATGCAGTTTCTTTAGACATTCTCTTTAGCCACACGATACTTAACATGTTGTCAAAATAGCCCAAGGTGCCATACAGTATTGTCTGCGCCGTCTGTCATACAGTTTTGTGAGTCATCAACAATGTGTCTGAGGATGTTCTGACTAGCTGGAAGGGTTCCAATTGTTATTAAATTAGAATGTTTATTATCATTGTATGTATGGCATATCAAATCTAGCACTTAGATTTAGTCATTTGCTATGAATATATTCAAGTTATTGGATTCTTAGCACATATCCAAAGGTGTTTCAACCTTGAAAATAGCCTTCATTATGACATGACTCTAGGTCACTTGGTATTCTAATCAGGACAACACGACTTGAGATATGTTATCAGGCTGACTCGACTCAGGTTATGAATAAGGTAGAGTGAAAGTGCATACAACCCAAAAAGCATGGATTGGCTTGTTGCTAAAGGGGCGTCAGTTGCCATATTCACTTCCAGATATAGATCCATGGAACTAGGCAAAGGAGCTGGGTTTTGTTTGGCTTAAGGGCTATGTAGGATAACAGAAAGTATTAGCTTACTGGGTTGTTCCGTTTGATTTCAATCACTTTTTGAACCTACCCCTTTTGATTTGAACAAAACTTTCTATATACAAATAAAGGGAACACTCAAATAACACGTCCTAGATCTGAATGAATGAAATATTCTTATTAAATACTTTTTTCTTTACATAGTTGAATGTGCTGACAACAAAATCACACAAAAATGATCAATGGAAATCAAATTTATCAACCCATGGAGGTCTGGATTTGGAGTCACACTCAAAATTAAAGTGGAAAACCACACTACAGGCTGATCCAACTTTGATGTAATGTCCTTAAAACAAGTCAAAATGAGGCTCAGTAGTGTGTGTGGCCTCCATGTGCCTGTATGACCTCGCTACAACGCCTGGGCATGCTCCTGATGAGGTGGCGGATGGTCTCCTGAGAGATCTCCTCCCAGACCTGGACTAAAGGATCCGCCAACTCCTGGACAGTCTGTGGTGCAACGTGGCATTGGTGGATGGAGCGAGACATGATGTCCCAGATGTGCTCAATTGGATTCAGGTCTGGGGAACGGGCGGGCCAGTCCATAGCATCAATGCCTTCCTCTTGCAGGAACTGCTGACACAATCCAGCCACATCAGGTCCAGCATCGTCTTGCATTAGGAGGAACCCAGGGCCAACCGCACCAGCATATGGTCTCACAAGGGGTCTGAGGATGTCATCTCGGTACCTAATGGCAGTCAGGCTACATTTGGCGAGCACATGGAGGGCTGTGTTGCCCCCCAAAGAAATGCCAACCCACACCATGACTAACCCACCGCCAAACCGGTCATGCTGGAGGATGTTGCAGGCAGCAGAACGTTCTCCACGGTGCCTCCAGACTCTGTCACGTCTGTCACATGTGCTCAGTGTGAACCTGCTTTCATCTGTGAAGAGCACAGGGCGCCAGTGGCGAATTTGCCAATCTTGGTGTTCTCTGGCAAATGCCAAACGTCCTGCACGGTGTTGGGCTGTAACCCCAATACCACCCTCATGGAGTCTGTTTCTGACGGTTTGAGCAGACACATGCCCATTTGTGGCCTGCTGGAGGTCATTTTGCAGGGCTCTGGCAGTGCTCCTCCTGCTCCTCCTTGCACAAAGGCGGAGGTAGCGGTCCTGCTGCTGGGTTGTTGCCCTCAAACGGACCCCTCCACGTCTCCTGATGTACTGGCCTGTCTCCTGGTAGCACCTCCATTCTCTGGACACTACTCTGACAGACACAGCAAACCTTCTTGCCACAGCTCGCATTGATGTGCCATCCTGGATGAGCTGCACTACCTGAGCCACTTGTGTGGGTTGTAGACTCCGTCTCATGCTACCACTAGAGTGAAAGCACCGCCAGCATTCAAAAGTGACCAAAACATCAGCCAGGAAGCATAGGAACTGAGAAGTGGTCTGTGGTCACCACCTGCAGAACCACTCCTTTTTTGGGGGTGTCTTGCTAATTGCCTATAATGTCCGCCTGTTGTCTATTCCATTTGCACAACAGCATGTGACATTTATTGTCAATCAGTTTTGCTTCCTAAGTGGACAGTTTGTTTTCACAGAAGTGTGATTGACTTGGAGTTACATTGTGTTGTTTAAGTGTTCCCTTTATTTTTTTGAGCAGTGTATATTCGCGTATGATAGAAGTGGTCAGAAAGTAACTTTTTCGACATGAATACCATAACATTCAGGAGATAAAGGTGCTCAAAATTGACACATGTTGCATACCCCACCAACCATGTCTTCATCACTGGAAAAGTTAAACAGTTGAATTTATATCATGTACAGTGGCTTGGGAGAGTATTCACCCCCTTGGCATTTTTCATATTTTGTTGCCTTACAACCTGGAATTAAAATAGATTTTTGGGGGGTTAGTATAATTTTATTTACACAACATGCCTAACTCTTTGAAGATGCAAAATATTTTTTCTTGTGAAACAAATAAGAAATAAGACAAAAAACTGAACTTGAGCGTGCATAACTATTTACCCTCTCAAAGTCAATACTTTGTTAGAGCCATCTTTTTAAAGAATTACAGCTGCAAGTCTCTTGGGCTATGTCTCTATAAGTTTGGCACATTTAGAAACTGAGAATTTTGCCCATTCTTCAAGGCAAAACTGCTCCAGCTTCTTCAGATTGGATGGGTTCCGCTGGTTTACAGCAATCTTTAAGTCATATCACAGATTCTCAATTGGATTGAGGTCTGGGCTTTAACTAGTCCATTCCAAGACATTTAAATGTTTCCCCTTAACTTCTTGATGCTACCCATCCCTGTAGCGGAATAATTGTCATCAACAACCGTTGAATTGCATAGCGCCACATTCAAATAATATTACTAAAAATATTTATATTCATGAAATCACAAGTGCAATATTGCAAAACACTGCTTAGCCTTTTGTTAATCCCCCTGTCGTCTCAGATTTTGAAAATATGCTTTACAGCCAAAGCAATTCTAAGCGTTTGTGTAAGTTTATCAATTGCTCAACAAAACATTATGTACACTTAGCATCAAGTAGCTTGGTCACGAAAATCAGAAAAGCAATCATATTAGTCATTTACCTTTGATGATCTTCGGATGTTTTCACTCACAAGACTACCAGTTACACTATAAATGTTCCTTTTGTTCCATAAAGATTATTTTTATATCCAAAATACCTCAGTTTGTTTGTCACGTTATGTTCAGAAGTCCACAGGAAAGAGCGGTCACGACAATGCAGGCAAATTCCAAATAATATGCATAATGTCCACAGAAACATGTAAAAGGTTTTTTATAATCAATCCTCAGGTTGTTTTTAAAATATATAATCAATAATATATCAACCGCAACTGTCTTTATCAGAGGAGAGGGAGAGGCAATGGCTGCTCAAACTGTTGCGCGAGCAAAACTCATGTGAACACCTGACGTGATGTTATCTTTCTTGCTCATTTTTCTAAATAAAAGCCTGAAACTATGTCTAAAGACTGTTGACACCTTGAGGAAGCGATAGGAAAATTGATCTGGTTGATATCCCTTTAAATGGAGCGAAGGCAGGTTATGGAACATGGAGCTTTTAAAATAGAAGCCACTTCCTGGTTTGATTTTCCTCAGGTTTCGCCTGCAATATCAGTTCAGACAATATTTTGACAGTTTTGGAAACTTTAGAGTGTTTTCTATCCTGATCTGTCAATTATATGCATATTCTAGCATCTGGTCCTGAGAAATAGGCCATTTACTTTGGGAACGTTATTTTTCCAAACGTAAAATTAGTGACTCCTAGCTTCAAGAGGTTAAACCACTCAACTGTTGCTTTAGCAGTATGCTTAGGGTCATTCTCCATCCATCATTCCTTCAATTCTGACCAGTTTCCCAGTCCCTGTTGTTCTCAGGGGATTTTGTTCTCATGGGATGGTCTTCTCGGGGTGATGAGAGGTGCTTGGTTTGCGCCAGACATAGCATTTACCTTGATGGCCAAAAAGCTCAATTTTACTCTCATCTGACCAGAGTAGCTTCTTCCATAAGTTTGGGGAGTCTTCTACATGCCTCCTGGCAAACACCAAACGTGTTTGCTTATTTTTTTATTTTAGCAATGGCTTTTTTTCTGGCCACTCTTCCGTAAAGCCCAGCTCTGTGGAGTGTAGGGCTTAAAGGGGTCCTATTGACAGATACTCCAATCTCCACTGTGGAGCTTTGCAGCTCCTTCAGGGTTATCTTTGTTTTCTTTGTTGCCCTCCTTGCCTAGTCAATGAGTTTTGGTGGGTGGCCCTCTCTTGGCAGGTTTGTTGTGATGCCATATTCTTTCCATTTTTTAATAATGGATTTAATTTTGCTCTGTGGGATGTTCAATGTTTCAGATTTTTTTTCTGACCCAACCCTGATATGTACTTCTCCACAATATTATCCCTGACCTGTTTGGAGAGCTTCTTGTTCTTCATTGTGCTGCTTGCTTGGTGATGCAGCTTTCTTAGTGGTGTTGCAGACTCTAGAGCCTTTCAGAACAGGTGTATATGTACTGAGATCATGTGACAGATCCTTTGACACTTAAATTGCACACAGGTGGACTTTATTTAACTAATTATGTGACTTCTGAAGGTAATTGGTTGCACCAGATCTTATTTAGGGGCTTCATAGCATAGGGGGTTAATGCATATGCACGCGCCACTTTTCCGTTTTTTTATTTTTTGAAGCTTTTTTTTCCCATTTCATTTCACCAATTTGGACTATTTTGTGTATGTCCAATACATGAAATCCAAATAGAAATCCATTTTAATTACAGGTTGTAATGCAACAAAATAGGAAAAACGCCAAGGGGGATGAATACTTTTGCAAGGCACTGTATAATAGAATATAAATTCCCATTTAAGTTGACATTTGACTATTGGTGGACCGGCGGCCATCTTTGTGGTAGATAAAGAAGGTAAAAATTTAAAATCGGATAAAAATGTCAATGATGTGCCAGCTAAATTGCTATGATCTGAAAGGATATGTCCATTATATGAATTCTAATTATATGATTAAAATTACACCCACCCTGCATTCAAGAGTATGCTTTTTCGCAAAAGATGGCGGGCACAACACAAACCGCTCAGATGATGTAAAATAGGGTCTACGCTATAACAAATGTGAAAAATATGTTTACTCATGAAGACAATTTGACATTAAAGGTAAACAAATTTAAAAAATCATGACATTTTTCAAATAGTTTGACAACACTGCTTGAAAGGTTTTCAATGATATCAAACTCAACTGTTTATCTTTTCCAATGAGAAAAACTGGGATGCCTCTTTGTAAGGTGGGGTATGCAAAATGGATCAATATTTTAGGTCCAAAAAGTAACTTTCTGACGAGTTCCACCATGGGAAATATGTATGAAATGTTTATTTCAAGTCAAAAGGGGTGCTGTCAAAAAGTTATTAAAATCAAACGGAATGTACCTACTACCATTTTTGTCACATGGAGCAAAACACTGTGTGACATATCTGCCCCCCTCACCCCTTCCCAGCCACCACCCACCCCCTTAACCTATCAGGACCTTCCATGAGCTGCTTCACTTCACCTCCTGAGATGTTGTCCACTATCTCAAATCCGAAGGCCACAAGCTGTGCCCTAGACCCCAGTACAGAAACAGCCCTCGTCAGAGTGGTAAACGACCTCCTCATGTCAGCTGACAGTGGACTTTAAACATCCTCATCCTCCTTGACCTCAGTGCCGCCTTCGACACGGTTGACCACAGCATCCCCCTGGGTCGATTGAAGGAATACATAGGTCTCGACATATGGTTCACCATTATTAATTTCCAACCGCACACAATAGGTTGCCATAGGAAATGCCAAGTCAGAACCCACCACGATCACCTGTGGCGTCCCTCTTAGGCCCCATCCTATTCATCATCTACATGCTCCCCATTGGTCTTCTAATCAGGAAACATGGCATCCAATTCCACTGCTACATTGATGACACACAGATCTACATAAAAACAACCCCAGACTCCCTATCTTCCATAAACACCCTCACCAGCTGTCTGGATGACATCAAGGCGTGGATGTCAAATAGATCGGAGATGGCAAACCGCCAATATTTCATAATTGTCAAGGAGGATGATCCCCTCAACTCTATTTTCGGACCACAGCAGGAGCCTGTAAACTTCAATACATAATGTGAATGCCATCGCTTCTGCTCAAGGTTAACTCTCAGACTTTTTTGTGTAAAGAGGATTATGGAGTATGGCCAGGCTGGGCTGAAGAAGGAAGGAATGGAGTCAGCATGAGGCTCCACTACTAAAGTAGGCCAGACTCAGGTGAGCATGCTACACATAAGCCAAATTGGAATAGATACTAGTAGTAGAGAGCCAAGTGGTATCAGTGAGCTGCCTGTGATCTCTACTCAAGGGTTTTGGACAGCAGTATTAGCAGAATAACTGGAAAGGGATTCTGAGGGAGCAATAGACAGGTTTTTTAAGAAAATGAATGGTCAGAATCGCTGAAATACTGTATTGTGAAAATAATGTATTTACATGGTGTTGGTAACTACAGTGCACCACAATTTGAAGCAGGTCATTTTGTAGACTTAATGGAAGTGTACCTCCCAGACATCCTATCTGCCATTTCTGACGTTTCTGTGTGGGGCTCAGCCATTGATTACTGACTGGTCTTTTGTCTGAGTAAATATCTATAATATTTATACCCTTCTCATCACACCGATTGATTGAAAAAGAAATACAGAAATATCTCATTTAGATAAGTATTCAAACCCCTGAGTCAATACATGTTACAATCACCTTTGGCAGCAATTACAGCTGTGAATCTTTCTGGGTTAGTCTTTATTTTAAGAGCTTTGCACACCTGGATTGTACAATATTTGCACATTAGTGGTTGTTGATCATTGATTGAAAGCCATTTTCAAGTCTTTCCATAGATTTCCAAGCCAATTTAAGTCAAAACTCTAGATTGGCCACTCAGGAACATTCAATGTTGTCTTAGTAATCAACAATATACAATATATTTGGCCTTGTGTTTCAGGTTATTGTCCTACTGAAAATATATTTTGTCTGCCGTTGTCTGTTGGAAAGCAGACTGAACCAGGTTTTCCTCTAGGATTTTACCTGTGCTTAGCTCTACTCCATTTATTTTTATCCTAAAAAAAACTCCCTAATCCTTGCCAATGAAAAGCATACCCATAACATGATGCAGCCACCACCATGCTTGAAAATATGAAGCGTTGTACTCAATGATGTGTTGTGTTGGATTTGCCCCAAATAGAGCATTACACTTTGTATTCAGGACATACAGTTAATTTCTTTATTGCAAACAGTATGCATGTTTTAGAATATTTTTTGTTCTGTATAAGTTTCCTTCTTTTCACTCTGTCATTTAGGTTAGTATTGTGGAGTAACTACAATGAGTATGTTTACATGCACAGTAATAATTTGATATTATTGACAGAAGGCAGTGTATGGCATTAGTCATCACCTTACTCTGCTAATGTTAATCGGCACAAGGTCATAATCAAAGAATGCATATGTTGAATAAAACACCTGGTTGTCTGAGTAATCTATATAATTATTAGGACATGTAAACAGCTTAATCAGAGTTCTATTGGTGTATTTGATCTGTGCATGTGCCAGCACTGGATAGCGCCAGCCAACGTGAGTGAAGTGAGTTTGGAAAAGCTGAAAGATATGCATCTTAGAAATTGTTTTCACGTACAAACATTATATGTCTGAACTTAAAAACATGGTCAATGTGGTAGAGTATTTATTTTGATTGATGATTTTCTGCATTTATCAAAAGTCCCATCAGCCTGATTTCAGATGTGTCCATGTAAACAGAAATATTAGGGAAATCGTTCTTCTTGTAAAGCATGTAAATGTTTTAAACAAACTATTAACCTGACTATTCACAATAATTGCATTATTGTGTGCATGTAACCATGCTCAATAATGTTGTTGATCCATCCTCAGTTTTCTCCTATCACTGACATTAAACCCTGTAACTGTTTTAAAGTCACCATTGTCCTCATTGTGAAATCTCTGAGCGGTTTCCTTCCTCTCCAGCAACTGAGTTAGGAAGGACGCCTGTATCTTTGAAGTGACTGGATGTATTGATACACAATTCAAAGTGTATTAAATAACGTTACCAATCAACCAATAGGTGCCCTTTTTTTCAAGGCATTGGATAACATCCCTGGTCTTTGTCATTGAATCTGTGTTTGAAATTCACTGATCAACTGAGGGACCTTTCAGATAAATGTATGTGTGTGGTACAGATATGAGGTAATCATTCAAAAATCATGTTAAACACTATTGTTGCACACAGAGTGAGTCCCTGTAATGTATTATGCACTGTAAAACCTGATAAATTTGCTCAAATTTTTAGAGGAAACAGAATGCATTGAACAATTTGAGTTTGAAAAATGAATAATTTGAGTATGCTGTACTGTCAGTGTTAAAGCACAAGTGTTATTGTTAACTTCTTGGTGACAGGGGAGCAGTATTGAGTAGCTTGGATGAATAAGGTGCCCAGAGTAAACTGCCTGCTACTCTGTCACAGATGCTAATATATGCCTATTATTAGTAGTATTGGATAGAAAACACTCTGAAGTTTCTAAAAATGTTTGAATGATGTCTGTGAGTATAACAGAACTCATATGGCAGGTGAAAACCTGAGACAAATCCAACCAGGAAGTGGGAAATCTGAGGTTTGTATTTTCATTTAAGTGATTTGCTATCCAATATGCTGTGTCTCTGGGGCCAGATTGCACTTCTCAAGGCTTCCAGCAGATGTCAACAGAATTCAGAAAGTTGTTTGAGGCTTGTATTGTGGAAGGAGGTCGAATAAGAGCTGTTTCAACAAGTGGACAAGGCTGTGGCCAATCAGTTGTTTACTGCGCGGTCAAGCGGGAGCGCCATTCCTTCTTTTTCCTCTGTAAAGAATACGCTATTGTCCGGTTGGAATATTATTGAAGATTTATTATAAAAAGACCCTATGGATTTATTGTAAACATTGTTTGACATGTTTCTACAAACTGTAATGGAACTCTTTTGACTTCTCGTCTGGATTTTGCGCCCGCGCATTGCGCCTTTGCAATAGGGAACTAAACACCCGAGCAAAACGGAGGTATATAAATATAAACATAAATATGGACGCAATCGAACAAAACAAACATTTATTGTGGAAATGGGAGTCCTGGGAGTGCATTCCGATGAAGATCAGCAAAGGTAAGTGAAGATTTATAATGCTATTTATAACTTTTGTTGACTCCACAATTTGGCGGTAAACTGTATGGCTTGCATTTGTGGCTGAACGCTGATCTCAGATTATTGAATATTGTGCTTTTGCCCGTAAAGCTTTTTTGAAATCTGACACAGCGGTTGCATTAAGAACAAGTTTATCTTTAATTCTATGTAAAACATTAATCTTTCATCAAAGTTTACGATGAGTATTTTTGTTATTTGATGTGGCTCTCTGCAAGTTCTCCTGATGTTTTGGAGGCATTTCTGAACTTGGAGCAAATGTAAACTGATGTTTTTGGATATAAGTATGAACTTGATCGAACAAAACATACAAGTATTGTGTAACATTGAGTCCTGGGAGTGTCATCTGATGAAGATCGTCAAAGGTTTGTGATTAATTGTATCTATATTTCTGCTTTTTGTGACACCTTCAAAGACATGCTTCTATGCATGAATAACATCAATGTATTGTTTCAGTAACAATAAGAACATATCAAATATGTAAATAGTGTTTCTTTAACAAGCGATGAGTGCAAAAATACACATTTAAAAAACACACCGTGCAAAGGTTCACACTTAAAAATAGTACAGTTTACTGTAGCAACTCCAATTGGTTTGGGGTCAATTCCTTTTAAATTACATTTTCCTCATTGCCACCTGAGCATTTTTAAAAATTGGAATTGGACTTTCAGTTTACTTCCTGAATTGACTGAATCGAAATGGAATTGACTCCAACCCTGACCTGCACTTACATTGCCCCATGTACAGTATAAGCCACAAAATCAACTTGGCAGTGGTTGGCCAAAATGTACAGAATAAAATATCATGGTGACATGCTTCTCCTATTGAATCTGTGCAATATGAACATAGCTAATGTTCACTGGGAGAATCTCAATAGCATTTATTTGATTCCTTGCATCCTCTCTTCTTGATTCCAAGCATCCTCCAATAGGTTTTGAGGATTTGGCGAGGAGAGGACACAAGGAATCAAGGAAATGCAATTGGGAGTCTGCTATTGACAAAGAACAGGTTATTACAAAGCAAAGAAATGTTGTCTATCCTCTGAATCACAAATCAACTTCTTGGAAGAATATCAGTTGTATTTCCTTGATTCATTGTGTCTTCTTGCCTCCTTCTCAAAACCCATTAGATGAGATGTTGAGAGGTCCCTCCTCTCCAACCTTCTCAACAATGGGTTTTGAGAAAAAGACAAGGAATGCAAGGAGACAAGGAACCCTCATGTGATGTTCTCCCCTAGGTTCTCCCCCCTATAGGATCATCAAAGTATAGATGTAGGCCGTGGCGATTTTAGCATGTAAATCGTGGTGGGGCAAAAACAAATTATATGAGGGATGCATGCCAGCAAAACCACTACACAACAGAACACGAAACAATATATTAATTGCACTATAATGGTGACAAACAGTGACCACAAACTTTTAGGGCCTACATAAAGCTGTCCCAACAGCATAGTGCCTTACCACTGCCACACCTGGCTATCAGAAGAGCCTTCTCTGGAAGTGAAACAGTTCAATCAGCCTCAAAAACAGCTGATATGGCTGACTTGCTTAAAAACGTACTAGGACTGAAATCCCGTTAACGGGATCGAAATAACAACAACCAGTGAAAGTGCAGGGCACCAAATTCAAAACAACAGAAATCTCATAATTAAAATTCCTCAAACATACAAGTATTTTACACCATTTTAAAGATAAACTTTTAGTTAATCCCACCACAGTGTCCAATTTCAAAGAGCTTTACAGCAAAAGTACACCAAACGATTATGTTAGGTCAGAGCCAAGTCACAAAAACACACACAGCTTTTTTCCAGCCAAAGAGTGGAGTCACAAAAATCTAAAATAGAGATAGAATTAATCACTAACCTTTGATGATCTTTAACAGATGACACTCATAGGACTTCATGTTACACAATACATGTATGTTTTGTTCGATAATGTTCATATTTATGTCAAAAAATCTCAGTATACATTGGCGTGTTATGTTAAGTAATTCCAAAAACATCCGGTGATTTCGCAGAGAGCCACATCAATTTACAGAAATACTCATTATAAATGTTGATGAAAATACAAGTGTTATACATGGAAATATAGATAAACCTCTCCTCAATGCAACCGCTGGGTCAGATTTCAAAAAAACTTTATGGAAAAAGCGAACCATGCAATAATCTGAGTACAGCGCTCAGACAACAAATACATATATCCGCCATGTTGGAGTCAACAGAAGTCAGAAATAACATTATAAATATTCACTTACATTTGATGATCTTCATCACAATGCACTCCCAGGAATCCCAGTTCCACAATAAATGTTTGATTTGTTCAATAATGTCCATCTTTTATGTCCAAATAGCTACTTTTGTTAGCGTGTTTGGTAAAGAAATCAAAACTCATGAAGCGCGTTCACTAGTTGCAGGCGAAATGTCAAAAGAGTTCCGTTACAGTCCGCAGAAACATGTCAAACGATGTATAGAATCAATCTTTAGGATGTTTTTAACATAAATCTTCAATAATGTTTCAACCGGACAATTCCTTTGTCTTCAGAAAAGCAAAGGAACGGGAGCCACCTCTCATGTGAATGCGCTCGTGGCTGCTGGCATACCTCTGACTCATTCCCCTCTCATTCGGCCCCACCTTACAGGAGTAGCCTCAAACAAGTTTCTAAAGACGGTTGTCATCTAGTGGAAGCCTTAGGAAGTGCAACATGACCAATATCCCACTGTATCTTCAATAGGGGCTGAGTTGAAAATCGTCCAACCTCAGATTTCCCACTTCCTGGTTGGATTTTTTCTCTGGTTTTTGCCTGCCATATGAGATCTGTTTTATTAATAATATGCATATATTAGCAACTGGGACTGAGGTGCAGGTAGTTTACTCTGGGCACCTTATTCATCCAAGCTACTCAATACTGCCCCCTGCCATAAGAAGTTATTAAACAAATATGGTTTCTACTGTACAAACTATGGCATAAGGGGACACAAGCTGATAAGAGGTATTCCTATAACTATTTGGTCAGACCTTTGAAATGTACAGCAACATTATTCAGAACATGGGCCATTCTTACAGTATTCTCCCTGTACACCAAGTCAGAACCATTGTCACTTCCTGACCATAGAAAGCCTTTATTTTCTATGGTGGAGTAGGTCAGGGCGTGACTGGGTGGTGTTCTAGTTTATTATTTATATGTGTAGTCTAGTTTTTGTATTTCTATGTTGGCCTGGTATGGTTCCCAATCAGAGGCAGCTGTTTATCGTTGTCTCTGATTGGGGATCATATACGTATAGGTAGCCTTTTCCCACCTGTTGTTTGTGGGATCTTGTTTTTGTATTGTTGCTTTTGAGCTCTACATGGCTGTACGTTCAGTTGTTTATTTCTCTTATTTGTGTTTGTTGCTGGTTCTCATTCAAATAAGTTATGATGAACCCAAATCACGCTGTGCCTTGGTCTTCCCATTTCGACAAGCGTTACAACTATAGTATAAATAAAGGGGGCAAATAAGCAGACAATGAAAGCTCTTACAATATTTGATGATTACATTTCTCAAAAAAAGGTTATAGGCTACATGTGCACCACCAGGTCAGAACAGTAGGTGAAATTAAGAGGTGAAAATAGACCAAATTATTATGGTGAGGCACATGGGCTACAAAGAGCTTACTACACAACATACACTTCATATAACTTTTGTAACTACAGTATCTCCCAGGCATATTATGTCATTTATGCAGCAGCATACAATACATTTTTGGACTCACCTTTTAGTGCTGTCCTCAGTTGAACAGGATGGTAGCGTGGTGGTCCTTCATGGGCAAACTTTGTCATCAAAGTCTGTCATTTTCTGGATTTATGGTGCTTTCAAGAAAAAAAGGTTCAATCATGATGATGTCAGTGATCTTCAAGTCATAGCTCTGGAAAGAGGCTCGAGTTCCCGATTTACAATTCTGGGTTGGTTGAGTTCAAGTTCAAAATGTATTTTCCCAGTTCCCAGTTGTCTTGAACTCACAGTTAGCCACTGACTCCTTCCAAACCACGGTGAACTGATCACCGACAACAATGAGACAGCCTATAGGGAGGAGGTCATAGACCTGTGTGGTGCATGGACAACAACCTCTCCCTCAACGTTATCAAGACAAAGGAGATGATTGTGGACTACAGGAAGGAGGACCGAGCACGCCCCCATTCTTATTGACTGGGCTGTAGTGGAGCAGGTTGAGAGTTTCAAGTTCCTTGATGTCCACATCACCAACAAACTAACATGGTCCAAGCACTCCAAGACTGTCATGAAGAGGGCACGACAAAACCTATTCCCTCTCAGGAGACTGAATATATTTGACATGGGTCCTCAGATCTTCAAAAAGTTTACATCTGCACCATCAAGACACATTAATGAAAGTCATGTCACGACACCATCGAGAGCATCAATGTCTGGTATGGCAACTGCTCGGCCTCCAACCGCAAGGCACTACAGAGGGCAGTGCGTATGGCCCAGTACATCACCGGGGCCAAGCTTCCTGCCATCCAGGACCTCTATACCAGGCGGTGTCAGAGGAAGGCCTTAAAATTATCAAAGACTCCAGCCACCCAAGTCATATACTATTCTCCATGCCACTGCATGACAAGCGGTACCGGAGTGCCAAGTCTAGGTCCAATAGGCTTCTAAACAGCTTCTACCCCAATCCATAAGACTCCTGAACAGCAAATGGCTACCCAGACTAACAAGAAAGTAACAAGAAAACTTCCCAGGACATAGACATATCTGATATTGGCAGAAAGCTTACATTCTTGTTAATCTAACTGCACTGTCCAATTTACAGTTGCTATTACAGTGAAATAAAAAACATGCTGTTGTTTGAGGAGAGTGCACAATTTTGAACATAAAGTTATTGATACACAAATTAGGTACATTTGAGCAGTTTTGATACAAAATGTTGAACATAAATGCAATGGTTCATTGGATCAGTATAAAACTTTGCACATACACTGCTGCCATATAGTGACCAACATCTAAACTGCACCTGAGCTGGAATAATACATGATGTCCTTTCTCTTGCATTTCAAAGACGATTGGACAAAAACATTTTTATTTTTTTAATCAAATCAAATCAAATGTATTTATATAGCCCTTCTTACATCAGCTGATATCGCAAAGTGCTGTACAGGAACCCAGCCTAAAACCCCAAACAGCAAGCAATGCAGGTGTAGAAGCACAGTGGCTAGGAAAAACTCCCTAGAAAGGATCTATTGTGTTATATTCTCCTACATTCCTTTCACATTTCCACAAACTTCAAAGTGTTTCCTTTCAAATGGTACCAAGAATATGCATATACTTGCTTCGGGGCATGAGATACAGGCAGTTAGATTTGGGTATGTCATTTTTGGCAAACATTTAAAAAAGGGGCAGATCCTTAAGAGGTTTTAAGGGCATGTAAGTAAGCATTTCACTGTAAGGTCTATATACCTGTTGAATTCAGCGCATGTGACAAATAACATTTTAATTTTGTTCATGTTTATGTGAGCCTACATTACTCCATCCCCCATCTATACAAAACCAAGCAACAGGTCTAAGGAGTCTACCCATTTTACTCAACCACGAAGTCAGGATTGTAGTTAAAATGGGTGGTTTTAAAATCTATGAAGTCTGAAAATAATAAAATATTGTTCGTTAGACACATGTTGTCTTACCCATGGTGGTGTCATCTTTTGTCCACGTTGTTGTGAATTTGGGGAGAAGGATTTCATATGCAATCAACTCAGGGTCTTGAAACATGCGGCTGAAGCTCTTCTTCAGTCCCAGCTGTTGAGCATACTCCAAATGCTTACAGTACTTTAGTGACAACTTGATCCGTTCAAGTTTTGTGATCAACACGTTAATAGTTGGAAGTAGCCACCCCATCTGGACATTGGTTTCAGCCTGCAGGATGCTGATGACATTCACGACTTGGCTCAATGTGGCAGCAAACTCTGTGAGGAAGGCGAGTTCAGCTGGATTGAACCTGTGACAAAAACAAAACAAAATTACTGTGTCTCCTAAACCAATACAAAGGGGACCACTAACCATTTAACCGGATTCAACTACAGTAATCAATGGCTGGATGAGTAGTTGACTAAATAGATCAATGATAGCGTAGGGCTACAATATGTGAAACAGTTATTAGTCCCCAAGCAAAGGTTCTGGAAGCACTGCAACATATTTAGTTAACATTCAAGACCTTTTATGATAAAATAATAAATAATCCTTACTAACATTGGAACCTCGAAGTCTGTGCAGGAAACACTGATGGCCACCACTCCTTTGTCTTTGACGATCCTCAGGATCTTCTGCATTTGTTTCAAAGTGCTTGACACTTGCCAAATGTTGAACGGGACACCTTTTTGTTAGCCTCATTGACTGTTGCTGTCAGTGCATCAACCGTAGATACTAAGTTGAGTTGGTAGCAAGCACAAAGCTGGTACTTCGGCAGAAGCCATCATCTTCATTCAGGATCCTTGCCACATCAACAAACTCCACTTCTTCACTCTCCTCTTGTTCCTCTTCATCATCTTCCTGTCCTGGCTGATCTGCTTTGCCACCACCACCCAATGCTTTGACTGCATGGTTGTTGTTTTCATCTTCTTCAAAAACATGGAAAGCTTTAAGAAGTTAGAGCCATTGTTTGTTGTTGTTCTTACAATCTTACCCCGGATTTTGAACTCAGAATGGATGTCATTTAGGGAGACTGCTAACACAACAAATGTGTGCGAGCCTCTCAACCGTTTACAAAACAGGGCTGCAGAGCATCGGATGAGTCTGTCAGGGTCTATCCAATAGGCTGTAACACCAACACCAACACTTCTTGCAGACCAGCAGTCAACAGTGGTGGCGATATGGTCATCTCTTTCTATGGTCTCAGTCACCTTCTTCTTAATTTCCTTGGAGGCGTTATCAATCCTGGAGTGTGGTGTGGGACTTCATATGAAATTTGAGTTAGGCTTCATATCCTGGACAAACTCTCTGAATGGTTCTTGTTCAACAACAGCGAATGATTGTAGCCCCTGGATAACATACTTCACCACAGCTTTATCAATGGATTTCTGAGACACTGTCATGGTGTTCAGTAATGTGCTCTGCTTGATGGTGGAGAGAGTCTCGGGGATATGTTTTCTTTTTAGGTTGTTTGCTGTCAGTTCTCCATACTTCTAAAAATTGTGTAAATGTTTTCTAGGATTAAGAAGAATAAGCCATTAGTTACTTAGCTAGATATCTACCATCCCCAAATACTTAAGGTATAGGATCCTAATGTTAAAGCTATAATCAACACTAGTTAACAGTTGATGATCACCATTTAATATTATAATGAGAAAGAACTATGTAAATTGATCAAGCTAGTAGTTTATGTCAGTACCTTAAATCTATCAAATTTATGAACTAACACAGGGAATAAAATGGCTGGCTAAGCTAGTGGGTGTTAGTTAAAATTAGAATGTGAACATTAGCTAGCTGGCTAAGTTAGCTAGCTAGACCAGAGATGTTTAGAAAGAAGGTATTTGGATAGACTCATGTTAGCTAGCTAGTTAGCTAACAAAGCTGACCAGCTAACTACTGTAAGCTATGAGCATGTTAGCAAGATAGTAGCTTCCGAATCAGAGCACATTTTAGCCAGCTACTAGCTAGCTATCGATAGTGTTTAGCTATAGGATTAGATAGTATTAACTAACACTACGTAGCATTACTGTAGCTGCTTGTAGCATTAGCATTGAGTATGCAAGAAAGGCATTTCACTGTACTGTACTAAAAACTTGAAACGTGGGTTAGCTAGCTCCTACAACTTCGAACATCCCTTAACTTTGGACGCCCTCTAGCGGTTGGAGGACTAAAAACATTTTAATGTACTGGAAAACAATGATACGTTTTGCGACTAAATACACCCTTCTAAACTCAGCAAAAAAATAAATTTCCTCTCCCTGTCAACTGCATTTATTTTCAGCAACTTAACATGTGTAAATATTTGTATGAACATAACAAGATTCAACAACTGAGACATAAACTGAACAACTTCCACAGACATATGACTAACATAAATTGAATAATGTGTCCTTGAACAAAGGGGGGTTAAAATCAAAAGTAACAGTCAGGCCACCAGCTGCATTAAGTACTGCAGTGGATCTCCTCCTCATGGACTGTATCAGATTTGCCAGTTCTTGCTGTGAGATGTTAACAAACTATTCCTCCTCCGATCCAACAGGTCCCAGACGTGCTCAATGGGATTGAGATCCGGCTCTTCACTGGCTATGGCAGAACACTGACATTCCTGTCTAGCAGGAAATCACGTACAGAACGAGCAGTATGGCTGGTGTCATTGTCAGGCTGGAGGATCATGTCAGGATGAGCCTGCAGGAAGGGTACCATGAGGGAGGTCTTCCCTGTTGAGATTGCCTGCAATGACAAAAAGCTCAGTCCGATGATGTTGGAACACACTGCCCCAGACTATGACAGACCCTCCACCTCCAAATCGATCCCGCTCCAGAGTACAACAAAACCGCGACTCATCGGTGAAGAGCACTTTTTGCCAGTCCTGCCTGGTCCAGCGACGATGGGTTTGTACCCATAGGCAACGTTGTTGCCGGTGATGTCTGGTGAGGATCTGCCTTACAACAGGCCTACAAGCCCTCAGCCCAGCCTCTCTCAGCCTATTGCGGACAGTCTAAGCACTGAGGGAGGGATGTTCAGATGTTCAGATGTACCTATCCTGTGCAGGTGGTGTTATACGTGATCTGCCACTGCGAGGATGATCAGCTGTCCGTCCTGTCTCCCTGTAGCACTGTCTTAGGCATCTCACAGTACGGACATTGCAATTTATTGCCCTGGCCACATCTGCAGTCCTCATGCCTCCTTGCCGCATGCCTAAGGCACGTTTACGAAAATGAGATACAGCTGGGCATTTTTCTTTTGATGTTTTTCAGTCGGAGAAAAGCTTCTTTAGTGTCCTAAGTTTTCATAACTGTCACCTTAATTGCCTACCATCTGTAAGCTGTTAGTGTCCGACCGTTCCACAGGTGTAGTTCATTAATTGTTTCTGGTTCATTGTACAAGCATGGGAAAAAGTGTTTAAACCCTTTACATTGAAGATCAGTGAAGATATTTGGATTAATGCAAATTATCCTTGAAAGACTGGGTCCTGAAAAAGGGAAGTAATTTTTGTTGCTGAGATTAGCTAGCTGACCACTGATTTATAACGATTTATGTACGTTAAGTTAGGTTATGAGAGTAAAAAAATGTTAGATATTGTAAAATTCGACTTGAGTAAGAGACCTCACATCATTTCATATCCAACTTTTAACCTTTGAAATATAGCTAAAGGATTTGCTAATGTTTCTAACTTTGTTGGTAAATGTTGCTCGAACTGCAAACGTTAGTCCAAATACAGTAGCTAGCAAGCTAATAGCAGACTTACCTCCATTGTGTTTTTCAGGTTCGATGGCAAGTTCTTGAACGCTAGAATTTCCTGAACTTTTGGTAAACAACAGACATTTCATCTGTTAGGATGAATCCTTCCTTCCGAGAAAATAAAATATTTATTTTAGATACGGCTAAGGTTGTTAATCCTCATCATATGGATGAGGTGGTGGTGGTGGTGGAGTGATGTCGGACATAATTGTTTTATTTCGGACATGCCTGGGCAAAGTTTTGCTGAGTGGGTTACGGTTTTGCAAGCGGATGGCTCCTGGTAGGTGGGTTTTACACTTTAGGACCCTTGACTATGCCCAAACTGATGAAGATTAGATCATCTCCGCTTGCCTGCCGTCGCTTGTTCATTGAGTGCGCCCTTTTGACGACATTGCTTGTAACTTTTTTCCAACATGATTCATTGTTTTCTTCCGATTTATGTGATTTTGTAGTGAGTAATGAAGGTGTATTGGAGAATGAGTATACATTTTCTTTGGACAATGTAGTGCAATAAAAGTCAGTTGACAGAATTATCAATAGTAAAGTACAGATACATAACAAATCTACTACTATCTACTACTTGACGCATACCAACACACAGGTGTGATCATTGTACAGTGGTCCCTGCAGTGAACGCTCAAACTGGTGTGATTAGAACGCTTTTAGAATGTCCAGTTTTGATTGACGCAACAGTCATCGTTTCGACGCAACAATCAGCTCTTTACCTGTCAAAACTGTTCTTTTTTTTCCTAGAAACATTTTGTACAAACACAGTCCTTACAACGTTATGTCCTGAATGTAATACGTTTATTTTTCAAGGCAATGTTCAGACACAAGCGGTTATATTTAGCAAACTCTTGGCTGACAGAAACCATAATATGAATTAGCTAATTGAAATAACTATTTACAATTCATCACATCATGGGTGAGCTCACCATTGATCGAAGTAATTGAGTAAAACACTTTCTAAAAAATGTCAAGTAATCCAACGATAGTAGGTAGTGTGAGCCGCCATGTTTGTTTTTTCGGGTCAACCAAAGATAGGAAGTGAAGACAAGATGAGTTTGGTCTGTTTGTGGGATGCATGTTGAAAGGGGGGTGTCATCTAATATCATCAATTTCCCTTCATTCACTTCGGGAACATTACACGGAAGATGAGTGAACCATCCCTCACCTAATTGTTTTTATAACGTCTTTGGTCTGACCGACGTTTACGTGACACCCAAAATGCTTTGTATAATGTCAACAAACATGGCGCCACACATAGCTGGCAAATAGCTTAGCATTATATCATCTTAATCAGTACATGATTTTACACACATCATATGTGTCCATCGCAATCTATGCAAGAATCAGAATGCATGATTACTCACCAGTACTTGAAAACATGTGAATAAAACATTAAATATATTATGATCCATACATATGGTGTGTTACAGTACAAATGACAACGCGATATACACGATATAGAGAAAATAATGCACTTACTTTCATAGGAACGCACTGTAACGGTTTTGACTTGAGGTTATATTTATAGGGGTGCCAGGTAGGTTGTGCCTACCAGAGAAAACATTGGTTTCTCCTTTTAGTTTGGGAGGGAATGAGTCCCATCTGGTCCGTCAAGTCTACACCAATACAAAGGACTTATGTAAACGTCAGGAGGGAAATCAACTTTTCATAAACCCTTAAAACATTGAAAAGAACTTCAAAAACAACTATTCTTTTGCGTGGGTTGTATTAGCAACATCAATGGATTACACACACATAATAATATAACACAATGAGTTCTGGTTCCTCCAGAAATGTCCTGTACCTCGGGCCTAAAAAGAGTCCAGCCCGGTAAAGGAGTTCAGTGAACTCAAGTGACTTTTGTCACGCAATGTTTGTCCGTTCATTCCGTGTAGCGTAAACCCAGTATTAAATCATACAATCAATATAACAATTTTACCACAGAACTTTAAAGCGTATCAGCTCTTACTAAGTCCTCAACTACATCTAACTACATAAATCATCACCGTATACATCATATCAAAACAAATGAAATACCGTATACAAAAAAGGTGGTAGTCAGTCGGTCAGTCAGACAATCCGCCAATAGATCTCCAGCGGAGAAAGGCCACGAAGAATGGAGAGGTGTAGTCCACGGACGCAAAGAGTGGATCCGATCCTGGGTAAACTCAGGCTACAAAAAACACGTTTAACAGCGACAAAACAACAGGAATAGAGAAGCTTCGGGAACACATCCTCAGTCACGTCTCCATCACAACACCTTTTGCGCAGCTGATGCTGGCTATTTAATTGGGAATTAAAGGGAAAGCACCCTATTGGAAGGAGAAGCACTGAGACGGTTCAGAATAATTCAGGGCCGTCACAGCACGCACAGATGTCCAAAGCTGTTATTTGTAAGGAAAACAAGAATGAAGGCAATGCGAGCGCCAGACAGAAAATTAGCCAGGTGGAAAAATTTAGTGATAGACGAGTTGATCTGGGGAGACACTGGGGAGGTGCTTGGGCTCTCATGACAGAGAGAAGTTAATCCAATTCAGTAAAGCCTCAAACTTACTTTACCAGTCAAAAGTTTGGAATTGGGTACAGTGAAATTGCAGGGTGCCAAATTCAAAACAACAGAAATCCCATAATTAAAATTCCTCAAACAAGCCTCCTGGGTGGTGCAGTGGTTAAGGGTGCTGTACTGCAGCGCCAGCTGTGCCACCAGAGACTCCGGGTTCCTGCCCAGACTCTGTCATAACCGGCCGCAAACGGGAGGTCTGTGGGGCGACACAATTGGCCTAGCGTCGTCCGGGTTTGGGAGGGTTTGGCCGGTAGGGGTATCCTTGTCTCATCGCACACCAGCGATTCCTGTGGCGGGCTGGGAGCAGTGCGCACTAACCAAGGTTGCCAGGTGCACGGTGTTTCCTCTGACACATTGGTGCGGCTGGTTTCTGAGTTGGATGCATGCTGTGTTAAGAAGCAGTTTGTTTGGGTTGTGTGTCGGAGGGCGCATGACTTCCGACCTTCGTCTCTCCCAAGCCCGTACGGGAGTTGTAGCGATGAGGACAAGATAGTAGCTACTAAAACAATTGGATATCACGAAAAAGGGGGTAAAAAAATATATATTCCTCAAACATACAAGTATTTTACACCATTTTAAAGAAACTTATTGTAAATCCAGCAACAGTGTTCGATTTCAAATAGACTTTACGGTGAAAGCACAACAAACGATTATGTTAGGTCAGCACCTAGTCACAGAAAACCATACAGCCATTTTCCAGCCAAGGAGAGTACACAGTGTCTATAACTGTCCTGCTGTGTAACAATCACATTTTAGACCATTGAGTGCATTCTGACATAACAAGCCCAAAAAAAACTCACCCTGGTGCGATCGTTAGAGATATTTGTAACTCACACATGAAAAGGTTCAGTACAGTAAAAACATTTTACTTATTACTCTACATAACTTGTACAGATCAGGAACCCATGATGAAATTCAAAAAAAATGCAATCTTAGTGGGGCAAACTACAAAAATAATGGTTTAGATGCATGCCAGCAAAACCAGTACAAAACAAAAAACAACACTAAACAATACATTAATTGCATTTTAAAGGTGACAAATTGTTAGGGCCTAGATAAAACTGTCCCAACAGCAGAAATGTATTTTCAACACAATGGAGTGAATCCTTACCACTGCTACACCTGGCTATCAACAGAGCCTTGACTTCCTTTTTAAAAAACATAGCAGGTATGGCTGACTTGATTAACTCTTAAGGATCCGCCCCTTTTTTTAAATTTTCAGCTAAAATGACATACCCAAATTGAACTGCCTGTAGCTCAGGACATGAAGCAAGGATTCGCAAATTCGTGATTTGTCACGCCCTGACCGTAGAGATCCTTTTATGTCTCTTATTTGGTTTGGTCAGGACGTGAGTTGGGGTGGGCATTCTATGTTTTTGTGTTCTATGTTTTCTATTTCTGTGTGTTTGGCCGGGTGTGGTTTTCAATCAGAAGCAGCTGTCTATCGTTGTCTTTGATTGAGAACCATACTTAGGTAGCCTTTTCCCACCTGTGTCTTGTGGGTAGTTGTTTTCTGTTTTGTATCTTTCTGCACCAGACAGAACTGTTTCGGTTTGCGTTCATTCTCGTTGTTATTTTTGTTAATCAGTGTTCAGTTCAAATAATAACGTACCACACTGCACCTTGGTCCTCCACTCCTTCCAACAGCCGTTACATGATTCCATTTGAAAGGAAACCCTTTGAAGTTTGTGGAAATATGAAATGAATGTAGGAGAATATAACACATTAGATCTGGTAAAAGATAATGCAAAGCAAATATCATGCGTTCCTTTAAAAAAATTTGAACATCTTTGAAATGCAAGAGAAAGGCCATAATGTATTATTGCAGCCCAGTTGCAATTTAGATTTTGGCCACTAGATGACAGCAGGGCATGTGCAAAGTGTTAGACTGATCCAATGAGCCATTTAATTTATGTTCAAATGTTGTATGATGACTGTGAGATTGATTTTGATTTTGATTGACAATATTAATAAAAATAGACGTGTCCTTGTTTGTAGTTCATGTTTAGGCAATAATTAAAAGGATTCCACCCTGTCACTGTAAAACATATGGAAATGTGTTTGTATCATAGCAGACAAGGAACTGTGGCAGAGATCTTCTGACCACTGTGAATCTAATAGCTGGGAAGGAGGTCTCCCCACTCAGAGAGGGGAGAAACCGTTGGGCTTGCAATAGATGGCGTAACATATGGCAGGATATGATAAGCTAAGTATTGGTTTGGATTAGAGGTCGACCGATTATGATTTTTCAACGCCGATACCGATACCGATTATTGGAGGACCAAAAAAAAGCCGATGACGATTTAAAAATACATATATTTTTCTTTGAAATAATGACAATTACAACAATACTGAATTAACACTTATTTTAACTTAATGTATGTAGATAATGAAAGATGTTCAATTTGGTTTAAATAATGCAAAAACACAGTGTTGGAGAAGAACGTAAAAGTGCAATATGTGCTATGTAAGAAAGCTAACGTTTCAGTTCCTTGCTCAGAACATGAGAACATATGAAAGCTGGTGGTTACTTTTAACATGAGTCTTCAATATTCCCAGGTAAGAAGTTTTAGGTTGTAGTTATTATAGGACTATTTCCCTCTATGCCATTTGTATTTCATTAACCTTTGACTATTGGATGTTCTTATAGGCACTTTAGTATTGCCAGTGTAACAGTATAGCTTCCGTCCCTCTCCTCGCTCCTCCCTGGGCTCGAACCAGCAACACAACAACAACAGCCACCACATCGAAGCGTTACCCATGCAGAGAAAGTGCTGTTTGAATGAATGTTTACGCGCCTGCTTCTACCTACCACCACTCAGTCAGATACTTGTATGCTTGTATGCTCTGTCAGATTATATGCAACACAGGACACGCTAGATAATATCTGGTAATATCGTTAACTAGTGATTATGATTGATTGGTTTTAATAAGATAAGTTTAATGCTAGCTAGCAACTTACCTTGGCTTACTGCATTTGCGTAACAGGCAGTCTCCTTGTGGAGTGCAACGAGAGAAAGGCAGGTCGTTATTGCGTTGGACTAGTTAACTGTAAGGTTGAAAGATTGGTTCCCCGAGCTGACATGGTGAAAATCTGTCGTTCTGCCCCTGAACAGGCAGTTAGCCCACTGTTCCTAGGCCGTCATTGAAAATAGGAATGTGTTCTTAATTAACTGACTTGCCTGGTTAAATAAAGATTAAATAAAGGTGTAAAAAAAAAAACAACGGCAAATCGGCACCCAAAAATACCGATTTCCGATTGTTATGAAAACTTGAAATCGGCCCTAATTAATCGGCCATTCCGATTAATCGGTCGACCTCTAGTCTGGATTATTCTTGTATACAATTGATGTATCAGTGTGTATTATTTAGTCATTAAGGGTGGATTTGATAGGTGAGAATTGTCTGTTAATTGAATGATTAGAATATTCCGCCCTAAAAATTGTATGGAATTGATTAGAATGTATGAAATCATAATCAATAAATGTGTAGTCCTAGTCAGAATTAGTGTAAAACAATATGCCTTTATGGTATTTTAAACACAGACTGTCTGAGCTTGGTGCCAACCTGACTAGAGATTTGGGAGAGAATGGGGAGTATGTCTCAAGGACAAAGTCACTATCTCTGTCGGCTGGGAAGTGAGACAGACAGTGTGTGCGTAGCATGACGTGTGTGCGTATGTTTGTGTGTATGTGTGTGCGTGAGAAGTCAGTATAAAATGAATTGTTTTGTATTCTTGACTTTAGAACGTTCTCTGAATAAACTGTACTAACCTTTTGTATAAGCTGAGTCTTTGACTAATTATTATTATAACCATGGTCTTACAAACCTCAGGAATTGGTCAGAGCTATTAATTGATTGTTTCTATCATTGGGATTGGAAATTCTCTTATCTTATACTTTCACTGTAATAGCTACTGTAAATTGGACAGTGCAGTTAGATTAACAAGAATTTAAACTTGTGAAAAGACGACTCCGGGATGCTGACCTTCTAGGCTGAGTTCCTCTGTCAAGTGTCTGTGATCTTTTGCCCATGTTAATCTTTATTTTTATTGCCCAGTCTGAGATATGGATTTTCTTTGCAACTCTGCTAGAAGCCCAGCATCCCGGAGTCACCTCTTCACTGTTGATGTTGAGACTGATGTTTTGCAGGTACTATTTAATGAAGCTGCCAGTTGAGGACTTGTGAGGGGTCTGTTTCTCAAACTACACACTCTAATGTACTTGTGCTCTTGCTCAGTTGTGCACCGGGGCCTCCCACTCCTCTTTCTATTCTGGTTAGAGCCAGTTTGCGCTGTTCTGTGAAGGGAGTAGTACACAACGTTGTACGAGATCTTCGGTTTCTTGGCAATTTCTTGCATGTAATAGCCTTCATTTCTCAGAACAAGAATAGACTGACGAGTTTCAGAAAAAAGTATTTGTTTCTGGCCATTTAGAGCATGTAATCGAACCTGCAAATGCTGTTGCTCCAGATACTCAACTAGTCTAAAGAAGGCTAGTTTTATTTAATCAGAACAACAGTTTTCAGCTGTGCTAGCATCATTGTGAAAGGGTTTTCTTATGATAAATTAGCCTTTCAAAATGATAAACTTGGATTAACTAACACAGGAGTGATGGTTGCTGATAATGGGCCTCTACACGCCTATGTAGATATTCCATTAAAAATCAGCAGTTTCCAGCTACAATACTCATTTACAACATTAACAATGTCTTCACTGTATTTCTGACCATTTGATGTTATTTTAATGGACAAAAAAATTGCTTTTCTTTCAAAAACAGGGACATTTCTAAGTGACCCCAAACTTTTGAACGAAGTGTAAGCAGACAATGAAACTCTTACAATATTTGACAGCGCTAGCAGGATCAAATTCGACAACATCCGGTGAAATCGGAGCGCGCAAAATTCAAAATACAAAATCGTAATATTAAACATTCATGAAAATACAAGTGTCATACATGATTCTTTAGCTTAGAATCTTGGCAATCGAACTGCATTGTCAGATTTCAAAAAGGCTTTACGGCGAAAGCCGAGGACTGCGCCGCACATAAGCATATTTTCCAAACCAGCACAGGCATCACGAAATAAAAAATAGCGATAAAATAAATCACTTACTTTTGAAGATCTTTCTCTGTTTGCAATCCCAAGGGTCCTAGCTACACAATGAATGGTTGTTTTGTTCGATAAAGTCCTTCTTTATATCCCAAGTGGTTAGGGTTAAGTTTAGGCAACTCCGAAATCTCAAAAAAACTTTTTATCACTGGATTCGAACTTGCAACTTTTGGAATCAGAGGCAGATGCTTATGCCCCTTCCCTTTACTTGTCCAAAAAACCCAAGAAAAACCAGAACCTACTTGAAGGTAACAGCGCTCGCTGTTGCCCGTAGTGGCCGGTTTCCACCACCTTCTCCCGACATCCATGGATGGACGTCAAATACTGAAACGTATCACGGGTAACCAGGCTAAAATATTCTGTGTAAATTGTTAAAAGTAGTCATTGTGCATAGAGTTGTGTGGTTTGTTAAACGTTGGAAACAATGGGTTTTGTTTGGCATACAAAACAAATCTGAGTCTCAGCTCAAAGTCTGTTTTTGTGGAATTCCCCTAATACAAATCAATGTCTTGAAAATACTATCGCGTTCTTACCAAGTTATCCATTAGTAGGGTTTACTTCAATACATGGCATTCCCATAAACACTACGGCTGCTGTCCTTCTATTTCCGAGTGAATTATTTATGTCAGTAACATGGCAGTTTCCACTTACCACTTTGACAAAGGATGTTTTTCATCTACTTTGAAAGCTTATTATAATTGAGAGGAGAGTTAGAAACCAGTAAGAGAAGTCTTTAAATATTTGGTTAAATCCAATTTTGGGTTGTAACTTGTAGTACTTATATGCTTTTCAGATATACAACACTTTCTTCTACTGTCCTGTAACAAATATGTGTTTATTCTACTAACCCGATGGCCCTGTACCTGTCTAAACAATGTTTAGCTATTTACAGTGCATTGGAAAGTATTCAGACCCCTTGACTTTTTCTACATTTTGTTAAGTTACAGACTTATTCTCAAATGGATTAAATTAATTGTTTTCCTCAACATTCTACACATAATACTCCATAATGACAAAGTGAAGACATGTTTTTTAGACATTTTTGCAAAACAGAAATACCTTATTTACATAAGTACTCAGACCCTTTGATATGAGACCCGAAATTGAGCTCAGGTGCATCCTGTTTCCATTGATCATCCTTGAGATGTTTCTACAACCGGATTGGAGTCCACCTGTGGTGAATTAAATTGATTGGACATGATTTGGAAAGACACACACCTGTCTATATAAGGTCCCACAATTGTCAGAGCAAAAACCAAGCCATGAGGTCGAAGGAACAGTCCGAGACAGGATTGTGTCGAGTCACAGATCTGGAGAAGGGTACCAAACAAATCTGCAGCATTGAAGGTTCCCAAGAACACAGTGGCCTCTCTAATTCTTAAATGGAAGAAGTTTGGAACCACCAAGACTCTTCCTCAAACTGGCATCCCCATCCAAACTGAGCAATCGGTGGAGAAGGGCCTTGGTCAGGGAGGTGACCAAGAACCCGATGGTCATTTGGACAGAGCTCTTCTGTGGAGATGGGAGAACCTTCCAGAAGGACAACCATCTATGCAGCACTCTACCAATCAGGCCTTTATGGTGGCCAGACGGAAGCCACTCCTCAGTAAAAGGCACATGACAGCCTACTTGGAGTTTGCCAAAAGACACTTAAAGGACTCTCAGACCATGAAAAACAACTTGCTCTTGTCTGATGAAACAAAGAAAAGCCAAAGATCATGTCTCGAGGAAACCTGGCAGCATCCCTATGGTGAAGCATGGTGGTGGCAGCATCATGCTATGGGGATGTTTTTCAGCGGCAGGGACTGGTAGACTAGTCATGATCGAGGGAAAGATGGAGCAAATTAAAGAGAGATCCTTGATGAAAACCTGCTATAGAGCACTCAGGACCTCAGACTGGAGTGAATGTTCAACTTACAACAGAACAACGACCTTAAGCACACAGCCAAGACAACACAGGAGTGGCTTTGGGACTAGTCTCTGAATGTCCTTGAGTGGCCCAGACAGAGCCCGGACTTTAACAGGATTGAACATCTCTGGAGAAACCTGCAAATAGCTGTGCAGCGACTCTCCCCATCCAACCTGACAGAGCTTGAGAGGATCTGCAGAGAAGAATGGTAGAAACTCCACAAACACTGGTGTGCCAAGCTTGTAGCGTCATACCCAAGAAGATTTGAGGCTGTAATCGCTGCCAAAGGTGCTTCAACAAAAAAAAATGTAATACATTTGTAAACATTTCTAAAGACCTGTTTTTGCTTTGTCATTATGGGGTATTGTGTGTAGATTGATGAGGGAAATAAACAATTTAACTTCTTGACGCACCCATCCCTTTAGCGGGATCAATTTCATCAACACCCGCTGAATTGCAGCACGCCAAATTCAAGTTAAATTACTAAAAATATTACATTTTCATGAAATCACAAGTGCAATATAGCAAAACACAGCTTAGCTTGTTTTTAATCCACCTGATTTCAATACAGCTTTTTGACGAAAGCATAACAAGCATTTATGTAAGAACATCTCTTTCAGTAGACAAAATATTACAAACACTAGCAGCCAAGTAGATTGGTTACGAAAGTCAGAAAAGCAATAGATTAAATCGCTTACCTTTGATGATCTTCGGATGTTTGCAGTCACGAAACTCCCAGTTACACAATAAATGTTCATTTTGTTCCATAAAGATTATTATTATTATTATATCCAAAATATCTCCATTTGTTTGGCGCGTTATGTTCAGAAATCCACAGACTCGAGCGGTCATGACATCGCAGACAAATTCCAAATAGTATCCGTAATGTCCACAGAAACATGTCAAACGGTTTTTATAATCAATCCTCAGGTTGTTTTTAAAATATATAATCGATAATATATCAACCGGGACTGTCGCTTTTTCAATAGGAGATGGAGAGACAATGGCTGTCCCACTCTGTTGCGCAAGAAAAACTCTGCGAACACCCAGCTATCCACTGACGCGATGTTACCTTTCTTGCTCATTTTTCAAAATAAAAGCCTGAAACTATGTCTAAAGACTGTTGACACCTCGAGGAAGCCATAGGAAAATGAATCTGGTTGATATCCCTTTAAATGGAGGCAAGGCATCCAATGGAACAGAGAGATTTTTTTTTGCCCCCCACACTGAAGAAGTTAATCAATTTTAGAGTAAGGCTGTAACGTAACAGAATGTGGAACAAGTCAAATGGTCTGAATACTTTCCAAATGCACTATATACCTATACTTACCAGACTACGTCATCTAGAGAAGCCTTTTCCTGTGCAGCACGGATTCCATAAATTCCCTAAGTTGTGACAAAGTCACCAAGTTGGCAACACTGGTTACAATAATCATGGCTCCAGACTTAGGTTCATATACTGTAAATGAGTATTTAAGTACATGTATTTTAAATACTTATTTTCTGTGTATTTGAGTATTTTAAAATAATGTGGCTATTCCAAGTATTTGAACATGTTTTATATTGTCACGACTGCTGCCGAAGTCGTTGCCTCTCCTTGTTCGGGCGGTGCTCGGCGTTCGACGTCACCGGTCTTCTAGCCATCATTGATCCTTTTTTCATTTTCCATTGGTTTTGTCTTGTCTTCCCATACACCTGTTTTCAATCCCATTCATTACCTGTTGTGTATTTAACCCTCTGTTTCCCCTCATGTCTTTGTCAGAGATTGTTTTATTGTCAGTGTAGTGTGATTGTTGTATAGGTGTGCGTCGGGTCCTTGTACCCATGTTTATGTACATTTAGTGTTATGGAGCATACTCCGTGGACTTTATTAAAAGACTCCATTTTACACTCAATTTGACTCTCCTGCGCCTGACTTCCCTGCCACCTATTACATCTACGCTTGACAGAATCTCTGACCAATATATGAAGTCAGCAGGAGAGGACACTATGCCCATGGAGCTGGAGGAACGCGTTCAGGAACAAGCTAGGGAGCTTGACGTTATCAGCTCCGTCATGGATCACATTGCCATGAAAATGGATCGCTGGGAGAGACAGGGAGTTTCTCCAGCGCCACCACCACCACAACCGGAATCTCCCGTGAACGATTTTTCCTCTCCGGAATCGAGGATCCATTTATCCCTACCTACGGGATACAACGGAGATACTGCCGGCTGCCAGGGTTTCCTCCTTAAACTGAACTTGTATCTAGCCACGGCCTCCCCAGTACCATCTGACCGTGAGAAGAGTTACGCCCTCGTCTCATGCCTCACCGGGAAAGCCCTGGAATGGGCCAGCGCTGTGTGTAGTAGGGAGGATGCGGCGCTGGACCATTTTGAGGAGTTCACCCGCCAATTCCGGATAGTATTCGATCACCCACCTGAAGGCAAAGCAGCGGGTGAGCTTCTCTATCATCTGAGGCAGGAGACGAGGAGTGCACAGGATTTTGCTTTGGAGTTTAGGACCTTGGCTGCCGGCGCTGGATGGAGCGACAGGGCCCTGATCGACCATTACCGTTGTAGTCTACGCGAGGACGTCCGTCGGGAGCTGGCCTGTAGAGACACCACCCTCACCTTCGACCAGCTGGTGGACATGTCCATCAGGCTGGACAACATGCTGGCTACTCGTGGACGTCTAGATCGGGGTCTGGTTGTTCCATCCTCCCGCACCCTCTCTCCCGAACCTATGGAATTGGGAGGGATGGTGCGCAGGGAGACCGGAGGGGGTTCCCGCTCGAGCACCATTCAAGGTCGCAGAGAGCACACTGCTGGTCGGTGCCGGGTTGGTTCCTCTGGGAATAGAGAGGGCAGGCAGGGCATTCTGGCGTCACCCCAGGTGAGTAGGCACCATTCTCATCCAGAGCCCTCTGCTGCACTAATGTTTGTCTCTGTCTCTTTTCCTGACTTTTCACTGCATTCCCAGTATAAGGCGCTAGTAGATTCGGGTGCGGCTGGGAATTTCATTAATAAAAGTCTAGCTCATAGTTTAGGGATCCCTATTGTTCCTGTGGATATGCCTTTCCCTATTCATGCCTTAGATAGTCGACCATTAGGGTCAGGGTTTATCAGGGAGGTAACCGCACCTTTGTGTATGATAACGCAGGAGGGTCACAAGGAGAAGATTAGTCTTTTCCTTATTGATTCTCCTGCGTATTCTGTGGTGCTAGGCCTACCCTGGTTAGTTTGTCATAACCCCACTGTTTCTTGGCCACAGAGGGCTCTCACAGGGTGGTCGCGAGAATGCTCAGGTAGGTGTTTAGGGGTTTCCGTTGGTGCTACTACGGTGGAAAGTCCAGACCAGGTCTCCACCGTGCGCATTCCCCCCGAATATGCCGATTTGGCTCTCGCCTTCTGTAAAAAGAAGGCGACTCAATTACCACCCCATCGACTGGGGGATTGTGCGATAGATCTCCTGGTAGACGCTGCATATCCCAAGAGTCACGTGTATCCCCTGTCGCAAGCGGAGACGGAGGCTATGGAGACATATATCTCTGAATCCCTGCATCAGGGGTTCATTCAGCCATCCATTTCACCCGTCTCTTCGAGTTTCTTTTTTGTGAAAAAAAAGGATGGCGGTTTACGCCCGTGCGTTGATTATCGAGGTCTTAATAAAATCACAGTGAAATATAGTTACCCGCTACCTCTGATCAATACGATTATTGAGTTAATGCACAGGGCTTTTGAGCACCTGAAGACTCTGTTTACTTCTGCGCCTGTGCTGGCTCATCCGGATCCCTCTTTGCCATTCATAGTGGAGGTGGACGCATCCGAAGCTGGGATAGGAGCAGTGCTCTCTCAGCGTTCGGGTACGCCACTGAAGCTTCGCCCCTGTGCTTTCTTTTCTAAGAAGCTCAGCCCGGCGGAGCGAAACTATGATGTGGGGAACCGGGAGCTGTTAGCTGTCGTAGAAGCTTTGAAGGTGTGGAGGCATTGGCTTGAGGGGGCTAAACACCCTTTTCTCATCTGGACTGACCACCGCAATCTGGAGTATATCCGGCAGGCAAAGAGATTGAATCCTCGCCAGGCAAGGTGGGCCATGTTTTTCACTCGTTTTGTGTTTACTCTTTCTTACAGACCAGGCTCCCAGAACGTTAAGGCAGACGCATTGTCTCGGCTGTATGACACAGAGGAGCGGTCCATGGATCCCACTCCCATACTCCCAGCTTCGTGTTTGGTGGCGCCAGTAGTGTGGGAGCTGGACGCGGACATTGAGCGGGCGTCACGTGCAGAGCCTTCTCCCCCTGAGTGTCCAGCTGGTCGTCTGTACGTTCCGTCTGCTGTACGCGACCGATTGATATATTGGGCTCACACGTCACCCTCCTCTGGTCATCCTGGGATAGGTCGGACGATGCGCTGTCTTGACGGGAGATACTGGTGGCCCACTTTAGCTAAGGACGTGAGGATTTATGTTTCTTCCTGCTCGGTGTGCGCCCAGTGCAAGGCTCCTAGACACCTGCCCAGAGGTAAGCTACAACCTCTACCCGTTCCTCAACGGCCGTGGTCACACCTGTCGGTGGATTTTTTGACCGATCTTCCACCTTCACAGGGTTACACCACGATCCTGGTCGTTGTGGATCGGTTTTCTAAGTCCTGTCGTCTCCTCCCTTTGCCCGGTCTCCCTACGGCCTTACAAACTGCAGAGGCCCTGTTTACACACGTTTTCCGGCACTATGGGGTGCCTGAGGATATAGTGTCTGATCGGGGTCCCCAGTTCACATCAAGGGTCTGGAAGGCGTTCATGGAGCGTCTGGGGATCTCGGTTAGTCTTACCTCAGGTTTTCACCCCGAGAGTAATGGGCAGGTGGAGAGAGTTAACCAGGATGTGGGTAGGTTTCTGCGGTCTTATTGCCAGGATCGGCCGGGGGAGTGGGCGAAGTTCGTGCCCTGGGCAGAGATGGCTCAGAACTCGCTACGTCACTCCTCCACTAACCTTACTCCCTTTCAATGTGTATTAGGGTATCAGCCGGTTCTGGCTCCTTGGCATCAGAGCCAGACCGAGGCCCCTGCGGTGGACAATTGGTTTCGGCACGCTGAGGAGACCTGGGAGGCAGCCCACGTCCACCTTCAGCGTGCCATAAGGCGCCAGAAAATTGGCGCAGACCGTCGCCGCAGTGAGGCCCCAGTGTTCGCACCAGGGGACAGGGTCTGGCTCTCGACCCGAAACCTGCCCCTTCGCCTTCTCTGCCGGAAGCTGGGTCCGCGGTTTGTGGGGCCGTTTAAAGTCCTGAGGAGAGTGAACGAGGTATGTTATAGGTTACAACTACCCACTCATTACCGTATTAACCCCTCGTTCCATGTGTCTCTCCTCAGGCCGATGGTGGCTGGCCCGCTCCAGGAGGCTGAAGTGCGTAATGTTCCTCCGCCTCCTCTAGACATCGAGGGGGTTCCGGCGTACTCTGTTCGATCCATTTTGGATTCGAGACGTCGGGCGAGGGGCCTTCAGTACCTCGTGGACTGGGAGGGGTACGGGCCGGAGGAGAGATGCTGGGTTCCGGTGGAGGACGTGTTAGATCCTTCCATGTTATCAGAATTCCACCGTCTCCATCCGGATCGCCCTGCACCTCGCCTTCCGGGTCGTCCCCGAGGCCGGTGTCGACGCGCAGCTGGAGCCGCGCGTCAGGGGGGGGGTACTGTCACGACTGCTGCCGAAGTCGTTGCCTCTCCTTGTTCGGGCGGTGCTCGGCGTTCGACGTCACCGGTCTTCTAGCCATCATTGATCCTTTTTTCATTTTCCATTGGTTTTGTCTTGTCTTCCCATACACCTGTTTTCAATCCCATTCATTACCTGTTGTGTATTTAACCCTCTGTTTCCCCTCATGTCTTTGTCAGAGATTGTTTTATTGTCAGTGTAGTGTGATTGTTGTATAGGTGTGCGTCGGGTCCTTGTACCCATGTTTATGTACATTTAGTGTTATGGAGCATACTCCGTGGACTTTATTAAAAGACTCCATTTTACACTCAATTTGACTCTCCTGCGCCTGACTTCCCTGCCACCTATTACATCTACGCTTGACATATATATATTTTTTAGAAACATTATTTTAACCTATTTTCTAAAATCTGTTTCCAAATGCATTTCATTATTACACATTTGTATTTGAAAAACATTCCAATGCTTTCCAAGTGTATTTCCAAATACATTCCATTTTCATAGAAAACATACTAACTTCAACTGTATTATATAGTATTTGAACCCAAGTCTGCTTGATTTCATGATAAACAGTATATAACACCTACAGTATGCCCTTTGGGAGTAGTAGCTGGGTAGTCTGTCTTAATGGGAGAGTATTTGTCACACCCTGGCCTTAGTATTCTGTGTTTCCTTTATTATTTTGGTTAGGCCAGGGTGTGACATGGGTGATTTATTGTGTTTCGTCTTGTCTAGGGGTTTATTAGATTTCTGGGGTTTGTGTTCAGTTTAGTTGTCTGGGTAAGTCTATGGTTGCCTAGAGTGGTTCTCAATCAGAGGCAGGTGTTTATCGTTGTCTCTGATTGGGAACCATATTTAGGCAGCCATATTCTTTGGGTATTTTTGGGTGTTTTTTTGGGTGGTTGTCTCCTGTGTCAGTGTCCTCGGCCCAGTAACACCAGCGCCGGAACCACGCACCAGGCCTACAGTGCGTCTCGCCTGTCCAGAGCCGCCAGAGTCTCCCGCCTGCCATGAGCCGCCAGAGTCTCCCGCCTGCCATGAGCCGCCAGAGTCTCCCGCCTGCCATGAGCCGCCAGAGTCTCCCGCCTGCCATGAGCCGCCATAGTCTCCCGCCTGTCATGAGCCGCCAGAGTCTCCCGTCTGTCATGAGCCGCCAGAGTCGCCAGTCAGCATGGAGCCGCCAGTCAGCCAGGATCCTCCAGAGCCGCCAGTCAGCCAGGATCTGCCAGAGCCGCCAGTCAGCCAGGATCTTCCAGAGCCGCCAACCTGCCTGAGTTATCTCTTAGTCCTGAGCTACCTCTCAGGCCTGAGCTACCCCTTGGTCCTGAGCTTCCTCAGTAATGAGGCAGCCCTCAATCTAGGTGGGCCCTTTGTTAGGGTTACTAGGCCAAGGTCGGCGGCAAGGGTCGCCACTCAAAGGACTCTAAGAAAGCAGACTAAGACTATGTTGGAGTGGGGTCCACGTCCCGCGCCAGAGCGGCCACCGTGGACAGACACCCACCCAGACCCTCCCCTATGGGTTTAGTTGTGCGGCCGGGAGTCAGCACCTTTGGGGGGGGTCGTCTTGTCTAGGGGTTTATTAGATTTATGGGGTTTGTGT
The DNA here is from genome assembly GCF_013265735.2 of Oncorhynchus mykiss. Classification (NCBI taxonomy): domain Eukaryota; kingdom Metazoa; phylum Chordata; class Actinopteri; order Salmoniformes; family Salmonidae; genus Oncorhynchus; species Oncorhynchus mykiss. The sequence continues at coordinate 52,036,629 of NC_048566.1, read as the reverse complement.
TCAGTGTGGTTGTCTAGGTAACTCTATGGTTGCCTAGAGTGGTTCTCAGAGTTGAGGTGTTTATCGTTGTCTCTGATTGGGAACCATATTTAGGCAGCCATATTCTTTGGGTATTTTGTGGGTGGTTGTCTCCTGTGTCAGTGTTTGTGCCACACGGGGCTGTTTTCGGGTTTTCAAATTTCTTTCTTTGTAGTTGTGTTTCATGTTTGAATTTTCCTATTAAAAACCATGGACACTTACCATCCTGCATTTTGGTCCTCCGATCCTTCTCGCCTCTCCTCTTCAGATGAAGAGGAGGAAATCCCTTACAGTATTAGCCTTGCTCCCCTCACTCTGCAGTCTGCATTCATAATTTGTTTCAACAAGAAATTATGTGTGCGTCCAAGACGACCTCATTGGAAATCATGACCACACTATTGTTTATAAGGGAGGTGCACTGTTCAGGAAGTGGCCACTTTTGCTGACTGTGAGGCATTTGAGATTATACAGATAGCACCTTTTAGATACTTTGCCTTGACAAAACCCTCACCTTTAGAAGAGGAAAACCTGCTGGATCGGTGGATATTAATCAACTACAGCCCACAGTTCAAGAGCAGTTTTCTATTTTGTATCACCGTTTAATATTAACTAAATGCCAGAGTAATTAATCACAAAGACTGAGATCCAAAAAACAATGGAATACACCTTCAATTTGATTATTTAATCGGATCCGGAAACCAGTGAGTGAAAATTAAACTCTTGACATATAGTACTACTGCAGGTTAAAATCATTCTCAATATCTACTTATGTCTTCTACCAATGTGGCGCAGAGCAGCGTAGCTCGCTAGCAGTGTCTGAAAGGAAGAGAGAGACTGGCATACAGTCACTAGCTCAGAAGGTCCAGAGCTAAGATTTAGTTACCTAACAGGTTAGCTAGCTCCAGGGGTTGAGGTGACCACCGACAGAACAACAAACTTGTTGTACCTAACTCATCAGGCATAGACAAACACAACAGTACTCCCTCGGTTCTGACTTAGTTACTGCATATCATCTGTAAACATGTCATGAACATACATGAGTAGTTACTCTTCAAATGTCAGAGTCAGAGGTATTTGCCTGGAGTAGCAAGAGCAAACCAAAGGTCTTTCAATGATCTTGAGATTCTGCCTTTTGGGATGAAACATGAGATTGCACATTTTAAATGTTTTTCAGTTATGGGAGGGATGAATTCCCTGTTGATTGCAATACTTTATTTGTGTAGTGAATCTGTAGTTTCTTTTAGAATTTTTATTTAATTATCATGTTGGGCTCCACTGAATAATTAAAAGTTAATAAAAAAATCAATACAATTTAAATGAAAAGTGATATAACACTAAGCATATCAAATCATACTGAAAAATATGTTCATGCTTCATGCAATATTTACAAATTTCCTTGATCCAAAGAAGTTTCACCAATACAGACATGCAACATCTCATTTTACTGTAAATGTTTTGCTCGAGATCCAGCTAAGTAGAAGACAAGACCAAAGGTAAACAAACATCACGGCATGGCAAGATGAAGAAATAGGATTGAACTCAAGAATGAGAAAAGTCAAGTTTAGTTTCTAACACCCCATGTCACCCACAGGGCAGGATGTTTTTTCACTTCACCGAAGGGGTAGTCATATCCGTGTAAATAAGTTAATTTATGTTGAAATATTCATTGTGATTTTCTTTTGAACATTATTTAATCTTGTTGTGCTCACTGCAAGGAATGCATGCACTTCCTCTGTGTTTAAGATTTGCCTCATTTATTACTTGTTTACATCAACATCAAGAACACTTTGAATGGTTCTCAGACGAAGCCACTTGGTCAAGTTCTAGTATTTTCACAGATGCGCAACATATTGGTATTGTGGAGTGGAGTCGAACTCAAGCATAGTCTAAGCCTTGGCAAATAAGACAGTCAAAATAGAAATCATAAGGAATAAGGTTTTGAAGTGTCTGTCCCATATCTAGGAGATGTAAGAAAGGTCAGGAAATGTTTCTGTGTTTTTTTTGGAAACAAATTGAACTCCTTTTTTTGTTTGCTCAAAACTACCTCCATAATTCCATATTTTTTTTAAACTGGTGCCAGATGACCTTCAGACGAGTCCTATAACACTTGGAGGCAAAATGGAGAAAGCCATCGTGTTCGTGATATTCTCCCCTTTCCATATTAGGGTCATAGTAGTTTGTAGCCCAAACGTATTGGACAATACAGACAGAAGTTGGCAGATCAGCGGTACCGGCTTCAGACGAGTCCTATGGGGCTTGTGGGGGACATACAGCAAAACAGAGAACACCATAGTTCAGACACAACAGATGTTTTTGTGAGATTTTTTATATGCCTCCTGGTCTGACAAACAGCGCTGAAGCTCTGCCATTTTCCATCCCAGATGCAGAAGGCAGACATATGCTGATGCGGTGGATTGAGACACAGACTATGCAAAAAAACATTTCTCTCAATACTCTTAAGGAATGTATTAAATACCTTGCTGTAGGGTACAGCATACCGTATGTGTCCGAATCAGACCTGCAATTGTAGCGCTCTCACCACCATTTGGTCAAGCTACTCCCAGCCACTCACATATGGCTGTTACCTGAAAAATACTGTGCTTGTGTAAAATCCAGAGACATATTTCTTTGCCTGTGGCAGTTCTCCGGACTCGGTCTGAAGGTTTAAGCACTTACTGCACACAGATAATTAGTGACACCTCGTTCTGCTCGCAGATTCAAGGTTATTTGACTAATTATCTGCAAGTATGGATATTTATGCATATAAGTTTACGTGAATGGTGGTTTTTCGAAACTGCACAAAGGTCATTGTTTCTCGTTTTCACATGAAGACCTGCCACCAGACATCACTCAAGGTAAATGCTGTACAAATATATAATGCCCGACAGCGACAAAATGTATATTCCCAATGTCTTGTTTAGAATACAAAGGTCAATGTCAGTGCAGGTTGGAAGGTTGGTAAATCACACTGATGGGTTGAAGGTGAAAAACAGCCCAACTATGCCCAATAGAGAAAAGGGTATGAAGGAAAGACTTACATTAAAGTGGCAATCTGCAGTTGAAGCAATGATAAAGCATCACCCTTCTTGTTTTGGTAAAAAGCTGAGGAACGGGCCAGGAGAAATATAACCACTCTAAAATGCATAGACAGTGCTATGAATGCAAGAACTGACAATCCAATATATTCAAATTATATTTTTAAGCATGTTTTAATGCCTGATTACATGCACAACGTTTACAAACATTGGAGTAAAACATGCTTATGTTTTGGGTTCGAATGGGGTACGACAGTGTAACTAAGCTCATGAGGCATTCATAAATTAAATCAAATGGGGATATATCATTCATATATCAGTCCAAAAATGTATGTAGCAACTGCAGATTTCCCCATTAAGGGGTAGGAAACATTCATTTTTACTCACCAAAGTAACAACACAATGTGGTCAGACTTAGTAACTTAGTTGTCACATTCTGGTTACCTATAACTACAAACATAGTTATGTTTTTGGTTTATTACATATTTATTAACTTACCCACAATACAATGTTTCTCAACGTCATATGGAAAATCTACTCTGTGCTACCAAGTTTGTATGTTTGTTATCATCCTCATGCTCTTCACTGACTGTGTGGCTAGAGGGAACCAGTTAGCATGGCAGGATCTAGTGCCTTCTTGGCATGAGCTCCAAAAAATATATAAAATCATACCTTGCTCTCATTGTGTAGTACCTTGTCTGTTCTCCTTTTTTGTAAAGTAGGCTATTGGAGTTTTGTAACGTTTTCCACCTTGACTTAGTGCTAGTGCGCTATTTGACTGACATCTGGACTCTATGTATTTGGGACTTTTCTCACTATAGCTTTAGCCGTTGGATTTCCCTCATTTAAAGTTTTTTCATCGGATGGGCCCCAACCATCAACCTGTAAGTCTCTGCTCTCTCTTTGCTTTTGATCTGAGGTTATGTTTAGTTGTGTTGTATTAGTTGTGTTCTAACTGGTCTGCTGTTGTTGGATATTCTGGGTAGGCTAATAGTTAGTTGGTTAAATAGCTAACGTTAGCTTGCTGGCTAAGATAACCTCAAATAGCTAACATTCTTTTATAACACCATCTAACCAGTTGTCAAATAATATAATAGATAAAGCAGATCCCCTTATTGTACGGGAAATGTTTAAATGTGCAATTTAATACTCATCTCTAAAACAAAAGCAATTTAGGTCAAAAGAGTTCTCAGGAAAAGGAAGGATTGTGATCATTTTAACCTCAATGGGATATGTGGGACGCTAGTGTCCTACCTGGTCAAAAGCCAGGGAAAATGCAGAGTGCCAAATTCAAATAAATTACTATAAAAATCAAACTTTCATTAAAGCTACACTTGTTGTGAATCCAGCCAACATGTCAGATTTCAAAAAAGCTTTTCGGGAAAAGCAAACGATGCTATTATCTGAGGATAGCACCTCCGTAAAAAAAAGAGAGAAAGCCTATTTGAACCCTGCAGGAGCAACACAAAACGCAGAAATAAAAATATAATTCATGCCTTTGACGTACTTCTTTTGTTGGCACTCCAATATGTCCCATAAACATCACAAATGGTCCTTTTGTTCGATTAATTCCGTGGGATATATATATCCAAAATGTCAATTTATTTGGCTCGTTTGATCCAGAAAAACACTGGTTCCAACTTGAGCAACGTGACTACAAAATATCTCAAAAGTTACCTGTAAACTTTGCCAAAACATTTCAAACTACTTTTGTAATACAACGTTAGGTATTTTTTTTACATAAATAATTGATAAAATTGAAGACGGGATGATCTGTGTGGGGCGGCAGGGTAGCCTAGTTGTTAGAGCATTAGTCTAGTAACCAACATTTTGCAAGTTCGAATCCCCCCGCTGACAAGGTACAAATCTGTCGTTCTGCCCCTGAACAAGATGGTTAACCCACTGTTCCTAGGCCGTCATTGACAATAAGAATTTGTTCTTAACTGACTTGCCTAGTTAAATAAAGGTAAAAAAAAATACAGGAAGAAAACAAACTGAAGCATGCTTTCTGGTCACGGGCCTCTATCTAACAGTACACTTCAATTGACCCTCGTTCAAGATGGCCGTACTTCTTCATTACACAAAGGAATAATCTCAAACAATTTCTAAAGACTGTTGACATCCAGTGGAAGCGATAGGAACTGCAAGAAGGTCCCTTAGAAATCTGGATTCCCAATGTAATTCATTGAAAAGTGAGTGACCTAAAAAAAAAAAAAAATCTTAATGGTTTGTCCTCAGGGTTTCACCTGCTAAATAAGTTCTGTTACCCTCACAGACATGATTTAAACAGTTTTAGAAACTTCAGAGTGGTTTCCATCCAAATAATATGCATGTCTTATCTTCTGGGGAGGAGTAGCAGGCAGTTGAATTTGGGCATGCATTTCATCCGGACGTGAAAATACTGCCCCCTGTCACCAAGAAGTTAAAACGTGGGGATTACAGACTGGGACACGGAGAGGTTGAAAATGAATGTGAATATGCCAGCCAGCTGTTCTGCTCATGTTTTGAGAACTCGCCCTGGAATACCGCCAGGGCCCACAGTCTTGTGGATGTTGACCTGATTAAAGACCCTTCTCACGTCGGCCTCGGAGAGTGAGATCACCCAATCCTCTGGGTTGTTGACGGCCCTCACACCTGGCTCAATGTTGTTGTTGTTAAAGCGTGCAAAAATGTATTGAGTTTGTCTGGAAGAGAGGTATTGTTGGGCAGATCACGTTTGAGTCTTCCTTTGTAATCCATAATGGATTGTAGCCCGTGCCACATGTGGTGGACGTCAGAGCCTGTGTTTTATGATTCCACTTTATTCCTATATTGTCATTTTGCTCTTTTGATGACTGCAGAGGTCATAGCAGTCTAGGTCTTCTTGGTCCTCTTGTACTTATTCCTGTCTTCGGCCATAGCGTTAGGGTTGTCTACAATAGCTCTCTGTGCGGTAGTCCCATTCTTTAGTTTTGCGCCAACCTCTGTGTTAATCCAGGGCTTTTGATTGGGGAAGCAGCAAACCCTCACCATGGGTACAATGTCACCAGTGCATTTTCTAATGAAGCTTGTGACTGAGGTGGATAGCTCGTCAATGTTATAGGCAGAGTCTCAAAAAATTTCCCAATCAGCGCTAGTAAAGCAGTTCTGTAGCATTACCGCTGATTCTGGTGACCATTTCTCAACGGAGCAAATCGTGGGTATTTCCTATTTCAGCTTCTGCTTGTAAACAGGAAGCAAGAGTATGGAGTTATGATCTTATTTGCCAAATGGTGGACTAGGGAGTGCCTTGTAGGCTTGCTTGTGGGTACAATAGCAGTGGTCTTGGACTTTATCGCCCCTAGTGGCATTGGGGACATGTTGATGGAAGTTGGGCATCACGTGTCTTAGTGACACCAAATTAGCAAATCTGCGATTGTAGGTCCTCTTATTATCAAGTGCCAGTAGAATGGAGGTAAGAGCTGGCCGGTGTTCCCTTTGCCTTAATCTCACCAGGATCCCCCCTCTCTTGCCTCTGTAATGCTAGCGTTTCCTCTTGGCTAGCCCAAAAATTGGGTTGGAATTACAAAAACGCCCAGGGCAGATCAGTCAAAGTAGAAGCCGGAATTGGGGTAAGTAACTGCTGATCTGATGTTCAAGAGTTTCTATCGGTTATAAGAAATAATAACGGATACATTTTCTGAAAATATAATATAAATAAACAACAAAATAATCACAAAATAGCAAAGTTGGGTCGGAGCTTGAAAAACGGTGGCCATCCAACCATCATTGCTCCTGTCATGTATGACTTTTCTCCCTGTGACACTCCCCTCTAGATTACTGGGTCTAAAGCCTATTATTAACTAAAGACAAAGGCAGGCAGAGGGAGAAGTGTCGAAGAAGAGCAGGCGGAGGGAGACGTGTTGAACAAGAACAGGTTATCAATTATTTACCACTGAGGGGCATTTACCAAGTGCATAGCTTAATGTGGCTGGAGAGAGCAATGTGTTATTTCTATGTTACAAACAACTCTGATAGTAGTCAGGGTCATCAGAAGAATAAATCCCATAGACGTCATGACTGACTGACATTATGAACCCAACAACTAGGATGCCTTCTCAGTTGCTGTTAGTACCAAACAGGGCCCGCTTCCCAATAGCGTTATGCTTACGAGTGTTCAAATGATGCATCTTTCCTACAACGGCCAAAGATGTAACAACGGCCAACGATGAAACATGCATTTCCCAAAACACAACGCAGATAAAACGTTCACTAAGTAGGTTGATGAGGCATGTGTCGATAATGATAGAATCGAAAGAAAGACAGCGCTGCTCTCGGATCAACATTCTCCCTTTCAAATCTTACCTTAACATTATTGCACATTACTGACGACGGATCAGCTCCTAATGAGATATTATTATGTCTACAAATATGGCAAAAAATACAGATAAACATCATGATATTGTGTCTATCGGAGATCTAATGTGTATAAAGTCGGCAAAAAAGGTATCGAACAACGCACTCAGCTGTTCTACCATTAGTCTGAGGCAGTTGTTAAATAACAAGCCTTTTCAAGTGGAACTTTAGAAAAAAATGATTTATGAAACAACTTTGAGATTTAACGATGCTCCTACAAAGGTTCTAATGAAAAACGTAGCCTTAACATGCTTTTGGGAAACCGGGCTATGGTCACAAACAGGTCACAAAACAAAGTGCCAATATAGTTTGAACTCTTTCCATCTGGGACATGCTGTGTGGAAATCGACTATTTGCAATATTGAAGACTAAGGTCAATTTCAGTGCTAACCAGTGATAATTGACAACTGCATGGCACTTTCATTGTTTTTCTTAATTGAATATCCAAAACATACAGTATACTTGCAGTGAAGCCGCTCAACTACTACACCACACCAGTCATCCAACAGACTCCCATTCAGAGCGACACACAGAAGCATCCAGGGTCAACGCCCTGCTCAAGGGCATGTCAACAGATCTCTCACAAAGCCAAAAGAAACAGGGACGCCAAACCTCCAAGATTCCCCCACAGTTCCCCATAGCTGTCCCTCAACCATCGGAGACCCCTCCCACAGTCACCCCCCCCAAAAAAGAAAAGAAAAGAATAAAAAATCGAATTGATTCCATTCCTCACCCCCAAGAACCCACCCCACTCCCACCCCCAAATGCACCAACAACCAAGAAAATTAACTCATGAGAAAAAAGAAAAAGACAAAGGACAAAAAACGAAGGACATCAAGGACAACTAAAATCATAACAGCAAGGCCAACTGTATATGTTTGAGTGCATGTCTGGCACCATTTACATATGTTTGTGTCCGTGTATGTGTGTATTTGAATGAGATTGTGTGCATATGCATGTGTACAAACTCCTGCACGGCATCAGCCTCAGGCAAACCGGCATTAGCTATAAAAACACTGCCCCTCAGTGACATTCAAATGTACTTTTTATTTAGACTTTTTTTTAAACTTTTATCTTTGACAATCTTTCTATCTACACAGAGCAACTCCACTCCCACTTGTCTCCAATTCCACATACCAATCCTCAGCTTCCCTCAGCCCATCCCATCTACAGTGCCTTGCGAAAGTATTCGGCCCCCTTGAACTTTGCGACCTTTTGCCACATTTCAGGCTTCAAACATAAAGATATAAAACTGTATTTTTTGTGACGAATCAACAACAAGTGGGACACAATCATGAAGTGGAACAACATTTATTGGATATTTCAAACTTTTTTAACAAATCAAAAACTGAAAACTTGGCTGTGCAAAATTATTCAGCCCCTTTACTTTCAGTGCAGCAAACTCTCTCCAGAAGTTCAGTGAGGATCTCTGAATGATCCAATGTTGACCTAAATGACTAATGATGATAAATACAATCCACCTGTGTGTAATCAAGTCTCCGTATAAATGCACCTGCACTGTGATAGTCTCAGAGGTCTGTTAAAAGCGCAGAGAGCATCATGAAGAACAAGGAACACACCAGGCAGGTCCGAGATACTGTTGTGAAGAAGTTTAAATGCCGGATTTGGATACAAAAAGATTTCCCAAGCTTTAAACATCCCAAGGAGCACTGTGCAAGCGATATTATTGAAATGGAAGGAGTATCAGACCACTGCAAATCTACCAAGACCTGGCCGTCCCTCTAAACTTTCAGCTCATACAAGGAGAAGACTGATCAGAGATGCAGCCAAGAGGCCCATGATCACTCTGGATGAACTGCAGAGATCTACAGCTGAGGTGGGAGACTCTGTCCATAGGACAACAATCAGTCGTATATTGCACAAATCTGGCCTTTATGGAAGAGTGGCAAGAAGAAAGCCATTTCTTAAAGATATCCATAAAAAGTGTCGGTTAAAGTTTGCCACAAGCCACCTGGGAGACACACCAAACATGTGGAAGAAGGTGCTCTGGTCAGATGAAACCAAAATTGAACTTTTTGGCAACAATGCAAAACGTTATGTTTGGCGTAAAAGCAACACAGCTCATCACCCTGAACACACCATCCCCACTGTCAAACATGGTGGTGGCAGCATCATGGTTTGGGCCTGCTTTTCTTCAGCAGGGACAGGGAAGATGGTTCAAATTGATGGGAAGATGGATGGAGCCAAATACAGGACCATTCTGGAAGAAAACCTGATGGAGTCTGCAAAAGACCTGAGACTGGGACGGAGATTTGTCTTCCAACAAGACAATGATCCAAAACATAAAGCAAAATCTACAATGGAATGGTTCAAAAATAAACATATCCAGGTGTTAGAATGGCCAAGTCAAAGTCCAGACCTGAATCCAATCGAGAATCTGTGGAAAGAACTGAAAACTGCTGTTCACAAATGCTCTCCATCCAACCTCACTGAGCTCGAGCTGTTTTGCAAGGAGGAATGGGAAAGAATTTCAGTCTCTCGATGTGCAAAACTGATAGAGACATACCCCAAGCGACTTACAGCTGTAATTGCAGCAAAAGGTGGCGCTACAAAGTATTAACTTAAGGGGGCTGAATAATTTTGCACGCCCAATTTTTCAGTTTTTGATTTGTTAAAAAAGTTTGAAATATCCAATAAATGTCGTTCCACTTCATGATTGTGTCCCACTTGTTGTTGATTCTTCACAAAAAAATACAGTTTTATATCTTTATGTTTGAAGCCTTAAATGTGGCAAAAGGTTGCAAAGTTCAAGGGGGACGAATACTTTCGCAAGGCACTGTATCTCTGCTTGCCACCATCTTTGGGTTTCTATGCAACACATATCTTTCAACTATGCTGTGATATTTAACGTACAATTTCAATCTATCTAATCAAATAGAATCCACAGACTGCGAGTTGAAGATAAATACATTTACTAAGAGTATTAGTATATTAGTCATTGACTGACCCGGTCTCTCCAGATCTCCTAACAGTACTATTTCCAGATCAATGCTATATATTTTCAGCCACTCCTGAACCTGAGACCAGAAAAAGACTACCTGAGGGCAATACCAAAATAAATGGTCTATTGATTTTGTATCCTCTAAACAAAATCGGCAGAGCTTCGATGATTTTTTGCCCCAAATATTCAACATGTTGTTGGTGGCAAGAAATCTATATAATAATTTTAGCTGAAAAGCACAAAGTCTTGAATCTTGCGTTGTTTTATATATCAACTCATACACCCTGTACCATGGAATAGGTACAGTGAGGGGAAGAGTATTTGATCCCTTGCTAATTTTGTACGTTTGCCCACTGACAAAGAAATGATCAGTCTATATTTTTAATGGTGGGTTTATGTGAACAGTGAGAGACAGAATAACAACAAAAAAATCCAGAAAAACTCATGTCAAAAATGTTACATATTTTTTTAAATTGTTAAAATAGTGTCTGTGAGTATAACAGAACTAATTTAGCAGGCGAAAACCTGAGAAATCCATTCAGGAAGTAGTTTTATTTTTGTTTTTGTACATTTCTATTCAATGCCATTACAGTATCCATTGATTTAGGAATCCGTTTGCAGTTCCTATGCCTTCCACTAGATGTCAACAGTCTTTAGAAATCGTTTCAGGCTTCTATTCTTATACATGAGGGAGTAAGACCAGTCTGAACGAGTGGACCCTAACATGACGCAGAGTTTTTCCAGGCGCATGTGCTTTTCTTGTTTACCTTTTATATTGACGACATTATTGTCCGGTTGAAATATTATAGATCATTTAGGCTAAAAAAACAACCTGAGGATTGAATATAAACATCGTTTGACATGTTTCTATGAACTTTACGGACACAATTTTGATTTTTTTGTCTGATTGTTTTGACTGAGTTTGGGCCTGTGGATTACTGAAGAAAACGCGCAAACAAAACGGAGGTTTTTGGATATAAAGAGACTTCATCGAACAAAAGAAACATTTATTGAGTAAATGAATGTCTTCTGATTGCCACCATATGAAGATCATCAAAGGTAAGGGATTAATTTTATCTCTATTTCTTAGTTTTGTAACGCTTCTGATTGGTTGGTTACTGTTTGTAATAATTTTTCAACTGGGCTATGTTCTGGGCTAGGTATGCTTTCGCCGAAAACCATTTTATAAATATGATAATGTGGTTGGTGATACAAAAAGTTAATCTTTAAACCTATGTAAAATATGTTTTGTTTTCTAAATTTTTATAATGAGCATTTCTGTAATTGAATTTGGCGCACTGCAACCTCACTGGATGTTGGCCGGATCGGACGCTAGTGTCCCACATACCCGAAAGAGGTTAATCCATAATATTTGTCCTATCTTTTCAGGGAGATGACATTGAAATTATAGACAGCTCTGCAATGCTTGTTTGAAAAGAGAGACATGTTGAAAAAAATAATATTTTTCAATTAATCGGAAATGAGACATGGCAATGTGCACAAAGGCAAAAAGGCAATTTTTAAACAATAGATGAGCTTTTCTTAGTAAACTACTTGAGAACCATTTAGGGTTCAAACTAAACTTTTGAATGAGTGAAGCTTTTAGAGAGAGGTTTAGTGCTTTTATATTTAACAATCTCAACCCACCCAATCCATTATATAAATAGCCACATTTTATTTTGTCTGGTTTAGCGTCCCAGATAAAGCAATAAAAATTTGCTCAGATGATTTAAAAAACAAATCATCAGGAGTAGGCAGCGCCATAAGTAAGTGAGTAAACTGAGATATGACTAAGGAGTTAATCAGTGCAATTTTTCCATAAATAGGCAGGTATTTACCTCTCCACGGTTGCAGGATCTTGTCTATTTTTACATGTTTTCCATTGAAATTCATTGTGGAGAGCTTATTTATATATTTTGTGATATGAATAGAGAGTATGTCTACTTCACCATCAGCCCATTTTATAGGTAAACTGCAAGGTAATGTAAAAGTTTTATTTTTTAAAGATCCAATACGTAATATTGTACACTTATCATAATTAGGTTTAAGTCCAGTGAGTACAGAAAAGTTATCTAGATCTTCAATGAGACATTGCAGGGATCTAACTTGCAAACGTAATATAAAACTTGAGTCATCGGCATACATGGACACCTGTGTTTTATACCTTGGATTTCTAATCCTCTAATGTTATTGGATCTGCTTTAAATAGCTAGCATTTCGATGGCCATAACAAATAGATATGGTGACAGCGGACACCCTCGTTTGACTCTTCTTGACAATTCAAAACTCTCTGAGAAGTAGCCATTATTTTCTATTTTACACATCGGGTTGCTATACATTATTTTTTAACCATTTTATAAGAGAATTACCAAATTTGAATACAATCCAGTCTTACCTTATCAACTGCCTTTTGAAAATGTGCTATAAATACCATTCCTGGCTTCTTATATGTTTCATGATCTTCTATTATTTCTAGTAGTTTTATGGAGGTGGTCCCTGCACAGGGATAGCTCAGCGGAAATTTCAGAGCGCCACCTATAGTACTTGAGTAAAGTACTCGATAAAACTCAAACTTTCATAAAAATACACATGCAAGGTACTGAATTAAAGCTACACTCGTTGTGAATCTAGCCACCAAGTCAGATATTTAAAATGCTTTTCGGCGAAAGCATGAGAAGCTATTATCTGATAGCATGCACCCCCCAAAATACCAGCACGACACGTAAACAACAGATTTTGCGGTAGCCGGCGCTACCCAAAACGCAGAAATAAAATATAAAACATTCATTACCTTGGACAAGCTTCTTTGTTGGCACTCCTATATGTACCATAAACATCACAATTGGGTCTTTTTCCCGATTAAATCCGTCATTGTATACCCAAAATGTCATTTGCTGAAGACCAGTCTGATGCTGAGAAAAGTCCATTTACAAGACGCAACGTCACTTTTTAAAATTACAAAAGTCGCCTATAAACTTTTACAAATCACTTCAAACGACTTTTCTAAACCAACTTTAGGTATTACTAAACGTTAATGATGTATCAAATTGATCATGGGGCGATCTGTATTCGATAGCAGCAAGTCTGGAAATTATCGTCCATTTTTTCAGTTTCACAACATACTGTGATGCGCCTCAAGAAAGGAGGGGTCTATTCGTGTTGTAACCAAGGATAAATGATTCTGATATTGATAGCAATGGCGACACCGTGTGGAAGCTGTAGGCGTTTACAGGGGGTTCGCATATATTTTCTCTCGTCTTAAACAATTCATTGAATGGCGGACTAATATTTTGTTTTTGTTTTTGGTAAACAGTTTTACCAGGGATTTTTACTCCTAAACACGTTCTGTTATAGCCACAGACCCGATTTAACCAGTTTCAGAAACTTCAGAGTGTTTTCTATCCACACATACTTATCATATGCATATACTATGTTCCTGGCATGAGTAGCAGGACTTTGAAATGTTGCACGATTTTTAACAAAAAGCTGCGAAAATTCGCATCATCCATAACAGGATTCATCAACTGCCTTTTGAAAATGTGCTATAAATACCATTCCTGGCTTCTTATATGTTTCATGATCTTCTATTATTTCTAGTAGTTGTCGTATATTATCTCCAATGTATCGTCCATGTAAAGAACCTGTCTGATCAGGATGAACAATACCTGGTAAAAACCCATTTAATTCTGAGTGCTATGCATTTCGTTAGTATTTTTGCATCACAATATTGAAGTGTAAGTGGCCTCCAGTGTTTTAGATAGACTGGGTCTTTATATTAGCCATCTGGGTCTTGTTTTAATAATAGAGAAATCAGACCTTACTGCTGAGTACCTGACAGACTACCATTTCTATAGGAGTAGTTAAAAACAATCTAACAATGGAGCTTTTAGTATATCATAAAATACTCGATATAACGCTACCGGTATGCCATCAAGCCCTGGGGATTTTCCAGGCTGAAAAGATTTAGCCTCAAAATGTTATTCCTCTGTAATTTGGCCTTCGCACTGATCTTTCTGTACATTTGTTAATTTTCAATTTTGTATATTATTTGGATAGAATTCCTTACCATAATCATTCAGTGGGAGAGGATGAGACGGAAAAGAGAACATCTGCCTAAAATAATTAGCTTCCTCTTTTAAAATATAATTTGGAGAATCATACAAATGACTCTGTCTTCAGTAACGAGTTTCTGCAAATTATTTTTGTTCGTTCCTGTATTGGAGATTCAGGAATAATTTTGCGCATTTCTCTCCATATTCCATCCAGTTTGCTTTATTTTTTAATATTTTAGATAATATTAGATCGTTTTTTAATAAGTTCCTCAAGTTCTTTTTGTTTTTCCTCTAACCTATTTTGTGTCTACCTGTACTATTAGTTCATGGATTTCCCTTGTTATTGTTTAGCCAGAAACTGTTTTTTTATTATTGATGAATATTGAATTGAATGACCCCCGAAGGTACATTTAAAGGTATCCCAAATCATAAAGGGATTTTCTGAACCTATGTTACACTGGACAAATTCAGTTATAAATTATTTTGTCTTAGTTCAATATAACTTGTCCTCCAGTAAACTTTGATTACATTTCCAATAGCCCCGTCCACGTGGAAAATCTTTAAGATTTAAGTGAATGCCAATTAGATGATGATCCGATTTCATTCTGTCTCCAATTAAAACTATTTTAACCTTTGATGCAAGAGAGAAAGAGACAAGAAAGTAATGAAGACAACTAGCATGTTTAAGTGTCCTCCATGTATATCTCACTAGGTCAGGGTTTTTAAGTCTCCAAATAGCCACAATATTTGTGATTTCCTTAAGGGCACGGTGATGATAGTTGGTAGAGTGATTCCCTTTACGGTCCATTGAGGTTCTTAACAGTATGTTATAGTCTCCTACCATAATGATTAGATCATTTGTTGACTGTAAGTTCAATAAATTTGTATAAATGTTTTCATCATACTTTCGAAGAAGTATGATGAGCCAAATCTCTTTTCGTCCACTTTCATATTCAAAAGGATCCTTGCGAATCATTCCTGACTATTTGCACAATCACACGCTTTGAGTTCCTTTGTGCATGGTGAAAATTATTTCACCAACCCATTCCTTTTTCCATGCAATTTCATCTAAGGATGTAGAGTGAGTTTCCTTTAAACAGTATATGCTACATTCCTTATCTTTTAGCCATGTAAAGGCTGATCTTCTTTTTTTATAATCTGCTAAACCGTTAATTATAACTGGCTACACTTATTTCCCCCCTACCATAACCAGATACTATTCTCAGTCTAAATTGACCATAACTAGTGCTTGTAAAGTCATTGCCATCAGAGGTATTATGACGGTCAAAACTAGAGCTTTTAAATGTCTGATATTTAGAATTCAAGAAATAGGTTCTAGCAATATTTGTTTTATTCCCTTGCCTGTGAGCCAACACCACAGATGTTAGAAAATTGAGACAAGATATTATATGTGTAGTAAATCTGAGTAAGTTGATGTGTATGATATTGGATGTGATTTAGTGAGAGTGTGTACGATATCTGTATGAGAATAAGACTAGAATAAGAATATAAGAATAATGTGTGATGTCCAAATAAATAATAACCCCACCAATTTGCATGGTTGAGTGTCTGTATGTGTAACATGTAGTGCCTATAGTCTTAAAATTAGTTTTACCTTGAACATCATTGAAAAACACATCCCAGCATTTCCATAGCAATTGGTGTTTCACATGATCATGAAAGAGACCTTGCATTACCGTAGAGAATATCTGCAATATTGAAGTCTAAGGTCTAGATTCAATCTATTTCAGCACTAACCACTGATAATTGACAACTGCATAGCAGTTTCATTGTGTTTGTTTAGGCGATGCCGGAGGTGTAACTGTTTTGGAGCTGTCAAATCAGTGAGCGGCTGCTCGTCGGAAGTTCAGAGCGAGAAAGTGTAGGCCATATAGAAATAGTGACACTCAAATTGAAAACAATTAAACAAAATAAAAATGAATTACACTGAGTTGCACCCCCTCGCACGCTTTTGCCCTCAGGACAGCCTCAATTCATTGGGGCATGGACTCTACGAGGTGTCAAAAGCCTTCCACAGGGATGCTGGGCCATCTTGACTCCAATGCTTCCCACAATTGTGTCAAGTTGTCTAGATGTCCTTATGGTGCTGGACCATTGACACACATGGGGAACAGTTGAACATGAAAAACCCAGCAGTGTTGCAGTTTTTGACACAAACCGGTGAGCCTCGTATCTACTACCATACCACGTTTAAAGGCACTTATATATTTTGTCTTGCGAGTTCACCCTCTGAATGGTACACATACGAAATCCATGTCTTAGATGTCTCAAGGCTTAAAAATCCATCTTTAACCTGTCCCCCTTCCTTCATATACACTGATTGAAGTGGATTTAATAAGTGACATAAATAAGGGATCATAGCTTTCACCTGGATTCACCTAGTCAGTCTTTGTCATGGAAAAAGCAAGTGTTCTTAATGTTTTGTATACTCAGTGTATATCAGCATAATCAAGGTGTAGATTACAGCACACGTTCCAGTGTTCAAATTTGTAACGAGGCTGCATAGGATTATTACTAATGCTTCCAATGACAATATCCACGATAGGTATAAACGCAGATAGCCGCTTGCTGATTTGACAACTCCAACGCGGTTACACCTTGACATCAGCTAAATAAAAACAAGGCAATGTCGTTCTCCATGAATGATGCAGCACCCCGTCCCTCTTAGGACAATTGAGGAAACGCATGTGACTAACAAATGTAAGTTCTTTACTATAGCTCTCGCCTTAGGCCAATCAGTATAATTTTGTAAATCTCTATGGCAAGACGCAATATTCACCCATATTTCCTCAAAATCGGCCCAGTGATGTCTGAGATTTCATCTCGGGGTACATCAATGAAACTGCTATGCAGTTGTCGGTATTCACAGGTTAACATTATCAGTGATTGAATCTAGCCCTCGGCATGTTGGATCTTATTGTCTCTTGAATGGGAAGACTTACTATTACAGCTTTGTTCACTCAGAATAAAAGTGTTTCCTGATGCACCAAAATTATTATTTAGAATTGCTACCTCACTTAACAATTTCAAAAGAAGGAAGGCAAATGCCTCATGTGGAATGGAAATGTGTGTTTCTTGCTAGCAAAGTGTGGTTGAATGAACACAGTCTCATTTCCCCTAAAGATGTTCCTTCCCATTGGGAAATTGAACCCAGATCTCCAGCGTGACAGGTGGGGATACTGAGTTGTGCAAGGCTATGTTTAAGCAAAGAAATATTGCGCATCATGTGGGCTGATGTCTTTGTTAAAGCGAAGGCACTGACAGATTTGCCAAATGTTGGTCTTCTTTAGAAGGGAAAAAACACTCACCTCATTTTCTGTCAAATTGACCCTTGGTGAGATCCTCCATGAAATATGTTTCTATAGGAGATGGATAAATGTTGTTGTGATATGAGTGGGTTGTGGTGTTTGAGTTTCTATTAAGTGAGAGTGAAAATTGTTCTCACCGGAGACCTACACAAGCTCCTTGCCCGCCACTCATGGCAAAATGAAGCTCTTATATTTGTCTCCTCATCTATAGGGATATGCACAGTATTTTCAGTGGTATTCCACAATCATCATTCCGGTAAATCTCTTTAAACTATGTACCTTATTTAGTCAATAGCAGAGATAAAATCACACCAGTCTTAACAGCTTCTACCCCCAAGCCATAACACACCAGTTATATGGCTTAGGGGTAGAAGCTGCTAGGCTTTCCTCTGACACCGCCTAGTACATAGGTCCTGGATGGCAGGAAGCTTGGCCCCAGTGATGTACTGGGCCATACGCACTACCCTCTGTAGCACCTTATGGTCAGATGCATGGCAACCGGTCAGGATGCTCTCGATAGTGCCGCTGTATGTGAAACCATGCCAAATCTTTTCAGTCTTTTGAGGGGGAAAAGGTGTTGTCGTGGCCTCTTAACGACTGTCTTGGTGTGTTTGGACCATGATAATTTGTTGATGATGTGTACACCAAAGAACTTGAAACTCTTCACCTACTCCACTACAGCCCGGAAGATGTGAATGGGGGTGTGCTCGGTCCTCTTTTTCCACGATCATCGCCTTTGTCTTGCTAACGTTGAGGGAGAGATTGTTGTCCTGGAACCACACTGCCAGGTCTCTGACATCCTCCCTATAGGCTGTCTCATCGTTGTCGGTGATCAGGCCTATCAAGCATCAAATAAAGTTACAGGGTTGACTGTAACAGGGTTGACCGTAAAGGCTGGTTTACAGTCTGTAGACAATTGTCGTAGTGACATTGTGCACATTCTATAGTCGTTATAAAAAAGTATGAAGACAATGTGACAGCCTCTGCATGGCATGTTTAACAATACTACTCCACTTAAACATGTGTGGGATTGATTGATAAACAGCATTACTCCAAAGTCAAATAAGAGTGAGAAAATACTGAACAAATATTATCTCACTCTTATTTGACTTTGGAGTAATGATGTTTATCAATCAATTCCATGCATGTTTACATGGAGTAGTATTGTTGAACATAATGGGCAGTACTTACTGATGATCATCAGCTGCAACTGATCGAAATGGCAGCATATTATGATTGTTAAAGTGATGTACTCTACAGTTATTTTCAGCACAGATAACCTGTCATGAATTGTTCATTCAGTTTTCTGAATTTTTGCAATCACTCAACCTGATACCTTGAGTGTCCCTCCAGCCTCGTACATTGGGAAAATATAACGTAACTTCCCATGTTCCCCTTTGCACCTCTTGTTTCCATGGCAACTTGACAGGGAAGAAGGACATACTATTGGCTGTGAAGTCTCTAACTGCACTAATGAAAATGCTCTAGAAAGAACATGCTCAAAGTTGAACTCTCCATTAGGTAAAGCTGAAGTAGACCCTTTCGCCAATAGCACCTTCCTCCCAAAATGTGATTCTGTTCCAAATGGTTACACCACTAAACATACAACAGGGTTCTTGTTTTGGAACTGGGGGATGTGTTTTTGTCATTACACAATGATGTACTGAGAGTGTGCTGGGGAGAGTACACTGTCTTGTATCTTCAGCATTTCAGATGGTACCCTTAGTGGCTCTGGCACTTGAGATGTCTTAGTGGTCAAACTTCAAGAACATCTAAATGGCCTTTTGAACTCTAAATTATGTTTGCTTTGACTTACAGAGTTTAGACTTAGTTAAAATTATAGATGTTCACACATCATTGGATGAGTTTATTTAGCAAGTTAATAATGAATCCTGCACAGTCTAGCACGATTTTCTACCCACACACTTTTTTTTCTGTCTACAAATTATCTGAAAAGTCTCTGTGAATCACACGTGCAAATAGAGGCTAACACCACCAATGTTCTGATGCTGTATTTTTGCAGAGCAAGTAGTAATTACTTCATATGTCAGAAAGAGGAAACCATGACAAAAAAAACTCTATATTTTCTTTGCATTCACATCTTTGATAAAATGATTTGTGCAATATTTTCCATATAGGCTGTAGCATCAAGTCAGTACTGTATTTTTTGTATTTTAGTATGTCCCAAATAGTACACTTTTCCTTATATGGTGCACTATAACAGGGTGCCAGTTTAGACCTAGTGAAAGTATTCAATTAGATTTTATCCCTACAGACCTACACAACCCTACTCCACATTTTCAAAGTGAAAGAGTAATTTAACATTTTCCAAATTAATAGAAAATAAATAAAAAATGATGATGTCTTTATTGCGGATGTCTTTACACCCCAGAGTTAATATTTGTTGGAAGCACCTTTGTCTGCCATTTATTTACCATAGATTTACTGAGCTTGAGCAATTTTGACATAAATAATGGATATGTGTTGCCCTAAGAGTTGTGCGAAGTTGGTGGAATCTTATTGAAAATTATGGTGCTTCCACCAAGTATTAACTCTGGGGTGTGAAGACATATATATATATTTTTTTATTAATTTGGAAAATGTTCTATAACTTTCTTTCACTTTGAAAATGTGGAGTAGGTTGTGTTGTGTAGATCTTTAGGGATGAAAATCCAATTCAATCCCTTTTTAGATTTAATTATAAGGCAGGAACATCTGTGCGTAGACTAGGTACTGTATATATACAGTGCCTTCAGAAAGTATTCATAACCTTTGACTTATTCCATATTTTGTTGTGTTGCAGCCTGAATTCAACATTGATTAAATATATGTTTTAATACTAATACAATTGCTCAGAGAAAGACATTTTGTTAATTAAGTCATCTAAAAAAAGATAGGGGTCAAAATATTTGGAACCCCTGTTTTCAATACTCCAGCACGCTCCCCTTGCGGAGATAATGACACTGAGCCTTTTTGAAAAATGTTTTATGAGATTGGAAAACACATTGGGAGGTATCTTACACCATTCCTCCATACAGAATCTTTCCAGATCTTTGATATCCTCTGGGTTTATGGACTGCCCTCTTCAATTCAAACCACAGGTTTCCAATGGGCTTCAAGTCCAGACTGAGATGGCCATTGCAAATGTGGATATTATGGTGAATTGGTGCAAAAGACGTACGACACAACACAGATTTACACGTGTATACAAAATCTGTATACAGTGTGCAAATGTAGTAAGATTAGGGAGGTAAGGCAATAAATAGGCCATAGTTGTGAAATAATTACAATTTAGCAATTAAACACTGGAATGATAGATGTGCAGAAGACGAATGTGCAAGGAGAGATGCTGGGTTGCAAAGGAGCAAAGAATAAATAACAATATGGGGATGAGGTAGTCGGTGGGCTATTTACAGATGGGCCTTTGTACAGCTGCAATGATCAGTAAGAAGCTCAAAGTTTGTGAGGGAGATATAAGACTCCAGCTTCAGTGATTTTTGAAATTCTTTCCAGTCATTGCCAGCAGAGAACTGGAAGGAAAGGCGGCCAAAGGAGGAGTTGGCTTTGGGGTTGACCATTGAAATATATGTGCTGGAGCGCGTGCTACGAGTGAGTGGGTGCTGCTATGGTGACCAGTGAGCTGAGATAAAGCGGGGCTTTACCATACAGGTCGCAGTGGTGGGTAGTATATGGGGCTTTGGTGACAAAACGGATGGAACTGTGATAGACTACATCCACAGGTGCAGGCAGTGATCGTTTGAAGAGCATGCATTTAGTTTTACTTGCATTTAAGAGCAGGTTGAGGCCACGGAAGGAGTGTTGTATGGCGTTGAAGCTCGTCTGGAGGTTTGCTTACACGGTGTCCAAAGAAGGGACAGAAGTAAACAGAATTGTGTCATCTGCATAGATGTGGATCAGAGAATCACCATCCGCAAGAGCGACATCATTGATGTAGCCAGAGAAAAGAGTCGGACCGAGAATTGAACCCTGTGGCACCACCATAGAGACTGCCAGAGATCCGGACAACAGGCCCTCTGATTTGACAGTAGTTGGTGAACCAGGCAAGGCAGTCATTTGAGAAACCAAGGCCAGGTCGACGATGATGGCTGCACAGTATTGTCTTTTATCGATGGAGGTTATGATATCGTTTAGGACCTTGAGCGTGGCTGAGGTGCACCCATGACCTGCTCAGAAACCAGATTGCATAGCGGAAAAGGTACGGTGGGATTCGAAATGGTCGGTGATCTGTTTGTTAACTTGGCTTTCGAAGACTTTAGAAAAGCAGGGTAGGATAGATATAGGTCTGTAACAGTTTGGGTCTAGAGTGTCTCCCCCTTTGAAGAGGGGGATGACCAAGGCAGCTTACCAATCTTTAGGGAGCTCAGACGATACGAAAGAAAGGTTGCACAGGCTAGTAATTGGGGTTGCAACAATTTTGACTGATCATTTTAGAAAGAGAGGGGCCAGATTGTCAAGCTCAGCTGATTTATAGGGGTCCAAATGTTGCAGTTCTTTCAGAACATCAGCTATCTGGGTTTGGGTAAAGGAGAAATGGGGAGGCTTTGGCAAGTTGCTGTGGGGGGTACAGAGCTGTTGACCGGGTTGGGGTAGCCAGGTGGAAAGCATGGCCAGCCGTAGAAAAATGCTTCTTGAAATTCTCTATTATCGTAGATTAATTGGTGGTGACAGAGTTTCCTTGCCTCAGTGAACTGGGCAGCTGGGAGGAGGTGCTCTTATTCTCCATGGACTTTCTGAACTTTCTGGAGTTTCTGCTACAGGATGCACATTTCTGTTTGAAAAATCTAGCCTTTGATTTCCTAACTGCCTGTGTATATTGGTTCCTAACTACCATGAAAAGTTGCATATCACGTGGGCTATTCGATGGTAATGTAGTACGCCACAGGATGTTTTTGTGCTGGTCAAGGGCAGTCAAGTTTGGAGTGAACCAAGCGCTATGCCTGTTCTTAGTTCTACGTTATTTGAATGCGGCATGCTTATTTAAGATGGTGAGTAAAGCACTTATAAATAATAACCAGGCATCCTCTACTGACGGAATGAGCTCAATATCCTTCCAGGATACCCGGGTCAGGTCGATTAGAAAGAACTGCTCGCTGAAGTGTTTTAGGGAGTGTTTGACAGTGATGAGGGGTGGTCGTTTGACCGCGGACCCATTACGGACGCAGATGAGACAGTGATCGCTGAGATCCTGGTTGAAGACAGCAGAGGTGTATTTAGAGGGCACGTTGGTCAGGAGTATATCTATGAGGGACCCTGTGTTTACGGATTTAATAATAAGGTTGTACCTGGTAGGTTCCTTGATAATTTGTGTGAGATTGAGGGTATCTATCTTAGATTGTAGGACAGGTGTTAAGCATATCCCAGTTTAGGTCACCTAACAGTATAAACTCTGAAGTTAAATGGGGGGTAATTAATTCACATATGGTGTCCAGGGCACAGCTGGGGGCTGAGGGGGGCTGTAACAAGGAGCAACAGTGAGAGACTTATTTCTGGAAAGGTGGATTTTTAAAGTAGAAGCTCGAACTGTTTGGGCACAGACCTGGATAGCATGACAAAACTCTGCAGGCTAACTCCACCCCCTTTGGCAGTTCTATCTTGCCGGAATATTTTGATAAGTGCTTGGACTTATTGTTTTTCTGGAAGATCCACTCGTGGCCAAGTATCAGCCTCCAGGCAGGCAACCAGGTTTTTGGCTAAAATGTCTTGGTACATGCTAAAGTTCATGATAGCGTAGACCTTAACTTGACCAGGACCAGTAGAAGCAAAATAGTCCCATAACATCAAAAATCCACCACCATATTTTACAGCAGGGATGATGTATTTTCTGCATTTGTGACTCGTTTCAAGAAACTAGGTATATGTCGCACGCCACTACTTCACAGGAGATTCATTTGAACGTACATTTTTTTTTATCGAAATGCATTCTGGATCATGTGAACTTTCATGTGCCTTAATATCAAACTTGTATGCCATCTGTAAATACGAATACAATTGTTAAATTACGTGCCTAGTTGGTTTGGCCATGGAAAAATTCAGGAACCTTCCCGCTAGCCATGATTGGCTAATATAATGGATGGGCTGGACATGCCGAGCGATGAGTTCAGATTGGTCTGCCATGTAGCACACTTCTGTCTGTAACAAAGGGCTGCTCAGTATGTGTAATCTTGTCTAATGAGGCTTTTTTGAAAGACATCACGAATAATGGCAAAAGTGTTGCTCTCTACTTTCTGGATGACAGAGATTTGAAATCAGTGGAATGTCTGGTGGAAGCAGAGTATGATAGCTACAGTGCCTTGCGAAAGTATTCGGCCCCCTTGAACTTTGCGACCTTTTGCCACATTTCAGGCTTCAAACATAAAGATATAAAACTGTATTTTTTGTGAAGAATCAACAACAAGTGGGACACAATCATGAAGTGGAACGACATTTATTGGATATTTCAAACTTTTTTAACAAATCAAAAACTGAAAAATTGGGCGTGCAGGACCATTCTGGAAGAAAACCTGATGGAGTCTGCAAAAGACCTGAGACTGGGACGGAGATTTGTCTTCCAACAAGACAATGATCCAAAACATAAAGCAAAATCTACAATGGAATGGTTCAAAAATAAACATATCCAGGTGTTAGAATGGCCAAGTCAAAGTCCAGACCTGAATCCAATCGAGAATCTGTGGAAAGAACTGAAAACTGCTGTTCACAAATGCTCTCCATCCAACCTCACTGAGCTCGAGCTGTTTTGCAAGGAGGAATGGGAAGAAATGTCAGTCTCTCAATGTGCAAAACTGATAGAGACATACCCCAAGTGACTTAGAGCTGTAATCGCAGCAAAAGGTGGCGCTACAAAGTATTAACTTAAGGGGGCTGAATCATTTTGCACGCCCAATTTTTCAGTTTTTGATTTGTTAAAAAAGTTTGAAATATCCAATAAATGTCGTTCCACTTCATGATTGTGTCCCACTTGTTGTTGATTCTTCACAAAAAAATACAGTTATATATCTTTATGTTTGAAGCCTGAAATGTGGCAAAAGGTCGCAAAGTTCAAGGGGGCCGAATACTTTCGCAAGGCACTGTTTGTAGATGGAGAAAATTCTGCAGTTTGATTGCAAATATGCGATGGGACACACAGAAGGCTATTTTACAAAACACCTGTCTCCGGATTACATCTTTAAACTAAGGGCAACCATGGCATCCGTGACAGAGAGGGAGAAGTGTTCATCCATCTATACGGGTAAGAGAGTCTAGCTAGCTACATTTCCAGATATTATACGTTTCTAATTTTGTCAGAATGTTAAAGTGTACTGATTGCTAACTAGCTAACGTTAGCTGGCTGGCTCGCGAGCTAACATTACGTGTATGGTCTGTGTACGAATAATCGTATCTCAGAGCAATTCAGAGCCATTGCTAGTTATAGGCTAATGTTAGCTAGCTAGCTAACATTGCATCTAGTTGGTTAGCTACCTGCAGATTCATGCAATGTAATAATGTTATGAGTTGGGATTATGGTTCATGTTAAACTAGCTGTCTAGCTAGCTATATGTCTAATCGAAAGACTCCACTATGCAAGGTACCAATTCACTGTACCATTTACACCTTGTTTATCCTGTGCATGTCACAAATACATTTAGATTTTTTTGACATAGTGTGTGTTTACCGGAGACGATAATGAGAAGAACATGACCTGCACCAAAGTCAAATTAGGATATAACGTTAGGCCAACGAGACAGTGTCCAAGTAAAAACATTATATGGTAGAATGCCATGCTTTTATTTCGTCACACTCACAACCATAAGCTATTATCTGTAATTAGCTTGACATGAACTTGTAAATAATGATCTTGTTGTAAGTTTATTTTCCTGTAATAATGAATACAAATTAGCTAAAGTTAAGACGTTGTCAGCTATATGATGTGGTCTTTCTTTTAGCTAGCTAACAAGATATAAACTAACCAAAACATTGTTTAAAAGTTGCTTTAAGTTGCCTGTTTTGCTGGATTGACATATACTAAATACATTTTCAAACAGATGGGTTTATTGGTGTTAAAATGTATCAGTTATGCTATTTTGGACCAATACGTGTACCAAAACATTCAAGGGCCAATTTCTCAAAAGTGGGGTTACAAGTTTCAAAGCAGAATTACTTTCCCATTTGTTCCTCAACTGTACAGTATGATATACCATTTTTTTATAGCTCTGAGTAGTTTTATCCAATTTCAAATTTTGCTACATAAGACCTAATCGAGCCAATCGATCTCATATGCTTTGTTCTTTCGAAGGCCAAACCCATCGCTGGTGTGTGTGGCCGAAGAGCTCTATTTCCGTGTCATATGACCCTTGCTCCGCCTGGAGTTTAATAAACGGCATTGGCACTTGGATTGGAACCGATCGGAACTGCCTGTTCCTATAGCTGACATTGTTTACTGTAAATCTAGGTCAGTGACAGCTTTGAGCTGTTGGTGATGTGTCTAGCTTAACCTCAAGGACATTAACTAGTTGTGCGAGTCGGGGAGAGGGAATATGTTGATGCAGCACTCGTTACTCCACTGAATCATGAATGCCTGATGCGTTCTGAGATGTGTCGAAAATCAATAGCATGCAGTGTAATGAGTGTGTCTGAGTGTCCTACAGGCATCCTTATGACGAGCAAATTGGATGCAGTCCTGTATATCATGCTGTTGACACAGCCATCCCTGTGTAGCAAGCAAAGGTCAGGCTAGATTGCGTACATCAATTTTCTTCAGTCAGAAAGATGAAGTTGGGACTACAAGATTCCTTTGACACAGTTATTCAACACTAAAACAAGTGCATCTGAGTGTAAGCATGCATGCACACACACACACACATACATACACACATACTATTTGAATTCCACCATCAACAATTTCACTATCTTGTGACCGGAGGTGAAATTAACAAGGGTCACCACAAACCCATCAAAGATAATATGATACCCATGTAGGTTTGAGTAAAGATTCCTCGCAGCAATGCCACAGATAGATTTAAAAGCATACATGTTTAATAGGCTTGGAAATTAAGTGATATCATCTAGGATTTAGGATTAACTCCCAACTTGCTTTTAATGGATTTTTTCTGTTACCTTTTTATCAACCTAATTGAAACATTTTGTAGATAGACAATGGATTTACTTGAGCAGAGGGCTTGTGCTCCTTGTTTTATGAATTAATAAGATTTCAGAAGGCACTTCTTCTATGGAATTATTATTAGTGATCATTGTCAGTGAGCTGAGAAAGAGCTTCATGTGGAAATAATACCAATTAGATGTTACTTAGCCCTTACACACTTATATCCATTTTTCAGAGGACAACAAAGCAGTCGATTTAGAGGCAAATGAGGTTTAACCGAGAGCACAATACATTTTTGACACCTTGTGGTTCTAGAGGAATATTATTTGATCCACAAGGCCATAAGACTGATCAGCCAGATGCACACTAACATATTCTGAAGATTTAACTGGCCTACCTTAATTGATTTTATGGAAATGACTTGTTTCATAACTGTAAACAGCCCTTTGTCTTCTCCCAGGAAACAACAAGCTGTGAATATTCCATGCCTTATTAATATTCTGCTTCAGCATTCTCATAGCATCAGACATATCACATTGTATTTGTCAGTCTAGTGGTGTATGTCTGACAAAGTCATTATGGACGCCATTTGATCGAAATCATGCAGAGTTTGACTTTTTCCACGAACTTGTTTAGCTTATTTACCTTATTAGGGAAGGATTCAAAGTTGAATGAAATATGTCATATTGTAAATATGTCAAATTGATGCACATTTTTATTCTAGGTCACTTATTGTTTTGCAAGGCTCCCCATATATTCTCTGTCAATTGAGGATTACAAAAAGGAAAACAACCTGGCAATAACAATGTCTTCTTGTCTGCAACTTACACTTTGAAAGTGGCTGGGTAGAACATGGTGATAATGAGAGTGAGGGGGAGGAGGCACAGTAGGATTTCACATAGCTTCAGATGTTTTGCCATCTCTCCCCCTGCCTCCCTCTCTCATGATTTGCATGTTGTTACAGTGAGACGACGATGTGAAAAGAAAATCTCTCTGTCTTTCTATCACCATGGATAATAGTCTCCCTAGTTGAATCGCCCTGAATCATCTGGCATCGAGACACCTTGCGATCTCTAAGTCATCTGATCTGAGCTCGATCTGTCTGGGAGGAGACATGTCATATGTATGCTGTGCAAAGTGCTGTGGCAGGTACAATGCCAGTGTGACTAAAGCCTCAAATAGAGGTACACAAACACAGGGATCTATCTGACAGTCCTCGTGACTAGCTGTGTCATTCCACGAAATGGGTGCCTTTTGGACATGCAAACTTAGAAGATATATTTTAAAGTTAATTCTTCATTCAACATTCAATTGCATGGAGGATATGTTTAGCACTTTCCCTTCTCAGGCATTACAATGCTATGAATTAAGAAAATGTATCCACTTTTCTGTCAACCCTGTATCGAAACTCACAGTAGGGCAAAAACGTATTTAGTCAGCCACCAATTGTGCAAGTTCTCCCAATTAAAAATATGAGAGAGGCCTGTAATTTTCATCATAGGTACACTTCAACTATGACATACAAAATGAGAAAACAAAATCCAGAAAATCACATTGTAGGATTTTTAATGAATTTATTTGCAAATTATGGTGGAAAATAAGTATTTGGTCAATAACAAAAGTTTATCTCAATACTTTGTTATATACCCTTTGTTGGCAATGACAGAGGTCAAACGTTTTCTGTAAGTCTTCACAAGGTTTCACACACTGTTGCTGGTATTTTGGCCCATTCCTCCATGCAGATCTCCTCTAGAGCAGTGATGTTTTGGGGCTGTTGCTGGGCAACACGGACTTTCAACTTCCTCCAAAGATTTTCTATGGGGTTGAGATCTGGAGACTGGCTAGGCCACTCCAGAACCTTAAAATGCTTCTTACGAAAGCCACTCCTTCGTTGCCCGGGCGGTGTGTTTGGGATCATTGTCATGCTGAAAGACCCAGCCACGTTTCATCTTTAATACCCTTGCTGATGGAAGGAGGTTTTCACTCAAAATCTCACGATACATGGCCCCATTCATTCTGACTAAATACTTTTTTGCCCCACCGTATGTAGCTTCCTATCAATTATTTAAATCTTTGTTTGAGATAAATCAAGTTATATTTGTCACATGCACCGAATACAACAGGTATAGGTAGACCTTACAGGGAATTGCTTACTTACAAGTCCTTAACCAACAATGCAGTTGTAAGAAAAATAAGTGTTAAGTAACAAAAAGATAAGAAATAAAAGTAACAAAGAGTTCAATAGCAGCAGTAAAATAGCAGTAGTGACACTATATACAGGGGGGTACCAGTACAAAGTCAATTAATGTGCGGGGGCACCGGTTAGTCGAGGTAATTAAGGTAATATGTACACTACCGGTCCAAAGTTTTAGAACACCTACTAATTTCTACATTGTAGAATAATAGTGAAGACATCAAAACTATGAAATAACACATATGGAATCATGAAGTAACCAAAAAAGTGTTAAACACATCACAATATATTCTTCAAATAGCCACCCTTTGCTTTGATGACAGCTTTGCACACTCTTGGCATTCTCTCAACCAGCTTCACGAGGTAGTCACCTGGAACACATTTCAATTAATTAATATAATATCAGTTTGGATCCATGACTCACAGAAAATACCCTATTGAAAGGGACCACACTAATCAACATTAGATTGCAGTGCCTCAATTGAACACCAATTCCTTCCAAACTGCAAAGAAGGCAGAAAAAGAGTCAAGACACCTCACTTTATATTTTATTTTTTCACTTTCAATTCCCCCGATAATTTGAAACTAATTCAGCCTTGATGAAGTTTGTTCTTGCAGGTTGGAGGTTAATATGGATCTTTAATTGAATTAAAGCACTTGGACTCACACAATTTATGTGTACAGCCAAGCATGGCATGCCCAGAATCCGATTACAGGAATACCCTGCACACTATAGTAACATTTACCTGTTCCACAGAAACCTGTTTAAAAGAAAATTAGTAAACCCGACAAACAGCCAATTAGTTAGTTAGGCCACTTCTCTCTACCCCTAAGTGGATGGACTTGATGAGGTATAGCTATGCCCTGTGTATAATGTAACTAGCTGTATCAGACATTATGGTACTCCTTTGAGGAGGAACTCTTAAATAGTAAAGGCAACATACATTTTGGATGCAATCTTTGGCAAAGATAATGCCAGTGTAGATGTAGGGTACTGGTACCTTTACCAGATTTAGAATGTAGGACACCGGCTCCTTTTATGTTTAGTTTTAGACCTACACATCTTGTGAATTTGTTGCTGATGAAAACCGATACTTTGCGTTGTCCAAGTTTCTCCACTTGACATGACTAGAATGAAGGCACACATGGGACACTGATCCTTTCCATTGAAGTGAAGATTCTAGCTCTTATGGAGTCTGCATTCTTCCATAATGCTGGAGTCTGATAAGGCTAGAGCACCTAATTTTAGCCTTAGCATAATATTTAGAGGCTAAAAAGCTCCAAGTGGTTAGACATTGACTATGGCCTTTTGTAACAATTCAGTATTTAAAGGCTGACATTATGTATAGTAGAATATAATCATTGAGATGATGTGTTGTGCATAGGTCATTTTTGCTTTTAAAGTATCAGACAGGAAACATGCTGATTGCTCACTCTCATACTGCCTATCTGGTGACATCTGTCTCAGACACACACACAAAAACAAGAAGATAGTATTTCTCTCTTTAAGACTTAAATTCACCCCAAAAAGCTGGGAGAATGGTCCTACATTTGGAGTAAACTGCCCGACATCAACCACTAATCTTCGATTCACTTGGCTTTGTGAATGAGAGCGAAACTGGATGGAAGTTGGGTAAGAGCCGGGTAAATTGGGCCTCAGGGTAGGTAGAGCATGCTGGTGATATAACTCACAACAGGCCAGTTTTCTTGCACATGGAGCACTGGGCCACTTCCTGTAGGAATGACGGCCAATGCCTCCCTTGTCTTCTCCAGCTGAACACAGAGACTGAAAATAGAAAGCGCTGGCAACAATGCCAAGAAGTGCCACTGGGTCACATGTAGTTTAGCTTAATGAAAATAGGACGGTTTTGTGGGGATTGTCAGAGTTCACTAAAGGGATGCCACATTATGTCCAGTGGTGGGGTTGTGTGGGTACCCTCCTCGCCCCAGGCTTCATCCATTCATCTAGCTACAATAGAGTTGAAACTCAGGGGTATTCATTCGAAGGCTTAGTGATCCAAATGTTTAAAAAAAAGGAGTGTGCACCAGCTTCTGGTCAGCACTAGTTCTTGTAGATGTAATACAGAACTGTTCAATGTACCACTATGTCAGGATTATGTGTAATCTAGGGCTTTGAATATATATATTTTTTTACCTTTCAGTCAGTTAAGAACAAATTCTTACAATGACAGCCTACCAGGAAACAGTGGGTTAACAGCCTTGATATGGGGCAGAACAACCCATTTTTTACTGTGTCAGGTCCGGGAGTTACTAGCCCAGTGCTCTAACCACTAGGCTACCTGCCACCCCAAATTAAAATTAGTAAAATGAGGAGCATAGGTCTATAGTATACCTAGAACATACAATATACTACCTATGGATAGCATATACAGTAATATGTCAGTCTTCTCTTTTCAGGGATGTTACTCAATTCAAAGTACAAAATACAAAATACATCCAAAATGACTCATACCCTATACTGTACAAGGCAGACGAAGATGATAAAACACCTCCCCTCTAGTTCATCTTTTGATTCACTGTTGAAGTCTTATGAAACTGCTCAAATTATGCCAAGGGTTGTGTGTTTACCCTATCCCGAGCTGTATGCCAGTTAGCACTGTAAGTCAATTTGGTTTAGGAGCAGACAGGTAGATTTTGAAGTAATAAAGAAAGACATTTGCATTCCTGTTTTGCTGCCCTGCAGAAAGCACCTTAACTATAATGGACCTTGTCCATTTGTGGTTGTCAGCATATGGCTGGGTCATCCCACTAAATGGTATTTAGATATTGTATGAAGAAATTATGCACCAATATTGAATTTTAAACGGTGGATATATTAAATAAAGTGCACTTTAATATAAAGCAGATTTTTAATATGAGTAAAGGATTGCTAATGTCACCTCTAGAAAGATTTAAACCCAATTAATCTATAAAAAAAATCCTAGTTTCAACATCATTGAAAAGGCCTAATTATTTTTTTACTTTGACGAAGTCATTTCTGAAGATTATTATTTATATTCATGTGATTATTGATGCATTTATGTCTGTCCTTCATTTTAAGTTAAACCCTGTCATACAAACAATTTATTCCTTGAAAATAATGGACCATTCCACCAAGTTGAGGTAGTGCGTAGTGCGAGGGTAATGCATACGGCTCAGTACATCACTGGGGCCAAGCTTCCTGCCATCCAGGGCCTCTATAACAGGCGGTGTCAGAGGAAGGCCCTAAAAATTGTCAAAGACTCCAGCCAAACTCTTCATAGACTGTTCTCTCTGCTACCACATGGCAAGCGGTACCGGAGCGCCAAGTCTAGGTCCAAAAGGCTTCTACCCCCAAGCCATAAGACTCCTGAACAGCTAAGGAAATGGCTACCCCCCCCAACCTCTCTCTTTTATGCTACTGCTACTCTCTGTTTATTATCTATACATATTCACTTTAACTCTACCTGCATGTACACTACTTGATAAAAGTTTTGAACACCTACTCATTTTTTAAAAACTATTTTCTACATTGTATAATACTAATGAAGACATAAAAACTATGAAATAGCAAATATGGAATTATTTTGTAACCAAAACAATGTTAAACAAATCAAAATATATTATATACAGTGGGGCAAAAAAGTATTTTGTCAGCCACCAATTGTGCAAGTTCTCCCACTTAAAAAGATGAGAGGCCTGCAATTTTCATCATAGGTACACTTCAACTATGACAGACAAAATGAGAAAAAAAATCCAGAAAATCACAAACAGGATTTTTAATGAATTTATTTTAATTTGGTTGAGGTCAGGGGATTGTGGAGGCCAGGTCATCTGAAGCAGCACTCCATCACTCCTTCTTGGTAAAATAGACCTTACACAGCCTGGAGGTGTGTTGGATCATTGTCCTGTTGAAAAACAAATGATAGTGGGACTAAGCCAAATCAAATGTATTTATATAGCACTTCGTACATCAGCTGATATCTCAAAGTGCTGTTCAGAAACCCAGCCTAAAACCCCAAACAGCAAGCAATGCAGGTGTTGAAGCACGTTGGCTAGGAAAAACTCCCTAGAAAGGCCAAAACCTAGGAAGAAAAATAGAGAGGAACCAGGCTATGAGGGGTGGCCAGTCCGCTTCTGCTGTGCCGGGTGGAGATTATAACAGAACATGGCCAAGATGTTAAAATGTTCATAAATGACCAGCATGGTCAAATAATAGGTCTGGGACAGGTAGCACGTCCGGTGAATAGGTCAGGATTCGATAGCCTCAGGCAGAACAGTTGAAACTGGAGCAGCAGCACGGCTAGGTGGACTGGGGTCAGCAAGGAGTCATCATGCCAGGTAGTCCTGAGGCATGGTTCAAGGGCTCAGGTCCTCCGAGAGAGAGAGAGAGAGAGAAAGAGAGAATTAGAGAGAGCATACTTAAATTCACACAGGACACCGGATAAGACAGGAGAAGTACTCCAGATATAACAAACTGACCCCAGCACCCCGACGCATGAACTACTGCAGCATAAATACTGGAGGCTGAGACAGGAGGGGTCAGGAGACATGTGGCCCCATCCGATGATAACCCCGGACAGGGCCAAACAGGAATGATATAACCTCACCCACTTTGCTAAAGCACAGCCCCCACACCACTAGAGGGATATCTTCAACCACCAACTTACCATCCTTAGACAAGTCCGAGGATAGCCCACAAAAATATCCGCCACGGCACAACCTAAGGGGGGGTGCCAACCCAGACAGGAAGATCCCATCAGTGACTCAACCCACTCAAGTGATGCACCCCTCCTAGGGACGGCATGAAAGAGCACCAGTAAGCCAGTGACTCAGCCCCTGTAATAGTTAGAGGCCAGTGGAAAGAGGGGAACCGGCCAGGCAGAGACAGAAAGGGCGGTTCGTTGCTCCAGAGCCTTTCCGTTCACCTTCACACTCCTGGGCCAGACTACACTCAATCATATGACCCACTGAAGAGATGAGTCTTCAGTAAAGACTTAAAGGTTGAGACCGAGTTTGCGTCTCTCACATGGTAGGCAGACCATTCCATAAAAATTGAGCTCTATAGGAGAAAGCCCTGCCTCCAGCTGTTTGCTTAGAAATTCTAGGGACAATTGGGAGGCCTGCGTCTTGTGACTGTAGCATACATGTTGGTATGTACGGCAGGACCAAATCAGAGAGATAGGTAGGAGCAAGGACATGTAATGCTTTGTCGGTTAGCAGTAAAACCTTGAAATCAGCCCTTGCCTTGACAGGAAGCCAGTGTAGGGAGGCTAGCAATGGAGTAATATGATCAAATTTTGGGGTTCTAGTCAGGATTCTAGCAGCCGTATTTAGCACTAACTGAAGTTTATTTAGTGCTTTATCCGGGTAGCCAGAAAGTAGAGCATTGCAGTAGTCTAACCTTGAAGTAACAAAAGCATGGATTAATTATTCTGCATCATTTTTGGACAGAAAGTTTCTGATTTTTGCAATGTTACGTAGATGGAAAAAAGCTGTCATTGAAACAGTCTTGATATGTTCGTTAATAGAGGATCAGGGTCCAGAGTAACGTCGAGGTCCTTAACAGTTTTATTTGAGATGACTGTACAACCATTAAGATTGATTGTCAGATTCAAAAGAAGATCTCTTTGTTTCTTGGGACCTAGAACAAGCATCTCTGTTTTGTCCGAGTATAAAAGTAGAAAGTTTGCAGCCATCCACCTCCTTATGCCTGAAACACAGGCTTCTAGCGAGGGCAATTTTGGGGCTTCACCATGTTTCATTGAAATGTACAGCTGTGTGTCATCCGCATAGCAGTGAAAGTTAACATTATGTTTTCGAATGAAGCCCAAACCAGAAGGGATGGCGTAGCCATGCTGGTTACATGTGCCTTGAATTCTAAATAAATCACAGTGTCACCAGCAAAGCATCCCCACACAATCACAGCTCTTGCTCCATTCTCCAAGGTGGGAAATACACATGCGGAGATCATCCGTTCACCCACACCGCATCTCATAAAGACACGGCGGTTGGAACAAAAATATCCAATTTGGACTCCAGACCAAAGGAGACATTTCCACCGGTCTAATGTCCATTGTGCGTGTCTCTTGGCCCAAGCAAGTCTCTTTTTCTTATTGGTGTTCTTTAGTAGTTTCTTTGAAGCAGTTCAATCATGAAGGCCTGATTCAAACATTCTCCTCTGAACAATTGATGTTGAGATGTGTCTGTTACTTGAACTCTGTGAAGCATTTATTTGGGATGCAATTTCTGAGGCTGATAATTCTAATGAACTTATTCTCTGCAGTAGAGGTATCTCTGGGTCTTCCATTCATGTGTTGGTCCTCATGAGAGCCAGTTTGATGGTTTTTGCGACTGCACTTTAAGAAATGTTCAAAGTTCTTGGAATGTTCCGGATTGACTAATCTTTATGTCTTAAAGGGCTAGACGTCCCACCACCTGTCGGCAACTACCGACTAAATTGGAGGGTGCGCAGTTAAAATAAATAATCATTAAAATTATGGGTATTAAACATTTAGGTACATACAAGAGTCTTATATTGGTTAAAAGCTTAAAGTCGTGCTCATCTGACTGCATTGTCTGATTTCCAATAGGCTTTACAGCGAAAGAGTGCCATACGATAGTTTGAGGACGACGCCCCACATTAAAACCAGCACAGGCTTCATAAAATCACAAATAGCGATTAAATATTCACTTACTTTTTGAAAATCTTCCTCTGATTTGCAATCCAAAAGGTCCCAGCAACATCATCAACATCAGCATGGTCGTTTTGTTAGTTAAAATCCCTCTTTATATCCCAAAAGTCTGTTTAGTTGGCACCATCAAATTGAGTACTCCACTCATTCAACATGCAGAGTAAGGAATCCAAAAATCTACTTCTAGACTTTAGTAAAACAAGTCAAAATACGTTTCTATTTAATCGTCAGGTACCCTTAAATGTAATTAAACTATAATATTTCATTCAGAAAGAAGTATGTTCAATAGGAAAGCAAAATAAGCAGGTGCACGTCCTCTTCATCGCACGTGCACAGACTGATTTCCAGCTCTGACTCCCAGTGCAAAAACTCAAAATTCTTCTTAGTTTGGGACGAAACAAGCCTGAAACCTTGAATAAAGACTTGACATCTAGTGGAAGCCATAGGAATTGCAATCTGGGAGCTGGAATTGCATAGAGCATGGTCTCTCTCTCAAAAAAATTCAGGTTGTTTTTTCTTTGGAGTGTCTCCTACCATATCAATTGTGTTATCTTCCCATACATTATTTTAACATTTCTACAAACTTCAAAGTGTTTTCCAATGGTACCAATTATATGCATATTCTGGCTTATGGGCCTGAGTAACAGGCAGTTTACTTTGGGCACATCAGTCATACAGGAAATGGAGAAAAATAGACACTAGCCTGAAGAAGTTTTAATTAAACGTTGCACTCTTTGCCTTGATACAGTAATCACAGATAACATACTTCTATAAATATAGTACCTATCGCATGTACATTAGCTACCATACAAACATGCAACTGTCAAGCAAGTGTATGTTTTTACAAGAACGTATCAGTGTGATATTCTATCTAGGTCTACAGCTGACAAACTGTCTGGAAAGCATTTTCCTTTCAATCTAAAAATAGAGATTGTTAGTTGGAGGACAGTCAATATTTCTGTAGACATTGAGTTGTTGGATCACATACTTCTCCAGTTGCTGTTCTGCTACTGTACTGTAACTGAGTGCAGTCATCATGGAAGTGATAGAAGCATAACATATTATGTAACTTCAAACATAAATGAATCACCCAAGATGGTTAGTGACAGGGCACACGTTGATTGGCAGGTCGTTACGATAGACAGCGAAGCAAATTCTACTGGACAAGTAGTTGGCAGTGAATAGAAGCAGGCTCATTGAAGGATGCTTTTCGTCAGACATTGGAACAGTGCCCTTCAGTTTATTGTTTTCAGTTATTTATAGACACATTTAAATGTAAGTGCATACAGCAACGCCTACATAATCATGCCATAATTTATTACCGATATGTTATGCATGATGTACAGTAAAATCTCTGACATATATTATGAAGTGTGTTTTGAAATTTAGTTTATATGTCAGTGCTTTGAAATGGTCACAAGTTACGGACTAAGCTTGTATGGTAATTTACAAAATAAATTCTGATCGCTACTGGTGAATTACAATAGTTGGAGTCTGGTGTTCTATTCATAGAGTTTTAGTTCTCAAGAGTGTGAAATTAAACGTTTAAATTTCTCAATTTTAATGGCACATGCACAAGTACAGTGAAATGCCTTTCTTGCTCTTTCCCAACAATGCAGCAGTCAATCAGTAGTACTATAAAGAAAATACAAAATTCAAGTAAAACAAAAACACACGAGAAATACAAACAAGAAGAACAATATGTGTATATATTTACAATATGCAGAGATAGGATTAGATGGTAGGATTAGATACAGTGCCTTTGGAAGGTATTCACACCCCTTGACTTTTTTCACATTTTGTTACTTTATTATATAATGGATTAAATAAATATATTCCCTCAACAATCTACACACAATAACCCATAATGACAAAGCGAAAACAAGTTTTTAGAAATAAAAATACGGAAATACCTTATTTACATGAGTATTCGGACCCTTTGCTATGAGACTGGAAATTGAGCTCATGTGCATCCTGTTTCAAATTAAAATCCTTGTGATGTTTCTACAACTTGATTGGTCCACCTGTGATAAATTCACTTGATTGGACATGATTTGGAAAGGCACACACCAGTCTATATAAGGTCCCACAGTTGACAGTGCATGTCAGAGCAAAAACCAAGCCATGAGGTTGAAGTAATTGTCCGTAGAGCTCCGAGACACGATTGTGTCAAGGCACAGATCGGGGAAGGGTACCACAACATTTCTGCAGGACTGAAGGTCCCCACGAACACAGTGGCCATTTTTTAATTAAAGAAATTTGGAACCACCAAGGCTCTTCCTAGTGCTGGCCAACCGGCCAAACTGAACAATCGGGGGAGATGACCAAGAAGCCGATGGCCACTCTGACAGAGCTCTAGAGTTCCTCTGTGGAGATGGGAGAACATTCCAGAAGGGCAACCATCTCTGCAGCACTCCACCAATTAGGCCTTTATGGTAGAGTGGCCACATAGAGGCCACTCCACAGTAAAAAAGCATATGACAGCCCGCGTGAAGTTTGCCCAAAGGCAACTAAAGTCTCTCAGACCATGAGAAACAAGATTCTCTGGTCTAATGAAACCAAAATTGAAACCTTTGGCCTACTATCCCTACAGTGAAGCATGGTGGTGGTAGCATCATGCTGTAGGGATGTTTTTCAACGTAAGGGACTGGGAGACTAGTCAGGATCGAGACAAAGATTAACGGAGCAAAGTACAAAGAGATCCTTGATGAAAACGTACTTCATAGTGCTCAGGACCTCAGACTGGCGCGAACATTCACCTTTCAACAGGACAACGTCCCTAAGCATACAGCGGAGAGACCTGAAAATAGCTGTGCAGCCACGCTCCCCATCCAACCTGACAGAGCATGAGAGGATCTGCAGGGAAGAATAGGAGAAACTCTCCAAATACAGCTTATAGCATCATAACCAAGAAGACTGTAATCACTGCCAAAGGTGCTTCAACAAAGTACTGAGTAAAGGGTCTAAATACTTATGTAAATATGATATTTCAGTTTTATTCATAAATTAGCAAAAATGTTTTGCCTTTGTCGTTCTGAGGTATTGTGTGTAGATTGATGAGATAAAAAAAACAATTTATTACATTTTCGAATAAGTCTGTAACTTAACAAAATGTGGAAAAAGTCGAGGGGTTTGAACACTTTCCGAAGGCACTGTATGTGTAGGTGTAAGGTGACTAGGCATCAGGATATGATTAACAGAGTAGCAGCAGGGTATAAGATGATTCTAAGTTGTATCCACGTTTCTAAGTTTGTATGTGTGTGTGTGTGTGTAATGTGTGAGAAAATGGCATGTGTGTGAGAGTGCATACACTCTTAGAAAAAAAGGTGGCTGTAACGATCTTCTTCATCTGATGAGGAGTATGAAAGATTTGACCAAAACGCAGCATTATAAGTGTCCATTTTAATGAAAAATAACTGAACACTGAATACAAAATAACCAAAGGGAAACAAGGAAAATCGTAACAGTCCTATCAGGTGACGAAACACAAAACAGCAAACAACTACCCACCAACACCAGGTGGGAACAGGCTACCTAAGTATGGTTCTCAATCAGAGACAACGATTGGCCAGCTGCCTCTGATTGGGAACCATACCAGGCCAAACACATAGAACTATAACACACAGAACAAAAACATAGATTGCCCACCCCAACTCACGCCCTGACCAAACTAAAATAGAGACATAAAAAAGGAACTAAGGAGAATCCTTTGAAAACCCATTTTTGGTTCCATGTAGAACCCTTTCCACAGTTCTATCTTGAACCAAAAAGGGTTATCCTATGGGGACAGCTGAATAACCCTCATGTTTTGTTATTGATTTCTTACAATCATTTTTTCACAGTAATATAATGTGCAATGGCAGCATCCCATTGAATGTTATGAACCATCATTGTCTAAGTCTCCTGCTTCCGAAACTCCTAATAGTTTACCCCATGACTGGCAGGCCTGTTTGAATGTACTATTGGAATCCTGTTGACAGAGTTCATAGACAACAAACTCCCTCCATCGCCAACCCTTTAATACGACGACTTTCAAAGTCAGAATGGCCTGTGAGAGTAGAGCTGTGTTCGAATACTCATACTACCCAAGCTAACCGTAATATTTGTGACGTGAATTGAGTATATAGTATGCTTATTGGCCATAGTATGGATATAGTTAGT
Source organism: Oncorhynchus mykiss (assembly GCF_013265735.2). NCBI lineage: Eukaryota > Metazoa > Chordata > Actinopteri > Salmoniformes > Salmonidae > Oncorhynchus > Oncorhynchus mykiss. Next base: position 51,996,733 of record NC_048566.1, on the reverse strand, counting down.
ATGTCAAAAGTACCCGGATGTCAGACTAAATTCACCTAAATATGAAGGCTAAACGCAGAGGACACTATTTCCGTACTTTAGGGCCCATAATGTAATTCTTCAGGAAATGGGCGTGGCTTCACATCGTTTTCAGATTTGAAGAAATGGTGGAAAATATGCAGCCGAAGTCCAACGAGATTATGACAAATATTTACAAAATGTTGAGCAATGTAATCAAGTAACTACTTTTCAAATAAGATACCTTACAGGTTATGTGGTCCTTATGAACCATATAGCATATCACTACAGCAGTATGTACCGGAATGTTAGCTAGCTACCTAACATTAATTGGCTACTTAAACATCAAACTTGCCAGTATATTAACTATGGGCTATCTAACTAACTACCCAACGTTTATTGACTTGATTATTGTCAGGGGATGACACTGGAGAGGTGAAGCAGGTATGGGGAGTCAAACATTTAATATGGAACGGTCATAGAACGAGACAGGAACAGTGTCATCACAGAGGTAACACAGACAAAGAGCAATCAATGCAGCAGCGAGGAACAGAGCTGGGGAACTGACAAATATAGGGGAGGTAATAAGCAGGTAATGAGTGCGTCCAGGTGAGTCCAATGCGCGTGACAAGGGAAGGTAGGTGTGCGCAATAGATGAAGGCAGGAGTGCGTGATGCAGGGCAGTCTGGCGCCCTCGAGTGCCAGGGGGGAAGAGTGGGAGCAGGCGTGACAGTACCCCCCCTCTAGGGCGAACCGGCCAAGACATGGGTGCTGGGCAAGCCGGCTGGGGGTAAACTCCCCACGAATCGGTAGGGACGTTGGAGCCTGGTCGAGCCGGCTAAGGCAAGGACCCCCGTCGATCCCGCTGCGGCGTGGGAGCCCGATGATCCGGTTGAGCATGACGTGGGATGGAAACCTGCCAAGCCAACAGGGCATGGAAGCCCAACGAGCTGGCAAGGCACCCCCGGTTCCATCGGCCGCGACCCAGGACCAACGTCACCACCATCCGGAATGCCAGAACTCCCTGATGCTTCGTGTAAAGGCTGCTGCATTCTGTCAGGGGATGATGCTGGAGAGGCGAAGCAGGTATGGGGAGTCAAAGATTTAATATGGAACGGACATAGAATGAGACAGGAACAGCATCAGCACACGGGTAACACAGACAAAGAACAATCAATGCAGCAGCGGGGAACATAGCTGGGGAACTGACAAATATAGGGGAGGTAATAAACAGGTGATGAGTGAGTCCAATATCGCTGATGCGCGTGACAAGGGAAGGTGTGCAAAATAGATGAAGGCAGGAGTGCGTGATGCAAGGCAGCCTGGCGTCCTCGAGCGTCATTCTTAGCTCAACTAAATGCTATAGTTGTTTTGCGTTCTCAATGGACATTCGGGTGTTTTCGTAAATTCACTCTGGCTATCTACTGCAATTTCAAAACACTGTCAACTGAGTGTACCAGAGTGCAGAATAATGATTTAACGAGTGTCCAGTGTGCGCTTCGAGAGCGAAACACTCCGGATTTACAAACGACCAATCTGATAACGCTGTTAATTTAAGAACAAACCCAAAGTAGTAAAATGTCTTACTTGTCATTTGTTATGCTAACTAGCTATCATGAGGTTGCATAGCAACAGCATCAACTTCTGGTAGACCTGTGAAGAGCTAGTATGCTCAACTGAAAGGATACTGTTCCGTTTATGGTATACTAAAATGAACTATTAGTATATAGCATGTAGTATATACTCATTAAGTATGTAGAATACAGTATGTTACTATGGGTATTCAAACACAGCTTAGGTTTCTCTCAGGAAGCATACTTTTGTTTAGTCATTAACATACATTAAAGGGGGACTTAACTTCCTGATTTGGCCTAGTTTTTCGGCTTGGTCATTAAGAAAGGCAGCGGCCATGACTGAAGCCAATCGAGAGTTTGTTAATGAGGGTGTCTCGTGTCTGTGTTCACAGGTGGCAAGCTTTTGTACATTTACAAAATAATACAGTCACTCGCCTTTCTAGATAACTTGAAACAGTCTAACCAGGTCTTGTGTCTTGAAGTCGCCCAGGCTAGCGAGTGCTAGCCAACTTCTTTCACCAATTAGCTTCAATCTTGACTGGAGTGGGACCGTGGCAAAATTGGTTTGACACTGGATAGGCCAACTCTGGGACTAGTTAGGGACCGTCAATAAATTAGAAAAAAATAGTTGTCTCATTAAATGCTTTCAAATATTTGAATGTGAATTTGTACAATTTGTAGTTGTTTTGAGGTTTTTAGGTCGTTGAGATTTGGAGCTATTAACATTTTAAAATATTGTCCCATGTACAGTACACTGTGTAATTTACTGATGGTCCCTAACTAGCCCCATAGGGATAGCGAATGTCAAACAAAATTGACCATGATCATTATGATCTGGTTACTTGCAGTTGCTCTGCAAATGGATGATTACTTGGGTGCTAGCAGATGTGGGCAGGATTGAAATAAACCCAACCAAATTTAAACTGTTACGGTACCCTTCATAACCTTTCTCGCAAATCTGTTTTGGACAAATCTGATTTAAAACTGACCAATATTAGTGGTGGCTAATTACACTTCCTCTTCCAATTATGAGGTCAAAATAATAATATCTGCCAAATCTATTCATTTTAAAATGTTGATTAGGTTACATCTCCTTGCCATTATCATTCACCTGGTGATGAGACAAGGCATGTTAAAAAAATGTCTATAAGACTCAAGGTTGGTTGCGCTTAGAAAATTGCACTCTGCGACCTTATTTTTCTTATGGTTAGTGTAGATGTTAGTAAAGGGGAATCATTTCTACAGTTACATAGAGATATTATTTTTGACAATAACGCAACATTACTTTTGTGCTAATTGGCTGTACCTGTACCAGGAAGTCTTATCCTTCATAGCTCATTCCCCATCTTCTATTTTAAATAAGGAGTCAATTTGTTTTAAGCACTTATATTTCTATGACTGATCAAAACTTGTTCTCATGGCTCTCTCTTGTCCCTTTGCTTCAGACATATGGTGAGCAATATGTTTGGAACATTAAATCACAATGAAATCACAGTATTGAATCGTAATGCATATAATACCAGCACCTAAATATAATGATAATATTGTATTGTGATGTCCTTTGTAATTCTCAGCCCTAGTAGCTGTCTAAAATCCAACATGGTGTCATTGTGGCCCAAACTCTGTAAGGTCAGATTTTTTTTATTCATGTGCTCTTGATGCTTGATCCAGTCTCAATTGAAATAGAAATGTATTATTGCCTGTATAGCAGTTATTTATTATATAGGTACAGTTGAAGTCGGAAGTTTACATACATTTAGGTTGTCATTAACTTGTTTTTCAACCACTCCACAAATGTCTTGTTAACAAACTATAGTTTTGGCAAATCAGTTAGGACATCTACTTTGTGCATGAAACAAGTAATTTTTTCAACAATTGTTTACAGACAGATTATTTCACTAATAATTCACTGTATCACAATTCCAGTAGGTCAGAAGTTTACATACACTAATTTCACTGTGCCTTTAAACAGCTTGGAAAATTCCAGAAAATTAGAAGCTTCTGATAGGCTAGTTGACATCATTTGAGTCAATTCGAGGTGTACTTGTGGATGTATTTCAAGGCCTACCTTCAAACGCAGTGCCTCTTTGCTTGACATCATGGGAACATCAAAAGAAATCAACCAAGACCTCAGAAACAAAATTGTAGACCTCCATGTCTGGTTCATCCTTGAGGGCAATTTCTTAACGCCTGAAGGTACCAGGTTCATCTGTACAAACAATAGTACGCAAGTATAAACACCATGGGACCATGCAGCCATCATACCTCTCAGGAAGGAGACGCGTTCTGTCTCAGAGATGAACATACTTTGGTACGAAAAGGGCAAATCAATCCCAGAACAACAGCAAAGGACCTTGTGAAGATGCTGGAGGAAACAGTTAGTATAGGAAACAGAGTCCTATACTGACATAAACTGAAAGGCCGCTCAGCAAGGAAGAAGCCACTTCTCCAAAACCGCCATACAAAAGCCAGACTAAGGTTTGCAACTGCACATGGGGACAAAGATCATACTTTTTGGAGAAATATCCTCTGGTCTAATGAAAAAATATATAACTTTTTGGCCATAATGACCATCATTATGTTTGGAGGAAAAAGGGGAGGCTTGCAAGCCGAAGAACACCATCCCAACTGTGAAGCACGGGGGTGGCAGCAGCATGTTGTGGGGTGTTTTGCTGCAGGAGGGACTGGTGGACTTCACAAAAGAAATTGCATCATGAGGAAGGACAATTATGTGGATATATTGCAGCAACATCTCAAGACATCAGCCAGGAAGGTAAAGCTTGGTCGCAAATGGGTCTTCCAAATGGACATTGACCCCACGCATACTTCCAAAGTTGTGGCAAAATGGCTTAAGGAAAACAAAGTAAAGGTATTGGAGTGGCCATCACAAAGCCCTGACCTCAATCTTATAGGACATTTGTGGGCAGAACTGAAAAAGCGTGTGTGAGCAAGGAGGCCTACCAACCTGACTCAGTTACAACCGCTCTGTCAGGAGGAATGGGCCAAAATTCACCCAACTTATTGTGGGAAGCTTGTGGAAGGCTACCTAAAATGTTTGACCCAAGTGAAACAATTTAAAGGCGATGCTACCAAATACTTATTGAGTGTATGTAAACTTCTGACCCACTGGGAATGTGATGAAAGAAATGAAAGCTGAAATAAATAATTTTCTCTACTATTATTCTGTCATTTCACATTCTTAAAATAAAGTGGTGATCCTAACTGACCTAAGACAGGGGCTTTTACTAGGATTTAATGTCAAGAATTGTGAAAAGCTAAGTGTAATGTATTTGGCTAAGGTGTATGTCAACTTCCGACTTCAACTGTATATATGTTTTTACAGGCCAGTTTTTCAAGGAATTTGAATGATGAAAGGAAAGACACTTCCGGGCCACAATCCAACCGGCACAACTGTGATTACTGAGTGTTCTAACAACCTACTCTAGGTTTCTATTACTCACACCAGGAGGACATAGTCTTCAGGGATAAATGGAATTCTGACACACTATACATAAAATGTGCCCGGTCACGTTTCTTATTACATCCCTTCCATCCCTGCCTTCTTGAGTGTCAAAAGCCTTTGTTTCATGATGATGTGGTGTAAGGATACAAGACCTCGTATCACCAAGGGTCCTACTGCAGATCTCACTATGACGTAAGTCCTCTCCTTTCCCTGCTTCTGCTTTTGAAGTGTGATGTAGCACCGCATTACATGGCCAATCCTATGAGCAGGCAGCTTTGCAACAACGCAGGTAATTATTTACAGGAGGAATTGTGAGACCTGCTAAAAATATCCCCTTTCCCTCCCTACAAGGTCTCCCTGGTGGTTTGAGAATGGGAGAGGAAGATAGGGGTAGGGGTATGGGGATGCAATCTCTCTCTCTCTCTCCCTCTCTTATTTTCTCTCTCACTTTTTGCTTTTCACTTTCTCCCTCTCTCTTGCTTTTTCTTCTGCTGACATTCTTTTCATTTCAACAGATGACAGTTGAAAACAACAACAACAGACAGAGCAAAGAACATTGAATATGTCCAAAAACGTACTATTGTGGGAAAGGGTAGCTTTATATTAATGTTTAGCATATAGATCTAAGAGACTGTTATTATTCAAACAAGCTAATGGAAAATACATTCTTGTCAAAACAAAATATAATCTGCCTTTGGCGTAAGCGAGGAAAAAAAACAGTCTTCACACAACTAAGCAGGTTGTAACCTGTAATGACAGCTAAGTGACTAAGTCATTAAGGCAGTAGGTTTCCTCTAACACTCCATTCTCTTGACGTGCATCTGGAAATAAAATGTCTTTGCATATAATTTTTAATTCTGGTACTTCTGTGTCTTCTTGTTGGTACTGGTATATTTCTATTTCTATGTAAATATAATATTTATATGGTTGCTATTGAGTGTCATGTGTGTGCTAAGTACTGTAGAAGGAGTTCTTTGTCAACTTCTGATAAAAGTAAAGGTATGTGGCTGTAGAACATATGGACTACAGGAGGGGCGAACATTATCAGGCTTCTGTATTGTGCAAATGAATTGCAAAATAATTGTTTTGACTCAAAATGAGAGTGGGAACTTGATCAATGGAAAAATAACTGGGCCATGCAATAGTTATTTATTCATCGCTCCCCAGTAAACTAAATCACACAAAATATTGATGGAGTCATCTGTGTCCAGGTTCCCACTATGCTATTTTGAGCTCTGTCTAGTTGACGTCTGCAATTTCCCTGCGGCTAATTGAAGTGTGTGCAGTCTAGTACCTGTCATGTCTGGTCTGTGACATGTCTGATAGGTCTGGTGGTCATCTGCTGGCTGTAGTGCATAAGTGATGTTATCATTACAATTAAATGGTACTCTACCTATCATTCATTTGAAGGGGATTTATAGTTTTAGGATCTGCAGTTTTTCTTTACGTAGCTGACAAGGTACCCACTGCAGTTTTATGATGGTTCCTTCAGTGTTCTTATAGAGAGGCAATTCTGGTTTTACTGAGAAGGGAGTGTGTGATAATGAGCAGTTCCTTTACCTTTTCTTAGTTCAAGACTATTGTTATTATAGATCAAAGGAGAAAGTTGATTCCTCCACTGATTCCTTGAGCTAATGCCTAGTCTTTAGGTTGGTGGGCTAATGCAGTCAACATAGGGTTCCTTTAAACACTGTTGAAAGGTCAAGGTAGAGTGACACCTTTAATCTGATTATGTTTCACAAAAACTCTATTTGCAAAACTGGCCGTGATTGGGTGGGACTCCCAATCACGGCCAGTTGTAATACAGCCTGGAATCGAACCCTCTACCACTGAGATGCAGTGCCTTAGACCGCTGCACCACTTGGGAGCCCCCTATCATAATCTTGTTTTTATTAGTCAATGTGTGAGATTGATTGATTACACTATTACAGAGAAAACAACACTATTGATATGTTGTTGACTCAGCTGTATGTTAATTAATGGCCTCCATATTGGATTGTAAATCAATTAACCTTTTATGGAGGTGGTCCCTGTGCAGGGACCGCTCAGCGGAAATTTCAGAGCGCCACCTATAGTACTTTACTTAGTACTCGTTAAATCTCAAACTTTCATTAAAACACACATGCAAGGAACTGAATTAAAGCTACACTCGTTGTGAATCTAGCCACCAAGTCAGATTTGTAAAATGCTTTTCGGCGAAAGCATGAGAAGCTATTATCTGATAGCATGCACCCCCCAAAATACCAGCACGACACGTAAACAACAGATTTTGCGGTAGCCAGCGCTACCCAAAATGCAGAAATAAAATATAAAACATTCATTACCTTGGACGAGCTTCTTTGTTGGCACTCCTATATGTACCATAAACATCACAATTGGGTCTTTTTCCCGATTAAATCCGTCACTGTATACCCAAAATGTCATTTGCTGAAGGCCAGTCTGATGCTGCAAAAAGTCCATTTACAAGACGCAACGTCACTTTTTAAAATTACAAAAGTCGCCTATAAACTTTTACAAATCACTTCAAACGACGTTTCTAAACCAACTTTAGGTATTAATAAACGTTAATCATGTATCAAATTGATCACGGGGCGATCTGTATTCGATAGCAGCAAGTCTGGAAAACATCGTCCATTTTTTCAGTTTCACAACATACTGTGGTGCGCCACAAGAAGGGAGGGGTCTATTCGTGTTGTAACCAGGGATAAATGATTCTGATATTGATCAATGGTGACATCGTGTGGCATCGTGTGGAAGCTGTAGGCGTTTACAGGGGGTTCGCATATATTTTCTCTCGTCTTAAACAATTCATTGAATGGCGGACGAATATTTTTGTTTTGTTTTTGGTAAACAGTTTTACCAGGGATTTTTACTCCTAAACACGTTCTGTTATAGCCACAGACCCGATTTAACCAGTTTTAGAAACTTCAGAGTGTTTTCTATCCACACATACTTATCATATGCATATACTATATTCCTGGCATGAGTAGCAGGACTTTGAAATGTTGTGCGATTTTTAACAAAAAGCTGCGAAAATTCGCATCATCCATAACAGTCCAATCAAACTTTGTACACTATACTGTCACCTTCATACAGTGCCTTGCGAAAGTATTCGGCACCCTTGAACTTTGCGACCTTTTGCCACATTTCAGGCTTCAAACATAAAGATATAAAACTGCATTTTTTTGTGAAGAATCAACAACAAGTGGGACACAATCATGAAGTGGAACGACATTTATTGGATATTTCAAACTTTTTTAACAAATTAAAAACTGAAAAATTGGGCGTGCAAAATTATTCAGCCCCCTTAAGTTAATACTTTGTAGCGCCACCTTTTGCTGCGATTACAGCTGTAAGTCGCTTGGGGTATGTCTCTATCAGTTTTGCACATCGAGAGACTGACATTTTTTCCCATTCCTCCTTGCAAAACAGCTCGAGCTCTGTGAGGTTGGATGGAGAGCATTTGTGAACAGCAGTTTTCAGTTCTTTCCACAGATTCTCGATTGGATTCAGGTCTGGACTTTGACTTGGCCATTCTAACACCTGGATATGTTTATTTTTGAACCATTCCATTGTAGATTTTGCCTTATGTTTTGGATTATTGTCTTGTTGGGAGACAAATCTCCGTCCCAGTCTCAGGTCTTTTGCAGACTCCATCAGGTTTTCTTTCAGAATGGTCCTGTATTTGGCTCCATCCATCTTCCCATCAATTTTAACCATCTTCCCTGTCCCTGCTGAAGAAAAGCAGGCCCAAACCATGATGCTGCCACCACCATGTTTGACAGTGGGGATGGTGTGTTCAGCTGTGTTGCTTTTACGTCAAACATAACGTTTTGCATTGTTGCCAAAAAGTTCAATTTTGGTTTCATCTGACCAGAGCACCTTCTTCCACATGTTTGGTGTGTCTCCCAGGTGGCTTGTGGCAAACTTTAAATGACACTTTTTATGGATATCTTTAAGAAATGGCTTTCTTCTTGCCACTCTTCCATAAAGGCCAGATTTGTGCAATATACGACTGATTGTTGTCCTATGGACAGAGTCTCCCACCTCAGCTGTAGATCTCTGCAGTTCATCCAGAGTGATCATGGGCCTCTTGGCTGCATCTCTGATCAGTCTTCTCCTTGTATGAGCTGAAAGTTTAGAGGGACGGCCAGGTCTTGGTAGATTTGCAGTGGTCTGATACTCCTTCCATTTCAATATTATCGCTTGCACAGTGCTCCTTGGGATGTTTAAAGCTTGGAAAATCTTTTTGTATCCAAATCCGGCTTTAAACTTCTTCACAACAGTATCTCGGACCTGCCTGGTGTGTTCCTTGTTCTTCATGATGCTCTCTGCGCTTTTAACGGACCTCTGAGACTATCACAGTGCAGGTGCATTTATACAGAGACTTGATTACACACAAGTGGATTGTATTTATCATCATTAGTCATTTAGGTCAACATTGGATCATTCAGAGATCCTCACTGAACTTCTGGAGAGAGTTTGCTGCACTGAAAGTAAAGGGGCTGAATAATTTTGCAACTTGTTGTTGATTCTTCACAAAAAAATAAAGTTTTATATCTTTATGTTTGAGGCCTGAAATGTGGCAAAAGGTCGCAAAGTTCAAGGGGGCCGAATACTTTCGCAAGGCACTGTATAGCTTCCTGTGCCAACCGGAAGTGACTTAAATGGTGTCATAGTTGCTGTTTCCAAGGGTTAAAAAGGTCAGATCTTTTCAAAACTTCATATGTGTGATTAGGCAACCCCCATGAACTGTAAGTCAGTCATTTCTCCCAACAGATCTCAAAGAAAAGCTCTCACACACACACACTGCAAGGATGGAGTGACAAAGTGCGGTGCTTAAAGACACAGAGAGCAGGCAATGGCATTACCATAATCCCTAGGCCGTTCCGAGTTCAACGAGATATCCAGCTTGACTGTAGCTCGCTCGGTCTAAGTGCAGCGACCATTAGAAAAGTAGGCCCAAAATGAAGCCTGCCCCACAACCTCATTTGCTTTTGGGTGACAGTGAGAGAACCGTTATAAAATGTTGCTATTTTTGACTTTTGACTTCCTATGAAATCATATTGCAAATGGACAAAACATATTCCTTATGCGCAATTAAAATAAAATAAAAAAATTATGATAATAAAATTGGACAAAAGTATATTCATACAGTTCTTACACATGTGTAATTGACAAAAACATCGAAAGAATTTTGAAAAACGGTCCAGAAAGCACTTTTTTGGGGGGTGATAAGTCTTTGAAAAAAAATTCACTTTTTCAAAATGTTGCTTTTGGATGTTGACTTGGGTTGCATTTGCAATATGAAAAACCCCGGTGGAGCGCACTCGCCACCTGTTGGATTTTTGAAATGTTACAACTGGCATTTGCCATATGGCATTTGCAATCAACTTTACATGAATCAACGCCACATTGGGTGGTATTGGACACCGTGTATATGGTTTGTCCAATGCCAATGTTTTCCCATTAATTTTTGTCCATTTCAGGGGGGTATTCCCTTACATAATATTCCACTGATGTTCACACAATATACATATTGCCTTGTCTTGGAGGTCCTCAGAACATTTAGAAAATGTTCCACAGTATTTAAGTTTGATCTAATATTACCACAACATTCTCAGAATATAAATTTGTATCTCCTTAAATGGGTACTTTCTGAAGGCACTGTAGGTGTTTGTCGTTAGGTAGTCTAAATTCAGTGCCCTTGTCTAACTGCCATTTCCTGAAAGTCAGACGCTTACCAAACACCAACTAATTTTTCTCAGCCTCAGAATATCTGCATTCACAAAATGTGTGATAATCCTTATATATATTCTCCAGACTTATACATAGGAAATTGTTGATATGTTATCCAACTTTTACTTTAGATTACATTTTCTTTCGAACAATTCACTCAAAATACATTTTACGTACCTTTCTTTATTATTTTACAGATAGAAAAATTTAAAAAGTCTACATCCGAAATTGGCTATGTGTAAGTCCGGTCCTGGAGTGTCTTAACAAAATTAAACCAAAATATTTAGGCTGACATCCAGTCTCCAGATTGGACTCGATATGCAAATATGTGCATACTTAATGATATATCACTTAATTTGCCTAATTTTAATAAAATATTTATCTTCTTTTCTTTATATAAAAGTGGTAACCAGTTAATAATAGCAATAAGGCAGCTCTGCTTTGCGTCGTGCCCAAGAACAGCCCTTAATTGTGGAATATTGGCCATATACCCCACCCCCTCAGGCTTTATTGCTTAAGTAGGCCAATCCAGGTTATTTGGTTGTGGTATTAGAGGGAACAGAGTGCAGACATAGTTTTTCAAATCATATCAAATTTGGTTATGCATCTAAAAGATGGATGGAAACATAGTAATAACACATTGTGAATTCAGCAAACTTCTGGCCATCTTTTTGAGTGGTTGAATAAAGGTTGAAACCTCAATGACCAACGTATCAACCAAATATTACCCACATTTCAACGTTGAAATTACGTGGTGTGCCAAGTGGGAATATTCTTTATGAGTCATACCAAAAGAAAATGACTAGCTTGTACAGATGCAAGAATTCATCATTACTTAGCACCGTACAAACTATCAATCCTCTATCTCCCCAAAAAAGCAGTGTGTCGCTACCTTTCAGCTTCTGATGAATGGAAGCTTGGGTTCTGTGCAGAATTTGCAATTACTTTCCAGTGGCATCTCGGCTTGGGCAAGCTCACAAGCTTTTTTGAAGGACATAAAGGTGAATGCAAAAGCTTCTGTAGCCTCGATTTTCTCCCAGTCTTTGAGGTGTGAATCATTGTGACTGTCCTTTCTTCAAGCATTTTCTTTCTGGTTTGACCCTGTGCAATCACTTTTGATTTACCATTGAAAAAATACTAGACCTGGAATCTTGCATTTTGAAAACACTTATTGTCAAGATTTTGTCAGTCAAGCTGCCTGGTTTGATGTGTATCAAATTTCTCCCCATTGCAATGTTCCCGGGTAGGCTTTTGTTCACCTTATTTTTAATTTATTTTTATTTAACGTTTATTTAACTAGGCAAGTCAGTTAAGAACAAATTCTTATTTACAATGACAACCTACCAAAAGGCAAAATGCCTCCTGTGGGGGCTTGGCAGTTCTGAGAAGTGCCTCACGCTTACTTACTTACCGATCAACAAAACAATGATGACGAGGCCTGTTATTACTGAGGTGTACGAGCCGCCTTATGATTCCTTGCTGGTCTTGGTCAAAATAAATACAGGCTCTTTGAGCAGTAGAAAATCAGGCAGTGGATGTTTTGGCAAAATGCCCAATACTGTATCAAGGAAAAGTGTGAAGCTGCTCTTTTGTTTCCCTCTATCTCCCTGTCTCTCTCTTCCTATGTCTCTAAACATCTCTTTCTTTCTCACCACATCTCTCTCTCCACATCTCTCTCTTTTTGCATTCTAGTTCATTTACTTGTGATGTATTGAACTGAACAAGTCCACAGGCCACTTTTTTTCTCCCCAAATAATGATAGTGATTTAAGCTCAGGTGGCTCTAGGGACAGATAAAGTATCCATCCGCCCATTTCTCTCTAGTGCTCTTTCCACCTTGTTTCCAGATTGGCTCTCAGGTCTGTATTAGTGATGTGCAGTTCCCAAACAATTCATTATTTTTGAAAAACTATTTTTACTGACTCGAGAATCATTTGTTTTTCTGAGTGACGCGTTAATTTAAGTTGTTTGATTTACTTGCAGGCCACAATTAACTCTACAGCAATATTGATACGCGCCTCAATAAAACAATTGTCTATCACATGTACATGCAGAAAAATAGATCATGCTGCAGACATGCCCCCATTAACATCGATGGGGCTGTAATGGAGTGGGTTGAGAGTTTCAAGTTCCTTTTTTGTACACATCCACAACAAATTATCATGGTCCAAATACACCAAGACAGTCGTGAAGGGGCACGACACCTTTTCCCCCTCAGGAGACTGAAAAGATATGGGATGGTTTCCCAGACCCTCAAAACGTTCTACAGCTGACCAGTTGCATCGCTGCCATCCAGGACCAATATAACGATGTCAGAGGAAGGCCCCAAAAATTGTCAAAGACTCCAGTCACCCAAGTCATAGGCTGTTCTATCTGCTACCGCACGGCAAGCGGTACCGGAGCGCCAAGTCTAGGTCCAAAAGGCTCCTGAACAGCTTCTACCCCCAAGCCATAAGACTGCTGAACAATTAATCAAATGGCCACACAGATTATTTACATTGACACCCCCTCACCCCCCAACACACACTTTGTTTTTACACTGCTGCTATTCTTTGTTTATTATCTACGCATAGTCACTTTACCCCTACCTACACTACCATTAAAAGGTTTGGGGTCACTTAGAAATGTCCTTGTTTTTGAAAGAAAAGCACATTTTATTGCCCATTAAAAGAATATTAAATTGTTCAGAAATACAGTGTAGACATTGCTAATGTTGAAAATTACTATTGCAGCTTGAAACGGCAGATTTTTATAGAATATCTACATAGGCATACAGAAGCCCATCACTCCTGTGTTCCAATGGCACATTGTGTTAGTTAATCCAAGTTTATAATTTTAAAAGGCTAACTGATCATAGAAAACCCTTTTGCAATTATGTTAGCACAGTTGAAAACTGTTGTGCTGATTAAAGACTGGCCTTCTTTAGACTAGTTGATTATCTGGAGCATCAGGATTTGTGAGTTCGTTTACAGGCTCAAAATGGCCAGAAACAAAGAACTTTCTTCTGAAACTCGTCAGTCTATTCTTGTTCTGAGAAAGGCTATTCCATGCAAGAAATTGCCAAGAAACTGAATATCTCTTACAAAGCTATGTACTACTTCCTTCACAGAGCAGCGCAAACAAACTCTAACCATAATAGAAAGAGGAGTGGGAGGCCCCGGTGCACAACTGAGCAAGAGGACAAGTACATTGGAGTGTCGAGCAAGTACATTGGAGTGTCTAGTTTGAGAAACAAACGCCTCACAAGTCCTCAACTGGCAGCTTCATTAAATAGAAACTGTGAAACACCAGTCTCAACGTCAACAGTGAAGAGATATATAAACGGTGAGGGATATATAAGTCTCCAGCTTCAGCGAATTTTACAATTCGTTCCAGTCATTGGCAGTAGAGAACTGGACCAAGAAGGCCGTTTTCTAATGTTGAATTGTACCTTACATGGTGAAAAATACACATTGATTTAATTGTATATCCCCTCAGACAAATCTGGTGTTTTTTTTATAGAATTCAAGCTATATTAGATTCAATCCAGACAGGAACTACTATTTTTGCAGATGACCTAAAGACAGACAGAGCAATAAAAAAGGCAAATTCAAGTAGCTTCCTGTAACGACGGGTGAGTGAGGAGTCAGATGCAGAGAGCGAAATGAACGGGAAAACGCTTTAATGTCCTTCAAATCGTAACAGGTCCAAAACATTGGTGAATGACCAAAACACTGGCGCTAAACCAACCCAAAACCTAGACGTACACTGGACAGCGAAAAACCCCAAATCAAAACACGAAACATCACCAAACGTAGCAACCAACAAGCCCGCACAAACACTAGCTGGCAAAACGAACTTAAATAACACCCATCCCAAAACTCCAACAAGGAACAGGTGAAAACAATTAGACAAAAACAAACGAAAAGGAAAAAGGGATCGGTGGCAGCTAACAGACCGGCGACGACGACCGCCGAGCGCCACCCGAGCAGGAAGGGGAGCCACCTTTGGTGGTATTCGTGAGAGTACCCCCCCTGATGCTCGGCTCCCGCAGCACGCTGACACCGGCCTTGGGGACGACCCGGGGGGGCGAGGCGCAGGGCGATCTGGATGGAGGCGATGGAACTCCCTTAGTATAGTGGGATCCAATATAGCCCCCACCGGGACCCAGATCCTCTCCGGCCCGTACCCCTCCCAGTCCACGAGGTACTGCAGGCCCCTCACCCGGCGTCTGGAGTCCAGAATGGACCGTATCGGGCACGCCGGGGACCCCTCGATGTCCAGAGGGGGCGGAGGGACCTCCGGCACCTCACTTTCCTGCATGGGACCAGCTACCACCGGCCTGAGGAGAGACACATGAAACGAGGGGTACGATAATACGAAGGGAGTAACAATCGATAACACACCTCGTTTATTCTCCTCAGGACTTTAAATGGCCCTACACACTGCGGACCCAGCTTCCGCAGGGCAGGCGGAGGGGCAGGTTTCGGGTCGAGAGCCAGACCCTGTACCCCGGTGCAAACACGGGGGTCTCACTGCGGTGACGGTCAGCGCTCTTCTTCTGCCGTCCACTCGCCTGACGCAATGACTCCTGGACGGCTCTCCAGGTCTCCTTAGAGCGCTGCACCCACTCCTCCACTGCAGGAGCCTCGGTCTGGCTCTGATGCCATGGTGCCAGAAACGGATGGTTCCCCAACACGCACTCAAATGGTGACATGTTGGTAAAGGAGTGGCTTAGTGAGTTCTGGGCTATTTCTGCCCAGGGGATGTATCTCGCCCACTCCCCTGGCCGGTCCTGGCAATACAACCACAGAAACCTACCCACCTCCTGGTTCACTCTCTCCACCTGCCCATTACTCTCCGGGTGATAACCCGAGGTCAGGCTGACCGAGACCCCCAGCCTCTCCATAAATGCTTTCCATACTCTGGACGTAAACTGGGAACCCCGATCAGAAACAATATCCTCGGACACCCCGTAGTGCCGAAAGACATGGATGAATAGTGCCTCCGCAGTCTGCAGGGCCGTAGGGAGTCCGGGCAACGGGATAAGGCGGCAGGACTTAGAGAACTGATCCACAACGACCAGGATTGTCATGTTCCCCTGAGATAGGGGAAGATCCGTAAGAAAATCCACCGATAGATGGGACCACGGCCGTTGTGGAACGGGGAGGGGTTGTAATTTCCCTCATAGCAAATGTCTAGGAGCCTTACTCTGAGCGCATACCGAACAGGAGGAGACATAGAATCGCATGTCTCTCACCAAGGTAGGCCTCCAGTACTTCCCTCTAAGACTTCGCACCGTCCTCGAAATACCCGGATGACCTGATGAGGGTAGACTATGTGCCCAACGAATCAATTGATCACGAACAGCGAGCGGCACATACCTACGACCCTCCGGGCACTGTGGAGGCGCAGGTTCCTCCCTTAGTGCCCGCTCGATGTACGGGTCCCACCTCCCATACTACCGGTGCTACCAGCTTGGCAGCCGGAATGATGGGAGTAGGATCGATGGACCGGTCATCAGTGTCGTACAGGCGGGACAGCGCGTTGGCCTTAGTATTGAGGGAACCTGTTCGATACAAGATCGTAAAACGAAATCGGGTGAAATACATGGCCCACCTTGCCTGACGAGGATTCAGTCTCCTAGCTGATCGGATATACTCCAGGTTACGATGGTCAGTCCAGATGAGAAAAGGGTGCTTAGCCCCCTCAAGCCAGTGTCTCCACACCTTCAGAGCCTTAACCATGGCCAACAACTCCCTATAACCCACATCATAATTCCGCTCCGCTGGCCCGAGCTTCCTCAAAAAAAAAAGCACAGGGGCGGAGCTTCGGTGGCGTACCCGAGCGCTGGGAGAGCACAGCTCCAACCCCAGCCTCGGATGCGTCCACCTTAACTATAAATGCCAAAGAACGGTCCGGATGCGCCAACACTGGCGCTTCGGTGAACAGCGCCTTCAAACGGCGGAACACTCCGTCCGCCTCTGCTGACTACTGCAAACGCAGCAGTCCCCCCTTCAGCAGTGAGGTAATAGGGGCCGCCACCTGGCCAAAGCCCCGGATAAACCTCCAGTAGTAATTGGCAAACCCTAAGAACCGCTGCACCTCCTTTACCGTGGTGGGAGTCAGCCAATTACGCACGGCCTTGACGCGATCACCCTCCATTACCACCCCCGAGGTGGAAATGCGATAACCCAGGAAGGAAACGGCTCGTTTGGAAAATTCACATTTCTCTGCCTTCACATACAGGTCACGCTCCAGCAGTCGCCCAATAACCTTGCGCACCTGAGACACATGCTCGGCGCGTGTAGCGGAGTAGATCAAGATGTCGTCAATATACACCACTACACCCTGTCCGTGCAGATCTCTGAGAATCTCATCAACGAAAGATTGAAAGATGGCTGGAGCATTCTTTAACCCGTACAGCATGACAAGGTACTCATAATGGCCAGATGTGGTACTAAATGCGGTTTTCGACTCATCTCCCTCCCGAATACGCACCAGATTATACGCGCTGCTGAGATCCAGTTTCGTGAAAAATCGCGCCCCGTGAAATGATCCACCGCCGTAGCGATGAGAGGTAGTGGGTAACTAAAACCCACAGTGATGGAATTTAGACCTCGATAATCAATACACAGACGCAAACCACCCTCCTTTTTCTTCACGAAAAAGAAACTCGAGGAGACGGGTGACATGGAGGGCCGAATGTACCCCTGTCCCAGAGCCTCCGTGACATATGTCTCCATAGCCAACGTCTCCACCTGGGACAACGGATAGACGTGACTCCTGAGGAGTACAGCGTTTACCTGGAGGTTTATCACGCAATCCCTCTGTCGATGGGGTGGTAATAGGGTCGCCTTCTTCTTACTGAAGACGATAGCCAAATCGGCATACTCAGCAGGAATGCGCACGGTGGAAACCTGGTCTGAACTCTCCACCATTGTCGCACCGATGAAAACTCCTAAACACCTGCCTGAACACTCATCAGACCACCCCTGGAGAGCTCGCTGTCTCCACGAAAGTTTAGGATTGTGAATAGCCAGCCAGGGAATCCCCAGTACCATCCGAAACGCAGGTGAATCGATAAGGAACAGACTAATCCGTTCCTTATGATCCCCCTGCGTAATCATCTCCAGAGGAATCGTGGCCTCCCTGACCAGCCCTGACCCTAATGGTCGACAATCTAAGGAGTGCACTGGGAAGGGGGGGGGGATCAACCTTAACTAACGTAATCCTCACCCTCTGAGCGAGTCCGCGATCTATAAAATTCCCCGCTGCGCCTGAATCGACTAGCGCCTTATGATGGAGAGAGGGGAAAAACTTAAGGAAACAGATTAACAAAAACATGTGTCCAACAGGAAGCTCTGGGAGAGTGTGGTGCTGACTCACCTGGGGTGACCGAGGAGTGTTCCGCCTGCCGACCGGAAGTGTGCCCTCTCTGGCCACAATGGGTACAGGAGGAGCCTCCTCCTCCGGTCTCCCTAGACGCAGCGGCGGGGGGGGGGGGGACGTTTCAGAACGTCCGCGAGCAGCCAGCAGATGGTCTAGCCGGATAGACATGTCGATCGGCTCATACAAGCTGAGCGTAGTGTCCCGGCAAGCCAGCTCCCTGCGGACGTCCTCTCTTAGGCTACACCTATAATGGTCTATCAGGGCCCTGTCATTCCATCCAGCTCCAGCGGCCAAAGTCCGGAAATCCAACGCAAAGTCCTGCGCGCTCCTCGTCCCCTGCCGAAGATGGAACAACTTCTCACCCCCCGCTCGGCCCCCCGGAGGATGATTGAACACAGCCCGGAAACGGCGCGTGAATTCCAGGTAGTGGCCCCTCGCTGAGTCGGACCCGTTCCAAACGGCATTGGCCCACTCCAGTGCCCTACCCGTCAGGCAGAAGATGAGGACACTCACGCTCTCCTCGTCCTCGTCCTCGAGCAGGCCGAACGGTGGCCAGTTAGAGCTGTAGTTGTAGCAGAAATCCCTGGCTCCCCGCCGCCGCTCAATCGAACTCCCTCGGAGGCGTGATGCGCAGAGCGCTGGCACCGGATCCCGCTGGAGGAGATGGTAGAGTTGCTGGTGGGAAGGTAGGTGGGGTAGTAGGGAGACCACTCCTCTCCCAACGATCCATCCTCTCCATCATTTGATCTATTGCTGATCCGATGCGATGGAGGATGGACGTATGATGAAGGACTCTCTCCTCCATCGTGGGGAGAGGGGTGGTCGCTGCTCCTGCTGACTCCATCTGGTGGTTGCGGGCTTCTGTAACGACGGGTGAGTGAAATGAGTGAGGAGTCAGATGCAGAGAGCGAAATGAACGGAAAACGCTTTAATGTCCTTCAAATCGTAACAGGTCCAAAACATGGGTGAATGCCCAAAACACTGGCGCTAAACCAACCCAAATACTGGACAGCGAAAAACCTAAACCTAAACACGATACATCACCAAACGTAACAACCAACAAGCCCGCACAAACACCAGCGGTCAAAACGAACACCCATAACAACCATCCCAAAACCCCAACAAGGAACAGGTGAAAACAATTAGACAAAAAAAAACGAAAAGGAAAAAGGGATCGGTGGCAGCTAATAGACCGGCGACGACGACCGCGGAGCGCCACCCGAGCAGGAAGGGGAGCCACCTTCGGTGGTATTCGTGACACTTCCAAAGAGGCAGAAATCTACAAACAATTTACAGGTCACCCGGAGATTATTATTCCAATGACAAGTTACTGTACTGCACTCAAAAATGTACTGGGTTCAATAATTCATGACATAGTGATATCGGCTCATTCTGCTGTATCATGAAGAGAGCGCATATTTAAAACCTGAAATGATAGAAGCCCAAAGGCTTTTTACAAGGTAAAGATGAATTTAAACAGGAATATGATCATCACTTTTGAAGAGAGCCATCAACTACAGGTTAAACTCAAATAAAGCATACTATTTAATGTCAAATAAACCTGGTAAACATCTCACAGCCCTTTTAAATGAATACACACCTAACCAGTTATAATTAAAAAATATAAGGATACAAATGCTTTAATTAGAACCAACAATGCTATTAATGAGACTTTTAAAAGCTTCTATAAATGATGTATATAAATCAGAATGAAACAACCGTTGGACTGATCCTACAGCTGAAATTGCTTTAGAAGGGGGTGCAAGACAGGGATGTCCTCTCTCCCCCCTTCTGTTTCACTGGCAATTGAACCGCTTGCAGAAAGAATTAGACAGGACACAAACGTAACCCGTATCAGTATTGGTAAACATTAATATAAACTCAACTTATTTGCTGATGAGCTCCTGATATACCTGAACCATATTGGAAATGCAATGCCCCCATTTCTAAAAAATAATTTCAGAATACTCTAAAATCACATTATATAAAATGTACATGGACAAAACTGAAATAGTGGCAATAGGAAAAGTGGACCACAAAAAATATAAAATACTAATGATGCTTAAACATAGGACATTTATAGAATGTATTATACAAGAGACAAAATGCACAAATTCTACAACAAAACGACAGAGTCATGTCTTATGTGTAAAAGTAACAATGACTCAATAATCCATACCTTCTGGGGATGCTATAAAGTCAAAACAGTCAGCTGACCCGCATGCCACTAGAGTGTACACTAATTCTAACTGAAAAAGAGAACTGTGTATTCAACAAGAAAACCCGCCACGTTGCAGACACCGACGTCTTCCTACCAGACAAGCTAAACACCTTCTTCGCCTGCTTCTAGGAAAACACTGTGCTGCCGACGTGGGCCACCGCTGCTTCCGAGGACTGTGATCTCTCATTCTCCATTGTCATGACGTTGGCCTGGGGTAGGTTTATGACAGTGATAAATACCTCTTCCCCCCTTTTTCCTCTCTCTACCCTACTGATGTTACATTTGCAAAACCCTTGGAACATCAGAAGGTGGGGGGAAATGAACAATATTCTGGTAATCTGACCAATTGAACATATTCGGTGGTACTTAATGAATATGATATCAGTTCGGTTGTCATCTGAGACATTCTCATCAATGATAAGATGATGGAAAGTCTACACATCAGAGTTATCGGATTCCCATGGAATTGTTGTTCAATTTGGATGTTTGAACATTAAATTATTTGCGATGGGATGAAATGTGATTTTAGCTTCTAAAATGTGAGATTTGGGTTTTCATAAGGGCTCTGCTCAATCAGTGGCCCGCCCTTGTGAAGGGACATGGGCAATACAACTTTTCAGACACGCCCTCCTCTCCCTTCCTATATAAAGCCTTGACGACAATGTAACCTCCTGTTCTGAGGATGTGGGGACGACGGTCCGATGTCAGAATGGTTCAGATAATAACCACAAAACGAAGCCAACATCAGTGTGAGCTTTGGTTGCGAATGGTATGAACTTTTAACTCTTATTCACTACAGAAGTGATACCTCTTAGCCGTTGCGTTAGCAACAGTCGCTGCAAACGAGGGCTAGGAAGGAACAGACAGAGTATCCCGACTGCCACACAACGACGTTACTACAATGTATTCAATTTACCAGCAGAGACATTCTTCAAAGGACAAAGGACTCGGTTGGGCAACACGGCCTTCCATCTACCACCAACCTACCGAAGCGCAGCTCAGAGTAAATATTTATTGCATTTTCCTATTCCAAATGGGCGGTAATTTAGAATGCATAAGATATTTACAATAGCACAGCTTCGCCCTTTGTTCCTCAGTCTTCCCGCTCTTTCACTCAAACCCAGCCCTTTTTCTTTTGTGTAACCAGCTGTCATATCTGTTCCGCCTGCTAGGGACGTTTTCCTTGATGACTTAATTTGTAATCAAGTTATGAATTATTTATGTGTATTTGTAATTGCGTGATTAGTTAGGTATTTAGTAAATAAATATTTAAACCCAATTTTGTATTGCTGATTCAACTTGTTAGCCAGGGTTCGTGTAGATAACCAAGAATTTGCAACTTTCAGATGAGACTGAATTAAGATGATGATTAATATTGACTGGTATTCATGTAAAATATTACTAGGTCTTTAAGAGTTTATTCGGAAGATAACAGCTCTATAAATATTATTTTGTGGTTCCCGACTCTCTAGTTAATTACATTTACATGATTAGCTCAATCAGGTAATTTTAATTACGGAGAAACGATTTTATGGAATAGCATGTCATATCACTTAATCCGGCATAGCCAAAAACACGACACCATGGATGAAGTGAGTCAGTCATTTAAGCGTGTTAACCCTCGCAAGGATGCCAGCCCAGACGGCATCCCTAGCTGCATCCTAAGAGCATGCGCAGACCAGCTGGCTGGGATGTTTAAGGATATATTCAATCCCTCCCTATCCCAGTCCGCTGTCCCCTCTTCCTTCAATATTACCACCATTGTTCCTGTACCCAAGGAATTGAAGGTAACTGAACTAAATGGCTATCACCCCATAGCACTCAATTAATCCATCACAAAGTGCTTTGAGAGGCTAGCTAAGGATCATATCACCTCCACCTTACCCGACACCCTAGACCCACTGCAATTTGAATACCGCCGCAATAGATCCACGGATGACGCAATCCCCATCGCACTGCACACTGCCCTATCCCATCTGGACAAGAGGAATACCTATGTAAGAATGCTGTTCATTAACTACAGCTCAGCCTTCAACACCATAGTACCCTCCAACCTCGTCATTAAGCATGGGCCCTGGGTCTGAACCCCGTCCTGTACAACTGGGTCCTAGACTTTCTATCCTATTGAACTATTGCTCTACATATACTATGCTATCCTATGTATTTGAAAATAAATCCATAAAAAATCCTACAATGTGATTTTCTGGATATTATTTTCTAATTTTGTCTGTCATAGTTGAAGTGTACCTATGATGAAAATTACAGGCCTCTCATCTTTTTAAGTGGGAGAACTTGCACAATTGGTGGCTGACTAAATACTTTTTTGCCCCACTGTATACTACATATTCTATCCATACACTGTCCATAATGTATATACATCCCATCTTATATACAGTGCCCTTCTGAATTATCGGCACCCTAGGTAAATATGAACAAAAAAGGCTGTGAAAAAAGTCTGTGTCTATTAGCTTGATCTTTCTCTCAAAATATCATATGAATCTAAGCTTTAATTTATTTCAAATGGTAAAAAAAATATATATTGTCATCAAGAAGTCAATATTTCTCTATAATTGGCACCCCTGCATCTAATACTTTGTGCCTCCTCCCTTTGCGAATAATGTTTGATGAGGTGGGAGAACACATAGGAAGGGATTTGAGACCATTCATTTATACAGAAACTCTCCAGATCCTTCAGAGTCCTTGGTCCTCGCATGTGGACTATCCTTTTTCAGCTCACCCCACAGGTTTTCAATGGGGTGGGTCAGGGGACTGGGATGGCCATTGCAAAGATTGATTCTATGGTCAGTGAAGCATTTTCGTGTGGATTTGGAGGTATGCTTTGGATCGATGTCCTGTTGGAAGATCCAACAATGACCAAGTGTTAACCACCTGGCAGAGGCAGACAGGTTTTGGCCTAAAATCTCCTGGTACTTAATGTAGTCCTTGAAGCCATGTATCCTAACAAGTTTTACAGGGCCTTTGGAAGTAAAACTGCCCCACAACATCACAGATCCACCACCATACTTCACAGTGGGGATTAGGTTACGGCTCTTTTTACACCAAAAGCATCTTCGGTTTTTGTTGCCAAAAAGCTATATTTTAGTGTCATCAGACCATAGAACCTGGTTGCAATCAAAGTTCCAATGACATTTTAAGCAAACTCCAGGTGCTTATGTTTGTGGTTTCATGACAGCAGGTGCTTTCTTCTGGCAACCCTTCTAATTTTGGTGACCCCAAGATGTAACCATCTTCTGCAATTCTCCAACTGTGATCCTTGGAGATTTTTTTACCACTTGAACCATCCTTCCCACTGTGTGTTGGGGCAAAATAAACTTGTGTTCTCTTCCAGGCAGGTTCATCACAGCTCCAGTTGTTTTACATTTCTTAATTGTTGCCCTAATAGTGGAGATAGATATTTTCAAGCCTTTAGCTATCTTTTTATAGCCATTGTCTGATTTGTGAAGGTCAACAACATTTTGTCTCATTTCATTTGTGTATTCTATGGCCTTTCCCATGTTGATGGATGACTAAGGGAGTTTAGCCTGTGTGTCACCTCATATTTATACCTCAGTGAAACAGGAATTCATGGATGACTGTTTAAGAGTTCCGAAATGACTCAGATGTACTTTCAAAAGTAAAATCTTAATCGGAATATACATCAATTTGATTTTGTTTATAAAAATGTGCCAATAATCGTGACACATATGGTTAAAGGTTAGATTCACATTCTTTTGAGTGTAAAATCAAGCTGATAAACAACAATGACATTTTTTAAAACCCTTTTTTGGTCACATTTACATAGGGTTGCAACAATTCAGGGAGGACACTGTATATATATTTATATTTATACTTGTCACACCCTGACCTTAGTTATCTGTGTTTTATGTATTATTTTGGTCAGGTCAGGGTGTGACGAGGGTGGGTATGTGGTTTTTGTATATCTATGGTTTTTGTATGTCTAGGTAATGTAGGTTTATGGTGGTCTGAATTGGTTCCCAATCAGAGGCAGCTGTTTATCGTTGTCTCTGATTGGGGATCCTATTTAGGTTGCCATTTTACATTTTGGTTTTGTGGGTTGTCGTCTGTGTAGTTGCCTGTCAGCACTCAGTTTATATAGCGTCACGGTTGTTTTGTTAAGTACTCTTTCTTTATTAAAGGAAGTATGTATTCATATCACACTGCGCCTTGGTCTCATCAATACGACGAATGTGACAATACTCCGGATCCTGGCTTTGCTCATCCTAATATAGAAATATTAGGATGATCAATGTAATAGCAATATTAGGAACAGCAATGTCAGAGTCCGGAGTATAAATATACAGTACCAGTCAAAAGTTTGGACACCTACTCATTCCAGGGTTTTTCTTTATTTTTACTATTCTGTCATTTCTCTTTGCTTATTTGAGCTGTTCTTGATATGATATGGACTTGGTCTTTTACTAAATAGGAATACCTTCTGTATTCCACCCCTACCTTGTCACAACACGACTGATTGACTCAAAAACATTAAGAAGAAAATACATTTCACAAATTAACTTTTAACAGGCACACCTGTTTATTGAAATTAATTCCAGGTGACTACCTCATGAAGCTGGTTAAGAGAATGCCAAGAGTGTGCAAAGCTGTCATCAAGGCAAATGGTGGCTACTTTGAAGAATCTAAAATATACAATATATTTTGATTTGTTTAAAGCTTGTTTGGTTACTACATGATGCCATATGTGTTATTTCATAGTTCTGATGTCTTCACTATTATTCTAATATTGTAGAAAATAGTAAAAAATAAAGAAAAACCCTTGAATGAGTAGGTGTGTCCAAACTTTTGAGTGTTATTGTGTATATTATTCTTAATTCCATTTTACTTTTTAGATGTGCATGTATTGTTGTGTGTTATTAGATTACTTCACTGTTGTAGCTAGGAGCACAAGCATTTCGCTACATCCACAGTAACATCTGCTAGATATGTGTTTGCGACCAATAACATTTGATTGGATTTGAATGTTATACAGTAAAGTACAGTTCAGAGTGTCTGAGTGTGTTTCATGTGCAGTAAAGTGAAGAGAACTGGTGATCAGCAGTTTATGGGAGAGTTGGTCATGGTGAAATTGCCATTCAAAAAGAGACAAAGTAAGAAAATACAGTATGATCAGTGTAGTTAAGTTCAGGAAATACCTGCACAGCAGTGTGATTTAACTGCAGCTGCTCTGTTGTGTGTGTGTGTGTGTCTGAGGTGTAAAGTGAAGACATCTGTTGATCAGAAATTTATGGGAGTGGTGTTGTCATGATCAAACTGCCATTCAGCTCCTCTTGAGTCATCTACTGCTTGAAATCCAGCATAATGTCAAATCCCTCTAGAGGGATACAGTTCGGCTCCAATTAAACACCCAGACAAAGGAATTATGTCCTCTACATCTAGAATCCACTTCATGAAGAATCCCAGGCACCACACCACACAGTATTGTCTGTAAGACAAAAAATATAATAAATTATACTTTATTGTACAGTTTGAACTACAGTGGAACTATGCCATTATAACATCAACATTAGGGTAGGCTAGCTGAACATATATACATGTGCACAGGCACAGAGATTATTTAGAACAATATCTAGCCTGAAAATAAATGAATTAGCCCTCAACTTTTGCACAGTGACCAGGCAGTACAAATGTACCTAGGTAGGCAGACAGTACCTAACTATGTCTATCATGCATATTTGTCAGAGATTTACAGCAGTAAATGTTGGCATTATTGCTTCTCCTCACTGTTAGCAAATGTAGCTAGCTAGCTAGCTTGCTGGACAGAATCATTTTTATTTACATCTGTTTGGAATCTTAACTTTATCTTGCCTATAATTTTGTGATATTTAAATGCTTCTACTGTCATAATCACAACCAATATGTCAACCTTCGTTAATTATGTTACATTTAGGTTTACTTGTTACGCTAGGCCTTGATGATGACTCTCCATTTCATTACATTACACATAAGAGCCATTGGACGAAGGCATCTTTTCTACCGCGGGGGGGGGGGGGGTTGTCAAGAACCTCGATGCTCAGTCTGAACATTAACTCGCATCTTTTTTTATTTTAGTGTTTATTTCCTCCCCAATTTTTGAGATATTCAATTGCAACTCCCCTAAGGACTCGATAGAGGCCCATGCGTCCTCCAAAACATGATCCTGCCAAGCCGCACTGCTTCTTGACACTTGCTCACTTAACCTGACAGCCAGCCACACCAACGTGGCGGAGGAAACCCTGTCCAGCTTGCGACCGAAGTCAGCTTGCAGGTGCCCTGCCCGCCACAAGAAGTTGCTAGAGACTGATGGGACAAATAAATCCTGGCCGGCCAAACCCTCCCTAACCCGGACTACTCTGGGCCAATTGTGCGCTGCCTCATGGGTCTCCCATTCACGGCTGGCTGAGACACAGCCTGGGATTGAACCCGGGTCTGTTGTGATGCCTCAAGTACTGCGATGCAGTGCCTTAGACTGCTGCGCCACTCAGGAGGCCCGACCTTATCTTGCATATCAATGAAAAATACTTAATAAAAAAAACTGAGGGTTAAATTGATACACACCTTCACAGGTTAGATTTAGTATTCCCTCATAGTAATATATTGTTGTTACAGCATAACACTGGAAGGTTAGTGGAAGTGTAGTTTTGTTGGATGGAGGCACCCATATCTGTGTGGAACAGTGCAAAAATTCAACAGTAATTGCATCTTTTATATTTGAAGGATTATTTCTCGCTGATGAAAGATAAGGGCCATATGATTTGAAAGCTGTATTGCAAGTGATAATTATTGGCGTTTCTAAACATTAAAACACAGCCTCGGGATTGTAGTTCACATGAGCCTGTCGTGGGCGAAGCTTACCACTGAAAACTGTAGGAAAAAAGGCAGAAAGCTGCCTAGAGTTTTTTAGAGCTAATGTTACACATTGACTAATAAGTTAGAAACGTGAGGTGTGGCGCATGGCAAACTTGCAGGAACCAGGCTAACTAGCCAACTCCAGTCATGTTCTAACATTTGCTGGTAAACCTAGCTTTAGGTTGCTGGTTTAGGTGGCTAGTCAGTTGCTTGCTGTTTAGTTCGCCATATCTATGACTAAAAAGAGAAAAGCAGAATAGCAGGCACCGCCCCACACCGAGTTGTAGTCTTAAAATAGTCTGGAAAAATGTGTCACTTTGTACATTTATCAATAAATCTGACGATAGGAACAATGCTGAAAGACGTCCAACGGCTCTATCAAACATGGATAACCACATCTACATGCATTAAAACAGATAATGCAATCAATATAACATAGAGGCTTCACAATATGCCACAAAGCAAATGTCCCCCCCCCTCGACCACATACACCAGTTGTCGTCATAGAGTGTATTGTTCAGCGCGCAAAGCCCAGACCCGCCCTATTCGTGGGCAGTTACATGATCAAATTAAATCCAGATTCCCCCAGGGTGAAATTTTCCTTTGTCTGAGTGAAGATGAGGAAGCCAAGTGGGAAGTGTGGAATACTGATTGAGGGATGCTCAAGAGCAGTGGAGTACTGTCGTATTTAGCTCCCTTAAACCTTACTCATACAAATAGACTGCTCATGGGATTTAGTTTGGTGTTATACTAGCCTCGATTTCCAGGCTTCTCCTTATGTAGCTTGAAAGCCTGGGGAGAAAAGAGGGTTCAGTAAGAACACAATGCAAGAATATGGCATTTTGCTCTGTTGTAGATATCTGATGAGTATATCAGCGCAGCTTTTCCCTCCCATGTGTATACTTTACATTTGAAATCTGTCCAACGGATGGATGAGAAAGTTTATCTAGTCCTATCAAGTCCAGCCCACTACAATGACTGCTAAATTATACCTGTCCTCTTAGATACAGTATGTCAGTCAAGCTGATGGACAGTGCTTATCTCTCTGGGAGAGAAATGGATCAGGGCCTTTCTCTCTGTCAGTTGATCCATACGTGAGAAGCCGAGGATCCTCCTGGTAGTTCATCAGTTGCAAATCACAGATAAGGCCATTGAGACTACAGAGTATTCTCCGTGGTTGTTCTCATATAGGTACAGGGATGACGGAAACTGTGCACATTGTCCATGATTTTGTTACGGTTGCAACTGTTTTATGCATAGTAAGTGTTCAGAAAATTGCGCATCTGGTAATGTGAGGTGGCATGGGATACAATATCAAGACTGACCAGAACAGTTTAGAGAACAAGACCAAACAGTTTGTCCTTAAGGCTGGGAACTAAGTATGATTTATGATCAAAGACTTCCTGCTGTTCATGTGCAATGTTGTTATGTCAGCAAACATCTGTATCGTATGCATGAACAAGATAATAACATGTATTCATCACCAGACATATTTTGTAAGTTGGATAAATTGTGACAGTTATTAATAGGCAGATTCTGCTAGCCATTGTGAAATGTTTGGAGAAAGCACCGAAAGTCTGTACAGAA
Organism: Oncorhynchus mykiss; assembly: GCF_013265735.2. NCBI lineage: Eukaryota > Metazoa > Chordata > Actinopteri > Salmoniformes > Salmonidae > Oncorhynchus > Oncorhynchus mykiss. Next base: position 51,967,918 of record NC_048566.1, on the reverse strand, counting down.
GTATGTGCCTCATCATAAAAATTATTCAGACTCATCTATATTTCTGAGATCAAGCCAGGCACAGTAAGTCTTGCTGTATCACAATTTGCATTCCCCATTAATCTCAGGACTTAAAAATGTCATTCCATTGCACTTTATTTTGTTTATGCTTAAGAAATAAGCTTCATTCCTTTTGCCAGCAATTTCTTTTCTTAGTCACGCAGTAAATCTTGTCATTTCACACCATCTGGCGCTCTAGAAGAACTTGCCTGTTTTCCTATTATTCTTGGACTGATTTTCCTTCCATTTGTGCATTTAACATCCCTGGGATATAATTTTTACTAACTATTATGCCTCTAGCACCTTACAGTGAATATGGCCCTGGCCAATGCCAGCTAGCATAAATACTTTCATACTAGTCAGTGTTGGAAAATGAAAATGAATGTATCATGGGACCTTGAGTCATTGGGGTGGCCCGAAACGGCACTGCCATGTTATTTTTTGTTTACAGAGACAGAGCAGTGTTCTTTCTTCTTCCATAAATGACTTGGTTTTCATTGGTGGAGAAAAATAATAGGTGCTGGGAGGAAGATTGTGTCAGTGATGGAGGGTTAGCCGGTATAAGACCCAGTCAGCAGAAACTTGCCTGTTTTGGCCTTAAATGGGTAGGAGTCAAGGTGAAGACCTCTGTGGATTCAATGGTTTGGTCTCTCCATAAAGTCACAATAGCAAGGTGCCCTACTTCTGTTTTCCCATTGAGCAGTGCAGCATTTAGCATGATTAACAGGCGTTCTGAGAAGTAGAGCAAGCAAGGCAGTAAACCTGTGTCAAGCAGATGCATGGAAATAGATTCACATTTTGCAGGCTTTGACAGTTAGCATGAGTCATGAAACCCGAACTCAGAGGCATTCTCACACATGCACTATCCTTGTGGATCAAACCAAACCAAACAATTGATTGATTCCTATTCAAAATCCTATGCTCCCTAACCCTAAACTTAACCTTAACACCTAACCCTAACTCTAATTCTAATCCTAAACCTAACCCTTTAGCCTAAACAGCCTTTTTCCTTGTGCGTACTGGCGAATTGTCCCCATGTTACTTTTTTTACAATCCTTGTGAGGACTTCTGCAAATTGTCAGGGAAAATAGACAGATAGTAAATTTTCCTGCTGAATTGTGATAATTTTCAGTTTAACGATGAGATCCACATAAAGTGAAACAGCGCCACCAGGTGCATTTGTTATTGTTCGGTTTTAATAAATGGAGCAGAGGTGCATTCAGCATCATGATAATACATACTGTACTTTGCATTGAGCATGCAATGATGTTCAAGGGGGGAAAAAGTTTGTTGGAGTCCTTGTTGCTATAATATTGCAAACAGACGTCCAACTTTAAGTTAATATGTAGTTTACCATTAGAAAACCAATGTAACTCAGTATCTCCTTGACTTATACATAAATGATAAGTATTTATGAAATCATATACAACACTGTTTGTTCACCCATTGTTGAGATCTTGTGGTTATATTTGTAATGCTACCATGTTGCACTTTAGTCCTGCGGTCAACTTTGGCCATATAGGGGCAGTTTCTCGGACACAGATTAAGTCTTGTCATGCCCTAAAAAGCAAGCTTAATGGAGAATCTCAAATCTGTGTCTGGGACACTGTCCCAAATGTTGAGTCATTTTAGTCTGACGCTTCCATATCCTTACTCTAAAATCCATTCACTGGATTTATTTAGTAGATATTAAGGAAATACACCAGACAAACTGCAATTACCGTAAGTGAGGGCTAAATTATCCCTTTTTAAATAAGAGACAGATATATAATTAGATATTACTAAAATCATCACTGGCTGTATTATGTCAGCAACAGCACGTCATTATAAAGTTGTCTGAAATACTGAGTCATTAACTTTTACATTCATTATATATTCATCACCAATCTCAATTTGACATTACATTGTTTAAATTGGAGGATTCCATGGAATTAGACACAGTCAATGCAAAACCCACTTCTTGGAGGCAGACCAAATTATCTGATAAACTTTAAAAGCTTCTTGTAACATTTGAGAAAATGTTATCTGCTTTAGCATTGGGGCCTAGTTGAATTAATAAATCATTGAGATGTTCAGTTTGACTGAACACTGGCTGATTGAATTTGCAAGTCACATTTGGGAGACCCCTGTTGATGGTCCAAATAATTGTGCATGTCAACATAGTTGCAGTTTTATAGTTTAAGCATTTATATATCATCTCTGTGGGTTCACTCAGCACATTTATGCTGTGTAAAACTAATATACCCTTGGAAAGGATCCTTGATACTTTTGCCAGTTTCAGCCTGTAAGAAATCATGCAGGCTTTGTCTATGTCTGACACTTCTCTCACTGACTACAACCTGGTGCTATTTGCGGAACTTCAATTTCCCTATTTTCCGGGATATGTAGCATTTTAACGGTATTATAATTAAAGGTTGAAGATTAATATGACAGTGTGAAGCAAATGCATGATGGATGATCTGGAAATTGGCATGGAATAATGTAAACTGTTCTGTGGATCACTACCCATGCAAATTGTACAGTACAGTAATAAGTCAAGTCTGCCAGAAGAGCATGACTTGTGATTAACCATCCGCTATTTAAAATACGAAAAAGTTGTTCATTTATTTATTTGCTTATTTATGTGGTTTCAAATGAGCCCTGTGCAGTAGCTGTGACAGCTTGAAAAGGCCCCCAAAACAGAAAGTGTATATTTCAAACAAATAACACACAACAATTTAGAATTCATTTGGCAAATTCTGATTAACTACCTTTGCACCTAACAAATGAGTAATTGATTAATTGTTGCTCCTTTAATTAAAGTGGATCTGCCTGGGTCCCCAGCCGTCTTCCTCTAGTTCTATTAAAACTGCTCGTCTCTGATTAGAAATGTAACTAATTCAGTGGCAGGGCTTTGAGCGTCGCTGCTAAGCCACATATTTAGGCCTGTCTGTCTCCCAGGCCTGATGAGGCCCCCTTAATTACCAAGATTGTTTTGTAGCCTCAAATGAAGTCATTAGAGTTAGTTTTGAACTGTCTTCTTTGAGGAAGAGTGTGGTAAATAAGTCTCTTAAACCACAGAAAATTGAGGTTTGGGGGACCACTTAATTGCTTTGCATGTCAACAGAAGACATCCGGGATTGAGAGTTGCATTGAGGAGCTCACTGGGGTTGACTGAGCTGTGGTGTAGGGCTGGGATGGTGTTTTTGTCAGCAGCAGTCACTCCTCCATGCTATTTATTAATTAATGGGTATGTCAAGGGGGAAGGCCATCAAAGCCACAAGTGTTATTGTCTGGACTAGAATGGCATCAATACAACATGAGCCCTAAGGTAGTTAGTGCAGAAGACTCTCGTATACAGTATACCTGGAGGACCAGGTTAAGAACATTCAGTGCACCAACATTGATCATTGTTACTGATTTGATGCAGAGTGCACATACCTGGTTTCTCGGAAAGTTAACAGTCCCTAGATAAAAGGTAAGGACGGATAGCTACATGACGGTAGCCTTAAATGATAAATAAAAGCAAACATTCACTAAGATGAAGCACTTACTGTCGTTCTGGCTTGGACAAGGATTACTTGTCTAAGGCTTACTCGGTAGGGTTACTCACTACTTTTTAGCAAAATAAATGTAATCTTTTATTAAAGTTGTATTTAGCAAAAGTGTGAGAAATACTACATGGGAGATATCCCTCACTGTCTTCCCACAGGTGATATGGCCTCAATATTCACCACTGTCTTCTGACAGATGATATCAATTTTAACGCTACACATTAAATTAACAACCAATGCATACGAAGTCATTGCATTATCTCACATACGATAATTAAATACCCCCCAGTCATTTTACATGATTGATTTGACCTAATGGACAAAGTGCATAGCTGACTGATTCCAGCATACCTAAATACATCAATATGAATGGCAGAAAATGAATGGTTAAAACTAAAAGCCTGAATATCATGCTGTACTTATTTGAGAGTATTCCTGTATAAAAACTGCTGTCAATGTTTCAGTTATTGCGAAGGATTACTAGGGTTAGATTTAGGGAAAGTAGTGGTGTAATATGGCGGCATGAGGTAAACGATTTTTGAGAACTGCTATAAGCAACGAAATTTGAAATCATTAACCAACACAATGTTTTCAGAGTAAACATATAGCAGAGACATAAACTGGAGTGAGTAAGTGTTTTTGGAATATATTGGTCAAACTTTAGCATGCATATTGAATAAATCATTGTTGGGCTACCAACTTTGGGACATGACTTATTGGATTCTGTAAGGGTCAGTAATGGATTTCAGATAGAAATCCAGTAAGGCTTGGCAACTGATTTGACTGACATTTACACCATAATCAATTTTCTGGTTATCATAGATCAGATATAGCACCTGTGAGTATCCCAGGGTTGTTTTTTGAAGACATGCTTGATTGTTAAATGGTGAGTGGGTCCAGTATAATAGAGTTGTCTACTGTGTATAAAAGTGAAATAAACATGCCACATGCCACTGACAAGGACTGGCATAAGGTCGACTTACAATGTTCCCTGTTAGTCATTGAGGAGATGATATGTTCGGTGGGGTGCCAGGGGCATGAACGGTCTGGCTAATTCTGTCGCCTGTCAGGTGGCTTGTGGGGTAACTAATCCTGTTGAAAATATGAATGTTTTTGGCCTTGGGATCGAGAGAGGGGCAACAAGGATGCCACTGGCCCCAAGGAGTCAGTCATGTGCACAAGGAGATAGCCTAATCTTGCAACAGGCGCTGGAGAAAATGTCCTCAGCTATTGGTGGCAAAGACTCATGCTAAGGGAAACAATTTGTAACATGCACGCGAACACGAGCAACCAAGAAGAAAAACGTTTTGGGGGTCGTTTCTGTTTATTCTGTAATTCACTTATGCATACAGTTATAGTCTGCTTCTTATCGTCTCTTCTTGCCCTTGAAATTGCTTTCTGTTCCCAGGCATGCTGGTAGTGTCTTTGCACTGGACTCCTATCATCAATCGAATATGGCTTTCCATTTTGTTTATTTTTTCCCCTTGTGAGGACTTTTGCATATATCGCCCTCTCATTATCCCCCCTCCCTCACCACAATTCCTCTCCTTTGCACTTCCTTGGTGCTGTCACTTTTCACAATGACCAGATATGCCATTGCCTCTCCTCCACTTCTCTCCACTGACACCTCTCCTGAGGGTGGGTGTCTGAAGAACTGTCCACCCAACCCACCCCACTCCATCCCAGTCGTTTACTCATCTTTTCCTTACATTGTCAGAATAATCCTCCATGTGCCACCAATCCTCCATCAATTCTACCCTCCGAAGTGGTCAGGATTAGACACTTTTCTACATGTGACTGGAGAGAGTCGTCAGTGGTCCTGTCAATGTGACGGTGGTGCAGGAATAATTACAGACAGACTGATAAATGATAATAGACCATGATACTTGATCATGGTAATATATCATTATCAATAGATGATAAAAGGGCCAATTCATTCCCTTATCCGGCGATACTGCAAAATGCCAGCAGCCATTTGCCTCCCAATGGTGGGGAATTTCTTTCTTTACTGCTGCACCATTCAAACAGATATTTTCATGTAGTAGAATGGAAAGGGGGGCACCAAGATTACTGTTATTACTGGAACTTTATGACAAGCCTTGGAATTATTTGAAATTGTAAGTAATTAAAGCTTTCATCAGCAAAGCAATGACTAAAATTCTATTGAAAAGCTCCAAAATATCATGAATTTTACATACATGAAAGGCCATGCATGTCAAATGAATGTATTGCTACTAATGTTTCCTGGCATTTGTAGCCATACCTATAATTCCATATACTGACGATATAGTATTTATCTCAAGGGTGGGCTTTCAGCAACTATTTTTGTATTCTTGTAGGCTATATGGAGGGGCATGTAAGTCAATCAAATACATAAAAAAGACAATTCAGTCCAAGTAACAGCCAGCTCTGGAGAGGCGGCATCAAGAGAGCTGCTAATAGGAGTCAGTCAGTCAAAAGGAAAAGTGTAAGCTAGTGTGTAATTACACACAGTGACTGAGTGCATCGGACAATTACCAGCTCTAATGCTTCATAAATCCACATCAAGGATCTCTCAATCAATATCTAATTCATCACTCTTAGCATTGACTCATTTATTAATTACTCTAGTCATGGACACAGTCTCAACAGCCACTATGAGAGGATTTAATTATTTTGGAGGATGGGGGATGGTTTTGGAGGAGGTGATGTTGATATGTCAACATATGTATGAAAGCTAAAAAGGCCTGTTTTTGGTGTGTACAGCCTAATCTCGTTTGGTTACAGCATCTCACAGCTCCTCTCTTGCCTTATTGTTTATTATTTACAGTTTGGAATGCTCTACGGCCGACTGAATGTTTAAATTAATTCATAACTTCATAGCATCTCAATTAACATGTCTGTGTGTTCAGTTCACAGTCCAAGATTTGTGTGAACACACATTTTACACATATGATTGGCTTTTGTCTTTTTGTTCCTGATCCAACTCTGACCAAGATAGTTTATCATCAATAAACACACCATTAACACATCACATCTGCTTGAAAACAATCTGCATTCAAATTGATTTTGCCAGTAATGAGGGAGATGAAAAGTGAGATGTTTTGTTTGGGCAGAACAAAATCTCCCCATTTCTGCCAGCACCTCAACCACATAAATCACACCGCAGATGTGAATACTTAGCTTTGGATCCATTTGAATGGCTTCCCTTTCTCCTGCAACAAAATCAAAGCAAAAATAGTCCCCATCTGATTTCCATGTAGTCACCCACTTCGCAATGCAGCATGTATGTAGCATTCAGATTGAGGGCATTTGCTATTTGCTAAGGCATTCCTACGGTCCTTTCCAAACTGTGGGTTTGTCAGCTTGGCTTAGCTGATTTTGTGTTGACTGGAATAAGATGTGACATCATGGCCAATTAGTCCCAGCTGCAAATTCTATAGTAGGAAACTTTTGTAGGGCTCTTGCTTGAGTTCTTATGGGTCAAACTCTCCAAATATTGACATCCCAACCATCTGCTGCCAAAAAGGATTTCAGCTCATTATGAGATGGTGGTTCATTCAGGGATGCAGTCATGTTTATCAAAGGAACACACTTAATTCAACAAGACATACAATGCCTTCAAAAGTGTACTTACCCTTGACTTATTACACATCTTGTTGTGCTACAGCCTGAATTAAAAATGGATTAGGTTGAGTTTACCCATCTACACACAATACCTCATGATGAAAAAGTAAAATCATGTTTTTCATTTTTTTGAAAAATGTATTTAAAATGAAATACAGATATCTAATTTACATAGAGTGCATTTGGAAAGTATTCAGATCCCTTGACTTTCTCCACAGTTTGTTATGTGACAGCCTTATTCTAAAATGTGTTCAATAGTTTTTTATCCTCATTTAAACACAATACCACAAAGACAAATAAAATAAAAAATGAAATATCACATTTGCAATTGAAGTCTGAAATGTACATACAACTGACAAATACATTTAAACTCAGTTTTTCACAATTACTGAAATTTAACCCTAGTAAAAATTCTCTGTTTGAAGTCAGTTAGGATTACCACTTTATTTTAAGAATGTGAAATGTCAGAATAATACTAGAGAGAATGATTTATTTCAGCTTTTATTTCTTTCATCACATTCCCAGTGGGTCAGAAGTTTACATACGCTCAATTAGTATTTGGTAGCATTGCCTTTAATTTAGGTCAAATATTTCGGGTAGCCTTCCACGAGATACCCACAATACGTTGGGTGAATTTTGGCCCATTCCTCCTGACAGACCTGGTGTAACGGAGTCAGGTTTGTAGGCCTCCTTGCTCGCACACGCTTTTTCAGCTCTGCCCACAAATGTTTTATAGGTTTGAGGTCAGGGCTTTGTGATGGCCACTCCAATACCTTGACTTTGTTGTCCTTAAGCCATTTTGCCACAAATTTGGAAAATTGCTTGGGGTCATTGTTCATTTGGAAGACCCACTTGTGACCAAGCTTTAACTTCCTGACTGTTGTCTTGAGATGTTGCTTCAATATATCCACATAATTGTCCTTCTTCATGAAGCCATCTATCTTGTGAAGTGCACCTGTCCCTCCTGCAGCAAAGCACCCCCACAACATGATGCTGCCACCCCCGTGATTCACGGTTGGGATGGTGTTCTTCGGCTTGCAAGCTTCCCCCTTTTTCCTCCAAACATAACAATGGTCATGATGGCCGAACAGTTATATTTTTGTTTCATTAGACCAGAGTATATTTCTCCAAAAAGTATGTTATTTGTCCCCAGGTGCAGTTGCAAACCGTAGTCTGGCTTTTTTATTGCAATTTTGGAGCAGTGGCTTCGTCCTTGCTGAGCGCCCTTTTAGGTTATGTCGATATTGGACTAGTTTTACTGTGAATATACAGTGCCTTGCGAAAGTATTCGGCCCCCTTGAACTTTGCGACCTTTTGCCACATTTCAGGCTTCAAACATAAAGATATAAAACTGTATTTTTTGTGAAGAATCAACAACAAGTGGGACACAATCATGAAGTGGAACGAGATTTATTTGATATTTCAAACTTTTTTAACAAATCAAAAACTGAAAAATTGGGCGTGCAAAATGATTCAGCCCCCTTAAGTTAATACTTTGTAGCGCCACCTTTTGCTGCGATTACAGCTGTAAGTCGCTTGGGGTATGTCTCTATCAGTTTTGCACATCGAGAGACTGACATTTTTTCCCATTCCTCCTTGCAAAACAGCTCGAGCTCAGTGAGGTTGGATGGAGAGCATTTGTGAACAGCAGTTTTCAGTTCTTTCCACAGATTCTCGATTGGATTCAGGTCTGGACTTTGACTTGGCCATTCTAACACCTGGATATGTTTATTTTTGAACCATTCCATTGTAGATTTTACTTTATGTTTTGGATTATTGTCTTGTTGGGAGACAAATCTCCATCCCAGTCTCAGGTCTTTTGCAGACTCCATCAGGTTTTCTTCCAGAATGGTTCTGTATTTGGCTCGATCCATCTTCCCATCAATTTTAACCATCTTCCCTGTCCCTGCTGAAGAAAAGCAGGCCCAAACCATGATGCTGCCACCACCATGTTTGACAGTGGGGATGGTGTGTTCAGGGTGATGAGCTGTGTTGCTTTTACGCCAAACATAACGTCTTGCATTGTTGCCAAAAAGTTCAATTTTGGTTTCATCTGACCAGAGCACCTTCTTCCACATGTTTGGTGTGTCTCCCAGGTGGCTTGTGGCAAATTTTAAACAACACTTTTTATGGATATCTTTAAGAAATGGCTTTCTTCTTGCCACTCTTCCATAAAGGCCAGATTTGTGCAATATACGACTGATTGTTGTCCTATGGACAGAGTCTCCCACCTCAGCTGTAGATCTCTGCAGTTCATCCAGAGTGATCATGGGCCTCTTGGCTGCATCTCTGATCAGTCTTCTCCTTGTATGAGCTGAAAGTTTAGAGGGACGGCCAGGTCTTGGTAGATTTGCAGTGGTCTGATACTCCTTCCATTTCAATATTATCGCTTGCACAGTGCTCCTTGGGATGTTTAAAGCTTGGGAAATCTTTTTGTATCCAAATCCGGCTTTAAACTTCTTCACAACAGTATCTCGGACCTGCCTGGTGTGTTCCTTGTTCTTAATGATGCTCTCTGCGCTTTTAACGGACCTCTGAGACTATCACAGTGCATGTGCATTTATACAGAGACTTGATTACACACAGGTGGATTGTATTTATCATCGTTAGTCATTTAGGTCAACATTGGATCATTGAGAGAGTTTGCTGCACTGAAAGTAAAGGGGCTGAATAATTTTGCACGCCCAATTTTTCAGTTTTTGATTTGTTAAAAAAGTTTGAAATATCCAATAAATGTCGTTCCACTTCATGATTGTGTCCCACTTGTTGTTGATTCTTCACAAAAAAATACAGTTTTATATCTTTATGTTTGAAGCCTGAAATGTGGCAAAAGGTCACAAAGTTCAAGGGGGCCGAATACTTTCTCAAGGCACTGTAGATACTTTTGTACCTGTTTCCTCCAGCATCGTCACAAGGTCCTTTGCTGTTGTTCTGGGATTGATTTAGACCTTTAGCACTAAATTAAGTTCATCTCTAGGAGACAGAACGTGTCTCCTTCCTGAGCGGTATGAGCGAATGCGTGGTCACTTGGTGTTTATACTTGCATACTAATTTTCGTACAGATAAACGTGGTACCTTCAGGCATTTGGAAACTGCTCCCAAGGATTGTTCTTCTGAGGTCTTGGCTGATTTCTTTTGATTTTCCTATGATGTCAAGCAAAGAGGCACTCTTTGAGTTTGAAGGCATGCCTTGAAATACATCCACAGGTACACCTCCAATTACTCAAATGATGTCAATTAGCCTATCAGAAGCTTCTAAAGGCATGACATCATTTTCTGGAATTTTCCAAGCTGTTTAAAGGCACAAACTTTTGACCAACTGGAATTGTGATGCAGTTAATTATAAGTGAAATCATTTGTCTGTAAAATTTGTGGAGTGGTTGAAAAACACGTTTTAATGACTCCAACCTAAGCCAACCTAAGTGTATGTAAACTTCCGACTTCAACTGTAGGTGCGTGGTTGCAAAGGGCCATGCGGGAGCGTAATCATCGCCTGACACTAAATAGCATAACGCAACGGACATAAATATACCTAGAAAATATTCCTATTCATGAAAATCACAAAAGAAATCACCCTGTCATCTCAGATTTTCAAAATATGCTTTACAGCCAAAGCTAGACAAGCATTTGTGTAAGTTTATCGATAGCCTAGCATAGCATTTTGTCCAGCTAGCAGCAGGTAACTCGGTCACGGAAATCAGAAGAGCAATCTAATTAAATCGTTTACCTTTGATGAGCTTCGGATGTTTTCACTCACGAGACTCCCAGTTAAGCCTACCCCCTACTTTTTCGAACATTCTGTTAAAAACCGTGCAACATTTCAGCGTCCTGCTACTCATGCCAGGAATATAGTATATGCATATGATTAGTATGTGTGGATAGAAAACACTCTCACGTTTCTAAAACTGGTTAAATCACGGCTGTGACTATAACAGAGCTTGTGTTTCATCGAAAAGCGCAAGAAAAACTGCTCACTGAAAACTGGAAAAAATATCAATGCTTCACTTGCATGAATTGTTTAGCCTGTCTAGGAATGGGGTTCCGCTAGCGGAACAGGGTTCCGCAACAGCCAGTGAAAGTGCAGGGCGCCAAATTCAAAACCACAAAAATCTCAAAATTAAAATTCCTCAAGCATTCAAGTATGTTACACCATTTTAAAGATAGAATTCTCGTTAATCCATCCAGTGTCTGATTTCAAAAAGGATTTACAGCAAAAGCGCCACAGAAAGACACAGCCATTTTTTCCAGCCAAAGAGAGGAGTCACAAAAAGCAGAAAGATATTTCATATTTCATATTTATATTAAAAAATCTGAGTTTACATTGGCGCGTTGCGTTCAGTAGTTCTAAAACATGCGGTGATATTGCAGAGAACCACATCAATTTACAGAAATACTCATAATAAACATTGATAAAGATACAACTATTATACATGGAACTTTATATAAACTTCTCCTTAACCTCTCTGTGCACGGAACCCACTAGCGGGCTGAAATTCCACAACATACGCATATTACGCACTGCATTGTTTGGTGAACACGCAGATTCAGCTGTTTATATATCAATCATTATGGCGTCTAAGTCAGGGAAAGCTAAATCTAAGTCTAGATATACAGATGTACACACAATTTTAGAATAAATTGATTGGGAAGGTGAGACAGAGATTGTTGTAGGACGCTTCATTTAGCGATTGTGGAGGAATATTTTTTGAACGGGAGAGGACATCGTTTGGGACTGGTAAGTTCTTATCATGCTAATGCCCTTGTTTGAAATTAATAATATAAAATATTATTTGTGATTTATTTTTAAATTTAGAAGCAATATATAAACATGTAATGTCATGAAATGTGAGTTGCGTGTGTCTGCCGCCCCACCCCAAACCACATGAAGTAGCCTATTTGAGGCTGTTGAGGAGAGGGCAGGATCTGTTTATTATACCTGTTGATACAGGGCTCATGTGAAACTATTCTAACTGAACATTTTCTTTCACATTGACACTGACTCCGGATGGGAGTCTTATCCGGTGTCCTGTGTGAATTTAAGTATGCTCTCTCTAATTCTCTCTTTCTCTCTCTCGGAGGACCTGAGCCCTAGGACCATGCATCAGGGCTACCTGGCATGATGACTCCTTGCTGTCCCCAGTCCACCTGGCCTTGCCGTTGTTCCAGTTTCAACTGTTCTGCCTGCGGCTTTGGAACCCTAAACTGTTCATTTTTTACTCTTGAGGTGCTATCTTGTTGCACCCTCTACAAACACTGTGATCTCCACCCGGCACAGCCAGAAGAGGACTGGCCACCCCTCATAGCCTGGTTCCTCTCTAGGTTTCTTCCTAGGTTTTTGCTAGTTTTTCCTAGCCACTGTGCTTCTACACCTGCATTGCTTGCTGTTTGGGGTTTTAGGCTGGGGCTATATAAATAGATTTGATTTGATAGAGGACTGAGGGTGTTCCAAATATTGAAAGTGTGTAAATAGTTACCCATGTAATTTTGTAAATGTGTCTATATATTTTTTTTTTTCATATTTTTTAATCAATAAATATTATTTTTTCTATTTTTTTCTTTTCATTTTTTTCTATTTTTTTTGGCTGGAGTGTGTTAGAATACCATTTTGGTATTTTGTATATAGTTATTTGTTTCAAAATGTATACCTTCACCAATTTGGCCACTTGGGTACATTTGGGCTACTTGTGTGGGACACCAGGGTGACTTCATGATAAATGTCATGTAGCACACTCATTTTGGAAGTTATCATTCTGAAACTTTGTAAAAGTACTGTTGCCCTCTTCCCCATCATCCTATTTGAATGTTTGTTTTTATCTTGTTCATTTTAAAGATGATATAAAAATAAAAATAAAAAACGTATGGTTTTTTTCATTGTTTTATCTAAACCAGATCTATTATGTTATATTCTCCAACATTCAATTCAAATTTACACAAACTTCAGAGTGTTTTCTTTCAAATGGTACCAAGAATATGCATATCCTTGGTTCTTTGTCTGAGCTACAGGCTGTTAGATTTGGGTATGTCTTCAGGCGGAAATTGCACAAAGTAGGGGGAAGCTGTAAATGCAACCATTGTTTCAGATTTCAAAAGTCTTTACGGAGAAAGCAAACCATGCAATAATCTGAGTACAGCCTTTAGACAACAAAGCAGCCAAAAAGATACCCGCCATATTGGGTAGTCAACATTACTCAGAAACAGCATTTTAAAAATTCACTTACCTTTGATGATCTTCATCAGAATGCACTCCCAGGAATCTCAGTTCCACCATAAATGTTTGATTTGTTCGATAATGTCCATCAGTTATGTCCAAATATCATCTTTTGTTAGGGCGTTGGTAAACAAATCCAAAAACGCGTTCAGGTGGCGTCGAACGTCGGACGAAAAGTTCAAAAAATTCCGTTACAGCCCGTAGAAACATGCCAACCTAAGTATGGAATCAATATTTAGGATGTTTTTAACATGAAACTTAATTGAACTGCTTTCAATCTATAGATATTCTCCAGTTGAACATCTGTCGGCGTCAGTAAAAATCCCACTTCATTGCCGACCCCAGACTATAGGTGTCACGACTTCCGTCGAAGTCGGTCCCTCTCCTTGTTCGGGCGGCGTTTGGCGGTCGGCGTCGCCGGCCTTCTAGCCATCGCCGATCCACCTTTCATTTTCCATTTGCTTTGTCTTGTCTTCCCACACATCTGGTTTCAATTCCAATATTGCATGTTGTGTATTTAACCGTCTGTTTCCCCCATGTCCTTGTCCGGAATTGTTTATTGTAAGTGCTTGTGTACATTATGTCTGGTGTGCTAAGGGGTTTTGTCCCATTGTATATATTGTTTTTGTTCACGGTGATTTTTATATTAAACTACGCCATTGTGACACAGTCTTTGCTCTCATGCGCCTGCCTTCTCTGCTGCCAGGACACACTCCTTACAATAAGCCAAATGTGGCTGTAATGGCTTTATAGTGGTAGCTGGCTAGTGGGCACTAGATTTGAGGAGATTATATTCATGGCCAAGTGGTCCATAGAAGAGCTAACTTCAAGAGAAAATCCTCCAATAACAATCAAACCAATTGTACATGGGTATAGTCATAGTTTGTGACCTCTACTAGCTTTCCTACCGACAGGAGGGTTTTGTTCAGGAGAGTGGTGTGTGTGTTTACCACCAGAATAGTATCATGGAGAGACTTTCCCATGTTGCAACCTGAGTGCCTGTGATTTCATATGTTGCTGGAGAAGTGGCATCTCTTCAGTAATCTCCCTAACATTTATTTTGACTGCGGCTAGACTGACTGCGTTAATGGCAGTGGTACCTAGAGCAAATAGTGACCCTACGGCTGAACCTATAGAGAGTAGCGCCTCGATGAATCGTTTTTCTGACTGGGTGACTGAACTTTGAGTTGGGCCAACATATGGGCCTTGTCTAGCTGGGCGTGCTTAACTGCCTGGGTGATCCAGTCTGCCCCGGCCCAACTCAAATGTGCCACAGCTGGAATGTGTTGGTGGTGCACGGTTTCTTTATCTAGTTATAAGGAGTCCTGGATAATTGTGGAGAACAATTCCCATAGAGGTCAGCTTGTGAGTACATCTGCTGGGTTAGTATTGACCAGGTTGCAGAGTTTCAGGATCAGCCAATGAAACTCCAGCCTACAAAAAAGCATAATTGGAGATATTTAACTCTTTCAGTGGTTTGTTTTTTGTAAACGAAAATGTTTTGACAACAAATTCAGCACAGCGCGGGACAATATTGAAATGACGGAGCTGTGAGTCGGGAAGCAGGTGCAGGTGAAACGTATAATAAAACAACAAAACCAGTAACTAAAAAAATCCATAAGGCTACACGCCAGGAAACAAGAACAATACCAACTAGTGAGAAAACACAAGGGAATGACATGGAAAGGGGAGGAAATGATGAAGGTAATGATTCCAGGTGTGAATCCTAATTATTAGCAGGTGTGCGTATTAATGAATTCCAGGACCGGTGGTTAGTATTCTGGTGACGTCGTACACCGGAGGGGAGGAGCAGGAGGAGATGTGACAGTACCCCCCCTCTGATGCGCAGCTCCAGCCGCAGGACAACGCCGACCAGAGGGACGACCCAGAGGATGAGGAGCGGGTCGGTCAAGGTGGAAATCACAAATGATGTGGGGGGCCAGAATGTCCTCCACCAAAACCCAACAATGCTCCTCTGGGCCATACCCCTCCCAGACCACCAAATACTGGAGCCGGCCCCCACAACATCGGGAATCCAGTAGGGATCTGACTGCATACGCCGGGCCCCCCTCAATGTCCAGGGGGTGTGTTGTGGGGGACAGTATCAGCTAGGGGAACAGGAACCACCGGCCTTAGAAGGGAGACATGAAAAGAGGGTGAGATGCGATAGTGAGTGGGTAGTTGTAACCTGTGTCACCTTGTTGATCCTCAGGAGAACCTTGAACAGCCCCACAAACTGGAACACAGAGGTCTCACTGCTGTGGTGGTCTTTCGGTTCCTTCTGACAATGGATGGCACGCAGGATGGAGTCTCACATGCCACTCCACACTTCCTCATCACGCCGGAACTATTCATCTACAGCAAGAGCAGGTCCACGGGGCCAGAGCCAGCTGGAAACCCAAAACACACTGGAAGGGGGTCAACCCAGTGGAGGAGTGATGTAGGGAGTCCTGGGCGTACTCTGCCCAGGGAAGGAATCATGCCACTCACCCTGCCGATCCTAACAGTGAATCCTCAGGAACCTCCCCAGCTCCTGGTTCATCCTCTCCACCTGGCGGTTGGACTGAGGCCGATAACCAGAAGTGAGACTGGCCGTGACCCCAAGCTTCTCCAAGTAGGCACTCCAAACTCGATGTGAATTGGGGGCCACGGTCAGAGACTATGTCCACTGGAAGGCCATAATGCTGGAAGACTTGCTGAAAGAGTGCCTCGGCGACCTGGAGAGCAGTGGGGAGACCAGAAAGAGGGATTAAGCGACATGACTTTGA
The DNA here is from genome assembly GCF_013265735.2 of Oncorhynchus mykiss. Classification (NCBI taxonomy): domain Eukaryota; kingdom Metazoa; phylum Chordata; class Actinopteri; order Salmoniformes; family Salmonidae; genus Oncorhynchus; species Oncorhynchus mykiss. The sequence goes on along the minus strand of NC_048566.1, from coordinate 51,951,764 downwards.
AAATCTATCCACTACCACCATTCTGGTGAAACCATCAGAGGGGGGAAGATCAGTTACAAAGTCTATGGATAGATGTGACCAAGGTCACTGAGGCACGGGAAGCAACAGGAGCTTCCCTGCTGGAGCATTCTGGGGGACTTGGTTTGACACATATGGAACAGGAGTTGACATACCGAGTAACATCCTGCACCAAGGTGGGCTACCAGTATTTCTCAGAGATGGAGTGGATGGTGCGAAGAATATCTGGATGTCCAGGTCAGCAGCCGATCCCTTATCCCTGTGGGAACGTAGATGAGCTCGGAAGGACAATTCCCAGGTGCAGACTCCCTCTATAGAGCCTGGCGGATGGCCACATCTATGTCCCAAACCGCTGGACACACAACTCAGGAGGACGGGATTATGGGTGCCCTCTGGACAGGAACCTCTCCCTAATCATAGATGCGGGACAGAGCATCGGCCTTGATGTTCTTAGAACCTGGGTGATAGATCAGCGTGAAGTTGAACCTGGTGAAAAATGTAATCCTCCATGGCCTGGGTCTCAGCCACAGACAGAGGGTAAATGCCTCTGCACGGAGGTGTAGCACTGGAAAACAGGTCAATGGCACAATCCCAGGGGCGATGAGGAAGGAGACAAGTAGCTGCGGGTCTTGGAGAATACCTCCTTAAGGTCCTGGTATTCCTCCAGGATGTTGGGCTGAAGGGCAACCATAGGACTCTCAACCAAAGGGGACAGGGAAGCAGGTATTTTGGCATTCAGGTGACCAGTTTGTGATTTTTATCCTTAACCATGAGATGATAGGGTTATGGTGTTGGAGCCAAGGGAGGCAGGGGATGATTTTGTGTCCTGGGGCACTTGTGATGAAAAAAGAGATGCTCTCCTTGTGACTGGACTCTATGGTGAGGGTGAGTGGTTGAGTGATGGTCCTAGTTCCTGCTGGCCAACAGTCGAGTCCTTGAACCGGACAAGGAGAGGAGAGCGGATAGATTGTAATTTTGAGGGAGGAGGCAAGGGTCTGATCCATAAAGTTTCCTACGGCGCCGGAATCCACTAAAGCTGTAGACACAGTACATGAGGGACAGTCAGCCAGAGTGATGGACACCGAAAAGAGTCTAGCAGGAAGAGCTGAATCTGGAATACTCACTCCTGGTCTAGGGGATGGAACATCATGTGACCATCCCTCTGCTCTAGTGGATCCCTCATTCTGAAGTACCGGACACCACTAGAGCTTGTGCCCTCCTTGCTCACAATACAGACTATCCGCCTGCATCGTTCTGCCATGGAAAGGCTCTGATCCATGGGTTCATGCTCTCCATGGGTTTAGGCTCTGATCCAGAGTACTTGCCGAAGGAGGGAGAGAAGTGATGAGAATGCCTACGCTCCCGGAGGTTATCCAGGCGGATGGCCATCGCAACGAGTGCGTCCAGGGTGAGGTTGTTGTCCCAACAGGAAAGTTCTGTCTGGATCTCCTCGCGTGAAGCGCCGGCTCATTCCATCCACTGGAAGCTGCTACTGTCCAGAAGGTGAACGCATACCCAGCAGCCGTCTGATTCCCCTGATGTAGCTGAAGCAGACGCTCACCTCCGGCTCGTTCGGTAGACTGGCTCTAGAGTATCCTCCTATACTTGGTTGCAACGTCAACGAGACACAGCAGACTATGGAGAACCTCTTCCATGGCCATCCCCAGTTGAGCAGGCTGGTCATGGTGTTGACGTAGAAGGTACCCTTGTCCTTGTCCGTCTGAGAGATTTCCGACCTACCTGCTGCTTCCATAGTTTGAGTTGGTACTCTGTAATAACGGCGCTGTGAGTCAGAAAGCAGGTGCAAGTGAACAGTTTAATCAAACAACAAAACCCGCATCAACACAATTCCATAAGAAAAATACCAACTGGTGAGAACTTAAAGGAGTGACATATAAAGGGGAGGATATGATGAAGGTAATGAAGTCCAGGTGTGAATCATAATGAGATAACAGGTTCGCATAATGATGAGTGCCAGGTGTGCGTAATGATGAATCCCAGGACCCGTGGTTAGTACGCAGGAGGGGAGGAGCAGGAGAAGATGTGACAAATATCAACAGTGATAATGAACATATGTCTTACAGCTGGGAAGAGAAGAAGCATACTGATCTGCGACATACTGATCTCCTGGAAGGGATCAGCTGAGGATACTAAACAATTGTATCTGACTCTGCTAGGTTTCCATCTATTCGGTGCTTGCTTGCACCCCTTCTATTCCCATGAGGGTAGGGTACCACCTGATTTGGTTCCTCTGGACCCACTTTAATGTGTTATTTTGTCAACCTTTGCTGATTCTGATTTGATAAAGTACAGGTGACAGCTTCACCACAATCTTGTGTGGTTCCGTCCAGTAGGGCTGTATGTGGCTCTGATTGCCATCAGCACCCCTGCGAGTTTGAGGAACTGTGTTTTAGGAACCACCCACCTTTGTGTTGCGTTGGTTTCTGAAACATAAACCAGTAGGTCCTCTACAAGTGGGAGGTGCTGCTTAGTTGTACACAGCGAACGCGTCGTGTGAGCCTGCCAAAGCCAGCTCGGACACTGGGTGATTGACAGGGTCAGACAAAAAAGCCATCAAAATGGCGAGGGACACATCTTGGTGTTGTATTGCTACTAGGTCACCATTCAGGAATGAATGAGCAACACATTATGCAACACACTGCAACACATTATGTTCTTGCGAAGATGTTTTCCACAGTGCTACATGGCTACCGCAGATACCATGGGTTCCTCGGTGCTGTGAATTGCACCACATTTCGCCATGCTGTTGGCATGGTCGTTGACAAGTTTGCACGACCAGGTGATTTGGAATGTCCCTTGACTTTCTTCCAATACACCTGTATGTCGTGTTTGGTTATGATGTCATCGCAGGCTAGAATGAGCTCTTTGTTTTTCACTGCTTTGCCATTCAAAGTAGTCCTGTGCTTTTGTTTCCAAAACGGAAAGTGGCATAAGAAGGTGAGTCTGGCATAGTTTGAGTCGGTGCAGATTGCCAGTTCTGACAAGTTGTCTTTCACCGCCATTTGTTGTGTGATAAGCATGCCAGCAACTGGCTGGTCTTGTTGCCTAGCTGAAATTGAAGCGGTTTGCACAGAATCTTGTTGTGCCTTACCAATCCCACACCAGATTGCAAGTGGTCTAGATGACAGTAAGAACAGCCATCCATAAATGCATGCCAAGACACACGTTCTCTTCAAAGTAGTGATGGTTCAAAAGCAACAGTGGAGCTATGTTACATGGGGGTGGTGCGAAGTCAGTGTCGACACACCACTAAAGCTCCGCCCAAAGGCAGGTTTTCTGCTTTTGCATGGTTGACTACCACATCATGGCTCATCATGTCCTGACAAAATAGCCCGTTTACTTTGGGAACGTTATTTTTCCAAAAATGAAAATAGTTTCAAGAGGTTAAGGCACTTCATATTTATGTAACTAAACTACATATGTGTAATTACCCTCTTACCATTAGAATCTAAACATGTCAAAGAGGATCAGATTAAGTAAGGGATAATCAACGAGGAGCAATGCATTCAATGGAGTTGCATTATTTTCAAAGAATGAATAGAACCCAGAGTTGATTATCCCGCTTATACGGAGGCAGCATTTGCTGCTAGAAATGTGTTAATTTGCCGTTATAAACTGGGTGGGTCGAGCACTGAATGCTGATTGGCTGACAGCCGTGGTATATCAGACCGTATACCACGGGTGTAACGTTCTGCTTTTCTTTTCTCAGTCTACCTTGTGTTCTTGAACAAAGCCCTGTTTTATTATTGTTCATTGATTTCACCTGTGTTAATTTCTCACCTGGTCTCATCAGCTCCCTATTTAGTTATGTTACGTACACCTCTCGGAAGAGGGAACACAACAGCCTGCTACAACTCAACTCCCCGTGGAGCGAAAGAGGTATGGGATTGTTGGTTGCGAGTAAGAATGACAAAGGCAGAGAGTGGTACCGTTTTACAGGGAATTTATTCCGTCACACGGTAATTTTAGGGAAAAGGGGCTGGACGGAAAAAAGGCAAAGAAAGTAAATATCAAAGCCCATCTCCTACCTTACCTGCCTACCCACTACTTACCTAACTAGCACCACCTGGTGCACTAACCAAAATACAAGGGAGTGGTTTGCCCAGGTCTTACCTAGTGTGTATAGACAGTATATATACTACGGGTATATGTATGCCCACGGGCCTCTTGCCTAAGCACTCCCTAGGTGCCTTCCCCTTTCCCCCCTGGGAACAAAAACAATTTCAATAATCAAAACCACTGCATCCTATTGGCACACAACATACACAACCAATCAGCTCTCTCACTCAACACACGACACACTAATCATCTTTCTCCTAACAACAACCAACACAGACTATCACCCTCATCTCGCTTCTCTCAGCAATCATCTGTCATCTGAGCAACCAAACACTGGCTTATATAGCTGGAGAAGGAGTTGGTAATTGAAGGCAACTGCGTCCTCTGACGAGAGGGTGGGTTCAGCTCCAATTTACCATGGTCAACTCCAATCAGCTGCTTGGGGGATTCCAGGAAGCCGTTTTCCTGAAACACATACATGCAATCCACAACACAGAAACTGGGGATCTTAACTAGTTCAGTTCTTTCAGTTTGTATGGTTGTGAGGTTTTGGTTTTGATTGCCTGCCTGCCTGCCTGCCTGCGACCATGATTCCTGCCTTCTGCGAAGGCTTAATAAACATCTGCCGCGGCAGGCACAGGCAGGCAATCAAAGCCTCACAACCATACAAACAGAAAGAACTGAACTGCGCGTGAATCTACACCTTTTTCTCCCTGAGTATTCATTACAACGGGTATGAGTAAATAGATTTTTACTGCTTTAATTACATTGGTACTGAGTTTATAATAGCAATAAAGCACTCAGGGTTAGACCCAACTGTTGTATACTTAAGGCATGAGGTGGTGTGGTACATGGCCAATATTCCACAGCTAAGGACTGCATCCAGGTGCTCCGCGTTGAGTTGTGCTTAAGAACAGCCCTTAGCTGGTATGTTGGCCATATACCACACCACCTCATGCCTTAAGTATACAACGGTTGGGTCTAACCCTGAATGCTTTTTGGTTACAATCACATTTCAGCCGGTCTCTATTCCACAAGTGACCACCGGCTAAATCTATGATGTTAAAATGCGTATTTACTCTGTTCCATCTAACTGCGCAATCCACTGTCTCATCAGCCCAGCCAGGCAATTTATGAACTTGATCTCCACTATAAAAAGCATTTAGACATTATCTCACATTTCTTTTAGCTTAACATTTAGATTTCAACAGCAGAGAGTTGTATAACCCTAATGTTACCGAGCTAGCTAGCGAACTACAATGCCAAGAGTGTGCAGAGCTGTCATCAAGGCAAAGGGTGGCTACTTTGAAGAATTTCAAATGTTTAACACTGTTTTACTACATGATTCCATATGTGCAATTTCATAGTTTTGATGTCTTCACTTTGATTCCATGATGTAGAAAATCGTAAAAAATAAACCCTGGAATGAGTAGGTATGTCCAAACTTTTGACTGCTACTGTAGATATCGTGGCAGATAGGAACATCGTTGAGACAACCATATCTTCACGCTGCTAGCGTGATTGTACCATCGGCAAAACACAAAGCCCACAACAATTGCTACAAAACACAACCTCATTCATTGTTTTATCAGACAGCAGGCTCAATCAACCAATGACATCATTGGTTGAACTCTCCCAGTGCACAAATTCTATTCCGCAGTATGAAATACTTTAATAAAACATCAATGACTAAGTCAATACAATAGGGTTCATAAGGGTTTTCGGTGAGCATTTCTTAATTTCCCTTTTCCGTCTGAAAGGACATTACCTGTGGTTTCTCTGATCTCCAAAACTTCGACATATCTCTGACATTTCCCAAATCTGATCACCTTCCCCCTACAGAGGAAAATTAAACAGAACGTTGTCATTATTGGTATGATGTACAACTAACTGTAAGGTATAGGGGCAGAGCTGAAATGATGAATTTGTGCACTAAAACTGACTTAATCATGAGAATGTATGATAATCGGTGGATTTGTGTGACATGGTAGACTTTTTTTCTTGTATTTGAAAAGATGTTTGTGTATTGAAATTCTTCTGGTCATCATTGGCAACCACGGAGCCATTACCGCTCGTGTGTTGCTATCTCTATTGGCATAACAACATTGCCTGATGTTTCATAGGGAATAATTGATTATCTATGTAAATGTTGTCTGCTGTTTTTTCCAGTCTAAAATTTGACAATAAAGACCAGGACTTTCAAGTGTTGAGAAACTGTCTCGGGAACAACTATGTTGTAATGGCTCAGTGAAGGTATTCTGACAGTCTCCCAATGTATCATTGTGTTAACTATATGATCAAATATTCATGAAATATAACACAATGATAACCAACAAAGATATGAGTTGTGACTAGACTGGCAATAACCAGTTTGTGTACTATGGACCAGTGGATGCAAATACTGTATATTTCATTCTGTTGAATTAAGTATGCATCTTTCATGATGGACAACCTTAAAATGTGTAATATCAACTTATGCACCTTTCCTGGGTATCAGAGTATGTGTTCTTTCGATAACTCGTATTTCACTTTCTGTCTTGCCATCAATACACCAGCCTGTACTGAGGTTTGTAATGGTTTTTTTTCTGTTGCAGGTGGATGGTCTGTTGAGCAGGGATGCAGCGAGGGAATGTGGTTTAAGGGGAGACAGAGCCAACCTCACACCAGCAGCCTTCTGCCCTCCTCGCAGTGACAAGGTCTCAGTTGGAATCAACAGGCCAGCATTTACTGCCTGTAAGTATATGGAATTTTACCTATACCAATACATCTGTTGTGATAGAGCTACGCTTTTCTGATTTAAAACTGCATATTGTTTTCGCCTGCATGTGTATCAATCCTATATGTTTGATAGCCAAATGGATTACGTTTCAGAGAAGTTTATTCTTCTTACCTGATAGATCTCTTTTGTCAAACGTTATGAAATGGATGATACGTCTGGGGTGAATATATTACCCTTCCTCAATCAAAATAGATATAACTAGATTATAGTGTCACCATATGGCTGTATGCAGGAATACCACCCTGTACCCATCTGCTAGCTGGCCCATGAAAGCTAAGCAGGGCACCTCAGAATATCAGGTAGCATTGGTATTGGAGGGCCAGTAGGGGCTACTCATTGTCCCGCTAAGGGTTTTGTCTTTTGGCGGACAAGCTAGAAGGTCTTGACTAACTGTGGACATTAAAGATTATTTGGCACTTGTCCCATGAGCAGAGATATTGTTGGCTGAATTCCTGACCCAGCCCTGCTTCAGATGCACTAATTCAACACTCCACTGCAACCCCCCTGGGTAGTTGCTGTTTTTAATCTTAAAACATAGTTATTTCCTCTCATAGACAAGTTCTGATGCTTTATATCTCATTTCAAAATGGGTCAATATGTGTTGGTGTGGTGATGAAGCTCTACAAACCTGTGTACATGTATACACAACAATGCTGTGTCTTGGCACATCTGTCTTTAAGGGTTTTCTGGCTGATATCCAGCACAGAGCTTGATTAATGGCTTGTCAATAAGGAAATAATTTCCAGCACCACAATCCACTCCTTTTAAGCATAATGGCAAATTGGCAATTTGAAAAGCATTAGACCCAGCAAAGCCTTTCAATAGAGCATGAATTTAATATTCATTCAGTTCTTTTACACATGCTTGTGCGCACACTGCCTTTTTTTATGAAGTTAAACTGCAGGAAGTATTTGTGCTCCTTGGATGTCACCTAGGTAAAGATACATATTAGCAATTAAAACAAATGTTCAAAACAACAAAACACATCCGTTCAGACTCATTTCTCACTCTGTGTATGACAACTGTTTGAGGTTGTAATTTAAATGGTCGCCAATAGCAGGGACATATGTTACTGCTGACCTCAGTAATGTGTCCACGCCCACTCACCCATGGTGGAGGCCTCATCATCACCACTGCCAGCTCTATCATTCCATTACACACACTCGTCTGTCTGGGAGCCCCCTTTGATAACATGTGAGCATCATTACCTGGTGACCCATTGCATCTTGTCTGTGCGATTAAAAACATTTCTAATACACATTCTGATCTATTGTTTTCACACACCTTATTAGAAGGTGATGAACACATGTTCTCTGTTCATACAAGCTGTGGTGGACCGCATCTGTATACACTCAAATTTGACAATTTCTTAGACATCATTGCTATTTACAGTACCTTCCCACTGGGCACACACTAGTTGAATTAAAACTGTTTTAATGTGAATTTGTCAACTTATTGTGACGTGGAATCAACATGGAAAATACATTGAATTTGAAAAAAAGTAATCAACCAGTATTGATTTCAAATCATTTCAACCAGCATTGTAAAAATGTAAATTAGGGTAAAACTTCAACTCAAATACTTGATTAACATAATCTTCAGAACTATGTGAAGAGTGTAATTTCAAAACACTATATATCCATTTCCAGAAATGTTGGTAAATTAGCTTTTATTTTTGTAAGAACTTATGAAAAAGTTTACATATTCGGACCCTTTGCAATGAGAATTGAAACTGAGCTCAGGTGCATCCTGTTTCCATTGAGCATCTACAACTTGATTGGAGTCCACCTGTGGTGAATTCAATTGATGGGATATGATTTGGGAAGGCACACACCTGTCGATATAAGGTCCCACAGTTGACAGTGCATGTCAGTGCAATAACCAAGCCATGAGGTTGAAGGAATTCTCTGTAGCGCTCTGGATTATGTCAAGGAACAGATCTGGGGAAAGGTACCGAAACATTTCTGCAGCATTTAAAGCCCACAAGAACACAGTGGCCTCCATCATTTTTAAATTGAAGAAGTTTGGAACCACCAAGACTCTTCCAAGAGATGGCTGCCTGGCCAAATGTGAAAGAAGGGCCTTGGTCAGGGAGGTGACCAAGAACCCGATTGTCACTCGGACAGAGCTCCAGAGTTCCACTGTGGAGATGTGAGAACCTTCCAGAAGGCAGCCATCTCTGCAGCACTCCACCAATCAGGTCTTTATGGTAGAATGGCCAGATGGAAGCTACTCCTTAGTAAAATGCACATGACAGCCCGCTTGGAGTTTGCTAAAAGGCACCTAAAGGACTCAGACCATGAGAACACAAGAAACCTCGCACCATCCCTACGGTGAAGCATGGTGGTGGCAGCATAATGCTGTGGGGATGTTTGTCAGCAGCAGCCACTGGGAGACTAGTCAAGAACGAGGGACGATGAACAGTAAGATCCTTGATGAAAACCTCTAGAGCTCTCGGGAACTCAAACTGGGGTGAAGGTTCACCTTCCAACAGGACAATGACTTTAAGCACACAGCCAAGACAACGCAGAAGTAGCTTCGGAACAAGTCTCTGAATGTCCTTGAGTGGCCCAGCCAGAGCCCTGAACCCAATCTAACATCGCTGGAGAGATCTGAAAATAGCTGTACTGTAATGCTCCCCATCCAACCTGACAGAGCTTGAAATGATCTGCAGAGAATAATGGGAGAAACTCCACAAGTACAGGTGTGCCAACTATGTAGCGTCATACCCAAGAAGAACCGATGCTGTAATCGCTGCCAAAAGTGTTTCAACAATGTGATATTTCAGTTTTTTTGCAAACATTTCTAAAAACATATTTTTTCTTTTTCATTTTTGGGTATTGTGTGTAGTTTGATGAGGAAAAAAAATATTTAATCAGTTTTAGAAGAAGGCTGTAACGCAACAAAATGTGAAAAAAGTCAGGGGCCCTGAATACTTTCCGAATGCACTGTACAGTATATCCACCTCACTCTCAGAGAAATAAGTAGTAATTCTAGGTTTTACAAATCAAATGTAACAAATAACTACATGTTTAGCTCTCTGTGGTCTGAACTGGGATTTTAGAAGCTATAACTCAGCATCTACATTGGTCATTAGCTATATGTTCACATTGAGGCATTTCACTCTATTACATACCTGCTACTTAGCATTCATCTCTTTGAGACTGTACTGAATGTGCAGTTTTATACAAGGCAAAATGTCCATATTGCAAAGGTCAAGTCATAAGACAGACTGCAGAGGTTTCAGAACACAGTGTTTTTCCCTCCCGGTAGAGCGTATAATACAGCAATACTGTAATTATGCAAATGTATAGACTCAATAACTGATTATAGGAGAAGGTCCAAAATGAAACGGAATATAGACTATGAACTGTATTACTTGTCGCCTCTTGTATTGTAACAACGGAACAGACAGGGAGTTTTTGCTCACAGCATCTGCCACTGACTGAAATGTTATGTTCAAAGTGGTCGATTGAATTGGAAGTGATATAAACATGGACATTTCTCTATTTACCTACCCTCTGGTGGTGAGAGAAAGAAATGTAATGTAAAAAAAAACTGCATGTCATTTGTCTTTAGTCATGCGGAATGCCGTCCATCAGTTTTACTGCACATTGGCTGCCTCTCAACGCAACAGTGATGAGTGATGGCCAAAGTGCCTCCGGATAGCTCTGGCAGGGATGATAAAAATGTGAAAACACCAAGTTACACAGGAAATTGGCCGTTTTGGATGCAATTGACACGAAAGGCGGCGCGGAGAGGGTTTTTAGAAATGACACAAGCTTAACGGTTCAAAGTGGTGTCTGTTGTAAGGGTTGCAAGATAGTAATGGTCCATTGGGCTTATTGCTGAAGTATTCTCCCTTTATAACCTTATCACTGCAGTTTTTTTCAAAGCCAATCTAATCTCTATAGACGTAATTAGGCCAAAGAACCGAGATACCAAAAAGCCTTGAATGAAAAAGCCAGCATAATAACCCAATTGTGCGAGAAGAGAAAACCTATCTACCCTAACGACCCACTGGGCACACACTGGTTGAATCAACGTAATTGTGACGTGGAATGAACTTGGAAAATACAATGGATTTGAAAAAATTAATCAACCTTTCATCTCATTTTAACCAGCGTTGTAAACATTCAAATTAGGGTAAAACTTTAACTTAAATACCTGACTTAACCTGATTAACAGGCTGTTACATCAATCTAATTTCAACATAATCATCAGAACTATGTATACATTGAAATTGTGTTGTTTCCGTGTGTCATTTCTAATCTTCTTCCTATACTGAATATACAAAGCATTAAGAACACCTATTCTTTCCATGACCTAGACTGCCTGGGTGAATCCAGGTGAAAGCTATGATCCTTTATTGTTACATCCACTTCAATCAGTGTAGATAAAGAGGAAGAAACAGGTTAAAGACAGCCTTGAGACAATTGAGACAAGGATTGTGTATGTGTGCCATTCAGAGGGTGAATGGGCAAGACCAACGATTTAAGTGCCTTTGAACGAGGTATAGTAGTAGATGCCAGGCGCACCGGTTTGTGTCAAGAACTGTAACGCTCCTGGATTTTTCATGCTCAACAGTTTCCCATTTGTGTCAAGAATGGTCTACCACCCAAAGGACATCCAGCCAACATGGACCATCATCCCTATGGATGGGGGGTACTCAATATTATGAAGGTGTTACTAGTGTTTGAAATGATGTAAAATGTTATATTTGATTAGACTTTTTTTCAATGTTGATAGTAAAATGGTATTTTTCAAGCCATCAACCAAAATAAAGAGGTACACTACGGTGCCAAAGTTTGGGGTCACTTAGATATGTCCTTGTTTTTGAAGGAAAATCACATTTTAATGGACAAAAAATGTGATTTTCAGTGTAGACATTGTTAATGCTGTGAATTGTATTTTTTTATGGTATATCTACATAGCTGTACCGAGTCCCATTATCAGCAACCATCACTCCTGTGTTCCAATGGCACGTTGTGTTAGCTAAACCAAAAATAAAAGTTAAATAGGATTAAGCCAGTGGCTCAGATGAAACTCTCCTGTGTTGTCAACCAAACACAATTCAATATTAGTTAAGGCTATCTTACAAACTAATGTAACAGCATTTATTCAAACTTAAATGAGTAACGCATCCATGGCAACATTTTGAGGTTAACCTACTGTAACTATAAATGTCTTCTTATGTACTCATAGAAAGCATGCATGTTCAAGATAGAAAGAAAAGGTGGTGGATCTTTGGAGATTTTCACCATTTCAGTAATAATCTGCTCAGAATCGCTCAGTTGCATTATGTACTTTTAGTGTAATCTCAATGGCATTCCAGGTCATTTGGTTGTGCTATTAGATTAATCACAGTGATATCACATTCAATTGTTGTATAAATACAAGATACCTGACATTGTATTCCCATTTGAACTTTTTGTAGTTTTAAATGGTAAAAACGCAGTGAGAGAAATTTGGGTGACCAAAACCCAAAATCAGACATTGTTTTTCCATTGGAATTTGATTGTACTTTTATATGGTTAAATTAAAATAACTGTCTTTTTGAGTGGGTGAAAATAGGTTGTAATCTCATTGATAAACGTCCCAACCAGATATTGCCTAATTATCCACATTGAAATGATTCTGTGTGCCCAGTGGGATGTTTTTGAATGTTAGCAAAGTGTATATCATTTGAGATAATTGAGCACACAAGTTATATAAAATATAACTTTCTTTGGGTACATTGTCAATTCACATTATTGTAACTATGAAAAAAGCTCTCCTTTGCTTTCCCGTGTGGCATATCCACTGCACTCTCAACACGTCTCTATGGGTAAACTGTAATGTACTACAGTGCCAAATTACAGTATGTGTTTTGCACTCCAGTTGGAGGTTGTAGGGCTGTTATTGTTACCCATTAATTCATGTTGAAAAAGTGTTGAAAGCTTGAGAGCTAGGAAGATAAAAAAAAGAGTCGATCCAAAGAAGCACTCTGTAGGTCTTGTTTTCCAAATTGTATGACTCGGATCGTTTAATGTTAATGATCCTACAGGTCTAGCAATGATAACAGAGCAAAGAACATGTCCAAAAATGTACTATTTTTGGAACACACACGTTTTGGGAACATTCTCTGTGACATTATGTTACTGTTCATGGTGTATGATTTTCATTTCTAGGCTGTTAACCATCCTATTTCTGAATAACTGCATAAAGTTTCTGTTTAATTGATTATAGCATTGTCAACTGTGGCTGGGATCAAAGGGTCTGGGGGTTTAGTTTGATTTTGGAAAGTATTTTTTCCCAAAACAAAAACTTTCCCCAACTTGTTCTTGACCTGTTTTTAGCACAACAAGTAAAATATAATGAAGCTGGTGTCAAAGGCCATGTGTTCGAGGACACATGTATATCCACTCCAGTGGCGGTCGGTGCTGTTTAAGATTAGGGAGGATGTTTTTTTTTTCATGAGCATGGAGTTATTTCTATTACAGCATCTTGGATGACTGTCATTCATATTCCATTCACCCAGCTCAGTGTAACAGTGAAAAGGTTTAGGCTATATCATGATACTCTAAATGGCCCTATATCCATCATGAGGTGGCTACAACCAACAGGTGGAGAATTTTTTACTAATCAATGTGCCAGACACATTCAATACCACCTTGCACACTCTTGCCTGCATCTAGCGGATCTAGGGTGTAATCATTAGTCCTAACAGTTGCAAAATGTTTTGTTTTGCAACTCAAACAAGTTTCTATTGGACAAATTCAGGTAGGTCCCTCCCGTTTAGTTTGCTTCTGTTAAAGAAACATTTTGCAACAGAATTTTCGGAATGAATTACACCCCTGATCACCCGCACATACATCGTCACTTTGCTCATTGTATAATTCCTTCTCGCATCTTTTCCTTTAACTTGTGGTGCACAACACAACAGCTGTCTGTTACCAGGCACAAAAACCTCTCCATAACCGCTAATGCTAACCACTACACAGCCGACATCATTGTCACCATATTAACGGTATAGTCAACATAGTAGAACTAATTTGTTATTATACCACACAATATAATCCATGTGTACAATCACACAGTACAGTGTACAGCAAGCAGTTTAGCAATTACACCAGGTGGCCCCTGTGGCAATAAATTAATACAACGCTTACCTTGACTTGGAAGAGTTGCAGTGTTGGATAGCTTTAGCAAGCTAGCTAACATACATATAATTATTCTCGGATTGAGTAGGCTAAGTTAGTGAAACAGAATATCGCTCTCTCTCTTTCTCACTCCGCTGCTTCTCCTTAATTTTTTTTCAAAATGACTATTGTCTTTCTCTCTCTTTGTCACCTACTCACCCCACTTTATGCACTGCATTGCTACTGTAGCTCATGGTTTCAGTACTAGATTAATTATCTGATCCTTTGATTGGATGTACAACATGTCAGTTCATACTGCAAGTACTCTGATAGGTTGGAGGATGTCCTCCGGACGTCATCATAATTACTGTGTATGTTTATGGTGAAACCATGAGCCTCTTAGGATTTGTGTTGAAGTCAATGTACCCGGAGGAGGATGGAAAATATCTATCTGTCTTCCAGCTACACCATGGTGCTACCTTAGAGGGTGCTGTTGAGGCTACTGTAAACCTTCTTTGCAAAACAGTGTGTTTAAATCGGTTATTTGTTGACGTGAATATATTTAGTATAGACTTATCGAAAAAGTTTCACTTTTAATGTTTTACTCTTCTGAGCTGCCTCCACTGCTCCACTCACGTCTCTAAATTACTTGTTTCTGCTATGTTAAAGCAAATCTAGGGCTAAATAGGCACACATCTTGGAGCTAAATGTGTGTCTGAGGAAGATTTCCTCTAATCCTCACTTCACGGCGCAAAGCGAGAATCCAAGGTCAGCTTTGCCTTGGATGGGGGCATATTTCCATGCTGAAGATGAGGGGATTTGGAGGGCAGGGCTTTGCGATAAGCCTCCGCACACACAGGGAACAAGCGTGCACGAATGGCACCTGAGGATCTTCTCGACCCGTCAGACGAAGGCAGCGGTGGCATGTGTGTCTTGTGTAAGGTGGCATGCCTTTAACCTTGAGTGACATTTGGAACTTGGCAGGCTAGTCCATGGGCGCTGCTGCGCTAGCTAGCTATAGGAAGACTATTGTTTCTTTGTGGTCTCTCTAGTGTGCACTGTCAGAGCAGGAAATTAATGTGAGCTCTCTATTCTGCCACTGACAGTGACACTCAGCAGGAGGTGTGTTAGCTAGTGCAAAAGTCCAAGGTTTTTCTGGAGTTTGCAGTATGCTAGCTTGAGCCCAGTGCTGTAGCCCACACAACCCAACCACCATACAGCAGAGAAGTCCAGGTCTAGGGTCGATATCTAATTTCATTTTCAAAGGACCCCCCTAATCTAGCACAGGTAGTATAGAGACCTCCCATTGACACTAATTTACTGAGAGTCACACCCACGAAGTTCAGTGTTCAGTTAAATTAACACCTTTGGCTGGAATGAGAACCAGCATACTGAGGAGTCCAAGAACCAAGTATATTCCATAATGCCGCAAATGAAACTAATGCGATTCAGTTTGAAACAACACAAATGAGCCTACATTGTGTGGGGAAGGTATGTCATAATGGGATAATTAGGTACCATAAAATATGAGATTAAATAAACTGACATGCAATTTGTATGAAAACAAATCAATTGAATGACGGCAGGTATAATTGGGGGTCAAAAAGTGACCCATTTGTTTATTCAGGGAGCCTTAAATATGCTACATGGGTCAAGTAGAGTTCTCAAAGCTTTTCTGTTCAAACAATGTCTGATGATATTTTTTTGAGATTGTGTACATCACTGCACTTAGGGACCAAAAAATCCCCCCTGTAAGGTTTTTAGTGTTATCTCTATGGTGTGGTCAGGCCATTGTGGCAGTGTGAAGGTCACCACAGCACCACACCTTTCAAAATGGCATTTAGGCCATTTTAACACAGGAGTCAGGACCCTGCATTGGGAAAGTAGAGGCTTTAACTTGGCTGATGATCTCAAGTAAAATAAATTATTATTTGTCACATGCTTCGTAAACAACAGGTGTGGACTAACAGTGAAATGTTTACTAATGGGCCAATCCCAACAATGCAAAGAGAAAATATAAATATTAATAAGTAGCAGTCAAAAGTTTGGACATACCTACTCATTCAAATGTCTTTCTTTATTTTTACTATTTTCGACATTGCAGAATAATAGTGAAGACATCAAACGTATGAAAAAACACACAGTAACCAAAAAATATTTGAGATTCTTCAAAGTAGCCACCATTTGCCTTGATGGCAGCTTTGCACACTTTTGGCATTCTCTCAACCAGCTTCATGAGGTCACCTGGAATGCATTTCAATTAACAGGTGTGCCTTGTTAAAAGTTCCTTTGTGGAATGTCTTTCCTTCTTAATGCGTTTGAGCCAACCAGTTGTGTTGTGACAAGGTAACGTTAATTAACGGAAGATAACCCTATTTGGCAAAAGATCAAGTCCACATTATGGCAAGAAAAGCTCAAATAAGCAAAGCGAAAAGACAGTCCAGCATTACATGAAGACATGAAGGTCAGTCAATCCGGAAAATGTCAAGAACTGAACGTTTTTTCAACTGCAGTCGCAAAAACCATCAAGCGCTATGTTGAAAGTTGCTCTCATGAGGACCGCCTCAGGAAAGGAAGACCCAGAGGATACGTTCATTGGGGTAAACTGCACCTCATAAATTGCATCTCAAATAAATGCTTCACAGAGTTCAAGTAACAGACACATCTCAACATCAACTGTTCAGAGGAGACAGCGTGAATCAGGCCGTCATGGTCAAATTGCTGCAAAGAAACCACTACTAAAAGATACCAATAAGAAGGAGACTTGTTTGGACCAAGAAATATGAGCAATGTCCTTTGGTCCGATGAGTCCACATTTGAGATTTTTGGTTCTAACTGCCGTGTCTTTGTGAGATGCAGAGTAGGTGAATGAATGATCTCCGGCCTGTGTTGTTCACAAGCATGGAAGAGGAGGATGAAGCATGGAGGTGGAGGTCTGATGGTGTGGGGGTGCTTTGCTGGTGACACTGTCTGTGATTTACTTTCAAGGCACACTTACCCAGAATTCAAGGCACACTTAACCAGCATTCTGCAGAGATGACCTGGCCTCCACAAACACCCGACCTCAACCCAATTGAGATGGTTTGGGATGAGTTGGACTGCAGAGTGAAGGAAAAGCAGCCAACAAGTGCTAAGCATATATGTGGGAACTCCTTCAAGAATGTTAGAAAGCTTTCCAGTTGAAGCTGATTGAGAGAATGCCAAGAGTGTGCAGAGCTGTCATCAAGGCAAAGGGTGGCTACTTTGAAGAATCTCAAATATACAGTATATGTTGATATGTGAAATGTAATAGTTTATATGTCTTCGCTATTATTCTACAATGTAGATAACAGAAAAAATAAAGAATCACCTGGAATGAGTAGATGTGTCCACATTTTTGACTGATACTGTACATACACTGCTCAAAAAAATAAAGTGAACACTTAAACAACACAATGTAACTCCAAGTCAATCACACTTCTGTGAAATAAAACTGTCCACTTAGGAAGCAACACTGATTGACAATAAATTTCACATGCTGTTGTGCAAATGGAATAGACAACAGGTGGAAATTATAGGCAATTAGCAAGACACCCCCAATAAAGGAGTGGTTCTGCAGGTGGTGACCACAGACCACTTCTCAGTTCCTATGCTTCCTGGCTGATGTTTTGGTCACTTTTGAATGCTGGCGGTGCTTTCACTCTAGTGGGTAGCATGAGATGGAGTCTACAACCCACACAAGTGGCTCAGGTAGTGCAGCTCATCCAGGATGGGCCATCAATGCGAGCTGTAGCAAGTGACAGACGTGACAGAGTCTGGAGACGCCGTGGAGAACGTTCTGTTGCCTGCAACATCCTCCAGCATGACCGGCTTGGCGGTGGGTCAGTCATGGTGTGAGGTGGCATTTCTTTGGGGGGCCGCACAGCCCTCCATGTGCTCGCCAGAGGTAGCCTGACTGCCATTAGGTACCGAGATGAGATCCTCAGACCCCTTGTGAGACCATATGCTGGTGCGGTTGGCCCTGGGTTCCTCCTAATGCAAGACAATGCTAGACCTCATATGGCTGGAGTTTCAGCAGTTCCTGCAAGAGGAAGGCATTGATGCTATGGACTGGCCCGCCCGTTCCCCAGACCTGAATCCAATTGAGCACATCTGGGACATCATGTCTCGCTCCATCCACCAACGCCACATTGCACCACAACCACCACGACTGTCCAGGAGTTGGCGGATACTTTAGTCCAGGTCTGGGAGTAGATCCCTCAGGAGACCATCCGCCACCTCATCAGGAGCATGCCCAGGCGTTGTAGGGAGATCATACAGGCACGTGGAGGCCACACACACTACTGAGCCTCATTTTTACTTGTTTTACGGACATTACATCAAAGTTGGATCAGCCTGAGGTGTGGTTTTCCTCTTTCATTTTGAGTGTGACTCCAAATCCAGACCTCCATGGGTTGATGAATTTGATTTCCATTGATAGTTTTTGTGTGATTTTGTTGTCAGCGCATTCAACTATGTAAAGAAAAAAGTATTTAATAAGAATATTTCATTCATTCAGATCTAGGATGTGCTATTTTAGTGTTCCCTTTATTGAGCAGTGTATAATAGAAAGGTATAATACACAATGAGTAATAATAACTTGGCTATATACACAGGGTACCAGAACCGAGCCAGTGTGCAGGGGTACGAGGTAATTGACATGTACATTTACAGTGTCTTCAGAAAGTATTCACACCCCTGATTTGTCAACGATCTACACAAAATACTCTGTAATGTGAAAGTGTAAGAAACATTTGAACATTTGCAAAAAAATATTATATACATGTTAAACACTAATATATCTTCATTACATTCGTAAGGTACATAAGTATTTAACCCCTGGGTCAATACATGTTAGAATCACATTTGAAAGCGGAGTCTTTCTCGGACAATTCTAAGAGCTTTGCACTCCCGGATTGTACAATATTTGTACTGTATTCTTTTTAAAATTCTTTAAGTTCTTTGTTGTGTTGGTCATTGCTAGACATCCATTTTCAAGTCTTGCCATAGATTTTCCAGCAAAACTGTAACTTAGGCCACTCAGGAACAGTCAACGTAATCTTAGTAAGCAACTCCTGTGTACATTTGGCCTTGTGTTTTAGGTTATTTTCTTGCTGAAAGGTGAATTTGTCTCCCAGTGTCGGTTGGAAAGCAGACTGAACCAGGTTTACCTGTAGAATTTTGCCTGTGCTTAGCTGTATTCAGTTTTTTGTTCATCCTAAAAAACTCCCTAGTCCTTCCCGATGCCGATGACGAGCATACCCATAACATGATTCAGTCACCACCATGCTTGAAAATATGAAAAGTGGTACTCAGTGATGTGTTTTGTTGAATTTGCCCCAAACATTTCCCCAAATGTATTCAGGACATAAAGTTAATTTCTTTGCTACATTTTTGGCAGTTTTACTTGATGCATGTTTAGAATATTTGTGTTCTGTACAAGCTACCTTCTTTACCGTCTGTAATTTAGGTTTGTATTGTGGAGTAACTACATTTGTTGTTGATTCATCCTCAGTTTTCTCCTATCGTAGCCATTAAACTAACTGTTTTAATGTCATGGTTAAATCCCTGAGCAGTTTCCTTCCTCTCCGTCAACTGAGTTAGGAAGGACGCCTCTCTTTGTAGTGACTGGGTGTATTGATACCCCATCCAAAGTGTAATTAATAACTTCACCATGCTCAAAGGGATATCCAATGTCTGCTTCTTTATTTTTTCACCCTTAGGTGCCCTTTTTTGCAAGGCTTTGGAAAACCTCCCTGGTCTTTGTGGTTGAATCTGTGTTTGGCCCATGCCAAATCTTTTCAGCCTACTGAGGGGGAAGGGGTGTCATGCCCTCTTCACAACTGTGTTGGTGCAACTGGACCATGATAGATATTTTGTGATGTGGACACAAAGGAACTTGAAGCTCTCACTACAGCCCCATCGATGTGAATGGGGGGTGTGCTCTGCCCTCTGTTTCCTGTAGTCCACGATCAGCTCCTTTGTCTTGCTGATGTTGAGGGAGAAGTTGTTGCCCTGGCACCACACTACTAGGTCTCTGAAAAACTCCCTATAGGCTGTCAAATCAAATCAATGCTTATTTGTCACGTGCGCCGAATACAACAGGTACAGGTATAACCTTACTTACAGGCTCTAACCAATAGTGTGAAGAAAAAAAAGTGTGAAGTAAAGAAAAAAACAACAATAAAAAGACATTTGAAAATAACCGTAGTAAGGCTATATACAGACATCGGTTAGTCAGGCTTATTGAGGTAGTACAGTGCCTTGCGAAAGTATTCGGCCCCCTTGAACTTTGCGACATTTCAGGCTTCAAATATAAAGATATAAAACTGTATTTTTTTGTGAAGAATCAACAACAAGTGGGACACAATCATGAAGTGGAACAACATTTATTGGATATTTCAAACTTTTTTAACAAATCAAAAACTGAAAAATTGGGCGTGCAAAATTATTCAGCCCCCTTAAGTTCATACTTTGTAGCGCCACCTCTTGCTGCGATTACAGCTGTAAGTCGCTTGGGGTATGTCTCTATCAGTTTTGCACATCGAGAGACTGACATTTTTTCCCATTCCTCCTTGCAAAACAGCTCGAGCTCAGTAAGGTTGGATGGAGAGCATTTATGAACAGCAGTTTTCAGTTCTTTCCACAGATTCTCGATTGGATTCAGGTCCGGACTTTGACTTGGCCATTCTAACACCTGGATATGTTTATTTTTGAACCATTCCATTGTAGATTTTGCTCTATGTTTTGGATCATTGTCTTGTTGGAAGACAAATCTCCGTCCCAGTCTCAGGTCTTTTGCAGACTCCATCAGGTTTTCTTCCAGAATGGTCCTGTATTTGGCTCCATCCATCTTCCCATCAATTTTAACCATCTTCCCTGTCCCTGCTGAAGAAAAGCAGGCCCAAACCATGATGCTGCCACCACCATGTTTGACAGTGGGGATGGTGTGTTCAGTGTGATGAGCTGTGTTGCTTTTACGCCAAACATAACGTTTTGCATTGTTGCCAAAAAGTTCAAATTTGGTTTCATCTGACCAGAGCACCTTCTTCCACATGTTTGGTGTGTCTCCCAGGTGGCTTGTGGCAAACTTTAAACGACACTTTTTATGGATATCTTTAAGAAATGGCTTTCTTCTTGCCACTCTTCCATAAAGGCCAGATTTGTGCAATATACGACTGATTGTTGTCCTATGGACAGAGTCTCCCACCTCAGCTGTAGATCTCTGCAGTTCATCCAGAGTGATCATGGGCCTCTTGGCTGCATCTCTGATCAGTCTTCTCCTTGTATGAGCTGAAAGTTTAGAGGGACGGCCAGGTCTTGGTAGATTTGCAGTTGTCTGATACTCCTTCCATTTCAATATTATCGCTTGCACAGTGCTCCTTGGGATGTTTAAAGCTTGGGAAATCTTTTTGTATCCAAATCCGGCTTTAAACTTCTTCACAACAGTATCTCGGACCTGCCGGTTGTGTGTTCATTGTTCTTCATGATGCTCTCTGCGCTGTGAGACTATCACAGTGCAGGTGCATTTATACGGAGACTTGATTACACACAGGTGGATTGTATTTATCATCATTAGTCATTTAGGTCAACATTGGATCATTCAGAGATCCTCAATGAACTTCTGGAGAGAGTTTGCTGCACTGAAAGTAAAGGGGCTGAATAATTTTGCACGCCCAATTTTTCAGTTTTTTAATTTGTTAAAAAAGTTTGAAATATCCAATAAATGTCGTTCCACGTCATGATTGTGTCCCACTTGTTGTTGATTCTTCACAAAAAAATACAGTTTAAATCTTTATGTTTGAAGCCTGAAATGTGGCAAAAGGTCGCAAAGTTCAAGGGGGCCGAATACTTTCGCAAGGCACTGTATGTACATGTGGGTATGGTTAAAGTGACTATGCATATAGGATGAACAGGGAGTAGCAGTAGCGTAAAAGGAGGGGCTGGCAGGTGGTGGGACACAATGAAGATCGCCCGGTTAGCCAATGTGCGGGAGCACTGGTTGGTTGGGCCAATTGAGGTAGTATGTACATGAATGTATAGCTAAAGTGACTATGCATAAAAGATAAACAGAGAGTAGCAGCAGCGTAAAAGAAGGGGGGGGGGCAATGCAAATAGTCTGGGTAACCATTTGGTTACCTGTTCAGAAGTCTTATGGCTTGGGGGTAAAAAAAACTGTTGAGTAGCCTTTTTGTCCTAGACTTGGCACTCCGGTACCGCTTGCCATGCGGTAGTAGAGAGAACAGTCTATGAATGGGGTGGCTGGGGTCTTTGACAATTTTCAGGGCCTTCCTCTGACACCGCCTGGTGTAGAGGTCCTGGATGGCAGGCAGCTTTGCCCTAGTGATGTACTGGGCCGTACGCACTACCCTCTTTAGTGCCTTGCGGTCGGAGGCCGAGCAATTGCCATACCAGGCAGTGATGCAACCGGTCAGAATGCTCTCGATGTTGCAGCTGTAGAACCTTTTGAGGATCTCAGGAATCTTTTTAGTTTCCTGGGGGGGAATAGGCTTTGTCGTGCCCTCTTCATGACTGTCTTGGTGTGTTTGGACCATTCTAGTTTGTTGTTGATGTGGACACCAAGGAATTTGAAGCTCTCAACCTGTTCCACTACAGCCCAGTCGGTGAGAATGGGGACGTGCTCGGTGCTCCTTTTCCTGTAGTCCACAATCATCTCCTTAGTCTTGGTTACGATGAAGGATAGGTTGTTATTCTGGCACCACCCGGCCAGGTCTCTGACCTCCTCCCTATAGGCTGTCTCGTTGTTGTCTTTGATCAGGCCTACCACTGTTGTGTCGTCAGCAAACTTAATGATGGTGTTGGAGTCGTGCCTGGCCATGCAGTCGTGGGTGAACAGGGAGTACAGGAGGGGACTGAGCACACACCCCTGGGGAGCTCCACTGTTGAGGATCAGCGTGGCAGATGTGTTGCTACCTACCCTCACCACCTGGGGAGGCCCGTCAGGAAGTCCAGGATATAGTTGCAGAGGGAGGTTTTCAGTCCTAGGGTCCTTAGCTTAGTGATGAGCTTGGAGAACACTATGGTGTTGAACGTTGAGCTGTAGTCATTGAACAGTATTCCTCTTGTCAAAGTGGGAAAGGTCAGTGTGGAGTGCAATAGAGAGTGTCATCTGTGAATCTGTTGGGACGGTATGCAAATTGGAGTGGGTCCAGGGTGTCTGGGATGATGGTGTTGATGTGAGCCATGACCAGCCTTTTGAAGCATGTCATTGTAACATATGTGAGTGCCACGGGGCGATATTCATTTAGACAGGTTACCTTGCCATTCTTGGGCACAGGGACTAGGATGGTCTGCTTAAAACATGTAGGTATGACAGACTGGGTCAGGGAGAGGTTGAAAATGTAAGTGAAGACACTTGCCAGTTGGTCAGCGCAGGCTCTGAGTACGCGTCCTGGTAATCCGTCTGAACGTTAACGTGTTTAAATTTAAATCACCAGCCACTAGGTGCGCTGTTTCTGGATGAGCATTTTCTTGTTTGCTTATGGCCCTGTTCAGCTCATTGAGTGAGGTCTTCATGCCAGCATCAGTTTGTGGTGATAAATAGATAGCTACAAAAAAATATTAATGAAAAATCTCTTGGTAAACAGTATGGTCTACCGCTTATCATGAGGTATTCTAGCTCAGGCGAGCAGAACCTCAAGACTTCCTTAATATTAGAGTTTTTAGCACCAGCCATTGTTAACAATTTTTCGGCCTGTTCCAGGGGTGAGCGGCATGTCCTGCGTCTCTGATACATTGAAGTAGAAATCTTCATCCTAACAATGTCCAGAGGCTCTTTTGGGTCATGGTGGAAACATTGTGTACAAAAAAGTTTAGATCAACGCAAAGTTGGTCAGAGCCCATAAAACGGCTGCTTTCCCTTGACACTTATTTTGATACAGGTGCAGCGAATTGAAATTATACCATCGCTGAGAATCTTTTTGCCACTGGCTTTATCCCTAGACTTGACTTGAAATAAGAAATGTAGCTGCTTAGAAGACAAATATCTTGAGTACCTTTACGCCACTGCCGCTGTTGAGAAGACACGGGTGGCTCCAAATATGCAGTAAATTCAGGCTTTTATTACGCAAGCTACATCTATTTACATTGATTTATGTATTCTCCACCCCACTATCTGTCAGTAATTAGTCATAGGATATTGTTTTTCTTTAGCCTGTCAAAAGCCCCTCCAACACGTTACTCTGTCGTCTTTTTTTATCACACCCCTTTTTCTTTTACCATCTAAATGCATTTCGTAAACTGCCTTCGTACTGCCCGAACTGTTCGACTGAGAAGTAATGAGATGAATGCTTCATTTGTTAAGCCATATTGATCTAATTTAAATTCATTCGTTCGGTATGCTGAAAATGAGGCATGTATCCTTCCTGATCAATGTAATGGTTGGAATGTAGGGTCTCTATCATTTAAAACAGAAGTCTGATGCTATGGTAACTGGCTTGATGATAGATCTGAAGATTTAAGCAGTAATGTAAAAAATAGCCTGAAAATCGGAAGCTGAGTTCCTATGTTCTAAATCTTCTCTCCACTCCAGCTAGTTGTTTCTCTTGGGAGTCTTATTCACTTATAAGGTGATTGTATGAATTTACAATCAGACCTTTAAATAGTATATTTTGCCACAAGTCAATATATT
The DNA here is from genome assembly GCF_013265735.2 of Oncorhynchus mykiss. Classification (NCBI taxonomy): domain Eukaryota; kingdom Metazoa; phylum Chordata; class Actinopteri; order Salmoniformes; family Salmonidae; genus Oncorhynchus; species Oncorhynchus mykiss. The sequence continues at coordinate 51,927,097 of NC_048566.1, read as the reverse complement.
TAGAAAGGATTGCCTAGGCATTTTAATCATCCCTGGAATTGGATAAGATTTACAGAGGGATTAATGGTTGAACAGGCCACCACTTTGCTTAATTATGTCACCTTTGGGGGTGCTTCTGTAATGAAAAGTATGGCAGAGCCTAACATGAAATTCAGGATTTTACCTTGGTGCAGGTTAATTCTGTGAATTGAATGCAACACTAGTGTCTTTTTACAAATACATTATGTAAATCTGTGAATATTCCAAAAAATGCAGGGACACGTTATGACAATTCATGCATAATCCAGCACTTTAACTTTGTTACCATTCCCTGTAGATTAATAATGAATTATCTTGTCATATTAAAAAGAACACACAATGCTCAGTGTGTTCTTTATTTCATGATAATGGTTTACATATGATGTGACAATTTAGAAAAAATATGTATTTAAGTTTATTCTTAGGGGATAGCCCCTTTTTTTCAATTTTCACCTAAATGACATACCCAAATCTAACTGCCTGTAGCAAAGATATGCATATTCTTGGTACCGTTTGAAAGGAAACACTTTGAAGTTTGTGGAAATGTGAATTGAATGTAGGAGAATATAACACAATAGATCTGGTAGAAGATAAAAACAAAGAAAAAAACTCACCCGTGTTTTTTTACCACCATTTTTGAAATGCCAAAGAAAAGTCACTGTTATAGCCATCACTCTGGTTGGAATTCCGATAGTGTCTACAAGATAGCAGCAGTGTATGTGCAAAGTTTCAGATGGATAACTTCAAGTATGACTGAACTTCCAGACTTTTAGTGTGAAGACCCCAGGTACATTTGGGAAAATCGTGAAGGAGACATTCGCATTCATATTCCATTTTTCTGCAAGAATATCGTGAAATCTGTATACTTGGACTTTGATTTAGCTTTCCAAGTATTAGTAGCCATGTAGTTCAACATTTGCAAAACAACCAGTTTTCATAACTGAATATCCTTATAATTTTTGTCCAAAATGAAAAGACATGTTACAAGTACAAGGTTACATTTTACAACATATACTCCCGTAAAGCCCAACTCATTGGCTGTCTAGCCTGTTAAGGATGATGCAGAATCTAATCCCAGTGCAGGAACATCAATCAGCTGAAATTTCAGAGCGCCACCTATAGTTTTCGATAAAACTCAAACTTTCATTAAAACACACATGCAAGGTACTGAATTAAAGCTACACTCGTTGTGAATCTAGCCACCAAGTCAGATTTGTAAAATGCTTTTCGGCGAAAGCATGAGAAGCTATTAACTGATAGCATGCACCCCCCAAAATACCAGAACGTCACCTAAACAACAGATTTTGTGGTAGCCGGCGCTACACAAAACGCAGAAATAAAATATAAAACATTCATTACCTTTGACGAGCTTCTTTGTTGGCACTCCTATATGTCCCATAAACATCACAATTGGGTATTTTTCCCGATTAAATCCGTCAAAGTATGCCAAAAATGTCCATTTATAAAGGCCGTCTGATCCAAGGAAAATGCACCTTTACACGACGCAACGTCACTTTTTAAAATTAACAAAGTTGCCTATAAACTTTTACAAATCACTTCAAACTACTTTTGTAAACCAACTTTAGGTATTAATAAACGTTAATAATCGATAAAATTTATCACGGGCGATCTGTATTCGATAGCAGCAAGTCTTGAAATCATCGTCCATTTTTTTCACTTTCATAAGGAAGTGCCTATACGTCATCCCACCAAGGATAAACGTGCAAAGAAATGCCAGTATTGGCGACATCGTGTGGAAGCTGTAGGCATTGTAAAGGGAACCTCATCTATTTTCTATCTCCTTAGACAATTCAAAGACTCGCGGATGAATTTTTTTTGTGTGTTTTTGGTGAACAGTTTTCCCTGGGATTTTTACTCCTGAACACGTTCTGTTATAGCCACAGACATGATTTAACCAGTTTTATAAACTTCAGAGTGTTTTCTATACACACATACTTATTATATGCATATACTATATTCTTGGCATGAGTAGCAGGACGTTGAAATGTTGTTGAAGTGAAGTGAAGTGAAGTCTTGTTACCTTCTAGGATCTCTGAGGAATAGATACAAATGTGATTTGACTCATTTGAAACAACGTTTTGGGTGAGATTTTCACAGATTCCTTTCTTTGCAAATTGAACGAGTGGGAATACAAAATTGATCATGGATGCTTTTAGGATATGAAAAAGGATTTTATCAAAAACTTTTTTTTGAAAAAAATACCTATTGTAAATTGGACAGTGCAGTTATATTAACAAGAATTTAAGCTTTCAGCCGATGTAAGACACTTCGTGTACTGACATTTGTTGTTTATCTAAACCCTGCGATCCTGACAATGCGCTGCATGATTTACAACTGTCCTGTTGATGGGATGCCAATACTTTAGCTAATTTATTTTCCTTAAAAACTTCTTATTTCTCAGACAATCGTAATGCGTGGAAAATATTTTGCATTTCCAAAGTTTATTTTGTGTTGCTCTTTTGAGTTATTCTTCAATGCTATGCCTTTGGAAAGGTAAGGCTGGAGTAAATGTAAATGAACCTCCCACAAACAGATAAGTCATCCATACTGACACCTACACACAGACATGCACACTCAGACACATACAGAGACACACAAACACATGAACACACACTCAGTGACATTTAATAATTTGTAAAGGGGGAGACTTAGGCCCCTCCCAACTATTGGTTATTCCCTCTGCTTAGCAGGTCTTGACAGGTCAGGTTGGGAGGGTGGATGGGAGAGGTTGGTCAGGAGGAGGAAGAGGAGAGAGACGGGACACTGATCTCTGTGATATTACTGCAAGGTCATGAAAAAGAGAGCCAGGGAGATGTGGGGAGAGAGAGAGATTGCAGATCACATTTTCCCCAGAGAGATGGAAACCCGCCATTACACATACATTCGAAACATCAAAAATGTAACTGATGAAAAAAACAATGATTACTGCCAATTGTCACCACACACATAACTATTAGATATCAGGTTAGCTAACCTGAACCTTAAACTAGTATGTGCATACCGTTTTAATTATAGTCTTACCTGATTAACTGTTCTATACGCCTGCCACATACTTGATTGTCTGTGCAGTGGAAAGCTACTTAAAAGTTTAGCCGAAAGCAACCGCAATATGCTTGTGTGACAAGTTGACAGACGATTTGACTGAATTAGATTGACATCAAACAATAGCCTGCAGCTCCACATGCGTAACACCCAAATTAATACCCGTCACTCAAACCCCCCAAACCCTCCAACCCCCATGCCCCTCATTGTGGCAACTGAAGCAATTTACAGTTTCATCTTTGAAATAAATCCCTCTTTATGAAATGGAACTTCATACGTAGGCCATCCATTATCAGTAGCCAGAGCGGTGGTGGGATTGCTGGAGTGCAGGTGAGGCCCTTCATCATGTTGGCAACCACACAGTGTAAAAAAAGGCCCAGAGATGGAGTGTGCAAGTGTGACGGTAAGCAGACCTTTAATGGATCCCGCCAATTACCCTGGCTTTTGTGTTGATGGAGCGTGATAGGTTACAGTGAGCTGAGCCGCAGAGAGGCATGGAGAGGCGGAGAGAGCAGCAGAGCTGGGCCTGATGGGACGAGGGGAGGGGGGGTCCCAGTAATGGCTTCACATGGCTCAGTGGGTGGACCATCCACCACCAAGAACAATGCCTGCTGCCTGTCAAGCCACGAGACGGTGGTCTCTGGAATAATTCACGAGCAACGGGTGTACAATGGAGCTAGGACGGACTTGTCGAGAAGGTGGGGTAGCCAGGTTGTGCTCTTCACATGACAACTCTAAATAGGGTAGGCTTCAATAGGATTTCAACCAAATACTAATGGGTGATTTTCCATCATCCTCCAATCCTTTGTGGATAGCCCTATACAGCTCCATTCTGATAACCCGGCCCAAAGTATGCATAAAGAAGGCATTTGACAAATTACCTACGAACATGCCTGGTGACAAAAACAAATGTGTAGCATCCAAAGGAAAATAGCATTGATTGTGAGTGAATCATTTTACTGCGCATTGAGACGCGATTTGTTGGGTGTTGTTTGTCTTGGCATATGAAGGATTGTTTTCTGATGTTGGGAGACGGCTGGAGATGTGTGCCAGACTGAGGTTTCGGCGAGGGCACTTTAATGATCTGTAAAGAGGATCATTGAGGAGGCGCAAGGCAGAATGAATCATTTCAGGAACAAGAGGTATCAATGTGATTACATTGCATACAGGTTCTCGGAGCACAGAGACCTAGGAGCCTCCCACAAAATGTTCTAGGGTGACGATATTAACGCTATAGATTATAGGGACAATCCTTGACCTTAAATTTGAAGTGTTAATTGGAACTCCATTTGGGGTGTAAAGTCAGACCCTGTGACAACTACTTCACGAAGAAAAAGTTTTCAACTGCACAAGTTGTCGACCCTCCAAAAACATTCCCTTTGTGAGCATACAACCCTGTAATAGAAGGCAAATAACAATTGGATTGTAGTACTATTGACATACCCTATGGAGCATTCCAAAACTTTAGACAATGCAAACTTTCACCATTTCTTGAAAAATATGTGCAGTGAACATTGGGACACCTTCAACATCAATTATACATTGCTTTTCCAAGTGCCTGAAAAACATTTATTGACTTAGAATAATGTAGTGTTTATCTCCATGCTGGATTCAATTGAGCAATTTGGCTCCTTTATGTCAAAGCACCACTTTGCACACATAATGTTGTAGTTTCGACTTTCGATTATATATACTGTTTGCAATGACAAAAACTTTAACACAATAAAGCCAGTGGTGTAAAGTAAGTTGAAGAACTACTGAAGTATTTTTTAGAGGTATCTATACTTTACTTTACTATTTTTATTTTGGACTTTTACTTTGACTTTTTCTCCAACAAATTCCTAATGAAAATATGTACTTTTTCCTTGACACCCAAAAGTATTCATTACATTTTGAATGTTCAGTCAGGCAGGGCAGGAATATGGTCCATATACGCACCTATCAATATAACACGTTCTCATCCATTCAGCCTCTGATCTGGCGAATTTACTAAACACAAACACTGCTTTTGTAAATTATCTCTGAGCTTAACATAAGGAAATTGATGTGTAGAATTTACTTTTAGTCAAGTATGATAAGTGGGTACATTTCCCACCACTTCACTTCAGTACATTTTAAATCAGATACTTAAGGCGGCTAGCATAGTCGTTAATTAAGAGCAATAGGCCAGTAATTTAAAAGGTTGCTGATTCGAATTTCCGAGCAGAGTATGTGAAAAATCTGTTGATGTGCCCTTGAGCAAGGCACTTAACCCTAATTGCTCCTGTGACGCTATGGATAAGAGTGTCTGCTAAATGCAAACAATGTATTTTTACTCTAGTAGTATTTTACTGGGTGACTTTTTTTTAGTCATTTTCTATTAAGGTACACTATATATAGGAAAGTATGTGGACACCCCTTCAAATTACTGGGTTCGGCTATTTCAGCCACATCTGTTGCTGAAAGGTGTATAAAATTGAGCACACCGCCATGCAATCTCCATAGACAAACATTGGCAGTAGAATGGCCTTACGGAAGAGCTCAGTGACTTTCAATGTGGCACCACCAACAATTCAGTTTTTCAAATGTCTGTCCTACTAAAGCTGTCCCAGGCAACTGTAAATGCTGTTATTGTGAAGTGGAAACATCTAGGAGCAACAATGGGTCAGCCACTAAGTGGTAGGTTCACACAAGCTCACAGAACGGGACCACCGAGTGATGAAGCGCGTTGCTTGTAAAAATTGTCTGTCCACGGTTGGAACACTCACTACCGAGTTCCAAACTGCCTCTAGAAGCAGCATCAGCAAATAGCTGTTCTTCGGGAGCTTCATAAAATGGGTTTCCATGGCTAAGCAGCCGCACTCAAGCCTAAGATCACCATGTGCAATGCCAAGCATCGGTTGGAGTGGTGTAAATCTCGCCACCATTGGACTCTGGAGCAGTGGAAACACATTTTCTGGAGTGATGAATCACACTTCACCATCTGGCAGTCCGACGCCAGGAGAAGGCTACCTGTCTCAATGCATAGTGGCAACTGTAAAGTTTAATGGCCCGGGGCTGTTTTCATGGTTCGAGCTAAGCCCCTTAGTTCCAGTGAAGGAAGATCTTAACACAATGACATTCTAGACAATTCTGTGCTTCCAATTTTTACGGTAACAGTTTGGGTAAGGCCCTTTCCTGTTTCAGCATGACAATGTCCCCGTGCACAAAGAGAGGTCCATACAGAAATGGTTTGTCAAGATCGGTGTCGAAAAACTTGACTGGTCTGCACAGAGCCCTGACCTCAACCCCATCGACTACCTTTGGGATGAATTGGAACAACGACTGCGAGCCAGGCCTAATTGCCCAACATCAGTGCCCGACCTCACTAACACTTGTGGCTGAATGTAAGTAAGTCCCCGCATCAATTTTCCAACATCTCGTGGAAGACTTTCCCAGAAGCGTGGAGGCTGTTATAGCAGCAAAGGGGAGACCAACTCCCTACTAATGCCCATGATTTTGGATTGAGATGTTCGGCGTGCAGGTGTCCACATACTTTTGGTCATGTAGTGTATCTTTGCTTTTAATCAAGTATGACAATTGAGTACTTTTCCTACCACTGGCTAAAGCACAATAACATGACATGGAAGCGAAGAAAATAACACTCTTTCTACTTCCACTATTCTATTACCACTCTTTCCAATGTTCCTGTACTGCCTCAATGCCAGTCAAGCGTTACATAACAGGTTAGACATGGTCTGTTTGCTTTGGTGTTTGTATTTTCACAGACACACCCTGGGACATATTCCACAAAGACTTGTCTGGTTTGGAAAGCAAAGAAGTGGCTGCCACCCTTTCATCAAATGTATATAGCTCTAAATGGAGGAAAAATGCAATCCAATGGTTGGTAGAAGGTCAACACAATTTGACTGTGAACCTGGTTTAAGTCGTAATCCACCATAATGACACATATGCTGCAGCTATTTTGTGAAATGCAAAAGCAAAAACATATGTCCTATCCATAACATAAACAGCCACATAAAGAGCAACTCATTCTGATGCTAGGTAGTTTCAACTGGCTGACAGCAAGTTATGATAACAGAAACATAGCTTTGTATACCTTACCAACTTTATTAGCTATTGCAAGCTACATCTTTCCTGTACAGTATGTACCTGTGCTTGTCTGTGTCTTGGCTGAGAAACACCAGACAGGTGTGTTCTTTAGCAACTCATTTATTTTATTTGTCTCCAAGTAGTGGGGCTGATGTTTTTCTTTTACTGAAATGGTTTTAATGAGAAAGGGAATGATTAGTATTATGGCATATGAATCATACAGTAAACACTCAAAATTGGAAGTAAACAATTACCAACTAAACTTCTATCCCTTCAGTTGGTATAGCCTACATTATAATTCCAACCTGCAATCTGCAGTTCAAACAACAACAAAGTGGTCACCCCACCAGCTTTTTGGGTAAACAGCTTAGGGAAGGGGCTGGAGAAATGTAACCACTCTAAAATTCATAGAGGCTATGGATGCAAGGACTGACCATCCATGAGATCAAAATGATCATTTTAACAATGTTTTGAAGCTATACAGTGTTTGTTTACAATTCCATTATTTACAAACAAAGCAGTTAAACAAGCTTATATTTGATGGGGTTAGACAGTTGAACTAAGCTCATGAGGCATTTCTAAATTATATTCTTCAAGAATCAATGGCTTACAGGCGTAGTAAAAGTCTACACACCCCTTGCACAGTCTTTTCTCTACCAACCTACTTTACATTTTTTAAATAAGAAAAAGATCATTGCACAGATAAAGTTAGAGGAAACACTGCCTCAGTCTTCGGAATACTTAAACCTTGGATAGAGTTTTATTTTTTTCAGTGGGACAATTACACACATTTTAGTGCCAGAGACACACTAGAATGACTTTCCAATAGGTGTTGAGTTTTCCTGAAAGGTCCAGTCTCAGTCCTGATTTAAATCTGCTTGAAAATCTGAGACAAGGTTTGAATATTGCTGTCTGTCAAATTAACTGAGTTTGAGCAATTTTGGCAAAAACAATGGATATATGTGCAAAGTTGGTATACTCTTATTCTAATTGATTCACAGCTGTATTGGCTGCCAAAGGTACTTCCACCAAGTACTAGCTCTGGGGTGTGAAGACATACTCAATGAAGATTTTACAAGTGTCTGGAACTATTGGAGGCATGCGACACCAGAATCTTTCAAGCACAGTCACATATCAGCACTGTACAATATATTCTTCCACAAGAAATTCCATAATTTTATGTTTTGTTGATGGTGGTGCAAAACCCTGTGTCAGGCACCGCTCCAGAATCTCCCATAAGTGTTCAATTGGTTTGAGATCTGGTGACTGAGACGGCCATGGCATTTGGTTTAAATAATTGTCATGCTCATCAAACCATTCAGTGACCACTCGTGCCCTGTGGATGGGGGCATTGCCATCCCATGGGGGCATAGCCATGGTAGCCAAAATAATAGCCATAATAACTGCCTGTACCATTGGGATGTTAATTTCTTAATTAACTCAGGAACCACACCTATGTAGAAGCATCTGCTTTCAATATACTATGTATCTCTCATTTACTCAAGTGTTTCCATTATTTTGGCAGTTAACTGTAGGTTCAGGCATCATTCTAAAAACATGCTGGGAAATCACCTTTACATCAACAGAGGGCTCCAGGTAGACCTTTAGATCTAGGATCTTCCTACCCCCACCCTTAACCTTACCCAACAGGACCTATACACTTAAATCAGCTCCTGGATCTGTGCTTAAGAACAGTTACCACCTACACCCAATCTAACAGGCTATAATCTTATTTCCAGCAGCTCACAACCACCCAATCTCATCCTTGATTTACTGCTGGTACCTGCTTGTGACAGCCAGAGGGCTGCTTTGAGATACACAAACAGAATTGTCAATCACCTTGCATTAAAGGCCCATTTTAGTCAAATTTCAGTCTTCCCTGCGTTTTGTATCATATTGTACAATAGCTGATGAAAATAATAATAATAGTTTGATCAGTGTTATTTCCTGAAGGTTGCTAGTTGAAAATACAATCTACACAGGACCTTCTAATCAGCAGGTTTTCATGGGTGGGAGTTTTGTATACAAACCAATAACAAAGCTAATTTTCAGTTTCCCCCTCGCGACCACTCTCAGACAGTCCTAGCTAAATTCTTGCTAGATACATTTTCTGTTGCTAAAAAGCAATTTTTGCCCATTTGAATGGAAATCTATTACAGTAAGGTACTTAATTGTTACCCATAAATGATATGATATGGATTTAAAAACAGCTATGTTGGTATCCTAACCATTAAAACCTCTTTGGGATTGGTGTCCTGCTAGCGTGCCACTAGCGTATCACACATCCGGTGAAATTGCTGAGAACGAAATTCAAAATACAAAATCGTAATATTAAACATTCATGAAAATACATAATTTAAATGCTTTACTTCTTTTTAATCCAACAGCATACCATGTGATTATCTGAGGACAGTGCCCCACAATAAAATATATTTTTTAAACAGCACAGGTGTCATAAAATAAATAACTTACCTTTGAAGATCTTCCTCTGTTTGCAATCCCAAGGGTCCCAGCTACACAATGAATGGTTGTTTTGTTCGATAAAGTCCTCCTTTATATCCCAAAAAATCTGTTTAGTTGGCGCCATTGATTTCAGTAATCCACTCGTTCATCATGCATACGAATCCAAAAAGTTACCAGTAAAGTTCGTCCAAATAAGTCAAATTATGTTTCCAGTTAATCCTCAGGTACTCAAATTTGATCATTTATTTAGATATTAAAGACGAGAATAGTATGTTCAATAGGGAAGATAAATAATGAAGAGCGCAAACCTTATTCACACGCGCAACAAGACTACTTTTCTAATGAGGGACACCTTGGATAAAATACAACTACTTGTTTGTTTTTCAAAAACATCTCCTGGAAGCCATAGGAAGTGCAATAAGGCGTCCTATCTATTTGTTTTTCCAATAGGCTAGCATTGAAATGGCCTACGACCTCAAAAACACATTTTCCGGTTGGATTTTCCTCAGGTTTTCGCCTGCCATATCAGTTCTGTTATACTCACAGACATTATTTTAAGTTTTAGAAACTTCAGAGTGTTTTCTATCCAATGCTAATTATATGCATATCCTAGCTTCTGGGCCTGAGTAGCGGGCAGTTTACTTTGGGCACGTCATTCATCCAAACTTCCGGACACTGACCCCTAGCCTTAAAAGGAATGTCAAGTTTTACCGAACTGTCATTACAGGATGTGTGTGCTTGGAAATAGAAGGACATTCTAGGGGGACAGTGTGGCTACAGTAAATTGTGTTTTTATGCTGGAAAACCAACTGTAAAAGGCGGATTGATTACGTTTAGTGGGATTGGGATGAAATTCATTATAATTGGGGTGGTAAAAAATATACAATTCCAACCTGTTTCGTGTGGAGATACTCCTTATTCTATGGGTGTTATCGCATGTATCGGCAGTCTGTCGTCAGTTCCCACCTGGCACATGTTACAAATCAACTAGAGACACCCCTCCCTTTCCTTTGCTCTCCCAGCATTTGTGTTCAGCTATGAGCAGCAAGAGATTATTGGCTTTGGTGTCGGGCGGACACTGGCAGTGGCTGAGTCAGCCGACCGGCTGCCCTTTGAAAGCCCTGAGCTCCGTGTGGGGCGAATCCAGCGATGCCCACTGTACAAGTATCACTCTGTCTTCCACAGTCACACAGAGCCTCTCACTGGCATCAACACCCTCTTCTCTGATGCAAGGCCCATGCTGGGATTCATCCCTCTCTCGTTGACTGGTGTAGAAAGAAAGGCCTGTATACAGAGTGTGGTCATGAAATGGAAAAATGTCTCAATACCTCTGTTCTTACAACAGAATTAAACAGAAAATAATAGCTTTGCTGGGAGGCCCTGAGTCAGAGATATGAAAGAGTAAGGGATATAAAAATGATGTTTTGAGGAGAAAGCTGTGGAAGGACAAGTTGAAAACATAATCAATAATGTAATTAATGTATTATGTTTGCTGGAGGACACGATTTTACACAGTGCAGTTGTATGCAGTTGAATATAGAAATGTATGGATAACATGGTTTTCATATCATTCCAATGATCCAGCAGGATTTGTTTTGGTTGGTTGGGTTCTGGCTGAACCTACTTTGACATTGTAACACGCCAAAGGCTTGGCCTTGAGGAAGGCTGAGCTAATCTAATGTCTTATTATTGTATCTTTTCAAGAGAGAATACTTCATGGTAGTCATGGTATTGGTGCTATGACATTCTTAAGGTGCACCAATTTCTCTCTTTCTATTTCCTCAACTCATCTCTGAATTTACATCTATGAGCATGAGCCAATCACCATTAACCCCTTGTGTGTCAAGACCTATTCTCAACAAGAACCTCAGTACACCAGTCTGTGCAACAAAGGAAAAAAGTCATATGCATTTTAATATTGGCCTTTGGAAGCGAGAACTTTTCTTAAAATACCTTGAGTACTTAATTCCTGGTAACATGCTTTAATATTTGACAATCTGTGCTGTCAAACCATTCCTTAATAGCAAGGGAATCCTTCACCACATCCCACAAAGCTATACCAATAATGTAGCTTACATTCTTCGAAAAATCACACTTTGAGAATGACATACAGTAGCAGTCGAAAGTTTGGACACACCTACCATTCCATGGTTTTTCTTTATTTTTTAATATTTTCTACATTGTAGAATAATAGTGAAGACATCAAGAACACTTATGGAAATATGTTTTAACCAAAAAAGTGTTAGACAAATCAAACATATTTTATTTTTGAGATTCTTCAAATTAGCCACCCTTTTCATTGATGACAGCTTTGCACACTCTTGGCATTCTCTCAACCAGCTTCATTAGCAAGTCACCTGCAATGTACTTCAATTAACAGGTGTGCCTTTGTAACAGACATACAGTCAGTAATACAGTAGAAAAAAGTCTATATACATTGTGTGCAAATGAGGTTAGATAAGGGAGGTAAAGGCAATAAATAGGCCATGGTGGCAAAGTAATTACTATATAGCAATTAAACACTGGAGTGATAGATGTGCAGAAGATGAATGTGCAAGTAGAGATGCTGGGGTGCAAAAGAGCAAGATAAATACAAACACAGTATGGGGATGAGGTAACTGGCTGGGCTATTTACAGATGGGCTATGTACAGGTGCAGTGATCTGCTCTGACAGCTGGTGCTTAAAGTTACTGAGGGAGATATGAGTCTCCAGCTTTAGTGATTTTGCAGTTTGTTCCAGTCATTGGCAGCAGAGAACTGGAAGGAAAGGCGACGAGATGACCTGGAGCCAGTGGGTTTGGCGACGAGTATGAAGCGAGGCCAGCCAACGAGAGCGTACAGGTCGCAGTGATGGGTAGTATATCGGGCTTTGGTGACAAAACAGATGGCACTGTGATAGACTTGCATCCAATTTGTTGAGTGTTGGAGAATATTTTGTAAATGACATCGCCGAAGTCGAGGATCGGTAGGATGGTCACTTTTACAAGGGTATGTTCGGCAGCATGAGTGAATGATTCTTTGTTGCGAAATAGGAAGCGGATTCTAGAAGCTTAATGTGAGTCTGGAAGGAGAGTTTACAGTCGTCCACATATTCTAAGTCAGAACTGTCCAGAGTGAAGGAAAAGCAGCCGAAAAGTGCTCAGCATATGTGGGAACTCCATCAAGACTGTTGGAAAAGCATTCTTCATGGAACTTGAGAGAATGCAAAGCTGTCATCAAGGCAGATGGAGGCTCCTTTGATGAATCTAAAATATGTACAAATATTTCGTTACACCTGCAATAACGTCTGCTAACACATGTATGTGACCAATACAATCTGATCTGAATATGTTTTGATATGTTTAACAATTATTTGGTTACTACATGATTCCATATGTGTTATTTCATAGTTTTGATGTGTTCACTATTATTCTAAAATGTAGAAAATTGTAAAAAATAAATAAAAACCCTTGAATGAGTAGGTATGTCCAAACTTTTGACTGGTACTGTATGTCACTGTCACGACTTCTGCCGAAGTCGTTGCCTCTCCTTGTTCGGGCGGTGCTCGGCGTTCAACGTCACCGGTCTTCTAGCCTTCATTGATCCATTTTTCATTTTCCATTGGTTTTGTCTTGTCTTCCCACACACCTGTTTTCAATCCCATTCATTACCTGTTGTGTATTTAACCCTCTGTTTCCCCTCATGTCTTTGTCAGAGATTGTTTAATTGTCAGTGTTGTTTATTTGTTGTGTTGGTGCGCGACGGGTCCTCGTACCCATGTTTGTTCATGTCTGTACTTTTAGTGTTATGGAGCATGTTCCGTGGACATTTCTTAAAAGACTCATTTACACTCCATTTTGACTTCCCTGCCACCTATACACACGGTGCTGACAGTCACGGATCAGCAATGATGTCATACCGTATTAAGTCATAAAACAATCACACAGAGTAGGCTTAGTGTTGACACCCTTCCTCTTTTATGAAGACCTTCGGCCCTGTACAGAAACAACCCCTAGGCACCCCCTAAGCCAGCGGTTCCAAAACTAAGGGTTGCGACCCCACATGAAACGGCAGTGTGTTGCGTGGCTATATTGACGAAAAACAGATTCCATATGTGATCGAATGGGGGGCTTTCACAGATTGGGCTCCATCTATGGCAGGGCGACGGGCAGGCCTCTGCACTCTAGTTATGAATGTGTCTCCCTCTGCCTTATGTACGCATTGTATGATACACGAGAACAACTGGCGGCAAAAGAGCTGAGCACAGAACTTGGCAATACTGTATACCGCAGCAGGTAAATTCAATTTTAAACTACATCAAACCACATCCACTGTGCACACGCCTGCTCTCAAAAATATTTGGAGATATAGAATCATTGCATGACAATGTTCTATTTCACTCCAAAACAGACTTGGTTGACTTTCTGTGTAATGAAAAGAAAATAACAGAAAACAGCATCAGTAAGTATCTCACACGAGTGATGACTGCTCACCTCCAACGCTTGGAAGAGCACTTGGGATCTACTTCCCAATCCATTTGACTGTGATCCTGGATCAGTTGACATGCCAGTAAGTGAAGTCGAATAGCTGATCAAGCTATCATGTGAACGAATGCTGCAGACAATGCATTCATGGGTCACTAAGGAGCTTTGGTTCCTGACTCTAAGGGAATACCCTGCCATCCGACCTAAAGATCACTGAAGTTCTAAGGTTCTGTATTTATATTCTTAGTCAACGTTGTGTTCTTGAATTTTCATTTTTGTTCATTGATTTTACCTCTATGACCATTGCCAGCCTGTGACCACGATTCCTGCCTTCTGCGATGGCGAAATAAACACCTGCCGCACTCTGCGCGTGAATATACACATTTTTCTGAGTGTATATTCATTATTCATTCAACAAATTAGGATTTGTTCCCAGTTGTCTGGAAAGTACCATAAAACTCATGGTAGTCTACCCTTTGCCAGCTCATATCTGTGCGAAGCTGAATTCAGTGCTCTCGTCTGCATTAAAACTAAATGTCGATCCAGGTTGGATGTGACAGCAGAGATGAGGGGTGCACTGTCGACCACGTCCCCTGACTTTGAGAAGCTCCGACACTACATGCATCAAGCACACTCATCTCATTAGTGCATGTGAGACAATTTGCAATTGACTGTCATAACTCCGTATTAAAGGTATGTGATGGTGAGTTGAAAAGTCAATCAGAAATACTGTTAGAATGTTTTTCAATTTATTGCCAAACCGCCAAATAAAAAAGTAAACATTACCTGTTAGTCATCATTTTTTACACATGTCTGGGGTCACTTATGTAGATTTAAAAGGATTGAATACGATAATACATATGGCTGAATGTACTTATGAGAAAGCAAGATGGAGCTACTAGAACATGCTTGTATCTAATTATTTCAGATCTACATGAAATGAAATGCATTTGGGTACAGAAGCTAGGGTTTATTTCTGAATCACACCACTGTGTACAGACTTAGAGAAGATGCTGCTTTCAATGATGGTTCTTTACTCCCAGGGAGGTTTTCAGGATTACCAGTGGGTTTGTTTAGTGTTTAACTACCCATTAGCAGGTCCTATACACTCTTAGGAAAAAAGGGTTCTTCAGCTGTTGCCATAGGAGAACCCTTTTTGGTTCCAGGTAGAACCGTTTTGTGTTCTTGTAACGGTTATCTTGGGGTGAAGTAGAGGCGGACCAAAACGCAGCGTGGTTGTTATTCATTGTACTTTAATAAAGAAACTATACATGAATAAACTAACAAAACAACAAACGTGAGAAAACCTAAAACCACCTATCTGGTGCAAACACAGAGACAGGAACAATCACCCACAAACACACAGTGAAACCCAGGCTACCTAAGTATGATTCTCAATCAGAGACAACTAATGACACCTGCCTCTGATTGAGAACCATACTAGGCCGAAACATAGAAAAACAAACAGACTGCCCACCCAACTCACGCCCTGACCATACTAAATGAATACAAAACAAAGGAAATACAGGTCAGAACGTGACAGTTCCTTGTAGAACCTTCTGTAGAAAGGGTTCTACCTGGAACCAAAAAGGGTTCTTCAAAGGGTTCTCCTATAGGGCCAGCACAAAAAAAACTTTAGGTTCTAGATAGCACCTTTTTCTCTGAGAGTAAAATGACTAGTCAGGGAGGTTTAGGTAGCACACACAGTTATAGCCCAGCATTAATGCTTTATTGATGCACATTCCCCTTGTGTCATGCTCATCCATTTGGATCTCCCTGTAAAGCTTTCACAGGCTTTTTTCGGAAGCGTATTAAGATGGGTCTATTGAAAAGGAGGAAATTAGGAAGCTGGAAATGGATAGAAGATGGAATAAAACCTTCAGCCATTGTTCAAGGATGTGCTACATTCAGCCTCTTATCTCCGTTCATTTCGGCATGGGCTAATTAACGGATTAGAGAAGCAGAAAATCCCCTTTGACCTTTCTGTCAATCGCTAGCAGACATGACAACCATTTCACATTGGATTTTGATGTTGTTCTACAGGGGTGAATTGTGGGTAATGATCGCACTCCCCCCTCCCAAGAGGGTCCCTTGTTTCGCTGGAAGCCACACGTTGAGAAATTGTCATTACCCAGGAACAAATAAAGCTTTGCAATTGAGATCTGACATAACATTTCTCTGGCCAATAATCTGCCCAACAACTGCACTGAAATAACGAGATTCCAGGGAGACAGTGTTGTGTAGACAGAGTCAGTGTTATTTATGTCTTAGCCTCCCTGGTGTTATCCGGTCTATGGGAATGAGGGTGGGGGTGATGTTGGGGGAATGGTGGGGTAATGGGGTGTGGAGGTTAAATGATATTCTGTGCGCTAGGCCTGTACTTTGTTTACCTTTAGACACCTAATCCTGTGGAATGGATGCCGTATTCATCTTCTCTCCGATAACAAATACTATCAGTTACCAGTACAATGTATGCACCCTCTAAGCTTTCTGTGTGTTTCTGAGGTGAAACATATTGATTGAGTCATTCAACTTTATAACATGCAGGTCTTGTCAGTATAGTTTGGTTTATGTTTTAGTGTATGTGCTGACAGAATGGGCCAAAATGGTTCCTTTATAAGGTGTGAAATAGTTTGAAAGTCACAGTTAAGTTTTAAGTTTGGGTGCAATGGCCTCAAACCTCAAGGAGACTTGGTGCAGGGTAAGAACATCCTCTCTCTATTTTTATGAATTTGAGATGGCTCCCATCTTCGGAAATGATACTGCACTCCATTGGTATGTCTTCTTTTTAAATCTTTTCAGTCAAGGATTTGCCAATAGACCATATAATACACAAGTCAAGGCTCTCCTGTACAACCAATGACTTCACCAGTGTCAAAATTTGGCGGATGGAACAACCCATGCTAGCAATTGTTTATTGGTTTATGTGTCTTTGTGTATGTAGAAGGTTACTTACAATTTGTCCTATCTTTTGTTCCTGCAGAGACTGCGCCTGTGACTGTGTCCCACCAATCTAGTCCATGTCATTGTTGTTCACCTCCCAGCTAGTTTTGATTCACTTCTCTCCCCTCTCTTCTTATTTGTTTTCTCAGCCTTTTGCATGGCATCATCTTAACCCTGACCCCGTCTGACCCAAACCATGTTAGGGACACAGCCCGGTATAATCTCCTCATCCGAATGACATTATATGGCTCCTTGTTATAGCTGTTACATAAACACAGTTATTCCACTCGACAGGGGGTCGATTGGTACCATCTGGGGGGAGAATGTCTGATAGTGGTAGTAATTTGAAGGTCTATGCCTCAACATTTTGATAGCTATCACTCTTTTTCTATGACCTCATGTAAGTGCAATATCTGCTATTTGATATTCATTCTGGGCAATTCCATGGTAGCTGAATTACACTTTGACTCAGATTTTTTACTTTAAAATGTATGCCAAACAAAAACCCTTGATTAAAAAGTTTAACAAACTATACAACTCTCTTTGAACAATTTACACAGTAAATTTTACCAAAACACATTTACTGAAAGAACTGTGCAGATGCAAACTTTGGTAACAGAATTGCGGTAAAATCTCCCTCAGATTTTCAAAATCTGCACCGAATTAAGATCCAAAGATGTCTGCTGAAACAATGGAGTGTGAGCTATGACATAGCACATTGAGTTTGGTTATTTAACTACAGTACTTGAAGTGGAATTACATCAAGTAAGGGAATTACGTGAACAGATTGACATTATGGGTCCCTTATCTGTACTATACAGAAATACATAATTATGGATATGAATATAATTATCTTCATGGTGATATGTCCTGAATAGGTACACAAAGGTCAAAATATGCAATATTTTTTTTTTGCATATTTCGGTACTATTCTATAAACGGGCTGTTATTGTAATGAGCTCCGTCCCCAAACAATACCACATTTGGTTCGTCCGGACCAGACCAAATCTGAAACAATCGTAGACATCTATATTTCACAAGTTTCGACATCACAGTACAACACAGTAAAGCACAGCACAGTAGAGTTCAGTACAGTACATTGAAGTAGATATGTTCAGTACAGTAGAGTACAGTACAATAAAGCACATTATACTGTACTTTACTCGTGTGCTCTACGGTACTGAACTCTACTGTACTGTAATGTTCTCTACTCTGCTTTACTGTACATACTGCGCTGTGCTGTCCAAACCTGTGAAACATAGATGTCTATGATTGGTTCAGATTTGGTCCGGCCAGAGCGGACTGACCAAATTTCTACTTCTTTTCAAAGTCCGTGGACATCCGGTGTTGGTTAGTGCTCAGTGGGTGAGGATGCTTGTTATAGTAAATAGAAAGAGGTAGGTGTCATGGTATTTGTCAGTAAGAGCTGAGAGGTGACATTAAGTGGTGAGAGAGAGAGAGCGGCAGAGAGAGGGAGAGTGAGAAGGAGGGGTTGTCCAGACTGTTTTCACAGTCTAGTTCTGACCACCAGACAGAAAGAAGAAGAAGAAAAAAAACAGTTGGGAGCAGAACATAACAGTATGCCAGTGGAAAGGAAGAGGTGCCTCAACTGGTTTGTGACTACTAAACTATTTTCCATTGCAGCCAATTCAATTCCATTATTAATTTGGTAACATAATTACAAGTTTTAATCACTTAATAATTAATATACAAACTTGATATCAGTAAAAACATTAAGTAATTGGTTGGTCTACCTTCACTTGTTACTTCTGTGAACTGTCATTATCATCTGTCCTCATGAGGGAGAGAAGGTAGAACATATCTTAAAAGTGGATTTTTGGTAACGGAATTACAAGTCACAATGCAATGTTTGTGCAACTTACAAATTTAAATATAAGTGTAGATATTATTTTGCAGGGGTTTTTACTTCAACATTATTGTGTTTTGATGTATTTCTAATACCTTTTTAAGAATTTTCTGGTAGATGTTGTCTTTTCCATCTGTTTGACCAGAAATCAATGCCTTGGCCTATTCCTAGTTTTTAGGATTGACATTTTTGGAAAAATGCCTTGATTTCTCAAAAGTATAGACTCTTAGCTTTCATTTGACAACCAAATTCACATCTGGGTTCTTATGAGTCCTTTTAGATGTAAATTCCATAGGTAAATACCTGATTTTACCGCTATATTGTATCACTGTATCTCCAACCAAATCGGTATCATGTTGTTCATATATTGTAGTTTCCGTCACCAGTATAACAAATATATTGAATTTACTGCACAAGTTCCTCAGTGTGCTTTTACGTTATGGCTACAGTGAATCAACAGCGCACATAATAAAAACATGACCATGAACCCACAGCTTTGCCTCTTCTTATTTTTATTCAATAGATAATAGCTTAGTAGGCCTAACCAATTTTTAGTCCGTAACATGGTCCATTGCATGCTTGTTTTTTGCAGTATTGAGATTAGATCTTAAAACCATTGAAAGATAATGGAGATATGCACAATTGTTTGAAATGGTGTTAGCCTTTAGTTTAAACAGCTGAGAAATGTGTGAAGGGTTAATGTGTGAGCTGTCTTTTAGTCACTCCCAGTACATGGCTTCTACCAAGCAAACAAATAATGCATTGTGTGGACATGTGGCATCGTGATGTACTGTATCTTTGATGCCCCGAAGAGCATTAACGTGAGCAAATGAGAAATAATTTCTATGTGTTACCAATGGTTTGTCATGTTGCAAGTATATGAGTTCGGGAGGGAAGCTCTGCCGAGACGTGATCACAATCACGTAATACAGGCTGCCTTTTGATGTAGTGCTTCCTGGATATGCCTATGGTAGCCCGGACAAATCAGTTAGCATACACATGCAGAAGATCAAGTCGAAGATATGCTGTTCGTTGGCTCTGTTTCTTTTTGGCAAAATAAATATCCTAAAAATAAATATATCATAGCACGTTTTTGGACTCATTCGGCAGTTTTTACCTGATTATTAAGTAGAATACTACTGGACATTGTTGGAGATCCATTTACACTATATTCCTAAAACATAAATTGAAAAATATGCTGTCGCTGCTTTTGATAAATAGCCCAATGTCAAAACCCTGCTTTTAATTGTCCAAATCAATAGCCAATAATATGCATTAACAGTTTGTGATATATTGAAAACATAAAATTCACTACCTACACATACAGTACATTTTGGTAGATAGAAGGTGCTATTTGGTAAAAGGGGTAAATTGTTCATCAAAAAGAAAGGAGGACCAAGGCACTCTTCATATAATTGATTAAAATGCCTTTATTAGTATGACATTTTCAATAGAAACAAAGTTTTTAAAAACCAACACGTTTTGGCTGCATGGCCTTCGTCAGGGAGTACAAAAAAAAAGAAGGAATACAATGTCCTCTTTTGAACAGCTTTTCAATTAGCCCTAATTGGAAGAGGGAGTGGTTAAACAATTGATTGGACACACCTAGTAAGCAATACTATACACATTAAAAGGTGAAATACTGTAACTATGTTATCATAAAAATACAACTCCAAGCTAGAATTAACAGAAGACTAAAAGGTAGTTCTAACCTTAAGTATAACTGGGAGAATTGTCAGGAATATGAAATCAATATATTCCATAGTACACTAGAACACAGCAAAACATGAACAACAACAGTCTAACCATAGCTATGGGCAATTGAGCAAAATGTCCACTAGATGAGAGCAAATGTATCCATCACGACAGGAAGGGTGAGACTTAAACCAGGGTATTTAGTGGCCTGTAATTTGTAAATCCAAAAACTTTCCCTTTGGTTTAACTGTTTAAGACGGTCCCCTTTTCTAATACAGGCCGGAATATGATCAATACCCATAGCTTGTAGGGAGGCAGGGTTACCATGGTGTAGGGACTTGTAGTGCCTTGCCATGGTGTAGGGACTTGTAGTGCCTTGCCATGGGGTAGTCTTCATTTCCTACCCGTATGGCATACTTGTGTTCCGCTAAGCGGTCTTGAAGGGGTCTTTGTCCGTCCAATGTAGAACACCTTGCACTGTGGACATTCCAATCTATGACATGAGTGATTTTGCAGTTAATGAAATGCTTGACGTAATACTCCATTTTGGAAGCTGTGTCAACAAAATACTTCTTCTGTGCAATATTACTGCAATGGTTTCAATGGTTACATTTAAAAGAGCCCTTGGGTTTGTGGTCAAGCCAAGTTTTTTGAGAGTCACCCGGAAGATAACCGTGTACTGACGAAGGCCATGCAGCCGAAACGCGTCATTTTTAAAAAACTTTGTTTCTATTGAACATGCCACACTAATAAAGGCATTTTAATCAATTATATGAAGAGTCTCCTCCTTTCTTTTTGATTGGCACATTATTAATTAAAAAGTTATTCAAGCTCTGTGAAGTTGTTTGTTATTGCTGAGTGATTAACCCCCAAAATAGTTTTTCTTGATTATTAAACAACTAACTGACCGACGTCGGTAAAATTACTTGAATTCCATGTATTATTATTTTTTTGTGTGCCCAACGTGTCGTTTCTCTAGTGAGAAATCAAATTAGTCACGATTAAAATTAACTCAGTAACTCGGTGGGATGCTGGTCTGAAGGAAGTTTTCATTCAACAAATATTCAACCTCGTTCAAGGCAGAAACATGGTAATTACTACAATCACCATAATCCATTGCGCACGTTTTTTCCATCTCAGGCAGAGATGGATTGACTTTCAAGCCTGCTACATTAGGTTAGATACACACAGACCGCATAGACTGCATGAGAGAGGAATGTACACAACACAACAACAAGAGAGAGGAATAGAGTTTGTGAAAGTATGCCTTATCATCCTTGACAAACTACTAAAATAATTTTGTCAGACAGCTCTGCAGCTAGCCTCGCTAAATAGGATGACTAATAACAGAACAGTATGGGTACTACAGAGATAACGTTGTCTGGCTGTTTGGCTGCTACTGCCTGAGCAGATATGAGATGATGACTTTAAAATAATAAAGTCATCAAATAAAAACAAAGTAATATAGACAAATGCAAAAAATGTCATCTCTAATGTTTCTATTGATGTCTATGCAATGTGGACCTGACAGAGACAATGAAATATTTTATATTTTTTGGCTATTAAAAAGCAAAAATATTTTTCATTTCATTATTTCATAATACATTCAATGTTTTAAAAAATTACTGAAACCAAAATCGAAAACAGTGATAATCAAACCGAACTATAAATGTACTTGTCACTCAGCATTATTTGTTGTTGATTATTTCTAGACAGCCATTTTCAAGTCTTGCCATAGATTTTCAAGCCAATTTAAGTCAAAACTGTAACTTGGCCACTGAAGAACAGTCAATGCCGTCTTGGTAAGCAACTCCAGACTATATTCGGCCTTGTGTTTTAGGTTATTGTCCTGCTGAAAGGTGAATGTCTCCCAATGTCTGTTGGAAAGCAGACTGAATCAGGTTTTCTTCTAGGATTTTGCCTGTGCTTTGCTCTATTCTGTTTATTTTTATCCAATAAAACTCTCTAGTACTTGCCGATGACAATAATACCCATAATATGATGCAGCCACCACCATGCTTGAAAATTTGAAGACTCAGTGATGTGTTGTGTTGGATTTGTCCCAAACCTAACGCTTTGCATTCAGGACATAAAGTTCATTTCTTTGCCACATTTTTTGCAGTTTTGCTTTAGCGCCTTGTTGCAGAAAGAATGCATGTTTTTGAATATTTGTATTCCGTATAGGCTTCCTTCTTTTCACTATGTCATTTAGGTTAGTATTGTGGAGTAACTGCAATGTTGTTCATCCATCCTCAGTTTTATCCTATCACAGCCATTAAACTCTGTAACTGTTTTAATCACCATTGGCCTCATGGTGAAATCCCTGAGCAGTTTCCTTCCTCTCCAGCAACTGAGTTAATAACTTCACCATGATCGAAGGGATATTCAATGACAGTTTTTAGTTTTTTACCCATGTATCAATAGGTACGCTTCTTTGCGAGGCATTGGAAAACCTCCCTGGTCTTTGTGGTTGAATCTGTGTTTGAAGTTCACTGCTCAACCGAAGGACCTTACAGATAATTGTTTGTGTGGGGCAGTGGAGGCTGGTGGGAGGAGCTATAGGGGGGCGGGCTCATTGTAATGCATGGGATTTAATATTGAAATAGAGTCAAACGTGGTTTCCATATGTTTGATAATATTCCATGTATTCCATTCTAGCCATTGAAATGAGACCATCCTCCTATAGCTCCGCCCACCAGCCTCCACTGGTGTGGGGTACAGAGATTAGGTAGTCATTCAGAAATCATGTTAAACACTATTATTGCACACAGTGAGTCCATGTAACGTATTATATGACTTGTTAAGCAAATGTTTTGAATATGTTTCTAACTAACCACTTCTACATTAATGATGCTACCATGATTATGGATAGTTTTGAATGAATCATGAATAATGATGAGTGAGAAAGTAACAAACACACAAATATCATACCCACAAGACATGCTATCCTCTCACTATTACAATAACAGGGGAGGTTAGGATTTTTTTGGGGTGTGGTATGATATTTATTCTGTATTTTTTTCCTACATCATTATTCAAGAAATAATCTGAAACGGAACCAAAACAAACAGTGAAAGCTTCCAACAAATGTTTAGAGTCACTAGCTTGGGACCAAATACTTAACTTTTGACTTCTTTAATACACTTTTAAGTGAATTTGTTGCAATACTTTTGTTCCCCTAAAATGGGGTGATTATGTACAAAAAAGTGCTGTAATTTCTAAACGGTTAACCCGATATGGATGAAAATACCTTCAAATTAAAGATGACAGTCTGCACTTTAACATAATCATTGTATAATTTCAAATCCAAAGTGTAGGAGTACAGAGCCAAAACAACATAAAAATGTGTTACTGTCCCAATACTTTTGGAGCTCACTGTTTTTGTAATGAATAGGAAACCAGTGCAAAACAGCATCGACCACTCATTGTGTGCAATCACTCAAAGGATATGGCTGGGATTTGACCGTCCACAATTTACTAAAGCAACGGTGCCGCAGGAGGCTTTAAAGTGATTGAAATCCCTATGCCCTTCAGGGCTTTTTATACAGGTTTGTGTTTCCCCACCGCCAAAGCCTTCTGAAATAGTGATTATTCTTCAGGCGTTGTTGCACCCTACTGCAGCCTAGCACAGCACTCATGATCACTACCGCCTGAAAAATATAAAGGGATGAGATTTGATTTTGGGCCAGATTAGATGTGTGCTGCAGAGCGCAGGGGCCTACAACATATTTTACGAGGAGCCCTCATGTCACAGGGCTATTGTCTGTGCGATGAGATGACAGGCTTGGCCGCCCAGCAATGAATTGTGCCTCACCAGTGGAAAAAATAAATTAAAGAGGACATTGTTTCAGAGGCCATGAGCTAGATTCCTTTAGGGGTCTGGGGGTCTGGCCTCGATTCATAATAGACCCTTTTTCCAGTAACACATCTGTCAAGATTGGTGGTGGATGGGAAGGAAGAACGAATGACCAGCTCTCCAATGAACAGGAAATGCTGCATCTGACCCTCTCTAATAAAGAAAATGATGCTACTGGCCTGCATCTGTAAACGTCGCATGATCATAATGCACCTTGACAGCTTTGCACACTCTTGGCATTCTCTCAACCAGCTTCATGAGGTAGTCTGATATAATGCATTTCAATTAACAGGTGTGACTTGTTAAAAGTTCATATGTGACCCGATTCAGGAAACTAGGCGTATGTCACGACTTCACAGGAGAGCTGTTTGAACGTTTAAAAAAACGTTTTTTATCAAAATGCTCATTTTGGAAGAAATGCCTTCTCGAACATGAGAACATTAATATCAAACGTGTATGCCATCTGCAAATACGATACAATTGATAAATTACAAGCCTAGTTGGTTTAGCCACAGAAAATGCAAGCAACCTTCCCGCTAGCCATGATTGGCTGAGATAATGAGTGGGCTGGACATGCCGAAAGAGTTTGGATTGGTCTGCCATATAGCACGTGTCTGTCTATTGGACCCTGTCAGTATGTCTAGGTAATCGTGTCAAATGTAGATTTTAAAAAATGTATCTTATAGTAAAACTGCATAAACCTAATGTCAAGTTAAAGCATATTGTTAGCAATCTATCGCTAGCTGGCTGGCTCGCTAGCTAACATTATGTGTATGCTCTCCACTTTCTGGAGGACCGAGTTTTGATATCAGTGGAGTTTGAGTATAATAGCTAAGGCAATGGAGAAAACTCCAGTCTGGATTACATGGTCAAACTAAGGGCAACCATGCATGGCATCAGGCAGGAGATACAAGATATTCTAGCTATCTACATTTTCTCTATTACACATTTCTAATTTTCACAGAAAATGGTTTCATTTCAAGCGTACTGTTAGCTAGCTAACATTATGTGTATGAGGTTATACTTCGTATCTCAGACACATTTGCTTGACTAGTGCCTGCAACCTGGATCAGGGTAGTTGAAAACAGAACAGGAATTAAATCATCAACATGTATTGATCATATTTTTACGAACTCTGTAGATATTTGCTTTAAAGCAAAATCAAATCAAATTTATTTGTCACATACACATGGTTAGTAGATGTTAATGTGAGTGTAGCGAAATGCTTGTGCTTCTAGTTCCGACAATGCAGTAATAACCAACGAGTAATCTAACAATTTCAAAACTACTACCTTATACACACAAGTGTAAAGGGATAAAGAATATGTACATAAAGATATATGAATGAGTGATAGTACAGAAAGGCATAGGCAAGATGCAGTAGATGGTATCGAGTACAGTATATACATATCAGATGAGTAATGTAGGGTATGTAAACAAAGTGCATAGTTTAAAGTGGCTAGTGATACATGTATTACATAAAGATGCAGTAGATAATATAGAGCAGTATCCAAATCCATAGGATGTAGTGATCACAATATAATAGCCATATCTAGGAAAACCAAAGTTCCAAAGGCTGGGCCTAACATAGTGTATAAGAGGTCATATAAGGAATTTTGAAGTGATTCATATGTTGTTGATGTAAATAATATTTGCTGGTCTGTGGTGTGTAATGAGGAGCAACCAGACACACTACTTGAGGCATTAATGAAACTATATATTCCAGTTACTAATAATCACGCACCCATTAAGAAAATGACTGTAAAAACTGTTAAATCCCCTTGGATTGATGAGGAATGAGGGATGAGGCAAAAGGTATGGCAATTAAGTCTGGCAGCCCAACTGATTGGCAAAAGTACTGCAAATTAAGAAATCATTTGACTAAACTAAATAAAAATAAAAATAAACTACACTATGAAACAAAGATAAATCATAAAGGAATGATGGTAAAATGATTTGGGGCACCTTAAATTACAAATTTGGGAAAAAAAGCCAACTTGGCTCCTTCATTCATTGAATCAGATGGCTCATTCAACACAAAGCCCAGTGATATTGCAAACTACTTTAATGACTTTTTCATTGGCAAGATAAGCAAACTTAGGGATGACATGCCAGCAACAAACTCTGACATTACACATCCAAATATATCGGACCAAATTATGAAAGACAAGAATTGTACTTTTGAATTCCGTAAAGTCAGTGTGGAAGGGGTGAAAAAATGATGTCTATCAACACTGACAAGCTAGATTGAAATTTACTGAGGATAATAGCAGACGATATTGCCACTCCTATTTGCTACATCTTCAATTTATGCCTACAATATAGTGTGTGCCCTCAAGTCATTCCACTACCCAAAATAGTAAAGCCCCCTTTACTGGCTCAAATAGCCGACTAATCAGCCTGCTACCGACCCTTAGTAAACTTCTGGAATTTTTTTTTGTGGTTGACCAGATAATGCTATTTTTCAATTTTACAATGCTATTTTACAGTGAACAAATTGACAACAGAAAGTCAACAAGCACAGCACTTACACAAATGACAGATGATTGGCTGAGAGAAATTGATGATAAAATGTTTGTGTGAGCTGTCTTGTTTGACTTCAGTGCAGCTTTTGACATTATTGATCATAGTCTGCTGCTGGAAAAACATATGTGTTATGGCTTTACACCCCCTGCTATAATGTTGATAACGACTTACTTGTCTAACAGAACACAGAGGGTGTTCTTTTATGGAAGCCTATCAAATATAATCCAGTTAGAATCAGGAATTCCCCAGGTTAGCTGTTTAGGCCCCTTGCTTTTTCAATTTTACTAACGACATGCCACTGACTTTGAGTAAAGCCAGTGTTTCTATGTATGCGGATGACTCAACACTATACACGTCAGCTACTACAGCAACTGAAATGACTGCAAAAAAACAACAAAGCGCTGCAGTTAGTTTCAGGGTGGGTGGCCAGGAATAAGTTAGTCCTAAATATTTCTAAAACTAAAAGCATTGGAACAAAACACTCACTAAACCCTAAATCTCAACTAAATCTTTAATAAATAATGTGGAAATTGAGCAGGTTGAGATGACTAAACTGCTTGCAGTAACTCTAGACTGTAAACTGTAATGGTCAAAACATATTGATGCAGTAGTAGCTAAGATGGGGAGAAGTCTGTCTATAATAAAGTAATGCTCTGCCTTCTTAACAACACTATGAACAGGACTACTGTTCAGTCGGGTTGTCAGGTGCCACAAAAAAGGACCTAGGAAAATTTCAATTGGCTCAGAACAGGGCAGCACGGCTGCCTCTTGGATGTACACAAAGAGCTAATAAACCTGTTTGGGATAGGGGGCAGCATTTTCACATTTGGATGAAAAGCATGCACAGGGTACACTGCCTACTCAGTCCCAGTTGCTAATATATGCATATTATTGGTAGATTTGGATATAAAACACTCTGAGGTTTGAATGATGTCTGTGAGTATAACAGAACTCATGTGGCATGTGGGAAATCTGAGGTTTGTAGTTTTTCAACTCTTGGCTTATCGAATACACAGTGTCTATGGGGTCAAATTGCACTTCCCAAGGCTTCCAATAGATGTCAACAGTCTTTAGAACCTTGTTTGATGCTTCTACTGTAAAGGAGGGGGGAATGAGGACTCTTTGAGTCAGTGGTCTGTCAGAGTGCCACGAACTGGTGACGCGTGTTCATGTGATAGTTAGCTTGAGTTCCATTGCATTATTGAAGATTTATGTTAAAAACGTCCTAAAGATTGATTCTATACTTCGTTTGACATGTTTCTACAGACTGTAACGGAACTTTTTGACTTCTCGTCTGCTCCTGGTGATCGTGTGTCATATTTTTTTTATTTTTTATGAATGGGGCCATGTATCGTGAGATTTTGAGTTAAAACCTCCTTCCATCAGCAAGGGCATTGAAGATGAAACGTGGCTGGGTCTTTCAGCATGACAATGATCCTAAACACACCGCCCAGGCAACGAAGGAGTGGTTTCGTAAGAAGCATTTCAAGGTCCTGAGTGGCCTAGCCAGTCTCCAGATCTCAACCCCATAGAAAATCTTTGGAGGGAGTTGAAAGTCCGTGTTGCCCAGCAACAGCCCCAAAACATCACTGCTCTAGAGGAGATCTGCATGGAGGAATGGGCCAAAATACCAGCAACAGTGTGTGAAAACCTTTTGAAGACTTACAGAAAACGTTTGACCTTTGCCAAAAAAGGGTATCTAACAAAGTATTGAGAAACTTTTGTTATTGACCAAATACTTATTTTCCACCATAATTTGCAAATAAATTCATAAAAAATCCTACAATGTGATTTTCTGGATGTTTTCTTCTCATTTTGTCTGTCATTGTTGAAGTGTACCTATGATGAAAATTACAGGCCTCTCTCATCTTCTTAAGTGGGAGAACTTGCACAATTGGGGGCTGACTAAATACTTTTTTGCCCCACTGTATATATACATATATATGTTAGATACAACTTGTAAATACAACATTATCTCCAAGACATTTAATATGGACATTGATACGCCCTCACAAATGGTAGATGCAATGTTTTTAGACTTGTGGGACTTTCTGCTATGCCACAAGCTTAGTGGGATGCCTTCATTTGTTACAGAGGTGATCAAGCAGCACCTACAATTAAAACATTGTTGGTGGCTAGGGAGTTGTCATAGGGAGAGGTCCACATTCTACATCTAGCGATAGCGTGATCTCCCCAGATACTTTGAATTTTCACCCAGAGTCACCACCAGTCTCAGACAAGGCTAAATTGTCTGGATCACAATCACCTACTCGAGTTGTGACCAGAAAGCTATTTTTGGGCCAGCAAAAAAAAGGCTTGTAAGATAGGGTGCCCTCTCTTGTATACTGCAGGTCAAACCTGGAGTTCTGACCTGCATAAAATCTATCTTGCCTACAACTTAATAAAACGACATACTACTTAGAATGTAGTGTTTAGTAAAAACGAATTCAGTCAGCAACAAATATCAACGTACTAGGCTCACCCATCCTGAGAATTCCTCATCTAATTTGCAATTGTGTTGATTCCCGTCATTTGTTCATTTGGGTACAGGACACATCTCATTATCAGCTGCTGTCAAACACACCTGAGCCGGGAAAGACGATTATCTTCCTCCAGTGTGCTGTGAATTCTACTACATGAAAAGCCGAAATGAGTATGAAATCCGTGGCTGTGGAACACACTTCCAGACACTATTAGGGCTAAAGAGTCTCTGTCCATGTTTAAGGCACTGCTCAAGACCGTGCTGTTCAGAAAAGCTTTCAAGGACCTCTTAATTCTGTTCTAATTTCCTCTGGATATAGATTTGTTTATTGTCTCTGTTCTGGCTTGATTTTATTATTATTAATGATACAGTATTATTAAAGCAAACTCCATTTTTTAAATTTCACATACTGTAAACTCGGACACGGTCTATGCTCTTGGCCCTCTTCGTGCTACAGCAGGGTTCATGCCATAGACATACAGTAGATATCAAAAATTGCAGTTTGCTATGGTGGCCTCAAACACTTTGAGGCTCAAGTGGTTACGGGATACACTGAAAAGTATAATCTCTTTTTCCCTGACAAGGGGTGCAACACAATCTCACACTCAATTCGTGCAAATATGTACAAAAGGTTTTTCAGCAGATTGTGTGTTTTTGTGCGTTTTTGGGTAGCTTACTTAACACGAAAATACACACGTTTGTGCGACTTAATTCATAGGAAATGACACTGCTCAAAAAATAAAGGGAACACTAAAATAACACATCCTAGATCTGAATGAATGAAATATTCTTATTAAATACATTTTTCTTTACATAGTTGAATGTGCTGATAACAAAATCACACAAAAATTATCAATGGAAATTTAATTTATCAACCCATGGAGGTCTGGATTTGGAGTCACACTCAAAATTAAAGTGGAAAACCACACTACAGGCTGATCCAACTTTGATGTTATGTCCTTAAAACAAGTCAAAATGAGGCTCAGTAGTGTGTGTGGCCTCCACGTGCCTGTATGACCTCCCTACAACGCCTGGGCATGCTCCTGATCAAATCAAATTTATTTATATAGCCCTTCGTACATCAGCTGATATCTCAAAGTGCTGTACAGAAACCCAGCCTAAAACCCCAAACAGCAAGCAATGCAGGTGTAGAAGCACGGTGGCTAGGAAAAACTCCCTAGAAAGGCCAAAACCTAGGAAGAAACCTAGAGAGGAACCAGGCTATGTGTGGTGGCCAGTCCTCTTCTGGCTGTGCCGGGTGGAGATTATAACAGAACATGGCCAAGATGTTCAAATGTTAATAAATGACCAGCATGGTCAAATAATAATAAGGCAGAACAGTTGAAACTGGAGCAGCAGCACGGTCAGGTGGACTGGGGACAGCAAGGAGTCATCATGTCAGGTAGTCCTGGGGCATGGTCCTAGGGCTCAGGTCAGTTGAAACTGGAGCAGCAGCACGGCCAGGTGGACTGGGGACAGCAAGGAGTCATCATGTCAGGTAGTCCTGGGGCATGGTCCTCGGGCTCAGGTCCTCCGAGAGAGAGAAAGAAAGAAGGAGAGAATTAGAGAACGCACACTTAGATTCACACAGGACACCGAATAGGACAGGAGAAGTACTCCAGGTATGACAAACTGACCCTAGCCCCAACGACACAAACTACTGCAGCATAAATACTGGAGGCTGAGACAGGAGGGGTCAGGAGATACTGTGGCCCCATCCGAGGACACCCCCGGACAGGGCCAAACAGGAAGGATATAACCCCACTCACTTTGCCAAAGCACAGCCCCCACACCACTAGAGGGATATCTTCAACTACCAACTTACCATCCTGAGACAAGGCTGAGTATAGCCCACAAAGACCTCCGCCACAGCACAACCCAAGGGGGGGGCCAACCCAGACAGGATGACCACATCAGTGAATCAACCCACTCAGGTGACGCACCCCCTCAAGGGACGGCATGAGAGATCCCCAGTAAGCCAGTGACTCCGCCCCTGTAATAGGGTTAGAGGCAGAGAATCCCAGTGGAAAGAGGGGAACCGGCCAGGCAGAGACAGCAAGGGCGGTTCGTTGCTCCAGCCTTTCCGTTCACCTTCCCACTCCTGGGCCAGACTACACTCAATCATATGACCCACTGAAGAGATGAGTCTTCAGTAAAGACTTAAAGGTTGAGACCGAGTTTGCGTCTCTGACATGGGTAGGCAGACGATTCCATAAAAATGGAGCTCAATAGGCGAAAACCCTGCCTCCAGCTGTTTGCTTAGAAATTCTAGGGACAATTAGGTGGCCTGCGTCTTGTGACCGTAGCGTACGTGTAGGTATGTATGGCAGGACCAAATCCGAGCGATAGGTAGGAGCAAGCCCATGTAATGCTTTGTAGGTTAGCAGTAAAACCTTGAAATCAGCCCTTGCTTTGACAGGAAGCCAGTGTAGAGAGGCTAGCACTGGAGTAATATGATCTAATTTTTTGGTTCTAGTCAGGATTCTAGCAGCCGTATTTAGCACTAACTGAAGTTTATTTAGTGCTTTATCCAGGTAGCCGGAAAGTAGAGCATTGCAGTAGTCTAACCTAGAATTGACAAAAGCATGGATTAATTTTTCTGCATCATTTTTGGACAGAAAGTTTCTGATTTTTGCAATGTTACGTAGATGGAAAAAAGCTGTCCTTGAAATGGTCTTGGTATGTTCTTCAAAAGAGAGATCAGGGTCCAGAGTAACGCGAAGGTCCTTCACAGTTTTATTTGAGACGACTGTACAACCATTAAGATTAATTGTCAGATTCAACAGAAGATATCTTTGTTTCTTGGGACCTAGAACAAGCATCTCTGTTTTGTCCGAGTTTAAAAGTAGAAAGTTTGCAGCCATCCACTTCCTTATGTCTGAAACACATGAATCTAGCAAGGGCAATTTTGGGGCTTCACCATGTTTCATTGAAATGTACAGCTGTGTGTCATCCGCATAGCAGTGAAAGTTAACATTATGTTTTGAATAACATCCCCAAGAGGTAAAATATATAGTGAAAAGGTCCTAAAACTGAACCTTGAGGAACACCAAAATTTACAGTTGATTTGTCAGAGGACAAACCATTCACAGAGACAAACTGATATCTTTTCGACAGATTAGATCTAAACCAGGCCAGAACTTGTCCGTGTAGACCAATTTGGGTTTCCAATCTCGCCAAAAGAATGTGGTGATCGATGGTATCAAAAGCAGCACTAAGGTCTAGGAGCACGAGGACGGATGCAGAGCCTCGGTCCGATGCCATTAAAATGTAATTCACAAGTGCCATCTCAGTGCTATGATGGGGTCTAAAACCAGACTGAGGCATTTCGTATACATTGTTTGTCTTCAGGAAGGCAGTGAGTTGCTGCGCAACAGCCTTTTCAAAATTCGATATGGGCCGATAGTTTTTTATATTTTCTGGGTCAAGGTTTGGCTTTTTCAAGAGAGGTTTTATTACTGCCACTTTTAGTGAGTTTGGTACACATCCGGTGGATAGAGAGCCGTTTATTATGTTCAACATAGGAGGGCCAAGCACAGGAAGCTGCTCTTTCAGTAGTTTAGTTGGAATAGGGTCCAGTATGCAGCTTGAAGGTTTAGAGGCCATGATTTACTTCATCATTGTGTCAAGAGATATAGTACTAAAACACTTGAGCGTCTCTCTTGATCCTAGGTCCTGGCAGAGTTGTGCAGACTCAGGACAACTGAGCTTTGAAGGAATACGCAGATTTAAAGAGGAGTCCGTAATTTGCTTTCTAATAATCATAATCTTTTCCTCAAAGAAGTTCATGAATTTATCACTGCTAAAGTGAAAGTCATCCTCTCTTGGGGAATGCTGCTTTTTAGTTAGCTTTGCAACAGTATCAAAAAGGAATTTCGGATTGTTCTTATTTTCCTCAATTAAGTTAGAAAAATAGGATGATCGAGTAGCAGTAAGGGCTCTTCGGTACTGCACAGTACTGTCTTTCCAAGCTAGTCGGAAGACTTCCAGTTTGGTGTGGCGCCATTTCTGTTCCAATTTTCTGGAAGCTTGCTTCAGAGCTCGGGTATTTTCTGTGTACCAGGGAGCTAGTTTCTCATGAGAAATGTTTTTAATTTTTAGGGGTGCAACTGCATCTAGGGTATTGCGCAAGGTTAAATTGAGTTCCTCAGTTAGGAGGTTAACTGATTTTTGTCCTCTGGCGTCCTTGGGTAGACAGAGGGAATCTGGAAGGACATCAAGGAATCTTTTTTTGTCTGTGAATTTATAGCACGACTTTTGATGTTCCTTGGTTGGGGTCTGAGCAGATTATTTGTTGCAATTGCAAACGTAATAAAATGGTGGTCCGATAGTCCAGGATTATGAGGAAAAACATTAAGATCCACAACATTTATTCCATGGGACAAAACTAGGTCCAGCGTATGACTGTGACAGTGAGTTGGTCCAGAGACATGTTGAACAAAACCCACTGAGTCGATGATGGCTCCGAAAGCCTTTTGAAGAGGGTCTGTGGACTTTTCCATGTGAATATTAAAGTCACCAAAGATTAGAATATTATCTGCTATGACTACAAGGTCCGATAGGAATTCAGGGAACTCAGTGAGGAATACTGTATATGGCCCAGGAGGCCTGTAAACAGTAGCTATAAAAAGTGATTGAGTAGGCTGCATAGATTTCATGACTAGAAGCTCAAAAGACGAAAACGTATTTTTTTTTTTTTTTATTGAAATTTGCTATCGTAAATGTGGGGGATATGGTCACTAGTGTAGCCAGGAGGTGAGGCCTCATTTAACACAGTAGATTCATCAGGCTTAAGCCATGTTTCAGTCAGGCCAATCACATCAAGATTATGATCAGTGATTAGTTCATTGACTATAATTGCCTTTGAAGTAAGGGATCTAACATTAAGTAGCCCTATTTTGAGATGTGAGGTATCATGATCTCTTTCAATAATGACAGGAATGGAGGTGGTCTTTATCCTAGTGAGATTGCTAAGGCGAACACCGCCATGTTTAGTTTTGCCCAACCTAGGTCGAGGCAGACACGGTCTCAATGGTGATAGCTGAGCTGACTACACTGACTGTGCTAGTGGCAGACTCCACTATGCTGGCAGGCTGGCTAACAGCCTGCTGCCTGGCCTGCACCCTATTTCATTGTGGAGCTAGAGGAGTTAGAGCCCTGTCTATGTTGGTAGATAAAATGAGAGCACCCCTCCAGCTAGGAAGGAGTCCGTCACTCCTCAGCAGGTCAGGCTTGGTCCTGTTTGTGGGTGAGTCCCAGAAAGAGGGCCAATTATCTACAAATTCTATCTTTTGGGAGGGGCAGAAAACAGTTTTCAACCAGCGATTGAGTTGTGAGACTCTGCTGTAGAGCTCATCACTCCCCCTAACTGGGAGGGGGCCAGAGACAATTACTCGATGCCGACACATCTTTCTAGCTGATTTAAACGCAGAAGCTATGTTACGCTTGGTGATCTCTGACTGTTTCATCCTAACATCGTTGGTGCCGACGTGGATAACAATATCTCTCTACACTCGCCAGTTTTAGCTTTAGCCAGCACCATCTTCAGATTAGCCTTAACGTCGGTAGCCCTGCCCCCCGGTAAACAGTGTATGATCGCTGGATGATTCGTTTTAAGTCTAATACTGCGGGTAATGGAGTCGCCAATGACTAGAGTTTTCAATTTGTCAGAGCTAATGGTGGGAAGCTTCGGCGTCTCAGACCCCGTAACGGGAGGAGTAGAGACCAGAGAAGACTCGGCCTCTGACTCCGACCCGCTGCTTAATGGGGAAAACCGGTTAAAAGTTTCTTTCGGCTGAATGAGTTACACCGGTTGAGCGTTCCGACAGCATTTCCTTCCAGAAACCGTGAGAAAGTTGTCCGGCTGCGGGGACTGTGCCAGGGGATTTATACTACTATCTGTACTTACTGGTGGCACAGACGCTGTTTCATCCTTTCCTACACTGAAATTACCCTTGCCTAACGATTGCGTCTGAAGCTGGGCTTGAAGCACAGCTATCCTCGCCGTAAGGCGAGTACAGCGACTGCAATTAGAAGGCATCATGTTAATGTTACTACTTAGCTTCGGCTGTTGGAGGTCCTGACGAATCGTGTCCAGATAAAGCGTCCGGAGTGAAAAAGTTGAGGAAAAAAATGTATATATATATAAACGGTAATTAAAAAGTAAAAACCGTAAATTTGTCAGGTAGCAAAACAGGTTGGCAACAAAACGCACAGCAACTCGAAAACAAGTCTGCGGTGAGGTGGCGGATGGTCTCCTGAGGGATCTCCTCCCAGACCTGGACTAAAGCATCCGCCAACTCCTGGACAGTCTGTGGTGCAATGTGGCGTTGGTGGATGGAGCAAGACATGATGTCCCAGATGAAGGGTCTGGGGAACGGGCGGGCCAGTCCATAGCGTCAATGCCTTCCTCTTGCAGGAACTGCTGACACACTCCAGCCACATGAGGTCTAGCATTGTCTTGCATTAGGAGGAACCCAGGGCCAACCGCACCAGCATATGGTCTCACAAGGGGTCTGAGGATCTCATCTCGGTACCTAATGGCAGTCAGGCAACCTCTGGCGAGCACATCGAGGGCTGTGCGGCCCCCGAAATAAATTCCACCCCACACCATGACTGACCCACCGCCAAACCGGTCATGCTGGAGGATATTGCAGGCAACAGAACGTTCTCCACGGCTTCTCCAGACTGTCACGTCTGTCACGTGCTCAGTGTGAACCTGCTTTCATCTGTGAAGAGCACAGGGCGCCAGTGGCAAATTTGCCGATCTTGGTGTTCTCTGGCAAATGCAAAACGTCCTGCACGGTGTTGGGCTGTAAGCACAACCCCCTACCTGTGGACGTCGGGCTCTCATACCACCCTCATGGAGTCTGTTTCTGACCGTTTGAGCAGACACATGCACATTTGTGGCCTGCTGGAGGTCATTTTGCAGGTTTTTGGCAGTGCTCCTCCTGCTGCTCCTTGCACAAAGGCGGAGGTAGCGGTCCTGCTGCTGGGTTGTTGCCCTCCTACAGCCTCCTCCACGTCTCCTGATGTACTGGCCTGTCTCCTGGTAGCGCCTCCATGCTCTGGACACTACGCTGACGGACACAGCAAACCTTCTTGCCACAGCTCACATTGATGTGCCATCCTGGATGAGCTGCACTACCTGAGCCACTTGTGTGGGTTGTAGACTCTGTCTCATGCTACCACTAGAGTGAAAGCACCACCAGCATTCAAAAGTGACCAAAACATCAGCCAGGAAGCATAGGAACTGAGAAGTGGTCTGTGGTCACCACCTGCAGAACCACTCCTTTATTGGGGGTGTCTTGCTAATTGCTTATAGTTTCCACCTGTTGTCTATTCCATTTGCACAACAGCATGTGAAATGTATTGTCAATCAGTGTTGCCTCCTAAGTGGACAGTTTGATTTCACAGAAGTGTGATTGACTTGGAGTTACATTGTGTAGTTTAAGTGTTCACTTAATTTTTTTGATCCGTGTATATTTGGGTGGCAAACTTGTGCATTTTTTTTACGTTATTGGGCGATGGTGTTCTGCAGTGCCTTTTTTTTGTGTCCAACATTTATTTATGTTAAATAACAAACGTGTTAACAACCAAATATCGTTAACTTGTTGTAACTCCCATCCCGTGAACGGGATCGTTGTCATCATCTGACACTAATTAGCATAACGCAACGGACATAAAATTACTAGAAAATATTCCTATTCATGAAAATCACAAGTGAAATATATTGAAACACAGCATAGCCTTGCTCCTGTCATCTCAGATTTTCAAAATATGCTTTACAGCCAAAGCAAGACAAGCATTTGTGTAAGTTTATCGATAGCCTAGCATAGCATTATGTCCAGCTAGCAGCAGGTAACTTGGTCACGAAAATCAGAAAAGCAATCAAAGTAAATTGTTTACCTTGGATGAGCTTCTGATGTTTTCATTCACAAGACTCCCAGTTAGATAGCAAATGTTCCTTTTTTGAAGGCGAAATAGCTCCGTTTGTTCTTCAAGTTTGGCTAAGAAATCGACCGGAAATTGCGGTCACGAAAACGCCTAAAAATATTCCAAATTGGCTCCATAATATCGACAGAAACATGGCAAACGTTGTTTATAATCAATCCTCAAGGTGTTTTTCAAATTCAAGGTGTTTTTCAAGGTGTTTTTCAAATATCTATTCTATAATATATCCAACAGGACAATTGGTTTTTCAGTAGGACCGATTGGAAAAATGCCATCAGGTGACCACTTACACAATGCAGCCGCTTACGGGTATTCTTCAACATAAAGGCATGAAACTACGTCACAATGCTGTAGACACCTTGTGGAATACGTAGAAAAACGAATCTGGTTGATAGCCCATTCACTGCTCAATAGGGATGCATTGGAACGCAGAGCTTTCAAAATAAGAGGCACTTCGGGATTGGATTTTTCTCAGGCTTTCGCCTGCAACATCAGTTCTGTTATACTCACAGACAATATTTTTACAGTTTTGGAAACTTTAGAGTGTTTTTTATCCTAAGCTGTCAATTATATGTACAGTGCCTTGCGAAAGTATTCGGCCCCCTTGAACTTTGCGACCTTTTGCCACATTTCAGGCTTCAAAAATAAATATATAAAACTGTATTTTTTTGTGAAGAATCAACAACAAGTGGGACACAATCATGAAGTGGAACGACATTTATTGGATATTTCAAACTTTTTTAACAAATCAAAAACTGAAAAATTGGTCGTGCTAAATTATTCAGCCCCTTTACTTTCAGTGCAGCAAACTCTCTCCAGAAGTTCAGTGAGGATCTCTGAATGATCCAATGTTGACCTAAATGACTAATGATGATAAATACAATCCACCTGTGTGTAATCAAGTCTCCGTATCAATGCACCTGCACTGTGATAGTCTCAGAGGTCCGTTAAAAGCGCAGAGAGCATCATGAAGAACAAGGAACACATCAGGCAGGTCCGAGATACTGTTGTGAAGAAGTGTAAAGCCGGATTTGGATACAAAAAGATTTCCCAAGCTTTAAACATCCCAAGGAGCACTGTGCAAGCGATAATATTGAAATGGAAGGAGTATCAGACCACTGCAAATCTACCAAGACCTGGCCATCCCTCTAAACTTTCAGCTCATACAAGGAGAAGACTGATCAGAGATGCAGCCAAGAGGCCCATGATCACTCTGGATGAACTGCAGAGATCTACAGCTGAGGTGGGAGACTCTGTCCATAGGACAACAATCAGTCGTATATTGCACAAATCTGGCCTTTATGGAAGAGTGGCAAGAAGAAAGCCATTTCTTAAAGATATCCATAAAAAGTGTTGTTTAAAGTTTGCCACAAGCCACCTGGGAGACACACCAAACATGTGGAAGAAGGTGCTCTGGTCAGATGAAACCAAAATTGAACTTTTTGGCAACAATGCAAAACGTTATGTTTGGCGTAAAAGCAACACAGCTGAACACACCATCCCCACTGTCAAACATGGTGGTGGCAGCATCATGGTTTGGGCCTGCTTTTCTTCAGCAGGGACAGGGAAGATGGTTAAAATTGATGGGAAGATGGATGGAGCCAAATACAGGACCATTCTGGAAGAAAACCTGATGGAGTCTGCAAAAGACCTGAGACTGGGACGGAGATTTGTCTTCCAACAAGACAATGATCCAAAACATAAAGCAAAATCTACAATGGAATGGTTCAAAAATAAACATATCCAGGTGTTAGAATGGCCAAGTCAAAGCCCAGACCTGAATCCAATCGAGAATCTGTGGAAAGAACTGAAAACTGCTGTTCACAAATGCTCTCCATCCAACCTCACTGAGCTCGAGCTGTTTTGCAAGGAGGAATGGGAAAAAATGTCAGTCTCTCGATGTGCAAAACTGATAGAGACATACCCCAAGCGACTTACAGCTGTAATCGCAGCAAAAGGTGGCGCTACAAAGTATTAATTAAGGGGGCTGAATAATTTTGCACGCCCAATTTTTCAGTTTTTATTTGTTAAAAAAGTTTGAAATATCCAATAAATGTCATTCCACTTCATGATTGTGTCCCACTTGTTGTTGATTCTTCACAAAAAAACAGTTTTATATATTTATGTTTGAAGCCTGAAATGTGGCAAAAGGTCGCAAAGTTCAAGGGGGCCAAATACTTTCGCAAGGCACTGTATATTCTAGCATCTTGTCCTGACAAAATATCCTGTTTACTTTGGGTACATTTCTTTTCCAAAAATGAATATTCTGCCTCCTAGTCACAACAGGTTTTTCTCAAACCAGGTTATTACCAAAAAACATATAATAGTGGCCTTACGTTTATTTTACATTTTTGATTAATCCCAATGTTGTTTTCTATGTGTCACGTTCTGACCTTAGTTCTTTTATTATGTCTTTGTTTTAGTATGGTCAGGGCGTGAGTTGGGTGGGGTGTCTATGTTCGTTTTTCTATGTTGTGCTTTGCGTTTGGCCTGGTATGGTTCTCAATCAGAGGCAGGTGTCGTTAGTTGTCTCTGATTTAGAATCATACTTAGGTAGCCTTTTTTCACCTGTGTTTCGTGGGTGATTATTTTCAGTTCTGTGTTCATATAATAACACTTACCACGCTGCACATTGGTCCTCCGATCCTTCTTACTACTCCTCCTCAGAAGAGGAGGACAAGAATCGTTACACTATGCTTGTTTTCGCTTAATACTTTGGGATACTGGTCGGATTTCATGAGGGTTGCCAGAATGGAGTAAAGGTGTATTTGTCTGTTTTTTTGTGGTATTGATGAAGGTATTTAATTGGGGAATGGGGATACATTTTCACGATGGGAAATTAATTAATCAGTAAATGTGGGAAATCCCAGGTGCAACTGCATTGTATTTGCAGCTTTAACGAGTCTGGATTATGATCATCAAGGATATCAACCACCTGCAACACGGCCTGTTTATCACGATGTCATCCATAAGGTGAGGTCAGTACAGGTGGATCAAAGACTGAAAAACAGGTTCTATCTCAAAGCCATCTGACTGTTAAATAGCCATCACTAGCTGGCTACCACCTGGTTACTCAACCCTGCACTTTAGAGGCTGCTGACCTATGTACAGAGAAATGGAATCAGGGTTCACTTTAATAATGTTTACATACTGCATTCTATTGTATTTTAGTCAATGCCATTCTGACATTGCTCATCCTAATATTTATATATTTCTTAATTCCATTCTTTTACTTTTATATTTGTGTGTATTGTTGTATGTTGTTAGATACTACTGCACGGTTGGAGCTAGGAACACAAGCATTTCCCTACACCAGCAATATCATCTGCTAAATATGTGTGTCACCAATACGATTTGATAAATTAAGCCATATCAATGCAGTTAAACTGGTTAATATAAAATAATTAATTATGTTGGCTTACAATTATGGCACTTCCAAGGCTGTTTCATGATGATTATTATGGTTGGGTATAT
Organism: Oncorhynchus mykiss; assembly: GCF_013265735.2. Classification (NCBI taxonomy): domain Eukaryota; kingdom Metazoa; phylum Chordata; class Actinopteri; order Salmoniformes; family Salmonidae; genus Oncorhynchus; species Oncorhynchus mykiss. Next base: position 51,886,223 of record NC_048566.1, on the reverse strand, counting down.
CATGTTATATACTTAGACTATTGTAACAAGGCATATGCCAGCATTGTAGGACCTACTGCCACTGCCCAGAGGACTATTTGGCTTTCATGGTAATGGCCATTAGAGCTCACTTTGCCACGTATGAGGCCTGGTTAGAATCCCTGTTGCAGCTTTCACTTTCTTCTGCTACACTGGTGGCAGCGTTGGGATCACATCCAGCTCACGTTTAGTTATGGGATCTAGTGGTGGGAAGCATTCTGTTTTCAACATTGTGTTGGGTGTAATTACATTGACATATCTAGTGATTTAAGCAATAATGGGCGTGAAGGAAAGAAGTAGTCACTACAGGTGTGATCAAGTTACCTGAAGCTCAATGGAAAGGGCTATGCTCTGACCAGTTATTCAGAAGAAAATCCTCTGACTGTCTAATGTACTTACCAGTGTGGACCCAAAGAAAATTCTACACATTTACAAACTACCTGTTTAAAGTGTCTGTCACGATCGTCGTATGGAGTAGAAGGTGAGGATCAAAACGCAGCGTGGTTAGTATACATTCTTCTTTATTGAAGAAAGAACATGAAGTAAACTGAACCAAAACAAAAAACGACCGTGAAGCTATAATAAGAAAACTGTGCTGACACAAGCAACTAACATAGACATAGATAATCACCCACTGAGTACCCACAGAATATGGCAGCCTAAAAATGGTTCCCAATCAGAGACAACGATAGACAGCTGCCTCAAATTGAGAAACAATCTAGGCAACCATAGACATACAATTTATCTAGAAAGGAGAAAGCCCCATAAACATACAAAACCCCTAGACAAGTGAAAACACCTACAGCACCCATGTCACACCCTGACCTAACCACAATAACAAGGAAAACAAAGAACTAAGGTCAGGGTATGACAATTTCATGACAACCATGGTGTTCTTCTGTTCCTGAAGCTTATATATCAAATAACCTGACAATGATCCACATCATATGCACTGCCAACACAACCAGACTTTTTTAGGAGGAAAACTAGTAATATGAGTCCCTGTTGATCCCTCCTGTTATGATCTAATGAGATGGATGTAGGATTTTCTACGGCCAAGAATCGAGGCCTTTCCCATTCATGACGGACGAAGCTAGGCTCCTCTTGGTTCTTATTGCCAAAGACTGAACTGGGGTTACAGTGCCTTCGCAAAGTATTCAGACCTGTTGACTTTTTCCTTTATTTTGTTACATTACATACTTATTCTAAAATGTATTAAATAAAACATTTCCTCAGCAATCTACATGCAATACCCCATAATGACAAAGCAATTTTTTCAAATGTATTAAACATAAAAAAACTGAAATACCTTATTAAAATAAGTATCCAGACGCTTTGCTATGAGACTACACATTTAGCTCAGGTGCATCAATTTTCCATTGATCGTCCTTGATGTTTCTACAACTTAATTGGAGTCCACCTGTGGTAAATTAAATTGTTTGGACATGATTTGGAAAGGCACACACCTGTCTAAATAAGGTCCCACATTTGGCAGTGCATGTCAGAGACAAAACCAAGCCATGAGGTCGAAGGAATTGTCGGTAGAGCTCTGAGACAGTATTGTGTCGAGGCACAGATCTGGGAAAGGGTACGAAAACATTTCTGCAGCATTGAAGGTCCCTAAGAACACAGTGGCATCCATCATTCTTAAATGGAACAAGTTTGGAAACACCTAGACTCTTCCTAGACATGGCCGTCCTGCAAAATTCAACTACTCCTCAGTAAAAGGCACATGACAGCCCGCTTGGAGTTTGGCAAGTGGGCTGTGATGTGCATCATGGTTTCGGGACATGTCTCTGAATGACCATGAGTGGCCCAGCCAGAGCCCGGACTTGAACCCGTTCGAACATCTCTGGAGAGACCTGAAAATAGCTGTGCAGCAACGCTCTCCATCCAACCTGACAGAGTTGCGAGGATCTGCAGAGAAGAATGGGTAAAGGGTCTCAATACTTATGTAAATGCGATACATATGTGACATATCTATATATATATATATATATATATATATATATATATATATATATATATGCAACATTTTCTACAAATGATTTTGCTTGGTCATTATGGGGTACTGTGTGTAGATTGATGTGGGAAAAATAAAAAAAAATATGAATGCATTTTAGAATAAGGCTGTGACCTAACAAAATGTGGAAAAAGTCAAGGGGTCTGAATACTTTTCGAAGGCACTGTACATGTCAGACTCTCCTACTGCTGCTGACATTGAACATAGCTTAGGTTTAGGGTATTTAATTAATTTGAAATGTATCCCAAAGCAAAAGCATTTGTAGAATATTTTGCTAATTTATTTAAAAAATACACAGTACCGCATAATGACCAAGCAAAAGCATTTGTAGAAAGTGTTGCTCTTTTTTTTTAAATACATATACACTGCTCAAAAAATAAAGGGAACACTAAAATAACACATCCTAGATCTGAATGAATGAAATATTCTTATTAAATACTTTTTTCTTTACATAGTTGAATGTGCTGACAACAAAATCACACAAATTATCATTGGAAATCAAATGTATCAACCCATGGAGGTCTGGATTTGGAGTCACACTCAAAAATAAAGTGGAAAACCACACTACAGGCTAATCCAACTTTGATGTAATGTCCTTAAAACAAGTCAAAATGAGGCTCAGTAGTGTGTGTGGCCTCCACATGCCTGTATGACCTCCCTACAACGCCTGGGCATGCTCCTGATGAGGTGGCGGATGGTCTCCTGAGGGATCTCCTCCCAGACCTGGACTAAAGCATCCGCCAACTCCTGGACAGTCTGTGGTGCAAAGTGGCGTTGGTGGAGGGAGCGAGACATGATGTCCCAGATGTGCTCAATTGGATTCAGGTCTGGGGAAAGGGCGGACCAGTCCATAGCATCAATGCCTTCCTCTTGCAGGAACTGCTGACACACTCCAGCCACATGAGGTCTAGAATTACCTTGCATTAGGAGGAACCCAGGGCCAACCGCACCAGCATATGGTCTCACAAGGGGTCTGAGGATCTCATCTCGGTTCCTAGTGGCAGTCAGGCTACCTCTGGCGAGCACATGGAGGGCTGTGTGGCCCCCCAAAGAAATGCCACCCCACACCATGACTGACCCACCGCCAAACCGGTCATGCTGGAGGATGTTGCAGGCAGCAGAACGTTCTCCACGGCGTCTCCAGACTCTGTCACGTCTATAACATGTGCTCAGTGTGAACCTGCTTTCATCTGTGAAGAGCACAGGGCGCCAGTGGCGAATTTACCAATCTTGGTGTTCTCTGGCAAATGCCAAACGTCCTGCACGGTGTTGGGCTGTAAGCACAACCCCCACCTGTGGACGTCGGGCCCTCATACCACCCTCATGGAGTCTGTTTCTGACCGTTTGAGCAGACACATGCACATTTGTGGCCTGCTGGAGGTCATTTTGCAGGGCTCTGGCAGTGCTCCTCCTACTCCTCCTTGCACAAAGGAGGAGGTAGCGGTCCTGCTGCTGGGTTGTTGCCCTCCTACGGCCTCCTCCACGTCTCCTGATGTACTGGCCTGTCTCCTGGTAGCGCCTCCATGCTCTGGACACTACGCTGACAGACACAGAAACCGTCTTGCCACAGCTCGCATTGATGTGCCATCCTGGATGAGCTGCACTACCTGAGCCACTTGTGTGGGTTGTAGACTCCGTCTCATGCTACCACTAGAGTGAAAGCACCACCAGCATTCAAAAGTGACCAAAACATCAGCCAGGAAGCATAGGAACTGAGAAGTGGTCTGTGGTCACCACCTGCAGAACCACTCCTTTATTGGGGGTGTCTTGCTAATTGCCTATAATTTCCACCTGTTGTCTATTCCATTTGCACAACAGCATGTGAAATGTATTGTCAATCAGTGTTGCTTCCTAAGTGGACAGTGTGATTGACTTGGAGTTACATTGTTTTGTTTAAGTGTTCCCTTTATTTTTTTGAGCAGTGTATATATATATATATATATATATATATATATATATATATATATGTATTCATTTTTTAATAAATTAGCAAAGCAACCTAATTAATTTCAGAGTCTCCTATACCACTATGCCCTACATATTATACCCCATAGGTTGTAAATGACCCCTTTTTTATGCTGATATAACCTGTATCATTATTATAGGGATGTGAAACCCATACCCGATTGGCTTCAGACTGAGCATTTCTCACTGGAAATTGCTGCTGACATTGAACATAGCTTAGTGTTAATTAAGATATTTAATTCATTTCAAACTCTATAAAACCACTATTCTTGGCTTCAGACTGAGCATTTCTCACCATTTATTTATGGAGAGCAATTTTTGTTTTATAACCGGTAGTGTTCATTTATTTACATTAGTGTGTTGATTAATTATTGCTTTCTTCAGTGGAAAAACAGAATGTGTAAAAATGCCAAATATACAAAAAGCTAAATCAAGCAGAGATTTTTGACTATTTAACCATGGCAATCATTACTGAAAAATGCATACTACAAACATTTAACCAGTTAAATATAATGAGTACATGACAACTAGATACAAATATTTATAAAAAATTATTAACACAAAAGTCAAGAGTTGGCTGTAACATGGTGTGTGTGTGTGTGTGTGTGTGTGTGTGTGTGTGTTATGGTGTGTATTATAATTTCCCATCCCCCAATCAAATACCTTCATCGATACCACAAAAATAAAAATAATCATCATCATATTTTTCTCCAATCAGGCAACCCTCATAAAATTCAACATAGCTTTGGATAAAATGCATTATGAAAGAAATGGTGTAATGTACACTAAAAAGTGGAACCTTATATTAAATGCCTTATGAAGAAAATTGTGTAATGTAGGTTCAGCGAAATACGAAGTACATTATGAAGAAAATCACATAGGCCTATTGTTGCCTACACCGAAAAAGGGCCTTTCGGACTACAAGTGCACCAGTATCCCAAGTATTAAGTGAAAACAAGCATAAAAAACAGTATTGGCATTAATAAAAAATAAATAAACATTGTAATTATTTCGGTGACAACAAGGTTGATTAACAATATTGGGTTGTTAACACATTTTTTTTTATTTTATATAAATGGGGGACACAAAAGAAAGTCCTATCATATATTGCTCTAATACATTTCAAAAGATTGTTCCCGAAGTATGCCCCACAAAAATGTGTCTTTTCACACAAATTAAGCCACACAAAAAAACGCACACAATCTGTTGAAATATTTTTTTTACATATTTGCATGAATTCAGTGTGCTATTGTGTTGATTGGTGACATGCTGTGGCACATGCAGTGCTTTTCAAAATGTCGAACAAGTTTCAATGACCTCGAGTAAAAATCTTTGCATCATGCTAAACCCACATCAATACCCCACTAACATGCATGCATGACGATTCAAACATTCATGTGACTACTAAAAACACCACAGGTCAAATAATAATGGACGTTGTACCTCCAAACACATTGAAACGTCTCTACTGTTACATCTGTTGTTGTTATGTTGTGTTAAAGCTCAGCATGGGCTCCTTCTCCATCAAGACACATTTGATGCCTCCCAAGTGCATCGCAGTGCTTGAGGCGACACTAGAGACACGGGTTCGATCCCAGGCTGTGTCACAGCCGGCCGTGACTGGGATAGGATAAGGTTTGGCTGGCCGGGATGTCCTTGTCCCATCTCCCTCTAGCGACTCCTTGTGGCGGGCCGGCATGCCTGCAATCAGACTTCAGTCTCCGACACATTGGTGCGGCTGGCTTCCGGGTTAAGGGAGCAGTGTGTCTTGGCAGAGTCGTGTTTCAGAAGACGCACGGCTCTTGACCTTCACCTCTCCCTAGAAAAAGGTTCCGGAGGACGGGCTGCCTTCTGAGAATTCGTAGGCGATCGAATAAACCCCCACTTCCTTCCATTCTGATAGCAAACGTGCAATCTCTGGAGAATAAAATAGATTACCAACGGGACATTCAAAACTGTAATATCTTATGCTTCACAGAGTCGTGGCTGAACGACGACACTATCAATATACAGCTTGCTGGTTATATGCTGCACCGGCAGTGTCACGACTCTGACCGAAGGTAGCTACCCTTCCCGTTCGGGTGGGGCTCGGCGGTCGTCGTCGCCGGCCTACTAGCTGCCTCTGATTATTTTCTCCCCCTCCTTATGTGTTTATTGAGTACACCTGTTTTGAGTTGGTTATAATTAGTGAGGCTTTATTAGTCAGCAGGCCCACCTGGTTCTTTGTGCGGGATTGATTATTGTAACCCTGGTGTTTGCATTAGATGTACATGTTCGTGTATTTAGTGCTAGACTGTTTTCGTTTCCCTGTGTCTGGGGCATTTGTTTTGAGCACCCGTAAGTGGGTTGACCGTAGTTCACCGTGTGTGCATTAAAGGAGCACTTTATTGAACTCTGCTTTCCTACGCCTGATTTCACCCTCACGACACCCAGGATCTTACAGGCAGGATAGAAAAGCAATGTCTGGTAAGACAAGGTGCGGCGGACTATGTATTTTTGTAAATAACAACTGGTGCACGATATCTAAGGAAGTCTCGAGCTATTGCTCGCCTGGGATAGAGCATCTCATGATAAGCTGTAGACCACACTATCTACCTAGAGAGTTTACATAGCACCACAGTCAGAGATGGCACTAAGATAGCAATGAATGAGCTAATGAGTATTCTGCCATAAGTAAACAAGAAAACACTCACCCAGAGGCGGCGCTCCTAGTAGCCAGGGACTTTAATGCAGGGAAACTTAAATCCGATTTACCAAATTTCTATCAGCATAAAAACTCTTTACTCTTTACTCCACACACAAAGACGTATGCAAACCTCTCCCTTGCCCTGCATTTGGCAAATCCGACCATAATTCTATCCTCCTGATTCCTGCTCACAAGCTAAAATTAAAGCAGGAAGCACCAGTGACTAGATCAATAAAAAAGTGGTCAGATGAAGCAGATGCTAAGCTACAGGACTGTTTTGCTAGCACAGACTGGAATATGTTCTGGGATTCCTCCGATGGCATTGAGGAGTACACCACATCAGTCATTGGCTTCATCAATAACTGCATTGATGACGTCATCCCCACATTGACCATACATACATACCCCAACCAGAAGCCATGGATTACAGGCAACATCCGCAATGAGCTAAAGGCTAGAGCTGTCACTTTCAAGGAGCGGGACTCTAACCCGGAAGCTTATAAGAAATCCCGCTATGCCCTCCGATGAACCATCAAACAGGCAAAGCGTCAATACAGGACGAAGATCGAATCATACTACACCGGCGCTGACGTTCGTCGGATGTGGCAGGGCTTGCAAACCATTACAGACTACAAAGGGAAGCACAGCCGAGAGCTGCCATGTGACACGAGCCTACCCCAGACGAACTAAACTACATATATGCTCGCTTTGAGGCAAATAACACTGAAACATACATGAAAGCATCAGCTGTTCCGGAAGACTTCGTGATCACGCTCTCCGCAACTGACGTGAGTAAGACCTTTAAACAGGACAACATTCACAAGGCCGCAGGGTCAGATGGATTACCAGGACGTGTACTGCGAGCATGCGCTGACCAACTGGCAAGTGTCTTCACTGACATTTTCAACCTCTCCCTGTCCGGGTCTGTAATACCAACATGTTTTAAGCAGACCACCATAGTGCCTGTGCCCAAGAACACTAAGGTAACCTGCCTAAATGACTACCGAACTGTAGAACTTTGTGCTTTGTGCTTTGAAAGGCTGGTCATGGCTCACATCAAAACTATTATCCCAGAAACCCTAGACCCACTCCAATTTGCATACCACCCTAAAAGATCTACAGATGATGCAATCTCTATTGCACTCCACACTGCCCTTTCCCACCTGGACAAAAGGAACACCTATGTGGGAATGCTATTCATTGACTACAGCTCAGCGTTCAACACCATAGTGCCCTCAAAGCTCATCAATAAACTAAGGACCCTGGGACTAAACACCTCCCTCTGCTAATGGACGGGTCTCCCCTAGGTGGTAAGGGTAGGTAACAACACATCCCCCACGCTGATCCTCAACACAGGGGACCCTCAGGGGTGCGTGCTCAGTCCCCTCCTGTACTCTCTGTTCATTCATGACTGCACGGCCATGCACGACTCCAACACCATCATTAAATTTGCTGATGACACAACAGTGGTAGGCCTGATCACCAACAACAATGAGACAGCCTATAGGGAGGAGGTCAGAGACCTGTGGTGCCAGGACAACAACCTCACCCTCAACGTGATCAAGACAAAGGAGATGATTGTGGACTACAGGAAAAAGAGAACCCAAAGAGGGCACAACAAAACCTATTAACCCTCAGGAGACTGAAATGAATTGGCATGGGTCCTCAGATCCTCACAAGTTTCTACAGCTGCACCATCGAGAGCATCCTGACTGGTTGCATCATTGCCTGGTATGGCAACTGCCCAGTACATCACTGGGGCCAAGCTTTCCGCCATCCAGGATCTCTATATCAGGCGGTGTTAGGAAGAACCTAAAAATTGTCAAAGACTGCAGCCACCCTAGTCATAGACTGTTCTCTCTGCTACCGCACGGCAAGCGGTACCGGAGCGCCAAGTCTAGGTCCAAGAGGCTTCTAAATAGCTTCTACCCCCAAGCCATAAGACTCCTGAACATCTAGTCAAATGGCTACCCAGACTATTTGCATTGCCCCCCCCCCCCCCCCTCTTTTACACTGCTGCTACGTCTGTTGTTGTCATCTATGCGTAGTCACTTTAATAACTCTACCTACACATACATATTACCTCAACTAACCAGTGCCCCCACACATTGACTCTGTACTGGTACACCCCTGTATATAGTCTCGCTATTGTTGTTTTGCTACTGCTCTTTACTTATTTATTTCTTATTTTTATAAACTGCATTGTTGGTTAGGGGCTCGTAAGAAAGCATTTATTTCACTGTAAGGTCTACACCTATTGAATTCGGCGCATTTGACTAATATTTGATTTGAAATTAGGGATAAAAAAAATTGGGGTCAAAGTTTAGAAAAATCTAAAAAACATTTAGTCTGCGAAGAAAGAAAGAAATAAAATACATTATATTGAGGAAGACAGGAACAAAATCATAGAACTGGCTTTACATTTCACTTGGACCATTCACAAACTCTTCCCTCGTGCTAAAGTTGACTGTTTCTGTCTCCCTCACTGATTTTCGATTCCCATATAGCTGGGAGAGCTGGTGATATGACGGTGCAATTATGTCCAGTCAATGTATTGCTCCGGAAAGCTGAGGCATGTTTCCCCACGGAGTGGTTGAACACATAGGCCAATGCCTCAAAAAACACCTTGTCCTCAAAGCCAGGGCCTCTTGCCCATGCGTGAACTGATGCTGATGACATTCACATGTAGCTGGGATGCCTTGGTGGCAAAAGTTGCACTGAGGGGTCCACAGATTCCATGCAAGAGGCTGGGGAACACATGGAGTGGAGGAAAAGTATTTTAACACCATGAGACAAGTACATTAGATACATCCAAAATGGTAGTGCACTCTCAACATGAATATACATCACAAAGTGTGGGTGGGGCAATGTTGTAAGGCTTTTTCAGTATTATCTGAAAAAGCAAAGGTACTTGCATTAAGTGGAATGGTGAGGTATACTTTGATCAATATATAGATACATAACATTTCTTTCAATTGCAGAGACCAATGAGCCATTATATCGTCCTCCTCAACATTATCTGAGAGCATGTGTCATGGCATTTCCAAAATCCCTGTAAATGTTGAGTAGTCAGAGTGTGTGGATTATTTGAGGCAGACAGTGCCACCAGGTCTTCAAAATAAGTACTGCTTTCTTTACAGAAAAGGCACAGGCGCTATTTTTTAGAAACCTATATGTTAAAGACTTAATTATCTTAACTGTATTTAAATCAGATACACTACATTCAGGTTCATGGACTAGCATCATCCCTCAGTCTTCAAGTGATGAAGGTTTATTGAAGACCATTGGGTTTACTTGGAGTGCATACCCACTGAGATGAATGAATGGCCCTATAGGCTATGTCTTTATAATCTCATTTAATGAAAACTGCATTACTAAGTAGGGAGTTTTGTGTTTAATCATCCAATCGATGCATCACTCTGGTCGCTCTAAAATAAGTGTGTGTGGGATGAATAGGCTAAATCACGTGCAAATTAATATGCGTCAAACATGCGTGAGAACACTAATCTACATACACTGACTGTGGTCCGAACAAGGTGCATGCATCAGTTTTGTGCCTCCCTCAACTCGGAGGACAAGAAAGCGAACTGCAGCTACAGACGACAGTCACACAATATCCATCTCGAGTCTGACCGTGCAGACTTGCCTCAAGGAGAGAGAACAGTGTTCTTAGGAACGAATGCGTGGGAGTTGCTCACTTCACTCGCATCCTTTTCCTAGTGGACGATTGAAGGCGCATTGGGAGCCCCTTTCCGACCGAGGGATAGCGAGCTGGCGGAGAGAGGAACCAGTGCGTCGTCGGTAGACAGAAGAACAAGGCAGTTCCTCCGGACTATCTATTTCTATTAAGTCACAGGCGGTTTCGGAATCTGGGGGAACCGTGTTTTTTTTATTTTTTTTATCGTGTCTTTCAAAGCAATGGACTCGAGATAGGGGGTCTCAATTTGCCTCTTTCTTGACAGGGAGTTGCCGTTGGGAGATATGCGTAAGGATGTTTGGAAACAGCAGTAGTAGGTGAGTATCCCTTTAGACTCGCCCGCTGCTAGTATTGTTGCGGTGATACCAACCTGATCAATTTAGAAAGGACACTCGAAATGGATACCATTTATATTAATGTTCAATTGATGTCAATAATGAGTACGTTTACATGCATATTAATAACTCGATATTAAACTGATTATTGCAGTAGGCCGAGTATGGCATTATTAATGCCATTTGTTTATCTTAATCGGCGTAAAGTCATATTTGATGCAAGCATATACCAATTAAAACACATTGGTTTCTGAGCAATCTTTCGAATTATTAAGACGTGTACGTTTCAGTGGTGTATTTGATTTGCGCATGTGCTAGCAAGAGCAGCGCGAGCCTCCTTCTTTTGCCCCAGTGAAGTGAGTTCGGAAAAATGGAAAGAATGCATTTTAGAAATAGTTTTCCCATACAAACGTTATACGTCCGAACTCGGAATCAATTATTTTTCACAAAAATAACATGGTCGCTGTGGTAGAACGTTTATTTTGATTGGCGATTTTCTGCATGTATCAAAGTCCCATCAGCTAGTCTGATTTCAGATGTGTGCATGTAAACAGGTTTTTTCGAGACATCGTTATTCTTGCAACGCATGCACATGTTTACATCGAACTGTTACATTACTATTCACAATTATCGTATTATTGTGTGCATGTAACCATTACTCAGTGTCGGCCAAAAGTCGTGTTTACAGACGGTGCAAGGGGAGAGAGCAGGGCGGGCTCCGGTTTACTAGACTGGTGCGTGGGTTTCGAAATATGTATTGTAGCCTATCCAAATCGGTATCCAAATACAGAATGTATTTCAAACCATTTAGATGCGTAAATGCCTCCGTTTTCTTATTACCACAATGCATTAAAATGTGTGGTCATTGTGAAAACGTACACCTGACTATGATTAATTAAATTGCCTTTAATAATGTTCCAATACAATATTTATTATGTACCTGATTTATAGAGACTGAAAGCTGAATGTTGTACGTTTCCCTGACAATAGTAAGGAATTTGAATAGGCAGTAGGCAGTATAAATAGTAGAGATATTCACATCCTCTTCAGGTGAATTACCAAACCATTCATGTGCTAATTCAAGTGTAGTAACCTTTTCTAATTCATCCTGTGTACGTGTAGGTATGATTGAGATAATTAAGACTATACCCTCTAGATAGACTACTGAAAAAGGGGTACCAGTTGGTGATTCAGGACATGTATTTCTCTCTCTCCCTCCTCTCTTTCTGTTCTCTGTGTGTGTGTGTGTGCCATGATAGTGTATGCGTGTGTGTGATCTTTCTGTGTGGCGTGTGTGTTATCAGTGAGGATGGTGAAGGATGAGTATATTCAGTATCATAAAAGGTTTCTTGCCTATGCCCGTGAAAATGTATGGATTACAACTCAGTCACACTGTGACGCAGGAGTGAGCTTTGTGATCAGTCATATTTTATTTATAGGGAAAAGAGTATTTGAAAAGAGGCAGATGGCTCTCACTACATGTGCAGCATAATAACCACTCATTGTTCTTATGTTGTTGATTTCATTGGAATAATGTGCATCCAAAATTAGTCTCAATGCTGGTTGCCATAATGTTAGTTGATCAAGTATGCAACTAAAATGTGTTTTTATCCAAGACCATATCTTGCATATTTAACTTGAGCACAATGCTACATTGTTCCTTTGTTGTAGCCTACCTGGATTCCAATGTCTGTCCCCTTTTTTAAAACAAATACTAGTTTCTTATTGTCATAACTATACTTCATATACATATTATATCATAAGACTGTGCGATGCTGGTGCCCTTCTGACATTCATAAACTGATGTATTTTGGGTTATAAATAGCCTAAGGGAGGAGAGAAACAGGGAGAGCAGCTTCACTGTAGATGTCATCTCAGATAATAAAGCAGCATCCCTGCTATCTGTTAAACACAAGCCATGTAGATGATGGATGCTTGAACTCTGGAGATGTTGGAGACAGCTTAACATCTGCAAGGGTGTGGCAGTGTGTATTCTCATTGTTTTCACCAATATTGTTGTTGTTTGTTCCATAAGAGCTCTTGGTTGTATGCCTATCTGGGCATTAAATCAAGGGGGCTGCTGCTAACCGCAGCTGATAGTAGGCTAAGTGTTATCCGCTTTATCCAATCACCCTGCCTTCATTAAACAAATTAAAGCTTGGCAACCTTGCTGTTGCACTGCCTGTCAATGGCGTTCACCATTTCACCCCCGATGAAGGATAGACAGATGCAGATTAAATGCCCCAGTATCTGTGTGTAAGATGTCGACGATGAGTATAACATTTCTCCTCAGGAAGGGCTCAGACACACCAATAGCGTTTGCTGTCGGAGAGTACTTAGCAATTCTGAACGTAATTTGAGAACCGAGTGCGCAACGATCAACAGCGGGTGGTACCTAAAACACAGGGCGCTGAACGATTGGCAGACCAACTCTAGATTCACATTAGGTGCGAAGTGTGCAAGCCTTAATGCCCAGGAAGCTCTGATTCAAACTCCCATTAAACAGCTTTGCAAGCATTATAATGTCAAAATATGTGTAGTTTCGCTGAGCACCCAACTATCTTCTTTTACACCCGTAAAAAGAAGGCCGTTATGTACTTCCAAAAAAGGTTGAAATATTTTTATATCATAAGGAAGAACACACCGGACGTAATGGGAGTAAATGAAAGTAGTTGCTCAGTGAAACTCCATCTTTGGTGAGTAACAAACTTATTTTGACAACATAATGCTTGCAGAGCTGTCTAATGGGAGTTTGAATCGGAGCTTCCTGGGCGTTAGAGAGGAGACACGTCATACTCATTGTCGACATCTCTAATGTACAGATACTGGGGCAACCCAACCCCAAAGCAGATGTTATAATATATTACTGGTTGCTTATGCGTACCCATATATACTCTATCTCAATATATTGTGATATACATGGGTAGGCACTTAGCAACCGGCAATAAAGGAATTTTCCTTATAGTATATTTGTTGTGACAAATGCAAAGCTTACACTTAATACCATTAGGTTTTGACATATTTGATGGTTACATTGTCTTTATTTGATCAAATACAGTCCGATATTCCCATGTCATGCATGCAGTAAACCATACATAATCTCAACATCAAGAGGGGATTATTGCTGCATTATAATCACCTTCATCAGATTTTGCATTTTGACTGGTTGCAATTCAATATGTAACCTGTGTCTAGTACATAGCCACGTTTGAGGTTGGGAAAAAAAACGAAAAACCAGACAGTACAACCTAAAGTACTTACCTACAAACTTATTTTGACAACATAATGCTTGCAGAGCTGTCTAATGGGAGTTAGACCTCAAGGTTGGGAAATAAGTGTAGCGTGTAAATAAGACAACATGACTGAAGGCTTGACAACCTACAGTGCAGTACTTAGTTCCACCAAATGACCAGCAGTGCCAGTGAGTCTAATATTGGCTTATGATGTGTTCCAGTGTCGCTGAGAGACACTCATCCTTGGTGTAACGCTGACACCTTCTGCTGTGTTGACAAGGTGTTTATTAGTCCCCGTTGTGAGGCTGTCATTTGGTAATTTCTGTGATGACATAGCACATTATTTTCAGTTGACATAGGGGAGACCAATTAAGTTGTTTACTTGGCCCTTTTCACCCGATGCTACCTCAATGTTGTCAGTGTAATGCCTCAAGGCAAATGCATTGTTCAAAGGACAGTTTGAGGCTGGCACTGAGTTTGTTAGCGGGAGGTGTCTTTTTTATTTGGTTTCCAATCTCCTCTGTACCTCCGTGTTTGTCCTTGGTAGTCCTCCTTTGAATCTTAGTAGCAGCAGTCTCCTCTGTGTGATTCATTCCAGGACAGCCATATGCAATTTTTCAAGGTCTGCTGGAGTGGCGGTGGCAGTGTTTGTTAAGATGCTGTGTTGCAGTGTTTCATGTTGCCTCAGTTGTGGACTCCAGCAGTGAGCTGCATTTCTCCTTCTGGTGTGAAATCCTCCCGAGCAGCTTGATGTGGATGGTTTGTCTTCAAATGTGTCACTTGGGGAACAGTTGTTTTACATTGCCTTATCCCTCTCTCCTCTTCTCTCCGCTCAGGGTTGAACCTCCGTATGATGACATTTATTGTTTCCTTCCATGGCCCTGAGATAAAACTAAGTGACATGTAAAACAGCCAAAGCCTAGTTCCCCCCCCCCCCCCCCCCCCCCTTCACATTTGATGGTGTTTATGAGGCGTCGTAACTAACTTACAATGTTAATACTGTGTGCTTCATGTAGGGGAGAATGGGGTAAGTTGAGCCAAATTGGTTTGTTGAGCCACCCAGTGTGTATAGGAAACCATACACAAAATGTATCTTGTCCAAATATTTAGGTCCAAAAAACGGATTTTCACAAAGTCAAGTGAATTTGTATTATAGGTTTCATGATTATTATATCTAAACAAAAAGTAGATTGTTTTGGACATCAGTTGGTGTTTGCTACAATATACAGTGGTAAACTTAGCTTGCAATTCTGTCCTTATAGCAGTGTGGGCTAATATAGTGAAAATGTTTGCCTTGTGGTAAGTTGAGCCAATGGCCATGGGGTAAGTTGCCACTATACCCCATACCAATAATGATTACATTTGGTCAGTTTTATGCATAATGGCCCTGATTCCGTTTTGGGTGGAGATCTAATAAATTAAAGTGTGGCGGAGGTGTGTCTACAGATACTATTCTGACCTTGACTTCATTCCACCACCTTCACACGCAAGGAAAGCATGAATAAGGTCTAGCGAACCTACTGGTTCCAAGTGGAAAAGCATCTACTTAATTTGTTTTTAGATAGAATTCACAGCAGTCTCCTTGCACTGTAATGTACTAGTCAATGTGGTAAGAGCTATTGATAAGAGCTAGGTAAATTTGTAATCTGTTTGGATAAGGGAATTGTAAATATAAATTACACTTGTTTTAGGTACATTTTACCTTATAATCGCTGCCAACAAATGTAAAACAGTCATACGGCAGCAAACTGAAGTATATCAACATATCAACCTTCCCACAGAAAAGTTTATGAAATGCTATGCCATTATGCAGAATTTAAATTGTACTGCCTTTTAACTTGCAGGGATGGGCACTCTAATGTCTTCAGTAAAGGCAAACTTTCTCTGTTTCCTATTTATATCATGTTAAATATTAGCCACTATCAGTGTCGACCATCAGTAAGCATAATAACACATATTCAACTGCCAATTTACTGTTAGTTCCCTTCAGTTGGTATAGCCTACATTATCATTCCATTGTTTTGTTTACCTTCATTCACCTCCTCTGTAAATGGCGTCACAGCCTTGTGGTTGTTGCTAGGGATTATTAGTAACAAGTGATGATATAAAAAAGACATGTAGGCTAATTAAAACGTTATGGAGCGCAGACCAAACATTAACAGTTTGAACCTGACACGTGGCGCAATACTCTATAATACTCTATAATACTCTATAATAATCATCACACAGTTCCATGGTTAGTGCAGGCAATAGATCAGGGTATAGCCTACTATTGTACACTACTCTCCCTGTCATAATTCTGTGTACACTAATCTTCCAGCAGTACCATGGGTTAAAGAACTGAATTGTGGCAATTTTCAGAATGAATCAAACCACCATTTTTTATTCATCAATATATTTAGTGCGTAAAGGCTCTCCAAACCTGTTATTTTTTATTCATACATACTTTCCTAACACTAAAATCTGCCTAAATAATCTACAAGATCTGAGTATTTTTAAAGCTACCACTTGGTGTTGAGACGGAGACGAATATGCATATATTTAGATGGCTTTCTTTCATTGTTGCCTAATACATGAACCCGTTCTCTCGTCTGTCGCCAACATTCTAATTAAAGGTACGGCTAAAGATAAATTAACTGAAAAGCCTATTGAATGAAAACTCCATAAGAAAATCTGTTGGCCAGCAAGTGGTGTGGTTTTCAGCGGTTTAATTTAATCTATTCAGCCTGTTCAAGGGAACCACACCTGCAAAGCCCGTTACGCACCTTCTTAAGGTAAGTCTGAATACCACCTACTCAGAAGTGCGTAGGGAAAGTGTGATTTCCTAAGTCGGAATCTGGCCCAATATGCATAGTAGTATTGCAATTTGTGGCCGACTGGCTCGTTTCGATCTTATGTAGCAAAATTTTAAATGGTCTTTGTTACATTGGATAAAAGTAGAGACTCAGTGGTAGAAAATGGTATATAATATACTACATTTGAGGAACAATTGGAAAGTAATTATGCTTTGATCAACTTGTAAACCCACTTTTGAGAAAATGGCCCTTAAAGATTTTTGCTGCACCTAGTGGAGAGCTCCTCTTTGTCTACACCCGTAAAGCATCATTCACACCATCTTAAGCCTTAGCCCTGCCCATCTCTTTTAGGATTCACATGTGAGACATGTGCTAAACAACCAAAGATTAAGACTTAAAGCTAGTTTATACTACGTCTATCGACATGTTTGTAGATAGAATATTCATGATGTCACTGTGACACTATTGTTGTCCGACATCAAACTAGTCGTTGTCGTTATGACAAAGAAATTACCATATCATATAGCTGACAAGGTCTTAGTTTGTATTCATTATTCCAGGAAAATAAACTCATAACAGGATCCTTATTTGCAAGATAATTGCAGAAAATAGCTTACGGTTGTGAGTGTGACGAAATAAAAGCAGGGCATTCGACCGGAGAATTTTAAAACTTGGACACTGTCTCGTTGGTATAACGTTATATTCTAATTTGACTTTTGTGCATGCAGGTCATGTTGTTTTTCACATTACCATCCCTGGTAAACACATACTATATCAAATCAACGTTTATTTGTCACATGCACAGGATACAGAAGGTGTAAACGGTACAGTGAAATGATTACTTGCAAAGACATGTACAATTTGAAGTCGGAAGTTTGCATACACTTAGGTTGGAGTCATTAAAACTATTTTTTTTCAACCACTCCACAAATTTCTTGTTAACAAACTATAGTTTTGTCAAGTCGGTTAGGACATCTACTTTGTGCATGACACAAGTAAGTTCTCCAACAATTCCAGTGGGCCAGAAGTTTATGTACTCTAAGTTGACTGTGCCTTTGAACAGCATGGAAAATTCCATAAAATTATGTCATGGCTTTAGAAGCTTCTAATAGACTAATTGACATCATTTGAGTGGATTGGAGGGGACAAAGATCATACTTTTTGGAGAAATGTCCTCTGGTCTGATGAAACAAAAATTGAACTGTTTGGCCATAATGACCATCATTATGTTTGGAGGAAAAAGGGGGTGGCTTTCAAGCCGAAAAACACTATCCCAACCGTAAATTACGAGGGTAGCAGAATCATGTTGTGGGGGTGCTTTGCTGCAGGAGGAACTGGTGCACTTCACAAAGTAGATTGCATCATGAAGAAGGAACAAGTATGTGAATATATTGAACAAACATCTCAAGAAGTTAAAGGTTGGTCGCAAATGGGTCTTCCAAATGGACAATGACCCCAAGCATTCTTCCAAAGTTGTGGCAAAATGGCTTAAGGACAACAAAGTCAAGGTATTGGAGTGGCTATCACAAAGCCCTGACCTCAATCTCATAGACAATTTGTGGGCAGAACTAAAAAAGCGTGTGCGAGCAAGGAGGCCTACAAACCTGACTCAGTTACACCAGCTCTGTCAGGAGGAATGGGCCAAAATTCACCCAACTTATTGTGGAAGGCTAGTTAAACAAGTTAAAGGCAATGCTACCAAATACTAAATGAGTGTATGTAAACTTCTGACCCACTGAGAATGTGATGAAAGAAATAAAAGCTGAAATAAATCACTCTACTATTATTCTGACATTTCACATTCTTAAAGTAAAGTGGTGATCCTAACTGACCTCAAACAGGACATTTTTACATGGATTAAATGTCAGATATTGTCCCTACTGCAGCAAAGCACCCCCACAACATGATGCTGCCACCACCGTAATTCTCGGTTGGGATGGTGTTTTTCGGCTTGAAAGCATCCCCCTTTTCCCTCCAAACTTAACTATGGTCATTATGGCCAAACATTTCTAGTTTTGTTTCATCAGACCAGAGGACATTTCTCCAAAAAGAACGATCTTTGTCCCCATCTGCAGTTGCAAACTGTAGCCTGGCTTTTTTACAGCGGTTTTGGAGCAGTGGCTTCTTCCTTGCCTAGTGGCATTTCAGGTTATGTCGATATAGGACTCGTTTTACTGTTGATATAGATACTTTTGTACCTGTTTCCTCCAGCATCTTCACCAGGTCCTTTGCTGTTGTTCTGGGATTGATTTGCACTTTTTGCACCAAAGTATGTTCATCTCTAGGAGACAGAACGTATCTCCTTCCTGAGCGGTATGAAGGCTGTGTGGTCCCATGGTGTTTATACTTGTGTATTATTGTTTGTACAGATGAATGTGGTACCTTCACGTTTTTGGAAATTGCTGCCAATGATGAACCAGACTTGTGGAGGTCTACAATTTTTTTTCTTAGGTTTTGGCTGAGTTTTGATTTTCCCATGATGTCAAGCAAAGAGGCACTGAGTTTGAAGGTAGGCCTTGAAATACATCCACTGGTTCACCTCCAATTGACTCAAAAGATGTCAATTAGCCTATCAGAAGCTTCTAAAGCCATGACATCATTTTCTGGAATTTTTTAAGCTACTTAAAGGCACAGTCAAATTAGTGTATTATAAGTGAAATAATCTGTCTGTAAAAAATTGTTGGAAAAATTACTTGTGTCATGCACAAAGTAGATGTCCTAACCGACTTGCCAAAACTATAGTTTGTTAACTTCTTATGGTATAAGGGACGCTTGCGTCCCACTTGGCCAAAAGCCAGGGAAAATGCAGCACGGCAAAATTATATAAAAATTGAACTTTCATTAAATCACACATGTCAGATTTAAAAAATGCTTTTCGGCAAAAGCAAAAGAAGCTATTATCTGAAGATAGCACAACAGTAAACAAAGAGGGTAGCATATTTCAACCCTGCAGGCGCTACACAAAACGCAGAAATAAAATATAAAACATGCCTTACCTTTGACGAGCTTCTTTTGTTGGCACTCCAATATATCCCATAAACATCACAATTGGTCCTTTTGTTCCATTAATTCCGTCTATATATATCCAAAATGTCCATTTATTTGGCGAGTTTGATCCAGAAAAAAACAGCTTCCAAATTGCGCAACGTCACTACAAAATATTTCAAAAGTTGCCTGGAAACTTTGCCAAAACATTTCGAACTACTTTTGTAATACAACTTTAGGTATTTTTAAACGTTAATAATTGATCAAATTGAAGACGGGTCTATCAGTGTTCAATACAGGAAGACAACAAACCAAGCTACTTTTCAAGTCTTGCGCAACTCTCAACAGTGTTACAGTGTTACGCAGTTCCTAGATGGCCAGTGAACAGACACTGTTCTTGGGGTTTTGCCTGCTACATAAGTTCTGTTAAACTCACAGATATGATTCAAACAATACTAATAATATGCATATCTTTTATTCTTGGCATGAGTAGCAGGAAGTTGAAATTGGGCATGCAATTTATCCAAAAGTGAAAATGCTGCCCCCTATACCTTAAGAATTTTTAACAAGAAATGTGTGGAGGGGTTGAATAACAAGTTTTAATGACTCCAACCTAAGTGTATGTAATTTTCCAACTTCAACTGTATGTACAGTGCCTTGCGAAAGTATTCGGCCCCCTTGAACTTTGCGACCTTTTGCCACATTTCAGGCTTCAAACATAAAGATATAAAACTGTATTTTTTTGTGAAGAATCAACAACAAGTGGGACACAATCATGAAGTGGAACGACATTTATTGGATAATTCAAACTTTTTTAACAAATCAAAAACTGAAAAATTGGGCGTGTAAAATTATTCAGCCCCTTCACTTTCAGTGCAGCAAACTCTCAGTGAGGATCTCTGAATGATCCAATGTTGACCTAAATGACTAATGCTGATAAATACAATCCACCTGTGTGTAATCAAGTCTCCGTATCAATGCACCTGCACTGTGATAGTCTCAGAGGTCCCTTAAAAGCGCAGAGAGCATCATGAAGAACAAGGAACACACCAGGCAGGTCCGAGATACTGTTGTGAAGAAGTTTAAAGCCGGATTTGGATACAAAAAGATTTCCCAAGCTTTAAACATCCCAAGGAGCACTGTGCAAGCGATAATATTGAAATGGAAGGAGTATCAGACCACTGCAAATCTACCAAGACCTGGCCATCCCTCTAAACTTTCAGCTCATACAAGGAGAAGACTGATCAGAGATGTAGCCAAGAGGCCCATGATCACTCTGGATGAACTGCAGAGATCTACAGCTGAGGTGGGAGACTCTGTCCATAGGACAACAATCAGTCGTATATTGCACAAATCTGGCCTTTATGGAAGAGTGGCAAGAAGAAAGCCATTTCTTAAAGATATCCATAAAAAGTGTTTAAAGTTTGCCACAAGCCACCTGGGAGACACACCAAACATGTGGAAGAAGGTGCTCTGGTCAGATGAAACCAAAATTGAACTTTTTGGCAACAATGCAAAACGTTATGTTTGGCGTAAAAGCAACACAGCTGAACACACCATCCCCACTGTCAAACATGGTGGTGGCAGCATCGTGGTTTGGGCTTGCTTTTCTTCAGCAGGGACAGGGAAGATGGTTAAAATTGATGGGAAGATGGATGGAGCCAAATACAGGACCATTCTGGAAGAAAACCTGATGGAGTCTGCAAAAGACCTGAGACTGGGACGGAGATTTGTCTTCCAACAAGACAATGATCCAAAACATAAATCAAAATCTACAATGGAATGGTTCAAAAATAAACATATCCAGGTGTTAGAATGGCCAAGTCAAAGTCCAGACCTGAATCCAATCGAGAATCTGTGGAAAGAACTGAAAACTGCTGTTCACAAATGCTCTCCATCCAACCTCACTGAGCTCGAGCTGTTTTGCAAGGAGGAATGGGAAAAAATGTCAGTCTCTCGATGTGCAAAACTGATAGAGTCATACCCCAAGCGACTTACAGCTGTAATCGCAGCAAAAGGTGGCGCTACAAAGTATTAACTTAAGGGGGCTGAATAATTTTGCACGCCCAATTTTTCAGTTTTTGATTTGTTAAAAAAGTTTGAAATATCCAATAAATGTTGTTCCACTTCATGATTGTGTCCCACTTGTTGTTGATTCTTCACAAAAAAATACAGTTTTATATCTTTATGTTTGAAGCCTGAAATGTGGCAAAAGGTCGCAAAGGTCAAGGGGGCGAATACTTTCGCAAGGCACTGTATATACCCCAATTTGTGTGGAGTCTCCTCCTTCTCTCTAAACATAACTTCCTGCCTAGCAATAAAGATGTAAAGGGATACGGGGAATAAACTGTTTTTTTCTCCCTTAAGGTGACCTGACCTTTGCCCCCTTCCTCACTAAACCACATCTTTCCACCCTTATCAGTGCCTTCCACATGTGATTGCCCTTCCTTTACTCAATACATTCCAAGCTTAATTGCCTCCCATATATATTCCTCCTACAGATAACCATTAACCTCTGGTGTAGACAATAGACTGTAGCACTCAATATTTCAATAGGATACCTGATAATTAACAATATTCCAAGTTTAGCCAGAATTCAGAGTGTATGCTCAACTTACCCCATACCCAGGTAAAGTTGTTTATCTCTTATTAACCATTTATTCACATGACTTTACTTTAATAAAATATTAGTTTAATTTGATAACTTTATTTCAAACTATCAATCACTTAGAGAATATATTTTTAGGCTTGCGAAGCAACTGCTTTTTATCCCTCTCGATTGAGTGTTCTCTCTTCTCTCAGTCTCTGTGTTGCGCATTGGATTACGGTCATTGTAGTTAATTACCAAATTACCCCAAAAGTTGGAAACTACAGGTCCCTACTAAATCGCACAATTTAGGCTTGATCTGATTTCTTTCTACAGAATCTGCACATCGCGCTAACAGAAAAAAACAGGACAAAATGTAATTCAAATACTTGAACCGACATTGGTCATTTAGTTATTTAACAACCTAAAATATCTGATATTTCAGTTAATCGCTCAGCACTAGTTGCAACAGTGTTTTTTTGGGAAACAACTCAGATGCAAACAATGCAGTAGAAATGGGATTTATTGCACTTTTTTGTAATTCAGGTTCTTACTTAACGCTATGGAGGCTTTACAGGTCTTGGGCTGAGGCCCCATCTACAGATAATTGTTTTAAAATCTGTAAATTGGATGGGATAATAGTTTCTATATCTCCATATGGGATAATAGTTTCTACATCTGTTTATGGAACCTTAGCCTGAGACCCTTAACAGATTTTGGGGGTTTGTTCGAGATCGAGGAAACAAGACCCAGATCCACTAAACAAAGGCCTACACTAAATATCTCTGTCACAGTTGGTCAGATGGAGTGCATGTTGCCATATTCACATTTGGAGACCATGTTGTGGATCTAAAAGCTCTGGCATAATGACTGTGCGTTTCAGCTTTTCAGAAAGCTGAAGTATGGCTCGTACATAACCACTTTCAGAACAAATCAGGTGTATTGTCATTGAGACTGGCAAAAATAGAACAAGCACTAATCCTTAAATAAAATGTTCCACTTCAGTGGTAAGAGCCATGTTGAATCACTATTTTCTCTATTTGATTTGCCGAGGTGCCTTAAAATGAAAGGACAGTTTTAAGACCGGAGAAAAGGGTTACATCTTGCATAAAGGACAGGACATACTTTATGGGTGATCATGAGGGTATTACAAGACAATGGTGGTAGGTTGCAATCTGATGCTTTGTTGGCCACATGAACTGTTATCTATTCATGGGCATACCATTGTAAACTCCAAATGTCTTACACTTATGATATTTACCATTACTCTCCATTTTATTACACCGATAGGCACATTATGTTGGTGAATTGAAAAAATAAACCAAACCTTGGACTTCTGCTTTAACAACATAGTAATGCAGTGTTGTAATCGATCACAACTGCAGTTCACCGCTCAATCCCCATGTGGTACTTTGCTATGCGATGAATTGGAAATGACATACCCAGTTTAATCATCTGTGTTAAACCCAGAGAGTTGTCCGTAAGAACCAAAGGAGAGAAGCAGGTCTGTAAGAACCAAATGATAATTGAAATGGACCATGCACTGACTGATTGGATCCTTGAGAAATGCCAGTGGGCATTTATGAAGTTCAGAGTTACTGCCCATACACATTGTGAACCCTGAGGTAACAGAAACAATAGCTGCGTGTCTTAAAATGGCAATAGCCACCAGAATTGGATGCCTGACGTTCACTTCGACAGTGATATTTCCAGAAGCTGTTCCTTGCCTCATTTATTCTGCCATTAGGATTAAAGCAAGCAACTTCTTTCCAAGCTCAACTTTTGTCTCCCTGTTGCGTAAATAGGGAACTGTAGAGAGCATTCACTCACATTGGATTAGAAAATACTTGATATACACTGAGTGTACAAAACATTAGGCTCTTTCCATGACATTTACATTTGACATTTTATTCATTTAGCAGACGCTCTTATCCAGAGCGAATTACAGTAGTGAGTGCATACATTTTCATGCTTTTTTTGTGTATGTGTGCTGTTCAGAGAGTGAATGGGCTAGGCAAAATATTTAAGTGCCTTTGAGCGGGGTATGGTAGTAGGTGCCAGGCTCATCGGTTTGTGTGTGTCAAGAACTGCATTGCTGCTGGGTCTTTCGCACACATTTCAAGAATGGTCCACCACCCAAAGGACATCCAGCCAACTTGACACAACTGTGGGAAGCAGCTGCCTGTGCACATCCAACATCCTGCACGTCCTGTGCCATGTAAAATGCTTCATTGACGTTCACTCTGTCATCTCAGTTGGTGGTAGGAATAACAGCCTGTCATACAGCGCACAGGAGGATGCATTATTGTAAAAGGTAGTTGTGGTGGTGTTGGGCGAGGTCTTGGGTCAAGGGCTTTGGAGGTGTGATTGTGCTTACTGTGGCCCTCCATGGGGGGAAATCAGTATTCAGTGCACATGGGGCAATCAGTGCCTCGGCCGGCGCCGGCATTGCCGGGAACAAATTAAACTGCATCTCCCATCATTGGAAGGATGTGATGATGGACATGCGTGTCACTCGCCAAATGGGGGGAGCTGTAAATTGCATTAAGATGGGCGGTTAACGGCCCAGCGTGGGGTCTCCGTAGGGTTTCCTGCCTCGCTGTGAGAGCAGAGACAACCAGCATCAGCTAGCACCACCTGGGTAAAATAATAGAAGTAGCTGAGGTAAGCAGCGCCCAAAAGCAGTTCTGTAATTTGGGTTTGTTTATTTTCTATGGCGGCCACATTGATATACACTGAGTTTATAAAACATTAGGAACACCGTTCTAATATTTAGTTGCACCCTCCCCTTTTGCCCTCAGAACAGCCTAAATTTGTTAGGGGGCATGGAAGGTGTTGAAAGTGTTCCACAGGGATGTTGACTCCAATGCTTCCCACATTTGTGTCAAGTTGGCCGGGATGACCTTTCTGTGGTGGACCATTCTTGATACACACAGGAAACTGTTGAGCGTGAAAAACCCAGCAGTGTTGCAGCACAAACCAGTGTGCCTGGCACCTACTACCATACCCCTTTCAAAGGCTCTTGTCTTGACATTCTGAATGGTACACATACGCAATCCTTGTCTCAAGGCTTAAAATGTATTATTTAACCTGTATCCTCTCTTTCATCGACACTGATTGAAGTGGATTTAACAAGTGACATCGATAAGGAGCTATCACTTGGATTCCCAAACCATAAGACTGCTGAACAATTTATCAAATAGCCACCTGGACTATTTACATTGACCCCCCCCCACTCCTCTTCCCCTTTGTTTTTACACTGCTTTTACTCACAGTTTATTATCTATGCATTGTCACTTTACCCCTACCTACATGTGCAAATTACGTCGACTAACCTGTACCCCCACACATTGACTCTGTACCGGTACCCCCTGTATATTAGCCTCGTTATTGTGTTACTTTACATTTTTTACCTTAGTTTGTTTAGTTAATATTTTCTTAAGTATTTTTCTTGAACTGCAATGTTTGGTAAGAGCTTGTGAGTAAGCATTACACAGTAAGGTTGTATACCTGTTGTATTCGGGGCATTTGACAAATAAAATTAGATTCACCTGGTCAGTCTGTCATGGAAAGAACAGGTGTTCTTAATGTTTTGTATACTCAGCAGTATATGTTATGGAGCTGTGACAGGGTTCATTATTCATTACGTTTCGACAGTTTAGGGTTTTAGTGGCCCATTTCTGTTTGAGATAAACTGTACTTTGATCCAGGTGTAAAACAGATGCATAGGCATAAGTGAGTTTTCAATGGTTACTACTAGAACAACACTCCAGTGTGACATGCATTTTTCAATGATAATAAGTAGGGGATAAGGGCTAGAGTTGTGTACTAAATCCCAGAAATAATGGCTGTGAAAATACCCTGTTGAGATAGTTGGTGCAACGTTTCAATATGAGTGCTCTTTTCCACACTCTCATCTGCCTCCGGTTAGCTTACCCCTTCGACTGATGAGAAAGAAAGTCAGAGCGTTCGCACGACCCCATGGAACCCAGCACCCTTCAATTTCGACTTGAATGACAAATTCAGATCAGAATGATTTCATTTGTTATTTTTTATTAAATCACTAAGAACAGTTCACAGTATTGTCAAAGCAAAGATTTTTTTTATCCTACAAAAGCGACATTGATGCAGGCCCTTTGGTTACCAGCTTTGGATTGATGGAAAAGCTTTTGCTGGATATAAAAAAATATCCACAGGCTCTTAATGCATACTCTCAAAGCCAATACATTTTTAACCAGATCTAACATTTTAATGGGTGCCCATCTCTTTAAAGTGAACACATTTTCAATAAGATCCAGACGTCTAACAGAGGCCCCTTTTTTTGTTGCCCCGACTCAGAGAGACATTAATGTCAGTTAATCACATTAGAATTCATTAAAGACGTGCTCTCTGCATTCAACCACTGCATGGAAATGGGCCCTCCCTGATGCTCGAATTACAGCTTCTCAGATAATTCTAATATTTGAATGTGTTTCAAGCCCATTGTCTCTTCAATTTACGGGATCAATGTGGTTGCTTTTAATCGGTCTGTCAACAGCCACAGCCAGTATATTCATGGTCTGCAATAATGTGGCCTTTTCCAGTGGAACAAAGGAACATCTTGATTTTAGTACTCTAAAAGAGCTGAATTAGAATAGTGTTCATAGCCTTTCATGAGTCTGTGGCTTTGTGGAATGAGCAAGTCAAGAAAAGCAGTTGTGTGTGTTCTCTAAGAAACATATTTTTGCCAATGTCTTAAACAAAAGAAACAACCTGTGCTTTCTTACCAGGCTTCTAATAAGGGTCGGTCAGAAAGAGAGAGGAATGGATTGAGAGATAGTGGAAGAGATGGAGAGGGATTCAAAACAGAGTGATAAAGATATCGATGGAGGGGAAAGTGCAGGAGGAAACAAGAGGTCAGATTTCAGTTTATCGACCAGTAGGGAGGCATGCTTCCATGAGGAGATATCTAGTGTACAGTGCATTAGGAAAGTATTCAGACCCCTTCCGCTTTTCCACATTTTGTTACGTTACAGACTTATTCTAAAATAGATTAAATTAAACAATTTCCTCATCAATCTGAGTATCACATCCGGCCGTGATTGGGAGTCCCATAGGGCGGTGCACAATTGGCCCAGTGTCGTCCGGGTTTGGCCGGGGTAGGCCGTCATTGTAAATAATAATTTGTTCTTAACTGACTTGCCTAGTTAAATAAATATGTTTTTTTTTTTTATCTGCGCACAATACACCACAATGACAAAGCGAAAACAGGTTTTTAGAAACTTTTTTTTTTTATATTCAGACCCTTTGCTATGAGACTTGAAATTGAGCTCAGGTACATCCTGTTTCCATTGAGCAACCTTGAGATGTTTCTACAACTTGGAGTCCACCTATGATAAATTCAATTGATTGGACATGATTTGGAAAGGCACACACCTGTCTATATAAGGTACCACAGTTGACAGTGCATGTCAGAGCAAAAACCAAGCTATGAGGTTGAAGGAATTGTACGTAGAGCTCTGAGACAAGATTGTGTTGAGAAACACATCTGGGGAGGGGTACCAACAAATGTCTGCAGCATTGAAGGTCCCTAAGAACACAGTGGCCTCCATATTCTTAAATGGAAGAAGTTTGAAACCACCAAGACTCTTCATAGAGCTGGCTGCCCGGCCAGCCTGTGCTGGTTGAAATAGTTGTTTTTTATGGGGCTCTATCCTCAGATAATCGCACGGTATTCTTTCGCAGTAAATCCTTTTTTAAATCTGACAACGCAGTTGGATTAGCAAGATTCTAGGCTTTCGAAAACATGTGAGACACTTGTAATTTCATGAATGTTTAATATGACTATTTATGTAGCGATCACCGTAAGTTGTCGAATTTCAGCCCGCCGGGTTCCGTGCGCAGATGTTAAAAGGAACCACCAGCTTTCATATGTTCTCAGCAAGGAACTTAAACGTTAGCTTTCTTGCATGGCACATATTGCACTTTCTTCTCCAACACATTATTTAAACCAAATTGAACATGTTTCATTATTTATTTGAGGCTAAATTGATTTTATTGATGTATTATATTAAGTTAAAATAAGTGTTCATTCAGTATTGTTGTAATTGTCATTATTACAAATAAAAAAACGGCAGATTAATCGGTATCAGCTTTTTTTTGGGGTCTTCCAATAATTGGTATCGGTATCAGCGTTGAAAAATCATAATCGGTCGACCTCTAGTAGGAACGGCCTAGCCAGGTAGGATGCAAGAGTGTCCAGAACCTGAGACGCCCAGCCCTGAAAGGGCAGGGAGAAGTCTCTGGTTGTTCAGTGTTGGTCTATAGGGGTATCTACCATTTTCGATTAAGGAAATCATGAAAACAACAGTTCTTCCTTCGAAATTAAGAGCCCTTGCAGAACAATTTTTATGTCAAAAAATAAAAGAGCATTCAATATTTGAGGTTGGTGTAATGCCAGTCGGCAGAGAGGAGATGGGAAGATGGTTGGTTCATGCTCTTGAGACAGCAGGAGCGGTAGAGATACTCTTAATTTTGATACTACCCATCCCGGATCCGGGAGCGTAATCATCGCCTGCAAATAATTAGCATAACGCAGCGGACATAAATATCCCTAGAAAATTTTCCTATTCATGAAAATCACAAATGAAATATATTGAGACACAGCTTAGCCTTTTGTTAATCACACTGTCATCTCAGATTTTCAAAATATGCTTTACAGCCAACGCTAGACAAGCATTTGTGTAAGCCTAGCATAGCATTATGCTCTGCTAGCAGCAGGCAACATTTTCACGAAAATAAGAAAAGCAATCAAATTAAATCATTTACCTTTGAAGAACTTCGGATGTTTTCACTCAGGAGACTCCCAGTTAGATAGCAAATGTTCCTTTTTTCCAAAAATATTATTTTTGTAGGCGAAATAGCTCCGTTTGTTCTTCACGTTTGGCTGAGAAATCGACCGGAAAATGCGGTCACTACAACGCCAAACTTTTTTCAAAATTAGCTCCACAATATCGACGTTGTTTAGAATCAATCCTCAAGGTGTTTTTCACGTATCTATTCGATAATATATCCACCGGGACAATTGGTTTCTCATTAGAAGCGATTGGAAAAATGGCTACTTGTGTACTTTACACAAGATTTTCTGCGGGAGCCATCATGTGACCACTTGCTCAATGTGGTCCCTTACGGCTATTCTTCAACATAAATGCGTAAAAAGACATCACAATGCTGTAGACACCTTGGGGAATACGTAGAAAGCGTAAGCTCATTCGTAGCCCATTCACAGCCATATAAGGAGCCATTGGCATGCAGCGCTTTCAAAATATGGGGCACTTCCTGATTGGATTTTTATCTGGGTTTCGCCTGTAACATCAGTTATGTTGCACCCACTGACAATATATTTGCAGTTTTGGAAACGTCAGAGTGTTTTCTATCCAAAGCTGTCAATTATATGCATAGTCGAGCATATTGTCGTGACAAAATATCCCGTTTAAAACGGGAACGTTTTTTATCCAATAATGAAATACTGCCCCCAGAGTTTCATGAGGTTAATGATCGGCTATGAAAAGCAAACTGACATTTACTCCTGAGGTGCTGACTTGCTGCACCCTCGACAACTACTGTGATTATTATTATTTTACCATGCTGGTCATTTATGAACATTTGAACATCTTGGCCAGGTTCTGTTATAATCTCCACCCGGCACAGCCAGAAGAGGACTGGCCACCCCTCATAGCCTGGTTCCTCTCTAGGTTTCTTCCTAGGTTTTGGCCTTTCTAGGTAGTTTTTCCTAGCCACTGTGCTTCTACACCTGCATTGCTTGCTGTTTGGGGTTTTAGGCTGGGTTTCTGTACAGCACTATGAGATATCAGCTGATGTAAGAAGGGCTATATAAATACATTTGATTTGATGCTTGTTTTAATTTGACTTACTGCAGTCAAGTGTTATTGCTCTCTGAGTTTCTAAACTATAAGACCTCCTGCAATTCAACTCTTGAATGCACCATAGAAGAAGACTTCTCTGCCACTCTCCACCCAAATTCTCTTAATAGCTAATTGTATGAATGTAATAAGATTTGAGGAAATAATTTAATTAATTGAGTAATGATACATTTGATACGCCAACATCCAATATTCCTAAAGAGCATGAGGGATATCATAATTGTTTCAATCTTCTTTTAGGTAATTGAAACTGACTGCTAATCTCTGTTTTCCAGCAAATGAGTAATAACCCATAATGTGTCGTCTAAAGCCCTATTCGTACGGGACTTGTATTACTATAGAGCGTCAGTTATGTTTTAAGCATCATTTTGTTCCCATGTTCTAACAAAAACTATGTTTAGCACCTTTTAAACAGTAATATCCCTCAAAACACAGGAATGTCGGTTCACACGGGATAAGAATTATTAGAAGACCTGGGAGGTTGACAAAAAAAGTAGGTTATTCGGGCTGGGATTATTACACTACCACAATGTGAAAATTACTGACATTGCAGATTTGACAAAAATTACAGATGTGTTGTTTTGTGCTCATACACTTAATTACATTACCTGACCTAAGTAAAAACGAATCCTGTCCGAATAGGGCTTTTGCCATGTAACAAAATAGTTGTCAATTTGTTGAGGTAATGTCCTCAACACTTTTTTTTTTACAATCTTCCTCTGTCCAGTGTCTGTGTTCTTTTGCTCATCTTAATCTTTTATTTTTATTGACCAGTCTGAGATATGGCTTTTTCTTTGCAACTCTGCCTAGAAGGCCAGCATCCCGGAGTCGCCTCTTCACTGTTGATGTTAAGACTGGTATTTTGCGTGTACTATTTAATGAAGCTGCCAGTTGAGGACTTGAGGCATCTGTTTCGCAAACTAGACACTCTAATGTACTTGTCCTCTTGCTCAGTTGTGCACCGGGGCCTCCCACTCGTCTTTCTATTCTGATTAGAGATAGTTTGAGCTGTTCTGTGAAGAGAGTAGTACACAGCGTTGTACGAGATCCTCCGTTTCTTGGCAGTTTCTCACTTGGAATAGCCTAAATTTCTCAGAACAAGAATTAGACTGACGAGTTTCAGAAGAAAGGTCTTTGTTTCTGGCCATTTTGAGCCTTTAATCAAACCCACAAATGCTGATGCTCCAGATACTCAACTAGTCTAAAAAAGGAAAGTTGTATTGCTTCTTTAATCAGCAATACAGTTTTCAGCTGTGCTAAGATAATTGCAAAAGGGTTTTCTATTGATAAATTAGCCTTTTAAAATGATAAACTTGGATTAGCTAACACAACGTGCCATTGGAACACAGGAGTGATGGTTGCTGACAATTGGACCTCTGTCCACCATAATTTGCAAATAAATTCATTAAAAATCCTACAATGTGATTTTCTGGATTTTATTTTCTCATTTTGTCTGTCATAGTTGAAGTGTACCTATGATGAAAATGACAGGCCTCTCTCATCTTTTTAAGTGGGAGAACTTGCACAATTGGTGGCTGACTAAATACTTTTTTGCCCCACTGTATGTAAACTTCCGACTTCAACTGTACACGTCCATGCAGATGTTCTATGCTTTGGCTTTAGTGATGGATTTTCCCTCGCCTGCTTCCCATCAAATTATGTAATGTTAATGGGATGAGCACACCGAGTTTAACGGGAGAGATGGAGGAGAGTGGCAAGATTGATGAAAGAGTAAAAGTGACGATCAAAGACGAGAACATGAAATGCCATTTGACCTTGTCGGTCTGTGAAGCTCAAAGTAGTTGGGTACCTGCGGGACTGGGAAGGGGAAAGAACAGGTTTTGGGGGCCCCAAGATGCAAGAAGGGGGGCCAAAGTGAACTCAACTCTATCTCATTAGGGATGATCGGCAGGTGGGACTGAAAAAAAGGGAAATCAATTCAGTAAGACATTGAGAGTCTAAAGTGCAGAAATGACTTTTCGCCGGAGTGTCTTGTACTGAACTGTAATACGACTCCCTATATGCATTCAATTTTTTACTTAAGATGACAAGTAATGGGCTTGGTAAATTGGTGAAGCCGGTGTTAGGCTATGCCTAAAAAGGAGCCTTGGAATTAATTTCCCCCCACTAATGCAGTTTCCCCCAGCCTGAGCATTTGGTAGATATGCAAATGTAAAATAAATAATTCAGATTCTTTGCCGTTCATGGAGCTGTCTCCTGATATGTTTTTAATAAGGAGCGCCGATAAGGAATGCCAGCAGTCAGTGCCATTCACCTTGGCTGCTCGGCCAGCCTCGAGTGTTGGCTCTGTGGACAAATTGAAGTCTCATGCCTTGGGGCAATCCTGGGCAGGCGTTCAGGAATCTGCCTTGTCAAGAAACCTGCTATTTTAGTATTTTCCCTAGTTTAATATTTTTACATGTTGGATATTCAATTGAAACTAATTTAAATAAGAAACTACTGTATAAAAGTCCCATGTCATATTCACTACCAATGTGGAAACCAACACTACACAATGGAGATAAGCATCTCTAAAAGTGTCTCCAAAATGGTTTGATATCAACAGATGATGCATTGCCATGGTATATTACTGTTCAATATCTAGGAATGGGGCAAGGGTGCTCCACCTATGTAATGGTATAGGAGAAAGACCACACTCAGGGGCTAGCTTGGCTATAGCTCACAGTTCAAATACAGTGCTTCATATTGATACTATTCTGACAAGGAGGCAAGATGCCCTTCCACAGGGTGTATTTGATAACACATCTCAAACAGCGAGTGTGTGCTTGGCTTATAAAGGAATCCTCTCATAGAAGACACTTTCATTTCACAGGAAACAAAAGCAAGAGACAAGTCATTCTCATAAATTAATGGCTGAGTGGCAGAATGCATCACAGATCTCAACACGCAGATAGGTTTTGATTTGTTTTGATATGAAATGTTTTTGGGACCTAATTAGATTTTCCAACACAAAGAGATCTGTAAATTCACATGCGTATGAGCCACCTGAAATAGTGTCAGATCTTTCATTGCTTTGAAATTGCCATGGAGATGTTTTTTGGGTGAGTGAGAGCTGAGAAGAGGCCTTGTGATTGTTTAATTTTTTGAAATTTCCTTGTTGAGGGTCACAAGTGTTGACAAAGGGTTTGCGGTGTTAAAAGTCAAGGCGTTGTCATTGTGTATCCACACAGGGTCACCTTGTCATTGATCTAGCCATAACGTTTGAAATAGATTTCCCTGCCAGGAGTATTCTGCCTCCTCATGAACTCCTAGGATTAGCAGAGCTTCCAAGATTTGGTTTCTTCCATTCGGTATCTTCTTCACGACCTAAGCCCACACAATAGCAGGAAAACAAAGGCGGTGAAAACAAGGATGGGAGGACAGCTTAGACAAGTAATTTTGTATTTTAATTACACAGAATTCCCATGAGCTCCCCACTTTTAAACACTTTGAAATTGTTTGTTGTTTTCTTCCCATATAATCTTTGATTATGTGAAGGTCTGAATTCTTTCCCATAAGCCTCTTAGGTAGAACTGGAGAAGCTGGGGATTGCTCGGGGGGGCGCTACACCAGAGTGAAGGGTAGACAGCTTCTTTTTCCAACCACTACTTTTTTATCCACCATCCACCCCTCAGCCCAGTCTTCAATCTGCCTAGTTTCCATGTCTAAGTCAGTATCAATATCGCCATTGAGTGGGTGGTTTTTATCTGACTAATTAAGGGTTCATCTTTCTATGCGTTCTCTCCAAGGACTGGGATTAGGCTCTGCTATCTCCAAGATGGAGTCTCTCTGGCCTGCTGGCCTTGTTTGTTCTCTTTTGCAATGAGAAATGACCTGATCAGGAAATTGAGAAATATGGACGTCCTGCAGTCTGGCCAAATCCTTGAGATATAGGCTTGTGTAATTAGGTATTTGTGCATATATTCCATGAACGTCAATGCATGGCTTATATGGAAGTTGAAGTTTAGTGTGTTTTGTAGATAGGGTTTGACTATGTGTGTACTAGGAAGATGATACTATTGATGAGGTGTGTTTTGAACCCTTCAAAGTAGTCTAGGTTGTCAACAACCCATAATGTGGGTTTGAGATGTTTTAGGCATGCATTTGAAAGTATTGGTATTTGTTTTGTAGGCGAACTGTCTTTAAGTTAAGAATTTGCAATGTTATTTTCACCCAGTGAACTGATAATGTCAAGAATTTCACTCCACAATGTCTCACCATTCACATCACACCCCCGGTAGGTCTGAATTCTCCTTTTAATCCATAACCCACTAGACCGTAGCCTATTATACAGATCAAATCAGGAGATTCATTCTACACTCTTAGAAAAGAATGGTTCCAAAAGGGTTCTTCAGCTGTCCTCATAGCATGAACCTTTTTTGGTTCCATTAGGAACCCTCTGTGGAAGGTGTTCTACATGGAACCCAAAAGGGTTCTTCAAATGGTTCTCCTATGGGGATGGCCAAAGAACCCTTTTAGGTTCTAGATAGCACTTTTTTTCTACGAATGTAGTTGCGGCGTGGACACTGACTAACTGGCTAGGCAGAGGCATCAGTCCCTGGATTTTAAACAGCCTGTTGTCCTGAGTTCTCTTTGTAGTGGGCCAAAGTCAACAGGATGGGCTCGACACCCATTAAAACCTAGCATAGCAGAGCCTTTTAAATGGTGACTTAAGAGGCAGAACATTCCCTAGCTCGATATTATATTCTGGCAACCTGTTTATGATTATGTGGGTGGTTTATGAAGCCCTTTGACTTTGCTAGTATTGCGGGGAGGTAAGCTAATTCTGGGTTGTGGCTCAACTACGTTTTTTTTCCCCCACTGTGTGTTAATGTGTTGGTTCATGTGCGTTTTTTTTTAATTTGCCGCCGTTTTTTGATAAAGCACTTATGATAAATTGTTTTCTCAAGTCACTGCATTGGCATTTGAGAATATCAATTTTTAATGAGTAAACAGAAGTGACTGCTGAGGCAGTTTTATTTATTTATATATCATTCAAGAGCGTTAATTTAAGGGCCCTAAATCAAGAACTGTTTTGGAAAAACAACGGCATTTTTCCTCCTTTATGGATCGCGCTGAGATGAAATTGCATCTCTTGAATCTTCCACTGTTTGTAGACTTGTTTGGAGGTGAGGACGAAGTTGGAGTCTCTTGGAAACTCTTAATTTAAGATTAATATCTCACAGAGTTGGGGTAAACCTTCTGAAAGTATATCCTTTTTAAAAAGTATTACTGTTGGTAAATAACTTGCCTCTTCAAATATAAAGCCTAGCTCTCTTTTGAATGCATTTCCTGTGAGTTGTACGCCAGGACTATTGATAGCCAATGGCAGAGTTTGATAAAGTAGTACTATGGGCATGGGAGGAAGGCCTTAAATGTTGATTAAATTATTGCAAGGCTGTTAACTGTTCCACAAAGACTGGCTTTTAATCTGAATTCTTTAGCCCAGGGGTATTCTAATCTTACCCTACGAGGTCTAGACCACTGCTGGTTCTACCTGATATATAATTGTACCCACCTGGTGTCCCAGGTCTTAGTCAGTCCCTGATTAGAGGGAAATAATGAAAAAAAACAGAGTTCAATGTCCAGCTTTGAATTTGAGGACTCTAGACCATACAATGTTTATATCCAGTTTATTAGTCACTAGGGCTTTCAATTGATTGGTCAACATTTTTAAATGTGTATTTTTCCATATATTGACACATCCTATGTGGTTTAATCAAATCAACTATACTGAACAAAAATATAAACGCAACATGCAACATTTTCAAAGATTTTACTGAGTTACAGTTCATATAAGGAAATCAATCAATTGAAATAAATTAATTAGGCTATATCCAGTGGGGATATAGCCTCTACTAGAAGCCTGGAGGTGCTGTGCCATTATCTAGCACAGGGTCTCTCCTCCCCGCATGAATTACAGCTAATTTCCTAAATGTGTCTTTGTGAGCTGCAGGCCAGCAATGCGATTGGGACATTTTTCTGCTGCAGTGGGAGGAAGACTTTAAATGCCAGCCGTGATTAAAGTCAATATTGCCCAAAACCTGTGGTTGAATTGAAAAGGGCAGTCCATAAGCACAGATGAAGGATATCAAGGATATGGAAGGATTCTGCATGGAGGAATGGTATAAGATCCCTCCCCACTCATAAAACATTTTTAGGAAAAAGGCTCAGTTCCTTTATCCTTGCAAGGTGAGGTATTGAAAACAGGGGTGTCAATAATTTTGACAACAAATATTTGTCAATTTTTTTTTAGCATATAATAAAGCTCAGTATTTCAATTATTTATTTTATACAGTAATTTTTGCTCATTTTTGCTCATCTTTATCAAGGGTGTGAATCATTTAGGTCAGCATTGCGCCGTAATGGCAGCGTAACTTCATGGCTCCTGCAGATTTAATCCTTTGTAAAAATTCTCTGTCTTAGGTCAGTTAGGATCACCACTTTATTTTAAGAATGTGAAATGTCAGAATAATAGTAGAGAGAATGATTTTTTTCAGCTTTTATTTCTTTCATCACATTCCCAGTGGGTCAGAAGTTTACATACGCTCAATTAGTATTTGGTAGCATTGCCTTTAAATTGTTTCACTTGGGTCAAACGTTCCAGGTAGCCTTCCACAAGCTTCCCACAATAAGTTGGGTGAATTTTGGCCCATTCCTCCTGACAGAGCTGGTGTAACTGAGTCAGGTTTGAAGGTCTCCTTGCTCGCACACGCTTTTTCAGTTTTGCCCACAAATTTTTTATATGATTGAGGTCAGGGCTTTGTGATAGCCACTCCAATACCTTGACTTTGTTGTCCTTAAGCCATTTTAAAACAACTTTGGAAGTCTGCTTGGCGTCATTGTCCATTTGG
The DNA here is from genome assembly GCF_013265735.2 of Oncorhynchus mykiss. Taxonomy (NCBI): domain Eukaryota; kingdom Metazoa; phylum Chordata; class Actinopteri; order Salmoniformes; family Salmonidae; genus Oncorhynchus; species Oncorhynchus mykiss. Next base: position 51,849,123 of record NC_048566.1, on the reverse strand, counting down.
AAGACCCATTTGCAAACAAGCTTTATCTTTCTGACTGGTGTCTTGAGATGTTGCTTCAATATATCCACATACTTTTCCATCCTCATAATGCCATCTATTTTGTGAAGTGCACCAGTCCCTCCTGCAGCAAAGCACCCCCACAACATGCTGCCACCCCCGTGCTTCACGGTTGGGATGGTGGTCTTCGGCTTGCAATCCTCCCCCTTTTCCCTCCAAACGTAACATAACATGGTCATTATGGCCAAACAGTTATATTTTTGTTTCATCAGACCAGAGGACATTTCTCCACAAAGTACGATCTTTGTCCCCATGTGCAGTTGCAAACCGTAGTCTGGCTTTTTTATGGCAGTTTTGGAGCAGTGGCTTCTTCCTTGCTGAGCGGCTTTTCAGGTTATGTCGATATAGGACTCGTTTGTACCTGTTTCCTCCAGCATCTTCACCAGGTCCTTTGCTGTTGTTCTGCGATTGATTTGCACTTTTTGCACCAAAGTACGTTCATCTCTAGGAGACAGAACGTATCTCCTTCCTTAGCAGTATGCATGGTCCCATAGTGTTTTTACTTGCGTACTATTGTTTGTACAGATGAACGTGGTACTTTCAGGCGTATGGAAATTGCTCCCAAGGATGGACCAAACTTGGCTGATTTCTTTGGATTTTTCCATGATATCAAGCAAAGAGGCACTGCGTTTGAAGGTAGGACTTGAAATACATCCACAGGTACATCTTTATTATACTCAAATAATGTAAATTAGCCTATCAGAAGCTTCTAAAGCCATGACATAATTTTCCAAGCTGTTTAAAGGCACAGTCAACTTAGTGTATGTAAACGTCTGACCCACTGGAATTGTGATACAGTGAATTATAAGTGAAATAATCTGTCTGTAAACATTTATTGTAAATATCACTTGTGTCATGCACAAAGTAGATGTCCTAACCGACATGCCAAAACTATAGTTTGTTAACAAGAAATTTGTGGAGTGGTTGAAAAACAAGTTTTAATGACTCCAACCTAAGTGTATGTAAACTTCTGACTTCAACTGTATTTATTTCTGCCCTGCTAGCATTGCCCCAGTCAGTGCTGTTATTGTGAAGTGGAAACATCTAGGAGCAACAACGGCTCAGCCACGAAGTAGTAGGCCACACAAGCTCACAGAATGGGACAGCCAAGTGTTGTAGCACGTCTGTTCCAATCTGCCTCTGGAAGGAACGTCAGCACGCCAACTGTTTGTCTGGAAATTCATGAAATGGGTTTCCATGGCCAAGCAGCGGCACACAAGCCTAAGATCAACATGTGCAAAGCCAAGCCTCGGCTGGAGTGGTGTAAAACTATAAAGTTTGGCGGAGGAATAATGGTCTGGGGCTGTTTTTCATGGTACGGGCTAGGCCCCTTAGTTCCAGCAAAGGGAAATCTTAAAGTTACAGCATACAAGGACATTTTGACCGTTTGGGGAATGCCCTTTCCTGTTTCAGCATGACAATGCCCCCGTGCACAAAGCGTGGTCCATACAGAAATAGTTTGTCGAGATCAGTGTGGAAGAACTTGACTGGCCTTATGTCCAGATACTTTTGGTCATGTAGTGTGTGTCATTCCTGTAAGACAAAACATGTTGTTGTACAAGCCCTGTTGTACCAGGAGTGCCATAACTATTTGTCATTTTGCTTGGTTGGTTCTGTAATGAGCCCAATTCCTGGACTTTGTTGTGTGGGTAGTCACTGAGAAAAAGGTCATACTCTGCCTGCTTATTGCAAGTGTGAATGGAATGACTAACCACATGTCCAAGACTCTGTGGCCCCCACGTTTTAAAACAGAATTCTGTAGAGCACCTTGGGGGCCTTGTTACCACTGTGAATCCTCCCTGCTAAATAAGCAGCGGCAGTGGTGTGTGAAATATGAGACAAGGTGACCTTTGAATCAATTACCTATTTTCTTTATCCATGGCTGCGCAGTTTTCATTTTCGCCAGTTTAGAAGCAAGTGGCACTAAGGAGCTATGAAGGTCGCCTGCTCCTGGGGAGGCAGGAGAACTGACAGAGTGTGGGGAGGTTTGCAGCTATAAGTCTAGGGAGATTGTTCCACCCTGAAATAAGTTGGTTCCCGGTGGGGAATGTGGCCTGTCCTTATTGTACAAACATTGAACTGAGCTGAGTTGTATTTCCAAGGTTGTGTGTTTTTATGTGTGAAAAACAGACCTCCCGCCTGGAAAACATTTTATGAGACTAAAGTAACTGGAATAGTCAGTCCCCACAGCTCAGTGGCTCAGCAGGACTTCAATCTTTCATCTGTAATCAAGTTATTCTTGTCATCGCGTTTCCTCTCAACATTGAAACTTCAATGTAGGGCAGATGCCAAGTTTAATTGATTTGCGTTCACCCCTGTTTTTTGGTCAATTAATGTTTTGATTGGAACACTGGAGTGCGATATCAAAAGAGGAGCACACGTTTTTTGGGGTGATAGCCCTTAATGCCTCGTCATACTCTGCTGCTTCGCCTTTGAAACGATGCATAATAACAATTTGTGGCTAATTCTGATTCATTCAAAGAGTTTGGGAAGGAGGATAATGAGCTACTTCAGACCTAATGAGGGAATCGTGAGCATGGAGACCCTACCTCTTCAGTAGGAACAAACCCTCCACTAGCTGAGAAACAATGTGTTAATTAGGACTTGAGGGGTTGGGAGTAACAGAATATCACTTTCTGCTATAATCTAGAAAAGGTATGATCATAAAACGTAACAGATCCTAACTGTGCACTGGCTTCATCACCCATTTTGGAGTGCTAATGTTGCTCTACTGGGGAGACAGCAGACAAAGTCCTTTGAGGCGACGGGTCTAGTTAGACTACTTTGTGGACTACTCTGTGATGTAAATTAGGGTTGGGTGGTATCCAGACTTCCATATCGTCTTTCTCTCATCCCGGGATTTACGGTATTAACAGTTGAGTACACAAGGAGGGACCCAAAAATTGTAAAAAGCCCATTGGGTGTCTACTATCAGAATGCTAAAATAAATTGCACAAGTAATAGCAAATGTCTATGTAAACTGCTAGCTGAATATGCTAACAAGCGCAAACGAATATAAATAAATTGCAAAGACAGGTAATCCAGTTCATGAAGTTATACATACAGTGCCTTCGGATGGTGTTGAGACCCCTTGACTTTTCCGTATTGTGTTAGGTTACAGCCTTATTCTAAAGTTGATTAAATTGTTTCCCCCCCCCCCCCCCCCTCAATCTACACACAATATCTCATAATGACAAAGCAAAAACATATTTTTTGTTGTTGCAAAATGAAATATTATATTTCCATAAGTATTCAGACCCTTCACAGTACTCAGTTGAAGCACCTTTTGGGAGCGATTACAGCGTCAAGTCTTCTTAGGTATAACGCTACAAGCTTGGCACACCTGTATTTTGGGGAGGTTCTCCCATTCTTCTCTGCAGATCCTCTCAAGCTCTGTCAAGTTGAATGGGGAACGTCGGTGCACAGCTATTTTCAGGTCTTTCCACAGATGTTTGATCGGGTTCAAGTCCCGGCTCTGGCTGGGCCACTCGACATTCAGAGACTTATCCTGAAGCCACTCCTGCTTTGTCTTGGCTGTGTGCTTAGGGTTGTTGTCCTGTTGGAAGGGGAACCTTCGACCCAGTCTGAGGTCTTGAGCGCTCTTGAGCAGGTTTTCATCAAGGATCTCTCTGTACTTTGCTCTGTTGATCTTTGCCTCGATCGTGACTAGTCTCCTAGTCCCTGCCGCTGAAAAACATACCCACCGCATGATGCGGCCAACACCATGCTTCATTATAGACATGACGCTTGGCATTCAGGCCAAATAGTTCAATCTTGGTTTCATCAGACCAGATAATCTTGTTTCTCATGGTCTGAGTGCCTTTTGGCAAACTCCAAGCGGGCTGTCATGTGCCTTTTACTGAGGAGTGGCTTCCGTCTGGCCACTCTACCATAAAGGCCTGATTGGTGGAGTGCTGCAGAAATGGTTGTTCTTCTCTAGAGCTTTGTCAGAGTGTTGACCATTGTGTTCTTGGTCAACTCCCTGACCAAGGCCTTCTCCCCCGATTGCTCCGTTTGACCGGGAAGCCAGGTCTACGAAGAGTCTAGGTGGTTCCAAACTTCTTCCATTTTAAGAATGATCAAGGCCACTGTTCTTGGGGACCTTCAATACTGCAGAAATGTTTTAGTACCCTTCCCCAGATCTGTGCCTCGACACAATCCTGTCTCAGAGCTCTACAGACAATTCCTTCAACCTCATGGCTTGGTTTTTGCTCTTAAGTGTGCTGTTAACATTGGAAACTTTATATAGACAGGTGTGTGCCTTTCCAAATCATGTCCTATCAATTTAATTTACCACAGGTGGACTCCAAGTTGTAGAAACATCTCAAGGATCATAAATGGAAACAGAATGTACCTGAGCTCAAATTTGAGTCTTATGTAAATAATGTATTGAGTTTTTTTTTTATAGCTTGGCAAACATTTCTACAAACCTGTTTTTGCTTTGTCATTATGAGGTATTGTGTGTAGATTGCTGAGGATAATTGTTTTAGGTCCTTTTTAGAATAACGCTGTAACGTAACAAAATGTGGATAAAGTCAATGGGTTTGAATACTTTCCGAAGGCGCTGTATATAGGAAGGGGCTACTGAATGTCATTTTTGGTGATTTTGGACCTTTGCAAGCGATTGTGAACGAGAGACATTGTGCAACTGAACAAAGTTTTGAGGCATGCTTGTCTGAAGGAAGAACAGTATTGGCTCTGGAGCATCATGTGTACACACTGTGTCTGTTTTGAGTCTGGAGTCGCTAGGGAACAGGCCTGCCTTATCTGCTCATTGAAGAGGGAGAGAGGATCAGACGGGTCGAGAACAAAGAGGAGAAAAAAACAAGGAAATCAAGATAGCAGGGGGAGCTGTACAGATTTCTCAAACACGGCAGAAAGCTATCACTATATGATGCCTCGTCTCCTTATTAATTCCGCCGGTTACTTAGTAAATAACTAGCGAGTTAAACTTATGGGTCTCGTTAATGCAGAATTCAGCATTTTTCAAGGAGAAAAAAAAATACAACGCTGCGATTTATCACGCTTATTTTGTAGTATCTGCTCGGCATCAGACTAATTTTCTGCTTCAGTTACACTTCCCCACTCGGATGTGAATTCACACGGTCATTCTATCAGCAGACATTGCTCTTGCCTGATATGTTTCTACTTTTCTCTGGTACTTTCTAGTGTTGCTTACTTTTCTCTGGTAAAATGCAAGATTAACTTTAGCAAACGTAGCTGGCTACATTCTTTCTATGAAAAGCATTCAAAATATAATGACCATACCTTGCTTTTTCATTGTAAGTTCATTAACTTGTATGGTTCCCAAACAGACAGAGTTGTACTTCTGTAATATATATGTATCTTATGAAAATGTATTTTAACTAATACATTTTCTGTGAAGGAAATCTATAGTTGTTGTCAGAGTCTAGGTGATGTGGGTAAGGCGGAGTCAGGCGCAGGACACAGATATGAGTAATAATAGTAACTTTACTCAAAAATAATCTTCCAACAAGGAGAACGAAAATCCAGAATTACATAAATGAGACAACTGACAACAATAAACATGCACAAAACCATGATGGCTCCAGAGGGTTAAATAGGTAAATAATTTAAACGTAATGGGAACCAGGTGTGTACAAGGTACAGGACAGACAAAGAAATGTAGATCGGTGGAGGCCGTTGTGCTATTTACAAACAAACACGTGGGTGTGATCTGCTTTATCTCCTAACGAATTGCACAAGTTGACTGCATGTGTTTACTTATGAGGTAGCTACCAATATTAACATTTAATTAAAATCTTCAAAGAAATAGTTTCAAAGGTTTTGACGGTATTGGAAAAACCAAACCTATTGGAAACCAAAACATTTCTGCAGCTTTGAAGGTCCCCAAGAACACAGTGTCCTCCATAATTCTTAAATGGAATAAGTTTGGAACCACTAGCGTTGCACATTTTGGGGAATATTCAGAGGTGGAAACTTCCCGTGGGAATTAATGGAAATATATGCAAATTCATATTAATACCATTTAAATGTAGATGTTTTTTGCATTGGATCTAATCTCAGCAAAAAAAGAAATGTCCCTTTTTCAGGACCCTGTCTTTAAAGATAATTCGTAAAAATCCAAAGGGTTTAAACACTGTTTCACATGCTTGTTCAATGAACCTTAAACAATGAATGAACATGCACCTGTGGAACGGTTGTTAAGACACAACAGCTTACAGACGGTAGGCAATTAAGGTCACAGTTATGAAAACTTCGGACACTAAAGAGGCCTTTCTACTGACTGAAAAACACCAAAAGAAAGTTGCCCAGGGTCCCTGCTCATCTGCGTGAACATGATTTAGGCATGCTGCAAGGTGGCATGAGGACTGCAGATGTGGCCAGGGCAATACATTGCAATGTGAGGCGCCTATTGACAGCACTACAGGGAGACAGGACGGACAGCTGATCGTCCTCGCAGTGGCAGACCATGTGTAACATCACCTGCACAGAATTGGTACATCCAAACATCACACCTGCGGGACAGGTACAGGATGGCAACATCTGCCCGAGTTACACCAGGAACACACAATCCCTCCATCAGTGCTCAGACTGTCCGCAATAGGCTGAGAGGCTGGACTGAGGGCTTGGAGCGGGATCGATTTGAAGGTGGAGGGTCCGTCATGCTCTTGGGCGGTGTGTCACACACAGCATCATCGGACTGAGCTTGTTGTCATTGCAGGGAAGACATCCTCCTCCCTCATGTGGTACCCTTCCTGCAGGCTCATCCTGAAATGACTGTCCAGCATGACAATGCCACCAGCCATACTGCTCGTTCTGTGCGTGATTTCCTGCAAGACAGGAATGTCAGTGTTCTGCAATGGCCAGCGAAGAGCCCGGATCTCAAACCCATTGAGCACGTCTGGGACCTGTTGCATTGGTGAGGGCTAGGGCCATTCCCCCCAGAAATGGCCGGGAACTTGCAGGTGCCTTGGTGGAAGAGTGGGGTAACATCTCACAGCAAGAACTGGCAAATCTGGTGCAGTCCAGTGCATGAGGAGGCGATGCACTGCTGTACTTAATGCAGCTTGTGGCCACACCAGATACTGACTTACTTTTGATTTTGAACAGGGACACATTCTATTTCTGTTCATCACATCTGTGGAAATTGTTCAGTTTGTGTCTCAGTTGTTTAATCTTGTTATGTTCATACAAATATTAACACGTTAAGTTTTCTGAAAATAAACGGTTGACAGAGGACTTTTCTTTTTTACCATATCAAATGTAGACAGAAACATAAACCTTTTACCTTATCATAAGTAGACATACTTGCAAATTATTAAATCCTTCCAAAATAAATGTAAAAAACAATTTAGTTACGAATTCAACTTTAATTCAATTATTTCACTGAACAACCAAAGAAAGGGAATATTGAACGATCCCAAGTGTTCCATCATAGCTCCCCCCAAAAACTTTTTTAACAAGCATCTGTACAATTATAGTCTAGAAACTAAAGCTTTGGTTGTCTTCTTGTCAGGCTTCCCTGTCTTCTCCTTGGACCTCCTCAATGTCCATCTCTTGAACATCAGTCTCTGAGGCCTTATCTTCACTGTCACTTTGCAACCTTGTTGAGAATGGCTTGTTGTCAGGCTCAAAAATTCTCAAATTTGCCCAGATGGCCACCAATTTCTCAACCCTTTTATTGGTCAGTATGTTGCGTGCTTTGGTGTGTGTGTTCCCAAACTAGGACCAGTTGCGCTCTGAGGCGGCTGATGTTCCAGATCCACAAAGTCCCTTCTACCAGGTAGCTGATGAGATATGTTGGCACGACTGCCATATTGCATCTCCAAAGCCCTTGCTTGGAAGTGTACTTCGCCAGACTGCTAAGAACCTTGTGCTCATCCAGGACAAGGTGGCGAGACACAGTAGTGAAAACACCATAGGCCTTGTTTATCTCTACACCAGACAGGATGCTCTTGCCAGCATGCTTTGGGTCCAACATGTACGCTGCAGCGTCTATGGGCTTCAGGCAGAAGTCTTCACGCTTTTTCATGTATTTCAGAACTGCAGTTTCCTCTGCTTGGAGCAACAGTGAAGTGGGCAGGGCATTACAGATTTCTTCTCTTTACGTCTGCAAGCAGAGTCTGAACATCAGACATGATTTTTAAAATTACATTTCACCTTTATTTAACCTGGTAGACCAGTTGAGAACAAGTTCTAATTTACAACTGCGACCTGGCCAAGATAAAGCAAAGCAGTACGACACAAACAACACAGAGTTACACACGGGATAAACAAACGTACAGCCAATAACACAATAGAAAAGTGTGTGCAAATGTAGCAAGATCAGGGAGGTAAGACAATAAATAGGCCATAGTGGCGAAATAATTACAATTTAGCAATTAATCACTGGAGTGATAGATGTGCAGAAGATGAATGTGCAAGTAGAGATACTGGGGTGCAAAGGAGCAAATAATACATAACATTATGGGGATGAGGTAGTTGGGTGGGCTATTTACAGATGGACTGTGTACAGCTGCGATGATCAGTAAGCTGCTCTGACAGCTGATGCTTAAAGTTAGAGAGGGAGATATAAGACTCCAGCTTCAGTGATTTTTGGAATTTGTTCCAGTCATTGGCGGCCAAAGGAGGAGTTGGCGTTGGGGATGACCAGTGAAATATACCTGCTGGAGCGCGTGCTACGAGTGGGTGCTGCTATGGTGACCAGTGAGCTGAGATAAGGCGGTGCTTTACCTAGCAAAGACTTACAGATGACCTGGAGCCAGTGGTTTTGGCGACGAATATGAAGCGTGGGCCAGCCAACGAGAATATACAGGTCACAGTGGTGGGTGGTATATGGGGCTTTGGTGACAAAACGGATGGCACTGTGATAGACTACAGTCAATTTGCTGAGTGTTGGAGGCTATTTTGTAAATGACATCGCCGAAGTCAAGGATCGGTAGGATAGTCAGTTTTATGTTTGGCATTGGATGGCATTGTCTCCCTCAATTCGTGCAATGACTACTGCTATAGGTTTCAGGCTGCTTACCACTTTCTCCTAAAATACATCATCCAGGAGGATCCTCTTGATGGGTCCATATCGGCAGACTGTGATGTGCCCATATCTTGGAGAGACTTCTTCCCGTCCAGGAGACTGTCAAACATGATGACAACACCACCACAATGGGTGTTGCTGGGCAGCTTCAATGTGTTTTTTTGCCCCAATGTATGTCATATAAAATATATTCACCCCACCCAGTATTGTAATCAAACTTACCAGAAAGCATGTAGTCCATGGCTCAGACAATGTGGTAGTGTGGGCTCAATAGCATCTCATTAGTGTGCAAGACCTTGAGACCTAGAATTGCCTTAATTATATCCCACAAAATGTTCACTGTTATAAACTAATGTTTTTGATGAATTTAAGCATAATATCCCAGATTTACGGGCTTAACTTCCCATGGAAAATTTCCTGGAAAATTCTGACCCTTTGCAACCCTAGGAACCACCAAGACTCTTCCTAGAGCTTGCCACCCAGCCAATCTGCGCCAATTGACCAAGAACCTGATGGTCACTCTGACAGAGCTCCGGAGTTCCTCTGTGGAGATGGGAGAATCTTCCAGAACGACAAGCATCTCTGTAGCACTCCACCAATCAGGTCTTTATGGTAGAGGTGGCCAGACGGAAGCCACTCCTTAGTAAAATGGCACATGACAGATGAACAGAGCAAAGTAGAAAGAGATCCATGTAAACGTGATATGAAATTAGTTTTTCTTTTGTCATTATAGGATATTGTGTGTAGATTGAGGGAAATAACAATTTAATCAATTTTAGAATAAAGCTGTAACGTAACAAAATGTGGAAGAAGTCAAGGGGTCTGAATACTTTCCGATTGCACTGTATACTAAGGCATTTCAGGTCAGCATCCAAACTCTGTGCTTAGTGAGATGCAGCATGGCAAAAACACAGAGTCACAGTGTGTTTTTATACATTTTCATCCTACTAAGCAATTGGGATACACTTGTTATTCTCAAAGCTCCAAAAGTGTCTAGCAAAGAAGTGAAACATTTTGCCAGTCTTCTGCGAAACATTGGTTCACTCGATTCAAAATACTTGCATGTATGAGTTTTCAGCGTTGTTGGGCCTCAGTAAGGTGGAGGGAGGTGGTGAGTCTCCGACCCTGCTGGAGGTCGGGTTCGGGACGTGTGTGTCGACAGTCTGAGTCGGTGGGGAACAGCTGGCCGCTGTTGGAATTCTGTACCTTGTTGCACCGACCTGCTTCTTTCTGCAGGATTAAAGCTTTGCGACCCATCTGTCTGGCGTCAACTCAAATCTAAGCCTTGCCATATCAAGGGCAGCCAGAGATGTCCTACCACTTGGCTGAGCATCACAATGACACAGAGGGTCACCTTTGCCTTCAGATTCTGTCAGAGAAGTGAGGATAGGTGAGGAAATGTGGGACTTATACACCTTTCAAACCAAAATGTTTTCCGTCAGCTTTAGCATGTAGACTTTTCTTTGTCTAAAAGGTATTACCGGCAACAAAGCTGTAACTTTTTTTCCGCCAGCCGACATGGTCATGAGGTATTATGTTTAAATATTCCTGCCAACCCCTCAGTATGATTGTCCCCTTTCATCTTACCGGCTTTTGTCATACATTAAATCATGAACATTCTATTTTTCTCCGACATCAAACTTGCCTTTGTCAATATGAAAAAGTTTTTTTTTTTTTTTTACGTCTGTCTGCATGCCAAAACCTGGTCCAAATAATAACGGTATCTGCTCTATTTTTTGCAACAAAAAAACATCTGTTTAAAAAACGTATTTAGGATAACGCCCAAGCCTAGCAAACCAGGCAATTAAAAGCAACTTTCTAGACAACGTTTTGGTTTAGTGCTAGGCTTGGGCGTTATCCACACAGTCATACCTTAATACCAACGTTTTACCAAACTGGGATATTTGGTAATACTGGCACTGAACACAAGGAGCGCTATTTTCAAATCCCACTGAGCCTTTGTAACCCAAAGGTTAGCAATGCTAACAGGTACATGTACATGAAAATCCCATAGAGAATGAGCTAATGAGCACATTGCAAACATTTTATACAGTCTGTGACCTAAACTATTTTCAGGACAGACATCCCAGCTCATGAAGTTATACAAGTAACACATTTTTTTTACTCAGTTTGCTGCACGCACAAAACAAATACTACACAGCAAGGTTCTTGATCCAGTACAGGATTCTCTGCTTTTACCGGCAAGCAAAACTTAATTTTGGAAGAAGCTAACCTTAGCTAAGTAGCTAGTTAGCTAACCAAATGCACAACTGCAGAGCATTTAGACCGTTAACTTAATAGTGATAAGATATCTAGTTGGCAAATATTTAGTTGTGAATTCCGTACTCCAACTAGGTCACCTGCCGCATGCTGCACAACAGTGAGTGGCTTGTAAACAAATCATTATTTGACATGTTTAATAAAGAATGCATTTTTATTTATCTCCTAACATATTGCACAAGTTTACTGCAGGTATTTACCTAACATTTGAATATTTGTTTCTACTTTTTATCGAAAAACTTTTAAGAAATTGTTTTGACGGTATTAAAAAACTATCCCATGGCTATTTCCAAGCCCAGAATACGGTATACCACCCAATACTATTTAGTGCTAGCTTGTTAGCTAACTTGGCTATAGCCATCTCATATAAATTACCAAAACATATCTGACAATGTTTTGAGATTAACTGGAGATACATTACAAGGTAGTTAAGTATGGCGAACTACTAACTTACTGGTAGGAATGTGAAGAAATTAAAGCAGTGCATTCTGTCTTTTTGGCGTAACTTAGAACTTGATCAACGCTGCTATTTGCAGGTTACCATGACAAGGGTCGCAGCAACAGGGTCAAAGTTGAATGTCTCTTGCTCAGTTGCCGCCAAATCAAGGGCAATATAGAAGGCCGACATGAGGTAAAGATGTGTCTGTTTTGAAAAGGCTTCATATAAACATTGCCCAATTGTTTTTACAGGAAACATGCTAGGGCTAGTAATTGCCAGGGACCTCACGATATGATATTATCATGATACTTAGGTGGCGATACAATATGTTGTGCAATTCTCACAATGTGCTGGTTCAATACTGAATCTGATTTTCCAAACATATTGCTCACCATATGTCTGCTGCAGAGGGACAAGAGAAAGCCATGAGAATGAGTTTTGATCAGTCATAGAAATATAAGTGCTTAAAACAAATTGAATCCCTATTTAAATGGAGAACAATCTATGAAGGAAAAATACTAGAGCTTTGGTGCAGGTTCGGCCAACTAGCGCAAAAATATTGCGATAATACTGCTATATTGTCAAAATGATATGATATATCACCAAAAATAATATCCCGATATGTAACTGTATCAATCCTATTTAGGGAGCAAATACAAAACATTAATTTGCTAAACGGATTGGATTGGATTGGAACCAGTGCTTTGGACAGATGACATGAGAATGCACGAGCAGAAAATAACCACATACCTATTATAAAATACAGTGGTGGATCTTTGATGATATGGAGCTATTTTGCTTCCACTGGTCCTGGGGCCCTTGTTAAGGTCAACGGCATCATGAACTTTACCCACTACCAGGACATTTTAGCCAAAAACATTGTTGCGTCTGCCAGGAGACTGAAACTTGGCTGCAAGTGTATCGTCCAGCAAGACAATAACCCAAGCACACATCAAAATCCACAAAGAAATGGTTAAATGGCCACAAAAATCCAAATTTTGCAATGGCCATCTGTCTACGGACTTAAATGCTAGATGCTCTACAGATTTGTTGATATTATGACCATCTGTTGATAAGCAACTGTTTGCTAAGGTTAGGGTTAGGTTTCATTTTAGGGTTAAGGGTTAATGTTAGTAGATTGATAGTTGAAATTGTACTGATAGTCCATCTGTAGATGCGCTAGAGACTGTCCAAAGGGTGTCAATTTCGATTCCCACTCTACATATTGCAGATGGTTGTATACTAGCAAAGTCATGAAAATAGAATACTAATAAAAAGGAGAGGAGGGGGGCCCTCGGGATTAGATTGGGAGCTGAGTGAGCAGTTTGTCTTGGCGTTGGCTTAGGGCTTTCTTTTAACACTTTGTGGGACAGACACTGTCAGCATCATCAGAAGGATTTTCCTCAGGCTCACAGGTATTTAACCAGAGTAGTTAAGAGGGATTGGTTTGGCACTGAGATAATGTGACAGGTAGAATACATGTTCATGTTCCAGCTGTAGCTAAACACCCAGCAACCCCTCTGCTCATCTTTGTGGATGTGCTGGTTGTGGTGGATCATTTGTACTGTACAATGATGTTACTGTGATAATAATTTTGAATTTGAATTTATACACTGCTCAAAAAAATACAGGGAACACTTAAACAACACAATGTAACTCCAAGTCAATCACACTTCTGTGAAATTAAACTGTTCACTTAGGAAGCAACACTGATTGACAATAAATTTCACATGCTGTTGTGCAAATGGAATAGACAACAGGTTGAAATTAGGCAATTAGCAAGACACCCCCAATAAAGGAGTGTTTCTGTAGTTGGTGACCACAGACCACTTCTCAGTTCCTATGCTTCCTGGCTGATGTTTTGGTCACTTTTTAATGCTGGCGGTGCTTTCACTCTAGTGGTAGCATGAGACGGAGTCTACAACCCACACAAGTGGCTCAGGTAGTGCAGCTCATCCAGGATGACACATCAATGCAAGCTTTGGCAAGAAGGTTTGCTGTGTCTGTCAGCGTAGTGTCCAGAGCATGGAGGCGCTACCAGGAGACAGGCCAGTACATCAGGAGACGTGGAGGAGGCCGTAGGAGGGCAACAACCCAGCAGCAGGACCGCTACCTCCGCCTTTGTGCAAGGAGGAGCACTGCCAGAGCCCTGCAAAATGACCTCCAGCAGGCCACAAATGTGCATGTGTCTGCTCAAACGGTCAGAAACAGACTCCATGAGGGTGGTATGAGGGCCCGACGTCCACAGGTGGGGGTTGTGCTTACAGCCCAACACCGTGCAGGACGTTTGGCATTTGCCAGAGAACACCAAGATTGGCAAATTCGCCACTGGCGTCCTGTGCTCTTCACAGATGAAAGCAGGTTCACACTGAGCACATGACAGACGTGACAGAGTCTGGAGACGGCGTGGAGAACGTTCTGCTGCCTGTAACATCCTCCAGCATGACCGGTTTGTCGGTGGGTCAGTCATGGTGTGGGGTGGCATTTCTTTGGGGGGGACGCACAGCCCTCCATGTGCTCTCCAGAGGTAGCCTGACTGCCATTAGGTACCGAGATGAGATCCTCAGACCCCTTGTGAGACCATATGCTGGTGCGGTTGGCCCTGGGTTCCTCCTAATGCAAGACAATGCTAGACCTCATGAGGCTAGAGTGTGTCAGCAGTTCCTGCAAGAGGAAGGCATTGATGCTATGTACTGGCCCGCCCGTTCCCCAGACCATAATCCAATTGAGCACATCTGGGACATCATGTCTTGCTCCATCCACCAACGCCACGTTGCACCACAGACTGTCCAGGAGTTGGCGGATGCTTTAGTCCAGGTCTGGGAGGAGATCCCTCAGGAGACCATCCGCCACCTCATCAGGAGCATGCCCAGGCGTTGTAGGGAGGTCATACAGGCACGTGGAGGTCACACACACTACTGAGCCTCATTTTGATTTGTTTTAAGGACATTACATCAAAGTTGGATCAGCCTGTAGTGTGGTTTTCCACTTTAATTTTGAGTGTCACTCCAAATCCAGACCTCCTTGGGTTGATCAATTTGATTTCCATTGATAATATTTGTGTGATTTTGTTGTCTGCACATTCAACTATGTATAGAAAAAAGTATTTAATAAGAATATTTCATTCATTCAGATCTAGGATGTGTTATTTTAGTGTATTTTAGTTATTTTTTTGAGCAGTGTATATATAGTTGAAGTTGGAAGTTTACATACACCTTAGCCAAATACATTTCAACTCAATTTTTCACAATTCCTAACATTTAACCCTAGTAAACATTCTCTGTCTTAGGTCAGTTAGGATCACCACATTATTTTAAGAATGTGAAATGTCAGAATAATAGTAGAGAGTGATTTATTTCAGCTTTTATTTCTTTCATCACATTCCCAGTGGGTCAGAAGTTCACATACACTTAATTAGTATTTGGTAGCATTGCCTTTAAATTTAGAACTACCCATCCCGGATCCGGTATATTTGTCATCAGCAACGCTGATTAGCATAGCGCAACACTCAAAAGATATGACTAGAAAATATTAATATTCATGAAATCACAAGTGAAATATAGCGAAACACAGCTTTGCCTTTTGTTAATCACCCTTTCGTCTCAGATTTTGAAATAATGCTTTACAGCGAAAGCAATACAAGCATTTGTGTAAGTTTATCGATAGCCTAGCATAGCATTATGTACACTTAGCATCAGGAAGCTTGGTCAAGAAAATCAGAAAATCAATCAAATTAACCGTTTACCTTTGATGATCTTTGGATGTTTTCACTCACGAGACTCCCAGTTAGACAGCAAATCTTCCTTTTGTTCCATAAAGATATTTTTTATATCCAAATACCTCCATTAGTTCGGTGCGTTATGCCTAGGAATCCACCAGAAATAGCAGTCACGACAACGCAGACAAAAATTCCAAATTATATCCATAATGTCAACAGAAGCATGTCAAAGGTTTTTTATAATCAAACCTCAAGGTGTTTTTCAAATATCTATTCGATAATATATCAACCGAGACAGTTAGCTTTTCACTAGGACCGGGAGGAACAATGGCCAAAATCAGTCTGAGAGCCCCCACCTGACCACTTACGTAATGTGTTCACGCTCATTCTTCAAAATAAAGGCCTGAAACTATGTCTAAACGCTGTAGACACCTTAGGGAAGCCATAGAAAAAGGAATATGGTTGATATCCCTTTCAATTGTCAATAGGGATGCATAGGTACACAGAGCTTTCAAAATAAGAGTCACTTCCTGATTGGATTTTTCTCAGGCTTTCGCCTGCAATATGGGGCGGCAGGGTGGCCTAGTGGTTAGAGCGTTGGACTAGTAAGGTTGCGAGTTCAAAACCCCCGAGCTGACAAGGTACAAATCTGTCGTTCTGCCCCCGAACAGGCACCCACTGGAACCCACTGTTCCTAGGCCGTCATTGAAAATAAGAATTTGTTCTTAACTGACTTGCCTGGTTAAATAAAGGTAAAAAATAAAAATAAATATCAGTTCTGTTATACTCACAGACAATATTTTTACAGTTTTGGAAACTTTAGAGTGTTTTCTATCCTAAGCTGTCAATTATATGCATATTCTAGCATCTGGTCCTGAGAAATAGGCTGTTTACTTTGGGAATGTTATTTTTCCTAAAATAAAAATAGTGCCCCCTAGCTTCAAGGGGTTATCTTGGGTCAAACGTTTCGGGTAGCCTTCCACAAGCTTCCCACAATAATTTGGGTGAATTTTGGCCCATTCCTCCTGACAGAGCTGGTGTAACTGAGTCAGGTTTGTAGTCCTCCTTGCTCGTACATGCTTTTTCAGTTCTGCCCACAAATTGTCTATTGGATTGAGATAAGGGCTTTGTGATGGCGACTACAATACCTTGACTTTGTTGTCCTTAAGCCATATTGCCACAACTTTGGAAGTATGCTTGGGGTCATTGTCCATTTGGAAGACACATTTGTTGCTTCAATATATCCACATAATTTCCCTCTTCATGAAGCCATCTATTTTGTGAAGTGCACTTGTTCCTCCTGCAGCAAAGCACCCCCACAACATGATGCTGCCACCCCCGTGCTTCACGGTTGGGATGGTGTTCTTCGGCTTGCAAGCTTCCCCCTTTTTCCTCCAAACATAATGATGGTCATTATGGCCAAACAGTTCTATTGTTGTTTCATCAGACCAGAGGAAATTTCTCCAAAAAGTTAGATCTTTGTCCCCATGTGCAGTTGCAAACCGTAGTCTGGCTTTTTTACAGCGGTTTTGGAGCAGTGGCTTCTTCCTTGCTGAGCGGCCTTTCAGGTTATGTCGATATAGGACTCGTTTTACTGTGGATATAGATACTTTTGTACCTGTTTCCTCCAGCATCTTCACAAGGTCCTTTGCTGTTATTCTGGGATTGATTCAAACTTTTTGCACCAAAGTACGTTCATCTCTTGGAGACAGAACGCATCTCCTTCCTGAGCGGTATGACACCTTCCTGAGCGGTATGACAAATGGTCCCATTTGCGTGCTCTTGTTTGTACAGATGAACGTGGTACCTTTATCCCAAGGATGAACCAGACTTGTAGAGGTCTACAATTTTTTTTGACTGAATTCTTTTGAATTTTCCCATGATGTCAAGAAAACAGGCACTACATTTGAAGGTAGGCCTTGAAATACATCCACCTCCAATTGACTCAAATGATGTCAATTAGCCTATCAGAAGCTTCTAAAGCCATGACATAATTTTCTGGAATTTTCCAAGCTGTTTAAAGGCACGGTCAACTTAGTGTACTGAAACTTCTGACCCCCTAGAATTGTGATACAGGGAACTGTAAGTGAAATAATCTGTCTCTAAACAATTGTTGAAAAAATTACTTGTGTCATGCACAGAGAAGATGTCTTAACCGACTTTTCAAAACTATAGTTTGTTAAGAAATTTGTGGAGTGGTTGAAAAACGAGTTTTAATGGCTCCAACCTAAGTGTATTTAAGCTTCCGACTTCAAGTGTGTGTGTGTGTGTGTGCGTGCGTGCATGCTTGCATATAGTGTATTACCTCACTGTCTTCAAATATGAGCATTTCTATGTATTTATCTGATTGTTCTAAGAATGAATAGGCAGAGAATTCTTTGGGTCAATTTGTAGATGATAAATCCGAGACTTCCATTTCCCCAGAAATAAGAACATTTAATGAGAACCTTTATTTTCTGTTAGCTTTTACATTATATTGACATAATTTCAGGCTAGGGTCACTAAAGGTGAATAAGTCCTGAAATTGTATGGTATGTACATTCATTGTTTACCTGTTTATATGTCTGTGTGACAGCACTGCATCATTAGTATTTTTTTTGCTCATGCCAATAATGTATTGTGATCATAATTATGAAGCTGCCAATCACCCATTCCTGGTGTTTTGAAATAAGAATCTCAGTCCTCTATAATTATCTTGTAAACAGGGAATATAATCACGACAAGTGACACTTCTCTAGAACTTGTCAATTGCACATAGCATTAGCCACACCCTCTGTGCATGATCTCACGCAGCATTTCCACAGCTCTCCAGATTGCTGTCACTTACACGTTCATCTAGCCGTTCGTTGATATTATCATTGGTCTTGGTCCAATAAGAAGGTCTCTTCTCACTACTGCTGAAATTAATGTATTTTTTCAATGGCGAGTTGATTGGAGTGAGGAATTGCATTCGGATTGCCATGCCTGCAAGGGACAGATAACACAGGATTGTTAACAAAATGGAGCCATAAATGTTTAAACATGGCTAGCATTTCATATAGCCATGTGCTCTGCATCTTTCCCTTTATCTGTCTTCTTATGTAATTGCAATGGAGCATTAGCTGCCGACATATCCTTATTTAAAACAGTCTTGAAAAAGATGTGAAACTGCGTTCATTTCATTTGGACGAAATGAAATAGGGAATTTTTTTTGCTGCATCGAAACAATGGAGCTTTTAGTTTGTTTCATATGAGGCTCGGAAAATCATGTGCTAGAATGAAATAATCAGACTGGTATTATTTCATCTGGATTTTGACCCCAGTTTTGCGTTGAAGGACTGCCTGTACTCATTACCATCCTAATACCCTACTGTGGTCCTAGACTCCAAATGTTGCAGCCATGTAGCTTTACCAGCAAGGGATTACAGTTGAGCGCTTCCTTGATTAGGTTTTGGTGTCAATGAGGAAGATGTGGGACATAATGGCATCTCAGAGAGCGATATCCAATGTGTAATAGGCACACACAGCAAAGGCAAAAAGGTGGAGCGGAAAATAAGGATTGGCAGCTGCACTTCCTCTCCCCTGTCAGATGTTCCACCAGCTGCTTAAGCCATCCATCCTGTATGGCTCCCTCATCAGACTGCTTTAACTTGGATCAATTTAGGCTAAAGCTGCAATGTATATATTTTTAGGCGACCTGACCAAGTTCGCATAGAAATGTGAGATATGTCATTCTCATTGAAAGCAAGTCTAAGAAGTTGTAGACCATTTCTATGCGCGCTATATCTATGCTTCCTGTTACGTTTTGGTTTTGAGTCTTATATATTCTGGTTTTGTACACCATCTTCAAATAGATGAAAATATATATCACAGCGTTTTAGATGGTACAATGATTCTCTATACTATACTTGCTTGTTTTGTTGCAAACTATTAGAATGTTAGCACCCAGGAAATGTCGATTTCTGCATAATGCGATTTCTGCATAATGCACCTTTTATGTAATACAAACAGGAGAAGGAGAATTGAGTTACTTTGGAGGCCGCAATATCTGCTCTGGGACATATGGGCAGTTCTTCAACTCAGACTCATTGACCCCAATTCACTATCCCGCAGAGATGGTGCCTATAAACTTTTTCTTTAAACCTTTTCTCATTGGTTTGAGATGGTATTGACATGCGGGGTGACAATTAGCCTCGTGGTTAGAGTGTTGGGCCAGTAACTGATAGGTTGCTAGATCGAATCCCCGAGCTGACAAGGTAAAAATCTGCCATTTTGCCCCTGAACAAGGCAGTTAGCCCACTGTTCCTAGGCCATCATTGTAAACAATAATTTGTTATTAACTGACTTGCCTAGTTAAATAAAGGTTCAAAAAAATCTCCGTCTGACCCTTGACCCCCGAGAAGAATCAAATTAAATTGAGAGTGAGGGAAAAAAAACATACACCCCTCTAATTCATCTAATGTCAGTTTGGGGCTTTGCAGAAAGAATTATTGACAATGGTAGTTATATGTCACAATTTAATTAACTGTCTACCATAACAATATACAAATAAAAAAATAGCACATTATTTATCAGATTGTTGCATGGAAGCCTTTAGCTTAGTGTATTTACTTCACACAAAATCTCCATAATTCAAAGCACATGCAATATTGACACTGCACACGCGACCCAATTTCAGTTAATAAACTCTACAGGAAACCCCTACAGTATAGCCTATAGAAGAATGTGTGCCTCTTTCAGCTGTCATTGTGGCTCTTCAGACAGTCACAAATTTGATAGGGCTATGCACAATCAACTACATAGGCATCTCTGTCAGAGGAATGGGGGAAAATGCTATCTTCTCTTGTACAAAAAATCACAAGAAAGAGGATTTTGACACCCATCATCTGATTGTTTTGAAACAGAAAAGCGTTCCTGCGAAATTATTTTGTTGAAATATAACTTTATCTGCGAAATTAATCTAATTGATTGCACCCAGATTTGCCATTTTAATTTATAGGAAAATACAATAAATATATTACCTAACATCTGAATTGGACCAAACGTTTTTCTAACAATGACTTAGACATGAGGAATGTTTTTGTCATCAGTGTTCATGCAAGTTTGATGTATGTGCCACCCAGAACCAATTATAAGGTTAACTGATAGTTGCTAATGGATGCTATTGAGACACAAAACACAGAGAATGGAGGTGAATGTCAATGTTTAGGATCTTAATTTGTGACATTGTATTTAAGATAGATTTTTGTGTATTGCTTGACTTGTGTGCAAGGCCAGATTACAAGATTATTAAGGACATTTGAGGGTTCTGCTCCACATCCTGAAAAATAGGGTGTACAAACCCAACAATACACCACCTATGAAATTGGGTTACAGGTCTCTGCATACTTACAAGAGAAAAATATTTGTTATGCAGAATTATACTGTATACTGTTAGAATACAAGGCTGAAATTTGTGAATTTGGGAAGAATTTGAGAGAATATCATGAATTATGTCCCCTTTTGTATCGATATCAAATAATTTCTGGGTAACAATTAAGTACCTTACGGTCAAATAGATTCTTACCAAAGACCAATTTCTCAAACAAGCATTTTGTCTGAGAGTGGTCTAAGTTGGGAGGGGGAAACTGAAAACTAGCTGTTGTTGGCAGATAGGTTTAGAACTCTCTTTCTTATTGGTCTGTTGTAACTACCCATCCCGGATCCGGGAGCGTAATCATCATCTGACACTAATTAGCATAACGCAACGGACATAAATATTACTAGAAAATATTCAGATTCGTGAAATATATTGAAACACAGCTTAGCCTTTTGTTAATCACCCTGTCATCTCAGATTTAGAAAATATGCTTTACAGACAAAGCAAGACAAGCATTTGTGTAAGTTTATCGATAGCCTAGCATAGCATTTTGCCTAGCTAGCAGCAGGCAACCTGGTCACGAAAATCAGAAAAGCAATCAAATTAAATTGTTTACGTTTGATGAGCTTTGGATGTTTTCACTCACGAGACTCCCAGTTAGATAGCAAAGGTTCCTTTTTTCCCAAAATATTATTTTTGTAGGCAAAATAGCGCCGTTTGTTCTTCACGTTTGGCTGAGAAATCGACCGGAAATTGCGGTCACAAAAACGGCGGAAAATATTCCAAATTAGCTCCATAATATCGACAGAAACATGGCAAATGTTGTTTATAATCAATCCTCAAGGTGATTTTCAAATATCTATTCGATAATATATCCACCGGGACAATTTGCTTTTCAGTAGGACTGAGAGGAAAAATGGCTACTTCTGTATTTTACGCGAGAATCACTCTGAGAGGTGACCACTTTCGCAATATAGTCGCTTACGTTCATTCTTCAACATAAATGCGTGAAACTACATCAAAATGCTGTAGACACCTTGGGGAATACGTAGAAAAAGGAATCTGGTTGATAGCCCATTCACTGCTCAATAGGGACGCATTGGAACG
Source organism: Oncorhynchus mykiss (assembly GCF_013265735.2). Taxonomy (NCBI): domain Eukaryota; kingdom Metazoa; phylum Chordata; class Actinopteri; order Salmoniformes; family Salmonidae; genus Oncorhynchus; species Oncorhynchus mykiss. The sequence goes on along the minus strand of NC_048566.1, from coordinate 51,827,165 downwards.
CAGAGCTTTCAAAACATGAGTCACTTCTTGATTGGATTTTTCTCAGGCTTTCGCCTGCAATATCAGTTCTGTTATACTCACAGACAATATTTTTACAGTTTTGGAAACGTTAGTGTTTTCTATCCTAAGCTGTCAATTATATGCATATTCTAGCATCTTCTCCTGACAAAATATCCCGTTTACTACGGGAACGTTATTTTTCCAAAAATGAAAATACTGCCCCCTAGTCACAAAAGGTTTTAATGGTTGCATAATATTATCTATTTTTGAAAACTTTCTATTGAAATTGATTTTGGTAAGTTAATTTATATTTTTTAAGATGACTACCGAATAGGTCTATTTCACCATCCGCCCATTTTGTTGGTAAACTAATAGCCCGTTTACTTTGGGAACGTTATTTTTCCAAAAATGAAAATACTGCCCCCTAGTTACAAGAAGTTTTAACAAAGAAAATTGACAAGTGATGTCACCAGGCAGGTCAAAACTCCATCTCACGAAAACAGGAACAATTTCAGGCGGTCTTTTCAAACAGCTCTTACACTAAAAGGGTATTATTGTCATTTTCACAATTTCACAGCATTAATCCAACCTCATAGTGTGGAAATATATACAAGACACAGAAAAATCACATTTCTGACTGTACTGGGCCTTTTAATCCAACTTTTTCAATAAATACGCAAGTATGGCTCTTTGCATAAAAATGGAAAGTATAATTATAAAATCAATTATTAATGACATTGTTAGTAATAATAATACAAAATAAAAGGGACTTATATAGTGCTTTTCAAGGACCCAAAGTCACTTTACAATTGTAGAAATATAAAAATCACACTAAACAAAACCATGAATGAAGAGAGGGTGGCTCAAAGAAGGGAAATAGTATAATGTATCAGTGTATGGAGAGGTTAGGGTTGGGATTTGGATATGAACCCGATTTAGAGTAAGGTGTGGGATCGGGGTTAGTGGAGGGGGAAAACACTGACGGATAAGATAGAAAGTAAATATTCTTTGTTATTACGATTTTAAGACCAGTATCTATCTTTCTGAAGCCACCGCCCTGGCTCTGCATGGTCTATATTGTATTGTAAAAGATTGCTCCAGCTGAATGTTAGCCATAGCACATACATCAGACTTGACACCATTTGTCTTTGATTGCTACTGCTGCCCCACTCCCCACTCTGTTTTAACTCACACAGCACATTCACGCTGGAAATACAGGGTGAAGAAGAAAAAATAAATATTTTATGCTAACGGTACACTCTAAAGATGTGCTCAGCATACGTGTCTCTGAAACAGCATGAATTGGCTAACCTTCTCAAAATTGGTTAATTCAAGCTGCACCTGGCCCCTTTTGAAATGCCATAACTTAATACTAGGGAGCTCGCAATGACTGATTGATCTTGAGCAAGGTGCTATGCAAGCCATACACACAGTGGTGTAATGGTGCCTGAAGAATTTTCCCCCAAAAAAATCAAAACGCCCCGTCCGACGAAGGAAAAAATTATATGAAAAACAGTGACATACACTCTGAACGACCTACAATTATAAATCCCATATTGGTCTTTCACAGTCAGGCCAACCCAAGCTGTACTGTGCAAGGTAGCCTAGTGGTTAAAGCATTGGGCCAGTAACCGAAAGGTTGCTAAATTGAATCCCCGAGCTGACAAGGTAAAAATCTGTTGTTCTGCCCCTGAACAAGGCAGTTAACCCACTGTTCCTAGGCTGTCATTGTAAGTAAGAATTTGTTCTTAACTGACTTGCCCTAGTTAAATAAAGGTTCAAATAAAAATAAATAAAATAATTGTTTGAAACCAGGACATGTTACTTCATATTACGAGGTATGTCTCACCTTACTTGAAAGTAGCCTATAGACAAAATCCCACCACAGAAATGTGAAGGCAATTATTTTTTTATGAAGACTTACTCATATGCTTTATCCTGTTCTATTGATTTTCTTTCATTGTCTATTAGGAAAATACATTATCTTGGTCATATTAGCAACCCATGATAATTGTTGCATATTTAACCCCCCCCTCTTTCTACAATTCCTGTGGATATTTCCATGCACATTTTAGAACGCCCTTTTCCTGCAAATTTAATTTTAGAACATTCACGCGAAGGTACATTGCCCCATCTAAAATATGAAGAATCAATTGTATATCAACATTTTAAGCTAAGCATTCGGATCTGTTCCATCAGCCTTATTAATTGAAACGGCAGTGGAGATTTAAGAAGTGAGTATACGCAATGCCCACTGAAAAATAAGTGGGTATACGGCGCACACACACAAAACATAACTAGGCAGCATCACACCCGAATGCCAGGAATTGATTCAAATTCTTTGTGATACATCTACTGTCTGTCCGAGCTCAACATTTCCTCTTATGGATCATGAATGAGTCTAATATGGTGCTGATGTAACCATTGCATGCAAATCCTTCAGCTAACACTATTCCATCAGTTCACAGGAGCCTCCTGCATCTGAAATGCCTTTGAAGCTCTGTGTAGAGTAGTGAGCATTGCAGGATTCATACATGTCAGTTTTCTCCATTATGCAAATACATACCTTATTCCTAGTAACCCCTCACCCCCATTCATTCATATTTCCTTTGTGCCATTAATATTGCAGCAAATCTTTTACACTCAATTTCAAATTGTGTCACATGAGGATGGCATCGCTTTACATTTTATTGCTTTTCATTGTTGGCGTCAAAATGCCTGGCAGAGAATAGTAGTCACTATTTTTCAAAAGAGAGCAAATAGTATAATATGTTTTCATAGGACACTCCTTTTCCCACACTTCAAAGCATTTTATATGCAGCAATACTGCAGAATGTGGCTTCAAAACACAATACAAAAGTTATCTCACTTTTCACCAATTTTAATGATAAGGAAATAGCCCAGTGTTATTTAGAGTATCTAATCAGTGATTGTTTTTCTGACATGTCCTTTCTCTGTCTCTCTTGTGTCTCCATAGGTAACCGATAGGATGGGGGCCAGGGAAGCGAGTGGGCACAGCTACCTGGTGGCTTGCTGGCAGCCCATTCTGATTCTGATGCTGGGCACCGTACTGTCTGGTTCCACCACAGGTTGCCCGTCCCGCTGCGAGTGCAATGCCCAGGAGCGCTCAGTCATATGCCACCGCAAGAAGCTTATGTCCGTCCCTGAGGGCATCCCCACAGAAACGCGGTTGCTGGACCTCAGCAAGAACCGCATCAAGACCATCAACATGGATGAGTTCGCAACCTACCCCAACCTGGAGGAGCTGGAGCTCAACGAAAACACCATCTCCGCTATTGAGCCCGGCGCCTTCAACAACCTGTACGGCCTCCGGACATTGGGGCTGCGCAGCAACAAGCTCAAACTCATCCAGCTGGGTGTGTTCACGGGCCTCAGCAACCTCACCCAGTTGGACATCAGTGAGAACAAGATAGTCATCCTGCTGGACTATATGTTCCAAGACCTGTACAACCTGCGCTCCATGGAGGTGGGCGACAATGACTTGGTGTTCATCTCCCATCGGGCCTTCCATGGTCTCAGCAGCCTGGAGCAGCTGACTTTGGAGAAGTGCAACCTGACCTCGGTGCCCACCGAGGCCTTCACCCACCTTCACAGTTTGATCTTTCTCAGGCTGCGCCACCTCAACATCTATGTTATTAAGGATTACTCCTTCAAAAGACTGTACCGGCTGAAAGTCCTGGAGATCGCCAACTGGCCCTACCTGGACACCATGACCTCCAATTGCCTCTATGGACTGAACCTCACCTCGCTGACCATCACCAATGGCAACCTGACCTCCATCCCATACGTGGCTCTCCGGCACTTGGTCTACCTACGGTTTCTGAATCTGTCCTATAACCCCATCCACACCATTGAGGGGAATAAGCTCCATGACCTTCTGAGGCTCCAGGAGTTTCACCTGGTTGGGGGCAGGCTGGCTATGATCGAGCCCTACTCGTTCCGGGGCCTAAACTATCTGAAGATCTTCAATGTGTCTGGCAATGCCTTGAGCACCTTGGAGGAGTCTGCGTTCCACTCGGTAGGCAACCTGGAGACTCTGGCGCTTTACGATAACCCCTTGGCATGTGACTGCCGGCTGCTGTGGGTGTTCCGGAGACGCTGGAGGCTCAACTTCAACCGGCAGCAACCCACCTGCGCTTCACCTGAGTTCGTACAGGGAAAAGAGTTTAAAGATTTCCCGGACGTCCTGCAGCCCAACTACTTCACGTGTCGCAAGTCCAGGATCCGGGACCGCAAGGCGCAGCAGAAATTTGTGGACGAGGGAACTACTGTTCATTTTGTATGCCAGGCGGACGGTGATCCCGCCCCAGTCATCATGTGGCTCTCACCCCAGAAGCAGTTCATCACGACCAAAACCATCGGACGGCTCACAGTATTCCCAGATGGCACCCTTGAGGTGCGCTACGCGCAGATTCAGGATAATGGAACGTATGTGTGTATAGCCAGCAACGCCGGTGGCAATGACACATCTCTCGCCCACCTGCACGTCCATAGCTACTCTCCAGACTGGCCTCACCAACCCAACAAGACCTTTGCATTCATCTCCAACCAGCCCAATGAGAATGGTGGCAATGGGACGCGAACCAACGTCCCGTTCCCCTTCGACATCAAGACCTTAATCATCGCCACCACTATGGGTTTCATATCTTTCCTTGGTGTCGTCCTGTTTTGTCTGGTGCTACTCTTTCTGTGGAGTAGAGGTAAAGGGGCCACAAAGCACAACATAGAGATTGAGTATGTGCCACGCAAGTCAGACGCTGGGATGAGCAGCAGCAACGCAGACGCCCCTCGCAAGTTTAACATGAAAATGATTTAACGGGACCTAGGGAGCAAACAGACTCTTAACTTGAAATTGTAAAAAAAAAAAAACGTCAAATCCTCCCTTACAAATCTGTGGATCCTGGGATGTAATCATGAAGTAATCTGTTTTCCCTGACTTAACTGTTGGAGATGGAGAGAGAAGTTCCTTGCTTTCGTAATATGTTGAGTATATGAGGGGGATGATAGCAAAGCAGACGCTCCACAGCGTTGGCAATTTCTGCAAGGCCTTTAGGTACGTTTGTTCGAAAGCTAATTTTGTTGTGTGCGATTCATATTCTTGTGGATTTATATTGGGAAGAAATTATAGAAAAAAAGAGATGAACCCTTCTCTATGTATGTAATAACCTGCCTTCACTGTCCTTTTGCCTGTGTTCTTAGTTTATAGATTTTTTACAGAAATTGAAATATTTGTTTACCAAAATGTTAAGAGTAGATTGTATGGGTTGATGAGCACATTTAAACAATCCCTTCTGGTACTTTGTCAGTCAGAATATACAGTACCAGTCAAAGATTTGGACACACCTACTCATTCAAGGGTCTTTCTTTATTTTTACTATTTTCTACGTTATAGAGTAATAATGAAGACATCAAAACTATGAAATAACACATGGAATCATGTAGTAACCAAAAAAGTGTTAAAACAAATCAAAATATATTTTAGTAGTAGCCACCCTTTGCCTTAATGACAGCGTACCACACTATTTTCATTCTCTCAACCAGCGTCACCTGGAATACTTTTCCAACAGTCTTGAAGGAGTTCCACATATGCAGAGCACTTGTTGGCTGCTTTTCCTTCACTATGCTGTACAACTCATCCCAAACCATCTCAATTGGGTTATGGTCGGGTGATTGTGGAGACCAGGTCATCTTGATGCAGCATTCCATCACTCTCCTTCTTGGTCAAATAGCCCTTACACAGCCTGGAAGTGTTTTGGGTCATTGTCCTGTTGAAAAACAAATGATAGTCCCACAAAGCACAAACCAGACGGGATGGCGTATCACTGCAGAATGCTGTGGTAGCCATGCTGGTTAAGTGTAAATAAATCAATGACAGTGTCACCAGCAAAGCACCCCAATACCATCACAACTCCTCCATGCTTCACGGTGGGAACCACACATGCAGAGATCATCCATTCACCTACTCTGCGTCTCACAAAGACATGGCTGTTGGAACCAAAAATCTCAAATTTGGACTCGTCAGAGCAAAGGACAGATTTGCACCGGTCTAATGTCCATTACTCATGTTTCTTGGCTCAATCATGTCTCTTCTTCTTATTGGTGTTCTTTAGTAGTGGTTTCTTTGCAGCAATTCGACCATGAAGGCCTGATTCTCTCCATCTCTTCTGAACAGTTGATGTTGAGATGTGTCTGTTACTTGAACTCTGTGAAGCATTTATTTGGGCTGCAATTTCTGAGGCTGGTAACTCTAATGAAGTTATCTTCTGCAGCAGAGGTAACTCTGGGTCTTCCTTTCTTGTGGCGGTCCTCATGCGAGCCAAAGTTCTTGAAATTTTCCAGGTTGACTGACCTTCATGTCTTAAAGTAATGATGGACTGTTGTTTCTCTTTGCTTATTTGAGCTGTTCTTATCATAATATGGACTTGGTCTTTTACCTAATAGGGCTATCTTCTGTATACCACCCCTACCTTGTCACAACAGAACTGTTTGGCTCAAACGCATTAAGAAGGAAAGAAATTCCACAAATGTACTTTTAACAAGGCACACCTGTTAATTGAAATGCATTCCAGGTGACTACCTCATGAAGCTGATTGAGAGAATGCAAAGGTGTCTTCAAGGCAAAGGGTGGCTACTTTGAAGAATCTCAAATATAAAATAATTTTGATTTGTTTAACACTTTTTCTGGTTACTACATAGTTTTGCTGTATTCAATAATATTCTACAACGTAGAAAATAGTAAAATCATGGAAACCCTTGAATGAGTAGGTATGTCCAAACTTTTGACTGGTGTGTGTGTGTGTGTGTATATATATATATATATATATATATATATATATATATATATATATATATATATATATACACACACACACATATATACACACACACGGAACATATATATATATATATATATGTATGTGTGTATATATGCGTTCTGTATCTCATCCATATCATTCACTACAGTCGTGGCCGAAAGTTTTGAGAATTACAGAAATATTATTTTCCACAAAGTTTGCTGCTTCATTGTCTTTAGATATTTTTGTCAGTTTTTACTATGGAATACTGAAGTATAGTTACAAGTATTTCATAAGTGTCAAAGCCTTTTATTGACAATTGCATGAAGTTGATGCAGAGTCAATATTTGCAGTGTTGACCCTTCTTTTTCAAGTCCTCTGCAATCTGCCCTGGCATGCTGTCAATTAACTTCTGGGCCACATCCTGACTGATGACAGCCCATTCTTGCATAATCAATGCTTGGAGTTTGTCAGAATTTGTGGGGTTTTCTTTGTCCTCGTCAACACTCACACCTGTGTTAACGAGAGAATCCCTGACATGATGTCAGCTGGTCCTTTTGTGGCAGGGCTGAGATGCAGTGGAAATGTTTTTTGGGGATTCAGTTCATTTGCATGGCAAAGAGGGACTTTGCAATTCATCTGATCACTCTTCATAACATTCTGGAGTATATGCAAATTGCCATCATACAAGCTGAGGCAGTAGACTTTGTGAAAATTAATATTTGTGTCATTCTCAAAACTTTTGGCTACGACTGTACACTTTACATTAAGTTGTTTTTATACCTGTGGAGCGCAATGTAATTCCTCTAGTAAACACATTGTTTTTAGTGGAGTAACAATGTTACATAATTATTTAGTAATTGCATTGTAATGGTATAGTATTTGAGTTACTGTTTCTTAGTCTACTCTTTATTGTGTCATAACAAACAATGCACAATTCCATTACTATGCATTTACAAAGCAAAGACAACTTTTTACAATTACTATAACATGTTACTGATGTTGTTAGTAGAGTAATTGAAGCATTACTACAAATGTAAAATAGCAACTTAATTTAAACTGTTACCAAGGGAGTTTCAAATACGTAATTTTGTTGGCATAGTTTTATTGTATATAAGGTTTGCTGAGTCATTGCTCTATAGCGGTTTTTGGTTCGAACATGATTCTTCTCAAAACCCCTCTAAATGTATTAATTAATTTATCAAGATTAGATCTCATTATCTCTGTTTTCTTGTGCTAGACACTGTGGCACACAATGTTTATTGGCCATAAACATTGCATTATTTTATCATATTTCATAAAATATAATGATAATATAGAGTGCATTCACACCCCTTAACTTTCTCCTCATTTTGTTGTGACAGCCTGAATATAAAATGGTCACTGATCTACACATAATACCACATAATGTCAAATAGAAATTATTTCAAATTGAAAAAGGTATTCAATCCCTTTTATGGCAAGCCTAAATAAGTTCATGAGTAAACATTTGCTTAATAAATTGCATGCACTCACTCTGTGTGCAATAATAGTGGTTAACATGATTTGTTAATAACTATCCCATCTCTGTACCCCACACATACAATTGTCTGTAAGGTCCCTTAGTCGAGCAGTGAATTTCAAGCACAGATTTAACCACAAAGACCAGGGAAGTTTTCCAATGCCTGACAAAGGAACGGAACCGATTGGTAAATATAATGAAGCAGACACTGAATATCCGTTTGAGCATGGTGAAGCTGTTTGTTAGGCTTTGGATGGTGTATGAATACACCCAAGTACTACAAAGATTCAGACTTCCTTCCGAACTGAGTTGCCGGAGAGAAAGAAAACCGCTCAGGGATTTCACCATGAGGCCATGGTGATTATAAAACAGTAACAGAGTTTAATGGCTGTGATATGACAAACCTGAGGATGGCTCAAAAACATTGTGGTTACTTCAAAATACTAACCTAAATGACAGAGTGAAAAGAACGATGCCTGTACAGAATAAAACAATATTCCAAAACATGCATCCTGTTTGCAACAACTGCAAAATACTGCAAAAAATGTGGCATAGGAATTCCATTTTTGTCCTGAATCACTGGGTACCATTCTCAATATTTTCAATCGTGGGGTGGCTGCATCATAATATGGGTATGCTTGTCGTCAGAAAGGACTGAAAAGTTTTTCCAGGATAAAAAGAAAAGGAATGTAGCTAAGCACAGGCACAATCCTAGAGGAAAACCTGGTTCTGTCTGCTTTCTAACATACACTTAGAAACTAGTTAACCTTTCAGCAGAACAATAAACCTAAAACACAAAACCAAATCTATACGAGTTGCTTACCAAGATGTCATTGAATGTTCCTGAGTGGCGTACTTAGAGTTTTGACTTAAATCTGCCTCAAAATCTATGGCAAGACTTGACAAATCTGTCTAGCAATGATCAACAACCAACTTGACAGAGCTTGAAGAATTTTCAAAATAATATTTGCAAATATTCCACAATCCAGGTATGCAAAGCTCTTAGACCTACTAATACATCTTGATTAGATAAGTATTGGTTTTTTTTAATTTTCATTAGTAAATTGTATTTATTTTTTGTGTAGATTGATGGGGGGAAAAAATTTAAAAGCCAATTAAATCCATTTAAACCCTACTTTGTAACACAACAAAATGTCGAAAAAGTCTAGGGGCGTAAATACTTTCTGAAGGCACAGTAATTTTATTATATTATCTATTTATTTTTGTTTTTCTCTGGGGAGCTAAAATCAGCCTAATCGATGTGGTGTTTTTAAACAGTCTATACGCAAACAATGAACAATGACACAAATAACAGAAATGACACATTATACACACACACACACTTCTCTCTGTTCAGAAGATAATCCAGCAAAAAAATGTTTGGATGCTACTGTTGATTACACTCTATATGACAACAACTGCTGGTATATTCCATTGCATATTATTGCATGAATACCTTGGTATCTGTTTATCTGCTGCCTTTTGAATTATGTTACAGTGCACTCTAAAGAGTCTTACATAATGGGCTTATGTTGTGCTTAACATTTTTATGGAGAATAAAAGTTGGGATGCTCTACTTTGTTACTAATGTGCTCAGCAACCTGTAAAACACTTAATCCCATGTTAGGGAGCTTTGGTTGTCAGAAATATTATTGTTTGAATTTCTCGACCCTCCGCAACCACACCCCCATACAAAAATTCCTTTGCAGGTTTATTTTACTATATGATATCCCAAAAAAGGGTGTAAAGAATTTTAAAAAAGTAACTTCCTGCTGATCCTCCTGGATATACAGTATGTGTAATGAATGCCCTTATCTTTTCAACTACACACTGTGGACAGCTGGGCTTTGCGGATATGTGCAGGATAAAGGCTATGTTATTGATGATGGATGACATTCCAGACAACGACACACAGTAACGGGTTGGAAGTATGGACTGAATATGCAGATGGTGCATCGACACAGATGGTTTCACCCATGGAGTGGTCTGAAGCAAGCAGCTTTGGAGTAATCCGTTTTGCTGAAAACCATGGTTCCCTCCCTGGCTGATTATGAATGCTCGCTTTGTTCAAAGTGTGGCAACTGTACTTAGTCTTTTGGTCCCGGTCGAGTCAGAGATTCATGGGAACCTCATTTCTTTCTCTTGTTCCTTTTTTTATTTTGACCCAGGACTATGTTGAACATGTAGTCCCAGCCAACTTTATATGAAAATATATTTAAAAATCCATGAAAAAAAAAATCCATTAAAATTGTTCTGTGCAATAAAGGTAATATGCAGATTTTTTTTTTATGTAAGTTTTTTTCTTGATGTTAAATTGTTGAAAATATGGTATGTTGTATTAAACAATCTATGGAGTTTTTTAAACAGATAATAGTCCTATCTTGATTTAAAACTCAAAGCATTTATTTATTTCTAACTACCACTAAAAATGTAAGAAAAGGACTTTCAGATCTGGCGGATGTAGATTACCAAGGGGGGTTGGGGGTTTTGCTTTCTACTCCTCATTATAGCCAATTAGCTATACTGTAGCAGGGATATTCAGATGCTTTAAAGCTAGCTAATTTCCTGTTTACAGGGAAGCATAATCCTTGCTATGCTTCCTGCCCCCTTGAATGTTAATCATTCTCTATCACTAATAGATCAAGGACCATGGAATATTAAGAAAATTAGACATTAAAGCCACAATCCTGCATTTGTTTTACATCCAAATGGCAGCCCTGGACTTTGTTTGCTATGAGGTCTATGCAGGATAAGGCTGGAGACATTTTTAAATTAAGAGTTATACTAGGCATATGAGAGGCATATTTTCAGGGTAATGTTCAAGAATCAATGCGTTAATTTAAATTACTATTGAATGGCAGTAAATATTGCAGATTGTACCGTTTTAATGTTAGAAATGGCTATTATATTGCTACCCTTCTACGCTTGTGTTTATCAAGTTTTTCTTGATGAAAGCACACAATCCGTATTCCCCTTTTGAACCAAAGGATAACTCTGAAACACAAACTTGTAAGGGATAAAATATACTTGTGATTTTCCTACAATTGTCTCAATGAACTAGACCAACTAGTGATATACAGTAAAAAAAAAAAAAGAGCAGAAAATAGGAATTTACCTCTGGTTACAGTATCCCAGAGTAACACAATGTTTAGATAGATAAACACATGTCATCAGATTCATATGTACAGTTGAAGTTGGAAGTTTACATACACTTAGGTTGGAGTCATTAAAATTCATCTTTCAACCACTCCACAATTTTCTTGTTAACAAACTATAGTTTTGGCAAGTCGGTTAGGACATGACACAAGTCATTTTTCCAACAATTGTTTACAGACAGATTATTTCACATATAGTTCATTGTATCACAATTCCAGTGGGTAAGAAGAAGTTAACATACACTAATTAGACTATGCCTTTAAACAGCTTGGACAATTCCAGATAATGATGTCATGGCTTTAGAAGCTTCTGATAGGCTAATTGACATCATTTGAGTCAATTGGAAGTGTACCTGTGAATGTATTTCAAGGCCTACCTTCAATCTCAGTGCCTCTTTGCTTGACATCATGGGAAAATCAAAAGAAATCAGCCAAGACCTCAGAAAAAAAATGGTAGACCTCCACAAGTCTGGTCCATCTCTGGGAGCAATTTCCAAATGGCTGAAGATACCACATTCATCTGTACGCAAGTATAAACACCATGGGACCATGCAGCTGTCATACCGCTCAGGAAGGAGACGCGTTCTGTCTCCTAGAGATGAACGTACATTGGTGCGAAAAGTGCAAATCAATCCCAGAACAACAGCAACTGACCTTGTGAAGATGGTACAAAAGTATCTATATCCACAGTAAAACGAGTCCTATATTGAAATAACCTGAAAGGTCGCTCAGCAAGGAAGAAGCCACTTCTCCAAAACCACCATAAAAATGCCAGACTACAGTTTGCAACTACACATGGGGACAAAGATCACACTTTGTGTAGAAATGTCCTCTGGTCTGATGAGACAAAAATAGAACTGTTTGGCCATAATGACCATCATTATGTTTGGAGGAAAAAAGGGGGAGGCTTGCAAGCCGAAGAAAACCATCCCAACCATGAAGCACAGGGATGGCAGCATCATGTTTGCGGGGGTGCTTTGCTGCAGGAGGGACTGGTGTACTTCGCAAAATAGATTGCATCGTGTGGAAGGATAATTATGTGGATATATTGAAGCAACATCTCAAGACATCAGTCAGGAAGATAAAGCTTGGTAAGCAAATGGGTCTTCCAAATAAACAATGACCCCAAGCATACTTCCAAAGTTGTGGCAAAATGGCTTAAGGACAACATAGTCAAGGTATTGGAGTGGCCATCACAAAGCCCTGACCTGGATGGGCCAAAATTCACCCAACTTATTGTGGGAAGCTTGTGGAAGGGCTACCCGAAACGTTTGACCAATGTTAAACAATTTAAAGGTAATGCTACCAAATACTAATTGAGTGTATGTAAACTTCTGACCCACTGGGAATGTGATGAAATAAATAAAAGCTGAAATAAATCACTCTCAACTATTATTCTGACATTTCATATTCTTAAAATAAATTACTTAAGACTGAGATTAAATTGATTTGGCAAAGGTGGATGTAAACTTCCGACTTCAACTGTATATGTAGAATCTTGAACTCATGGCAGGTTTGCCATGGCTCCACATAGCATTACCATATCAAAAATCCCATTCGGCCATATGTATCTGTGATGATTCAATTTAACATGGCTGACATATATAGCTTTATTTTTCATACTGTCAGGAACAGTGGGTTGTGCCCGACTACACAAGCTGCAATGAGTAAACGTTGAAGTTTCAGATGCTTTTACTTTAGCGTCTATTGTCTAGGCACGAGAGTGGTTAAAGAGTCCGTAACTCTCCTTATTGATGATTCTGTGGAAGGCGCACGAAACACAGTGGGAGGGTAAGCACGTTGTCCCATCCTAACTGCTGCACTTGAGTGAGGTCCAGCCTGCCCTTTTGTGCCAGTAAATTGATTAGGGAATGCCTTGCAGGTGTGCTGATTAGCAATCCTGCACAGGTGCGTTGGGTGAGCAGAGCTGTGGCGCTGTCTTCGGCTGGCCTGGGTCTGAAGGTTGCGCAGCCTTCCACAGTGCTGAACTGAGTTCCGCTGTCCATGATGCTGAAATGAGCGCACCTGTCTACTGTGCTGTGTTGGCTCTGTCCATGGTGCTGAACTGGGAGTCTTTCCGCAACACCTATGCCCATGCCTCTCACGGTGCCACACATACAAATCTGCATATGGAAGCATCCACACCTTTGATCCACTTACATGTTACCTCACATTGCTGTCATCATAGCCTCAGCTTCCAGGCCTCGCTCAAGTTGTTCTCAAGAGCCTTTGGAAGTTTATATTGGAAAAGTAGGTATGAGTGGAGCGCTGATTTCAAGAGGCTGCTGGATGATTGGCTGTAAGTAGACACAGTTTTTTTTTAAACAACCACCCCTTCCATCCATCTTCAGAAGCGCAAATTAATTAATTATGATCTAATTTACGGTGCTTGCATTTATAGCAGTCTATAGTTTTTTAAATTGATATTTCAGAAAAAACATTTTTTAAATGTTTTATATAATTTGGTTGTAATGACACTATCCCATGTGGGATCCATTGAAAATGATTGGCTTTTGGTTTCAAATTTCTACCTATATTGCTATGTGCCTTTTCCAATTGTTGGAAGGGGAGGACAGCTTGGATACCCTCCACCTTCTTTTAGTCTTTTTCTGACAAGAACATCCACAGGCTTTCATACAAAATGTGAGGTAAAAGCATGGTAGAGGCTACTGTCATCATAACATTCTCTAATTTACTGTATTTACAGCCAGTTTTGAAAACAGTGCTTTACATTAAATCAGTTTATTCAACTAAGTCTGATCTATTCAACTAAACTAGCTATTGATCCTACCCATTGATTCCCATTGTTTTGACCCCGATTCTTTGAACTGTTTAAAAATAACTAACATGTCAAATAGACTGTACTGTCAGGCTCTTACATTTACATGACATTTTAGTAATTTAGCTGCGCTTATCCAGAGTGGCTTACAGTTATTGCATTAATCTTAAGATAGCTAGGTGGGTAAACTACATACTGTCTCACAGCCATAGTAAGTACATTTTTCCTCAATAAAGTAGCTATCAGATTATTTAAGATGCTCTTTGAAGAGGTAGGGTTTAAGATGTTTTTGGAAGATTGGGGTGCCAGGACAGAGAAGAGCTTGGACTGGGCTGAGCAGGGACAAGAGACCAGAGGTGGCAGAATGGAGTACTTGGGTTGTATATTGTTTGAGAATAGCCTGAAGGTTGGGAGGGTAGCTCTTCATCCAAAATAGTATGGTATACTTCAGCTTGAGATTGCATTGAGTATGTTTACTGTAGATCTGAAATGTTTACTTTAGATCTATATAAATAATCGCCTCCATCTCAAGGACATTATACGATCTGAGATGCATGTAAGTCATACAGTCATTTTTTATGCCATTCTAAGTAATAGTTGCTTTTTAGCATTTCAGTGCCATTTAGCATACCACAATATAATCCAAGTTCTACATTATCACTACATATTTACCAGAGATTCCAATAGTCAATTACATCATGTGAAAATATACATCTCAATGCACTGAGATATCACATTCACTACACATGAGCAGCACTCGACAAAACGAGACCAAGAGGGAATAAGATGATTATAGGAATCTTATGGGCTCAAACAGTTTAGGGTTTGATATCACTTCTTTTAGACTTGCAGCAAATGTAATTGCTTTTACATTTAAAAACAGAGCAGAGGACTCCCATTAATCAAATAAACTATGACTAACACAGTGAGTACACATAATAGACCTGAAGTACTTTACTGTTGTAGTAGCTGAAATACATTAATGACAAGATCATGGAAACCGGAAAACTATAGACGATGGCTGTACCCACTGAAATCTATGACCCTTACTGTGGAGAGGTTAGAGTTGGCTGTCTGCCATACAGGCATGGCAAGAGCTGTGTGGTAAGTACCGGTTAAATAATGCTGCAGGGGCATTGTTTTACTGATATAAAGTGAGCTCCAAAAGTATTTGGACAGGGACACATTTTTTGTTGTTTTGGCTCTGTACTCCAGCACTGGATTTTAAATTATACAATGACTATGAAGTTAAAGTGCAGACTGTCAGCTTTCATTTTAAATTATAGCAATATTTGTATATAGTCCCCTATTATAGGGGACCAAATTAACTTGTGTATTAAAGTAGTCAAAAGTATTTTGGTCCCATATTCATAGATTATTTAGTGCCCAATAGTTTATAATAAATAATGTTTCATGTTATTTTGGAGTCTATTTTATTGTAAATAAGAATAGAATGTGTTTCTATACACTATTACATTAATGTGGATGCTGCCATGATTACGGATAATCCTGAATGAATCGTGAATGATGAGTGAGAAAGATACAGAGGCATAAATATCATACCCCCACAAAATGCTAACCTCCTGTGTTATTGTAGTGGTGAGAGGTTAGCATGTCTTTGGGGTATGATAAATGTGTCACTGATAAATGTGTCACTGTCCAGGTACTTGTGGAGCTCAATGTATATCCTGGACCCCAATTAACTCCCTGACCCAACCCCAATCCCAGTGGTATGATATTTGTACACTTTCCAGATGAAAATTGCTTCTTCTGTTTTTTTCACCCCCAATTACTATGTGCATGCCAAGAAAAGTAATGTTAAAAATGTAAAACATTCTATTTTTTATAGTGTTTACAAAAGTGATCATTATTATTTTGGTTGTTAAAGTATGGATACTATCAGTGGAGAACTGTCAAGGCCTTCTATCCCTTCAGAGAAGGCCCAATGATTTATAAAATAATTGTTCAATTTTAACAATTCAAAACTCTTTTCAATGTCATTCTGTTTCAATCTCTTCAGTTTGTGTTGGAAAGTACACCCGTATAACAACCTAATCATTATGAATCTTATATTTCGTTAAAAAAGAACAGAAGCAAATAAGCCATTCAATTCATTGTTAATCAAATTCGACACTCTCTCATTGACCTCCATACAAAACTTCCTCGCCTGGTGTGCGGAAAAAAACGGCCAGTTATCCCTGTCGCTTCGCTTCTTCCTCTCTGGTAGAAGGCATCTTCCATTCAACTGTATTAGAGCAGAATTTTGGAGTGACGGTGGAATCAACCAATCACATTTTTTACAAAAATGTATGGAAACTTCCACCTTCTCAAAAGCCGACAGGTCACTGGGCAATAGCGAGCAGTAGTTTTCCGACGGTTTATGCTAGCTAATTTTTGTTGAAGGCTAGGTTGCGGCAGTGGCTGCAGTAGCAGATGCTATTGAAGAGGATGTTGATGCTAATTTCTTCGCTTAGCACTATTCAAGATTAACTTTCAAGTTAAGTTTCAAACGATCATCATCTGGTGAGTGGAATTTTTTTTTTATGGCAGCTCGCTTGCTGTAGCTATCTATAATAAAAAAGAATGCGTTTGGCATTTGAAACATTGTTGCATTTAATCTTTAGATCACTGGTTACTTTGTGTGCAGAACATGATAATGATGTTTGCAATGGGAAGTAAGAGTTGTACATTTCGATTTGGAAACGCTTAGCCTATCTATTCTGAACAAAAATATAAATGCAACATGCAACCATTTGAAAAATACAGTTCATAGAAGTAAATCAGTCAATTGAAGTAAATTCATTAGGCCCTAATCTATGAATTTCACATGACTGACTGTGGCTCCCAAGTGCCAAACTAAATAATAATATTTCATTTATTCCATTCATACGGCAGCATATGAGGTGTCGGAGGGCATAGGCCCACCCACTTGGGAGCCAGGCTCACCCACTAGGGAGCCAGATCCAGCCAATCAGAATTAGTTTTTCCAAACAAAGTGCTTTATTACAGACATATCGCCTCAGCACCCGCCTCTCCTCCTCAGACAATCCTGCAGGTGAAGAAGCCAGATGTGAAGGTCCTGGGCTGGCGTGGTTAAACGTGGCCTGCGGTTGTGAGGCCAGCTGGATATACTGCCAAATTCTCTAAAAAAACATTGTAGGCAGCTTATGTTAGAGAAATTAACCTTCAAATCTATGGCAACAGCTCTGTTGGACATTCCCACAGTCTGCATGCAGATAGCACACTCCCTCAAAACTTGAGACATCTGTGGCATTGTGTTGTGTGACAAAACTGCACATTTTAGAGTGGCCTGTGTAATGATCAGCTTCTTGATATGCCACGCCTGTCAGGTGGATGGATTTTCTTGGCAATGCTCACTAACAGGGATGTAAACAAATTTGAGAGAAAAAAGCTTTTTGTGCATATGGAACATTTCTGTGATGTTGTATTTTAGGTCATGAAACATGGGAAACATTCAGTATAAAACCTAAAAAGGCTTCTCCAGCTGTCCCCATAGGATAACATTCCCCATAGGCAGTATATTACAAGAGAACACCACTGGGTAAAGCACCGTTGTCTGTGGATCAGCGACGTTCAATAAGACTAATATTTTATTTTACATGGAGTGCGCAGGTATTAGGGTCCCTTCAGAATCACAAGCTTGTCAAACTCACATCCTTTGATGTCACTGTTGTCACTTTTGGTGATAGTGTGATATTGATGGCGTTAGGCTACCAAAGGTTGTGTAAGCAGTGTGGTTGTTGTTGCTGGTAACATTAGTGTGGGTGCTGTCTCTATGTTCTTTTTGATTTTTGAGTTTGGTACAACGCTTTGGGAAAAATCAGGCCTAAAACCAGGCCTAGGTCCAATAGCCACGGTTCGCCACTGGATACTATAGTATATGCTCAAATTAATTATCAACGTATTTTAATTAAGGCACTGTAAATAGAAAGCTAAGCAGCCATTTGTGTATGAAGTAAATATGGGTAAATTAGTCTCCCAGAGAGACTCCAAATAACATCATTCCCCTATGCGTTGCCTTTAAATATCCCCTCTCCACATCTAATCATCATGTGATCAGTGGAGGTAGTCACTCCATGGTGGGTGCCCTAATTACATCTACAACTAAATATTCAAATGTATTTTGAAGCAGTTTAGCAGAGAGGTGAACGTTCGCACTCCCGTCTTTCCGAAACTTTTCATCTTTCTGGGTCCAGGGGTTTATGTCTGGTGCAGCTTCCTAGGGAAACTCAAACTCCGGATCTGAAATGACCTTAAGCTCTGTATAGTCCATAAACAAAAACAAAAAACCCATAACAGAGCATCCCCTTTCGCTTTTCACTGCCTGCTTTTGTCTGCTTTTGTTCTTTCTTTTGGCCGAGTCAAAGATGACCAAGCCTAGCTCTGGGTTTCGGTCCAAAAAGTCTATCTGCCAAGGCCCATTTTGGCTGGGACATACCATAGCCTCTGTCTCGCTCTGGGCAATGCAATCTACCCTGTTCATTTATTTATTTAAAACCCCCAATGAAAAGAAATGAGCTCCCAATTTGAAAAATGTGACAGCCAAAATTTTGCATCTGTCTGTCATTAAAACCTCCTTATTTGCCACTCGCTAAAATTGAGGCCTTGCTCATGGGCGGTTTACTAGTCCCTATGTTTGTTTTAACCTCACAAGATGCATTACTGTTGTGATTGGGACAGTTATTATCAAGGTAAATACGAGGCTGCCTATTGGGAACATAGAGGCACACCCCTCCCACCATTCTGTTCTATTTCTCGTTGTTTTATCTAAGGCCTGGATATGTCATGCCAAAATAATTGAGTGCTCGATTGTTTCACCTTGAAGTAGAACCACCCTCAAAAATATTTGGCTTCAGTCTACTTGCCTCAAGGACACCAGGCTGGGGAAATTAGATGGTGCAGCTGAGGCAGAGACGATGGGAGATATATTATGTGATTGGATGAAAACAGCACTGCAAGGACACTTCATTTGTCAGCATTGTTCCAAGATTTCTTTCTGCATGTGAGTGTGCATTTCATTTTTCATTGTTTTGTCCGGCTTCAATATTTTCTGTTTGCCTGTCTGGGCAACTTTCAAGAGGACTGTCTTTTGTTGGTAAAGTTCAAGGTATCTTATTGTCAGTATGGTTTGATGATGATCAAGATGACAGTGCATAACTAAATACATATTTTATGATTATATCTTGCAGTCAGTATTGCTAAAGGAGGGCTGCACTTCCTGATTTGGCCTCGTTTTTCATTTTGCTCATTATGAAATTCTGGCGGCCATGACTGTAGCCAAACGAGAGTTTTGTTAGGGGAGAGGTTGAATATGGGTGTTTAGCTCAGCGCAGATGTGGCCTGTAATCCATAGTCCCCCGTGCCAAGGTAACCTGCCTAAATTACTATCGCCCCGTAGCACTCAAATCTATAGCCATGAAATGCTTTAAAAGGCTGGTCATGGCTCACATCAACATCATCATCTCAGACACTCTGGACTTACTCCAATTCGTATATAGCACCCCAACAGATCCACACATGACGCAATCTCTAATGCACTCCACACTGTCCTTACCCACCTGGACAAAAGGAATATCTCTGTAAGAATGGAGTGCTTGACTACAGCTCAACATTCAACACTGGAGTCACCTCCAAGCTCATCACCAAGCTCAGGACCCTGAACACATCCCTCTACAACTGGATCTTGGACTTCCCGATGGGCCGCCCCAAGGCGGTGAGGGTAGGCATCAACACATCCGCCACTCTGACCCTCAACACGGGGACCCCTCACCGATATGTGCTTATTCCTCTCCTGTACTCTCTGTTCAACCACGACTGCGTGGCCGTGCACGACTCCAACACGATCATCAAGTTTGCAGGACTGATCACTGATGACGATGCAGCAGCCTATAGAGAGACACATTTTTGATATTCTAGAGAATTACAGACCGTTTCCAATGCATATTTGGAGTTTTGTGGATATGCACCGTTTCCTGAAACATCTAGATTCAGAATTTGTCTGTCAGACATACTGCATATGATATTGGGATTATTCCAATTATCAAGAATGGACATTTTCCTATGGCCGGATATGGACTCATTCTATATCCTAAGAAATGTGATATCCTATTTTCTCCATGTTGACAAATACTGACTGTATACAGTGCCTTGCGAAAGTATTCGGCCCCCTTGAACTTTGCGACCTTTTGCCACATTTCAGGCTTCAAACATAAAGATATAAAACTGTATTTTTTTGTGAAGAATCAACAACAAGTGGGACACAATCATGAAGTGGAACGACATTTATTGGATATTTCAAACTTTTTTAACAAATCAAAAACTGAAAAATTGGGCGTGCAAAATTATTCAGCCCCCTTAAGTTAATACTTTGTAGCGCCACCTTTTGCTGCGATTACAGCTGTAAGTCGCTTGGGGTATGTCTCTATCAGTTTTGCACATCGAGAGACTGAATTTTTTTCCCATTCCTCCTTGCAAAACAGCTCGAGCTCAGTGAGGTTGGATGGAGAGCATTTGTGAACAGCAGTTTTCAGTTCTTTCCACAGATTCTCGATTGGATTCAGGTCTGGACTTTGACTTGGCCATTCTAACACCTGGATATGTTTATTCTTGAACCATTCCATTATAGATTTTGCTTTATGTTTTGGATCATTATCTTGTTGGAAGACAAATCTCCGTCCCAGTCTCAGGTCTTTTGCAGACTCTTCCAGATTTTCTTCCAGAATGGTCCTGTATTCATTCTTCCAGAATGGTCCTGTATTTGGCTCCATCCATCTTCCCATCAATTTTAACCATCTTCCCTGTCCCTGCTGAAGAAAAGCAGGCCCAAACCATGATGCTGCCACTACCATGTTTGACAGTGGGGATGGTATATTTAGGGTGATGAGCTGTGTTGCTTTTACGCCAAACATAACGTTTTGCATTGTTGCCAAAAAGTTCAATTTTGGTTTCAACTGACCAGAGCACCTTCTTCCACATGTTTGGTGTGTCTCCCAGGTGGCTTGTGGCAAACTTTAAACGACACTTTTTATGGATATCTTTAAGAAATGGCTTTCTTCTTGCCACTCTTCCATAAAGGACAGATTTGTGCAATATACGACTGATTGTTGTCCTATGGACAGAGTCTCCCACCTCAGCTGTAGATCTCTGCAGTTCATCCAGAGTGATCATGGGCCTCTTGGCTGCATCTCTGATCAGTCTTCTCCTTGTATGAGCTGAAAGTTTAGAGGGACGGCCAGGTCTTGGTAGATTTGCAGTGGTCTGATACTCCTTCCATTTCAATATTATCGCTTGCACAGTGCTCCTTGGGATGTTTAAAGCTTGGGAAATCTTTTTGTATCCAAATCCGGCTTTAAACTTCTTCACAACAGTATCTCGGACCTGCCTAGTGTGTTTCTTGTTCTTCATGATGCTCTCTGCGCTTTTAACGGACCTCTGAGACTATCACAGTGCAGGTGCATTTATACTGAGACTTGATTACACACAGGTGGATTGTTTTTATCATCATTAGTCATTTAGGTCAACATTGGATCATTCAGAGATCCTCACTGAACTTCTGGAGAGAGTTTGCTGCACTGAAAGTAAAGGGGCTGAATAATTTTGCACGCCCAATTTTTCAGTTTTTGATTTGTTAAAAAAGTTTGAAATATTCAATAAATGTCGTTCCACTTCATGATTGTGTCCCACTTGTTGTTGATTCTTCACAAAAAAATACAGTTTTATATCTTTATGTTTGAAGCCTGAAATGTGGCAAAAGGTCGCAAAGTTCAAGGGGGCCGAATACTTTCGCAAGGCACTATACGTATGTGTTTTCTCAGCACATTCATGATATAAAGCTATATTGATTCCAGATATGCTTCTCTTGGCTGAGGTCCATATCTGAATCTCGATATGCTGTAATAAGGATGATTTCTGATTTCTGATTTCTGATGTTTCAGCACCTGCTCAATAATTGGACAAATATGTTATCCATATTTTCCTTTCGAGAACAAATCATTTTTGGATTCCCTCCGGATATTGACTCATTCGATGTCCTGAGATAGGCCTATGTGAACATCTTATTTTATATATATAATGACAAATACTGACAGTAGCCCCACATACAATGCATATGCGCACGACTAAGGTTCATATCGAGATTTGCAAATGCATTTCTATATGTTAAATAAGGACAATTTCTAATGCTTTTTTGAGTTTTGTGGACATGCTCAACAATTGGACAAATATTAAATCCATTTTATTTTAGGCACTAGCTATCATTTTTGTATTCCCTCTGGATAAAGGTGTGGTGAAACCACAAGCTAAAAGCACTAACTGATAGCCTTGCAACACGTTTGCACAGCCGACCCACCCGTGAATAGGTATCGGCTCTGACAGGGGAAGGATTAGGGCCACGAGCTGGAAAGCTTGGTGGGGTAGAAGCCTCACCTTCAGTTGGCTCATGTCTCAATTCTGCGCCCCTTACCCTTAGGCCTGGACTCTATGGCGTGTTCTGGTTTGTCTGCTCTGCTACGCGCAGATCCACCCGATTGCAACAATAGAGGGAGCCACTAACATCCACCAGGTAAGAACATGGTGCAACTCTCTGTAGGCATGTACCCAGACTCCAAAGTCCTGTGTGGTCTTCCGGCAGCGGTTTCATCCTTATCGTTTCACCCACCTCCAGCTCTGGTAGGTCTCGAGCAGTCCGGTCGTAGAAGCACTTAGCTGGCTGCTTTCTGTGACGCAATTTGTCCGTGACGCCAACCATGACGCAGGGCTCAAGTAGCTGTCCATGTTTTCGGTGGGTGTGTTCCTCCACTGTAAGATCGCTTTCCATGGTTCGTTGCTGTTGCGAAAGGCCCTGCTTAACAGGTTTTTTGCGATTTTGACAGCTGACTCTGCCTTGCCATTTGCTTTTGGGTGTCTTAGAGAGGAGGACACGTGGTCAAACTCCCATTCTGAGGCGAAACGCTTGAACTGTGCAGTGCATTGTGGGCCATTGTCAGGCTGACCTTGCCTTGCAAACGGCGCATTGCAGCACTTTATGACCTTTTCTGCAGACAAGTCAGGGAGCAGTTAAATTTCCCAAAAGTCAGAGTAGTGATCAACGATGAGAAGATAGTCCTTTTGTCTGTGGCTGAATAAGTCCATGCTGACGATTTGCCAGGCCCTTGTGGGCAGTTCATGTGACATAATGGTTTCCTTTTACTGTTCATGAGCGTTCTCGTTGCATGTGGTACAGTTGCTGACAAAGTCTTTAATTTCTGCTTGCATGTCTGGCCAGTATAATGTTTCACGAGCCTGGCGGTAGCATGCGTCACCTCCAACGTGACTGGAGTGTATGTGGGTAAGCATCTCTGGACATAGTGATTTGGGAATAATGACCTTCTGACCTCTGAACAAGACGCCATTTTGCACGCTGATCTCATCTCGAAAGGTCCAGTATTCTCTCACTGTGAAAGGTGTCTCCTCTTTCAGGTATGTCCAACCTGCGAGAGCCATGGACTTCAGTGACTGTAGGTGTTCGTCCTTGTCAGTGTGTTGCCTGATCTGGGCTAAGCGGTGATCTGTGATGTTTAAATATTCTGCCTGATTGATCTGTTGAACATCTTGTTGTTCCTGCTGTAGCGAACACATGGCCTGCCGCTTATAGACAGTGCCTCTCCCTGTACATTGTGCTGTTGCCCTGCTCAGTGTGTCGCTGATGTACATCTCTGGTCCTGGCTTGTAAATGACCTTCAGGCTGTAGTTTTGCAGAGTTAGGAGCATGCTTTGAAGCCTCTTGGGCGCGTTGAGGAGAGGTTTACTGAATATGTCAATGAGTGGTTTGTGGTCAGTTTCAGCGGTGACCAGCTCTCAACCATATAAGTAGTGATGGAATCGCTGGCAGAAGAAGACGATGCTGAGGCACTCTTTCTCAATTTGTGCATAGTTTTGTTCGGTAGGGGTGAGCGCTCTCGAGGCAAACGCAATGGGCTGGCCTTCCTGCATAAGGCAGCATCCAAGTCCCCTTTGGATGGAGTTGCTCTGGATTGTGACAGGCTTCGTGACGTCGTAGTAGCGCAACACTGGCATGGATGAACCCAGAGATTTCATCTCCTGCACTCTGTCAGTGCCAGGAGCTTCACATCGTGGTCGCGTTCTGCTTCTTCGTCTGTGTCACCACAGCCTACGATCAGGACATCATCGGCGATGGGTTCAATGCCCTTGAGCCCAGCCAGTAACTCGTGCTGCTTGCGTTGTTACACCAAACGAGAGCTTGAGCCAGGGGGTCCAGAAGGTAGTCATGAAGCTTCTTTCTTCGTCCAGCTTGCATTGAAGGAATGCATCTCAGGCATCCACCAAGCTGAAAATCCTGGCCTTGGGAAGCTTATAGAGGACATATTCTAGTGTCGGCATGATGTAGTGGGATCGTTTCAGTGCTTGGTTCAGATGCTTTGGGTCAATGCAGACCCTCAGCTTCTTTGGTTTTTTCACTATGACCATATTGCTGATCCAGTCAGTTGGTTCAGTCACCGATGTCATGTGGCCATTGGCCTCATACTTGTCCAGCTGGGCCTTCACAGCCACATTGCAAGGAGCACACTGGACTGGAGTGATGCTCTCATCCACTTCAAAGTGTACATCCCCAGGCACTGATTCAATGGGCATGTTGAATACATAGTCATATCTGCTGAATAGTTGTTCTTTGGACAGGGGTCCATGCTGGACATGATCCACAATGTGCAGGTCATTTTGTACAGTGAACTGCATCAGTCCCAAGCGTTTGCATGTAGAGCCTGAGAGGATGTAGACTGGTTTTCACAATCTCAAACTCTAACTTGTGTTTGCGTCCCCGAAAAACACATTTGGCCTCAAAGGTGCCCATAGAGCT
The DNA here is from genome assembly GCF_013265735.2 of Oncorhynchus mykiss. Classification (NCBI taxonomy): domain Eukaryota; kingdom Metazoa; phylum Chordata; class Actinopteri; order Salmoniformes; family Salmonidae; genus Oncorhynchus; species Oncorhynchus mykiss. The sequence goes on along the minus strand of NC_048566.1, from coordinate 51,802,042 downwards.
CATTAGCTCTCCTGAGTACAGCTTTAGTCTAGTATCGCTGTACAATAGATGTGTGTCAGGTGACAGATTGATTTTGTCTTTGTAGCTCATTACGTTGCATGTAGCACCGGAATCCAGTTGACATTGGTGTTGCTTGTTGTGTAATTGTAGTGTCACAAACCATTTCTTCCCTCTTGAGTGTACAGCCCCAATGGATTCATGCATGTAAATGTCACTTTCACTGTTCCGCTCTGGACATTGAGTGACATCATCAACACAGTGAATCTTGCCCTCACTCACCCTTCTTTTGTTTTTGAGACAGACTTTTGCAAAGTGATTATTAGTTACACAAGCTCTGCATGGTTTTGCGTAGGCAGGGCAGTGCTCTTTGCCACGTGTGTGTGTATTCCCACAGTATTTACATGCTACGGGACTCTCTGTGTTCACCGTTCGTGGTGAATTACTCTGCCTCGATTGGTTTTGTCTGAATGTCTGCCTAGCAACAGCGTGAACAGTATCAACGTCGGAGCGTGTGGTTTTGATTTCCATTGCTCTCATTCTCATGTCAGTGACTTCAACAGTGCGGCACATTTCGATGGCAGTTACTAATGTTAAGCCTCTCTCTCTCAGTAGACGCAGGCGCGTATCCTCATTTGCAATTCCCAGTACTATTTTGTCACGAATCAATTCATTTTCAATCCCCCATATTCACAAGTGGCGGATTTTTCTCTCAAACGGGTTAAAAAGTTGTGTACTGACTCACCCTCTTCCTGTTTGCAGCTTCCGAAAACGAACCGCTCGTAATTGATGTTTCTGTTGGGTTTGAAGTAATTCTCCAATGCATCCAATATAGCCTTTGCATCACAATGTTGTCGTGCTGTGAGGGTGAGATTGTGCCGGTAAATATGCCTGCATTTGCTGCCCATTAAACTCCTCAGAGTTGCCGCTTGTACCTCGTTGGGTTTCTCATGTAGACCGGTCGCCAGCGCATAGTCCTCAAATTCATCCCTGAAGTTGTCCCAATTAGTATTCCAGTCCCCTGTGAGAACCATGGGATTTGGTGGCGGAATGTTCGCTGCCATAGCAATGGAATAGGAGATGTCTTTGCCCTCAGTCATCAAGGTAGGTAGTGATGCTAGCTAGCCAGCTAACAAAGAGTTGATCAGTGTTGTGAGTAGGAAAAGGCGTGTGTTCGCATATGGAGCATAACTGTGCCTATACTGTACTTAGCTACAAAAATAACAAACGTGTGTTTTCCGAGCCACTTCTGATACCATGTTTCAGTATGATATGTTGGATAAAGGAATAAAGGCCGACACCCATGTCAAGTTCAATAGCCTTGTTAAGCATTGTACAAATCACTACACGTGGAGTCCGGGAACAGTCCGGCAAGTCAAATACCTATCAACTAGACTCTGTAACACAAGCCTCTGACATACCTTGAATTCGTGACATATCCTTTTTCATGTCATCTCGCAAATCTCAGTTTTGGACAAGACTTTATGAACAAAATGATCTTATTAACACTTTGTATGCAATGTTTGATGCCACATATGCTGTTTTCAAAAGGAGAAGTTGTACAAAACTCTGTGCAGTGTAGCTCACCCCCAGTCCAGGCTTTTTAAGAGTTCCTGTAAGCTTTACAAGCCCTGACTAAAACCACGAGGCCAAGAAGCCAACTGCTGAGTGGAGCAGATGAATCATAGTGATTTAAATGAATTACAATGCACCCTTAACTGTTATCTCCTCAATGGATGCTACACACAGCCCAGCTACATCAACAGCATATTTTGAATCAGCTTTCTTCACACATTTCTATGAATCAGCAGCATTGAACACATGTTCAGTATGTTCCACCATTTCATTTAAAACTTGTTAAATCCTGCTCCCCCAAGCACCTTAGTTAATCTGTATTTGGCCCTTTTGTCGAAGAAGAAAAAGCAATAGATCAAATATAAATATTGAGTTAATTACTAGCTTGCCACCTAAAATATTCATGAACATGTAAACCACGTAGGACCAGACAAGCCACAATCATCATATGTGTGTTTTCTTAGCTCACCTAAGGAAACATCTAAAAAAGACCAGAAGCCGTCAGTAATTTTCTGAAGAATAAATAATTGCATAGCACTTCTAAAAATCTAATCATGCTTTAAAATGTGGATGATGAAATGGAAGCAGTAAGGCAAGTCTTAACATCGCAAAGGGGACTGTGATCAGAGGCGTTATACTTTGAGCCCAAATCCCTTGCTGTTAAATAGTGTGCAGTGTGCAAATCAAACTAGTTCAATGCCGCTAAGAAGACTCTTTCTGCAAAACCCCAGAAATGAACAATACAATAGTACAACGTCACCCGTATACAGTTATTACAACTCTAAGCTGTTTTGGCTTTTCCAACAATTACTCTGTAGGAACTCAGTGCGAATAATTCCCTCTTATTTAATAGAGCGGAATTGCCCAGCTTTGCAAGGCTTTCAATTATTTAAAAAGGAGTCGAAAAGAGAGACTGGTGTGAGAAAATCCTAGTTCTATTCAAATTACTATCTGCAGAGAGAGGGCACTTGAGATGCCTCAGTTGTCTCTCACACAGTAATACACGAATAGACCACTGAAATGTGTCTCATGGACTCATTGGCAGTGTGAATGAGTGATGACGATTTTAGAATCATTACCAAGTCACTAGTACTGCAGGTCCCCATGCATATAACTACATTTAATTTCACTTCACAATTACATGGAATATTTGAAAAGTCTCTTTTCCATTTTTATTATTATTATTTTCAGGAAACCAGCTAATGAATTCCTACTAGACGAATATGCATTCATTACCGTAACATCTCCCACTGTCATCGCCTGACAATATTATTATTCCCTGTGACAATATTTATTAATGGAACAAGTAATATGTTTGTATGGTCTTCGCTTATGTACTACTGCTACTGCTGTCATGATTAGGGCTCCCTTGAAAAAGAGATTAAAGGTGCTACACATATAATTTTTGCAATGTAATTTCAGAAAATGTCCATAATATATTGCGGTAATAGAGGAATGATATTGTTTTATGCATTACTTACCCGCCAGTGTTGTGGCTTCTGTTGTCCAAATGGGAAAGCTGTTTTGACTATGTGGCTGTGTTAAGTAGTGGAATCTGGGGCAAGAGGCCAATGTAGAAATCACTGTCATTTTCTGGTTGCTAAAATTCTACACTGTTGCTCAATTTCAGTTTATGTGTAGGAAATCATCATACCATCTAAATTGCTTTGAAATATATTTTCAATAACTACAAAATCTTATTTTAAAGCTGTTTCAAAGCTGTTTTAACCACAACCGAAAGTAAAAGCCTCAAGCGCCAGTCACCACCATGTTACGGGGAAATGGGACGTGGGGGAGGGGGAGATTTGTTTTGAATGCAACCTAATGTTGCAATTCACCTAGCTTCCACATAGGGGAACAATTCCAAGAGGTTCTATGTATAGCACCTTTAATATCTCAATGGGACTCAGCTTGTTAAGTAAATAAAATAACATTCGCTGCTGATTGTTCCTTGATACAGGGTACATGATAAGGAGGGATAACCACTTCAACAAAAATGCATTTGAATGGTGGTCAGTAATAACTCTACTTCTGATGCATATTATATAGGAGGCATATACAGTAACTCTTTATCATAAATGCAATGCATTATCTAGTGGTATGACCATCAGGAATCCATCTATTGAATTTGCATCATGTTCATATCCCTTCACTCCAAAGTAGGGCTGTCAGAGTAAATCAGCAAACTTTTTGTAATTTTAGTGCTCTTTTTTTGTTTGATCGCATTGTCTGAAGTCGTTACAAATACACTGATATCATCCAAAATACATTGACTAATCTAAACAGCTAAAAACAACAATGTAATAATGTTAAAACAAGTTGACATTAATGATCACATGATTGTAGCAGCTCTCACTCACTCACTCACTCACTCAAGCTAGCCAGCCATTGAGGGAAGATTACTCCAGCCATAATAGTGCCATAAATGTAACTACTAGTAGTTATGATGTCAGAGAAAACTAGATTGAGAAATCAAAACAGTGTTGCCTCATCCAGTGTTGGACATCCATAAAAGTAATATTCTATCGAAAGGTAAGAGACAATGTTGACATTGTCTAGAGTGAGAAGCCTATTTTGAAAGTGGATTGGGTCTGTGTCTCCGTTAGCTAGGCTAGCCAACAGTCTTTGTGTCATAGCATGCTTTCAAAACTAATGAAGCTAGCTAGCTAGCTAGCTATCATGGAAAATGCATATTAAAGAACCTCATACTGTCTGTCTAGTCAACTAAAACACGTTTCAAAACATGAAATCTCTCTACTAATGTATGTTATGTATTTTTGTAGCTGCATAGAATCTCTTGTTGACTGGCTAGAACGATGGAAATTGTTGCTGTTTGTAGCTACCAGTGTCCAGCTAGCTGGCTAACTGACTAGGCTAATTATAACTGGTTGTCTTTAACTATATGAAGCAGTAGGTTTCGGTGATAACTACACTACCGTTCAAAAGTTTAGGGTCACTTAGAAATGTCCTTGTTTTTGAAAGAAAAGTTTTTTTTTTTAATTGTCCATTAAAATAACATCAAATTGATCAGAAATACAGTGTAGACATTGTTAATGTTGTAAATGACTATTGTAGCTGGAAACGTCTGATTTTTAAATGGAAAATCTACATAGGCGTACAGAGGCCCATTATCAGCAACCATCACTCCTGTTTTCCAATGACACGTTGTGTTAACTTATCCAAGTGTATCAGTTTATAATTTGAACGTTGTAAAATAACAAGATTATCTGGTATGATGAAACCAAGATTGAAATCTTTGGCCTGAATGCCAAGCATCACATCTGGAGGAAACCTGGTACCATCCCTATGGTGAAGCATGGTGGTGGCAGCATCAGGGACTGGGAGACTAGTCAGGATCAAGGCAAAGATGAACAGAGCAAAGTACAGAGAGATCCTTGAAGAAAACCTGCTCCAGAGCGCTCGGGACCTCAGACAGGACAACGACCCTAAGCACTGATAGTTTACCACTCTGTTTGTCAGAACCTACCTGACAAATAGTCAAAACTAAAACCAAGTTTATTCACCCAATGGGTCAAACAGGTGCAAAGATACCTTCCTCCTATGCTGAGTCTCCTCCTTGCACATCTGGACAGCCAATACATCTCTGTTGCTAGACAGGCGTTTAGTGATGCCTGTTCTTTCTCACTTCATCTGACCTGATCTCGGCCCAAATTCCTCACTCCTCCCCAACTCACGACTGTCCTGAACCAGATTGTGTCCCTTCTCCTCTCCATAGGATACTTGATATCTAACAATAACGTGTCCTGACAGAATGTAAACTTTCTGCATTCCCCTTTCTCACTCAGTAGATTTATATACCGTTAGTTCTAATATGATAACATGAATACGGATATTTCATATTTAAAGTTTAGAAGTTAGCACCAACAGCACACATCCAAGACAACGCAGGAGTGGCTTCGGGACTAATCTCTGAATGTCCTTGAGGGGCAGAGCTGGACTGGAACCCGATCGCACATCTTTGGAGAGACCTGAAAATAGCTGTGCAGTGACGCTCCCCCATCCAATCTGACAGAGCTTGAGAGGATCTGCAGAGAAGAATGGGAGAAACTCCCCAAATATATGTGTGCCAAGCTTGTAGCGTCACACCCCAAAATACTCAATGCTTTAAACACTGCCAAAGGTGCTTCAACAAAGTACTGAGTAAAGGGTCTGAATACTTAGGTAAATTGAATATTTCAGTATTACATTTTGTATAAATTTGCAAAAATGTCAAGGGTTTTTCTTTATTTTTACTATTTTCTACATTGTATAATAATAGTGAAGACTTCAAAACTATGAAATAACACATGTAGTAACCAAAAAAGTGTATTTTATATTTGAGATTCTTCAAAGCCACCCTTTGCCTTGATGACAGCTTTGCACACTCTTGGCATTCTCTTAACCAGCTTCATGAGGTGTTCATCTGGAATACATTTCAATTAACAGGTGTGCCTTGTTAATTTGTGGAATTTCCTTCTAAATTCATTTGAGCCAATCAGTTGTGATGTGACAAGGTAGGGGTGGTATACAGAAGATAACCCTATTTGGCAACAACAGCTCAAATAAGCAAAGAGAAACGACAGTCCATCATTACTTTAAGGCATGAAGATAAGTCAATCCGGAAAATGTCAATAACTTTGAAAGTTTAATCAAGTGCAGTCGCAAAAACCATCAAGCGCTATGATGAAACTGGCACTCATGAGCACTGCCACAGGAAAGACCCTGCTGCAGAGGACAAGGTCATTAGATTGACGAGCCTCAGAAAATGTAGCCCAAATAAGTGCTTCACAGAGTTCAAGTAACAGACACATCTCAACATTAACTGTTTAGAGACTGAGTGAATCAGGCCCTCATGGTCGAATTGCTGCAAAGAAACCACTAGTAAAGGACACCAATAATAAGAAGAGACTTGCTTGGGCGAAGAAACATGAGCAATGGACATTAGATGGTAGAAATCTGATGAGTCCAAATTGGAGATTTTTTGATTCCAACCGCTGTGTCTTTGTGAGAGTACGTGAACGGATGATTTCTGTATGGGTGGTTCCCACAGTGAAGCATGGAGGAGGATGTGTGATGGTGTGGGGGTGCACTGTCTATGAATTAATTAGAATTCAAGGCACACTTAACCAGCATGGCTAGCACAGCATTCTGCAGTGATACGCCATCACATCTGTTTTGCGCTTAGTGGGACTGTTTTTCAACAGGACAATGAACCAACACACCTCCAGGCTGTGAAGGGCTATTTGACCAAGGAGGACAATGATGGAGTGCTGCTTCAGATGACCTAGCCTCCACAATCATCCTACCTCAGCCCAATTGAGGGCCTTTGGTGACAAAATGGATGGCACTGTGATAGACTGCATCCAGTTTGCTGAGTAGAGTGTTGGAGTCAATTTTGTAAATGTAAAATATGTGGGAACTCCTTCAAGACTGTTCACATTCCATGTGAAGCTGGTTGAGAGAAAGCTTTGCACACTGTTGGCAATCATCAAGGCAATTTTTTTAAATTTACATTTTGATTTAACACTTTTGTGGTTACTACAGGATTCCATATGTGTCCAAACTTTTGACTGGTACTGTGTATGTGTGTATGTGTGTATGTATGTATGTATGTATGTATGTATGTATGTATGTATGTATGTATGTATGTATGTATGTATGTGTGTGTGTGTGTGTGTGTGTGTGTGTGTGCGTGTACAGTTGAAGTTAAAGTCGGAAGTGTACATACCACCTTAAACAAATGCATTTAAACTCAGTTTTTCACAATTCCTGACATATAATCCTAGTAAAATTCCCTCTCTTAGGTCAGTTAGGATCACCACTTTATTTTAAGAATGTGAAATGTCAGAATAATAGTAGAGATAATGATTTATTACAGCTTTTCTTTCTTTCATCACATCCCCAGTGGGTCAGAAGTTTACATACACTTAATTAGTATTTGATAGCATTGCCTTTAAATTGTTTAACTTTGGTCAAGCGTTTCGGGCAGCCTTCCACAAGCTTCCCACGAAGTTGGGTGAATTTTGGCCCATTCCTCCTGACAGAGTCAGGTTTGTAGGCCTCCTTGCTAGCACACACTTTTTCAGTTTGGCCCACAAATATTATATGGGATTGAGGTCAGGGCTTTGTGATGGCCACTCCAATACCTTGGCTTTGTTGTCCTTAAGCCATTTTGCCACAACTTTGGAAGTATGCTTGGGGTCATTGTCCATTTGGAAGACCCATTTGCTAACCAAGCTTTAACTTCATGACTGATGTCTTGAGATGTTGCTTCAATATATCCACATAATTGTCCTTCCTCATGAAGCCATCTATTTTGTGAAGTGCACCAGTCCCTCCTGCAGCAAAGCACCCAAGCAACATGATGCTGCCACCCCCGTGCTTCATGGTTGGGATGGTGTTCTTCGGCTTGCAAGCCTCCCCCATTTTCCTGCAAACATAACGATGGTCATTATGACCAAACAGTTATATTTTTGTTTCATCAGACCAGGGGACATTTCTCCACAAAGTACGATCTTTGTCCCCATGTGCAGTTGTAAACTGTAGTCTGACTTTTTTATGGCGGTTTTGGAGCAGTGGTTTCTTCCTTGCTGAGCGGTCTATCAGGTTATGTCGATATAGGACATCGATATAGGTTTTACTGTGGATAAATATACTTTTCTACCGGTTTCCTTCAGCATCTTCACAAGTTCATTTGCTGTTGTTCTGGGGTGGGTTTTCATTTTTCTCTTTTCACACCAAAATACGTCTCTAGGAGACAGAACGCGTCTCCTTCCTGAGCGGTTTGACTGTGGTGTTTATACTTGCATACTCTTGTTTGTACAGATGAACGTGGTACCTTCAGGCGTTTGGAAATGGCTCCCAAAGATGTACCAGACTTGTGGAAGTCTACAATTCTTTTTCTGAGGTATTATTTTTATTCTCCCATGATGTCAAGCAAAGAGGCACTGAGTTTGAAGGTAGGCCTTGAAATACATCCACAGGTACACCTCCAATTGACTCAAATTTTGTTAATTAGCTTTTCAGAAGCTTCTAAAGCCATGACATCATTCCAAGCTGTTTAAAGGCACAGTCAACTTAGTGTATGTAAACTTCTGACCCACTGGAATTGTGATACAGTGAATTATAAGTGAAATAATCTGTCTGTAAACAATTGTTGGAAAAATGACTTATGTCAAGGACATAGTAGATATCCTAACCGACTTACCAAAACTATAGTCTATTAACAAGACATTTGTGGAGTAGTTGAAAAATGAGTTTTAATGACTCCAACCTAAGTCTATGTAAACTTTTGACTTCTACTGTATATAAAACTCAGCAAAGATGATTCGTAAAAATCCCAATAACTTCACAGATCTTCATTGTAAAGGGTTTAAACACTGTTTCCCATGCTTGTTCAGTGAACCATAAACAATGAATGAACATGCACCTATGGAACGGTCGTTAAGACACTAACAGCTTACATACGTTAGGCAATTAAGGTCACAGTTATGAAAACTCAGGACACTAAAGAGGTCTTTCTACTGTCTCTGAAAAACACCAAAAGAAAGATGCCCCGGTTCCCTGCTCATCTGCGTGAACCTGTCTTAGGCATGCTGCAAGGACGCATGAGGACTGCAGCTATGGCCAGGGCAATACATTTTCAGATGCCTAGGGAGACAGGATGGATAGCTGATCGTCCTCGCAGTGGCAGACCACATGTAATAACACCTGCACAGGATCGGTACATCCGAAATTCACAACTGCGGGACAGGTACAGGATGGCAACAACATCTGCCCGAGTTACACCAAGAATGCACAATCTCTCCATCAGTGCTCAGACTGTCTGTAATAGGCTGAGAGAGGCTGGACTGAAGGATTGTAGGCCTGTTGTAAGACAGGTCCTCACCAGACATCACCGGCAACAATGTCACCTATGGGCACAAACCCACCGTCGCTAGACCAGACAGGACTAGCAAAACGTCCTTTTTCATGACGAGTCGAGGTCTTGGCTGTCCAGTGGTGATGGTCGGATTCGGGTTTATCCATGAAGGAATGAGCGTTACACCGAATCCTGTACTCTAGTGCAGGATCAATTTGGATGTGAACGGTCTGTCATGGTCTGGGGCGGTTTGTCAAAGCAGCATCGGACTGAGCTTGTTGTCATTGCGACAGGGTAGCCTAGTGGTTAGAGCGTTGGACTAGTAACCGGAAGGTTGCAAGTTCAAACCCCCGCGCTGACAAGGTACAAATCTGCCGTTCTGGCCCTGAACAGGCAGTTAACCCACTGTTCCTAAGCCATCATTGAAAATAAGAATAAATAAAAGGTAAAATAAAATAAATTGCAGGCATTCTCAACGCTGTGCGTTACAGGGATGACATCCTCCTCCCTCCTGCAGGCTCATCATGACATGACCCTCCAGCAATGCCACCAGCCATACTGCTCATTCTGTGCGTGATTTCCTGCAAGACAGGAATGTCAGTGTTCTGCCATGGCCAGCGAAGAGCCCGGGACTTCAATCACATTGAGCATGTCTGGGACCTGTTGGATCAGAGGGTGAGGGCTAGGGCCATTCCCCCCAGAAATATCCAGGAACTTGCAGGTGCCTTCAGGAAGAGTGGGGTTACATCTCACAGCAAGATCTGACAAATCTGGTGCAGTCCATGAGGAGGAGATGCACTGCAGTACTTAATGCAGCTGGTGGCCACACCAGATACTGACTGTTAATTTTGATTTTGACCCCCCTTCGTCAGAGACACATTATTCCATTTCTGTTAGTCACATGTCTGTGGAACTTGTTCAGCTTATTTCTCAGTTGTTGAATCTTATGTTCATACAAATATTTACTGAAAATAAACACAGTTGACAGTGAGAGGACATTTCTTTTTTGCTGAGTTTATTAGCTAACATACTAAGCAAGCTTGCGCTAGCTAATTAAGGTATATGCTTTGTAGGTAACTTAGTTAACACAGGTGTGAGTGTTGACGAAGACAAGGCTGGAGATCACTCTGTCATGCTGATTGAGTTCGAATAACAGACTGGAAGCTTCAAAAGGAGAGCAGTGCTTGGAATCATTGTTCTTCCTCTGTCAACCATGGTTACCTGCAAGGAAACACGTTCCGTCATCATTGCTTTGCACAAACAGGGCTTCACAGGATATTGCTGCAAGAATATTGCTGCCAGTAAGATTGCACCTAAATCAACCATTTATCGGATCATCAAGAACTTCAAGGAGAGTGGTTCAATTCTTGTGAAGAAGGCTTCAGGGCACCCAAGAAAGTCCAGCAAGCGCCAGGACTGTTTCCTGAAGTTGATTCAGCTGCAGGATTGGGGCACCACCAGTACAGAGCTTGCTCGGGAATGGCAGCAGGCAGGTGTGAGTGCATCTGCACGCACAGTAAGGCAAAGACCTTTGGAGGATGGCCTGGTGTCAAGAAGGGCAGCAAAGAAGCCACTTCTCTCCAGGAAAAACATCAGGGACAGACTGATATTCATTTTTATTGATGAATCCCCTTTCCGATTGTTTGGAGCATCCGGTAAAAAGCTTGTCCGGAGAAGACAAGGTGAGCGCTACCATCCGTCCTGTGTCATGCCAACAGTAAAGCATCCTGAGACCATTCATGTGTGGGGTTGCTTCTCAGCCAAGGGAGTGGGCTCACTCACAATTTTGCCTAAGAACACAGCCATGAATAAAGAATGGTACCAACACATCCACCAAGAGCAACTTCTCCCAACCATCCAGAAACAGTTTGGTGACAAACAATGCCTTTTCCAGAATGATGGAGCACCTTGCCAAAAGGCAAAAGTCATAACTAAGTGGCTCGGGGAACAAAACATCGACATTTTGGGTCCAAGGCAAGGAAACTCCCCAGACCTTAATCCCATTGAGAACTTGTGGTCAATCCTCAAGAGGCGGGTGGACAAACAAAAACCCACAAATTCTGACAAACTCCAAGCATTGATTATGCAAGTATGGGATCATCAGTCAGGATGTGGCCCAGAAGTTAATTGACAGCATTCCAGAGCGGATTGCAGAGGTCTTGAAAAAGAAGGGTAAACACTGCAAATATTGACTCTGCATCAACTTAATGTAATTGTCAATAAAAGCTTTGACACTTATGAAATGCTTGTAACTATACTTTAGTATTCCATAGTAACATCTGACAAAAATATCTAAAGACACTGAAGCAGCAAACTTTGTGCAAATGAATATTTGTGTCATTCTCAAAACTTTTGGTCACGACTGTACATACATACATACATACATATTTACATACATACATTCACCTGTCAGTTTATTAGGTACACCCATCTCATACTGGGTCAGACTCCCTTTGACTCCAGAACACCCTGTATTCTTCATGGCATTCTACAACGTGTTGGAAATATTCCACAATGATGTTGGTCCATGCTGTAGCGATGGCATCACACAGTTGCCGCTAACAGCCCATATCATCTCATCCCAAAGTTTTTCTATTGGGTTGAGTTCTGGGGAATGTGCAGGCCACTCAATTCAACTGAAATGGCTTTCAAGTTCCAGGCAATATTTATCCACTCCTTAATTGTCCAGTGTTGGTGATCGTGTGCTCACTGGAGCTGCTTTTTATTGTTTTTAGCTGATAGGAGTGGAACCTGATGCTGTCGTCTGCTGCAATAGCCCATCCATACCAAGGGTAGACACGTTGGTCATTCTGAGATGCCAATGTGTTCCGTTACTTGTCTGTTTGTGGCTTGCACGATTCTTGCCATTCTCCTTCGACCTCTCGTATCATATAATGCACTAAGGACACTCGTTTTGCCCATGCATGTCTGCCTGCTTTGTTTAACAAGCCATGGCCACGTGACTCACTGTTGGTAGTAGCGATCAAGTTTTGTGAATGGGGTGGTGTACCTAATACACTGGCCAATGAGTGTCTATCAATCTACAAAACAGGATGATCTACTTTGGATGCAATTTCAATGGAATTGATGAAGATAGAAAGAGACGGTGCTCACGTGCACACTCGATTAAAGAAACAATTTTCATGTGATATTCTGTTTTAGAACTGCGGCAGCAAATTTACTGTATTAGTCCTAATATTATTGTAGCATAGGCTATACTGCAGCAAATGTCCCTGTCACAAGAAAAACAGTTTCCTACTGATGAAATGATACTGCGCTCCGTACTAAAATGGAGCGCTTTGAATGATGATTGATCTTTTATTTATTTTATTTAACTATGCAAGTCAGCTAAGAGCAAATTCTTATTTACAATGGTGGCCTACCCTGGCCAAACCCAGACGACGCTGGGCCAATTGTGTTGCCGCCCTACGGGACTCCCAATCACGGCCAGATGTAATACAGCCTGGATTCAGGGACTGTAATGACGCCTCTTGCACTGAGATGAAGTGCCTTAGCTCCCGAGTGGCGCAGCGGTCTACAGTGCCTTGCGAAAGTATTCGGCCCCCTTGAACTTTGCGACCTTTTGCCACATTTCAGGCTTCAAACATAAAGATATAAAACTGCATTTTTTTGTGAAGAATCAACAACAAGTGGGACACAATCATGAAGTGGAACGACATTTATTGGATATTTCAAACTTTTTTAACAAATCAAAAACTGAAAAATTGGGCGTGCAAAATTATTCAGCCCCCTTAAGTTAATACTTTGTAGCGCCACCTTTTGCTGCGATTGCAGCTGTAAGTCGCTTGGGGTATGTCTCTATCAGTTTTGCGCATCGAGAGACTGACATTTTTTCCCATTCCTCCTTGCAAAACAGCTCGAGCTCAGTGAGGTTGGATGAAGAGCATTTGTGAACAGCAGTTTTCAGTTCTTTCCACAGATTCTCGATTGGATTCAGGTCTGGACTTTGACTTGGCCATTCTAACACCTGGATATGTTTATTTTTGAACCATTCCATTGTAGATTTTGCTTTATGTTTTGTATCATTGTCTTGTTGGAAGACAAATCTCCGTCCCAGTCTCAGGCCTTTTGCAGACTCCATCAGGTTTTCTTCCAGAATGGTCCTGTATTTGGCTCCATCCATCTTCCCATCAATTTTAACCATCTTCCCTGTCCCTGCTGAAGAAAAGCAGGCCCAAACCATGATGCTGCCACCACCATGTTTGTGACAGTGGGGATGGTGTGTTCAGCTGTGTTGCTTTTACGCCAAACATAACGTTTTGCATTGTTGCCAAAAAGTTCAATTTTGGTGCTCCTTGGGATGTTTAAAGCTTGGGAAATCTTTTTGTATCCAAATCTGGGTTTAAACTTCTTCACAACAGTATCTCGGACCTGCCTGGTGTGTTCCTTGTTCTTCATGATGCTCTCTGCGCTTTTAACGGACCTCTGAGACTATCACAGTGCAGGTGCATTTATACGGAGACTTGATTACACACAGGTGGATTGTATTTATCATCATTAGTCATTTAGGTCAACATTGGATCATTCAGAGATCCTCACTGAACTTCTGGAGAGAGTTTGCTGCACTGAAAGTAAAGGGGCTGAATAATTTTGCACGCCCAATTTTTCAGTTTTTGATTTGTTAAAAAAGTTTGAAATATCCAATAAATGTCGTTCCACTTCATGATTGTGTCCCACTTGTTGTTGATTCTTCACAAAAAAATACAGTTTTATATCTTTATGTTTGAAGCCTGAAATGTGGCAAAAGGTCGCAAAGTTCAAGGGGGCCGAATACTTTCGCAAGGCACTGTATGTGCTATCATACAGATAGCAGAGAAGGTTGTAAAGGAGCCAGATTTAGACATTGCATGTCATTTAACAGTTTCATTTCACGTCATGCTGTTCATAGCAATAATTCATTATAATTTACAATTTCTCTGAGTTATTTAACCCGGGAAACGGGAGTGGGTGTGGTTGGGAAATCTGTAAATCTCAGTAGCCCTGTTCCCGCTATTACAGTTTTTCTCAATTGCTAAAACACAATTTCTGAAACCTTGCTCCATTTCCTGAAAACATTAAACACAAAACCTCATCTTCAAGCACTATTTACATAAACTCTGACTCCTCTCGCAAAATGAAACATTCGCCTCCAAACAGTTTTACCTGTGTTCAAAATCAAACACTGATCTCAAATAATAACAAAGTGATCAAATTGATATACACTCTCAAGCAGTCAGTAAACAATATACCGAAAAATAGAAAACATATTGTTCAAAACATACAATTCTCAGGGAGAAGTACATTTTTAATCTAAAAAAATATTCATATTTTTCCGTCAATGTCTTTTGATGAACGAAAACATGTTCTATCATAGTAGCTCAAAATCGATCAGAAATTACTACTCCGCTTTGCTTTTTGCAATTTTGTTTTTTGTTCTTCCATCTCCTTGTACCCCTATTTTTACAGTACTGTACCCTGCATCTCACAAACTTGTCCTTTGTTTCTGTGATACTGTTTTATTTTTATTTTATTTTTACCTTTATTTAACCAGGCAAGTCAGTTAAGAACAAATTCTTATTTTCAATGACGGCCTGGGAACAGTGGGTTAACTGCCTGTTCAGGGGCAGAACGACAGATTTGTACCTTGTCAGCTCGGGGGTTTGAACTCGCAACCTTCCGGTTACTAGTCCAACGCTCTAACCACTAGGCTACCCTGCCGCTGTAATTTGTGTTCTTTGTTGATATGAACCTGCAACCAGTCAAAACCTATTGAGCAGTCGGTACTGTTAATAAATGGAAAGCACAATGTTCCGGGCCATACAATTAGTCCATTGTACAGTATGCAAACTACAATGCACTGTACGAGAGTATACAATACTAAAAGGGACAAAAATCAAAGGAGTAAACATGTAATCAATATGCTTCTTCTTGTCTTTGGGCTGGGTCAGGCCAGAGCACTTCGTCGACATCACAAGCAATATTGTCCCTCCTGAGGCAACGGGGGAAGAATTCTCTTGTGTGCCGTATCCAGCCCTGACATGATTCCTCACCTATATCACCACAGGCTAAATCCATGGCTTGCAGTAGATTTACTCTGGTGTAGTGTTGTCTATCATACACTTTCCATCTCCAAGAGGAGAAAAACTCCTCAATCGGATTCAGGAAAGGCGAGTATGGAGGGAGGTACAAGTTCATAAACTGGCCATTGATGTTAAACCATTCCCTTACCTGAGCAGCTTGGTGGAAACTGACATTGTCCCACACTATCACATAGGTGAGAATGGGATTCTCATTTAGCTCTTGACCCTGCTGCTCTTGAACCTGCTGCTCAAATAAAATATATCTTAGATTGGCAATACATCTTAGAAGGTGCTGGGTGTTATATGGCCCGTGTGTAACATGGTGATGTAGAACACCATGGTTGCAGATAGCAGCACAGATTGTTACATTGCCACCTCGTTGACCAGGGCCCACTGTCCAATCATGTTTTGGCCTCTCCTTCTCCTCTTTGTTAGATTGAAGACTGCTTCATCGACAAAGATGAACTCATGGGGTCTGTCCAAGGATTCCAAGTCAAATATTGTCTGTGCAGAAATACAATATACTGTATGTAGGATTTTGTAAGTCGTACAGAGACAGTGCTATACTGTAGAGTACAATTAGGCTTCTGATTCACATACATTGTATGTACTGAAGAGTAATGTCATTCACATAGTATGTGTTAGTACTGTAGACAATCTGGATTACAGTAAATGTTTCTGAATGTACACTTACTTGCACATACTGAGCTCGCAGTTATTTCACCCTTGGTGAGTTGCGCTCAAAAAGTACTCTGTATACTTGTTTCATTCGCATCCTGTTACGATGGAGGATACGGTCAATTGTGGAAATGCTCACACTGTCGATTCCCTGGAAGTGTGTGTTGTCTTGTATCACTCGTTCCTGAATTTCGTCGTGATGCATCATCTTGAAGGACCATGCCAACTATAACGTCCTCTTGCTCCCGAGTGAATATAGCTGTGCTTCCACCTGCATGTGGCAGCCTTGCAATTCTACAAAAAGTAGTTGAGCAGTTACAAAACATATTCATGCAGTACAATACATACAGTGATTAACTTTACAAATGTATATTGAAACAGCTGCATATAGTGTAGTATAGTAAATTTGCAATTACAAAAATACAGTAGTATACTGTACCTGTTCTCTTCTCTGAATGTCCTTACTATGGTGGACACAGAAAATCGGCTCAAATTGGGTTGTACTCTAAGTCCTGCTTCCCTCATTGTCAGTCTATGGACAAAAACATGGTCTATAACTGTTGCTCGAATTTCATCAGATATTTCCACTCTTTGTCTTCCTCTTCGTCCTCCCTTTCCTCTTTCTTGCCCTCTTCCCCCTCTTCCTCCTCGTCGCCCACCTCGCATACGCACTCGTCCTCGTCCTCTCACATTGTTTCTTCTATCCATTCTCAGACTTTCTCCTTCCCACCTTTAACAACCTGTTTGCTCTCTGAACTGGCTTAAATTGGTTGTGTCGCATCATTTGAAACAGGTTAAATCAATTTTGAGTGGTTGTGTTCAATCAATGACATGTGTTCTCTATTTATATTTGATTGTTGCCACTTGTGTTTACCAGTATGGATGACATGTGCATTAGAGTGCAGAATGTGTTTTGAGAATGAGAATGTGTTCAGAGTTTTGCTGAAAAGTCTAAGTGAGATCTGCAAATTGGTTTAAGGTATTGACAACAGACTGCATAATTAGCTAAATGAGTCCAGGCAACTGAGAACTTTGTTCAGCCAATGGGTTTTAGTATTTTAGCAATTGAGAAAAACTGTAAACACAAGCATGTTTGTGTGTGCCTGCGTTCTTATCTGCCTATATCCACATGGGAATAACACTTGATTTAGTGTGTGTCTGTGCGTGTGTGTGTTTGTACAGTGTGTGTGTTCAGCGTGTGTATGTGTTTCACCACTCCTTTCCCCCTGTAGAGTGAAGTCCTATGCAGTCGGCTTGGCAGGTAGCCACAGGCAAGTCAGGTGTTGGCCTCATTTCCTGTGGCCTACTTTCGTCCAGGGAGGGGGCCTCAGGTCCTGGGGCTCCCACCTCCATACCCATGGTTCCGGCTCAGTACTTACGCAGCCTCGCTTCAGCTGAGGACCACAGGCTGTATTTGGTAAACCACCTTTCAAAGGTATCCCAGATCTGTCAATGCTCAAATTGCAAGCCTGCTGGGATTATGGCCATGCAGGTCAAATTTTTACCTCTGCTAGAATGAGACTTGATCCCATGATCACGTGCTACTCTCAGGTCTGAGATTGAAAATGTACTGTAAATGCAGGCATCAGGTACAATACTGTACTTCCATGTCACTGTTTTACAGGGCAAACAATACAATAAGCTAGTGGGTGTATAAGGGAAGGGCAATACTGCATATTTCATATTGAGTTAATTCATGACTTATTGCACAGTTATAAAACCCTTGTATGCATAATTATAATGCATATTTTGCTTCGGGCACATCAGCATTCACAGAGAGAGAGAGAGTTAGTAAAGTGAGTACGTTTCAGTTTAGTGCAACAATATTTTGGGGGAAACAACTTGAATGCTAGCAATGCACCTGCAGTATGATCTAAAAGTTAACTTAATGCTGCAGAGGCTCATGGAAGCGAGGCCCAGATATGGCAGTCAGCTGAATATCAATGTCTCCCATCCTCTGAGTCTGCACGGGATTGAATGAGCTCTCAGATGAACTTCGTCATCCCTTAAACCATGGAGAGGACGAGTGTCACAATGATATGCAATAAATTGCTTTAGAAAGCAATAAAGGCTCCCCAATAAAGGCTTAGTGGTACATTAAAACATTGCAACACTAATCGCATTACTGAACAAGGGTTGCAGATCCACTCTAAATGCTGGTCACATTGCAATGATGTCCTTACAAACATGAGAAAAAGCTGATTTGGCTTTGGTGCCTGAGTTAACAATAATATGTTTTCCCAAAATGCCAGACAAACCCACCTGAAAACAAAGTCTACCTGAAAATATAAAAGCATGTTTCATGTTTCCAGTTTGTCTAGCCACTGTAAAAGTAGTTTACAGATGGTACATCTTCCGGAATGCTGTTGAACCCATTATCCAAGAAACCCTAGACCCACTCCAATTTGCATACCGCCCTAACAGATCCACAAATGATGCAATCTTTAATGCACTCCACACTGCCCTTTCCCACCTGGACAAAGCAACACCTAAGGGAGAATGCTATTCATTGACTATAGCTCAGCATTCAACACCAGTGCCCTCAAAGCTCATCAATAAGCTAAGGACCCTGGGACTAAACACCTCCCTCTGCAAATGGATTCTGGACTTCCTGGCGGGCTGCACCTAGCTGGTAAGGTTAGGTAGCAACACATTCGCCACGCTGATCCTCAATACTGGAGCCCCTCAGGGGTGCGTTCTCAGTCCCCTCCTGTACTCCTTGTTCACTCATAACTGCACGGCCAGGCACAACTAACACCATCATTAAGTTTGCCAATGACACAACAGTGGTAGGCCTGATCACCGACAACGATGAGACAGCATGTAGGGAGGAGGTCAGAGAACTTGCCGTGTGGTGCCAGGATAACAACCTTTCCCTCAACGTGATCAAGAAGAAGATCAAGAAGAACGTGATCAAAGAAGATGATTGTGGCCTACAGGAAAAGGAGGACCGAGCACGCCCTCATTCTCATCGACGGGGCTGTAGTGGAGCAGGTTGAGAGCTTCAAGTTCCTTGGTGTCCACATCACCAACAAACTAACATGGTCCAAGCACACCAAGACAGTCGTGAAGAGGGCACAACAAAACCTATTCCTCCTCAGGAGACTGAAAAGATTTGAAATGGGTCCTCAGATCCTCAAAAGGTTCTACAGTTGCACCATCGAGAGCATCCTGACGGGTTGCATCACTGCCTGGTAGGCAACTGCTCTGCCTCCGACTGCAAGGCACTACAGAGGGTAGTGCGTTTGGCCCAGTACATCACCGGGGCCAAGCTTCCTGACATCCAGGACCTCTACACCAAGCGGTTTCAGAGGAAGGCCCTAAAAATTGTGAAAGACTTCAGCCACCCTAGTCACAGACTGTTCTCTCTGCTACCGCACGGCAAGCAGTACCGGAGCACCAAGTCTAGGTCCAAGAGGCTCCTAAACTGCTTCTACCCCCAATCCATAAGACTCCTGAACAGCTAATCAAATGGCTACCCAGACCATTTGCACCCTATCCCCCTTTAATTATTTGTTTTTCTTATCTCTTACTTTTTTCTTAATTTTTATTTTTAGGTATTGTAAGTAAGCATTTCACTGTTGTATTCGGCGCATGTGACATATAACATTTAATTTATTTTAATTTGTTATTATCTATGCATAGTCACTTTAATAACTCTACCTACATGTACATATTACCTCAACTAAAACCGGTGCCCCTGCACATTGTACCGGTACGCTCTCCCCAGAAAACTCTCCATAGGCTCCTTGTCAAGTGGTCTTTCTTCAACATTATTAACATACTGCTCTCCATTAACAGATCATTTTAAAATACTCACAGGGCAGGACAGGGCCAGAGACAAATAGTCAAATACCTTACACCTCGTAGGAAACTCTATTCTCACTCCATTGGACTTAGTGAGTCCATTAGACAGAACCTCCATGTGGGATTAGTGTAGTGGATCCTCGTTGAAAATCTTTGGAAGCCCATCACTGTGTAAATGTGATGAAAGTCCTCATGGCCTGCTAGGAAAAGTAAGGACTAAAGTACATTTTCAACCCATTCAGGGTTGAATGGGCCTGATATTAAAATCTGGGATGGAATTGGGCCTGTATTTATTTTCTTGTTGTTTTTGTTATGAACAGTATGTCAGCTTTTCAGCATACATTTTCATTTGTTCCAAAGAACCATGTTATGGGTAAGATGGCTGACAAAATGTCACTTCAGCTGAATTCTAAATCAGTTCCTAGCACATATGATGTGTTACTGTCTCTAAGAGAAAGGGGAGAGAATGGTACATGATGCAGTTTTATGTTTTTACAAATCTGGACCTTCAATGCATTTCCAGCTCATCCCAGAGCATATAATTTATACCAGACATCGATGGAAGCCGCTGATTACATTTCCCTCACAAATACGTTAAATCAATTTGTCAATTTTCACTTCCACAGGGTATTTGTTACCATTTTAAGGCATTCGAAAAGGAAACATAGTCCCTCACCTTGGAGTGAAAGCCTCGACAATATGCCTGTTCAGTCAATCATATCAACTCACTTTGAGAAACCCTGCCCTGTCACTAATATAGTCATACCAAATGAAGCAGAGAACAGAAAAGTAATTTTAAAGTGAAAATAGTTTGCTGCTGAGCTGGATGATTGCCATCACAATAACAATGAAATTAATATATTCCAAGAGCTTTTTGGAGAAGGAAACTTAATCAATTGAAATGGTGGGGGCACATTTGAAAGCTAGCCAGCATAGCCCCAGTAGTAATAACCAGATTTCAAAGTTCAGGCAAGGATTCATCAGTAGAAAATCTGTCTGAAACAGACAGGACTTTGGAGATCAGTTGCCAACTTTTCTTGTGCAAAATTTCAAAGCTTTTCAAGATACAATATCAACAAGCCCCATCCCAAAATGCAAAAATGGTTAAAGTGATGTTATGACATCTTTTATGACATCATCAAGTTGCATACAGGTTTTTCTAAAAACATTTTATGTATCCTTAGCAACCAGAATAATATGTATTTTACCTGGTTGTATCTGACCAGATAATCA
Source organism: Oncorhynchus mykiss (assembly GCF_013265735.2). Lineage (NCBI taxonomy): Eukaryota > Metazoa > Chordata > Actinopteri > Salmoniformes > Salmonidae > Oncorhynchus > Oncorhynchus mykiss. The sequence continues at coordinate 51,780,811 of NC_048566.1, read as the reverse complement.
AAACATGTCTTTCCAATGACATTTGGATTTTGTCATGAAAATACACTGCTCAAAAAAATAAGGAGAACACTTAAACAACACAATGTAACTCCAAGTCAATCACACTTCTGTGAAATCAAACTGTCCACTTAGGAAGCAACACTGATTGACAATACATTTCACATGCTGTTGTGCAAATGGAATAGACAACAGGTGGAAATTATAGGCATTTAGCAAGACACCCCCAATAAAGGAGTGGTTCTGCAGGTGGGGACCACAGACCACTTCTCAGTTCCTATGCTTCCTGGCTGATGTTTTGGTCACTTTTGAATGCTGGCGGTGCTTTCACTCTAGTGGTAGCATGAGACGGAGTCTACAACCCACACAAGTGGCTCAGGTAGTGCAGCTCATCCAGGATGGCACATCAATGCGAGCTGTGGCAAGAAGGTTTGCTGTGTCTGTCAGCGTAGTGTCCAGAGCATGGAGGCGCTACCAGGAGACAGGCCAGTACATCAGGAGACGTGGAGAAGGCCGTAGGAGGGCAACAACCCAGCAGCAGGACTGCTACCTCCGCCTTTGTGCAAGGAGGAGCAGGAGGAGCACTGCCAGAGCCCTGCAAAATGACCTCCAGCAGGCCACAAATGTGCATGTGTCTGCTCAAACGGTCAGAAACAGACTCCATGAGGGTGGTATGAGGGCCCGACGTCCACAGGTGGGGGTTGTGCTTACAGCCCAACACCGTGCAGGACGTTTGGCATTTGCCAGAGAACACCAAGAGTGGCACATTCACCACTGGCGCCCTGTGCTCTTCACAGATGAAAGCAGGTTCACACTGAGCACATGTGACAGACGTGACAGTCTGGATCCACCGTGGAGAACGTTCTGCTGCCTGTAACATCCTCCATCATGACCGGTTTGGCGGTGGGTCAGTCATGGTGTGGGGTGGCATTTCTTTGGTGGTCCGCACAGGCCTCCATGTGCTCGCCAGAGGTTGCCTGACTGCCATTAGGTACCGAGATGAGATCCTCAGACCCCTTGTGAGACCATATTCTGATGTGGTTGGCCCTGGGTTCCTCCTAATGCAAGACAATGATAGACCTCATGTGGCTGGAGTGTGTCAGCAGTTCCTGCAAGAGGAAGGCATTGATGCTATGGACTGGCCCGCCCGTTCCCCAGACCTGAATCCAATTGAGCACATCTGGGACATCATGTCTCGCTCCCTCCACCAACGCCAAGTTGCACCACAGACTGTCCAGTAGATGTTGGATGCTTTAGCCCAGGTCTGGGAGGAGATCCCTCAGGAGACCTTCCGCCACCTCATCAGGAGCATTCCCAGGCGTTGTAGGGAGGTCAAACAGCCACGTGGAGGCCACACACTACTGAGCCTCATTTGGACTTGTTTTAAGGACATTACATCAAAGTTGTATCAGCCTGTAGTGTGGGTTTCCACTTTAATTTTGAGTGTGTTTCCAAATCCAGACCTCCATGGGTTGATAAATGTGATTTCCATTGATAATTTTTGTGTGATTTTGTTGTCAGCACATTCAACTATGTAAAGAAAAAAGTATTTCATAAGAATATTTCATTCATTCAGATCTAGGATGTGTTATTTTAGTGTTCCCTTTATTTTTTTGAGCAGTGTACTTATTTACCTGTAGTAACATCAGAGACTAGTTGGTTAAAATATGATTAAATAATGTCTTGATATAATGCATGTGAAAAAGGTGGACTCTGTCATTTATTTATATGGTCATCAACTGCACAGCACAAACAGAGAAGAAAATTGGCATCATTGTGTGTGCAGCTGAACGCTGTTTGGGATTTTACAGCCAAGGCCTTACAAGAAATCCTGTCGAAGAATGTTCAACCCTCACAGGTCCCTAAGCATGTAGGGATGTGATTCGAATTGGACTGTGACGGAAGGAGTGGGATGTTTATATCTATCTATTTTATATGATCTCGTTTTTTCCCCCCTTTCCTGCAATAGATTTTTTTCTGTCGTTCACTACCCCGTATAGTAGGTGGTGGCAAAACACCTAATAGGTTGTAGTCTGCCAATAAACCTCAAAGAAGAAAAAGTATCGCTCAAAACTATCGTTCTCACTATTTTAACAATGTTTTTTAGGATGATTATGTGACATTTATGGACCGCGTTGGAAAAAGTTTTGAAATGACAGGGGCTTAGCTAGGTAGCTAGCTACATTAGTGAATAAGGGGGATATGATAGCTAGCTTTGCCACCCTGTGTTAGTTCCTTTAACTCACTTAAATAGTTATTGCTATGAGACTGAAATTGGGAGTTAAATTTGAATGCTTTGAATATTAACCTTTGTTAAATCTATTTGAGAAAAGTCTATCTGTTAACATGTCAACAGTAGGATTCTTCAGCTATGTCCTAAGCAATTGTTTTCTTTGCTACATTTGGTTAAATGTGAATACACTACTGGTCAAAAGTTTTAGAACACCTACTCATTCAAGGATTTTTCTTCATTTTTACTATTTTCTACATTGTAGAATAATAATGAAGACATCAAAACTATGAAAAAACACATATGAAATCATGTAGTAACCAAAAAAGAGTTAAACAAATATATAATATATATTTGAGATTCTTCAAATAGCCACCCTTTGCCTTGATGACAGCCTTGCACCCTCTTGGCAATCTCTCAACCAGAGATTGCCAAGAGGTAGTCACCTGGAATGCATTTCAATTAACAGGTGTGCCTTCTTAACATTTTCACCTGTGAATTCCAAATATATTTAACAGTTGCCCCAGCGTGAGTTGTTTTATGCACGTGATGTCAGAATGCAATGTAACATTCATTGTTTGAAGGAGACCAAGGCGCATCGTAATTTGTGGTCATCATATTTATTTAAATGAGAACCGGCAACAAAATAACAAAGTGAAACCAAAAGTGAAACCAAGACTTACAGAAAACATTTGACCTCTGTCATTGCCAACAAAGGGTATATAACAAAGTATTGAGATAAACTTTTGTTATTGACAAAATACTTAATTTTCCACCATAATTTGCAAATATATTCATAAAAAATCCTACAATGTTATTTTCTGCATTTTTTTTCTCATTTTGTCTGTCATAGTTGAAGTGTACCTATGATGAAAATTACAGGCCTCTCTCATCTTTTTAAGTGGGAGAACTTGTACAATTGATGGCTGACTAAATACTTTTTTGCCCCACTGTATTTGTGCAAGAATTTGAACATTTTCTTGCTGGCGCTGGCTTTGCCTTCCTTGATGTTTTCCTTAAACATAAACTTTGGATACAGTGCCTTGCAAAAGTATTCACCCCTGTCAAAAATCTCCCCAAGGAGAAGTGGGTGTGGTCAGGCGCAAGAGAGAGAACATTTTGAAAAGGGTGTTTTATTAACAAGTCCAACGAACAGGAAACAGGACTACAACAGTAGCCTCAAAACAACTGGACCCCGTCCAGGAAAATAACTTCGGTTCAACAGAACACAAGAAAACGCAACTCAAACTAAATGACAGCAAATGTCACAATCCCGCACAAAACCCAGAGGGGTATGGCGAGATAAAATACCCCACCTATTTACCCTAAATCGAACACAGGTGAAACACAAGACAGACATAACCAAATGAAAAAGAAAAAGGATCGGTGGCAACGACAACGACCGCCGAGCGCCGCTCGAACAGGCAGAGGAGCCACCTTCGGTGGAAGTCGTGACAACCCCCTTGGGGTTAATCCTATTTTGTTACATTACAACATGTAATTGAAATTGATTTTTATTTTATTTAATGTAATAGTCCAAATTGGTGAAGTGAAATGAAAAAAATTACTTGTTGTCGTAAAATTATAAAAAATAAAAAATGAAAAGTGGTGTGTGCATATGTATTCACCCCCTTTGCTATGAAGCCCCTAAATTAAGTGGCACATGATCAGTCACATGATCTAAGTATATACATACACCTGTTCTGAAAGGTCCCAGAGTCTGTAACACCACCAAGTAAGCAGCACCATGAAGACCAAGGAGCTCTCCAAACAGGTCAGGGACAAAGTTGTGGAGAAGTAGGGTTGGGTCATAAAAAATATCTGAAACTTTGAACATCCCACATCCCATTATTAAAAAATGGAAAGAATATGGCACCACAACAAACCTGTCAAGAGAGGGCCACCCACCAAAACTCACGGACCAGGCAAGGAGGGCATTAACTTCTCTAAGGTAGGGGGCAGCATTTGGAATTTTGGATGAAAAGCGTGCCCAAATTCTGGGCCTTCTACTCAGGCCCAGAAGATAGGATATGCATATAATTAGTAGATTTGGATAGAAAACACTCTATATTTTCCAAAACTGTTAAAATAATGTCTGTGAGTATAACACCTGAGAAAAATCCATTCAAGAAGTAGGATTTTTTTGTTGTTGTAGTTTTCCATTCAATGCCATTACAGTATCCATTGACTTAGGACTAAAATTGCAGTTCCTATGCCTTCCACTAGATGTCAACAGTCTTTAGACATTGTTTCAGGCTTGTATTCTGAGAAATTAGGGAGTAAGAGCAGTCTTAATGAGTGGACCTTGCCGTGTCACAGAGCTTTTTCATGCGCGCAACCGAGAGAGTGCGTTTCTTGTTTACCTTTTATATTGACAATGTTATTGTTCGGTTGAAATATTATAGATTATTTAGGCTAAGAACAACCTGACGATTGAATATAAACATTCTATGAACTTTATGGATACAATTTTGATTTTTTTTGTGTGACTGCGTTTGAGCCTGTGGATTACTGAAGAAAACGCTCGTACAAAACTGAGGTTTTCGGATATAAAGAGAGACTTTATCGAACAAAAGGAAAATGTATTTAATAAATTAATGTATTCTGAGTGCAACCATATGAACATCATCAAAGGTAAGTGATTAATTGTATCTCTATTTCTGACTTGTGTAACTCTTCTACTTGGCTGGTTACTGTTTGTAATGATTTGTCTGCTGGGCTATGTTCTCAAATAATTGTAAGGTATGCTTTCGCCGTAAAGCATTTTTGAAATCTGACACTGTGGTTGGATTCACAAGAAGTTAATCTTTAAACCAATGTGAAATAGTTGTATCTTTTCTGAATTTTTAGAATGAGTATTTCTGTATTTGAATTTGGCACTCTGCAATCTCACTGGATGTTAGCCAGGTGGGACGCTAGCGTCCTACATACCCTAGAGAGGTTAATCAGAGAGGCAACAAAGAGACCAAAGATAAGCTGCAAAGCTCCAAATTGGAGATTGGAGTATCTGTCCGTAGGACCACTTTAAGCCATACACTCCACAGAGCTGGGCATTATGGAAGAGTGGCCAGAAAAAAATAAGTAAACATGTTTGGTGTTCGCCAAATGGCATGTGGGAGACTCCCCAAACATATGGTCAGATGAGACTAAAATGGAGCTTGTTGGCCATCAGGGAAAATGCTATGTCTGGCGCAAAACCAACACCTCTCATCACCCCGAGAACACCATCCCCACAGTGAAGAATGGTGGTAGCAGCATCATGCTGTGGGGTGTTATTCATCGGCAGGGACTAGGAAATGGTCAGAATTGAAGAAATGAAGAGTGATGCCAAATACAGGGGAATTCTTGAGGGAAACCTGTCTCAGTCTTCCAGAGATTTGAGACTGGGACGTATGTTCACCTTCCAGCAGGACATTGACCCTAAGCATACTGCTAAAGCAACACTCGAGTGGTTTAAGGGGAAACATTTGAATGAATTGGAATGGCTTCGTCAAAGCCCAGACCTCAATCCAATTGAGAATCTGTGGTATGACTTAAAGATTACTGTACATCAGCAGAACCCATCCAACCTGAAGGAGCTGGAGCAGTAAGGGGTGAATAATTATGCACATTCAAGTTCTGTTTTGTGTCTTATTTATTGTTTCACTAAAAAATATATTTTGTATCTGCATAGATGTCGGCCTGTTGTGTAAACCAAATGATACAAACTCCCCAAAAATATATTTTAATTAATTGTAAGGGAAAAAAATAGGAAAAATGCCAAGGGTGGTGAACACTTTCACAAGCCACTGTATGTGTGCGTTCCCATCAAAGTAAGTATCTTATTTTCTGTATATCGTGTTGTCGTTTATACTGTAGGGGCATACAGTGTGTGTGTATGTAGTATGTTTATCTATCTACGCGCGTGCATAGAGCATAAAGTATTTACAGTTTTATTCACGTTTTCAATTAATGGTGACAAATAATGTATTCCGATTATTGCGTATATTGTAATGGACACCGATGATGTGTGTAAAATACTTTTTTGAAGGTTGTACTGATTATAATGAGCTAAGCTATTTACCAGCTCTGTGTGGCTCCATGTTTGTTGACATTATACAATGCATTTTGGGTGTCACGTAATCTGCCAGACAAAAGATTATATAATGAGGTGAAGGAATGGTTCACTCATCCTTCGGGTAAACTTCCGGAAGTGAGTGAAGGAAAGTGGATGATTGTAGATGACACAGCCCCTTCAACATGCATACTATAAACAGACCAAACTCATCTTGTCTCCTCTTATTATCTTTGGTTGATGCGAGAAAAAAAACAAGCATGGTGGCGTTCATAAACTACCCATCATCAGATTACTTTTGATTTCTAGGAAGTGTTATACTCAATTATTTTGATCAATAGTGAGCTCACCCGTGATGTGATTAATTATAAATAGTAATTGCTATTAGCAAATTTAATATTGTAGTTTCTATCAGCCGAGAGTTATAAACAATATGACCACTTGTGTTATGTCAAACTTTCCTCAGGTAGTGCTAGGACAAATGTAGCCTACATTTTTCCAGTTTGGATGATTGTATTATGCTGTAGCTACTTCTGTGAGTGTCTGAACATTGCATCCCAAAAAAACCTATTCACATTCTGGACATAACTTTGTAAGGACTGTGTTTGTGCAAAATGTTTCTGAAAAACAGTGTGGCCAGCTCAAATGCTGATTGTTGCATAATTCAAAACTGGATGTTCTAAATATGGGTTCTCATCACACCGGTTTGATTGTATGCTACAGGGACCATTGTAGAATGATCACACCAGTGTGTTGGTACATGTGAAAAGGTTAAACATTTATTTGTGGAATTTCTTTCCTTCTTAATTGTGTTTGAGCCAATCCGCTGTGTTGTGACAAGGTAGGGGTGGTATAATAGCCCTATTTGGTAAAAGAACAAGTCCATGATTATCTCAAGAACAGCTCAAATAAGCAAAGAGAAACGACAGTCCATCATTACTTTAAGACATGAAGGTGAGTCAATACGGAACATTTCAATAACTTTGAAAGTTTCAAGTGCAGCCTCAAAAACCATCAAGAGCTATGATGAAACTGGCACTCATGAGCACTGCCACAGGAAAGGAAGTCCCAGAGTTACCTCTGCTGCAGAGGATAAGTTCATTAGAGTTACCAGCCTCAGAAATTGTTGCCCAAATAAACTAAATCACACCAATAATAATAAGAGACTTGCTTGGTCCAAGCAACATGAGGAATGGACATTAGACTGGTGGAAATTTGTCCTTTGCTCTGATGATAAAAAATTGGAGATTTTTGGTTCCAACCGCTGTGTATTTGTGAGATGTGGTGTGGGTGAACGGATGATATCTGCATGTGTATTTCCCACAGTAAAGCATGGAAGAGGAGGTGTTATGGTGTGGGGGTGCTTAGCTGGTGACACTGTCTGTGATTTGTTTAGAATTCAAGGCACACTTAACCAGCATGGCTACCACAGCATTCTGCAGTGATACGCCATCCCATCTGGTTTGGGCTTAGTGGGACTATCATTTGTTTTTCAACAAGACAAATGACCCAACACACCTCTAGGCTGTGTAAGGGCTATTTACACCAAGAAGGAGAGTGATGGAGTGCTGCATCAGATGACCTGGCCAAGTTGAGATGGCGTGGGATGAGTTGGACTGAAAGAGTGAAGGAATAGCAGCCAACAAGTCCTTAGCATATGTGGGAACTCCTTCAAGACTGTTGGAAAAGCATGGTTGAGAGAATGCCAAGAGTGTGCAAAGCTGTCATTAAGGCAAAGGGTGGCTATTTGAAGAATTTTGATTTAAGACTTTTTTGGTTACTAAATTATTCCTTATTTGGTATTTCACAGTTTTGATGTCTTCACTATTATTCTACAATGTAGAAAATAGTTTTTAAAAAATAAAGAAAAACCCTTGAATGAGTAGGTGTTCCAAAACTTTTGACCGGTAGTGTATACTGTTAACATTTCCTTTTACATTCTGTATTGTGTCGGTATAATAGCTAAATGTTTATAAAATAGAAATTACTGTACATTGACTGCATAGAATTCATACATAGACTAATGTTAGTGTTGTGAATAAGAGTGGTAAACTGCATAGGTAATTACCATGAAGTGCTTCGCTATAAATGCTTTATGAATGGGAAAATTGATTTTACTGCATAGAACCTTCATGTGTGCGTTATAGACCAGTATGACAAACTTAAAATGTGATGTGGAGGAGGGCTGTTAATGTGTTACAAAAGAGTTATGATATGACCCTCAGCCTCTGTACACATTTAGATCCGTACTTATTCAACCATGTGGGGATCTTCATGCCCCATTGACCTCCGTAAGAAGAATGTAAGTCACAATAAGAACACCTGCTCTGTTGATGACATAGAATGACCAGATTAATCCAGGTGAAAGCTATGATCCTTTATTGATGTCACCTGTTAAATACACTTCAATCAGTGTAGATGAAGGTGAGGAGACAGGTTAAAGAAGGATTTTAAGCATCCTTGTGGAATGATTGACACCTTGTAGAGTCCATGCCCCAATGAATTGAGGCTGTTCTGAGGGCAAATCGGGGTGCAACTCAATATTAGGAAGGTGTTCCTAATGTTTTGTATACTCGGTGTATATCAGCATACTCACTAACACTGGTATGGCAGAAGCACACTTTTGAGAACAGCCATGATGATGACACTGCGCTGTCATGGTAATGATGCATCTATTAAGATACCTAAATATGAGCTCTTGCATAGCATGACATGAATGCGCTATAGATATGCCATGGATAGATTCCATTAACATTCTTTCCCAGAGCTCAGTAATTGCTTCCAAGTTGCCCTGCATTAGCGGGCCTTTGATAGCAAGCAGCTTGATTGTTAAGTCACTTTTTATGTGAACTAAGCTAAGACAGGCAGGCCAGGCAAAGCTGAGAGATGAGGGACATTTTAAATAAGGGAACTAGCCAGCCTGATGTATAGGCCAGTCTGACAGTGCAGTAATCTATGGCCTCCTAATTTTTCACCTATTTTTAAATGGAGGCTCCACATCCTGAGCAACACTCAGCAATCACGAACAAGACGCCACAGTGAATAATCCCAGCATGAACAAAACATTTGGGCCTTACCTGCTAGAATTACATTACAAACCTCCCAGATGTTGTGTGCTGTCTTATATTGGAAATCGTAAAGGGATATATGTAGAAGTTCACACCTCCATGTGCTGTAGACTTCTTTATTTCTGTATCAGTGAAAAGGGTACAGAGATGCATGGTTGTTCCATGCTGGCAGGGGGTAGATTCATTGCAAGGGAACTTTCATCCAAATGATTTGAGCGCAGCACTTCTGGCTTGTTTGACATGAATAGTATGACACGTGATGCCTAAAGCATAGGCAGAGGTAAAAGATGTAGAACTCTCTGTTATGCAACACATTATGCCTCAGGTTACAGTAGGGAACAATGGTAATTAATTTATAAAGTCTGTCTTGTTTTCACGCTTATGTGACAAAATACAAAACACTCTATGACAAAATGCACAAATGAGCCACTCATTGCAATGGGACAAAAAAGCAAAACAAACCAGATTATTTTTGGAACAAATTAGTTATTGATAGTCTACCTGTGCATTTTGACAAAGAAATTAGCATCCATTTTGGTGTCCCCTACTGCAGCAGGGATTGGGAACAGGCTCGTTGAGCTCATTTGTGGTGGCAAAGAGTAATGATGCTCACCTCCTTGTGAAGTGGCTCCAGGATTGAGAAAATGCTAGCTCGCTCTTCGCAGAGGCACAAAGAGGCAGAAGCACACACATTTTACCTTCATGCTTCCATGGCAATGTGCCTTCTATCTACAGCCATTACGCACTGTTACATAATTATTTGTACATCTACTTGTGATGTTGAAAGCAGAAACATGGAAATCCCTGACTGTTAAATTATCTTTAAAAAAACAACCAGTACAGTGAACTCAGAGGTAGCATAAATTATGGTCTGTGTCTATGTGTATATTTAATCAATTGGCATCCTCTCACTGTTGTGTAACTAAGACCATTGTGTAATTGACGTCAATAGGAGATTTCCCCCAAAAAATGCACTCTTATTTGAGAGTAGTTAAATACAATAGAATGCATTTTACAGGTTGTGTAACTCAGCTATTGATGTGCCCAGAGAGAAAAGCTTTCCTTTCCATGAAATCAGATATTCCTCATTGACTCTTCATGCAAGTCATGAGACATTCTGTACCTCTGTGAAACATCCAAACTAACCTTGCTGTGGACTGAGAGGTTAAGCAACTAGAAATGAAATTAAATCAAATTGTATTGGTCACATACACATGGTTAGCAGATGTTAATAATGCGAGTGTAGCGAAATGCTTGTGCTTCTAATTCCGACCGTGCAGTACTATGCTAAGAATACAAAACGTCCAAACACTGAAGAAGATTGATGGACTGTGAAAGCGCAAGCTTATATAAACAGAAAATCAGAATATGCTTCTCCAGGGTCATGAGTACTTGTTGCGACAAACTATATGTACCTTGGCTTCCATCTAGCAACATACACAATACTTTGATTCGATATTCAATAATAAGGAATTTCCCTCAACTACGCCAACAAATTGGGGAAAACAAACATTCTTTCCCATTCACCCCATTTGTAAAAGAGCCAACCTGGTCTTCAATTGTTTTTTTGTTATACCGACATACAAAACATTCTGAAAAGCAGTTGTTGTTCAATGTAAATGTAACCAGGTCAAAAATCTCAACCTACGGATCGCAATGCTCTTACTTGGGGAAATAGAGCCTGCGAGAAAAGCCCTGCGGCTGCAGGCTCTTCAGCATGGGAGAGTGGAAAATCTGCGTACCTGGTGTCCAAGTAGGCTACACATAGCTATGTGTTGAAAACATTTCATCACAGGGAAGAAATGTAACTTTAATATAGCCCATTTGTAACTCCACTCACTACTTGTAGCTGTATAGTCTATTTGTTTGCGTTGTTGGTCTTGGTTAGCTTATTAATGTTCTTGTCGGTAGCTATCTAGCCAGCACTCATTCACTCACATGACTGCTAGTATGTGTAAAGAGGCATGAGGGAAGCCCTACAATATTATGATTTTCTAAGTAGTGAGAATGCTCTGGAGCAGGCAATGTTGAAAGGTTATCCTGGGACGTACTTTTCTTAAATGTAGTTTGTAATTGACTTAAACAAGCATATGACAAAATTGCTCTTGAAAAGGGTCAAGTTTTTTCCGTGAGCCAATGGGGTAACCTAGGTTAAATGGGTGTTTTCCTCACAAGTGGGCGTTCTAATACTGTCTGGGACTTTAAGGAGAGTATGCTTGCCAGAAATGTTCTACACATCTCTGTAACCTTGACCTGTCACAATCGTTTAGAGATGGATTGGACCAAGGTGCAGAGTGGTAGGCGTACATTTTACTTTTATTTAAATGACACCGAAAAAACCAACAAAATACAAAAACGAACGTAAAGCTACATAGAGTGCAGAAAGCAACTACACACAAACTAAAGGTGGAAAAAAGGCTGCATAAGTATGATCCCCAATCAGAGAAAACGATAGACATCTGCCTCTGATTGGGAACCATACCCGGCCAACAAAGAAATAGAAAAACTAGAATGCCAACTAAATCACACCCCGACCTAACCAAATGGAGAAATAAAAAGGCTCTAAGGTCAGGGCGTGACATGACCAGGTCATACCAATAATATTGTATCTATATATAAATATCTCTATTTGTGGGATGCATCAGGAAGCAGCGAGCAGAAAATCCTTAAAGGTTCAGGCAGGGAGATGACGTCATCTACAAACGAATATCAGACAATAATAAGACTACCATCATTTGTGGAATGCCAACATTACCAATACAGGCAGTCTTGGGATATTTACATTCTGTTAATATAGTTGTGTAAGTAGGTTTCCCCATTGTATATGATTGTTTCACGCACGTCATCTTACTGAGTGTATTTAAGAAAAAACATCCACCATTTTGTAATCAAAATAGCAACTAGCTTCCAGGCTTACTTCTCCTGGTCCCTCAAGTCCATCTTTTTTTATTTGAGAAAGCATTAATGCTGCAGAACAACGTTAAAAATAATGAAGGAAAATAGAACAGTTACACTGCAGCTGTAATCCTTACAGACCAAGGCCGGGTTTCCTGCTTTTAATGGGGTGAGAGACATTACTAAAGTGCAATATTGACACAGAATGTTTCACTACCTTACGAAAACTTTACCTTTATTTTAAACTAATGCATCAGAAGACACACACACACACAAACACAGAGTGTTACTATATGTAAGGGGTGCGTAAGTGGTGGCAGTGAAGTCAAACGCAGGAGAGCAGAACTTGGTAAATAGCCGGAGCAGTTTAATAAACATAACTACCACATGGGCACAAAACCCGTATCGCACCAGTCACACAATGCACACATACTACAATAAACAATTCCCTACAAAAACATGGGGAAACAGAGGGAACAAAACAACATGTAATAAGGGAATAAAACGAGGTGAATGGGAAAACATGAAAAATGGATGGGCGATGACTAGAAGACCGGTGACGTCGACCGCCGAACACCGCCCGAACAAGGAGAGGAACCGACTTCGGCAGAAGTCGTGACACTATACTTACAGTAATGTTACATTTTTAGTGCAAAGATGGCTTTTAGGAAACAGCTTGGAGACTAACTATGCACCTTCAGTGGGATCTAACGATAGACTTGACACTTCGAAAGCTCTGGGAAACGAGGCCCAATAGAGAATCTTGTTTCAGGACAAGACCCAGATGCAGACAGTGTCGAAGTGATAAAAGTGTATTACTAGAACAGGGGGCAGGCAAAACGACAGGTAGAGGTCAGTACAGAACAGGTTGTTTACTCTTGCTCAGGTTGTTTACTCTTGATAAAGCACTCCATACCCCGACAATAAGATAATACCCCAGCTTTCGAATAACACCGCTGTACCTGCACCGTTGTACCTGCTTGTACTTTTTTGAATTTTTGAATTCTCAAAACTTAAATTCATAAAGTGTCAATCAGTACACACACTGTATGACATTTATGTAATTTCAACAATAAAACTCTGAAGTATGCATTGTAAAATACTGTAAATGTGTTTTACAGCATTGATGCTGTTAAATTGCCCTGCATTATGGGTAAAATGGTGAAAAATACTGTTATTACCTGTAATTGGAAGCTTCCTGTAAAAATTACTCTAACATATTGTATTTATTTAAAGTAATATAATATGCCTACTGTAGATTCAAATTATCCGTTTCAGAAACCAACCTCATGCTGTTGGGTGAGATACATGAACCTCAGACTATTTTAGAAAATATCTTCTTGAAGCAGCTGTGAAGAATATTTCAGCAGCTGCTGAGTAGGTACATTAACTGCTAGCCGAAGTTGAATTATAATGTTTTTTGTTTGCTAATCTAGCTAGCTAGCTAGCTGGCTAACGTTTGCTAGCTAGTTAGCGAACTCATGTTGACACAAGCCATTTTGGTCTCTCTAAATTGTACCACCTAGAAAAACATCACCCAGATAATAATTTACCGGTAGATTTTCACGATTACTACAGCGAAATGGCTTGTTTCTATCAGTTCAAAATATGTGATCCATATATGCCGCCACAGTTTTTTCGTATTGAAGGGCTGCATTTAACACATAAACATCATCGTGTTTTGGGCCGTACTCGCGAGCCACTAAAGCCAATGCGAATGACCAGCGTGTTGTATCGAGGTACCTGCTGACCTAAGGTGCAGTGGGCAGCTGTAGCCTATCACAGTGTCCCCGGCGGTAGCCTGTAACGTGGCAAAAATAATACATTCTCCCATGATTATATTTCAAATAGGATGGCAGCCTACACAAGAAATAACTAATATTGGTAGCCATCTAGAGCATGAACGGCAACAACACGGGGACACAGTGTCCTCCTCAACCCTGTGCGATTCGGTTCACTAGGCTCTCAGCGGCACGTCATTGTTTTGCAGGCCAGGAGTGTCCGTAAACCCTCTCCCCGCTTACCATTTGTTTAACCTCTCTGCACACAGAATCCGTTAGCGGGATGAAATTCGACAACATACGGTGATCGCTACATAAATAAAACATAATAAAGCATAAATTAAACATTCATGAAAATACAAGTGCCTCACATGTTTCGAAAGCCTAGAATCTTGCTAATCCAACTGCGTTGTCAGATTTAAAAAAGGATTTACTGCGAAAGAATACGATGCGATTGTCTGAGGATGGAGACCCATAAAAAACAACTATTTCAACCAGCACAGGCGTAAAAAAATCACAAACTGCAATAAAATAAATAGTTTACCTTTGATGATCTTCCTCTGTTTGCAATCCCAATGCTCATTGTTACACAATGAATGGTCTTTTGGTTGATAAAATCCCTTTTTATAGCCTAACACGAAACATTTTTTGAACCGCTGGTGTCGGGAATTTCGTTTCATTCCATTTGACGACACATTTGAGGTAAATACACACACAAAACGTGACTATTCCAGTCATGTTTGGTTTCATTGCAATCAACTGGTTTGTTTGTAACACAACCAAACCTGATGGGTCATTTCGCGGGACGTATTGACTGAAAGAAACCAATTTGAAGACAACAAGTAATGACATCATTGTGCACCAATGATGAGACCGTTGTTTCGTTGATTGACTGTATTTTTACCCAATGACCACTGATTGTCTTGAAATCTAGCTGGGTAGATAGTCAATGAGCTGAGGTAAATGGCAATTTGTAATGTTTATGTGTTGGAGGACCAACCCATGTAGTAAACTCCGGCGTAAAGAGGTTCATTCGCCATTGACAATTCATACCGGAAGGAGCAACGCATATTACGCACAGCATTGTTTTGGTAAATCGCATATTCAACTGTTTATATATAAATCAGTACGGCGACTAAGTCAGGGAAAGCTAAATCTAAGTCTAGATATACAGATGTACACACAATTTTAGAAGAAATTGATTGAGGACGATTCATTTAGCGATTCCCAAATGGAGGAATATCTTTTGAACGGAGATTACATCGTTTTGGACTGGTAAGTTCTTCTCATGCTAATGCCGTTGTTTGAAATGAATATTATAAAATATTATTTGTGAAATGAAATAGCCTATTTGAGGCTGTTGAGGGGAGGGCAGGCCCACAACAATGGCCAAAGTGAAATGGAGACAGATATAGCTGGTCTGTTGTAATATAATAAAGACAGTAGATCTAGCTGGTCTGTCATAATATAATAGAGACAGTAGATCTAGCTGAAATATAATATAAATGAGACAGTAGATCTAGCAGGTCTATAATAATATATTCAACCTTATGTTCCCTGTACTCTATATATATATATGTTTATTATACCTGTTGATACAGGGCTCATATGTGAAACTATTCTAACTGAACATTTTCTTTCACAGTGACACTGACTCTGAATGGGAGCCCCCAGTGCCAAGGTGTCCATCCCCCACTGAAGCTGATTCATCCAGCTCCTGCCACAAGTGGTGTTCATCTGCCCAAATTTATTTATGCAGGCATGGATGTGCCTCAGGGCCAAAAGGGCACAGCATGGAGGAGTCGCTGTGTTCTTTGCAAAAATAAGTCCCCCAGCACCTGCACCACATGCTTGGTGACCCTTTGCTTTACAGCAGAAAGAGACTGCTATGTCACCTGGCATCTGCAGCACAATATTGTGTAGAGGACTGAGGTTCTTCCAAATATTGAAAGTGTTATTTTGTAAATATATATATATTTTTTCTTCGTTTTTTTCTCCATTTTTTTTTTTTTTGGGGGGTTAGAATACCATTTTGGTATTTTGTATATAGTTATTCCATTCCAAATGTATAACTTCACCAATTTGGCCACTTGGGTACATTTGGACTACTTGTGTGGGACACCTGGGTGACTTCATGATAAATGTCATGTAACACACACATTTGGGGAGTTATCATTCTGAAACTTTGCACAAGTACTGTTGCCCTCTTATGTTTTTCACGGAAATTGTCCCATCATCCTATCTGAATGTTTGTTTTATCTTGTTCATTTTAAAGATGATGATGTAGCAATAAAAATAAAAAACATGTGTTTTTTTTCATTGTATTAACTAAACTAGATCTATTGTGTTATATTATCCTACATTCAATTCACATTTACACAAACCTCAGAGTGTTTTCTTTCAAATGGTACCAAGAATATGCATATCCTTAGTTCTGTGCCTGAGCTACAGGCAGTTAGATTTGGGTGTGTCTTCAGGTTCATTTAAACAACATTGTTCCATATAATGTTACAGGATTAGTAAACCTGTTCACTTACCAGTAGTATGCAAACAGTTGGTGGCACAGAAAGGAAGGAAAAAGTTGTTGAGTCTGGTAGAATAATCTGTGATATTGGGTAGGCTATAACAATGTTTTATTAGTTAGAAATGGTTTGAAGTAGGTTTATCTAGCGGTCTTGTATTGGTTCAATGCCTCAATTAATTTCATAAACTATATTGGATATAATGTATGCTGTAGTTTTGAATCAACCCAAGATGGGACAATGTGCATGACAAGGAGGCTCAGGGGAAGCCAGCTGTTCTTATTAACTCCTACATTGCCCCGTTCTTCCAAGAGCTGACTGAGTTGGAATGAAGACCTCTCACACACAATACTTGTGTTGTATTGATGCTCTTATTTGGTTACATATGTTTTAACTGTTACTTCTATTATCAAGTATCAAGTGTTTTGGTAATGCTGTTACCAATTTGAATGCATTTATTTTATTTATTTATTTATTACTTAAAATTTAGATTTCAGGGAGGATTTCACTGTACATTTACAGCCTTATCCTGGCACCAGAGTTGTAAAGCAAAATTAGAGTATTAATCTGGAAAATCTGGTTCCAGAGTAATGCTGTAAATGTACAGGGAAAAGTTGACAGTGCAGTTAGTCTGTATTTCAACTCCAAAAAGGACAGATAATGTGATGATTCATGGTGTATTTGCGGTTATGTTGGTTTTTGATATCGATTGAGAATCCAACTTCTTAACAAACTGAGCTCTCAACAAGTTATGTTTACTGGAAGCATGAAGTTCACAAAGTTCATGCAAAAGTCAAATTAACTTCCTTGCACCCACATGAACAATTTAAAAGCATCTTGGTGTTCTCTTTGGAGTAACGACTATGGAGTGACATTCAACCCCCAACTGTATAGTGGCGGTGGTCTGATCCTCCCTTATTATCCCAGCAGAAGGCTGTTGCTCTCTAACAACAGTGGCGCTCTATTGCGTATGCTTACTATCCCTCTCCATAGAAACATCTCACATCTCTCCTGCCAACTGGGCTGACCTCTCTTCCACCACCTTAAAAGGTCTGATGAGAGAGACAGGGCTGACGTATTCATGTGGGCGATGGGATGCCACAGAGGAGGTGGTGGCAGTACAAGATCATTGCACGTGTGTCAAACTCTCAAATGTACTGACAAACAGCATTGAGGATGGTGAGCATATCTGAGAATATTCCTTAATGCATAGTGCTGAGACTAAAATACATGTATGATTCCAGAGCAAAGGTCAGGGGGTTGGTTTGTAAGGCCACAATATACAGTGCCTTGCGAAAGTATTCGGCCCCCTTGAACTTTGCAACCTTTTGCAACATTTCAGGCTTCAAACATAAAGATATAAAACTGCATTTTTTTGTGAAGAATCAACAACAAGTGGGACACAATCATGAAGTGGAACAACATTTATTGGATATTTCAAACTTTTTTAACAAATCAAAAAGTGAAAAATTGGGCGTGCAAAATTATTCAGCCCCCTTAAGTTAATACTTTGTAGCGCCACCTTTTGCTGCGATTACAGCTGTAAGTCGCTTGGGGTATGTCTCTATCAGTTTTACACATCGAGAGACTGACATTTTTTCCCATTCCTCCTTGCAAAACAGCTCAAGCTCAGTGAGGTTGGATGGAGAGCATTTGTGAACAGCAGTTTTCAGTTCTTTCCACAGATTCTCGATTGTATTCAGGTCTGGACTTTTCCTTGGCCATTCTAACACCTGGATATGTTTATTTTTGAACCATTCCATTGTAGAATTTGCTTTATGTTTTGGATCATTGTCTTGTTGGAAGACAAATCTCCGTCCCAGTCTCAGGTCTTTTGCAGACTCCATCAGGTTTTCTTCCAGAATGGTCC
The DNA here is from genome assembly GCF_013265735.2 of Oncorhynchus mykiss. Classification (NCBI taxonomy): domain Eukaryota; kingdom Metazoa; phylum Chordata; class Actinopteri; order Salmoniformes; family Salmonidae; genus Oncorhynchus; species Oncorhynchus mykiss. The sequence goes on along the minus strand of NC_048566.1, from coordinate 51,762,394 downwards.
TGTATTTGGCTCCATCCATCTTCCCATCAATTTTAACCATCTTCCCTGTCCCTGCTGAAGAAAAGCACCCCAAACCATGATGCTGCCACCACCATGTTTGACAGTGGGGATGGTGTGTTCCGGGTGATGAGCTGTGTTGCTTTTACGCCAAACATAACGTTTTGCATTGTTGCCAAAAAGTTCCATTTTGGTTTCATCTGACCAGAGCACCTTCTTCCACATGTTTGGTGTGTCTCCCAGGTGGCTTGTGGCAAACTTTAAACAACGCTTTTTATGGATATCTTTAAGAAATGGCTTTCTTCTTGCCACTCTTCCATAAAGGCCAGATTTGTGCAATATACAACTGATTGTTGTCCTATGGACAGTCTCCCACCTCAGCTGTAAATCTCTGCAGTTCATCCAGAGTGATCATGGGCCTCTTGGCTGCATCTCTGATCAGTCTTCTCATTGTATGAACTGAAAGTTTAGAGGGATGGCCAGGTCTTGGTAGATTTGCAGTGGTCTGATACTCCTTCCATTTCAATATTATCGCTTGCACAGTGCTCCTTGGGATGTTTAAAGCTTGGGAAATATTTTTGTATCCAATAACTTCTTCACAACAGTATCTCGGACCTGCCTGGTGTGTTCCTTGTTCTTCATGATGCTCTCTGCGCTTTTAACGGACCTCTGAGACTATCACAGTGCAGGTGCATTTATACGGAGACTTGATTACACACAGGTGGATTGTATTTATCATCATTAGTCATTTAGGTCAACATTGGATCATTCAGAGATCCTCACTGAACTTCTGGAGAGTTTGCTGCACTGAAAGTAAAGGGGCTGAATAATTTTGCACGCCCAATTTTTCAGTTTTTGATTTGTTAAAAAAGTTTGAAATATCCAATAAATGTCGTTCCACTTCATGATTGTGTCCCACTTGTTGTTGATTCTTCACAAAAAAATACAGTTTTATATCTTTATGTTTGAAGCCTGAAATGTGGCAAAAGGTCGCAAAGTTCAAGGGGGCCGAATACTTTCGCAAGGCACTGTATGTATGAGCTAAATGGATAAATGTACAACCTAATCACCTTTGGCCATATTGATAGACTTTGGCTGACCCTTGTTTTTACTTGATGGAAGATACCAGACCTGGGATCAAATACTACTTTAAATATTTCTTTATAACTTCAACACTACTCTAAATACGTCTTTATAACTTCAAATAAGTATTATGTGAATGCCTTTGATTGCCTGTTGCAATGGAACCAATATAGTAAGATGAAAATCCCTCCCATCTGGCAAGCCTGGAAGCTCAAAATATTTGAACACAAGTCTTGAATATACTGAGGTTGTTTGTGTTCATTCACAGGTGAGTAATGAACTAATGAACTTTGACGAACATTCTTATAGACTGAATATTTGAATATTTCCATTGAGTCTGTGTAAACACATGGCCGTGTTTGCCCAGAGATATTCTAAATGTTTTATTCCAACCATGTGCTCAATTAGTTCAATTAAGGCATAATTAAGCAATTACTCTTCTGCTACTGCTTGTTAATTAGTCTTCTTCATTTTTAATTGAAAATGAGAGTATTACATATTAACAAAACTGTATAGTGAAACTTCTTGGTTTGGCAAGCATATATCTGTGTATGTGTAACGACTTTCATGGGAAGAGGAATCAGCGGACCAAAATGCAGCAGGGTACACGTTCATCTTTAATAATTGCACTGAATACTGAATAAACAAAACAGCAAAAAGGAAAACTGAAACAGTCCTGCAAGGTGAATAACACTAAACAGAAATTAACTACCCACAAAACTCAGATGGGAAAACGCTACCTAAGTATGGTTCTCAATCAGAGACAACGATAGACAGCTGCCTCTGAACCACAAACAACAAAGAAATCCAAAACATAGAAAATGAACATAGAATGCCCACCCTAGTCACACCCTGGCCTAACCAAAATAGAGAATAAAAGCCTCTCTATGGCCATGGCGTGACAGCATGGATAAAGTCCATAATAAGAACACACACGTGGTGTGAAAGTACAGAGATTAACTTCTGAATTGGATCTTTCATGAGGTTTAATGCACAATTACAGACATAACACCACATAACACATGATGCCTAAAATGTTAAAAAATCACAATGTGGTTTCATTTTTTATTTAACTAGGCAAGTCAGTTAAGAAAAAACAAGTATTTACAGTGACGGCTTACCCTAGTCAAACCCTAACCCAGACGACGCTGGGCCAATTGTGCGCCGCCCTATGGGACTCCCAATCATTTTTGTCAGCAACAGCTGAATAGCACAGCGCAACAGTCAAATAATATTACAAAAAAATATTAATATTCATGAGATCACAAGTGCAATATTGCAAAACACAGCTTAGCCTTTTGTTACTCCACCTGTCGTCTTGAAATTGTGCTTTACAGCAAAAGCAATTTGTGCGTTTGTGTAAGTTTATCGATAGCCTAGCATAGCATTATGTACACTTAGCATCAGGAAGCTTGGTCACGAAAATCAGAAAAGCAATCAAATTAACCATTTACCTTTGATGATCTTCGGATGTTTTCACTCACGAGACTCCCAGTTACACAACAAATGTTCCTTTTGTTCCATAAAGATTATTTTTATACCCAAAATAGTCTTCATAATTGTCGCGTTATGTTCAGAAATCCACAGGAAAGAGCGGTCACGACAACGCAGAGACGGAAATTCCAAATAGTCTTCATAATGTCCACAGAAACATGTCAAACGTTTTTTATAATCATTCCTCAGGTAGTTTTTAAAATATATATTCAATAATATATCAACAGTGTGTAGGTTTTTCAATAACAGCGGGAGGAACAATGGCGGCTTTACTCTGTAGCGCAAAAACTCACTGAGAGCCCCCACCTATCCACTTATGCAATGAGATCTTTCACGCTAATCTTTCAAAATAAAAGCCTGAAACTATGTCTAAAGACTGTTGACACCTTAGGGAAGCCAGAGAAAAAGGAATCTGGTTGATATCCCTTTAAATGGAGGATGGGCATGCATAGGAAAAGAAGGATTTCAAATAAGAGGGTTTTGCCTGCAATATCAGTTCTGTTATACTCACAGACAATATTTTGACAGTTTTGGAAACTTTAGAGTGTTTTCTATCCTAATATGTCAATTATATGCATATTCTAGCATCTGGTCCTGAGAAATAGGCCGTTTACTTTGGGATTTTATTTTTCCAAACATAAAAATAGTTCCCCCTAGCTTCAAGAGTTAAGTGCTTATGTATGTATCATACCCTTTGCAAGCCAACATTTACAGTAAACAACTTCTAAAAAGTAACTTTAATGCAAGCGAATAATCAGTGATGATGTGACGGAGATGAATGCCTGATGTTAATGTAATGTTTTGGTTGCCAAAGTATTTCTTTCTGGACTGGAAGGAACAAGCAGAGTGACTACTTATGGACGTGTTACATTGATGAAGCATAAACTAAATCAATACGACTTGGAGCAGACACACTTACAGTTATTACAGCCTACCTTTAATGAACTGCCATGACTTGGGGAAATAATAGGAAGGAGTGAAAAGGTGTTGTAGTGTTTTGTTGTGGATTAATGAAATGCCTCCAAAATTAAAGGCATTTCCAAGTATGTTTACAAATTTAAATGATCACATACGTGTATAACATGGTATATGAATTGTTTAGCAGTGTCGTAGATAAGATTAATATATATAGTTTCTCAATAATTGCTTCTAGTGCTTTAATTCACTTGAATTCAACATACAAAGGAAAGTCCTTGCTGTGCAAATGTAAATAAAATATACTATACTGTATATACAAAAATATGTGGACACCCCTTAAAATGATTGGATTTGGCTATTTCAGACACACCTGTTGCTGACAGTTGTATAACATCGAGCACACAGCCATGCAATGTCCATTGGGAGTATATTGGCCTTATGGAAGAGCTCAGTAACTTTCATTGTGGCACCATCATAGGATGCCAGCTTTCCAACAAGTCAGTTCGTCAAATTGTGGAAGGCATGACGATGCCCCTGTGCACACAGCAAACCCATCGAACACCTTTGGGATGAATTAGAACGCCTACTGCTAGCCAGGCCTAAACGCCCCACGTCAGTGCCCGGCCTCACTAATGCTCCTGGAGCTGAATGGAAGCAAGTCACTGCAGCAATGTTCCATCCTCTATTGGAAAGCCTTCCCCGAAGAGTGGAGGCTGTTATAGCAGAAAAGGGGGGACCAACTCCATATTAATGCCCATGATTTTGGAATGAGATGTTCGATGAGCAGGTGTCCACATACTTTTGGTAATGTAGTGTATGTTCCTTTATGGGGGTTTCATTGGTATTGTTCAGAGCAGCCGTGCATTTTAACAAGCATATTGCAGCAATTTTAAAGGGGAGCAGATTGCCCTTTTTAATCACTGAAAAAATGTAGGCTTGGTCTTTCCTGAGTTAGTTAACAATTCAACATAATTTTAAGTATTTTTCTGGACAAGACACAAAAATAATCTTTATTCTTGTTCACACGTTGCTTTAGTATATCGTCAAGCCCCCTTTGGGGATAGTAATGCTTTTATGTTGAAACAGTATTTCAACTTGTGACACCTCCCTGTTTTGCTAGCATGGTTTAAACACTAACAAAATATTTGCGGCCAATGGAACTACACGGCAAATAGAAACTCAAGAATGACTGTACTTGGGCATATTGAAAGCAAAGGGTGTAAACATATATTTTTCTCATAGTGAGAGGTTGCATGGTGACATTCACCCTTTGCTGAGTACCATATGCTGGCTATTATATGACATGAACTACACTTTGCAATTGTTATCTGACATTAATATGCAAGGGCATTTTTCTATTATTATGGTGTTAGTATTGTGTAGTATGGTGTTTGTGTGTGTGTGCGCGTGTGAGCACATTTACATGAAGAAACTGAAGAAAAGCTGTCTGATAATGTTACCATGGAAACAGTGGTCATCTGTAATCTTGAAACACCGTACATGTGTCTCGATATTAGATGAGCTCAATATCAGACAAGGAGATGAGACTGAAGATATGAAACCCGTGCTTACATATACAAAACATACTGCAACATGCCTATCTCAACATATGGGAACAACACATGTTCTATGCCAATGATGAGAATCAATGGCGTCAGCATCTTTTTTTATTCCTGCAGATTTGTTTGACGAAACCTGCCAAGGTACGTCACTCGACTCAGCCGAGCTCAGCAGTGAGATTTTCAGGCAGATGATCGCCTGTCAGCAGTGCCTCATTCTCAACTCAATGTTGACGCATCACCCTGCCTTGTGCCTTATTCAAGGCTGTCTATTTATGGACACCAAACACAACATACTGTATTGTTGTGTGACATCAATGACTTACTTAATTCCTCCCCAGACCTACTTACTGCCCCAGCGTCCATACCTTTTGTGCAATCGTCTATTATGCAATTCAGTCACATCTTCCATTCTGCCTTTAATATGGGAGAAGCCAGCTCAGTGAAGGGAGCATGTACGGTTTCCATATTAAGAAAAAAATAAACTGCTGAGACTGAGACTCCTAGTATGGACACCATAAGTGTGGTCTCACCTGGAGGCTCTGAAGTGATGTAGAACCTGCCGGAGAAGCTTCATTTGCATATCTCATAAATAAATCATGTAGTATGAACCATATGTTGGACTGACATTATATTCCATTGCTTCCATCACAATATGTGCGTTGTTTATGGTACGATTACGATATGGTAATGGAGACCATCACATTTTTCCATTTGGAATTTGTTGTTAGTAAACCCATGTACATAATATGGGGTATAGTGCATGGAAGTATATTAGAAGTAAATGAATCTAGTCTGCTGAGCTTTGAGAGCATGGGATGCTGTAACCAAAGGAGACAACGGGGAAATGATCTCCCATTACCTTCCTTGCCACCTTCTTCTTCTTCTTCTTCTTCTCTCAGAAAGCAGAGGGGGGGGGGGGGGTAATTTTCATATATCAACAAAAGAGGAGGGAGGAGGAGAAGCCTCCTTTCTTCTTTCCTTGAGCGTCCCACTCACCTCCCCTCTATTTATTAAATCAAAGAGCACATGAACGCTTTATTAAATGGGAAATATTGAAATTCAGGCATTTCTGTTTGCTCTCCACTCCTCCGCTCTTAAATTGATTTCATGCTCAGTGGTATCTGCATGGGAAATAATGTGCTGAATTATTAACCAGAATAATAGGAGGGGGAAATCTCAAGCGGAGGACAACGGGTGACTAACTAAGAATCTTCCCAGAGATAAATGCTGTCCGTCTATCATCTAACAACTTTACACAAGGGGGGAAGGTCCATTGTATTATCACATGAAAATGGTAGCAACAATTGGGGATTAAACATTCTGATTACATAATACACTGGTGTTTGTCCTCAGATGTACTTTATATTAATCCAAATTGATTGATTTTGTGAGCACAATTAGGCCAAAATTAAGTCAAACCCAGCATAGTGGTGTTCATGCCAAGTCTTTGTTTACAAACTACTGCCCATGGTAGTAACACACACTTATTATTTTGAAAAATAATCTCCCATTAGGGGAAGTCTATTAGTTGTAGCAAGTTTTTACAGTAAACCATTATTGCATTATTGACTGGAGTTTAGATTTTGAAAACTTTTACAGACTATGAAACAACGATAAACCTTGTTGATTTGTTTTCTTCCAAGAGTGACTGAAATACGTCAAGGAAATTAAATCATCCCTTTCAGTAGGGAGTCTAAAGTTAGCTTATTTTGATTCATACCATACTCCATAGTCTCTTCCAAAGTTCTTTATGATATAAATCTTTAAAAACAAAAACAAAATTTGAACTTTTACACTCTTACGTAACCAGTATTCTCTCCTAACAAACATGAAACACAGCAATAACAAACGAGCAGCAAACGACTGTAAATTGGGAGCTGAAAAGGGATCTAGGCAAAAAGCTTTCAATCTGGCTCGCGATGACAGAGACTCGTTTTTAATCTAATAGAGAGCATTTGAGCAGTAAATTAGCATGTTTATGGAGAGGAGGCAGTAGTCCCTAATCCCTGACTGGCATGAGCATGAAATGACAGAGTGAGTCCTCCTACACAGTGGTCTCACATGGCTGTATCTCTCTACTGTTAGAGCTAGCACACTCCCACCATGTCTTAACTCACACAGCTGCCCCATGTCATGAGATGACCAACTTTACTCCCACACGGTCCATATACGAACAGCCTGAGAAATGCTCATATTCTCTGAATTGCAAAAACAACCAATATTTATATCACATGTAAGTGCGACAGGTTAGGTTTAGGAATACTGTTGAGTGGTTAGGGTAAGTGGCTCATGCAAGATTTGGTCCTGGGTTTCGAGATTACCTCTAGTGTGTTAACACACCGGCCACAACTGCCAGCTGCTATGTCCCCCAGTCCTCTCTCTCTCGCCATCTAAGATACAGTCCCTGAGAGATGAGGAGAGATGGCGAACGAGCGAGTGAGAGAAAGTGTCCCCAGGACACAAAGGAGTCTGAGGAGGTTATACTCTCATTACTTTCAGTATCACACACGCACACACACATAATGTCACAGCATTACACTACTGGTGTGATTTACACCCCAAGAATGGAAGTTGGAGTCTGTTTGTCCCTAAGGGACTGAATTACCAGTCAGTGACTGCATACAGTACATGTTACCTAGAAACACACAATGGTCTCTGCATTTTCATTCTTAGACTATTATGAAGCATTATCTTTATACATTTCAAGGAAAACTGAGAAATTTTACAGAAAGCCATAATGAAGTGACAAACTTATGCACTTCACTGGACAAGAAGGTTGTTTAGAAGCCTCAATAATATTAAAGATACATCAAAGTTTAGGGCATGTTTAATAATGCTGCAGAACCATTTTATACAACGTGCAGAGGAAATTAATTCTGCCACGTCCAATTTCACAACATTCCATACACCTTTTTTTCTGCAAATAAGTGACATGGAAGGTGTTTCAGATCACAGGGGTGTGAGGAACACACACTCCATCAATAACATTTGCACCTCAGGCAGATATGCAGCCTGATTTCACACACACTGTTTTGTATGCCTTTGCTTTACAAAGCAGCTCCTTTTCTAGCCGTCAGAGAACAGTGATAGTTTGGCAAAAATCTCAACACACACACAGCCTTTTGATAAAATGTCGTAGCTTTGAACTACAGAGCTGTGAACAGTTAGGAGCCCAAAATGGATGCAAAGCTTTTGCTAAATTGTCTTTTAGAATAGCTAAATGCACAAAAGTTATTCACACTTGACAGTGTATGAGAAAGACAGTTTGTAGCGAGACTTGTTGAGAGCTTATGGTAGAAAAACAGAAAATATATTATATTATGCACTGGTCATGTCCTATCTACTGAAATACCTTTGAAATGTTTTGTCAGATCTCACTGCAAGTGCAATTGACCTCTCACAACAATAACACTACCTCACACATACCAAGACACACACACGCACACACGCACACATGCACACGCACACACACACACTTTGGACCTAGAAACAGAGTCCTTGCATAGTGAAACATCGAGAAAGGGGAATAAGACAGGATGGATTTGCAATGAAGGTCTACAGTAGCCTCAACAGCAGTCTGTAGGGTAGCACAAACGTGTAGCCAGGTGACAGGTAGTTTCCGTCCTCCTCTGAGAACATTGACTTCAATACAAAACCTAGGAGGCTTGTGGTTCTCACCCCCTTCATGAGTATTTATGACAACTTCTGGAGGACGTCCTCCAACCTATCAGAGCTTTTGGATCAGAGAATGAATCTAGTACTGAAAGAATAAGGCACAGATAGCTAGCACTGCAGTGAATAAAATGTGGTGAGTAGTATACTCAAAGATAAAGACCATAGTTGAACAGTTTTGAACAAATTAATTTCTTCAAAAATGAAGAAGCAAGAGAGAGAGAGCTAGCTGTATTTCATATTTTTTTTCACGTTTAACTTACTTAGCTACCCAATGCAGATAGCTAGTTCAGCCTACTCAAACACCCGAATCAAACAGAGAGGGGTGCTATGCTATCTAGCTGGCTATGGCTATCCAACACTGTAACTCTTCCAGATCAAGGTAAGCTTTTAGTTCTATTAATTTATTGCCACCGGGGCTTGCTGGTGTCACTGCTAAACTGCATGATTGTAGGGGGTTTACTAATGCGCTAGTTCTAGTAGCTATGTTGACTTGACGTTAGCTAATATGGTGACAATGATGTAGGCTGTGACTAGCGGTTAGCGGTTATGATATGAAGGTTTGGCATAGCTAGGTTAATTCGCCTGGTCACAGACAGCTGAGGTCCTCAAGCCGAAGGGAAAAGGTGAGGAGGAGAGTGCATAGATGTGAAAAGGAATTATCCAAAGATCAAAGAGATCATGCTGTATGAATGTGGCTGCTATGAAAGTGAACTGTGTTTGTGGTGATCAGGAGTGTATTCATTCCTCCGATTCTGTTGAAAAACTTTTCTTAAAACCAGTTGCATCTCTAGGGGCGCTATTTCATTTTTGGATAAAAAACGTTCCCGTTTTAAGCACGATATTTTGTCACGAAAAGATGCTCGACTATGCATATTCTTGACAGTTTTGGAAAGAAAACACTCTGAAGTTTCAGAATCTGCAAAGATTTTGTCTGTAAGTGCCCCAGAACTCATTCTACAGGCGAAACCAAGATGATACGTCAAACAGGAAATGAGCAGAATTTCTGAAGCTCTGTTTTCTAATGTCTCCTTATATGGCTGTGAATGCGACAGGAATAAGCTTAGACCTTCTGCCATTTCCCCAAGATGTCGGCAGCATTGTGACGTATTTGTAGGCATATCATTGGAAGATTGACCATAAGAGACTACATTTTCCAAGTGTCCGCCTGGTGTCCTGCGTCGAAACTGGTGCGCAAAGCCATGTGCAAGTATTTTTCCATTTGATTGAGAGGGGAAACCATGCTTCCACGAACGATATATCATCAAAGAGATATGTGAAAAACACCTTGAGGATTGATTCTAAACAACGTTTGCCATGTTTTCAGTCGATATTATGGAGTTAATTTGGAAAAAAGTTCACGTTTTGAGGACTGAATTTTCAGGTTTTTTTGGTAGCCAAATGTGATGTACAAAACGGAGCTATTTCTAATACACAAAGAATCTTTTTGGAAAAACTGAGCATCTGCTATCTAACTGAGAGTCTCCTCATTGAAAACATCTGAAGTTCTTCAAAGGTAAATGATTTTATTTGAAGGCTTTTATGTTTTTGTTGAAATGTTGCGTGCTGGATGCTAACGCTAATGCTAACGCTAAATGCTACGCTAGCTAGCTACTTTTACACAAATGATTGTTTTCCTATGGTTGAGAAGCATATTTTGAAAATCTGAGATGACAGTGTTGTTTACAAAAGGCTAAGCTTGAGAGATGGCATATTTATTTCATTTCATTTGCGATTTTCATGAATAGTTAACGTTGCGTTATGGTAATGAGCTTGAGTCTGTATTCACGATCCCGGATCCGGGATGGGGAGATCAGAAAGGTTAATTAAACGGAAGAAAACGGAACGAAATGGGATAAACATACCTGAACTTATGATTACACCCTATATAAACTAGATGCATTCAAGAATGTGCAATGCAGTTTAGAATGTGTCAATGTCTGTCACCTTGATTACTTTCATTCATAGGCTAGGTTGTAGCAACCTCATGATGAGTATATAAAAAATGTAGTATCATGTAGTAGCCTAAACCTATCAATGTCACGTTGAGCTGGGTGAATGGAATATGAATGACAGTCATCTAATATGCTGTAATGGAAATAAAGCCATGCTCAAGAAAAAAGAAATGTCCTTCCTCGTCTTAAACGGCACCGATCGCCACTGATTGGCACTCTGGTGTTGAACATGTTGATTTAAAAAAGACACTAAATTAGGGATCCGACACTTTTTTTCATTTTTCACCTAAAATTACATGCTCAAATCTAACTGCCTGTAGCTCAGGACCTGAAGCAAGGATATGCATATTCCATTTGAAAGGAAACACTGAGGTTTGTGGAAATGAGAAATTAAATGGAGGCGAACATAACACATTAGATCTGGTAAAAGATAATATAAAGAAAAAAACATGCTTTTTTCGTGTATCATCATCTTGAAATGGAAGAGAAAGGCCATCATGTATTATTCCAGCCCAGGTACAATTTAGATTTTGGCCACTAAATGGCAGCAGTGTATGTGCAAAGTTTTAGACTGACCCAATGAACCATTGCATTTATGTTGAAAATGTTGTATCAAGACTGCCCAAATGTGCCTAATTAGTTTATTAATACATTTTCAAGTTCATAATTGTTCTCCTCATGGCATTATTTCACTGTTAGATTAAGGTCACAAACTGAAATTAGGGGAACTATTTGAATTTTTGCAACCAGGAAATGGCGGAGAGATTTCTGCATTGTGCACCTTTAAAGCTTGTCCCCCTGGAAGAGGGCTGAGAGGAAATCAAAGTGTTTGTAAAGTTTGTGTACTATCTTCCCACTGGGCACAAAACTAGACGTTGAACTGACGTGCCCAGTGAGATGGCCTGTTGCTTTCATCTTGTTTCAAGATTTTGTCATCCTGCAGCTAATATGTTTTATTTCCACTTATAACATGGGAGAGGAGTTGCAATCTACTGCAGATATAGCACGCAAAGTTCTGTCATACTTTCCAGGTTTATACCCAAACAGTTCGAGCTTCTAATTTTAAAACTTAATCTCTCCAGAAATAAATCTTTCACTATTGCCTTCTGTTTTAGACCCCCCTCAGCTCCCAGCTGTGCCCTGGACACCATATGTGAATAGATTGCCCCATCTATCTTCAGAGTTCGTTCTGTTAGGTGACCTAAACTGGGATATGTCTAACAACCCCGGTAGTCCTACAATTTAAAACAGATGCCCTCAATTTCAGACAAATTATTAAGGAACCCACCAGGTACAACACTAAATCCATAAACATGGGCACACACATAGATATTATCCTGACCAACTTGCCTTCCAAATACACCTCTACTGTTTTCAATCAGGATCTCAGCGATCACTGCCTCATTGCCTGCATCCGTTAACTTCTTATGGCTGCAGGGGCAGTATTGAGTAGCTTGGATGAAAGGTTCCCAGAGGTGCCCAGAGTAAACGGCCTGCTCCTCAATCTCAGTTGCTAATATATGCATATTATTAGTAGTATTTGATAGAAAAAAAATCTAAAACTGTTTGAATGATGTCTGTGAGTATAACAGAACTCATATGGCAGGCAAAATCCTGAGAAGAAATCCAGGAAGTGAGAAATCTGAGGTTGATATATTTTCAACCCAGGCCCTATTGAATTCACATTGGGATATGAATAAAGTAGCACTTGAATGAGGCTTCTTCTGTGTTGTGGGACTGAATAAGAGCTGAATGAGTCAGGTTACTGGCAGAGAGCCATTTCCTGGTCATGCGCATTCCACATGATATTGCCCTGCGTTCCATTGCTCCTCTAGAAAAAGGAATTCTCCGGTTGGAACTTTATTGATTCTATAACTTAGTTTGAAATGTTTCTTCGACCTGTAATATACGTTTTTGTCCGAAGTAATGCACGAGCGTTTGGATATGTGTACCTAACGCTAACAAAAGTAGCTACTTGGACATAAATAACGGACATTATCGAACAAATCAAGCATTTACTGTGGAACTGAGATTCCTGGGAGTGCATTCTGATGGAGATCATCAAAGGTAAGGGAATATTTATAATGTGATTTCTGGTTTTTGTTGACTCCAAATTGGCAGCTAATTTGATTATTTTTCTGAGCACTGTCTCAGATTATTGCATGGTTTGCTTTTTCCGTAAAGTTTTTTTGAAATCTGACACAGCGGTTGCATTACGGAGAGGTATATCTATAATTCCATGTGTATTATCATCTACATTTACGATGAGTATTTCTGTTGAATCGATGTGGCTATGCAAAATCACTGGATGTTTTTGGAACTAGTGAACGTAACGCACCAAAATAAACATGAACTTTATCAAACAAAACATACATGTATTGTGTAACATGAAGTCCTAAGAGTCATCTGATGAAGATCATCAAGATTAGTGATTCATTTTATCTGTATTTGTGCTTTTTGTGACTCCTCTCTTTGGCTGGAAAAATTGCTGTTTTTTCTGTGGCTTGGTGGTGACCTAACATAATCGTCTGTGGAGCTTTCACTGTAAAGCCAATTTGAAATCGGACACTGTGGTGGGATTAACAACAAGATTACCTTTAAAACATTATAAAATACATGTATGTTTGAGGAATTTTAAATATGAGATTTCTGTTGTTTTGAATTTGGCGCCCTGCACTTTCACTGGCTGTTGTTATATCATCCCGTTGACAGGATTGCAGCCCTAAGAAGTTTTAAGGGACCACCCCTCATCACTGTCAAACGCTCCCTAAAACCCTTCTGCGAGCAGGTCTTTCTAATCGACCTGGCCGGGTATCCTGGAAGGATATTGACCTCAATCCGTCATAGAGGACACCTGGTTGTTCTTTAAAATTGCCCAAGCATCCCCAGCTTCCCCTTCACCCAAATCCAGATAGCAGATGTTCTGAAAGAGCTGCAAAATCTGGACCTGTACAAATCAGCTGGGCTAGACAATCTGAACCCTCTCTTTCTAAAATTATCCGCCACCATTGTTGCAACCACTATTACTAGTCTGTTCAACCCCTCTTTCGTATTGTCTGATATTCCTAAAGATCGGAAAGCTGCCGCGGTCATCCCCTTCTTCAAAGGGGGTGACAGTCTAGACCCAAACTGTTACCGACCTATGTCCATCCTGACCTGCCTTTCAAGTCTTCGAAAGCCAAGTTAACAAACAGATCAGTGACCATTTAGAATCCCACCGGCCAAGGCTTTCGACTCTGTCAATCACCGGATTCTTATCGGCAGACTCAACAGCCTTGGTTTCTCAAATGACTGCCTCGCCTGGTTCACCAACTCCTTCTCAGATAGAGTTCATTGTGTCAAATCGGAGGGTCTTTTGTCCGGACCTCTGGCAGTCTCTATGGGGCTACCACAGGGTTCAATTCTCGGGCCGACTCTTTTCTCTGTATATATCAATGATGTCGCTCTTGCTGAGGGTGATTCCTTGATCCACCTCTACGCAGACCAATCAATCAATCAAATGTATTTTTAAAGCCCTTATTACGTCAGCTGATGTCACAAAGTGCTGTACACAAACCCAGCCTAAAACCCCAAACAGCAAGCAATGCAGGTGTAGAAGCACGGTGGCTAGGAAAAACTCAATAGAAAGGCTAGAATCTAGGAAGAAACCTAGAGAGGAACCAGGTTATGAGGGGTGGCCAGTCCTCTTCTGGCTGTGCTGGGTAGAGATTATAACAGAACATGGCCAAGATGTTCAAATGTTCATAGATGACCAGCAGATCTTCTAAATCAGCGGTTGCTGATGACAATTATCCCGCTTAAGGGATGGGTAGCGTCATTGTTAACTTAACTACTTATCATTGGTATTGACACACAAACACTAACTCTCAGCTTATAGAAGCAATTATCCCGCTTAAGGGATGGGTAGCGTCAAGAATTAACAAGCCAGTATTGTGTAGAGAATCGTCGTACCATCTAAAACGCTGTGAAATATATTCTCCATGACCAAAAAAAAATATATATTTTCTGGTGTTTGAAGCTGTTGATCCAAACCGAGAGTAAAAGAAGCATAAACTAAACTTAAGAACGGGAAGCATAGAAATAGCTAATATAGAACATATCTACTGCTTCTTAGACTTGCTTTCAATGAGAATGATATATCTATAACTCACATTTTCTATGTGAATTTGGTCGCGTTGCTCAAAAAGTTACATATTGTAGCTTTAAATGTGAATGACACGCATACTAACCTTTGCCATGCAAAAAAACTTGCAGAGCAACAGTAACATTTCAATATGCTCTAATGAAAATGGCCTGTAATTTTCATCATAGCTACACTTCAACTATGACAGACAAAATGAGAAAAGAAATCCAGAAAATCACATTGTAGGATTTTTAATGAATTTATTTTCAAATTATGGTGGAAAATAAGTATTTGGTCAATAACAAAGGTTTATCTCAATACTTTGTTATATACCCTTTGTTGGCAATGACAGAGTTTTCACACACTGTTGCTGGTATTTTGGCCCATTCCTCCATGCAGATCTCCTCTACAGGAGTGATGTTTTGGGGCTGTTGCTGGGCAACACGGACTTTCAACTCCCTCCAAAGATTTTCTATGGGGTTGAGATCTGGAGACAGGCTAGGCCACTCCAGGACCTTGAAATGCTTCTTACGAAGCCACTCCTTCGTTGCCCAGGCGGTGTGTTTGGGATCATTGTCATGCTGAAAGACCCAGCCACGTTTCATCTGCAATGCCCTTGCTGATGGAAGGAGGTTTGCACTCAAAATCTCACGATACATGGCCCCATTCATTCTTTCCTTTACACGGATCAGTCGTCCTGGTCCCTTTGCAGAAAAACAGCCCCAAAGCATGATGTTTCCACCCCCATGCTTCACAGTAGGTATGGTGTTCTTTGGATGCAACGCAGCATTCTTTGTCCTCCAAACACGACGAGTTGAGTTTTTACCAAAAAGTTATATTTTGGTTTCATCTGACCATATGACATTCTCCCAATCTTCTTCTGGATCATCCAAATGCTCTCGAGCAAACTTCAGACAGGCCTGGACATGTACTGGCTTAAGCAGGGGGACACGTCTGGCACTGCAGGATTTGAGTCCCTGGCGGCGTAGTGTGTTACTGATGGTAGGCTTTGTTACTTTGGTCCCAGCTCTCTGCAGGTCATTCACTAGGTCCCCCCGTGTGGTTCTGGGATTTTTGCTCACCGTTCTTGTGATCATGTTGACCCCAAGGGGTGAGATCTTGCGTGGAGCCCCAGATCGAGGGAGATTATCAGTGGTCTTGTATGTCTTCCATTTCCTAATAATTGCTCCCACAGTTGATTTCTTCAAACCAAGCTGCTTACCTATTGCAGATTCAGTCTTCCTAGCCTGGTGCAGGTCTACAATTTTGTTTCTGGTGTCCTTTGACATTTCTTTGGTCTTGGCCATAGTGGAGTTTGGAGTGTGACTGTTTGAGGTTGTGGACAGGTGTCTTTTATACTGATAACAAGTTCAAACAGGTGACATTAATACAGGTAACGAGTGGAGGACAGAGGAGCATCTTAAAGAAGAAGTTACAGGTCTGTGAGAGCCAGAAATCTTGCTTGTTTGCAGGTGACCAAATACTTATTTTCCACCATACAGTGCCTTGCGAAAGTATTCGGCCCCCTTGAACTTTGCAACCTTTTGCCACATTTCAGGCTTCAAACATAAAGATATAAAACTGTATTTTTTTGTGAAGAATCAACAACAAGTGGGACACAATCATGAAGTGGAACGACATTTATTGGATATTTCAAACTTTTTTAACAAATCAAAAACTGAAAAATTGGGCGTGCAAAATTATTCAGCCCCTTTACTTTCAGTGCAGCAAACTCACCAGAAGTTCAGTGAGGATCTCTGAATGATCCAATGTTGACCTAAATGACTAATGATGATAAATACAATCCACCTGTGTGTAATCAAGTCTCCGTATAAATGCACCTGCACTGTGATAGTCTCAGAGGTCCGTTAAAAGCGTAGAGAGCATCATAAAGAACAAGGAACACACCAGGCAGGTCCGAGATACTGTTGTGAAGAAGTTTAAACCCAGATTTGGATACAAAAAGATTTCCCAAGCTTTAAACATCCCAAGGAGCACTGTGCAAGCGATAATATTGAAATGGAAGGAGTATCAGACCACTGCAAATCTACCAAGACCTGGCCGTCCCTACAAACTTTCAGCTCATACAAGGAGAAGACTGATCAGAGATGCAGCCAAGAGGCCCATGATCACTCTGGATGAACTGCAGAGATCTACAGCTGGGGTGGGAGACTCTGTCCATAGGACAACAATCAGTCGTATATTGCACAAATCTGGCCTTTATGGAAGAGTGGCAAGAAGAAAGCCATTTCTTAAAGATATCCATAAAAAGTGTTGTTTAAAGTTTGCCACAAGCCACCTGGGAGACACACCAAACATGTGGAAGAAGGTGCTCTGGTCAGATGAAACCAACTTTTTGGCAACAATGCAAAACGTTATGTTTGACGTAAAAACAACACACCATCCCCACTGTCAAACATGGTGGTGGCAGCATCATGGTTTGGGCCTGCTTTTCTTCAGCAGGGACAGGGAAGATGGTTAAAATTGATGGGAAGATGGATGGAGCCAAATACAGGACCATTCTGGAAGAAAACCTGATGGAGTCTGCAAAAGGCCTGAGACTGGGACGGAGATTTGTCTTCCAACAAGACAATGATCCAAAACATAAATCAAAATCTACAATGGAATGGTTTGAAAATAAACATATCCAGGTGTTAGAATGGCCAAGTCAAAGTCCAGACCTGAATCCAATCGAGAATCTGTGGATAGAACTGAAAACTGCTGTTCACAAATGCTCTCCATCCAACCTCACTGAGCTCGAGCTGTTTTGCAAGGAGGAATGGGAAAAAATGTCAGTCTCTCGATGTGCAAAACTGATAGAGACATACCCCAAGCGACTTACAGCTGTAATCGCAGCAAAAGGTGGCGCTACAAAGTATTAACTTAAGGGGGCTGAATAATTTTGCACGCCCAATTTTTCAGTTTTTGATTTGTTAAAAAAGTTTGAAATATCCAATAAATGTCGTTCCACTTCATGATTGTGTCCCACTTGTTGTTGATTCTTCACAAAAAAATACAGTTTTATATCTTTATTTTTGAAGCCTGAAATGTGGCAAAAGGTCTCAAAGTTCAAGGGGGCCGAATACTTTCGCAAGGCACTGTAAAACAAAACAGGAAAAGCGTGATGAACATAACAAAAACAAACCAATACTACCTTATGACAGAGGCTACTGAGGGCTATATCAGGTTGTTGAGGAAGTTCACGTTTGCATGACAATGGGGAGCAGGTGTGTGCAATGTGGGTTGCCAGGTCCGGTGGTAGGGAAACTACCGACGTTGAGCACCGGGGGGAGGGAGCAGGAGTAAGCATGACACTGATTTAGCGAGCTAGCAACTGCAGAACATAAACACAAACAGACCAGAAACATACAAGTTTTTCTGAAAATGATGTTTTGCAAAATAAGTTATTTGATTGGTCTGAAGCCAAATCCAAACTGGCCTCCATTGGGGGACGTTTTGCGACACCGGGATATCCCACGCTGATTGGCAAATTGTTTCACAATTTTTTTAGCAAGGGAGGCCAAATGCTAAGGCATGTTATACTCTTTTGGTCATGACAGAATCAGATACATGTCCTACACATACTTAGACAGAGGGGTGCTGTTTTTCCCTAGCTCAGATGATTTCTCTGGTGAGATTCAACCACTTGCAAAGTGACGGAAAATTATGAAAACACAGAGACAAAAGCGAAACTATTTTAAAATGCATTTATTTGTCAAATATTTGGGGAAGCCTGGCTTCCCTTGGCATCCATGAATACACGCCAGTGCATGGTACACAGAATATCTCCCGAGTCTCTCCACCAAGCTACATCCAGCTACAACAGGAGAGGGTGGAACACAGGTTAATCTAGCCAACCCTACATGACACTGGTAGCTTCAAATGATACTGTGTTACTATTAACTTAGTAACACAACACAATAATTTATCCTTCTGTGTCTGACTTGCAGATGCATGACTAAATGTGTTGATGCTGTAATATTTCAAAGATATTGTATTAGATTGAAGGTTAATACTGTTAACTACATACAGTATATAGACATTTTCAGAAAAAGCAGATCCTTACAGTTAGCCATCTATGTTGCAATTATAGTTCATTGCCATTTGACCAATGTAGAGTGTGAGAGATCTCATCTCTTTATCTCTGCAGCAGCTTGCTCTCACCCTGTCTTGGCAGCCAGGCACTGCAACAGCTGGATAGAAGCAGCTGTGCATTAAAATCTTAACCAACATGCAAGTTACCCAGCTAATGTTAACTAGCTAGCTAAATACATTAGCATTGTTATGAATGGTTAATGATAATTAGCAAACAAGATAATATTAGCTAGCTAACTAACAGAGAGTTTAGCTGTCCAAAGGCTGAATTTCTTCTGGTGGCTTAGCTACTTGTTCATGATGTGTTCAACAACTTTAGCTAAATTATACAAGCTAAATTACCTGATCAGACATCATATTTTGATCATTTACTATGAGTGCAGCAGCTAGTGCAATGCGATAACATAACAGTTCAGTTGGTGAATGATTCGCAGTTGTCAAAATATTGTTTTTATGTTTGCACGACTAACCCATTCATATTCTGTAAATACCTTTAGAGCCTATTGACGATAGTATCTTCTGGCAGTGGGAGTTTTGTTAAGAGCACCGGTGCTTATTCTGAATGTTAAAACACATCGCTCATGGTACGGTTTTGGAAACATAACGAACGTACCCTTTCATATGTTTCCTACTTGATGACGAGCAGACATAGCAACATAGAATCACCAGATGTTTCAGACAGACTTGCATTTTACACCAGAGGCCCTCAAACTAGAAGGTTGCATCCTGTGGGACCTTCGGGCTCCGACATAGATCATTGTGGCGTGGTTGGCATTTTTCAAGCTGCAGGCGGGAGCCTGGGGTCACACACAGACAACTTTGGGATGATAATATTGTCTTGTCCCACAGATTATTTGGAAAAGGTCACCTTTTTGCCGCATTAGTCACACACTCTCAGCATTCACCGCTACCTCTCCTCTCCTAGTTGGGCGAGCAAGATCAAGTGCTCCCATATGTGTCGTCTCAATTAAATAGAGTAGAATGCATGGGCGGAGAATCATGTGGCACCTGCAAGTTGTAATAGTAGAATGCACAAGGTGCATTTTTGATATTAGGTAGTGTATCATCAGTTTTCATGTCAGTCATTGCCAGTAGCGGTGTGTGGGTAAAATCACTGGGGAAGCCAAGACAGAAAAAAAGCCATAGTACAACCTATGTGTTGTGATAATTGCGTTGTTTGCTCTATGACCTGTTAGTTCATATGCTTTGCAACTGTGAAAAATAGGCCTATGGCAGAGACATTAAGAAGACACAGAATACTGTACATTCAACCACACCTTTGTTTCATCACAAAACTAGAGAGCAACCTCTGTCCGGCGAAGTCCTATAAGCATATTGCATGTAACAAACAGTTACATGACCTTCAGCATGGTCAAGCAAGTTAGTGTTTCCGACATTTTCGGACTACCAAACAACTATTGATTTAGAACCATGGAGAGTTACCGCAAGTCGCAAAGAAATCAGGAGCTGCCTCCACTATTCCAGCACCATTTCAACTTCAACATCATCACATTACCTTTGCTTAGTCTTATACAGTGACAACTAAAAGATACCAAAAACAATTGAGTCCTATCAACATAAGCTAAATATCACGTGGCTGTCCATGGATCTAATGTGTGTCATACCCTGACCATAGTTTGCTTTGTATGTTTCTATGTTTTGGTTGGTCAGGGTGTGAGCTGGGTGGGCATTCTATGTTACATGTCTAGTTTGTCTATTTCTATGTTTCGGCCTAGTATGGTTCTCAATCAGAGGCAGGTGTCATTAGTTGTCTCTGATTGAGAATCATACTTAGGTAGCCTGGGTTGCACTGTTTGCTTGTGGGTGATTGTCTATGTCAGTGGCTTGTGTCAGCACAGGTCTATTTTGTAGCTTCAAGGTCGTCATATGTTTATTGTTTTGTATGCAGTGTCAGTATTTTCTTTATTAAAGATTTACCATGGACACTTACCACGAGGCATTTTGGTCCGACTCTCCATCACATAAAGAAAACCGTGACAGAATCACCCACCACAAAAGGACCAAGCGGCGTGGTGACAGGCAACAGCAGCGAAAGGAGGAATGGACATGGGAGGTCGTTATGGACAGCAGGAGCATGGACTATACTACTTGGGAGGAGATAGACAGGTGGGCGGTCGACCCAGGGAGAGTGCCGGAGCACGCCTGGGATTCGCTGGAGCAGTGCGAGGAAGGTTATCGGAGAATGGAGTTGGCGAAGCAAGCACGGCGGCGCGGAAGGAAGCCCGAGAGTCAGCCCCAAAAATGTATTGGGGGGGGGGCTCACAGGGAGTATGGCTATGCCAGGTAGGAGACCTGCACAAACTCCCTGTGCTTACCGGGGGGCTAGAGAGACCGGGCAGGCACCATGTTATGCAGTGGTGCGCACGGTGTCCCCAGTGCGGGTGCATAGCCCGGTGCGGTATATTCCAGCTCCGCGTATCGGCCGGGCTAGATTGAGCATCGAGCCAAATGCCATGAAGCCGGTTCTATGCAGCTGGTCTCCAGTGCGTCTCCTTGGGCCGGCTTACATGGCACCAGCCTTGCGCTCGGTGTCTCTGGTTCGCCTGTATAGCCCAGTGCGGGCTATTCCACCACGCCGCACTGGCAGGGCGACCGTGAGCATTCAACCAGGTAAGGTTGGGCAGGCTCGGTGCTCAAGAGCTCCAGTGCGCCTGCACGGTCCGGTCTTTCCAGTACCACCTCCACACCCCAGCCCTCCGGTAGCAGCTCCCCGCACCAGGCTTCCTGTGCGTGTTCTCGGCCCAGTACCACCAGTGCCAGCACCACGCATCAGGCCTAGAGTGCGCCTCGCCTGTCCAGCGCTGCCGGAGCCTTCATCCTCTCCAGCGCTGCTGGAGTCTCCCGCCTGTTCAGCGCTGCCAGAGCCTTCATCCTCTCCAGCGCTGTCGGAGTCTCCCGCCTATCTAGCGCTGTTAGAGCCTTCCTCCTCTACAGCGCTGCCGGAGTCTCCCGCCTGTTCAGAGCTGCCAGTCTGCAAGGAGCTGCCAGTCTGCATAGAGCTGCCAGTCTGCAAGGAGCTGCCAGTCTGCATAGAGCTGCCAGAGCTGCCAGTCTGCAGGATGCCGCCAGAGCTGCCAGTCTGCAAGGAGCCGCCAGAGCTGCCAGTCTGCAAGGAGCCGCCAGAGCTGCCAGTCTGCAAGGAGCCGCCAGAGCTGCCAGTCTGCAAGGAGCTGTCACACCCTGACCATAGTTTGCTTTGTATGTTTCTATGATATTGGTTGTTCAGGGTATGAGCTGGGTGGGCATTGTTACATGTCTAGTTTGTCTATTTCTATGTTTCGGCCTAGTATGGTTCTCAATCAGAGGCAGGTGTCATTAGTTGTCTCTGATTGAGAATCATACTTAGGTAGCCTGGGTTGCACTGTTTGTTTGTGGGTGATTGTCTATGTCAGTGGCTTGTGTCAGCACAGGTCTAAATATTTTGTAGCTTCACGGTCGTCATATGTTTATTGTTTTGTATGCAGTGTCAGTATTTTCTTTAAAGATTTACCATGGACACTTACCACGCCGCATTTTGGTCCGACTCTCCATCACATAAAGAACCGTGACTGTGTGTATGTGTAGAAAAAGCATGTTGACATACCCTACTTGTAGAGAAACGGGAATGCCTTTCTCCTCTCTTTCATGTTGACAAAACAGTCTATTACTCTAATATAGTGCACGCTTTAATTTTTTGTTGTCCCAGGCTACCTCACTTAAATGCTTGCTCGCTAGCCTAACTTCCTTCCATGAGCAACGTTAGCTAGTTAACATAAGCCTTCTACATCTAGCTACAGCACATATTGAACTTCCATCTTCTCAGTCCAGGGGCACAATGTATGAAATTATGGTTGGATCAGATGCGCCATTATAATCATTGGCCAGTAGGGAGAATTAAGTAAAACCAGAAGTCCAAATCCTTATCTCCATCTGTGGCTAATTTAGGAAAGGGACAATTTTAGCTAGCTAAACACTGGAGGACAAAAAGACAACGAGATGCAACAATTCAAGTTCTGTGATGGACATATTTCTCTTGATGCGATAGGAGTGAAGCCAAATCCAAACTGGCTTTCTTTGACTATTTTTTTTTTTGATGCACCATGACCATTCACAGTTGACTTCAATAGCTCAATGCTAATGGGCTATTATTTTATACTTTTTTTATCAAGGGAGGCCAAATGCTTGCTGGCTTCCTTTGCATTCAATGCCAAGGGCGGCAACAATGTCATATGCTTATTTTCATTTGATCCCTTTTTCGTGATATCCAATTGGTAGTTAGTCTTGTCCCATTACTGCAACTCCCCTACGGTCTCAGGAGAGGTGAAGGTCGAGAGCCATGCATCCTCCGAAACACAACCCTGCCAAGCCGCACTGCTTCTTGGCACACTATTCGCTTAACCCGCAAGCCAGCCACACCAATGTGTTGGAGGAAACACTGTCCAGCTGATGGCCGAAATCAGCTTGCAGGCTCCCGGCCCACCACATGGAGTCGCTAGAGCACGATGGGACAAGGAAATCAAGGCCCGGCCAAACCCTGGGCCATTGTGCGCCGCCTCATGGGTCTCCCGGTCACAGCTGGCTGGGATTGAACCCTGGTCTGTAGTGATGTCTCAGTCACTGCGATGCAGTGCCTTAGGCCGCTGCACCACTCAGGAGGCCATAGGAAATAAGCTTAAAAGCTGGAAAATGTTCTTTCCACTAACAAGGGCGGATGAACAGTTTGTCATGAACAGTGCTTGTGCCCATAGAAATAGACAGGGTGTGCGGGATGTTACCCAATGCTGGAAGGGAGGCCAGTAATATAGCCCAGTAATATAGATAGCCTAATACAATCGGCCATGTGAAAGTCTCTGGTAATTTAAGTTATTTTTGCAAATATTGATATTGGCTGGCAAGTGAGCTGCATCACATATGCCTAAAATAACATTGCATGACTGAGGTTTGTTTTGGGGCAAGTTCTTGCGCGAGCGGGTGGGGTTCAGGACAGAAGCCAGAGGGAGCAGGAGGGTACAGTATGAAAATCTGCAGTGCGGGCTGGAGTGGCTTAAGAATTAAGTCCAGCGCAGACCTCTCCTCAAACTTCAAAGGAAAGCCTGTATCTTTTAGTTAGCTTCAGGGGAAACATTTCCAATACATTTGGATGCAAATAGTTTTGTGGCCTGATGAGATGGTTCTTTACCTGAAACCGGATGAGCCCTGGCATGGGATAGATGTAGGAAATGTAAACAATGGCTTTCAGTTTTTATGTTAGGAGGTGTAAGAAGGTGAGTACAGCTGGCTAGGTACCCATAATTTCCCATCTCCACTTTATGCTCTCTCAACATCACAATACATCTGGAGGCCATGAAGACTGATCTTGCAATGCAAATTGTGGGAAACAGTGAGGTAAGCAGTTTTTATTACTAACTACGCCTCTAACTAAAGGAGAGACCATTTAAAAAATCATTTGAAAATACTTTATATTTACACATGTAAAAGTTTATCAAGTGTTCACATAATTTGATCTTTCAAACAACTTCAACTCCCACATTTCTATATTTAGTTTTTGCTAACAGATGCTATCAAAAAGAGAAACTAAAGGCATAATATCACTTTTTTCAAAATGTTGATGAGAACGCTATTATTTATGATCATATTAAAGGGGCAATCTGTAGTTCAAACAATAACAAAGCCTTTACTCTGCGACTGTTTGCTAAAAAGCTAAGGGAAGGGGCCGGAGAAATGTAACCACTCAAATTCAGAAACATAGGCTGGGATCCAATCCGATCAGCGGTAAATCTGAGTTATAACGTGCCTGACATTAAAGGTAATTTCTGATTGAGTTGACATATGCAGCCAATATGAATGTGGTCTTCACAATGTCTTAACATTGCCTTTAAAAGGTGCAAAGCTCACAAAACATGATCGGATTGAATCCAGGCCATAGTTTTAACGATGTTTGGAGGCTATATGGTATTGTTTACGCTAACATTGTTAACAAACATTGGACTAAAAACAAGCTTTCTTTTGGGTTCTGATGAGGTATGGCAGTTGAACTAAGCTCATTGGTTGTTTATACATTATATTTTTCATGAATCAATGGGTATATATTATTAAAGGCCAAAAATGTATGTACAAATCGCAGATTGTGTCATGATCGTTGTAAGAAGCGGACCAAAGCGCAGCGTGGTGTGAATGCAAAATATATTTTAATGAAGACGAAAAACACAAAGTAAACTGAACAAACTAACGTGACTGCTACTGAAACATAGTGCTAACATGCAACTATACATAGACAATAACCCACGAACCACAATACAAAACAGGCTACAAAACAGGAGACAACGACAAACACCTGCCTCTGATTGAGAACTATATCAGGCCAAAACACATAGAAACAGACTAACTAGACATGCAACATAGAATGCCCACTCATATCACACCCTGACCAAACAAAACATAGAAACAAACAACTCAAATAATGGTCAGAGTGTGACAGATTGCCCCTTTAAACAGTACTTTAATAAAAAGCCTCATTCGTGGGGATAGCTCGCTGCATTGTCCAACATTAGTTTTCTTTTATCTGTTTTATATGTCTAAATATCCTTTATATTTCAAATTTTATAGACATCTGCTGTGGGTGAAAGTATTTTTTTGTTGTCCATCTGTATATATCCTGTGTATGGCTTGTGAAAGCCATTTGTATTAGACACCATAACATGTATTACTGTGGATATAATTCTCTTTTTTTCAGGCGCTTTAATTTTAGGGTTTTTGTTGCTTTTGACAGGTATAATTGATTATAGAATGTAACAGTTTTTATGTGATCCAGAGTTCAGGGTAAATGCATTTACCTGACACAGATTAGTTTTGAAATAAACGTATATTATATGGCACCTAAGCAATCAGACCTTTCACTGTAGTTTCCTGAATGTAATTTCTTGGCGCCAATTTAATTGTCTTAAATGGGAAGTCGGGCCCTGCATATCTGGTGTGATGTAAAGTTCATTCCTCATGAATTCATTACCATTTTTTGGTCGGGGTAAGAGTTTAAACATGTACTTTGGGCTAATACATTACTTTTGTCATTATGAAAAGAGAAGGGATATATATTAAATGGTCGCATGCTGTTTTTTTGTTTAAGTTTTGTTCTTGGGCCATCATCATCATCGTCATCGTGATCAATACATTTTCCTCCTGCATGGCACTCACATACTACCACTATATTGCAAACTAAAGCACTGACAAATCCCCTTTGATGAGAAAAAACTTGAGTTTCTTGCAGCATACACTAGGGTGTTTGCTCACACATGATCTCTGTCTCCCCTGGTTTGGCACCTACTTGCTGAAACCGAATTGCAACTCGAATGGCATACTAGTGAACTTAGAGAGTCTCTGACTATCAGCTGAGTATGCTACATGTGCATGATTCCATGGGACAGCATGCTGTAACATTAATGGTCATGCACGAGTGGCAGATTTCATATACAGTCCAAAGTGCTCAGAAATTTGATATTTACGAAATTGCAAAATCAGCAACGTCGCTGAGTCAGCCTGGTATCAGCAGGTAAGTGTAAATCTGGTACGATTTATCTAAAATATAGGAATCAAGAAACATGATGGTTATGATGAATAAATTGCATTCAATTTTGGGAGATTAGCTTCACACTATTAATGCCTAGAAACAGGTGTCAAAGAACATGATGCCGAAGTGAATACATTACATTCAATGGGGGGAAGATTGGTGTTATAATATCGATGTCCAGAGATAGGCATCATGTCTCTGAAGCCTAAGTGAACACATTACATTAAATTAGATTGAAGCATAGATATGTGTCAAGACGTAGATATGTCTCTCTATATGTATTATTTATCTATAGAGAAGCACTTTTTTGTCTATTAAAATAACCTCAAATTTATCAGAAATACAGTGTAGACATTGTTAATGTTGTAATTGACTACTGTAGCTGGAAACGGCAGATTTTTATGGAATATCTACATAGCCGTACAGTGGCTGGCGAAAATATTCACCCCCTTGGCATTTTTCCTATTTTGTTGCCTTACAACCTGGAATTTAAATATTTTTTTTGGGAGGTTTGTATCATTTGATTTACACAACATGTCTACCACTTTGAAGATGCAAAATATTTTTTATTTTGGAACGTACAAGAAATAAGAAAAAAACAGAAAACATGTGTGTGCGTAACTATTCACCCGCCCAAAGTCAATACTTTGTTAAAGCCATCTTTTGCAGGAGTTACAGCTGCAAGTCTCTTGGGGTATGTCTCTTTAAAATGTGGCATCCACTGGGATTTTTGCCCATTCTTCAAGGCAAAAATGCACCAGTTCCTTCAAGTTGGATGGGTTCCGCTGGTGTACAGCAATCTTTAAGTCATACCACATATTCTCAATTGGATTGAGGTCTGGGCTTTGACTAGGCCATTCCAAGACATTTAAATGTTTCCCCTTAACTTTGTATGGCTGCAGGGGCAGTATTGAGTAGCTTGGATGAAAAGGTGCCCATTGTAAATGGCCAACTCCTAAGTCTCAGTTGCTAATATATACATATTATTATTAGTATAGGATAGAAAACACTCTGACGTTTCTAAAAATGTTTGAATTATGTCTGTGAGTATAACAGAACTGAAATTGCAGGCAAAAACCTATGGATGAGTTTTCACTTCCTACGCCTTCCACTAGATGTCAACAGTCAATAGAACTTTGTCTGATGACTCTAATGTGAAGGGGGGTCGAATGAGATAGATAGTAAACTTTAAAAAAAAAATCTTACACAGCGGTTGCATTAAGGAGAGGTATATCTATAATTCCATGTGTATAACTTGTATTATCATCTACATTTATGATGGGTATTTCTGTTGAAACAATGTGGCTATGCAAAATCACTTGATGTTTTTGGAACTAGTGAATCTACGCCAATGTAAATATAAATATGAACTTTATCAAACAAAACATGCATGTATTGTGTAACATGAAGTCCTATTAGTGTCATCTGATGAAGGTAATTCAAGGTTAGTGATTCATTTTGTCTCTATTTCTGCTTTTTGTGAATGCTATATTTCCATGGAAAATGGCTGTGCTTATTGTGGTTTGGTGGAGACCTAACATAATCATTTGTAGTGCTTTTGCTGAAAAGCACATTTGAAATCGGACACTTTGGTGGGATTAACAACAAGATTAACTGTAAAATGATATAAGACACATATATGTTTTAGGAATTGTAATTATGAGATTTCTGTGGTTTGAATTTGGCGTCCTCTATTTTCACTGGTAGTTGTCATATCGATCCCGTTAGCGGGATTGCAGCCATAACAAGTTAAACCACTCGAGTGTTGATTTAGCAGTATGCTTAGGGTCATTGTCCTGCTGGAAGGTGAACCTACGTCCCAGTCTCAAATCTTTGGAAGACAAACAGATTTCCCTCAAGAATTTCTCTGTATTTAGCGCCATCCTTCATTCCTTCAATTCTGACCAGTTCCCAGTCCCTGCTGAAGAAAAACATCCCCACAGCATGATGATGCCACCACTGTGCTTCACTGTGGGGATAGGGGTTCTCAGGGTGATGAGAGGTGTCGGGTATGAGCTTTTCTTGATGGCCATAAAGCTCACTTTTAGACTCATCTGACCAGAGTACCTTCTTCCATATGTTTGGGGAGTCTACCACATGCCTTCTGGCAAACACCAATCGTGTTTGCTTAATTTTTTCTTAAAGCAATGTTTTTTTTCCCTGGCCCCTCTTCTGTAAAGCCCAGCTCTGTGGAGTGTACAGCTTAAAGCTGTCCTATGGACAGATACTCCATTCTCCGCTGTGGAGCTTTGCAGCTCCTTCAGGGTTATCTTTGGTCTCTTTGTTGCCTTTCTGATTAATGCCCTCCTTGCCTGGTCTGTGAGTTTTGGTGGGTGGCCCTCTCTAGGTAGGTTTGTTGTGGTGCCATATTCTTTCAATTTTTTAATAATGGATTTAATTTTGCTCCGTGGGATGTTCAAAGTTTTGGATATTTATTTATAACCCAATCCTGATCTGTACTTCTCCACAACTTTGTCCCTGACCTGTTTGGTGAACTCCTTGGTCTTCATGGTGCTGCTTGTTTGGTGGTGCCCCTTGATTAGTGGTGTTGCAGACTCTGGGGCCTATCAGAACAGCTGTTTTTACTGAGATCATGTGACAAAGGTTGCACCAGATCTTATTTAGGGGCTTCATTGCAAATGGGGTGAATACATTTGCACACACCACTTTTCAGTTTAGAATTTTTTTTTTACAGGTTGTTATGCAACAAAATAGGAAAAACGCCAAGGGGGATGAATACTTTTGTACAGAGGCCCATTATCAGCAACCATCACTCCTTTGTTCCAATGGCACATTGTGTTACCTAATCCAAGTATATAATTTTAAAAGGCTAATTGATCATTAGAAAACCCTTTTGCAATTATGTTAGCACACCAGTCTCAACGTCAATAGTGAAGAGGCGAAACTGGGATGCTGGCCTTCTTGGCAGACGTGCAAAGGAAAAGCCATATCTCAGACTGGCCAATAGAAAGAAAAAAGTAAGATGGGCAAAAGAACAGACACTGGACCAAGGAACTCTACCTAGAAGGGCAGCATCCCGTAGTCAACTCATCACTGTTGACGTTGAAACTGGTGTTTTGAGGGTACTATTTAATGAAGCTGCCAGTTGAGGACTTGTGAGGCGTCTGTTTCTCAAACTAGACAATCTAATGTACTTGTCCTCTTTCTCAGTTGGGCACTGAGCCTTCCCACTCCTCTTTCTCTTCTGGTTAGAGACAGTTTATGCTGTTATGTGAAGGGAGTAGTACACAGCATTGTACGAGATCTTCAGTTTCTTGGCAATTTCTCGCATGCAATAGCCTTCATTTCTCAGAATAAAGGTCTTTGTTTCTGGCCATTTTGAGCCTGTAATCGAACCCACAAATACTGATGCTCCAGAAACTCAACTAGTCTAAAGAAGGCCAGTTTTGTTGCTTCTTTAATCAGCATAACAGTTTTCAGCTGTGCTGACATGATTTTCTAATGATCAATCAGACTTTTCAAATTATAATATTGGATTAGCTAACACTGTGTGCCATTGGAACACAGGAGTGATGGTTGCTGAATGGGCCTCCATACGCCTATATAGATATTCCATAAAAAAATCTGCCGTTTCCAGCTACAATAGTCATTTACAACATTAACAATATCTACACTGTATTTCTGATCAATTTGATGTTATTTTAATGGTCAAAAATATGTACTTTTCTTTCAAAAACAAGGACATTTCTTAGTGACCCCAAACTTTTGAATGGTAGTGTGTATATATATATATTGTCGTGATGTTGTATTAGTTAATGTGACGACTGTTGCTCATCGAATGATTACAAGTTTCTAATTACGTGATTAACTGAATCAGGCAATTATTAACTCATTAACCTGGGGCACCATGGGAAAACTAGTTTTTATTGAGTTTCTATTTCCCAAATTAAGTGCTCCGTTTATTTTTTTGAGCAGTGTATATATATATATACCTAAAAAAAGATAAACGCAACATGTAAAGTGTTGGTCCCATGTTTCATGAACTGAAATAAAAGATCCTATAACTTTTCCATACGAACAAAAGCTTATTTCTCTTTTTTTTGCACATATTTGCTTACATCCCTGTTAGTGAACATTTCTCCTTTGCCATTGGGACTGTGCATTATCATGCTGAAACATGAGGTGATGGTGACGGATTAATGGCAAGACAACAGGCCTCAGGACCTCGTCACGAAATCTGGGGGCAATCCAGTTGCCATTGAAAAAATGCAAATGTGTTCATTGTCGTTTTATATATATATATATATATATATATATTTGGCAGTATGTCCAACCGACCTCACTACCGCAGACCACATGTATGGCATCGTGTGGGCGAGCATTTTGCTGATGTCAACATTTTGAACAGAGTGCACCATGGTGGCGGTGGGGTTATGGTATGGGCAGGCATAAGCTTCGGGCAATGAACACATTTGCATTTTTGCAATGGCAACTGGATTGCCTAGAGATATCGTGACAAGATCCTGATGCCCATTGTCTTGCCATTAATCCGTCACCATCACCTCACAACTATATGTGAAGGAGATGTGTTGTGCTGCTTGAGGTAAATGGTGGAAAACATGGTTTTCTGATCCACGCCCCTAAATTCTTTTAAGGTATCTGTGACCAAAAGATGCATATCTGTATTCCTAGTCATGTGAAACCCATAGATTAGTGCATAATTAATTTATTTCAATTGAAGGATTTCCTTATATTAACTGTAACTAAGTCAAATATTTGGAATTGTTGCATTTATAATTTTGTTCAGTGTATGTACGTATATGTGTGTGTGTGTGTGTGTGTGTGTGTGTGTGTGTGTGTGCGTGCGTGTGTATATATATATATATATATATATTGTCATGACTGTGTCGTGTCTTTACTATCATTAAACTGAAGACTTCGTTTTTATCAAAGATTCTCTGTAATTAGTTACTCGATTAAACTGAATAATCATGTAACTGTAATTAACTAGGAAGTTGGGGCACCAAGGAAAGTATTCAGATTACAAAGTTATAATTTCCCAATATAACCTTTCAAATATTTTCATATCTGATCAATAGTCTTCTGATTAATGATTTATTTACTTTACCTCACCTTAGTCTCATTCCAAACGTCGTAAATTGTTGGATTCTGCACGAACCCAGTCTTCACTATGAGTCATCCATACATCAATTGTCTTAAATCATTTATTTATTACTAACTAAGTAATTCACAGAAATGCATAAACAAACAGTAAATATGGTTACATGAAATGATAGAATGTGCCCTATTGGGCTGAACCGGAATGGCGGCTTGTTTGACAAAAGGGGAGTGGGGGGGTCGACTGAGAAGTCACTACAGAGTTAATTATAACAATTAAAATGCCAATCCCTTACACATGAACGCTCACTCATTCGGTAACAATTGCAATCAATATATATATTTACGCTCAGTGTGTCGTCTTGATCGCTGGTGAAAAGTCTTTATTTTGTAGAATTGTCCGTCTCTCGCCCTCTCTCTTGGTTAGAGGGGATAGTTCAAAGTGACATTTGTTATAGAATGGATGTTTTGGCGGTTGTCGTTCTTCGCGTTCAATGATGCCGAATTCCTAGCTGTAGACTAGTAATTGGTATCAAAGACTTGTTCTCATTCTGTCGGTATCGATAGTCTAAGAGTTTAACCACGTGGTATGTTTAAAAAGATTCAGCAATGGTCTACACCTTTAGCCCTCTCGTAATTGAGGTAAGCTTGGTCTGGTGATAATTTCTCAAAGTTGTGTTTTATTCAGAATGGCAGAAGAGGGCTGTCCTAGGATGTCTGACCCTAACTGGGCTCAGGGGTGGTCCTCTGATTTAGTTCAAATCAAAAGGGAATTGTATTTTTCTTCATTAAACAGTCCACAATCATTTTACACCATTTTACAAACAGTATCATCCTCACTCATTCATCTTATACAACAATTAGATGTAAACCTCATATCTGAAGCTATTATATAAACATCGTTATGGTAATGTGGCCACACCGTCCATCTTGAGCTTCCCAAGTTGTGACAAATGCACCAGTTCGTAGCTGGATTCTTCACCGATCTTTTACACTTTCTCTGGAACATGAAATTTGTTCGTACCTCAAGTTCTGTGAGGTGGAAGGATTTCCTTTGTCCTCTGTTTACCCTCTCTCTAACACTGTGTCCATGAGGTCTTCTCAGGAATTTACGACCTCTGACCACAGCAGTCTGGTTGTAGAAGCAGAGAGCGGGGGATGGTGCTCGTTGTACTCAAAGAGGGCAATGTCAAGATAACTGTCTTGATCAGGTCAGGTCACAGGAGACCACAACCCTACAGATTATCTCTCAACCCCAACAGAGGAGGAGAGATCTAGGGGTCTGAAGACGTGAGGGGGTTTTATGGCCCCCACGCCCCTGGTAAATCTCAGGCCACAGACAAATTAATTTGTCCTGTCACTATGAAGAACCAGCCTCAGAACATTAAACATGAAATAAAGGGACTTTGGAACAATGGTTTTCGTCAGCCACAATGGTGGTCATGACGATAGATGGACTATGAAAATGTATGTCATATTTGTTCTGTTATTAAAGGTTAATAGATGACGTTATTACGAAAATATTGTAACATGAAGTTTTCCTAGTATATGTTTGATGTTTATACATTGTACGTTGTATGGAAAATATCCAAATCAAATAGAATGTTTTGTGGAAGATGAAATGTTAAGTTAGTTGTCTAAAATGGGATTTGAGAAAAACCTAGCCCTTGCCACATTAACTTGGTACACCCAGAGAATTGCCCTAAAGGTGGCTACGCCCACTTCTGACCCAAGGGTATAAAACCTGTGAGTATAGAATTTACAACAGGACTATGTGACCCCCGCTGCAGCAGGGTCTTAAAAAGTCAACAAACCCAGAACGCAACGCAAGTTTGAGGACAAAGAAATCATTTTCTACCCAAGCTACGGATGAGTAGCTGTGTCTAAGCGGGTGAATTCAAGTCGAACCACCTAGTCTCCATCTCCCATCGAATCATGGTATCTAAAGGGTTTCATTCCTATGCTGTGAGCTCTGAGCTACAGAGCTTTCTGTCCTCAGAAGACCCCTAACAGAGAAAGGGGTGCGGGAACAGACTCCTAAGCCAAAAAAAGGACACTGACACCGGGAGGACGAGCAGGGAGGGGCGAACAGCGGAACGGTCCACGCAGAGAATCCCCGGAGATCATCACCACGTAATTACATCATTGTATTCTGACCCATAAGAGCGGCAGTTTGAGGCAAAGCTAGAGTTAGAATAACATAGCTGACAAATTCACCAAAATCTATATTTCTCTCGTATACTTCTTTCTGTTCTCTCTCTTTTGAAATTCCCATTGTGGGTAACACGCGCCATAGTGTGTTGGCCTGTTATACTAAGTTCTAATCAATAGCCAATAATGTGTTTTGTCTATGTGTATCTTTTATCGTCATTTTAGCTTTTTAGTAAATAAATATTCAACTAAGGTTGGTGTGGTGCGAATTCATTAGTGGGACCCGGGTCCGTGAAGATTCAAGGGCTATACGACGTTCAGATTATGAGACTGAGGCAACTGGTTAATTAGCGGCTGTTGTAAAATCGATATTCTGATATTCTTTGAGTTAAACAAAACAATGTAACTCCTAGTCAATCACACTTCTGTGAAATCAAACTGTCCATTTAGGAAGCAACACTGATTGACAATACGTTTCACATGCTGTTGTGCAAATGGAATTGACAACAGGTGGAAATTAAAGGCAATTAGCAAGACACCCCCAATAAAGGAGTGGTTCTGCAGGTGGTGACCACAGACCACTTCTCAGTTCCTATGCTTCCTGGCTGATGTTTTGGTCACTTTTGAATGCTGGCGGTGCTTTCACTCTAGTGGTAGCATGAGACGGAGTCTACAACCCACACAAGTGGCTCAGGTAGTGCAGCTCATCCAGGATGTCACATCAATGCGAGCTGTGGCAAGAAGGTTTGCTGTGTCTGTCAGCGTAGTGTCCAGAGCATGGAGGCGCTACCAGGAGACAGGCCAGTACATCAGGAGATGTGGAGGAGGCCGTAGGAGGGCAACAACCCAGCAGCAGGACCGCTATCTCTGCCTTTGTGCAAGGAGGAGCAGGAGGAGCACTGCCAGAGCCCTGCAGAATTACCTCCAGCAGGCCACAAATGTGCATGTGTCTGCTCAAACCGTCAGAAACAGACTCCATGAGGATGGTATGAGAGCCCGACGTCCACAGGTAGGGGTTGTTCTTACAGCCCAACACCGTGTAGGACGTTTGACATTTGCCAGAGAACACCAAGATTGGTAAATTCACCACTGGTGCCCTGTGCTCTTCACAGATGAAAGAAGGTCTGGAGACGCCGTGGAGAACGTTCTGCTGCCTGCAACATCCTCCAGCATGACCGGTTTGGCGGTGGGTCAGTCATGGTGTGGGGTGGCATTTCTTTGGGGGGGCCGCACAGCCCTCCATGTGCTCGCCAGAGGTAGCCTGACTGCCATTAGGTACCGAGATGAGATCCTCAGACCCCTTGTGAGACCATATGCTGGTGCGGTTGGCCCTGGGTTCCTCCTAATGCAAGACAATGCTAGACCTCATGTGGCTGGAGTGTGTCAGCAGTTCCTGCAAGAGGAAGGCATTGATGCTATGGACTGGCCCGCCCGTTCCCCAGACCTGAATCCAATTGAGCACATCTGGGACATCATGTCTCGCTCCATCCACCAATGCACCACACACTGTCCAGGAGTTGGCGGATGCTTTAGTCCAGGTCTGGGAGGAGAACCCTCAGGAGACCATCCGCCACCTCATCAGGAGCATGCCCAGGCGTTGTAGGGAGGTCATACAGGCACGTGGAGGCCACACACACTACTGAGCCTCATTTTGACCTGTTTTAAGAGCATTAAATCAAAGTTGGATCAGCCTGTAGTGTGGTTTTCCACTTTAATTTTGACTGTGACTCCAAATCCAGACCTCCATGGGTTGATACATTTTTATAATTTTTGTGTGATTTTGTTGTCAGCACATTCAACTATGTAGAGAAAAAAGTATTTAATAAGAATATTTCATTCATTCAGATCTAGCATGTGTTATTTTAGTGTTCCCTTTATTTTTTTGAGCAGTGTATATACAGTATATATATACTGAGTAAAGCAAACATTAAGAACACCTGCTCTTTTCATGACATAGACTAACCAGGTGAATCAGGCGAACGCTATGATCAGTTATTGAATCCACTTCAATCAGTGTAGATGAAGGGGAGGAGACAGGTTAAAGATTTTTAAGCCTTGATACAAATGAGACATCAATTGTGTACTGTATGTGTGCCATTTAGATTGTGAATGGGCAAGACAACATATGTAAGTGCCTTTGAAAGGGGTATGGTAGTAGGTGCCAGGTTCAACAGTTTGTGTCATGATCTGCAACCCTGCTGGGTTTTTCACGCTCAACATTTTCCTGTTTTTTTCAAGAATGGTCCACCACCCAAAGGACATCCAGCCAAGTTGACACAATTATGGGAAGCATTGGAGTTAACATCGGCCCGCATCCCTGTGGAGGTCTTTTGACACCTTGTAGAGTCCATGCCCCGACAAATTGAGGCAGCTTTGAAGGGGGGGGGGGGGGGGGGGAGTGCAACTCAATATTAGGAAGGTGTCCCTAATGTTTGGTATACTCAGTGTGTATACAGTGCATTCAGAAAATATTCAGACCCCTCAACATTTTCCACATTTTGTTACGTTACAGCCTTATTCTAAAATTGATTAAACAAATTTTTCCCTCGTCAATCCACACACAGTATCCCGTAATCACAAAGCAAAAATAGGTTTTTAGAAATGTTAGCAAATTATTCAAAAATATCTATCCTGTTTCTAATGATCATCCTTGAGATGTTTATACAACTTGATTAAAGTCTACCTGTGGTATATTCAATTAATTGGACTTGATTTGCAAAAGCACACACCTGTCTATATAAGGTCCCACGCTTGACAGAGCAAAATCCAAGCCATGAGGTGGAAGGAATTGTCCGCAGAGCTCCGAGACAGGATTGTGTCAAGGCACAGATCTGGGGAAGGGTACCAAAACAATTCTGCAGCATTGAAGAGCCTCGCGAACACAGTGGCCTGAATAATTCTTAAACGGAAGAAGTTTGGAACCAACCAAGACTCTTCCTAGGGCTGACCGGCCGGCCAAACTGAGCAATCGGGGGATAAGGGCCTTGGACAGGGAGGTGACCAGGAACCTGATTGTCACTCTTACAGAGCTTTAGACTTCCTCTGTGGA
The DNA here is from genome assembly GCF_013265735.2 of Oncorhynchus mykiss. NCBI lineage: Eukaryota > Metazoa > Chordata > Actinopteri > Salmoniformes > Salmonidae > Oncorhynchus > Oncorhynchus mykiss. The sequence goes on along the minus strand of NC_048566.1, from coordinate 51,725,652 downwards.
GATGGGAAAACCTTCCAGAAGGACAACCATCTCTGCATTACTCCACCAATCAGGCCTTTATGGTTGAGTGGCCAGACGGAAGCCACTTCTCAGTAAAAGGCACATGACAGCCTGCTTGGAGTTTGCCATAGGGCACCTAAAGGACTCTCAGACCATGAGAAACAAGATTCTCTGGTCATATGAAACCAAGATTGCACCATCCCTATCGAGGGTAAGATGAATGAAGGAAAGTACAGAGAGATCCTTGATGAAAACCTGCTGCAGAGTGCTCAATACCTCAGACTGGGGCAAAGGATAACCTTCCAACAGGACAACAACTCTAAGACAATGCAGGAGTTGCTTCTGGACAAGTCTCTGAATGTCTTTGTCTTTGAGTGGCCCAGCCGGAGTCTGGACTTTAACCCAATCGAACAACTCTGGAGAGACCTAAAAATAGTTGTGCTTTGATGCACCCCATCCAACCTGACAGAGCATGAGAGGATCTGCAGAAAATAAATGGGAGAAACTCCCGAAATACAGGTGTGCCAAGCTTGTAACGTCACTCCCAAGAAGACTTGAGGCTGTAATCGCTGCCAAAGGTGCTTCAACACAGTACTATTAAAGGGTCTAATGACTAATGTAAATGTCATATTTCAGTTATTTAATTTATATACATTTGCATAAATGTCTTTAAACCATTTTTTTATTTGTCATTTTGGGGTATTGTGTGTATATTGATGACGGGGAAAAAACTCTTTAATCAATTTTAGAATAAGGCTGTAACGTAACAAAATGTGGAAAAGTCAAAGGGTCTGAATACTTTTCAAATGCACTGTATTCTCTAATCCTCTCTCTTTGCCTCATGTCTTCTTGGTCTACCTCCTCTTCATCCCATCCTCCTCTTTGCCTCCATCTGTTTCTCTCAGTATACCTCTACTTCTTCCCCCTCCTTCTCTTCTCTCTACCTCCCCCTTATTTCACCCCTCCCCTCTCTCTTTCTCCCCTCTCTCTCCATCTCTAATCACCCTCTCCATAACACTGCAAGATTTTCCTATGCATTTGATTTTTTTTTTCTGCGTGAAAAACACAGAATTCTGCGTTAACACAACCCCTAAATTTAACTTACTAGTTATATAAAGTTAGTGGCTGAATTAATAAGCTGACAGGGCATCATATTGTTTTAGCTTCTGCCATGTTTGAGAAGTCAAAGCCCTTTGGATGAATTATTTGTACAGCTGCCACTGCTTTCCTTATTTCCTTGCATTTTTTCTCCTCTCCATTCTCGGCTCATCTTATCCTCTCTCCTCTTCTCGAGGCAGATTAGGCAGTCCTGTTGCCCTAGTGACTCCAGATTCCACACAGACACAGCATGTACAGCACACATGCTGCTCCAGAGCCAGTAATGTTCTTTGTTCAGACAAGCATGCATCAAAACATTTGTTCATTTGCACAATGTCTCTCATTCACATTCATATGAAAGTGTCCAAACTCACAAAAATGTAATTTGGTAGCTTCTACCTATATATGCATATTTTTATGAGCTAGATTGCCTGTAATTTGTTTGCACTCGTTAGCATATTTACCTAGCAGCCTCTATCGAAATTCCCTATGACTTGTGCTAATTTATTTTTTTGTTTTTTTTGGCGCTTCTTGTTTACTAAACCGGCAATGCCATAAACCCTGGATGAAAGAAGAATGGTATGACGATATGCAAATATGGATACCGCCCAACCCTAATCAATAGTGTGAAGCTAACCTCCTGCCATTGAATGCAATGTATCCACTTAAGCATCATGTCCTTTGCAAAATCGAACAAGATGAATGCTTATCAATAATATGATGTTGGCTGGGTAACCTCTATACCATACACTGTGCTGCAATCTACAATCCATGTTCTTTTTGCCCCTGCAAGATGCAGCCTCCGTGAAATGCCATTAACCTCAAATGAAGAAAGGGGACGTTCATTTCTTTCTAGATGCAGCCCCTTTCACTGAAAACTAAATGGAAAAGCAAGATGAAAGCAAAGCCAAGAAAAAATCTTAAATTCGGTGGAGCTAAAGAAAAAAATAATATATGAGTCAAGGCAGCAGTGAGTGTCCTGTATTGTGTCTGTGCAGCCTGCAGAAAACCTCTTAAGGTTTGTAGGTGCATCCTCACATTTTCACTTATTTTCACTTATTTTCACATTTTCACAAGGCATGCTCCCCGGGACCTCTTGATTTGGGCTGGATGTGTCAATTTGTAGTTCATGCATGCATAAACTGCATGCATGAACAAATTTTGCACGCCCAATTTTTCAGTTTTTGATTTGTTAAAAAAGTTTGAAATATCCAATAAATGTCGTTCCACTTCATGATTGTGTGCCACTTGTTGTTGATTCTTCACAAAAAAATACAGTTTTATATCTTTATGTTTGAAGCCTGAAATGTGGCAAAAGGTCGCAAAGTTCAAGGGGGCCGAATACTTTCGCAAGGCACTGTACCTAAAGATTGGAAAGATGCCACTGTCTCTGGCAGTCTCTGTGGGAGTACCACAGGGTTCAATTCTCGGGCCAACTCTTTTCTCTGTATATATCAACAATGTTGCTCTTGCTGTGGGTGATTCCCTGATCCACCACTACGCAGATGACACCATTCTGTATACATCTGGCCCTTCTTTGGACACTGTGTAAACCTCTCTGGGATATGTGGACGTGTCCCACCTGGCGGTCAAAAGCCAGGGAAAATGCAGAGCGCCAAATTCAAATACATTACTATTAAAATCAAACATTCATTAAACCACACATGCAAGACAACTAATTAAAGCTACACTTGTTGTGAATCCAGTCAACATGTCAGATTTCAAAAAGGCTTTTCGGCAAAAGCAAATGATGCCATTATTGGAGGATAGCACCTCCGTAAACAAAGAGAGAAACCATATTTCAACCCTGCAGGCGCAACACAAGATGCAGAAATAAAAATATAATTCATGCCTTACCTTTGACGAGCTTCTTTTGTTGGTGTAACAGTATAACTTTAGACCGTCCCCTCGCCCATACCCGGGCGCGAACCAGGGACTCTCTGCACACATCAACAGTCACCCTCGAAGCATCGTTACCCATCGCTCCACAAAAGCCGCGGCCCTTGCAGAGCAAGGGGAACTACTACTTCAAGGTCTCAGAGCAAGTGACGTCACTGATTGAAACGCTATTTAGCGCCCACGCTAACTAAGCTAGCCGTTTCACATCCGTTACACTCACCCCCCTTTTGACCTTCCTCCTTTTTCCGCAGCAACTAGTAATCCGGGTCAACAGCATCAATGTAACAGTATAAGTTTAAACCGTCCCCTCGACCATACCCGGGCGCGAACCAGGGACCTTCTGCACACATCAACAACTGACGCCTACGAAGCGTCGTTACCCATCGCTCCACAAAAGCCGCAGCCCTTGCAGAGCAAGGGGAACTACTACTTCAAGGTCTCAGAGCAAGTGACGTCACTGATTGAAACGCTATTTAGCGCCCACGCTAACTAAGCTAGCCGTTTCACATCCGTTACATTGGCACTCCAATATGTCCCATAAACATCACAAATGGTCCTTTTGTTCGATTAATTCCGTCGATATATATCCAAAATGTCCATTTATTTGGCGCGTTTCATCCAGAAAAACACCAGTTCCAACCTACGCAACGTGACTACAAAATATCTCAAAAGTTACCTGTAAACTTTGCAAAAACATTTCAAACTACTTTTGTAATACAACGTTACGTATTTTTTTACGTAAATAATCGATAAAATTGAAGATGGGATGATCTGTGTTCAATACAGGAGGAAAACAAACTGTAGCTAGCTTTCTGGTCATGCGCCTATATCTAACAGTACACTTCAATTCACCCTCATTCAAGATGGCCGTACTTCTTCATTACACAAAGGAATAACCTCAACCAATTTCTAAAGACTGTTGACATCCAGTGGAAGCGATAGGAAATGAAAGAATGTCCCTTAGAATTCTGTATTCTTTTGTCCTGAATGGTTTGTCCTCGTGGTTTCGCCTGCTATACTCACAGACATGATTCAAACAGTTTTCAAAACTTCAGAGTGTTTTCTATTAATTTCTACTAATAATATGCATATCTTATCTTCTGGGGATGAGTAGCAGGCAGTTGAATTTGGGCATGCATTTCTTTCGGATGTGAAAATACTGCCCCCTGTCACCAAGAAGTTAAGAAACCTCCAAATGAACTTTAATGCCATACAACACTCCTTCCATGGCTTCCAACTGCTCTTAAACGCAATTAAAACTAAATGCATGCTCTTCAACCGATCGCTGCCCGCACCCTCCCGCCTGACTAGCATCACTGCTCTGGACGATTCTGACTTAGAATATGTGGACAACTACAAATACCTAGGTGTCTGGCTAGACTGTAAATTCTATTTTCAGACTCATATTAAGCATCTCCAATCCAAAATTAAATCTAGAGTCAGCTTACTATTTCTCAATAAAGCCTCCTTCACTCACGCTGCCAAACATACCCTCGCAAAACTGACAATCCTACCGATCCTCGACTTCGGCTATGTCATTTACAAAAAAACCTCCAACACTCTACTCAGCAAACTGGATGCAGTCTTTCACAGTGCCATCCGTTTTGTCACCAAAACCCCATATACCACCCACCACTGTGACCTGTATGCTTTCGTCGGCTGGCCCTCGCTACATATTTGTCGCCAGACCCACTGGCTCCAGGTCATCTATAAGTCTTTGCTAGATATATCTCAGCTCACTGGTCACCATAACAACACCCACCCTTAGCACGTGCTCCAGCAGGTATATCTCACTGGTCATCTCCAAAGCCAACACCTCATTTAGCCGCCTTCCAGTCGCCTTCCAGTCAATGGCAGCAGAGAACTGGATCTCTGCTGCCATGGACTGGAACGAATTGCAAAAATCGCTGAAGTTGGAGACTTATTTCTCCCTCACTAACTTTAAGCATCAGCTATCTGAGCAGCTTACCGATCACTGCAGCTGTACACAGCCCATCTGTAAATAGCCCATCCAATCTACCTACCTCATCCCCATATTGTTTTTTATTAACTTTTTTTGCTCTTTTGAACACCGGTATTTGTACTTGCACATCATCACCTGCATATCTATCACTCCAGTGTTAATTTGCTAAATTGTAATTACTTTGCTACTATGGCCTATTTATTGCCTTACATCCTCACACCATTTGCACACACTGTATATATACTTTTTCTATTGTGTTATTGACTGTATGTTTGGTTTTTGGTGTCACACTGCTTTGCTTTATCTTGGCCAGGTCGCAGTTGTAAATGAGAACTTGTTCTCAACTGGCCTAACTGGTTAAAAAAAATCACATTGGCCTTTGAAAGCAGATCACTCAGTCCTGAAATGCATTGAGTTCGTCTGGTAAAGAGAGGAAGGGGTAGTGAAAAAAAAAATCTCAACCCTTATTATTAGTCCATTCAATTTATTATGTGATTTGTTAAGCCAGATTTGTATTAATTTGTACACAATTAAATATATTTCAATCTTTGGGGGAGAAAATTGTCACATATCTAAGAAACACAGGAATTGTATAAGAATCATATGTGTGTGTTCTCATAGAGAATAGGCCATAATCATATAAGATTAGCTTTAAAAAATGCGTATAACTCATTTTCATCTTGGACATTACAAAGTTATGACAGATTACTGCTGTCACGTCTACTGCCGCTCCTCCCCTCCAGCATTAGACCTCTCCAGTTTACCTACCATCGGTCCTGGCAACCATCATTATGCGCATCATGAGACACACCTGGATTCCATTACCTCACTCATTACCTCCCCTTTACTCCCTTAGGTTGTTTCCTCAGGCTGTATTGTTTCTGTGTTTCATGTCAAGACTACGCCTACGTTGTATCGTTCGTTGTTATATTAAATGTACCACCTGTACCGGCTTCTTGACTCCCAGCATCTACGTTACAACTGCAGCCATAGCTTTATAGAAGTCTTGGTTTCTTATGAAAATTCAATGTTGACATTTATTTGTTATTTCAGAAGTCCACTGGTTGTTTTTTGAAAATAAAGTTACAAGAAAAAAACATTGTCTTGTGTGAATAGTATTTACATTTATACAGCTGTTGCATAATGTGCTTCTTGCTCAGTGATGGCCAAGGCCACAGGAAGGTCAGAGTGTGGTGATGTGGGGACTGGAATGTCATGTCTATCTCCTGGGGATAAAGAGCATATACAAAATATCTTTAGCATACAGAAAAGGGTTACATGTAAAAACATTTTTGGTACCCGTCCCCAGATCTGTCTCTGTGCTTTATGGACAATTCCTTCGACCTCATGGCTTGGTTTTTGCTCTGACGTGCACTGTCAACTGTGGGACCTTATATAGACAGGTCTGTTCTTTTCCAAATCATGTCCAATCAGTAGAATTTTGAAGTTGTAGAAACATCTCAAAGATGATCAATGGAAACAGGATACACCTGAGGTAAATTTTGAGTCTCGTAGCAAAGGGTCTGAATTCTTATGTAAATGTCATATCAGTTTATATTTTTTTTAATGAAATGTCTAAACCTGTTTGTGTTTTGTCATGGGGTATTGTGTGTAGATTGATTGGAAACAAAACTATTTAATACATTTTAAAACAAGGCTGTAACATAAAGAAATGTTGAAAGTGAAGGGGTCTGAATCCTTTCCGAATGCACTGTACATACTGTATATTACAGAAGAAACGACAACATGATATACAGAAAATAAGGCACTTACTTTGATAGGAACAAACACATCTGAAATTATTATTTGTATAGTAAAAAACAATGTAGGCAATGCGAGCGCCAGACAGGAGCCGGTGGAGATGGCTTCCGTTTTACGGCCTCCTAAACATTTGTGCTATTATGAGTGTTTTTTGGCATTATTTGTATATAATGTTTCTGCCACTGTCTCTTATGATCAAAAAGAGCTTCTGGATATCAGGACAGCGATTACTCACCTTGTACTGGACGAATCATTTTTACTTAAAGAGTCAGACGCAAAGGATTTACTTCAGACACCCGACAAGGCCCAAATCCCCGTCATTCGCATGAGAAAGATAGAGATATCGAGGACGTAGGTCAGGGTGCTTTGTAAGGATCCGACAGCGAGTGGGTAATCTGCTTTTACCATCAGTCCTTTTAGCCAACCCCAAGTCATTGGATAACAAAATAGACGAGCTACGATCATGAATGTTCTACCAACGGGACATTAAAACTTCTTTGGGATAGGGGGCGGTATTTTGACAAAGTAAACTGCCTGCCACTGAGGCCCAGAAGCTAGGATATGCATATAATTGGTAGATTTGGATAGACAGTTCCTAGGGCTTCCACTAGATGTCAACAGTCTTTAGAAAGAGTTTCACGCTGGTTTTTTGAAAAATGAGTGAGAAGAAGTAGTTTTTCTAAGGGCTCCCATTTTGGCTGTAGTGTTTCCATGCACATGGCTGAGAGAGCGCGTTCTTGTTGTTTATCTCGGTAATGACTAACGATTCTCCATCTTAAATTTTATTGTTTATTTGCGTATTAGGGTACCTAAGGATTGATTATAAACATAGATTGACTTGTTTGGATAAGATTATTGGTAGCGTTTGGGATTCATTTTGTATGCATTTTGACCGATGGAAACCGAGTGGATTATTGACTGAAGCACGCCAGCTAAACTGAGTTATGGATATAAAGAACAAAAAGGACCATTTGTAATGTAACAGACCTTTTGGAGTGCCAACAGAAGAAGATCTTCAAAGGTAAGGCATATATTATGTCGCTATTTCTGACTTTCGTGCCGCAACTCCATGGTTGAAAATGATTTTCAAAATCTGATACCTTGGCTGAATTAACAACAAGTTAAGCTTTATTTTGATGTATTGCACTTGTGATTTCATGAAAGTTTAATATTTATAGTAATTTAATTTGAATTTTGAGCTCTGCGATGTTGTCCAGGTGGAACGCTACCACCTATCCCAAAGAAGTTAAAGCAGTAATGTACAGTGCCTTGCGAAAGTATTCAGCCCCCTTGAACTTTGCGACCTTTTGCCACATTTCAGGCTTCAAATATAAAGATATAAAACTGTATTTTTTTGTGAAGAATCAACAACAAGTGGGACACAATCATGAAGTGGAACGACATTTATTGGATATTTCAAACTTTTTTAACAAATCAAAAACTGAAAAATTGGGCGTGCAAAATTATTCAGCCCCTTTACTTTCAGTGCAGCAAACTCTCTCCAGAAGTAAATACAATCCACCTGTGTGTAATCAAGTCTCCGTATAAATGCACCTGCACTGTGATAGTCTCAGAGGTCCGTTAAAAGCGCAGAGAGCATCATGAAGAACAAGGAACACACCAGGCAGGTCCGAGATACTGCTGTGAAGAAGTTTAAAGCCGGATTTGCATACAAAAATATTTCCCAAGCTTTAAACATCCCAAGGAGCACTGTGCAAGCAATAATATTGAAATGGAAGGAGTATCAGACCACTGCAAATCTACCAAGACCTGGCCGTCCCTCTAAACTTTCAGCTCATACAAGGAGAAGACTGATCAGAGATGCAGCCAAGAGGCCCATGATCACTCTGGATGAACTGCAAAGATCTACAGCTGAGGTGGGAGACTCTGTCCATAGGACAACAATCAGTCGTTTATTGCACAAATCTGGCCTTTATGGAAGAGTGGCAAGAAAAAAGCAATTTCTTAAAGATATCCATAAAAAGTGTTGTTTAAAGTTTGCCACAAGCCACCTGGGAGACACACCAAACATGTGGAAGAAGGTGCTCTGGTCAGATGAAACCAAAATTGAACTTTTTGGCAACAATGCAAAACGTTATGTTTGGCGTAAAAGCAACACAGCTGTTCACACCATCCCCACTGTCAAACATGGTGGTGGCAGCATCATGGTTTGGGCCTGCTTTTCTTCAGCAGGGACAGGGAAGATGGTTAAAATTGATGGGAAGATGGATGGAGCCAAATACAGGACCATTCTGGAAGAAAACCTGATGGAGTCTGCAAAAGACCTGAGACTGGGACGGAGATTTGTCTTCCAACAAGACAATGATCCAAAACATAAAGCAAAATCTACAATGGAATGGTTCAAAAATAAACATATCCAGGTGTTAGAATGGCCAAGTCAAAGTCCAGACCTGAATCCAATCGAGAATCTGTGGAAAGAACTGAAAACTGCTGTTCACAAATGCTCTCCATCCAACCTCACTGAGCTCGAGCTGTTTTGCAAGGAGGAATGGGAAAAAATGTCAGTCTCTCGATGTGCAAAACTGATGGAGACATACCCCAAGCGACTTACAGCTGTAATCGCAGCAAAAGGTGGCGCTACAAAGTATTAACTTAAGGGGGCTGAATAATTTTGCACGCCCAATTTTTCAGTTTTTGATTCGTTAAAAAAGTTTGAAATATCCAATAAATGTTGTTCCACTTCATGATTGTGTCCCACTTGTTGTTGATTCTTCACAAAAAAATACAGTTTTATATCTTTATGTTTGAAGCCTGAAATGTGGCAAAAGGTCGCAGGGGGCCGAATACTTTCGCAAGGCACTGTAATCAATAGGATATAGTGATCACAACATAATATCCATATCTAGGAAAACCAAAGTTCCAAAGCCTGGACCTAATATAGTGTATAAGAGGCCATAGAAGCAGTTTTGTAGTTCATATGTCGATGATATTTGTTAAGAATATTTGCTGGTCTGTGGTGTGTAATGAGGAGCAACCAGACGCTGCACTTGACGCATTTATGAAAGTACTTATTCCAGTTACTAATAAGCATGCACCCATTAACTTCTTATGGCTGGGGGGGGGCAGTATTGAGTAGCTTGGATGAATAAGTTTCCCAAACTAAACGGTCTGCTCCTCAGTCTCAGTTGCTAATATATGCATATTATTATTCGTATTGGATAGAAAACACTCTAAAGTTTCCAAAACTGTCAAAATATTGTCTGTGAGTATAACAGAACTGATATTGCAGGCGAAACCCTGAGGAAAATCAAACCAGGAAGTGGCTTCTATTTTGAAAACTCCATGTTCCATAGCCTGCCTTTGCTCCATTTAAAGGGATATCAACCAGATTCCTTTTCCTATCGCTTCCTCAGGGTGTCAACAGTCTTTAGACATAGTTTCAGGCTTTTATTTTGAAAAATGAGCGAGAAAGATAACGTCGCGTCATTCTATGGCCGGGTGCCAGCAGCGTTTTGTATGCGTAACAGAGTTTGGGCAGCCATTGCCTCTCCCTCTCCTACTGAGAAAGACAGTTGCGATTGATATATTATCGAATATATATTTTAAAAACAACATGAGAATTGATTATAAAAAACGTTTGACATGTTTCTGTGGACATTAGAGATAATATTCAGAATTTGTCTGTGTTGTCGTGACCTCTCTTTCCTGTGGATTTCTGAAAATAACGCGCCAAACAAACAGAGGTATTTTGGATATAAAAATAATCTTTATGGAACAAAAGTACCATTTATTGTGTAACTGGAAGTCTCGTGAGTGAAAACATCTGAAGATCATCAAAGGTAAACGATTAATTTGATTGCTTTTTTGATTTGTGACCAAGCTACTTGATGCTAGGTGTTCATAATGTTTTGTTGAGCGATCGATAAACTTACACAAACGCTTGGATTGCTTTCGCTGTAAAGCATAATTTCTAAATCTGACACGACAGATGGATTAACAAAAGGCTAAGCTGTGATTTGCTATGTTGCACTTGTGATTTCATGAATATAAATATTTTTAGAATGTGGCGCTATGCAATTCAGCGGTTGTTGATGACAATTATCCCGTTAATGGGATGGCAGCCATAAGAAGTTAAGAAAATGACTGTAAAAACTGTTAACCTTTCTGATCTCCCCATCCCGGATCCGGGATCGTGAATACAGACTCAAGCTCATTACCATAACGCAACGTTAACTATTCATGAAAATCGCAAATGAAATGAAATAAATATGCCATCTCTCAAGCTTAGCCTTTTGTAAACAACACTGTCATCTCAGATTTTCAAAATATGCTTCTCAACCATAGGAAAACAATAATTTGTGTAAAAGTAGCTAGCTAGCGTAGCATTTAGCGTTAGCATTAGCGTTAGCATCCAGCACGCAACATTTCAACAAAAACATAAAAGCCTTCAAATAAAATAATTTACCTTTGAAGAACTTCAGATGTTTTCAATGAGGAGACTCTCAGTTAGATAGCAGATGCTCAGTTTTTCCAAAAAGATTCTTTGTGTATTAGAAATAGCTCCGTTTTGTACATCACATTTGGCTACCAAAAAAACCCGAAAATTCAGTCCTCAAAACTTTTTTCCAAATTAACTCCATAATATCGACTGAAAACATGGCAAACGTTGTTTACAATCAATCCTCAAGGTGTTTTTCACATATCTCTTCGATGATATATCGTTCGTGGAAGCATGGTTTCCCCTCTCAATCAAATGGAAAAATACTTGCACATGGCTTTGCGCACCAGTTTCGACGCAGGACACCAGGCGGACACTTGGAAAATGTAGTCTCTTATGGTCAATCTTCCAATGATATGCCTACAAATACGTCACAATGCTGCCGACATCTTGGGGAAACGGCAAAAGGTCTAAGCTTATTCCTGTCGCATTCACAGCCATATAAGGAGACATTAGAAAACAGAGCTTCAGAAATTCTGCTAATTTCCTGTTTGACGTATCATCTTGGTTTCGCCTGTTGAATGAGTTCTGGGGCACTTACAGACAAAATCTTTGCAGATTCTGAAACTTCAGAGTGTTTTCTTTCCAAAACTCAAGAATATGCATAGTCGAGCATCTTTTCGTGACAAAATATCGCGCTTAAAACGGGAACGTTTTTTATCCAAAAATGAAATAGCGCCCCTAGAGATGCAACTGGTTAAATCACCTTGGATTTTTGAGGAATTAAAAAATTGTATGGTTGAGACGGATGAGGAAAAACCCACTGTTTCAGCCCAACTGATTGGCAAACGTAATGCAAATTAAGAAATCATGTGACTAAACTAAATAAAAATAAACCTCACTATGAACCAAAGATAAATTATATAAAGAAGCTTTGGGTCACCTTAATGCGTACTGTTAGCTAGGTAGCTAACATTAGCTGGCTGGCTCGATAGTTAACTTTTTATGGCTGCAGTGGCAGTATTGAGTAGCTTGAATGAAAAGGTGAGGTGGCAGATTTTCAACCAAGCTCTCATTGAAATTACAGCGAGATATGGATGAGTTTTCACTTCCTACGCCTTCCACTAGATGTCAACAGTCAATAGAACTTTGTCTGATGACTCTAATGTGAAGGGGGGTCGAATGAGACAGGAAATAGTCACCACTGCCACGTTTTGACCATGCTTTCACCATGCGCGTTCACAGGGGAAGGACCTGCGTTCCACCGGTCATCTGAAGTCATTCTCATTCTCCGGTTGGAACGTTATTCAAGATATATGTAAACAACATTCTAAAGATTTATTCAGTACATCATTTGACATGTTTCTACTGAACGTTATTCAAGATATATGTAAACAACATTCTAAAGATTGATTCAGTACATCGTTTGACATGTTTCTACTGACTGTTATGAAACTTTTGGAAATTTCGTCACGTTCTAGGGGACGCGCCTTGTGACTTCAGAATTGTTTACCAAACGCGCTAACCAAAGTAGCTAATTGGACATAAATAACGGACATTTTCGAACAAATCAAGCATTTATTGTGGACCTGGGATTCCTAGGACTGCATTCCGATGAAGTTCATCAAAGGTAAGGAAACATTTATCATGTATTTTCTGGTTTCTGTTGACTCCAACATGGCGGCTAATTTGCCTTCTGTTCTGAGCGGCGTCTCAGAATATTGCATGTGTTGCTTTTCCCGTAAACTTTTTTAAAAATCTGACACAGAGGTATATCTATAATTCCATGTGTATAACTTATATTATCATCTACATTTATGATGAGTATTTCTGATGAAACCATTTGGCTATTCAAAAATGCTTTATGTTTTTGGAACTATTGAATCTAATAAGCCAATGTAAACTCAGATTTTTTTATATAAACATGAACTTTATCAAACAAAACATGCAGGTATTGTGTAACATGAAGTCCTATTAGTGTCATCTGATGAAGATAATTCAAGGTTAGTGATTCATTTTATCTTTATTTCTGCTTGCTTTTTGTGAATGTTATATTTCGCTGGAAAATGGCTGTGCTTATTGTGGTTTGGTGGAGACCTAACATAATTGTTTGTAGTGCTTTCGCTGAATAGCCTATTTGAAATCGGACACTTGGGTGGGATTAACAACCAGATTACCATTAAAATTATATAAACACATGTATGTTTAGGAATTGTAATTATGAAATATCTGTGGTTTGAATTTGGCGCCCTCTATTTTCACTGGTAGTTGTCATATCGATCCCGGTATTGGGATTGCAGCAATAACAAGTTAATATTAGATGTAGTTATATTTTTCGTAGCTATCTCAGAATGCCATTTGCATTGCTAGTTATAGCCTTATGTTAGCTAGCTAACTAACATTGAACCTAGTTGGTTAGCTTTAGCTACCTGCAGATTCATACTACAGCATTTCAGACGTGGTGAATGGCTAGGACAATCCATTTGTATTTCTAGTACTATTACTGTATGTTTTGGGATTAGGGTTCATTGTTTAGCTAGCTACATGACTAAACAAGACTCCACTTCGCCAGAATACATGACCCATCAAGTTAGCCAGGTGTGTCTTGGGGTGATTACAGCCATCTATTTTATTTAATTAACAAGTGTACTTCACTACCTTACTCACTCTGTTTAGCACATGAACTCACAAGTGAATCCTTAAAGAGATGGGTGGGACTTAACCTCTCTAGGCTAGCGTGCCCAAAGTAAATTGCCTGCTACTCAGGCCCAGAAGCTAGGATATGCATATTATTAGTAGATTTGGATAGAAAACACATTGAAGCTTCTAAACCGTTTAAATGATGTCTGTGAATATAACAGAACTTATTTGGCAGGCGAAACCCCAAGGACAAATATTCCAGTCACTCTTTTCAATGGGCTTTCTATGGGGATCTAGATTTCTAAGGCACTTGCTTGCAGTTCCTTGGATGTTCACTTGCTCGCTTCCACTGGATGTCAACAGTCTTTAGAAATTGGTTGATGTTTTTCCTTTGTGTAATGAAGAAGTAGGGCAGTTCAGACCGTGGGTCGAGTGAAGTGTACTGTTTGTTAGAGGCGCGTGACCTGAAAGCTCGCTCCACTTTGTTTTTATCCACTATTGAACGCAGTTTATCCTGTCTTAAATTTGATCGATTATGTTAAAAAATACCTAAAGTTGTATTAGGAAATTTGTTTGAAATGTTTGGACAAAGATTACAGGTAATTTATTAGATTTTTTGTAGTCATGTTGAGCGAGTTGGAACCGGTGTTTTTCTGGGTCAAACGCGCCAAATAAATTGACCGAACGAAATGACCATTTGTGATGTTTATGGGACATATTGGAGTGCCAATAGAAGAAGCTTGTCAAAGGTAAGGCGTGAATTATATCGTTATATCGTTATTTCTGAGTTTGGCGGGTTGAATTATGATTGTCTGTGTTTGTTTTATGGGGGGTGATCCTCAGATAATAGCATGGTTTGCTTTCGCCGTAAAGCCTTTTTCAAATCTGACATGTTGGCTGGATTAACAACAAGTGTAGCTTTAATGTGGTGTATTGCATGTGTGATTTCATGAAAGTTGAATATTTATAGTAATTTAATTTGAATTTGGCGCTCTGCCATTACACCGGATGTTGTCAAATCGATCCCGTTAGGGCGATTTGATCCCTAAGAAGTTTTTAAGAGGGTGTGAACGATGCTGAATGGGAGTAGACAAAGAAGAGCTCTCCATTAGGTGTATCAAAACATTCAAGGGCCATTCTCAAAAGTGAGGATACAAGTTGATCAACATTCAAAGCAGAATTTCTATCCCATTGTTCTTCAACTGCAGTGTATGATAAACCATTTTCTGTACCTTTTATCCAATGTCATTTGAAGAGAATCATTTAAAGAGACAGATGATACAAGGAGTAAAAGAGGATACAAGTATAAAACCAGAAGCAAACAAATGTGCAAACTTCACTACTAGTTATATCTCCCTTTCTGACCAACAAACACCTGACTTTAACCATGGCTTTGAGTAAGAACCTGTATCAGGACTTAATGATGGGTGTAGCCAATTACCACCTACAACATTCTCATGCCTGTTCTTAACACATGCTGTACAGTATTGTATTATAGGCTTATTAGGATTATTTGGACTAGAACTACGCACATTGTTACGCACCCAGCTTCAAACCATGACATGCGGCCTACACAATTATAAGATAGCGAATTTGATTTGATTTTTTAAATATAATAGTGCCTATTTTACGTTTTTATAATTAGTAGACATTAGTATTAGTAGACATGGTATATCTTTCTCTATTGCTTCATTCCTTCCTTGAGCTCAACAGTTAAATTAAATACGTTTTGCTGTCCTTATCTTAAATCATCGTAATGACATTCTTGAGTAATATAGGACTAGAATAAGATACAGATGGCTTTCACTTCTCTTCACTAGGATTGAATGGTTATGGGTCTGAATAAATATCTGGAATAGCCTACCGCCATCATGCGTTCTCTCTTTTTTTCAAACTCCTCCCGAGTTTTTTCATCTGCTGTACATTCAGCAAACAAGAGCAAGCTTGCAAATTTCTTAGAATTTTCTATAGTATAAGAAATGCTCACAAAAATGTCCAACATGCTACAGTCTAGTTTTTCCTGTGATTCAAGAGCTAAGATGGAGAAAGGCTAGCGCAGAGCGGTGCGTAATGTGCAAGAAAACAAAGGCCATAATTTAGAAGCGTATGCATATTGCAGGCTAATACTGCATTGAATGTATTACCTGACACACGTACACACATATATATATACATATATAAATGCCTTCGGAAAGTTCAAACCCCTTGACTTTTTCCACATTTTGTTAATTTACAGCCAGATTCTAAAATGGATTAAATACTACTTTTTTCCTCAGCAATATTCACACAAAACCCCATGCTGCCAAAGCAGCAGCTACTCTTCCTGGGGTCCAGCAAAATTAAGGCAGTTCATACAATTTTAAAATATTACAATACATTCACAGATTTCACAACACACTGTGTGCCCTTAGGCCCCTACTCCACCACTACCACATATCTACAGTACTAAATCTGTGTATGTATAGTGTGTATGTTATCGTATGTGTGTTGCTTCACAGTCTCCGCTGTTCCATACGTTTTTTTTTTTAAATCTAATTTTACTGCTTGTGTCATTTACTTGATGAGGAATAGAGTTCCATGTAGTCATGGCTCTATGTAGCACTGTGTGCCTCCCATAGTCTGTTCTGGACTTTGGGACTGTGAAGAGACCTCTTGTGGCATGTCTTGTGGGGTATTTATTTATCTTTTGTTTTTGACTAGTAACTGAAAGGTTGCAAGCTCGAATCCCAGAGCTGACAAGGTACAACTCTATTCTTCTGTCCCTGAACTGTTCCTAGGCCATTATTGAAAATAAGAATTTGTTCTTAACTGACTTGCCTAGTTAAATAAAGATAAAATAAAAAATCTAATCAATAAAAAAATTCCTTGCCACCCACTCTGAAACAAATATCAAAGACTGGAAAACCTACAAACCTCAGATTTCCCACTTCCTGGTTGGATTTTTTCTCAGGTTTTTGCCTGCCATTACTTTTCTGTTATACTCACAGACATCATTTAACCTGTTAAATCTACCCCCACCTTTTTTGAAAATTCTGTTAAAAATCGCGCAACTTTTCAGCGTCCTGCTACTCATGCCAGGAATATAGTATATGCATATGATTAGTATGTGTGGATAGAAAACACTCTGAAGTTTATAAAACTGGTTAAATCACGGCTGTGACTATAACAGAGCGTGTGTTTCATTGAAAAACGCAAGAAAAACTGCTCTCTGAAAGCAAAAAATAATTTCCATAAGTCACTTCCACCAGTTGTTAAAGGAGAACAGAATTTAATGGAAATTTGCCTGCACTTCATACAAATTCCGCACGATGGCGCCATTGTACTAATTTTCAATCGAATTAATTGTTGGAAAATCCATCTGTCTGACCCCAAGTTTTCCACTCTTCACCCGGATGCAGTTCAAGGAGAGATCAGATTGCATTGTTTTTGAAGTGAGGACCTATTGAAGAGACATCGCCCTGTAATCGTTTTGATAGATTATAAACGTTTACTAATACCTAAAGTTGGATTACAAAAGGATTTCGAAGTGTTTTGTGAAAGTTTATCGTCGACTTTTTTAATTTTAAAAAATTACGCAGCGTTTAAAAACGATGAATTTTTCTGAATGACACTACTTCAATACAAAGCTATTTTGGGTATATATGGACCGATTTAAACGAAAAAAAGACCCAATAGTGATGTTTATGGGGCATATAGGAGTGCCAAGAAAGAAGCTCGTCTAAGGTAATGAATGTTTTATATTTTATTTCTGCGTTTTGGGTAGCGCCGTCTATCGCAAAATCTGTTGTTTACGTGTCGAGCTGGCATTTTGGGGGGTGCATGCTATCAGATAATAGCTTCTGATGCTTTCGCCGAAAAGCATTTTAAAAATCTGACTTGCTGGCTAGGTTCACAACGAGTGTAGCTTTAATTTAATACCCTGCTTGTGAATTTTGATCAAGGTTTGAGTTTTAACGAGTACATTTAGCATTTAGCGTAGCGCATTTGCATTTCCAGGTGCCTACTTGGGACATGTGCGTCTCAAGTAGATTCAAGAAGTTTAAACAGTTTTAGAAACTTCAGAGTGTGATCCATCCAAATATACTAATAATATGCATATCTTAGCTTCTGAGCCTGAGTAGCAGGCAATTTACTCTGGGCACCTAATTCCTCCAAGCTACTCAATACTGCGCCCCAGCCATAAGAAGTTAACTTGCAATGAAAACGACTTTGTGACAAAATTACCGACTCACTAATCATGTTCTATAGCAATCATCATCTCCCTTTCTGTCACGGCTGCAATCAAATGCCAGAATATCCCCCACCTCCATACTCTGCCTCCACCGGCCAGTCCACTGATTTTAAAACTCAGTCATCTTCTTCCGTGACAACTAAACTGTTGATTACCATTTCTTCGCCATCACCATCATCAGAAGAGTATTTAAAAAATATATAAAGTTAGTTAAGAACAAATTCTTATTTACGATGACGGCCTAGGAACAGTGGGTTAACTGCCTTGTTCAGGGGCAGAATGGAAGATTTTTATCTTGTCAGCTCAGGGATTCAATCTAGAAACCTTTTGGTTATTGGCCCAATGCTCTAACCACCTGCCGCCCCTGAACTGGACTCCACAATGTCTGGTTCAATGAAAATGTTTTGACGCAAGTCAGGGATTCCTTCATCGTCTAATTCGTTTTCGGAGTCAGCATCTCACTGATCTTTGTCGATAGCACAGCTAAATTCAGGGCAGCAATGTTGTTGAGAGCAGTAGCAACACCTTTGCAGTTCTCGATGGCTACTATATCTTTCAAAAATGCAGCGGTAGCAAGGATTATCTAAAAATACTGAGCAGCTCATGTTATAGACAAAAGCATGGCAAACCAATCCGAATGAATCTCTCGGCATGTACAGCCCAGCCATTATCTCAGCCAATCATGGCCAGGGGGAAGGTTCCTGACTTTCTCTGTGGCTAAACCAACTAGGCTCGTGATTTAACAATTGTATTTATATTTACAAAGGGCTTACAAGTTTGTTTATTATAAGGCACATAAAAGTTCACATTCCAAAAGGTACAGTTGAAGTCGGAAGATTACATACACCTTAGCCAAATACATTTAAACTCATTTTTTTCACATTTCCTGACATTTAATCCTAGTCAAAATTCCATGTCTTAGGTCAGTTAGGATAACCACTTTATTTTAAGAATGTGAAATGTCAGAATTATAGTGGAGAGTGATTTTTTTCAGCTTTCATTTCTTTCATCACATTCCCAGTGGGGTCAGAAGTTTACATACAATCAATTAGTATTTGGTAGTATTGCCTTTAACTTGTTTAACTAGGGTCAAACGTATTGGGTATCCTTCCCACAATAAATTGGGTGAATTTTGGCCCATTCCTCCTGACAGAGCTGGTGTAACTGAGTCAGATTTGTAGGCCTCCTTGCTCGCACATGCTTTTTCAGTTCTGCCATTTTCTCTCCATAGCTCGTTGTGTTGATTTCTGCATGTCAATTCGGTGAGGTTTTATCACTGTTAAAATTCTTGCAGATGTACAAAAGTCAGCCAGCGAGTCAGCCTCCATCAGTCAATAAGATATCATTGACACCAAACTGATACAAACTGACAACCAACACACTTTGTCCAAGACGTTTAGAAGCCAACTATCACATATTTCAGAATAGGCCCAAAATTCACAGCGCCTTCTGTTTAACCTCTCTGAGCATGGAACCCAGTAGCGGGCTGAAATTCCACAACACATGGTGATCGCTACATAAATAGTCATATTAAACATTCATGAAAATGCAAGTGTCTCACATGTATCAAAAGCCTTGAATCTTGCTAATCCAACTGCGTTGTCAATTTAAAAAAGGATTTACTGCAAAAGAATACGATACGAGTATAGAGCCCCATAAAAAACAACAATTTCAACCAGCACAGGCGTAACAAAATCACATACTGCATTAAAATAAATAGTTTACCTTTGACGATCTTCGTCTGTTTGCAATCCCAATGCTCGTTGTTACACAATGAATGATCTTTTGTTTGATAAAATACGTTTTTATAGCCTAACACGCAACATTTTGTGAACCGCTTGTGTCGTAAATTCCGTCTCATTCCATTTTCGACGACACATTCCAGGTAAATAACCCACACAAAACGTGACTTTCCCAGTCATGTTTGGTTTCATTGCAATCAACTGCTTTGTTTGTAACACAACCAAACCTGATGGGCCATTTCGCGGGACATATTGACTGAAAGAAACCAATTTGAAGACAACAAGTAATGACATCACTGTGCACCAATGATATGACCGCGGTTTCGTTGATTGACTGTCTTTTCACCCAATGACCACTGCTCGTCTTGAAATCTAGCTGGGTAGATAGCCAATGAGCTGAGGTAAACGGCAATATGCCATGTTTATGTGTTGCAAGACCAACCCATGTAGTAAGATCCAGCGTAAAGTGAGTCAGTCGCTATTGAAGTTTCTAAGTCAGGGAAAGCTAAATCTAAGTCTAGATATACAGATGCACAGACAATTTTAGAATAAATTGATTGGGAAGGTGAGACAGAGATTGTTGTACAACGATTCATTTAGCGATTGTGGAGGAGTATTTTTTGAAAGGGAGAGGACATCGTTTTGGACTGGTAAGTTCTTATCATGCTAATGCCCTTGTTTGAAATTAATAATATAAAATATTATCTGTGATTTTTTTTTTTTTTAGAAGCAATATATAAACATGTAATGTCATGAAATGTGAGATGCGTGTGTCTGCCGCCCCACCCAAACCCACATGAAATAGCCTATTTGAGGCTGTTGAGGAGAGGGCAGGACCACATCAATGGCCAAAGTGAAATGGAGTAGATACAGCTGGTCTGTTGTAATATAATAAAGACAGTAGATCTTGCTGGTCTGTCATAATATAATAGAGACAGTAGATCTAGCTGAAATGTCATAATATAAAAGAGACAGTAGATCTAGCAGGTAATAATAATGTATTCAACCTTATGTTCTCTATATATATCTGTTTATTATACCTGTTGATACAGGGCTCATATGTGAAACTATTCTAACTGAACATTTTCTTTCACAGTGACACTGACTCCGAATGGGAGTCTTATCCGGTGTCCTGTGTGAATTTAAGTATGCTCTCTCTAATTCTCTCTTTCTCTCTCTTGGAGGACCTGAGCCCTAGGACCATGCGTCAGGACTACCTGGCATGATGACTCCTTGCTGTCCCCAGTCCACCTGGCCTTGCCGCTGTTCCAGTTTCAACTGTTCTGCCTGTGGCTATGGAACCCTACACTGTTCATTTTTACTTTTGAGGTGCTGTCCTGTTGCACCCTCTACTACCACTGTGATCTCCACCCGGCACAGCCAGAAGAGGACTGGCCACCCCTCATAGCCTGGTTCCTCTCTAGGTTTCTTGCTAGGTTTTTGCATTTCTAGGGAGTTTTTCCTAGCCACCATGCTTCTACACCTTCATTGCTTGCTGTTTGGGGTTTTAGGCTGGGGCTATATAAATAGATTTGATTTGATAGAGGACTGAGGGCCTTCCAAATATTGAAAGTGTGTAAATAGTTACCCATGTTATTTTGTAAATGTATATATATATATTTTTTATTTCATATATTTTTTAATCAATCATTATTTTTTTCCCTATTTATAGAATACCATTTTGGTATTTTGTATATAGTTATTTGTTTCAAAATGTATACCTTCACCAATTTGGCCACTTGGGTACATTTTTGCTACTTTTGTGGGACACCTGGGTGACTTCATGATAAATGTCATGTAGCACACTCATTTTGGAAGTTATCATTCTGAACCTTTGCACAAGTACTGTTGCCCTCTTATAATTTTCACTGAAATTGTCCCCATCATCCTATCTGAATGTTTGTTTTATCTTGTTCATTTTAAAGATGATGATATAAAAATAAAAATGGTATGGTTTTTTTTCATTGTTTTGTCTACACCAGATCTATTGTGTTATATTCTCCTACATTCAATTCACATGTACACAAACTTCAGAGTGTTGTCTTTCAAATGGTACCAAGAATATGCATATCCTTGGTTCTGTGCCTGAGCTACAGGCTGTTAGATTTGGGTATGTCTTCAGGCGGAAATTGAAAAAAGTAGGGGGGGAGCTGTAAGAGGTTTTAAGGAGAAGTGGATCTAAAATTCCATGCATAACACTTGTATCTTTTATCAATGTTTATTATGAGTATTTCTGTAAATTTATGTGGCTCCCTGCAAAATCACCGGATGTTTTGGAACTACTGAACATAACGCGCCAATGTAAACAGATTTTGGGATATAAATATAAATGTATCGAACAAAACATACATGTATTGTGTAACATGTAGTCCTATGATTGTCATCTGATGAAGATCATCAAAGGTTAGTGATTCATTTTATCTCTATTTCTGCTTTTTGTGACTCCTCTCTTTGGCTGGAAAAATGGCTGTGTTTTTCTGTGACTAGGTACTGACCTAACAAAATTGTTTGTTGTGCTTTCATCGTAAAGCCTTTTTGAAATCGGACAATGGGGCTGGATTTACAACGGAGTAAAATACTTGTATATTTGAGGAATTTTAATTATGGGATTTCTGTTGTTTTGAATTTGGCGCCCTGCAATTTCCCTGGCTGTTGACGAGGTGGGACGCTACTGTCCCACATATCCCAGAGGGGTTAACTTTTTGTGGGGGCAGTATTTTCATTTTTGGAAAAATAACGTTCCCGTAGTGAACGGGATATTTTGTCAGGACAAGATGCTAGAATATGCATATAATTGACAGCTTAGGATAGAAAACACTCTAAAGTTTCCAAAACTGCAAAAATATTGTCTGTGTGTATAACAGAACTGATATTGCAGGCGAAAGCCTGAGAAAAATCCAATCCGGAAGTGACTCGTCTTTTGAAAGCTCTGCGTTCCAATGCGTCCCTATTGAGCAGTGAATGGGCTATCAACCAGATTACTTTTTCTACGTATTCTACAAGGTGTCTACAGCATTGTGACGTAGTTTTACGCATTTATGTTGAAGAATACCCGTAAGCGGCTACATTGCGCAAGTGGTCACCTGATGGCTCTCAGAGTGATTCTCGCATAAAATACAGAGGTAGCCATTATTCCAATCGGTCCTACTGAAAAAACAATTGTCCCGGTGGATATATTATCGAATAGATATTTGAAAAACACCTTCAGGCTTGATTATAAACAACGTTTGCCATGTTTCTGTCGATATTATGGAGCTAATTTGGAATAATTTTCGGCGTTTTCGTGAATGCAATTTCCGGGCGATTTCTCAGCCAAACGTGAAGAAGCTTTCGCCTACAAAAATTATATTT
Source organism: Oncorhynchus mykiss (assembly GCF_013265735.2). Taxonomy (NCBI): domain Eukaryota; kingdom Metazoa; phylum Chordata; class Actinopteri; order Salmoniformes; family Salmonidae; genus Oncorhynchus; species Oncorhynchus mykiss. Next base: position 51,702,568 of record NC_048566.1, on the reverse strand, counting down.
TTGGAAAAAAGGAACATTGGCTATCTAACTGGGAGTCTCGTGAGTGAAAACATCCGAAGCTCATCAACGGTAAACAATTTAATTTGATTGCTTTTCTGATTTCCGTGACCAAGTTACTTGCTGCTAGCTGGACAAAATGCTATGCTAGGCTATCGATACATTTACACAAATGCTTGTCTAGCTTTGGCTGTAAAGCATATTTTGAAAATCTGAGATGACAGGGTGATTAACAAAAGGCTAAGCTGTGTCTCAATATATTTATTTTGTGATTTTCATGAATAGGAATATTTTCTAGGAATATTTATGTCCGTTGCGTTATGCTAATTAGTGACAGTCGATGATTTCGCTCCCGGACCCCGGATGGGGAGTTACTAGAGGTCAATGCAACCGCTGTGTCAGATTTTTTTTTTTTAAATACGGAAAAAGCACACCATGTAACGAATGTCGTCGGAAGGAGACCATTTCCATTTTTTTCATTTTCAGTGTACACCAAAAACAACAAACAATTCAACGACCGAACAGCTTCATCGTGCAAACTACATGCACATGAACAAAGACAAGATCCCACACAGAAGGAGGGAAAAGGGCTACCTAAGTATGATCCCCAATCAGAGACAACGATAGATAGCTGCCTCTGATTCGGAACCAAACTCGACCAGAAACAAAGAAATAAAGAAAGCCCACACAAATCACACCCTGACCAAACCAAAATAGAGACATAAAAAGGCTCTCTAAGGTCAGGGAGTGACACAACATGCAATAGTCTGAGTACAGCGCTCAGACAACAAAACAAGCCATACAGGTATGCGTCATGTTGTGGAGTCAACCGAAGTCAGGAATAGCATTATAAATATTCACTTACCTTTGATGATCTTCATCAGAATGCACTCCCAGGAATCCCAGTTCCACAATAAATGTTTGTTTTGTTCGATAAAGTCAATTTATGTCCAAACCTCCTTTTTGTTCACGCGTTTAGTACAATATCCAAACTCACGAGGCGCGGGCAAGTCCAGACAAAAAGTCATATTACAGTTTGTAGAAACGTGTCAAACGATGTATAAAATCAATCTTTAGGATGTTTGTATCATACATCTTCAATAATGTTTCAACCGGAGAATTCCCAACTCTCACATGTGCGCACGTGATCAGCTCATGCTACTCTGCCAGACCTCTGACTCATTCAGCTCTCATTCGCCCCCACTTCACAGTAGAAGCCTCAAACAAGGTTCTAAATACTGTTGACATCTAGAGGAAGCCTTAGGAAGTGCAATATTCTATAGGCAATGATTTGAAAAACTACAAACCCACTTCCTGGTTGGATTGTTTCTCATGTTTTTGCCTGCCATATGAGTTATGTTATACTCACAGACATCATTCAAACATTTTTAGAAACTTCAGAGTTTTTTCTATCCAAATCTACTAATCTACTAATAATATGCATATATTAGCAACTGGGCCTGAGTAGCAGGCAGTTTACTCTGGGAACCTTATTCATCCAAGCTACTCAATACTGCCCCCCAGTCCCAAATAAGTTAAAGAGACAGTGTTCAACAGGAATCTGGGTGTGTGACCTCACCTGGTGTCCACACCACACTAAGTGCCTGCAGAGTTGTTTATGCTGAAAACATAAACGGACACACGAGGACAAACAATATAGCATAGTTATAGAAATAATGAAGTGTCCTACTATTCTCCATGGTTGGCCCTCTTGCCTAGTCTTTGAAGGTGGAAGGAGCCACAGTTATGCACCTGAGCCTGCTTACTGCACAACACAATCAGATTGATACACTGATACATGAGTGTGTAGGTGTGGGTTATAGGTGATTTAAAATAGCCTGTTTTGTTTTTGTACAGACATCACACCCTTATCTAAACACCCTTACCGGAGGAGTAGAAATCAAATGAGAAACTGAATTGAATAAAAGCAGTTGATATAGCTAAGTAAATGGAAGAATACTCTTATTGCAATGTAGGTGCAATAATAATAACCAGCAGGTGTATCTCATTGATCATCCCTAAAGCCAACACCTCATTTGGCCGGCTTTCCTTCCAGTTCTCTGCTGTCTGTGACTGGAACAAATTGCAAAAATCGTTGAAATTGGAGACTTTTATCCTTCTCACCAACTTTAAACATCTGCTATCTGAGCAGCTAACCGATCGCTGCAGCTGTACATAGTCCATCAGTAAATAGCCCACCCAATTTACCTACCTCATCCCCATACTGTTTTTATTTATTTACTTTTCTGCTCTTTTGCACACCAGTATCTCTACCTGCACATGACCATCTGATCATCTGCTAAATTGTAATTATTCGCCTACCTCCTCATAACTTTTGCACACAATGTAAATAGACTCTTTTTAATTTTTTTATTGACTTGTTTATTATTTACTCCATGTGTAACTCTGTGTTGTTGTCTGTTCACACTGCTATGCTTTATCTTGGCCAGGTCGCAGTTGTAAATGAGAACTTGTTTTCAACTAGCCTACCTGGTTAAATAAAGGTGAAATATAAATAAAATAATAATAAAATCAAAAATGTCTTAAAAGAGCCTTTGGTTGTGCATATTGTAGTATATGGTGTTGCCAGGGAACAGCACCCTCTTCGAAGAAGTTGGAGGTAAAGATCTCCTGGGAGGTAAAGATGTGCACATGGATTGCCTCTCTTGCTGCGTTGTTGTACCCCATCCTTGAAACATCCTGCAGAGCAGCAAGCTTCTCCTCTGGCACATGGGGGCGAGCTGCAGATCCCCTCCTGGTCCTCGTGTCCATCCTCATGAAATGATGCAGGACACAGGTAGCCTTCACACACCTGAATTCCTCCAGGAGACAGTCCCAGATGGCCCTGGTCACCTAACCTTGTAGTGCCCTACATGTTAACTGTAGGCAATTGTTTTGAAGTAATCTCCAGTTACAAGGTATTTGTAGGAATATGGAAAGCAATTTAATTATTAGACTTTCACATCACCAGGTCATTGTGGATTACTAAAGTATAATATCCCTGATAACAAATCATGATAACATTGAATTGATAGATGCATGGGCACACATATGTGCATGTGTAGCATATGACAATAACAGGATCATATCAAGGATAGCATCACAAATTAAAACATAAATACCACTCAAAGCTTGATTATGAGTTTATCATTTGAATCAGCTGTGCAGTGCTAAGGCAAAAACAAAAATGTTCAGGACCAGGACTGAGAACCACTGCTCTTCATTTAGACCTCTTCACATGTAGACAGGCTTTCATAGCTCTCTTTATCTGAGGACAGAAAACCTCAAGAAACAGACTTCATTATAGTCAAGTTACACCGCACTGAATATTATGTTTCTATTGTCTTCGTCCTCACTTCTAGGGACAGGAACTACACAAAAGTACCTGCCCTATCCAGAATAGCCTACTCTCTCACTTTGACAGTTGGGGTTGCTATCCTTTCACCCACCATAGCTGTTAGCTATATAGCTAGCCAACTAGCTAGCTCATTTAGCAGCTCATTTGAGTTAGCCTGTGCTGTAGCTAGTTAGCTAATAATACATCGTTTGTTTTACATTTCCTAAATATATTTACTGACTTGAACAGGTTCTGCCAGCCATGTGGACAATTGGAAACAGGGCAGCAAAGTTTGTTTATCACCAGAGCGTGTTGGAGGATATTACTATTGAACTATGTACCCATTTAAAAACCAGACCTTCATACAAACTTGCTCTGCTGAATTCTTGATGCACAATCGAACGTCCTGCTATATGCTGCCTTATGCTGCCAGCACGCCCATAAGTGAGTCACAATGGGCGTCCTAAATGGCACTTTACCGCTATCTAGTGTGCATGCACTGTTAGGCCTACTTGTAGCTAACATTTTGGTTAAATTTATCCATGAATCTCTATCGACGTCCCTGGTGATGACCCAGACCTGATCTTGGATTTAAGGAAGCTGAATGGTAAATCACAATCATCATTCCAGCCCTTTTGGGATGAAGTGCAGAAGTATTTAAACGAATACACAGCTCAGGTCAACAATCGCAGACGTGGGGAGTACCGGCAGGTACCTTTGTCTACAATAGTTGAGGACTTGCGTTTCACAGTGGGAAAGCGGCTTCCACCAGAAACTAAAATCCCATCAATACAGTGGCTATGACTGCAGTTTATACACAAGAATCCATGGTCCATGTCTGCTCTCCAGTACACAGGAATGTTTGACCTCAAGTTCATGGTCCAGTCTCGGGTGATAAGAAAGGGACATCAAGACTCAAAGTGTGTTGCAGTACAGTGGAACTACATTAAACAGTTTGCCTGCATGTGGCAGAAGAACTGTGAAATGTTATGTGTGGATGATAAGGCAATCATCCCTGTCGGAGAACCTTGCCATTCTACAGGAACCTGTAATAGAAGCAGACATCCAAGCATTGCTCCTGTGAGTGGGCCAGCTATAGCAGCTACCGACCATGATTATCCCATCAGTAGACTTGTACCATCTGCTATGTTGATCCCAGACATCCCAGCATCTCAATCTAGTTCATTCTACAATGGGAAAGTTCATGTCACTGTCAAGGACAATATTTTTAACACACAGTTGAAAACCTCAGCAGGAGAGAACTACTACAACAATGAAGACAATGTCTCTCTGAACAAGTCAATCTTGATCATTTAATCTGATGGTGGGCCAGACCACAGAACCACATATGCCTCTGTTCAAGCATGCCACACACTCCTGTTTGTTCAACTGGATCTTGACATGCTTATCGCCTGTAGAATAGCACCAGGTGAAAGCTGGGCCAACCCTGCCGAGAGTTAATTATTGGGTTAACACTTGGGGCTTCAGGGAACATTCCTGGCTAGGGAGGAGTTGGAAGAATCAAATTAGAAAAGTGTAGCACAATGACAAGCCTATGTAAAACAGCCACCAAACAAACATACCTGACAGAGGATTTTGAAAAGAGTATGCATCCTGTTGCAGCTCTTGTGAGTGGCCAGTTTGAGCACCTGAAGTAGAAAGAAAGTACATCAGCCTGCAACACTGGAAGAAATTGCCAATATTGCACAACATCATTGATACAGAAGTTGACATGATGCATGACCACGGCAGAAAAGGTCTTGACAAGAAACAGTACAAGCAATTCCAGGACAGACATTTCAAGATACATGGTACAGATCAAGAAATGCGAGGGAGAAGATCCATGCTGGTACTGCTTAATGAATCCTTCACGCTTGCCAGAAGAACAATTTAAGAAATTAAGTTTTGTGCCTGATCCAACATTGTCATCAGACTGACATGAGTACCAGAAATGTGATAATCTGTACAGCTTGGACACCACTGAAAGGATAGGCCTTCTCTGATACCAAATATAGATAATGTAAAGAGGAGTGCTGCCATGGTCAGTGCAAAGGTGAGAGTGACCATCAACTGTGTTGAATGTAAGAAACCAAGGTGCTTGTATGCCAAAAGCACGCTGTCTAAAGAAGAACAGAAAGAAGTCCAACGCATTCGGGATGAGAACATTTTTACATGTGGGTCAGAGCAGATAGTTTCTTTCAAGGGGCTAACCTGTGGAATGCAAGTGGACACGCAGTACTACTCAGCAATCACAGAGTCATTCCCAGATGTGTGTGTCCATTGTGGATGTCTTGAGGTGGTGAGGCTCAAATAACATGTCAGGCCAATGTGCCCAGTGTGTAAGCAAGAAGGAAAAGCAGTTCATTACGAGAGCTCGTATAAATCTGAAAAAGAAATGAACAGCCTAGAGACCAGAATAAAGGAGAAAACAGACCATGCTGTTGAACAGCAAAAAGCAGCAGGTGATTGTGCTATTGCCTCTGACCACAAAACATTGTCCGTCATTTTCATTTCCAGACGATGTTGAATCGCCATTGTTTGTTGACACCCAGTAGGTGATCAACTGCACATGGCCAACTTTAGCTATGGTGTCTTCTGAAGCTGTTCTTGATTTTTATCAGATAATTGTTTTTCAAATCAGGAATAAAGAAACTGTCACAAGTTAATCTTCCCATTGTGTTTCATTTCTCATGGTTATAACAACATCTGCATTCTTTTTTAAGAAATATTGTGTAGGTTTTTGCATGGAATAATATAACACTTGAAGCTCGCATTAGGCCTAGAGCCTGCACAAGTGGCAATGTACTGTTATTCCTTATCTACTTAATGTATTATATATATGTTTTTTTTTTTTTTTTCGCTCACTTGCCTCACTTTTCTGGGGGGAAAATCTGTTCAACTGTAATGAGTGGGCTGAGAGTCGGGAAGCAAGTTCAGGGAGTGAGTGTTTTAATAAATAAAATAAACACTGAACATGAAACTCAAACAAGGCACCGACATGAAAACAGAGCCAATAACACATGAGGAAAGAACCAAGGGGAGTGACAGATATAAGGAAGATAATCAAGGAGGTGATGGAGTCCAGGTGAGTGTCATGGTGCGCGAGGCGATGGTGACAGGTGTGCGGGATAATCAGCAGCCTGATGACCTAGAGGCCGGAGAGGGAGTATAAGCGACAGACAGTGAATCAATTTTATCTGGCCTTACTGTCTTTATACTGCTTGCTATTATGCAGAAAGGTCTAAGGGTCAAATCATATGCTACACAGTTCCCAAACCATGAGGGCCACAATAGTATTACATTTGTAAAAGTTAATTGTATTAGTAGGTCATAAAGTTTACACCTTATTTTGCAGACATAATAAGCAGTGCAGCTGCCCTTGAGTATGTTTAAATGTAAGATTACAGTTTGACTAGGGACTATTCAGAGTAGAGTAGAACCATTGGGTCTTCAGATCTATATACTGTACAGTGGGGAGAACAAGTATTTGATACACTGCCGATTTTGCAGGTTTTCCCTACTTACAAAGCATGTAGAGGTCTGTAATTGTTTATCATAGGTACACTTTAACTGTGAGAGACAGAATCTAAAACAAAAATCGAGAAAATCACATTGTATGATTTTTAAGTAATTAATTTGCATTTTATTGCATGACATAAGTATTTGATACATCAGAAAAGCGGTACTTTATATTTGGTACAGAAACCTTTGTTTGCAATTACAGAGATCATATGTTTCCTTTAGTTCTTGACCAGGTTTGCACACACTGCAGCAGGGATTTTGGACCACTCCTCCATACAGACCTTCTCCAGATCCTTCAGGTTTCGGGGCTGTCACTGGGCAATACGGACTTTCAGCTCCCTCCAAATATTTTCTATTGGGTTCAGGTCTGGGGACTGGCTAGGCCACTCCAGGAGATGCTTCTTACCGAGCCACTCCTTAGTTGCCCTGGCTGTGCGTTTCGGGTCGTTGTCATGCTGAAAGACCCAGCCACGACCCATCTTCAATGCTCTTACTGAGGGAAGGAGGTTGTTGGCCAAGATCTCGCGATACATGGCCCCATCCATCCTCTCAATAGGGTGCAGTCATCCTGTCCCCTTTGCAGAAAAGCATCCCCAAAGAATGATGTTTCCACCTCCATGCTTCATGGCTGGGATGGTGTTCTTGGGGTTGTACTCATCCTTCTTCTTCCTCCAAACACGGCGAGTGGAGTTTAGTCCAAAAAGCTCTATTTTTGTCTCATCAGACCACATGACCTTCTCCCATTCATCCTCTGGATCATCCAGATGGTCATTGGGTAACCTCAGACGGGCCTGGACATGTGCTGGCTTGAGCATGGGGACCTTGCGTGCGCTGCATGATTTTAATCCATGACGGCGTAGTGTGTTACTAATGGTTTTCTTTGAGACTATGGTCCCAGCTCTCTTCAGGTCACTGACCACGTCCTGCCGTGTAGTTCTGGGCTGATCCCTCACCTTCCTCGTGATCATTGATGCCCCACGAGGTGAGATCTTGCATGGGAGCCCCAGACCGAGGGTGATTGACTGTCATCTTGAACTTCTTCCATTTTCTAATAATTGCGCCAACAGTTGTTGCCTTCTCACCAAGCTGCTTGCCTATTGTCCTGTAGCCCATCCCATCCTTGTGCAGGTCTACAATTTTATCCCTGATGTCCTTACACCCTCTCTGGTCTTGGCCATTGTGGAGAGATTGGAGTCAGTTTGATTGAGTGTGTGGGCAGGTGTCTTTTATACAGGTAACGAGTTCAAACAGGTGCAGCTAATACAGGTAATGAGTGGAGAACAGGAGGGCTTCTTAAAGAGAAACTAACAGGTCTGTGAGAGCCGGAATTCTTACTGGTTGGTAGGTGATCAAATACTTATGTCATGCAATAAAATGCATATTAATGACTTAAAAATCATACAATTGTATTTTCTGGATTTTTGTTTTAGATTCCGTCTCTCACACTTGAAGTGTACCTATGATAAAAATGACAGACCTCTACATGCTTTGTAAGTAGGAAAACCTGCAAAGTCGGCAGTGTATCAAATACTTTTTCTCCTCACTGTACATACAGCCATATACCTATGAGGGAAGTTGTAGAGTTAACCTGCACAATACCTCACCACAGTCAATATACAACTCCAATAAACCCAAAGGCCCTATTGGCAAAGCAACCACCAATCTATTCCACCACTACTCCCCCAGTTTATTGAGCCATGTGGTTTCTGCAGCTGCACATTTTCATATGCTGTTTTCTCATTCAACTATAGTTGGACCACACACAGGGACCTCCTATTATGAGTAAATCAATCATCAATGTCAGTTTCTATTCACCTTATCATATTGCAAATGGTGTCAAGGTTTGCCAGTCTCTGTATTTCCAACGAAATGACCGGTGCTATCGTTTTGTGCACAGACAGACGGCCATAAATTATTTGGGTAAATGCTGAAATGCCTTATACAATACATTTCAATCTGCTATCACTGTTTACAGACAAATAGGGCATCATATTTATTTTTCCCAGTGCAGCAAAAGCAATCTCTTAGTGCTGCCTCCACTTGATCCAGTATGAACAGATCTGTGTACCCTGTTGATGGCAACTAAAAAGCTTTTTGATAATTTATGTATTATGTTATTTCTGAATGCGTTATCATTGTGTCAGATTATTGTGTCATCTGTCCCAATGTTAATCCTATACTATCTACTGTACTATCTACATTTACAATGTATTAGCACCACTTCTTATGTGCTGTACTTACAGTCACAAGCAAAATGAACAACATTATACTTTGGTCTCATAATGTTATTTGTACTGTATTTTTCCAGGGTGTATGTTTTATAAAGGAACCAAAAAGCAATACATCTCATGATATTGTTGCTACATGTGACTTGTGTGACCCTAGAATATTGTATAGCATGAATCATAATCTGTGGCATAGCATTATTTACCATATGGAAATAACATTAGGGTGGCAGGGTAAACTGTGTATTAGCAATGCCTAATGGCTGTAGATTTGATGCACTCCACCATTACCTTTGGATAAATCCATCAGTCAAATGAATAAACACAATAGGCCCTGCCAGTGTTTCTGTTCTATTTCCAATTATGAAATGCATTATTCAGACCTGAATATCTGCAGAATTATTTGCATAACCTCCACTCATATTATTTTTAGCCTTTCTCTTCTGCGCAGTTTGTGAGTAAATTAACAAGTCAAAGCCCATATAAGCGCAGAATATTATTTCTGTCTGGGTGGTTACGTTTCACTGATTGTCAAACACATTAAGAATAGACTGTAGTACCTGCTAAAAGTCATAGTACCCACTCTGAGTTCTTTGCACCTTAGTTCAACAGTATAATCAGAAAAAATGCGTTACCCTTTTTTTATGAGCCACCTCTTTATGTTTTATGAATACACTACAGCAGAACCATCAACCCACAGTGCATACAACTTGTTATAAGAATTCATTATAGCTCATGTATCATTGTAACGGTGTCTTATGAATTCTTAAGGCTACAGATGCATTTGTAAGCATTACACACAGGTGATAACATTCATTGTAACATGCTATAAATACTAGCTCGTGGCTCCTTTATGGTATTTCATGCTATAACTTGGAATCTGTCAAAATGTAACATGTTTCAAATTAAACTATAGTGTTTTTGCATCCTGTTTGGTGAATTATTAATGTGTGTGTTAATGGAGTTTAGGCCATGAAACTCTGTGTATGCTAATTTAGAAAGGTTAGACTAATCAGATAAGAGAAAATTGCCTAGGATCAGAGAGCAGGGTCAGGCTAAACAAAGAGAGGACCATGGACATTCCACAGGGGAAAGGAGGGAAACTCATTGGGGTCATAAAATGTATAGCTGGGGAAGTGACCCCTACAAGGGAAGAGTATAAAATGTGTTGTGAGCTTTCTAAATGTATGAACTCAGCTGACTGTATCCTTGGTATTAAACACTTTAAACTTCTCTTGACTTTTTGGTCTCCATTCCTTATTGCAAAGAGGTAGCAATAGCATTTTTCTTTTTAACAAACTGAAGCTACTTTGAGTGAGGTTTTACTATGTTTACTAGACCTTGCCTGTCTGCAGTGGCCTGTGTTTCCAAGAAGCCCATAGAAGGCATTTACCATGTTTGATTTCTTCCAAGAATGCAGGGCTGCTAACTTTCTAAGCTTTCATTATGCATATCTTGGGAGAGGCATTTTATTTTTCCATGAATTGCAAATCAGTTTGCAGGCAAATTACACATTTATGCCCCAGCTCCTCTCTTTCCCACAAGGAGCCAGGCTAGGAGATTTATTAGGAGGTATTTCATAAGTGATCAGGGTTTTGATCCACCCAGCCACCCCTAGTGTTCAAAGTGCATGCTCCAATTACTCTCCTTGCATTAATAATTTGGTTTTGATTAAAAAATGGATTGGATTTTCATATTGTGATTTTTTTGTTTGTTTCCTTTCTTGTTTCCTGTTTCAATTACTCCCTTATTGTGTTGCCCAGAGGGAGTTATTCATTTAACTGAACTGAGAACTGAAACTGAAAAGCTTGCAGTCAAATATGTATTTACTGTTGATTGGTGGAAACAGGTGGGTTTGAATGTGTATTGATGTGATGAAATACAATGTGCAGAGCAACATAAGACATTAACATAATATTCCAATATTGGCTACTAGCGATGTATTCTAGAGCCACCAAACAAGAGTCAATTTCAGCATGCTTGATCAATGAATTCATATGTATTTTGTATGTAATTAAAGTCTATGCATTAAATCTATGCACCACCACACAGTTGAAGTCGAAGTTTACATACACCTCAGCCAAATACATTTAAACTCAGTTTTTCACAATTCCTGACATTTAATCCTAGTAAAAATTCCCTGTCTTAGGTCAGTTAGAATCACCACTTCATTTTAAGAATGTGAAATGTCAGAATGATAGTAGAGAGAATGATTTATTTCAGCTTTAATATCTTTCATCGCATTCCCAGTGGGTCAGAAGTTTACATACACTCTGTTAGTATTTAATAGCATTGCCTTTCAATTGCTTATCTTGGGTCAAATGTTTCAGGTAGCCTTCCACAAGCTTCCCAAAATAAGTTGGGTGAATTTTGGCCCATTCCTCCTGACAAGGCGGGTGTAACTGAGTCAGGTTTGTAAGCCTCCTTGCTCGCACACGCTTTTTCAGTTCTGCCCACAAGTTTCCTTAGGATTGAGGTCAGGGCTTTGTGATGGCCACTCCAATGCCTTGACTTTGTTGTCCTTAATCCATTTTGCCACAACTTTGGAAGTATGCTTGGGGTCATTGTCCATTTGGAAGACCCATTTGCAACCAAGCTTTAACTTCCTGACTGATGTCTTGAGATGTTGCTCCAATATATCCACATAATTTTCCCTCCTCGTGAAGCCATCTATTTTGTGAAGTGCACCAGTCCCTCCTGCAGCAAAGCATCCCCACAACATGATGCTGCTTCACGGTTGGGATGGTGTTCTTCGGTTTGCAAGCTTCCCCCTTTTTCCTCCAAACATAACGATGGTCATTATGGCCAAACATTTCTAGTTTTGTTTCATCAGACATTTCTGTAAAAAGTACAGTCTATGTTCCCATGTGCAGTTGCAAGCCATGGTCTGGCCTTTTTATGGCGGTTTTGGAGCAGTGGTTTCTTCCTTGCTGAGCGGCTTTTCAGGTTATGTCGATATAGGACTTCTTTTACTGTGGATATAGATACGTTTGTACCTGTTTCCTCCAGCATCTTCACAATGTCCTTTGCTGTTGTTCTGGGATTGATTTGCACTTTTCACACCAAAGTTTGTTCATCTTTAGGAGACAGAATATATCTTCTTCCTGAGCAGTATGATGGCTGCGTGGTCCCATGGTGTTTTATACTTGCGTACTATTGGTTGTACAGATGAACGTGGTACCTTCAGGCATTTGGAAATTGCTCCCAATGATGAACCAGACTTGTAGAGGTCTATAATTTTTTTTCTGAGGTCTTGGCTCATTTCTTTTCCCATGATGTCAAGCAAAGAAGCACTGAGTTTGAAGGTAGACCTTGAAATACATCCACAGGTACACCTCCAATTGACTCAAATTATGTCAATTAGCCTATCAGAAGCTTCTAAAGCCATGACATCATTTTCTGGAATTTCCCAAGCTGTTTAAAAGGCACAGTCAACTTAGTGTATGTAAACTTCTGACCCACTGGAATTGTGATACAGTTTATTAATAGTGAAATAATCTCTCTGTTTACAATTGTTGTTACTTGTGTCGTGCACAAAGTAGATGTCCTAACCAACTTGCCAAAACTATAGTTTGTTAACAAGAAATGTGTGGAGTGATTGAAAAACTAGTTTTAATGACTAACCTAAGTGTATGTAAACTTCCGACTTCAACTGTACCTGGTATCATCTCCAGATGTATACAAATAATACATCTTAGCTCATGAGTTTTTGTCTCTTTCAACTGCTAGGATATCTTCACTTTTTTTCACATAACAGGCAGAAATGAAAGATCGTATGGTTTTGATATGTGTCATTGGCTGTTCCATTTAATTGGAGCCGTCTTCACAAATGTAAGCCAGGAGAAGAGGGATATCTTGACAGTGAAACAACATTCCCCACTGAAAAGCAGAGACCTGTCACTAATAAGAGATGCACACAGGCCTATATGTGTTTGTGTGTGACAGTCCATTAGGAGAGGGGGGATATTGGCTCAGGATGGATAGAGAGTTGGGTGTATCATCTATAATGGTGTCGTTAGTAAGTACAGCTCGGGACACACAATTTCCTTTCACACTTAACTTGACACCCAGTGTCATAACATGTTATGACAGTCATAACCATGTCATAATATATCATATCTTGACATAACAAGATTTGCCTATTTGGCTTATATGATTCTAAAGGTCATACGGCTTCTTGACGGTGTCATAAAGTGTATTTTCTTAATCCAAGTAAAGTGACAGAGGAGGGCAATAATTCTTCTTGACAGTGAAAATAAAGTGCATTTTCTTAGTCCAACTAAAGTGATACAGTGTGGTCATAATGCTTCATGACAGTGTCATGAAGTGTATTTTCTGCAAGTTATTTAAAATATGATGAAAAAGAAAAACAACATGACTGTAAATAATGAATTACAAGAACAACAAAGTACTTAAAACGTCTCTGGGATATGTGGGACAGTAGCGTCCCACCTTGCCAACAGCCAGTGAAAGTGCAGGGCGCCAAATTCAAAACAACAGAAATCCCACAATTAAAATTCCTCAAACATACAGGTATTGTCCACCATTTTAAAGATAAACTTATTGCAAATCCAGCCACAGTACCTATTTCAAATAAGCTTTACAGCGAAAGCACACCAAACGATTATGTTAGGTCAGCACCTAGTCACAGAAAACCATAAATCCATTTTCCAGCCAAGGAGAGCTCTCACAAAAGTCAGAAAGAGCGATTAAATTAATCACTAACCTTTGATGATCTTCATCAGATGGCACTCCCAGGACTCCATGTTGCACAATAAATGTGTGTTCACAAATCCAAACTCACGAGGCGCGGGCAAGTCCAGACGAAATTTCAGACGAAAAATTATATTACAGTTCGTCGAAACATGTCAAACGATGTATAGAATCAATATTTAGGATGTTTTTGTCCTTTGTCACAGGCGTGCGCGAGACTGACTTCATGGCACTCTGCCAGATCCCTTAGTCAAACAGCTCTCATTCACTCTCCATTCACAGTAGAAGCCTCAAACAAGGTTCTAAAGATTGTTGACATCTAGTGGAAGCCTTAGGAAGTGCAATATGACCCCATAGACACTTTATATTCGATAGGCAATGACTTGAAAAACTACAAACCTCAGATTTCCCACTTCCTGATGGATTTTTTCTCAGGTTTTTGCCTGTCATACGTGTTCTGTTATACTCACAGACATCATTCAAACAGTTTTAGAAACTTCAGAGTGTTTCCTATCCAAATCTACTAATTATATGCATATTCTAGCTTTTGGGCCTGAGTAGCAGGCAGTTTACTCTGGGCACCTAATTCCTCCAAGCTACTCAATACTGCCCCCTAGTCCCAAATAAGTTAAGAAACAAACTTTCAAACTAAAGGAATCTTCTTGGCAGGGAAAAAACACATTTGAACAACCATAACCAGACATAAAGTAAAGCAATATATTTCACAACAGGTGTAAATATATGGGTCATGACAGTGTTTTGACAAGTTATGTCAGCTGGTATGACATATTATTTGTTTTTATTATGGATCCCCATAAGATCCCCTATTCTTCCTGGGGTCCATCAAAATGAAGTCAGTTATACATTTACAAAATAATTACAATAAATTCATAACAGATTCCACAATATATTAAGTGTTGGCCTTTACTCTACTACCACATCTATAACACAAAATCCATGTGTACGTGTGCATAGTGCGTATGTTATCGTGTGTTTGTATACATGTGCCTACGTTTGTGTTTCTTCACAGTCCGCGCTGTTCAATAAGGTGTCTTTTTTTCTTCAAATTTTACTGCTTGCATGAGTACTTGATGTGGAATAGAGTTCCAAGTAGTCATGGCTCTATGTAGTACTGCGTGTCTCCCATAGTTTGTTCTGGACATTGGGACTGTGAAGAAACCTCTGGTGGCATGTGTTGTGGGGTATGCATGTGTAACCGATGTGAAATGGCTAGCTAGTCAGCGGTGGTGCCCGCTAATAGCGTTTCAATCGGTGACGTCACTAGCACTGAGACCTGAAGTAGTTGTTCCAATTGCTCTGCAACGGCCGCGGCTTTTGTGGAGCGATGGGTAACGATGCTTCGAGGGTGACTGTTGTCGATGTGTGCAGAGGGTCCCTGGTTTGAGCCAGGCGAGGGGACGGACTAAAGTTATACTGTTACACATGGGTGTCCGAGGTGTGTGCCAGTAGTTCCAACAGACAGCTCGGTGCATTCAACATGTCAATACCTCTCACAAATAAAAGTAGTGATGAAGTCAATCTCTCCTCCACTTTGAGCCATGAGAGATTGACATGCATATTTTTTATGTTAGGACTCTCTGTACATCCAAGGGCCAGCCGTGCTGCCCTGTTCTGAGCCAATTGCAATCTTCCTAAGTCCCTCTTTGTGGCACCTGACCACACAACTGAACAGTAGTCCAGGTGCGACAAAACTAGGACCTGTAGGACCTGCCTTGTGTAACGGTTTTCTTTAGGTGAAGGAGAATCGGACCAAAATGCAGCGTTGTGATGATTCATGTTTGTTTAATAAAGGAAAAACTATACATGAATAAACTACAAAATAATGAAATTAAAACCTAAACAGTCCTATCTGGTGCAAACACAGAGACAGGAACAATCACCCACAAACACACAGTGAAACCCAGGCTACCTAAATATGGTTCCCAATCAGAGACAATGACTAACACCTGCATCTGATTGAGAACCATATCAGGCCAGACATAGAAATAGACAAACAAGACATCCAACATAGAATGCCCACTCAGATCACACAGGCTCTGGCAGATCCTGGCTGGCTGGTGGTTCTGGCAGATCCTGGCTGACTGGCGGTTCCCGGCAGATCCTGGCTGACTGGCGGATCCTGGCTGAATAGCGGATCCTGGCTGAATAGCGGATCTGGAAGATCCTGGCTGACTGACAGCTCTGGCTGCTCCATGCTGACTGGCAGCTCTGGCTGCTCCATGCTGACTGGCTGCTCTGGCTGCTCCATGCTGACTGGCTGCTCCATGCTGACTGGCAGCTCTGGCTGCTCCATGCTGACTGACGGCTCTGGCGGCTCCTTGCAGACTGGCAGCTCTGGCGGCTCCTTGCAGACTGGCAGCTCTGGCGGCATCCTGCAGACTGGCAGCTCTGGCAGCTCCTTGCAGACTGGCAGCTCCTTGTAGACTGGCAGCTCCTTGCAGACTGGCAGCTCCTTGCAGACTGGCAGCTCCTTGCAAACTGGCAGTTCTATGCAGACTGGCAGCGCTGTAGAGGAGGAAGGCTCTGGCAGCGCTAGATAGGCGGGAGACTCCGACAGCGCTGGAGAGGAGGAAGACTCTGGCAGCGCTGGACAGGCGAGGCGCACTGTAGGCCTGATGCGTGGTGCTGGCACTGGTGGTACTGGGCCAAGAACACGCACAGGAAGCTTGGTGCGGGGAGCTGCCACCGGAGGGCTGGTGCGTGGAGGTGGTACTCTCGGGCTTCCGTCCGCGCCGCCGTGCTTGCTTCGCCAACTCCATTCTCCGATTACCTTCCGTGCACTGCTCCATCGAATCCCAGGCGGGCTCCTGCACTCTCCCTGATTTTTTTTGATGTGGGTAGTTTACAATTTAATGTCTATTGAGTATCTAATGGGTTAGGACCCAGATTGCAGTTCCTATGGCGTACACTAGATGTCAACAGTCTTTAGACATTGTTTCAGGCTTTTTTTCTGAAAAATGAAGAAGAATGAGACCTTTCTGTCAGTGGACTGAGGAAGCTTGCAGTGCTGGTTTGCGCGTGACCGTGTGCGAGTGACCGTGTGCGTGTCCTTTGTTGTTTTTCCTTTCTATTGAATACGTTACTGTCCGGTTGAAATGTTATCAATTATTTAGACAATTGACAACCAATTATAAACATCATTTGACATGTTTTGACGAACTTTACAAGTACGATTAGGATGTTTTCGTCTGCATGTTTTGACTGCCTTTGAGCCAGTGGATTACTGAACAAAACACGCCAAAAAAACAGCGTTTTTGGGATATATAGAGAGGGACTTTATCGAACAAAACAAACATTTATTGTGTAGTTGGCACGCTTGTGACTGTAAGCAGATGAAGATATTCAAATGTAAGTGATTAATTTTTTCGCGATTTCTGACTTTCGTGACTCCTCTACTTGGTTGGAAAATGTTTGTATGCTTATGTAAGCGGGGTGCTGTCCTCAGATAATCGCATGGTATGCTTTCGCCGTAATGCATTTTTTAAATCTGACAAAGCGGCTGGATTAACCAGAAGTTCATCTTTAAGCCGATGTATAACACTTGTAATTTTATGAATGTTTATTATGACTCTGTGTATTTTGAATTTGGCGCTCTTCAATTTCGCCAGCTGTTGTCTAGGTGGGTCGCTAGCAGCACGCCTGCGCCAGAAAGGTTAAGAATGCAAAGCAGAGCTTTATTATAGACAGACTTCTCCCCATCCTAGCTACTGTTGTATCAATTTCCACATTATTCATTACAAGTTTTAGTTGATGTTTAGTGTTTAGTCAATGATTTGTCCCAAATACAATGCTTTTAGTTTTAGAAATATTTAGGACTTCTTCCTTGCCATCCATTCTGAAACTAACTGCAGTTCTTTGTTAAGTGTTGCTGTCATTTCAGTCGCTGTAGCAGCTGACGTGTATAGTGTTGAGTCATTCACATACATAGACATACGGGCTTTGCCATGAGTTAAGATTGAAAAAAGTAAGAGGGCCTAGACAGCTGCCCTGGGGTATTCCTGATTCTACCTGGATGTTGTTGGAGAGACTTTCATTAAAGAACACCCTCTGTGTTCTGTTAGGCAGGTAACTCTTTATCCACAATATAGCAGGGGGTGTAAAATCATAACGCATACGTTTTTTCAGCAACAGACTGTTATCGATCATGTCAAAAGCTGCACTGAAGTCTAAGAAAACAGCCTCCAAAATAATTTTATCATCAATATCTCTTAGCCAATCATCAATAATTTGTGTAAGTGCTGTGCTTGTTGAATGTCCTTCCCTATAAGCATGCTGAAAGTCTGTTTACTGTAAAATAGCATTGTATCTGGTCAAACACAGGCTGATTGGTTGGCTATTGAGCCAGTTAATAATGGGGCGTTACTATTCTTAGGTAGGGAAAAAGCTTTTCCTTCCCTCCAGGCCTGAGGGAACACACTTTCTAGTAGGCTTAAATTGAAGATATGGAAAATAGGAGAGGCATTGTTGGCCGCTATTATCCTCAGCAATTTTCCATTCAAGTTGTCAGACCCCGGGGGCTTGTCATTGTTGATTATCAACAATAATTTGTTCACCTCTTCCACACTTACTTTACAGAAATCAAAATTACAATGCTTGTCTTTCATCATTTGGTCAGACGTACTAGGATGTGTAGTGTCAGCATTTGTTGCTGGCATGTCATGCCTAAATTTGCTAATTGTCCAGGCTGTGCAGTTGATTTACTAGAACAGGGAGAGGTAACTGGAGGGGCATCCACAGCTGTGGAGGGAACACCCAAGCCCCCGGCAGAAGACAGCTGGTACATGTGCTCAAAGCGATTTGAAAGTCTTGATTCCGGACGCGGGTGAAGGAGGCAGACGCGCTGAGAACAATTCTTCTAATTTTTTCTGGTTCCGACATTGCTCACATTGAGTCGAGCAAACATATTCTGGTTCAAGCTAGTAGAGGGATGCAGTGGTGAAATTTGATCATAGTCCAGGAAGGTCCCATTATGATCCTTTTGGATGTTTTGATAGGAAGCATTTAAAGATATCAATAGTCTGATAAAATCCTTATTCAGTTCAAGGCGCTTGGTCGAATGTTTTATTTCTTCATGAAGAGTAATAATCCTTCCTTTAGTTGCATCAAGTTCAATACATTTTTCACAAATGAAGGTATCCAAATCAAATCAAATGTTATTGGTCACATACACATGTTTAGCAGATGTTATTGCGGGTATAACGAAATGCTTGTGCTTCTAGTTCTGGCAGTGCAGCAATATCTAACAAGTAATATCCAACAATTTCACAACATCTACCCATTACACACAAATCTATGTAGGAATGGAATTAAGAATATATAAATATATTGACGAGCAATGTCAGAGTGGCATAGACTAAGATACAGAAGATAGTATAGAATATACATATGAGATGAGTAATGCAAGGTATGTAAATGTTATTAAAGTGACATTATTAAAGTGACTAGTGTTACATGTTTTAAAGTGGCCAATTATTTCAAGTATGTGTATGTAGGCAGCAGCCTCTCTGTGCTAGTGATGGCTATTTAACAGTCTGATGACCTTGTGATATAAGCTATTTTTTAGCCAATCGGTCCCTGCTTTGATGCACCTGTACTGACTTCGCCCTCTGGATGATAGCGGGGTGAACAGGCTGTGGCTCAGGTGGTTGTTGTCCTTGATCTTTTTGGCCTTCTTGTGATGTCGGGTGCTGTAGGTGTCCTGGAGGGCAGATAGTTTGCCCCTGGTGATGAGTTGTGCAGACATCACCACCCTCTGGAAAGCCCTGTCGTTGTGGGAGGTGTAGTTGCCATACCAGGCGGTGATACAGCCCGACAGGATGCTCTCAATTGTGCATCTGTAAACGTTTATGAGGGTTTTAGGTGACAAGCCATTGGTCCTTTCCCTGTGAAAACAGCGGACATGTTGCAGATTATACATTTAATAGCACGCAAGTCCTCAGCAGATTCAAAATAGTTTTCACTGCTGCTCTCCGACAGTCCAAGGGAACAAACATTTCCCAGTACAACTGTGTTGTTGTCTGCCTCTCGTTGAATGTGAAGAGTGACAGAGAAGCGCAGAGGGGCTGGAAACTGCTTGGCCTCCGACCACAAGGCACGACAGAGGGTACTGCGTACGGCCCAGTACATCCCTGGGGCCAAGCTTCCTGCCATCCAGGACCTATATACCAGGTGGTGTCAGAGGAAAACCCTAAAAATTGTCAGACTCCAGACACCCTAGTCACAGACTGTTCTCTCAGCTACAGCACAGCAAGCTGTACCGGAGCGCCAAGTCTAGGTCCAAGATGCTTCTTAACAGCTTCTATCCCCAAGCCATAAGACTCTTGAACAGCTAATCAAACGGCTACCCAGGCTATTTGATTTAAAACTGGCCTTCTTTAGACTAGTTGAGCATCTGGAGCATCAGCATTTGTAGGTTTGATTACAGGCTCAAAATGGCCACAAACAAATACCTTTATTTTGAAACTATTCTATAGTCTATTCTAGACTATAACTATTGTCTATTCTTGTTCTGAGAAATGAAGGCTATTCCATGCAATAAATTGCCAAGAAACTGAAGATCTCCAACAACGCTGTGTACAACTCCCTTGAAAGAACAGCGCAAACTGGTTCTAACCAGAATAGAAAGAGTGGGAGGCCCCGGTGCACAATTGAGCAAGAGGACAAGTACATTGGAGTACTGTTTGAGAAACAGAAGCCTCACAAGTCCTCAACTGGCAGCTTCATTAAATAGTACCCTCAAAACACCAGTTTCAACGTCAACAGTGAAGAGGCGACTCCAGGATGCTGCCCTTCTAGGCTGAGTTCCTCTGTCCACTGTCTGTGTTCTTTTGCCCATTTTAATCGTTTATTTTTATTGGCCAGTCTGAGATATGGCTTTTTCTTTGCAACTCTGCCTAGAAGGCCAGCATCCCGGAGTCGCCTCTTCACTGTTGACGTTGAGACAGGTGTTTTGCGGGTACTATTTAATGAAGCAATTAGCCTTCTCATGATAAATTATAAACTTGGATTAGCTAACACAACGTGCCATTGGAACACAGGAGTGATGGTTGCTGATAATGGGTCTCTGTACATCTATGTAGATATTCCATAAACAAGAAATGTGCTTTTCTTTCAAAAACAAGGACATTTCTAAGTGACCCCAAACTTTTGAATGGTAGTGTATGCATAGTCACTTTAACTCTACCTTCCTGTACATACAGTATAACCTCAATTACTTCGATTAAACAGTGCCCCCTCCCACATTGACCAGTACCCCGTTTATAGCCTCACTATTGTTTTTTTACTGCTGCTCTCTAATTATTTGGTACTTTTCTTTTTTACATATCCATTTTTTACTAGTTTGCACAGACAGATTTTACTTTATCCAGTTTGCATGGACAGATTGGGGTTCAGCAGCCAACAGCCAACTTTTTTTGCAGGCCATGCAAATAAACAAACACATTTTGATGGGGATTGATGCATGGGTGAGGCAACAGACTCTTAATAACTGCTCACAAGTGAACCATGAAGGATATCGCTGCCAACCGTAGGTCTTCAGACCCTTTCAAGAGATGGAGTACTAACCGGAATATTTTTGTTTGGTGTTGAAATTCCTTTTTTGCTTCTGAGTCTCAGTTGGCAGCTAGCATCACAGCTTGATATTGTGACTCGGTTAGCCCACGCTTTAGGTATAAGGCCGGGACCTGCTTGACGTCAATGTCTGCTTTAGTTTTAATGTCGGGAGCCATTTGTGGATTTGACAGCTCTAACACAGTCCCACCTCCTACACCGTCAAAACATCAGCTAGGCAGATTTTCGCTAAAGCGGATCTGTTTGAATAGGACCATAACTTGGCTAGCTAACTGAGAGGTATGCTACAGTGCCATCAGAAAGTATTCGCACCCCTTGACTTTAAAATTGATTACATTTAGATTTGTTGTCACTGGCCTACACACAATAGCCCATAATGTCAAAGTGGAATAGTTTATTGTTATTATCTTTTGCAAATTAATAGAAAAATGTAAGCGGAAATGTCTTGAGTCAATAAGTATTCAACCCCTTTGTTATGGCAAGCCCTAAATAAGTTAATTAGTATAAATATGCTAAACAAGTCATCTATTTAGTTGCGTGGACTCACTCTGTGTGCAATAATAGTGTTTACCAAAATGTTTTTATGTCTTCCTCATCTCTATACCCCACACATTCAATTATCTGTAAGGCCCCTCAGTCGAGGACTGCATTGAAAAAACTGATTCAACCACAATGACCAGGGAGGTTTTCCAATGCGTCACAAAGAAGGGCACCTATTGGAAGATGGATAAAAGTAAAATAAAAAAGCTGACATTTAATATCCCTTTAATAATTTTAAGCATGGATAAGTTATTAATTACACTTTTGGTGGTGTATCAATACACCCAGTCACTACAAAGGTACAGATGTCCTTCCTAACTCAGTTGCCAGAGAGGAAGGAAACCACTCAGAGATTTCACCATGAAGCCAATGGTAACTTCAAAACAGTTACAGTTTAATGGTTGTGATAGGAGAAAACTGAGGATGGATCAACAACATTGTAGTTACTTTACAATACTAACCAAATTGACAGAGTAAACATGAGGAAGCCTGTATAGCATAAAAATATTCCAAAACATGTATCATGTTTGCAACAAGGCACTAAAGTACGACTGCAACTACTTTTTGTCCTAAACACACTTTTATTTTCAAGCATAGTGGTGGCTGCATCATGTTATGGGTATGCTTGTAATCTAAGGACTGAGTAGTTTTTCAGGATAAAAAAAAATCAACCGAATGGCACTAAGCACAGGCAAAAGCCTAGAGGCAATTCTGGATCAATCCGCTTTCCACCAGACACTGGGAGATTAATTCAACTTTCAGCAGGACAATAACCTAAAACACAAGGCCAAATGTACACTGGAGTTGCTTACCAAAAGACAATGAATGTTCCTGAGTGGCAGAGTTACAGTTTTGACTTAAATCTACGTTGACGAGAATGGGGGCATGCTCAGTCCTCTTTTTCCTGTAGTCCACAATCATCTCCTTTGGCTTGATCATGTTGAGGGAAAGGTTGTTGTCCTGGCACCACATGGCCAGGTCTCTGACCTCCTCCCAGGCAAGTCAGTAAAGAACAAATTCTCATTTACAATGATAACCTACCCAGGACAATCCCGCACAACGCTGGGCCAATTGTGCACCGCCCAATGGGTCTCACAATCACACCTGGATATGAAACAGCCTGGATTCAAACCAGGGACTGTAGTGACACCACTTGCACTGAGATGCAGTGCCTTAAACCACTGCGCCACTCTGGAGACCAGTAATACAGTCCAGTTACAGCTTCGAAAAAAATAATATAAAAATAAAATAATAATATAACCAGCCAGTTGCACAGGCAAAATTATTTGCCGTATTCCTAAAAAAGTACCAGTGCATGAACAATTGTAAAGAATTAATAGAATAGAATTTTTTGGGGAAATATATCTATAACAGGGTATAAAGACAGTCATTTGTTTATTGTATGAACACTGTATTGTTCCCTTACACCTGTGCCTTTACAAATGAATCAATCTCGTCTTCTCTTCATTTTTCAGGTCCACAGTCAGCACACAGCTTTGGGGCTTTGTGTGAGCAAGCCCCACAAACAAATCGGTTGCACTGCACACAGTTTTCATGGACCTTGCCATATTGACACTGTGTCTTCTTTTTCCAGTGTGGGAGCGGTGGTGCATCGGGAACAGGGAGAGCAGAGCATGTGGCGGGATACGGTTCTACCAAGAACCATTTTGATAAGAAGAACCCTTTTTGGAAGACAAGGGTTCTTTGTGAGGCAAAGGGTTCTTCTACCTAGAACTGTTAACATCCTAAAAAAAAAACATTTTTATTATTATTTGGAAGGCAGGAAGGATTCTACATAGAACCATATATAATACTTCCCAGCATGCTCTATTGCAGGGCGATTTTTTTTAGTTGTTTGTTTTACTTTAATATATGTTTTTGCATGTAGATTGATTGATTGATACATTTCATCCTACACAAAGATAACTAACATAACGTTTTCTAAACTAATCCAATCTGTTAGTAATTTAAGTTTTTGAACCCGTTACTGAAATGGTTGTTCCAGTTTAGATAATTGTGGTAGTCTCACTATCCAATATTCCCTGCCCTGGCAGTCATTCTGAATCCAGGTTGTGGGTAATTAACAATTCTACTTGTTGGATATCCTAACTCTGGCTAGATTCAAATAGGAATTTCACGTCACTTTGCAAGCTAGTTTGTGACTTGCAGGCCTGAATGCCACTGTGATAAGGTATAACTAGGGCCTCAAAGAAAGGCCCTGTTATACAATATATGTAATCATAAATAATTCTAATCTTAAGGCTAATAAGGCCGGTGAAAGATGAAATGGTTCTTGGTAGAACCCTTCATAGAAGGTTCCAGGCAGAACAGTTCAGAAAGTGTTCTAGGCAGAACTCTTCATAGAGGGTTGTAGATAGAACCATATACAGGGGGTTCTTTGAAGAACCCTATGTATCGGACATGAGTCAGTCATGGTTACATGATGAGGTAACCCTGCCTGCGAACTTCAAAAACCAGTGTCTGCCCTCAGCCCAATAGGGAATTTCCACTTGGAAATTCCCTATTCCCTAGATGTTGATTGCTTCCATGAAAGACCTGATTTTGTATCCAGCGTGTTGCACCTACATAGGGGGTTCTAGATTAAAAAAAACTCTGCAAAGGGTTCTACCCAGCACCAAAAAGGGTTCCGCTATGGGAACAATCCGAAGAACCTTGTATGGTTGTACTTATTAGCACCTTTTTTTTAAGTGTACCAAAATGACTCCACATCCATGCTCTTTCCACCGTATGTGCCTTGGACATACAAGAGTGCAATAAATGCTTTGAGTTCATCCATAGACATGTCCCACATACTGTTTTGTTGTCTGTGCGTATGAGCTGCAGTACAATCACTGATGTGTAGCACATCCGCATGTCACTTAAACAAAGAAAACTGTTGAGTGCACTGGCAATTTGTCTCTTTGCGTGAGCTGTAGGGCCTGCTCTCTCATTACAATATTGTTCTAAATTCAATCATCCTGTTCACCCTCATCATTCAGTTCATTCAAAACCAAACATCCTCATCATTCAGTTCTTTCAAATTCAATCGTGAAGTCACATGCACAATTATCAGTTTCTATCTGGTTTCTATCACCTATTCATTCAGTGAGGAGAGTGACGCATTAACACCTATTTGCCAACGCCCTATGGGAAGGAATCGGGAAGGAACATTTTGGGGTGGTAGATTCACAACATCAAAAGGTCAGTGGCCATTGGCCTCCAACAGTTTTAGTGTTAACTAGACCGTCTGGCTAGCCTCACAGCTCTGCTGTTGTGGGAGAATATCAACCTGAAGTCGAACTGCCCGCACACGGTTCCCTTCAGCTAGCACTATGTAATCTATAACATACCTTAGCCACGAGGCATCTAATGAGCTAGCTCACTCCTGTCAAGGCTAATTCGCAGCAATGCTGAAAAGCCCACCCCCCATCCCCCCGCTCATTAAGTACAGCTTAGTACACCCAACATTCACTCATTTTACGGCTAAACTGACCAACTACTGGTCAAATAATACTCTCAATAGCAAATAAACAACGCTATTCACACGGTTGTCTTCGACAACGTCGTACTAGCTAGCTAACACCAAAAGCCTCATGGCTAAGCATCGACTAGCCAAGCGTAACCTGGTTAAGCAATGCTTCCCCGGAGTTATTATGGCCCCTGCAATGGAAAACTAACATGCTCATACAGCTCTCTAACGAGTCTTGCAAGTGTTGTAAGGTTTAATTGAGTACCGGCCTGTGTTAAACGTAGGCCATGCTACTAGTCATCACAGCTAATACCAGCGACAGTAGCTAACCAGTCTGGCTATTTCTAGTTTTGCTAGTTTAGCTCTTGTATTTAGTTTGCGTAGGGGGGTAACAGCACAGTTGATAACAGCACAGTTGACCGGGGCAGGTCTAGCAGGGCAGAAATGTGATGAACTGACATGTTGGAAAGGTGGCATCCTATGATGGTGTCACGTTGAAAGTCATTGAGCTCTTGGCTGTGTGCTCGATTTTATACACCTGTCAGCAATGGGTGTGGCTGAAATAGCCTAATCTTCTAATTTGAAGGGGTGTCCACATACACTATATATACAAAAGTATCTTTGATGTTGACAACCCTCCTCCATGGAGCACAGCCAATACATACCAGTTGAGTCACTGTCCTGCTGCCCAGGATTAGGTACTTATTTATTTCTTCCTATATTGCCTGACGTCTTACGTCATAGAGCTGGCTCCTCTGTCCAGAGAGAGCCCTCTTCCGGCATCTATCCAGACTGACTTGCTGCAACCTAGTAGAAGCGACAAATTTGCACAGCAAATTTATGATCAGTTTTAACACCCAGTATTAAATTGAACATTTTCTTAGAAATTATATGTGACCCACTGAAATTATGCTAAACTAACCACACCGTGGGTGTTGCAAATTCAGACTTAAATTTACACTTTATTAGAACTGATGCTGTTACACTTTCTCAATGTTAATGAATAGCACATGTAGTGTTAAAGTATTTTTTGGGGTGTTGTTTTAACACTGTAGGGTGTAAAGCCTTCTTTGCATATTTCTCAAAGTGCCTTTCGAGTGAATGTTTGTAAAAGACACATGGTTAATGCATTCATAAATGTTCAGTCCTGAAGCATTCATCAAATGCCTTCCTGAGTGAATGTGAATTAAAAGTAAACCCTTTATGACCATACATTATACTGTATTGGTCATGATGGCAGCATTCGCGTGAAACTGAAAGCGCGAACCACTGCTTTTAATCAGGGCAAGGTGACTGGAAACATGACCGAATACAAACAGTGTAACTATTCCCTCCGCAAGGCAATCAAACAAGCTAAGCGTCAGTATAGAGACAAAGTAGAATCTCAATTCAACGGCTCAGACACAAGAGGTATGTGGCAGGGTCTACAGTCAATCACGGATTACAAAAAGAGAACCAGCACCGTCACGGACCAGGATGTCTTGCTCCCAGGCAGACTAAATAACTTTTTTGCCAGCTTTGAGGACAATACAGTGCCACTGCCACTGCCCGCAACTAAAACATGCAGACTCTCCTTCACTGCAGCCGAGGTGAGGAAAACATTTAAATGTGTCAACCCTCGCAAGGCTGCAGGCCCAGACGGCATCCCCAGCCGCGCCCTCAGAGCATGCGCAGACCAGCTGGCTGGGGTGTTTACGGACATATTCAATCAATCCCTATCCCAGTCTGTTGTTCCCACATGCTTCAAGAGGGCCACCATTGTTCCTGTTCCCAAGAAAGCTAAGGTAACTGAGCTAAACGACTACCGCCCCGTAGCACTCACTTCCGTCATCATGAAGTGCTTTGAGAGACTAGTCAAGGACCATATCACCTCCACACTACCTGACACCCTAGACCCACTCCAATTTGCAACCAGTGATTGTTTTAGTTATTTATCTTAGATCAACTTATCAATCAATTTGCATGCAGGAAAATAGATATTAAAATAAACTATTCTAAAAATCTACCTGCGACAAAGCATGCGGCCCCTTCAATGTATTTGTTAGTCATAGAGTTAACAGAAATTAACTCAATACAGTCTAGTAACAACAACACGACGTGGTGTTGATTCCACTGTGATTCAAATATCACTAAATGTATTCACTGCAGGTGGCGTCAATTTCAATCCCACTTGTCTCAATCCCACTTGACTCAACACTCAGATATAACATGTTTTACCTCAACACAGAGATTTTAAGACCTGCCAATTTACTCTGTTGGTGATGCCATATGTTTCCCTCCTCATCTTCGAGCCCCTAGATGACCAGTGATTTTCCGGTCGGTAGTTAAAACCCTGCTTATGACCAGTCCTGGCAGCTATCGTCATGCAGGCCTTATACCCTGGCAAAAAGAAGTAAGGAAAGAGACAGGCCAGCTCCTTATGCAGTCTCTCTGTTTTACAGTTGGAGCATTTTTCCATGAATGAGTGGTGTGACTATACAGATTGTTCCTTCATACACTCTCTGTTTTCCCATGGCCCTATGCTCCTTGCAGGATCTTTTGGACAGCGAGGTTAATCGTTTTAAAAGGACAACTCCACCACTTTTAACATTTGTATTGTTATTATGATGTCTATTGACTACTTAGTGATTAGCAAAATTGGAAATTGCTTCTCTGTGACATTTTCATGTAGGATCCCTGGGATGACTAATATAAGAAAGTATGACTAATACAATAAATTATGGACAGTCATTTTCAGCAATCTATATAACCCGTCTGTAGTTGGAGTTGGCTATAAATATAATTTTGTAGGTTTTTGAGTGTCTACTTAAAATATTTACAGATGTTTTTAGACAAAGACAAGCAGAGCATCATATGATGCTCTGCTTGTCTTTGTCTAAAAACATCTGTAAATATTTTAAGTAGACACTCAAAAACCTACAAAATTATATTTATAGCCAACTCCAATATTTTATTTTGTTCAAGGATCAAACTCCATTGATTATATTCGGCAAAACCACTCCCACCATCACCGAGTGAAGTTGCAGCTATGCAGCTAAGACAGCCCTTGTGCGCTTTCCAAATAACCAATCATAGAGGTAGAGAAATATTATATATTTTGCTTTACTACTTCCCTTAGCGTCCCTAAGCGTATGTGTGGACTGTACTCTACCAGCCACTGTTCGCGCCTGTTGTTTGCCCAGGGTTTTTTCAAGTTAATGTACCTAACCCCATCTTTGAACCAGGTAGATTATTTTCCATTGTCACAACTGGCATTTCGCCAGTTGCCTTCCCTAGAAGTCTGTCCCCGTCGTTGTCCAGTACTTGTGGTTCGCATCTACCAGGATTGTAGGAGAGCTCGGGCAAGGGTGTCATGCTCTTAGCATATTGGGCAGCAACTTTCTCTTTTCTAAGATATCTTGTCAGATCATGGGGACCATTATATTGGTTTATAATGACGAGGGGCAAAACAGTATACTTATTTTTCACCATAATTTGCAAATAAATTCATTAAAAATCCTACAATGTGATTTTCTGGATTTTTTTTCTCATTTTGTCTGTCATAGTTGAAGTGTGCCTATGATGAACATTACAGGCCTCTCTCATATTTTTAAGTGGGAGAACTTGCACAATTTGTGGCTGACTAAATACTTTTTTGCCCCACTGTATGCACGCACCACTTTTCCATTTTTTTATTGTTTTGAATTTTTTGAAATAATGTATTTTTATAATTTCATTTCACCAATTTGGACTATTTTGTGTATGTCCATTACATGAAAACCAAATAAAATCTATTTAAATTACAGGTTGTAAATGCAACAAAATAAGAAAAAGGCCAAGGGGGATGAATACTTTTGCTAGGCACTGTACCTGTCTGTCTCCAACAGACACTTTTGAAAGGTACTTCCGAGAGTAGGCGGTCCTTAGGGAACCCCCTGTGGTACATCTCACTCACTCTTACTGACACTTAGCGTGATGTATTGTTGTCTCTAACTTTAGGTCATTCATCCTGTTGTCTGTGCCTAACAATGTTTGTACCATGTTGTGTTGTTGTTGTGTTGCTACAATGCTGTTTTGTTGTTGTCTTAGGTCTCTCTATAGGTAGTGTTGTGGTGTCTGGTGTCTCAGAGAACCAAGGTTATGCAAGTAAGCTTAAGGTATGGAAACATACAATGTCTGGTCATAACCTGGACTAGACAATGGCCATGTCATACACCATTATATCGCCAAAGTCCAAGAGAACCAGTGCATTACCCAGGGGCTTTCTGACAGATTGAGGAAGTTTTATTCTTGTGCACAGGTGGTTAGCCTTCATCCCTCCACCCCCTCCTGTTCACCCCATGAGTCCCTCGTCAGAAATTAAAACGCCTTGCTGAGGGTGTGAAATAAAGATTATGGCCTTGAAAAGCCCCAAGCAGCTGGCCTTCCCGTAAGGAGCCATATGGACCACTGGGAGCCAGGGCTATTTTGGCAATCTGTCCTGTTGAACATGCTAGGTTAAATTAAAGTTCAGCTTGCTGTCTGAGTAGGACGAGACCACAGCACTTATTTCCAGACCTTCCCTCCGGAACTCACTGGAATCCAGCCTGTAGCCATAGCAACTGGCAAGGTCTACTGTGCGCTTCTTTCTGCCGAATAGCCTTAGGCACTTTTATTGGAGGCTACTCACTCACTTTTGCTTCTTTTGTCTCGCTAAAATAACTTATTTACATACTGAATTCAATTTTCTGTGAGGGAGTTATTTTAGCGGTGTCAAGAATGTCTAGCCTGCAGTCAAAATAAATAGTTTGTGACTTTTTTGTTTTTGCCATGTGTGATGCATTTATAATGACCTACATATGTATTTTATCACATACTGTACATGGAGTATAAGACTGGCTAAAAGTACTCATATCCAGCTCATAGCCCATTTACTTGTCACGCCTGCTCCCGCTCTCCCTCTCTGGCACTCAAGGGTGCCAGGCTGCCCTTCATTACACACACCTGTCACCATCATTACACGCAGCTGCGCAATATTGGACTCACCTGGACTCCATTACTTTGTTGATTACCCCCTCTATATTTGTCTGCTCCTCAGTTTGTTCCCTGTGTCAGCATTGATGTCGTTATTTCTCCTCGGTCCAGATGCTGTTTCTGTTCTGTTTCATGTCCGTTGTTTATTAAATGTTCACTCCCTGTACCTGCTTTTCGTCTCCAGTGTCGATCCTCACAATACTAGCCTTTGAACGGTATAATGCCAATGTTTATTACCTACAGGTAGTTCCAAGAGAATTTTACCAGACCTCCGTGGTTTACTTAATAACGCCAAAGATACACTCTTCTTCAAAGTCGCCTATATAGCCTACATTTAATGAATGATGGAACGTTTGATGCTAACTTGGTATACATTACCATTCCCAATGCAACATTATATAATCTGCTAAGGCTCTGGTTGTAACCACATACAGGATGTTTAGTGTGTTTCAGTGTGTAAAAGCCTTTGCAGAATATACGTAGGATTCAGTCTTTTATGCTTATCCCGTCACACTGTGCAATGTTACCAAATTAAAATCTTGATATTCTCCTGGCGAGATTGTGCGATTTGCTTCAATTCTGTTATCACATTCTACGATTGGCTTGCGAAGCTACATCAACTGACATAGGCTACGTCAACTGCAGTGGTGTATTTGATCTGTACATGCACCAGCACCAGCAGTGCAAGCCTCACTTTATTCTGTATGCAGGAGTGAAGTGAGTTTGGAAAAACTGAAAGTATTGGCTTTTGAAATAGTTTTAAAGTACAATCTTTATATGTCCAAACTCAGATTCAAATAGGCTTCCCCAAAATAACATGGTCGCTGTGGTAGAACGTTTATTTTGTTTGGCGATTTTGTGCATTAACAAAATCCCACCAGGCAGCCTGATTTCAGATGTGTCATGTAAACAAGATGATTAAGGAAATCGTTCTTCTTGCACAGCATGTAGGCTAAACGTTTAAATCTAACTATTATTTTAATCTGACTATTCTGTGTATACTCAGTGCCATCCGTGTTCCTATTGGTCAGTCACCGGGATTGGCTCTCAACACCAGCCACACTACACGATAAAGGCCCCAAAAATATGACGCTGCTTAAACTTTGTTGGAGCCTACGACTGCACGTAGTGGTACATAAATTGGCAGACCTAGACCCTGTCACACTGAACTAGCCAAGACATCCGACAATCGTTTATGACCTAAGAATTTGACCACGATGTGGAAATGTTGTTGTGGCATAAGATGGCTAAAATCGTACAGTCTGCAAAGGCCTTAAAAGGGTCACATTTTTCACTCCTGGGAAGGGAGCACTCACCAAGAGTAATGTGCACTTTGGCCCATCTCCCTGTCTCCCACAAGTCTTGCTTAGTCATCTCCCCTGCCACTACCATGCACTGCCAATGCCAATACCCTGTGCCAACTTGACATGGTGACTTTCCCATCCACTCCACCATGGCTCCATCCCACTGCTAACGCAGCAGACAGCTCGGCATGTCAGAGCCTCTAATGATAATGGCATGGAAGTGGTCGTAGTTTGAAAACGTAATGAGATGTGCTGTGATAGGGTTTGTCTTCTACATGCATGGCGAAAGCCATATGTTCTAAATGAGGAGTTGTAGCGATGACTCATACAAGGTACAATGCTAACGTTTGTGTGTGTGACACCTGGTTGTTAGGTGCTTGTGACCTGGTTTGAAGTTCAGTATGTGACATAGAAAAGTACTTTATGGAAAATAATCTAGAATATGATGTAAGATTAGGTAAATGTATGGAAAACGGGATAGAGAGATGACACAGTGCTAGATACTTTGCGGTAAAAGGTCACCCTCACACATTATTTTGCCTGTTCTATTCTTACACCTAGATTTTTTATGACTGTAATGGCCTGTGAAGGATCTGTCAAAGTAATCATTTTAAGGTCATGGGCAAGACACAATGACTTGGAAATTAAATTAGAATTCAGGACAAACATCTTAGACCATATGTGACCTGCCATCTTTGAAATTATGACAAGGGTGCTGGTTCCACATTCCAATTAGTGCCCCTAATACCTGTGCATTTACATGATCTATATATATATATATATATATATATACTGTAAATAGAAAGGTATAGTAAGTCAAGTGTAAGTACACATTGTTAGTACAGTATTACCAATTAGGGATAACTGTGAAGTCAATATTTCAAAAAATAATAATTATGAAACACTCAATTTGTAACTATGTAGTTGGGTTCCTAATGCGTTTGAGCCAATCAATTGTGTTGTGACAAGGTAGGGTGGTATACAGAAGATAGCCTTATTTGGTAAAATACCAAGTCCATATTATGGCAAGAACAGCTCAAATAAGCAAAACAAAATGACAGTCCATCATTACAATATAGATCATTTCAAGAACTTTGAACGTTTCTTCAAGTGCAGTCGCAAAAACCATCAAGCGCTGGTGGTGAACTTCTTCGAACTACCCCTCCCGGATCCGGGAGAATTGTCATCAACTACACTAATTAGCATAACGCAACGGACAAAACATCTTACTAAAAAATATTCATATTAATGAAATCACAAGTGAAATATAGTGAAACACAGCTTAGCCTTTTGTTAATCACCCTGTCATCTCAGATTTTGAAATTATGCTTTACACCCAAAGCACGACAAGCATTTGTGTAAGTTTATCGATAGCCTAGCATAGCATTATGTCCAGCTAGCAGCAGGCAGCTTGGTCACGAAAATCAGAAAAGCAATCAAATTAAATCGTTTACCTTTGATGAACTTCGGATGTTTTCACTCACGAGACTCCCAGTTAGACAGCAAATGTTCATTTGTTCCATAAATAATTTTTTTATAGCCGAAATACCTCCGTTTGTTCTTCACGTTTTGTTGAGAAATCCATCGGAAATTGCGGTCACGACAACACCAAAAAAAAAAAAAAAAATTAGATCCATAATATCGACAGAAACATGGCAAACGTTTTTTATAATCAATCCTCAAGGTGGTTTTCAAATATCTATTTGATAATATATTAACCGGGACAATTGGCTTCTTATTAGGAGCGAGAGGAGCAATGGCCGCCATTGTCTATTACGCACAAATCACTCAGAGCCACCAGCTGACCACTGATGCAATGTTGTCGTTCACGCTCATTTTTCAAAATAAAAGCCTGAAACTATGTCTTGTGACTGTAGACACATTAGGGAAGCCATAGAAAAAGGAATCTTGTTGATATCCCTTTCAATGCTCAATACGGAGTCATAGGAATGCAGAGGTTTCGAAATAAGAGTCACTAGGAACGTTGTTTGGACCAAGTTTATAGGTAACTTATGAGATACTTTGTAGTCATGTTGGGCGAGTTGGAACCGGTGAATTTTCTGAATCAAACGCGCCAAATAAATGGACATTTTGTGGATATAAAGAAGGAATTTATCGAACAAAAGGACCATTTGTGATGTTTCTGGGACATTTTGGAGTGCCAACAGAAGAAGATCTTCAAAGGTAAGGCACGAATTATATCGTTATTTCTGACTTTTGTGTTGCACCTGGATGGTTGAAATATGATTTTCATGTGTTTGTATGCGGGGTGCTGTACTCAGATAATCACATGGTTTGCTTTCGCCGTAAAGCCTTTTTGAAATCTGACACCTTGGCTGGATTAACAAGAAGTTAAGCTTTATTTTGATGTACTACACTTGTGATTTTATGAAAGTTAAATATTTATAATTCTGTAGTTTGAATTTTGTGCTCTGCAATTTCATCAGATGTTGGCCAGGTGGGACACTACCATCCCACCTGCCCATAAGAAGTTAATAAAGGATGAGCTTTTTTCTGTTCATGTGTAATAGCACAGCAAACACCAATTTACAGTGCATTCGGAGAGTACTCAGACCACTTGACTTTTACAAAAAAATAAGGTCACAGCCTTATTCTAAAATTGATTAAATCAATCTACACACAATACCCCCTAAATCAGTCCCTCCAGGATTCTGCGATCACATAATTCAATGCAAAATCAACCAATTGGCACATTTTATCCGAGAGCTCGCAATTTTGACTAATTACTGCGCTGTTACTAGCCCAATCCATGGCCCATTCCAACGAGACATCAACAGGTTTTCCCCCCCTGGCCTGTCAGCATATTCACGTGTGAAGAAGATGGGTGATTGTTGATGGCTGACATACAGTACAATGAACAGAAATCCATCTCATTTGCCCAAAAAAATAATAGCTAATAATGGTGCGAAACAATTTCCAAATGCTTTTGGAAACAAGAGAAGGTAAACAGTCAATTCGAATCAGAAAAGCAACCGTTCCCACAGCAGTGGTAGCAGGGAAGACCGTGGCAAGCGCTTAAATAATCAAGGTGAGTGGCGTTTTACTCCGCCAACCTTGCCTTTAGTAGGGTGTTCGGCACATTGCTCTCCCCAGTCTGTCTATGGAGAGCTCTGCTCAAAGCACTGAGTGCAATCTGTCAGTTTTTCTGTTTTTAAACTCTCTGTAAAACTTAATATGAATCACGAAAGGACAATTTTTCAGGATTTAAAAAAAATGGTCATACTGTTTTAAAAGTACATATCAACCACAATACTCTATTTCTACATGTTCTGTTCTTTATCTCCCTTATGACCCTTTCAGAAAAAAAAATCACAATCAAGTATTTTTAAGACAATTTATGCTAAAGTAATATCGATCCTCAAAT
Source organism: Oncorhynchus mykiss (assembly GCF_013265735.2). NCBI lineage: Eukaryota > Metazoa > Chordata > Actinopteri > Salmoniformes > Salmonidae > Oncorhynchus > Oncorhynchus mykiss. Next base: position 51,667,494 of record NC_048566.1, on the reverse strand, counting down.
TGAAATCGATTGATCAGCTTTGAATCTTTTTTTTGAGAGAGCGTGCAAGTGGGAATGGGAGGTGCATCTCGTGTTGATAGCAAGCCTGATGGAGAAGAGGTTAGTGTGAGTGGATTATGACAAAGCTGTTTGTTCAGGCAAAATGTATCGCAGAATTTCAGAAAAACTGCTGCAAAAATCAAGGCAGCAGAAATCTCCCAAAAATGGCGCGAAATCCAGGAGGGACTGCGAAATGACGAAGCAAAAACAGGTTTTTAGAAAAGTTTGCTAATTTATTCAAAATGAAAAACTGATATGACATTTACATAAGTATTCAGACCCTTTACTCAGTACATTGTTGAAGCACCTTTGGCAGCGATTACAGCCTCGAGTCTTCTTGGGTATGAAGCTAAACGCTTGGCACACCTGTATTTGGGGAGTTTCTCCCCATTCTGCAGATCCTCTCAAGCTCTGTCAGGTTGAATGGAGAGCGTCACTACACAGCTATTTTCAGGTCTCTCCAGAGATGTAAGACCGGGTTCAAGTCCGGACTCTGGCTGGGTCACTCATGGACATTCGAAGACTTGTTCCAAAGCCACTCCTGCGTTGTCTTTGCTGTGTACTTAGTTTCGTTGTCCTGTTGGAAGGTGAACCTTCGCCCCAGTGAGGTTTTGAGCACTCTGGAGCAGATTTTCATCCTGGATCTCTCTGTACTTTGCTACGTTCATCTTTCCCTCGACCCAAGATTAGTCTCCCAGTCCCTGCCGCTAAAAAACATCCCCACAGCAAGATGCTGCCACCACCATGCTTTTACCGTAGGGACAAATAGTTACTGTTCAGGACAAATCCTGAATCCTGTTCCATCTTTGTTTCATCAGACCAGACAATCTTGGTTTCTCTTGGTCTGAGTCCTATTAGCTGCCCTTTGGAAAACTCCAAGCAGGCTGTCATGTGCCTTTTACTGAGGAGTGGATCCGGTCTGGCCACTCTACCATAAAGGCCTGATTGGTGGAGTAAAACAGAGATGGTTGTCCTTCTGTAAGGTTCTCCCATCACAACAGAGGAACTCTGGAGCTCTGTCAGAGTGACCATCGGGTTCTTGGTCACCTCCCTGACCAATGCCCTTCACCCTTGATTATTCAGTTTGGCCGGGCGGACAGCTCTCAGAAGAGTTTTAGTGGTTCCAAATGTCTTCAATTTAAAAAGGATGGAGGTAACTGTGTTCTTGGTGATCTCAATGCTGCAGAAAAAAAATATCTCTTCCTCGACTCAATCCTGTCTCGGAGCTCTACAGACAATTCCTTCAACCTCATTCATGGCTTGGTGTTTGCTCTGACATGTCAACTGTGGGACCTTATATAGACAGGTGGGTGCTTTTCCAAATAATTTCCAATCAATTGCATTTACCACAGGTGGACTCCAATCAAGTTGAAGAAACATCTCAAGGATAATCAATGGTAACAGGATACACCTGAGCTCAATTTCGAGTCTAATAGCAAAGGGTCTGAATACTTATGTAAATAAGGTATTTCTGTTTATTATTATAAATACATTTGCAAAAAATTCAAAGAAACTGTTTTCACTTTTTCATTATGGGGTATTGTCTGTAGATTGATGAGGAATATGCTTTATTTAATCAATTTTAGAATAAGGCTGTAACATAACAAAAATGTGGAAAAAGTGAAGGGGTTGGAATACTTTCCGAATACACTGTATACCTATAACTTTGGTGTTTCTTGAATACTAGTGTGCTGCAGAGAGATTTATGATATTGACCTGATGTAGTAAGGAATCACACATAGTTTGAAAGGGCTGAGTAAGGCTTTGATGTAGCAACATTGATTGTTTTGTGAAAATAAATAAAAAATTGTAATTATGGCATACAATAGGACATCAACCATTGCTAAAAGGCATATCAACCCCTTCACAGATTTCAACCAGGACCACCCTTTTTGGCAGGAGCAGACTTTCTGGGTACATGTAAAGAAGAGTGACCTCTCCATCAAGGATACCTGGAGGAAAATGAAATAAAATATATGGAGGATTTAATTCTCTCTCTCCTCAATATCGCTCTTGTTCTCTTTTAGAGGCCTGTGCTGGCATGAATTTTAAGCCTGAGTCCTACTCTTGCCCACAATGTTCAGACCCTACCCTACCCAGTACCAATTGCTTCTGCTAAATGTAAGGCCCAGCCCTGACGAAGCCCGAAATCAGAAATAACTTATTCTGTTAGTAAATCCATTAGCTGCTCCGCTCTGTCTGTCACTTGCTCCCTGCACGCAGCTTGCTCTGCAAATGGTGGCTCCGTCTGTGAATATCCATAGCAGTTGCTCTTCTCAATGAAGAGACATGAGACAGCAGTTAGCTACTTTTCATCACCCTAAACTCCAACAAAACTCAAGGCACATTATTATTTTCTGGTGAAATAATCTTTGACTTCTTTGATGAGGTTGAAGCACTTTAGTCACCATATTATGCTCTCAGTCAGATATGACTGTCCTGCGCAGCAGAGCATGTGCAAATGGCTCAGCTTTAAAATGTTAGTGATCAATTTAGGGATACCCAAGCCCTGCCCATAGCATAGTTATTGTTGACAAAACAGGCCCTACACAGCCCTAACCCGATGTCGGTGCCTGTCAGGCTCGGGTCGTGTAGCAGAGCTCTGCTCTCTTTGTGTGTATGACAGAGGCATAATCTAAAACAAATGTTTAACATTTTATTATTATAATAAATAAACAGTTTTTTCTCCAACATACTTTTTGTTGTCAGCTGCAGCGCTAACCCCGACATTGGTTCTTCATCAGTGCTTTCAAAGGACTTACGACAATCACAAAATGTTTTGTCCAGGATGAAGCTATAATTACATGACCTAATCAGATTTTAAAATAAAAAAATTAAGTATTTAATGTATAGTATTACACAGTATTATTATGTTAAAAAATATATACACAGGGATAAATCATATTTTTTAACTGTAGTCTACTTTATTAGTATTGTAAAACAAAAATGTATTCCTAACATTAAGGAATTCTCAAAAGTTAATCAGTTTATCTTATCCATTAAATCCTCAGACAGTCCCAAATAAGCCCTTTGCCAAATCCCGTAGGGAGAACTGCAAACACATTCCTCCCTGGTGCAAGGGTCTTCAATGCTCTCCTCTGCACTTATTTTAGTGGGTATTTCTTGGCAATGCCCTCTAATATGCAATCTATGGCATCCATTGTTTTTCGAGAAGCAATGGAAAACCACATACCTTCTGAGTATACTGGCTTATGTAATCATTGAGTGAATAAAAGCCTTATTAGGGACAGTGTGTCACATGTAATGACTGTATGGTTGCCAGTGGTGTACCGCAGTTTCGCAGGGCCCCCCACAAGGTCTCCTAATCTACTATTTTGCCATGATGGTGATTTTGCAGTGATGGTTGCGTGCAATCTTCCTACAAGCATTGACATTGATTGTAATTAGTTTGTTTTTGCAACCATCGTGGCAGCACTGTGCCCGTTCTACGGATACTCTGTTTTTTCAGCCACTACGAGGTAGAAGAAGCAATTTTTCCGGTGGAAAATGTCAATAGTACTAGTTGAAATGGACCAACCTGAATAAAACCTGGTTTTAAACACGTTTTTTTAATAGCAAGGGACACATTTCACTTTACGGTTCCAAGTGTACTGTATGACAGAGCCATAGACCATTTTTCAAACAGCACAATGTAAAAACTCTCTTGGTTGCATCAAAGCTATAGTCTGCACAGACCAACAACATAATTCAACTCAAAAGATGCCATTCTAGTGATGTACTGGGCCGTACGCATTACCCTCTATACCAAGTGGTGACGCAACCAGTCAAGATGCTCTCAATGTTGCAGCTGTATAACTATTTGAGGATCTGAGGACCTATGCTGAATATTTTTTATTTAACTAGGCAAGTTAGTTAAGAACAAATTCTTATTGATAATGACGGCCTACCCCAGCCAAACCCGGACGACGCTGGGCCATTTGTGTGCTGCCCTATGGGACTCCCAATCACGGCCAGGATGTGATACAGCCTGGATTTGAACCAGTGACACCTCTTGCACTGAGATAGATGCCTTATACAGCTGCACCACTCGGGAGCCCAAAGAGGTGTTGTGTTGGTGCGAATAGACCATGATAATTCCTTAGTGATGCGGACACCGAGGAAGCAGTGTTGTGTATTCATGGATGCCAAGGGATTCCAGGCTTCTCCAAATATTTGACCAATAAAAATATACAAATGATAAAGCAATTTATCTTTATCCCTCTGTGTTTTCATAATTTTCCTTCAATTCGCAAGTGGCTGAATCAGCAGCATCCCTCTGTCTCAGTATGTGTAGCCCATGAATAATATGTTGCTGCCGTAGCATTTGATTGATTGATGCCAGCAAGCATTTGGCTTACCTTGATAAATGTTTTAAATAAAATAATTAGCCAATCAGCGTTAAGCTGAGCTCAACTGTGGGTTGCCCTGGTGCATGAAAACTTCCCCCAAGGGAGGCCCGTTTTTATTTGGCTTCCCACCAATCAAATCACTTCTTAAGCAAAACACACATTTCTGGTCTGCTTGAGTTTGTCTTGTATTAGCTAGCTTGCTAAATCGGAAATTTCCTAAGCCATGGATGGAGATGGGGATTTGTTTTTACTTAATTCTCTGTACAGGACAATGATTATGACATTGATTCTGATCTAACCATAAACTAATATGTTGTACCACTGGCCTGAGAGGATTGAAGTTCAATATGTAGCCTAGTAGGCTCATGTTAACTAGCTAGCTAACTTAGCTGGTTCATTGTTGCCCATAGCCTATGATGAAAAAAAACTAAAAGTGTACTGTATGACATAACCATAGACCGTTTTTCAAACATGAAAGAGAGGAGCATGTCATTGGTGTCTACAAGTAGGGTGAGTTACTTGCGCATTCACACACACATACATACACACAGTACCAGTACCATGGACAGCCACATGATGTTTAGCAACATTAGTTGGACTAAATTGTTTTTGGTGTCTTTTAAGTTTGTTTTCAGTCTATTAAACTAAGAATAATATATATATATATATATATTGTGGATTTAATGTATAAGTTGAAATGGTGCTGAAATAGTGGAGGCAATGCTCCTGTTGTCTTTGTGCTACTTGCGGTAACTGCATGGTTCTAAATCAGTAGTTGTTTAGTAAAATATCGAAAAAACGTTAACTTGCTTGAACATGCTGCAGATGATATAACTGTTTGTTAAATGCAATATTTGTGCACTTCACCAGACAGATGTTGTTCTCTGGTTTTGTGATGAAACAAGTGTTTGTGTAGGTGAATTTATTCCGCTACTGTGTGAATGTTGTATTTTTGTTGTCACAGCTTTATTGTATATCACGATGGCGTATGAACGAATGTGTTATTTTTTTTATTTCTTTTTATTACACCTTTATTTAACCAGGTAGGCTAGTTGAGAACAAGTTCACATTTACAACTGCGACCTGGCCAAGATAAAGCATAGCAGTGTGAACGGACAGCAACACAGAGTTACACATGGAGTAAACAATAAACAAGTCAATAACACAGTATAATTTTTTTTTAAAGAGTCTATATACATTGTGTGCAAAAGGCATGAGGAGGTAGGCGAATAATTACAATTTAGCAGATTAACACTGGAGTGATAAATGACCAGATGGTCATGTGCAGGTAGAGATACTGGTGTGCTAAAGAGCAGAAAATATTTTTGCAATTCGTTCCAGTCACAGGCAGCTGGAAGGAAAGGCGGCCGAATGAGGTGTTGGCTTTAGGGATGATCAGTGAGATACACCTGCTGGAGCGCGTGCTGCGGGTGGGTGTTGCCATTGTGACCAGTGAACTGAGATAAGGCGGAGCTTTACCTAGCATGGACTTGTAGATGACCTGGAGCCAGTGGGTCTGGCAACGAATATGTAGCGAGGGCCAGCCGACTAGAGCATACAGGTCGCAGTGGTGGGTGGTATAAGGTGCCTTAGTAACAAAGCGGACGGCACAGTGATTAACTGCGTCCAGTTTGCTGAGTAGAGTATTGGAAGCAATTTTGTAGATGACATCGCCGAAGTCGAGGATCGGTAGGATAGTCAGTTTTACTAGGGTAAGTTTGGCGGCGTGAGTGAAGGAGGCTTTGTTGCGAAATAGAAAGCCAGTTCTAGATTTGATTTTGGATTGGAGATGTTTGATATGAGTCTGGAAGGAGAGTTTACAGTCTAGCCAGACACCTAGGTACTTATAGATGTCCACATATTCTAGGTCGGAACCATCCAGGGTGGTGATGCTAGTCGGGCGTGACATCTGATGTAAACGAGCATAGAGAAAACAACGCAATTATCCCAACATTGGTTGTAATATGGCTTTTTGATTGGCTTGGCTTGACTTCCTCAGTGATTTTTACCCACCCACCACTACTCCGAAGAACTTCCACTACAGCCACATTGATGTGGATGCGGGCGTGCTCGGCCCTCTGTGTCCTGTAGTCCACTATCAGCTCCCCTTGTCTTGCTGAAGTTGAGGGAGAGGTTGTTGTCCTGGCACCACACGGTCAGGTCAGTGACCTCCTCCCTATTGGCTGTTTCATTGGTTGGTACAGCCTCCTCCCTATAGGCTGTACCAACCATCGTCAGCAAACTTAATCAATCAAATATATTTACAAAGCCTTTTTACATCAGATGTCACAAAGTGCTATACATAAACCCCCAACCAGCAAGCAATGTAGAAGCACAGTGGCTAGGAAAAACTCCCTAGAAAGGCAGGAACCTAGGACGAAACCTAGAGAGGAACCAGGCACATATTTATGCACAATATATTTCTAGCGATTATGAACTTAGTTGCAAGCATGGTTGACGGCTGTCATGATTACTTGAAATAATCGTATAATGCAAGGGATAGCTTCTGTTCTCGACTAGATACAGTGCCTTGCGAAAGTATTCGCCCCCCTTGAACTTTGCGACCTTTTTCCACATTTCAGGCTTCAAACATAAAGATATAAAACTGTATTTTTTTGTGAACAATCAAGAACAAGTGGGACACAATCATGAAGTGGAACGACATTTATTGGATATTTCAAACTTTTTTAACAAATCAAAAACTGAAAAATTAGGCGTGCAAAATTATTGAGCCCCCTTAAGTTAATACTTTGTAGCGCCACCTTTTGCTGCGATTACAGCTGTAAGTCGCTTGGGGTATGTCTCTATCAGTTTTGCACATCGAGAGACTGAAACTTTTTCCCATTCCTCCTTGCAAATCAGCTTGAGCTCAGTGAGGTTGAATGGAGAGCATTTGTGAACAGCAGTTTTCAGTTCTTTCCACAGATTCTCGATTGGATTCAGGTCTGGACTTTGACTTGGCCATTCTAACACCTGGATATGTTTATTTTTTAACCATTCCATTGTAGATTTTGCTTTATGTTTTGGATCATTGTCTTGTTGGAAGACAAATCTCCGTCCCAGTCTCAGGTCTTTTGCAGACTCCATCAGGTTTTCTTCCAGAATGGTCCTGTATTTGGCTCCATCCATCTTCCCATCAATTTTAACCATCTTCCCTGTCCCTGCTGAAGAAAAGCAGGCCCAAACCATGATGCTGCCACCACCATGTTTGACAGTGGGGATGGTGTGTTCAGTGTGATGAGCTGTGTTGCTTTTACGCCAAACATAACGTTTTGCATTGTTGCCAAAAAGTTCAATTTTGGTTTCATCTGACCAGAGCACCTTCTTCCACATGTTTGGTGTGTCTCCCAGGTGGCTTGTGGCAAACTTTAAACGACACTTTTTATGGATATCTTTAAGAAATGGCTTTCTTCTTGCCACTCTTCCATAAAGGCCAGATTTGTGCAATATACGACTGATTGTTGTCCTATGGACAGAGTCTCCCACCTCAGCTGTAGATCTCTGCAGTTCATCCAGAGTGATCATGGGCCTCTTGGCTGCATCTCTGATCAGTCTTCTCCTTGTATGAGCTGAAAGTTTAGAGGGACGGCCAGGTCTTGGTAGATTTGCAGTGGTCTGATACTCCTTCCATTTCAATATTATCGCTTGCACAGTGCTCATTGGGATGTTTAAAGCTTGGGAAATATTTTTGTATCCAAATCCGGCTTTAAACTTCTTCACAACAGTATCTCGGACCTGCCTGGTGTGTTCCTTGTTCTTCATGATGCTCTCTGCGCTTTTAACGGACCTCTGAGACTATCACAGTGCAGGTGCATTCATACGGAGACTTGATTACACACAGGTGGATTGTATTTATCATCATTAGTCATTTAGGTCAACATTGGATCATTCAGAGATCCTCACTGAACTTCTGGAGAGAGTTTGCTGCACTGAAAGTAAAGGGGCTGAATAATTTTGCACGCCCAATTTTTCAGTTTTTGATTTGTTAAAAAAGTTTGAAATATCCAATAAATGTCGTTCCACTTCATGATTGTGTCCCACTTGTTGTTGATTCTTCAAAAAAAAATACAGTTTTATATCTTTATGTTTGAAGCCTGAAATGTGGCAAAAGTTCGCAAAGTTCAAGGGGGCCGAATACTTTCGCAAGGCACTGTATATAATAATGATAAGACTATGGAGTGCAAAAACACTAGTGCGCATGGTTTTGATTTCCAACCTCAAAACCAGAAAACAAGAAGAGCTAGGTGATTAGTCTCCCTTTCCCTTGGACTTTTCCGATCCTTAACTGCACATGGTAAACTGTACTCCAAAGAGTAGTGTTTCACAGCCCTCTCATTAAAGCTGAACCAAAGTAGGGACACTGCGAAGTGTGGACTCTAAGGACCAGAGGCTGTTTCTAACCTAAAACTTCTCTCTCCTCTGAAGTTTATTTAGATACAGAATGTCATTTTCTTCAATGAAATGCTCTCTAAAGGGGATTTAAAAAAAATCTTTGTCATTTTAAAAGGGTGAGCACATGTGTCAGCTATTTTCAAGGGGATGCGTTTAAAGATTGACTCGCTTTAATGGCTTGAAGACAAATCTAACCCACCAAAAGCTTGAGTGCAATCGGCAACAGGACGAGTCGACATTAGGGCCACCAACCGATAGGGGACCCCCGGCCCAAATAATATGTATTTTATTTTTATTGTTTAGGAATTCAGTTGGGTCTCAACTTACTATTGAGAGTAAGAATACACCAGGTGCATTTTCTAAATTTGGTTGTGCATCAGCAGCACTCAATTAGCCATGTCATCTTCAAAAGGGTCGATTGGTAGTCTTGCCAGCTATCTAAGCATGTAACGATAATGGATATGTCTCAAGGGGCCCTGGCCCTGGTAAAATGAGTAGAATTTCAGGAAATTATCTTTAAAACATGGGTCTCCAACCCATGGCAAATGTGGTATAAATATTTGTTATAAATTAAAGTTTCTCTGCTCCATGGCAAAATGTGTAGAATTGCAGGAAATGAAAATGTATCACTTTGCTACGAGGTGGGGGGACCCCCCAATCAAATCTTGCTTAGGGACCCCAAAAGGCTAGGGTCAGCCCTGGCAATCACTGTAATGTCAAAAGAGTCACAGCATGAATCATTCACAATAGTCTCACTTGGAGTGGTATCTCTTGAGGAGCCATGCCTGCAGAAATGAAGAAAGAGAAACAGTGTAGCCTGAGGGCAAACTCCTGTCCAAATACTCCACCAAGCACAAAGCAAGATAATTAGAAAATAATGCATTGATGCTGAAAATGAAGCACAGAGGAAACTTCAGGGAATCACCAGCAATTATCAGTGGGTCCTGTGCATTCATTGCCTTCTTAATGAATCCACACTAAGAATTATCACCACAGAGAGGTTGATTTACAGACAATTTACATTTCAGTCATTTAGCAGACTTTCTTATCCAGAGCGACTTACAGGTGCGAAAACATCAACTTTCATACTTTTTTATACTACTCATTTCAATGGTGTTTACAGTCAGCTGATACCAATATTATCGATTGCATTGGTAATATGGGCTCTAATCTTCTACATTGTTAACTATTAAACATGTCCATTAAAGGACAATTCCATTCACGTTTCATCTGAAAATTATTAAAGTTAAAGTTAGATTACAGTTAAAGAAGTCTGAAGTTAAATATCTCTTCTAGAGTATCACTTCAGCTGAAGCGGCATACATAGAATTTGGTCTTACTGCTATTAGCCCATAGAAACACGTTTAATAACACATTCATGACAAAGAAAAAATGGTGCATTCCTTTTAGTATCTAACCCAAACCGTTTGGACTCTGCAGACGTTTTCATGAGAAGACCAATTTTCGGGATGTCTCCTGTAGAGGTCGACCGATTATGATTTTTCAACGCCAATACCGATTATTGGAGGACCATAAAAGCCGATACCGATTAATCGGCCAATTTTTTTATTGTTTTTATTTTTTACATTTTTAATAATGACAATTACAACAATACTGAATGAACACTTTTTTAAACTTAATATAATACATCAATAAAATCAATTTAGCCTCAAGTAAATAATGAAAAGTGTTCTATTTGTTTTAAATAATGCAAAAACAAAGTGTTGGAGAAGATAGTAAAAGTGCAATATGTTCCATGTAAAATATGTGCCATGTAAGAAAGCTAACATTTAAGTTCCTTGCTCAGAACATGAGAACATATGAAAGCTGGTTGTTCCTTTTAACATGAGTCTTCAATATTCCCAGGTAAGAAGTTTTAGGTTGTAGTTATTATAGGAATTATAGGACTATTTCCCTCTATACCATTTGTATTTCATTAACTTCTTGAATCTACTTGAGACGCACATGTCCCAAGTAGGCACCTGGAAATGCAAATGCGCTACGCTAAATGCTAAATGTACTCGTTAAAACTCAAACCTTGATCAAAATTCACAAGCAGGGTATTAAATTAAAGCTACACTCGTTGTGAACCTAGCCAGCAAGTCAGATTTTTAAAATGCTTTTCGGCGAAAGCATCAGAAGCTATTATCTGATAGCATGCACCCCCCAAAATGCCAGCTCGACACGTAAACAACAGATTTTGCGATAGACGGCGCTACCCAAAACGCAGAAATAAAATATAAAACATTCATTACCTTAGACGAGCTTCTTTCTTGGCACTCCTATATGCCCCATAAACATCACTATTGGGTCTTTTTTTCGTTTAAATCGGTCCATATATACCCAAAATAGCTTTGTATAGAAGTAGTGTCATTCAGAAAAATTCATCGTTTTTAAACGCTGCGTAATTTTTTAAAATTAAAAAAGTCGACGATAAACTTTCACAAAACACTTCGAAATCCTTTTGTAATCCAACTTTAGGTATTAGTAAACGTTTATAATCTATCAAAACGATTACAGGGCGATGTCTCTTCAATAGGTCCTCACTTCAAAAACAATGCAATCTGATCTCTCTCTGAACTGCATCCGGGTGAAGACTGGAGAACTTGGGGTCAGACAGATGGATTTTCCAACAATTAATTCGATTGAAAATTAGTACAATGGCGCCATCGTGCGGAATTTGTAGACGGTGCAGGCAAATTCCCATTAAATTCTGTTGTCCTTTAACAACTGGTGGAAGTGACTTATGGAAATTATTTTTTGCTTTCAGAGAGCAGTTTTTCTTGCGTTTTTCAATGAAACACACGCTCTGTTATAGTCACAGCCGTGATTTAACCAGTTTTATAAACTTCAGAGTGTTTTCTATCCACACATACTAATCATATGCATATACTATATTCCTGGCATGAGTAGCAGGACGCTGAAAAGTTGCGCGATTTTTAACAGAATTTTCAAAAAAGGGGGGGGTAGATCTAACAGGTTTTAACCTTTGACTGTTGGATGTTCTTATAGGCAGTTTAGTATTGCCAGTTTAACAGTATAGCTTCCGTCCCTCTCCTCGCTCCTCCCTGAATGTTTACGCGCCTGCTTCTGCCTAACACCGCTCAGTCAGATACTTGTATGCTCAGTCAGATTATATGCAACGCAGAACATGCTAGATAATATCTAGTAATATCAACCATGTGTAGTTAACTAGTGATTATGATTGATTGTTTTTTATAAGATAAATGTAATGCTAGCTAGCAACTTACCTTGGCTTACTGCATTCGCGTAACTCCTTGTGGAGTGCAACGAGAGAGAGGCAGGTCGTTATTGCGTTGGACTAGTTAAGGTTGCAAGATTGGATCCCCCGAGCTGACAAGGTGAAAATCTGTCATTCTGCCCCTGAACAAGGCAGTTAACCCACTGTTCCTAGGCCGTCATTGAAAATATGAATGTGTTCTTAACTCACTCGCCTAGTTAAATAAAGATTAAATAAAGGTGTCAAAAAATACAAATAAATCGCCAAATCGGCGCCCAAAAATACCGATTTCCGATTGTTATGAAAACGGCTCTAATTAATCGGCCATTCCGATTAATCGGTCGACCTCTAGTCTCCTGGTCTGACAAACAACGCTGTAGCTCTGCCACCTTCCGCCGCAAATGCGGAAGGCCAACATCGTGTCAATAAAAATATTTTCCGAAGACAGTCAGGGTACCAATAATTACGTCTAATACACCAGATGTATGTCCTTCAACCAATTATAAAAAGAATTGCACACATAATAAGTTAATAAGGATAATTGAGTTGCTAATGGCAGTCTGCAGTACCCTGGTCAGCCTTTAACTTGAGTTATTCAATGAGATGGAGTAGTCAGTTCCTGGAGTAGCTCAAACTCCGCATGTCAAGAGCATTGGTTGCATCACTGCCTGGTATGACAACCGCTCGGCCTCTGACTGCAAGGCACTACAGAGGGTAGTGCTTTCGGCCCAGTACATCACTGGGGCCAAGTTTCCTGCCACCCAGGACGTCTATACCAGGCGGTGTCAGAGGAAGGCCCTAAAAATTGTTAAAGACTCCAGCCACCCTAGTCATAGACTGTTCTCTCAGCTACCGCACGGAAAGCGATACCCAGATCTAGGTCCAAAGACTTCTTAACAGTTTCTACCTCCAAGCCAAAACACTCCTGAACAGCTAATCAAGTGGCTACCAAGCCTATTTGCATTGCCCCCCCCCTCTTTTACGCTGCTGCTACTCTGTTTATTATCTATACATTGTCACTTTAACTCTACCTACACGTACATATTACCTCAATTACTTGGACTAACCGGTGCCCCTGCACATTGACTCTGTACTGGTACCCCCTGTATATAGCCTTGCTATTGTTATTTACTGCTGATTTTTTATTATTTGTTACTTTTAACATTTTTTTACTAAACGCTTTTTCTTAGCTGCATTGTAGGTTTTAAGGGCTTGTAAGAAAGATCTACCTACACCTTTTGTATTCGGGGCATTTTTTCAAATAACATTTGATTTGATGTTATGTCTCCATGAGACGCCATCTTAACTTGTTATGGCTGGGGGCAGTATTGAGTAGCTTGGATGAATAGGGTGCCCAGAGTAAACTGCCTGCTACTCAGGCCCAGTTGCTAATATATGCATAATTATTAGTATATTTGGACAGAAAACACTCTGAGGTTTCAAACAGTTGTTTGAATGATGTCTGTGAGTATAACAGAACTCATATGGCAGGCAAAAACCTGAGAAAAATCCAACCAGGAAGTGGGAAATCTGAGGTTTGTAGGTTTTCAACTCTTTGCCTATCGAATATTTATTTATTTATTTTATTTATTTTACCTTTATTTAACCAGGTAGGCAAGTTGAGAACAAGTTCTCATTTACAATTGCGACCTGGCCAAGATAAAGCAAAGCAGTTCGACAGATACAACAACACAGAGTTACACATGGAGTAAAACAAACATACAGTCAATAATAAAGTATAAACAAGTCTATATACAATGTGAGCAAATGAGGTGAGAAGGGAGGTAAAGGCAAAAAGGGCCTTGGTGGCAAGGTAAATACAATATAGCAAGTAAAACACTGGAATGGTAGTTTTGCAATGGAAGAATGTGCAAAGTAGAAATAAAAATAATGGGGTGCAAAGGAGCAAAATAAATAAATAAATTAAATACAGTTGGGAAAGAGGTAGTTGATAGGGCTAAATTATAGGTGGGCTATGTACAGGTGCAGTAATCTGTGAGCTGCTCTGACAGTTGGTGCTTAAAGCTAGTGAGGGAGATAAGTGTTTCCAGTTTCAGAGATTTTTGTAGTTCGTTCCAGTCATTGGCAGCAGAGAACTGGAAAGAGAGGCGGCCAAAGAAAGAATTGGTTTTGGGGGTGACTAGAGAGATATACCTGCTGGAGCGTGTGCTACAGGTGGGAGATGCTATGGTGACCAGCGAGCTGAGATAAGGGGGAACTTTACCTAGCAGGGTCTTGTAGATGACATGGAGCCAGTGGGTTTGGCGACGAGTATGAAGCGAGGGCCAGCCAACGAGAGCGTACAGGTCGCAATGGTGGGTAGTATATGGGGCTTTGGTGACAAAACGGATTGCACTGTGATAGACTGCATCCAATTTGTTGAGTAGGGTATTGGAGGCTATTTTGTAAATTACATCGCCAAAGTCGAGGATTGGTAGGATGGTCAGTTTTACAAGGGTATGTTTGGCAGCATGAGTGAAGGATGCTTTGTTGCGAAATAGGAAGCCAATTCTAGATTTAACTTTGGATTGGAGATGTTTGATATGGGTCTGGAAGGAGAGTTTACAGTCTAACCAGACACCTAAGTATTTGTAGTTGTCCACGTATTCTAAGTCAGAGCCGTCCAGAGTAGTGATGTTGGACAGGCGGGTAGGTGCAGGTAGCGATCGGTTGAAGAGCATGCATTTAGTTTTACTTGTATTTAAGAGCAATTGGAGGCCACGGAAGGAGAGTTGTATGGCATTGAAGCTTGCCTGGAGGGTTGTTAACACAGTGTCCAAAGAAGGGCCGGAAGTATACAGAATGGTGTCGTCTGCGTAGAGGTGGATCAGAGACTCACCAGCAGCAAGAGCGACCTCATTGATGTATACAGAGAAGAGAGTCGGTCCAAGAATTGAACCCTGTGGCACCCCCATAGAGACTGCCAGAGGTCCGGACAACAGACCCTCCGATTTGACACACTGAACTCTATCAGAGAAGTAGTTGGTGAACCAGGCGAGGCAATCATTTGAGAAACCAAGGCTGTTGAGTCTGCCGATGAGGATGTGGTGATTGACAGAGTCGAAAGCCTTGGCCAGATCAATGAATACGGCTGCACAGTAATGTTTCTTATCGATGGCGGTTAAGATATCGTTTAGGACCTTGAGCGTGGCTGAGGTGCACCCATGACCAGCTCTGAAACCAGATTGCATAGCAGAGAAGGTATGGTGAGATTCAAAATGGTCGGTAATCTGTTTGTTGACTTGGCTTTCGAAGACCTTAGAAAGGCATGGTAGGATAGATATAGGTCTGTAGCAGTTTGGGTCAAGAGTGTCCCCCCCTTTGAAGAGGGGGATGACCGCAGCTGCTTTCCAATCTTTGGGAATCTCAGACGACACGAAAGAGAGGTTGAACAGGCTAGTAATAGGGGTGGCAACAATTTCGGCAGATAATTTTAGAAAGAAAGGGTCCAGATTGTCTAGCCCGGCTGATTTGTAGGGGTCCAGATTTTGCAGCTCTTTCAGAACATCAGCTGAATGGATTTGGGAGAAGGAGAAATGGGGAAGGCTTGGGCGAGTTGCTGTTGGGGGTGCAGTGCTGTTGACAGGGGTAGGAGTAGCCAGGTGGAAAGCATGGCCAGCAGTAGAAAAATGCTTATTGAAATTTTCAATTATGGTGGATTTATCAGTGGTGACAGTGTTTCCTATCTTCAGTGCAGTGGGCAGCTGGGAGGAGGTGTTCTTATTCTCCATGGACTTTACAGTGTCCCAGAACTTTTTTGAGTTAGTGTTACAAGAATATACAGTGTCTATGGGGTCAAATTGCACTTCCTACAGCTTCCACTAGATGTCAACAGTCTTTATAACCTTGTTTGATGCTTCTACTGTGAAGGAGGGGGGAATTGGAGCTGAATTAGTCAGTGGTCTGGCAGAGTGGCATGAGCTGACCCAGCGCGTTCACGTGAGTTAGCTTGAGTTCCATTGCATTTCTGAAGACAAAGGAATTCTCCAGTTGGAAAATTATTGAAGATTTATAATAAAAACATCCTAAAGATTGATTCTGTACATCGTTTAACATGTTTTTACGAACTGTAATATAACTTTTTGGACTTTTCGACTGAACTAAGCGATCGCACATTGAGCATTTGGATTACTGGGCTAAATGTGCAAAAAAAAGAGGTATTTGGGCATAAATTATGGACTTTATCGAACAAATCAAACATTTATTGTCGAACTGGGATTCCTGGGAGTGCATTCTGATGAAGATCATCAAAGGTAAGTGAATATTTATAATGCTATTTCTGACTTCTGTTTACTCCACAACATGGCGGATATCTGTATGGCTTGTTTTGTTGTCTGAGCGCTGTACTCAGACTATTGCATGGTGTGCTTTTTTAAAATCTGACACAGCTGTTGCATTAAGGAGAAGTGTATCTATAATTCCATGCATAATAGTTGTATCTTTTATCAATGTTTAATATGAGTATTTCTGTAAATTGATGTGGCTCTCTGCAAAATCACCAGATGTTTTTGAACTACTGTACATAACGCGCCAATGTAAACTCAGATTTTCTTTTATAAATATGAACTTTATCGAACAAAACGTACATGTATTGTGTAACATGAAGTCCTATGAGTGTCATCTGATGAAGATCATCAAAGGTTAGGGATTCATTTTATCTCTATTTCTGCTTTGTGTGACTCCTCTCTTTGGCTGGAAAAATGGCTGTGTTTTTCTGTGACTAGGTGCAGACCTAACATAATCGTTTGGTGTGCTTTCGTCGTAAAGCCTTTTATGAAATCGGACACTGTGGTGGGATTAACAACAAGTTTATCTTTAAAATTGTGTAAAATACTTGTATGTTTGAGGAATTTGAATTATGAGATTTCTGTTGTTTTGAATTTGGCACCCTGCACTTTCACTGGCTGCTGTCATAACGATCCCATTAACGTGATTCAAGCCAAAGCAACTGGAAAATATACATGGCAGGCATTGTCACCTTAGCTTGCTACATAACTTTTGAGTGATAGGAAGCCCGAGCACCACCACCAATCAGCCTACACCACTGCGAACACACCCACAATTATTATGACAACTAGTATAGCCATGTCTGCAAATGACTGCTTTCTGAAAACACACAAATACGACTTGGTCACTTGTAACTTGCTGTTTGGACAGTTAGTATTCAAAAAGGGATAAATCATAAAAAATTAATTGATTTGAGCATCAAGGCCTGCAGTGTGAACAAGGCTTAAGTCTCCCGAATTACAAAGAGAGCACCTCTAACTCCCTGGCAAAGGCCTCTCTGTTTTCATAACACA
Organism: Oncorhynchus mykiss; assembly: GCF_013265735.2. Lineage (NCBI taxonomy): Eukaryota > Metazoa > Chordata > Actinopteri > Salmoniformes > Salmonidae > Oncorhynchus > Oncorhynchus mykiss. The sequence continues at coordinate 51,650,173 of NC_048566.1, read as the reverse complement.
TTCTTTATGGGGATTCATTGCCCTATGTGAAAGCTACTGTCACTCTAATAGTGTTGAATCCGCCTAATATTGTTCAGGCAGGTGTTTAACGAAGAGGCCCTCTTGGAGACTGATGGGATTAACAGCTGTTTTTTCATTGCTTTGTGGAGAAGAGAGTGCCTAAAGCAACAGTGTTACACAAAGTTATGCTATACTTTCTAGGAATGGATTCCCCAGTGGTGTATTTCTCTGTAGTAAGAGTATAAAATGGTGAATATACTGTATGTATGCTATTAAATATGTATGTGTACAGTGTCCAATTTTCAGGATCAGTCTCTGATATGATTTATTCAGCCAAACCAATGTTAAAACAGCTTTCTAATTGTATTATATTGCAACGAAGACAAGTTTGTAAAATGTTTATGAACATTAAAGAAAATTTCCTTAAGGTCTTTGGACCTTAAGCCCCCTCTGGGTGTCAGGGCTAAGTTATCCTCATACACAAACTACATGGTGGTAGAAATGGGATTTCATGGTTTTAGCATGGTTTGTATGACTGTGCATGTTCAGTCTGTGATTTCTTGAAACGTATGGGTCAAAATGGGTTGAGGGCGATGATTGATGCATCCACTGCTTGTTCTATTACCCTTTCTCTCCCCAAGCGGTGCACATTGATTTTCTGAGATGTGGTTGAGAATCACAATCAGTCTTGGGCAGAACTAGAGGGCACGTCATGTGGTAGAAATGAAGACTTCCCTACTCTGAACCCACACTGTATAGACAATCATGTTTTTACGGTAATTTCCTGGCAGCCAGTTACCTGTAAGTTACTATAAAAAAGGCACAGTATGTTACCGTAAATTCCAAATAAACATTGGTTTAACCTTATCAGTCCCGAGACACAAAAAATTGTATTTTCATTTATCTGTTTGACCAGCCATTATATTTAGCCTCACAATGAAGTGTTTACCATTTTCTTTTAAGGAATATCAGGGCTGCAAGTAGAACACAACATTCCTGAGTTTTATTGACTTTTTTTTTTTAAAGAGCCAAAACTAAAACCTCATAAAATAATTTATATGAATGCTGGAAGTATAAAAATGGTTTGCTCAGTGGGAAAGTTTGAGGTTGCTTTCCCAAAACTCATGTGAGCTTATTACAGTATTACAGACACTATGTCCTGGACACCCCTTACCTTCTAACGACTCTTGTGTAACTTGTGAGCATCATAGAGCAAAATGTGTGTGTTCGTGAGAGTCCCAGCTTTTCATAGATAGCTTTCAATAGTTTGCTGCTCAAACCATTCAGTCTACAGACGTTTTTGTAAAAATACCCATTGTTAAAAAGGGGTTAAAAGTCATAAATCATGCCAGCGTGATGGTGGGACTCATAAAAGGTAACAGTACATTACTGTTATCTTTACAGTAATGTACTGTTAAATCAACGTTTATTTGGAATTTACAATAACATTTGGTATCTTTTTTTACAGTGCAGATCAGGAGGGGTCTCCAATGTATTTGGGCTCTCGAGTTGGGCAGTGGTCTAAGACACTGTATCTCAGTGCAAGAGGCGTCACTGCAGTAGCTGGTTCAAATCCAGGCTGCATCACATCCGGCTGTGATTGGGAGTGCCATAGGGCGCCGCACAATTGGCCCAGCGTTGTCCGGGTTTGGCCGGGGTAGGCCATCATTGTAAATATGAATTGTATCTTAACTGACTTGCCTAGTTAAATAAAAAATATATAGTGCCAAGACCCAAGATGAGGGATGGGCTACCTTCATTGAACCGAAGCTAAACTCCTGCCTTTTATCCCAATGCTCTTTCTTGAGCAGATATTTGAATTATTTGGTATTCTCTGATTACATTTCTAAAGCATATCTAACAACCCCATGTCTGAGCCTTATATAGTAACCCCCTTGTACATTCTCTAATCAACTCCACACAGCAGTATCAGTAAAACTGCTCCAGTGACCACATTTAATAGTTATAACTAATTCTATTAGCAGGGTGTCCAATTTATTTCCCAATGCCTATTGTAGTCTCCAGTGGGTGTACAGTTTACAGCACAGAATGTGGGATCCAATGACACTACCATAACCACATACAATTAAATAGTCTTTCGACATTAGATACATATGATCCTTGTGAAGGTCCAAGAGTAATGCCATTACGGACAACCCCAAATCCTCCTTGTGATATATTAGCTGGGAAAGGGCTGTGGCAATCCTCTGAGGGCTGCCTGGCCGCTGCAGATCGGTGGTAGTTGTAGCCAGGGAAACTGATAGTTTAGGGATTTTAAATAGGCCTCCTGGTGAGCACTGTGGCAGCCAACAGTGCAGCTGCATTTTACTCACTCTGCAGGGATGGAGAGACGCTGCAGATAGCCATAGGCCCACATGTCACTAATATGATATACAAGGATACGTAAATGAATGCATGCAGGTATACTACATATACATGTCTGTGATCTAATGTACAATGATAAGCATAATCACCCAGAAGGTAAATCAGGTCAATTCAATAAGGATAATTCTACAATAATCTCATTTACTGTATGCCATTAGCTGTTCATTCTTAATGTGGATGTAACCAAAAATAGCTGTACAATTAAAGTATTTGTTATATTGAAGTATTTGTGATACACAGAATATCACCCATGACAACACAAGCCTTTAGGAAAATTATTTTGAACACGAACATGTGGCTATGGTTGAGTGGGCGGATAATAAAAGACTACCTTTAAAAATGGATTGACATGTCTCTCGACTCAAGTTGTATTGAATAAAAACTCATCAATAAAACCATTAAAAGTCCTATGTTTAACCTTATCTGAAAGCGTCTGCTTTCATTTATATTCATCGGTGTCAAATTGATTGTGAAGTGATATTTTTGACAACCAGTGCAGCTTTCCTAGTGGGCATATGGCACAACCATTAATAATTAAGCTTGTCACTGGAAATTGAGGTCAATTGAAATATAATTGAACTGAAGGTGGACTAACAGGTTGGTGTAACTATTCTGAGAGAATGAAGATTACCCCTCCTGGGTTTAGACAGATTAAGTAGTGTAGGAGTCTTTGGAGCCATGTAGGTTGATGGGTAATGCAAATCTGAGTTTAAGCCAAGGGTGTTTGTCTGTTACAGGAGGTGTGAGGCAGGGATTAGTCGGTTAGTCACACGATGAATGTGGACCAAGTTAAAACACAGAGGCATAATAGCCACCCATATGGATGTACTCATTTTCTACACCCCCCCATGTGGGGTGCCATGACCCACTTTCCTAGTCACCCTATCATTACCTGCGGACCAGAAGAAATTGTCAGTGACCCAGCAGTGGGTCCCCGACCACCATGGGACAGTGCCACATAAGTCACGGCGCTTGAGGGTTTTACACTGTGGGTGATTGCATGTGCCAGTGGCTCTCTTGGTCACCCATCTGATTTTAGTAAGGGAAGAAGCATATTGAGCAATTTACTTTGCTGACAATGCCGTTTCTAGGCATAAGCTAAATAAGCGACCGCTAGGGGGCCCTCAACTCCCCTGAAAATGTAAAGTCAGATACACAACATGCAGTTTTCTTCTTGTTATGTTAGTCACTGACAGTCACTCAATTAGCCCATGTAAGTATCATGGCCAAATTACTGAGCGGGCACGTGCCCAGGAGCTCCAACCTCCATGGGGCCCCATTGAATTTGTTAGTCACTCATATCATATGAACAAAATGACATGGCAAAATGTGTAGAATTGCAGGAAATTACCTTTAAAACATTTTCTCTCTGCCCCATGGCAAAATTAGTAGAATTGTAAGAAATTTGTTTTAAAAATGCAAAACAATTATCTGCCCCATGATTATTTTGTTTGCATTGCATAATATTTGCTTTAAAACTGCAACAAATCTCATTTAGGGCCCCCAAAATGCTAGAAACGGCCCTAGTTGCTGAGATATGATCAAATGCATCGGGAGACAATGTGTCTGGCTCCCATAGAGGGAGTCTGTTTAATGTCAGGGAATTCGGTGGGGCACAGTGTCTTGTTGTTACCTAAGGCAAAGATTAGTGAAATGTTGTTATTTTTCCACTTTCTTTGCCAGATACCACTGATAATTACATCAGGTATCACAGAAAAAGCATGATAAAGCGATGGGAGCCTGCCTAGGGCTTTTTAATTAATCAATTTCTTTAATTGGTTGGTCTCCATTAAATCAATGCAGTGTTTTAGAAATGTTTTTATTTTACCTGTATTTAACTAGGCAAGTCAGTTAAGAACACATTCTTATTTTCAATGACTGCTTAGGTACAGTGGGTTAACTACCTTGTTCAGTGGCAGAACAACAGATTTTTAACTTGTCAGCTCAGGGGTTCGATCTTGCAACCTTTTGGTTACTAGTCCAATGCTCTAATATCCTACAGTGTTTGTCCCTACATTTGTATGATCACTTAAGGGAAACCAATCACCTCTGTCCTTACATCAATCATACCGATTCATATTCAATTGGTCCTGTTCTTGTGTCAACACAATGTTGAAATCAAACCGAAAGTAAAAGAGCTTTGTGTATGATGTCAGAAATGGGAGGATTCCAACCGTCTACATAATAGTAATTTATCAAATTTTGTCTGAAAAGGCCAGCTGGTTGTGTAAGGTAATGCGCAAGTTCCTTGAAGTCAGTAAGGAAGAGATTGTTGAGCTGTGAACTGTGTAAGACACCTTGGAGTGTAGAGACCTTTCCTGTTAGGTAGAGCATCACAATCTTGTTAGTTTGACCTGGATCCGTCCAGGCTGAAATGTATTGAAGGGAATCCAACCTTACTGAGATAAATTTCAGACATGCTCGAAAACAATGTCAAGAGGATAAAGTATTTGATGTCATCTGCATCACAAAGGTGAAGTGAGGACAGGGCCTTTAATTGATCCCTGTTGGACTCCAGTTAGTTGAGTTTTCTGGAAGGAAGGACCATTAGATCCACTTTCATTCTGACCATGATGGTAATCTGGCACCAGCCAATCCACAGGGGAACAGTGCAAGGTGGGAGAACAACAAACCCAGGCAAAACAGTGACACACCGAGCATTGATAATCTACACTGGTAGGTCAAAACTGTCTTCCACTCTGAATTGAGTTGCTTTTGTTTTAAAGGCCCCTTACACAGACTAGCATGACTGTAATGTAATTGTGAAATAAGAGTATCAATAGTTAGATACATAATATATTGGCAAGTGTCACGACAAAGTAGTAACTGAAATGTAATGGCAGAATGGTTGAGGTCCCAGAACAATCCCACTTTTACACACAACATTTCATAAAATTAACTGCCATACCCATCTATAGACGCCAAATGTTATGCCAGAGGTTGTGGACCTTTTTCACATTCTCTCACCTGCTACCACATGATTTCTCCTGGTACAAAAACCGCAGGTGCTTGCACTCCTGTCCACCTATATTCTTAGGACTTAATGCAACAGTTAAACAAAGCTCACTCCTGACTCTTCAGCACACTAGCAGTTAACGTCCCGTGGCAATTCTGCACAATTTGGGAGAGAAAGCAGAGGGTCTTCTCCCGCTGGTTCTAATGCTATTGAAAAAGGCTCCGTAAACGATGACGCTGTGGTGGTCCTTGTTTACACAGCTGCAAGGTGAGTTGAGCTGGGGCTTCCTCAGTATTCCTTGCACACTGAGAGGAGGTGGATTACAGGCTTTTCTCCTGCTCAGCTCACCAAATCATATTCTTACCTCTCCCCCTGCCGACCGAAGACTGGGTGTCTGCCACAAACCAACACAAGAGACCCATTATTTATTAACATTTTTATTTTTTTTAATTTATTTTTTTACATCTGCTTTCGCAGCGGGATATGGATTTTGTGGGGAGATTAGTCTCATACTGTAGATATGAAGGGATTTTTTACATGAGGGCACAGCTACACCAATAGAATGACAGCAGCCTTTATTCCACTTACCCTTGTGGCCACATTGTCAACTGGCTCTCCTCTGTCCTTGGCACATAATTCATTATTAGCGTGATTGATGGGCTTAAGTCCACACAACTTTATGAGATGCTGATTTAAAACCCTTAACCTACAGACATTGAGGCTGTCATTCTCATCACTAGAGTTATATTCCCCAACACTGTATGGCATTCTATGAACTGGGACGATGAAAGCAACAAATACATTCATGGAAATGGCACCAGGAACAAATGTTTTAATATCAGGTATTTGTATATTCTAAACTCCATTAACAATTGTGTTGTTGATTTTACTGTAATACTATTGCATACCCGAGTTAGAGATGTAGGTATAAAGTAGCCTCTTTGCCGATATAAGCCATTGATTTCATTTGATCATGTATTATAAGCCAATCATATCACAACTCTAAAACTTCTGTTGACATATAACAATAAAATCTTCACCATAAATTTGATTCTATCTCCGGTAACCTTCCACTACCTTTAACACACATTGTCAAAGGTTCTATATCTATACTTGCTGGGCAATGAAGCGTGTTTTATATATGCATATCAAATGGATTCATGATTTTACAGTAAGAATAAAAGGGGGAGAAATTAAATTAGGGAAAAGTAGCACATGGGAACTGATGAGAAAATGATCGTCATCATGAAATTATGCCAGAGATGTACTGTAATCAACAAGCACAGCAACAAAAAGTGAATCCAATCAATTGTCAAAGCAGCAAATATAAAACACATACTTCATACAGCTCTTGTAATCAAATACAGAGGGCTCAGCACAATAATAAATCCTCTTTCAGAAAGACAATTACTTGACATCATAACAGATTCCATCATTTAAAAAATAAGCTTGTCTCTTTTCCATTTTCTAACAGTGTCTTGATAGCCCAAATGCTTCCCACTGTGGCTCATCATATTTCTTCCCCACTGCCACCTCTCTGACATGGAGCTGAGGATCTCCCAGAGCAGTAGGTCCTGAGGGACCAAGACAAAGTGTTCTTGGACTAACCTTAGTTATGACTGTGCCCTCTGAGCACAGAAATCAAATGAATAAATGGTTACTTTTAATGAAGCCACCCAGCCAGCCTTCAGGAGACAGTCCTCCAAAGTGTTTTTTTTGTCATTTTTACATCTTTCTGATAGCCAGTTCTTGCCAATACATTTCTGTCTGGGTCATTGACCATGGACTGCACCCAGCTTGTGTGGTTCAAAGAAACCCTACTGAAAGCTGTCAGCTTTTTTTCCATTGTGAAGAAAAACAATGGCATTCTATCCTGCACTCTCCCTTTCATAATTTCTGATTTATATTTTGTTTTACTTTAGATCTCCAAATAATTAAGCCAACCTAATTCACATGCCACAATTCACTGTGCCACTCTTAATATTTCTGTGTCAGTTAATCATAGTTTTTTCGAATCATCAATTTATTGTATTTTTCTTCATTAAATGACTAAGTTGAGAACATATCCTAAAACAGTGAATACTTTAATTCAAGTCAAGTCTTAGTTCAGTTTCACAGAACTTCTCCTTGCCTGCTTTCCAGGAAATGAAATCTTCAATGTTTTTTTTCCATTTGAATTAAGGCATGCTTGTCAGAGCATTGTTGGTGCCCTGTCCTATCCATTAGCCTACAAATTATTGTGATGTCAAGCTCATCAAGTGCAAGACTGAATGGATATTCAAACACTCACTGTCGCTATGGCAACATCTGGTGGCATTTAGAAAACATGCAGTGCATCGCTTGGATGAATATTAAACTGTTTTATAAGCACATACTTGCAAATTGCAATGATTTATACCTCATTGTTTTATTTTCAATATCAATTTTGCACCACTGTTAGAAAGTCCTGTTTTCTAAATGTGTCCAACAGATGGTTGTGTGATTGAGTGAACAGTTACAAATAAAATAGGTAAAAAGTACATTAACATCCACAATGGATAAATATATTGACAAAACAATTCAGATTGCAGCTAGTTTCACAAAATTTAAGGGAAAGAATATGGGTTGTCCAAGAAAATCTCCAGTCCCTAGTTAGTCTATAACTATGGTCTGGAGTTTTTCATGGTCAAGTCACATAGACATGTCCATAGCAGAACCTCTTTTAATGTAGTTGAAGTCATTGCCATATTCTATAGCCTTCAAACCGCAATGTATTCTCAGCCAATCAGAATTAGACCTCAGAATGCCCTCCAACCACATCAACTAACACCAACCCATTCACCGTTCAATGTATGCTACGCTTGACACTGATGTTTGACCTTCCTATCATTTGCTTGAATGCTTTTGGGACCCTCTGAACATCACGAGGAGTACGTTTCTATCTCTGATCTGTCCTAACATATCTTAGTTGACGGAGCTAAAGAGTAACCATGATCATGAGAGTTAGCTGAAGTGAGAGGTGTCAAAGCAGGCTTGCGTTTGATACCAAGACCTGGTCCTGGGGCTCTTGTTAAGATCAAAAGCATCTTGAAATTTACCCAGTACTGGGGCTGTTACGGTGACCATATTACCGGCAGTCACAAATCATGACAAGTCAAATTGCACATGATGGTTTAGTCACGGTAACTAGGCTTCTTCAAAACTGCGCTCTGATGCTGCTGATGGTCATCAGTAGCCTACCAAACTTGCTAACTGAGGGGCTCATGAGACCTCTTTGAGTCAGTGGTCTAGCAGAGAGTCTCGGTCTCATGACGCGCACTCCCGACAGAGTTACCTTGCATTCCAGTGCTTTTCTGAAGACAAAGGAATTCTCCGGTTGGAACATTATTGATTTTTTATGTTAAAAACATCCTAAAGATTGATTCCATACATCGTTTGACATGTTTCTAAAGGACTGAAATGGAACTTTTCGAGTTTTTGTCTGGATGAAGTGCCTGCGCCTCATGAAGATGGATTACAGGGCTGAATACGCTAACAACAAGTGGCTATTTGGACATAAATGATGGAACTTTATGGAACAAATCAGTCATTTATTGTCGAACTGGGATTCCTGGGATTGCCTTCTGATGAAGATCATCAAAGGAAAGTGAATATTTATGGTGTTGTTTCTAACTTTGTTGATTCCAAAATGGCTGCTATTCCTCTGGCTGTTTTGGGTTCTGAGTGTCGTTCTCAGATTATGCTTTTCCCGTAAAGTTTTTTTGAAATCTGACACAGCGGTTGCATTAAGGAGAAGTCTATCTTTAAATAACACTAGTTGCTTTTATCAATGTTTATTATGAGTATTTCTGCTAAAATCACCGGATGTTTTGGAATCAAAACATTACTGCACTTAAGGCGCCAATGTAAACTGAGATCTTTGGATATAAATATGCACATTATTGAACAAAACATACATGTATTGTGTAACATGATGTCCTATGAGTGTCATCTGATGAAGATCATCAAAGGTTAGTGATTAATTTTATCTATATTTTTGCTTTTTGTGACTCCTATCTTTGGCTGGAAAAATGGCTGTGTTTTTTCGACTTGGCTATGACCTAACAATCATATGTTGTGCTTTAGCTGTAAAACATTTTTGAAATTGGACACGATGGGTAGATTAACAAGATGTTTATCTTTCATCTCAAACGAGTTTCTAAAGATGATTGACATCTAGTGGAAGCTGTAGGAAGTGCAACTTTATCCATATCTCAATGTGTATTCGGTAGGCAAAGCTTTGAAAAACTACAAACCTCAGATGTTCCACTTCCTGGTTGGATTTTTCTCAGGTTTTCTCCTGCCATATGAGTTCTGTTAAACTCACAGACATCATTCAGAGTGTTTTCTATCCAATAGTAATAATATTATGTGTATATTAGCATCTGGGACAGAGTAGGAGGAAGTTCACTCTGGGCACACTATTCATCCAAAAGTGAAAATGCTGCCCCCTATCTTAAAAAGGTTGAAGCTTGGTCGCAAATGGGTCTTCCAAATGGACAATGACCCAAAGCATACTTCCAATGTTGTGGCAAAATGGCTTAAGGACAACAAAGTCAAGGTATTTGAGTGGCCATCACAAAGCCCTGACCTCAATCCTATGGAAAATTTGTGAGCGTGTGCGAGTAAGGAGGCCTACAAACCTGACTCAGTTAAACCAGATCTATCAGGAGGAAGGGGCCAATATTCACCCAACTTATCATGGGGAGCTTGTGGAAGGCTACCAAAAATGTTTGACCCAACTTAAAGGCAATGCTACCAAATACTAATTGAGTGTATGTAAACTTCTGACCCACAGGGAATGTGATGAAAATAAATAGAAGCTGAAATAAATCATTCTCTACTATTATTCTTCACATTCTTAAAATAAATTGGTGATCCTAACTGACCTAAGACAGGGAATTTTTACTAGGATTAAATGTCAGTAATTGTGAAAAACTGAGTGTAAATGTATTTGGTTAAGGTGTATGTAAACTTCCAACCTTTCCTTCCCCAGGATTCATTGTTTCTGTTTCTGTGTCATGTCTGTGCGTTGTTCGTGTTTTGTATTATGTTACATTTATTTATTTAAACACTCACTCTCTGAACTTGCTTCCTGGCTCTCAGAGCACAACGTTACATTTTGGAACATTTATGCTTATAGTCTACTGCCTTGTGCGCATTGCTGCGCTTACAATGTGAAGAAATAGCCTAATTGTAAAATGTTCTAATCTGTTGCATCAGCCTCATTTCTTATAAAAAATGTTTTTGATGCAAGTGGTTGTATTAATTTGGGATCTATCGCATCCCACAACCGTCCTGGCGTATGTTTTGAAAATGTATTTCTCGCACATAAGGAGAGGTACTATGTGGTACAGTAGATTGACACAGGCTAGTGCTTTTGCGGTTCGTTAGGCCTACTCTTCTTCTAACATATTCAATATGCGCCTCGGAATTCGATAAGGACGCTAGCAGTTGCGTCCGCGATGTTCCTGCCTTCACTTGTAGCCTACTTCGGAGCTGAGATGCATGTGAGAAGGACCCAATCACGTGATGTTCATTGGCTATTAAGAATTTATATATCTGAGTGAGCCATGTGAAAAGGAGGTGCTTCGGAACACGACCCAAGGGCACAACGGAAACTGGCCGCAAGACCATTATATTTTTGTGGGCATTATGGCCACATGAGGGGGATACCGCCAGGAAATTTGAGGCCTGGTGATAATATTATCAAGTGCTTGTGAAATTGTGAATGAGAGACTAAGTGTAAGTAGCCTGCGCAAGAAACAAAGCAGAGCTTATGTTTTCCGCATCATGCAGCCTTAGAATGTATTCAAAATCTTAACATATGTTTGTATCACAACTAAATTAAGCATACAGGAGGAACTATTTCTTTCCACTCTGTGCACACTCCCTCGGAAATGGTTTGGAGAACATATCCTTTCTATTTTATTCAGCAATGTTCAAATGTTTTTTTCATACTATAAAATAATGGAAAAAAATGTTACGGAATTCTAAGCAAATATTGTCTCTTAAATGAACTAGTGTAGCCCACAGCCATAAGGCATAGCCAGATCAGGGCCTAACATAAGGACAACTTGGAGTATGCTATTCTGAAATAGACTACATTTTCTTCAAAACATGTTTCTTTAGACCTGTCTAAAATAAATCATGGATTTATTGTGATGGTGTAGGCTATATTAAATGGGTTTATTAGACTTTTTAAAATGTAGATGTTACAATGGTCTGCATCAGTGGCTTGTAGGCTATGCGTGGAAGCCAGGAGAGAAACACATTTATGTTAATTCATGTTCAATTACAGTGACACCGGCAGTTATTTGCTTGACAATCACCGGCTGACAATATATCATGACTGCCACAGCCCTACCCAGTACCAGGACTTACCAGGCTTTGACATTAATCTTTACCATTTGTCATCAGTCTCTCTGTCTCCAATCGATGAATGACAGGGGATGTATTTTCCGTTCCTCCATTTTTATGTGAGTGAGGTTAGTGAGGGTGAAGGGAGGATAGAGGGCACATGGACGGCCAGACTGTGCCGACACAGCATGACTGAAGCCAGTGGGTACCAGTGGGCGCCAGCTGGGCCGTGGGCATGGTGCCCTTCATCCCTTGGCTAATCAGAGGCGATCAAGTAGGCAGTCACCCCCCACTCGACACACATGGGAAATGTAGGGCAGCGGATTCACAACAGCGCGTCTGCTGTCGACAGATCTTCCCCATAATATGGTATTATCATTCTTTATTGGACTCCAGTGTTCTGACTTTGATTGTGACTTCAATTTCTCCACTCAAAGACTGCTGCTGTAGTCAGAGAAAGAGAGCGAGAGAGAGAGTGAGCCGATATGTTTTTGTTAACAATGAAAGTCTTACTTTTAATAGGCTAAGTAAAAGGAGATATGGTCTAATGTTAGTCCCGAAACAATGACATACAAGGTGACTGTACACACTGACTTCCTGCAGATTCCTACAAATGCCAGAAATGTTCCCTTCCCTTAGGTTTCCCTTAAGAAACAAGAGAATACCAATTGGATTGCACTTAATGCATCATTACCACTTTCCATATAATGACACTACGAACAGGGGATGATGTCCCAAAGATAGCCAAGTTATTGGTTCAAAAACACATATAGGCAACTACAAGTGTAGGCGTGTGGTTCACCGTTTGCACACTGGGGTAGCTAAATGTATATCACCATTGTGTTTGGCTCATTAGATGTAGATAAGAGTGATAACGTCTGTGCAAGCTTGTGTGGTCCTAGGCTAGGTACCAAATAACACCTTATTTCCATTTGGGATGCAGCCCTTGTGTAGTCCTAGTTAATTAATAAAATATGAATGTTTCCCATATGCTGTGTATAAAGGGTGAAACCAAGTTAGCATTTCAGTGTTTAATACTCAGGGGGGAGGTGGCATAAAGGCGCAATTAGCTTGGAATACTGACAAAAAAAGCTGTGGCAGAGATACTCTTTATGGGCTCTGTCTTTGTCTCTTTCAACTCTTTTTAGGGAGAGATCTGTTGGAGGTTATATCATTATGATAATTTATGTCAGTGTCCTTACAAAAAAGTCCGACATGAATAAGAAGTCCTGCAGGATATCCCACTGGGATTTGGGGGCCACTTTCCTGTTGGACAATTTCTGCAGTAATCCTGTCCTTAAGGACTACCTGCAGGATTCCTACAGGAATTGTCCTACAGCATAATGGGTCCAAAATCCTGTGGGATATCCTGTAGGTAAGATTCCTGCAGGTAATGGCACAAGATTTTCAGGGACATTTTCCTGTAGGACAACCTGCAGGATTCCTTCCTCATCCTTCAAAGATAATTTAATGTAGGTGATGTTATTTATGAATATGCAAGGTTTATTTGGGAACTTCTTGTTCTGAAAGAAGCCACATATAGTTTACAGTTGGCCAACATTGTTGGATGATAGAGTTAATGAACATTTTAGTAATTTAGCAGATGCTCGTCCAGAGCGACTTAGTTGGTGAATGAGGAGCAGATTTCATCAACCTTCTTTTCAAAGTGGTTGAAAAAGGCATACGCAGAGAGGTAGGAGGGAGGGGGTGGTGGATTAAGGAGGGAGGAGAAGCTGGAAAAGCGTTTCCTAGGTTTAGAGGCAGAAACTTGACATTTAGAGTGATAGGAAAGTGGCTGTAGCAGCAGATACAGAGGAGGGAGAGAAAGGTTGATAGAGCCTCCTGAAGTTTATTAATGGTTCAAAGTTTAAACTATTACTGTGCAATCAGGGCTTTGTCTCTCATTAATTTAATTGGAACTACCCATCCCGGATCCGGGAGAATTGTCATCAACTACACTAATTAGCATAGCGCAACGACCAAATAATCTTAGTAGAAAATATTAATATTCATGACATCACAAGTGAAATATAGCGAAACCCAGCTTAGCCTTTTGTTAATCACCCTGTCGTCTCAGATTTTGAAATTATGCTTTACAGCCAAAGCAAGACAAGCGTTTGTTTAAGTTTAGCGATAGCCTAGCATAGCATTATGTCCAGCTAGCAGCAGGAAGCTTGGTCACGAAAATCAGAAAAGCAATCAAATTAACCGTTTAACTTTGATGTTTTCACTGACGAGACTCCCAGTTAGACAGCAAATGTTCCTTTTGTTCCATAAAGATTAAGATTATTATACCCAAAATACCTCCGTTTGTTTGTCATGTTATGTTGAGAAATCCACCGGAAATAGCGGTCACGACAACGCCAAAACAAAATCCAAATTATATCTATAATATCGACAGAAACATGGCAAACATTTTTTATAATCAAATCCTCAAGGTGTTTTTCAAATATCTGTTCGATAATATATCAACCGGGACAATTGGCTTTTCAGTAGGAGCGAGAGGAAAAATGACTACCTCTGTCTTTTACACAAGAATCATTCTGAGAGCCCTCAGCTGGCCACTTACGCAATGTAGTCGTTTACGCTCATTCTTCAACATAAAGGCGTGAAACTACGTCAAAATGCTGTAGACACCTTAGGGAATACGTAGAAAAAGCAATCTGGTTGATATCCCTTTCAATGGCCAATAGGGGTGCATAGGAACACAAGTTTCAAAATAAGAGGCACTTCCTGATTGGATTTTCCTCAGGGTTTCGCCTGCAATATCAGTTCTCTTATATTCACAGACAATATTTTGACAGTTTTGGAAACTTTAGAGTGTTTTCTATCCTAAGCTGTCAATTATATGCATATTCTAGCATCTGGTCCTGAGAAATAGGCAGTTTATTTTGGGAACGTTATTTTTCCAAAAATAATAGTGCCCCTAGTTTCAAGAGGTTCAGCATTGGACCAGTCGTACATGGTGTGATCATGGTTCATGACTTCTAATAACTTTCCTCCTGAATGGAGGGTTCTATTTATTAGTGGCATGCGTGTTAACCATTGGCAGAGTGCTCTGGAGATTCCCTTCCCCGTGTTGCACTCTGAGTGACTCCTAACTACTCTGTCGCTGTTGTCAAGGGCAATTTGATTTGTTAGGTCTCTAACCTTCTTACTGATTGTAGCTGGACTAACTTTTACTGGCGATGGTACTGGCACTCAAGGGGACCAGTTATCCTACCGATTTATTCTGAAATATTATCCTACCGGAAAACAAGATTAGAGCATTTTACTAGTTGTATTGTAGTTGAACCTACACATGATAAGGAATGACAATTTTTTTGCCGTTTGTTTGAGGTGGTACACGTCAGTAATATCTCAAATCAAATTTTACTTGTCACATACACATGGTTAGCAGATGTGAGTGTAGCGAAATGCTTGTGCTTCTAGTTCTGACCATGCAGTAATATTTAACAAGTAATCTAACCTAACAATTTCACAACAACTACCTTATACACACAAGTGTAAAGGGATGAATAAGAATATCTACATAAAAAACAACAACATCCAATTAGGATTTATGCTAGGATCACGTAAGGGTCCGAGCAAATCTTAGATGTGTTCTAAGATTACCCCACCGGCCTCATCATGGGTCTGGACTACTATCCCCCCCTTTGTGTCTCGGGGCTGCCGAGGCCTGTCAGTCATCACCGCGTCCGCATGTGGCAACCTCTTCAGTACCTGCGAACTGAGATGAGGATATCTGTCTGTAATATCGCAAAGTTTTTCACCAGTAGGAGTCCTCGGGTCAGTTTCAGGACTGACGCCATTAGTGTCATTGTGAGTGGTGACAGTCCCCCACAAAGCGGAAGGTGTATAATCGGAAGCAGAGCACGCTCTGCGCATCAAGGTTTTTCTTGCTGAGAAGGCCACAGTGCTTGTGGAAGTGTCCGAAGGGCAAGAGAAGTTCATCTCAACTACAATATTGCATGACTGTAAGGAGGAGGGTAGTTGCTCATTCAGAAAGAGAGCTGGCTCGAAATCATGAAAAGAATGGTCGATCAGGTTTGCTGATGGAATGTGTCGAGATATTGTAATATCTCTATGGATCGGATTCTGTACCAAGGGGTGGTTTCGACAGAAAACCCCTCGTGGATGACCGCATCGCAGCTAGCATTAGAGGAAGACAGTGTGGTAAGTGGAGAAGGCACTGCGGCCTGTGACCATACATGGTTTGTTTTCCAATCTATCATTGGGATTAACCGATCCATCAAGTCTGCTCCAAGTAGCAGGGGTTAAGATTCAAGGCTGGTAACGTACACAGGGTAAACAAGTGATACGTCCTCAAAGTGTAGTTGGCTGTCAATGTGAGAGGCCAGATAGTCTGAGTGTAACCTCGAAGTGTAGTGTTGCATTGTTCCACTTTTAACCAACGTTTAGTTGGCTTCAAAGCCCTTTTGAGTTCAACAAACAATGTTTGAAAGATATTGTCGAGCCCAAATCAATTAGCGCATGACAAGTTAAGCAGGCCTCCAGGACTATTTCCAGGTATAGGCGTTTAGATTCAGTTGACATATTTGAGTGGTGGTTCACAACGACGTGATGTGTCATTTCTGTTCAAGGTGAAAGCAGATCGACCTTCTGGATTTTGAGTGTACTTGCCTTGACTGGTTTTTGTTCGGAATTAAGGATGACTGACGTGCCCAAAGTAAACTGCCTGTTGCTCAGGCCCAGAAGCTAGGATATGCATTGGATGGGAAACACTCTGAATATTCTAAAACTGTTAAAATAATGTCTGTGATTATAACTGACCTGATATGGCAGGCAAAAACCAGAGGAAAATCCAACCAGAAAGGCTTTTCTTTAGGTCACAGGCCATTTCAGTGCTTGCCTATGGGAAATACAAATAGATAGGACCCCGATTTCAGTTCCTATGGCTTCCACTAGATGTCAACAGTCTTTAGACAGGGTTTCAGTCTTGGTTTTTGAAAAATGAGCAAGTAGTTGGAAGAACTACAAGGTGTCTCTCATTAGAAAAGTAGTCTTGTTGGCGCATGAATGAGGTGCACGCTCTTCATTATTTTTCTTCCCTATTGAACATACTATTCTCCATCTAAAAAAGTATCATTTATTTAGATATTAGAGTACCTGAGAATTAGAAACATTGTTTGACTTGTTTGGACGAACTGTACCGGTAACGTTTGTATGCATGTTGAACGAGTGGATTGCTGAGATCATTGGCGCCAACTAAACTTACTTTTTTGGATATAAAGAAGGACTTTATCGATCAAAACGACCATTCATTGTGAAGCTGGGACCCTTGGGATGGCAAACAGAGGAAGATCTTCAAAGGTAAGTGATTTATTTAATCGCTATTTATGATTTTGTGCTGGTTGAAAAAGTATGTGTCATTCGCTGTTCTCAGATAATCGCATGGTATGTTTTCGCCGTAAAGCCTTTTTGAAGTCTGACAAAGTGGCTGGATTAAGAAGAAGTTAAGCTTGATGATGTATGACACTTGTATTTTCATGAATGTTTATTATTACGATTTTTGTATTTTGAATTTCACACTCTGCAATTTCACCGGATGTTGTCGTAGGTTTCCCGCTAGCGGTTCATGCGCCAAAATAGGTTTTAAACAACGTTTTTGACCTTTTTCTTCGCAACCTTTGTATCAGAGTCTATAGAAGAAGCCTATGCGCTTGTTTCTTGATCAAGTGGTCCCTGGATAGGGTCTTGAGTGAGAGCGGGAGAAATTGGAATTTAACGGCCTTGCTATGGGTGTTAATTCCTGCGGACCTGGTGTCCTGTAACTCCCCGTCTAGTCCTTGTGACTTGTCACATGCCGGCTCATAGCTTGAGGGGACGCGAACAACAGGTATAGGCCAATTAAATGTTTTTATTTATTGTAAACAAAACTATTAACTTTAAACTAAGAAAAAGGAATGAGGTGTGGAAGTATCATAATGTAAGGTGTATGTAAAGTGCATGGATGCGTGAATCTGTGTGTGTGAATGACTGACTGAAAACTATGCAAAACTACAAAAGATTCAAACAAAACATGTTCATACCTGGAGGAGCGGAGAGAGAGAGAGGTGATTAGTGACCGTTTACATACTCTGATCCCAGGTGACTCCAATCACTAACGAACCTCCTCTGCCTGCAGGAGGAACCGCCCCTGCAATGCAGAGGAGGAGCCGTATCTTTTACCCGTTTTTCAAAATGTTCTCGCTTTAGTTCTTCATGTAGTGGAACTTCTGGAGAACATTGGTCTACGTTTTGATCGTCCTTTAATCCTTTGTTACCCTTGTGCTCTGACACTTTGTGTGGGTTGGGTGCAGGAACGTAGTGAAAAGGTTGATTGTAGCGGTAGCCGTTTCGTACTTTACAGTTATTTTGACCACGGAGGTTATTGGAATCGTGGTTTCATGGTAGAAACCATTGTGCGTCATCTCTCAACGCTCCAATACCTGTGAATGCACCCTCTAACTGGGGTGAGTGCTCCTGGTCAAACTTCAAAACTGAGTGGCCAGGGCTCTTAGTGATGTGAGCTTTTGATGCCTCAAAAGCTGTACTTGCAAGCTCTCTGAGTTGTAAGATAGGCAAGCCAATGTGGGCTGCAGGGCCCAAGTAGGTAATGAAGGTGGGATACATGTTCGACAGAAACATTTGTTTGAATGGTAACAGCTCTTCCATTCCTGTTTCAGTGAGTAGGTCAAAGTAAGCTGAATGATAATAAGCTTGGGGCTGTTCGTTCCCGAGCTTGTTTGATGGTGTTAGCCAGTGAGCTGTCGTCTTTGCGAGTCGCAGAACCACTGAATTCTAATTTCAAAATTGTGGCAAGTTTAGAGTAGTCATTTAGCACGTTGCTGTTGTAGTTGAATTAACCTCGTCATGTGTATAGTTGACGTTCGCTTCAACAGGTAAACCCTGTCAGAACCCGTAGTGTTCGGATAGCCATCCAAATCGTCCTCTATGTCAGCTACGATACGTCTCAGTATCGTTTGGCTGACCTGGAACGGGTGGGGAAGTTCTTGACAATTTTTTCAAGGTAATCCCCGCCAAGCGGGCGGAGAGGGTTGGCTTCATCCTGTGGGGAAATTGGGGCCAAAAGGCCAAGACAAGAAGCCAAGCTTTTGCTTTGTTGATCAAGAGGCACCATATTACTCAGTGCCGAATGGCCAAGAGAAGAAGACTGAGGGACACGTGAGTGAGTCAAAGTCTGGAACCTATCGTCTTTGAGTACAGGGCTCCGGTTCCTTGGATAGGTAGTCACGCTGTAGCGTGTGACCGTTCTGAAATTTCACCAGATGGTACCTAAGTGTGGTATTCTTTAATACATTCTTTAATAAACTTTAATTTAACCTGAGAGCGTTACTTGATCTAGGTTAATGTGGAAAATGTTTAAATTGTCTCATTGTAGAAACCCAATCAATTTGGATATTATTTAAAAGATCCACCTGAAAAGGAAAATCTACCAATTCTACTTAATTCAATTGAATGAGACATCGATATCTAATCAATTGCGATTGGTTGGATATCACTTGTTAAACGTGATCCCTGTTTGCGTGTCACCTAATAATTTTTTCAAGAAATGTATTGACGATTCTTCACCACCAGGGGTCACTGATCACAGGAAGCTGAAATCAAACCGAAGTACAAAGGGCGGGACTTCCGTCCTTTGACACAGGAAAACAAGCTGGCTGCTGTTCCCTTGCTAGCTGTAGCATCTAGCGCTAAGCTAATCCTATTTGTACAGAAATCTCACTTCCAAGCACAAAATAGGGTCCCCTTCACCATGGAAAGGGGGGTGTACTAGTGATGTCTCACATTAACCCATTCGGCATACTATTTGCTAGCATTATATTACCGGAGTGCACGGTACATAAAAACAGATATGCCTGTGGCCTACCACGGTAGGCGGACAGATAGTACTTTGGCTCGGTTACCAAACAGATCTATCCTGTAATTTCCAACTTTACTGGCTCTATGCCCTTGCTCCAAAAATTAATATAGACCGACAGAAATCGTACCGTTTGGCTGACTAAATCTGTAATTTACAACTCATTGCTCTGACGCCATTGACACACGACAGGAGGTGCTTCCAAATAGCTTGTTCAAATGGAAACACATACGCAACCAATATCTTTCTCTATTCGCATCTATTCTTCTGTTTTCACAATTGATATATACATAAACAGCAAAGTCTCCTTCCATCTTAGATTCCTCGCACCGGGCATCATAATATGTTGTGTCTTTGGCATCATTAAAGGTGAAGACTTATTTTATCAAATCAATTATTGGTAGTTATTATTACATGATTAAGCTAGTCATGTAAATTGAATTAACTAGGAAGTATTCAGATTACAAAGTTACAATTTTCCTAATATAACTCTTCAGATATATTAATATCTGATCAATTAGTATTCTATTCTTAACCTCACGTCAGTCTCATCTGAACATCGTAAATTTGTCACGGTTTTCTGTATGGGAAAGAGAGTCGGACCAAAATGCGGCGTGGCTATTGAGATTCATGTTTAATAAAAACAAAGTAAACACGAATCAATACAAAAACAATAAACGTAATGTGAAAACCGAAACAGCCTAAACTGGTGCAAACTAACACTAGACAGTTACAAGGACATCAGGACACTAAGGACAATCACCCACCAAAACCCAACACCAAACAGGCTACCTAAATATGGTTCCCAATCAGAGACAATGACGAACGCCTGCCTCTGATTGAGAACCATATCAGGCCAAACATAGAACTAGACAAACTAGACATGTAACATAGAATGCTCACCCAGCTCACACCCTGACCAACCGAAACATACAAAGCAAACTATGGTCAGGGTGTGACAAAATTGTTAGTTATCTGCACGAAAGAAGCCTTTACTATAAATCATCCATACACCAATTTATTTACAAACTAACTAAATAATCACAGAAATGCATAAACAAACAAACAGTAGATATTGGCTACTAACAATGACAGGGAAGATTCCCTAGTGGGCTAAGCAAAAACAGTTTGTTTATAATACAATCAGAGAAGGGTTTTTGGGAAGGAAGGCTAAGGAACATTGCTCTTTATCGAATCTGGGAAGCTATTCTCACATACAGTTGAAGTCAGAGGTTTACATACACCTTAGCCAAATACATTTAAACTCAGTTTTTCACAATTCCTGACATTTAATCCTAGAAAAAATCCCTGTCTTAGGTCAGTTAGGATCACCACGTTTTAAGAATGTGAAATGTCAGAAAATAGCAGAGAAAATGATTTATTTAAGCTTTCATTTCTTTCCACAAGCTTCCCACAATAAATTGGGTGAATTTTGGCCCATGCCTCCTTATAGAGCTGGTGTAACTGAGTCAGGTGTGTTGGCCTCCTTGCTCGCAAATGCTTTTCAGTTCTGCCCACAAATTTTCCATAGGATTGAGGTCAGGGATTTGTGATGGCCACTCCAATACCTTGACGTTGTTGTCCTTAAGCCATTTTGCCACAACTTTGGAAGTATGCTTGGGGTCATTGTCCATTTGGAAGACCCATTTGCGACCAAGCACATGATTTTCCCTCCTTATAATGCCATCTATATTGTGAAGTGCACCAGTTCCTCCTGCAGCAAAGCACCCCGACAACATGATGCTTCCACCCCCATGCTTCACGGTTGGGATGGTATCCTTCGGCTTGCAAGCCTCCCCCTTTTTCCTCCAAACAAAACGATGGTCATTATGGCCAAACAGTTCTATTTTTGTTTCATCAGACCAGAGGACATTTCTCCAAAAAGTACGAGCTTTGTCCCCATGTGCAGTTGAACCACTTCTGCTCCTGCCATAAGTGGTGTTCATCTGCCCAAATGTATTTCTGCAGGCATGGATGTGCCTCAGGGCCAAATGGGAACAATATGGAGGCGTCGGTGTGTTCTTTGCAAAATGATGTCCCCCATCACCTGCACCACATGCTTGGTGACCCTCTGCTTTACAGCAGAAAGAGACTGCTATGGCACCTGGCATCAGCAGCACAATATTGTAGAGGACTGAGGGTCTTCCAAATATTGAAAGTGTTATTTTGTAAATGTATTTTTTTTCATGTTTTTTTTCTCCATTATTGCGGGGGGGGGGGGGGGGGGGGGGGGGGGGTGTTAGAATACCATTTTCGTATTTTGTATATAGTTATTCTATTCAAAATGTATAACATCACCAATTTGGCCACATGGGTACATTAGGTCTACTTGTGTGGGACACCTGAGTGACTTCATGATAAATGTAATGTAGCACACGCATTTTGGAAGTTATCAATCTGAAACTTTGCACAAGTAGTGTTGCCCTCTTATGTTTTTCATTGAAATTGTCCCCATCATCCTATCTGAATGTTAGTTTTGTCTTGTTCATTTTAAAGATGATGATACAACAATAAAAATAAAAAGCGTATGTTTTTTTTCATTGTATTATCTAACTTGTTGAGGACATGGCAGATTTACGCCCCCTTTGGAGAAATTGGGTACCCCTAGTAAACTGAAAAAAAATTTGTCAAAAATTGCTAATATATGCATATAATAATTATTATTGGATAGAAAACACTATAAAGCTTCTAAAACCGTTGGAATTATGTCTGTAAGTATAGCAGAACTCACAGGGCATGCATTCTTCCAAACTAGTTTTGTGGTCATGAAAGTTGGAGCAACTTTGACGTCATCGCCCCCACCCTTCCCAACCACTTATGGATCTGGGGACACTTTCCATCTCTTCCACTAGATGTCCTCATTCTGTAGAGCGTTTAATCGTTCAAATCGCGCGAGAATTGCGCGAGAAAAAACCTGTGCGTTAGGGCGCGAATTGGTCACAGCCATTCCTTTGTTCCAGCACTCCTGGGAAGAGCAAACGATGCCCGGTTGAATTGAAATTTGTTTTGTGTGTTAAAAACATCATAAAGCTTGCTTCTGCACTTAGTTTGACCTGTTTAGTCGACATATAATATGTAATTTTGAAGTTTTGATGCGCAACTTTTCCGGACCAGAGGACATTTTGGGTGCATTTCAGCTGATGTTATTAGCTGTAGCTAATACAAAGACGCAAGACTTGAAACCAAACGATGTATTGGGTAAGTATGAACCCTTCCAGAACATTCTGAACGAAGACCATCGAAGGTAAGGGAATATTTATGCTTAAATCTGTGTTTCTGTTGACTCCAACATTACGGAGAAATGTAGCTTATATCTGAGCGCCGTCTCAGCATATTGAATAGTGTGCGATTTCTGTAACGTTAAAAATAAATGTACCAAAGCGGTTGCATAATAAAGAAGCAGTGTATCTTTCTAACTATATGTAGAACATGTATATTTAGCCAAAGTTTATGATGTCTATTTACGTTATCTTGCCGAGCTACCTAGATTTCCTGCGGGCATTTTTGAGTAATTTCTGAACATGAGCACATTGTAAATGGACATTTATGGATATATAACTGTGTAACATGTCCTATTACTGTCATCTGATGAAGATTTTCAAAAGGTTAGTGAATGATTTATTTTTTAATCCTGCTTTTATAATTTTATATTTTCTGGGACAAAATGGCTGCCGCTTGTCTTGGTTTCGGTGGTGGTCTAATATAAATATGTGGTGTGTTTTCGCCGTAAAACATTTAAAAAATCTGACATGCTGGGTAGATGAACAAGGTGTTTATCTTTCATTTGAGCTATTGGACTTGTTAATGTGTGGAGGTTAAATATTTCTAAGAATATTTTTGCGTTCCATGCGCCACGGTTTGAGCTGAACGGGGGGGAGGAGTTCCTCTAGAGGAACTCCTGGCATCAACCAGATCTATTGTGTTATATTCTTCTACATTCAATTCACATTTACACAAACTTCAGATTGTTTTCTTTCAAATGGTACCAAGAATATGCATATCCTTGCTCCTGGGCCCGAGCTACCGGCAGTTAGATTTGGGTATGTCTTCAGGGGAAATTGAAAAAAGTAGTGGGGTAGCTCTAAGAGGTTTTAACTTGGCTTTCAAAGACCTTAGAAAGGCAGGGTAGGATAGATATAGGTCTGCAACAGTTTGGGTCTAAAGTGTCTCCAATCTATGGGATTCTCAGACGATACAAAAGAGAGGTTGAACATGCTAGTAATAGGGGTTGCAACAATTTCAGCAAATAATTCTAGAAAGAGAGGGTCCAGATTGTCTAGCCCGGCTGATTTGCAGGAGTCCAGATTTTGCAGCTCTTTCAGAACATCAGCTGGATGTTTGGGTGAAGGAGAAGTGGGGGAGGTTTGGGGGAGTTGCTGTGGGGAGTGCAGGGCTGTTGAACGGGGTAGATGTAACCAGGTGGAAAGCATGGGCAGCCGTAGAAAAATGCTTATTGAAATTCTCAATTATAGTGGATTTATCGGTAGTGACAGTGTTTCCTATCCTCATTGCAGTGGGCAGCTGGGAGGAGGTGCTCTTATTCTCCATGGACTTTACAGTTTCCCCAGAACTTTTTTGAGTTTGTGCTACAAGATTCCCATTTCTGCTTGAAAAAGCTAGCCTTAGCTTTCCTAACTGCCTGTGTATAGTTGATCCTAACTTCCCTGAAAAGTTGCATATCACGGGGGCTGTTCGATGCTAATGCAGAACGCCACAGGATGTTTTTGTGCTGGTCAAGGGCAGTCAGGTCTGGGGAGAACCAATAGCTATATCTGTTCCTGGTTCAATTTTTCTTGAATGGGGCATGCTTATTTAACTTTTAAAGAATAACCAGGCATCCTATACTGACGGGATGAGGTCATTATCCTTCCAGGATACCCGGGCCAGGTCGATTAGAAAGGATTGCACGCTGAAGTGTTTTAGGGAGCGTTTGACAGTGATGAGGGGTGGTCGTTTGACCGCAGACCCATTACGGATGCAGGCAATGAGGCATTGATCGCTGAGATCTTGGTTGAAAACAGCAGAGGTGTATTTGGAGGGCAAGTTGGTTAGGACGATATCTATGAGGGTGCCCTTGTTTACGGATTTGGGGTTGTACCTGCTGGATTCATTGATAATTTGTGTGAGAATGAGGGCATCAAGCTTAGATTGTAGAATGGCCGGGGTGTTAAGCATGTCACAGTTTAGGTCACCCAGCAGCACGAGCTCTGAAGATAGATGGGGGGCAATCAATTCACATATAGTGTCCAGGGCACAGCTGGGGGCAGAGGGTGGTCTATAGCAAGCAGGAATAGTAAGAGACTTGTTTCTGGAAAGATGGATTTTTAAAGTAGAAGTTCGAATTGTTTGGGTATAGACCTGGATAGTAAGAAAGAACTCTGCAGGCTATCTCTGCAGTAGATTGCAATACCGCCCCTTTGTTAGTTCTATCTTGTCGTAAAATGTTATAGTTAGGGATGGAAATTTCAGGGTTTTTGGTGGACTTCCTAAGCCAGGATTCAGACACGGCTAGTGTGCTAAAGTAGTGAATAAAACAAACTTAGGGAGGAGGCTTCTAATGTTAACATGCATGAAACCAAGGCTTTTACATTTACAGAAGTCAACAAATGAGAGCACCTGGGAAGTAGGAGTGGAGCTAGGCACTGCAGGGCCTGGATTAACCTCTACATCACCAGAGGAACAGAGGACGAGTAGGATGAGGGTACGGCTAAAGGCTATCAGGACAGGTAGTTTAGTGCATTCAGAGCAGAGATTAAAAGGAGCAGGTTTCTGGGCGTGAGTGAATAGATTCAAGGCATAATGTACAGACATAGGTATGGTAGGATGTGAGTACATTGGAGGTAAACCTAGGCATTGAGTAATGAGGCATGCGTAGCCGGGTGATCAATAGGGATCCAGTGAGTGGTTGGGCTGGCTGGAGATATGGAGATTCAGACAGAGGAAAGTCTGTTTTGGCCTCCGCGTGCGGTGACGTTGATAGGCCAGTCATGGTGGGTTCTGAGTAGCAGAGGGGTCCAAGTCCAATTGGCAAAATAGTTATAGTGGCCCAAGAAATTGGCCGATGGATCTATACAGTTAACAGTCCAATATGCTCTAGCCAGCTAGCAGCAAGCGGGCCGCAGCTAGCAGATGGGCATTCAGGGGCGCGGCGCGGTGTAGAGGCCAGTTGAGTACCCCCTCGAGCAGATTAGGTCGTAGTCCAGTCGTGAAGGATCGGCGGGGTTCCGTGCCCTGTACCTGCAGTAGAAGGGGTCTGGGTATTGTAGCCCAGGAGTGGCTGATTGGCCTCTTTAGCTAGCTGGGAGAAAGGGCTTAGCATGGGCTAGCTCCAGGCTAATTGGTGCTTGCTCCGGGACCGACGTTAGCCAGTACTCGGAGAGCAGCTAACTAGCTGCGAAGGTCTAGGTGAAAATGTCCAGAGCTTGCGGTAGGAATCCGGGGATATGGAGAGAAAATAGTTCCGGTATGCTCCGGTTTGAGTCACGTTGTACAATCTGGCGAGAGCTTTCCGAGCTAAGGGTTAGCTGATGACCACTAGCAGTGGTTAGCTGACTTAGTGTATGTAAACTTCTGACCTACTGGAATTGTGATACAGTGAGTTATAAGTGAAATAATAATACAACCTAAGTGTATGTAAACTTCCAACTTCAACTCTGAATACATATACCACTAATGATCGCTCATTCGGAAAAGCAATGCACTGTATTTACGTGAAGCTGGTGATGTGAGGCTCTGGTTTGCCCTGTCCTTTGTGGAATCTTCTGGATCGTCGTGTGGTCACGTGGTCTGAGAGGTTCATCTCGCTCTGGAGATTTGTCCACGTCGGTCAGTGTTCTCGTACTAGATTTGCGCATAGTTCAGCTGCTGTCTGATATATGCTAGTTTAGTATGCACTTCTTCTTCTTTAGGTGATCAATAGTTCAGAGTTCATTTCACATGTGGCGCAAGCTCTAACGTTTCCTGGCCTGTAGGGTTGAAATTAGAATTAGGCCTTTTTAAACAAGTCCTCCCGTTATTTGGAACATAGGTGACTTTAGGTCACAGGGGCTTTTATAGAAATGTAGAAAAGGGGTTGGTTCATAATTTCCAACCACTGCCTATTCACTTGGGTGTGGCTACTGACTTAGTTAAACTTTTCAGGTTAGACAATTTTCTCATTTTAAAAGTAATCATATTACATCATTTCGAAAATAGTTTAATCTTTACTCATTCATTTTATACAACTAGATTTATAACTAGATGTAAACCTCATAACTGAGGCACCTATATAAACAGAGTTAGGGTAATGTGAATATATTGTATTTCATGAGGTCACAAACAGGAAACAAAACGGACTAGGTCATAGCTGGCTTCTCCAAAATATGAATATTGTTCAGTTCTCAAAAAATGGGATGGAGGAGATTTGGGCAGGATAATCCCTTTGTTTTACTGTGAAACTCTCTCTCCATACTGCATGGCCAGGGAGAGTCTCTTTACGGAATTTATGACGTGGGGGTTCAGTTACTCCCAACAGGAGAGGGGGGGTTTTCACATCTCTGCTAGCAAATTCACTGAAAGTGCTAGCGTCATGACACTGTGTTGAATTTGCCCCAAACACAACACTTTGCATTCAGGACAAAAAGTACTTTTTTTGCAATATTACTTTAGTGCGTTATTGCAGACAATATTTGCATTCTGTACAGGCTTCTTTCTTTTCACTCTGTCATTTATGTTAGTATTGTGGAGTAACTACTATGTCTTTGGTCCATTCTCAGTTATTTCCTATCAAAGCCATTAAACTGAGTGTTTTAAAATCAACATTGTCCTCATGGAGAAATCCCTGAGCGTTTTCCTTCCTTTCCGACAACTGAATTAGTAAGGACGCCTGTATCTTTGTCGTAACTGGGTGTATTGATACACCTCCCAAAGTGTAATTAATAACTGCACCATGAGCAAAGGGATATTCAGTGTTTTCTTTTTAGGTACCCTTCTTTGCAAACCATTGGAAAATCTCCCTGATCTTGGTGGTTGAGTCTGTACTTGAAATACACTGCTCGACTGAGTGACCATACAGATAATTGTATATGTGGGTTACACAGATTGGGTAGTCATTTAAAAATCATGTTAAACACTATTATTGCACGTCCATGCAACTTATTATCGGACTTGTTGACCTTTTATAACTAGGAGGCAGTATTTTCATTTTTGGATAAAAAACTTTCACGTTTTAAACGGGATATTTTGTCACGACAAGATGCTCGACTATGCATATAATTGACAGCTTTGGATAGAAAACACTCTGACGTTTCCAAAACTGCAAAGATATTGTCTGTGAGTGCAACAGAACTGATGTTACAGGCGAAACCCAGATAAAAATCCAACCAGGAAGTGCCCCATATTTTGAAAGCCCTGGATGCCAATGACTCCTTATATGGCTGTGAAAGGGCTACGAATGAGCTTACGCTTTATACGTATTCCCCAAGGTGTCTACAGCATTGTGACGTCTTTTTACGCATTTATGTTGAAGAATAGCCGTAAGGGACCACATTGAGCAAGTGGTCACATGATGGCTCCCGCAGAAAATCTTGCGTAAAGTACTGAGGGAGCCATTATTCCAATCGCTTCTATTGAGAAACCAATTGTCCCGACGGATATATTATCGAATAGATATGTGAAAAACACCTCGAGGATTGATTCTAAACAACGTTTGCCATGTTTCTGTCGATATTATGGAGCTAATTTGGAAAAAGGTTCGGCGTTGTAGTGACCGCATTTTCCGGTCGATTTCTCAGCCAAAAAAAGGAACATTTGCTATCTAACTGGGAGTCTCCTGAGTGAAAACATCCGAAGTTCTTCAAAGGTAAATTATTTAATTTGATTGCTTTTCTTATTTTCGTGAAAATGTTGCCTGTTGCTAGCAGAGCCTAGCATAGCATTATGCCATGATAAACTTACACAAATGCTTGTCTAGCGTTGGCTGTAAAGCATATTTTGAAAATCTGAGATGACAGTGTGATTAACAAAAGGCTAAGCTGTGTCTCAATATATTTAATTTGTGATTTTCATAAATAGGAACATTTTCTAGGGGTATTTATGTCCGCTGCGTTATGCTAATTAGTTTGAGGCGATGATTACGCATGCGGGATGGGTAGTATCAAGATTAAGCACATTTTTACTCCTGAACTTATTTAGGCTTGCCATACCAAAAGGGTTGAATACTTATTGACTCAAAACATTTCAGCTTTTCATTTTTAATTAACTCGTAACATTTTCTCAAACATAATTCTACTTTGACGCTATTGGGTATTGTGTGTAGATCAGTGACACAACATCTCAATTGAACCCATTTTAAATTCAGGCTGTAACACCACAAAATGTTGAAAACGTCAAGGGGTGTGAATACTTTCTGAAAGCACTGTAGTACTTAAACTCATGAATAACATAACCCAGCTAAAGACATTTGCCCCAATAGAGGCAAGTTCCCTGCATTCTGTACAGTTCTATCTTCAGTTAATTGGGCTTAATAATGTTAAATAGCTGACTCCGCTACCTGAAGAGGAAATTATTTCAGCCTGTCTGATTGCTGATTACATCTTGACTGGAGAATGGAGAGGAGATCTGTGGAGGTCTCTGTGTGGCAGCAATTCCAATGATCAGCAGATATGGCCCTGTGTGCTGTAGCAGTGTGTTGCAGTCTCAATGCCAGGCTGCCAGCTTCAGAGGTACCTTCTGCTTGGCAGGGTCCAGAGTGGTCACACACTGCCAATGCATCGAGCTGACAGCTATGTAATCTCACTACTAGCAAGATGTCAGAAATAAGCATTCTCCTGGCAAGCTTAGTCTTCAACGTCCGACTGTGAAGGACCCAAGTATTTTTCTTCAACCAAGGTGTCGACATGCTAACAGGGTGTTAGATAGCCCGGGGTCTAGGATTTGCAAGTCAACTTTTGCATTTCATTTTCAGCGGCTGACTTATGGTGTGTATTCAGGTTGTAAAAATGTAATATCTCTTTAGAGCAGGATGACAGAGGAAGAGGCCAGAGACAAAGTAATCTCATCTGACTTTAGATCCGTGTACTTGACATAACACCTTTCAAAGATCTGTCCAGATTCCCAGCAGCAGCCTATCTTGTCAGTACATTCCAGCCATAAGTGCACTCAATTGATGACTCCATACAGGTCACATGGGATGTATCCTTCACTTGATCCAGAGCTGTATCAAACTGTGAAACAGAACCAAAATATCCTATTGAAAGTGGCAATCATGCAGTTGAAAGAATAACAAAGTGGTCTTGGGCCACTGTTTTGGTACAAAGCTGAGGAATGGGGCTGGATAAATGTAACCATTCAAATTCATAAACAGCTAAGGATGCAAGGACGGACCATCCATGATATTAGCATTATAGTTTAAACTGTGTTTTGAGGCTATACAGTGTTTGTTTACATTTACTTTGTTTACAAACATTGGAGTGAAACAAGCTTATTCCTTGGGATCTGATGGGGTACGACAGTTGAACTAAGGCCATGAGACATAAGTTATATTCTTCAAGAATTAATGGGCACTCATAAACTAATGAGCTTCAAAAGTTAAGGTTAAGGTGCAGACTGTCATCTTAATTTGAGGGTGTTTTCATCCGTAATGCATGAACTGTTTAGAAATGACAGCACTTTTTGTACAAAAGTATTGGGACAAACTCACTTACTGTATGTGTATTAAGTCAAATGTTTGGTACTTGGTCCAATATTCCTAGCTAGCAATAATTACATCAAGTTTGTGACTCTACAAACTTGTTGGATGCATGTGCTGTTTGTTTCGGTTGTTTCCGATATACTTTGTGCCCAATAGAAATTAATGGTAAATAATGTATTGTCATTTCGGAGTCACTTTTGTTGTAAATAAGAATATAATGTTTCTAAACACTTCTAAGTTCATGTGGATGCAACAATGATTGAGGACAGTCCCGAATGAATCGTAAATAATGATGATTGAGAAAGTTATAGACGCAGAAATAACTTTCTCACTCATCATTATTCACAAACAATTCAGGACTATCCATAATCATGAACTATAATATTGTGGCACAAACAAAGACCTTTGAAGACCTATGTCATAATTAGGTGGCCTTTCACAAGATTTAAAGTTCAGTTCAAAATAAATGTTTTGCACGAGACACAAAGTTTAGTTAAAAAAACAAGGGGATTCTAAAGGAGCACAAAACAAGCATTTCAGGTAGGGCTTCTGTTGCTTTGAGAATCACCTGGAAAACAGGTCGCTCTGATATGGAATGTCAAAGGTTCCCCTCTGAAATGGGATGCCCTTCATTTCCAAAAACCTGAAAGACAAACATCAGAGCAAAATGAAGGTTCTCCACCAGTTCAATGTGAGTTAGTTGCTGCTCATCATCAACCACTGTTAAGATAACGGATAGGATATCTTAAGCAAATATCACCGTATTATCCATTCCTTAGACACTTGTTATTTCTGAGATTGTGCACACTGCTTTATCCAGTCCGTCAACAGGTAGCAGAGTGAATCTATCTTTGAGCTAAAGATTCAAGATGGACTCACAACCTCTGCTGACAGCTCAATTTAACAACCCCAATAAACACATTCATGTCCTGCACAATATTTAGTAGAATACCAAAATGTGTCACTGAACAAATTCTGTTTGATGTAAATGCATGCCATTTGGTGTCAACATAGTACAAGTGTATACAGAAAGGCCACATAAAAATGTTACAATTATCATACTTCCAGTTTCAAAGTTGGGATTTGGAAAAAAATCATCCAAATTACTTCAGCATATGTATTTTGAAATACATTTCATATATTTTTTTAAGCATATATTATTATTTGACCTGTTCTTATCCCAAATATGCCAAATATATTTGCACACAGGAAAATCACATTTTTGAATGCATTTTAAGTGAAGGCTCTGGTAATTGGTAGAGGTGGCAATATGGCTGATATCCTGAAAGGCTACGGAACAAAGGAACTGAGTGGTTAGCGGTGAGAGAGGATATGTGGGATCAAGATTAAGTACACTGGTATATACACGTCCATGCATAAACACACACTTTTTATTTTTAACTAGGCAAGTCAGTTAAGTACAAATTCTTACTTACAATGACAGCCTAACCCGGACAACTCTAAGCCAATTGTGCGCCGCCCTATGGGACTCCCAATCACGGCCGATTGTGATACAGCCTGGAATCGAACCAGGGTCTGCGTGACGCCTCTAGTACTGAAAGGCAGTGCTTTAGACCGCTGTGCCACTCAGGAGCCCTTTGTAGCCATAACACAAACACAAACATGCTGTACACATACAGTACGCTTTTCAGTTCTGCCCACACATTTTCTATAGGATTGAGGTCAGGGCTTTGTGATGGCCACTCCAATACCTTGACGTTGTTGTCCTTAAGCCATTTTGCCACAATTTTGGAAGTATGCTCGGGGTCATTGTCCATTTGGAAGACGCATTTGCAACCAAGCTTTAACTTCCTGACTGATGTCTTGAGATGTTGCTTCAATATATTCACTTAATTTTCCTCCCTCATGATGCCATTGATTTTGTGAAGTGAACCAGTTCCTCCTGCAGCAAAGCACCCCCACAACATCATGCTTCCACCTCCGTGCCTCACGGTTGGGATGGTGTTCTTCAGCTTGCAAGCCTCCGACTTTTTCCTCCAAACATAATGATGGTCATTATGGCCAAAAAGTTACATTTTTGATTCATCAGACAAATTACAAGATTATGTTTTCTTGCATCGAATGTTGGTTTTATGCAACATAATAGAGTATTCTGTTAACTATTGTGTGTGTGTTCTACTGAGCCTGGGTCTCTAAGAGAACACTGACAGGAGAGATTTACGATGTATTTTGGGTGATAAAACCCAAAGAGCATTACATAGCAGGAGTTAATGTTTCTGTTCTATACCGTACCAGGGAGAAATGGCTCCAGTTTTGAGTCGGAGGGCCAGACACTGGTCTCGAGACAATGAAAAATGTTGACACAGCAGATACTGTCTGCAATGTATTATAGGTATCTTTCATACAAATCTTAACCCTGTGATCCATTCTATATATCTGTTGTCTGTCATGTAGGTTGAAAGGGTGTATCTTGGCTATAACAGACCTTGGTACTGTTGTCTCGGGGCTCTCAATAAATCATCTGAGCGTGAATCGTCTAACAGCCAACATTATCTTAGAGCACTCAATATATGTGCATTGTATTGATCTGAAACTGAGTGGATTATTGAGTGGATTATTGACTGAAGCGTGCCAGCTAAACTGAGTTTTTATGGATATAAAGAAGGACTTTATCGAACAAAATGACCATTTGTAATGTAACTGCAACCTTTTGGTGTGCCAACAGAAGAAGATCTTCAAAGGTAACGCATATATTATATCGCTATTTCTAACTTTCGTGTTGCTACTCCCTGGTTGAAAATGATTTGTTATGCATTTGTGAGCTGGGCGCTGTCCTCAGATAATCGCATGGTTTGCTTTCGGCGTAAAGCCTTTATGAAATCTGACATGGCGGCTGGATTAACAACAAATTAAGCTTTATTTTGATGTATTGCACTTGTGATTTCATGAGAGTTTAATATTTATAGTAATTTAATTTGAATTTGGCGCTCTGCAATTTCACCGGAAGTTGTCGTCCCACTGATCCGCAAGAAGTTAATGACAACAAAGTCAAGGTATTGGAGTGTCCATCACAAAGCCCTGACCTCAATTCCATAGAAAATGTGTGGGCAGAACTGAAAAAGCGTGTGCGAGCAAGGAGGCCTACACACCTGATTCAGTTACACCAGCTCTGTCAGGAGGAATGGGCCAAAGCTCATCCAACTTATCGTGGGAAGCTTGTGGAAGGCAACCTGGAACATTTGACCCAAGTTAGACAATATAAAGGCAATGCTACCAAATACTAATTGAGTGTGTGTAAACTTCTGACCCACTGGGGATGTGATGAAAAAAATTAAAGCTGAAATAAATCACTCTACTATTATTCTGACATTTCACATCCTTAAAATAGAGTGGTGATCCTAACTGACCTAAGACAGGGAATTTTTACTAGGATTAAATGTCAGGAATTGTGAAAAACGGAGTTTAAATGTATTTGGCTAAGGTGTATGTAAACTTCCGATATATATATATATATAAATTATTAATTATATATTAATTTAGAACAGAATTATCTATTTGAATTGAGTTGATGGAGAGAGAGAAAATCAGCGAGAGAGTGCTTGCCCGTGCACTTCTTGCAATAGACTACATCCAGTTTGCTGAGTAAAGTGTTGCAGGCTATTTTGTAAATGACATCGCCAAAGTCAAGGATTGGTAGGATAGTCCGTTTTACTAGGGTATGTTTGGCAGGATGAGTGAACGAGGCTTTGTTGCAAAATAGGAAGCCGACTCTAGATTTAATTTTGGATTGGAGATGCTTAATTTGAGTCTGGAAGGAGAGTTTACAGTCTATCCAGACACCTAGGTATTTGTAGTTCTCCACATATTCTAAGTCAGAACCGTCCAGAGTAGTGATGCTAGCCGGGCGGGCGGGTGCGGCAGCAATTGGTTGAAGAGCATGCATTTAGTTTTACTTGCATTTTTTTAAAAAAGTTTGAGGTCACGGAAGGAGTGTTGTATGGCATTGAAGCTCGTTTAGAGGTTTGTTAAAAACTTATTCAGGATTGGTGGGTCCCCTGTGGGATAGTTGAGCTAATGTAGGCTAATGCGAGTAGCATGAAGTTGTAAGTAACCAGAAAATTTCCCTTGACATAGACATCTGACATTGGCAGAAAGCTTAAATTCTAGTTAATCTATCTGCACTGTTCAATTTACAGTAGTTATTACAGTGAAATAATACCATGTCATTGTTTGAGGAGAGTGCACAGTTTTGAACATGAAAAGTTATTAATAAACAAATTACGCACTTTTGGGCAGTCTTGATACAAAAAAAGAAATGCAATGGTTTGTTGGATCAGACTAAAACTTTGCACATACACTGATGACATCTAGTGCCCAATATCTAATCTGGAAAAGGGGGCCAATCCTTAACATCTTAAAACCTCTTGAAGCTAGGGGCCACCATTTTTATTTTTGGAAAAATAACGTTCCCAAAGTAAACGGCCTATTTCTCAGGACCAGATGCTAGAATATGCATATAATTGACAGCTTAGGGTAGAAAACACTCTAAAGTTTCCAAAACTGTAAAAATATTGTCTGTGAGTATAACGGAACTGATATTGCAGGTGAAAGCCTAAGAAAAATCCAATCAGGAAGTGACTCATATTTTGAAACCATTGTGTTCCTATGCATCCCTGTTGGCCATTGAAAGGGATATCGTAAAAGACAGAGGTAGCCATTTTTCCTCTCGGTCCTACTGAAAAGCCAATTGTCCCGGTTGATATATTATCAAATAGATATTTGAAAAACACCTTGAGGATTGATTATAAAAAACGTTTGCCATGTTTGTCGATATTATGGATATAATTTTTTTAAAATCCCGGCATTGTCGTGACCGCTATTTCCGGTGGATTTCTCAACAGAACGTGACAAACAAACGGAGGTAATTTGGGTATAAAAATAATCTTTATGGAACAAAAGGAACATTTGCTGTCTAACTGGGAGTCTCGTCAGTGAAAACATCCGAAGATCATCAAAGGTAAACGATTAATTTGATTGCTTTTCTGATTTTCCTGACCAAGCTTCCTGCTGCTAGCTGGACATAATGCAAGGCTATCGATAAACTTACACAAACGCTTGTCTTGCTTGGCTGTAAAGCATCGTTTCAAAATCTGAGACGACAGGGTGATTAACAAAAGGCTAAGCTGTGTTTCCCTATATTTCACTCGTGATTTCATGAATATGAATATTTTTTAGTAAGATTATTTGGCTGTTGCGCTATGCTAATTAGTGTAGTTGATGACAATTCTCGCGGATCCGGGATGGGTTGTTCCAAGAGTTAACAGTGTCCAAAGAAGGGCCAGATGTATACAGAATGGTGTCGTCTGCGTAGAGGTGGATCATAGAATCACCAGCAGCAAGAGCGACATCATTGATGTATCCAGAGAAAAGAGTCGGCCCAAGAATTTAACCCTGTGGCACTCCCATAGACTGCCAGAGGTTCGGACAAGAGGCCCTCCGATTAGACTGAACTCTATCTGAGAAGTAGTTGGTGAGCCAGGCGAGGCAGTCATTTGAGAAGCCAAGGCTATTAAGTCTGCCAATAAGAATGTGATTGACAGTGTCTAGGTTGATGACAGTTGGCTAGTTGGCTAGTTTGATGAAGACAGCTGCACAGTATTGTCTTTTATCGATGGCGGTTATGATATCGTTAGGACCTTGAGCGTGGTTGAGGTGCACCCATGACCAGCTCAGAATCCAGATTGCATAGTGGAGAAGGTACGGTGGGATTCGAAATGGTCAGTGGTCTGTTTGTTATCTTGGCTTTTGAATGTTTTTAGAAAGACAGGGCAGGATGGATATAGGTCTACAACAGTTTGGGTTAGAGTGTCTCCCGCTTTGAAGAGGGGGATGACCGTGGCAGCTTTCAAATCTTTGGGTTTCTCATACGATACGAAAGAGAGGTTGAACAGGCTAGTGATAGGAGTTGCAACCATTTCGGACGATAATTTTAGAAAGCGAGGGTCCAGATTGTCTAGCCCAGCTGATTTGTAGGGATCCAGATTTTGCAGCTCTTTCAGAACATCAGCTGTCTGGACTTGGGTGAAGGAGAAGCAGGTGGGGGCTTGGGCAATTTGCTGTTGGCCGGGGTAAGGGTAGCCAGGTGGAAAGCATGGCCAGCCATAGAAAAATGGAAATAATCGATTATCATAGATTTACCGGTGGTGACAGTGTTTTCCAACTGCAGTGGGCAGCTGGGAGGAGGTGCACTTATTCTCCATGGACTTTATAGTGTCCCAAAACTTTTTGGAATTAGTGCTACAGGATGCAAACTTCTGTTTGAAAAAGCTAGCCTTAGCTTTCCTAACTGACTGAGTATTTTGGTTCCTGACTTCCCTGAAAAGTTGTGTATTTCATGGGCTATTCATTTTTGTGCTGGTCAAGGGCAGTCAAGTCTGGGGTGAACCAAGGGCTATATCTGTTCTTAGTTCTACATTTTTGAATGGGGCATGCTTATTTAAGATAGTGAGGAAAGCACTTTTAAAGAACAACCAGGCACCCTCTACTGACTGGATGAGGTCAATATCCTCCCAGGATACCCGGTCCAGGTCGTTTAGAAATGCCTGCTCGCTGAAGTATTTTAGGGAGCGTTTGACAGTGGATGGGTGGTTGTTTGACTGCGGACCCATTACGCACGCACGCAGGCAATGAGGAAGTGATCACTGAGATCCTGATTGAAGACAGAAGAGGTGTATTTAGAGGGCAAGTTGAGATAATATCTATAAGGGTGCCCATGGTTACGGATTTAGGGTTGTACCTGGTAGATTCCTTGATAATTTGTGTGAGATTGATGGTATCTAGCTTAGACTGTAGGACGGCCGGGTTGTTAAGCAAGTCCCAATTTAGGTCACCTAACAGTACGAACTCCAAAGATAGATGGTGGGCAATCAATTCACATATGGTGTCCAGGGCACAGCTGGGGGCTGAAGGGGGTCTATAACAAGCGGCAACAGTGAGAGACTTGTTTCTGGAAGGTGGATTTTTAAAAGTAGAAGCTCGACTTGTTTGGGCACAGACCTGGATAGTATGACAGAACTCTGCAGGCTCTCTGCAGTAGATGGCAGTTCTATCTTGTTGGGGATGGAAATTTCAGGATTTTTGGTGGCGTTCCTAAGCCAGGATTGAGATACTGCTAGGACATCAGGTTTGGCAGAGTGTGCTAAAGCAGCGAACTTAGGGAGGAGTCTTCTAATGTCAACATGTATGAAAAAATGACTTTTACAGTTACAGAAGTCAACAAATGAGAGCGCCCGGGGAATGGGAGTGGTGCTGGGGGCTGCAGGGCCTGGGTTAAACTCTACATCACCAGAGGAACAGAGGAGGAGTAGGATAAGGGTACGGCTAAAGTCTAAAAGAACTGGTCATCAAGTGCATTTGGAACAGAGAGTAAAATAAACAGATTTATGGGCGCGGAGGAATAGATTCAAGGAATAATGTACAGACAAGGGTATGGTAGGATGTGAGTACAGTGAAGGTAAACCTAGGCATTGAGTGACGATGAAAGAGGTTTTGTCTCTAGAGGCACCAGTTAAGCCCGGTGAGGTCACTGCATGAATTGAGGATGGAACAAAAGGGCATATTGGGCAGGGCTGGGAAATATGTGAAATAAGACCATAATCACTAACCAAAACAGCAATAGACAAGGCATTTTGACATTAGGGAGAGGCATGTGTTGCTGAGTGATCATAGGTTCTTAATGTTTTGTATACTCAGTGTAGATCAGTAGAATAGAGTGAAGTAGAATTCAGTATAGTACACAGACGAGCACACTAGAGTTAAGAACACTAATGTACTATACTGAACGATACTGTAGTGAACTCTAGTCTACTTACAGTGCTTTCAGAAAGTAGGCAGACACCTTGACTTTTTCCACATTTTATGTTACAGCCGTATTCTAAAATGTATTAATGTATACCCCATAATGACAAAACAAAAATGTGTTTTTAGAAATAAAAAACAGAAATATAACATTTACATAGGTTTTCAGACCCTTTACTCAGTACTTTGTTGAAGCAGCTTTGGCACCAATTACAGCCTCGAGTCTTCTTGGGTATGACGCTACAAGCTTGGCACACCTGTGTTTGGGGAGTTTCTCCCATTCTTCTCTGCAGATCTTCTGAAGCTCAGTCAACTTGGATGGGGAGCGTTGCTGCACAGCTATTTTCAGATCTCTCCAGTGATGTTTGATCGGTTTCAAGTCCGGACTCGGTTTCAAGTCCGGACATTCAGAGAATTATCCCAAAGCCACTCCTGCATTGTCTTGGACGTGTGATTAGGGTCATTGTCATGTTGGAAGGTAATCCTTTGCCTCAGTCTGAGTTCCATAGCGCTATGGAGCCATTTTTCTTCAAGGATCTCTCTGTACTTTGCTCCCTTCATCTTTGCCCTGATCCTGACCAGTCTCCTAGTCCCTACTGCTGAAAAACACCCTGCCACCACCATGTTTCCTCCAGATGCGACGCTTGGCATTCAGGCCAAAGAGTTGAATGTTGGTTTCATCAGAGCAGAGAATCTTATTTCTCATCGTCTGAGAGTCTTTAGGTGCATTTTGGCAAACTCCAAGCGTGCTGTCATTTTTACTGAGGAGTGGCTTCCGTCTGGCCATTTTACCATAAAGGCCTGATTGGTGGAGTGCTGCAAATATGGTTTTCCTTCTGGAAGTTTTTTAAAATCTCCCCAGAGGAACTCTGTAGCTCTGTCAGAGTGACCATTGGGTTCTTGGTCACCTCCCTGACCAAGGCCCTTCTCCCCTGATTGCTCAGTTTGGCCAGCTCTAGGTATTTGTGGTTCCAAACATCTTTCATTTAAGAATGAAGGCAACTGTGTTCTTGGGGACCTTCAATGGTGGAGACATTTTTTCGTACCCTTCCCCAGATCTGTGCCTCGACACAATCCTGTCTCCGAGCTCTACGGACAATTCCTTCGACCTCGTTGCTTGGTTTTGCTCTGACCTACATTTTCCAATGTGGGACCTTACAGTATAGAGAAAGATGTGTGCATTTCCAATTGATGATCAATCAATTGAATTCACCACAGGTGGACTCCAATCAAGTTGTAGAAACATATAAAGGATGATCAATGGAAACAGGATGCACCTGAACTCAATTTCGAGTCTCATAGCAAAGGGTCTGAATACAAAGGGTCTGAATAGTTTTATATCTTTATGTTTGAAGCCTGAAATGTGGCAAAAGGTCGCAAAGTTCAAGGGGGCCGAATACTTTCGCAAGGCACTGTATATATATTTGCAAACATTAAAAAAACTGTTTTCGCTCTGTCATTACTTGGTATTGTGTGTAGATTGCTGAGGATCCTTTTAAAATGTAATCCATTTTAGAATAAGAATAATCTGAAAGAGATCTGTTGACAAAATATCTAATGTGATTGGTCAAAAGACCAATTAGTGGAAAAAATAGTATAATTGGGCTGCCTAAACGCAGCCCATGAAGAAAATGCCGGGCAATGCCGTGCCGGGCGAATGTGGGTATTGAGCCTAAGGGAGAGGTATGAGTGGTATTCACCAGATCTCCTGTGCTCACCCACAGCCCGGTTCAACCTGTGCCTGCACTCTGGATGGTCCGGGCTAAAATGTTGATCCAGCCGGGAGGAGTGGTGCCAAGGCTGCACACCAGGGCTCCAGTGCTCCACCACAGCCCGCTCCATCCGGTGCCTCCTCCAAGCACCAGGCCTCCTGTAGGTCTCCCCAGCCTCTCCGTCTCCTCCCTCCAGGTCCGCCCGTCTGTCCTGAGCTGCTAGAGCCGCCCGTTTGTCCTGAGCTGCCAGAGCCGCCGTCTGTTCTGAGCTGCCAGAGCCGCCCGTCAGTCAGGAGCTGCCAGAGGCGCCCGTCAGTCAGGAGCTGCCAGAGCCGCCCTTCACTCCGGTGCTGCCGGAATCGCCCTTCACACCGGCGCTGTGGGGGTTGCCCTTCCCAAGGCGCCACTTAAGTGGGCCGAGACTATGGTGGAGTGGGGTCCACTTCCCGCGCCAGAGCCGCCACCGCGGACAGACGCCCACCCAGACCCTCCTATAGGCTCAGGTTTTGCGGCCGGAATCCGCACCTTTTGGGGGGGGAGTACTGTCACGTTCTGACCTTAGTTACTTTGTTATGTCTTTGTTTTAGTTTGGTTAGGGCGTGAGTTGGGTTGGGTAGTCTATGTTCTTTTTTCTATGTTGTGGTTATGTGTTTGGCCTGGTATGGTTCTCAATCAGAAGCAGGTGTCGTTCGATGTCTCTGAATGAGAATCATACTTAGGTAGCCTTTTCCCACCTGTGTTTTGTGGGTGATTATTTTCTGTTTTGTGTCTTCACCTGACAGGACTGTTTCGTTGTCGTTTCGTTCTTTCACTTTGTTGTTTTGTTATTCAGTGGATTTATTAAATATTAACATGGACACATACCACGTTGCGCATTGGTCCGATCTGGACTATTCCTCGTCAGAGGAGGACAAATTACGTTACAAGTACAGATCAAGGCCCAATGATGAACTTATGTTACCGCAATTCTGTTACTAGGTGTAAACGTTCAATAACCAAAATAGATTTTTTTACCAACTCAAGGTGTCACGTCATAGCTGACAGTCCATTCTTTCTGCAGACATCTTTGAATCTTAATTCAGAGCAGATATTTAACATTTTGGGAAAATGTGGTCACAAAAACTGAGAAAGATTTAATAAAAGTCTGCACAGTTATTCCACTAAATGTTTTTGTAAAATGTTCTGTGTGAATGGTTAAATGTATTCCTTTTGCATAGAGTTGTATGGTTTGTTCAACTTTGAGTCTGAGCACAATTCTGTTACCGTGAAATTGCCCTACTTTACGTTTAGTCGTGAACACCAAGTGAGTGCTGCCTATTATAGTCATGATGAGGTTGAGATAGTTTCCCGATGTGCATAATCAAGGCTATCAAGGCCTTCAATCAGCATGCTGACTATCTTTGCTTGTGTTAGCCGTAGTCATGTCTCCACTGAAGAATGAGGGGTCCTAGTGCTGCAGGTAATTTCTCAAGGCCCTTCATAAAATCTTCCACCGTTACTAATCCTCCGGCCTGGAGTGCAATAACACTCATTATTGCTCAATAACCCAGAGGCAATGTCCAACGTCGAGCGTTTGGACCCCATCACCTCCAGGCCACTAGCAAAGGGAGCACATTGCACCCCCAACCACTCACCTCTGCTTTTAAAACCACACGACTGTGCCTGACGAGTCAGCCAAGAGACAAAATCATGACCCGTGATTATTTGATACTGTGAATGGATTACACATTCTCCAGTCCCGGAGGACTGGAATATTTTCAATAGATGAAAGGATGTGCCCAAGCTGTGTACCATATATGAGCCTCTTCAATCTCCAGTAAGAATGTTAGGTTATTTCGTCTTTGGGCGACAATAAAAGCATGGAATCTCTTGTCAGTAGCAAGTGTAAAAATGGGCAGTAGTCTCATGCAGTACATTTTTAATGTAATTCTTACCTAAAGTGCAATGCACATTCTACATTATGGAAACACATAAGGCCAACCAAAAATAATAATAAGAGACTTGCTTGGGCCAAGAAACATGAGCAATGCACATTAAACCGGTGGAAATTTGTCCTTTGGTCTGGAGTCCAAATGAGAGTTTTTGTTACCAACCTCTGTATCTTTGTGAGACGCAGTGTGGGTGAACGGATGATCGCTGCACAATTAACCAGCATGTCTACCACAGCATTCCGCAGCGATACGCCACCCCATCTGGTTTGGGCTTAGTGGGACAATGACCCAACACTCCTCCAGGCAGTGTAAGGGCTATTTTACCAAGAAAGAGTGGGATGGAGTGCTGCATCAGATGAGCTGGCCTCCACAATCACCCGACCTCAACCCAATTGAGATATCTGGGATATCAACCAACAAGTGCTTAGCATATGTGTGAACTCCTCCAAGACTGTTGGAAAAGCATTCCAGGTGATGCTGGTTGAGAGGATGCCAAAAGTGTGCAAAGCTATCATCAAGGCAAAGGGGGGCTATTTGAAGAATCTCAAACATAAAATATATTTTGATTTGTTTAACACTTTTTTGGTTACTACATGATTCCATATGTGTTATTTCATAGTTTTGATGTATTCACTATTATTAGAAAATAGTAATAAAAAATAAATACATTTGAATAAGTACTGTAGGTGTTCTAAAACCTTTGACCGGTAGTGTATTTTATTAAAATATACAAGTGAGGCAATGTGTCTTCAAATATGCACATATTTGCAAATCCATTTTTCTGGACACTGGATGAAGTTCAGCCTAAATATGTAGTGAGCTTTAAAATTATTGATGTATGTCCATTTTAAAGTGGCTAAAATTAATTCAAATGTCAATGACAGTAGTATGATAAACTAAATAAAATACACATTTTCATCCATTTCTTTACATTTTTATATTTACCTTTTGAAAATACTAATATTAATGGACAAACATACCAACAAATCGTAAAAATGTCAGTATAGCCTGTAGTGCCTGGCCTTAAATCTGAAAAGATAGATCTGACAATATCTCCAGGCTTATATAATGAATTCAGACATTAAAGGTGAGAAGACAAAATGTATATTTCTCGAATGTGAAAAGGTGCTTTAGTGTGAAGGACAAGAAAGTGCCATTAATGCTTTACATTATGTCAACACTCTTCAAACGACCATTGACACATGAGTCATTTGGATATACACAACCCCTTTCAAAACCAAAAAATGAAACCTGCTTTAATTTCCAAATTTCCTGAGAGAGAAAGCCTGAAGAGGTTCTAAGCCTCATCGTCGGTAGTTGTTAATAAACCCTTCGTGTATCACCTCAAAT
This sequence comes from Oncorhynchus mykiss, assembly GCF_013265735.2. Lineage (NCBI taxonomy): Eukaryota > Metazoa > Chordata > Actinopteri > Salmoniformes > Salmonidae > Oncorhynchus > Oncorhynchus mykiss. Next base: position 51,607,089 of record NC_048566.1, on the reverse strand, counting down.
AGGTTGGGAATGAGACAATGGTGCACCAAGCATAAGATACTGAGTTCCACATCAGGCAAATGTGTTGTCATGCTAAGCATCTCTCTCAGCTGTAAATGAAACCCATTGATTTGTGTGTGTATGTGTTTGTGTTTCCAATCGGGGATTTGAGAAACAGAAACGGAACTACCAACCCCACTCACCGTGGACATTCCCAACAAACCACACTTTGTGAAGACTATCAGTTAACATAATTTTTAAGAACTAGAAGTGAAATAGGCCTCAGAGGGGAGAGGGAACCCAACAACTCCTTCACAGCTTGGCTACTTATACACACAAATGAATACTTTGTGAATAATTGACATGCAATGAGGTTGGTGGCTGGGTAAGCACTGGCTATTATCAAAGCCAGATTTATATAGGCTATTAACCAAAATTGACAAACAATTTTCACTAAATGTAAATAACCAATGTAGCCAAGATACACAAGAGATAGCCTCTGATGGCGGCATATTTCATATCATCTGACAAAATGACACACTGCTCAACTCATCTCAGCCATAGAACGATGTAGTACCAACAGTTACAATGTATAGGTGGCACTAAAGTACCAATATGTGGACAAATTTAATCAGAATAATTGGCAACAAATTCCACAGACTTTCACAATGTATTTGCAATTATTCTAATGCTCAAACACGCACACACACACACACACACACAACACTATTATTATGTGAAATATTATTATACACAAATAAATGTCCATATCAACAATCGAAATGACCGGAAAATGCAGTTCAAAACATAAAAAAGTGGCTCATCAAAACACAATTCTAGCTTGATAAATCAATATCTATATTCTCATGATTCAACAGTAACCTAACCTGTAAATTGCAAAGCAAAATGCATTTAAATCTAGAATTCTTAGTTGATACAATAACCGCCTCTGTTTTGGTAAAAATATGAGGGATGGGCCTGGAGACATGCAACCGCTCTCAAATTCGTAGACAGAGCTATGGATGCAAGGACTGCCCATTCATGATATCAAAATTATAGTTTTAACCATGTTTTGAATCTATACAGTTTTTGTTTATATTTAAATTGTTTACAAACATTGGAGTAAAACAAGATAATACTTTGGTTCTGATGGGGTACAAAAGTTGAACTAAGCTCATGAGGCATTTATAACTTATATCCTTCAAGAAATAATGGGGATACAGTGCATTCGGAAAATATTCAGACCCCTTGACTTACCACATTTTGTTATGTTGCAGCCGTATTCTAAAATGTATTAAATATTTTTTTCCCCTCATCAATCTACATACAATACTCCATGATGACAAGGCAAAAACAGGTTTTTAGAAATGTTTGCAAATGTATAACATTTTTTAAAACAGATATACATATTTAAATAAGAATTCAGACCCTTTGCTATGAGCCTTGAACTTTAGCTCAGGTGCAGCCTGTTTCCATTGATCATCCTTGAGATGTTTCTACAACTTGATTGGTGTCCACCTGTGGTAAATTCAATTGATTGGACATGATTTGGAAAGGCACACACCGGTCTATATAAGGTCCCACTGTTGACACTGTGTCAGAGCAAAACCAAAGCCATGAAGTCGAAGGAACTATCCGTAGAGCTCAGGACAGAGCCCAAACATCTCGAGAGACCTGAATATAGTTGTGCAGCAAAGCTCCCCATCCAACCTGACAGAATGTTATTGTGCCTGTCTCCACCCCCCACCAGGTGTCTCCCATTTGATCCTATTACCCCTTGTGTATTTATACCAGTCGTTTCTGTTTGTCTGTTGCCAGTTCGTCTTGTCAAGCCAACCAGCATGTTTTTCTAGTCCTCCTGGTTACAGGTTTTCAGAGACCTTTTCTTGCTGAACTGAGCCGGCCTGCCCAACCTCGAGCCTGCCTGCCATCCTGTACCCATCTGACTCTGACCTGGTTTATGAACTTCTGCCTGTCCTTTGCCTGCCCCTTGTCTAGTAATAAATATCAGACTCAAACCATCTGCCTGCTGTGTCTGCATTTGGGTCTCGTCCTGTGTCTTTATACACTCAGGAACATTCACTACCCTCTTGGTAAGCAACTCCAGTGTGTATTTGGCATTATGTTTTAAGTTATTGTCCTGCTGATCTCCCAGTCTCAAAACACCAGTCTAAATGTCAACAGTGAAGAAGCTAATCGGGGATGCTGGCCTTCTAGGCAGAGCTCCTCTGTCCAGTGTCTGTTCTTTTGCCCATCTTAATCTTTTAATCAACTCCTCCTAGAAGGCCAGCATCCCGGAGTCGCCTCTTCACTGTTGACGTTGAGACTGGTGTTTTGCGGGTACAATTTAATCAAGCTGATTTGGTGAGGTCATGTTGTTCTTCACATTAGCGTCTCTAGCAAACACACTAGATCAAAAAGTTTGTCACATGCACAGGATATAGAAAGTGTAAAAGTTTAAGGGAAAAGGTTACTCTCATAGTGGAGGCTTTTGTTTAGACATGTATAGTTGAAGACAGAGGTTTACATACACTTAGGTTGGATGACTAAAACTTGTTTTTCAACCACTCCACAAATTTCTTGTTAACAAACTATAGTTTGGGCAAGTCGGTTAGAACATCTACTTCATGCATGACACAAGTAATTTTTCCAACAATTGTTAACAGACAGATTATTTCACTTAAAATGCACTATCACAATTCCATTGGTTCATATGTTTACATACGCTAAGTTGACTGTGCCTTTCAACAGCTTGCAAAATTCAAGAAAATGATGTCATGGCTTTTGAAGCTTCTGTTAGGCTAATTGACATCAATTGAGTCAATTGGAGGTGTACCTGTGGATGTATTTCAAGGCCTACCTTCAAACTCAGTGCCTCTTTGCTTGACATCATGGGAAAATCAAAAGAAATCAGCCAAGACCTCAGAAAAAAAATTGTAGACCACAAGTATGGTTTAGCTTTGGAAGCAATTTCCAAATGCCTGAAGGTACCACATTCATCTGTACAAACAATAGTACGCAAGTATAAACACCATGGGACCACACAGCCGTCAGTAACGCTCGTCTGTGGTGGAAGAAGAGGAGGACCAATGCGCAGTGCGGTAAGTGTCCATATTGATCATTTATTATCATGAACACAAAAAAAAAACTAAAGAACGAAATGAAACAGTCCTGTACAGTGAATACACAAAACAGAAAACAATCACCCACAACTCAAGGGGGAAAACAGGCTGCCTAAGTATGGTTCTCAATCAGGGACAACGATTGACAGCTGCCTCTGATTGAGAACCATATCTGGCCAAACACAGAAATACCAAATCATAGAAAAAAGAACATTAAGACTGCCCACCCAACTCACGCCCTGACCATACTAAAACAAAGACATCACAAAGGAACTAAGGTCAGAACGTGACAGTAATCCGCCCCCCCCCCCCCCCCCCCCCCCCCAACGGTGCGGACTCCGGCCGCAATACCTGAACATATAGGGAGGGTCTGGCTGGGCGTCTGTCCGCGGTGGCGGCTCTGGCGCGGGACGTGGACCCCACCCCACCATGGTCTTTGCCCGCTTCCTTACCTGCCTCCGTGGCGCCTTTAGAGCGGCGACCCTCGCCGCTGACCTCGGACTGGGGACCCTAGCAGAGGGCCCCGAATGGACGGGACATTCTGGCAGCACCGGACAGGCGGGAGACTGAAGAAGGATTCCGGCAGCGCCGGAGTGAAGGGCGGTTTGTTGTTCTATTGGAAGTTGACACTTCATCCCAGTCTGAGGTCTTGAGCGCTCTGCAGCAGGTTTTCATCAAGGATCTCTCTGTACTTTGATCTGTTCATCTTTCCCTCAATCCTGACTAGTGTCCCAGTCCCTGCTGCTGAAAAACATCCCCACAGCATGATGCTGCCACCCATGCTTCACTGTAGGGATGGTATTGGCCAGGTGATTAGCCGTGCCTGTTTCCTCCAGATGTGACGCTTGGTATTCAGGCCAAAGAGTTCAATCTTGGTTTCATCAGACCAGAGGATCTTGTTTCTCATGGTCTGAGAGTCCATTAGGTGACTTTTGGCAAACTCCAAGCGAGCTGGGGAATGGCTTCCGTCTGGCCACTCTACCATAACGGCCTGATTGGTGGAGTGCTGCAGAGATGTGTGTCCTTCTGAGAGGAACTCTGGAGCTCTGGCAGACTGCCCATCTGGTTTTTGGTCACTTCCCTGACCATGGCCCTTCTCCCCTGATTGCTCAGTTTGGCCGGGCGGCCAGCTCTAGGATGAGTCTTGGTGGTTCCAAACTTCTTCCATTTAAGAATGATGGAGGCCACGGTGTTCTTGGGGACCTTCAATATTTCAGAATGTTTTACGTACCCTTTCCTAGATCTGTGTCTCGACAAAATACTGTCTCGGAGCTCTACAGGCAATTCCTTCAAACTCAAGGTTTGCTTTTTGCTCTGACATGCATTGTCAACTGTGAGACCTAATATAGACAGGTGTGTGCCTTTCCAAATCATGTCTAATCAATTGCATTTACCAATTTCGAGTCTTATAGCAAATGGTCTGAATACTTATATAAATACATTTTTTTATATATATATACATTTGCAAAAATGTCTAAACCTGTTTTCACTTTGTCATTATAGGGTATTGTGTGTAGATTGCAGAGAAGCCACCGTGCTTCTACAACTGCATTGCTTGCTGTTTGGGGTTTTAGGCTGGGTTTCTCTTCAGTACTTTGACATCAGCTGATGTAAGAAGGGCTTTATAAATACATTTTATTGAACATTTTATTGATTGGGATTTTATTTAATACATTTTAGAATAAGGCTGTAACGTAACAAAATGTGGAAAAAGGGAATGCACTTTACGAGATGAGATTCCTATTTTGGACAAGAGCAAGATAATTGTTAATCTGTCAAAATGAAGTCGAAGAACCAATCATCATGTCACCAGACTAAGACCCTTGAAATGTGTTGGAAAGCAGCATCAAGCTCATTAGTGTCACCTATCACCTTATAAAGTTAAATCGTAAATCGTGTTTTTGTCATTTTTAGCCCCAATTTCGTGATTACGATCTTGTTTCATCGCTGCAACTCCCCAACGGGCTCGGGAGAGGAGAAGGTCGAGTCATGTGTCCTCTGAAACTTAACACGCCAAACCACGCTTCTTAACAGCTGCTCGCTTTACCCAGAAGCAAGCCAGACCAATGTGTAGGAGGAAAAATCGTTCAACTGGTGACCGAGGTCTGCCTGCAGGCGCCCAGCCCGCCACAAGACGTCACTAGAGCGCGATGAATCAAGTAAAGTTGGTGCTGTGAAAACGAAATTCCTGAGAAAATCAAAACAAAGTGTATATTTTAACAGCATCTATCAGAAAAGTACATTATCAGTAATTAAATACATTTGATGATTTGTCATTCCTGATTTGGCATGCCATTTTTCTTATATGAATTAACTTCAGCTATGTTGTTACAGCAGTGATTTCTGAAACAATATAAAAATGTACAGACTGCTTGGTCAATTAGTCAAAAAATTAGTTCATGCTACAGGCAAGTGTGCACACACACTGAAGATAAAGAAGCATGGTTCATGTAACTCTTAAAGACTATGTGAACTAGAGTGGGAGGGTTGGGGTGGGGGATGTGTTCAGTAATATGGTGTCGTAGCTCAGTTTAGTATTAAATACTGTTCCTTTTAAGAAAGAATCCGGCACGTTGTGTGTAAACAGAGCTGTAAGAATTGGATGAGTGAGATTTGTACAAGTTGTTAACATGTTGATCTGTTGAGACTCACACTATAGAAGCAGGCTTGTGCAAGTCTACTTACTTACTTCCACATTATCACTAGCCTCCACCCCTTGATACAGAAAGGCCTACTCCTCTCCGGGCTGACAGCAGGACCCAGCGTTGATGAGTGATTTATGGTGGTAATCATTAGCAGGAGAGAGGGAGGATGGAGGATGTGGAAAGCTGCTCTGCACTGCTTGATCGAGTGTGTCTGGAAATGGACGCCTGTTCTGCGTTGAGCACTGAGATTTTATCAGCGTGTCCCCTCTGCCAAGCCTGGGCCCCTGAGCAACGAGCTAAACCTGCAGGTGTCTGATGGAGGTGATTAGAGAAAAGGACAGTACTGGAGAGTATGACATAGATGTGAAGAGGTGTTTCTGTCATTTAATGTGTATTATGAAATGTTTTTAAAATCAGTAATACCAAGTAACACACACAACATTCTGTACATGCATGCGCACACATAAGTACACACACACACACTCGGATGAGATGGATTTGAAGAGGTTTTGATTTGCAGTGTTATTAAATAGATCATTCTACTAAAATTGTGACTTTTTGATCAGCTATTTTTATAGAACTCTTATTAAAAAAAAAATTGAACTTATAAAATAGTGTCGTGTCTTTAGTATATATGTGAAGACTTATTTTACCAAATCAATTCTCTGTGTAATTATTATTATGTGATTAAACTAATCATGTAAACTTTAATTAACTAGGATGTCAGGGCACCATGGAAAAATGTTTATGGAGTCTCTATTTCCCGAATCGACTCTTGAGATATTTTCATATCTTTTCAATAAGTCTTCCATTAATGATTATTAATTGTTACCTCCTTAGTCTCATTCCAAACGCCGTAAAATGATTGGTTATCTGCACAAACACCCTCATAATGAATCAGCAATATACAAATTGGCTTAATTATTTATTTACTAACTAACTAACTAATCACAGAAATACATAACAAATGAACAGTAAATATTGGTTACTAACAATGATAGAAATGTCCCTAGTGGGCTAAGCCAATATGATGGCTTGGTAGACAAAAGGAAAGGGGTGGGGATTGGGACTGAGAAAGAGAAAAAGCGGGAAAGACTAAATGGATTCACTACACAGTCTATAATTATATTAATTGAAATGCTAATCCTTTGTACATGAATGGCCGCTCATTCAAGAATAATTGCAAATTATATATTTACGCCCGTATGTTGTTGTTGTCTTCTCTGTTCGAATCATCGATCGTCCTGTAGGGTTCATCAGAGTCTCTGGTTAACTTTCCCAGAAGTCACAATGTCTTTCGTGGTTAGAATGGAGTACCATTCAGAAATGTTTCCATAGAATGAATGCTTCGGCGGTTGTCGGTATTCTCTTTCTAGACTTTCTAGCTCCAGACTAGTAATTATACGTCTAAGATTTGCTTTTATTCTGTAGTGATCAATAGTCTCAGAGTTTAACCATTTCCAGCCGTGTAGCCAATGCTCCACGTGGTATGGTTTTGTCCTTTGGTAGAGTTGTATTGCCAACTATTTCAACATGTCACATCAACTGCATGTTTTATAGTCTTAGAAATTTGACCATTTGCAACTTTAGCTTACACCGTGGTTTGCGTGGTCTGGTGTGAATTTCATCAGGAGTGGTTTTTAGACATTTCAGTAGAAAAGGGCGGTTCCATGACACCGACGTAATGTCTATGCTCATGTAGCGTGGCCACTGACTAGTTAATCTTTATATGAAAATCCATAATCTCATTTAGAAGGTTAACATCACATCTTTCACAAATAGTTTCATGTTTAACCACATACAGCGGGGAGAACAAGTATTTGATACACTGCCGATTTTGCAGTTTTTCCTACTTACAAATCATGTAGAGGTCTCTAATTTTTATCATAGGTACACTTCAACTGTGAGAGATGGAATCTAAAACAAAAATCCAGAAAATACAATTGTATGATTTTCAAGTAATTAATTTGCATGAAATAAGTATTTGATCACCTACCAACCTGTAAGAATTCCGGCTCTCACAGACCTGTTAGTTTTTCTTTAAGAAACCTGCACCTGTTTGAACTCGTTACCTGTATAAAAGACACCTGTCCACACACTCAATCAAACAGACTACAACCTCTCCACAAAGGCAAAGACCAGAGAGCTGTGTAAGGACATCAGGGATAAAATTGTAGACCTGCACAAGGCTGGGATGGGCTACAGGACAATAGGCAAGCAGCTTGGTAAGAAGGCAACATCTGTTGGCGCAATTATTAGAAAATGGAAGAGGTTCAAGATGACAGTCAATCCTCGGTCTGGGGCTCCATGCACGATCTCACTTCGTGGGGCTTCAATGATCATGAGGAAGGTGAGGGATCAGACCAGAACTACACAGCAGGACCTGGTCAATGACCTGAAGAGAGCTGGGACCACAGTCTCAAAGAAAACCATTAGTAACACACTACGCCGTCATGGAATAAAATCCTGCAGCGTACGCAAGGTCCCCCTGCTCAAGCCAGCGCATGTCCAGGCCTGTCTGAAGTTTGCCAATGACCATCTGGATGATCCAGGGGAGGAATGGGAGAAGGTCATGTGGTCTGATGAGACAAAAATAGAGCTTTTTGGTCTAAACTCCACTTGCCGTGTTTGGAGGAAGAAGAAGGATGAGTACAACCCCAAGAACACCATCCCAACCGTGAAGCATGGAGGTGGAAACATTATTTGGGGATGCTTTTCTGCAAAGGGGACAGGACGACTGCACCGAATTGAGGGGAAGATGAATGTCGCCATGTTTCGCGAGATCTTGGCCAACAACCTCCTTCCTTCAGTAAGAGCATTGAAGATGGGTCATGGCTGGGTCTTCCAGCATGACACTGACCCGAAACACACAGCCAGGGCAACTAAGGAGTGGCTCCGTAAGAAGCATCTCAAGGTCCTGGAGTGGCCTAGCCAGTCTCCAGACCTGAACCCAATAGAAAATATTTGGAGGGACCTGAAAGTCTTCATTGCCCAGCGATGGCCCCGAAACCTGAAGGATCTGGAGAAGGTCTGTATGGAGGAGTGGGCCAAAATCCCTGCTGCAGTGTGTGCAAACCTGGTCAAGAACTACAGGAAATGTATGATCTCTGTCATTGCAAACAAAGGTTTCTGTACCAAATATTAAGTTCTGCTTTTCTGATGTATCAAATACTTATGTCATGCAATAAAATGCAAATGATTTACTTAAAAATCATACAATGTGATTTTCTGGATTTTTGTTTTAGATTCCGTCTCTCACAGTTGAAGTGTACCTATGATAAAAATTACAGACCTCTACATGCTTTGTAAGTATGAAAACTTGCAAAATCGGGAGTGATTAAAATACTTGTTCTCCCACTGTACGCTTCACAATATTTAGATGTAAACCTGACAGCTGGGAAATGTACGCTTTAAGAGATATCATAGTTTTTTTCCTGTCCTTCATGAGATCACCAAATGAAACACACTCGTCATAACTGTCCCTTAAGTATCCACAGACCATTCCCACATCCTCAAAAGTGGAAATATTGTTAAGTTCTCCCATTTTGGGGATTTAGGAGTTTGGCCAAGAGAGGTACTTTGTTCTCTCAGACTCTGTCAATAGTGCATGGCAGTTTCTACCAGATATTTACTACCTGTTGAAAAGTCATAAAACTGGAGATAAAACTTATCATCCTCCTCCCAGGGCACATCAAGACAATAGTAACCCCAGAACAATGTAAATTCAAATAAAGGACAGCTTAAAGCATTTTAATATTTTTACTACATTAAATAAATGTAAAATATGCTTGTGTTGACTTTTTGTCAAATATCATTTGATCTAGTAAGAAGCTGGCAAGGATGTCACCTTTTTTTAAATAGTGTTTTCTATAATGGGGTAACATCAGTGACATGAAATTGAGGGACATATATTCCCTGTAAATTCTTTGTAATATTTCAAAAAATATGTAAACATTTCACCTGTATTATGACATTTAAAGTGTGTGTGTGTGGGGGGGGGGGGGGGGTTTACTCAAAATATGTCACAAAACCACGACTCCTGACACGAGGGACAAGCCATTTTCATGGTACTGACTGTGTTCTATGATATATAATACATTTCCAATATAACTGTCTTACAGACATTTCATCCTAGTACAAATCCCCTGTCTTAGCTCAGTTAGGATCACCACTTATTTTAAGAATGTGAAATGTCAGAATAATAGTAGAGAGAATGATTTATTTCAGCTATCATTTATTTCATCACATTCCCTGTGGTTCAGAAGTTTACATAGACCTAATTAGTATTTGGTAGCATTGCCTTTAAATTGTTTAACTTGGGTCAAATGCTTCCGATAGTCTTCCACAAGCTTCCCACAAATAGTTGGGTGAATTTTGGCCCATTCCTCCTGACAGAGCTGGTGTAACTGAGTCAGGTTTGTAGGATCCTTGCTCGCACACGCTTTTTCAGTTCTGCCCACAAATGTTCTTTAGGATTGAGTTGTGATGGCCACTCCAATACCTTGACTTGGTTGTCCTTAACCTTGTTGGGATAGGGGGTAGCATTTTCACTTTTGGATGAATAGCATGTCCAGAGTGAACTGCCTCCTACTCTGTCCCAGATGCTAATATATGCATATTAGTATTAGTATTGGATAGAAGACACTCTGAAGTTTCTAAAACTGTTTGAATGATATCTGTGTGTATAACAGAACTCATATGGCAGGCGAACAGGAAGTGGGACATCTGAGGTTTGTAGTTTTTCAAAGCTTGGCCTACAGAATACACAGTGGGATGTGGATTGCACTTCCTACGGCTTCCACTAGATGCCAACCGTCTTTAGAAACTGGTTTGAGGATTCTACTATAAAGGAGGGGCTCATGACACCTATTTGAGTCAGTGGTCTGGCATAGTGCCTTGGTCTCATGACGCACGCTCCCGACAAAGTTACCTCTCATTACAGTGCTTTTCTTCAGACATAGGAATTCTCCGGTTGGAACATTATTGATGTTTTATGTTACTGCCCCTTGGTGACAGGGGGCAGTATTTTCACGTCCGGATGAAATGCATGCCCAAATTCAACTGCCTGCTACTCATCCCCAGAAGATAAGATATGCATATTGTTAGTAGATTTGGATAGAAAACACTCTGAAGTTTATAAAACTGTTTGAATCATGTCTGTGAGTATAACATAACTTATTTAGCAGGCGAAACCCCGAGGACAAGACGTTTTTGTGTGTGTTTTTTTTGAGGTCACTCTTTTTTCAATGGGTTTTCATTGGGAATCCAGATTTCTAAGGGACCTTCTTGCAGTTCCTATCGCTTCCACTGGATGTCAACCGTCTTTAGAAATTGAGGTTATTCTTTTGTGTAATGAAGAAGTACGGCCAATTTGAACCAGGGTCACTTGAAGTGTACTGTTAGAGGCGAGCGACCAGAAAGCATGCTTCCGTTTGTTTTCTTCCTGTATTGAACACAGATCACCCGTCTTCAATTTTATCGATTATTTACGTTAAAAAAAAATAACTAAAGTTGCATTACAAAAGTAGTTTGAAATGTTTTGGCAAAGTTTACAGGTAACTTTTGAGATATTTTGTAGTCACGTGAGCAAGTTGGGGCAGCAGGGAAGCCTAGTGGTTAGAGCGTTGGACTAGTAACCAGAAGGTTGCAAGTTCAAATCCCCAAGCTGACAAGGTACAAATCTGTTGTTCTGCCCCTGGACGGGCAGTTAACCCACTGTTCCTAGGCCGTCATTGAAAATAAGAATATGTTCTTAACTGACTTGCCTAGTTAAATAAAGGCAAAAAAAACAAACAGTGTTTTTCTGGATCAAACGCGCCAAATAAATGGACATTTTGGATATATATCGACAGAATTAATCGAACAAAAGGACAATTGGTGATGTTTATGGGACATATTGGAGTGCCAACAAAAGAAGCTTGTCAAAGGTAAGGCAGTGTACAGTGCCTTTGCGAAAGTATTCGGCCCCCTTGAACTTTGCGACCTTTTGCCACATTTCAGGCTTCAAACATAAAGATATAAAACTGTATTTTTTTGTGAAGAATCAACAACAAGTGGGACACAATCATGAAGTGGAACGACATTTATTGGATATTTCAAACTTTTTTAACAACTCAAAAACTGAAAAATTGGACGTGCAAAATTATTCAGCCCCTTTACTTTCAGTGCAGTAAACTCTCCCCAGAAGTTCAGTGAGAATCTCTGAATGATCCAATGTTGACCTAAATGACTAATGATGATAAATACAATCCACCTGTGTGTAATCAAGTCTCCGTATAAATGCACCTGCACTGTGATAGTCTCAGAGGTCCGTCAAAAGCGCAGAGAGCATCATGAAGAACAAGGAACACACCAGGCAGGTCCGAGATACTGTTGTGAAGAAGTTTAAAGCCGGATTTGGATACAAAAAGATTTCCCAAGCTTTAAACATCCCAAGGAGCACTGTGCAAGCGATAATATTGAAATGGAAGGAGTATCAGACCACTGCAAATCTACCAAGACCTGGCCGTCCCTCTAAACTTTCAGCTCATACAAGGAGAAGACTGATCAGAGATGCAGCCAAGAGGCCCATGATCACTCTGGATGAACTGCAGAGATCTACAGCTGAGGTAGGAGACTCTGTCCATAGGACAACAATCAGTCGTATATTGCACAAATCTGGCCTTTATGGAAGAGTGGCAAGAAGAAAGCCATTTCTTAAAGATATCCATAAAAAGTGTCATTTAAAGTTTGCCACAAGCCACCTGGGAGACACACCAAACATGTGGAAGAAGGTGCTCTGGTCAGATGAAACCAAAATGGAACTTTTTGGCAACAATGCAAAACGTTATGTTTGGCGTAAAAGCAACACAGCTCATCACCCTGAACACACCATCCCCACTGTCAAACATGGTGGTGGCAGCATCATGGTTTGGGCCTGCTTTTCTTCAGCAGGGACAGGGAAGATGGTTAAAATTGATGGGAAGATGGATGGAGCCAAATACAGGACCATTCTGGAAGAAAACCTGATGGAGTCTGCAAAAGACCTGAGACTGGGACAGAGATTTGTCATCCAACAAGACAACGATCCAAAACATAAAGCAAAATCTACAATGGAATGGTTCAAAAATAAACATATCCAGGTGTTAGAATGGCCAAGTCAAAGTCCAGACCTGAATCCAATCGAGAATCTGTGGAAAGAACTGAAAACTGCTGTTCACAAATGCTCTCCATCCAACCTCACTGAGCTCGAGCTGTTTTGCAAGGAGGAATGGGAAAAAATGTCAGTCTCTCGATGTGCAAAACTAATAGAGACATACCCCAAGCGACTTACAGCTGTAATCGCAGCAAAAGGTGGCGCTACAAAGTATTAACTTAAGGGGGCTGAATAATTTTGCACGCCCAATTTTTCAGTTTTTGATTTGTCAAAAAAGTTTGAAATATCCAATAAATGTCGTTCCACTTCATGATTGTGTCCCACTTGTTGTTGATTCTTCACAAAAAAATACAGTTTTATATCTTTATGTTTGAAGCCTGGCAAAATGTGGCAAAAGGTCGCAAAGTTCAAGGGGGCCGAATACTTTCGCAAGGCACTGTACATCTGCGTTTTGTGTCGCGCCTTCAGGGTTGAAATATGCTTTCTCTCTTTGTTTACTATCGTGCTATCCTCAGATAATAGCATCGTTTGCTTTCGCCGAAAAGCCTTTTTGAAATCTGACATGTTGTCTGGATTCACAACAAGTGTATCTTTAATTTGCTATCTTGTATGTGTGATTAAATGAAAGTTTGATTTTAATAGTAATTTGTTTGAATTAAACGCTCTGCATTTTCCCTGGCTTTTGGCCAGGTGGGACGCTAGCATCCCACATATCCCAGAGAGGTTAAAACTTCTTCGGGATCTGTGTCCCTTCCACAGGACGGTTGAGCTAACGTAGGCTAATGCAATTAGCATGAGGTTGTAATTAACAAAAACATTTCACAGGACATCTGATATTGGCAGAAAGCTTGAATTCGTGTTAATCTAACTGCACTGTCCAATTTACACTAGCTATTACAGTGATAGAATACCATGCTATTGTTTGAGAGTGCACAATTTTGAACATGAAAAGTTATTAATAAACTAATTAGGCACATTTGGGCAGTCTTGATACAAGATTTTGAACACAAATGCAATGGTTCATTGGATCAGTCTAAAACGTTGCACATACACTGATGCCATCTAGTGGCCAAAATCTAAATTGCACCTGGGTAGGAATAATACATTATGGCCTTTCTCTTGCATTTCAAAGATGATGGTACAATTTTTTTTTTAAGGAATGGTTGTTTTTTTCCTTTGTATTATCTTCTACCAGATCTATTGTTATATTCTACTACATTCCTTTCACATTTCCATAAACTTCAAAGTGTTTCATTTAAAATGGTACCAAGAATATGCATATCCTTGTTTTGAGATTATTGGAAAATAAGACTAAAGGTGAGGACACAACAGTTCATCAGACACAAGACTGAATCCAAACATACCACTGTTGCATTTTACATTTACTCTACAATTCACCACATTTCTTGATAACAAAATCTGAAAATACTCTGCATACATTCAGTAACAACAAAATTATTGGAAACTAACTCTCCCAAGTGTACACAGTTCCTAAGTAATTTCAATCCACTTATGACTATGAAGAGTCTTCAACTAGAAGGTGCTTTTTGAGCTCCTAGCTGTGCTGTTGAGGAACTAAAGCAAGCACACTTGCAGTTGTTTTGTTTTAAACACAGCCCTGCATCCCCCCCATTACACAATTACTATTGTTTACGCAATCCAAAAACGGTCCATTATAAATCATAATCTGCAGAGGCGAGTTCTACAGTTGGGGCCGGAAGTTTACATACACCTTAGCAAAATACATTGAAACTCAGTTTTTCACAATTCCTGACATTTAAGCCACAATGGAGCAGCTATGACCTGTTGGGGTCTCCAAGTGTTCAGAGGTGTGGCTGGTGGCAGGGGATCTGCAGGCATTTAAGGCCTGACTGGTGGAAGGGCTCTGAACTGAGCTTGGTGTAGGGGTAGAGGTGTGTGAGCTCCTGCCCATGGTGAGTTGTAGATAGACGGGTCAGGAATGGATCCCCCACTGACGAATGGACATTTCTGAGGCGATTTGCATGACAGCGGGATCCGTCCTGAAGTTGGAATGTCTATCAGGGGCGTTGACCAAAATGCGGAGAGCTTGTTCCGGCGGTTGTCAGTCCTGATCTGCACCCAGTCCTGGGCCTTCAGGTTTGGTTGTTTCATGTGTCATAATGTTGTTTAATCCGTTGCTGTGCCGCTCCAACAGAGGCTTGCCTTGCTGCAGCAGGCTTGATATTTTGTTTTGGGAAGAGGCAGTCCAAAGAGAGATTCAGTTCCCTGCCAATCATCAGGGAGTCAGGAGACCCCCCAGTTGTGGAGTGCTTGGTAGCCCTGATGTGGAGTAGTGTAAGGCACAGAGCCACATCAAAAGGTCATCCCTCAGCCAAGTATGCCCATATTCCTTCCTTCAGGGTCCAGTTCAAGCGTTCTCAGGGTAGTTTGGAAGAAACCGTAAGTAGTATGTCGCCATGCCAAGGAATGACGCCAGCTGTGCTGTGGACTGAGGCTCAGGCAAGGTGAGAATGGCATCCACATGGGACAGGATGGGGGTAATGCCCTGGCTGGAGAGCCTGTATCCAAGGAACTCAGTCTGACACCCTGAACACACACTTTTCAGTGTTGAGTCTGGGCCCATTCTCAAAGAGCTGACAAAACACCTGCTACAAGTGAGTATCATGCTCTGTCTGTGATGCACAGTGCACCACAATGTCATCCATGTAGATTGACACTCCAGGGATGGCTGTCAGGAGAAGAGTCATAATCTTCTGGAAACAGCTGGGCGCAGAGCTGAGTCTGAATAACATAAGTTTGTACCTGTGCAGTGAGATCTCCGCTCTCATGTGCCAGGGGAACCTGGACGAATCCCAGCCTCAGCTCAAGTTTGTTGAATACTGTGGATCCATAAAAATGGGGTGTGAGCTCCTCAGCAGCTGGTAGCGGGTAAATGTTGGAAATAATCACTTTGTTCACGGCCCTGAGATCCATGCAGATCTGAAGATCTCCATTTTTCTTGGGCGCAATGACCAGGTTTGAGACACATGGGCAGGCATCAACGGGCCCGAGGATGTCATCCTCCAGGATGTTGTCAAGTCCCTTGTCAATGGGCTCCCGAATGGTCAGAGGGAACCCTCCACAATGGCTGGTTTACTGGCTTGACCACTTTGTTGACTGCAGGCCGATTGACGAAACCTCTAAGGTGGCCTAAACCTTCAAACAGTTGTGAGTAAAACAACAACACAACAAGATGCAACAATTGAAGTTTTTTTCTGTGAATTAAGTTCTGCTTTTGATGTGATTGGGGTGAAGTCAAATCCAAACTGGCTACCCTTGACACCTTTTTTTGGTGTGCCAGGACCATCACAGTTGAGCTCACTCAGTTTTGCACAATGCCGATTGCCTATTTTATTTATTTTTCATGCAGGGAAGCCAAATGCTTGCTGTTTTTCCCTTGCATTCAATGCTACGGGCGGCAACAATAGCATACTATTTTTCACGAGACAGTACCAGATACGCCCTACACATACAGAGACAGAGGGGCAATGTTTCAATTGCTCAAATCAAAATCAAATCAAATGTATTTGTCACATACACATGGTTAGCAGATGTTAATGCGAGTGTAGCGAAATGCTTGTGCTTCTAGTTCCGACAGTGCAGTAATAACCAACGAGTAATTTAACCTAACAATTCCAAAACTACTACCTTATACTTTATGAAAAAAAAGAAAAAAAAAGTAAAATACACACAAGTGTATAAAGAATATGTACATAAAGATATATGAATGAGTGATGGTACAGAACGGCATAGGCAAGATGCAGTATATGGTATCGAGTACAGTATATACACTGCTCAAAAAATAAAGGGAACACTTAAACAACACAATGTAACTCCAAGTCAATCACACTTCTGTGAAATAAAACTGTCCACTTAGGAAGCAACACTGATTGACAATACATTTTGCATGCTGTTGTGCAAATGGAATAGACAACAGGTGGAAATTATAGGCAATTAGCAAGACACCCCCAATAAAGGAGTGGTTCTGCAGGTGGTGACCACAGACCACTTCTCAGTTCCTATGCTTCCTGGCTGATGTTTTGGTCACATTTGAATGCTGGCGGTGCTTTCACTCTAGTGGTAGCATGAGATGGAGTCTACAACCCACACAAGTGGCTCAGGTAGTGCAGCTCATCCAGGATGACACATCAATGCGAGCTGTTGCAAGGTTTGCTGTGTCTGTCAGCGTAGTGTCCAGAGCATGGAGGCGCTACCAGGAGACAGGCCAGTACATCAGGAGACGTGGAGGAGGCTGTAGGAGGGCAACAACCCAGCAGCAGGACCGCTACCTTCGCCTTTGTGCAAGGTGGAGCAGGATGAGCACTGCCAGAGCCCTGCAAAATGACCTCCAGCAGGCGACAAATGTGCATGTGCCTGCCCAAACGGTCAGAAACAGACTCCATGAGGGTGGTATGAGGGCCCCATGTCCACAGGTGGGGGTTGTGCTTTACAGCCCAACACCGTGCAGGACGTTTGGCATTTGCCAGAGAACACCAAGATTGGAAAATTCACCACTGGCCCCTGTGCTCTTCACAGATGAAAGCAGGTTCACACTGACCACATGTGACAGAGTCTGGAGACGCCGTGGGGAACGTTCTGCTGCCTGCAACATCCTCCAGCATGACCGGTTTGGCGGTGGGTCAGTCATGGTGTGGGGTGGCATTTCTTTGGGGGGCCGCACAGCCCTCCATGTGCTCGCCAGAGGTAGCCTGACTGCCATTAGGTACCGAGATGAGATCCTCAGACCCCTTGTGAGACCATATGCTGGTGCGGTGGGCCCTGGGTTCCTCCTAATGCAATACAATGCAAGACCTCATGTGGCTGGAGTGTGTCAGCAGTTCCTGCAAGAGGAAGGCATTGATGCTATGGACTGGCCCGCCCGTTCCCCAGACCTGAATCCAATTGAGCACATCTGGGACATCATGTCTTGCTCCATCCACCAACGCCACGTTGCACCACAGACTGTCCAGGAGTTGGCGGATGCTTTAGTCCAGGTCTGGGAGGAGATCCCTCAGGTGACCATCCGCCACCTCATCAGGAGCATGCCCAGGCATTGTAGGGATGTCATACAGGCAAGTGGAGGCCACACACACTACTGAGCCTAATTTTGACTTGTTTTAAGGACATTACATCAAAGTTGGATCAGCCTGTAGTGTGGTTTTCCACTTTCATTTTGTGTGACTACAAATCCAGACCTCCATGGGTTGATACATTTCAATTCCATTGATAGTTTTTGTGTGATTTTGTTGTCAGCACATTCAACTATGTAACGAAAAAAGTATTTAACAAGAATATTTCATTCATTCAGATCTAGGATGTGTTATTTTAGTGTTCCCTTTATTTTTTTGAGCAGTGTCCATATGAGATGAGTAATGTAGGGTATGTAAACATTATATTAAGTAGCATTGTTTAAAGTGGCTAGTGATATATTTTACATCAATTTCCATCAATTCCCATTATTAAAGTGGCTGGAGTTGAGTCAGTGTGTTGGAAACTTTCTCCGGTGAGATACTGTACATTCAGCCTCATGCGAATTGAAGGAAATTATGAAACACATTGTTGGGGGAAGCCTGGCTTCCCTTGGCATCCATGAATACACTCCATTTGTATGAGACACTATCCCCAACACTGCAAAAACCCAGCACTTTGGGGATTTCACTGTAGTGGACAAGTCAGATTGACTGAGGGGAAATATTAAAGGTTAATGCATGAGCTGACCTGTGTGCAGTTGTGACTAAACCATAGTTATATTTATTGATGTAAACATTCACATTGACACGGTGGGGGGGGGGGGGGGGGTTGGTGGAAACTTGAAAAACAGGGCAAGGATATAAAAGTGCTCCCTGCTGCTGATCTTCAAGGAACAGAAGCTCCGGGCATATCTAACTGTCTTTCCTTTAGCGGCTATCAGACAAGAAGCAAACCACACTGTGCCTTTAAGACCCTCAGACCCTTGTTTGGTTGATGTCAACAAACAAATGTCTCTAGAGTGAAATGATATGTAATGCATTATTGCACCTTGCTTTGCTATTATAGGATTGAAATCTATACCATATACTGAGCAAAAATATTAATGCAACAATTAACAATGTTATTGAGTTGCAGTTCATATAAGGAAATCAGTCAATTGAAATAAACACTTTACATGTTGTGCTTTTATTTTTGTTCATCATAGCTGTGGACTCTGATTCTTAGATCATTTGGGTGATTGATTTCTTGCCTCTGCTCTGTGGTAATTATACTGGCCTTTGGCAATGTTGCTAGTGCACATATTAAAAACAGAAAGGAAGAGTGTATTTGGGGTTATTATGATCCCAATTAACTACTAGGAGTTTATGATGCACCTGCAAAGATGAATGGCCAATAGTAACAGAAAGAGGAGCAAGGTATGTATTTACCCTTTTCTAGAGGATCTAAGCTACTTCACGCCCACGTAGCATGTGAATAGTAGAATACATGCTAATAGAGTAAATTATGTGAATATTTGTTACCCCTTTCTGTGTAAGTAGAACAAGTGCAGCCTGTTATGGCAGAATCAGAGATAGGTTTAATTTTAAAACAATTAGATATTATATATAAAGTCACAACATTGGACTTACAAACAAATCATTATTTCCATCCATTCCAGGAATTCTACAAGGCATGTGAGAAAGGGAGGCAATATGATGTGATTGTCACTTGAAGGCCAAATAAATATGCTGAATTTCCTTGGAGTCAATTGACAAGCCTTACCATCTCAGACACTGGCTCCTTTTCTAAGGGCTACAGCAAATATGCGGGATTATATTTTACACTGTGAGTTAAACCTAATGACATCTATCACCTTGATGAGCTACTTCATAAAGCAGCCAGTCACTCCTTACATCCCACTCCGGCACAATGTAAACCTGATTGAGTTTTTATGACTATGGTGAGTCATTGTTCCTGTGGAAAATGACATTATAAATACATCCATTTGGCGAGCCATCCAGCTGGATATATAAGCTCCAAGCGCCTCATCCAGTGGCAGCAAGCCCCATCCACAGCAGCACAATATGCAAAGGCTTCAGAAGGTTTCCTTGTGCATCGCTGCATGCATCTTGCTGAAGGGTGTACTGGAGGTCACTTGAGCCCGGTCCGCCACCTGGGCTACGCTACAACACACTCCAACAGACATTCCACACGTGTTCCCATCTGGGACTGGCAGCTTCACACACACACACACTGGCTTTAGGTAATTGCAAAAGTTCCAACAATATAGTAAAACAACGAAAATGTAGCTTTAATTTAGTATCTTACATGTGTGATTTAATGAAAGTTAGATTTTTATATAATTTTATTTGAATTTGCCTCGCCGCATTTTCCCTAGCTTTTGGCCAAGTGGGAGGAAAGTGTCCCCTATACCATAAGATGTTATGGACAGTATAACAACATAAATGTATCTCTGAATGTGTATATTTCCCAGTTATCAGGTTTACATCCAAATGTTGTGGAACTTGTAGGATTAAATATTAAACTATTTTTGAGGTGAAATGTGATCTTAGCCTTCTAAATGAGAAAAACAAAATCATGTAAAGTTTATCCAGTCAGTAACCACGCCCATGCGAGCACAAACATTCTGCCAAACATAATGGAACGGCCTTTTCCCCCAAGTGTTTCAAAGGACCTGCTGAAGAACTCTCTATAGACCAGTTATGTGCAGCGTCAGCTGAATACGTTACAAATGGTTACGCTAGCGTCCCCTATCCTAGAGAGGTTAAACAGGTCAACATTCACATGGCCAGACAGATTACCAGGACGTTTACACTGAGCATGCGCTGACCAACTGGCAAGTGTCTTCACTGACATTTTCAACCTCTCCCTGTCTGAGTCTGTAATGCCAACATGTTTCAAGCAGACCACCATAGTCCCTGTGCCCAGGAACACTAAGGTAACCTTCCTAAATTACTACCGACCCGTAGCACTCAAGTCTGTAGCCATGAAGTGATTTGAAGGTTCACACCAACACCATTATCCCAGAAACATTGTAAATATAATTAGTTCTTAACTGACTTGCCTAGTTAAATAAAGGTTAAATACAATTTTTTCTTAAAACTTTGTTGTTGTTTAAGGGCTTGGAAGTAACGATTTCACTGTAACGTTGTATTTGGTGCATGTGCCCTCTTCATTTCTTTCCCCAAACTACTCTCCGCCAATGAGACGTCCCAGCTCATGGTGCATCACATCTTGTGGATCCATGGACTCCCAGTGGACATGGTCTCCGACCGGGGTCCTCAGTTCTCGTCACGGTTCTGGAAGGTGTTCTGCACACTCATTGCGTCATCAGTCAGCCTGTCCTCAGGGTTCCAACCGCAGTCCAATGGCCAGTCGGAACGAGCCAATAAAGAGACGACGCTTCGCTGCCTGGTCTCCGCCAACCCAACCACCTGGAGCCAGCAACTTTGGTCAAGATGTTTGTCCGCCACTGTCGTCGTACCAGGACGAGAGCCCGGTCGGCCCTTCTCAAGTCAATCTCCAGGTATTGACAACAGGCGGACCAACACCGGACCCTGGCTCCTCAGTATCATCTCGGGCACAAGGTAGGGCTGTTCACCCAGGATCTGCCTCTCCAGGTGGAGTCTCACAAACCTTTCCCCCGCTTTATCGGCCCTTTCCCCATCTCCAAGGTCATTAGCACCTCTGCTGTTTGTCTTCTGTTGCCCCGTACCCTCTGTATATATCCCACTTTTCATACAGTGCCTTGCGAAAGTATTCGGCCCCCTTGAACTTTGTGACCTTTTGCCACATTTCAGGCTTCAAACATAAAGATATAAAACTGTATTTTTTTGAATATTGAAATGGAAGGAGTATCAGACCACTGCAAATCTACCAAGACCTGGCCGTCCCTCTAAACTTTCAGCTCATACAAGGAGAAGACTCATCAGAGATGCAGCCAAGAGGCCCATGATCACTCTGGATGAACTGCAGAGATCTACAGCTGAGGTGGGAGACTCTGTCCATAGGACAACAATCAGTCGTATATTGCACAAATCTGGCCTTTATGGAAGAGTGGCAAGAAGAAAGCCATTTCTTAAAGATATACATAAAAAGTGTCGTTTAAAGTTTGCCACAAGCCACCTGGGAGACACACCAAACATGTGGAAGAAGGTGCTCTGGTCAGATGAAACCAAAATTGAACTTTTTGGCAACAATGCAAAACGTTATGTTTGGCATAAAAGCAACACAGCTGAACACACCATCCCCACTGTCAAACATGGTGGTGGCAGCATCATGGTTTGGGCCTGCTTTTCTTCAGCAGGGACAGGGAAGATGGTTAAAATTGATGGGAAGATGGATGGAGCCAAATACAGGACCATTCTGGAAGAAAACCTGATGGAGTCTGCAAAAGACCTGAGACTGGGACGGAGATTTGTCTTCCAACAAGACAATGATCCAAAACATAAAGCAAAATCTACAATGGAATGGTTCAAAAATAAACATATCCAGGTGTTAGAATGGCCAAGTCAAAGTCCAGACCTGAATCCAATCGAGAATCTGTGGAAAGAACTGAAAACTGCTGTTCACAAATGCTCTCCATCCAACCTCACTGAGCTCAAGCTGTTTTGCAAGGAGGAATGGGAAAAAAATGTCAGTCTCTTGATGTGCAAAACTGATAGAGACATACCCCAAGCGACTTAATCGCAGCAAAAGGTGGCGCTACAAAGTATTAACTTAAGGGGGCTGAATAATTTTGCACGCCCAATTTTTCAGTTTTTGATTTGTTCAAAAAGTTTGAAAAATCCAATAAATGTCGTTCCACTTCATGATTGTGTCCCACTTGTTGTTGATTCTTTACAAAAAAATAAAATTTTATATCTTTATGTTTGAAGCCTGAAATGTGGGAAAAGGTCGCAAAGTTCAAGGGGGCTGAATACTTTCGCAAGGCACTGTATGTCTAGAATCAAACCCATGTCTCACGGCCCTTTGACTCCTGTTTCCAGGCCCACCCCTCTCACCCGTCTCATCGACGGCTAACCGCTGTACTCCTGGAGGTTCGACCTCGGGGCAGGGGATTCCAGTATCTGGTTGACTGGGAGGGTTATGGACAGGAATAAAGGTGCAGGGTCCCTGCTAGGGACATCCTGGAACCAGGCCTCATCGCTTATTTCCAACGCCGGCACCCCAGTCAACCAGGTATGCGCCCTGGTAGGGTGGTACTGTCAAACCCTGTTCTCTTTCACCTGTCTTTGTGCGTGTCTTCACCCCCCTCCAGGTGTCGCCCATTTGCTTGCCCCATTATCCCGTGTGTATTTACACCTGTGTTCTGTTTGTCTGTTGCCAGTTCGTTTTGTTCATCAAGCCTACCAGCGGTTTCCTCCTTGCTCCTGTCCATTTCTTTCTTTCTGCCCTGACCCTAAGCCTGCCTGCCATTCTGCACCTTGTCACACCACACTGGATTATTGACCTCTGCCTGCCCTGACCCTGAGACTGCCTGTCGTTTTGTACCTTTTGGAATCTGATCTGGATTACCGACCTCTGCCTGCCCCTGAACTGTCGTTTTGCCTGTTCTAGTAATACATTTTTGTTACATCGACACTGTCTGTATCTGGGTCTTCCATAAAACGTGATACAGTTGCTTGTGAAAGTATTCACCCCCTTGGCATTTTTCCTATTTTGTTGCCATACAATCTGTAATTAAAATAGATTTTTGGGGGATTTGAAACATTGGATTTACACAACATGCTTACCATACCTTAAGGGAACATTTTGACATTTGCCATAAGCTTAGTGAGAAAGTCCACATTGCAAATGTACGGTCCCTTACTAGACGTCCGCAAAAATGTTTGTAAAATTTGCGGACGGCGTCGGGCCGTGCGGCAGGGCCGGATCTTCCAGGAAGTCATCAAACTAACTCTCTCGGATATTCGGTTTCCGTTTGATAAAATAATCCAATTTTGGTCATTTTTCCGCTGTCCCGGTAAATCCCACAAGAGGGCGAATGGAATCATATTGCAAGTGTACAAAACATCACGAATCACGACGTGGCCTTATCTCCTAAACGGAAAATATTTCGAAGCCGAAACTTGGTGAGCATAGGTTTGGCATAATGGGCATTTGGCCCCGAACAAGATGGCGTCTAGGCCTCAACGGTTTTTGAGTTATGGCCATTTTTCTGGGATTAAAGGTCCAAAATGAAAATAGATCAATAATTTTTCCACTTCACGTCAAAGTAAAGGAACCTACGGTGTCAATAAAGAAAGAACCAGCCATTTATCTATCATCATTTAAGAGAAATCATACAATGTCAAATTGGTGATGTTCAAAAATAGGTTGCTTTTAAAAAAAACAGTTACAGATCCAGTTGCAGCGTGTTCATACAAATCTTTTTAACTTCTTCGATATAGGGGGCGCTTTTAATTTTTGGATGAAAAATGTTCACGTTTTAAACAAGATATTTTGTCAAGAAAAGATGCTCGACTATGCATATAATTGACAGCTTTGGAAAGAAAACACTCTGACGTTTCCAAAACTGCAAAGATATTGTCTGTGAGTGCCACAGAACTGATGTTACAGGCGAAACCCAGATAAAAATCCAATCAGGAAGTGCCCCATTTTTTATTTTTTTTGTGTAGCTTTGGTTAACCTGTTGGATCTCTAGGGGCGCTATTTCATTTTTGGATAAAAAACGTTCCCGTTTTAAGCGTGATATTTTGTCACGAAAAGATGCTCGACTATGCATATTCTTGACAGTTTTTGAAAGAAGTTTCAGAATCTGCAAAGATATTGTCTGTAAGTGCCCCAGAACTCATTCTACAGGCGAAACCAAGATGAAACGTCAAACAGGAAATGAGCAGAATTTCTGAAGCTCTGTTTTCTAATGTCTCCTTATATGGCTGTGAATGCGACAGGAATAAGCTTAGACCTTCTGCCGTTTCCCCAAGATGTCGGCAGCATTGTGATGCATTTGTAGGCATATCATTGGAAGATTGACCATAAGAGACTACATTTTCCAAGTGTCCGCCTGGTGTCCTGCGTCGAAATTGGTGCGCAAAGCCAGCTGCAAGTTTTTTTCCATTTGATTGAGAGGAGAAACCATGCTTCCACGAACGATATATCATCGAAGAGATATGTGAAAAACACCTAGAGGATTGAGAGTCTCCTCATTGAAAACATCCGAAGTTCTTCAAAGGTAAATTATTTTATTTTAAGGATTTTATGTTTTTGTTGAAATGTTGCGTGCTGGATGCTAACGCTAATGCTAACGCTAAATGCTACGCTAGCTAGCTACTTTTACACAAATGATTGTTTTCCTATGGTTCAGAAGCATATTTTGAAAATCTGAGATGACAGTGTTGTTTACAAAAGGCTAAGCTTGAGAGATGGCATATTTATTTCATTTCATTTGCGATTTTCATGAATAGTTAACGTTGCGTTATGGTAATGAGCTTGAGTCTGTATTCACGATACCGGATCCGGGATGGGGAGATCAGAGAGGTTAAAGCATATTTTGAAAATCTGAGATGACAGTGTTGTTAACAAAACGCTAAGCTTGTGTTTCAATATATTTATTTCATTTCATTTGCGATTTTCATGAATAGGAAACGTTGCGTTATGGTAATGAGCTTGAGGCTATGATTACGCTCCCGGATACGGGATTGCTCGACGCTAGAGGTTAAAGTGTGCTTGGGAGCTCTGCGAGATTTCTGTGATTTTCTGTGATTTTCTGAAATAATTCACACTCACTAAACCCTCTGTAAATAAGTCAGTTCTTAACATAAAGACTTAAAACTCAATATTCTATAATTGCCTACCCCAAGGAGAATATGTGTTCACTTTCAGCTTCCTGTGTAAACCGGAAGTGCCTCAATTTGTGACTCCCCATCCCGGATCCAGGAGCGTAATCATCGCCTGACACTAATTAGAATTATGCAACGGACATAAATATCCCTAGAAAATATTCCTATTCATGAAAATCATAAATGAAATAGATTGAGACACAGCTTAGCCTTTTGTTAATCACCCTGTCATCTCAGATTTTCAAAATATGCTTTACAGCCAAAGCTAGACAAGCATTTGTGTAAGTTTATCGATAGCCTAGCATAGCATTATGCCTTGCTAGCAGCAGGCAACCTTGTCACAAATCAGAAAAGCAATTAAATTAAATAGTTTACCTTTGATGAACTTCGGATGTTTTCACTCACGAGACTCCCAGGTAGATAGCCAAAGTTCATTTTTTCCCAAAATACTATTTTTGTAGGCGAAATAGCTCCGTTTGTTCTTCACGTTTGGCTGAAAAATCTCCCGGAAATTACGGCCACCACAACGCTGAAAAAATATTCCAAATTAGCTCCATAATATCGACAGAAACATGGCAAACGTTGTTTATAATCAATCCTTAAGGTGTTTTTCTAATATCTATTCGCTAATATATCCATCGGGACAATAAAGTTTTTCAGTAGGACCGATTGGAGTAATGGCTACCTCTGTATGTTACGCAATAATCTCTCTCGGAGCCACCATGTGACCACTTACGCAATGTGGCCGCCTACGGCTATTCTTCAACAGAAATGTGTAAAACTACGTCACAATGCTGTAGACACCTTGGGGAATACGTAGAAAGCGTAAGCTCGTTGATGGTACATTCACAGCTCAATAGGGACTCATTGGAACGCAGCGCTTTCAAAACCTGGGGCACTTCCGGATTGGATTTTTCTCAGGCTTTCGCCTGCAACATCAGTTCTGTTATACTCACAGACAATATCTTTACAGTTTTGGAAATGTTAGAGTGTTTTATATCCAAAGCTGTCAATTATATGCATATTCTAGCATCCTGTCGTGACAAAATATCCCGTTTAAAACGGGAACGTTTTTTTTCCAAAAATGAAAATACTGCCCCTAGAGTCGCAACAGGTTAAAATGGTGTCATAGGTGCTGTTTCGAAGGGTTAAAAAGGTCAGATCTTTCCAAAACGTCATACGTGTGATTAGTCAACCCTCATGAACTGTAAGTCAGTCATTTCTCCCAACAGATGTCAAAGAAAAGCTCTCACACACACACACACACACACACACACACACACACACACACACACACACACACACACACACACACACACACACACAGCAAGGATGTAGTGACAAAGTGCAGTGCTTAAAGACACACAGAGCCTGCAATGGCATTTCCATATTCTCTAGGCCGTGCCGAGTTCAACGAGATGCCCCGCTTGACCGTAGCTCGCTCTGAGTGCAGCGACCGTGAAAAAAGTAGGCCCAAAATGAAGCCTGGCCCTAAATGTCATTTGTTTTTGGGTGACAGTGAGAGAACCGTTAGGGTGAGAAGCACAATTCGACCTCAGGTACGTTCCTGATCTGTGCAAGCCTAACCTTGAACGTGTGGCATTAACCCTTAACAGTTAATCAGGGTTTTTTGATCTCACAGATTACAATGACATGCTCCTCTAAAGTCAACCTGAAGCCTATGTGGGTTATGAATGCCTTATGAACCTGTCTTCAATGACAGTCCATCAGGACACTATGAGGTCTACCTGTGTCGATTTTAAGCTTCCTGAAGCAACCGGAAGTGGTTAAAATCACCCTAAACATGTTTTTCAATGCCCAACCTGCAGTTTGATAAAAATAGTGCATTCAACCCTGTGTAAATCAGTCAGTTCTTAAAGTAAAGACTGAAAACTCAGGATTCTGTAAAAGCATAGCACAATGAGGATACGTGTTTACTTATAGCTTCCTGTGCCAACCGGAAGTCCCATAGTTGGTGTCACAGGGGCTGTTTCGAAGGGTTAAAAAAGTCAGATCTTTCCAAAACTTCATATGTGCGAATAGGCGACCCTCATGAACTGTAAATAAGTCATGACTCCCATAACATTTAAAAGAAAAACTAAATCACATTGGGATGCGTAGAGACAGACAGTGCCTGCAACCTTCGTTTGAGGTAAAAAAAGAACCGTCAGACCTAGAGTTCTGAAACTTTAGAAACCTGTTCTAGGCCTCCGGTCGATAGTGCGTGGTGAGGTACGTGGCTCTAGAAGGTTCTCGGACCGAGAAACAGCCTCGTACATTTGCAATAACTTCAATTCATTTTTGCATCACGAAAATGCAGACATTTAGAAATGTCCCAGAGTCACAAGACTAGGTGCATTGCGACCGCCTCGGCCCATATAGACGGACCCCAACGTTTCTGTCCGATAGCTCATCCAAGGACCCCGTAGCAAGGCATGGACAAAAGTGGATTTTCAGCAACAATTAGGGTCTTGCTCGGGCACCAAATGACCTATTGAGCCGAAACTTGGGATTCGAGGTCACCTCACATAGGCCTACACATAATGTCAGAACTGGACCTGCAGCTACAACGTAACTACGTGTTTTATGTTTTTATTATGGTTTGAATGGAAGGCGTTGTGAATTTTGGGCCAGCTCTGAAGTATGTGATAGTTGGCTTCTAAACGAGTTGGAAAAGGTGGGTGTGGTGTCAGTTTTTATCAGTTTGGTGTCAGAATGATATCTAATTGCCTGATGGACGGTGACTTGCTGGTGACTGTTGTCCATTTGCAATATGTTTAAACAGTGAGGTACTATCACCAAAGTGACATTCTGAAATCAACCCCAATGAGTGATGGAGAGGAACCAGAATCACTGCCCAGCCATTCCGAGTTCATCGGGCCAGTCAATTTCGCATTCCTGCAGGATTTTTGAGCATTCCAAATTCGTGACGGTATACGCCCATTGAAACATATTGCAAATGCATGTGCATTTGTAATATGATTCAACAGTGAAAAAACATCACCAAATGGACATGATGAAATCAACACAACAAGCGATGGAGAGGAACCACTATCACTGCCCGGCCATCCTGTGTTCATCAGGCCAGTCAATGTTGCATTTCTGCAGGATTTTTGAGCATGACAAATTTGTGATGGTAAATGCCCATTGAAACATATTGCAAATGCACGTGCATTTGAAATATGATTCAACAGTGAAAAAACATCACCAAATGGACATGATGAAATCAACACAATGAGTGATGGACGGGAACCACTATCACCACTATCACTATGCCCGGCCATCCCGAGTTCATCAGGCCAGTCAATTTTGCATTTCTGCAATATTTGTGAGCATGTCAAATTTGTGATGGTACATGACATCCTGATTTGGCATTTTATCTTTCATATTCATATTGCATTTGGACATTTCTTATGGCATTTGTCCAAAATGAAAAGTGACTTTTGACTTTGACTTTTGACTTCCTATGAAATCATATTGCAAATGGAGAAAACATATGCCTTATGCACAAGTAAAAAAAAATATGATTATAAAATTTGACAAAAGTATATTCGTACAGTTCTTACAAATGATTAATTTACACAAAAATCGAAATAATTTCGAAAAAATGGTCGAGAAAGCACTTTTTTAAGGGTGTGATAAGTTTTTTCAAAGTTTTTGCTACTTTTGACTTCCTATAAAATCATATTGCAAATGGACAAAACATATGCCTTATGTACAAGTAAAAAATAAAAAATAATAATTATCATAATTAAATTGGACAAAAGTGTATTCATACAGTTCTTACACATGTGTAATTGACAAAAAAAATCGGTCCATAAAGCACTTTTTTTAAGGGGGTGATAAGTTTTTGAAAAAAAATTCAGTTTTTCAAAATTGGACTTTTGGATGTTGACTTGTGTTACATTTGCAATATGAAAAACCATGGTGGAGCGCACTCGCCATCTGTTGAATTTTTAAAGTGTTACACCTGGCATTTGCCATATGGCATTTGCAATCAACTTTGAATGAAACGACGCCGAATTGAGTGGTATTGGACACTGTGTATATGGTTTGTCCAGTGCCAATGAATTCCCATTCATTTTTGTACATTTCAGGGGGGTGTTCCCTTACACTTTGAAGATGCTAAATATTTTTTATTGTGAAACAAACAAGAAATAATAAAAAAAAACTCTAAACTTGAGTGAGCATAACTATTCACACCCCCAAAGTAAAAACAAAAGTATTTTATATTTGAGATTCTTCAGATAGCCACCCTTTGCCTTGATGACAGCTTTGCACACACTTGGCATTCTCCTAACCAGCTTCACCTGGAGTGCTTTTCCAACAGTCTTGAAGGAGTTCCCACATATGCTGAGCACTTGTCTGCTTTTCCTTCACTAACCCTGGTGTGCATGTGAATGAGAAAGTAACACTCATGCTCCCCGCCCTACCCCAGGGTCCACCATGGTTTGGCTGTATGCTGGGAATCCTGAGCAGCAGTGAGAATGGGGGTCACCGGGACCCTACACAGACCTCCCTCCTGACATCCTTCCATGTCACCCTATCGGAACGTCACCACTGTATTGTGGGACAAAATGTCCCTCCCTGCCATAGCAGAATTCAGGCACTCTTCTTAGAGAATATACTCCTACTTGAAAGAAAAAAATGTCTGTACACATCATACAGTACAATTAGAGTTTTTCTTCCTGGTCATTTCACATGGCTCTGAATATATCTAAAGACAACAAGCAGTGCACAAAATGTATGTATACTCTTTTGCATATAATTAGTAAGATATCTCTCCTTCTGTCCAATCAGGAATGTGGCTGCAGGGTGTGGTTCTGCATAGGCATCTCAAGACCATGGAAACAGGAGACAAAGGGCAGAGAGACAAGGGTTTAATTCTAGATACATGGAACGTGGGATGTATAGGGAGAGTGCAGGGCAACATAAGGTGAACAGCAAAGGGGCTAAGGACCTTAGAGGTAGGTAAAAAGGCCAAAACAGGAGGAAAGTTCCACCAGGACACGAAAAGGCATGAGCAGATAATCATCCCACATGACATCCCACCTATTCAACCACCAGAATTCAATCTGGACACTGACCTTCCAAAATGGAAGGAACTAGGGAACGTTATCCGACGAGCAAGAGCGGCCTCGGCTCCTGGGCCTAATGGAGTACCATACAAGCTCTACAAGAACGCCCCGGATGTTCTACGCTTTCTTTGGAGGCTCATGAGGATAGTGTGGCAGAAGGAAATAATACCAAAGGCATGGCGAAGGGCTGGTGGTGTGCTAATCCCGAAAGAGAAGGATGTGACATACATCAGTCAATTCCGACCAATCTCACTTCTCAACGTCGAAGGGAAGATATTTTTCAGTATAATAGCACAGAGGCTGTCCACTTACCTGGAAAGGAACAAGTACATCTGTACAGAAAGCAGGCATTCCTGGTTTCTCTGGTTGCCTGGAACATACTAGTATGATTTGGCACCAGATCCAAACAGCTAAGAAGGACAAGAGAGACCTCTATGTCATCTTCCTCGACCTGGCCAATGCCTTTGTCTCAGTTCCCCATGAACTCCTCTGGGAATCCTTCAACATTTCCCACGTACCAGAACCCATCACTACACTGGTAAAGGCCTATTTCTAAGACCTGCAATTGTGTTTCAGAACACCAGACTTCACAACAACATGGCAGCGCTTGGAAGTAGGCATAATGGCAGGCTGTACAATTTCACCTCTGGCCTTCACTATGGCCATGGAAGTCATCATCAGGGCATCGAGATGGGTGGTCGGCGGTGAGAGAACTAAGGAAGGGCTCCATCTCCCACCTATCCGAGCATACATGGATGACATGACTACACTGACCACCACTGCAGCATGCACCAGGCGGCTACTTGCAAAACTGCAGGATAACATCAAGTGGGCCCGGATGAAAATCAAGCCAAGCAAATCTCGAAGCATCTCCATAGTCAAGGGACAGCTTAAAGATATGAGATTCTGCATTGGAGATGACCCGATACCAACGGTGTCTGAAGGACTCCAAAGACCAGACCATTAGCAAGGCTGCACCTCCCCTACAAACTGGACGGAAATGGACATCATCCAAGGCTGTGCAGCAAGCAACATCAGCTCTGAGACACCAATACATTGTGGGGAATATGCAGCATGGAAGAGGAGGCTTTGGCCTGGCAACAACATCTGAACGCAGGAAGATGGTGGTCGAGGAGGTGCGCAGACAGGAGGAGGCTGCAAGAAGTGCAATGGCTGTCTCTCTTGCTAAACAAGGGCAATGGACGCGGTGGGAAGGCCTGGAGAGGCAAAGATCAACTGGAGTGAGCTTTGGCAAATGGAGGCAAGCAACATCAGCTTCATCATTAGAGCTGTTTATGATGTGCTACCATCACCAAAAAACCTACATCCATGGTATGGCGAGGACCCGACCTGCCCCCTCTGCCCAGCTCCAGGGACTCTCAGACATATAATGACAGGTTGCAAGACCAGCCTCTCAACAAGGCCGCTACACCTGGAGGCACAATCAGGTCCTCAAGTGCCTGCAACCAATTCATTACCTCCAAAAACAAGCAATCCCGTCAAAACAACAACATTCATCCGGGAGGGACAGAAAAGGCCCAAGCATCCTCCTACGAAGCCAGAAACTGGACACCTAGCCATGGCCCGGGACTGGAAGATGCTTGTCGATATTGGCCAGCAACACATTTTTCCACCTGAGATTGCTTCTACCAACCTTAGGCCAGACATGGTACTCTTGTCCCCTTCACGAAAGGCTGTGTACATCAGTCCCGTGGGAAACCTCTGTTGAAGAGGCCTATGAGCGTAAGAAACTGCGTTACACAGAGTTGGTAGCAGACGCAACTCAGCGTGGCTGGAATGCAAAAGTCTGGCCAGTTGAAATGGGATGCAGAGGATTCGTGGTTTCTTCCACCATCAGGTTGCTGAAAGAACTTGGAATCCATGGACAGGCTCTGCGGCAGACCGTCAGAGCAGTTTCTCAAGCAGCTGAAAGAAGCATGCCAGTGGATCTGGATCAAACAGAAGGACCCTTGCTGGGCTATAACTTCATGACCCACCACCCCCACCTGAGAACCCAATTCAGATCCCTCCAACTTGAGGAGAGCATATGAGGTATGCGGTCAGCTGTAGAGCTGGCTCAGGGAAGAGGACGCCCCTGCCTTGCATAGTCTTAAATCTTAATTGGGCATGGGACACATGCTAAGGCTTGATCACCCTTTAGCTGGCCACCTTTGATGAGGGTGTTTAGTGATTAAAGGCCAAAACACCCACTGATTCGAAGGCACACTACTGAGGATGTGTCCCAAAATTGACATCTTAACCCAGTCTAAGAAATAAACCTCCCATGCCACTCTGTCAACGTCACGGCAAATCTCATGTGAGTGCATACCATCTATTGGCACAATGGACAGTTTTTAACATCTCGTCCCGTGTTTTATGATTCTCAGATGGTAGGTGTTCCAAAGGTCCAACTTGGAGAAGATTACCACCCCCTGGAGAAGCTTGAAAGCCGAGGAGAAGAGTGGTAGCGGGTAACGGTTTTAAACCGTAATGTCATTAAGACCCCTATAATTGATACACGGACGCAGGGTCTTGTCCTTCTTCTCCACAATGAAGTTCCCTTCACCGGCAGGGGAGGAAGATGGGTGCATAATCCCTGCAGCGAGAGAGTCCTCAATATAACCTTCCATTGCTATGGTCTTCGAACCCGACAGGGAATAAAGTCACCCCCGAGGTGGTGCGGTGCCTGGGAGAAGGTCGATAGCACAGTCATAGGGCCGATGCGGAGGAAGAGATTTGGCGCGGTCAGAGTTGATAACATCCCGTAAGTCCTGGTTCTCGGTGGAGAGATCAAAAGCTTTATCCAAGCCAGCAGGGAGACGTCCCGTGGCAGGCTGCACCAAGGCTGCACCAACCACTCCCTGTGCCTCACCCGTAGCCTAGTTGATTAGGGGATTGTGCCTCTGAAGCCATGAAAACCCCAAAACCATGGGTACATGAGGAGACTTCAGGAGCAGAAACTGCATAGACTCACTGTGGTTACCTGACACTTGCAGGTGGATAGGAACTGTACTGCCAAAAGGGCACCCATCCATAACTCTGAAGTCCATCGGGATTGAGATACCCATCTCCGACACCAGGGTAGTGTCCATAAAGCTCTCGTCGGCTCCAGAGTAAATGAGCACGCCGATGGATTTGGACTGGCCTCCCCACAACAGGGTAGCATTGAAGGGGTTAAGAGTAGTGAGAGATTACTAGTAGTGAGAGAGTAGTGAGAGATACCTACTGATGAGCCTGGTCTTTTAATGGACAGGTAGATAAGAAATGTCCCCTAGCTCCACAATACAGACAGCTCTTGGTGTTTAGTCTGCGTAAGCGCTCAGCAGTTGCATGGGCTCCGGAGGAAACGAGTCAACAGCCCTCTGATTTCAGAGAGAACTCTGGTGACATTGGATTCACTCGGAGATGGAGACTTTGGGGATTTTCAGGAATCCTCGGAGGCAAGGTGGAAATTGAGGACAAGCGAGAGCGACAGGGAACTCCCTCTCCCTCCTACGTTCCCTTAGCTGCCCATCGATCCGGATTGTCAAGCCTATGAGGTAGTCGAGGTCCATGGGCAGCTCCTGAGCTGCTAGCTCGTCTTTAATCACCTCTGATAATCCGTGAAGGAATGCGTCGAACAGGGCTTCCAGGTTCCAGGCACTCTCAGCCACCAATGTGCGAAAATACACAGCGTAATCTGCCATGTTACGGGAGTCTTGACTTAGTTGGAGCAGCTTAGGAGCAGCCACTCTCCTGGACAACAAAGAATTGAACACCTTACGTACCTCCACCTCATACTCCTTCAGACTGAGGCAAACAGTGGATTGTTGCTCCCACACCGCTGTAGCCTGTGCGAGTGCCCTCCCGGACCTACAGCATTATCAAATACTCTATATTCGAGTGGTCCGAGGGGAACGAAGAAGTCTGCTGCTCGGAGATGAGTGAGCACTGGGAGAGAAACGCCCGGCAGTTTCCAGAATCTCCAACGTAGCACTACGGAGGAGGTAAACAAGGTTCTCGGGACACCGGGGAAGGCTGGGAAGAAGCGTCACTCTTGGCGGGGGAGTCTGCTGGGTCAGTCAGGGCCAGTTCCTACTATCACGGTTCATGCTAAGATCCAGATGCAGACACAGGAGGCGGATCGATTGCTGCGTCAATCGACTCTAGGGGGTTAAACTACACCGAAAGTAACAGTAAGGTACACAGAAAATATGGGGGGTTAACAACATATTATAGACAGAGATGTAAAGTACTTAAAGTTGTTTTTTGGGGTATCTGTACTTTACTTTAGTATTCATTTTTGACAACTTTTACTTTTACTTCACTACAAACCTAAATGGAATTATGTACTTTTACTCCATACATTTTCCCTGACACCCAAAAGTACTCGTTACATTTTGATTGCTTAGCAGGACAGAAAATGGTCCAATTCACTCACGTATCAAGAGGACGTCCCTGGTCATCTCTACAGCCTCTGATCTGGTGGACTCACTAAACACAAATTATTTGTTTGTAAATGACGTCTGAGTGTTGGAATGTGCTCATGGCTATCCGTAAATAAAATAAACACACAAATTGTGCCTACTGCTTTCCTTAATTTAAGTAATTAGAAATTATTCATAATTTTACATTTGCTTTTGATAATTAAGTATATTTAAAACCAAATACTTTTAGAGAAGTAGCATTTTACCTGGTGACTTTCACATTAGTCATTTTCTATGAAGGTACAGTTAAAGTCAGAAGTTTACATACACTTATTTATTTTATCTTTATTTAACTAGGCAAGTCAGTTAAGAACAATTTCTTATTTTCAATGATGGCCTAGGAACAGTGGGTTAACTGCCTGTTCAGGGGCAGAATGACAGATTTGTACCTTGTCAGCTCTGGAATTTGAACTTGCAACCTTTCGGTTACTAGTGCAACACTCTAACCACTAGGCTACCCTGCCGTCCCAACTAGGCTACTCTGCCGCCCCAACTTAGGTTGGAGTCATTAACTCGTTTTTCAACCACACAAATGTATTGTTAAAAAAATATTGTTTTGGCAAGTCTATTAGGATATCTACTTTGTGCATGACAAAAGACATGTCCAACAATTGTTTATAGACATATTATTTCAGTGTATCACAATTCCAGTGGGTCAGAAGTTTACATACACTAAGTTGACTGTGCCTTTAAACAGCTTGGGAAATTCCAGAAAATGTAATGGCTTTAGAAGCTTCTGATAGGCTAATTGACATTGTGTGAGTGTTCACAAAATTTGAAGAGGTAGGGTTTCAGATGTTTTCGGAAGATGGGCGGGGACTGTGCTGTCCTAGCTTCGGGGGGAAGCTGGTTCCACCATTGGGGTGCCAGAACAAAGAAGGGCTGACCAAGAGCTGCCCCCCTGTAGAGGTGGGAGCACCAGGAATCCAGAGCTAGCAGAACGGAGTGCTCAGGTTGGGGTGTAGGGTTAGAGCATAGCCTGAAGTTGGTGGGGGTTCCTATTGCTTCTCCATAGGAAAGTAGCATGGTATTGCAGTAGATGCAAGCTTCGACTGGAGGCCAGCAGAGTGTGCAGAGGAGTGGGGTGACATGGGAGAAGGTTGACACCAGGTGGGCTGCAGTGTTCTGGATAAGTTACAGGGGTTTGATGGCACAAATAGGGAGCCCAGCCAACAGCGAGTTGCAGTAGTCCAGACAGGAGATGAGAAGCACCTGGATTAGGACCGGGCCACTTCCTGTGTGGGTTAGGGTCATACTCTACGGATGTTGTAGACCATGAACCTACAGGAGCGAGTCACTGATTTAATGTTCCAGATAATGACTGTGATGTCCAGGGTCACGCTTAGGTTCTTTTCACTCTGGGAGGGGGACACCATGGAGTTGTACCCCATGATGGAGAGGACTTGGAGCGGGCAGGCCTTCGCCGGGAGGAAGAGCAGCTCCATCTAGTCAAGGTTGAGGTGGTGGGCTGACATCCAAGCTGAGATATCTGCCAGGTACGCAGAGATGTGTAACACCACCATGGTGTCAGAAAGGGGGAAGGAGAGTAGTAGTTGAGTGTCATTTTCATAGCAATGACAGGAGAGACCATGTGTGGATATGACAAAGCCGAGTGACTTGGTTTATAGAGAGAAGAGGAGAGGGCCTAGAACTGGAGGTTATAGTTGCCAGATATGAAAAATGGTGAGCTATCAGCTTGAGCTTGAATGGACAAGTGACAGTGACAGCATGGCATTTAAATTAGGATGGACAGGTGAGAGAGGGAGAAAATAGAAAATCTACTGTACACTTAGGAGAAATGCGTAGGCCTGGGCCATCACCATGATGACCAGATGCTCTCAGACTATGAGAGAAAATGCAGTCAGATGAAGAGAGAGCATCTGGGCCAAAAAGCTAAGAGACTGAAGAGCAGCATAGGCTGAGATGAACTTGGCATTCTTGACCGCAGATTGTTAGTTCCAAACAATGCCAGAGACCAGGAATTCCACATGGGTTGTGCGTGCAGGGTACACTAAATCAGAAGGTTTGCAGCCAAGGGGTGAGGAGGTTCTGTAAAGCCTACAGGGAGTGGAGAGAACAGTTATAGAAAACACACACATAGACACCAAAGTTACAAATGAGCAAAATGAGATGTGAAAATTACTAGATAAGGTACTGAAGTGAGGGAGTTGTGTGAAGCATTTCTCTCTTAATGCCGCTGAATAATCGGCAGAACTGTCTTGGTTTTGGCAACGGTCTGTAGTGAGGTGTGTACTGGCGGCAGAGAAGTCAGGCGCAGGAGAGCGAAAACTGATTTACAACGGTGTCGTTTAATATCCATAAACCACCGTCAACAGAACAATACAATAAATGGGTCAAACAAAACCCGGTAAATACCAGCATACCATGCAATAAGCACTACAAGAAACAATTACCGACAAGGACATGGGGGGAACAGAGGGTTACATACACAACATGTAATTGATGGAATTGGAACCAGGTGTGATGGAAGACAAGACAAAACCAATGGAAAATGAAAAGTGGATCAGCAATGGCTAGAAGTTCGGTGATTTCGACCGCCAAACGTCGCCCGAACAAGGAGAGGGCCCAACTTCGGCGGAAGTCGTGAAACAGTCTTGGATTTGAGATGAGACCGCTGCTTACAGCTGCTGCTGATAAAATAGGGTAGACTGAAGTACTAATACTAATTGCCTTGCAAAGTTGAAGAGCACACATCCTGGTACTAATTGCTGATTGCCTAGGAGAGGAGAAATCAGCCCCTCTAATACAGCCACTGATTACCAAAACAACAACAGTCACAAATTGCCCTGCCCCTTAATCCTGGTTGATGTGTCAAGTATTTCGCTACACTCGCAATAACATTTGCTAAATATGTGTATGCGACCAAAAATTTGATTAAATTTTGATTTGAACAATTAGCTGCAAGTTAAAAACCTCTTAGAACTACCCATCCCGGATCCGGGAGAATTGTCATCAACTACACTAATTAGCATAGCGCAACGGTCAAAAAATATTACTAGAAAATATTAATATTCATGAAATCACAAGTGAAATATAGTGAAACACAGTTTAGCCTTTTGTTAATCACCCTGACATCTCAGATTTTGAAATTATGCTTTACAGCCAAAGCAAGACAAGCGTTTGTGTAAGTTTATCGATAGCCTAGCATAGCATTATGCCCAGCTAGCAGCAGGAAGCTTGGTCATGAAAATCAGAAAAGCAATCAAATTAAATCGTTTACCTTTGATGATCTTCGGATGTTTTCACTGACGAGACTCCCAGTTAGACAGCAAATGTTCCTTTTGTTCCATAAAGATTATTTTTATAGCCATTTAGTCGACCCGACTAAATTCACATAGTAATGTGAGTTATAGATCTGTCTTTCGCATTGAAAGCTAGTCTAAGAAGTGATATCTGCATATTGCACCTTTAAATAGAGTGCCGAAATAAGACGGCATCGACAAGGTAACTACCCAGCTACAAGATGAGGTTTCTCAAATGTTTCTCTATTATTAAGAGTTCTTCAGTAACAATTATTTGTTCCTATATAACAATCAGGATAATTAATCACTCTTTATAGCAGTACTTAACAGCTACAATCAAACTATTAATGGGTAATTACCACATACTTAAATAATTGTTGCCGTCTTATTTTCCTGTTTTCTAGTACTTTCTGGACATTACTTTTTATTTCAGCACTGTAAACTAAAATGCTACCCATATTTTCTATAGCCCTCCCAGCATCTCCCTCCTCACTCTCCAACCCAAACCAGGAAAATGATAAATATTGGAAGGAGAATTGAAAAAAACAACCATAACAAATTCTCATGACTGCAAATAATAATTAACAACCTTGGAGGGAGTCAGAGAAATCTCCTCAGAAGGAAATTGAAAACAAGGCAACTGTTGATTTCAGTCTTTTTAATTAATAGAATAATTCAAACAATATTTTTTTGGAGCTCTCAACATAGCTTCCAGATGCAATAACTATGGAATTAATACTACATGTGGTGCCATTGAATTTGCATGAAAGCGTCATTTTATTTGATGGTGCTGCATAGGGGGCATCAGTCAACATCTGAGTCATGCATTTAGCGTATTTTCCTTGTCTCTCAGTAACATATAAGGTGGTGCCCAAGACAGCAGCAAAAACTGCCAGATGGAGAAAGAGGAAAGCATGTTAATCGCCTGTTTGACATAACATTGATAAGAGAAAATATTTTACAGTGAAGCTTTAACAAGGTACCTTGTACCAAAACTCAATTATGGTCCATGCAGGAATGTAACGCAGGTGTTTCAACCTCCACACTCCTTCCGACTGATCCATTGAATCACTATTGAATGACTACAATCAAATTCTGTAAACAATGGAATTAACAGGATTTTGTATCCCCACACATTTGAGTGAGCATGGCAAATATATATCTTCAAATTAATGTTTCTACTCTGGTGTGCAGTTAGTGTTGTAAATCTGCAACGGTTTGAGACCTTATTTTACCCATGGGTTTCCTTTCCTTATGCAACTCGATCTAGGGACCTAATACATCACAGATTAAAATTATCCAAGGCAGGGGAGCCCATTAGAAAATCACAGCATGCAATTAGTAGAAATAACAATGCCATGTGGCAAGCAATTAGTGGCTGAGATCACCTCTAACCCACTTATTATGACAACCTGACCTCGGCGAGTCCCAAGAAAGTCAATTTAAGAACAAGGATGGCAATTTTCCTGGCACATATGTATTTATGTGAAGAGGTATATGACTTATAATGTCTAATGCCTCATAATAATTGTCTTATGAAGCCATTTTAATTGTGTGAACCCTTATTGTTTCCCTGCAGTTAAATCCTCTTTGACTAATCCTCAGGCACCTTGCCTTATTTCCCTAGATAGTTTGATAGAATGAGCAAACTTAGCCACTCACTGTTTCTCTCGTCCTACCACATCTTGCTAACTTTCCTCTGAGTGGTGGCCTTATAGTCAGCATGATGATGGCAAAAACAGTAGCTCTATCGAGACTCAGATGTAAGATCTTAATTTGAGCCAGTTTGCTACAGCAGGAAAATAATCCTGCAGCAACAGGAAATGTGAATTATTACATGGGTTAATTGACATTTTTGAAGGGGTTGACACATTTTTCATAAGGGAAAATCAAGTCTGAAATTTCAAAGTGGAAATTACAAACTTCAGAGGCCTTTTAAAACATCAAATACACTACAAGTGTTTTTTTCCTGCATTACAGGAAAGTTCTCCTGCAACAGGGTGAACAAATTCAGATCCTACATCTATATAGCTCACTGCTGAACTTTAAAACTAACCATTAAGGAGTGGAAATGGATGTGGTTGAGTGTTCCCTCTCTCGCTGCCTCAAGGTCCTGTTTTAAATATGATGAAACTAAAAGACAGGGAGGGAGGAGGGGGTGGTGGGGTGGGCTCTGCGCCGCATGTGTAATCACTTTTAAGCTCTTAATCAGTCAAAATTAAACTGTCTCGCTGACAGGCATGAGATTCAAGTCGGAGGAGTGATATGAATTTTTGCCTCACCTTCAACAAAGGGCAGTTTTTATGATGGCTGGAGAATTCCCAGGCCCCCCATTGGATTGGATCATCTAGGAATCAGAACCGGAGGATTAGTAGGCTAATGTTACTGGGAGAGGGTTGCAGCTCTGCTCAGCACAGTAGTCAGGTCTTGCTCTTTACACCTGAGGACCGTTCAGCAGAATAATACAAGCAGCGTATGTAACTTTTTGCGCGACCGGACCAAATTCACATAGAAATATGTGCTATAGATCTGTCATCCTCATTGAAAGCAAGTCTAAGAGTCGGTAAATATGTTCTATGTGCACTATTTCTATGCTTCCCGTTCTTAAGTTTCATTTTTGCTTATTTTACCTTCAGTATTGTACACTTCAAACGACTGAAAATACAATATTTTTGGTTATGGAAAATGATTCATTAGATGATTCAATACACGGTACACAATTCACTTGCTTGTTTTGTCACATAAACTGGAATTAAGCAAACTATTATAATTTTAGCAACCAGAATATGACAGTTCTTATTGGCCGAGTTCTGGTAGTACCTCCCTGTTTTAAAATATTTTCTGTGGTGACTATGTCACATGAAGAATTGTTAGAACATTAACCTCTCTAGGGTAGGGGGCAGCATTTGGAATTTTGGATGAAAAGCATGCCCAAATTAAACGGCCTGCTACTCGGTCCCAGAAGATATGATAAATATAACTGGTAGATTTGGATAGAAAACCAAAACTGTTTCCAAAACTGTTACAATAGTGTCTGTGAGTATAACAGAACTGATATAGCAGGCGAAAAACTGAGAAAAATCCATTCAGGAAGTAGTTTTATTTTTGATTTTGTAGTTTTCTATTCAATGCTATTACAGTATCCATTGACTTAGGACTCCATTTGCCGTTCCTATGCCTTCCACTAGATGTCAACAGTCTTTAGAAATCGTTTCAGGCTTGTATTCTTATAAATGAGGGAGTAAGAACAGTCTGAACGAGTGGACCCTACCATATCGCAGAGCTTTT
Organism: Oncorhynchus mykiss; assembly: GCF_013265735.2. Taxonomy (NCBI): domain Eukaryota; kingdom Metazoa; phylum Chordata; class Actinopteri; order Salmoniformes; family Salmonidae; genus Oncorhynchus; species Oncorhynchus mykiss. The sequence continues at coordinate 51,565,337 of NC_048566.1, read as the reverse complement.
TCATGCGCATGTGCATTTCTTGTTTACCTTTTATATTGACAACGTTATTGTCTGGTTGAAATATTATAGATCATTTAGGCTAAAAAAACAACCTGAGGATTGATTATAAACATCGTTTTACATGTTTCAATGAACTTTACGGATACGATTTTGATTTTTTGTCTGATTGTTTTGACTTCGTTTGAGCCTGTGGATTACTGAAGAAAACGCGCTAACAAAACAAAGGTTTTTGTATATAAAGAGACTTCATCAAACAAAAGGAACATTTATTGAGTAAATGATTGCCACCATATGAAGATCATCAAAGGTAAGGGATTAATTTCATCTCTATTTCTGAGTTTTTTTAACGCTTCTTCTTGGCTGGTTACTGCTTGTAATAAATTGTCAACTGGGCTATGTTCTGGGCTAGGTATGTTCTGGGCTAGGCATGCTTTCGCCGAAAAGCATTTTATAAATATGACACTGTGGTTGGTATAACAAGAAGTTAATCTTTAAACCTATGTAAAATATGTTTTGTTTTCGGAATTTTTATAATGAACATTTCTGTAATTGAATTTGGCGCTCTGCAATCTCACTGGATGTTGGCCAGATGGGACGCTAGCATCCCACGTACCCTAGAGAGGTTAAAGAAAAACAGCGCTTGTAATGCAGATTCTGATGTTTCAAAACCACAACAAAGCGGCCTACAGAAACATCAATGGCCTCTGAGAGAATCACCTGAAGATAAAAAGACTACAGCAAAGCCTACACAGGATGTACCCTGCCAGAAACCTTAGAAAACTCTGTTTTGTATAGACTGCTGCCTTTTTTCAAACATTTTCATTTCATTTGGTATTGTAAACAATAGGGAATAAATCTACAAACGAAACTTACTTCAGTGATTAATTGAAATACACATATCAAATGGTGCTGAAACCCATGATTTCCAAAGGGGATTAATGAAGGCTGAGGTAGATTGTGGATTGCACTGAACATGACCCAACGCTTTTTTAACAGGTCGTTAGTTCGGGACTTATTTTCCACTTTGTGTAATATGCTAAACAGATTCTGCGAGAAGAGCATGCACTATCAAGCTTCATAAACACAATACTATTTGAATGATCAACATTCAATACAATCAGAAAAAATGATAGTTTAACCAGTGATGAAATGGGATGTATTTGTGTACTGTGTGCTAAATGTATACTGTATTTGTTACATCGTGATAAATGTTTACAATTCTGACGGATGCCGTTTGTGATCGATCATTTCCTGCATCACGCTGGGGAATTCAGAGCAGGGGCTGTTTGAAAAATAAAGCAATATTAAGTGGTATTATAATGAAGCGAGAAAAGGAGACACTCCCAGCCTATTTTTTCACTCCTTCCAACTTTCTCACTCTCACTAGTGATTCTCTGTGATAGAAGTACAATAGATAATAACAAACTCTGGTGGCCAACATTTGTTTTGCATTCTGTGCTTATAATATATTCACACAGTTGTGTGAATATATTGCCTGAGTTGAGCAAACAGCGTAGTTTGTGTGTCCTTAGGCTAGCACAGGACTACATTTTTTAAATTGCTACACTCCAGCCCAAGACATTTGGGGGGAGTGATGTATTCGCTCTCGCCATTCAAGGCCGTTTAGGGTGTTTCCTGCAAGTAGTTAGCTGATGGGCAATTTCAATGTCAAGTATTATCTAGCATGTGTATATCTAATATCTAGTGACTGCATGTGTAACGGCCGTTGTTGGTGGAAGAAGGCGAGGACCAATGCGCAGCATGGTAAGTGTCCATATGTTTAATAAAGAAATTGAACACTGAACAAAAGAAAACAAAGTGAACGACCAAAACCGAAACAGTTCTGTCTGGTGCAGAATACAAACACTCAACAGAAAATAATCACCCACAACTCAAGGGTGAAAACAGGCTACCTAAGTATGGTTCTCAATCAGGGACAACGATTGACAGCTGCCTCTGATTGAGAACCATACCAGGCCAAACACAGGAATCCCAAAACAAAGGAACTAAGGTCAGAACGTGACAGTACCCAACTGACTGACCTGTGGCTCTGGCAGCTCCTGACTGGCCGGCGGCTCTGGCAGCACCTGACTGGCGGGCGGCTCTGGCAGCTCAGGACAGACGGGCGGCTCTGGCAGCTCATGACAGACGGGCGACGGGCGGCTCTGGCAGCTCATGACAGACGGGCGGCTCTGGCAGCTCATGACAGACGGGCGACTCTGGCAGCTCAGGACAGACGGGCGACTCTGGCAGCTCAGGACAGACGGGCGACTCTGGCAGCTCAGGACAGACGGGCGACTCTGGCAGCTCAGGACAGACGGGCGACTCTGGCAGCTCAGGACAGACGGGCGACTCTGGCAGCTCAGGACAGACGGGAGACTCTGGCAGCTCAGGACAGACGGGAGACTCTGGCAGCTCAGGACAGATGGGAGACTCTGGCAGCTCAGGACAGACGGGAGCACCTGTAGGGAGAAGACGGAGAGACAGCCTGGTGCAGTTTCAGCTATATAGGAGCTCTGCCTTGGGGCGGCGATATTCTCCCGGCTGTACCCAGGGTCCTTTGCCATCCAAGATCTCCTCCCAAGTCCAGGAGTCTTGAACCCGCTGCTCCTGGGTACCACGCTGCTGGTAGTTGTGGTGGGTGATTCTGTAACGGCCGTTGTTGGTGGAAGAAGGTGAGGACCAAAATATACTGCCCACCCCAACTCACGCCCTGACCATACTAAAACAAAGACAAAACAAAGGAACTAAGGTCAGAACGTTACAGCATGTTTCTTCATATTATGCAAAAATCCTAACGACTAAATCAATCCATCATTAACCACTAACTTTTTAATATTCCGACACACAATAAAACAGATTAATTATGAAAAATGTAATACTTTTCCTGACTTTTAAATTACTTTGACGAAGCAATGCGTTACATCACACATACTGTAAATACATTCCAGTCTAACATTTATTTGTGCCTATATCATATTTGCATTTAATACCACCCCGATGCCTCCTTGTCAAACACTGACCTTGTGGGAATTTAAAATGTTTTAAAATGTGACAATTGTATAACCTCCGACTATACCGAAAGAGCTTGGACTTTCCCCTGCCAATTTGGAGAGTATCCAGCACAGTGAACACTGATGGGGAGTGACTTGTCCTTAGTGGTGGACGGTTTCAGCTATATGGGAGGTCAGCACCGGAGGTCAAGGCCACATGACTCACGGTCGTAGGGAGACGGAACCAATTACAGTGCTGAATAGCTGTCCAAACAATAGCCTGTGGGACCCGTGGAACTGCGGCCACACACTGACTAAGGACTATGAGAGGAGAGTGAGGACCAATCAGGTCGGTGGGCAGCGTTCCAGCTCAATTAACACAGTCAGGTGACAAATGCATGCACACACACCAAATACATGCACACAGCTCAAGGCAAACACACCTCTCGGCACTCACACTCACTCACACTCACTCACACACACACACACACACACACACACACACACAACTTGCACCTCCAATGCTGAGGATTTGTCAGTCACACTTCAGAAACAATATCTAAAGGTTACAAAGTTGGAGTTGTGTGATATGTGTGTATTATGTAAGCAAGAATGAGAATACTTCCAGCCATATGAGGAACTAAAATCCATGAAGGGCGGTGATGTTTCTGCTTTGTTTGCAGCATAACCAATGTGATGAATGGCTCATTCTTGTCAAGCTTTAAGTGTCCAGGGATACAGTTAGCCCAGGGTTCAAATACCATTATCTCATTAAAGGGAATGAAACTACTCTCATCATGAAGAGGTAACACTGCATGAAAAGGCACATTTACGGGTTGAACAGTCCGGTGCACAAGTCCGAAAGCGTTACGTTTCTGGAAATATGAAGGCACGTGTCCAGCAGTGTTCAGCCCTATCCTGTAAATCTCAGAAAATGGACCACTTTTGTGCACGGATGGAAATTCTTCAGTAAATCTCCAGAAACTACCACACATATCCATCTCACGACATCGCTATACTAAAACAATTCTTAGTTACTTGAATAAAACACACTTTTTGAAGGATGACAATTCATTTCAGTAGAGCAGGAAAAGGCAGGCAATAGCATCTGTGTTTTAGCTAAGCAGGGCCTGACACTAAAGTAACCCCCATGGAGACTTGCACTGGGCCAAGGATGACTCCTGCCAGTACTCTGCTCGATTCTTTAGAAAACACTTTCATTAATCTATGAATTTTGAATGTGGTGCTTACTTGCTTACATGGGTTAATATATTGGTTAAAGGGGAATATACCTCATTTTGAGGAATATGACCAAGCCTATTCAAAATTCAACGAATTTTCAAAAGAATCAGGAGTCATCCAGCTTGGCCCAGGATGGGCCTCCATTCAGGGTGCTATAGTGTTGAGGCTTGAGGGGTCCATGGTATATAGGTTGCCTTGATGAAAACTCCCCAGACATGATCCATGTGGTGTGGCTCGCCAAGTAGCTTGTGTCACTTTCCAAGCGGATCTGTAGTTCTTGACTAAGAGCAGTGAGAACCTTACTCCGGAAGAAGGGACGCTTGACGAACCACAAAGGTTTGCCATTTTGCAGGCCATCCTCCTCACCGCTCATCCGGTCCACATGAACTCTTCTCCAAATGTCTCTTTCATCCACTGCACACACTCTCGACCTTGCATCTAGACCCAATAGAACACAGTAAAAAAATGCCTAAGTCTCAAGTCATGCATATTCATATAATACATATAAAATCTGAATTTAACCCCACCAACTTCAGATTGAGAGATAGTAAGAGGAAATTCAAAACTTGATTGTAGTTCCCCCAAACAGTTTTTGATATCTTGTGAAATGACTGAGATTACTGGTATTATTGGACTATATTAAATGTAAGTAAAAACCATCAATAGCTAGCCAACAACATAAGCTAAAAGTTGCTAGCTAGTAGGGAGAAATAGTAGGCTAGCTATCACCTAGTGCTGACCTACAATGGATCTTCATTTAAAAGTTGTGAGGTACTGCAGCACAGCTTGCAGGCTGCCGCAGAATTCTATGGCACGTTATTTGGATCTACCCATCCCGGATCCGGGAGAATTGTCATCAACTGACATTAAGTAGCATAACGCAAAGGACAAAAAATCTTACTAGAAAATATTCATATTCATGAAATCACAAGTGAAATATATTCAGACACAGTTTAACCTTTTGTTAATCACTCTGAAAATATCACCCTTGAAAATATGCTTTACTGCCAAAGCAAGACAAGCATTTGTGTAAGTTTATCGATAGCCTAGCATAGCATTATGCCTAGCCAGCAGCAAGCAATCTGGTCACGAAAATCAGAAAAGCAATCAAATTAAATCGTTTACCTTTGATGAGCTTCGGATGTTTTCACTCACGAGACTCCCAGTTAGACAGCAAATGTTCCCTTTTTCCAGAATAATTATTTTTGTAGACAAAAATTTCTCCGTTAAGTTCTTCACGTTTGGCTGAGAAAACGACCGGAATTGCGGTCACGACAACGGCGAAAAATATTCCAAATTAGCTCCATAATATGGACAGAAACATGGCAAACGTTTATAATCAATCCTGAAGGTGTTTTTCAAATATCTATTCAATAATAGATCAACCTGGACAGGTGGCTTCTTAGTAGGAAAGAGAGAAACAATGGCCACATTTTATTTTACGCACAAAACACTCTGAGAGCCTCCAGCTGACCACTGACGCAATGTTGACGTTCAGGCTCATTTTTCAAAATAAAAGCCTGAAACTATGTATTGTAACACTAGACACATTGGGGAAGCCATAGAAAAAGGAATCTGGTTGATATCTCATTCACTGCTCAATAGGGACGCATAGGAACGCAGAGCTTTCTAATTAAGAGTCCCTTCCTGATTGGATTTTTCTCAGGCTTTCGCCTGCAATATCAGTTCTGTTATACCCACAGACAATATGTTTACAGTTTTGGAAACTTTAGAGTGATTTATATCCTAAGCTGTCAATTATATGCATATTCTAGCATCTTGTCCTGACAAAATAGCCCGTTTACTTTGGGGACGTTATTTTTACAAAAATGAAAATAGTGCCCCCTAGATTCAAGAGGTTATTAACAAGATGTTTATCTTTAATTTGCTGTATTGGACTTGTTAATGTGTGAAAGTTACATATTTCAAAATTTTTTTTTTTAAATTTCGCACGTTGCCTTTTCAGTGGAATGTTGTCGAGGGGTTCCGCTAGCGGAGGTAGAAAGGTTAAAAGAAAGGTTAACCTAGAAAGGTTAAAAGACCATTCGAGGACCGAAGGGTTGTGGGGCCCGATGGACCAGAGCCAGCTGTAATATATGTGGTAGAGACCCCCTGGGTAGAGGATGTAGGAGTGAGAATCTCCGGAAGCAGTTGGGAGAATCTGTTAGTCAGCAGGATGGGATCCCCCAAAGTCGTTTCAGCCCCATTCACCAAAGAAAGGTGCCTTGCGCTGGGCTTACGGTATATGACGTCCCTCCACTGGAATACAGGATCGATACTCGTGGATACGCCAGCTCCTCATTAAGCGTCCTTGCTCCTTTATTCTCTGAGGGGGGTGGGAGGTTCGGGGTAGGATGGGGAGGGCAGGTAAGATGGGAGGGAAGAGGGAACTTCACTAGGGTGGGGTCTCTGCAGAGGAGCTCTAGCAAGTCGTTCTGAGAGTGGCAACATGGTGGCGAGGCAGTGGCACGACGACCAGGCTGAGGAGTAGAAAAGGAAAAGCTCTTAGAGTGGGACCTATCCAGGATATGCTGCAATGTCTCAATTTGCTTAATCTGGACATACAGCGTCCAACTGGACATCTCAATAAGCTGACAGTTTCCACATTGGAAATTTGTCTGGCAATATTATTCCAAAACTGTGAAAGGTAGGTGCAGCTCCTACATGGGATGAAACGTTTGCCGTAGTCTCTGGTGGTTGCTGCCAATCTGGAAAAAGTCAATTTCCCCGCATGGCGGAAAGTGGTAGACGCCATTTTGGAACAATTCTGTTAAAATCCACGCAAATAAAATAGGTTGTCGGGGAATCAGCTAAAAGTCAATCAATCCACACATTGTGATAGTCAGTTAAATTGAATCACACAGTTTGAAGAATCACCACAGTCATAGGTAGCAAGCCAGAACCCAACCACAGACTAGAAAACAGCCAGCAATAGGACCCACAATAAACACAACCAAGGCACAAAACTCGCCAGCATAACAACAGCAAGAAGAGAAACTTACTCAATGCGATTTAATGCTGTGGCCCATCAGCAACACTGTGTGGAGGTTGTGTTACTAGTATGATAGCCAAGAGAGAAGCACCTTGGGGATGTAGTTTCCAGTATAGGTTGGTGGAGAGCCGGGAGGGTGGCAAGGCAGAGGAGCGTTAATGTGTACAATACAAGCTAATACTTTTTTGATGCCTTTAGCATTGTTCTACAGAATTAATAGAAACATTTAACTACATATGCACAAGTGAGTATAACACCATAAAGTTTATGACATCAGTAGCTTACGTTTCTGCGGTTATAAAGGTATACACACAGAAAACATTATGTGTCCTAAAGTGAGTGAATTCTGACATCACGTGTGTAAGAAACATCACTCCGGGGGGGGGGGGAGCTTTTTGTAACTTGGCTACACTCATATGCATGAGAAAATCTCACTTGTTTTCACTCAGTCAAACCCAAATAATACATCACAATTACCAGAAAACTCAACACAGTTTAGATAACCATGTTACCTCTAGATTTTGAAACACTACTTATAAATGCACACAAACCTAAAAGAATATATAAATGGAGAGGTGGCTTTTTTTTCACAACGCTTCTCTTCGAACACGAGGTAGGGAAGCACTGCCACACGTGCCTGTGGCAGTTGAGGATTTACGTGAAGTGCCAAGTGTGTGCAAAGATGTCATCAAGGCAAAGGGTGCTACAAATATATTTTGATTTGTTCAACACTTATTTGGTTATTACATGATTCCATATCTGTTATTTCATAGTTTTGATGTCTTCACTATGATTCTACAAACTTCTGACTGGTACTGTATGTATTGCAAATATGTAAAAAAAAATATATATATATGTTTTTGCTTTGTCATTATGGGTTATTGTGTGTAGATTGATGACATTTAAAAATATATATTTTTGTAATAAGGCTGTAACGTAACAAATTGTGGAAAAGGGAATTGGTCTGAAAACTTTCAGAATACATTTTATGTCTCCGACTGGCTCGATTTGCTCTTATGTAGCAAAATCTGAAATTGCGTTTTTTACATTGGATGAAAGTACAGACTCAGAGCAAGAAAATTTTATATCATACACTACAGTTGAGAAACAATGTGAAAGTAGTTTTATAAGCCATAAAATGTGTGTTTTGATAAATTTGCATTCGTTATTATTTGCGGCTTGTGTCTTTTTTAAATATCAATGAATATTTCACTTTCTCTGGTCATAGGAGTAACAACATGAAATGGTACATGAGGCAGAAGTAATGTAATGCGACTTTTTGCTAACAGCTGGAAGACTGTGTCACTTTCTCAGCGGAGGGAGGGAGAGAGGAGGGACTGTGAGTTGGGTGAGAAGCGTCCTCACCGCTGATCCCTCCCTTCCCTCAGACTGACCATCAGATGCAAGCCATCAGTCCAATCAAAAAAGCTCATGTCTATGCTCACTCAGCTGTGCCTCACAAGTAATACAACACATTATCTATTACCAGTGTTATCATATACCTACAATTTTGAAATATAATTTCAAAATGGTCTGAAAGAATAACATTGGCAGGGCAATTCAAGCGTAGACAATATGCAGTGATAATGTATTGGGACTATAGCCTAATGCACAAACCTCATTGCTACAGAAAAGTTTTTAATTGGTTAATGTTGCATAGGCTTATGTTTTCTAAGTCATGTTTACAATATGATCTGAGCGGTAGATCTCGGTTAGCATTTTGACTCAGATAGTGATCTTGACTCAGAAAAGGTTGGTGACCATTATGTCAAAGGGATGAGTGAACCAGTGAAACCACAGTATGCTGCAGAAGGGAGGATGGCTCATAATAATGTCTGTAACGGAGCAAATGGAATGGCATCAAGCACATGGAAACCATTTGTTTGATGTATTAGATACCATTCCACCGATTCTGCTCCAGCCATTACCATGAGCCCATCCTCTCCAATTAAGGTGCAACCAACCTCCTGTGAGTGAGACAGATCTTGCATTCGGACTGTGCGCACAGCGTTAGCTTCGGCTAGTATTGTCTCGTCTGGAACCTTTGTCAGGCGGTGGAGCGCACTCGGTGGTATGAAGAGCTCTCTGCTCAAAGAATCTGCAACAATCTTTTTGGGACCAGGGATGTACTTGATTTCAAACTTGTGCAGTTCCAGCTTGGAAATCCATCTCTGCTCACAAGCATTGAGTTTTGCTTTTGTCAGGATGTATATCAAGGGATTGTTATCCGTCCATACAGTGAACTGCTGCCCCCGTAGTCAATGGTGTAATTTGTCGCAGATAGCCCATTTTATGGCAAAGAACTCAAGTCTGTGTGCAGGATACCTTGACTGCGATATACTGCCTGACTAGCTTGCGAAGGCTTTTGGTCTTGCTGTAGATCCCCCTTTTTGTACCTGATACAGAACAGCTCCTAGGCCATTGCTGGACGCATCCACAGAGAGTAGGAAAGGTTAGTCGAAGTTGGGGTGGGCCAACAAGACCTTATCCAGCAATGGTTGTTTTAGCTGGAGGAAGGCCTGCTTGCACTCTGTTGTCCAGTCAGCTGCCGTCAACTCCCTGACTGTTGAGAGTCGCTTCTTCATCTTGTTGTGTGGAACCTTGTGTCCAGTTGTCAAACCAACAAGAGGCTTTGCGATGGTCAAGCAGCCTTCAGTGAACTGTTGGTAATGCACCACAATCCCGAGGAATGACCTCAGAGGGGGTGTCAGTTCCGTTTTCCATCAGGTCAGTTCTGTCACACCTGTAATGGCCTTCACCTTCTCACAATCTATAACTACGCTATCCGCACTGATGATATGCCCCAAGAACATCCAAGACCTCTGATAAAGTGACACTTTTTAGAGGCCAGCTTCAAGTTGTGAGTCTTGAGATGTTCAAAGACCATTTCCAGTCACTGCAGAGCCAGGTGTTCAGTGGGCGAATAAATCAAGACATCATAAAGGTAACACAACATCCTAAGAAAGTTCTAATCGGCGAATATATTTAGCATCATCCTCTCCGGTCATCCCCAAGCACTTTCACCTAAAGCAGCCAGCGCTTCATCCTGGTGATGGAGTGTATGGGCATATTTTATGGTGTGAGCATTGAGCTAACAAAAGTCAGTGCAGCCTTAGGCCTCCAGAATTCTTCCAGACAAAGACATGGGGTGAGGCGAACCCACTACTGGACTTCCTTAGGAGTTCACATTCTTCCATCTCATTCAATGTTTGCTTGAGCTTCTCATACTGATTATTTGAAAAGTGTCAGTATGAGATTTGAAAGGTTTTCTCGTCACTGAGTCGGATGCAATGAAAATAGCCACTAGCTTTTCCTTAGCAGCAGGAGACACTTGACAGGAGTCAATGTCAATATCACTCAAACCTAAGTCAAGTAAAAGTCCCTGACCGCTTGAACTGTCGGCCGGAACTGTCATCAGTCAGAGTCAGGTCATCTTGGATGTCAGTGAGTATGTCGGTCATTCCCCGTATGTGTTGCTCCAAAGCTAGTGGTGAATCAGCCACGCGAACAATCAAAGTCCTCTAAAGCCACACAAGGAAAGACAACGGCTAGTGTGGCGTTTTCGTCTCAATGTAATTGCCTTCTGAGAATGGTTTATCACATTAACAGGAAGCCACCCATCCCCCCGCAACAGAGTTACAGTGCTGCCAATCAGGTCTGACCTTGGTGTTGACCTTATGGGCTTGATAAGGACAGCAGAGTCAGCTGATTAGAGGTTCTGAGTGCTTCATAGTCTGCCCCAGACTAAGTGCTTCTGTATGGGCTCTAGAGTCAAAGCCCCCTTAAATCTCACAGTTCGAACTTTGTCAGGTCACTGTCTCTCCATGTTAGCTATCATGCTGATTAACCTTTCTGATCTCCCCATCCCGGATCCGGGATCGTGAATACAGACTCAAGCTCATTACCATAACGCAACGTTAACTATTCATGAAAATCGCAAATGAAATGAAATAAATATGCTAGCTCTCAAGCTTAGCCTTTTGTTAACAACACTGTCATCTCAGATTTTCAAAATATGCTTCTCAACCATTGCAAAACAAGCATTTGTGTAACAGTATTGATGGCTAACGTAGCATTTAGCATTAGCATTCAGCTGGCAACATTTACACAAAAAAACAGAAAAGCATTCAAATAAAATCATTTACCTTTGAAGAACTTCAGATGTTTTCAATGAGGAGACTCTCAGATAGCAAATGTTCAGTTTTTCCTGAAAGATTATTTGTTTAGGACAAATCGCTCCGTTTTCTGCGTCACGTTTAGCTATGAAAAAACCCCTGTATCCAGGATTGTGTAAATCTATCAGCAAGCTCATTAGCATAACACAACGTTAACTATTTATGAAAATCGCAAATGAAATGAAATAAATATGCCATCTCTCAAGCTTAGCCTTTTGTAAACAACACTGTCATCTCAGATTTTCAAAATATGCTTCTCAACCATAGGAAAACAATCATTTGTGTAAAAGTAGCTAGCTAGCGTTAGCATTTCGCGTTAGCATTTAGCGTTAGCATTAGCGTTAGCATTAGCGTTAGCATCCAGCACGCAACATTAACAAAAACATAAAAGCCTTCAAATAAAATCATTTACCTTTGAAGAACTTCTGATGTTTTCAATGAGGATACTCTCAGTTAGATAGCAGATGCTCAGTTTTTCCAAAAAGATTCCTTGTGTATTAGAAATAGCTCCGTTTTATACATCACATTTGGCTACCAAAAAAAATCTGAAAATTCAGTCCTCAAAACGCGAACTTTTTTCCAAATTAACTCCATAATATCGACTGAAAACATGGCAAACGTTGTTTAGAATCAATCATCAAGGTGTTTTTCACATATCTCTTCATTGATACATCGTTCTTGGACACATGCTTTCTCCCCTGAATCAAATGGTAAAGTAGAAGCAGCTGGCAATTGCGCACCGAATTCGACGCAGGACACCAGGCGGACACTTGGAAAATGTAGTCTCTTATGGTCAATCTTCCAATGATGTGCCTACAAATACGTCACAATGCTGCTAAGACCTTGGGCGAACGACAGAAAGTGTAGGCTCATTCGTTGCGCAATCACAGCCATATAAGGAGAGAATGGAAAACAGAGCTTCAGAAATTCTGCTAATTCCTGGGTGATGCATCATCTTGGTTTCGCCTGTAGAATGAGTTCAAAATCTTTGCAGATTCTGAAACTTCAGAGTGTTTTCTTTCCAAAACTGTCAAGAATATGCATAGTCGAGCATCTTTTCGTGACAAAATATCGCGCTTAAAACGGGAACGTTTTTTATCCAAAAATGAAATAGCGCCCCTAGAGCTCTAACAGGTTAACTTGTTACGGCTGCAATCCCACTAACAGGATAAGTGTCATCAACAACCGCTGAATAGCATAGCGCTACATTCAATAAATATTACTATAAATATTTATATTCATGAAATCACAAGTGCAATATAGGAAAACACAGTTTAGCCTTTTGTTAATCCACCTGTGGTGTCAGATTTAGAAATTATGCTTTACAGCGATAGCAATCCAAGCGTTTGTGTAAGTTTATGGATCGCACGACAAAACATTATGTACACTTAGCATTAAGTAGCTTGGTCACGAAAATCAGAAAAGCAATCAAATTAATCGTTTACTTGCGATGATCTTCTGATGTTTTCACTCACGAGACTCCCAGTGACAAAACAAATGTTCCATAAAGATTATTTTTATGTCCAAAATACCTCCGTTTGTTTGGCGCCTTATGTTCAGAAATCCACAGGAAAGAGCGGTCACGACAACGCAGACGAAAGTTCCAAATAGTTTCCATAATGTCCACAGAAACATGTCAAACGTTTTTTATAATCATTCCTCAGGTTGTTTTTAAAATATATAATCAATAATATATCAACCGCAAATGTCTTTCACAGTAGGAGAGGGAAAAGCAATACCTATCCAAAATCAAACTCATGTGACCACTTGACGCAATGTTATCTTTCTGGCTCCTTTTTCAAAATAAAAGCCTGAAACTATGTCTGAAGACTGTTGACACCTTGAGGAAGCGATAGGAAAAGGAATCTGGTTCATATCCCATTAAATCCAGCAAAGGGAGGCTATGGAACATGAAGTTTTCAAAATAGAAGCCACTTCCTGTTTTGATTTTCCTCAGGGTTTCACCTGCAATATCAGTTCTGTTATACTCACAGACAATATTTTGACCGTTTTGGAAACTTTAGAGTGTTTTCTATCCAATACTAATACTAATATGCATATTTAAGCAACTGAGACTGAGGAGCTGGCTGTTTACAATAGGCACCTTTTCATCCAAGCTACTCAATACTGCCCCTGCAGCCATAAAAAGTTAAGTCTCCAGTTGTCTTCAGCTGGCGAATTAAGTCCTTGTCCTCTAACTAAAAAGCAGCATTCCCCAAGTGAGGATGGCCTTTATTTTAGCAGTGATGAATTCATGAACTTATTTGATGAAAAGATCCTGATCATTAGTAAGCAAATTACGAACTCCTCTTTGGATCTGCATAGTTGTCCAAAACTCAGTTGTCCTGAGTCTGCACAGAACTACCAGGACCGAGGATGAATGGAGACACTATAGTTTTTTAATCCTGTATGTCTTGACACATTCACAAATAGTAATGACTTCTAAACCTTCCAGATGCCTACTGGACCCTATTCCAACTAAACTACTGAAAGAGCTACTTCCTGTGCTTGGCCCTCCTACTTGGAACATAATAAACGGTTCACTATCCACTGGAGGTGTAACAAACTCACTAAAAGTGGCAGTAATAGAGTCTCTCCTGAAAAAGCCAAACTTTGACACGTAAAATTTAAAAAACGATCTATATCGAATCTCCCATTCCTCTCAACATTTTTCGAAAAAGTTGTTGCGCAGAAACTCACTGCCTTCCTGAAGACAAATAATGTATACTAAACGCTCCCCTGGTTTTTGACCACATGATAGTACTGTGAATGCACTTGTGAACCGGCTAAATTAGCTTTTAATTATGTCAGACGAAGGCTCTGCATCGGCCATCGTGCACCCATATTTTAGTGCCACATTTGACACCATTGATCACCACACTATTTTTGAGAGATTGGAAACCCTAATTGGTCTACACGGACATGTCGGAAAGATATCAGTTTGTCTTTGTGAATGGTTTGTACTCTGACAAATCAATTGTAAGTTTTGGTGTTCCTCAAGGTTCAATTTCAGGACAACTATTGTTTTCACTATATATTTTACATCTTGGTGATGTCTTTTGGAAACAAAATATCTACTTTCACTGAGGACGACACACAGCTGTACACTTCGATGAAACACGGTGAGTGTCAAAATTGCCTACCCTGGAAGCCTTTGTTTCATACATAAGGAAGTGGATTGCGGTAAATGTTTTACTTTTAAACTCAGACAAAAAACAAAGATGATAGTTCTAGGTCCCAAGAAACAATGAGATCTGTTGTTTGATCTGACAATTAATCTTGATGGTTGTAGTTTTTTTCAAATAAAACTGCAAAGGACCACACAGACATTATAAGTAAGGCTTTGTTCTTAATTAACTGCCTTGCCTAGTTAAATAAAGGTTAAATAAAAATTATCTGGACCCTGATCTCTCTTTTGACAAACATATTTAAAGGGCAGCTTTTTTCCTTCTTCATAACTGTCACTTTCTGATCTTAGTTATTTTTGTTATGTCTTTGTTTTAGTATGGTCAGGGCATGAGTTGGGTGGGTAGTCTATGTTCTTTTTTCTATGTTGTGGTTTTGTGTTTGGCCTGGTATGGTATGGTTTTCAATCAGAGGCAGGTGTTGTTCGTTGTCTCTGATTGAGAATCATACTTAGGTAGCATTTTCCCACCTGTGTGGTGTGGGTGATTATTTTCTGTTCTGTGTTTTTCTTCACCGTACAGGACTGTTTGTTTGTCGTTTTTTTTTCACCAGTGTTCAGTTATTTCCTTAAAAAATATGAAGACTTACCACGCTGCGCATTGGTCCTCCTCTTCTTCCACCCACGACGAGCATTACAGAATCACCCACCAAAAAAGGACCAAGCAGCGTGGTATCGGGCAGCAGCAGAAATCTCTGGACTAATGGACATGGGAGGAGATTCTGGACGGAGAAGGACCCTGGGCACAGGGTATATCGCCGCCCCAAGGCAGAGCTGGAGGCAGCGAAAGCTGAGCGGCGGTGGTATGAGGAGGCAGCGCGGCAGCGCGGCTGGGATGAGAAGCAGTCCCAAAAATGTCTTGGGGGAGGCACACGAGGAGTGTGGCTAAGTCAGTTAGGAGACTGGAGCCAACTCCCCGTGCTTACCGTGGAGAGAGGTGGACCGGGCAGGCACCGTGTTATGCCGTCAGGCGCACGGTGTCCCTGGTGCGCAGGCATAGCCCGGTGCGCTACATCGCTGCGCCTCGTATTGGTCGGGCTAGAGTGGGCATCAAGCCAGGTGCCATGAAGTCGGCTCAGCGCATCTTCTTGATGGGCTGTTGGTCAGGAAATGGGTTCCACACTATGATCAGGGTCTAGGAGAACCAGTCTTTCAAATAGTTGTACCTACTACTTTGCGAAATAAAGTGTTGTAAACATCACATGGTGATGTGAAGTGCCAGCCCTGTTCGAGAGTGCAAGCGTGCAAGCCCTGTTCGAAAGCCTGGTGTGGGCCAGGTTGACTATTCATTTGGCAAAATATGAGTTTGCCAAAGCTACAGTCACATACAGTGCCTTGCGAAAGTATTCGGCCCCCTTGAACTTTGCGACCTTTTGCCACATTTCAGGCTTCAAACATAAAGATATAAAACTGTATTTTTTTGTGAAGAATCAACAACAAGTGGGACACAATCATGAAGTGGAACGACATTTATTGGATATTTCAAACTTTTTTAACAACTCAAAAACTGAAAAATTGGACGTGCAAAATTATTCAGCCCCTTTACTTTCAGTGCAGTAAACTCTCCCCAGAAGTTCAGTGAGAATCTCTGAATGATCCAATGTTGACCTAAATGACTAATGATGATAAATACAATCCACCTGTGTAATCAAGTCTCCGTATAAATGCACCTGCACTGTGATAGTCTCAGAGGTCCGTCAAAAGCGCAGAGAGCATCATGAAGAACAAGGAACACACCAGGCAGGTCCGAGATACTGTTGTGAAGAAGTTTAAAGCCGGATTTGGATACAAAAAGATTTCCCAAGCTTTAAACATCCCAAGGAGCACTGTGCAAGCGATAATATTTAAATGGAAGGAGTATCAGACCACTGCAAATCTACCAAGACCTGGCCGTCCCTCTAAACTTTCAGCTCATACAAGGAGAAGACTGATCAGAGATGCAGCCAAGAGGCCCATGATCACTCTGGATGAACTGCAGAGATCTACAGCTGAGGTGGGAGACTCTGTCCATAGGACAACAATCAGTCGTATATTGCACAAATCTGGCCTTTATGGAAGAGTGGCAAGAAGAAAGCCATTTCTTAAAGATATCCATAAAAAGTGTCATTTAAAGTTTGCCACAAGCCACCTGAGAGACACACCAAACATGTGGAAGAAGGTGCTCTGGTCAGATGAAACCAAAATTGAACTTTTTGGCAACAATGCAAGACGTTATGTTTGGCGTAAAAGCAACAGAGCTCATCACCCTGAACACACCATCCCCACTGTCAAACATGGTGGTGGCAGCATCATGGTTTGGGCCTGCTTTTCTTCAGCAGGGACAGGGAAGATGGTTAAAATTGATGGGAAGATGGATGGAGCCAAATACAGGACCATTCTGGAAGAAAACCTGATGGAGTCTGCAAAAGACCTCAGACTGGGACAGAGATTTGTCTTCCAACAAGACAACGATCCAAAACATAAAGCAAAATCTACAATGGAATGGTTCAAAAATAAACATATCCAGGTGTTAGAATGGCCAAGTCAAAGTCCAGACCTGAATCCAATCGAGAATCTGTGGAAAGAACTGAAAACTGCTGTTCACAAATGCTCTCCATCCAACCTCACTGAGCTTGAGCTGTTTTGCAAGGAGGAATGGGAAAAAATGTCAGTCTCTCGATGTGCAAAACTGATAGAGACATACCCCAAGCGACTTACAGCTGTAATCGCAGCAAAAGGTGGCGCTACAAAGTATTAACTTAAGGGGGCTGAATAATTTTGCACGCCCAATTTTTCAGTTTTTGATTTGTCAAAAAAGTTTGAAATATCCAATAAATGTCGTTCCACTTCATGATTGTGTCCCACTTGTTGTTGATTCTTCACAAAAAAATACAGTTTTATATCTTTATGTTTGAAGCCTGAAATGTGGCAAAAGGTCGCAAAGTTCAAGGGGGCCGAATACTTTCGCAAGGCACTGTACCTAGGCAAGGTTGTTGGTCAGGGTTTTGTCTGTCCCGTGGAAGCTAAGGTCCAGGCTGTGAAGCAGCTCCCACAGCCCTCCACAAAGAAAGAACTGATGCGCTTCCTGGGAATGGCGGGGTACTACCGTGCTTTCTGTAAAAACTTTTCGGTAGTAGTGTCCCCACTGACCAATCTGTTGAAGGCCAAGGCTGAATTTATCTGGTCCACCCAGTGTCAAGAGGCATTTGATGCAGTTAAGGCTCTTTTGTGTTTGGCACCTGTGTTGGCAGCACCAAATTTTGGAAATGTAATAAGTATCAGCAAAACTATTCTGTAATTGAAAAGGAGGCTTTAGGTCTCATTTGGGCTTTACAGCACTTTGAGGTCTATGTTAGTACTGGTTTGACCCCTTTAATTGTGTTCACCGACCACAACCTACTTGTTTTTGAGGTCCCTACAAAATCCCAACCTGCGCCTGATGCGTTGGGCTTTGTTCTTGCAACCATTCAACCTTGATATTAGACACATTAGTGGTAAGGATCATATCATTGCTGATGCTCTGTCCCGTGCTCCTTTAACCTATATTGTATCTTCTCTCTGCTGACCCCTACGGGCTGTCTGTGCCTCTTAAATTGCTCCCCAGGTACCAGGGCTGCCGAGTTTGAGGGGCGGACAGTCAGTTGGGGGACACGGGGCCACTACTAGGAGCCGGGACTGGTATCCTTTTTTTTTCTTTTTTGGGGAATTTTATTGTTTTGAATATGTTGGGCCGAAATTTGGGTTGAGGGTGGGACCCTCATTTTAAGGAGGGGGTGTCACGGCCCCTACTCTGCAGTGCAGGGGCGGTTCCTCCTGCAGGCAGAGGAGGGTCAAATCAAATCAAAATGTATTTGTCACATACACATGGTTAGCAGATGTTAATGCGAGTGTAGCGAAATGCTTGTGCTTCTAGTTCCGACAATGCAGTAATAACCAACGAGTAATCTAGCTAACAATTCCAAAACTACTACCTTATACACACATGTGTAAGGGAATAAAGAATATGTACATAAAGATATATGAATGAGTGATGGTACAGAGCGGCATAGGCAAGATGCAGTAGATGGTATCGAGTACAGTATATACATATGAGATGAGTATGTAAAAAGTGGCATAGTTTAAAGTGGCTAGTGAGACATGTATTACATAAAGATGCAGTAGATGATATAGAGTACAGTATATACGTATACATATGAGATAAATAATGTAGGGTATGTAAACATTATATTAAGTAGCATTGTTTAAAGTGGCTAGTGACATATTTTACATCAATTCCCATTATTAAAGTGGCTGGAGTTGAGTCAGTGTGTTGGCAGCAGCCACTCAATCTTAGTGGTGGCTGTTTACCAGTCTGATGGCCTTGAGATAGAAGCTGTTTTTCAGTCTCTCGGTCCCAGCTTTGATGCACCTGTACTGACCTCGCCTTCTGGATGATAGCAAGGTGAACAGGCAGTGGCTCGGGTGGTTGTTGTCCTTGATGATCTTTATGGTCTTCCTGTGACATCGGGTGGTGTAGGTGTCCTGGAGGGCAGGTAGTTTGCCCCCGGTGATGCGTTGTGCGGACCTCACTACCCTCTGGAGAGCCTTACGGTTGTGGGCGGAGCAGTTGCCGTACCAGGCGGTGATACAGCCCGACAGGATGCTCTCGATTGTGCATCTGTAGAAGTTTGAGTGCTTTTGGTGACAAGACGAATTTCTTCAGCCTCCTGAGGTTGAAGAGGCGCTGCTGCGCCTTCTTCACGATGCTGTCTGTGTGGGTGGACCAATTCAGTTTGTCTGTGATGTGTACGCCGAGGAACTTAAAACTTACAACCCTCTCCACTACTATTCCATCGATGTGGATAGGGGGGTGTCCCCTCTGCTGTTTCCTGAAGTCCACAATCATCTCCTTAGTTTTGTTGACGTTGAGTGTGAGGTTATTTTCCTGACACCACACTCCGAGGGCCCTCACCTCCTCCCTGTAGGCCGTCTCGTCGTTGTTGGTAATCAAGCCTACCACTGTTGTGTTGTCCGCAAACATCACACCTGCTGGAAAGGTACAGGATGGCAACAACTGGTCGTTAGTGATTGGAGTCACCTGGGCTCAGGTTATTTAAACTGCTTCACTAATCACTCTTGTCTATCTCTCTCTCTGCTCCTCCGGGTATGACCCTGTTTTGTTTGTTCCTTTGTAGTTTTGCATAGTTTTCACTCAGCCAGTCACACACACAGATTCACGCATCCCTGCACTTTACATACACCTTAACTTATGATACTTTCACACCTCATTCCTTTTTCTTTGTTTAAAGTTAATAGTTTTGGTTTACAATAAATAACCTTTTTGATTGGCCTATACCTGTTGTTCGTGTCCCCTCATTTTTGCCACAGGCTATGAGCCAGCCTGTGTCAGGTCGTGAGTTGGGTGGGCAGTCTATGTTCTTTTTTCTATGATTTGGTATTTCTGTGCTTGGCCTGGTATGGTTCTCAATCAGAGGCAGCTGTCAATCGTTGTCCCTGATTGAGAACCATACTTAGGCAGCCTGTTTTCACCCTTGAGTTTTGGGTGATTATTTTCTGTTTAGTGTGTTTTCCACTTGACCGAGCTGTTTCGGTTGTGCTTTTTTGATTCTTTGTTTGATAGTGTTCCGTTTAAATAAATAACATGAACAAGTACCACGCTGCGCTTTGGTCCTCACCTTCTTCCACCGACGACCGTTACAATAACATTGTAAAAATCATAAACATTTTTGTAGATGCTTATGTTTCTTCTAGATTAGACAACTGCAATGTTCTATTCTCCGGCTAAAGCACTAAATACACTTCAGTTAGTGCTAAATACGGCTGCTAGAATCTTGACTATAAACAAAAAATGTGAATATATTACTCAAGTGCTAGCCTCTCTACATTGGCTTCCTGCTATGGATAGGGCTGATTTGGATAGGTTTTACTGCTAACCTACAAAGCATTACATAGTCTTGCTCCTACCTAAACTCAGCAACAACAAAAAACAACTTTTTCAGGACCATGTATTTCAAAGATAATTTGTAAAACTTCAAAGATCTTCATTGTAAAAGGTATAAACACTGTTTCCCATGCTTGTTCAATGAACCATAAACAATTAATGAACATGCACCTGTGGAACGGTCGTTAAGACGGTAGGTAGGAAATTAAGGTCACAGCTATGAAAACTTAGGACACTAAAGAGGCCTTTCTACTGACTGGAAAAACACCAAAAGAAAGATGCCCAGTGTCCCTGCTCATCTGCATGAATGTGCCTTAGGCATGCTGCAAGGAGGCATGAGTACTGCAGATGTGGCATGGGCAATACATTGCCATGTCCGAACTGTGAGAAGCCTAAGACAGCGCTGCAGGGAGACTGGACAGCTGATCGTCCTCGCAGTGGCAGACCATGTGTAACAACACCTGCACAAGATCGGTACATCCGAACATCACACCTGCTGGAAAGGTACAGGATGGCAACAACTGCTCGAGTTACACCAGGAATGCACAATCCTTCCATCAGTGCTCAGACTGTCTGCAATAGGCTGAGAGAGGCTGGACTGAGAGCTTGTAGGACTGTTGTAAGGCAGATCCTCACGAGACATCACTGGCAACAACTATGGGCACAAACGCACCGTCGCTGGACCAGACAGGGCTGGCAAAAAGTGCTCTTCACTGAGGAGTCACGGTTTTGTCTCACCCGGGGTGATGGTCGGATTCGGGTTTATTGTCGAAAGAATGAGAGCTTCAACAAGGCCTTTACTTTGGAGCGGGATTGATTTGGAGGTAGAGGGTCCATAATGGTCTGGGGCGGTGTGTCACAGCATCAATGGACTCAGCTTCTTGTCATTGCAGGCAATCTCAACGCTGTGCATTACAAGGAAGACATCCTCCTCCCTCATGTGGTACCTTTCCTGCAGGCTCATCTTGACATGACCCTACAGCATGACAATGCCACCAGCCATACTGCTCATTCTGTGCGTGACTTCCTGCAAGACAGGAATGTCAGTGTTCTGCCATGGCCAGCGAAGAACCAGAATCTCAATGCCAATGAGCACGTCTGGTACCTGTTGGATTGGAGGGTGAGGGCTAGGGCTAGGGACATTCCCCCCAGAAATGTCTGGGTGCCTTGGTGGAAGAGTGGGGTAACATCTCACAGCAATAACTGGCAAATCTGGTGCAGTCCATGAAGAGGAGATGCACTGCAGTACTTAATGCAGCTGGTGGCCACACCAGATACTGACTGTTACTTTTGATTTTGACCCCTCCCCCTTTGTTCAGGGACACATTATTCAATTTCTGTTAGTCACATGTCTTTGGAACTTGTTCAGTTTATGTCTTAGTTGTTGAATCTTGTTATGTTAATACAAATATTTACACATGTTTGCTGAAATTTAACGCAGTTGACAGTGAGAGGACGTTTCTTTTTGGTTGGATTGGCTGGAATTGTTTTGTGTTATACTTTGGGTGTCACACCAAGTTATTAACTGAAACAACAGACATACATGCAAATAATTTAAACTGAATAATTCCACATTAAGTCCATTAAGCACATGAAGTGGGTATTGTGGTTACTCATCCTGTCACAATCCAGACTTGAAACACGTTTATGTCAACAATGCATGAATATTGAAACAACAATAATGAGTTGGTAACTTGAAAAACATTTTCTGAGGAATGCCAATTTACCATCACCATTGCTATTAGCTAATGCTATGTCCTTGTCAGTATATACGTATACAGGACCAATTACTAAATAACTTCTTCTCTGAGGGCCCATGCATTTGGCACCGTAACATGTATCAGACAGTTCTGTCCCTCCTCCATGTATGCTGTGGTTCATGTTCTACAGTACTGCCAGCTGGCTCATGTTTTCAGACTGTGTCACTTTCAACACGTCTTCCATCCTCAGTATCTCTCCTTCTGCAGTGATTATGACATTTTAATGAATTCCCCTTTCTGACTCTCTCTAAGTTGCAGGACTGTTTAGAACTGGATATAGTCTCCCTCTCATAACCCTCCTTCAACAGGTACCCAAATAACCAGTTTTCTCACATTTTAGGTGTATGTGAGTGCATGTCTGCATGCAGTTGTACTTGCTTGCATTTGTGCTTGTTTTTATTACAAGAATCTGATTGAAACTTGTGAACAAAGAAGGGGACAAATGGTGTAGTCAAAATGTTACCAGAAATATAACCAACAGTAACATTGCATTACTTACATTCTTAAATTACTGTAACATTAATTAAATTGTATATGGTAATCTCGGTCTATGAATTCAAGAGTGGTTACATTTCTCTATCCTCATCCCTCAGTGGTGTCGTGTCTGCTTTGTTATTGTTTCAGATATTGTTGCAGATTCCCCCTTTAATCATTATCCCAAAATGTTGAAATCCAGTTTGTATTATTAAAGTGCACTTCTTCTCAAAAGGATGGAGATTATTATTATTTTTCAATTCGCTAGGGGCGAGGAGTTTGTACATATTGGTAATTAAAAACGCAGCATTATCCAATTACTTCAAAAAAACAGTTGCCACTATAGATGATTTCTGTTTAATAGACTACAAATAAAATATAAAGAGTCATATCTTCTATTGAGTGTACGGCTCTGATATAATGCCTAATTTGCTCCAGGGGATTGAAAATATACAGAAAATATATCTTATAATTTCCATGCAGGATTAAAAGTAGGCAAAGTTTAAAGGGGGTGGGGGCTCCATTAAGGGACGAGAGCCAGTTTGCGCTGTTCTTTGAAGGGAGTAGTACACAGCGTTGTACGAGATATTCAGTTTCTTGGAAATTTCTTACAAGGAATAGCTTTAATTTCTCAGAACAAGAGTAGACTGACGAGTTTCAGAAGAAAGATATTTGTTTCTGGTGATTTTGAGCCTGTAATCGAACCCACAAATGCTGATCCTCCAGATACTCAACTAGTCTAAAGAAGGCCAGTTTTATTGCTTCTTTAATCATAACAACAGTTTTCAGCTCTGTTAACATAATTGCAAAAGGGTTTTCTAATGATCAATAAGCCTTTTAAAATGCTAAACTTGGATTAGCTAACACAACGTGCCATTAGAACACAGGACTGATGGTTGCTGATAATGGCCCTCTGTACGTCTATGTAGATATTCCATAACAAATATGCTGTTTTCAGCTACAACCGTCATTTACAACACATTAACAATGTCTAGACTGTATTTCTGATCAATTCGATGTTATTTTAGTAGGCTTTTTTTTTTTAAGTGACCCCAAACTTTTGAACGGTAGTGTAGGCGTTCTTTGTATAATATGAAATAAAGTGTTGATTCTTTGATTTAATTATAGTGTATTTTTGGTCATTGAACATTCCCTGTTTGTCTGTTTTATTTGGTCACTCACTCTCATTTTGTCTAATAATATTGAACAGATCTGCAGCTATATCTGATGTCCTTGATCACTGGTGTGGGTGTAACAATCCCTGTATGGCTGACCTAGGATGCAACCCCTATCCGTAACAGCACTTCATAGCCACTAAGCAGCATCCATTATCCTCCAAAAACCATAATCTTGGTAGGGCTAGGATAACAGTACTTTAGGTCTCAGGGTGGGTGACATCACCACATGATGGCTATTAGGGCTTTGTCTCACTTTGTCTTTCCTTGATTCCTCATCTCCTCACCTGTATTGTATGGCAACTTTATTGGAGGAGAAGGTACAAAGTTCCTCCCCACTGGCCTTCTCCAATGGGTTTTGAAAAGGAGGCGAAGAGAGGAATCAAGGAAGGATGAATTGAGAAGCAGCCTAGCACTCAGCTGTCAACTAGCTCACATTGTGCTATACACTCTGCTACACTCACTGACCTCCTCCTTCCCGCATCAACCTCAGCAGCCAGCAGAGCAGACGGTGTGAACTGAGTCAATCTAGCACCCACAGAATACATTTTGTGGGTATTTAATTCTGCTACATTGAATCAGATCACACAGTTGGCGGCTGAGTAATACTGGTGGTGGCATAGGAGGAGGTGAAAGGGATGTGACTGTAGCAAAGATGAGCTGCAGGTGAGTTCCATACTGAACATAAATATAATTGGAACATGTAAAGTGTTGGTCCCATGTTTCAAGAGCTGAAATAAAATATCCCAGAAATGTTCCATACACACTCAAAAGCTTATTTCTCTCAAATGTTGAGCACAAGTTTGTTTACATTCCTGTTAGTGAGAATTTCTCTCTTTGCCAAGATAATCCATCCATCTGACAGGTGTGGAATATCAAGAAGCTGATTAAACAGCATGATCATTACA
Organism: Oncorhynchus mykiss; assembly: GCF_013265735.2. NCBI lineage: Eukaryota > Metazoa > Chordata > Actinopteri > Salmoniformes > Salmonidae > Oncorhynchus > Oncorhynchus mykiss. The sequence continues at coordinate 51,540,514 of NC_048566.1, read as the reverse complement.
CATGTGCACCTTGTGCTAGGGGCAATAAAAGGCCGCTCTAAAATGTGTCGCACAACACAATGCCACAGATGTCTCAAGTTTTGAGGGAGCATGCAAATGCCCTTCGAGATGGAATCGACATTTAAAACATTGCCATCAAGGCAACTAGCTACTACGCAACAACCTTCTCCTGTCTTCCTCCATCAGGCTTCTGATTTGTCTTCCGCGGATCCATGAAATGAGCAATAATAGTCTTGATAGAATGTTTCAATGTCTTTTGATATAGCTTGTCATGGTATTTAAGGATATTAAAATCAAATCAAATCCAGGAGTTTCCCAGACTAGTCTCTCGGCCTCGTAATTTAGTGCCTCCACAAGCTTGTAATGAGGTGCACATTGCAATGTATAGACGAGAGCTGATGTGATTTTAATATGCACTGTATGGTCCGGTGGCAAGAGACAGAGACATTGCATTAAAAGTTATCTCTCAGAGTGCATAATTAAGTAAGCAAGGAAGCAATTGTTGTCTGTCTGATGCATTTGTGTCTGCCTCTGCTTGCCCCAGCCAGACAGACGTACAAAGAAGGTTTGAGGCAACGTGCAAACAAGTCTTCTTTCATTGTAGATAAGGCGCTTTGGAATACATTAACCTTTTCCTCATTTGTTTTGTGTGTGTACCCTTTTTGTTCTGCACACAAAATGAGGGGACATGGTATCCGCATCTATGGGTGACTCACAACGGCACTCATTGGGCTCACGAGGGAGAGGCATGTGGTGCCTGAATATTAGCCTCTTCGATGGAAATGAAAAAAAAATGGGGTATGAGTAGGTGAGGAGGGACAGGGTGATGGTCTATTCAGGGAGCAGGTAGCAGCTTTTCTCTCTCGTTTCCTCTTTCTCTCTCTCTCTGTCTCTCCGTCTGAGCTCTCAGTTCCTGAGGCACTGCAATTATCCGCAGGCTAAAGATGAAAGGTCATGAGTGTTTGTGGAAGACAAAGAGGAAAGAAGAGAAGAAGAATAGGTTCTAACTTTCCATCTTGCCATCTCCTGGTGCCCTTACAGGTAGTTGAGACAATGAAGACAGTAGGACAATACACTGTAATGGCTGTCAAAGGCATTGTGTTTAAAAAGGGGGAGAGGGGGAAATAGATAGAGAGGGGGACAGAGTGAAAGAGAGGGAACAAAAGAGAAATAAAAAAAATGGAAACAGGTATGTTTAGAGGTATAAGAAGAATGAGAGAGTAAAAGAGAGACAGAGAAAGATACAGTAGATACCACACTGTGATGGATGTCAAAGTGATTGCATTGAAAAGGAGAGAGGGATAGAGGGTGGAAAAGGGAAGGAGATAGAAGGGGTTAAGGAGAGAGATTGAGAAATGGAGAGACACAGAGAGAGGGTAAAGGGTTAGCATTGTGAGAGAGAAGGGGAAAGAGGTATAAATAAACAGACAGAGATGCAGAAAGAATGAGAAGGAGAGAGTGTAAGAGAGAGGGGTCTCTATATGCTGGGGGGAATTATGCAGTATTTCAGGCCCAGTGCTCTGTGCCATTTGAGTCACTGCAGGTTCCTCACGCTCCAGGCTCTTCTATATAAAGCTCAGACAGCTGCTAGATTTTCCACCTTGCTGCTGTGGAATTCGATTAATATAATGCACATCCATGTTTTTGCCCTCATCAGTGGAAACTCGAGGGGGCCTGCTCATGCAGGTCGCTGGCCACATGTCTCGTGGTCATTGGACATAATTTGAAAATGGACAATATAGTATATCCTATATATATCCTATATCTTACTCTATTATATTCTATTCAATTCTACAACTAAAATGTAGGTAAATGCATGTACAGTTGAAGTCGGAAGTTTACATACACCTTAGCCAAATACATTTAAACTCAGTTTTTCACAAATCCTGACATTTCATAGTAAAAATTATCTGTCTAACGTCAGTTCGGATCACCACTTTATTTTAAGAATGTGAAATGACAGTAGAGAATGATTTATTTCAGTTTTTATTTCTTTCATCACATTCCCAGTGGGTCAGAAGTTTACATACACTCAATTAGTATTTGGTTGCATTGCCTTTAAATTGTTTAACTTGGGTAAAACGTTTCGGGTGGCCTTCCACAAGCTTCCCACGAAGTTGGGTGAATTTTGGCCCATTCCTCCTTTGTAGGCCTCCTTGCTCGCACACACTTTTTCAGTTCTAACCACAAATTTTCTCTGAAATTGAGGTCAGGGCTTTGTGATGGCCACTCCAATACCTTGACTTTGTTGTCCTGAAGCCATTTTGCCACAACTTTGGAAGTATGCTTGGGGTGAATGTCCATTTGGAATAACCATTTTTGACCAAGCATTAACTTCCTGCCTGATGTCTTGAGATGTTGCTTCAATATATCCACATTATTTCCCTTCCTCATTATGCCATCTATTTCGTGAAGTGCACCAGTCCCTCCTGCATCAAAGCACCCCCACAGCATGATGCTGCCATCAACGTGCTTCACGTTTGGGATGGTGTTCTTCAGCTTGCAAGCCTCCAAACATAACGATAGTCATTATGGCCAAACAGATCTATTTTTGTTTCATCAGACCAGAGGACATTACTCCAAAAAGTACGATCTTTGTCCCCATGTGCAGTTGCAAACCGAAGTCTGGCTTTTTTACAGCGGTTTTGGAGCAGTGGCTTCTTCCTTGCGGCGCTTCCTTTCAGGTTATGTCGATATAGGACTCGTTTTACTGTGGATATAAATACATTTGTACTTGTTTCCTACAGCATATTCACAAGGTCCTTTGCTGTTGTTCTGGGATTGATTTGCACTTTTTTGCACAAAAGTATGTTCATCCCTAGGAGACAGAACGTGTTTCCTTCTTGAGCGGTATGACGGCTGCGTGGTCCCATGGTGTTTATACTTGCGTACTATTATTTGTACAGATGACTGGTACCTTCAGGCATTTGGAAATTGCTGCCAAGGATGAACCAGACTTGTGGAGGTCTACAATTTTTTTTCTGTGGTCTCGGCTGAATCCTTCTTATTTTCCCATGATGTCAAGCAAAGAGGCACTGAGTTTGAAGGTAGGCTTAGAAATACATCCACAGGTACACCTCCAATTGACTCAAATGATGTCAATTAGCCTATCAGAAGCTTCTACAGCCTGACATCATTTTCTGGAATTTTCCAAGCTCTTTAAAAATACAGTCAACTTAGTGTATGTAAACTTTTGACCCACTGGAATTGTGATACAGTGAATTACAAGTGAAATAATCTGTCTGTAAACAATTGTTGGAAAAACTACTTGTTTCATGCACAAAGTAGATGTCCTAACCGACTAGCACAAACTATAGTTTGTTAACAAGAAATTGGTGGAGTGGTTGAAAAACGAGTTAACCTAAGTGTATGTAAACTTCCGACTTCAACTGTGTCTTTGCACTTAGACGAACTCCCAGCAAGCTGTTCATCATTCAAAGTTGTGTCCTAAAATATTTCAACTTCAATTTTATCTGCCTCTGTTCAACATATCTCTGCTCTTTTTCCTCAAAACTGCTAATCTACAGGAATGAGAAGACAAAATTAGTATCATGCTCTCATCTCTTATGAGTTTTACATAATCTATGGTTGTTTCACATGGATACGTCTCCTGTCTCCCGTCAAAGAGCAAGAACGAACGTCCTTTAGTCTTTCTTTTTATCTAATGATAAATGAAGACGAGTACGTGATCGCTTAAAACCTGCCATTTTAATGACATTCCCTTTCCCACTGCCATCGATTAATAGTTGGAAGTATCAAGTCGTGTGACAGAGTGTGTCGCGGTGCTTTCATCAAAGCCTTGCTCTGAGTCCTCCATCTCATTGGGATCCGCCTTAATTACCATCTCCCTGATCATATCTCGTCTTGCCTCATCTCACGCCAGCTCGAAGGCTCTTTGGTGCATTTTATGAATTGTTAGGTACTGATGAAAACAGTCCACATAAACATAACCGGGACAAGGATTGGTAGGAAGACAGGGGAGAAAAGGGGGAGGACAGGGATTTCATAAAAGTGTAATCACTGAGGGATACCTTTTATAGTGATGAAGTCGTAGTGTGGCGGCGCCGCATGAGAGCACACACCCCCCACCGCCTGCCTCTATTAAAAGAGACTGGGGCCGCGGGAGCAACATCTGCTGTGCCCAGAGAGAGAAAGAGAGAGAGGAGGAGGGAGGAAGGGAGGGAGAGAAAATGTGAGAAAGAATGAGAGTGAGAGAGTTAAATTGAGAGAGAGATCATCACAGTTTCCTCTGTTCCCTCTTCTCCTCGGGGATGGCAGAACCGAGAGAGTTTGGGGACGGCAGTATCCCGAATGTAAAAGACAAATTAAAAAGGTTTTGTCAATCTGGTGGCACTCATACTACCTACTCACGAATCCCTACTCACGAATTTTAAATAGCCTTTGTACAGAGTTGTGGTACATTAGGTTTTAAGTGCGTTAGAACAAAGGCTTGAAAATATAACAAACCTGGGCATGGTTTTTCAAGTTGGTGTAGTAGGGTAGAGAGAATTGATGCTTTCGATGTTAAACATAAAAGTTATGTTTAGAAAGATTTGGTAATCTGATGAGACCAAAAAACACGGGTTATTGTCTCTCGCCATAACTGATGAAAAACTGGATTATATTAAAAGAAGAAAACACTGTCACAGTTGACATTTACGCAACTGTTCATTTTGTAAGTATTAGTATTATTGTATTTCCTCTCAACATTGATTAACCCATAACATTACGGTAACACAATATGAATACAATGCTGTATTATTGATTTATCCATTATACATTTTATGATAGCCAGAAATGTTGTGTTCATATCAACTCGTTCCTTTTCCCATTTACTAAAGATCTACAAGAGCGATTTTACAGCATTGACTTACCAATCTCATAGTTTACTATTGGTTGTCCATTGGATGAACGCACAAACCAATTGAAACCTGTGGAAATGTCAGATTTTGCACGAGGATGGAGAACCATTGGAAAACAATTAATGGAAATCCGACTGGCTGCTGAGTGGAAGGAATAAACTGCTTGGTCGCTCAAACCTTTCCGATGGGTCGACTTCCATGGATGACTTGAGGGCGCTTGCTATTTGTCCAATCAGTGGGCCCTCTCAGGGATGTCCCATTTGCACAGTGCACTTCTCTCCTACTCCCCTCACTCTTCAGACCCGACGACGTCCCTCCAGGACTTCTCACACTACAAGGTGGCGTCCTTTGGCAAACGTTCCCGAAACGTGTGAAACATTTTCCGGGCAAGGCAAGCCATCTGGTAGGCAGTGGAGAGACCAGCTGGGAGACACAGGAAGAGAACCAAGTCAGCATCCCCTAAAAATGCATGTGTGAAAAGAATAGCATGATGAATCAGGTGATCTCTCATGAACAGGGCCAGAGGGTCAGGTGATTCAGTGTCGGAGAAGAGTGCACCTGCTCAAGGTTATCCTCCTCAGTCTGTGGGACGCGATGCTCTGGGCTGTGCTCTGCTTGGTGCATTGTGTCGAATCAGTCAACAAGAAAAACTGCTTTTCTCCTTTCCCTCAATATCTTTATTCTCGTTTTTCATTACTCACTGCATACCGGCAAAGACTTGTACAGTTTTTCCAGCTGGAATATCATGCATCTCGTCCTAAAATGGTTTGCTCGTTATTTTAGAAACCAGCTTTGCATTAACGTGGAATGCAGTACATTGTGCTGTTCCGATTAGTAGATAATGTGTCTCCAGGCAAAATATACAAAGAGGAAAATTGCTGACCGCATTTATTTTATATACGATTTCAATGCGCATAGAAAATATGTTGCAATCAAAATACGCTATAATAGCACCAAAGGTAACAGTTTTGATGGATAAACACACCATTACAAAACGGCTGAAACACAATGGCTATCTTATATTCGGTTTAAGTCACATCTTTACATTTTTTGGTCCTCTACCATACCTCCAATGGTATTAGCAAACAAGCACATCCTTAAAATTATCTTCACAATCATCCAAAACACTTTCCATAACAGTTTGTTATTTGTTTGTTTTCTGAATAACTTTCTGTGCCTTTTGCCCTACAACAAGGTTTGGCCTAATCCTAGTCGCCGGCCAATCAATGATGCCAACAGTTTTGACAGTTGCTGCTGAGAGACAGCATGGGGGCTTATCCACCAAGCCCGGAATGGCTTCACCCTGTCCTTTATCACTGCCACAGCTTGACACATGCTCAGTGTGACACCTTGACTGATTGCCTCATCGCGGACCAGGCTGAAGACCATGATTGATGTGTTGCGAAGTGGCTTCAGTCTATACAATGCCACTCTGGCGTTTCGAACGGGACTTTAGATGGCAGGTTATTCCATATTAGGTTTATGTACAGTGGCTCAAATAATGGATGTTTGTTGATGCTGTCCCCCATGTTGATTTATTGACTGAATTCCAAAGATGAGGGAAGGTCATACAGTGTAGTTGAGATAGTGAGAGTATGGAATGTGGAGCCTTGACAGTCTTGGTTTATGCTGGGACGAACTTGTCGGTAGGGTGAAAGGGCACAGGTGACACTGGTTAGAGGTCTCTACATCAATACACACCAGAGGAACCAGCCAGGGTCAGCAAAGGAGTCTGGGATGGGGAGACATGGGCTATCATTTATCAGCATTAGGCAAGAGCAGCTAGTGGGACACCAATACATCAGGAACATAGGCTCTCTGTCACACACACACACGCGGTAATGAGGTAGAATACAAAAGGTCAGTGCGCATATGATACCACAGGGTGCACATCATATTCCCAATCAGAAGCATTGTACCCCCCAATGATTCTCCCCTGTATTTCAAACTGTATGATAAAGACACTCATGGAATAAGCATAGAGAATAAGGCGATTCTTACTAGCTGAAACAAATGGGGAGCGTCCATAAAGACTGCAGCAGAAACATTCCTCTTGACAATTGCCTTTGCTGGAAAGCTGAGGGAATTTCCATCCACCCAGCAAATATTGATTTTGCTCTCCTTCTCCATCACCCTCCGTTCCTTTCCCTTCCCCCACTCCTCATCCCCCTCCTCCACAGCTTGGCCCTCTGGGTCCTGTGTGGTTTTGTTAAAGTAGCACACTAGAAGTCATGGATGCAGTTCAGACACTTTTGACTGGAATCTCCAATGATTTTCTCGCTTTCATCTTAAAGCTTCGCAGTGCTTGCTTCAAAGTTAACATTTTGGATTTTCAAATGCTAGGGGCATATTAACCAGGATAAACCATCTATAGTTCAGATAAAACTCAAGTTGAAAGACATGCCACTGAATTGTTTATGTTCAATACTTGACCTTTTTACCTAGGTCCGACTAAATAGATGGGGTCTTTTCAGATTAACCAATAATGCAGTGACATTATTTTATGACTGAAAAAATATATATACATATGACACACATGACACGTCAAAATAAGGTAAATTGATAGCTGTATCAAAACTCCTCATATTCAGAAAATATGATACCCACAGGAGTGAAATACTCAACAAATGCTACAACCTTCCAACCAATTTGACGACTTCACACTCCCCTACCACCCCCAAATAATGCACCTGGCCAAATGGCAAAATTCATGATAAGGGTTTAGAAAAGGGAGCACACAGGAGTCACAATATAGAGTAGAGGCAGCACTGCCAAGTTTTACTAGACTACTTGATATCATTCCTCCTACACCACAGATTAATCTGATATCATGATGACACTGGTCTTGTTTATTCAATCTAGCTCCCTATGTGACACAGTCAGATCTTTTTTTAAGCAACCAAGCCATCTGGCCTGTGAAACCGAGCTACGCTCAGCTTCTGACTCACTGTTACTTAAGCAACACTTGCTATGAGCCAACTACTGGTACCATAGAAGTGCATTTGTAAGCTTTCATAAGTAACCATGAGAGTTTATGTATGCTTTATAAAGTCTTTATAAAGTTTGTTGAAAAGAGCCTGAAGTTGTTATGAATGCTTATAAGTCTTAAATGGCACTATGGGTTGATAGAAGGAATTGCAATTACTTTATAATGAATTATACACAATGTGTTACTGACACCTCCTTCACTAGGCATTTTGAGTGGTGCAGAACTGTGTTTGCCCACCCAAATGTACACACCCATCACTTCCTCCTCATAGAGGGCTAATGCAGTTTACCTGTCATTACGTTGTCATGATGTTTGTCAGCAATGTCAACTTAATGACCTTGTTATGCATAATACAACTTCATTACGCCTCCAAAGTGTTGCGTGTCAATGGAATAGAGTGGGCGGTAACAGCTTGGCCAATTTCTAAATGTGCTCTGGGGTGTTACCCACAAATCCTCTGGCTCCCCCTAGTGAGGACCTCCAAAACTAGAAGTGTTTTTTTTATACATTTGGGGCCCATTGGGATGGCCAAGAGGCAACATCACAATCATTACAGTTGTAAGTGATCCCATGTGGCTTAGAAAATAAGTGCATGGCACAAACAACGCCAGGGTCATGGGTTCAATTCTAGCTGCGGCCATCAATATGAAAAGTATGCACTCACAGTTGTAAGTCGCTTTGGATAAAAACATCCGCTAAATTGCATTACTGGTTTATTAAGTAGCGATTTCCTGTCATCGGGTGTACCTAATTTGTAGTGATTACACTGCACTTACTTGCAGTTACTATATAATTACATAAGTAGCCTATTGATTATCATTTGTTATGAAGTGTATTCTTGTAGGCAGTATCATCAGATTAATAAGAGTTTGTGTTTACAAACTATTATCTACACATGGATATAGGCTTTGTGTAAGAGCCTCCCCTGATGAGAATTATGTGACAATTCCTTTTACACTTTTCGTGGGCCTTTTTGACAGTGGAGAGTATTTCAATGATTTCCATTCAGGAAAATATGTAATGTGGAAACATTTTATCAGAGGGGCCTTTGTGTATGGGAGTTACCGTGGCACAATCATGTCACCATTACATCGTTGTGCCATTTACTGCATGGCAAAATACTTCTATGATGGACAGGGTTAATTTAAGCTCTGAACAGAGTTTGAACAGTTTGCTCAGAGAGATTGTTCGGTGAATGGCACAAGGCTCTGACATATACTGCTAAAGATGCATTGAGACATAAAAATCCTCACTAAGGGTTCGATTCAATCTGTGAATTTGTAAGATCTGTGCTGTAGTGCGATTGAAATTCAAATGCAATGTTCCCACGTTCACGGAGACTGCATTCACGATAAACGCTGCATATGTCAACTCAATAGGAAATGACCTTTAAATTTCAATCACACTATAGCTCTGAATCCCTTTTATATATATTTCCACACTATGAGGTTGGAATAATAGTTTTAGTGTACGAGCTGTTTGAAAAGACTGGCTGAAATTTCAGCATGTTTGGTGGGATGTAGTTTTGGCCTTCCATGTTGACATCACCATGAGGTAAATTAGCTAGCCCTTTCCTGTAGTCAATTGACCTAATGGCATCAATGGTGTGGTGGAATGTTATTAATATTTTTCATAATTTCATAGTTAATAAACATAATTTAAAAAAAGCTTTTGTGAGGTGTATACTTTTGTTTCAAAGTAGATTTGTTTAAGACTACCAAGAAACACTTTGTGTGACATTCTCAGAAATAATTTGATATTGAGATAAAAACTGCTGCGCTGTGGTAACCTGAATAAGTAAATCTGTGTAGCTAGTCATAGTTGTTTGGCATTATGTATCTTACAATTATATTAAATCATGCGCCTACAGGACCGAATAACAGAGCATCTAACAAATCAGCCCTTTTGGACATTATCCTAAGGAATACCCTTAACAAATACACATCGACTGGGATATTCTGTAATAATGTCAGTGATTACTGTGCAATTGCTTGTGTTAGAAAAACAAAAATGAACAAAGCCAAACCACGTTATATTTTTGAAAGACATTTTAGACAGTTTGATGTGCAAGTGTTCTTACATGATCTGTACCATAATATTGAAAGAGTAAGTCTGATTCCCGATGTTGACACTGCCTGGGACTATTTTATATGAAATTTGTGTTGACCATTTTAACTTTGAACCTGTTTCTTATACTGAGGTCTATAAAGCACTAAAGGCTATAGACACTAAAAAGTCTGCAGGTCCAGACAACCTTGACCCCTACCTCTTAAAGATAGCAGCTGGTATTATTACTGAACCTGTGGCTCACATTTTCAACTTGATTCCCTTGACCAATTCCATAACCAGACTTTTGGAAATCAGCTTATGTACTCCCACTGCTAAAGGGTGAAGATCCCTCTGATGCTAATAACGATCGTCCTATCATTAAACTCCCTATCCTAGCCTAGTCTATGAATCCCTAGTGAACTCACAGTTAAAAAACTTCTTAATTGAAAATAACATACTGAGCCGGGTTCAGTCTGGCTTTAGATCGGGGCACAGCACCATAACTGCAGCTATGGCAGTGGCACATGACATCATTAATGCACTTGATAAAAAGCAACATTGCGCTGCTCTGTTTGTGGATTTATCAAAGGCCTTTGATTCAGTTAACCATGAATTGTTGCTACCTAGACCCAGAAACATTGGTCTCAGTGAAGGGGCAGTAAATTGGTTATGGAACTATCTTTCTGACAGAAGACAATGTGTATATACTGACAATCACAAGTATAGCTTTCTTGAGAGGTGTGCCCCAGGGTTCCATTTTAGCTCCTGTGTTGTTCTCAAGTTGTACTAATGATTTGGGAAATGGGATGCAACCAGCAAAGTTACATCTATGAGCAGATGATACAGTCATCTATTCATGTGCTCCTTCTCTGGTTCAGGCTGTTGAAGAGCTCCAGACCTCTTTTCAGTCACGGCAGGCCTCCCTTTATGCTCTCAAACTGGTCTTGAATGTACAAAAACTACATTCCTGACCTTTTACAGAGCTAGAACTCTGCCAGAGAATGTTAGCATTGTCACATCTGGTGGCTTATCCATTGAAAAAGTGTCATCCTACAAATACCTAGGTATTTGGTTGGATGACAAATTGTCCTTTACAGTTCATGTGGATAATCTTGTGAGAAAGCTTAAATTGAAATTGGGATTTTGTTTTCGTAATAAGGCTTGCTTCCCACTTATGGCTAGAAAGAAGCTTGTTTAGGACACCTTTCTCTCTATAATTGATTATGGTGACATGTGAGATATGCATGCAACCTCCTCCATCTTACAGAGACTGGACCTGTTTATCATGCATCCTTGTGCTTTATTGCAAATGCCAAGTAACTCACCCACCATTGCACCAAATGGTAGGTTGGACCTCACTTTATATCCGCAGAAAGCTACATTTGTATGTGTTCATCTACAAAGCCCTTTTGGGTAAACTCCCTCTTTACCTCTGTAGTCTGGTCTCCTTCACCACCAGCAGTTACCAAACACGGTCTGCTAGGTAGTTGCTACTTAATGCAACCGCTGTGTCAGATTTTTTTTAAACTTTACGGAAAAAGCATAATCTGAGACCGGCGCTCAGAACCCAAAACAGACAGAGGAATATCTGCCATTTTGGAGTCAACAAAGTTAGAAATGACACCATAAATATTCACTTACCTTTGATGATCTTCATCAGAAGGCACTCCCAGGAATCCCAGTTCGACAATAAATGACTGATTTGTTCCATAAAGTTCCATTAGGTCCATCATTTATGTCCAAATAGCCACTTGTTGTTAACATCAATAATGTTCCAACCGGAGAATTCCTTTGTCTGAAGAAAAGCACTGGAACGAGAGGTAACTCTGTCGGGAGCGCGCATCATGAGACCAAGGCTCTCTGCCAGACCACTGACTCAAAGAGGTCTCATGAGCCCCTCCTTCATAGTTGAATCCTCATTCAAGTTTCAAAAGACGGTTGACATCTAGTGGAAGCCGTAGTAAGTGCAACTTTATCCATATCTCAATTTGTATTCGGTAGGCCAAGCTTTGAAAAACTACAAACCTCAGATGTCCCACTTCCTGGTTGGATTTTTCCTAGGTTTTCACCTGCCATATGCGTTCTGTTATACTCACAGACATAATTCAAACAATTTTAGAAACTTCCGAGCTTTTTCTATCCAATAGTAATAATAATATGCATATATTTGCATCCGGGACAGAGTAAGAGGCAGTTCACTCAGGGCACACTATTCATCCAAAGTGAAAATGCTGCCCCCTACCCCTAAAAGGTTAATCTACCCATCGTGTCCGATTTAAAAAATGCTTTACAGCGAAAGCACAACATATGATTATGTTAGGTCAGAGTCAAGTCACAAAAACACACACAGCCATTTTCCAGCCAAAGAGAGGAGTCACAAAAATCAGAAATATTGATAAAATTAATCACTAACCTTTGATGATCTTCATCAGATGACACTCATAGGACATCATGTAACACAATTCATGTATGTTTTGTTCGATAATGTGCATCTTTATATCCAAAAATCTCAGTTTACATTGGCACGTTACGTGCAGTAATGTTTTGATTCCAAAACATCCGGTGATTTTGCAGAAACACTCATAATAAACATTGATAAAAGATAGACTTCTCCTTAACCAGATGTTTATCTTTCATTTGCTGTGTTGGACTTGTTAACCTCTAATGACTCCCCATCCCGCATGAGGGAGCGTAATCATCGACTGACACTAATTAGCATAACGCAATGGACATAAATATTCCTAGAAAACATTCCTATTCATGACAAGTGAAATATATTGAGACACAGCTTAGCCTTTTGTTAATCGCCCTGTCATCTCAGAATTTCAAAATATGCTTTACAGCCAAAGCTAGACAAGCATTTGTGTAAGTTTATCGATAGCCTAGCATAGCATGATGCCTTGCTAGCAGCAGGCAACCTTGTCACGGAAATCAGAAAAGCAATCAAATTAAATAGTTTACCTTTGATGAACTTTCAATGTTTTCACTCACGACACTCCCAGGTAGATAGCCAAAGTTCATTTTTTCCCAAAATATTATTTTTGTAGGCGAAATAGCTCCGTTTGTACTTCACGTTTGGCTGAGAAATCGCCCAGAAATTGCGGTCACCACAACGCTGAAAAATATTCCAAATTAGCTCCATAATATCGACAGAAACATGGCAAACGTTTATAATCAATCCTCAAGGTGTTTTACTAATATCTATTCGATAATATATCCGTTGGGACAATTTGTTTTTCAGTAGGAACGATTGGAGTAATGGCTACCTCTGTATTTTACGCGAGAATCTCTCTCGGAGCCACCATGTGACCACTTACGCAATGTGGCAGCCTACGGCTATTCTTCAACAGAAATGCGTAAAACTATGTCACAATGCTGCAGACACCTTGGGGAATACGTAGAAAGCGTAAGCTCATTGATGGCACATTCACAGCTGAATAGGGACTCATTGGAACGCAGCGCTTTCAAAACCTGGGGCACTTCCGGATTGGATTTCTCAGGCATTTGCCTGCAACATCAGTTCTGTTATACTCACAGACAATATTTTCACAGTTTTGGAAATGCTAGTGTTTTCTATCTAAAGCTGTCATAAATGATATATCATTATATGCATATTCTAGCATCTTGTCCTGACAAAATATCCCGTTTCAAACGGGAACGTTTTTTTTTCCGAAAATGAAAATACTGCCCCCTAGTACCAACAGGCTAAGAAACATTGAGCGGCTGTGAACTTTTGGAAAACTTTCCAGGTGGAGAGTACTGTAAATCCTGCCACAGGTTTTGAAGATTACTTAGTTATTTCCATCCCAAACACGTCTTACACGGCTGCTGCCTTCCCCCTACTTAGACTTGATTAATTCACAGCTACATAATAAACAGAATACATTCCAGCTGAGGCATTATATTACCTGTAATTAGGCCACAGATTGAATGTTCTGATCTAGTTAATTGATTGTAATGTTCATTCATTTAAAACCAAATATTCTGATGTAATTCAAGCTGATGTCAACTTGGAGAGAAAGCCATTCATCTTGTGATGTCTGATGTGGTATGTCCCGAATGTGAGCACAGCCATGTCCATCACTGACTTCTTTGAGTACTGCAGAGACATACTGTATGCTGCAAAGGCCCTGGAAACCACAGTGCAAAAGTTAACTACGGAAAGATTGTTCCATCATGGTAATTAAACAATTAGGTATATTGTGTCTAATTATGATTTGTCAGTAATTTATCAGTAATCATACAAAACAAAGGCGGTAATTACTGACTCTGACGGTGTGTTGACGGATCAAAAGGTAATTGACACAACCAATGGACATAAAAAACATAGGTTTTACTGAAAGCCAAAAATGTCTGTTTGGGATTACTTTCTTGGGATCGTTGGGACATCCCTACCCTAAACCCTAAACTTAAAGGAGCAATCTGCAGTACAGTGGTTCTTCCTTTAAAAGTTGCGTCACACTGCAGCACACCTTGCGGACTGCCGCAGAATTCTATGGCACATTATTTAATTGTCAGCCATTGTTACCATTAATGCTAGCTAGTGCTAGTTTGACCACCAGAGGGCATCTTTGAGAAGCATTTTATAGCCTTAAATATTGGCTGTACTAGATAATTTAAATACCCTTTTTGTAAAAACATAGTACAGTGCCTTGCAAAAGTATCCACCCCCTTGGCATTTTTCCTATTTTGTTGCATTACAACCTGTAATTTAAATTGATTTTTATTTGGAGTTCATGTAATGGACATACACAAAATCGTCCAAATTGCTAAAATGAAATGGAAAAAAAAATACTTGTTTCAAAAACATTTAAGAAATGTAAAACTGAAAAGTGGTGGGTGCATATGTATTCACCCCTTTGCTATGAAGCCCCTAAATAAGATCTGGTGCAACCAATTACCTTCAGAAGTCACATCATTTGTTAAATAAAGTCCAACTGTGTGCAATCTAAGTGTCACATGATCTGTCACATGATCTCAGTATATATATACACCTGTTCTGAAAGGCCCCAGTCTGCAACACCACTAAGCAAGGGGCACCACCAAGGAGTACCACTATGAAGACCAAGGAGCTCTCCAAACAGGTCAGGAACAAAGTTGTGGAGAAATACAGATAAGGGTTGTGTTATTAAAAAATATCCAAAAATGTAAACATCCCAAGGAGCACAATTATAAAAAAATGGAAAGAATATGGCACCACAACAAATCTGCCAAGAGAGGGTCGCCCACCAAAACTCACAAAACAGGCATGGAGGGCATTAATCAGAGGGGCAACAAAGAGACCAAAGATAACCCTGAAGGAGCTGCAAAGCTCCACAGTGGAGATTGAAGTATCTGTCCATAGGACCACATTAAGCCATACACTCCACAGAGCTGGGCTTTACGGAAGAGTGTCCAGAAAAAAGCCATTGCTTCAAGTAAAAAAAGAAGCAAACATGTCTGGTGTTCGCCAAAATGCATGTGGGAAACATATCTAAGAAGGTACTCTGATCAGATTAGACAAAAATTTTGCTTTTTGGCCAACAAGTAAAACGCTATGTCTGGAGCAAACCCAACTCCTCTCATCACCCAGAGAATACCATACCCACAGTGAAGCATGGTGATGGCAGCATGCTGTGGGGATGTTTTTCTTTGGCAGGTTCTGGGAAAAAGGTCAGAATTGAAGGAATGATGGATGGTGCTAAATACAGATTATTGAGGGAAACCTGTTTCAGTCTTCCAGAGATTTGAGACGGGGACCGAGGTTCACCTACCAGCAGGACAATGATCCTACACATACTGCTAAAGCAACACTTGAGTGGTTTAAGGGGAAACATTTAAATGTCTTGGAATGGCCTAGTCAAAGCCCAGACCTCAATCTAATTGATAATCTGTGGCATGACTTAAAGATTGTTGTACCCCAGTTGTACCGAGTTGTACCCATCCAACTTGAAGGAGCTGGAGCAGTTTTGCCTTGAAGAATGAGCAAAAATCCCAGTGGCTTGATGTGCCAAGCTTATAGAGACATACCCCAAGAGACTTGCAGCTGTCATTGCTGCAAAAGGTGGTTCTAGGTTGTAAGGCAACAAAATAGGAAAAATGCCAAGGGGGTGAATACTTTCAGAAGCCGCTGTATATGGGATTGATTTTAAGACATTTTAAGAAATTCATTTGATTAATATTATGGTGTTTCTATTCCAAGAAAAATGTCAAACCAAACCATTAGAGTTTCCGTTAAGATGGAATAGAAAATATGGCGCTGTGCAACGTGATGGTCGGTAGTAGGCTACAGAACTAAGAGCATAACATTTCCACACCCTAACTGAAGTCTAACCAATACCCAAACGGAGACTGAGTGAAAATTAAAAATCTTGTTGATTTATCAAGACCAGTACCCATGCTTGTCTCAGAGCAGTGTGAAACGGTGCTGAAATAGTTGACTACCGCGGGTATGCTATTGCTTCAAATCCTATTGCTTCTAACTTCAATATGCTTTTTAAATAAATAAGACTTACCCCACATTAATCAGCACAACTTTTTTATGACTGCAGGGGCAGTATTGAGTAGCTTGGATGAAAAGGTGCCCATTGTAAACGGCAAGCTTCTCAGTCTCAGTTGCTATTATATACATATTACTATTAGTATTGGATAGAAAACACTCTGAAGTTTCTATGTCTGTGAGTATAACAGAACTCATATAGCAGGCAAAAACCTGAGAAGTTCCACTTCCTGTTTTTTTTCTGGGGGTGGCAGATCTTCAACCAAGCTCTCATTGAAATTACAGCGGGACATGGATGAGTTTTCACTTCCTACGCCTTCCACTAGATGTCAACAGTCAATGGAACGTTGTCTGATGACTCAAATTTGAAGGGGGGTCGAATGACACAGGAAATAGTCACCACTGCCACGAGTTGACCATGCATTAACTATGCGCGTTTACAGGGGAAGCACCTGCGTTCCACCTCTCATATGAAGTCATTCTAGTTCTCCGGTTGGAACGTTATTCAAGATATATGTAAACAACATTCTAAAGATTGATTCGGTACATCATTTGACATGTTTCTACTGACTGTTACGGAACTTTTGGACATTTCGTCACGTTATAGTGGACGCGCTTTGTGACTTTGGAATTGTTTACCAAACGCGCTAACCAAAGTAGATAATTGAACATAAATAACGGACATTTTCGAACAACTCAAGCATTTATTGTGGACCTGGGATTCCTAGGACTGCATTCTGATGAAGTTAATCAAAGGAAACATGTATCATGTAATTTCTGGTTTCTGTTGACTCCAATATGGCGGCTAATTTGGCTTCTGTTCTGAGCAGCGTCTCAGATTATTGCATGTGTTGCTTTTTCCGTAAACTTTTTTTGAAATCTGACACAGCGGTTGCATTATTAACTTGTTATGGCTGCAATTCCAGTACCGGGATTGATATTTTCACTCACGAGACACTAGATAACAAATGTTCCTTTTTTTCCATAAGATTATTTTTGTAGCCGAAATAGCTCCGTTTGTTCTTCACGTTTGGTTTAGAAATCGACCGAAAATTGCGGTCACGACAATGCCGAAAAATATTCCAAATTAGATCCATAATATTGACAGAAACATGGCAAACGTTTTTTATAATCAATCCTCAAGTTGTTTTTCAAATACCTATTCGATAATATTTCAACCGGGTCAGTTGGCTTCTTAGTAGAAGCGAGAGAAACAATGGCCGCATTTGTCTATAACGCACATATCACTCTGAGAGCCACCAGCTGACCACTGACGCAGTTCCGGCACCGACAGAGATGGCCGCCTCACTTCGCGTTCCTAGGAAACTATGTAGTTTTTTGTTTTTTTACGTGTTATTTCTTACATTGGTACCCCAGGTCATCTTAGGTTTCATTACATACAGTCGAGAAGAACTACTGAACATAAGAGCAGCGTCAACTCACCATCAGTACGACCAAGAATATGACTTTCGCGAAGAGGATCCTGTGTTCTGCCTTTCACCCAGGACAACGGAATGGATCCCAGCCGGCGACCCAAAAAAACGACTTCGTAAAAGGGGGAAACGGAGTGGTCTTCTGGTCAGACTCCGGAGACGGGCACATCGTGCACCACTCCCTAGCATTCTTCTCGCCAATGTCCAGTCTCTTGACAACAAGGTTGATGAAATCCGAGCAAGGGTAGCATTCCAGAGGGACATCAGAGACTGTAACGTTCTTTGCTTCACGGAAACATGGCTCACTGGAGAGACGCTATCGGAATCGGTGCAGCCAGCTGGTTTCTCCACGCATCGCGCAGACAGAAACAAACATCTTTCTGGTAAGAAGAGGGGCGGGGGCGTATGCTTCATGGTTAACGTGACGTGGTGTGATCATAACAACATGCAGGTACTCAAGTCCTTCTGTTCACCTGATTTATAATTCCTCACAATCAAATGTTGACCGCATTATCTACCAAGGGAATTATCTTCGATTATAATCACAGCCGTATATATTCCCCCCCAAGCAGACACATCGATGGCTCTGAACAAACTTTATTTGACTCTTTGCAAACTGGAATCCATTTATCCGGAGGCTGCATTCATTGTAGCTGGGGATTTTAACAAGGCCAATCTGAAAACAAGACTCCCTAAATTTTATCAGCATATCGATTGCGCAACCAGGGCTGGAAAAACCTTGGATCACTGCTATTCTAACTTCCGCGACGCATATAAGGCCCTGCCCCGCCCTCCTTTTGGAAAAGCGACTCCATTTTGTTGATCCCTGCCTACAGACAGAAACTAAAACAAGAAGCTCCCGCGCTGAGGTCTGTTCAACGCTGGCCCGACCAATCTGATTCCACACTCCAAGACTGCTTCCATCACGTGGACTGGGATATGTTTCGTATTGCGTCAGACAACAACATTGACGAATACGCTGATTCGGTGAGCGAGTTCATTAGAACGTGCGTTGAAGATGTCATTCCCATAGCAACGATTAAAACATCCCCAAACCAGAATCCGTGGATTGATGGCAGCATTCGCGTGAAACTGAAAGCCCGAACCACTGCTTTTAATCAGGGCAAGGTGACCGGAAACATGACCGAATACAAACAGTGTAACTATTCCCTCCGCAAAGCAATCAAACAAGCTAAGCGTCAGTATAGAGACAAAGTAGAATCTCAAATCAACGGCTCAGACACAAGAGGTATGTGGCAGGGTCTACAGTCAATCACGGATTACAAAAAGAAAACCAGCCCCGCCACGGACCAGGATGTCGTGTTCCCAGGCAGACTAAATTACTTTTTTGCCCGCTTTGAGGACAATACAGTGCCACTGACACGGCCCGCAACTAAAACATGCGGACTCTCCTTCACTGCAGCCGACGTGAGGAAAACATTTAAACGTGTCAACCCTCGCAAGGCTGCAGGCCCAGACGGCAACCCCAGCCGCATCCCCTGCATCCCCTGAGCTAAACGACTACCGCCCCGTAGCACTCACTTCCGTCATCATGAAGTGCTTTGAGAGACTAGTCAAGGACCATATCACCTCCACCCTACCTGACACCCTAGACCCACTCCAATTTGCTCACCGCCCAAATAGGTCCACAGACGATGCAATCTCAACCACACTGCACACTGCCCTAACCCATCTGGACAAGAGGAATACCTATGTGAGAATGCTGTTCATCGACTACAGCTCGGCATTTAACACCATAGTGCCCTCCAAGCTCGTCATCAAGCTCGAGACCCTGGGTCTCGACCCCGCCCTGTGCAACTGGGTACTGGACTTCCTGACGGGCCGCCCCCAGGTGGTGAGGGTAGGCAACAACATTTCCACCCCGCTGATCCTCAACACTGGGGCCCCACAAGGGTGCGTTCTGAGCCCTCTCCTGTAATCCCTGTTCACCCACGACTGCGTGGCCACGCACGCCTCCAACTCAAGCATCAAGTTTGCGGACGACGCAACAGTGGTAGGCTTGATTACCAACAACGACGAGACGGCCTACAGGGAGGAGGTGAGGGCCCTCGGAGTGTGGTGTCAGGAAAATAACCTCAACGTCATCAAAACTAAGGAGATTATTGTGGACTTCAGGAAACAGCAGAGGGAACACCCCCCTATCCACATCGATGGAACAGTAGTGGAGAGGGTAGTAAGTTTTAAGTTCCTCGGCGTACACATCACAGACAAACTGAATTGGTCCACCCACACAGACAGCATCGTGAAGAAGGCGCAGC
Organism: Oncorhynchus mykiss; assembly: GCF_013265735.2. Lineage (NCBI taxonomy): Eukaryota > Metazoa > Chordata > Actinopteri > Salmoniformes > Salmonidae > Oncorhynchus > Oncorhynchus mykiss. Next base: position 51,520,424 of record NC_048566.1, on the reverse strand, counting down.
AGCGACTCTTCAACCTCAGGAGGCTGAAGAAATTTGGCTTGTCACCTAAAGCACTCACAAACTTCTACAGATGCACAATCGAGAGCATCCTGTCGGGCAGTATCACCGCCTGGTACGGCAACTGCTCCGCCCACAACCGTAAGGCTCTCCAGAGGGTAGTGAGGTCTGCGCAACGCATCACCGGGGGCAAACTACCTGCCCTCCAGGACACCTACACCACCCGATGTCACAGGAAGGCCATAAAGATCATCAAGGACAACAACCACCCGAGCCACTGCCTGTTCACCCCGCTATCATCCAGAAGGCGAGGTCAGTACAGGTGCATCAAAGCTGGGACCGAGAGACTGAAAAACAGCTTCTATCTCAAGGCCATCAGACTGTTAAACAGCCACCACTAAGCTTGAGTGGCTGCTGCAAACACACTGACTCAACTCCAGCCACTTTAATAATGGGAATTGATGGGAAATGATGTAAAATATATCACTAGCCACTTTAAACAATGCCACCTAATATAATGTTACATACCCTACATTATTCATCTCATATGTATATGTATATACTGTACTCTATATCATCTACTGCATCTTTATGTAATACATGTATCACTAGCCACTTTAACTATGCCACTTTGTTTACATACTCATCTCATATGTATATACTGCACTCAATACCATCTACTGTATCTTGCCAATGCCGCTCTGTACCATCACTCATTCATATATCTTTATGTACATATTCTTTATCGCCTTACACTTGTGTCTATAAGGTAGTAGTTTTGTAATTGTTAGCTAGATTACTTGTTGGTTATTACTGCATTGTCGGAACTAGAAGCACAAGCATTTCGCTACACTCGCATTAACATCTGCTAACCATGTGTATGTGACAAATAAAATGTGATTTGATTTGATTTGATGTTGTCGCTCACGCTAATTTTTCAAAATAAAAGCCTGAAACTATGTCTTGTGACACTACACACATTAGGGAAGCCTTAAAAAAAGGAATCTGGTTTATATCCCTTTCACTGCTCAATAGGGACGCATAGGAACGCAGAGGTTTCTAAATAAGAGTCACTTCCTGATTGGATTTTTCTCAGGCTTTCGCCTGCAATATCAGTTCTGTTATACTCAAAGACGATATTTTTATAGTTTTGGAAACTTTAGTGTTTTCTATCCTAAGTTGTCAATTATATGCATATTCTATTATCTGGTCCTGAAAAATAGCCCGTTTACTTTCCAAAAATGAAAATAGTGCCCCCTAGTTTCAAGAGGTTAACACTAGTGTGACTCATGTCGCCTACGGTAGACCTACAGTGTTACAAAAAATAATATTTTTAATGACGTGACATTCAGCCAATAATTCGACTTATAGTATTGAAGGATTCTAAATTAATAACTAACAGGCATTTTTTGTTAGGGAAAATCTGATCTGTGAGAATATCTAAGGGGCTTTTACATAATTCAAAATTAAATAATAATAATAATCGCTTTGTTTAAAAAATTGTGATATTTTGGAAAATATTTAGTTTCAAATTACCGAAAGTGAGTGAGAAAAAGGCAATTTTTGAAAATGGGTAAGACATTCTTACTCATTTGTAAATAAAGCCAGTTTGTTATTTAGAATGATTTATTTCTGTTTTTAGAGAGAGAGAAACCACCATCGCCTCATGGGTCTCCAGGTGGGGGCCGGCACCTGTAACAACACAGTTTGCACTGCGATGCAGTGTCTTAGACTGCTGCACCACTCGGTAGACCCAATCCGCAAAGTCTTTAATGCTGATCAATTGCCTTGCAGTAAGTATTTATTGTCCTGTTAATAGCCCATACGTGACTGGTCGAGAGTAGGCTACAGTACTACAGTAAGAGCAAAATAATCCTAACATTTCCACACCCTAATTATAGTCTAAATTTCTCTTAGAATAAAAACCTTAGTGTAAAAACAGCTTAGTAAGTAATACTGACGAGTAGTAACAAAACAGATTGTGTATTTTTCCGTATGTGCAAGTGCAGGACAGAGGAATAGCAATTCTTACACTATTGTTCTAAATTCAATCACCTTCTGCATCCTCATCATTTAGTTAATTGAATTTACATTTTAAAGTTGTGCACAATTATCAGTTTCTATTTGGTTTATGTCGCCCGCTCATTGTCAGTTAGAGACACAGTAGTGCCTTGGGACCCTAAAGCATAATCAGTGCTCTAACTCCCCCTTGCGCTGATCTGGAGCAATGAAGTTGTGACGCAGGGTATCGTACTAAACCACAAATGACCTAAACCACAAAGTCAAGCAGCATAATCGCAAAACTTATAGTTGAGAAACCACGGTAGCTACATTTATTTTGGGGCTTAAATAAATGAATGATATGTACCCATTGAGTCTTGAAGAATATAACTTATAAATGCCTCCTGAGCATAAACTGTCCTACCCCATCAGATCCCAAAATATAAGCTTGTTTTACTCCAATGTTTGTAAACAAAGTAAATGTAACAAACATTTTCGCCTCAAAACATGGTTGAAACTATAGTGTTGATATCATCAATGTTCAGTCCTTGTAGCTATAGCTCTGTCTATGAATTTGATAGTGAATACATATCTCCAGCCCCATCCCTCAGCTTTCTAGCAAAACTGTGGCGGGCAGTATGCATTGTTATTGTTTCAACTGTTGTTGGCCGCTTTAACCCATACCCTTAACCTAACCTTAACCATAACCCTTCCCTAACCTTAACCCTGACCATTTAACATTTCTCCTTCAATGGGATATGGATGTCCCAAGGATCCCACATCAAATCATATCAAAGTTTATTTGTCACGTGCGCCGAATAAAACAGGTGAAATGCTTACTTACAGGCTCTAACCAATAGTGCAAAAAAATTATTAGGTGAACAATAGGTAAGTAAAGAAATAAAACTACAGTAAGAAGACAGGCTATATAGAGTAGCGAGGCTACATACAGACACCGGTTAGTCAGGCTGATTGAGGTAATATGTACATGTAGATATGGTTAAAGTGACTATGCATATATGACGAACAGAGAGTAGCAGTAGCATAAAAGAGGGGTTGGTGGGTGGCGGGGCACAATGCAGATAGCCCAGACAGCCAATGTATGGGAGCACTGGTTGGTCGGCCCAATTGAGGTAGTATGTACATGAATGTATAGTTAAAGTGACTATGCATATATGATAAACAGAGAGTAGCAGCAGCGTAAAATAAGGGTGTGGGGGGGGGGTACACAATGCAAATAGTCCGGGTAGCCATTTGATTACCTGTTCAGGAGTCTTATGGCTTGGGGGTAAAAACTGTTGAGAAGCCTTTTTATTCTAGACTTGGCACTCTGTGTGATGTGTTGCTACCTACCCTCAGCACCTGGGGGCGGCTCGCCAGGAAGTCCAGGATCCAGTTGCAGAGGAAGGTGTTTAGTCCCAGGATCCTTAGTTTAGTGATAAGCTTTGAGGGTACTATGGTGTTGAACGCTGAGCTGTAGTCAATGAATAGCATTCTCACATAAGTGTTCCTTTTGTCCAGGTGGGAAAGGGCAGTGTGGAGTGCAATAGAGATTGCATCATCTGTGGATCTGTTTGGGCGGTATGCAAATTGGAGTGGGTCTAGGGTTTCTGGGATAATGGTGTTGATGTGAGCCATTACCAACCTTTCAAAGCACTTCATGGCTACGGACGTGAGTGCTACGGGTTGGTAGTCATTTAAGCAGGTTGCCTTTGTGTTCTTGGGCACAGAGACTATGGTGGTCTGCTTGAAACATGTTGGTATGGTATTACAGACTCAGTCAGGGACATGTTGAAAATGTCAGTGAAGACACCTGCCAGTTGGTCAGCACATGCCCGGAGCACACGTCCTGGTAATCAGTCTGGCCCCGCAGCCTTGTGTATGTTGACCTGTTTAATAAAGGTCTTACTCACATCGACTACGGAGAGCGTGATCAAACAGCACCGACTGTAACATGTGGTTGGAGATCATTTCCAAGCCATACAAATGTAGGATCTTAATTTGATCACCCTGTTGCATGAGAACTTTCCTGAAATTAGAATCTTGTAGTTTTTTTAGGTTTAAAAAGGCTTCTGAAGTTTGTAATCTCCACTTTCAAATGTTTGACTTCATTTTCCATTTTCCAAAAATGTCCACTAATTCATACAGTGCCTTGCGAAAGTATTCGGTCCCCTTGAACTTTGCGACCTTTTGCCATATTTCAGGCTTCAAACATAAAGATATAAAACTGTATTTTTTTGTGAAGAATCAACAACAAGTGGGACACAATCATGAAGTGGAACGACATTTATTGGATATTTCAAACTTTTTTAACAAATCAAAAACTGAAAAATTGGGCGTGCAAAATTATTCAGCCCCTTTACTTTCAGTGCAAACTCTCTCCAGAAGTTCAGTGAGGATCTCTGAATGATCCAATGTTGACCTAAATGACTAATGATGATAAATACAATCCACCTGTGTGTAATCAAGTCTCCGTATAAATGCACCTGCACTGTGATAGTCTCAGAGGTCCGTTAAAAGCGCAGAGAGCATCATGAAGAACAAGGAACACACCAGGCAGGTCCGAGATACTGTTGTGAAGAAGTTGAAAGCCGGATTTGGATACAAAAAGATTTCCCAAGCTTTAAACATCCCAAGGAGCACTGTGCAAGCGATAATATTTAAATGGAAGGAGTATCAGACCACTGCAAATCTACCAAGACCTGGCCGTCCCTCTAAACTTTCAGCTCATACAAGGAGAAGACTGATCAGAGATGCAGCCAAGAGGCCCATGATCACTCTGGATGAACTGCAGAGATCTACAGCTGAGGTGGGAGACTCTGTCCATAGGACAACAATCAGTCGTATATTGCACAAATCTGGCCTTTATGGAAGAGTGGCAAGAAGAAAGCCATTTCTTAAAGATATCCATAAAAAGTGTCGTTTAAAGTTTGCCACAAGCCACTTGGGAGACACACCAAACATGTGGAAGAAGGTGCTCTGGTCAGATGAAACCAAAATTGAACTTTTTGGCAACAATGCAAAACGTTATGTTTGGCGTAAAAGCAACACAGCTCATCACCCTGAACACACCATACCCACTGTCAAACATGGTGGTGGCAGTATCATGGTTTGGGCCTGCTTTTCTTCAGCAGGGACAGGGAAGATGGTTAAAATTGATGGGAAGATGGATGGAGCCAAATACAGGACCATTCTGGAAGAAAACCTGATGGAGTCTGCAAAAGACCTGAGACTGGGACGGAGATTTGTCTTCCAACAAGACAATGATCCAAAACATAAAGCAAAATCTACAATGGAATGGTTCAAAATAAACATATCCAGGTGTTAGAATGGCCAAGTCAAAGTCCAGACCTGAATCCAATCGAGAATCTGTGGAAAGAACTGAAAACTGCTGTTCACAAATGCTCTCCATCCAACCTCACTGAGCTCGAGCTGTTTTGCAAGGAGGAATGGGAAAAAAATTCAGTCTCTCGATGTGCAAAACTGATAGAGACATACCCCAAGCGACTTACAGCTGTAATCGCAGCAAAAGGTGGCACTACAAAGTATTAACTTAAGGGGGCTGAATAATTTTGCACACCCAATTTTTCAGTTTTTGATTTGTTAAAAAGGTTTGAAATATCCAATAAATGTCGTTCCACTTCATGATTGTTTCCCACTTGTTGTTGATTCTTCACAAAAAATACAGTTTTATATCTTTATGTTTGAAGCCTGAAATGTGGCAAAAGGTCGCAAAGTTCAAGGGGGCCGAATACTTTCGCAAGGCACTGTATTTCCTTTTTCCTGCAGGATTATTTATTCATTTTGCTGATTTGCAATGCCATTTTTTGGGGTTGTCAATGGATAGGCCTACCAGTGAGATGTCTTGACTAATGAGGAGTCAAACACATTTGGGAACTTCCCACAGTTACTTAAAGTGTACAGTATGTCTGTAGTAGGCCTGTGTTTTTGTATTGGTGTTACAACAGAACAATGGAGAGCTGAGGACAAAAGAAAATGGAGGGACACTCCAGCACCTTGTTCCACAACGTTACTATTCCGAAATGTATTCTCCTTGTGCTCCCCATCACTGCTGTTGCCCTATGACGTCAAGCAGATAAATGTTTAAAGACAACCATGAAATATCCATTCCTTTCTTAGTTAAAAGGCACCTCTGCGTCACGCCTTTTGTCTTTTGCTCATTTCTGTCACAGATATTGGCCCATGATGAGGTGTCATGAAGTTGTGAGTGGTCCAATTTAGAATTCAAAAAACACCATGATGGGAACCGTTCCCTGAACCAAACATTGAATATTGAGACTTTGGTGCACTTTGAGTCTCCGTTACTCCCACACAGCTGATTGGAACGCTCAAAAATAAACCTTATAGATGTTTCCGCCACAACACATGGGCTTGGTTTCAATGTCACTACAGTTGAAAGGAGAGGGGGTGCAGGCAGAGAATGTGTGTGATATAACGGCCACACTCCTATTCAATATACCAAGTACATTCAAATAAATAAGATATTCTAGCTGGAAAGAAATTACATGGTTGAAACATTGAATGGAATTGAAGCTTGAGCACTCTCTCGCTCACAGTCCATCAGTCTCTAGCTCTCTCTCTCTCACACACACACACACACACACACACTCCATTTCTCTATATCTCTCTCATATACCATATTTCACTGGCTAGTCTTTCCACCAATGCCTCAGGAAGCTTAAGTTGAAACCCGTCTGTACTCCCACCTTGCAGCATTTACCCTAAATCTCACCCCAAATCCCAGCTAGGATAATCTCATCCATCCACTCAGATGTACTCCCATTCATCTCGGCCTCGCAGTACTGCCAGCTCAGTCCTGTGTTATGAAAAGTAAGGGGATTTCCTCCTTGCTCCAACACTTCAGTAGGGATGTAAGTCTGTGTCACTGCAGAGACCCAGGGAAGCTGCTCACTGTCACCCAGACCCAGAGGCCTCTGACGACTCTATGGGCTCTGTGCGCATGTGACAGTGCACGTGATAGTCGGTTACAGTCCAGTGCAGCCATGCTTCTGTTAGACCAGGGATCTATAATTCCATAACTTCAGTCCACCAGAGCCACAACTGTTCAGTCTCCCTGACACGTAATTGATCAATTACTGTCGCTGATTAATTACCCACATCTTGATTCCCCTAAATAAATCAGTTATTGATTAAATGGGACACGAGGAATGAAGACCACTAGACACTGCATACCATCCTGCATCCCACTGCTGGCTTGCTTCTGATGCTAAGCAGGGTCGATTCTGGTCGGTCCATGGATGGGACACCAAATGATGCTGGAGGTGGTGTTGGTGAACCACTAGGGACACTATTCCCTCTGGTCTCAGGGCATTTTCACACATAGTTCTGAGCTATGGTTTGAATTTTATCATTTGATTGTTTGATTATTTGATATATTGTATTTTTTGGATTTGGTCCGGTTGGTTTCACATTGCAAAATGTCAAATGAACTGAAATACCTAAACAAAACCAAGTCGTTTGTTTGTTGGAGAAAAATGCTCATGTTAAATTCACCTATGATTATCAAGAAGCATAAAGGGAAATTTCTCCCCTTTGTACCAAACTTCATTTACTTTAGTTTTGGTCTTACAACAACATGCGGGAGGAAACACTGCTACATGAATATGCTATATTCAGTATCTTATATCCCTGGTACAGCCCTCTTCTCCCCTAATCTGCATCAGATTAGCTCATAAATGCTCTTCTAATCACAGAATGTTTCAGAGATTTCAAGTTATTGTACTGCGTGCATTTTATCAAATGTTCGAAATCAAACAACCAATAATACTGCGCGCCTCTGTGTTTCCTGTGTTTGGTCCAGACTGTGTTCTCACCAGTAGCGAACCCCACCGCGTTACGAATGCAATCAGACCGAGACCACCGCTTTTGAGCAAACCCCGTAAGGATATCCCAATGCCCCAGGGCAGTGATAGGGACATTGGGATGATGTCTTTCAGATGGAACCTTAATCAGGTGCCCTGTCTTTCAGATGGGATGTTAAAACGCGCGTCTTGACAAATGATAATTATTCAAACTAAGAGCTCTATTTAAGCAATAAGGCATGAGGGGGTGTGGTATATCGCCAATATACCACGGCTAAAAGGGCTGTTCTTAGCACATTATACAATGGGTGGTTCTAATACTGGATACTGATTGGTTAATCCTTAAGAGTCTATTGACGCCTTGTGTGTCAATCTAATTATTATAATACAAACATTTCCATCAAAATCCGTCAGTTATCTGAGATATCGATTTTTTTTGGAAGGGGCTGTGTCTCAATCCACCAATGTTGGCCTTCCAAAACTGTGATTGAAAGTAGCAGAGCTAAAGCAAGGTTTTATATCATTTTACATTTTTGGGGTGTTAGATCAGCTTTAATATTGCAGGTAGATTGTAGCTTCCATCAATGTAATTGTCTGCATCATTTCCAATCCCCCATTTGTTATTTTGTAAATATATAGAGTACCAGTCAAAAGTTTGGACACACCTGATCATTCAAGTTTCGAGTTTTTCTTTATTTTACTATTTTTATTTTACAGATTTGGAATCATGTATTAACCAAAAAAGTGTTAAACAAATCAAAATATTTTATATATTTGAGATTCTTCAAAGTAGCCATGCATGATGACAGCTTTGCACACTCTTGGCATTCTCTCAACCAGCTTCATGAGGAATACTTTTCCAACTGTCTTGAAGGAGTTCCCACATATGCTGAGCACTTGTTGGCCTCTTTTCCTTCATGCTGCAGTCCAACTCATTCCAAACCATTTACATTGGGTTGAGGTCGGTTGATTGTGGAGGCCAGGTCATCTGATGCAGCACTCCATCCCTCTCCTCCTTAGTCAAATAGCCTTTACACAGCCTGGTGGTGTGTTCTGGGTCATTGTCCTGTGAAAACCAAACCTTATTTTTGCTATTCATGAAGGCCAAATTTAATACTTTATCAAATAATTTTAACCTATATTTTTTTAAATCATACAGGGGTCCTACAATTCAAATTAAAATAGCTAAATGATCCATGGTATGACCAACCTTTAAACAATATTTTGTGGAAGGATGAACTAATATGAAGATATTCATAAAAAATATGTTTTTCTATTCTTCCAGTCAGGCAGGTTGAGGTAACCAAACTTGAATTCCGGCAACACTAAAAGTGTATAACATTTGTTTTTATGTTTGATTAAATATAGTCCTATTGAAGCCCACTAGCTTCAAGTACAGGAAAGTGCACAGTAAACAGTGTTTTGCCTGTTGTAATACTCTATATGACCTATACATTAACACAACCTGCTGAGGAAAAATCAAACAGTGTTTTGCCCTATAGTCATAATACTCTATATGACCTATACACTAACACCACCTGCCGGGGGAATCATAACATTGGCAGCCATGTGACACACATGCAGACATCTCATTCTCACAAGGCACCTTCTGGTAGAATGTGCAAAGACATACTACAGAACAAGGGAGCGAGGATAGAACTGCATTGGGTCGTATTTGGGCCATGGCATGTGGAAGGCCAATGTCATTGCATTATTTCAAGAGGGCAGGTTTTCTCTCTCTGTCTGTCTGTGTGTTGTTTTTGTTTATTGGGATTGGCCTATAATGTATTTTGTTGCTGACTTTCATGACAGGGCTTGTAAGTAGACCTAGAATCCTAGCGTATGAATCTACTTACGCCTAATAAATAAAAATAAATAAAAAGATGGGTTGAGGAAGGATAGAGATTCTGTGTTCCAGCACTTGCTTTGTGGCATGCGATTGGCAATAGTGGAGGACAGATTTTCACAGTTGTCTTTATGTATCTTCCTTGGGTTGTATTGTGATTAAGTTATATTGTGATTTGCCTATGTACACTCTATATAGATTTCCTTCCTGACTTTCTTGCCAGGTCTCCAGTTCTACTCTATTGTAAATCGTGGTCATTGATTTCTTTCACATTTCCATGATATGAAATATATCTGACACACTTACTTTTTTCTTACATGGACACCCATTGTTAGAGATGCCAGACATTCAACAGATCATTAGATGGAATACCTACTGTAGCTATAGGGATCGGTAACAGATATAGGCATAACAGAAAACACTGTGACAAACAAGCACCTCATCAGAGGGTTGTAAGACGCATATGGGTGAATTCCTTCTGCAATCAGTGCCGCACAGCATCATTTATTAATTACCATTTGGCATGATCTCTGAGTTGGGTGTATACATGGAGGCTGGTTGATTAACTTACCCCTGCAAGGCGAGAGGCAAGAGACACCGCATTTTCTTGCTTACAGGAAGCAGTTTGAATTTATATGACCCAACAGGGACTTTAAGAACGCATTTAAGCAACTTGGAGCCTGGCGTCTCTGCTTCGATACCTCTGTCATAGGGCCATAGCTACAGACTAAGACCAGACCTTGGTCATTTTTTTGTAGTTTTTACATTTTTTACTCAGTCGTGGTCTCAACTTACTGTTGATCGTTAGAATAGTAAAATACACAAGTTCCATTTCTAAACTTTGTTGCAGCAGTTTTCCTCTTGTTATAAGTCACTCACTGACAGTCACTCAATTAGCTCATGTCAGTTAAAATATTTTATACAACGGGTGGGTCTAGTCCTGAAAGCTGACTGGTTAAAACCGCATTCCAGCTAGAGTCTATTCCACAAGTTACCACCGTCTAAATCTATGACATGAAAATGCCTATTTACTCTGTTCCATCTGACTGCGCAATCCACTGTCTCATCATTCCAGCCAGGCAATTTATAAACTTGATCTCCACCATAAAAAAGCATCTAGACATTATCTTTTAGACTAACATTTCGTTTTCAACAGCGGAGATTTGTATAAATCTTGCTGTCTGTCTCTCTGACATTTGCAACATTGTTTCAATATTTTTATTGATATATACAAATAAATATCATCCTAAACTGGGTGGATCGAGCCCAAAATGCTGATTGGTTGACAACACAGAGCGAGATAGAGAGGTGGAGAGAGAGAAGACATTGTAGGATGCATCTGCTGCCCTGAGTGTGCGGCTGGTGTATCCCTGGGCATGGTGTCCCCAGAGCTTCTGCCTCCGTGACACACTAGGCCTCTGGGTCGACTCAAGCTCATATGGCTCCACAGCCATATGGAGGCCTGTGTGTTTTTGTGTGTGCTTGCGTGTTTATGTATGTGTTCTTGCGTGTATACGTGTGTGTGCTTATGTTTCTGTCTGTGTGCGTTTTTACATGCTTATGAGTACAAGTGTGTGCATAATTTTGTGTGAAACATGGAAGGCTGCAGCCACAACATGTGTTTTAACCTCTGAAGCTAGGGGACACTATTTTTATGTTTGGAAAATTAACATTCCCAAAGTAAATGGCCTATTTCTCAGGACCAGATGCTAGAATATGCATATAATTGATAGAAAACACTCTAAAGTTTCCAAAACTGTCAAAATATTGTCTGTGAGTATAACAGAACTGATATTGCAGGCGAAACCCTGAGAAAAATCCATTTTGAAAACTCCATAGCCTCCCATTGCTCCATTTAAAGGGATATCAACCAGATTCATTTTCCTATCGCTTCCTCAAGGTGTCAACAGTCTTCAGACATAGTTTCAGGCTATTATTTTGAAGAATGAGCGTGAATGACCACATTGCATAATTGGATAGGTGGGGGCTCTCAGAGTGAGTTGTGCGCAAAAGAGAAAGGCGGCCATTGTTATTCCCGGTCCTAGTGAAAAGCCAACGGTCCCGGTTGATATATTATCGAATAGATATTTGAAAAACACCCTGAGGATTGATTATAAAAAACATTTGACATGTTTATGTGGACATTATGGATATAATTTTAAATTTTTGTCTGTGTTGTCATGACCGCTCTTTCCGGTGGATTCCTGGGCATAACGCACCAAACTAACGGAGGTATTTGGATATAAAAAATATCTTTATGGAACAAAAGGAACATTTGTTGTCTAACTGGGAGTCTCGTGAGTGAAAACATCCGAAGATCATAAAAGGTAAACGATTAATTTGATGTATTTTCTGATTTTCGTGACCAAGTTGCCTGATGCTAAGTGTACTTATTGTTTTGTCGAGCGATCGATAAACTTACACAAGCGCTTGTATTGCTTTCGCTGTAAAGCATAATGTTAAAATCTGAGACGACAGGTGGATTAACAAAAGGCTAAACTGTGTTTTGCAATATTTCACTTGTGATTTCATGAATATGAATATTATTTGACTGTGGCGCTATGCTATTCAGCGTTGCTGATGACAATTATCCCGGATCCGGTATTGGTGGTTCAGAGAGGTTAAGAACACGTCCCTTGCTCAGATTTTGCATGTTGGGCAAGCTGTAGGAGTCGTGAGAGATAATGGCTACGCTGGTGCAAGCAGGTGTCATGTAGCGTTGCTAGCTACTCCTGTGGGGTGTCCTTTGGTCATTTTTGTGCCATGTGTCGGCAGCAACATGTACTTTACTCCATAGAGTGAGCAGAAATGTAAGCTCACTTAAAAGTGCATTATACTTTCAAATTAAAGTTTGTCAGATTTTTTTCATACCTCGAAAGTTGTCTACTGTCAAGAGGATACCACGTCTCATGACATTGGTTGTGTAGATCCACCTGTATACCTCCAACCCAAATGACTGAAGAAGATAAGCAGTGAATAAAACCAGAAGACACAGGAAATTAGACGGTACTTATCTTTTCCATTCATTTGGGATAGCTGGATCTACAGTACACAACTGATGACACAACCGTTGTCATGCTACTTTGGTTTCATAATGAAATTACTATTTTTGATGTCTGAAAACATCTGACAAACTTTCATTTATGAGTAATTGTCACCTTTAGTCTCTGCCTTGGTTGTTGAAAGTAGTTCTGTCCGCTCTATAGCCCATTGATTGTTACGATTTTTCAATATGTTATGTAAGCTTTTACTTTTTGCTATAACGTCTTATCTGCTCATACCTCACACTCTAGGGATATTACCAGTGTTTTGATTCATTTTGTTTTACCTAGCCTGGCATGGTTTTATTATTTTTAATATACGTCTCTATTGCTCACAGGTTCATTACTCAGAAAGTTTGCACTAGTTCCTTAAGGCAGAGAATGTTTGAGTCCCAAAGAGCACACTATTCCCTAGTGAAGTACTTTTGACCAGAGCCCCAAAAGTAGTGCACTATATATAGGGTACTATTTGGGATGCAATGCTGCCTAAGTGAGTAGAACTAGGTCAACAGCCTCTTGAAAGGGAGTTGGAGTTTTCCACAGGTGAGAAAGTGCTCAATTACTCTGAAAATGTTCATGAAGCATTAATAATTCCAGAGGTTATAGTATTGAAGGGCAAGTAGAGGGTGTAATTAACATGTTAATTAGATATTGTTGTGTGTTTGGGTGAGTGTGTGTGCGTGCGTGTGTGCGTGTGGGCTGGGTGAGCTTGCGGGTATATATATTTGTGTGTGTGTGTGTGTGTGTGCTTATTTGTGTGTGTTTGGGTGGGTGGATGTTTGGCTGGGTGGGTGAGAGGGTGTGTGCACGTGCATATACCTGTGTGTTCGTGTGTGTGTGTGTTCCTGTGTGTGTGTGTGTGTGTGTGTGTGTGTGTGTGTATGGGTGTGTGTTCGTGCAGTTGACACGATAGGCAAAGGAGATACAGGCTACCTTGAGCCACTGTTTTCACAGACCTGTGTGTAATTGCAGGTATGAATAATTGATGGACCACTTGGGCTGCAAGATTCATGTGTAACTGCAGCTGTGCATCTCCATCATAATAAGCTATGTGGGTCTTTCCACCAATTCGGTGCCTTTTGAGCAATGTAACTTGGAGACAAAAACATTGTATTTCACCAAATTGTAACATTTTGTTATAAAGAGCACATGTTAAACCTTACTTGTTTGGGCTAGAGTCCTTTTTTCTCAATTTCCGACCTGACTAACGTGCCCAAAGTAAACTGTCTGTTGCTCAGGTCCTGAAGCCAGGACATGCATATAATTGGTACCATTGGAAAGAAAACACTTTGACGTTTGTAGAAATGTTAAAATAATGTAGAAAAGAAAAACCAACCAAAATGTAAAATGTATTTGAGAGCCCATGCTCTTACACTGGAAAGTATAGGGACATAGTGAAATCTAGCTTCCACTGGGTGTCGGCACTCTATGCTCAAGGTTTAAGGCTTGTTTCTTCCAAAACGACAAAGTCTTATTTCGTATTTGGGTGCGCGATGAAGACAAGACGCACCTGCTAATACCGGTTTCCTATTGAATATACTTCTTTCCGTATTAAATATTATAGTTTGATTACATTTTAAGGTATCTGAGGAGTCAATATAAACGTATTTTGACTTGTTTTAACCAAGTTTAGTGATAGATTTTTAGATTCATTTTTCTGCATGTTGAACGAGTGGATTAATCAAATCGATGGCGCCAACTAAACTGACTTTTTGGGATATAAAGAAGTATTGTATCTAACAAAACAACACTACATGTTATAGCTGGGACCCTTTGGATGACAAATCAAAGGAAGATTCTCAAAAAGTAAGTGAATATTTAATCGCTATTATTGAATTTATGAAACCTATGCCGGTGGAAAAATATTTTGATGTGGGATGCCGTCCTCAAACAATCGTATGGCATGCTTTCACTGTAATGGCTAGTGTAAATCGGACAGTGCAGTTAGATTAACAAAATGTAAGCTTTCAACCGATATAAGACACTTGTATTTACCTAAATGTTTAATATCCATAATTTAACTAATGGAAGCTTGTTTTGTGCAACAGGGATGGGCAATTGAATGCAAACGTATGGCTGTTACTGTGACCATATTACCACCACACCGGGAGTCACTAGTCATGACCACAGTCAAATTCCATGGTAACGAGGCTTCTCCAAAACTTCTCTGATGCCGTTGATAGTCATTAGTAGCCTACAAACCCTTCTAATGGCTTGGCACTACTGGCCTGATACTCAGTGGACTATTGTCCCTCTATTTATTCTTGACATTAATGAAAATCAAATCAAACAATTCATGAGAGCCCTGGCATTCAGTGTTTGAGTGGAATAGGATCACCAGTTGCTCAGCGAGAGCCAGCTTTTCATAGCTGGTTGATGCATGGAATGAAATAAGTGTTCCGATAAGCCCATGTTGCACAACATTTCTATATGATATGCAATGTAATTAGAAAGTGTTTTGACCGCCTCTATTAAAAATAGGAGGGTCACATTACCTTTCTATAGGCTAAGTCTACTGTATTTATTTCACAACTTTCCTAATATTAAGCACATTGCTTCGCTTTACAACCGGAGTAGCCTACCTGGCTGGCATGAACTTTAACCACGGGAAAAGTCATTCGCTATTCAAGTGCATACAGATTAAAACATTTTTCCCCTGCCCCTGTTCCAACAGATGCATGCTAATGGCTGATTCTAAATCAAAACTAATTTCTCACATGTATTTTCTTCATATCATAATGTTTCTTTAGACCTGCCTAAAATATTTTTTTGTGATGGTGTAGGCTATATTAAATGGATGTATTATAGTTTTTCAAATGTAAATGTTCCAAAGGTCTGCATCAGTGACTTGACGCCTCGAGATGCTAAACATGTTTGTCAATTATCGTAAGACCGGCAGTTATTTGCAGGCCTGATGTGGCCTTTAAACCAGCAGATTCCTAATACCACTGTGTTAGGATATAACTAGGCCCTAGAAGAAAGGCCTTATGATATATGTAATGTATTGTCATAAATAAAACAATTTTAACTTATTTCGGGATCGGTGTCCATTCCACGGGACATTTGAGCTAACGTAGGCTAATGTGATTAGCACGAGGTTGTAAATAACAAGAACATTTCCCAGGACATAGACATATTTGATATTGGCAGAAAGCTTAAATTCTTGTTAATCTAACTGCACTGTCAGTTTTACAGTAGCTATTACAGTGAAAGAATACCATGCTATTGTTTGAGGAGAGTGCACAATTTGAACAGAAATGCAATGGTTCATTGAATCAGTCTAAATCTTAGCACATACAGTGATGCCATCTAGTGGCCAACATCTAAATTGCACCTGGGCTGGAATAATACATTATGTCCTTTCTCTTACATTTCAAAGGTGATAGTACAAAATAATACAAAATAATGTTTTTTTCTTTTCTTTGTATTATCTTTTACCAGATCTATTGCGTTATATTCTACTACATTTCCATAAACTTCAAAGTGTTTCTTTTCAAATGGTACCAAGAATATGCATGTCCTGGCTCCAGGGACTGACCTACAGGCAGTTAGATTTGGGTATGTCATTTTAGGTGAAAATTTGAAAAAAAGGGGCCAATCCTTAAAATGCTATTAAGGCTGTGAAACTGTTTATAGAGGGTTCCAGGAAGAACCCTCCAAAGATAAAAGGGTTCTCGGTAGAACCCTTCATAGGCAGTTCTAGGAAGAACCGTTAGATGATAAAAAGGATGTTGGTAGAACCCTTCATAGAGGGTTCTAGGTAGAAACATACACATGGAGTTATTTGAAGAACCCAACATAGGGGGTTCAAGATAGAACCCTCTGCACCAAAAACGGTTCCCCTATTGGGACAAACCAAAGAACCCTGTACAGTTCTACTTAGCACCTTTTTTAAATGAGAGTTCAGTTCACGTAACAGGTTAAAAAAAGGTTAAATAAAAAAAATAGGGTTGACCTTAAAGACCCAATGCAGTCAAAATTCAGAGATGTGTTCAATAAGGCTTCTGTTTGCGAATGCTCGCGGCAAACTATGATTGCTTTCAAGTGTTTGCTGAACGTTTTTATCACGAATGTTCCATTTGTTTGTTTATCTTAGTTCTTGGCAAAACTTAAATGAATGCCGTAAGGAAAGCAGCTGTGCTTGCTGCAGCTGGAGCAATTGTGGATGATTTTATTTTTTATTTTGGTCCCGATCCTATAGAAGCACTGATTTCTCTACTAGCAGTCGCAATTAATGAAGATGAGTCCGAGAGAATACCTTTTCAAACTTTTAGCTACCGTTAACAAATGTTCAAGGCCAACACCAAGCTAACTGAGTCTTTTTGAATATGTTAGCTAGCATTCGCAAACGCATTCCCTTGTTGATAGCGCCGCAGTTTTGCCTTTGTATTGAGCTGATGAAACGAACACTGTCTAAGTGAGAAGAAAATGTATCAATGTTAATTCCTGATAGTTGATGGTTGAAAATACAATCTACACAGGACTTTCTAATCAGCAGGTTTGCATGGGCGGGAGTTTCGGCTTTCCATGGTGACATCTACATGCGGTAAATTGGTTAGAAAACCAATAACAAAGTGACTTCCAAACTTCTCTGCCAATAACAGTTTGTTTTCAGTTTTCCCCTCCCAACTCAGACCAATCCCAGACTGTCCTAGACCAATCCCAGACAGTCCTAGCAAAATCTTGCTTGAGAATTAGTTTTTCTATTACAGTAAGTTACTTAATTGTTACCCAGAAATGATTTGATATTGAAATAGAAGCAGGTGCACTGGGCCTTTAAAATGAGGGACAGGGCTGTTGTTTTTTACCTTAACCACTTTACCTTTACCCCTAGACATGAAATAAATAATAATATTCATATATGACTTTGTCAAGGCAACAAAGAAACTAGGGATTACAATGTTAGCAACAATTTGGATACATTTTGGGATTAAGTGGGTAAAAAACGTCCTAGAAGTCAGAGGATGCACAGAGGGTCAAAATGATTAATTCTGGCACTTTACCAAGTCTTTATTCATATATAATTAAATTATGTATTATAGGACCATTTAGATGTAGGATAACCAACAACAGAGTGGACGTGGTCTCAGTAAACAAAGCTTGTCTCAAATGATGAGAGAACCTTGAAATGGGAACTCTATGTCCTCATATCTTATTTCGACATTGAGTTATAAGCCATCAAACACACTCTGTCCACTTGTGACAATGAGCCATTGTGGGGTTGGTTGTCACAACGTTTGCTAAAAGCTTATTCATTTTGTAACAGGAAATGAAGCAATATTTTATTTATTTTTATTTTACCTTTATTTAACTAGGCAAGTCAGTTAAGAACAAATTCTTATTTTCAATGACGGCCTAGGAACAGTGGGTTAACTGCCTGTTCAGGGGCAGAACGACAGATTTGTACCTTGTCAGCTCAGGGATTTAGAACTTGCAACCTTCCGGTTACAAGTCCACCGCTCTAACCACTAGGCTACCCTGCCGCCCCACATAGCATACAGAGTCTTAGAAATAGAGAACCTTTTTTGATTGAATGATATTCCTAACAAAATTCTGCATTTATGCCTTGATAATAACATATTACATTTCCAAAAATATGTGTGAGAGGTAGACAACGAAGGGAGCTCTTTATAGCACAAGTACAAAAGAGCTTGGGATTTATTGTATACCGGCAGTGGCAATGTCCCCAAACAATATGGTTACAATGGGTTGGATTATGACAAGGACATTTCCATGTGAATGGCCCCATGAGCACTATCATAGAAGCACATCAAACTTGGTGACAAATGAAAGCTAAGAGTCTACGCTATATGCTTGAGAAATTAAAGCATATATACATCAAATCAAATGTATTTATATAGCCCTTCTTACATCAGCTGATATGTCAAAGTGCTGTACGGAAACCCAGCCTAAAACCCTAACCAGCAAGCAATGCAGGTGTAGAAGCACGGGGGCTAGGAAAAACTCCCTAGAAAGGTCAAAACCTAGGAAGAAACCAAGAGAGGAACCACGCTATGAGGGGTGGTAAGTCCTCTTCTGGCTGTGCCGGGTGGAGATTATAACAGAACATGGCCAAGATGTTAAAATGTTCATAAATTACCAGCAAGGTCAAATAATAATAATCACAGTAGTTGTTGAGGGTGCAGCAAGTCAGTTGGCTTTTCATAGCCGATCATTAAGAGTATCTCTACCGCTCCTGCTGTCTCTAGAGAGTTGAAAACAGCAGGTCTGGAACAGGTAGCACGTCCGGTGAACAGGTCAGGTTTCCATAGCCGTAGGCAGAACAGTTGAAACTGGAGCAGCAGCACGGCTAGGTGGACTGGGGACAGCAAGGAGGCATCATGCCAGTTAGTCCTGAGGCATGGTCCTAGGTCTCAGGTCCTCCGAGAGAGAGAAAGAGAGAGAGCATAGTTAAATTCACACAGGACACCGGATAGGGCAGGAGAAGTACTCCAGATATAACAAACTGACCCTTGCCCCCCGACACATAAACTACTACAGCATAAATACTGGAGATATACATTTTTTAACCATTTCCATAAATGTTGAATACACAAAGGCTTTGATTTCTGGTCAAACAGATGGAAGAGAAGTCTTAGAAAACAGTACAGTATAGTTCAGTACAGTATAATTTAGTACAGTAGAGCACACAGTGACATTTACTGTACTGTACTGTACTGTTCTGAACTATACTCTACTGTACTGTGCTTTTCTGTATTCTACTGTACTGTAGTGAACTCTACTCTACTCTGCCGTGCTCTACTGTGCTGTACTGTGATGTCCAAACCTATGAAAAATAGTCGTCTTTGATTCGTACAGATTTGGTCCGGTCCAGGCCAACCAAATTTGGTCTTGTTTGTTGTTAGAATAATAGCCAGTATGTAGAATAATACCCATATGTGTACTTATTCAGGATACATCACCATGAAGAGAATGACATTCATAATTATGCATTTCTGTATAATAGTACAGATGAGGGACCAATGATGTCATTCTGTTACCATTGTTCTGCTACATCATTTGTGGAAATGCCCTAAAAAATTATATAATGGAGTTGTAAAAAATATGCTAGCTACCACATGGCTTGGCCTTGGCACTCAAAAATAGCTTTGACATGTAGCTCTCCATCTCCTCTTTTCAACAAACATAATTTCTATTGATACTCCCAAAATTCTAACGTTTAGAAAGAAAATACCAATATTTTTGTTTTTACTTTCACCTATGAAAAACACTAATTCCCCTCACTTCAATGATTTGTCATGCTGACATGAATGGACCTGGTGAATGAGTTCTTTCAAAGAACTCACACATTTTAACCCCTGAAATTATTACACAGTGCCATTTGGAAAGGGACTAATTAGCACTCTGACAACCAAACCGAGTCAACAAACCCCTGTCTCCCCAAGATTATTTGTTTACTGCTCCTAATTGTAATTTGGGTTGTGTGCTTGCACCGGTTACAAGTTTGCACCATACAGTGCATTTGGAAAGTTTTCAGAGCCGTTGGCTTCTTCCACATTTTGTTACGTTACAGCCTTATCCTAAAATGGATTACATTTTTCAAAAAGCCTCATCAATCTAAACACAAATGTATAAAACATTAAAAAAACACTATGAGCTATGAGACTCGAAATTGAGCTCAGGTGCATCCTGGTTCCATTGATCATCTTTGAGATGTTTCTACAACTTAAATTAAATTGATTGGACATGATATGGAAAGGTACACCCCTGTCTATATAAGGTCCCACA
The DNA here is from genome assembly GCF_013265735.2 of Oncorhynchus mykiss. NCBI lineage: Eukaryota > Metazoa > Chordata > Actinopteri > Salmoniformes > Salmonidae > Oncorhynchus > Oncorhynchus mykiss. The sequence goes on along the minus strand of NC_048566.1, from coordinate 51,499,947 downwards.
GTTGACAGTGGATGTCAGACCAAAAACAAAGCCATGTTGAAGGAGTCCGTAGAGCTCCGAGGCAGGATTGTGTCGAGGCACACATCTGGAGAGGGGTACCAAAACATTTATGCAGCCTTGACAGTCCCCAAGAACACAGTGGCCTCCATCATTCTTAAATGGGTGGTGGCCAAGTACTCAATGGTTTTCTGACAGACCTCCAGAGTTCCTCTACGGAGATGGGAGAACCTTCCAGAAGGACAACCATCTCTGCAGCACTCCACCAATCAGGCCTTTATGGTAGGGTGGCCAGACGGAAGCCATTCCTCAGTAAAAGGCAGAAGATAGCCCAATTGGAGTTTGTCAAAAGGCACCTAAAGGACTCTCAGACCATGAGAAACAAGATTCTCTGGTCTGATGAAGCCAATATTGAACCCTTTGGCCTGAATGCCAAGCGTCACGACTGGAGGAAACCTGGCACCATCCCTACGGTGAAGTATGCTGGCAGCATCAAGTTTTGGGGATATTTTTCAGCGGAAAGGACTGGGAGACTAGTCAGCATTTAGGGAAAGATGAACGGAGCAAAGTTCAGAGTGATCCTTGATGAAAACCTGATCCAGAGCACTCGGGACCTCAGTCTGGGGCAAAGGTTCACCTTCCAACAGGACAATGACCCTAAGCACAAAGCCAAGATAATGCAAGAGTCTCAACGTCAACAGTGAAGAGGCAACTCTGTGATGCTGGCCATCTAGGCAGAGTTCCTCTGTCCAGTGTCTGCGTTCTTTTGCCCATCTTAATCTTTTATTTTTATTGGCCAGTCTGAGATATGGCTTTTTCTTTGCAACTCTGCCTAGAAGGCCAGCATCCCAGAGTCGCCACTTCACTGTTGACGTTGAGACTTGTGCTTTGCGGGTACTATTTAATGAAGCTGCCAGTTGAGGACTTGTGAGGTGTCTGTTTCTCAAGGTAGGCACTCTAATGTACTTGTCCTCTTGCTCAGTTGTGCACCAGGGCCTCCCACTCCTCTTTCTATTCTGGTTAGAGCCCGTTTGCGCTGTTCTGTGAAGGGAGGGTTGTACGAGATCTTCAGTTTCTTGGCTATCTTGGCTATAAGAAAGTTATTTGTTTCTGGCCATTTTCAGCCTGTAATCGAACCCACAAATGCTGATGCTCCGGATACTCAACTAGTCTAAAGAAGGCAAGTTTTATTACTTCTTTAATCAGGTCAACAGTTTTCAGCTCTGCTAACATAATTGCAAAAGGGTTTTCTAATGATCAATAAGCCTTTTAAAATGATAAACTTGGCTTAGCTAACAAAAAGTGCCATTGGAACAGAGGACTGATGATGGCTGATAATGGGCCTCTGTATTCCTATGTAGATATTCCATAAAATATCAGCCGTTTCCAGCTACAATAGTCATTTACAACATTAACAATGTCTACACTGTATTTCTGATACATTTATGTTATTTTAAATGGACAAAAAAATGTTATTTTCTTTCAAAAACAAGGGCATGTCTAAGTGACCCCAAACTTTTGAACGGTAGTGTATATGCATATACATGTGAACAATTTTTTTTGTTTTACTTTGTTATTATGGGGTATGGTGTGAAGCTTGATGAGGGGGGGAAAACAATTGAATCTAATATTGCTGTGGAAAACGTCAACATCTGAATTCTTTCCGAATGCACTGTAAGTGAAACCGAAACTTAAGTTCCCCTAATACTAGATGGTAAAAGGCACTCACGTTGACTCTAGTGGACAGTTGGAAATTGTCATGGAAAGTTTGGGCTGTGTTTCCAACGTCTGTGTAAACAAAATGTGTATAGCATTAAAATGTTTGTACATTTTTTACATTTAATCACAGGAACTGTCAGTTCTTCCATCCTTAGTCAGCTCCATCTATGATTCCGAGAGTGGATACATTCGCCAGCCCTCAGCAGGATGAGACACAGTTGGGGCCGCCAAACACTTTCCAGGCATCTCCACTGCTGAGAACTAAGACAACAACAGTGCTCTTAGAAAGTTCAATATTACATTTGATATTATAGTAGTCTTACAGTAATCAGCTTTTCTGGGTTTTGTCTTGGAATGGCTACCTGTCTGCTAACTGGACATGAGTGAGAGTGGGTGATATTGAAAGCCTGTTGAGTCCCAGGGAACTGGGGATGTTAGCATCCACCAAAGCGAGAGGAAAGAAGGTGTCCTGGTGGGTTACTCTACTGTGAAAGTAAACAGTGTTGGTCAGGTACTGATCTGAGGGAGAGGGCACAGCACACACCAACAGCACTCATGTACACACATACACACAGTGGTGTAAAGTACTTAAGTAGTTTTTTGGGGTATCTGTAATTTACTTTACTATTTATATTATTGCAAACTTTTACTACAAACTTTTACAATACATGTTGATGAGCGTGCCCCTGGCTTTCCACAAATAACAAAGCCTGGTTAGCTTTATATAAAGAATTTTGATACTTAGGTATATTTGATCAATTACATTTACTTTTGATAATTAAGTATATTTAAAATCAAATACTTTTAGACTTTTATTCAAGTAATTTTTTACTGGTTGACTTTCACTTACACTTGAGTAATTTTCTATTAAGGTATCTTTACTTTTACTCAAGAATGACAATTCGATACTTTTTCCACCACTGCGTACACAGACAATGAGGCTAAAGTGGAGGGGATCAAATGCCTCAATTTCCATGGTGTGCACATCAATGACGACCTGAAATGGTCCCTTCAAGTGAAGAAGGCGCAACAGCGTGTTCACCCCGCAATTATTTAAGGAGGAGACAGTAAAGGTGCATCAAAGCTTGGACCAAGAGGCTGATAAATAGCTTCTATCTCCAGGCCATCAGACTGTTAAACAGTCAGCCTCCACCCAGTACCCTGCACTGAACCTTAATCACTGTTACTAGCCAGCTACCACCTAGTACTCTACCCTGCACCTTAGAGATTGCTTTGCCCTACATACATAGTCACTTAACACTGGTCTCTTTAGTTATGTTTTCATACAGTTTTACCCATTGTATATGTACAGTGCCTTCGTAAAGTATTCATACCCTTTTACCTTTTTTTCCGCATTTTGTTAGGTTACAGCCTTATTCTAAAATGGATTACATTGTTTTTCCCCTTCATCAATCTACACACAATACCCCATAACGACAAAGCAAAAACAGGTTAGATTTTTTTTTGCTGATTTATACAAATAATAATAAACTTACATATGACATTTACATAAGTATTCATACTATTTACTCAGTACTTTGTTGAAGCACCTTTGACAGAGATTACAGCCTCGAGTCTTCTTGGGTATGACGCTACAAGCTTGGCTGTAATGCAAAAAAGGCTGTAACGTACATTTTTGGGGGAAAAGGTCAAGGGGTCTGAACTTTCCGAAGGGACTGTATATACTGTATTCTAGTCAAGGCTCATCCTATATAAATACTGCTGTACAAACCTTTCCTTTTCATACACTGTCCATACTGTCTATGCACACCATTATATACACTGGGTGTACAAACACCTGCTCTTTCCATGACATAGACTGACCAGCAGAATCCAGATGAAAGCTATGATCCCTTATTGATGTATGCACGTCAATCAGTGTAGATGAAGGGGAAGAGACAGGTTACTGTGGGGGGATCTTGGAGGGTTCACGTCTCCGTTTTTTGGGGGGGGCATGTGGGAGATCTGTCGACGTGCCCCTGAGCAGGGCGTTGACCCTGGATGTTTCTGTGTGTTGCTCTGAATGGGAGTCTGTTGGATGACTGGTGTAGTTGTTGAGTGGCTTCACTGCAAGTATATTGTATGTTTTGGATATTCAATTAAAAAAATAGAAAAATGTAAAAGAAAGGTATTTATTTGTATTTATATTTATTATGGATACCCATTAGCAGCTGCTAAGGGTCCAGCAAAATTAAGGCAGTTTATACCATTTTAAAACATAACAAAACATTGTGCCCTCAGGCCCCTACTCTGTTGATAGTGTTGCCTCATTCCATCTCAACCATACCATTTTTCAAGTCCTCATCAATCCAAGGGGATTTAACAGTTTTTACAGTCATTTTATTAATGAGTGAGTGCCTATTAGTAACTGGCATAAGTAGTTTCATAAATGCGTCAAGTTCAGCATCAGGTTGCTCCTCATTACACACCACAGACCAGCAAATATTACATCATTAGATCATCAATGTATGAATCACTACAAAAGTTCTTGTATGACCTCTTATACACTATAGACCTAGCCTTTGGAACTTTGGTTTTCCTAGATATGGCTATTACATTGTGATCACTATATCCTATGGATTTGGATACGGCTTTAAAGCAAATATCTGCAGCGTCAGTAAAAATGTGATCAATACATGTTGATGATTGTGGGAAGTATTGGAGTCAACATGGGCCAGCATCCCTGTGGAACGCGTTTGACACCTTGTCGAGTCCATGCCCTGACAAATTTAGGCTGAGGGCAAAAGGGACCCAACTCAATATTAGGAAGGTGTTTTTAATGTTTTTTGTACACTCAGTGTATATATTTATATTCCGCACTGATACGGTATTTCTTCATTTCTTAATTTTTACTTTTTGGCTTTATGTGCGTACACACACACACACAAAGGCACAGACAGAGACACACACACAGAGCTAGTAGACCACTTTAGGTGATATGCTGAGGCCATTTTATATTGATGCGTTGGGTTGTGGTGGGGTAAGTAGTGTGTGCGTTTGTTTTGTCTGCATGTGTCTGCGTTTGTGTGTGAGTGACAGCTGGCAGAACCGGCTGGCAGAGCTGTTTGCCGACTCCGGTGCCCGGACCTTCCCACAGCGTCCGGGCGGCGATGCTCGCCAACCAAAAAACGTTGCTTTTTGATCAGAGCTGCTCTGATCCCGGGGACAGAGAGAGAGATGGAGAGAGGAAAAGAATGAGTGAGCCAGGAGAGAACGAGTGCCAGCTCCGTCTCCAGCGTCCAACGCACATCCTCCTATCCCCTTCCCCCTCATCCTCCTCCAAAGGCCTACCAACAGCTGGTGAGGCTCCCCAAACCAGAGAAAGAAGCCAATGATTGGGTGGACTGAGGGTCCACAGTTTGCCCTGATGCCTGTGAAAGGCTTTCCTTCTTCTCTCTCTCCCAGCTGCCACTGGTGTCTCCGGTCTCATTTTTTGTTGAGTAAATAAATAAAGTCACTCAACCTGTTGAACGTTAAGTGGATGGCCGTATAAAACATATCTTCACGAGAGGGCCATAAACAGTACTTGGTAACGCCTAATGCTGTTAAAAATCTCTGCTTTTTCTATTTATTTAATATTCATCAATGATTTGTGTGAACTTTTTGCAGTAGTATGCACTGCGAGAGTAAATAGTGCATCCCCAGCTAGCACATTTTGTTCTTTGGAAGTTGTGGGAATGTACATTTTTGGTTTCCCATTAGTTTTGGGAATGAAGCCATAAGTTTCCTGACCGATAAAACTGAAGGTTTTTCAAACATTCTGAGAACAGAACAAAATTTCACCTGTTCTGGGAACGTTCTGTGAATTTTTAGGTTGCAGGGAGGTTCTGAGACCATTTTACTATGGCTCACTGAAAGTTTTCCTTGGAATTTTTCTTAACATTCTGAGAACGGAAATTATAGGTTATTTGAATGTAATTTTAAAAAAATCTGGGAACATGTTTTAATACCACTGCTATCTTCGTGTGGGTTAACTGTTTTGAACTCCAAGCACAGATACAGTGCCTTCAGAGAGTATTCACACCTCTTGACTTTTTCAAAATGTAACAACATTTTGTAACAACACAACAGTGTTACAGCCTGCATTTAAAATGGATTAGATTGAGATTGTGTGTCACCGATCTAAACACAAAACGCCCATAATGTCAAAGTGGAATTGTTTTTTGGGAATATTTAAAAATGAATGAAAAGTGTGAACTTGGAAGGTCTTGAATCAATAAGTATTCAAACCTTTGGTTATGGCAAACCTAAATAAGTTCAAGAATAAAAATGTGCTTAACAAGTCACATAATAAGAGTGCAATAGTGTTAAGCATGATTTTTAAATGACTACCCTATCTATGTACCCCACACATACAATTATCTGTAAGTTCCCTAAGTCGAACAGTGATTCAACCACAAAGACCATGGAGGTTTTGCCAAAGGAGCAGCTATTCTTCCTGGGGTCCAGCCAAATTAAGGCAGTTTATACAATTTTAAAACATTACAATACATTCACAGGTTTCACACCACACTATGTGCCCTCAGGCCCCTACTCCACCACTAACACATATCAACAGTACTAAATATGTGTGTGTGTGTGTGTGTGTGTGTGTGTGTGTGTGTGTGTGTGTGGCAATGTTTGTGTTGCTTCACAGTCCCCGCTGTTCCATAATGTATTTTTTTTATCTGTAATCTTAATTACATTTTACTGCTTGCGTAAGTTACTTGATGTGGAATGGAGTTCCATGTAGTCCTGGTTCTATGTAGTACTGTGTGCCTCCATAGTCTGTTCTGGACTTGGGGACTGTGAAGAGACGTCTTGTGGGGTATGCATGGGTGTCCGAGCTGTGTGCCTGTAGTTTAGACAGACAGCTCGGTGCATTCAACATGCATTCAACACTTCTCATAAATAAAAGTAGTGATGAAGTGAATCTCTCCTCCACTTTCAGCCAGGAGAGATTGACATGCATATTATTAATATTAGCTAACTGTGTACAACCAAGGGCCAGCTGTGATGCCCTGTTCTGAGCCAATTGCAATTTTCAAAAAGCCAATTGCAAAAAGTCATTTTTTGTTGCACCTGACAACACGAAGGGACAGGAGTCAAGGTGAGACAAAACTAGGGTCTGTAGGACCTGCCTTGTTGATAATGTTAAGAAGGCAGAGCATCGCTTAATTATATAGTCTTCTCCCCATCTTACCTACTACTGCATCAATATGTTTTGACCATGACAATTTACAATCTAGTGTTACTCATAGCAGTTTAGTCATGCTCAGTTTCCACATGATTTATTACAAGATTTAGTTGAGGTTTAGGGATTAGTGAGTGTTTTAGAAATATTTAGGGCTAACTTATTCCTTGCTACCCACTCTGAAACTAACTGCAGCTCTTTGTTGAGTGTTGCAGTCATTTCAGTCGCTGTATTAGCTGACGTGTATAGTGTTGAGTCATCTGCATACATAGACACTCTGGCTTTACTCAGTCAGTGGCATGCTGTTAGTAAAAATTGAAAAAAGCAAAGGGGCTAAACAGCTACCCTGGGAAATTCCTGATTCTAACAGGATTATATTTGATAGGCTTCCATTAAAGAACACCCTCTGCGTTCTGTTAGACATTATAGCAGGGGGTGTAAAGCCATAACACAAGTTTTTCCAGCAGCAGACTATGATCAATAATGTCAAAAGCTGCACTGAAGTCTAACAAGACAGCCCCCACAATCATTTTATCATCAATTTCTCTCAGCCATTCATCAGTCATTTGTGTAAGTGCTGTGCTTGTTGAGTGTCTTTCCCTATAAGCATGCTGAAATTCTGTTGTCAATTTGTTTACTGTAAAATAGTATTGTATCTGGTCAAACACAATTTTTTCCAGAGGTTTACGAAGGGTTGGTAACAGGCTGATTGGTCGTCTATTTGAGCTGGTAAAGGGGACTTTACTATTCTTGGGTAGCGGAATGACTTTAGCTTCTCTACATAAGGGTATGGCATTACCCGTATGGTTGATGAGGATCTCCATATTGCAAATGTATGGTCCCTTACTAGATGTCCGCGAGTGTTAATAAAATAGGCCAACAGACTCAGGTCTTGCCCCAGGGCCGGATCTTCTGGGAAGTCATTAAATAAAGTATCTCGGACATTTGGTTTCCGTTTCATAAATGTTTTTACTTTTTATAAGTTTTCCGTTGTTCTGGAAAATTCCAACAGACTGCTTATTGCAAGTTGACAAAACATCACCAAAGTGAAATGGCCATTTCTCCTAAATCGAAATTACTTTGAAAACGAAACTCATTGTAAACTGGTTTGACCAATTTTGCGTTTAGCCCAGAAACAAGATGGCGTCGAGGACTAAACATTTTTTGAGTTAAAACCTCTTGATACTACCCATCCCGGGTCCGGGAGCGTAATCATCAACTGACACTAATTAGCATAACGAAACAGACATAACTATTACTAGAAAATATTCCTATTCATGAAATCACAAGTGAAATATATTGAAACACAGCTTAGCCTTTTGTTAATAATCCTGTCATCTCAGATTTTGAAAATATGCTTTACAGCCAAAGCAAGACAAGCATTTGTGTAAGATTATCGATAGCCCAAAGTATAGTATAGCATTATGACTAGCTAGCAGCAGGCAACCTGGTCACGAAAATCAGAAAAGCAATCAAATTAAATTGTTTACCTTTGATGAGCTTCGGGTGTTTTCACTCACGAGACTCCCGAGACTCTCACTAAAACGCAGAAAAATATTCAAAATTAGATCCATAATATCGACAGAAACATGGCAAACGTTTATAATCAATCCTCAAGGTGTTTTTCAAATATCTATTCGATAATATATCAACCGGAACTGGTGGCTTCTTAGTAGGATAGAGAGAAACAATGGCCGCATTTGTCCTTTATGCACAAAACACTCTGAGAGCCACCAGCTGACCACTGACGCAATGTTGTCGCTCACGCTCATTTTTCAAAATAAAAGCCTGAAACTATGTCTTGTGACACTAGACACATTAGAGAAGCCATAGAAAAAGGAATCTGGTTGATATCCCTTTCACTGCTCAGTAGGGACGCATAGGAATGCAGAGGTTTCTAAATAAGAGTTACTTCCTGATTGGATTTTTCTCAGGCTTTCGCCTGCAATATCAGTTCTGTTATACTCACAGACAATATTTTTACAGTTTTGGAAACGTTAGAGTGTTTTCTATCTATAATTATATGCATATTCTATTATCTGTTCCTGAAAAATAGCCCGTTTACTTGGGGAATGTTATTTTTCAAAAATGAAAATAGTGCCCCCTAGTTTCAAGAGGTCTTAATGGGTGCGTGCTTATTAGTAACTGGAATAAGTAGTTTCAGAAATGGGTCAAGTGCAGCGTCTGGTTGCTCCTCATCACACACCACAGACCAGCATACAGTGCCTTGCGAAAGTATTCGGCCCCCTTGAACTTTGCGACCTTTTGCCACATTTCAGGCTTCAAACATAAAGATATAAAACTGTATTCTTTTGTGAAGAATCAACAACAAGTGGAACGACATTTATTGGATATTTCAAACTTTTTTAACAAATCAAAAACTGAAAAATTGGGCATGCAAAATTATTCAGCCCCCTTAAGTTAATACTTTGTAACGCCACCTTTTGCTGCGATTACAGCTGTAAGTCGCTTGGGGTATGTCTCTATCAGTTTTGCACATCGAGAGACTGACATTTTTTCCCATTCCTCCTTGCAAAACAGCTCGAGCTCAGTGAGGTTGGATGGAGAGCATTTGTGAACAGCAGTTTTCAGTTCTTTCCACAGATTCTCGATTGGATTCAGGTCTGGACTTTGACTTGGCCATTCTAACACCTGGATATGTTTATTTTTGAACCATTCCATTGTAGATTTTGCTTTATGTTTTGGATCATTGTCTTGTTGGAAGACAAATCTCCGTCCCAGTCTCAGGTCTTTTGCAGACTCCATCAGGTTTTCTTCCAGAATGGTCCTGTATTTGGCTCCATCCATCTTCCCATCAATTTTAACCATCTTCCCTGTCCCTGCTGAAGAAAAGCAGGCCCAAACCATGATGCTGCCACCACCATGTTTGACAGTGGGGATGGTGTGAACAGCTGTGTTGCTTTTACGCCAAACATAACGTTTTGCATTGTTGCCAAAAAGTTCAATTTTGGTTTCATCTGACCAGAGCACCTTCTTCCACATGTTTGGTGTGTCTCCCAAGTGGCTTGTGGCAAACTTTAAACAACACTTTTTATGGATATCTTTAAGAAATGGCTTTCTTCTTGCCACTCTTCCATAAAGGCCAGATTTGTGCAATATACGACTGATTGTTGTCCTATGGACAGAGTCTCCCACCTCAGCTGTAGATCTCTGCAGTTCATCCAGAGTGATCATGGGCCTCTTGGCCGCATCTCTGATCAGTCTTCTCCTTGTATGAGCTGAAAGTTTAGAGGGACGGCCAGGTCTTGGTAGATTTGCAGTGGTCTGATACTCCTTCCATTTAAATATTATCGCTTGCACAGTGCTCCTTGGGATGTTTAAAGCTTGGGAAATCTTTTTGTATCCAAATCCGGCTTTAAACTTCTTCACAACAGTATCTCGGACCTGCCTGGTGTGTTCCTTGTTCTTCATGATGCTCTCTGCGCTTTTAACAGACCTCTGAGACTATCACAGTGCAGGTGCATTTATACGGAGACTTGAATACACACAGGTGGATTGCATTTATCATCATTAGTCATTTAGGTCAACATTGGATCATTCAGAGATCCTCACTGAACTTCTGGAGAGAGTTTGCTGCACTGAAAGTAAAGGGGCTGAATAATTTTGCACGCCCAATTTTTCAGTTTTTGATTTGTTAAAAAAGTTTGAAATATCCAATAAATGTCGTTCCACTTCATGATTGTGTCCCACTTGTTGTTGATTCTTCACAAAAAAATACAGTTTTATATCTTTATGTTTGAAGCCTGAAATGTGGCAAAAGGTTGCAAAGTTCAATGGGGCCGAATACTTTCGCAAGGCACTGTATATTCTTTACATCAACAACATATGACTCAAGACAAAACTTATTTTATGACCTCTTATACACTATATTAGGCACAGCCTTTGGAATTTTGGTTTTCCTAGGTATGGCTATTATATTGTGCTCACTATATCCTATGGTTTTGGATACTGCTTTAAAAATTTCTGCAGCGTTTGTAAAAATGTGTTCAATACATGTTGATGATTAACTTATTTACGATCATTGGGACGCTAGCGTGCCACCTCGACAACATCCGGGGCAATTGCAGACGGAAAATTCCAAAATCAAAAGTAGTATTATTCATAAAAATATAAGTGTTATACACCATTCTTTAGCTTAGAATCTTGGTAATTGTCTGAAGACAGCGCATCACCCACCTGCATTAACATGAATTCATAACCTGCACAGTTGTCACAACTCCAAAATAGCGATAAAATAAATCACTTACATTTGAAGATCTTCACCTTTTTGCAATCCAAAGGGAACCAGTTTCCCAATGAATGGACGTTTTGTTCGAAAAAGTCAGTTTAGTTGGAGCGCTTCATTCAATAATCTACCGGTTTCCCGTCGTTCAAAATGCGTACAAAATGAATCCCAATATACTTCGTCCAAACGAGCCAAACAACGTTCCTAATCAATCCTCAGGTACCTTAATATGTAAAAGAAATGATACAATTTAAGACGGAAAATAGTATGTTCATTCCCGGAGATAAATATCCAAGTGCGCGCCCTCACCGAAGCACACCAAACATTTTTTAACCAAGCAGAGGCATAACAAAAGTCAGAAATAGCGATCAAATAAATGACTTACCTTTGAAGATCTTCATCTGTTTGCAATCCAAAGGGTCCCAGTTACACAATGAATGGTAATTTTGTTCGATAAAGTCCTTCTTTATATCCCAAAAATGTCAGTTTATATGGCGCGTTTGATTCAGAAATACACCTGTTCCAAATCGCCCAAAATGCTTACAAAGGAATCTAAAAAGTCCAAACAATTCAAACAATGTTTCTAATCCAACCTACGGTACCCTAACATGTAAATAATCGATACAATTTAGAACGGAATAAACTGTGTTCAATACTGGAGAAAAAGAACAAGGAGCGCGTACTCATTCACGAGCGCCAAAAGTCTTTCTGAGGGATACTTCGAAAGAATACAAATGCTTCTTCATTTTTCAAAAAACAACCATGAACCAATTCCTAAAGACTGTTGACATCTAGTGGAAGCCATAGGAACTGCAATCTGGGTCCAGTCTGGGTCCTATTAGACTTTCCCATAGAAAAGCATTGAAAAGTCAATGACCTCAAAACTTAATTTTCCTGGATGGATTGTTCTCTGGGTTTTGCCTGCCAAATCAGTTCTGTTACACTCACAGACATTATTTTAACAATTTTAGAAACATTAGAGTGTTTTCTATACAAAACTAGGCCTGAGTAACAGGCAGTTTACTTTGGGCACTTCAGTTATTCAAACTTCTGAATACTGCCCCCTAGCCTTAAAAAGTTAATTCCTCTGTTATTTGGTAGGTTGACTGGCAACCTGATCCAGGTTGCAGGCACTGATTACAGGAACTGGTTACAGTTTGAAGTTTTTTTTCCTGAGTGGGTAGCTTGATGATAGCCTGTCAATATTTAAATCACCCAGAAAATATACTTCTCTGTTGATATCACATACATTATCAAGCATTTCACACATATTGTCCAGATACTGATTGTTAGCACTTCGTGGTCTGTAGCAGCTTCCCACAAGAATGGTCTTTAGGTGAGGCAGATGAACCTGTAGCCATATTACTTCAACAGTATTTAACATTAGATTGTCTATAAGATTTACAGGAATGTGGTTCTGAATATATGAGTTTCAGAGATAGTCAGAATATGAAAGTCAGCTGTTACAAGCAAATTATTGACTTCATGGACCTTGTTTCTTAGGCTACATATGGTTAATATGGACTATTTGTTGCACTTTTCTACGTTGCTTGATTGTTTTTAATGCTTTACTGGGAAGCTTATCAGAAGTAGACTTACTCATATTATTTACATTGGTCTTCCTACTATTGCACACCGCCTCAATGCTAACAATGTAACTCTGGTTTATAGGCTCAAGATTACTGCTTACAATAGCTGTAGGATAAACAGATATATTTGGTGCAATTAGGGGTACATAAATTTAATTACTTACATTGTGTTTGCCAATGCCCCTAAGATCATGTATATTTGATGCAGCATTATGACGACTCATTGTCACAATGGTAAGGATTAACTGAGCTGGTCGTGGATCATTTACCAGTCATTGTTTCAACGCAGTCTTGAAATGGGTGGACAGAGTCCAGAAGCCAAGATGATTTGGATGGACTCCATCATTCCTGTAGAGTATCTTCTGATTCCAGAAGGTGTCAAAGTTATCAATGAAAGTGACTCCAGCAGAGCTAGCTGGTCTTTTGCATCTCTCCTATACGTAATCTGGCAGGATCCCGGGACAGATGGCAGCACTCACAGCAATTTAGCCCAACAGAGCCGCAGGATTCAACATTTTAAAAAGTAAATAAAAACACGGTCAGCTTTAAAACCAAGGTCTTTAGTTCAGGTTTCAGGTCCCTTTTTCAGGACCATGTCTTTCAAAGATAATTCGCAAAAATCTAAATAACTTCACAGATCTTCATTGTAAAGTGTTTAAACACTGTTTCCCATGCTTGAACATGCACCTGTGGAACGGTCGTTAAGATACTAAAAGATTACAGACGGTAGGCAAATAAGGTCACAGTTATGAAAACTTAGGACACTAAAGAGGCCTTTCTACTGACTCTGAAAAGACAAAATAAAGATGCCCAGGGTCCCTGCTCACCTGCGTGAACGTGCCTCAGGCATGCTGCAAGGAGGCATGTGTACTGCATGTGTGGCCAGGGCAATAAATTGCAATGTCCGTACTTTGAGACACCGAAGACAGCGCTATAGGGAGACAGGATGGACAGCTGATCATCCTAGCAGTGGCTGACCACGTGTAACAACACCTGCACAGGATCGGTACATCCGAACATCACACCTGCGGAACAGGTACAGAATGGCAACAACAACTGCCCGAGTTACACCAGGAATGCAAAATCCCTCCATCAGTGCTGTCCGCAATAGGCTGAGAGAGGCTGGACTGAGGGCTTGTAGGCCTGTTGTAAGGCAGGACCTTACCAGACATCACCGGCAACAACGTCGCCTATGGGCACAAACCCACCATCGCTGGACCAGACAGGACTGGCAAAAAGTGCCCTTCACTGACGAGTCACGGTTTTGTCTCACCCGGGGTGATGGTCGGATTTACGTTTATCGTTGAAGGAATGAGCTTTCCACCGAGGCCTGTACTCTGGAGCGGGATCAATATGGAGGTGGAGGGTCCATCATGGTCTGGGGCGGTGCATCACAGCATCATCGGACTGAGCTTGTTGTCATTGCAGGCAATCTCAACCCTGTGAGTTACAGGGAAGACATCCTCCTCCCTCATGTGGTACCCTTCCTGCAGGCTCATCCTGACATGGTCCTCCAGCATGACAATGCCACCAGCCATACTGCTCGTTATGTGCGTGATTTCCTGCAAGACAGGAATGTTAGTGTTCCGCCATGGCAAGCGAATACCCCGAATTTCAATCCCATTGTTGGATTGGAGGTTGAGGGCTAGGGCCATTCCCCACAGAAATGTCCGGGATCTTGCAAGTGCCTAACATCTCACAGCAAGACCTGGCAAATCTGGTACAGTCCATGAGGAGGAGATACACTGGAGTACTTAATGCAGCTGGTGACCACACCAGATACTGACTGTTACTTTTGATTTTCATCCCCTCTTTGTTCAGGGACACATTATTCCATTTCTGTTAGTCACATGTCTGTGGAGCTTGTTCAGTTTTTCTCAGTTGTTGAATCTTGTTATGTTCATACAAATATTTATACATGTTAAGTTTGCTGAAAATAAACGCAGTTTTAAACACAGTGAGTGGACGTTTCTTTTTTGCTGAGTTTATAATAGAGTCAATATAGCCGCATACAAACATTCTCTTTTTTGTTTTCTTGAGTAGGGCCGCTCCAAAATGCAGTTATTTCAGCCTAGCTCAGTGATTTCTGTGGTGGTGGGGTAAGCCAGCAGAAAAAATGTAGCATTGCACCGTGTTTGGCTCAGTGTTCTGTCACTCAATTGGACACTACATCATCACATCACTGCAAAGGCTAAGGGTAGACTTGGAGAGAAGCTAAAGTCATTCCGCTACCCAAGAATAGTAAAGCCCCCTTTACCAGCTCAAATAGACGACCAATCAGCCTGTTACCAACCCTTAGTAAACGTCTGGGGAAAATTATGTTTGACCAGATACAATGCTATTTTACAGTAAACAAATTGACAACAGAATATCAGCATGCTTATATGGAAGGACACTCAACAAGCACAGCACTTACACAATTTACTGATGAATGGCTGTGAGTAATTGATGATAAAATGATTGTGGGGTCTGTCTTGTTAGACTTCAGTGCAGCTTTTGACATTATTGATCATAGTCTGCTGCTGGAAAAACTTGTGTTATGGCTTTACACACCCTGCTATAATGTGGATTAAGAGTTACTTGTCTAACAGAACACATAGGGTGTTCTTTAATTGAAGCCTATCAAATATAATCCTGTTAGAATCAGGAATTCCCCAGGGTAGCTGTTTAGCCCCCTTGCTTTTTTCAGTTTTTACTAACGACATGCCAATGACTGAGTAAATCCAGTGTCTATGTATGCGATGACTCAACACTATACATGTCAGCTTCTACAGCAACTGAAATGACTGCAACACTCAACAAAGAGCTGCAGTTAGTTTCAGAGTGGGTGGCAAGGAATAAGTTAACCCTAAATATTTCTAAAACTAAAAGTTTGGTATTTGAAACAGAACACTCACTAAACTGACTGGAACGAATCGCAAAAATCCCTGAAGCTGGAGACTTATATTTCCCTCATTAACTTTAAACATCAGTTATCTAAACAGCTAACCGATCGCTGCAGCTGTACATTGCCCATCTGTAAAAACCCCATCCAATCTACCTACCTCATCCCCATATTGTTTTAATGGACTTTTCTGCTCTTTTGCACACCAGTATTTGTACTTGCACATAATCATCTGCTCATCTATCACTCCAGTGATAATTTGCTGAATTGTAACTACTTCGCTACTATGGTCTATTTATTGCCTTACCTCCTCACGCCATTTGTGCACACTGTATATAGACTTTATTTTTTTCTATTGTGTTGACTGTACACTTGTTTATTCCATATGAAACTCTGTGTTTTTGTTTGCGTCGCTCTGCTTTGCTTTATCTTGGCCAGGTCGCAGTTGTAAATGAGAACTTGTTCTCAACTAGCTTACCTGGTTAAATGAAGGTGAAATAAATTATTTATTTATTTTTAAAAACTAAACCTCAACTAAATTTTAGAATAAATAATGTGGAAATTGGGCAAGTTGAGATGACTAAACTGCATGGAGCAACACTAGATTGTAAACTGTCATGGTCAAAACATATTGATGCAGTAGTAGCTAAGATGGGGAGAAGTCTGTCTACAATAAAGTGATGCTCTGTCTTCTTTCTTAACACTATCAACAAGGCAGGTCCTACAGGCCCTAGTTTATTCACAACAGATATATCAGCTATGTGGTCAGGTGCCACAAAAAAGGAAATTTGAAAGTGGAGGAGAGATTGACTTCACTACTTTTATTTATGAGAGGTAATTGACATGTTGAATGCACTGAGCTGTCTGTCTAAACTACGGGCACACAGCTCGGATACCCATGCATTCCACACAATACATGCCATAAGAGGTCTCTTTACAGTCCCCAAGTCAAGAAGAGACTATGGGAGGCATAGAGCCATGACTACATGGAACTCTATTCCACATCAAGTAACTGACGCAAGCAGTAAAATTATATTTAAAAAACAGATTATAAAAACACCTTCTGGAACAGCTAGGACTGTGAAGCAACACAAACATTGGCACACACACACACACACACACACACACACACACACACACACACACACACACACACACACACACACACACACACACACACACTATACATACACATGGATTTAGTACTGTAGATATGTAGTAGTGGTGGAGTAGGGTTCTGAGGGCACACAGTGTGTTGTGAAATCTGTGAATGTATTGTAATGTTTTAAATTGTATAAACGGGCTTAATTTTGCTTAACCCCAAGAAGAGTAGCTGCTGCTTTGGCATAAATCATGTTATACAATGCCTTGCAAAAGTATTAATCCCCTGTCACGTTTGTTGTATGGAGGAGATGAATACATATTTTTTAATGAAGATGAAGAACACTTAACAAACTACACAAAAACAACAAACTGAACGTGAAGCTATATAGTACTAGTGCAGACAGTTAACTAGACATAGACAATGACCCACGAAATAACCCAAGGAATATGGCTGCCTAAATATGGTTCCCCATCAGAGACAACGATAAACAGCTGCCTCTAATTGAGAACTATTCTAGGCAACCATGGACGTATAGGTTAACACTAACCTGTCTCTCGACGGTCTAATCCCAGCTCACGTTCCCTATTAGTGGGTGAACAATCCAACGCTTGGATAGGCATAGACTTAAAAAAAAACACAGACAATTCAAAAACACATTTTTCACCCTGACCTAACCAAAATAATAAAGAAAACAAAGCAAACTAAGGTCATGGCGTGGCATCCCCCTTGCCATTTTTACTATTTTGTTTCATTACAACCTGTAATTTAAATAGATTTTTATTTGGATATCATGCAAAGGACATACACAAAATAGTCAACAACAAAATATCACAAAATTACAATCTGAAAAGTGGTGTGTGCGCATGTACTGTATTCACCCCCTTTTCTTTGAAGCCCCTAAATAAGATCTGGTGCTACCAATTACCTTCAGAAGTCACATAATTAATTAAATAAAGTAATCCTGTGTACAATCTAAGTGTCACATGACCTGTCACATGATCTCAGTATATATACACCTGTTCAGAAAGGCCCCAGAGTCTGCAACACCGCTAAGCAAGGGGCACCACCAAGCAAGCACCACCATGAAGACCAAGGAGCTCTCCAGACAGGTCAGGGACAAAGTTGTGGAGGAGTACAGATAAGGGTCGGGTTATCAAAAAATATCCGAAACTTCAAACATCCTACTGAGCACCATTAAATCCATTATTAAAAAATGGAAAGAATATGGCGCCTCAATAAACCTGCCAAGACAGAGCCGCCCACCAAAACTCACAGACCAGGCAAGAAGGGCATTAATCAGAGAGGCAACAAAGAGACCAAAGATAACCATGAAGGAGCTGCAAAGCTCCACAGCGGAGAATGGAGTATCTGTCCATAGGACCACTTTATGCCGTACAATCCACAGAGCTGGGCTTTACAGAAGTGTGGCCATAAAAAAGCCATTGCTTAAATAAAAAAATAAGCAAACACGTTTGGTGTTTGGCAGAAGGCATGTGGGAGACTCCGCAAACATATGGATGAAGGTACTCTGGTCAGATGAGACTAAAATTTAGCTTTTTGGCCATCAAGTAAAACGCTATGTCTGGCACAAACCCAACAACTCTCATCTCCCCCCGAGAATACCATGTTTTTCATTGGCAGGGACTGGGAAAAAGGTTCAGAATTGAATGAATGATGGATGGCGCTAAATACAGGGATATTCTTGAGGGAAACCTGGTTCAGTCTTCTTGTGATTTGAGACTGGGACAGAGGTTCACCTTCCAGCAGAACAATGACCCAAAGCATACTGCTAAAGCAACACTCGAGTGGTTTAAGGGGAAACATTTAAATGCCTTGGAATGGCCTAATCAAAGCCCATACCTAAATTCAATTGAGAATCTGTAGCATGACTTAAAGATTACTGTACACCAGCGAACCCATCCAACTTGAAGGAGCTGGAGCCGTTTTGCCTTAAAGAATGGGCAAAAATCCCAGTGGCTAGATGTGCCAAGCTTATAGAGACATACCCCAAGAGACTTGCATCTATAATTCCTGCAAAAGGTGGCTCTAACAAAGTATTGACTTTGGGGGATGGAATAGTTATGCACGCTCAATTTTTCATTTTTTTTTGTATTATTTCTTGTTTGTTTCACAAGAACAAATATTTAGCATATTCAAGGTGGTAGGCATGTTGTGTAAATCAAATGATACATTCGTCCAAAAAATCAATTTTAATTCCAGGTTGTAAGGCAACAAAATAGAAAAAATGCATGTACAGTATCTTTGAATGGACTGCTCTTGTCAACATCATACTTTCAAAATCTTAGCTAGCAGTCATCGTCATGAATCAAGTCAACAATATACTGGCAAATCCTTTTCAATCTTTGTCATATAAAAATAATTAACTGAGAGAAATTATAGATAAAACTTATCGGTGCTCATCGGCCATTTGACATTACACAACAAGTTGGAAATCGCAAATTCAACAATGAGGTGATTCCAAAAATGTATTGTATGCTGCTGCATAAATTATGTAATATGCCCGGGAGATATGTATACTGTAACTAAGAAAGTGTATGTTGTGTAGTAAGCTGTTAATAACCCATGTGCCTCACCCCAGTAATTTGGTCCCTTTTTAAATTCACCTCCTGTTCTGACTTGATGGTGCACATGTATTCTTTAGCCTGTTTTAGAGAAATGTAATCATTGAATATTGTAAGAGCTTGGGACTTTGCTGTTGGGACAGCTTTATGTAGGCCCTAACAGTTTGTGGCACCGTTTGTGGAACCGTTTGTCACCGAAATAGTGCAATTAATGTATTGTTTAGTGTTGTGTTGTGGCTTTGCTGGCATGCATACTTTTTTGGTTTGTTTGCCACACCAAGATTTACATGCCACAATTGTCACTGAATAGGAGATAACTGAGGATGGATCTGTAATATTTGTGTTGTGGAGAAAATTACCAGGCAGGAGACGGGAGTACAGTTTAGTGCTGTTTAATAAAAAATATATTGTACCTTACAGCAACTGGGCCAATGGTGTGCATGTCCTCTTCCTATTAGATGTTGTAACATAACACTGCTGTAATACATTACTGCTTAGTAACAGCATAGTAACTAATATAGACAGCTATGGATCAGCAATACTACACTCCTCCCCCATAGCTTTTAACTCCCAGAGAACAAGATAAATACATTAGGGAAATACTAATGCAATATCTGAACAAGGCATTCTTAAACATTTAAACATCAACTACTGGGTTGAAGTAGACTTTTCAGAGCCTAGCACAAATCCAGGAGATTATTCTGCCCTATGCACATGTGCTGTATGAGCCTTAGACCTGTAAGTTTCCAATGTCTGTTTCTCTCATGTATGAAGAAGCCAGTGTTTTTCCTCTCTTGTTTTTGAGCAACTTGGTCACGCGGCCAAAGACAAAGGGCCGCCTGAGAGTGATCAGTTTTTGGTCCATCCTGTTATTTTCGTATCTTTCAAGGGCACAGCTGTGTGGGGATATGAAGAGAAAAGAGGCTAGCTTGAGCAGCAGCAACAAATCTATCAGCAGAAAGGAGTAATAAAACGGCCGTTATGTTTGTACGCTATGTTCCCATCATGATCTCACACAACTGCTAAACTGCCATGTAGACAAAGGTTATAAAGGCTGAAAGTGATTGAGTTATTGTTATCCGCTCCAGAATTGCAATTCTTATAATAAAAAGTAGGTTTTGAAAAATCTAAAGTCTCTCTTCCTTTCTGGCTAGTATATCCCATGACAAATCTTGGCGATGAGGATGAGATGACTAACTCTGCTTGCTGATTGTTCTCAGGGAACCCAAGGTTATCTGCGCAGGGGCCATGTTAGCCATGGCTCAGGGAGCCCACTCCACTCAAAGGAACAGAAAGCAGGGAGCGTCAGTGGACGGATACGCCATCCCGAACAGACAAATTCAATTAAGGGTGAGATTGATTTTCTTTCAAATATAGACAATCCTGTCTTGGAAACAGGTTGTCCACATTATGCTTTTGTTGAAGCAAAGACACCCCTAGTTAAAAACTCTATTGTAGCAGATTTATTTCTGATAGGGGAAGATCTAGAATCTTTCATTAGGAACAGAGATATCTTTAATTAAAGGAGAAATTCTGGGACGAGTTGCCCTGTTGGAGCAGGGTAGGGTTCTCTGTTGAAGAAGAGAAGCGGCCATAGGATGATATGACATGGTTTAGTAATGTAAGGTGTAGATGTACGAGCTATGTGTTCCCAGGGCACAATCCTGAGGTGGAAGTTCAAAAAGATTCAGAGGTTAGCATATAATTTTAGAAGGTTGCAATTTGACCAATGGAGCCATAGGGGAATTGGATATACTTTGGAAATAATTGGTTATATGTGTAAAACAATTACAAGAAGTTGCATGCATAGGGGGAAATACTGTACGGGTACAAAATCCTAAATTACATAAAGAAATAAAATATTTTGATGGAGAATATATTTTTGTTTTTGAGTGTGTGTGTGTACAGTCGTGGCCAAGTTTTGAGAATGACACAAATATTAATGTTCAAAGTTTGCTGCTTCAGTGCCTTTAGATATTTTTGTCAGATGTTACTATGGAATACTGAAGTATAATTACAAGCATTTCATATGTGTCAAAGGCTTTTATTTACAATTACATGAAGTTCATGCAAAGAGTCAATATTTCCAGTTTTAACCATTATTTTTTAAGACCTCTGCAATCCGCTCTGGCATGCTGTCAATTAACTTCTGGGCCACATCCTGACTGATGGCAGCCCATTCTTGCATAATCAATGCTTGGAGTTTGTCAGAGTTTGTGGGTTTTTGTTTGCCCACCTGCCTCTTGAGGATTGACCACAAGTTCTCAATGGGATTCAGGGCTGTGGAGTTCCCTGGCCATGGACCCAAAATATTGATGTTTTGTTCCCTGAGCCACTTACTTATCACTTTTGCCTTATGGCAAGGTGCTACAACATGCTGGAAAAGGCATTGTTCGTCACCAAACTGTTCCTGGATGGTTGGGAGAAGTTGCTCTCGGAGGATGTGTTGGTATTATTCTTTATTCATGGCTGTGTTCTTAGGCAAAATTGTGAGTGAGCCCACTGAGAAGAAATGGCTGAGAAGAAACCCAACACATGAATGGTCGCAGGATGCTTTACTATTGGCATGATCAGGACTGATGGTAGAGCTCACCTTGTCTTCTCCGGACAAGCTTTTTTACGGATGCCCCAAACAATCGGAAATGGGATTCATCAGAGAAAATGACTTTACCCCAGTCCTCAGCAGTCCAATCCCTGTACCTTTGCAGAATATCAGTCTGTCCCTGATGTTTTTCCTGGTGAGAAGTGGCTTCTTTGCTGCCCTTCTTGACACCAGGCCATCCTCCAAAAGTCTTCACCTCACTGTGCATGCAGATGCTCTCACACCTGCCTGCTTTCATTCCTGAGCAAGCTCTGTACTGGTGGTGCCCCGATCTCGCAGCTGAATCAACTTTAGGAGACGGTCCTGGCGCTTGCTGAACTTTCTTGGGCGCCCTGAAGCCTTCTTCACAACAATCGAACCACTCTCCTTGAAGTTCTTGATGATCCGATAAATGGTTGACTTAGGTGCAATCCTACTGGCAGCAATATCCTTGCCTGTGAAGCCCTTTTTGTGCAAAGCAATGATGACGGCATGTGTTTCCTTGCAGGTAACCATGATTGACAGAGGAAGAACAATGATTCCAAGCACCACCCTCCTTTTGAAGCTTCCAGTCTATTATTCAAACTCAATCAGCATGACAAGAGTGATCTCCAGCCTCGTCAACACTCACACCAGTGTTAACGACACAATCACTGACATGATGTCAGCTGGTCTTTCTGTGGCAGGGTTGAAATGCAGTGGGAATGTTTTTGGGGGATTCAGTTAATTTGCATGGCAAAGAGGGACTTTGCAATTCATCTCACTTTTCATAACATTCTGGAGTATATGCAAATTGCCATCATACAAACTGAGGCAGCAGAATTTGTGAAAATTTATATTTGTGTCAATCTCAAAACGTTTGGCCATGACTGTAGACAGAGTTTTTCACAATGTGAGCCAAAAGCAGTAAGGGAGAACCTTGCCTGCCCAACCTGGTGACTGGACCGGTGATGGTGGATAAGTGGGGCAGGGACATTCTGGAACAGGTACCACTCTGGCACAATCAATCAAATGTATTTATATAGCCCTTTTTACATCAGCCGATGTCACAATGTGCGGTACAGAAACCCAGCCTGAAACCCCAAACAGCAAGCAATGCAGATGTAGAAGCACGGTGGCTCCCTAGAAAGGCCAGAACCTAGGAAGAAATCTAGAGAGGATCCAGGCTCTGAGGGGTGACCAGTCCTCTCCTGGCAGTGAGATTATAAAAGAACATGGCCAAGATGTTTAAATGAGATATCAGACTTTCCTTTGAAAGGCACATTGAATGAAGCTTTATTAGCAGAATGTAGAAAGAAGTTGCAGGACCCTTCAAAGAACAGAGCAAACGGTCTCTAACCAGAATAGAAAGAGGAGTGGGAGGCCCCACTAATATTTTATTTTTACTGGCCAGTCTGAGATATGGCTTTTTCTTTGCAACTCTGCATTCCCATTATGTGAAGAATCCCGGAGACCCCTGAAGTCTGCATGTCCGACTGAACCTGATGTCACCCGAGTGCTCTCGGGAATCACTGAGGGCTGCCGATTCGCCTCCTTCGGAGTCCATGCACCTGGGCAAGGCTGGATTGACTCCGGCTGAGCAATTATGCCGATTCCACACCCAGAGCTGTCTATTATGTGGAGCTACGGGACATTTCGTAGCTACCCGCCCATTAAGAGGTTAAAAACCCAGACTTTTCAAGAAAGGGGCGAGTATCTCTCTGGGTACTCATCGACTCTGGGGCCGATGACAGGTTTTTGCTGCCTTGTCTCCGCCAACCCCTCCACCTGAAGCCAACAACTCTTGTGGGTTGAATATGCACACAACACCCTGCTCTGCCACTGGGCTCTCGCCTTTCGAATGTATCCTGGGGTATCAGCCCCTGCTCTTCCCGGAGGAAGAGGTTGACATACCCTTGTCCCCAGATGTTTGTTCGCCGCTGTCACCGTACCTGTAGGCCATTTCCCTTTTGTGTAAATTAATGAGGTAGTGGAACACACCTCAATTCAAATTGATAGAAAATAAAACTTGTCAGAAAATTATTTGAAATTGACAAATTGAAAGCAGGCAGCAAACCTTAGTCTGAGGGCAGTACGCAACTGTCCTGTTGCGTAACAATCACATTTTGACATCACGTGCTTAAAAAACTCACGCTAATTGACCGTTAGAGATATTTGGAACTCACATGTAAAAGGCTATACCCCTTTATCCACTGCACCAGCACCTGCCCTGGTTGTCCAACAGCAGCCCGCTCATCCCTCTTCCCCGCCAGAGCTCTACCCCCAACAAGACCTGATGCAAGTGCAGAACCAACAAACCCCTTAGAGGTGGCCCATGAGATGGGAATTTGTTCTACACACCACTTGCATGGACTCCCGTCTCTGGTGTTGATGGACTCTGTGAACTTAGTCCACCATCGACGTCGACCCCTACCACAAGTCCCTCACCCCCAACAGTCACAACCAGATCAGGGACTAAAGGAGATCCAGACACTGCTATTCTCCAGGCACCCCTGGTGATGTTCCCTAACCAACAATCATGGCCAGCGGCTGGTGAGGCTGGCCACACCGATTTGGTGCCCAGAATTGGACATCCAGAAAACTTGATGAAGGACATTTCAAAGGACCTCCTTGATCCAACAAAAGACTGGTGATTTAACAGCTCGGGTGCTCAAATTGGTATGGCTGTACAAATCATAGGCGGCTGAGATCGCCCACATTTTCTGTATCAAGTTGAAGCTACGTTGGGCGGATGTGGAAGGTGGATTTGAGGAGTCGTTGGAGGACTATTGACATCGGATGGAGACCTGCATCTGTAAGCACAGTAGCCTAAAAAACCAATGAACAACGGCCAACAAAATGATGACTACGATAGCCTCTTGAAGGCTGCCCTCATGAATGGACTCTTGCCAACCCTTGGTAAACAGGATATGATGACCTGTATTGCCTGTGAAACTGCCGATCTGCAAACCGTTGTTCAACACTGCAAACATGCTGAAAGGCAAAAACTGTCAAGATGACAAGACAAAGCAGAAACAGGAGAAAGATGGTGTGAAGTTGCAGGCTGCACAGTTGCCATTCTACCAAGGGCAGGGCCAACAACAGCGAGGAGGTCCCCAAGCGATGGACAAAGGGGGAGAGGACGAGGTAGAGGGAGAGGAGGAAGGGGAGGCAACGCTGACGGACGGGCTGATCACCAAACAACACAGGGTGGGGGCTTCACATGCTACAATGGTGAAAAATAGGGACACTTTGCCAGCAAATGTCTGGATGGCAAAGGACCGCAAGGGGAAGTGGGGGGAGGTTGGAAAACCGGACCACCACCGAAAATGACCCTTACAACCCACATATGGACTGACGTGAGGTAGAGAAAGTTGACACCCTTGGACAGCATTTAAATATTTTTTTCAAGCCCATTTGAGGGGCCAATGGTTTGTCTTTTCGTCAATTGTGAGTCAATTTAATTTCTAAAAGATACTAGCGCTGCAATATCTGTAATAGACTATGAAAGAGTTGCTCACAATGGACAAAGGGGATTGTTTACCTGATAAGATTGATGACACATGTGCATAAAGCATCAATTTCTTCTGTATGTTGTCCTATAAATTTGTCAGGAAGATATCTACTCTGTAAATTCAGAAGTAATATTATTTTTAAAGAAAAAAGTCTCAATGTTATACAGCCTCAGGAGACATGTCAATTCATGACGGTGTCTAACATTGACCCAATGTGTGACTTGTACTATGCATGGGACATACAGGACATTGACGGATCACATTGTGACCCAACTGAAGAGATTTTCTCAACAGCCCACAGCTGTTGGAAACAGAAAGGCAGTTTTATGCCACAGACTGACTTACATTGCACTGCCCGTTTCTCACCATTGACGAGAGATTTACACTTTGAACAAAATTGGCTGAAAGGAACCACACCCCAAAGAAAGCTTAATATGCAGTGATATGTTTACTGGGCCCCAATTTTGCGCTCTTAGTGTAATCTTTTTAGTGACAGGGTACCACATGTTTCGTTAGCTAAAACAGATGATGTTGACTGGGAGAATCCTGGTGTTTGGTTGAAGTCTGTCTTGCAGGTTACTGACTGGGAAATTAGGGCTGATGGGTCAAAATTTCCCCCAAGCACACATATATTATGTGTGCCATTCTTTTGGAATGTACCTGTTCAATGAGGCATCCATGGCCTTGATGTGAGACTGAGTCACCATTGTTGGCTGAACTCCCAGACTCTTTGTGGGCTAAAGATAAATATGACATTGGGCAAATTAAGGGGGTGGAACTGCTCACAGTCACACCAAAAGGCACACACAGACCCAGCCGTGCCCAATATCTGCTGAGTCAGGAAGCTGTCAGGGGAATTACCCCTGTTCATGCTTCATTGGTAGAAAGAGGAGCTATTGTGCCTTGTCCAGACTCTTCCTGTAACACCCCCATGCTTCCCGCCTGGAAGGCCTCAGGTGATTGGTGTTTTGTTCAAAATCTTATACCTGTTAGCCTCTTGAGTGTAGGGGCAGTATTTTCGTGTTTGGCTGAAAAACATACCCAATTGAAACTGCCTATTTCTCAGGCCCAGAAACTAGAATATGCATATAATTGTCAGATTAGGATAGAAAACACTCTAAAGTTTCCAAAACTGTCAAAACATTGTCTGTGAGTATAAAATAACTGATATTGCAGGCGAAAACCTGATGAAAATCCAACAAGGAAGTGCTGTTTTTCCTGAAAGCTCTATGTTCCATTGGATGCCATGCCTCCATTTAAAGGGATATCAACCAGATTCCTTTTCCTATGGCTTCCTCAAGGTGGGAACAGTCTTTAGACATAGTTTCAGGCTTTTATTTTGAAAGATGAGCAAGAAAGATCACATCCGTCATTGTATGGCTGGCTGACAGCAGCGTTTTGTATGCGCAACAGCTTGGAACATCCATTTTCTCTCTCTCTCTCTGAAGAAGCTACATTCCCGGTTGATATGTTATTGATTATATATTGAAAAACCAACCTGAGGATTGATTATAAAAAATGTTTGACATGTTTCTGTGAACATTACGGATACTATTTGGAATTTTCGTCTGCGATGTCGTGACCGCTCGAGCCTGTGGATTTCTGAACATAACGCGGCAAACAAATGGAGGTATTTTGGATATAAAAATAATCTTTATGGAACAAAAGGAACATTTATTGTGTAACTGGGAGTCTCGTGTGTGCAAACATCTGAAGATCATCAAAGGTATGCGATTGAATTGTATTGCTTTTCTGACATTCGTGACCAATCTACTTGGCTGCTAGCTGTTTATAATATTTTGCCTAATGAGAGAGATGTGCTTACATAAACGCTTGGTATGCTTTTGCCAAAATCCTTTATTGAAATCTGACACGACAGGTGGATTAACCTGTTGCGACGAGCAATCCCGTATCCGGGAGCGTAATTATAGCCTCAAGCTCATTACCATAACGCAACGTTAACTATTCATGAAAATCGCAAATGAAATGAAATAAATATATTGGCTCTCAAGCTTAGCCATTTTCAAAATGTGCTTTTCAACCATAGGAAAACAAGCATTTATTTAAGAGTATTGATAGCTAGCATAGCATTAAGCCTAGCATTCAGCACGCAACATTTTCACAAAAACAATAAAAGCATTCAAATAAAATCATTTACCTTTGAAGAACTTCAGATGTTTTCAATGAGGAGACTCTCAGTTAATAGCAAATGTTCAGTTTTTCCAAAAAGATTATTTGTGTAGGAGAAATCGCTCCGTTTTGTTCATCACGTTTG
This sequence comes from Oncorhynchus mykiss, assembly GCF_013265735.2. Classification (NCBI taxonomy): domain Eukaryota; kingdom Metazoa; phylum Chordata; class Actinopteri; order Salmoniformes; family Salmonidae; genus Oncorhynchus; species Oncorhynchus mykiss. The sequence goes on along the minus strand of NC_048566.1, from coordinate 51,472,302 downwards.
GCTAAGAAAAAAAAAACGAAAATCCAGTCATTATAAAGCCAAACTTTTTTCCATATTAACTCCATAATATCGACAGAAACATGGCAAACGTTGTTTAGAACCAATCCTCAAGGTGTTTTTCACATATCTATTCGATGATATATCCCTCGTGGAAGTTTGGTTTCTCCTCTGAACGACGTGGAAAAATGCCTGCAGCTGGAGATTGCGCACCAATTTCGACGGAGGACACCAGGCGGACGGACACCTGGTAAATGTAGTCTCTTATGGTCAATTTTCCAATGATATGCCTACAAATACGTCACAATGCTGCAAACACCTTGGGGAAACGACAGAAAGTGTAGGCTCATTCATTGCGCATTTACAGCCATATAAGGAGACATTGGAACACAGCGCCTCCAAAATCTGGGGCACTTCCTGTTTGAAATGTAATCTTGGTTTCGCCTGTAGTATCAGTTCTGTGGCACTCACAGATAATATCTTTGCAGATTTGGAAAAGTCAGAGTGTTTTTTTTCCAAAGCTGTCAATTATATGCATAGTCGAGCATCTTTTCGTGACAAAATATCTTGTTTAAAACGGGAACGTTTTTCATCCAAAAATGAAATACTGCCCCTAGAGTTTCAAGAGGTTAACAAAAAGCTAAGCTGTATTTTGCTATATTGCACTTGTGATTTCATGAAAATTAAATATTTTTAGTGATTTGATTTTGAATTTGGCGCTCTGCAATTTAGTGGTGGTTGACGAAAATGATCCCGCTAACGGGATGGGTGCATCAATAAGTTAACGATGCAGTTTATCGGATTCATCACAAGGGCTCTTGTTGTGCCAAACCCCATTACTATTCTATTTTGCATTCCCGATGCACCAGAGTCACAGTTCTGGTTCGCGTTTACATTCTTAAACAAGCGTTGGAATTGGACCATTTGCCACCAAGGTTATAGGGAATCGCCTGCGGTGTTTTCGGACACTTTGGTGCAAAATTTAGAGGGTTTCACGCCCCCCGCTGGGTGTACGTTAATACTGCTTGTTACTAGGTTCTGAAATACAACAAGCCTGTGAAGAGAACACCAGAACCTCTGCTAGTCTTTCTTGTTGAAAATGGAAACAAAGTCTCTAACAAAAAGCTGCAGCTTGTCTCCGAATCAGTTAAATGTTGGGGACATGATATGACAATGATGTTGAGCCCCATGATTGTTCTGTCCTAGTTGACCAGGTCTGTATGCCACCCCCTGATATATCTGACGTGCCTTTGGTGAATGCTGATTTGGAACTATTTGTTGATGGTTCCGCTCAAAAATCACATCCAGGTGAACCACTACTACTCATATGGCAGGCAAAAACCTGAGAAAAATCCAACCAGGAAGTGGGAGATCTGAGGTTTGTAGTTTTCCAAAGCTTGGCCTACCGAATGAATACACAGTGTCTATGGGGTCAAGTTGCACTTCCTAAGGCTTCCACTAGATGTCAACCGTCTTTAGAAACTTGTTTCAGGCTTGTGCTATAAAGGAGTGGGGAATGGGAGCTGAATGACTCATGGGTCTGGCAGAGTGTCTCAGGCTCGTGATGCGCGCTCCAGACAGAGTTAGCTCTCGTTACAGTGCTTTTCTTCAGACAATGGAATTCTCCGGTTGGAACATTATTGATGATTTATGTTAAAAACACCCTAAAGATTGTTTCCATACATCGTTTGACTAGTTTCTACGACCTGTAACGGAACTTTGAGTTTTGTCTGGACGTAGTGCTCGCGCCTCATGAAGATGGATTACTGGGCTGAACACGCTAACAACAAGTGGCTATTTGGACATAAATGATGGACTTTATGGAACTTTATGGAACAAATCAGTCATTTATTGTCGAACTGGGATTCCTGGGAGTTCCTTCTGATGAAGATCATCAAAGGTAAGTGAATATTTATAATGTTATTGCTAACTTCTGTTGACTCCAACATGGTGGATATTTCTTTGGCTGGATTGGGCTCTGAGCGCCGTACTCAGATTATGCTTTTTCCGTAATCTGACACAGCGGTTGCATTAAGGAGAAGTCTATCTTTCACTTCTTGAGTGTAGGGGGCAGGATTTTCGTACCCATTTGAAACTGCCTATTTCTCAGGCCCAGAAACTAGAATATGCATATAATTTTCAGATTAGGATAGAAAACACTCTAAATTTTCCAAAACTGTCAAAATATTGTCTGTGAGTATAAAATAAATTATATTGCAGGCGAAAACCTGAGGAAAATGAAAACAGGAAGTGGCTTCTATTTTGAAAACTCCATGTTCCATAGCCTCCCTTTGCTGGATTTAAAGGGATATGAACCAGATTCCTTTTCCTGTCGCTTCCTCAAGGTGTCAACAGTCTTCAGACATAGTTTCAGGCTTTTAAAGCCTGATACTATGTCAATAAGTTATTTGAATAACACTAGTATCTTTTATCAATGTTTATTGTGAGTATTTCTGCAAAATCATCGGATGTTATGGAAACAAAACATTACTGCACGTAACGCGCCAATGTAAACTGAGATTTTTGGATATAAATATGCACATTATCGAACAAAACATACATGTATTGTGTAACATTATGTCCTTTAGTGTCATCTGATGAAGATCATCAAAGTGATTCATTTGATCTATATTTCTGCTTTTTGTCTGGAAAAATGGCTGTGTTTTTTGATTTGGCTCTGACCTAACATAATCATATGTTGTGCTTTCGCTGTAAAGCCCTTTTGAAATCAGACACGATGGGTAGATTAACAAGATGTTTATCTTTCATTTGCTATATTGGACTTGTTAATGTGTGAAAGTGACATATTTCCCAGAGACTGAACCTCGAGTCTAGTCCAGGCCTTCTTAACTTTTTATGGCGGCAGGGGCAGTATTGAGTAGCTTGGATGAAAAGGTGCCCATTGTAAACGGCTAGCTCCTCAGTCTCAGTTGCTAATATATGCATACTATTATTAGTATTGGATAGAAAACACTAAAGTTTCCAAAATTGTCAAAATATTGTCTGTGTATTAACAGAACTGTTATTGCAGGCGAAACCCTGAGGAAAATCAAAACAGGAAGTGGCATTTATTTTGAAAACTCCATGTTCCATAGCCTCCCTTTGCTGGATTTAAAGGGATATTATGAACCAGATTCATTTTCCTATCGCTTCCTCAAGGTGTCAACAGTCTTCAGACAGAGTTTCAGGCTTTTATTTTGAAAAATTAGCGATAACATCGTGTCCAGTGGTCACATGAGTTTTGCTCGCGGAACAGAGTTTGGATAGGTATTGCTTTTCCCTCTCCTACTGTGAAAGACATTTGCGGTTGATATATTATCGATTATATATTTTAAAAACAACCTGAGGGTTGATTATAAAACACGTTTGACATGTTTCTGTGGACATTATGGAAACTATTTGGAATTTTCATCTGCGTTGTCATGACCGATCTTTCCTGTGGATTTCTGAACATAACGCGGCAAACAAACGGAGGTGTTTTGGATATAAAAATAATCTTTATGGAACAAAAGGAACATTTGTTGTGTAACTGGGAGTCTCGTGAGTGAAAAGATCCTTAATTTGATTGCTTTTCTGATTTTCGTGACCAAGCTACCTGATGCTAAGTGTACTTAATGTTTTTTCATGCGATCGATAAATTTACACAACGCTTGGATTGCTTTCGCTGTAAAGCATAATTTCAAAATCTGACACGACAGCTGGATTAACAAAAGGCTAAGCTGTGTTTTCCTATATTGCACTTGTGATTTCATGAATAGAAATATTTATAGTAATATTTATTGAATGTAGCGCTATGCTATTCAGCGGTTGTTGATGACACTTAATGTATCCCGTTAGTGCGGTTGCAGCCATAAGAAGTTTAAGGTTTGCACGGCTCTCTCCGCTAGCCCATTTGATGCCTAATTCTGTTGTTCTTCAGAAACATTTAGAAATAGTTCTACATGAAAGGAGGGACATTGTCTGAGACAAGCTCTTTGACTAGTACAAAGGATGTGAACAGGTGTCAGAAGATTGATGGACTTCCCAGCTGTGTGTCAGTTGAGTAGGGAACACTTACATCCACTTGGAATAGACATCGACGACATCAAGGAAGTGTTTGGTGATCTCGGCATAATCCGCATGTATGCATTCCCATGGTGTAGCAGCCCAGAACCATGGATGAAGAGGTGCAGTAGCAGGCTTGTTGCAAACAGCTTCACACGGTGAGCAGTGGCTTACATGCTGCTGAATGTACTGGTCCAGTCCAGGACACCACAGATAACTGTGGATGAGTGCTTTCAATCGAGTGATCCCTGGATGTCCCTCATGCAGGTCAGATAGCGGTCTCCTCTTGAATTTGTGAGGTACCACCAACTTTGATCCGCACAGAACACATCCTTGATCAGTAGACAACTGGTCTTTCTTGTCGATAAATGGACGAAGGTTATCACCGTTTACGTAGGTTGGCCAGCCGGCCAATGTTAACACCAAGTACTGGGTCTTTCCTCTGCTATGTCAGAAGCAGATATTGGCAGTTGGTCGATGAGAGAGATCAGGAAGACTGCTATATCATCTTCACTGTCAATGTCACTTTTGCTTGGTAGTCTTGATAGTGCATTGGCATTTGCATAAATACTGGTTTGTCTGTACTCAATCTCAATCTCGCATTCGAAATGCAGCCAGGGTTGGAATGGCTGATTTTGGTCCAAATATGGCCAACGGAGGCTTGTGATCTGTCAGCAGTTGGATCTTCCTCCTGTAGAGGTATTTGTGAAACTTTTTCACTCCGAATATTATGCACAGTGCTTCTTTCTCATTTTGAGAATAATTTTTCTCAATTGGTGACAGAGTCTGTGATGCAAATCAAATCCTCAACTGCCAGCTTCATTAAATAGTACCCGCAAAACACCCGTCTCAACATCAACAGCGGAGAATCGACTCCGGGATCCTGGCCTTCTAGGCAGAGATCCTCTGTCCAGTGTCTCTGTTCTTTTTCCCATCTTAATCTTTTCTTTTTATTGGCAAGTCTGAGATATGAATTTTTCTTTGCAACTCTGCCTAGAAGGCCAGCATCCCAGAGTCGCCTCTTCACTTTTGACATTGAGACTGGTGTTTTGCGGGTACTATTTAATGAAACTGCCAGTTTCTGGAACATTGTCAGGCATTACATGCATTTGAGCAGCAAAGATGCAAATGTATGTTGGGGAGACCGGGGATGGTTGTAACACAGGATAGTTGAAACACTCTCAATATCTCCAATCAGGAACAAGCTAGGATTATGTGCAATGCACAGTTTAGTCCTCAAACCTTACGTGAAGAAGGATTTTGAGGTCCTTTTTTTGTTTTCGTGATGGCATCACCTGCTTTGAAGTTAGATTATTTAATGTAAGTTAGCAATGCTAAAGTTTTTACATTAACCTCTTGAAACTAGGGGGCACTATTTTCATTTTGGGAAAAATAACGTTCCCAAAGTAAACAAGCTATTTTTCAGGACCAGATAATAGAATATGCATGTAATTGACAGCTTAGTATAGAAAACACTCTAAAGTTTCCAAAACTGTAAAAATATATATAACATTGTCTGTGAGTATAACAGAACTGATATTGCAGGCGAAAGCCTGAGAAAAATCCAATCAGGAGTTGACTCTTATTTAGAAACCTCTATGTTCCTATGCGTCCCTATTGAGCAGTGAAAGGGATATCAACCAGATTCCTTTTTCTATGGCTTCCCTAATGTGTCTAGTGTCATAAGACATAGTTTCAGGCTTTTATTTTGAAAAATGAGCGTGAGCGACAACATTGCGTCAGTGGTCAGCTGGTGGTTCTGAGAGTGATATGTGCGTAATAGACAAATGCGGCCATTGTTTCTCTCGCTCCTACTAAGAAGCCAACTGACCCGGTTGATATATTATCGAATAGATATTTGAAAAACACCTTGAGGATGGATTCTAAACAACGTTTGCCATGTTTCTGTCGATATTATGGAGCTAATTTGGAATATTGGCATTGTGGTGACCGCAATTTCCGGGCGATTTCTCAGCCAAATGTGAAGAACAAACGCAGCTATTTCGCCTACAAATTTTTTTCCCAAAATATTATTTAACTTTGGCAATCTACCTGGGAGTCTCGTGAGTGAAAACATCTGAAGTTCATCAAAGGTAAACGATTTAATTTGATTGATTTTCTGAATTCCGTGACAAGGTTGCTTGCTGCTAGCAAGGCATAATGCTATGCTAGGCTATTATAAACTTACACAAATGCTTGTCTAGCGTTGGCTGTAAAGCATATTTTGAAAATCTGAGATGACAGGGTGAATAACAAAAGGCTAAGCTGTGTTCCAATATATTTCACTTGTGATTTTCATGAATAGGAATATTTTCTAGGAAGATTTATGTCCGTTGCGTTATGCTAATTAGTGTAAGATGATGAAAACGGTCCCGTTCATGGGATGGGGTGTCACTAGAGGTTAAAAATCCTACAATGTGATTTTCTGGATAATTTTTTTTCTCATTTTGTCTGTCATAGTTGATGTGTGCCTATGATGAAAATTACAGGCCTCTCTCATCTTTTTAAGTCGGAGAACTTGCACAATTGGTGGCTGACTAAATACTTTTTTGCCCCACTGTATGTAAAATATGTTTTGTTTTATAATGAGCTTTTCTGTATTTGAATTTGGCGCTCTGCAATCTCACTGGATGTTGGCCAAATGAGACGCTAGCGTCCCACATACCCTGGAGAGGTAAATGGAGCGTAAAAATTGTATTGTTCATTTAATATTTCTGCCACACAAAATGTTAAACATGGCAATGTTGTTCTCAATAAATTATTTCAATATATGTCATGATTTATTTTATTTTCTTATCTGCAATTCACCCCAACCCGGTGTAATATTCATATGTGTAAACATACTGAATTGTAATTGGATGCCTTTTACCGCCATATCATACTGTGCTATGATTGGTTATTAAGACCACCCAAATGGTTAGGTCATGGTCAGTTTGATCCTGGTTGGCGATACGTGAACATGCCAGTTATAGCTAGCTAATAAAGGGATACGTTAAGAAATATCCTGTAGTCCTGCATTATATTATTTTGTACAAATTGTGCAAAACAAGACATGGTGTCAGAGTAAAAGGTCTTACAAGATGGATTTTTCTGGAGTTCCTTCACCTCGAATGGACTGGGAGGCTACAAACAGCATGTGAAGCTAATGTTCATGAGGTCCTCTGAAGGACAGAGGAGAAGAGGACAAATGCAGCTACCTGCTCCTCTGGATTGTGAAAAAGGGAGAGATATTTACAACACATGGACACTTATCGAGGCTGAATCAAAGGTACTGGAAACATACTACGATTGTTTTGAAGCATATGTTGCGCCGAAGACCAATACGATTTTCGCTAGGTACAAATTCCATGAGAAAGTACAGGGAACTAGCAAGTATTTTGAACAGTTTGTGACAGAGCTGCGTCTGCTTGTGAAAGACTGTGATTATGCAAACAAGGATGAGATGGTCAGGGACCATATTGTATTTGGAATACAATCACTGCGAGTGAGCGAGAAACTTTTGAATGTTGGGTCTGAGGTAACGCTGGACAAAGCTATCGACATAGCCAGATTTCACGAGCTAGCACAGGCTCAGATGAAAAACATTTCGCACGGCAGCACGAGCGCATCACCTGAACAAGCAGTGCACGCACAGAGAGCGTGTTTTAGAACGGAGAGAGACATCCAAAACAGAGCGACACAGACTCAAAATGCCCCAAAACATGTGGCTATTGTGAACACAAAGTGCATGGGGAACAAGGAAATTGCAAAAATCTGCAGAGTTTACCATGGAAAAACAGTACACACAGTGAGTGAAGATGAAATGTCAATCAAAGAGTCAAACGCTGATGAACTGTTTATTGATTCAGTGACACAGAAAAGTTAAATATCAGAGACAGAGCAAGCCTTTGCTCATATTGAGATAGGAACACAAGGCACAGAGCTAACGTTCAAACTAGACACTGGTGCACAGGTAAACATTATTCCTCTGAATAAGTACCACAGCTTGACATCTGAGTGCGATCTACAGCCCACCATGAGCAGACTGACTAGTTATGGTGGTGAAAGGCTCCCAGTAAAAGGCACATGCAAATACAAGGAAAGTGACATGATGATGGACTGTTATGTTGTTGACACTAGAGCACCTGCAGGGCTAGGTCTTAAAGCATGTTTAGACATGGACCTCATAAAGCTAGTTTTATCAGTGACAGCACCAGTAGAGACAGGCAATGTACTGGAGGAGTTTGCTGATGTTTTTACAGGAATAGGATTATTCCCATGAGAATGTACCATTCACCTTGACCCAGACGCAAACCCTGTGGTCTACCCACCGAGAAAGATTCCCCTTGCACTCCGTGCCCGTCTGAAGAAAGAGTTGGAGATCATGGAGCAAACTGACATAGTCACCAAGGTTACAGAACCGACTGACTGGGTGAACACATTAGTGGTGGTGGAGAAACCATGCACAGGCAAGCTCCCGAGTATGTCTCGACCCAAGAGACTTGGACAAGAATATCAAACGCCCCCATTATCCTTTACCGACTCTAGATAGCATCACACACAAGCTAGCGGAAGCACACTACTTCAGTGTCATGGACGCTAGATCAGGCTACTGGGCTATCATGCTCACAGAAGAGTCATCTAAGCTCACAACATTCACACTACAGGTTCTGTCGCCTGCCTTTTGGGATTATCTCATTCCAAGACGAGTTTAAGAGAAAGATTGACGAAGTGTACGAAGTCCTCGACGGAGTTGTGGCAATTGTGGACGACATCCTTGTCTATGGTCGAACCAAAGAGGAGCACGACCGAAACCTCCGCACAATGCTGCAAAGGTCCCGTGAGAGAGGAGTCCGGCTCAACCCTGAGAAGACGCCGTTCGGCATTACAGAGGTCAGCTACTTCGGACATCTTCTCACAGCGACTGGAATCAAGCCAGATCCACAGAAGATCTTAGCCATAAAAGAAATGGAGCCACCAAAGAACCGTAGAGAGCTGGAAACAGTGCTTGGCATGGTCAACTACTTCCAACTGTTAAAGCAGTCCAGTGAGTTTCTCTGGGACAAGCAACACGACATTGGTTTCCAGAATGTGAAAGACTTGATCACGAGAGAACCAGGACAAATCCTTGCCTACTACGGCCCCAACAAAGAGCTCAGACTCCAAGTGGACACGTTGAAGAGTGGACTAGGTGCAGTGCTACTGCAAGAAGGAAAGCCCATCGGTTAAGCTTACAAATCTCTCATAGGCTGTGAAATCAACTACGCTCAAATCGAAAAGGAGCTCTACGCCTTTCTGTTCGGATGTAAACGTTTCCATCAGTACATACAGTGCCTTGCGAAAGTATTCGGCCCCCTTGAACTTTGCGACCTTTTGCCACATTTCAGGCTTCAAACATAAAGATATAAAACTGTATTTTTTTGTGAAGAATCAACAACAAGTGGGACACAATCATGAAGTGGAACGACATTTATTGGATATTTCAAACTTTTTTAACAAATCAAAAACTGAAAAATTGGGCGTGCAAAATTATTCAGCCCTCTTAAGTTAATACTTTGTAGCGCCACCTTTTGCTGAGATTACAGCTGTAAGTCGCTTGGGGTATGTCTCTATCAGTTTTGCACATTGAGAGACTGAAATTCTTTCCCATTCCTCCTTGCAAAACAGCTCGAGCTCAGTGAGGTTGGATGGAGAGCATTTGTGAACAGCAGTTTTCAGTTCTTTCCACAGATTCTCGATTGGATTCAGGTCTGAACTTTGACTTGGCCATTCTAACACCTGGATATGTTTATTTTTGAACCATTCCATTGTAGATTTTGCTTTATGTTTTGTATCACTGTCTTGTTGGAAGACAAATCTCCGTCCCAGTCTCAGGTCTTTTGCAGACTCCATCAGGTTTTCTTCCAGAATGGTCCTGTATTTGGCTCTATCCATCTTCCCATCAATTTTAACCATCTTCCCTGTCCCTGCTGAAGAAAAGCAGGCCCAAACCACGATGCTGCCACCACCATGTTTGACAGTGGGGATGGTGTGTTCAGTGTGATGAGCTGTGTTGCTTTTACGCCAAACATAACGTTTTGCATTGTTGCCAAAAAGTTCAATTTTGGTTTCATCTGACCAGAGCACCTTCTTCCACATGTTTGGTGTGTCTCCCAGGTGGCTTGTGGCAAACTTTAAACAACACTTTTTATGGATATCTTTAAGAAATGGCTTTCTTCTTGCCACTCTTCCATAAAGGCCAGATTTGTGCAATATACGACTGATTGTTGTCCTATGGACAGAGTCTCCCACCTCAGCTGTAGATCTCTGCAGTTCATCCAGAGTGATCATGGGCCTCTTGGCTGCATCTCTGATCAGTCTTCTCCTTGTATGAGCTGAAAGTTTAGAGGGACGGCCAGGTCTTGGTAGATTTGCAGTGGTCTGATACTCCTTCCATTTCAATATTATCGCTTGCACAGTGCTCCTTGGGATGTTTAAAGCTTGGGAAATATTTTTGTATCCAAATCCGGCTTTAAACTTCTTCACAACAGTATCTCGGACCTGCCTGGTGTGTTCCTTGTTCTTCATGATGCTCTCTGCGCTTTTAACGGACCTCTGAGACTATCACAGTGCAGGTGCATTTATACGGAGACTTGATTACACACAGGTGGATTGTATTTATCCTCATTAGTCATTTAGGTCAACATTGGATCATTCAGAGATCATCACTGAACTTCTGGAGAGAGTTTGCTGCACTTAAAGTAAAGGGGCTGAATAATTTTGCACGCCCAATTTTTCAGTTTTTGATTTGTTAAAAAAGTTTGAAATATCCAATAAATGTCGTTCCACTTCATGATTGTGTCCCACTTGTTGTTGATTCTTCACAAAAAAATACAGTTTTATATCTTTATGTTTGAAGCCTGAAATGTGGCAAAAGGTCGCAAAGTTCAAGGGGGCCGAATACTTTCGCAAGGCACTGTATATGGACGACAAGTCATTGTGGAATCCGACCCTGCGCTGTGGCTTGTAGGCCTCTCCAGGTCTCGCACCCACTGTGAAATTTGGTGGATGGTCGTTGATGATCTGGGGGTGCTTCAGCAAGGCTGGAATTGGGCAGATTTGTCTTTGTGAAGGACGCATGAATCAAGCCACGTTCAAGTTTGTTCTGGAAGAAAACTTGCTTCCCTCTGCTCTGACAATGTTCCCCAACTCTGAGGATTGTTTTGTGCAGCAGGACAATGCTCCATGACACACAGCCAAGTCAATCAAGATGTGGATGGAGGACCATGGCCAGCCCAATCTCCAGACCTGAACCCCATTGAAAACCTATGGAATGTGATCAAGAGTAAGATGGATGGTTGCAAGCCATCAAACAAATACGTGCTGCTTGAATTTTTGCACCAGGAGTGGCATAAAGTCACCCAACATAAATGTGAAAGACTGGAGGAGAGCATGCCAAGACGCATGAAAGCTGTGACTGAAAAATCAGGGTTATTCCAATATATATGATTTCTGACCTCTTCTTAAGCTAAACTGGGGGGGGGGGGGCAGTATTGAGTAGCTTGGATGAATAAGGTGCCAGAGTAAATTGCCTGCTACTCAGGCCCAAAAGCTAGAATATGCATAATTAGTAGATTTGGATAGAAAACACCCTGAAGGTTCTAAAACTGTTTGAATGATGTCTGTGAGTATAACAGAACTCATACGGCAGGCAAAAAAAATAGAAAAAATCCAACCAGGAAGTGGGAAATATGAGGTTTGTAGTTTGGTTCTATACATCGTTATTTGTTATTACAAACTGTAATATAATGTTTTTGACTTTTCGTCTGAACTAATTGCTTGCACATTGTGCATTTGGATTACTGGGCTAAACGTGCGAACAGAAAGGAGGTATTTGGACATAAATGATGGACTTTATTGAACAAAGCAAACATGTATTGTGGAACTGGGATTCTTGGGAGTGCATGAAGATCTTCATCGGAAAAGGTAAATTCATATTTATAACGCTATTTCTGAGTTTTGTGACATCTCTCCTCGGTTAGAAAATGGCTGTATGTTTTTCTGTGGCTTGGCACTGACCTAACATTATCGCAAGGTGTGCTTTCGCCGTAAAGCCTTTTTGAATCAGACACTGTGGCTGGATTAACAAGAAGTGTTTCTTTAAAATTGTGTAATACTTGTATGTTTGAGGAATTTTAATTATGAGATTTCTGTTGTTTTGAATTATGGCGCCCTGCAATTTCACTGGCTGTTGGCGAGGAGAGACGCTAGCATCCCACATATCCCAGAGAGGTTAAAACATTAGTATTGTGTTGTTTAAAAATGAATAGGAACTTGTTTTCTTTGCAGTATTCGAGGTCTAACAACACTGCATCATTTTTTATTGTTTTGACCAATTGTAATTTTCTGCAAATAAATGCTCTAAATGATAATAATTTATTCATTTGGGAGAAATGATGTCAGTAGTTTATAGAATGAAACAAAAAATTGAATTTTACCCAAACACATACCTATAAATAGTAAAACCAGAGAAACTGATAATTTTGCAGTGATCTCTTCATTTTTTCCAGAGTTGCATAATTAATTATTGTTTGGATAACCTTATTTACTATTATGTATTGATTTTTTTGAATGAAATTGTACTGAACAACACCGCCTCATGTAAAAAGAGAGCTTACATTGCTAGATAGCTGCTCACAGCGAAACCACTTGCTCCTTAGTCATTTGCCCTCCTGGTCTAGGCTGCCACCGCCAGTTGATCTTGGAGGTTCTGCAGAATGTCTCCAGCACCCCTCTATCCATATGTGCATTGAAACTTTTAATGACACACTATCACATGGGGTCTGCATCTCCAGTAAGAACTGGTGCCGCCACCGCTCCATATCCTGTGGAGGCACGGTCAGACTCTGACTGGTGGTACCTATGCATCTTTTGTAAGTACTGACTGCGATCTAATTTGTTGCAGCACAGCATTTCCTCTTCTGTTGGCATGGCTGGACAGCACCTGCATAGGTACCACCAGTCAGAGTCTGACCATGCCTCCACAGGATATGGAGCGGTGGTGGCACCTTGTACATGGCTTGACTCATGCATCCTTTACAAAGACAAAGCTGCCCAATTCCAGCCTTGCTGAAGAATTGTGAGACCAGCAAGCAGCAGCCACTGCAGCTGTAGTGGCCGCTGCTTGCCGGTCTCACAATTCGTGTTCTCGCTCTATGTCACCAAATTAAATAACATAAAAAAAATATTGTCTCCAAATCTTCTTCAGCATCTGTCTGTGGTGGTACGTAGACAGCTACAAAAAATACAGATAAACTCTAGGTAGATAGTGTGGTCTACAGCTTATCATGAGATACTCTACCTCAGGCGAGCAAAACCTCAAGACTTCCTTAGATACCGTGCACCAGCTGTTTAGAAATATACATAGACCGCCAAATCAAATGTAGTTATATAGCCCTTTTTACATCAGCTGACATCTCAAAGTGCTGTACAGAAACCCAGCCTAAAACCTCAAACAGCAAGCAATGCAGGTGTAGAAGCACGGTGGCTTTCGAGGGAAAAACTCCCTCGAAAGGCCAGAACCTAGGAAGAAACTTAGAGAGGAACCAGGCTATGAGGGATGGCCAGTCCTCTTCTGTCTGTGCCGGGTGGAGATTATAACTAAACATGGCCAAGATGTTCAAATGTTCATAAATGACCAGCATGGTCAAATAATAATAATCACAGTAGTTGTCGAGGGTGCAACTGGTCAGCACCTCAGGAGTAAATGTCAGTTGGCTCTTCATAGCCGATCATTGAGAGTATCTCTACTGCTCCTGCTGTCTCTAGAGAGTTGAAAACAGCAGTTCTGGGACAGGTAGCACGTCCGGTGAACAGGCCGCAGGCAGAACAGATGAAACTGGAGTATCAGCATATTCAGGTGTACTGGGGACAGCAAGGAGTCATCATGCCAGGTAGTCCTGAGGCATGGTCCTAGGGCTCAGGTCCTCCGAGAGAGAGAAAGAAAGAGAGAGAGCATACTTAAATTCACACAGGACACAGGATAAGACAGGAGAGGTATGTACGGCAGGACCAAATCGGAAAGATAGGTAGGAGCAAGCCCATGTAATGCTTTGTAGGTTAGCAATAACACCTTGAAATCAGCCCTTGCCTTAACAGGAAGCCAGTGTAGGGAGGCTAGCACTGGAGTAATATAATAAAACATTTTGGTTCTGGTCAGGATTCTAGCAGCCATATTTAGCACTAACTGAAGTTAATTTAGTGCTTTATCTGGGTAGCCGGAAAGTAGAGCATTGCAGTAGCCTAACCTAAAGAAACAAAAGCATGAATTCATTTTTCTGCATCATTTTTGGACATTTCATATCTGATTTTTGCAATGTTACGTAGATGGAAAAAAAGCTGTCCTTGAAACAGTCTTGATATATTCGTCAAAAGAGAGATCAGGGTCCAGATTAACGCCGAGGTCCATGGCTTCACCATGTTTCATTGAAATGTACAGCTGTGTGTCATCCGCATAGCAGTGAAAGTTAACATTATGTTTTCGAATGACATTGCCAAGAGAGAAAATATATCGTGAAAACAATAGTGGTCCTAAAACGGAACCTTGAGGAACACCGACATTTACAGTTGATTTGTCAGAGGACAAACCATCCACAGAGACAAACTGATATCTTTCCGACAGATAAGATCAAAATCAGGCCAGAACTTGTCAGTGTAGACCAATTTGGGATTCCAATCTCTCCAAAAGAATGTGGTGATCGATGGTATCAAAAGCAGCACTAAGGTCTAGGAGCACGAGGACAGTCTTACCAGTGGCTGCTGTTCTGTCCTGCCGATACAGTGTAAAACCCGCCAGCTGTTATTTTGTCTTGGTTAACACAAATTGTCATCCAATAGGCTTTGATTAAATTTTCAATATCCCCATCCACGTGAAAATTCTGTAAGAGTTATATGGAGGCCAATTAGGAGGTGGTCCGATCCCATTCGGTCTCCTATTAATACATTTTTAAACTTTTGATGCCAGCAAGAATGTACTAGGATGTAATCAAGACTGCTAACTTCATTAAGCCTCCTCCTTCTATCATCATTCATGTCACCTTCTGCACCTGCTTCCTGACTCCAAGCGTATACGTTACAGCAACCCCCGTTTGAATAGCCCGCCTTCGAGGGTGGGAACACAAATGGACAAGGAAATATGGCTCCTGTCAGGCTGTAGTCTCTACAAAGTCAAATTAGTCAACCTAAATATCTTGCAATGTTGTGACAGATTGGAACATTGAGACAAGTCCAATGGCTCTGTTGAACAAGGATAGCCATATTTACTCGCGCTAGCATGATCGTGCAATTAGCCGAAACACAAAGGCCACAATATTGCTAGAAAACATGACACATTCGTTTTTGGATCAGACAGCAGGCTCAATCAACCGATGATGTCAATGGTTGAACTCTCCCAGTGCGAAAATTCTAAAATACTGCTATGGTGCATAATTATGTCTGAAACACCTCTCATCACTCATAATTATGTAGGAAGACTAGAAAACCAACAATGTCTAGCGGTTAAGTTTCCTTTTAAGGTGAAAGTAATTTCATTTGTTCCTCATGAAATTCATCACCATAGCAGCGTGCAGAGCGGGTTCAAAAAGCCTCTGTTATTGCATTGCTTTATGTGCCAGGTTAGACGCTAGTGTTTGCTTTAGATGCCTCAGACACCGGATAATTGGGTTATATGTAGCCGTTGATTGTATTATGTGGATAGAAGGTGCTACCAATGTGTGTGTGTGTGTGTGTGTTTGCGTGTAGCGCTGTGCTTTGTTTGCAGTACTCTGCAATATAAAGTATATGACTTTAGATGAAACTCAGGTGAGACTTGGATCAAGTGCACTACAGTAATTCTGTGGTTGAGAAAACGTGAGAATAATTTGTGAAGAGCGAATTCAGTGATTTATCTTATTTGCAGATACAATGGTTTCACTATCTTACCTTCCCATTCATGAATCGTCCTCCTAATTCACATGAAGTGCCCATGAAGTGCCCTGGGGCAGATATGAAGGCAAGATCACAAACCACAAGGCATGATTTCCCATCAGGGGGCAAATTATGTCAACAAAGAATCTGAAACATGAAAGAAATCGCCGCACTCCTCGATTTGATTTAAAGATCATGTGGTGAGGAGAGCTTCGGTTCTCAGGCTTATAACACAACTGGAAAGACTTGGAAAGCTACACTTGTGTGACCATAGCTCCTGCTTGACAGGTTTTGGCAATTTACTTCATTAAATTCTCTACACCAAGTATTCCCAAACCCCCAGGGGTACGCACAATTCCGTCGGGGGTACGCCAATTAAAAATGTGATTCACATTTTAAAAAATCATAAATGATTAAAAAAATATTTCAAAAATGCACATTTCAAACAAACAGTACATTTAGATTTTCCAACAGGGCTATACAGTTTTTTTTCCTCGCCTGAGTAGCCTCGTTTCACAGAAATAACAATACAATGTCAATACAGTCTGCCTAGTCAAATAATTAACATCCAATCACATTAACCGTTACTCGCTCGTGGAAATTCAACTAACGGTCCGTATGTAGCCAAACGAACGTAGCTGCTGCTCATTCCGTTTTCTCAAAAATGTATTAATGGGTAAAAAAAGTAAGTTCATAGACTCACACACCAGCTCTACTGGTAGTACTACTACTACCAGCAGTACTACACCTGCACCTGTCGACAACACAAGTTGTTCTGCTTCCACGAGCACATCCAATGCTAGCATCAGTAATTCTACATTTGTTCTTAGCCCAGCTAGCATGGACACTGACAATTGTGAATCTGATGCAACCGAAGAGCTACTGCCCCCTTACCAGGGAAAGCACCGAACAACAGATAGGGACGTTGGACCATCGAAGAGGTGCAAATATGATGAGATCTACATTGATTTGGGATTCAATTACATTGGGAGTAGTGCCTTTCCTCAGCCAGTGTGTTATATGTGCAAAAGTCCTACCTTCACTCTTGCACAGACATTTAGAAACAAAACATGCCAATTTGAAAAATAAGACGACATGTAAAAAAGCAACAGATACCATTAATAAGAAGGGGCTATATGGGTGAGCTACAGAGTGGCTAGGACAGGCAAGCTCCATACTATTCTGGAGGACTTCATTATTCCTGCTGCCGCGGATATGGCTGGGACAATGCTGGGGGAAAAAACTATACAGACAATGTCTGTCACGCCCTGACCTTAGAGATCCTTATTATTCTCTATGTTTTGTTAGGTCAGGGTGTGACTCGGGTGGGAAATTCTATGTTTTATGTTTCTTTGTTTTTGACCGAGTGTGGTTCCCAATCAGTCTATCGTTGTCTCTGATTGGGAATCATACTTAGGCAGCCTGTTTTTCACCTGAATTTGTGGGATCTTGTTTTCTGTTTACTTACTGTTGCCTGAAAGAACTGTGTGCTTTCGTTTTCATTATTTTGTTTGATTGTTTATTAATTAAAATCATGAACACTTTCCACGCTGCGCTTTGGTCTACTCTTTCTACCACCAACGAGAGCCGTTACAATGTCTCCATCAAACAACACCATTTCACAACGTATCAGTGACATGGCAGGAGATGTTTTGAAACAATTACGGCTTTGCATACAAGCCAGTGAATTCTATGCGTTACAGCTGGATGAGTCAACAGACATGGCGGGCCTGGTACAGCTCCTGGTATATGTCCGTTACGTTTATGGGCGGTCAAACCACTGGAAACCAGGACAACAGGAAAGGATATTTTTAAGTACTGAACAGTTTTGTGACATCAAATGGACTTTAGTGGTCAAGATTGTTGGTATCTGTACTGATGGTGCAAAAGCCATGACAGGGAGACATAGTGGAGTGGCTTAATGCTAGTCTCTCAATTATTTCAACCAGCGAGATTTCCAAGAGAGACCTGGGAAGGCTTTTGTTCCAGCCCAGCACTAACACACCTGTTTCAAATAATCATGGCAGTCAGTCTTAAAACATGATTAGTCAATAATCAACTGTCTGAGGGATGTGCTGGAACAAAATCCTACTGGAGTTGGAGAACCCTGCTCTACTTGGCTTTGGTCCTCACATCTAGGACTGGGACTTAAAAACATTGTCAACAGGTGCATGGACTCTGGCCAATCAATGGCTTTGATTAATTAATAAAGTAGTAGACACCGCACCCCTTAAGGACTAGGATGAAAGACAGCTTGTTACATTGTAGTTCTCAGAATGCTTAGGTCAATGTTAAGTTGTTGTGTTCTAAGAACTTTGAGGTGGTGATTTTCCAAGGAGCACAAAAATAACAAATAAAGTGAAGGGAATAGTAAACCCATTAATTAAGAGAAGGGAACAGAGAGTTATTATGGGTGAAAAGGGAAAGTGTTTTTTAACAGAACAGATGAAAGTTATCTTATGTAAGAAAATGACCATACTGGGCAGCCATGGCTGGCACAGAGTGGACAAAGTGTCACATGTCAACAGGCACTTTTGTCTGTTAGTGGGGAATGACCGAGCACAACAAATTCTAGTGCCAGAGTAAATGACGCCGCTTGGCTTTGGGAGGTGACCTCTGTGGCCAATTACAGATTAAGCTAATACGCCGGGTGACATGCCTATTTTAATGGATGGAATGTTTCGTTAGTACGCTGTTTGACACCGGAGATCAAATGCCTATTATCATCACAATGCCCATACACTGGCTTATGTAAATGCATACTCATGCACTAGCCCTCTGTCAACCCTGATCCATATTAGCTTTGTGTTTATAATAATGGAGTATGGGGAGAATGCAAGGCTGGAAATTCTGTTTTCCTCTTATTTCCACAACAGTTGATGCCACACTTAAAAGCTCATGGATTTTTTTCCCTCCAGACGGTTTACCTTTTTTAAATGTATTTTTTACATTTGTTCATTTGAGGATGTGTTGAGTCAGGTTAATCTCTGGTGCAGTATGGGTAGCAGTGGAGGCTGCCTCATAATAATGGTCTGGAACGGAGAAAATGTAATGGCATCAAACACATGGAAACCATTCCATTAATTCCACTCCAGCCGTTACCACAATTCCTTCCACCCCAATTAACTTCTTACGGCCAAGATCTCGTTAACGGGATCGATATGACAACAGCCAGTGAAAGTGCAGGGTGCCAAATTCAAACAACAGAAATCTCATAATTAAAATTCCTCAAACATACAAGTATTTTACACCATTTTAAAGGTAATCTTGTTGTTAACTTCTTGGTGACAGGGGGCAGTATTTTCACATCCGGATGAAATGCATGGCCAAATTCAACTGCCTGTTACTCATCCCCAGAAGATAAGATATGCATATTAGTAGATTTGGATGGAAAACACTGAAGTTTCTAAAACTGTTTGAATCATGTCTATGCATATAACAGCAATTATTTAGCAGGCGAAACCCCGAGGACAAACCATTCAGATTTTTTGTTGTTGTTGAGGTCACTCACTTTTCAATGGGTTTTCATTGGGAATCCAGCTTTCTAAGGGACCTTCTTGCAGTTCCTACCACTTCCACTGGATGTCACCAGTCTTTAGAAATTGGTTGAGGTTTTTCCTTTGTGGAATGAAGAAGTAGCCCTGTTCAGAACGAGGGTCACTTCAAGTGTACTGTTAGAGGCACGTGACCAGAAAGCTAGCTACAGTTTGTTTTCCTCCTGTATTGAACACAGATCATCGCGTCTTCAATTTTATTGATTATTTACGTAAAAAAATACCTAAAGTTGTATTGCAAAAGTAGTTTGAAATGTTTTGGCAAAATTTACAGCTAACTTTTGAGATATTTTGTAGTCACGTTGCACAAGTTGGAGCCGGTGTTTTTCTGGATCAAACGCGCCAAATAAATGGACATTTTGGATATATATTGACGGAATTAATCGAACAAAAAGGACCATTTGTGATGTTTATGGGACATATTGGAGTGCCAACAAAAGAAGCTCATCAAAGGTAAGGCATGAATTATATTTTTATTTCTACATTTTGTGTCGCGCCTGCAGGGTTGAAAT
The DNA here is from genome assembly GCF_013265735.2 of Oncorhynchus mykiss. Lineage (NCBI taxonomy): Eukaryota > Metazoa > Chordata > Actinopteri > Salmoniformes > Salmonidae > Oncorhynchus > Oncorhynchus mykiss. The sequence continues at coordinate 51,452,273 of NC_048566.1, read as the reverse complement.
ATGCTTTCCTTTCTTTGTTTACGGAAGTGCAATCCTCAGATAATATCATTGTTTGCTTTCGCCAAAAAGCCTTTTTGAAATCTGACATGTTGGCTGGATTCACAAAAAGTGTAGCTTTAATTTGGTATCTTACATGTGTGATTTCATGAAAGTTAGATTTTTATAGTAATTTATTTGAATTTGGTGCTCTGCATTTTCACTGGCTTTTGGCCAGGTGGGACGCTAGTCTCCCGCATATCCCAGAGAGGTTAATCCCACCACAGTGTCCGATTTCAAAAAGGCTTTACTACGAAAGCACACCATCTGATTATGTTAGGTCAGTACCTAGTCACAGAAAAAAACTTTTTTCCAGCCAAAGAGAGGAGTCACAAAAAACAGAAATATAGATAAAATGAATCACTAACCTTTGATGATCTTCATCAGATGACACTCATAGGACTTCATGTTACACAATACATGTATGTTTTGTTCAATAAAGTTCATATTTATATCCAAAAATCTCAGTTTACATTGGCGTGTTACGTTCAGTAATGCATTGCTTCCAAAACATCCAGTGATTTTGCAAAGAGCCACATCAATTTACAGAAAATACATTGACAAAAAATACAAGAGTTACACATGGAACTTTAGATAAACTTCTCCTTAATGCAACCGCTGTGTCAGATTTCGAAAAAAGCACACCATGCTATAATCTGAGTACAGTGCTCAGAGACTAAAACAAGCCATACAGATATCCACCATGTTGTGGAGTCAACAGAAGTCAGAAATAGCATTATAAATATTCACTTACCTTTGATGATCTTCCTCAGATTGCACTCCCAGGAATCCCAGTTCCACAATAGATGTTTGTTTTGTTTGATAAAGTCCATAATTTATGTCCAAATACCTCGTTTTTGTTCAAGCCTTTAGTTAACAAATCCAAATTCACGACGCGCAGTCCAGACGAAAAGTCAAAAATTCCATTACAGTTCGTAGAAACATGTCAAACGATGTATAGAATCAATCTTACGGGTGTTTTTAACATAAATCTTCAATGTTTCAACCGGAGAATTCCTTTGTCTTTAGAAAAGCAATAGAAAGCAGCTACCTCTCACGGGAGCGCGCCTGAATGAGCTAATGGCACTCTACCAGACCTCTTACTCAATCAGGTCTCATTCTCTCTTCCTTCACAGTATAAGTCTCAAACAAGGTTCTAAAGACTGTTGACATCTAGTGGAAGCCTCAGGGAGGGCAATCAGACCAAATTGACACTTTATCTTGGATAGGCAAAGAGTTGAAAAACTACAAACCTCAGATTTCCCACTTGCTGGTTGGATTTCTTTCTCAGGTTTTTGCCTACCATATGAGTTCTGTTATACTCACAGACATCATTCAAACAGTTTTAGAAACTTCAGAGTGTTCTCTATCCAAATATACTCATATTATGCATATCTTTGCTTCTGGGCCTGAGTAGCAGGCAGTTTACTGTGGGCACCTTATTCATCCAAGCTACTCAATACTGCCCCCAAGCCACAATAAGTTTTAAAATGCCACCAACCTCCTGTGATGGGTAGTAACGAAGAGGATGCATCATAATGTTAATTGTCATTGTCAAAGCTAGTTCTTCATAAGGCCTAAAGCTGGGTACCTTTTCTTAAGTAAAAGGAAGGGAACACTGCCGCTCCCTCACTCTCCAACAAAGATGCATGAATTGGGGAAAGAAGTGAAGAAGAAATTCATCGACTCTTGGAGGACAGTGGAAGTTGATAAAATAGCTTCTGTATTGTTAAAAGTAAAGACAAGATGAAGGCCAAGGGCCAAAACTCGTTAAACTATCAACTTCCACTGTCCTCCAAGAGTGGCTGAATTTACTCTTTACCTTCTCACTTTACCAACTGAGAAGATTGAGCTCCAAAAGGTAGGTTTTGTATTCATCTTAACAAGTAGTGGTCCCACATTGACCCCAAATGTATTGTTATTTCCAGATGGGAGCACTAATTAAACATTTATTTATAGGTCTACTTACGCTGAAAGTCTTATTCTTACCCCTTATTTATCTTTTCATTCTTTTGTATTTTAGGTGCTGTTCTCCCTTGTAAATAACAAGAGGGTATTGTTCATAAATCGGGCCCACAAAGTATAGGAGGAAAAAGGTAAAAGTGATTCAGCCCCATTGGAGACACTAAAATTATCTTTGTGCTGTTATTTCCTCTTACTTAGGATTTTATATATATATATTTTTATTTTTATTTTACCTTTTATTTATACAGGTTTTTTCTCATTGAGATAATATCTATTTTCCAAGAGAGATCTGGTCCAATAGCAGCAGGGGGAACAACGTTTCAGACAAAACAACTTACATACATTAACACAACATTAAACAAAACTATAAACACACATACAGTACAACAATTACATTAAAAACACAAACATCTTAACTAAAAACAGCTGGCCTAAAATCAAATACACTCTTCTGTGATATATACATCGATCAAGTGTTTAAACTAAATATATCATTCAGTGTGAAGGTAAACGACTACTAAGGTAAATGACTTGTTACACTTAGACAACACAACCAAAAGCCTAAAAGCTCCACCTCCAGCCATCAGATGGTTTGAAAGGTTTCCTGGATGTTTATACTGCCCTCTGTCCACCCCACTTAAGTCAGAGAAACTGAATTGGGGCTAGAGTATGCTTCAGGCATATAAAAATATGAGAAATATGGACTATGCCGTCCATGCAGCCAGTCTACCTCGGTCCCTATGGAGAGGACCCTTAATTAGGCCCCCTTCGTGTTGTCCGTATAGGTGCCTGAAGACAATATGTGGGTGGAGGAGCAGAGGCTCCTTTGGAGGTGTGGAATGGGGGATGTAGCGAGACTGTATCTGTGGGGCTTATTTGTGTATGGAGATAACTTTCTTCTGTCGTAGTTTGAAGGTTGCAAGCAATATCCACAGCCACCCTTTTGACTTTTCTCATCTTGAGATATGCTGGGTGTGCGTTACTTCATCAGGGCCTCAATTAGTGGGATGTGCGGTGGACGATATGAACGGTGTCAGTGTTTCCTGTGAATGAATGTCATTTTTTATTTCTTGGCAAATCGCCAGTTGGCAACCCATCCCTTATGGGATTAATTGACACAAAAACAGATATAATAAATCGCAGTGACAATTCAGTGATAATTCTTAATTCATTTTTTAAAGTAAATCCATATATAATAGTAAATAAGGTTATCCAAGCAATAATAATAACCCTAGAGCAGTAAAAACAATACAAATAAATACATACAGACATTTTTATGGAAGGTGTTGAAAATGCTAAATTGTAATAACTTCGCCAACGGCCTATTTATTGCCTTACCTCATTTGCACACACAGTAAATATATTATTTATATTGTGTTATTGACTGTACATTTGTTTATTTCATGTGTAACTCTGTGTTGTTGTTTGTGTCGCGCTGTTTTGCTTTATCTTGGCCAGCTCACAGTTGTAAATGAGAACTTGTCCTCAACTGGCCTACCTGGTTTAATAAAGACGAATTATTTTTTTAAACCAGTCTGGCACAAAGAGAAGATTCAAGTGTGAGACAGGCCTACACACAATCTATATACTGTACATACAGTGCATACGGAAAGTATTCAGACCCCTTGCCTTTTTTTTGTGCTACAGCCTTATTCTAAAATGGAGCTCAGAGCTCTAGAGTTCCTCTGTGGAGATGGTTGTCCTTCTGGAAGGTTTTCCCATCTATGCAGCGCTCCAACAATCAGGCCTTTATGGTAGAGTGGCCAGATGGAAAACACTCAGTAAAAAGCACGACAGCCAGCTTGGAGTTTGCCAAAAGGCACCTAAAGGACTCTCAGACCATGAGAAACAAGATTTTCTGGTCTGATGAACCCAAGATTGAACTCTTTGCCCTGAATGCCAAACATCACATCTGGAGGAACCCTAGCATGCTCCCTATGGTGAAGCATGCTTGTGGCAGCATCATGCTGTTGGGATATATTTTTCATTTTAAATGTTATTTAACTAGGCAAGTCACGTAATAACTTCTTTGGGATAGGGGGCAGTATTTTGACATCCGGATGAAAAGCGTGCCCAACGTAAACTGCCTGTTACTCAGGCCCAGAAGCTAGGGTATGCATATACTAACTGTTAAAATAATGTCTGTGAGTATAACAGAACTGATATAGCAGGCAAAACCCCAAGGACACACCATCCAAAAATAATTGGCTTACCACTATTTTCAATGGCTAGTACTTTAATTATAAGGCCAAGACCTCCCAGATTGCAGATCATAGGGCTTCCGCTAGATGTCAACATTCTTTAGAAAGAGTTTCAGGCTGGTTTTCGGAAAAAAAATCCAGAAATGTAGTTTTTGTAGGTGCTCCCATTTTGGCTGCAATGTTTCCAAGCGTGTGGATGAAAGCATGTTCTTTCTTATTTATCTCTGGTAATGAACATACTATTCTCCATCTTAAATTGTATAGTGTATTTGCGTATAAAGGTTTGATTATAAATTCTGTTTGACTTGTTTGGAAAAGTTTATTAGTAACGTTTGGGATTAATTTTGTATGCATTTTGATGGAGGGAAACTGGATGTATTATTGACTGAAGAGCGCCAGCTAAACTGAGTTTTTGTGGATATAAAGGACATTATCGAACAAAAGGACCATTTGTGATGTAACTGGGACCTTTTGGAGTGCCAACAGAAGAAGATCAAACATTTTTTACATCGCTATTTCTGATTTTGTGTCGCACCTGCCTGGTTGAAATATGTTTTTCATGGGTTTGTTTGCAGGGCGCTGTCCTCAGATAATTTCATGGTTTGCTTTTGCCGTAAAGCCTTTTTGAAATCTGACACGGTGGCTGCATCAACAAGCAGTTAAGCTTTATTTTGATGTGATTTCATGAAAGTTAAATATTTATAGTAATTTAATTAGAATTTAGCGCTCTGCAATTTCACAGGATGTTGTCATGGTGTCCCGCTAGCGGCAAACATTTTCCAAACAGGTTTTAAGAGCAAATTATTTTTCAGAGGCAAGGACTGGGAGACTCGTCAGGATCGAGGCAAAGATGAACGGAGAGATATCCTTGATGAAAACCGGCTCCAGAGCGCTCAGGACTTCAGACTTTGTATCGACTGCTTAGATTGTGTCGAGCCAAAAGGTCTGAATGAACAGCTCTCTTGCTCATATTTTTTGTAAATATGTTCTGTATTTTGCTATTCAATTGGAATGTATCTGTGGGAATCTTGAATGGTGATCATACTATTGCTTGAATAACCTGTGTAGTTTCTACTACTACTAGAATTATTGATATTATTGACATGTTTGATTGACATGATGAGTGGGACACTCCCCTGAGAGGGTATAGACAGTACCAGTCAAAAGTTTGGACACCTACTCATTCAAGGTTTTTTATACATTTGGACTATTTTCTACATTGTAGAATAATAGTGAAGACATCGAAACGATGAAATCACACATATGGAACCATGTAGTAACCAAAAAAAGTGTTAAAACCAATTAAACTATATTTTGGATTTGAGATTCTGCAAAGTAGCCATCCTTTGCCTTGATGTAAGCTTTGCACACTCTTGGCATTCTCTCAGCCAGATTCAGCTGGAATGACATTTTGGGAAAAAAAGCCAACTCGCCTCCTTCATTTATTGAATGAGATGGCTCATTCATCAAAGCCCAATGATGTTGTAAACTACTTTAATTACTTTATAATTGGCAAGATAAGCACACTTAGGGATGACATGCCAGCAACAAACGCTGTCACTATACATTCAAGTATATCGGACCAAATTATGAAAGATAAGTATTATACTTTTGAATTCCGTAAAGTCAGTGTGGAAGAGGAAAAAACTATTGTCGTCTATCAACAATGACAAGCCACCAGGGTCTGACAATATGTTTTTTACTGAGGATAATAGCAGACAATATTGCCACTCCTATTTGCCACATCTTCAATTTAATGGAAGCTTATCAAATATAATTTAGTTAGAGTCAGGAATTCCCCAGGGTAGCTGTTTAGGCCCCTTGATTTTATACATTTTTACTAATGATATGCCACTGATTTTGAGTAAAGCCAGAGTTTCTATTTATGCGGACGACTCAACACTATACATGTCAGCTACTACAGCGACTGAAATGACTGCAATACTCAACAAAGAGCTGAAATTAGTTTCAGAGTGGGGGGCAAGGAATAAATTAGCCCTAAATATTTCTAAAACTAAGAGCATTGTATTTGGAACAAAGCACTCACTAAATCCAAAACCTTGTAATAAATATTGTGGAAATTGAGCAAGTTGAGATGACTAAACTGCTTGGAGTAACACTAGATTGTAAACTGTCATGGTCAAAACATATTGATGCAGTAGTATCTAAGACGGGGAGAAGTCTGTCTATAACAAAGCCATGCTCTGCCTTCTTAACAACACTATCAACAAGGCAGGTCCTACAGGCCCTAGTTTTGTCGCACCTTGAAAAATTCCATTGTGTGGTCAGGTGCAACAAAAAAGGACTTAGGAAAATGTCAATTGGCTCAGAACAGGGTAGCACGGCTGGCTCTTGGATGTACACAGAGAGCTAATATTAATAATATGCATGGCAATGTCTCCCGGCTGAAAGTGGAGGAGAGACTGACTTCATCACTCCTTTTATTTCTGAGAGGTGTTGAATGCATGTTGAATGCACTGAGCTGTCTAAACTACTGGCACACAGCTCGGACACCCATGCATACCCCACAAGACATGCCACAAGAGGTCTCTTCACAGTCCCCAAGTCCAGAACATACTATGGGAGGCACACAGTACTACATAGAGCCATGACTACATGGAACTCTATTCCACATCAAGTAACTGACGCAAGCAGTAAAATGTTATTTAAAAAACATATTAAAAAAACACCTCATGGAACAACGGGGACTGTGAAGCAACACAAACATTGGCACAGAAACATGCATACACATACACACACACGATAACATATGCACTATACATACACATGGATTTAGTACTGTAGATATGTGGTAGTGGTGGAGTAGGGGCTTGAGGACACGCAGTGTGTTGTGAAATCTGTGAATGTATTGTAATGTTTTAAAATTGTATAAATTGCCTTTATTTTGCTGGACCCCAGGAAGAGTAGCTGCTGCTTTGGCAGCAGCTAATGGGGATACAAAATACTACCAAAGCACACCTTCTCCATGCTTCATGGTGGGAACCACACATGCAGAGATCATCCGTTCACCTACTCTGCATCTCACAAAGACACGGCGGTTGGAACCAAAAGTCTCAAATTTGGACTCATAAGACCAAAGGACAGATTTCCACTGGTCTAATGTCCGTTGCTCGGGTTTCTTGGCCCAAGCAAGTATCTTATTCTTATTGTTGTCCTTCACTAGTGGTTTCTTTGCAGTAATTCGACCATGAAGGCCTGATTCACACAGTCTCCTCTGAACAGTTGATTTTGAGATGTGTCTGTTACTGAACTCCGAAGCATTTATTTGGGATGTAATTTCTGAGGCTGGTAACTCAAATGAACTGATCCTCTACAGCAGATGAAACTCTGGGATTTCCTTTCCTTTGACGGTCCTCGTGAGAGCCAGTTTCATCATAGCGCGTGTTGGTTTTTGCAACTGCACTTGAAGTTCTTCAAATTTTCCAAATTGAATGACATTCATGTCTTAACGTAATGATGTACTGTCTTTTCTCTTTGCTTATTTGAGCTCTTCTTGCCATAACATGGACTTGGTATTTTACCAAATAGGGTGTTGTTCTGTATATCACCCCTACCTTGTCACAATACAACTGATTGGCTCAAACGCATTAAGAAGGAAAGGAATTCCACAAATTAACCTTTATCAAGGCACACCTGTTGATTGAAATGCATTCCAGGTGACTTCCTCATGATGCTGGTGACGAGATTGATGACAGCTTTGCACACTCTTGGCAAGGAGAAGGATGGCTACTTTGTAGAACACTTCTTTGATTACTACATGATATGTGTTATTTCATAGTTTTGATGTCTTCACTATTATTCTACAACGTAGAAAATTGTACAAATAAAGAAAAACCCTTGAATAAGTAGGTGTGTCCAAACTTTTAACTGTTACTGTAGATAACTCACACATTTTTATCCTCCTCAATGCTCTGATGAAAGCAATTCATGCTGAAATATAAGCCTATTGTTTGCTTGTTCCGTCAAATCAATTAGCAACAGAGTGCTTCTTTTTTTTAGTCTCACGGAAAGTCACCAGTTGAAGTATCCTGAGGTAAGGAGTGTTTTTCGAGTATGAAATGTATTGAATTCTCTCTCTCTTCGAGGTCCCAATAGTTACATACACTTTCCTCTTCCATTTCACCACAATACCAACCTTTTTCAATACGCAGGGGCAATATCCCTGATCTTACCTTATCTCTTGCTTTTAGGTAGGTTCTATTTAATACACTACATGACCAAAAGTATGTGGACACCTGCTTGTCTAACATATAATTCCAAAATTATAGGCATTAATATGGAGTTGTTCCCTGCTTTGCTGTTGTAACAGCTTCCATTCTTCTGGGAAGGCTTTCCACTAAATGTTGGATTATTGCAGGGACTTGCTTTCATTCAGGCACAAGAGCATTAGTGAGGTAAGGCACTGATGTTGGGCGATTAGGCCCGGCTCGCAGTCGGCATTCCAGTTCATCCCAAAGACGTTCGATGGGGTACAGGTCAGGCAAGTTCTTCCACACTGATTGTGACAAACCATTTCTGTATGGACCTCGCTTTGTGCATGGGGGAATTGTCATGTTGAAACAGGAAAGGGTCTTCCCCAAACTTTTGTCACAAAGTTGGAAGCATTGAATCATCTAGAATGTCATTGTATGCTGTAGCATTAAGATTTCCCTTCACTGAAACTTAGGGGCCCAGTCCGAACTATGACAAATAGCCCCAGACCATCATTCCTCCTCCACCAAACTTTACAGTTGGCACCATGCTTTGGGGCAGGTAGCGTTCTCCTGCTATCCGCCAAACCCAGATTCTGACGTTGCTTCCAGAAGCAGTTTGGAACTTGGTAGTGAGTGTTGCAACCGAGGAAAGACCATTTTTAGGCGCCGCGCGCTTCAGCACTTGGTCATCTAGCTCACAAAACGGGTATGGCCTACCACTTTCTGGCTGAGCCGTTGTTGCTCCTAGACATTTTTGCTTCACAATAACAGCACTTACAGTTGACCGGGCAGCTCTAGCAGGCCAGAAATTTCACGAACAGACTTTTGCAAACCCATGTCTGATACAGTTTGGAATATTGTGGCATAACTAATATCTTTGTGTTTTGTTTTTTCCTGTAACTCCCCCAAGAGCTCTTACTTGCTGAGTCGGCCAGGGCAGATGTGCCTTATAGAAAGGCCATATCTTCAACAACATAATGACCCAAATATTTGTAACTGCAAGGAAACTTAGTACCTGTTTTTCTAAAATATATTATCAGTTTTTTTTCTGATTTATCATGAGTGCACCAATTGAATGCGCATAAAATTTTCTGCGGGTCTTGTTCAGTTTCTGCCATTAAAATAATATCATCAGCCTATAACAGGATACTTAGCATTTCATCATCATATCTTACTCCAATATTTAACTCTTTCATTTATTTTGTCAAATCATTAATAAACATAAACAGAATAGGTGATAAGGTGTCTCATTGCTTTACACACAAGGGTGTGGAAAACCTGTTACGGTTCTCTTGGTGTGAAGGAGAGTCTGACCAAAATGCAGCGTGTAGATTGCGATCCATGTTTAATGAACAAACGTAAAACACGAATCAATTATAAACACTACAAAACAAAGAACGTAACGAAAACCGAAACAGCCTATACTAGTGTAATCTAACACAGGAACAACGACACTAAGGACAATCACCCACGACAAACTCAAAGAATATGGCTGCCTAAATATGGTTCCCAATCAGAGACAACGATAAACACCCACCTCTGATTGAGAACCACTCCAGACAGCCATAGACTTTGCTAGATAACCCCACTAGCTACAATCCCAATACATACACACCAAAACCCCAAGACAAAACACACCACAATACAAAAACCCCATGCCACACCCTGGCCTGACCCAATACATGAAGAAAAACACAAAATACTTAGACCAGGGCGTGACAAAACCAATCTGCACAATATTCATTAACACGCACATAGGTAGTTGGTGCTTTGCAGAGAGACCCGATTGCGTGTTACAATTTCCCATCAATCCCTCTTTATGAAACTATAGCCTAAAAGATTCCTGTTTACAAAATTAAAAGCTTTCAGAAAATCAATGAAACATGCAAAAGTAAGCTTATTTTCCTGCAGTCTATTTTTAAAGATTTGGGAATAGGATTCACTATAGACTTATACGATGTGGATGGCAGTACTGTCTACTGTACTCAGAAAAATGTGGAGCAAACCAAGTAGAACTTCAGTTAATTTAGGGTATTGTGTTAGTGTTTGTATGTATTTGTGTGTGTTGTGGGGGCTTGGGCTCTGAGCAAATGTCATCAGTCATTCTCGTCAGGGGAAAAAGTCAACTAATTTGCATCCCCGTCTCTGGTGTTTGATCTCGGCAGCCTGTTCGCCCATCAGCTCCTTTGTAAACTCTCTAGGAACGCATGGCATGCACCCACACATAGACATGCACACGTGTGTGTGTGTGTGTGTGTGTGTGTGTGTGTGTGTGTGTGTGCGCGCACATCCACAAGGACAAGCTAACACAGGGGTGCATGCAAACACAGACACCAAAAGCTATGTTGACATACAAAGGCATACAAAGACAGGCAGTCCCACACACAACCCACAGCTATGTACAGTCCCACACGCACACACACACACACACTAAATCTGTTTCCTGACTGATGATTTTGCACTCCTTTCACATGCTTGTATCATTGTCTCAAGGTATCTTTTTTATACTTCTTCCAGTGGCAGTAAACAGAATGGCTTCCTATGGGCTGCCAGAGGCAGTGAGCAGCCCTTTGGTGGACAACAGCAGAGAACAGGGTGTTTTATATGTGTCACAGCCATCCAAGCAGCAAACATCGTCTGTCCTGCCACGCTGATAAGAACACAAGCCAAGGACACGACGAGTGACAGACAGACGTCAAAGGATATGACTGCGAGGAGCACATTTACAAAATGATCTCAAGCATCACTCTCTGCGATTCAAAGTCCAGTCCTATTTGCTGCTATTCATTTTGCCGAAGTGGCAGGCCTCTTATAAATAAATTGCTCACGCTGGGCCCTGACTTTAGTTGAAAAGTTACATCTGAATCTCCCTCTGCTATCTTCAGCTTGACTAACAGCTCATGTAGTAGGCCTACATGTACAGCTGTCAACCATCACCCTCTGCTGGAGATGGGCTGAATTGCATTTGTTTTAAATGACTTGAACATATGGGTTTTTTAAATGAGGTTTTGTCATCCTCCTAGTATCGTCCACTTCAAACATGTATGCCACCATTATATGGTGGTGTGCAGTAATTTGACAGTCCTGGTAGAGTGGTTCCAGTAAAACAACCTGTACCTCAACGTCAAAAAAAAGAGAGAAGCTGATCGTGGACTACAGGAGACAGCAGAGAGAGTGTGCCCCCATCCACATTGACCTGGCCACAGTTGAGAGGGTCAAAAGTTCCTGGGCGTGCACCTCACTCGGCACCGGAAATGGTCCCTCCATGCCTACAGTGTGGGAAAGAAGACGCAACAGCGCCCCTGCAACTTCAGTAGGCTGAAGAAATACTGCTTGTTATGAATCCAGCCAACATCAAATTTCAAAAAGGCATTTTGGCGAAAGTTTTGACTTAAATCAACTTGAAAATCTAAGACTTGAAAATTGCTGTCTAGCAATAATCATCAACCAAATTGACAGAGCTTGAAGAATTTTTAAAGAATAATGTGCAAATATTGTACAATCCAGGGGTGCAAAGCTTTTAGAGCCTTACCCCAGAATGACTCACAGCTGCAATCGCTGCCAAAGGTGATTCTAACATGTATTGACCATTTTTGCATATATTTACTTATTTTTCAGACTGACTCTTTACCTTTTGGATTAAGTGTGTATTGTTTTGCATTGCTAGGTATTACTGCACTGTTGAATTTAGTAACACAAGTATTTCGCTGCACCTGCGATAAGATCTGCAAATCTGTGTATGCAACCAATAAACTTTGATTTGATTTATAGAATATAATAACTTAACTGAAGAAATAATAAAAAGCGTAGCTTTGTCAGTTAAGAGGATGGGGTGAAGGCTGACAGAATCCCTTGTAAATCCAACCATTATGAGACAAAAAAGTATTGTCATTAGTTTAACTTCTCTAGAGTAGGGGGCAGCATTTGGAATTTTGGATGAAAAGCATGCCAAAATTAAACTGCTTTCTACTCAGGTCCAGAAGATAGGATATGCATATAATTACTAGATTTGGATAGAAAACACTCTAAAGTTTCCAAAACTGTTAAACTAGTGTGTGTGAGTATAACAGAACTGCAGGATAAAACCTGAGAAAAATCAGTTCAGGAAGTAGGATTTTTCTTTTGCAGTTTTCTATTCAATGCCATTACAGTATCCATTGACTTAGGACTCAAATTGCAGTTATTATGCCTTCCACTAGATGTTAACAGTCTTTAAAATTTGTTTCAGGCTTGTATTCTGAAAAATAAGGGAGTAAGAGCAGTCTGAATAAGTGAACCCTGCCGTGTCACAGAGCTTTTTCATGTGCGCGACCGAAAGAATGCCTTTCTTGTTTACCTTTTATATTGATGACGTTATTGTCCAATTTAAATATTATCGATTATTTAGGCTAAAAACAACCTGAGGATTGAATATAAACATCGTTTTACATGTTTCTATGAACTTTACAGATTCAATTTGGATTTTTTTGTCTGCCTGTTTTGACTACATTTGAGCCTGCGGATTACTGAAGAAAACGCGCGAACAAAACAGAGGTTTCCGGACATAAAGAGAGACTTTATCGAACAAAAGGAACATTTATTGAATAAATGAATGTCTTCTGAGTGCAAACATATGAAGATCATCAAAGGTAAGTGATTCATTTTATCTCAATGTCTGACTTGTGCAACTATTCCACTTGACTGGTTACTGTTTGAAATGATTTGTCTGCTGGGCTATGTTCTCAAATAATTGTAAGGTCCGCTTTCGCCGTAAAGCATTTTTGAAATCTGACACCATGGTTGGATTTACAAGAAGTTAATCTTATGTAAAATAGTTGTATCTTTTCTGAATTGTTATAATGAGTATTTCTGTATTTGAATTTGGCGCTCTGCAATCTCACTGGATGTTGGCCAGGTTGGACGCTAGCATCCCACATACCCTAGAGAGGTTAATGACATTTAAAAAGCAGTGCATGATTTCAGTCAGCAAGGGCTTCAGTGCCGCTGGTTTGCATTTCTCCTTGGCTCTTGAAATTAATATACACAGAGTGTCCAAAACATTAGTAACACCTTCCTAATATTGAGTTGCATCCCCTTTTGCCCTCAGAACAGCGTCAAATTGTCAGGCATGGACTACAAGGTGTCAGAAGTGTTCCACATGAATGCTGGGCCATGTTGACTCCAATGCTTCCCGCAGTTGTGTCAAGTTGGCTGGAGATGTTGGGCATGGAAGGGTTTGACCAAGTTAGCTGCTACCACGTCTTTAGTCGCCTAACCTCCATTCCCATTTGCAGGACTGGTCTGAGTAGCTGGCACACACAGGAAGTGCGATAAATGGTGTCCCAGCAGGAGAGGGCTGCTGCCTCTATCCCTCAGCTGAGTGGCGCTAATAGGAAGAGGAAGCCCGGATAAAGGACCCTTGTCATGGTGTAACCACAGCCATAATGAGCACTGGCATCTGATGGATTACCTCAACTAATTTCTCAAAGGCTGGCCCATTTTCCCTCATCGCTCTCCTCCATCCATCCCCACTCCTTGGTGGGTCTAACAAAGGCCACACTTTCTAAATGCCATTTGTCCTAATCATGCAGCCCCCCGTTCAGTGAGAATTTATTCCACTGCTCATTATTCCTCAATAACAATAAATCAATTGTTTTTTTTCTGGGACGTGTCGTGCGAAAATCAGGGAGTTTGACTACTGTATAGTGTGAGGATTTTGCAATGATGTGATGTCACCCCCTCCAGGTCAAACATTTGATGAAATACAGTAAAGTTATATCGCCATATAAAATGCACATCCTCAGCAAACAAACATTTCGGAAACAGCACCTGGCTGCAGAATGAAGAGCAGAACAGATATATATGGCCCAGATTCCTTGTCGGCTTTAGCTCATTCAACACAAAGCGTTTTGGCAGTGGTACAGCAAGCTCCCTCACCCCCCTCGCAGATTGTTAAATACTGGATAGGTCTAAGCAAAATGGTGGAAACTCCAACTAGCTTTCAGAACGACTATGGAGCTTTATTTCTTATGATAACTATCCAATCCTTCAAGATTGGCTACAGAGAATCAACAGGGACTAGGATTTAGGGCATAAGGATTGGTTTGGGGCTGGGTGCGCCATGTGTGGGCTTTTGAAGCTGGCCATGTGTTTGTTGATGCTTGTTGGGCGAGGGCCAGAGCCAAGGCTCTGTAACAGGAAATAAACTCGGCCATTCCCTAAGACAAGGGGAAATGGAGCTTGTCTACTCAGAGGGAGGCTGCAACAGTATTTACTATTTACCTCAGTTTAGGAAGCCCCTCGGCCACCATAAATTCTTGTGCATGCATCAGTAAACTGTCATGCCTGCCTGGACGCCGCTGAGTTTGTTTAGTTTCCCTGGGCATAAACAAATAGAAGGGCTGCCTTTTAATTGCGGCGGTAATTTGTCGCCTGACTAGCTAATTAAATCCTGTCTCCAGCCATCCTTGCCCAGGCGACCACTCAATGCCGACATGCAGGCGAGACACACCGAGGCGGTCTGAGTTGGCCGAGGGAGAGAGAAAGAGAGAGACAGGCAGGGAGAAGGAGAGAGTGAGACAGACAGAGGGAGAAGGAGAGACAGAGAGATGTTTTGGATTCTTCCAGAGGTAATATAACATGATGTACCATAAAGAGTTTATTGGAGGTATGAATTTAAAGGTAACAGAAGACTGAAAGCATAATAAATACATGGTCATAAGAGACAGAGAAATGGAGGGGTATATAGAGAGAAAGAAATACAGTAAGTGGGAGTGAGTGATAGAAAAAGAGAGATGGAAAGAGGGGGATAAAGAAAGAGGAGTAAGACATTTGGGTAACACTTTACCTGACACCCAGTGTCATAACACATTATGACACGTTATGACACAATAATAACCAATTCACAATGTCATAACACAATGACATAACTTTTCATGACCCATATGTACACCTGTTGTGATATATATTGTTATTTTATGGATGGTTATGACACCTACATAAGAGTATGAAATTAGTATTACCCCTGCCAAGAAGTTTCCTTTCGTTAAAATTGGTCTCTTAAATCCTTTGTTTTTGTTATAATGATATCATATTTTAAATAACTTGTAGAAAATACACTTTATGACCCTCCTGTGTCACTTTACTTAGACTAAGAAAATACACCTCATGACAATTGTTACAGGCTTTGGTTTTCAACTTATGTTTTGAGGTTGGACTTTGGCATGTATAGCTTGGAAGCACAACTGGTGTCACCTCGTTAGTCAATATGTGTTACACCTGTGCTGGCTGCCATCTTGTTAGTGGGAAGGTGTTTCATCTGTGCTGGCCCAGTGCTCCAGTTGTCTTGATAGAGGCGGAGGGTTAACACCTTTAGTTGGAACTCCCTATTTTGATTTCTAAACAAACAATCCTTTGTCTGTTTTGCTTCACCTTTCTGGTTTGCTTCCTGTCTAAGTTTGGTGTGGGTTTTAATTTTATTTGCTTCTTGGGCAAATTTAGTGGGCACTAATGTGAGTGTCTTAGGTTCCACTTGTTATTGCTAGCTAACTTTCAGAGGACACCCCCATGAGTGTCTTTCAAAACCCCAGCGTTGGTCAGTGACTCTTTGTAAGTTCCCCCTTCTGTTTGAGCGACATTTTTGGTGGGGAACATAACACATGGTCAAGATGCATTATGACCATCCTGTGTCACTTTACTTGGACTAAGAAAATATATTTTATGACACTGTCAAAAAGCGTTATTATCATATAAGCCAGATAGGCCTATCACCTACATGCTCTTATCAGTCATCAGTCCTCCTTGATTCTGCGCCTGCATTCATCCCAGTCATTAGCAACAGAGTAATGGGATCTGACATCAATGTGCGCGCAATTAAAATGATAATTTAACATGGTCATAAAAAATAAACATACTGTTGACACAAATGCTATTTAATGGATTGTTTTGCCTTGTGTGGTAGGTTGTGGGTTTTAACAAGTGCAGGTGTCATAACCAACCATAAAGTAACTACCATGGTAGGTTTTGTGGGTTTTTACAGGGGTCATAACAAGCCACAAAAATAACGCAACTGGTCATGACAGTGTTATGACAAGTTGGCAGATGTTATGACATGGTTATGACCATGTCTGAGTGTCAAATAAAGTGTTACCAAAATTTGTGTAGCCTTTGTCGACCCTCCCGCGAGCCACTACAGAGCCCCTTCTAGTAGTGCCATGTGTTACAGAAGTCAGGGAGGTTCACGTGTTAGGTTCTAAATAACAGTGTAAAAACTGACGGACAACTAAACGTCCGTGTTTACGGGCATATTCAATCACTCCCTATCCCAGTCTGCTGTTCCCACATGCTTCAAGAGGGCCAACATTGTTCCTGTTCCCAAGAAAGCTAAGGTAACTGAGCTAAACGACTATCACCCGTTAGCACTCACTTCCGTCATTATGAAGTGCTTTGAGAGACTAGTCAAGGATCATATCACCTCCACCCTACCTGACACCCTAGAAACACTCCAATTTGCTTACAGCCCCACTAGGTCCACAGACGACGCAATCACACTGCACACTGCCCTAACACATCTGGACAAGAGGAATACATACAGTATGTAAGAATGCTGTTCATCGATTACAGCTCAGCATTTCACACCATAGTACCCTTCAAACTCGTCATTAAGCTCGAGACCCCAGGTCTCAACACCGCCCTGTGCAACTGGGTCCTGGACTTTCTGACGGGCTGCCCCCAGGTGGTGAGGGTAGGCAACAACATCACCACCCCACTGATCCTCAACACTAGGGCCCCACAAGGGTGAGTTCTCAGCCCTCTCCTGTACTCCCTGTTCACCCATGACTGCGTGGCCATGCACGCCTCCAACTCAATCATCAAGTTTGCAGACAACACTACAGTGGTAGACTTGATTACCAACAACGACGAGATGGCCTACAGAGAGGAGGTGAGGGCCCTCGGAGTGTGGTGTCAGGAAAACAACCTCACACTCAACGTCAACAAAACAAAGGAGATGATCATGGACTTCAGGAAACAGCAGAGGGAGCAGCCCCCTATCCACATCGACGGGACAGTAGTGGAGAAGGTGGAAAGTTTTAAGTTCCTCGGGGTACACATCTTGGACAACCTGAAATGGTCCACCCACACAGACAGCGTGGTGAAGAAGGCGCAACAGCACCTCTTCAACCTCTGGAGGCTGAAGAAATTTGGCTTGTCACCAAAAACACTCCAACTTTTACAGATGCACAATCGAGAGCATCCTGTCGGGCTGTCGGATGCTGATACCAGCGGGGTGGTAGAGAGCATCCTGTCGGGCTGGTATCATCGCCTGCTTATGGGCGGGCAACTGCTCCGCCCATAACCGCAAGGCTCTCGAAAGGGTAGTGAGGTCTGCACAACGCATCACCGAAGGCAAACTACCTGGCCTCCAAGACACCTACACCACCCGATGTCACAGGAAGGCCAAAAAGATCACCACCACTGACTGTTCACACCGCTATCATCCAGAAGGCGAGGTCAGTACAGGTGCATCAAACCTGGGACCGAGAGACTGAAAAACAGCTTCTATCTCAAGGCCATCAGACTGTTTTACCAGCTATCACTAACATGGAGTGGCTGCTACCAACATACTGACTCAAATCTCTAGCCACTTTAATAATTCAAAATTGGATGTAATAAATGTATCACTAGTCACTTTAAACAATGCCACTGTATTAAATGTTTACATACCCTACATTACTCATCTCATATGTATATACTTACTCTGTCATCTACTGCATCTTGCCTATGCCGTTCGGCCATCGCTCTTCCATATATTTATATGTACATATTCTTATTCATTCCTTTACACGTGTGTGTATAAGGTAGTTGTTGTGAAATTGTTAGATTACTTGTTAGATATTACTGCATGTTCGGAACTAGAAGCACAAACATTTCACTACACTCGCACTAACATCTGCTAACCATGTGTATGTGACCAATACAATTTGATTTGACTCAGCAAAAAAGTAATGTCCCTTTTTCAGGACCCTGTCTTTCAAAGTTAATTCGTAAAAATCCAAATAACTTCACAGATCTTCATTGTAAAGGGTTTAAACATGGTTTCCAATGCTTGTTCAATGAACCATAAACAATTCATGAACATGCACCTATGGATTGGTCGTTAAGACACTAACTGCTTACAGATGGTTGGCAATTAAGGTCAGTTATGAAAACGTAGGACACCAAAGAGACCTTTCTACTGACTCTGAAAAACACCAAAAGAAAGATGCCCAGGGTCCCTGCAAATCTGCGTGAACGTGCATTATGCATGCTGCAAGGAGGCATGAGGACTGCAGATGGGGCCAGGGCAATAAATTGCAATGTCCGTACTGTGAGACGCCCAAGACAGCGCTACAGGGAGACAGGACGGACAGCTGAATGTCCTCGCAGTGGCAGACCACGTGTAACACCTGCACAGGGTCGGTACATCCGAACATCACACCTGTGGGACAGGTACAGGCTGGCAACAACAACTGACAGAGTTACACCAGGAACGCACAATCCCTCCATCAGTGCTCAGACTGTCCGCAATATGCTGAGAGAGGCTGGACTGGGGGCTTGTAGGCCTGTTGTAAGGCAGGTCCTCACCAGACATCACTGGCAACAATGTCGCCTAAGGGCATAAACATACCGTCGCTGGACCAGACAGGACTGGCAAAAAGTGCTCTTCTCTAACGAGTCGCGGTTTTGTCTCACCAGGGGTGATGGTCAGATTCGCGTTTTGAGGTGTTCCAATTGATTTGGAGTTGTTGAGTCCATGGTCTGGGCGGTGTGTCACTGCATCATCGGATTGAGCTTGTTGTCATTGCAGGCAATCTCAACGCTGTGCGTTACAGGGAAGACATCCTCCTCCCTCATGTGGTACCTTCCTGCAGGCTCATCCTGACATGCCCCTCCAGCATGACAATGCCACCAGCCATACTGCTAATTTTTTGCGTGATTTCCTGCAAGACAGGAATGTCAGTGTTCTGCCATGGCCAGTGAAGCCCGGATCTCAATCCCATTGTGCACGTCTGGGACCTGTTGGATCACAGGGTGAGGGCTAGAACCATTCCCCCCCACAAATGTCTGGGAACTTGCAGGTGCCTTGGTTGAAGAGTGGAGTAACGTCTCACAGCAAGAACTGGAAAATCTGCCCATGTGGAGGAGATGCACTGCAGAACTTAATGCAGCTGATGGCCACAACAGATATGGACTGTTACTTTTGATTTTGACCCCCCTTTGTTCAGGGACACATTATTCAATTTCTGTTAGTCACATGTCTGTGGAACTTGTTCAGTTTATGCCTATTGTTGAATCTTATGTTCATACAAATATTTACACATGTTAAGTTTGAAAATAAACACAGTTTAAATAAACACCAAGTTTATTCACCCAAAGGGTCAGACAGCTCAACAGACATGTTTCCACCAGCACAAGTATATATACCCCAATTTGGGTGAAGTATCCTCCTTCTCTCTAAACATTGTGTCTTTATTGCTATGCAGGAAGTTAAGTGATGTGGGCAATAAACTGTTCCTTCTCCCATAATGTGACCTGCCCTGACCTCGGCCCCCATTCCTCACTAATCCAAATCTCTACCCCCTTATCAGTGACTGCAACCATGTGATTGCCTTTCTGTTACTCATTAGTACATTCCAAGCTGAATTGCCTCCACCATATACATTCCTCCTACAGAAAACCGTTAATTTATGGTGTAGAAACCAGACTAAGGCCCTCATTTCCATAGGATACCTGATAATTAACAATATTTCAAGTTCAGGAGGCAACAGTAAACATATCATCCTCATAAAATGATACAGTAAACATGCCCCCCCCCCCCCCCCCCGGTGAATTAATGAGGAACAAAAAAATATATAACATTCCCTTGCTGGAAATCAAAACTAGATTGAATCCACTGCTTGATAGGGAGCTGCATTGATATAAAACAGGATTAATTTGTATGGGCAGATGAGGGACAGTCACAGTATACTGGTAGTAGTCTTGCTAGACTATACTGAAAACAATGGTCAATGTCAAATAATTGACTGTTGTCACTGTTGTCTATCATTTACAGTTATGCAAATGGTCTCTAGGCATGTAAGATGCTTCCTAGAGCATTTATTATGATTTCACTGAGTACTCACCTTAAATTATTATCAGGTACTAGCAAAAAAAACGACTAAGTTGAGAATATCTAATGTATGCACATTATGTTATATAGCCTAACGCCAGCCATTACATTTGTCACTTTTTAAAGGTGCTACACACAGGATTTATTTTTGATTTTTGCATTGTACATTTCAGAAAATATCCATAATATATCTGCAGTAATAGTGGAATGATAGTGTTTCACAGCATTACTTACCCGCCAGTGTTGTGATGACTGAGATATTTGCCTATTGATTTCCCCCGCCAGAGCGTCATCGGTTGTCAAAATGGGAAAGCTGTTCTGACTTTGTGGCCGTGTTATCTAGTGAATATCGCTCTGTCATTTCCTGGTTGCACTGCTCTCTCAATTTAAATGTATGTGTGAAAACAAGAACTGAATAGTGTAGGGAATCAATATACCATCTAAATATCTTGTCAATAACAGAAAATAGCATTTTAACAGCTGTTTGAAGCTGGTGGACAAAATCCGAAAGTAAAAGGCTCAAGTGCAAGTATTATTATTATCATCATATCGGAAGAAAACAATATCTTAACACATCTTTCCAAGGTCGTCTCTCACTTTCTCCCTCCCACTTCTTCCCTCCGGCTAATCTGAACATACAGTAGATAAATTTATATCTCCGATAAAAGTACAATTTAACTAATTAACAACACGTACATGCTCAAATCATGACAACTCACAAATAATGCCATTTTAAAGGCTAGAAAGACAAGGATGGTTATGGATTGTTGCGAGTTTGAACATCATAGGTGAGATTGAAAAGTAGCTAGCTCAGTGTATTGATAACAACACTAACAAGTCACTTCCGGGTAACACATTTTAGCATTTCAAAGTAAAAGGCCCCCATGTCATAGTAGAAAAGTGTAAAAAAAAACACATTTAAAAAACTTTTTCTAGTTTAGTTTTTTCCGATGTAGTTACAATGTTGCATCCTAACGTACTGTTGTATGCAAAACTGCAAAAATATTGAATTCATTTAATACAAATGGTGTTTTATCACTAAGCTTGTATTTAAATGGCAAATAACAGAAGTCTACAGCTGTAGCCATGTGTTGCTGACGCTTCACGGGTGAGCTTCACCATTCCTTCTCACTGAGCTTTGGAAAGATATGTCTGTGGGTAAAGATGGGCACCTTTTTGATTTTGAGATTTAAGGACATGCTTACATAAACAAGGTCTAAATCATGTTTGATGCAATCTGGATGTAATTTTTTCCAGAACTGTTTATTTGAGATGTTATGACCACTATGGACAATTTTCAGCAAGTTGCAACATTGAAATACAGAAATAACCACTTTTCCATAAACAAGGTCTAAATCATGTTTGATGCACTCTGGATGTAATTTTTTCCAGTACTGTTTATTTGAGATGTTATGACCACTATGGACAATTTTCAACAAGTTGCTACATTTGAAATACAGAAATAACCACTTTTCCATAAACAAGGTCTAAATCATGTTTGATGCACTCTGGATGTAAAAAACTATTTGTTCTGTTTATTCGAGATGATATGAACACTGTGGACAATTTTCAGCAAGTTGCTACATTTGAAATACAGAAATAACCACTTTTCCATAAACAAGGTCTAAATCTTGTTTGATGCACTCTGGATGTAAAAAACAATTTGTTCTGTTTATTCGAGATGATATGAACACTGTGGACAATTTTCAGCAAGTTGCTACATTTGAAATACAGAAATAACCACTTTTCCATAAACAAGGTCTAAATCATGTTTGATGCACTCTGAATGTAATTTTATTCCAGTACTGTTTATTTGAGATGTTATAACCACTATGGGCAATTTTCAGCAAGTTGCAACATTGAAATACAGAAATAACCACTTTCCATAAACAAGGTCTAAATCATGTTTAACAGATGTTGCATTTTCACCATTTAGATAAGCATATTTTTGTCACGCAAAAAGTGGAAGAAATTGCATATACTGTAGCCATCACTTTGCATCACAGATCGTTGGATGAAATACAAACTAACCTTGCTTACTTATTTCAAAGCGAGGGCACATATTTCAGACTCGTGGGAAAAAACAGACAAAGAGTTTAAATTCCACAAGGCAGTGATGCTGATGAAATGATGCAAGAACACCCCCTCGTGGACAAAAAGCTTACAGCACCTGGTATTCCCAGGCAGTCTCCCATCCAAGTACTAACCATGCCCAACCCTGGTAAGCTTCCGAGATCTGACAAGATCAGGAGTACTCAGGCCGGCATGGTCGTAAGGGAGAAACTATTTACTGGTGCACTATATAAAGTCAAAGTGAGTCTGATTAACAGATGTTGCATTTTCACCATTTAGATGAGCATCTTTGTGTCACTCAAAAAGTGGAAGAAATTGCATATACTGTAGCCATCACTTTGTAGCACAGATCGTTGGATGAAATACAAACACCCTCTCAAAATCCTCCTGCTTAGACCTATACATCAATCCTACATCCTTCCTTACCAAACCTTCAAACGCCTTCCACACTGTCACCCTCTTTCCCTGAAACCTTGCCAAGTTCCTCCTTGAATATACCGCATGTGACAGCATAAAATTCAATAATACAATATTCACCCCCCTCACATGCTGACCCACTCCAAACAATACCAAACACCTCCAATCAACCCCGCCTATTAACTCTTCTCCCCAGTACCTTTCTAACATGTCCCTCAACCTCACATAGAACCCAGCTACATCAACACATTCAAACATCATGTGCATCAGATTTTCATCCTTATCTCTACATACATCACACACACGAGACACTGACCTGTCTACCTGATGTAACACCACCTTGGTAAAAACACGGTTGTGCCTCAACATAAAATCAAAATGGGTACATTCAAGACTGTTGAGCCTCACTAACATGTTTTCCCACAACCGCTCAACTTCCATCCCTGGCAAAACTTGCCCCCACACTTTTTCCGACGCAGGCGCCCTGACCTTCCTGGTAATAAGAGCCCAGTATAAGGCCCTCACCTGGGTAGAGGATAAGGCTTGCATAGTCTCCCCACATTTCACCTGCATCTCAGGCAAGGTCTCTAAGACTCCATTACTCAAATTATTGTCCAGCAGCCTCACCCACTCCCCTGGAACACACTCCTTTATCCTCTCATACATTCTCAACACCGTCCCTTTCATGCATCCTCATCTACACCCCAGACAGTATCTAAGATCGCCTGATCAGGCAGGAACCCCGGCACCACCTCATACCTAAAGTCCCTCAGTCTTCTCATACCCGCCTTCATTATTACCTTACTCTCCAGCATCTTTCCCTCTGATTTCAGCATTGGGTTCAGAAAAACCGGTATATTCGAAATCATCCCAATAGAGTCACACTCAAAACTTACCTGCAGTAAGAACTCCGCCCAGGCCCTGAACACCTCCTGGTAAAACTCAGGCACCTCTGCATACATGCTAGGCTTAAAACACATTACCAACCCATAATCTCCACTCCTATGCAACCAATGCCTGAAAAACTCCTTCCACCCCTGACCCTCCTCCCCATACAAAAACCGTTGCACTCTCTTAACCCTCATGGTTTTTAACTTCACCTCCAGATCTATTAATCTCAACTCACCCCTATCATAATCTGCTATCATCACATCATGAGCAATCTTCACCCCCTTCCCACCCCACAGGAAATCAGACACTAAATTATTAATTCCCTTCAGAATCCATACAGGCATGTCCATAACCCCTAAGGTATACACACATTTTGACATCAACAATGCATTCACCACCACCACTTTCCCCCTCAATTTTAATTTCCTTTGTTTCCAGTAATTCAAAGTCGTCTTTATTTTATTATTCACCCCTGTCCAAGTTAAGTCCCTCGCCTCCCGCTCATCTACCCCAATATTCACACCCAAAATTCTCACATGCCCCTTAACAGTCTTAAAAGGAATGTTACATGTAGACATAACAGTATCATCAGCACATAACATTTGAAACTTTTCTACATTCACCTTAGCCCCAGAAGCTCTCAAATACACATCAAAACACTTCATCAGACAGTTCACACTCCTCCATCCCGCACAGTACAGGTGGTATCATCAGCATAATGATGCAGTACACTGACGCCTCCCGCCGGGAGGTCCACTCCATGCACTCCATCACACTTTACAAACGCCGCTAAAGGATCTACTGAGATGCTGTATAGCAATGCAGACAATGGACAACCCTGCCCAACAGACCTGCCCAGGGGAAAGGGATCAGTTAGCACACCATTACATTTAACTACAATGCAAGCTGACCCATACAAAAGCTTCACCCATTCTTTAAGACGAGGCCCGAACCCAAATCTTGCCAAGGCCTCTAACAGGAACCGATGCTCCACCCGATCAAAGGCTTTATTCAGATCTAGACAGAGCACCGCCCTACCCACTTCCCCCATCTGCTTCACTACATCCCGGATAGTGCAGAGGGTGTCCACAGAGCACCGCCCTACCCACTTCCCCCATCTGCTTCACTACATCCCGGATAGTGCAGAGGGTGTCCACAGAGCACCGCCCTACCCACTTCCCCCATCTGCTTCACTACATCCTGGATAGTGCAGAGGGTGTCCACAGAGCACCGCCCTACCCACTTCCCCCATCTGCTTCACTACATCCTGGATAGTGCAGAGGGTGTCCACAGAGCACCGCCCTACCCACTTTCCCCCATCTGCTTCACTACATCCCGGATAGTGCAGAGGGTGTCCACTTCATCCCGCCCCGGAACTCCATAGGCCTGAGTAGGTGCTATGATGCTTCCCATCACCTTATTCAACCTATTGGCCATTATCTTAGCAAGCACCTTATTGTCTGAGTTCAAAAGGATTATTGGTCTGTAGTTCTCTAATTTCAGTCTGCTCGCCTTCCCTTTGTATAGCAGTCAACACACCCATAGCTAAAGATTCAGGGACTACCCTCTTCTCCTCAATACACACATACACACGCAGCATCAGTGGTGCCAGTATGTCACTAAACTCACGGTAAAACTCTGCAGTAAGACCATCTGAACCCGGGCTCTTATTCAAGTTCAGGCCCAAGATAGCAGCTTTAACCTCTGCCAATGTAAAATCAGCATCACACATCTCTACATCCTCAGTCGACACCCTAGCCTCCACTGCGTCTAGCACTCTTCTCATACACACTTCATCTACCCCGCCTGACGTAGATAAGCCTTTATAAAAAGAATGCACTGTATTCAAAATACCTTTCAGATCTGTCACCCTCTCCCCCCTCTCATTTAACAGCTCAGTTAGAAAACTCCTTTCCTGCTTCCGCCTTTCTAACCCCAGGAAAAAAGCAGTATTCCTCTCCCCCTCCACCACATACTGTGCTCTACTTCTCACCACTGCCCCCATACACCTGTGCCTCTCTACGTCCCTCAACTCCTCCCTCGCCCTCAGGTACTCTAACATCATAGCCTGGACAGTTTTCTACCTTTTCTAACTCCAATAACAGGCGGGATTTAAGAATCCCCTCCTCCCTCCTCCTCAACACATTTGCCTGTCTTGCACTAGATATTGCCAGCCGCTTGAACTACCCTTTTAATCCTTCCCACCACACACTCACATCAGACTCAAATAGAGGATCTGACACGACGTCATTCACACACTCTTTCACTGCTGCCTTAAACCCCTCATCCTTCAGCAGTCTGGCATTAAGACACCACAAACCACCCCCCCTCCCCTCCCCTGATGCACCCAGCCGGAAAAGCAGAGCATCATGGTCACTAAAAAAATGTGTGTGAATACTCTACCCCCGCAACCAAGTGCGCAACCTCTCTGTGAGCGAGACACAAATCTATACGTGACTGCTTGAGCTCACCCCTCACCACTTGTCTTCTAGAGAACACCCGCTTATCTGGATTCCTCTCCCTCCATATATCCACCATATCCTCATCCCGCATTATCCTTAATAGCGCTCCCCAAGATGAGTCAGAGCCAAAATGTGCACTACTTGAGGCATCAAGCCTATCCATCCATACATTAAAATCCCCAACAAGCAGACAGTTCTTCCAACATAATCCCCCCATAGACATAAACATAACCCTTCTTTCAATTTCATTATTAGGAGCATACACATTGTACAAGGAGTACTCTACATCTTGAAAAGTGAAACTTACTCCCACCATTCGACCCACAGTGTCAGCACATAAACTTAAATTAGACACAACATTGTTTCACCAAAATAGCTACGCCACATGCCCTAACAGTCCCATTACTCACGTACATTTGTCCATTCCATCTCTGCCTTACATTATCCATATACGGCTCAGTCCAATGAGTCTCCTGTAGACATAATATGTCCGCAGAGAAGGCTTCCAACACCAGCTCTAGCTTTTCTTTGCTACGAAGTCCATTGGTATTGATAGATACAACTCTCACCATTATGAATATAAAGGAGGAGATGAATACAGTCCATCATGATTGATCTTTTACCTTTTTCTTCTTGATTATCATGTTCCTTTTACTATCCCTCCGCAGAGATTGTATGTACTCCATCTCTTCCTCCGTCAGCTCTTCTTCAGACCCTTTACGTTTGCAAGAGTCATCCCTTGCAGGATCTACCACCCTAGAGGAGCCTACCTGGACTTCAGACACAGTCGGGATCTCCACTTCACCCCCAGAATCCGTAGCCAATGCCTCTCCATGTGCTTCTTCTTCAAACCACTCTACCCCCCCCTCCCCCCTCTCCACAAGGAACGCCCTCCACCTCCACATCGTCTAGGCTTGAACTTATCTCTCCATCCTTGGATGCCTCCTTTCCTACAGGACAAGGCCCCGTCTCTACTTCATCCTCCGACTGCTTCTGGTCTTCTTCGCCCTCCATCTCTCCCTGGGACTGCTCGCTCATGCCGATCTCCTCCCCAGTTCCCTCCACCTCGCTCTCCTCCACGACACTATTTCCGCTGAAGACCTGTGATGCCAAGTCATGAGCACCTTCACCATGGGAACAGGAGCACTGCGCAACACTCCTCCCGCAACCAACATAACCGCGCTCTCTTCTCCCAATGCACTCTCGTGCATAATGCCCCTGCTCACCACAATTATGACATGTGAATTCAGGGCACTCACGTAGCACGTGCCCTGGCTGGATACACAGCCTACAGACCTTGACCTGACGATTGTGTATCACTCTGAAATACTCAGCCCCATCCATCGTTTCAAATTTGGCCGAATATGGCAGCGAGCGCACAGTGTCTGGGAACTTTACTTTGCAGTAGCGCGTCCCATCTGCAACGTCCGTCCCCGGCCAGTAGACCCTTTTCACCGGTGATATAGCAGACACACCCCATGCTCTTAGCCGTTCTGTGATGGCCTCGTCTGTAATGTATACTGGGAGGCTTAAGAAGGATACAACCATCTCATCAAGCGATAGGTCCTTTGCCATGATTCGACAGCTCCGGATTTTAAATCCATCCATCCATCAGTTTTTCCTTCCCTCTCGCACTTGACAGCGTCACTTCATATCGTTTTTCATCTTTAACCCGACATCCGCATACCAGTCCACAAACTTCTTTAATCCCTCTCAATGACTCCATCATTGTAATTTTCTCCTCTCCCATAATTTCCACAGCCACTGTTAAATTATTTTCATACTTTTGCGTCTGTCTTGTCCATGTTTCCTTTGTTAGTCATCTTTTTGCCAGCATGGGTCAAAGCCATTGTTTACATCCAAAAAAAACGACAGGAGGAAAGTCCCCCAAACAGCAATATGCTGCCGGGGAACAACCCCAAACCATAACTCAAACTTAATCAATTCACAAAAAAAGAGATTGTACTTCAAAAAGCTCAAAACTCAAACACAAACTCTCTAGAGCAAACACTCAACCTCAGCTCAATCACTCACACCTGTGTCAATTACCCAACAACAGGTGCGTACTCAGGCCAGTATGGTCGTAAGGGAGAAATTATTTATTGGTGCACTATATAAAATCAAAGTGAGTCTGATTAACAGATGTTGCATTTTCACCATTTAGATAAATATCTTTTTGTCACTCAAAAAGTGGAAGAAATTGCATATACTGTAGCCATCACTTTGTAGCACAGATCGTTGGATGAAATACAAACTAACCTTGCTTACTTATTTCAAAGCGAGGGCCTTGTGGGAAAAAACGAACAAAGAGTTTAACCTCGTGACTAGGGGGCAGTATTTTCATTTTTGGAAAAATAACGTTCCCAAAGTAAACGGGATATTTTGTCAGGACAAGATGCTATAATATGCATAACATTGACAGCTTAGGATATAAAACACTCTAAAGTTTCCAAAACTATAAAAATATTGTCTGTGAGTATAACAGAACTGATATTGCAGGCGAAAGCCTGAGAAAAATCCAATCCGGAAGTGCCTCATGTTTTGAAAGCTCTGTGTTCCAATGGGTCCCTATTGAGCAGTGAATGGGCTATCAACCAGATTACTTTTTCTACGTATTCCCCAAGGTGTCTACAGCATTGTGACGTAGTTTTACGCCTTTATGTTGAAGAATACCCGTAAGCGGTCACCTGATGGCTCTCAGAGTGATTCTCGCGTAAAATACAGAGGTAGCCATTTTTCCAATCGGTCCTACTGAAAAACCAATTGTCCCGGTGGATATATTATCGAATAGATGTTTGAAAAACACCTTGAGGATTGATTATAAACAACATTTGCCATGTTTCTGTCGATTATTATGGAGCTAATTTGGAATGTTGTCGTGACCGCTATTTCCGGTCGATTTCTCAGCCCAACGTGAAAAACAAACGGAGCTATTTCGCCTACAAAAATAATATTTTGGGAAAAAAGGAACATTGGCTATCTAACTGGGAGTCTCGTGAGTGAAAACATCCGAAGCTCATCAAAGGTAAACGATTTAATTTGAATGCTTTTCTGATTTTCGTGACCAACTTACCTGCTGCTAGCTGGACATAATGCTATGCTAGGCTATAAACTTACACAAATGCTTGTCTTGCTTTGGCTGTAAAGCATATTTTGAAAGTCTGAGATGACAGGGTGATTAACAAAAGGCTAAGCTGTGTCTCAATATATTTCACTTGTGATTTTCATGAATAGGAATATTTTCTAGTAATATTTATGTCAGTTGCGTTACGCTAATTAGTGTCAGTCGATGATTACGCTCCCGGACCCAGGATGGGGTGTCACTAGAGGTTAAATCACCGGTCAGCCAACCAGCCGGCTTGAAGTCAAATGGCTAAGCAAAAAACCTCGGCGGCGGCGTCATCTCTGTCAATTTCTCTTGAAACAAGATACCGGGCTCTGCAAGAAGCAAAGCCCCTCCAAAAATATGTTGACCTCGTAAGTGTTCCTCTCCACGGAAGTCTTTAGTAAAAGGCGAAAGGCTTGTGCGTAATGAAGAGAAACCAGAGTCGTATGGAAGTCAGAGGTCGGGGCCCGAGACACACTCTGTGCACTCTAGGCCGGGTTCCCGCGGGTGGTCCCGGAACCCACTCTTCCAAGTTTTCGAGGGCTGTGGGTAAAAAGTCACAGACAGACAGAGACACACACACTCTATCCAGGCCAAATATTATTTTTTTTTAAGTCAAATGGAGGGAAACGGGGGACCCATTGAAGGGCGCTTCGCCCTTCTTTCAGTTTGGATGTTTCTTTCCTTCTCTTCTGCTAGCTAGCTGTTTACATAGCTTGGTGAATTTTTATTTTTCCTTGACAACGGGAGAAAAGTGTTGCACCGTTCCCGGAGATACTGCAATACCGGGTCGATGCGTGGAGCGGTCGGAGCAAGCCCCATTTCCGAATCCCTGTTCGAAAAATCCATTTAATATGTAGTCCCCCGATTGGGGACGTATCAGATATTAAACTGATAAGAACAGATTTTTTTTTAATAAAATATATTTATTACTTTCAAACTCAACCAATAATCTTCCATAATTCAATCAACTCAAATGCCAAATAACACAAAAAATGTCATTTCAAAACTAGTAAACAATAATCAAAACCAAAAGTCATGGGAGCATCTTCCCTCCCCTTCCCACCTACCAACTACACATAAACCCACCAAAAGAAACAACAACAAAATCTCACCTTCCCTATCTCCATCCCGACTAATGGGGACGCCATCTCCCCTCCTGACTCCCCCCCATCAGCCCCCATCCCCCCACCCGGCACACTGCGTGTTCTCCACGCTCAGGTCTACCACCCTGCCCTCCTCCGGACTCTGGACTGGGGACCCCACGTCCCCAAAGAGGAAGCTTGATCCTCCCTCCATCACCCAACCCTGGGCCATGCCTGGGATATCAAGCTCAGTCAGGGGTGTAAACGAAGAAGAAAGAGAGGGAGCCCACGAGGGCCCTGAAACTTCTCTCCCCCCCCTTTACCACCTTTCCTCCTCCTGATGTCCGAGCGCTCCCCCTTCTTAGGTCTCTTGATTGGAGGAGGACGCGACCATGGCACATCCCCATCCTTGTCCGTTAGTCCCCCCACCATTTCTCTTAACTCCTCCACCCGTTCTTTCACCACTTTGCTGTCCCTCCATTCCTTCACACCCTCTCCTTCTGGTCCCACCTCCGATGCCTTCTCTGTCTCCTTCCTCTCCGATGCCTTCTCCATCCTCTCCGATACCTTCTCTGTCCCCTTCCTCTCCGACACCTTCTCTGTCTCCATCCTCATCGATACCTTCTCTGTCTCCATCCTCTCCACCGCTCTCTTCTCTGGCCCCTCCACTCTCCCTGCCAGCCCCCAGGGAGAACATCGCTGGAGGATGGAGGTAACCTTCCAACCCCTTTGGGTCCTCCCTGAGGAGGGCCTGAAAATACCTCCTCCCAGTCCAAAACCCCAGGGAGTCCCTGAGGAGCCTTGCCGATGAAACATTATCCATAAACCTCCCCAGAAATGCCCTTACCTCCTCGTCCTTGACATGGGGTTTATATATGTTCACTGTCACCACCCTAAAATGATTTTTGGCCAGACTTGTGACCTCGTAATTACACATAGGACTCTCACCTCCTACAGCCCTCACCTTCTCCATGATGTCTTCATGCATCTCCTCTGTGTAAAACGTAACATCAAAGGCTTTTTCCAACGGGTTATCCTGAAAGCACAAAACGACTGCCAATTTTAGTGTCCCCATCAAGACAGTTCTGCGAAACATCTCTCTCCCGAATGGCTCCGTGTCCTTTTTTCTCCATGCGAACCTCATGGTATTCGCTAGCCCAATCCCAGGAACCACTCTTCTTGGCACATCCTTCGTCATTTTCTCAGGCATCAAGCTCTATTCAAAAAAAGAAGCCTCTGATAGAAAAGAAATACAAAAAAAAACCAATTTCTACAAAACAAAACAATAAACCTCCCTCCTGCCTTCCTTCAACCTTTTGACTCAACAGGCTTTGGGGCACCTCGGTACCAAGCTTGATCTGAGCCAAAAGGCAGAGAAGCGATAACACACAAATTGGAACCCTGCACCCGCCGCGCACCCGGGGGTCTCGGCAGACCTCAGCGGGTTGGCAAAAGCCGGCTCCTCCCCACCCAACGTTTCCCCGGCGTCACGCAGGTGTTTTTTTGAAAAAGTCGAAAATGCGTCTTTAAAGAATATAGCGGAACAAGTCTCGTTATGCTCTAAAAAGCCACTATGTGCACGCTCCAGGAAAGCTCGAGCCTTCTGCTCCTGCAGCTCCCTGAGTTGCTCCTTCAGGGAAGTGGATCTCTCCCAGTCGACCGACCCGCCGACGTTGCCTGCCTCGTACTCGAGCTAGAGCAACCTTTGGATATGATCCACCTCCCTCCTTTCCTCCCTTTTTCTCCTCTTACAATATCCTATAATAAAGACCCTAATCATTACCTTGACTAAGTCCCACCACTCTAACACCCCCTCGCACATGGACCGGAGGCCTTCAAGCCCACGAAACACACCAATAAAGGCATTAACGAAAGTTTGCTCATCCCGATCTAATTTCCAGTACCCCCTACCGAAGAGGCAGACTGGAGAACTCACCTGCAGGAGCACCCCGTCGTGATCTGAAAAGAAGACAGGCAACAGCCAACCAGACATCTGACCCAAAGACCTAGATAGAGAAATATAGTCAAGCCTCTGCTTAACTCCCAGTGGGGCCAGCCATTGTCGGAGTAGTGTGCAGGCCTCCATCAACCAGACCATGGCAAGCCATTAGCCCGGTGATGGCGCCTGCACTGCTATCCCCCCTACCCCTAAATCTATATTAAAATCCCATCCTATCACCAACTGCTTATTTGTGGCACACAAGGGCGTCAGACAGTCCACCATCTCCCTTCTGTCTGCCGCCACCTGTGGCCCATACACCACCACTAACCTATAACTACTATCCCTAAAAGTGATATCCACCCCCAAAACCCTCCCTTGCATAACAACAAAAGTATCCTCAACCTCCCTATGCCCACACAAAATCCCTACCCCCGAAGAGTGAACCCCCCCATATACCCCAAACTGATTCCCCCTTATCCCACTCAAACCTCACAACATTCCCTCTATCCCTTAGGTGAACCTCCTGTAAAAAACAAAAGTCAAACCCCACACCCTCTAAATAACAAAAAAACGCACTTCTTTTTACCCTATCCCTCAACCCCCTTACATTTACACTAACAAAAGTGATTGTATCCATAAGGAAACAAAAATATTATTCTCCTAACTCCCCAAAAACAAAACAGGAGGCTCACCCGATGCTCCCCTGCTCCATCTCCTCTGACAGAGATGCAAAGATGCTCCCCTCGTTCGACGAATACAGGTCCTCTTCAGAAAAGGCCACCTGCTCGCCACCCACTAGGCTCTCCATGTTTGCCCCTTCCCCCAGGTCCTCTGCCCATGACAGCGGGATTGGGTTTGGGACGCAGGCTTGCGGTTTCACAAAGAACCCCTGCAGCCCCTCTTCCCCCAGGGCCATAGACAGAGTGGAGATCGTACTGTCAATATCCTCTAGAGGCACAGATGAGTCGTGCAAACACAGGGGGGGCACCTCACTGTCTTTTTCCCCCTCATCGCTCGCTTGCCCGCCCCCAAGCCCCCCACCTCCCCCACCCCCCTTGTTCCTGTTCCCAAGAGAGCTAAGGTAACTGAGCTAAATGACTACCGCCCTGAAGCACTCACTTTCTTCATCATGAAGTGCTTTGAGAGACAAGTCAAGGACCATATCACCTCCACCAACTCCAATTTGCTTACCGCCCCAATAGGTCCACAGACGACGCAATTGCCATCACACTGCCCAAGCCCAATGGGGTGTTGTTTTTTAGAGGGTTAATAGTTGGCAGGGCAATTTTACTTTTTCACTTTGACTGTATGATCTTTAATCCTTTGTCCATTTTCTCCTTCCAACATAAATTTTATTAGCCCCATTTTGTCAGCTTTCCCTCATTGTTTTAATCAAATCAACACCTTTCTCGATATACAAACGGAAGGAAGTGGTCATAATTAATCTTTCTCTGTGATTCAAGTGTTGACAACTTTGTGGAATTTCTTGGTCATTTCAATAGGTGCCTATATGATAATATTAAAAAAACATTTAGCAAGCTAAATAGCGAAACTGATCGCAACGCCATCTGGTGAACATTTAGGCAATGGCGTTCTCAGCTGAGTTGGCAAATTTCACTCAGGAATACTGAGAGGGGTAGAAATAAACAATTACTTAACATGCATTGTCCAATCAAAACCTAAGAGGCGACAATTATCAGTGTGCCAGTGGACGTGTGGCAAGTATGCTTTCGTGAGAAAGTGCTGGCCTCATAACTACATTTATGAGCAATTCCCTCGAACCACAACTTCTCAGCTGAATGCATTTTTTTTAAGGGGATGGGCAAAGGCTGAAAATGGGGTTGAGAATTACCCTTTAAATTAGGCTAAGCGGTTCATTCCTACGGAGGAGCAGCTTCTATGGAGGAACTTTTAATGTCCTTGAACATCCCAGAGCTAGCTAACAAGCTTGTGTGCGGAGAGTGGCACCAGAATTAAAAACACATTTTCTTTTTGTAGTTAATAAATCCTATGTGAAACTATAGTATCCATAACTAGCATTGAAAATGTAATCCATTCTCTAATGAAAACTGTCAGGCTACAGTAGTCTAAGCTTCTGAGGGGGAAGGGCACATTACCTACCAGCACACACAGGCAAATACTTTTAGCTGGTAGAGTAGTTTGTGAGAGTGAGGGCTTTGGCATATGCATTGTTGGACAAAAAAAGAATTGCCCGGAACAAAGTTATCAACCGATTCCCATGCTTTAAAATAACTGTTCACTTTCGTTCCAGTTTCTCTAGAAATGTATTCCAACCCCTGATAGACACACTAAGCGACCGTTCTCTATGCATGGCATTTGGGGAAACGCATGTGACATATTCGGCCATTGTAGGAAAGATGCATCATTAAAACACTCGTAAGTTCCATCGCTATCGGGAAACCAGGAAATGGGCTGTGGGTTTAAATAACCAGATTGAATGAATCAGAAACAGAGTATGTTGCATAGCACCATTTAAATTAGGCCTGCCAAAGACAAAATTACACCATCAAAAGGAAAATAAGTGTTCCTAGGAACCATCAAACACATGATACAGTGGTGTTATAGCCACTTACACCAACTTGAGGCATTGCTCTTTATTCTTACGACCCAAAGATTGAAGACTGACAGGGTAGTGTTTCTCAAACCATTTTTTTATTTTTATTTCTTATAACTCGCCAACTTTATGCAGTCTTGGCAGCCTTGGAACGCCTCTTCACCACCACCACACGCTTCTGGCTCATCAGGATGGCGCTGGCACGACGCAGAGCAGCCTGGGAAAACATAAGACATCTTTCAACTTTAAGATATTATACTTGGATCCATCTTTTACTTGCTACAAGTCTGACCATAAAACCATTACACAAATTTAAGCCCTATATGTTTATTTATGTCCACTGCAAGGGTAAGATTCCTGTACACTAACACCCCGACTACACGGCTCACATCGCAAAATAAATGTAGAAATCTATATTATTAAATTATTGCACCCATACTGCTCGCTCGCGCCAATGAGGGTCTGGGTTGCCAAGGGCTAAAATAGAAGCCAGATCTATTTGTGACGCAGATTGCGCTGCAAGTCCTGCCTCTCCCATCTTATTGATTTATAGAAGCAGGTACATGCCATCTCATTGGTTATACCCAGGTGGGTGACTGAAAGACGAACGAGGTCGGTGGCGGTAATGCACCTAATTTCTGAAAGTTGCCAATCGCAATATAAAGTCCAGAGAAGAAAAAGCCTTGAAGGAGGAGAGGTGACTAGAAACGATTCGGGTTGACCGTTTTATGTGTGGATTAATTGTCGGAGTAGAGGACCTTGTGCATTTCAGGTAAATTAATAACTCAATGTTTATATCCCAGGACAAATTTGCTAGCAACAGCAAGCTAAATGGGACAAATTAGCTAGCAAGTGCAAGCTAGCTAGCTAAATTGCCATACATTTTTGATGCTTTTCGACCTGTCCACAAATTAATGTAATTGGTTCAGAGTTTATTTTGATATTTTAACCTGCGTGTCGTGATCGCGTTTGGTGTGGGGGGCCAAAATACATTTATGCACGATGGCACATGCGCGCAGCCAGTGTTTGGGTTCCGTGTAAGCTGGAGCTGGACTAAAAAAAAACACTTTCAATGGAGAACTTCCATTAGACATACTTTAGTCCAGGACAAGACTCGGGCCTCAATTCAGATTGATTGAGCTTAACCCGCGTTGGCAGACATCTGCATTAGAGGTCGACCGATTAATCGGAATGGCCAATTTCAAAATTTCATAACAATCGGAAATCTGTATTTTTGGGCGCCGATTTTCAAAATGTGTATTTTTATATATAAAAAAAAAATTGTTGTATCTATACACCTTTATTTAACTAAGCAAGTCAGTTAAGAACACATTCTTATTTTCAATTACGGCATAGGAACGGTGGGTTAACTACCTTGTTCAGGGGCAGAACGACAGATTTTCACCTTGTCAGCCCTGGGGATCCAATCTTGCAACCTTACAGTTAACTAGTCCAACGCAATTACGACCTGCCTCTCTCGTTGCACTCCACAAGGAGACTGCCTGTTACGCGAATGCAGTAAGCCAAGGTAAGTTGCTAGCTAGCATTAAACTTCTCTTATAAAAAAACTATCAATCATAATCACTAGTTAACTACACATGGTTGATGATATTACTAGATATTATCTAGCGTGTCCTGCGTTGCATATAATCTGACTGAGCATACAAGCATCTGACTGAGCGGTGGTAGGCAGAAGCAGGCGCGTAAACAGTCATTCAAACAGCACTATCGTGCGTTTGCCAGCAGCTCTTTGTTGTGCGTCAAGCACTGCGCTGTTTATGACTTCAAGCCTATCAACTCCCGAGATGAGGCTGGTGTAATCGAAGTGAAATGGCTAGTTAGCGCGCGCTATACTAAAGTGCCTATAAGAACATCCAATAGTCAAAGGTTAATGAAATACAAATGGTACAGAGGGAAATAGTCCTATAATAACTACAACCTAAAACTTCTTACCTGGGAATATTGAAGACTCATGTTAAAAGGAACCACCAGCTTTCATATGTTCTCATGCTCTGAGCAAGGAACTGACATATTAGCTTTCTTACAAAGCACATATTGCACTTTTACTTTCTTCTCCAACACTTTGTTTTGCATTATTTAAACCAAATTAAACATGTTTCCTTATTTACTTGAGGCTAAATTGATTTTATTGACGTATTATATTAAGCTAAAATAAGTGTTCATTCAGTATTGTAGTAATTGCCATTATTACAAATAAAACAAAAAAATTGGCCGATTAATCGGTATCAGCTTTTTTGGTCGTTCAATAATCGGTATCGGCGTTAAAATCATAATCGGTCGACCTCTAATCCGCATAGGGGATATTTTGGCGGTGTCTGTGGTGTGAGCAGCTGCTCATGTCAAACCACTACCGTATTATCCCTAACGTGTTAGAAGTTCAAAACAAAGAAAGAAAGTGTATTCTAATGCATGTTTATTTGAATGGGGTATAATCAGTGTATATCAAGGTGTATACGATTGAACATCACACATTTGAGTGTTTGAACTTGTAAGACATCTGCATGGGTTGTCAGATAAAGTTGGGTGTGGTTTCACGGAAAATACAGTGGCAGTGTCCGCAATAAGGGAACGCAGGGAGCCACTTGTGGATTTGACCACTAACACAGTTCCACTTCCTACACTGCAAAAACAACCTCTATGTGGATGTCGGCTAGCACACATTTGATGGGAAAATCGGCCCATCATCGTCTAAAATGCAAACTTGTGTGGGACTACAGAAGTCTTCAATCCTAATCCTGAATCCAACAGGGTTTACAGACTTTTGTCAAAAGCCTGGTTGGTCCCTTGCACAAATATTGAAGACCAGTAGAGAAACAAGTGGTTTAGTAGAGTGTGCTCACCATGCGCAGGTCCTTTCTGTAGTTGCTCTTGCGGATGATGTGCCTCAGGCTGCTGAGAGTGGCACGCGAGTTCTTGTTGATGGTGATCTTCTCATATGAAGTGGCAGGCTTGCGCTGGCCTGAGTAATAAAACAAGCCGAAACTCCCTCAATTCACATTCTTAGAGTACGCTTTGACCTAAATTAATGACATGTCAGTCAGGTTCACAGGTACAACAGCTACCAATATCTTTACAGCAAGACAATTAAGGTGATTCACAAGAGGTGGATTATGACAAGTATTGAAGAATCACCATAAACAGGTATGTGGTGGAACTGTACTTCATTTCCTGGTTGGTATTATGGAGAAGCATGTTTACCTGCACGCTTCTTCAGCACGACAACAACACCCTTTCCATCAGCTGCAGGCTGAACACCAACAGTCTTCCTGTGCACCAGCCCGTTGAAACGGAAGGAGTTCTTGGACTTCAGGTTGTTGGGCTCCTGTTAAACAAATGCAAATTACATTTAACTAACAAATCCCATTAAACTTGTTTCTTAAATCCTCAATCTGCAGCACGACCCTACATGGTCAATCCATGTGTATACTGAACAAAAATATCAACGCAACATGATCTGAAATTAAAAATCCCAGAAATGGGATCACATTTGTTTACATCCCTGTTAGTGAGCATTTCTCATTTGCCAAGATAATCCATCCACCTGACAGATGTGGCATATCAAGAAGTTGATTAAACAGCATGATTATTACACAAGTGCACTTTGTGCTGGGAACAATAAGGCCACTAAAATGTGCTATTTTGTCAACACCACAGATGTCTCTAGTTGAGGGAGCATGCAATTGGCATGCTGACTACAGAAATGTCCACCAGAGCTGTTGCCAGAATTGTATGTTAATTTCTCCTTTTGTTCAGTGTACATTCATCTCTTTGTTATGTGACTAAAGAATTGACAGACCACAGATGAATTCTCAACATTTCAACAAACTCAAAGAACATCTGACTGCAAGCATGACCTAGTTCATGATCCACCGGGTATGTGGGGTACATTTACTAGGACCACTGATTCTTGGCCGTTAGTTGTACTCACGGTGCTGTAAGTCTGTCCATTCCTCTTGATGAGGAAGCTGGAGCAGTTCCTAATGACCATCCACTGCAGATGAGAAGACATGTTGACGAACCTGGGACAGACAATAAGCGTTAAAGGGATAGCAGATACCCATAGACTTCCAGTCATTGCGCCAAGGCTAGTTAAAATTGGCTCGCGAAACTAGCGCACTTCCTCCATACTGGACAGACAAATGGTACCCACGAGTTTATCGGACTCTGGTGAAGTCGATAAATGGATTTTGGCAATGAGGCCGTTTAATACAAGTTAGTCAAGTAACACGGGAATCAAAGGCACATTTTGCAGAAAACGAACGTTAATAGAACAAGTTCATTGTTTGTTTGGCTAACGTTGGCTAAAAGCCAGGCTATAAAACATAGCAACTTTGCAGGATCGTTTTGTCACATTCCTATAGTTGGCAAAAATGTACCCAACTAGTAATTGGCTACCTCAAACTAATTCAATTAGCTAAATAGCTAGGATAGGAAGTTAGGTACCTAAATTGCATGAATATGGTCCAGTTGAGTGGGACTGTGAATATCGCGTGTTAAGCTCTTCAACTGTTTCCGATTAAAGGGATTTACAATATGCAAAATATATATAGTTGACAAGCATTAGCTACACCAGATTACAAATGAGGGCGCACGTCGAAGCCCCGTGCTCTGTATAGGACAAACAACCACGCCAGCTATCTTTACCTCGTAGTATGGCAGACTGATTTAGGGCCTAGCAGCAGGCTGACCGATTTGAAATAGTTCGATTAGAAATGTCTATAAAAAGTATCGCTACAATCAATATCACACCTATGTAATAAAAACGTACGCTGTTATTAAACAATTAGCAATCTAAACATAGCACAGGTCAAATTGTTCGACATTTTTAATACGACTACAAGAACACCAAACAACCACGTTACCTTCCAGCGGAAAAAGAGGACAAAAAAGGGCGGAAACCGCATTACATTGAGTATTTGATAGATCCATGCACGTTGAAATATTTTTTTTCCCCCGAGAGAAAATCAGAAGATGAATAAGGAGTCAGACAAACGGCAATATTTTCAAAAAATGTGCTTATAAAATCATTTTTGTTTGAATAATTTTACAATGTACTTTTTATTTAAATGTATGTCGGAGGGACACTAACAGAACGTTGTAGTTTGTCTCTTACGTCATCACTGTGCGCCTCTGTTGATCGGTCATGTCTACATGGGTCGAGCTTTCATTAAAAGTAGTAGCCTTTTCTAAGCCTAATTATCCCAATCTGCTACGAAAAGTACATTCTGATAAAAGCAGGATTCCTTCTAGCCATGACCTTGCTTTCTAACCAGAGTCGTTGCTATCAGGTCTCTCTTTATGTAGTGCTGTCTCACTTGTGATGTGTGTTTTGTCCTATATTTAGATATATTTTTTTTATCCCAGCCCCCGTCCCCGCAGGATGCCTTTTGTCTTTTGGTAGGCCGTCATTGTACATAAGAATTTGTTCTTAACCGACTCGCCTAGTTAAATAAACAAAAAACAAAAAATCAGGGATCCGTTGGACGCCCCTACCCTAAACCGATTTTATATTCACACATTCAACATGTGCCAAAGGTCAATTAAAATGGTAAAAATCAATAACTAATTAATTGATTGTCACAGAAACATAATATATATAGTTATTCTATAAATGTCTAGCATACTTTTACCTTTGTTTTTGAATAAAAATTCCAGTTTTGATGGAAATGCATACAATCTTTAAAATGCAATTTAAATCTGTATAAATCAATAACTAATGTAACATTTGTTACATAAAAATCATTTATCATTTATTATATACATTTCTAGCATACTTTTACAACCTTTGTTTTGAGTAAACGTTACAGTTGACTTTATAGAAATACATAATCAAATGCCATTGTAAACTGTATAAATCAATAACTAATTCACTGTCACAGAAACATGAAACTAGGTATGATTTATTCTATAAATGTCTAAACTTTTGTTTTGAGTAACAATTCCAGTTTTGATTTGATAGAGGGCATGTAGTCCGTCTAGAGAGCGTGTGGTCAAAGTTCTAACGAGTCTGTTATACCCTATTGGAAGGGGCCTGGCATAAAATGCTGCATCTTCAGTCATATTAAATTAGATTACAGGAAAAAAACTATGGGATGAAGGGATCAGGCTTCACTAACAAAGAAGACAGGTGGATGGATCAAGAGGACCAACACAACCAAGAGGATCAACATGGACATTACACAGTGAAGATAAGGAAAACTAACCATAACATATACTACCGTTCAAAAGTTTGGGGTTACTTAGAAATGTCCTTGTTTTTTGTCTATTAAAATAACATAACATTGATCAGAAATACAGTGTAGACATTGTTAATGTTGTAAATGACTATTGTAGCTGGAAACGGCAGATTTTTTATGGAACATCAACATTGGTGTACAGAGGCACCATATTCAGCAACCATCACTTCTGGGTTCCAATGGCACATTGTGTTAGCTAAAGTTAATCATTTTAAAAGGCTAA
Organism: Oncorhynchus mykiss; assembly: GCF_013265735.2. Taxonomy (NCBI): domain Eukaryota; kingdom Metazoa; phylum Chordata; class Actinopteri; order Salmoniformes; family Salmonidae; genus Oncorhynchus; species Oncorhynchus mykiss. The sequence goes on along the minus strand of NC_048566.1, from coordinate 51,410,699 downwards.
TTTATCATTAGAAAACCCTTTTGTAATTATGTTAGCACAGCTGAAAACTGTTCTGATTAAAGCAGCAATAAAATTGGCCTTAAGATTAGTTGAGTATCTGGAGCATCATCATTTGTGGGTTCGATTACAGGCTCAAAATGGCCAGAAACAAATAACTTTCCTCTGAAACTCATCAGTCTATTCTTGTTCTGAGAAATGAAGGCTATTCCATGCGTGAAATTGCCAAGAAACTGAAGATCTTGTACAACGCTTTGTACAGTCGTGGCCAAAAGTTGAGAATGACACAAATATTAATTTCCACAAAGTTTGCTGCTTTAGTGTCTTTAGATAGTTTTGTCAAATGTTACTATGGAATACTGAAGTATAATTACAAGCATTTCATAAGTGTCAAAGGCTTTTATTGACAATTACATTAAGTTGATGTAAAGAAGCAATATTTGCAGTGTTGACCCTTCTTTTTCAAGACCTCTGCAATCTGCCCTGGCATGCTGTCAATTAACTTCTGGGCCACATCCTGACTGATGGCAGCCCATTCCTGCATAATCAATGCTTGGAGTTTGTCAGAATTTGTGTGGTTTTGTTTGTCTACCCGCCTCTTGAGGATTGACCACAACTTCTCAATGGGATTAAGGTCTGGCGAGTTTCCTGTCCATGGACCCAAAATATCGATGTTTTGTTTCCCGAGCCACTTAGTTATCACTTTTGCCTTATGGCAAGGTGCTCCATCATGCTGGAAAAGGCATTGTTCGTCACCGAACTCTTCCTGGATGGTTGGGAGAAGTTGCTCTCAGAGGATGTGTTGGTACCATTCTTTATTCATGGCTGTGTTCTTAGGCAAAATTGTGAGTGGGCCCACTCCCTTGGCTGAGAAGCAACCCCACACATGAATGGTCTAAGGATGCTTTACTGTTGGCATGACACAGGACTGATGGTAGCGCTCACCTTGTCTTCTCCGGACAAGCTTTTTTCCGGATGCCCCGAACAATCGGAAAGAGGATTCATCAGAGAAAATGACTTTACCCCAGTCCTCAGCAGTCCAATCCCTGTACCTTTTGCAGACTATCAGTCTGTCCCTGATGTTTTTCCTGGAGAGAAGTGGCTTCTTTGCTGCCCACCAGGCCATCCTCCAAAAGTCTACGCCTCCTGCCCTCTGCCTGCTGCCATTCCTGAGCAAGCTCTGTACTGGTGGTGCCCTGATCCTGCAGCTGAATCAACTTTAGGAGACGGTCCTGGCGCTTGCTGGACTTTCTTGGACTCCCTGAAGCCTTCTTCACAACAATTGAACCACTCTCCTTGAAGTTCTTGATGATCCGATAAATGGTTGATTTAGGTGCAATCCTACTGGCAGCAATATCCTTGCCTGTGAAGCCCTTTTTGTGCAAAGCAATGATGACGGCACGTGTTTCCTTGCAGGTAACCATGGTTGACAGAGGAAGAACAATGATTCCAAGCACCACCCTCCTTTTGAAGCTTCCAGTCTGTTATTTGAACTCAATCAGCATGACAGAGTGATCTCCAGCCTTGTCCTTGTCAACACTCACACCTGTGTTAACAAGAGAATCACTGACATGATGTCAGCTGGTCCTTTTGTGGGAGGGCTGAAATGCAGTGGAAATGTTTTTGGGGGGATTAATTTCTTTTGAATGGCAAAGAGGGACTTTGCAAATAATTGCAATTCATCTGATCACTCTTCATAAGATTCTGGAGTATATGCAAATTGCCATCATACAAACTGAGGCAGCAGACTTCGTGAAAATTAATATTTGTGTCATTCTGAAAACTTTTGGCCACGACTGTACTTCTCCCTTCACAGAAGAGCGCAAACTTGCTCTAACCAGAATAGAAAGAGGAGTGGGAGGCCCCGGCGCACAACTGAGCAAAAGGACAAGTACAGTAGAGTGTCTAGTTTGAGAAACAGACGCCTCACAATTCCTCAACTTGCAGCTTCATTAAATAGTACCCGCAAAACAATAGTATCCATGTCAACAGTGAAGAGGCGACTCCGGGATGCTGGCCTTCTAGGCAGAGTTGCAAAGAAAAGCCATCTCTCAGACTGGCCAATAAAAATAAAAGCTTGATAAAAACCAGTAAATATTCAGGTCCCCAAGAAAGTAGACCTCTGTTTACATCACATACACTATCAAGCATTTCACACATATTATTTAGATACTGACTGTTAGTACTTGGTGGCCTATAGCAACACCCCAAAAGAAAAAGCTTTAGATGTGCCAAGGGAACCTGCAACTACAACACTTTAATAACACTTGACATAAGAGCTTATCTAAGTATTACAGGGCTATGGTTCTGAATATATACAGCAACTCCACCCCCATAAGCATTTCTGTCTCTTCTATAAATGTTATATCCTTGTATTGCTACTGCTGTATCATCAAATGAGTTATCTAAGTGAGTCTCAGAAATGGCTAATATAAGAGTGTTATCTGATGTTATCAAGTTATTGATTTCATGAACCTTATTTCTAAGGCTACATATAATAATATGGGCTATTTCCATCCCTTTCCTGGGTAGCTTATCAGAGATAGACATACTATTGAAAAGAGCAGACAAAGCTAAATAAAATAAAATTCAGCAGTCCATTAATCACTTGGTGTGTGTGTGCTGCAGGGTTGAGGCTACGAACCCAGGCTTGGCTCTCTCATCCCTTCCAGGCTTCTAGGAGGGAGGGTGAACAATGAGCCTGTCATAGCGGATGTAAGCAATGTCCCCACGCGCTCTGGCAGCTTTCATGGCTGGGATCAGTTCTTTCCTCTTCTGGAGACCAGCTTGGAAACTACAGAGGAGAGACTAAAGTACGGAACGCCGTTTGGGTCTTTGCGTACGGAACGCCGTTTGGGTCTTTGCGTACGGAACGCCGTTTGGGTCTTTGCGTACGGATCGCCGTTTGGGTCTTTGTGTGTCAAAAAAGATACACAACAAACAACACTTTGATGCGTCAAATAACACAATTCTATTATAGAATGTTGTGTGTGCTGAATTTGCAAGTGCAAGCCAAGTGCTATGATCAGCAGTACTGTCAAAGTTGTATAAAAAAAAATTAAAAATACAAAAAAAGTCTGCAAACAAGTACACACACCGGCATCGATGTCTTTACAATTTAGCGATGGTAATAAGGCATTATTTGTTTGACCGAATGGGAAAAAAAAAAATCTGTGTGGGAAACATCCGAATGGGAAAAGATCTTCCAAGGAAACAGCTACTACTGCTGGAGTCCAGCAAAATGTAGGCAGTTTATACAATTTTAAAAAGATTACAATACATTCACAGATTTTACAACACAGTGTGCCCTCAGGCCCCCACTCCACCACATACAGTGCCTTGCGAAAGTATTCGGCCCCCTTGAACTTTGCGACCTTTCTCCACATTTCAGGCTTCAAACATGAAGATATAAAACTGTATTTTTTTGTGAAGAATCAACAACAAGTGGGACACAATCATGAAGTGGAACGACATTTATTGGATATTTCAAACTTTTTGAACAAATCAAAAACTGAAAAATTGGGCGTGCAAAATTATTCAGCCCCTTTACTTTCAGTGCAGCAAACTCTCTCCAGAAGTTCAGTGAGGATCTCTGAATGATCCAATGTTGACCTAAATGACTAATGATGATAAATACAATCCACCTGTGTGTAATCAAGTCTCCGTATAAATGCAATTGCACTGATAGTCTCAGAGGTCCGTTAAAATCGCAGAGAGCATCATGAAGAACAAGGAACACACCAGGCAGGTCCGAGATACTGTTGTGAAGAAGTTTAAAGCCGGATTTGGATACAAAAAGATTTCCCAAGCTTTAAACATCCCAAGGAGCACTGTGCAAGCGATAATATTGAAATGGAAGGAGTATCAGACCACTGCAAATCTACCAAGACCTGGCCATCCCTCTAAACTTTCAGCTCATACAAGGAGAAAACTGATCAGAGATGCAGCCAAGAGGCCCATGATCACTCTGGATGAACTGCAGAGATCTACAGCTGAGGTGGGAGACTCTGTCCATAGGACAACAATCTCGTATATTGCACAAATCTGGCCTTTATGGAAGAGTGGCAAGAAAGCCATTTCTTAAAGCTATCCATAAAGTGTTGTTTAAAGTTTGCCACAAGCCACCTGGGAGACACACACCATATCTTTAAGAAATGGCCTTCTTGCCACTTAGATATATTTTAATCTGTTCTTTAAATATAATTTTACTGCTTGCATCAGTTACTTGATGTGGAATAGTGTTCCATGTAGTCACGTCAATACCTCTCATAGTGATGAAGTCAATCTCTCCTCCACTTTGAGCCAGGGAGAGATTAATATTAGCCCTCTGTGTACATTCAAGGGCCAGCCGTGCTGTTCTGAGACAATTGCAATTTTCCTAAGTCCCTTGTTGCGGCACCTGACCCCACGCCTGACCAGGTGCGACAAAACTAGAGCCTGTAGTTCCTGCCTTGTTGATAATGCTGTTAAGGTAGAGTAGCGCTTTATTATGGACAGACTTCTCCCCCATCTTAGCTACTAAATGACTGATGATTGGCTGAGGGAAATTGGTGATAAAAATATTTTTTTTTTAGACTTCAGTGCGTCTTTTGACATTATCGATCGTAAGTCTGCTGCTGAAAAAACGTATGCGTTAAAGCTTTACACCTGTTTGTTTTTTTTTACCTTGATTTAACTAGGCAAGTCAGTTAAGAACAAAATCTTATTTACAATGACAGCCTACCCCAGACGACGCTGGGCCAATTGTGCGCCGCCCTATGGGACTCCCGATCACGTCCGGTTGTGATACACCCCGGGATTGAACCAGGGTCTGTAGTGACACCTGCCTTAGACCGCTGCTCGACACAGGTTGTATCAATGTTTTGACCATTAGTTTACAATCCAGGGTTACTCCAAGCAGTTTAGTCACCTCAACTTGCTCAAATTCCACATTACTTATTACAAGACTTAGTTGAGGTTTAGTGAATGATTTGTCCCAAATACAATGCTCTTACTTTTAGAAATATTTAGGACTAATTTATTCCTGGCCACCCACTCTGAAACCAACTGCAGCTCTTTGTTAAGCGTTGCAGTCATTTCAGTTGCTGTAGTAGCTGACGTGTATAGTGTTGAGTCATCCGCATACATAGATACTCTGGCTTTACTCGAAGCCAGTGGCATGTCCTGATTCTACCTGGATTATGATGGAGAGGCTTCCATTAAAGAACGCACTCTGTGTTCTGTTAGACAGGTAACTCTTTATCCACAATATAGCAGGGGATGTAAAGCCATAACATATACATTTTATGTATTGAAGACATCTGCAAAGAGGCTCAAAGCTAAATCTGGCTCAGGTTTCAGTGACTTGTTGGGAAGAAAGAACCAGCGGAGGCAGCAACAGGCAGGTAGCAGTTAGATGGGAGCCAGGTGGGATTGGACCAGGCACATCCTGGTAAGGCCAGGGTGTCCTCAGTTGTCGTCATAGAGCCTCAGGCCATCCAGAAGGGGAGACAGAAAAAAGTTGGGAGTTAGTGAGAGCATGACTAAGAGCATAGTACACCACATGCACTGGATGTGGAGAATAATCAATAGTGCTGCTGTGGGCACTGGATAAATCTGACTAAAACACAACTGTTTGACCTCGCTGTGATACTGTAGGTCTACTTATGTTACATTTCTGAGTCAGTTCAGGTAGAATTCATGGTCCTGCATTGTGTTAACCATGGCAGCCAGCATTGGAAGTAGAGATATGCAAAAAAGATAATCAGCCTATTTCTTGAGCCTTTCCCTTTATTGTGTTTTTTATGCCAGGCCCATCTTATCAAATAAACACCATTTATTTATATCTCTACACTCTTGGGGGGGGGGGGGGGGGGGGGGGGGGGTGTTTATCTAGACCCTAAAATGGTTATTCTGCTGTCCCCACAGGAGAACTAAAAAAAAAAAAAATTGGGGTTACACTTTCGCTAATACAGGACTAGTCACACTAATGTATTCAATGAGCGATGGATGCCTGAGACACCGAGGTATCGCTCCCCCTTATAATTTGGGATCAAATATGCTCTGAAAGCAAACGTGTTGACATGAGTACCCTGATAATCGGGGAATTTGTGCCATTCTGAAAAAAATGGCACAAACATATTTTTATGTTGCAAGTGCACTGCTTTTGTAAAGAAAAAATAATTCAGACTTTTCAAGGGGTGTTGCAGCACCCCTACTTCCCGCGGCTATGGTGGTAGAGACAAGCTACCTTCTGGCCATTGAAGTCGATTGTGACGCTAGACAGCGTCAGTAACATTTTGAATAGCTCCCCGTGTTTATGCTACTTACCGTTTCGTGTAGTGGCTGCAGCTCAATTCACTCTTTCCGACGATATAAAGCTTGCGCCTATTTCATAACATGGGGCTTGTGAAAGGTATTTTTCTACACAAAAGAAACCAGACAAGAACATACTCACAAAAAGTCGGTAAAAAAAAAATATATATATATTTTGAGCTACAAACGAATAAAGCACCGCCATTGAAAGATGACTCACGAACACGACAGTGTCGGGGGTTTTGCTCTGACATCACTAAATCTTTACGGCAGTCTGTTTTGCCATGTAAAAATGTGCTATTCATCGTGTTTCTTTGGGCTGTAGCAGTAAAGGCCGAATTCTGTTTTTATTACCTTCAGAGGTTAAAATAAAACATCTATTGGCTATATGATACATTATGACCATCTTGAAATAACTCCATATGTTAGCTTAGTAGATATTGCGATATAAAGGGCTTAGAGACCTACATTATAACATTTCCACAGCAATTTGCATGAGGCAAATGGAAGTTGATGGCGCTGTCTGAGAAATAATTATTTTTCTTTAATGATCTGACACTTTTTCCTTATCTTTTGTTTTAGTTAGTGGAGACAGGCTCAGCCTCTGAGCTCTACAGTACTCGATTACAACAGCAAACTTCACCTTCACCACTTGCGTAGCTTGGCGTCCCCAGGCTGTGCAAAATGTGCATACCTCTTTATAATAAAAATAAAAGCACACATGACAAGGCCAATGTTATATTTACAGATATTTTTATGTTGCAAACAATCACATACAGATATATTGGAACACAAGTTTACTGTGCTTATGTGCATCTGTGTGAGTGTGTGACAAATAGAGCAGTAAGAGTACAGAAAGCAGAAGGAAATCCCTTGGTGAGGGAGACCTCAAGAGGGTTAACAAGGCAGAGACAGCAGAGAATGAGTGGGCATGGGGTGCTCTTGGGACACATGACAGCAGAAGTTTGTGTATGTATGTGGTGTGTGTGTGTAACACATCTGCTCATCTATGCATCTTCCTTGAAGTGTGTGTATGACGGAGCGAGATAAAGTCTTCATTTGTGTGTGTTCTTTACAGCATAGGGATCTTTAATATCCTTGTGAGTATCTACTAGAAGCCAGTCAGTTACCAGTAAGTGAGAGGGAGTATAAACAGAGGGACAGAAAGCCTTGCCTCCACACACACAACCTCTATTCTCTACCGCCATACACAGACTACACAAAGTACGCACAGACACTACCAGTCATCTCTTATTCTACTCCTCCGTCACAATTCTCTTCCTTTCACACTCTTCTCTCTCTCCTAGGTAGCGTCAGAATAAGTAGCAGGAAGAAACAAAATAAAACCCAAACCAAACCCTTAAAGAACAGACGTGATTGGTTTATGTGCACAGTCACAATTACCCAGCATCCACTGGGCAAGGACACAGGAACCATTTACCCTTTGACCCCCACGTCATGGCAAATTTACAGTATGCACGTTTTTTGGGGAAATCACCAGCCAAGGAATACTGATTTTTTCTTTTAGTGTGTGTGCGAGAGAATGTGTGTGTGTGTAATATTTATTAAGCATACTCTACATCCAGAATAATTTACATAAAAGGACAATCAATATTTATTTTAAAACAGGGCCGGGAGATGAGGGGCAAAGCCTGGATAACAATGGTATAGAGTGCGAGAGGTTGGGCTTAGGTGAGTGTCAGAGAGAAAGTGTCGGATTGTGGGTAGGAGGGGGTATAGGGTTGTGGTTGGAGGATAGAGGTGGTGGGGAGGAGAGGCTGCTATTTAGGGGAGCACTAATGCTCCTTCTGGAAGAGAAGAGCAGGAGGTTGGGGGGGTGTATAAGGCTGTGGTTGGAGGGTAGAGAGGAAGATGAGAGGGAGGTAGCAGGCAGACTCAGCGACACTCCCACACTTTGACTGTCTGATCAACGCTGCCTGTCACCACGTAGGGAGCAGTCCGGTGCATATCTAGAGAAAGAAATACAAATACAGACTGGAATAAAAACTTGCACCTATTTGCTCTCCGGAAAGATGGTTGACCACCCTTGATGTATACAGTGCCTTCAGAAAAATATTCCTAACCCTAGACTTGTAACACAGCAAAATGTGGAATAACCTGAAATAAATATGAATAAAACATACTGAACAAAAATATAAACATGTAAAGTCCTGGTCCCATGTTTCCTGAGCTAAAATAAAAGATGCCAGAAATGTTCACACACACACAAAAAGCTTATTTCTCAAATTTTGTAAACAAATTAGTGCACATCCTTAGTGAGCATTTCTCCTTTGCGAAGATAATCCATCCACCTGACAGGTGTGGCATATCAAGAAGCTGATTAAACAGCATGATCATTAAACAGGTGCACCTTATGCTGGGGACAAAAGGCCACTTAAATGTGCAATTGTGTCACAATACCACAGATGTCTAAATTTTGAGGGAGTGTGCAATTGGAATGCTGACTGCAGGAATATCGACCAGAACTGTTGCCAGAGCATTTAATGTTGAATTCTCTACCATCAGGCGCCTCCAACATTGTTTTAGAGAATTTGGTAGTACGTCCAACCGGCCACAGAACTGCAGACCACGTGCAACAACACCAGTCCAGGACCTCCACATCCTGCTTCTTCACCTGGTGGATCATCTGAGACCAGTCAACCAGACAGCTGATGAAACTGAGGAGTACTTCGGTCTGTAATGAAGCCCTTTTGTGGGGAAAAACACATTCTGATTGGCTGCGCCTGGCTCCCAAGTGGGTGGGCCTACCCACTCCCAGGCCTAACCATGGCTGCGCCCTAGCCCAGTCATGTGAAATCCATAAATTAGGGCCTAATGAATGTACACTGCTCAAAAAAATAAAGGGAACACTTAAACAACACAATGTAACTCCAAGTCAATCACACTTCTGTGAAATCAAACTGTCCACTTAGGAAGCAACACTGATTGAAAATACATTTCACATGCTGTTGTGCAAATGGAATAGACAACAGGTGGAAATTATAGGCATTTAGCAAGACACCCCCCAATAAAGGAGTGGTTCTGCAGGTGGGGACCACAGACCACTTCTCAGTTCCTATGCTTCCTGGCTGATGTTTTGGTCACTTTTGAATGCTGGCGGTGCTTTCACTCTAGTGGTAGCATGAGACGGAGTCTACAACCCACACAAGTGGCTCAGGTAGTGCAGCTCATCCAGGATGGCACATCAATGCGAGGAGTGGCAAGAAGGTTTGCTGTGTCTGTCAGCGTAGTGTCCAGAGCATGGAGGCGCTACCAGGAGACAGGCCAGTACATCAGGAGACGTGGAGGAGGCGGTAGGAGGGCAACAACCCAGCAGCAGGACCGCTACCTCCGCCTTTGTGCAAGGAGGAGCACTGCCAGAGCCCTACAAAATGACCTCCAGCAGGCCACAAATGTGCATGTGTCTGCTCAAACGGTCAGAAACAGACTCCATGAGGGTGGTATGAGGGCCCGACGTCCACAGGTGGGGGTTGTGCTTACAGCCCAACACCGTGCAGGACGTTTTTCATTCCAAGATTGGAAAATTCGCCACTGGCACCCTGTGCTCTTCACAGATGAAAGCAGGTTCACACTGAGCACATGTGACAGTCTGGAGACGCCGTGGAGAACGTTCTGCTGCCTGCAACATCCTCCAGCATGACCGGTTTGGCACTGGGTCAGTCACGGTGTGGGGTGGCATTTCTTTGAGGGGCCGCACAGCCCTCCATATGCTCGCCAGAGGTAGCCTGACTGCCATTAGGTACCGAGATGAGATCCTCAGACCCCTTGTGAGACCATATGCTGGTGCGGTTGGCCCTGGGTTCCTCCTAATGCAAGACAATGCTAGACCTCATGTGGCTGGAGTGTGTCAGCAGTTCCTGCAAGAGGAAGGCATTGATGCTATGGACTGGCCCGCCCGTTCCCCAGACCTGAAACCAATTGAGCACATCTGGGACATCATGTCTCGCTCCATCCACCAACGTGGCGTTGCACCACAGACTGTCCAGGAGTTGGCGGATGCTTTAGTCCAGGTCTGGGAGGAGATCTCTCAGGAGACCATCCGCCACCTCATCAGGAACATGCCCAGGCGTTGTAGGGAGGTCATGCAAGCACGTGGAGGCCACACACACTACTGAGCCTCATTTTTGACTTGTTTTAAGGACATTACATCAAAGTTGGATCAGCCTGTAGTGTGTGTGGTTTTCCACTTTAATTTTGAGCGTGACTCCAAATACAGACCTCCATGGGTTGATAAATTTGATTTCCATTGATAATTTGTGTGATTTTGTTGTCAGCACATTCAACTATGTAAAGAATAAATATGTTTTTGAGCAGTGTATTTCAATTGAGTGACTTCTTTATATGAACTGTAACTTGGTAAAATCTTTGAAATTGTTCCATGTTGCGTACATATTTTAGTTATATATCTAATAATTTTTGTTCACCTATCTACACACAATACCCCGTAATGACAAAGTGAAAACATTTAGACATTTTTCCATATTCATTGAAAATGAAATAGAAACAGTGCATTCGGAAAGTATTCGGACGACTTCACTTTTTCCACATTTTGTTACGCTACAGCCTTATTGTAAAATTGATTACATTGCCCCCCCCCCCCAGGACACAATACGCCTTAATGACAAAGCAAAAACAGGTTTAGAAATGTCAGCAAAAAAAACTATTAAATAAAACATAACATTTACATAAGTATTCAGACCTTTTAACTCAGTACTTTGTTGAAGCACCTTTGGCAGCGATTACAGCCTAGAGTCTTCTTGGGTATGACGCTACAAGCTTGGCACACCTGTATTTGGGGAATTTCTCCCATTCTTCTCTGCAAGTCCTCTCAAGCTCTGTCAGGTTGGTGGGGAGCGTCGCTGCACAGCTATTTTCAGGTCTCTCCAGAGATGTTCAATCGGGTTCAAGTCCGGGCTCTGGCTGGGCCACTCAAGGACATTCAGAGACTTGTCCCAAAGCCACTCATGCAGTGTATTGGCTATGTGCTCAGGATCGCTGTCCTGTTGGAAGGTGAACCTTTGCCCCAGTCTGAGGTCCTGAACACTCTGGAGCAGGTTTTCATCAAGGATCTCTGTACTTTACTCATCTTTCCCTCGATCCTGACGAGTCTCCCAGTCCCAGCTTCACCGTAGGGATGGTGCCAGGACAGTTATAAACCGCGTTGCCCTAAAAACCAAGGCACATTGCCTGCTAATTATCTTTAGGCTGTTCAACTTGTCAATTTAAAATTATTTTCTAACAGTTTGAATTGAGGTGTGTTCCACCCCATTAATTCACATGAGAAGCATTTCACTGTTGCGGACAATTTATGTTTGAGGCTTTACTGAGCCGGACAAACTTCTTTCTTCAATGAGAGCCAAAGCACTTCCCTAGTGTTTCCCCAGATCATGTATGAAGACATTGCGCATCTCTAGTCAGAACAGGCCGTGCAAACGTTTTCCCCCAGCACATTTTATGGCTGGCGCCCGCATGGTCTTCATTGTTGTTTTCCTTACAAATGTGTGTGTTCCTATCAAAAAGGAAGTTGCTTATTTTCTGTATATCAATTTGTTGTTTCTAGTGTAGCATACCATATGCATGGAGCATAATGTATTTACGGTTTTATTCACATTTTCAAGTACTGGTGACAAGTCATGCATTCCAATTCTTGCATAGACTGTAATGGACACATGTAAAATACTTTTTAAGGTTCAACTGATTATGATGAGCAAATGCTAAGCTATTTGCCACCGTCATGTTTGTTGACATCATACAATACATTCTGGTTGTCACGTAAGTGTCTGTCAGACCAAAGATGTTACAACAAGGGATTGTTCACGCGACCGACTTATGGTGCTTTCAAGACAACTGGGAATTCGGAAATAAACAAAGTCAAATCATGATGTCAGTGATCTTCAAGTCGGAGCTGTAGAAAGAGACCTGAGCTCAAGGTGGAATTCTGAGTTGGATGACCATTCATAACGATTTTCCCAGTCTCGTTTCTTTCCGAGTTCCCAGTTGTCTTGGACGCACTGAAGTCGGAAATTTCCCAGTTCCTTTGAATGTGGCATGAGATTTTAACTATGCCAGATCAGACCCCCCTTACCAGGGGTTTTAATTTAAATTTGGCATATAAAATTCCTGTTTGTCCCCCATTTATTGATATATTGCCTTAAAATCATACCTTCCCCATTTCCACCCCCCATGGAATTGAAAACCCCCCACAACTTAAATTACCCCCCCCCCCCCAAAAAAAGGTTTTTATCCCGGTTTAGCTTTCGCGCTACGATTAGGCTAGGCAGTAGGCTTGTATTTAGCATGATGATCTGCGAGGCCATAACATTTTATTTGTTTTGTGATTTGTCAAAAATGGTAAACGACTCATCAATTCATGTGTTCCGGTTTTGTATACACTAACATGTACATCGAAGATTTGGAATATGCTGAAAAGTGGCCAAACTAAGTTCATATTTTTAAGGCAATGGGCACAGCCATTTTTGACTTATTTGCATTTTATAGTGAATGGCATTCTGGGGTTAGGGAGTTTTTGCTTGTCAAACTTAAAATGGCTGCCATCATAAAGAATGTATCTGCTGTTAGCTTAGCTGACACGCATCTCTTTTCTAAACAATATTACATTTCTCCCTTGTGCTCACCAGAGATGTGTTACATTGTAAACAAGTCGAGCTATAAGCTTGCTCATTTGTGTTTTGCTGTAAAGACCTTTATTTCCAATCAGTACAAAACATTGTTTAGTTGTTTTTCAGAATGGCAGGGAACACTCAACAATGATCACAAATATGTGATCGTACACGTCAAAGCGCCTTGTTGCATACATGAGGAATGTTTTGGAATATAGATTTTTATTCGGTACAGGCTTCCTTTTCACTCAGTGATTTAGGCTAGTATTGTGGAGTAACTACAATGTTGTTGATCCACCCTCAGTTGTCCTATCACAACCATTAAACTCTGTTTTAAAATCACCATTGGCCTCAAGGTGAAATTAATGAATAACTTCACCATGCTCAAAGGGATATTCAGCATCTGCTTTATTGTATTTTTACACATCTACCAATCAGTGCCCTTTTTCACAAGGCATTGAAAAACCTCCCTGGTCTTCATGGTTGAATCTGTGCTTGAAATTCACTACTCGATTGAGGGACCTTACAGATAATTGTACATATGGGGTACAGAGATGGGGCAGTCATTCAAAAATCATGTTAACCACTATTATTGAACACGGAATGAGTCCATGCAACTTATTATGCAATTTGTTTTGACATTTCAGCTTTACATTTTTTATTCATTTCTAAAATGTTCCACAAACAAAATTCCACTTTGACATTACGGGTATTGGGTGTAGATCAGTGACAAAATCTCAATGTAATGAATTTTGAATTCAGGCTTTAACAACCTGGAAACGGTAAAGCGGGGCAATGTCCCATTCATTGGATGCCCAAATCAACTGGAAGTATCTACAAAACAAGTTTTGAAGCCACAGAATCCAGAAGACGACATTAATCGTTTTTTCCAGAAACTATGATTCGCAATTCACAAATTATTATTTCGATTCACATGAGCAACGGCCCACTCGTCTCTCACACATGCAGGTGACGCGCGCAAACACAGATGTGGTAAAGTGTAATTCCGATCCTCGCTGATGTTGATTTTTATTTGATTGATAAAAATATATATTTAAAACTGTGTCTAAATAAATGACATGAACATTTAGCAATGTATGTTAATTACTTTTCCAAAACGTTTAGGATTTTAGAATTTTCCCCAACTTTTCTAAGCCTGGAAACCATAAAAAATTCCATGACTTTCACAGAATTTTTATGACCGTACAAACCCTGATGATGGACTGGGTGGAGGTAGAACTGTGGAACTGGTGGAAGTGTTGGAGATTACGCACACACAAACAGGTGGTTTTGACTAGTACTACAATATTTAAGGGAATGCACACACAGACAGTCTTACCCAGAGAGGTAACAAAGTGTTCGTGGGCACACAGGGTCTTCATGCAGCGCTTGTTCTTGTAGTCCCAGATCCTCAGAGTCTTATCATCAGCACAGCTCACTATGAACCTGCCTCCAGGGTGCACCAACACACCACGCACCCAGTTATCATGACCCACCTAGAGGGAGAACACACAACCAACCTGAGAAACAAAACCCGCTTTGGACATCCTTACATACCCAGTTATCATGACCCACCTAGAGGGAGAACACACACAACCAACCTGAGAAACAAAACCCGCTTTGGACATCCTCACATACGCAGTTATCATGACCAATCGTGCTGCCTGAGGGGAAGGTAACGAACAAAATCCTATTTCTCCTAACTTTAACCCCAAAATAGCATTTTTACAAATGAGGACCAGCAAAATGTCCTCACTTCTCTAACTGTGTTGGTTTACTATTCTTGAGGACTTCTGGTGCTCACAAGTATAGTAAAAGGTGCACACACACACACACTCACCAGAGTCATAAGGCACATGCCAGTGCTGATGTCCCACATCTTGATGGTCTTATCTCTAGAGCCAGAGAGAAGGAATGGGCCGGGCTTCCCACTCTTCTTACTCTACAGAGAGTAAAGAAAAGATGCTTATAAGCATGAACAAAAAACAAGTTGTATTGCCGAAACACGTGTCATCATTTCAAAATACCTCACATAGTATAGAGGTTCTCCTCACCTCTGAGCCAGTAGCCTCCAGGATAGTGGGGTGAGCAGTATCGGGGGCCCAGGCAATACACTCCACCACGTGTTCGTGCTCCCGCAGCTCAGCCTTACACTCCTTGGAGGTGGCCACCCACACACGCACCGTCTGGTCGTTGGAACAGCTGGCGATAAGAGAACCATCCTGGTTGGGCCGGACCATCCTCACCCATTCTCTGTGGCCTGTGAATGTCTTCACACAATACCTAGAGAAAGAAACCGACTCGACCAAGTTACACACAAAAGTATGTGGACATACTTCAAATTAGTGGATTCGGCTATTATTTCAGCCACACCCGTTGCTGAGAGGTGTGTAAATCGAGGAAAATCGTCCGTCCTCAGTTGTAACACTTACTACAGAGTTCCAAACTGCCGCTGAAAGCAACTTCAGCAATAGAACTGTTCGTCAGGAGCTTCATGAAATTGGTTTCCATGGCCGAGCAGCCGCACGCACACAAACCTACTGTAAGATCACCATGTGCAATGCCAAGTGTCGGCTGAAGTGGTGCAAAGCTTGTCGCCAATGGACTCTGGAACAGTGGGAACAAGTTCTCTGGAGTGATGAATCATGCTTCACCATGTGGCAGTCGAATCTGGGTTTGGCAGATGCCAGGAGAACGCTACCTGGCCCAATGCATAGTGCCAACTGTTAAGT
Source organism: Oncorhynchus mykiss (assembly GCF_013265735.2). Classification (NCBI taxonomy): domain Eukaryota; kingdom Metazoa; phylum Chordata; class Actinopteri; order Salmoniformes; family Salmonidae; genus Oncorhynchus; species Oncorhynchus mykiss. The sequence goes on along the minus strand of NC_048566.1, from coordinate 51,395,035 downwards.
TTGGTGGAGGAGGAATAATGGTCTGGGGCTATTTTTCATGGTTCGGGCTAGGCCCCTTAGTTCCAGTGAAGGGAAACCTTAACACTACAGCATACGCAATTCTGTGCTTCCAACTTTGTGGCAACAATTTGAGGAAGGCCCTTTCCTGTTTCAGCATGACAATGCCCCCGTGCATAAAGCAAGGTCCATACAGAAATGTTTGTAGAGATCGGTGTGGAAGAACTTGATTGGCCTGGACAAAGCCCTGACAACTCCATTGAAGCAAGGGGGACTGATACTTTTGGATATGTAGCGTAGCTAGACAAACACACACACACCTCTCCAGCAAAACCGCAATACTGGACACCAGAATGTGTCAGTCTGTGTATGCATTGGAACATCTCTTCACTGGACTAATATAACAAGAGATACAGTATTTCAGCACCTGATAAGTGTGTGTGTCTCACCCAGTGGCCACCTCCCACATCTTGATGGTCTTGTCTCTGGAGGCAGAGACTATGTGGTCTCCATTGGGCATGATGGCTACAGAAGACACGTTGTGGTCATGACCTGAAACAGACACAGGAAACAGGAAAGTGACATCAGTAAGGCTAATACAAAAAATATGACTTTACAATACCTAGTACACCACAGTAATCACATTGTAGTAACCAAAGATAGAATCATTCTATTTCTATCACATAAGTACACTGTTGAAGTAACCACGTAAGTACACTAACAGTGTCGGTAGGTGCACATTGGGTAATAGTGCTTGTTTGCCGTTGTACCACTTGGAGGAACACAACAGACACCCACCCAGACCCTCACCGTGCATGGTGCGGATGCACTCAAAGCCCTGGAAGTCCCACAGCTTGATGGTCATGTCTGCAGAGCAGGAGGCCAGCAGCTTGCCCGTCTGGTCAAAGGAGATGTCCTGGACAGAGTCTGTATGACCCTTCAGTGTCCGCTCAAAGTCCCCTGCCTCATAGTCCCACACCTAGAGCGAGAGACACACAAACGCATAGTCAGTTGAAACATTTTAACATGACAGGGCAATAAACTTCTTCTGGGTCAATGCATAAGAGTGAGTGTTACAAGAGAAATAAAAGAGAAAAAGAGCACAAAGCAAAGAGAGGAAGAAGTTGAGAGCAGGATGAGATTCACATGCATCCCAGGGTGCAGTGCTCCATGCTCTGCCAGCGTAGTCCCGGTTACCAGAGCATCACCCCATCTCGACAGTGATAAAGAAGAAAGATAAGGAGAGAGAGAGCATGAGAAGAACAAGAGCGGAGGGAAGAAGGGAGCAAGTGAAAAGGAGAGAGGAAGAGGAGAGAAAGAGTAGAAGAGAGGATATCGAGAAGATGAAGGGGAGGAATAGCAGCTATAGCAGCTGCAGAGATATCTAATGTGACAGTCACTGACATACAGTTGCGGACAAATATATTGCCACCCTTGCACTTTCCTTAGACGATTCTCTACAAATAAGTTGAAACTGAAAAAAATAATAAATAGTCTCCACACCTTGTTATGGATTTTCAATATTGCAGAACAAATAAATGTTTTATAAAACGTAAGTTTGCAAATTTAATTTAAAAAATGAACACAAATGGCTTGAACAAGGTTATTGGCACCCCAGAGCTAGTACCTGGTTTCACAGCCTTTGGGCAAGATAAGTGCAGGCAAACACTTCCTGTAGCCTTCAATGAGCTTGCTGCACATTTCTACTGGCAATTTGGCCCACTCTTCAGCAGCATACTGCACTAATTCTTCAGTGTTTGAGGGGTGCCCTCCACCAACTGCTGTTTTCTGATCTCGCCATAGGTTTTTGGATGTGATTCAGAGCTGGACTCTTGGTTGGCCACTCCAGAACAATCCAGTGTTTCTTCTTAAACCATTCTTGGGTGATTTTTGATGTGTGTCTGGGTCTATGTCCTGCTGGAACACCCACAACCTCCAATAGAGACCCCGTTTTTGGACACTGGGTTGAATATTGGACTCCAAAAGATCTGATAATCTCGTTTTATGATTCCCTGTGCACGTTCAAGGCCTCCAGTATGAGAGGTGGCAAAAGCAGCCCCACAGCATTATCAAACCTCCATGTTTGATTGTAGGAGGGCGTTCTTTTCATTGAATGATTAATTTAGTCGTCAGTAAACACAGTGCTGTACTACCTAAGAGCTAACATGTTGTTTTATTGGGTCACAGAACATTTCCCCCAGATTTAGGGTGCCTGTCTTTATTTTCTATATTAAATTTGTAAACTTACCTTTACAACATTCTATTTGGTTCTGCAATGTTGAAAACCCAACAAGGTGTGGAGAGCAATTATTTAAATTACAATTTATTTTAGAAGAAATAGGGAATTACTGAAGAAAAGTGCAAGGGTGCCAATATATTTGGCTGCAACTGTATATTTGTGCTAAATAAAATAAACTTGTATCTTACATAGAGCTATGGCTCCCTGGTACACCAAGCTCTTAGAAAATGATTGACACATACAGACCTTGATGGTGGCGTCCTCAGAAGCAGTGACCATGACAGAGAAGACCGGGTGGAAGATGACCCGTGTGACGGGGGAGCGGTGGCCGCTTAGGGCGTATCTCTCTGGGGGACGGGGGATCCACTCCTTAGGATCCCTCTTCTGGGCCACAGGACCCCCTAGAGTCATCTCCTCCTTGGCCTCGTTCAGCTTAGACTCCAGCTCCATCACCTGGGGGAGAGAGGGATGGGAGAAGGTAGGAGAGTGAAGATAAAGGCGTGGAAAAGATGACAACGAGAGAGTAGTAGACGTAATAGTTCAGTTCGCTGTTTATTTCACTCATACTCCACACACGTTTTTATTGATTATTTAACCAGAGTTCACACTGAGAATTACATCTATTGTACAAGTGAGCCCTGGCCAAGAAAGCATCCTACACTGGTCAAAAAAATAAAGGGAACACTAAAATAACACATCCTAAATCTGAATGAAATATTCTTATTAAATACTTTTTTCTTTACATAGTTGAATCTGCTGACATCAAAATCACACAAATCATCAATGGAAATCAAATTTATCAACCTTGGAGGTCAGGATTTGGAGTCACACTCAAAATTAAAGTGGAAAACCACACTACAGGCTGATCCAACTTTGATGTAATGTCCTTAAAACAAGTCAAAATGAGGCTCAGTAGTGTGTGTGGCCTCCACATGCCTGTATGACCTCGCTACAACGCTTGGGCATGCTCCTGATGAGGTGGCGGATGGTCTCCTGAGGGATCTCCTCAATTGGATTCAGGTCTGGGGAACGGGTGGACCAGTTCTTAGCGTCAATGCCTTCCTCTTGCAGGAACTGCTGACACACTCCAGCCACATGAGGTCTAGCATTGTCTTGCATTAGGAGGAACCCAGGGCCAACCGCACCAGCATATGGTCTCACAAGGGGTCTGAGGATCTCATCTCGGTACCTAATGGCAATCAGGCTAACTCTGGCGAGCACATGGAGGGCTGTGCGGCCCCTCAAAGAAATGTCACCCCACACCGTGACTGACCCAGTGCCAAACCGGTCATGCTGGAGGATGTTGCAGGCAGCAGAACGTTCTCCACGGCGTCTCCAGACTGTCACATGTGCTCATTGTGAACCTGCTTTCATCTGTGAAGAGCACAGGGCGCCAGTGGCGAATTTGCCAATCTTGGTGTTCTCTGGCAAGTGAAAAACATCCTGCACGGTGTGCACCTGCACGGTGTGCACCTGTGGACGTCAGGCCCTCATACCACCCTCATGGAGTCTGTTTCTGACCGTTTGAGCAGACACATGCACATTTGTGGCCGGCTGGAGGTCATTTAGCAGTGCTCCTCCTGCTCCTCCTTGCACAAAAGCGGAGGTAGCGGTCCTGCTGCTGGGTTGTTGCCCTCCTACCGCCTCCTCCACGTCTCCTGATGTACTGGCCTGTCTCCTGGAAGCGCCTCCATGCTCTGGACACTACGCTGACAGACACAGCAAACCTTCTTGCCACAGCTCGCATTGATGTGCCATCTTGGATGAGCTGCACTACCTGAGCCACTTGTGTGGATTGTAGACTCCGTCTCATGCTACCACTAGAGTGAAAGCACCGCCAGCATTCAAAAGTGACCAAAACATCAGCCAGGAAGCATAGGAACTGAGAAGCGGTCTGTGGTCCCCACCTGCAGAACCACTCCTTTATTGGGGGTGTCTTGCTAATTGCCTATAATTTCCACCTGTTGTCTATTCCATTTGCACAACAGCATGTGAAATTTGTCAATCAGTGTTGCTTCCTAAGTGGACAGTTTGATTTCACAGAAGTGTGATTGACTTGGAGTTACATTGTGTTGTTTAAGTGTTCCCTTTATTTTTTTGAGCAGTGTATAATATAGTAAACACATACCACAAAATAACTTTTTTTTTAACTGTTAAAATGGTGCAAAGTGCATCAGAGCTTAAAAACCATCTGCAATTCCAATATGGGATGGAAAATCAAAACACACACACACACAAAATACCATAACACCATAAAAGTGACGTCAACTCACCTTCTTCTGTAATCTGATGACAGAGGTCCATTTCTTCTCCAAAAGACCAGCATACTTCTTATCTAGCTCCTCATTCTGTGGGAGTAGGAGACAGAAATTGAAAAATGAGAGCGTGATTTCTAGGTTTTAAATAATTGCAAGGAAATCAAAGAATAGGTTAGTGTGGCAGTTTTGGGGCAAGTTAGTGTGCATTCGTTTGCTTACCATATCTAACTCTGCCTCTTTCTTGAAGGTGGAATAGGCTTCTTCATAGCCGTTTGAGCGGAGGTAGTCTCCTATCGCTCGGTTTCTGAGAAAGAGAGAGAGAATAAAGAGCACAAAACACAACCGTCAATATGCACATTATATTCCAAGGTTGTCTTCATAATCATGCAGGGTATGTGACAATCTCAAAATCCAGTTTTAACCCAGCATGTTTCATTCAGTCAGTGTTGTGACTGCAGGTAGCTCCCATAACTCCTTAAATACTGTATCAGAAAAGTGTGTGTCCAGTGAAATGTTTCCTCTAGGAAAACAATGCCGAAGAATGAATCACAGCCAGTGTTTCTGGTGGTCATGGAAACACGACGACTGCTGGAGGGATGGAACACTCAGAAGAAGCATAAAGTGGCAGCATGGTTCCGTTCTCTGATGTGGGCTAAATGTTTTATGAGCAGCAGGACATCAGCACTCCTCAAGTGGCTGCTGGATCAGTGTAACCTGTGTGAGTGAGTGTGTTCAAGTATGTGTGCGGCTGGGCACACTTTCAGAGAGAATGTGGTTTGTGTCTATGAGGTCAACCTTTGGCCCAGTGTGCCATCAGAGAGCAGTGTGTTTCTACAGGCTGTTTCCTGTCTGCAGAGCTACTGGACTGTACTACACTACAGAGACACACAACTAAAACCAAGAAGCGCCTGGAACTTACAACCATTCCCCGTTCAAAGGCACTTAAATCTGTAGTATTGCCCATCCACCCTCTGAATGGCACACATACAGAATCCATGTCTCAATTGTCTCAAGGCTTAAAAATCTTTCTTTAACACTAGAACCGCCAAAGGCCAACGGCCACTGACATTTGATTTTGTAAATGTAAAAAAATATTTTACATAGCTCATGTCAGAATTTTGAAATCACAAACAGAAAAGTATTTTGAACTTTACCGTTTTTCTTCACCTGAGACCTATTGCCAACTTAACCCGCCAAGACAACGTGCTGTAGGACGTTGGTACACAGCCCGGCGCTAATGAGTCTCCCTCGCCCTCACCTCACTGAATGGACACATGGATGAATGGGTGAAAATTGTGCACTTAATTTACAATTTAATTTAAAATTAGGACTAACTGATACGAGGTTGACTTAATTCAGAAAGACTATACTGTAATGATTCACATATTCATCAGCTTTGTCACTTATGTTTATAGCAAATAATTTGACCGTACGCCTTGTGGTTTGATATAATTTTAATATACATTTTACTTTGTAAAATGAAACTGACGGGACTTTTACTTACTATAACGTTATTGCTAATCAAATTGATTGTAAAGGGAAACTAACACATGATAGGTGTTTCAGTAGGCTTTTAGAATAATGCAAAACTTATCCTTGACTCTATCCGAGCGAAAGAAAGCAAATGATGCCAGCCCACTAAATGGATGACGAATGGCCGATAATTGTGCACGTTACTTCACAATCAAATTTAAAATGAGGCCTAACTGAATTGTACAGGGTGAAGAGGTTGATATAATTTAGAACAACCATGTAATGATGCGGATTTATCGTTGGCGCTCATCTTAATATCACAACCGACTTGGGGGTTGATGCATTCTCTGTTACGCTTTACTTTGTAAAAATAAGTTGATACGGGGCTGTTTTGTTTACTATAATGCTATGACTAAATTACATTTATTGTAAGGGAAAGGAAAACATGCTACGTGTTGCAGTAAGCCTTTAGAATAATGCAAAACATATCCTTGACTTTATCCAAGTTGATGACCAAGGGGAAACAAAACGATGCCAGTCAGCCTGCACAGCCCAGGAATACTACACCTAAACTATTCAAAAAAGAATTTCACACATAATGAGAGTTAGCCTATAGGCAAGACTAAATTGACAGTCTGATGAGTGGCAGTACTTTCAGTTGTCAAATTGGACAAGAAGAGATCTTGTAACATCTTGTAATTGACAGACAGGAAAAGGAGCATCACTTTCTAAAATCCTCCATCAGAGTCACATGCAAGTAACAGTTTGATTTCTTTATAGTAACAGAATGAGCATGTTTAAGACACTGTCAAAAACATCGCATTCTGAAAGTATTCAGACCCCTTGACTCGTTCCACATTTTGGGGAATATTCAAAAGGTGGAAACTTTCCGTGGGAATTAACGGGAATATACAGTTGAAGTCAGAAGTTTACATATACCGTAGCCAAATACATTTAAACTCAGTTTTTCACTATTCCTGACATTTAATCCTAGTCTGTTTTAGGTCAGTTAGGTTCACCACTTTATTTTAAGAATGTGAAATATCAGAATAATAGTAGAGATAGAGATATATACAGTGCCTTGCGAAAGTATTCGGCCCCCTTGAACTTTGCGACCTTTTGCCACATTTCAGGCTTCAAACATAAAGATATAAAACTGTATTTTTTTGTGAAGAATCAACAACAAGTGGGACACAATCATGAAGTGGAACGACATTTATTGGATATTTCAAACTTTTTTAACAAATCAAAAACTGAAAAATTGGGTGTGCAAAATTATTCAGCCCCCTTAAGTTAATACTTTGTAGCGCCACCTTTTGCTGCGATTACAGCTGTAAGTCGCTTGGGGTATGTCTCTATCAGTTTTGCACATCGAGAGACTGAAATTTTTTCCCATTCCTCCTTGCAAAACAGCTCGAGCTCAGTGAGGTTGGATGGAGAGCATTTGTGAACAGCAGTTTTCAGTTCTTTCCACAGATTCTCGATTTGATTCAGGTCTGGACTTTGACTTGGCCATTCTAACACCTGGATATGTTTATTTTTGAACCATTCCATTGTAGATTTTGCTTTATGTTTTCGATCATTGTCTTGTTGGAAGACAAATCTCCGTCCCAGTCTCAGGTCTTTTGCAGACTCCATCAGGTTTTCTTCCAGAATGGTCCTGTATTTGGCTCCATCCATCTTCCCATCAATTTTAACCATCTTCCCTGTCCCTGCTGAAGAAAAGCAGGCCCAAACCATGATGCTGCCACCACCATGTTTGACAGTGGGGATGGTGTGTTCAGGGTGATGAGCTCTGTTGCTTTTACGCCAAACATAACGTTTTGCATTGTTGCCAAAAAGTTCAATTTTGGTTTCATCTGACCAGAGCACCTTCTTCCACATGTTTGGTGTGTCTCCCAGGTGGCTTGTGGCAAACTTTAAACAACACTTTTTATGGATATCTTTAAGAAATGGCTTTCTTCTTGCCACTCTTCCATAAAGGCCAGATTTGTGCAATATACGACTGATTGTTGTCCTATGGACAGAGTCTCCCACCTCAGCTGTAGATCTCTGCAGTTCATCCAGAGTGATCATGGGCCTCTTGGCTGCATCTCTGATCAGTCTTCTCCTTGTATGAGCTGAAAGTTTAGAGGGACGGCCAGGTCTTGGTAGATTTGCAGAAAAGGTCGTACTTTCGCAAGGGTGGGTCTGTCTGTCTGTCTGTATATATATATATATATATATATATATATATATATATATATATATATATATATATATATATATATATATATATATATATATATATATATATATATATATATATATATATATATATATATATATATCCCCCACTTTGGAGACTTCTGGACACTCCTTACATCTTAAGGTTCCACAGGAAGAGGGTAACAGGATACTAAACCCTTATTACTCCCTTCAGGGGATCTGACCTGACCTCAAACCCTCCACCTAATCCACAGATGTCCATCTGTTTCCCCTATAGCAATCCTGTGATCTCCTCCCTTCCACCCAGCACATTCCACAGCCACACTGTCTTTCTACAGATCTCACTCCTTTATATACTATGCGTCTGATCGATCATGTCTTTAATATCTCAATGTCCAACAAGCCTGGAAAACAAGTCATTTTCCATAACTTATCCAGGATTTATGACCGTACAAACCCTGTGTCGTGTGTGTGTGTGTGTACTCACAGTTCATCTCGTTGTCTCTGTGACAGCACCATGGTGGCTGTAGTGGCTGCTCTCGCCCTCTGGACTAGGGGTGAGGGTGTAGGGGGGGTCCTCAGGTCAGCTGCTCAGTCCTCAGAGACTACAACTGGTACTCCAAACAGAGGGGCGGATACAAGGGTGAGAATAAGGGGAGAGAGCAAAACAAAGAGGTGGAGGGAGAGTAAGAAGGAAAAATTAAATTAGTTTACGGTTATTGACAGAAAAATTTGATTACTAATCAACGCGGTACAAACACAATGATATCTGCCATTCTGCCTAATGGCAAGGCTCACTTCTCTCATTCTGGCCTCTGACAGGTGTGGAACATATTTAGGCTAATAGTACGGCATATTGATAGGGTAGCCTAATCTACTAATAAACAGAAACAAAACCAACACAGCCATTTGTGGTTCTGCAGCAAAGCATGTACGTCCTGAGCCATAAGACTGCTAGTAGCTGGGGTGACAGTGGCTTTAAGCTGCTTATTGGCTAGACCACAAAGAGTCTGTCTGTGTGTGTACACATGCTTACAAGTGTTTATGTGGGGGTGCCATCCTCTTTGTAGAAATGTTTGTATGCGTGGGATCCGTGTGTGTGTGCCAGAGACTAGTCGTCCAGACAGCTGACAATGCAGGACTGAGGAGTATCGCTGGGAATTGCCAGACCTCATGATATTATCACAATACTTACAGTATGTGCCAATACGATATGTATCACGATTCTATTGCGATGTGATACTGCAATTCTAATGCGATTTGATGTTCCAAACAATGATGCCAGAGTTATGTTTTAAGTTTACTGTTCCGATTTTGTATATTCTGTATGAGGTCTATGTGAACTTGTCTGTATTCTGTTGGTTTAATGCTGACGGGCACCTTTCTCACGAAGGCAAATTCCAGACAGGTGTAAATAAATGTACAGTACCAGTCAAAAGTTCGGACACACCTACTCATTCAAAGGTTTTTCTTAAAATGTTCAATATTTTCTAAATTGTAGAATAATAGTGAAGACATCAAAACTATAAACACATGGAATCATGTAGTAACCAAGAAAGTGTTCAACAAATCAAAATATTGGAGATTCTTCAAGTAGCCTTTGTCTTGAAGACAGCTTTGCACACACTTGGCATTCTCTCAACCAGCTTCATGGAGGTAGTCACTTGGAATGCATTTCAATTAACAGGTGTGACTCATTAAAAGTGAATTTGTGGAATTTATTTCCTTCTTAATTAATCCATTTGAGCCAATCAGTTATGTTGTGACAGGGTAGGGGTGGTATACAGAATGTGGTATTTTACCAAATAGGACTAAGCCCATATTATGGCAAGAACAGCTCAAATAAGCAAAGAGAAATGACAGTCCATTCTCCCAGCTGACAGATCCACAAAAAGAATGAGACAGGGTTTAAGTAAAGACCACAACACACCAGAAACAGGGTAGCCTAGTGGTTAGAGCGTTGGACTAGTAACCGGAAGGTTGCGAGTTCAAACCCCCGAGCTGACAAGGTACAAATCTGTCGTTCTGCCCCTGAACAGGCAGTTAACCCACTGTTCCCAGGCCGTCATTGAAAATAAGAATTTGTTCTTAACTGACTTGCCTGGTTAAATAAAGGTAAAATAAATAAAGGTCCACAAGGATTCACAGGTGGAATTCGGTTTGTTTGTCTGTTGTCTCATGTTGAGACACCGAACCACGAGAATAAACTATGCCATCAAGTCATTCATTCTGTGAAACAAACTGTCGTGGGCTGGCTTATTACAAGAGGGGACTGTGGAGAAAGGAGGGGACAAGGGAAAGGTGAGAAGGCAGGCAGGAAGGCAGCACTGACTGTCCAGCTCATAAATAGGCCGCTAACCAAATTAGCCTGACCTCTCACATATGACATTGTCACCAAGCCTATGCCAGCTCTGACACCTGCAAGAGCCAACTCAGCTCTGCCAGGACTGGTGTGTTTGTGTGTGTGTGGGGTTGAGTAATAAGTGGGTGTACTCACACGTATTTTGTGGACAAGAAAGTTTAAATATAACGTTAACAAACTGTTAAAGTTGCAATGTTTTTGAGAAACAGGCATGACTTTCATGATCCTTCAATAAAACGAATCACTCTTTCAATGTTGAGTCAATCAAAATACTATGGAGCACTACCCTTATCACACTGGAAGTAAATCTGTGTACACGTGTGAATAACTTTCACTGCAGTCCAATCCCTTCCAGTCAAACTTTCAGTGCAACAAAAGTTGACATATCATTTCAAAGTAGGACTTGGCCAGTTGTTTGTCTTTTGTCCATCTGATTGTGTCTGTGTACTAGCCAGGTTTTTGTCCTAGCACTACACAGCTGATTCAAATAGCCAACTCATCATCAAGATTTGATTATTTGAATGTTTGCCCCACCACCACGAGCCTGGACCACCACCCACCTCTATTCACTTAAAGCCCCCGGTCAGGTAGTCAGTCAGACAGTAACAGCCTTTAAAACTGCAGAGACAGCACTGTCTTGTCACACATTTCCCAAACCAAATCCCTCTTCTCTCAGCTTAAAAAGCTACGAGAAGCCATAATGGGTCATGAGGTGAATCCAGACATAGCAAAACTAGGGTGAGTCAGTGTACAATAGGATCTAGTCAGTGTGTACACTGCATCTTGTATGTGTATGTTAAAAGACCGGCACCTGCATGTTGAGAGAGCTAGGAAACTATGTGAATGAGGGTGACATCTTGTATAAAGTGAGTGATATGTGGACAGAGAGTTATTGGTTGGTTTTAAAACACACAGGGTTTCCGTTAACCGGTAATTGCCGGCTTTTGGCCAATCAAAGTCGATAAATAAAATTGTAGCCAGACAAATGTTCCGGGATTCAGAACCACTCTCACTCCTTGAACGCTGCCTTACAGGCATGCCTCACCTGCTGCTGAGACGGCGCGCGACAGGCGCCTAGGCTACTGTTGATTATGAAGATGGATCATATATGGTGAGAATGTAACTCCTCATTTGATACTGCAGTTTTTCAGGGATTTTACAACTCGCTAACTACTTCACATGCTGATATTGACTTTGGTATTGTGTGTTCTAGCTAGCTAGCCAGCAAACATTCTAGAGAGCATTGCATTTTGAGTTTTGTAGTCGACTGAGCGCTGCAGATTTCCACAACAGTTTTCACATATTGCTTGTTAACTTATGACAAAATGCAATTGTTTTTTGACTACATATATTGTTCACATATGTGATGTAGGGAATGTTATCCTGCCACACATTGGGTCCCTTGATACCAATTGAGCAACGTTTCAATGCCCCAACAATTCAGTCTGTTCTGGACGCAAAGGGAGGTCCGACCTGGTATTAGACTGGTGTACCTAATACACCACGCGTGGGAATACTTTGGAACACATTTCCAAAATTAAAATCACTTGGAGCTTATTTGTTGGTGATTTTATAGTCTTATGTCCAACAAAATAAAATATATATTTGTTTTGCTCAGAAAACTTGGTGCCAAATAAAATCTACCGCAAACCAGATTTGGTATGCGGCCCCCTAGTTGGGGAACGCACCCATTGCATATGGATGAGCAGTAAATTTCTCAAATGTCCGATAAATAAAATCTCAACCAGCCATGATTGGGAATCCCATAGGGTGGTGCACAATTGGCCCAGCATCATCCGGACAATGATGGCTGGGGTAGGCCATCATTGTAAATAAGAATTTATTCTTAACGGACTTGCCTATTTAAATAAAAATAAGCAAAGAAAGGTGGCCATATTCAGTAGAATCTGTCAGAAGATACCCATAGGGTATATTTTATCTTCTCCAATTTACTAAAGTGAAAAACATCTTTAATCCACACAAAATGAGAGGGAGGAGGGTGATTGCCACAGAAGTAAAATCAACCTTCTTGCCAACAAACTCAAAGGCTACAAAGTCAGATGTGTATTTTGGTAATGTTAAGGCATCAGGTATTACCCTAAACAATGGACTCCCTCTACTGGCAACTGGGTTCTAACCCCAACATCTACATCACCCTCTACCAGACCACATTTTAGGGTAACTTCATGTAAAGGACAAGAGAATGGAACTAAACCCATACCACATACCATTACACAACTGCCAGTATCAGACTCTTTAGAGAAAGAATCTAAAGCTCCAGTGTCTCTTAACTTCTTGAAGCTAGGGGGCACTATTTTTATGTTTGGAAAAATAACGTTCCCAAAGTAAACGGCCTATTTTTCAGGACCAGATAATAGAATATGCATATAATTGACAGATTAGGATAGAAAACACTAAAGTTTCCAAAACTGTCAAAATTGTGTCTGAGTTAAACAGAACTGATATTGCAGACTAAAACCTGAGGAAAATCCAATCAGGAAGTGCCCCTGTTTTTGAAACCTCTGTTGTTATGCATCCCTATTGCCCATTTCAAATCAAATCAAATTTTATTTGTCACATACACATGGTTAGCAGATGTTAATGCGAGTGTAGCAAAATGCTTGTGCTTCTAGTTCCGACGATGCAGTAATAATCAACAAGTAATCTAGCTAACAATTCCAAAACTACTACCTTATAGACACAAGTGTAAGGGGATAAAGAATATGTACATAAAGATATATGAATGAGTGATGGTACAGAGCGGAATAGGCAAGATACAGTAGATGGTATTGAGTGCAGTATATACATATGAGATGAGTATGTAAACAAAGTGGCATAGTGGCTAGTGATACATGTATTACATAAAGATGCAGTAGATGATATAGAGTACAGTATATACATATGAGATGAATAATGTAGGGTATGTAACATTATATTAGGTAGCATTGTTTAAAGTGGCTAGTGATATATTTTACATCATTTCCCATTATTAAAGTGGCTGGAGTTGAGTCAGTGTGTTGGCAGCAGCCACTCAATGGGATATCAACCAGATTCCTTTTTCTATGGTTTCCCTAAGGTGTCAACAGCCTTTAGACATAGTTTTAGGCTTTTATTTTGAAGAATGAGCGTGAACGACCACATTGCGTAGGTGGATAGGTGGGGGCTCTCAGAGTGAGTTGAACGCAAAAGAGAAAGGCGGCCATTGCGACTCCCGGTCCTAGTGAAACGCCAACTGTCCCGGTTGATATATTATGGAATAGATATTTGAAAAACACCCTGAGGATTGATTATAAAAAAACATTTGACATTTCTCTGTGGACATTATGGATATAATTTGGAATTTGTCTGCATATGTCATGACCACTTTTTCCTGTGGATTCCTGGGCATAACGCACCAAACTAACAGAGGTATTTGGATATATAAAATGTATTTATGGAACAAAAGGAACATTTGTTGTCTAACTGGGAGTCTCGAAAGTGAAAACATCCGAAGATCAAAGGTAAACGATTAATATGATTGCTTTTCTGATTTCTGACCAAGTTACCTGATGCTAAGTGTGCTTATTGTTTTTTCGAACGATCGATAAACTTACAAACGCTTGCATTGCTTTCGCCGTAAAGCATAATTTCAAAATCTGAGACGACAGGTGGATTAACAAAAGGCTAAGCTGTGTTTTGCAATATTGCACTTGTGATTTCATGAATATTTTCTAGTAATATTATTTGACTGTGGCGCTATGCTATTCAGCGTTGCTGATGAGTTATACCGGATCCGGGATGGGTGGTTCAGAAGGTTAAATTCTATATTTAATACATTGTAAAATTCTACACTAGCACTCAATGGACAAAAAAAATGGTTTGATATTGTTTCATTAAACTTCCGACTTAGTCATAAACACAGGGGGACAGATGTTAGAACAAAAACAAGTTCTGTGAGCCATTGCCAAAAGCTATGAAATCTGGTTAAATGAAAAGCCTAATTTTCAGACTTTGTATCCTACCTCATAGTAATAAATTGGGGATGCGTAGTAGGCGAACATATCGGAATCATCCGATATTAGCCAAAACTGCCAACATCGACCCCGATGTCTAGTTTAACAGCAATGTGCAAAACTAATGTCAAAGCAGACATGCATACCTATAACATAGGTACATGACGTAATGACACCACGTAAAATTTTGCGCTACACTTGTAACACGTGACGACCCGCCCACCCTGTCTGCCGAATTCTTTCTTTGCTCTTGCTTTCCTTAACAATCAACTGTTCTCTGTCGTGGGCGATGTTGGCTTTCGCCGACTGGTCAAGCACCGGTACACTACCAAGCAAACTATTTTTCAGATGTTGTCCTACCGGAGTTACACAGTAGTAGCATCACGACTGACAATTGGACCAGCGATATCAGCTCCATGAGCATGCCGAGTCTGACAGCACAGTGGGTCGTCGAGGATTTTGTACTGAGGAAAGTCGTATTGAAAGCTCATGAATGGGCTGGTTGTCATATTAGTGAACCTCCACCCCAAAAAGGATTGATCGCAATACTGCAGTGCACAGCTGAAGCATGTGCAAGACATGGCTGACATGAAGAGAACCGAGCAACTATTGACAAAAGCAGGAAATGAAAACATTGCCGAGGAACTGCTTTTGAAATCTGAAACAGCCACTGAGCATTTTGAAGCACAAACACCAGGTGATTTGGTTGAAAGGTTACAGTCATTCTCATTATGCGGCCGCTGACATTTTGTACATAGGGTCCAACCTTTTTGGTTGTGATACCAACCGCTGGTGGTGGTGGTCGAGACTACGTGCATCACCGTACGAGGCCACCAGAGCGGAAAACAAATCTAGTCGTAAACTCCCCTATGAGAACAGTGAGGAGCAGACAGGCCCCTAGACAGGGGTAATCTTAGAACACATTAAGATATTACTGAGGTGTCCTACACTGGTTGTAAAAGAAGTCCAGTGGACTTCCACCTCCAAAACAAATAGCAAAAATAGTCATGCCTTGCCATGTGTAGATTCAACTACAATAAAACTAGTAAAATGCTCCATATCATGTGTTCCTGTAGGATAACATTTCTGAATAAAATCGGTAGGACAACTGGTCCCCTTGAGTACCAATGCTAAACGATATCATAACCGCCATCGATAAAAGACCATACTGTGCAGCAGTCTTCATCGACCTGGCCAAGGCTTTCAATTACCACATTCTTATCGGCAGACTCAATAGCCTTAGTTTCTCAAATAACTGCCTCGCCTGGTTCACAAACTACTTTGCAGACAGTTCAGTGTGTCAAACCGGAGGGCCTGTTGTCTGGACGTCTGGTAGTCTATGGGGGTACCACAGGGTTCAATTCTCGGGACGACTCTTTTCTTTGTATATATCAACAACATTGCTCTTGCTGCGAATGATTCCCTGATCCACCTCTACGCAGACAACACCATTCTGTATACATCTGGCCCTTCTTTGGGCACTGTGTTAACCAACCTCCAAACAAGCTTCAATGCCATGGCTTCTGCTTCCGTGGCTTCCAACTGCTCTTAAAACGCCAGCAAAACCAAATGCATGCTTTTCAACCGTTCGCTGCCCGCACCTGCCCACCCGACTAGCATCACTACTCTGGACGGTTCTGACCTAGAGTATGTGGACAACTACAAATACCTAGGTGTCTGGTTAGACTGTAAACTCTACTTCCAGACTCATATCAAACATCTCCAATTCAAAATCAAATCCAGAATTGGCTTTCTATTTCGCAACAAAGCCTCCTTCACTCACGCCGACAAACTTACCCTAGTAAAACTGACTATCCTACTGATCCTTGACCATGGCGATGTCATCTACAAAATAACTTCCAATACTCTACTGAGCAAATTGGATGTAGTCTATCACAGTGCCATCCGTTGTGTTACCAAAGCACCTTATACCACCCACCACTGAGACCTGTATGCTCTAGTTGGCTGGCCCTCGCTACATATTCATCGCCAGACCCACTGGCTCCAGGTCATCTATAAGTCTATGCTAGGTAAAGCCCCGCCTTATCTCAGCGCACTGGTCACGATAACAACCACCCGTAGCACGCACTCCAGCTGGTATATCTCACGGGTCATCCCCAAAGCCAACACCTTCTTTGGCTGCCTTTCCTTCCTTCCTGGAACAAACTGCAAAAATCACTGAAGCTGGAGACTTATATTTCCCTCACTAACTTTAAACATCAGCTATCTGAGCAGCTAACCGATCGCTGCAGATGTACATAGTCCATCTGTAAATAGCCCAACCAATCTACATACCTCATCCACATAGTTTTTAATGGACTTTTCTGCTATTTTGCACACCAGTATCACTACTTACACACCATCATCTATCACTCCAATGTTAATCTGCTAAATTGTAATTACGTTGCTACTATGGCCTATTTATTGCCTTACCTCATGCCATTTGCACACACTGTATATAGACTTTCTTTTTTTTCTATTGTGTTGACTGTACGCTTGTTTATTCCATGTGTAACTCTGTGTTGTTGTTTCTGTAGCAATGCTTTGCTTTATCTTGGCCAGGTCGCAGTTGTAAATGAGAACTTGTTCTCAACTAACTTACCTAGTTGATAAATAAAAAAAATGCTACCAGTCAGTCCAGCAACAACCAGTAAGAGGATTAGAGACTGCACAAGTCAAATCGCTATTGATAATAGCGACAGATGAGTTAGTCACTCAGATTGCAACACGTGGAATAGAATCTCCAGAACACACTTCTGATGGTCAACACACATACCACTAATAGAACCCTCCATTCAGGAGTCATGAACCATGATCACACCGCGTACGACTGGCTCAGTGCTTATAGAGTACTTCCGTCATGAGGTTAGCTCCTCCGTGGATAACATGGCTATGAGATAGTGGTGATAGGTATGAAGGCGTCTATAATGGTGTAAGACACATTAATGTGCAGTAAAACTACTACCGGACACCTTAACATATGTGCTGAGGTTGACGTAAACTCTTACTGACCTCCAGGCATCGACATGGAAATTATCTGATGAAGTCAGGTTGCAACCTGTTCAGAATGAATCCATCAGGATACTTGGTTCTTTCCCTTGGCATGTGCGCTTATGTAAACATAAACGCACACGTACAATGGAATATTTACTGAGGATTTATGCTCGGATCACTTAATGGTCCGAACAAAATACCAGCCTTAGTAAAGTTGAAAATTTACTCCAAGGTCAATAGGTCATCCCTGTAGACTGCCTGAAGCTGGTGCCTTTCAGCTGTAGACTTATGTAGTTATCAACTTGGGATAGTGCCCTAAGCAACACACCACAAATTAGGAACACCCTAGATATGACATTAGACAGATTGTAAAACTGTCATGGTCAGCAAGTCCTGCCGGCTCTAGTTTTAGCTCATCTTGATTATTGTCCAGTCATATGGGCAAGTGCTGCAGCTGGCAGAGAACAGAACTGCATGTCTTGTGTCACTTCTTGTTTTTATAAGAAACATTAATGTTACAAATTCCAAAATGTATTGAATATTCAACTTACACTTACCTCACCAGAATGCCACAAGGAGTCTTTTCACCATCCCCGGGTCCAAAACAAATTCAAGGAAATGTAAGGTACTATACAGAACCATGAGTGTATGGAACTCCCATCTTATATAGTACAAGTGAACAGCAAAACTGGTTTCAAGAAAGAAATAAAGCAACACCTCACGGCACAACGCCTCTCCCCCATGTGACATACTTCTGTTTATATACTGACATGTATGTGTAACTGAGATGCACACACACACTAAATTATTTTTAAATGTATGTAAATTGTATTTTCAATGTATGTAATCCCCTTTTCAAGACTAGCTGTCGCCATTGGGGTCAGCTAATCGGGATCCTAATAAATCAAATCAAGCCTCATTCCTTGAATCTCAAGACAACTCTTGAGTGTTTTTTTCTGACAGTTGACGTCATGTTGCGTCCTACTTATATCAGTACACTGCTCACAACTTAAACATTACGAAATGTCTATTTGAGCAAATAAAAATCCCATAGCAAACAAGCCATACATTTTTTGTTGTTTACCAAATTTGACACCCATTGCCCTCCATACCAAAACGCCTTGCTTGGTGGGCGAAACGCCACCTGCTGGAGGGAGACAGGTTTTCTGCCGAGATGTACCGCTCTTCCTCTGGAAGGTGGCCGCCAGCCAACCACAGGACCACGTTCTGTGCAACTTATTTATGATGAACCACCGCCAAAGCAAGAAAGTATGTTACTAATTTAGTTAACAGGAAACCATTTAGATAGCTAGCTAACCTTCTGAAATGAACTTTCCAAAAGGCCAGCTAGGTGGCTAACGTTAGTGGTTAACGTTACATAAGTCGGCAACTCCTTAGCTAGATTAAACATTTGCATTATTGCAAAGGTGAGACTAAAATATGTGGTTTAGCCAATTTACCAGTGTATGATATAGCTAACATCGAAGGAATGTTAACAGCTAACGTTAGCTAGCCAGCTGGGACAAGGTTGCAGCGATAGCCAATTAACACGCCCTTCCAGCTAACTAACTAGCCACCTAACGGGATGGCTAAAGAATCGTTACCATTTTACTACCAAAGTCCTCTTGTCAAACATGACATTGTCGTTTCCACATAACGTACATAAATATCTAACGTTAGTTAATCAATCACCTCCCGACCATTAAAGTGAACATATTGAACCGTGGTTAATTGCTATATAAATAGCCATGTTTAAAATCCATCCAGTTAACGTGCCATGTAAACAAACTCGATGCAAATGCCAAAACATTCACTGTGAGGCAACATAAGAAATGTATCAGAGCAAGATCATGACATTATCTAGCTACAAGAATCAGTTTCCCAACCTTATGTTACTGTAACAGCCTCTTCGCCATTTTGAGACAGACGGGAGGCGCACAAAAATAAATCTGCAGCCACATCGTCATCATTACCGCTTCGTTTTATGGCAAAACAAGATCAACTCACCCTTCTATGAATGATCTGTCTCATAGTCCTTGTTCTGCGATAATAAAAAAGCCGATCAAATGTTTTGTTTTTGCTCAGACCCTGCTGGGTGACATCTTGTTTTCTGCTGCTGTATTTCAGTCAGGCGTCACTACCGCCTCCGGACCGCGCGTGGGCTGGCAGCACGGCGCGCACGCGCAGTCCAACGGTCCTCGAGGAAGGTTTGGGACACCGGATACTAAAAGTACGCACATGTTGAATTTCCTGGTCGCACATTGAGATCCCTGAGATCCGATAAACAAATGTGTTAGTTCATTTTGCAAGTTTGTATCATAATTCGCAAATGTGTCATTTAATTTCGCAACCTTGTATCATGTGTGAAAAATGTAATTTCACATTTGCAAGCATTCAACTCATTTAGAAAACTTTGAATTATGAATCTTCTGTGAATAAAACATATTTGCACATGCCGAATCTGGAAGCTCGGGGTTGACAAATTGAACGTCTAATTTGTTTCAAAATGGTTTGTAGTTGTAAATCCGGGGTTTGCACAGCTGTAACGCATGCTTTTGCTTGTAATCTGTCTGCATTAGTAAATACACGATGGCTCTGGGTGCAGGACGTTTTACTCCTGACCAATAAATTTCCTGACGCAGCCGCCTATTGCTGCAACCATTGGCTGAATTTTTCCATCAATCAAATATCAGGCCGTTCCTTCCCACAGCACAGGGTCGTAACTAGTTACCACAGCCACAAAGGAAAAAACCCTGCCTATTTCTACAATTGATCATCTTAAAATCTGATTTTAAACCTAACCTTGACCACACTGCTAATCGTATGCCAAATCTTAAATTAAGACCTATTTTTTTTTAAATCATACATTTTTACGATAAGGCCAATTCTGTGGTAACTAGTGACCACAGCACTGGAGTCTTAGAGTGTTGAACTAATGAGTGTTTGAGGTGGAAGGACTACTGGGTTTAGCATGTCCCTGGAGGGGGCTAAAATTATATTTTGGCTTGGAGAAGTTTAATATCGAGTCGGGTATTTGGTTTAAGGACATGGTTATGATAGATACGTTTGGTCCAGTGTGAGTGATATTTTTGAAGAGGGTGGAACCAGGCCTTTTGGCCAGTGGTGTAAAGTATTTTAAAGTACTACTTAAGTAGTTTGTGGTATCTGTACTTTACTATTTATATTTCACTACTTTTACTTCACTACATTCCTAAAGAAAATGATGTACTTTTTACTCCATACATTTTCCCTGACACCCAAAAGTACTTGTTACATTTTGAATGCTTAGCAGGACAGAAAATAGTCCAATTCGTACACGTATCAAGAGAACATCCCTGGTCATCCCTACTACATCGGATCTGGCGGACTCACGAAACACAAATGCTTTGTTTTTAAATTCTGTCTGAGTGTTGGAGTATGACCCTGGCTCTCCGTAAATACGAGAAAAAAAAACAAGAAAAAGTGTGCCGTCTTGTTTGCATTAATGGAATTTTTATTATTCATACTTAAGTATATTTCAGCAGCTCCATTTACTTTTAATATTCAAGCATATTTAAAACAAACTACTTTTAGACTTTTACTGAAGTACTATTTTATTGGGTGACTTTCACTTGACTCATTTTCTATGACAGTATTTTTTACTTTTACTCAAGTATGAGATTTTTGTACCTTTTCCACCACTGCTTTTGGCTAACACGTTTACTTTTTTGGTTACTACATGTGTCAATGTGTGTTATTTCATTGTTTTGAAGTCTCACTATTATTCTACAATGTAGAAAATAGTAAAATTAAAGAAAAACCCTGGAATTAGTAGGTGTCCAAACTTTTGACTGGTAGTGTAGTTCGACAACTCCCATATCAGGTGGGGTTTCAGTGATCTGAAAGTACGTTATACTAAAATAGTAAGACAAACAACTCCAAGTCAATCACAAATTTGAAAGACTACAGTATATGCAATAATTGTTTATACAATTGCATTGTTTACCTCAGTCAACAGCTGTGGCTCCCATCCATATTCGGTAAAGA
Organism: Oncorhynchus mykiss; assembly: GCF_013265735.2. Taxonomy (NCBI): domain Eukaryota; kingdom Metazoa; phylum Chordata; class Actinopteri; order Salmoniformes; family Salmonidae; genus Oncorhynchus; species Oncorhynchus mykiss. The sequence goes on along the minus strand of NC_048566.1, from coordinate 51,373,486 downwards.
CCTGGATGCTGTTGGGTGCGCAAAGAGAATTACCTTTGCACAATCCCCGTCGGGCATTCTGGTTTTAGACTATACCTAGCTAACGTTAGCCAAAACAAATTGGAATTAGTCAAATAAGTTTTGCGAACTCGTAACATATTATATGAATTTCAATTCATAACATACACTACATGACAAAATGTATATGGACACCTGCTCATCAAACATCACATTTCAAAATCATGGGCATTATTATGGAGTTGGTTCCCCCTTTGCTGTAATAACAGCCTCCACTCTTCTGGGAAGGCCTTCCACTAGGATGTTGGAACATTGCTGCGGGGACTTGCTTCCATTCAGGCACAAGAGCATTAATGAGGTTGGGCGATTAGGCCTGGCTCGCAGTCGGAGTTCTAATTCATCCCAAAGGTGTTCGATGGGGTTGAGGTCAGGGCTCTGTGCAGGCCAGTTCTTCCACACCAATCTCAACAAACCCTTTCTGTATGGACATTGCTTTGTGCACAGGGGCATTGTCATGCTGAAACAGGAAAGGGCCTTTCCCAAACTGTTGCCACAAAATTGGGAGCACAGAAATGTCTAGAATGTCATTGTATGCTGTAGCATTGTTCGTACGTGTACACAGACTGACACATTCTGGTGTCCAGTATTCTGGTTTTGCTGGAGAGGTGTGTGTGTCTAGCTATGCTACATGACTAAGAGTATGTGGACACCTGCTTGTTGAACACCTCATTCCAAAATCATGGGCATTTATATGGAGTTGGTCCCCCTTTGCGTCAATGGAGTTGTCAGGGCTTTGTACAGGCCAATCAAGTTCTTCCACACCTCTCTACACATTTTTGTATGGACCTCGCTTTATGCACAGGGGCATTGTCATGCTGAAACAGGAAAGGGCCTTCCTCAAATTGTTGCCACAAAGTTGGAAGCACAAAATTGCGTATGCTGTAGTGTTAAGGTTTCCCTTCACTGGAACTAAGGGGCCTAGCCCGAACCATGAAAAACAGCCCCATACCATCCACCAAACTATCGAGTTGGCACTATGCATTCGGGTAGGTAGCATTCTCCTGGCATCTGCCAAACCCGTTTGCACTGCTCCAGAGTCCAATGGCTGCGAGCTTAACACCACTCCAGCCAACACTTGGCATTGCGCATGGTGATCTTAGGCTTGTGCGGCTGCTTGGCTCCCGACGAACAGTTCTTGTGCTGATGTTGCGTCCAGAGGCAGTTTGGAACTAGGTAGTGAATGTTGCAACAGAGGACAGATGATTTTTATGCGCTTCAGCACTCCCGTTCTGTGAGCTTGTGTGGCCTATCACTTCTCAGCTGAGCCATTGTTACGCCTAGACATTTCCACTTCACATTAACAGCACTTAGTGATCCTCCTTTAAAAGTTGCGAGCATGCACCGCGGGACTTGAGGTACCCAGCTTAATTGCTCCAGACCACCACAAGGGGGAGTTGGGACCCAAATGCACAAGTGTTAAGGTTTTTTATGAACAGTGGTTCCAATGACAAATTTTGATGCGAGCCACCCTTGCGGCGTTCAAAGATGGCTGACAAAACATTACGGGGGAACTAAATGTACATTTTTATGAAGTCGAGTCAAGCAAAAAAAAGTACAATTGAGAGGAATGTTTAATGTAGAGACGTTTGTGCATATTGTCATAGTTCATGAAAACCTCCATTTAGCAAGTTACCTGACTAGCTAGTGTTAGAATTAATTTGTAATTTGTGTTAGTTTTAGGGACACAAAAACCAGCAAACCAGGCTGTCTTGTGAAACAGTAGATGTAAAGAATCTAGCTAGCTAAAGCATTGAATGTACAATTTATAAGCTTGCCTTGCAATGCAGCTGAAGTAAGGTAGCCAACTATTTACTTGCTTATTGTGTAGTGGAGGATAAAAATAACTGCCTATGGATGTGTAGCTAGCTACAGTACGTAGCTGATCTGTGTATGGACTGTAAAAATGTTAGATTGGTATGACTATTAGTTCAGAACCTAAACCTCAGCTATCATAGTTGTATCAACTTCAAGTCTGAATGGCATTGAAGCCTATGGATAGGCCTAGAGTATAATATAATAACTTTGTGCCAAGGATGCAAGTCCTATATACATGTACTGTAGTTATTACCACGCATGAGATTCCCACATCGTAGCCTGTACATTGAATATATTCACTGCTCGTGTACTCTTCCTTGGCAAATAAAAGTGCGGTTCAGGTATGAATCTGAGACATTTTTTCAGTCATATCAAATTCCATTATTTGAATGATACTGTATCTGCATTACAATTCTACACTTCAGTGTTTGCTGCTCCTGGGACAATGATTACATATTGTAACTATACAATAGACTAGAAACAGCGTTATAAACCGAGGAAGACTCGGTGGGGAGAGGTAAGAACAGTGGCAGACAGCATATGTTTAATGAATTACAGTGCTACCCTAATATTCTCTCAGTTCATCACAATTGCGGTGTCTCCTAACCAACCGTCGGGCCAACTAGGGGCCCAAGGTTATCTTAAGAGCGGGTGAGGTGGCAATGACGGGACTGGCTTCCTCACATCAAAACATACCTGCAGACGAGAGACAGATGGATAGAGAGAGAGAGCATGATTAAACCCGGTTTGTTTTATTCTAACACGGCCAGTCATCTTAAATCAGGAGGTGAAATTCCAAACTGACCTTGGAACATTAACTCTGGGACTACTACATCTGTCTGTATTTCAATGTAAAGTATCTTTAATAATGCTTCCTGTTGACCCAACCAAGTGATTGTGTGTGGTCTCACCTGGTGTCCACACTAAGTGGCTACAGAGTACTCTATACTGAAAAACAGACATGAGGACAAACAATAGAAGATACTATGTGACGCAGACACCTATTGGAGTGTACCTGAAACATTTAAATATAGAAGGCTATGTGTCTCATCACTTGGTTATGTTAAGGTTGCGTAAATTTGAATCTGGTATCAGGATAAATATAACAATGAGTCACCGATTTTATACTATGTATTTTTTATTAGCTAAGTAATAAATGGCAAATGCAACTTTCGTATATACGGGCTCACTGTAATACCACGCAGGGCAGAACAGGGAACTGACAAGATGTATGTAAACAGTATTCTTTATACTGTGATAGACAGTTCCAACCCGTCTGTTGGCCTATCACAGTAGAGGCTGGGTGTGGTTTAAACTTGCTCAGCCTATTGCAGGCGCTCAGGCGGGTCCCCGCCTCTTGGTGCTTCTGTTGATAGATGTAACTGTTGCTGTGAAGAACATGTGGTGTTGTAATATTTATTCTACTACCTCACCCACAACATACCATGGGTCAACCTCAGTCAGTCCCATCCTCCCCTGAAAGCATGATTCAGTATCAGCATCTCCAACTGGAGCATCAAGCAAAGGCATCATGCCTGAAGCCTTCACCACATCTGTAACAGACTTCTTAAAACACGGTATGATGCAAGCAGCACAACACATAAGCAATAACAAAAATACAATAATTAGGGTCAGAAATCCAGTAACCACCATACCAGTGTACTTACCAAACCAGGCTCCCAACCAAGAGAACAGTCCAGACTCCTCCACCCCCGCCATGGTCCTCATCTCAGCAGATAGTGCATCAAGCCCACTAAGGGCCTTAGATATACTACCATCTGGACTGGTGTTATTAGGAATATACGTGCAACATTGTTCACCGAACATCTTGCAGACATCCCCCTGACTGGCAAGAAGCATATCCAAAGCAAGTCTATTCTGTCTGGCAACCCTAGATGTGGCCTCAAACTGTTCAGACATACCAGTGAGTGCATCACGGGAGTAATTCACAAAACGCTGGTGATTATAGTAGATGTAATTAATCCATGCAGTCTGCCTTGCATCCACTATGGCTGGACCTATAATAGGTAGTAAGTGCCAGAGTCCATCATTCCTACCCAAGGCCTGAAACTCATGAGGAACCCCCACTGGCACTCCCAACAGGTTAGTGTGTATGTCAACTACATCCTCTGTCCATGGAGCACTACGTCTATGTCTCCCATGGGATGGAATGTTTTCAGGTCCCCTGGATACAGAACCCAACAGCTGTTCAGCAGTAACATCAACAATGGTCAGTGGAATTATCAAACTGGTCAGAGCACACGTACCTTGCCAGTCTCCTCTAAGAATGGGTCTCAGCACTCTTTTGGGTCCAGAGATCCACCACACATCAGCCAGACCACTAGTTTGGTTTAGGCCTGTAACTGGCCAAGTGGAATTAATGGTTATGTTACTACTGCAATCAGCTTCAGGCAATCTCCCATAATCAATGCCATTACCTGTACCCGTGATGCAACTGTAATTGCCTCCATATGCCTTAACACCCCAAGGGGCCCGATGAGGAGGTACTGTAGGAAACACAAGGCTCAAAGAGGAACAGAGAGTTGAATTGGGCTGAACCTGGTAAAAACCTCTCAGAATACACAACCACCCCTCTCCTTCTCCTATAGCAAATGGGTGTGTAGCCAGAACAGGTCTAGCATGACCAATGTTTCATGTAACTCATGCAGTCCTTTCTTTTCAGGGTCTTAGCTGTATACCTCATATAAGACAGCCACAAATTGTCCCTACCATCAAAACCAGTCTCAGTGCCTAATTGATCAATAGCTGAATAGTCTCTAACGTTAATTACCTGAATGAGATTTGACACAGTGGTGGTAGGTGGCAGGTTCGGTCCAGGGGTGGTAGAGGAGTGTGTCTGGCTCTGGTTCATCTGGGACCTCTGGTTTTGGCAGCACCTTAATAGAAAACACACCCATCGTGTCTGTCCTGGTCCTTTGTAGTCCGATGGTGTAAGTGCCTGCATCAGAGAGCTTAATAGTTTTGATGGTTAATAGGATTTCATCACCTTTACAAAGTTCAACAGTGCTCCCAGGTTTCCCCCATATCATGGAAAACCTATCCACCTTTGTGGGATCCCCTATGCTATAAGGATACCCTCTTCTCCAATCCTAGAACTGTCCCAAGTTGGTTATCATGTAATCCCCATACGGACACCCTCCCCCATTACACAGGTACACTGGCACTCCTGTACACAGGTGTTTAAACCAAACACAAATATCTCAATTTCTTCTCTGCCCTGTTGGCTCAAAATATGTCCCAAATACTTAACATGAGTCTACCATAATTAAAACTTATCCTAGCTAATTTTCACACCACGTTCATCAGAGAAAATATAATGACACTATAATGTAAATTTCACTGCCTTTTTGAATTAAATTACCTTAATATCAGTATTACAAATGACCCTAGATTCTCCATCCAAATGGCTTTCCAATGAGGCTGATCAGACCACAAAGGAAAGTTACAATGGAGGTCATAAGTCATACCACCCCTCCAAAGAAGTGTTTCTTACTATATTAAACAACATTCCTTTATCAAAAGATTTCACCTATTTAATTAAGACTCAGAAAATAAAAACTCCTAATATTCCATATGTGAGTGTACCCCTTTAAGATATCATGTCTCTGGGAACATGGAAATCCCCTTAACCCAAACTTTTACTACAAAAACAAAACCTAATAATAATCCCCTCAAACAATTTGTCTCGATGTTTCATGTCTTACATTCCTGTTTCTCCAAATTGTCTCCCCAAAATACTTCTTAAATACCCTGCCATTAGACACACACACACAACTGTGATAAACGTACACTGTCCCTTTAACATAAAATAAAATCAGCCTGCAATCCACTCTGCGGGCCATTCATTGTTCCCCATAATGAAAACAGATTCTAATGTTAGTATACCTTAACCTCCCGATTAATTTCAATGGTGTTATCTGAACAATCAAACCAAAATCAATAACCGGGAAGTACTTGTATAAATTAATTAAAATAACAAAATAAATCTACCTTACCTTATTTCTCAGCACTTGGTTAGAACACCACTCCCGTCTTACGTCGACCACACCCTTCGCCCCGTCTCCCGTACATCTTATCTATTACTCAGTGGCTCAATTAATGTTTAACGTAAGTATGTTCAGATGTTGATTATGTAATTCTACAATATTAGTATAGTTCAAACCTCATGATATGAATCTACACACAGAATTTTACGTTAATAGAGTTGAACACTTTTTCCAACAGTCATGCACACCCCCTCAATATTCAATGATATAACTCTGTGCAAACGTCTCATGTGCAAGTCCACAACTTTTTAAACATTCTCCCCGGTACCAGCTCCAACTGTAATACCTAATGTACCACACTCGCTTGGTCCCCGACCTCATTCATACCGATATTAGACTGAATATCAAGCGTATTTCATCCACACGATTTGAGTCTCACAAATCTTAATTCACGCCAGTAAGCTTCAACTTACACCATACACACACAAATCTTCATTCACTGCAGTAAGCAGACCAGTAGGAGACGCAATGGCACCATCTTCTATCCATTCTCTGTATAGCTTCTCACCCCGTCTCTTCCACTCTTTACTTTCTTTTCCTCCATTCACTTCTAAAGTGGACTTCAGCATTTTCAACACCTTTTCTATTTCCAACAGCATTTTATGTACACAACAATCCTGTCAACAACCTATGCCTTTACTCAAACCCAAGTGGTACCCTTTCCATACGGCTAAATTGGCCCCCAATTAGGTCTAAAGTAAGAACTCAATTATGCACTGTGGGTCCCCTAGGGTATTAAGTAGTCTAGTGTCCCCCGGATTATCACCTTTACTTCTGTACCAAATGTACAAAATAAAAAATACAATCACTCCACGTGACTAATATGTCGACCGGATCACGTTTCTAGAACAACTTAATGCCTCACTCAAATTTGCTAGTCAGTGCGCCGACTTTACTACCCGATGTACTTCACACACACCTATGCTTTGTTAGGACCTTAGAGAGACCCTCTCCATAGGGCTAAATCAGTCTCAAGTCCAATTAGTCAATTTAATTATCCGTCATTCACACTTGGCCCTGCCTAGTACATCACATTCGCATCATATGGCTTTCCATTCGCACTTTGGTGGTCACTCGTTACCCACCACTCGTACATGTAGTCCCAGACTATCCAGTCACACTTTTATAATCAACTAGAATGAATCATACATGTAGTCCCAGACTATCCATTCACACTTTGGTGGTCACCCGTTACCCACCATTCATACATGTAGTAAGTGTTCTCTGTTACCACCTACCAGACAGGCATACTAGTACATCCCATACACAATGCATCATTAAGTATTGTTGATCAATAATAAAATTGCAGTTGCCAATGGAGATATTACTTTCTCAACTATTTTACAATCTCACACATCATAATAGTTTAAATTTAGTAACTTACATCAAACAGGTGTCTCACAAAACTAAATTTGGATAACTCCAATGTGCAGAACTTTAGTTTTTCACAACAGGTGTCTGCTTACCTTTTTTAGTTGACCGGTCAGGATTTGTGAGACACACCGTCCGACGACGACAGAACTGGCCAATCGGCTGGCACACCAATGTCCAGCGATGTCCTTTACCAGATCATGTCGGGGTCACCATCTGTTAAGGTTGCATAAATTCGAATCTGGTATCAGGATAAATATAACAATGAGTCACCGATTTTATACTATGTATTTTTTATTAGCTAAGTAATAAATGGCAAATGCAACTTTCGTATATACGGGCTCACTGTAATACCACGCAGGGCAGAACAGGGAACTGATAAGATGTATGTAAACAGTGGTTTAAACTTGCTCAGCCTATTGCAGGCGCTCAGGCGGGTCCCCGCCTCTTGGTGCTTCTGTTGATAGATGTAACTGTTGCTGTGAAGAACATCCATGCGCTCATGCTCCATACCGTTATCTCGCACCTGGCTCCTGTTATCTAACAAAAGACCGCTTGTTCTGCAACCCCTCACTCTGAATGTGCCCCCTCCAACTCATGGAACAGTTCGTCTTCATGCTACTCTGTATTTTTCCATCATGAGAAAGGCCCATGGCCCTGACACTTTTAACAATGTTTCAAGTCAGCTATGTTGCATAACACATACATACATCCACACAAGCCAACAGCAGATAATATGCAATCATATATATGGTAATGGCTATAATGTAAAACACAGGATCCAACAGTTATTGCAAGGCTAACCCGCAGGGAAGTCATAACTTATAGCCATTTTCACTGGACTGGACTGTGTTTGTGTGGTGCAAGTCTGAAAATTAGCAGCTGACATTAAGGTTTTTTTAATGAATGCATGTGAGACAGGTTCCATGTACAACAAGACCGGCAGAGATGGAGAAAAACAGAACAGTTTAATTACCCCTGTTATGGACACTTGCCAGTAATAAAGCTTCCACGGCCTGTTCCTTGGACAGTGAACATCTGGCAATATCTACATTTGACCCCTTGATCAGCTCGCTCTCTGAAAGAGAACTGCTTTTTTTATAGATATGAAGATAACCAAGATATGCTCGTACGCAAAAGTAAATGTGAAGCAGCAGAAGTCATTTTCAGGATACATCAATACAGCCCAGTGCTGCTTACCTGAGATACCATCTTCGTATGTGTCCGATTTGAATTCCTTTGGGTTGGAAAAAAGTTGGTTTCAGAACAATCATTTTTGATTGGAAATAAAAAAAAGTTGCTTGTGACAAATACACAAATTTATCTCCATAGCATATAACAATTTACTTGTAAATAACCACACCTTCATACAAATGTGCTACTGTATGCAGAATTCTTGACAACTGAAGATGCTGCCATATCCTGCCAGCACGCCCACAAGTGAGCCACTCAGGAGCAGAATGATGCGTGGAAAAGGGAAAATAATGAGATGGGAACAGCTGAACAATAGACTATTCAACCTTTACTAAAGAATAGTCTAATAGCCGTGCTAACATTAGTTTTTTTTCTCACACCTATTAGACCAGATTTGCCCTAACGACCAAGGGTTAGCTTGCTACTCTATGTAATAAAGTAATGACTTTTCAAATAAGTTACCTTACGTTATGTTGGCTGACAATGTTAGCTACTCTGTCCTTACGAACCACATAGCATATCATTACAGCAGTATGTACCGGTATGTTAGCTAGCTACCTAACGTTAGTAGTTATACATCAAACTTGCCAGTATATTAACTATAGGCTATCAAACTACCCAACGTTTATTGACTTGATTATTCTCGTCATTCTTAGGTTAGCTAAATGGTATAGTCGTTGTGCTTTCTCAATGAACATTTGGGTGGTTTCGTAAATTCGCTCTGGCTATCAACAGGCTGGAAAATAGAACTAGTCACCCAAGGCTGAAAAACAGCTTAACATTGGCTACACTGGAACAATAGCGTGAGCCCATAGCAAATGAATGGAATTGAACGTTCGCAGAGCCTGTTTTGACTGGAGTGACGCTTAGAATTACATTAACCTCTGCGCACTGAACCCGTTAGCGGGATTAAATTTGACTACATATGGTGATTGCTACATAGTCATATTAAACATTCATGAAAATACAAGTGTCTCACATGATTCGAAAGCCTAGAATCTTGCTAATCCAACTGCGTTGTCAGATTTAAAAAAGGATTTACTGCGAAATACGATGCGATTATCTTAGGATAGAGCCCCATAAAAAACTATTTCAACCAGCACAGGTGTAACAAAATCAAACTGCAATAAAATTGTTACGGTGCGTGAATGAGGACCCAAAAGCGAATTAACGTAAACAGAGCTTCTTTAATAACAAAACATAGGTAGGCTCAGATGGACCGGCAGATTCCGACAGGACAGGACAAGGTTGCAGCAAACATGACGATAGTCTGGTTCAGGCATGAAAAACACAAACAAGAATCCGACAAAGACAGAAGCAGAAACAGAGAGAGATATAGGGACCTAATCAGAGGGAAAAAGGGAACAGGTGGGAAAAGGGGTGAACGAGGTAGTTAGAGAAGACAAGGAACAGCTGGGGGAAAGAGGGGGAGAAAAGGTAACCTAAAACGACCAGCAGAGGGAGACAGGGTGAAGAGAAAGGACAGAAACAAGACACAACATGACAATACATGACAGTACCCCCCCACTCACCGAGCGCCTCCTGGCGCACTCGAGGAGGAAACCTGGCGGCAACGGAGGAAATCCTCGATCAGCGCACGGTCCAGCACGTCCCGAGAGGGAACCCAACTCCTCTCCTCAGGACCGTACCCCTCCCAATCTACTAGGTACTCTCTGACCGCGACAATATCTAGGACTCTTAGTTCTACGCTTATTAGCAGCTCTCACAGTCTGCGCCCTATAACGGCAAAGTGCAGACCTGACCCTCTTCCAGGTGCGCTCGCAACGTTGGACAAAAGCCTGAGCGGAGGGGACGCTGGACTCGGCGAACTGAGATGAGAACAGCGGAGGCTGGTACCCGAGGCTACTCTGAAAAGGAGATAGCCCGGTCGCAGACGAAGGAAGCGAGTTGTGGGCGTATTCTGCCCAGGGGAGCTGTTCTGACCAAGACGCAGGGTTGCGAAAAGAAAGACTGCGTAAGATGCGACCAATAGTCTGATTGGCCCGTTCTGCTTGACCGTTAGACTGGGGGTGAAAGCCGGAGGAGAGACTGACGGAAGCCCCAATCAAACGGCAAAACTCCCTCCAAAATTGAGACGTGAATTGCGGACCTCTGTCCGAAACGACGTCTGACGGAAGGCCATGAATTCTGAAAGCATTCTCGATGATGATTTGTGCCGTCTCTTTAGCAGAAGGAAGCTTAGCAAGGGGAATAAAATGAGCCGCCTTAGAGAACCTGTCGACAACCGTAAGAATAACAGTCTTCCCCGCTGACGAAGGCAGTCCGGTGACAAAATCTAAGGCGATGTGAGACCACGGTCGAGAGGGAATGGGAAGCGGCCTGAGACGGCCGGCAGGAGGGGAGTTACCGGACTTAGTCTGCGCGCAGACCGAACAAGCAGCCACGAAGCGACGCGTGTCATGCTCCCGGGTGGGCCACCAAAAACGCTGGCGAATGGAAGCAAGCGTACCCCGAACGCCAGGGTGGCCGGCTAACTTGGCAGAGTGAGCCCACTGAAGAACGGCCAGACGAGTAGGAACGGGAACGAAAAGAAGGTTCCTAGGACAAGCGCGCGGCGACGGAGTTTGAGTGAGTGCTTGCTTTACCTGCCTCTCAATTCCCCAGACAGTCAACCCGACAACACGCCCCTCAGGGAGAATCCCCTCGGGGTCAGTGGAGGCTACTGAAGAACTGAAGAGACGAGATAAAGCATCAGGCTTGGTGTTCTTAGAGCCCGGACGATAAGAAATCACGAACTCGAAACGAGCGAAAAACAGCGCCCAGCGCGCCTGACGCGCATTAAGTCGTTTGGCAGAACGGATGTACTCAAGGTTCCTATGGTCAGTCCAAACGACAAAAGGAACGGTCGCCCCCTCCAACCACTGTCGCCATTCGCCTAGGGCTAAGCGGATGGCGAGCAGTTCGCGGTTTCCCACATCATAGTTACGTTCCGACGGCGACAGGCGATGAGAAAAATACGCGCAAGGGTGGACCTTGTCGTCAGAGAGGGAGCGCTGAGAAAGAATGGCTCCCACGCCCACCTCTGACGCGTCAACCTCGACAACGAACTGTCTAGTGACGTCAGGTGTAACAAGGATAGGTGCGGATGTAAAACGATTCTTGAGGAGATCAAAAGCTCCCTGGGCGGAAACGGACCACTTAAAGCACGTCTTGACAGAAGTAAGGGCTGTGAGAGGAGCTGCCACCTGACCGAAATTACGGATGAAACGACGATAGAAGTTCGCGAAGCCGAGAAAGCGCTGCAGCTCGACGCGTGACTTAGGGACGGGCCAATCAATGACAGCTTGGACCTTAGCGGGATCCATCTTAATGCCTTCAGCGGAAATAACAGAACCGAGAAATGTGACGGAGGAGGCATGAAAAGAGCACTTCTCAGCCTTCACAAAAAGACAATTCTCTAAAAGGCGCTGGAGGACACGTCGAACGTGCTGAACATGAATCAGGAGTGACGGTGAAAAAATCAGGATATCGTCAAGGTAAACGAAAACAAAGATGTTCAGCATGTCTCTCAGGACATCATTGACTAATGCCTGAAAGACAGCTGGAGCGTTAGCGAGGCCGAAAGGAAGAACCCGGTATTCAAAGTGCCCTAACGGAGTGTTAAACGCCGTCTTCCACTCGTCCCCCTCCCTGATGCGCACGAGATGGTAAGCGTTACGAAGGTCCAACTTAGTGAAAAACCTGGCTCCCTGCAGGATCTCGAAGGCTGAAGACATAAGAGGAAGCGGATAACGATTCTTCACTGTTATGTCATTCAGCCCTCGATAATCTATGCAGGGGCGCAGGGACCCGTCCTTCTTCTTAACAAAAAAAACCCCCGCTCCGGCGGGAGAGGAGGAGGGGACTATGGTACCGGCGGCAAGAGCTACAGACAAATAATCTTCGAGAGCCTTACGTTCGGGAGCCGACAGAGAGTATAGTCTACCCCGGGGGGGAGTGGTTCCCGGAAGGAGATCAATACTACAATCATACGACCGGTGTGGAGGAAGAGAGGTGGCCCTGGACCGACTGAACACCGTGCGCAGATCGTGATATTCCTCCGGCACCCCTGTCAAATCACCAGGCTCCTCCTGTGAAGAAGAGACAGAGGAAACAGGAGGGATAGCAGACATTAAACATTTCACATGACAAGAGACGTTCCAGGAGAGGATAGAATTACTAGACCAATTAATGGAAGGATTATGACAAACTAGCCAGGGATGGCCCAAAACAACAGGTGTAAAAGGTGAACGAAAAATTTAAAAATAAATGGTTTCGCTATGATTACCAGAAACAGTGAGGGTTAAAGGTAGCGTCTCACGCTGAATCCTGGGGAGAGGACTACCATCCAGGGCGAACAAGGCCGTGGACTCCCTTAACTGTCTGAGAGGAATGTCATGTTCCCGAGCCCAGGTCTCGTCCATAAAACAGCCCTCCGCCCCAGAGTCTATTAAGGCCCTGCAGGAAGCTGACGAACCGGTCCAGCGTAGATGGACCGACAAGGTAGTGCAGGATCTTGAAGGAGAGACAGGAGTAGTAGCGCTCACCAGTAGCCCTCCGCTTACTGATGAGCTCTGGCTTTTACTGGACATGAAGTGACAAAATGACCAGCAGAACCGCAATAGAGACAGAGGCGGTTGGTGATTCTCCGTTCCCTCTCCTTAGTCGAGATGCGGATACCTCCCAGCTGCATAGGCTCAGCACCCGAGCCGGCAGAGGAAGATGGTAGTGATGCGGAGAGGGGGGCAACGGAGAACGCGAGCTCCTTTCCACGAGCTCGGTGACGAAGATCAACCCGTCGCTCAATGCGAATAGCGAGTTCAATCAAGGAATCCACGCTGGAAGGAACCTCCCGGGAGAGAATCTCATCCTTTACCTCTGCGCGGAGACCCTCCAGAAAACGAGCGAGCAAAGCCGGCTCGTTCCAGCCACTGGAGGCAGCAAGAGTGCAAAACTCAATAGAGTAGTCTGTTATGGATCGATTACCTTGACATAGGGAAGACAGGGCCCTGGAAGCCTCCTCCCCAAAAACAGATCGATCAAAAACCCGTATCATCTCCTCCTTAAAGTCCTGATACTGATTAGTACACTCAGCCCTTGCCTCCCAGACTGCCGTGCCCCACTCACGAGCCCGTCCAGTAAGGAGAGATATGACGTAGGCGACACGAGCAGTGCTCCTGGAGTAAGTGTTGGGCTGGAGAGAAAACACAATATCACACTGGGTGAGGAACGAGCGGCATTCAGTGGGCTCCCCAGAGTAACACGGCGGGTTATTGATTCTGGGCTCCGGAGATTCGAAAGCCCTGGAAGTGGCCGGTGGATCGAGGCGGAGATGGTGAACCTGTTCTGTGAGGTTGGAGACTTGGGTGGACAGGGTCTCAACGGCATGTCGAGCAGCAGACAATTCCTGCTCGTGTCTGCCTAGCATCGCTCCCTGGATCTCGACGGCTGAGTGGAGAGGATCCGAAGTCGCTGGGTCCATTCTTGGTCGGATTCTTCTGTTACGGTGCGTGAATGAGGACCCAAAAGCGAATTAACGTAAACAGAGCTTCTTTAATAACAAAACATAGGTAGGCTCAGATGGACCGGCAGATTCCGACAGGACAGGACAAGGTTGCAGCAAACATGACGATAGTCTGGTTCAGGCATGAAAAACACAAACAAGAATCCGACAAAGACAGAAGCAGAAACAGAGAGAGATATAGGGACCTAATCAGAGGGAAAAAGGGAACAGGTGGGAAAAGGGGTGAACGAGGTAGTTAGAGAAGACAAGGAACAGCTGGGGGAAAGAGGGGGAGAAAAGGTAACCTAAAACGACCAGCAGAGGGAGACAGGGTGAAGAGAAAGGACAGAAACAAGACACAACATGACAATACATGACAAAAATAAAGCGTTTACCTTTGACGATCTTCCACTGTTTGCAATCCCAATGCTCATTGTTACACAATGAATGGTCTTCTGTTTGATAAAATACATTTTTATAGCCTAACACAAAACATTTTGTGAACCGCTTGTCGTGAATTCCGTCTCATTCAATTTGACGACACATTCGATGTAAAAACACACTAAACGTGACTTTTCCAGTCATGTTTGGTTTTATTGCAATCAACTGGTTTGTTTGTAACACAACCAAACATGATGGGTCATTTCGCGGGACGTATTGACTGAAAGAAAGACAACAAGTAATGACATTGTGCACCAATGATTTGCCCGCTGTTTCATTGATTGACAGTATTTTAACCCAATGCCCACTGATCATCTTGAAATCTAGCTGGGTAGATAGCCAATGAGCTGAGGTAAACGGCAATATGTAATGGTTGTGTTGGAAGACCAACCCAAGAAGTAAACTCCGGCGTAAAGTGGGTCATTCGCCATTGAAGATTCATACTGGAAGGAGCGCATGTTACGCACAGCACTATTTGGTAAAGCGCATCTTCAGCTGTTTATATGTCAATCACTATGGCGACTAAGTCAGGGAAAGCTAAATCTATGTCTAGATATACAGATGTACACACAATTTTAGAATAAATTGATCGGGAAAGTGAGACAGAAATTGCTGGACGATTCATTTAGCTAGCTAAGCTTTGATTACAAAATGGAGGAATATTTGGGCACAGGGACTATGGTGGTCTGCTTGAACCATGTAGGTATTACAGAGAGGACATCGTTTGGAGTGGTAAGTTCTTCTCATGCTAATGCCGGCTATACATTGTGGGTGGGGGTGTTTGTATGTACAGTGCCTTGCGAAAGTATTCGGCCCCCTTGAACTTTGCGACCTTTTGCCACATTTCAGGCTTCAAACATAAAGATATAAAACTGTATTTTTTTGTGAAGAATCAACAACAAGTGGGACACAATCATGAAGTGGAACGACATTTATTGGATATTTAAAACTTTTTTAACAAATCAAAAACTGAAAAATTGGGCGTGCAAAATTATTCAGCCCCCTTAAGTTAATACTTTGTAGCGCCACCATTTGCTGCGATTACAGCTGTAAGTCGCTTGGGGTATGTCTCTATCAGTTTTGCACATCGAGAGACTGAATTTTTTTCCCATTCCTCCTTGCAAAACAGCTCGAGCTCAGTGAGGTATTTTTCCATCAATTCCCATTATAAAGTGGCTGGAGTTGAGTCAGTGTGTTGGCAGCAGCCACTCAATGTTAGTGGTGGCTGTTTAACAGTCTGATGGCATTGAGATAGAAGCTGTTTTTCAGTCTCTCGGTCCCTGCTTTGATGCACCTGTACCGACCTCGCCTTCTGGATGATAGCGGGGTGAACAGGCAGTGGCTTGGGTGGTTGTTGTCCTTGATGATCTTTATGGCCTTCCTGTGACATCGGGTGGTGTAGGTGTCCTGGAGGGCAGGTAGTTTGCCCCCGGTGATGCGTTGTGCAGACCTCACTACCCTCTGGAGAGCCTTACGGTTGTGGGCGGAGCAGTTGCCGTACCAGGCGGTGATACTGCCCGACAGGATGCTCTCGATTGTGCATCTGTAGAAGTTTGTGAATGCTTTTGGTGACAAGCTGAATTTCTTCAGCCTCCTGAGGTTGAAGAGGCGCTGCTGCGCCTTCTTCACGACTCTTTCTCTGTGGGTGGACCAATTCAGTTTGTCCGTGATGTGTACGCCGAGGAACTTAAAACTTACTACCCTCTCCACTACTGTCCCGTCGATGTGGATAGGGGGGTGCTCCCTCTGCTGTTTCCTGAAGTCCACAATCATCTCCTTTGTTTTGTTGACGTTGAGTGTGAGGTTATTTTCCTGACACCACACTCGGAGGGCCCTCACCTCCTCCCTGTAGGTCGTCTCGTCATTGTTGGTAATCAAGCCTACCACTGTAGTGTCGTCCGCAAACTTGATGATTGAGTTGGAGGCGTGCATGGCCACGCAGTCATGGGTGAACAGGGAGTACAGGAGAGGGCTCAGAACGCACCCTTGTGGGGCCCCAGTGTTGAGGATCAGCGGGGTGGAGATGTTACCTACCCTCACCACCTGAGAGCAGCCTGTCAGGAAGTCCACTACCTAGTTGTACAGGGCGGGGTCGAGACCCAGGGTCTCGAGCTTGATGACGAGTTTGGAGGGTACTATGGTGTTAAATGCTGAGCTGTATTCAATGAACAGCATTCTCACATAGGTATTCCTCTTGTCCAGATGGGTTAGGGCATTGTGCAGTGTAGTTGCGTAGTCTGTGGACCTATTTGGGTGGTAAGCAAATTGGAGTGGGTCTAGGGTGTCAGGTAGGGTGGAGGTGATGTGGTCCTTGACTAGTCTCTCAAAGCACTTCATGATGACGGAAGTGAGTGCTATGAGGCGGTAGTCATTTAGCTCAGTTAGCTTTCTTGGGAACAGGAACAATGGTGGCCCTCTTGATGCATGTGGGAACAGCAGACTGGGATAAGGATTGATTGAACATATCCGTAAACACACCAGCCAGCTGGTCTGCGCATGCTCTGAGGACACGGCCGGGGATGCCGTCCGGGCCTGCAGCCTTGCGAGAGTTAACACTTTTAAAATGTTTTACTCACATCTGCTGCAGTGAAGGAGAGTCCACAGGTTTTGGTTGCGGGCCGTGTCAGTGGCACTGTATTGTCCTCAAAGTGGGAAAAAAAGTTATTTAGTCTGTCTGGGAACAAGACATCCTGGTCCGCGACGGGGCTGGTTTTCTTTTTGTAATCCATGATTGACTGTAGACCCCGCCACATACCTCATCGGAGCCGTTGAATTGTGACTCTACACGGACGCTTAGCTTGTTTGATTGCCTTGGAGGGAATAGCTACACTGTTTGTATTCGGTCATGTTTCTGGTCACCTTGCCCTGGTTAAAAGCAGTGGTTCGTGCTTTCAGTTTCACGCGAATGCTACCATCAATCCACGGTTCTGGTTTGGGAATGTTTTAATCGTTGCTATGGGTATGACATCGTCAATGCACTTTCTAATGAACTCGCTCACCAAATCAGCGTATTCGTCAATGTTGTTGGACGCGATGTGGAATATATCCCAATCCACGTGATCTAAGCAGTCTTGAAGCGTGGAATCAGATTGGTCGGACCAGTGTTGAACAGACTTGAGCTTCTTGTTTTAGCTTCTTGCAGCGCGATCTGCATCAGAAATAGGAGTTCTATTCTAGCCCTTGGCAACGCAGAAGCTCGTTGGCGCGCACGAGCAGTGTGGGTACACTAATTGAATAACAGATTTCAAAATGTATTTTGACCCATTAGTCACCAATGCGCTGGTTAACACTAAAACTGCCTTACCAGCTCTGCTAGGGCGAGTAAAATGGTCAGAGCTGAGTTGTTTATTTAATCAGAGACAGTGCACATTAATCAACGTTTCAGTAAAAGTGTCAGGTGCGTGAATGAGGACCCAAAAGCGAATTAACAAAACAGAGTCTCTTTAATGACGAAACACACGTAGGCTCAGATGGACAGGCAGATTCCGACAGGACAGGACAAGGTTAGATGAACAGGCAGATTCCGACAGGACAAGGTTGCAGCAAACACGACGATAGTCTGGTTCAGGCATGAGTAACACAAACGAGAATCCGACAAAGACAGAAGCAAAAACAGAGAGAGATATAGAGACCTAATCAGAGGGAAAAAGGGAACAGGTGGGAAAAGGGGTGAACGAGGTAGTCAGAGAAGACAAGGAACAGCTGGGGGAAAGAGGGGAAGAAAAGGTAACCTAATACGACCAGCAGAGGGAGACAGGGTGAAGAGAAAGGACAGAAACAAGACACAACATGACAATACATGACAGTACCCCCCCACTCACCGAGCGCCTCCTGGCGCACTCGAGGAGGAAACCTGGCGGCAACGGAGGAAATCATCGATCAGCGAACGGTCCAGCACGTCCCGAGAGGGAACCCAACTCCTCTCCTCAGGACCGTACCCCTCCCAATCCTAGATAGGTGCGCCCTCGACAAGGATGGGGGGGGGGGGGGGGGGAGACGAGCGGGGGCGCGAAGAACGGGCTTAACACAGGAGACATGGAAGACCGGGTGGACGCGACGAAGATATTGCGGAAGAAGAAGTCGCACTGCGACAGGATTAATGATCTGAGAAATACGGAACGGACCAATGAACCGCGGGGTCAACTTGCGAGAAGCTGTCTTAAGGGGAAGGTTCTGAGTGGAGAGCCAAACTCTCTGACCGCGACAATATCTAGGACTCTTAGTTCTACGCTTATTAGCAGCTCTCACAGTCTGCGCCCTATAACGGCAAAGTGCAGACCTGACCCTCTTCCAGGTGCGCTCGCAACGTTGGACAAAAGCCTGAGCGGAGGGGACGCTGGACTCGGCGAACTGAGATGAGAACAGCGGAGGCTGGTACCCGAGGCTACTCTGAAAAGGAGATAGCCCGGTCGCAGACGAAGGAAGCGAGTTGTGGGCGTATTCTGCCCAGGGGAGCTGTTCTGACCAAGACGCAGGGTTGCGAAAAGAAAGACTGCGTAAGATGCGACCAATAGTCTGATTGGCCCGTTCTGCTTGACCGTTAGACTGGGGGTGAAAGCCGGAAGAGAGACTGACGGAAGCCCCAATCAAACGGCAAAACTCCCTCCAAAATTGAGACGTGAATTGCGGACCTCTGTCCGAAACGACGTCTGACGGAAGGCCATGAATTCTGAAAACATTCTCGATGATGATTTGTGCCGTCTCTTTAGCAGAAGGAAGCTTAGCAAGGGGAATAAAATGAGCCGCCTTAGAGAACCTATCGACAACCGTAAGAATAACAGTCTTCCCCGCTGACGAAGGCAGTCCGGTGACAAAATCTAAGGCGATGTGAGACCACGGTCGAGAGGGAATGGGAAGCGGCCTGAGGCGGCCGGCAGGAGGGGAGTTACCGGACTTAGTCTGCGCGCAGACCGAACAAGCAGCCACAAAACGACGCGTGTCATGCTCCCGGGTGGGCCACCAAAAACGCTGGCGAATGGAAGCAAGCGTACCCCGAACGCCAGGGTGGCCGGCTAACTTGGCAGAGTGAGCCCACTGAAGAACGGCCAGACGAGTAGGAACGGGAACGAAAAGAAGGTTCCTAGGACAAGCGCGCGGCGACGGAGTGTGAGTGAGTGCTTGCTTTACCTGCCTCTCAATTCCCCAGACAGTCAACCCGACAACACGCCCCTCAGGGAGAATCCCCTCGGGGTCAGTGGAGGCTACTGAAGAACTGAAGAGACGAGATAAAGCATCAGGCTTGGTGTTCTTAGAGCCCGGACGATAAGAAATCACGAACTCGAAACGAGCGAAAAACAGCGCCCAGCGCGCCTGACGCGCATTAAGTCGTTTGGCAGAACGGATGTACTCAAGGTTCCTATGGTCAGTCCAAACGACAAAAGGAACGGTCGCCCCCTCCAACCACTGTCGCCATTCGCCTAGGGCTAAGCGGATGGCGAGCAGTTCGCGGTTTCCCACATCATAGTTACGTTCCGACGGCGACAGGCGATGAGAAAAATACGCGCAAGGGTGGACCTTGTCGTCAGAGAGGGAGCGCTGAGAAAGAATGGCTCCCACGCCCACCTCTGACGCGTCAACCTCAACAACGAACTGTCTAGAGACGTCAGGTGTAACAAGGATAGGTGCGGATGTAAAACGATTCTTGAGGAGATCAAAAGCTCCCTGGGCGGAAACGGACCACTTAAAGCACGTCTTGACAGAAGTAAGGGCTGTGAGAGGAGCTGCCACCTGACCGAAATTACGGATGAAACGACGATAGAAGTTCGCGAAGCCGAGAAAGCGCTGCAGCTCGACGCGTGACTTAGGGACGGGCCAATCAATGACAGCTTGGACCTTAGCGGGATCCATCTTAATGCCTTCAGCGGAAATAACAGAACCGAGAAATGTGACGGAGGAGGCATGAAAAGTGCACTTCTCAGCCTTCACAAAAAGACAATTCTCTAAAAGGCGCTGGAGGACACGTCGAACGTGCTGAACATGAATCTGGAGTGACGGTGAAAAAATCAGGATATCGTCAAGGTAAACGAAAACAAAGATGTTCAGCATGTCTCTCAGGACATCATTGACTAATGCCTGAAAGACAGCTGGAGCGTTAGCGAGGCCGAAAGGAAGAACCCGGTATTCAAAGTGCCCTAACGGAGTGTTAAACGCCGTCTTCCACTCGTCCCCCTCCCTGATGCGCACGAGATGGTAAGCGTTACGAAGGTCCAACTTAGTGAAAAACCTGGCTCCCTGCAGGATCTCGAAGGCTGAAGACATAAGAGGAAGCGGATAACGATTCTTCACTGTTATGTCATTCAGCCCTCGATAATCTATGCAGGGGCGCAGGGACCCGTCCTTCTTCTTAACAAAAAAAAACCCCGCTCCGGCGGGAGAGGAGGAGGGGACTATGGTACCGGCGGCAAGAGCTACAGACAAATAATCTTCGAGAGCCTTACGTTCGGGAGCCGACAGAGAGTATAGTCTACCCCGGGGGGGAGTGGTTCCCGGAAGGAGATCAATACTACAATCATACGACCGGTGTGGAGGAAGAGAGGTGGCCCTGGACCGACTGAACACCGTGCGCAGATCGTGATATTCCTCCGGCACCCCTGTCAAATCACCAGGCTCCTCCTGTGAAGAAGAGACAGAGGAAACAGGAGGGATAGCAGACATTAAACATTTCACATGACAAGAGACGTTCCAGGAGAGGATAGAATTACTAGACCAATTAATAGAAGGATTATGACAAACTAGCCAGGGATGGCCCAAAACAACAGGTGTAAAAGGTGAACGAAAAATTAAAAAAGAAATGGTTTCGCTATGATTACCAGAGACAGTGAGGGTTAAAGGTAGCGTCTCACGCTGAATCCTGGGGAGAGGACTACCATCCAAGGCGAACAAGGCCGTGGGCTCCCTTAACTGTCTGAGAGGAATGTCATGTTCCCGAGCCCAGGTCTCGTCCATAAAACAGCCCTCCGCCCCAGAGTCTATCAAGGCACTGCAGGAAGCTGACGAACCGGTCCAGCGTAGATGGACCGACAAGGTAGTGCAGGATCTTGAAGGAGAGACAGGAGTAGTAGCGCTCACCAGTAGCCCTCCGCTTACTGATGAGCTCTGGCTTTTACTGGACATGAAGTGACAAAATGACCAGCGGAACCGCAATAGAGACAGAGGCGGTTGGTGATTCTCCGTTCCCTCTCTTTAGTCGAGATGCGGATACCTCCCAGCTGCATAGGCTCAGCACCCGAGCCGGCAGAGGAAGATGGTAGTGATGCGGAGAGGGGGGCAACGGAGAACGCAAGCTCCTTTCCACGAGCTCGGTGACGAAGATCAACCCGTCGCTCAATGCGAATAGCGAGTTCAATCAAGGAATCCACGCTGGAAGGAACCTCCCGGGAGAGAATCTCATCCTTTACCTCTGCGCGGAGACCCTCCAGAAAACGAGCGAGCAAAGCCGGCTCGTTCCAGCCACTGGAGGCAGCAAGAGTGCGAAACTCAATAGAGTAGTCTGTTATGGATCGATTACCTTGACATAGGGAAGACAGGACCCTGGAAGCCTCCTCCCCAAAAACAGATCGATCAAAAACCCGTATCATCTCCTCCTTAAAGTCCTGATACTGGTTAGTACACTCAGCCCTTGCCTCCCAGATTGCCGTGCCCCACTCACGAGCCCGTCCAGTAAGGAGAGATATGACGTAGGCGATACGAGCAGTGCTCCTGGAGTAAGTGTTGGGCTGGAGAGAAAACACAATATCACACTGGGTGAGGAACGAGCGGCATTCAGTGGGCTCCCCAGAGTAACACGGCGGGTTATTGATTCTGGGCTCCGGAGATTCGAAAGCCCTGGAAGTGGCCGGTGGATCGAGGCGGAGATGGTGAACCTGTTCTGTGAGGTTGGAGACTTGGGTGGCCAGGGTCTCAACGGCATGTCGAGCAGCAGACAATTCCTGCTCGTGTCTGCCTAGCATCGCTCCCTGGATCTCGACGGCTGAGTGGAGAGGATCCGAAGTCGCTGGGTCCATTCTTGGTCGGATTCTTCTGTCAGGTGCGTGAATGAGGACCCAAAAGCGAATTAACAAAACAGAGTCTCTTTAATGACGAAACACACGTAGGCTCAGATGGACAGGCAGATTCCGACAGGACAGGACAAGGTTAGATGAACAGGCAGATTCCGACAGGACAAGGTTGCAGCAAACACAACGATAGTCTGGTTCAGGCATGAGTAACACAAACGAGAATCCGACAAAGACAGAAGCAAAAACAGAGAGAGATATAGAGACCTAATCAGAGGGAAAAAGGGAACAGGTGGGAAAAGGGGTGAACGAGGTAGTCAGAGAAGACAAGGAACAGCTGGGGGAAAGAGGGGAAGAAAAGGTAACCTAATACGACCAGCAGAGGGAGACAGGGTGAAGAGAAAGGACAGAAACAAGACACAACATGACAATACATGACAAAAAGTGCCGGTTTTAGCCAGCCAGCTATTTTAACCGCAGTCCCTGGGCAGGTTATTAAAAACAATTACAATATAGACAATGGCAACATATGACTAGCAACATAGAACAAAAAGCAGCAAGACAAAATTCATAAAAGCAACAAAGTGAACAGACAGCCATGGAAAGTGGCAACACACAGCTAGGGACCATGTTCACAAATCTGATTTACCTTTAGCCATGTCTTCAAGCATTTTGTGAAAGTGTGATATGTGGTGCAGTTGTGTGTCTGATGGCAGTGTATTCCAGACATGGGAAGCTCTCACAGAGAAGACAAATTTACTGAAGGTGCTTTTCCTTAAGGGAACTATACAGTCACCTCTCATGGCAGACCTTGTGGATCTGCTGCCATATGTTTTGGTTTTCTATTTAACAAAAATACTGAGTGGAAGGGGAGCCAGGCCCATTAGGATCTTGAATACAAGACATGCGTCAGTGTATTGCACAAGATTATCCTAACTCAGGAAGCTCATGCTTTCTGAGGATGTAACACTGATTATGGCTATTGGGCTTCCTATCAAGCACTTTGAAAGCCTGTTTGTAGACAGACTGAATAGGTCTTAATGTTGTACAGCAAGCTTGGGCCCAACTAGTCAAGTAGTATGTTAAGTGAGGGAGAATCAGATTTGAAGTACAGTTTTGCTTCCTCTGTAGTCAAACAACTTCGTATAAATCGGAAATAAGCTAGGTTGAATTGTTATTTGAATTACCTTTTTCACATGCTTTTTAAAAGAGAGGTTGGAATCAAGTATAATGCCAAGGTACTTAAAATCAGATACCATCTGGAGCTTCTCCCCTGACACATAGCCATCTGTTTCCCTCTGAAGAACATGCAAACAGTTTCATATTGAGATGCAAACACGAGTCACTTTGTAACCTGGACCATTACAGTAGTGAGTTCTTGTGCAACTTGTTGTTTGCATGCACATATATAATCACTGTATCATCTGCATACATTTGAACTTCAAACCCAGTACAGACAGAAGGCAGATCATTAATGTACAGGCTGAACAGGAGGGGCCCCAGTATTGACCCTTGGGGCACGCCCACATCGTAGCTAAGAGTGGGCGACAGCTCATTGCTCACTCTGACACAGTTCTGCCGTCAAGGTATAATTTCATTCATTTCAAGGCATCAGGGGAAAAGTTGAACTTGGACAATTGTGATGAGAATCTCATGGTTAACAGTATCAAAAGCCTTCCTTAGGTCCAGAAACACAGCCCCAACAACGCCCCCTTTGTCCATCTTGGACTTCATTTTCCAGAAGAAAGCAGTTGGCCTTTTCTGTGGAGTGTTTCACTCTGAAGCCAAACTGCATGGAGTGTAATGTGAAGGGGCTGTTGTTGAGGTGGGCAATCAGTTGTTCTGCTACACACTTTTCAACAACCTTTGACACCACAGGTAGTAGTATACTAATGGGCCTGTAGTTACTCACGTCAGCAGGGTCGACCGATTTAAAGATGGCCGTTATTATGGCCGACTTCCATACCCTTGGAAACACCCCGAGACCAATAGATGTGTTGGTGACCTTAGTAATGGGGCCAATGAGTGACTCTTTGTAGTTAAGAAAGGTAGAGTCCAGCCCAAACACCTTTGGCTTCAGAGTTCTTTAGTGAGCTAATCACCTTCACCTTTGACTCATAAACATCCCTTAGGTTGAGCATAATTTACTAGCACTGAGCCCAATGAACCAGAGTGGTTTCATTTGTGGCTGGAAGTAGCTAGCCAACATTAGCTTGGGTGATTGACTGGGGTTGTAACTGTAGTTTTTAAAGACTAGAACGTCCAGTGTACGCACCGAGAGCGAAATGGTCTGAATGGAAACAATATTAAATAAAATCAATCCAATATACTAGTTATTAGAAAAAAAGTTAGTATTCCGTATTGACATTACCTGCGACTACAAAATGCTTCTCAAAGTTGCCCTCTGGTGGTTAAACTAGCAATAACAGAAGTGGCTGAGAATTAAATGATGTGCCACAAAATGTAGCAGCACGCAGGGTGTACCGCAACTTTAAGGATCAACTGTACAGTTGACCGGGGTAGCTCTAGCAGGGAAGAAATTTGCTGAACTGACCTGTTGGAAATTTCACATCCTATGACAGTGTCCCGGTCAGTCACTGAGCTCTTCAGTAAGGCCAACTACTGCCAATGTTTGTCTATGGCGATTGCATGGCTTTGTGGTCGATTTTATACACCCGTCAGCAACAGGTGGCTGAAATAGCCAAATCCACTAATTTGAAGGGGTGTTCACAAACGTCAACTGTATAGTGTACATACACCTTAGCCAAATACATTTAAACTTTGTGTCACAGTTCCTGACATTTAAGCCTAGTAAAAATTCCCAATCTAAAAGGTCAGTTAGGATCATCACTTTATTTTAAGAATGTGAAAAGGTCAGAATACAGAATTATTTATTTCAGCTTTCATTTCTTTCACATTCCCAGTGGGTTAGAAGTTTACATACACTCAATTAGTATTCAGTAGCATTGCCTTTAAATTGTTTAACTTGGGTCAAACATTTAGGGTAGCATTCCACAATAAGTTGGATGAATTCTGGGCCATTCCTCCTGACAGAGCTGGTGTAACTGAGTCAGGTTTGTAGGCCTCCTTGTGTCACACATGCTTTTTCAGTTCTGCCCACAAATTTATGGGATTGAGGTCAGGGCTTTGATGGCTACTACAAAACCTTGACTTTGTCTTTAAGCCATCTTGGGGTCATTGTCCATTTGGCAGACCAAGCTTTAACTTCCTGACTGAGGTCTTGAGATTTTGCGTCTACATATCCACATAATTTTACTACCTCATGATGCCATCCATTTTGTGAAGTGCACCAGTCCCTCCTGCAGCAAAGCACCCCCACAACATTATCCTGCCACCACTCGTGCTTCACAGTTGGGATGTTCTTCAGTTTGCAAGCCTCCTGCTTTTTCCTCCAAACATAACAATGGTCATTATGGGCAAACAGTTCTATTTTTGTTTCAGACCAGAGGACATTTCTCCAAAAAGTACAATCTTTGTACCCATGTACAGTTGCAAACCAGCGTCTGGCTTTTTTTAATGGTGGTTTTGGAGCAGTGGCTTCTTCATCCCGAGCAGCCTGTCGATATAGGACTCGTTTAACTGTGGATGTAGATACTTTTGTACCTGTTTCCTCCAGCATCTTCACAAGTTCCTTTGCTGTTGTTCTGAGATTGATTTGCACTTTTCGCACCAAAATATGTTCATCTCTAGGAGACCGAACACATCTCCTTCCTGAGCGGTATGATGGCTGCGTGGTCCCATGGTGTTTATACTTGCATACTATTGTTTGCACAGATGAACGTGGTACCTTCAGGCATTTGTAAATTGCGCCCAAGGATGAACCAGACTTGTGGAGGTCTACCATTTTTTTTCCCCTGAGGTCTTTGCTGATGTCTTTTGATGTTCCCATGATGTCAAGCAAAGAAGCATTGAGTTTGAAGGTAGGCTTTGAAATACAGCCACACCTCCTATTGACTCAAATGTCAATTAGCCTATCAGAAGCTTCTAAAGCCATGACAATTTTCTGGAATTTTCCAACTGTTTAAAAGGCACAGTCAACTTAGTGTACGTAAACTTCTGACCCACTGGAATTGTGATAGTGAATTATAAGTGAAATAATCTGTAAACAATTGTTGGAAAAATTACTTCTCATGCACAAAGTAGTTGTCCTAACCGACATGACAAAACTATAATTTGTGAACAAGAAATTTGAGAAGTGGTTGAAAAACAAGTTTTATTCACGCCAACCTAAGTGAATGTAAATGTCAGACTTGACTGTATATACACAAAATGGATGGGCATCCACACAATATATAGCATATGAAACCTAACACTCCAAATAGTATGATAAATGTTACGTCCACCTGAGTCCACCTGAGTCCATTTTGTATCGGGGGGATGCGGGGGAATAAAGTGTGAACTCCACAGCTGCCCGCAAACATGGAGACCAAAGAGAAGGACACCAGCAAAGAAAAACAGATGTGCTGGAATGTCCTGACACTCCCCTGAATTCAGAAGACAGGTTTGTGATTATTTTAACACTGTACAATGATTTGGGTTCATTTTGACACCTTATTACATATTAAAAGATAAGTCTACATTGTATTCATTGAGTGAAAAAGTGTTTAGTATGTGATCCCTGCGTAAACACTCAACCTTGACGTTGCTTTTACCAAATGATCCACACAGGACTATTTATCTCCCGATCTATCATTTAGTACAGGTCTCCCTACCCTAGTCCTGACTTTAACTCTGCTGATGAGCTGAACATAAGTATTTTGGGATCAGGTGTCCCTGTAGAGATGAAAGCCCCAGTGTCATTAGGCCCCATTAGTGTCACCTAATCCATTAGCGCAAGCCTCTTTCCCCTCCTACCACATACAAGTCTATCCCAACTGGCCACATTCCCATAGGGCTCTGGTCAAACGTAGTGCCATTTGGGAAGCAATTGATGGCTGGATGCAGTGCGCTTTGTCACACTGCAGTAGCCTATTGAGTTGGGGCCAGTAATCATCTTATCCGCTTTACCATTGTCCCACAGAGAAACCCCAGACTGCACCACCATCACACCAACGCTGCCCCCTCAGGAGTCAGAAGACCAGCTGACCAAGGGCAGAGGGACAGGAGGAGGAGCGGAATGCACAGACATGACAAAATGTCTGTGTCAGAGAAGAGTGCCTCCATTGGCACCAGAGGAGTTCAAGCTCCATCCTCTGAGGGGGTTGTCAGAGCTCAGTGCTCAGGCCAAGGAGAGCCTGAGGTGGGATGGTGTTCTGTAGGACCACCAGGCAGAGGAGAGGCTGGAGGTGTACCAGGTTAATGGACGCGAGCGCTACCTGTTCCACAGACAGGTGGTGATGGCAGCAGGGGCTCAGGCCACCATCCTGAGAGCAGTGGGAATACTGTATAGAGGATAGAGAGGCTGTGGGCCGATGCTAGTGGTCTTGCTTTACCCCAGCAACACCAATAGCGTCGCTCGTCTGCAGGCTTTTATTTTGTGATCAACATTGTGATTGGTTTTGCATACTTTGGACAGAGTTAATACTCAGGGAATCATCAATTAGCAGTGTGAAGGCTGAACTTCAGTGCTAGAGAATGAGGAACCACTAATTTATAGCCATATGATTTTTACTCATGAATTACATAAATGTGAATTTGAAGTACATTTATGCTTTTCATCTCAGTGTGCCTTAAACAGGATTTTAAAAAGTGTTTAATATCAACTTCTGGTTACGAAATTAGTTTAAACATTTGTTTAAAAAAGTACTTTTGAGTTGGTCAATGTAGAAGACTACATGGTTCACTGTAGTCCCTAAAATATCCTTCAGAGGATGCAATAGGACTACAGCACTGTTGGCATACAACAGCGTTACCATAGCACTGGCTTCCTGCCTGTATAATTTCCTTTAACTCACCCTGGGCAGGAAATGGTTGACCAGTCTGTCAACTCAATACACTCACATGAGGCCTCTAAATCCCCCACAAATTGATTTCAGACCAACATGCCTGCTACAGTTACCCTGCCTAGCATTGATGGTTTGTTTAAATGTTTAACAGAGGATTTGGACAGTTTGTCTGCACCATGGCTGTGATTCCGACCTGAGTTATGCACATGTAAATGGAATGTACTTCCCTTTATGCACATTCTGACCTGAGAATAGCATGCTATTCATTTTGGGTGGAGCTGGACTAAATGAAGCCGTTGCCACAGATAGGCTGTATTCTGACCACCACCATATTAAACACTACGTTGCCAAAGTATGGGGACACCCCTTCAAATTAGTTGATTCGGCTATTTCAGCCACACCCGTTGCTGACGGTGTATAAAATTGAGCACAGCCAAGCAATCTCCATAGACAAACATTGGCAGTAGAATGGCCTTACTGAAGAGCTCAGTGACTTTCAACATGGCACCGTCATAGGATGCAACCTTTCCAACAAGTCAGTTCATCAAATTTCTGCCCTGCTAGAACTGCCCGGATCAACTAAGGGCTGTTATTGTGAACTGGAAACGTCTAGGAGCAACAACGGCTCAGCCACAAAGTGGTAGGCCACACAAGCTCACCAAACGGGACCACAGAGTGCTGAAAGGTATAAAAATCTGTCCTCGTTTGTGACACTAACTACCGAATTCTAAACTGTCCCTGGAAGAAATGTCAACACAAGAACTGTTCATTGAGAGCTTCATGAAATGGGTTTCCATGGTCGAGCAGCCGCACACAAGCCTAAGATCACCAAGCGCAATACCAAGCGTCAGCTGGAGTGGTGTAAAGCTCACAGCCATTGGACTCAGTGGAAATGCATTTTCTGGAGTGATGAATCACGTTTCACCATCATGCAGTCTGACGGACTAATCTGGGTTTGATTGCGCAAAGCTGTCAAGGCAAAGAATGCCTATTTTGAAGAATCTGAAATACACTGCTCAAAAAAAAAGGGAACACTAAAATAACACATCCTAGATCTGAATGAAGGAAATATTCATATTAAATACTTTCTTTACATAGTTGAATGTGCTGACAACAAAATCACACAAACAATATCAATGGAAATCAAATTTATCAACCCATGGAAGTCTGGATTTGGAGTCACACTCAAAATTAAAGTGGAAAACCACACTACAGGCTGATCCAACTGATGTAATGTCATTAAAACAAGTCAAAATGAGGCTCAGTAGTGTGTGTGGCCTCCACGTGCCTGTATGACCTCCCTACAACTTCTGGGCATGCTCCTGATGAGGTGGCGGATGGTCTCCTGAGGGATCTCCTCCCAGACCTGGACTAAAGCATCCGCCAACTCCTGGACAGTCTGTGGTGCATCGTGGCGTTGGTGGATGGAGCAAGACATGATATCCCAGATGTGCTCAATTGGATTCAGGTCTGGGGAACGGGCAGGCCAGTCCATAGCATCAATG
This sequence comes from Oncorhynchus mykiss, assembly GCF_013265735.2. Taxonomy (NCBI): domain Eukaryota; kingdom Metazoa; phylum Chordata; class Actinopteri; order Salmoniformes; family Salmonidae; genus Oncorhynchus; species Oncorhynchus mykiss. Next base: position 51,343,633 of record NC_048566.1, on the reverse strand, counting down.
CCTTCCTCTTGCAGGAACTGCTGACACACTCCAGCCACATGAGGTCTAGCATTGTCTTGCATTAGGAGGAACCCAGGGCCAACCGCACCAGCATATGGTTTCACAAGGGGTCTGAGGATCTCATCTCGGTGCCTAATGGCAGTCAGGCTACCTCTGTCGAGCACATGGAGGGCTGTGCGGCCCCCCAAAGAAATGTCACCCCACACCATGACTGACCCACCGCCAAACCGGTCATGCTGGAGGATGTTGCAGGCAGCAGAACGTTCTCCACGGCGTCTCAGACTGTCACATGTGCTCATTGTGAACCTGCTTGGATCTGTGAAGAGCACAGGGCGCCAGTGGCGAATTTGCCAATCTTGGTGTTCTCTGGCAAATGCCTGTAAGCACAACCCCCACCTGTGGACGTTGGGCCCTCATACCACCCTCATGGAGTCTGTTTCTGACCGTTTGAGCAGACACATGCACATTTGTGGCCTGCTGGAGGTCATTTACCAGGGCTCTGGCAGTGCTCCTCCTGCTCCTCCTTGCACAAAGGTGGAGGTAGCGGTCCTGCTGCTGGGTTGTTGCCCTCCTACTGCCTCCTCCACGTCTCCTGATGTACTGGCCTGTCTCCTGGTAGCGCCTCCATGCTCTGGACACTACGCTGACAGACACAACAAACCTTCTTGCCTCAGCTCGTATTGATGTGCCATCCTGGATGAGCTGCACTACCTGAGCCACTTGTGTGGGTTGTACACTCCGTCTCGTGCTACCACTAGAGTGAAATCTCCGCCAGCATTCAAAAGTGACCAAAACATCAGCCAGGAAGCATAGGAACTGAGAAGTGGTATGTGGTTATCACCTTCAGAACCACTCCTTTATTGGGGGTGTCTTGCTAATTGCCTATAATTTCCAACTGATGTCTATTCCATTTGCACAACAGCATGTGAAATGTATTGTCAATCAGTGTTGCTTCCTAAGTGGACAGTTTGATTTCACAGAAGTGTGATTGACTTGGAGTTACATTGTGTTTTTTAAGTGTTCCCTTTATTTTTTTGAGCAGTGTATATTTAGATTTGTTTAACCTTTTGTTGGTTACTACATGATTTAAAATGTGTTACTTCATAGTGGATATCGTCACGTTTATTCTACAGTGTAGAAAATTGTGAAAAAAGATCAACCCTTGAATGAGTAAGTGTCCAAACTTGCGACTGGTACTGTATGCCTAGCTACTTGAAATTGGTCTTCCGACTTTCTGTCTCCTATTTATATGTTAAATATCAATATTGACCATCAGTAGGCCTATTTTATTTAATCAGGTAGGCCAGTTGAGAATAAGTTCTCATTTACCACTGCGACCTGGCCAAGATAAAGCAAAGCAGTGTGACAAAGTTACACATGGGATAAACAAATGTACAGTCAACATAATAGAAAAGTCTATATACAGTGTGTGCAAATAGCGTGAGGTAGTAAGGCAATAAATCGGCCATAGTAGTAAAGTAATTACAATTTAGCAAAGTAACACTGGCGTGATAGATGTGCAAATAGAAATACTGGTGCAAAAGAGCAAAATAGTAAACAAGTAAATTACCAATCCAGGCACTAAGGTTTGAAAACAGAAGAACGCAGGCTTTAACAGATAGAAATTTCAAACAAATGTGTGTTTGGCAATTGTTCTGGCTTAATACCAGCTGAAAATAGAGCCCCTAGTCCGTTTGCATTGAGAAGAGTTGGTTCTTACAAGAGGTGTTTGTCTATTATTTCAGTGTCTTTTTCCCAAGACACAATTATGGTTATGCTTTGTTATGCATTTTTTTGACAGCTGAAGGAGTCCTGCTAAATATTTATGTACTGTAGTGAATAAATTCTATGCAGCGTTTGAATGAATCCTCAAGTAGAACCAACACAATATGGTCCTTACCTCAAGGACAGAATGTGTAAAATGAAGACTTATGCATAAATTAAATAATACAAATGTGCTTCAAATAAAACTTAAAATCAATTATATTTAACAGCATTCCTGATCGGGTAACACAACATGTGAGGGAAAGATGAACAGAGCAAAGTACAGAGAGATCCTTGATGAAAACCTGCTCCAGAGCGCTCAGGACCTCAGACTGGGGCGAAGGTTCACCTTCCAACAGGACAACATCCCTAAGCGTACAGCCAAGACAATGCAGGAGTGGCTTCAGGACAAGTCTCTGAATGTCCTTGAGTGGCCCAGCCAGAGCCCGGAATTAAACCCCATTAAACATCTCTGGAGAGACCTGAAAATAGTTGTGCAGCAACGCTCCCCCTCCAACCAGACAGAGCTTGAGAGATTCTTCAGAGAAGAATGGGAGAAACTCCACAAATACATGTGTGCTAAGCTTGTAGCGTCATACCCAAGAAGACTCTAGGCTGTAATCGCTGCCAAAGGTGCTTCAACAAAGAACTGATTAAAGGGTCTGAATACTTATGTCAATGGAATATTTCAGTTATTTATTTTTTATACATTTGGAAACATTTCTAAAAAACTGTTTTTGCTTTATCATTATAGAGTATTGTGTTCAGACTGATGAGGGAAAAAAACTATTTAATACATTTTAGAATAAAGCTGTAGCATAACAAATGTGGAAAAAGTGAAGGGGTCTGAATACTTTCCAAATGCACTGTATATCATCAATGATGCTATTTTGGCCTATAGCATTTGCAAAAGTCATTAACAGCAATTGACGTGAATCCAACATATCAATTATTAATTTGAAGACAAACTAGAATTAAAGCCAGACTAATCAGTGCCATTGATGGACCTATCCAAGTGGAAGATACATCTCCTTTAAATGTTGATATTTGGTTGCATTGACAACCAAACACAATTCAAAATCACTTTCGAAATACAATAAATAGCATATTAACTTGTTGACAAGTTAACAAATGATATGTTGGAGTCATGTCTCCAACTCAACCAAATATAATAGTTAAAGAATGGGATTAAGCCAGTGGTCAGATGAAACTATCCAAGCACTAGATACATATCCATTAAATGTTTTGAGGTTACTGTAACTATACATTTTTTCTTATGTAGTATAAGACAAAGTGAAATGGTCCACCCACACAGACAGTGTGGTGAAGAAGGTGCAACAGCGCCTCTTCAACCTCAGGAAGCTGAAGAAATTTGTCTTGTCACCTAAAACCCTCACAAACTTTTACAGTTTTTAGAATCAAGAGCATCCTGTTGGGCTGTATCACTGCTTTGTTCGGCAACTGCACTGCCTACAACCGCAGGTCTCTCCAGAGGGTGGTGCGGTCTGCCCAATACATCACCGGAGGAAAACTACCTGCCCTCCAGGACACCTACAGCACCCGATTTTACAGGAAGGCCAAAAAGATCATCAAGGACAACAACCACCTGAGCCACTGCCTGTCCACCCCGCTACCATCCAGAAGGCTATGTCAGTACAGGGGCATCAAAGCTGGGCCCGAGAGACTGAAAAACAGCTTCTATCTCAAGGCCATCAGACTGTTAAACAACCATCACTAACACAGAGAGGCTGCTGCCTACATACAGATTTGAAATTATTGGCCACTTTAAAAAATGGATCACAAGTCACTTTAATAATGCCACTTTAATAATGTTTACATATCTTACATTACTCATCTCATATGTATATACTGTATTTTATACCATCTATTGTATCTTGCCTATGCCGCTCTGTCATCGCTCATCCATATATTTATATAGTCTTATTCCTTCCTTTACTTAGATTTTTGTGTATTAGGTAGTTGTTGAGGAGTTGTTAGATTACATGTTAGACATTGCTGCACTGTCAGAACTAGAAGCACAAGCATTTCGCTACACCCGCAATACCATCTGCTAACCATGTGTATGTGACCAATAAATTTGATTGGATTTGATTTGAATTGACCGGTTGGCGACCACTGGGGTAGGCTAATAGTTGCAGTCATAGATAATATCTTTCTAGGAGCTGACCCATCAAAAATTTGAATGTTAAAGTAAGATTTGAATGGAGAAAGCTGATCCAAGAGCCGCGCTAACTTTCTTTCGATCCTATTAGTTTCGACTGTAGGCCTGTGCCTCATCAACGCACTTAGCGAACGCTCTCTCTGCGTGGTATTTTGGGAAATGCATGTTCGGGACGTTGTTGGAACAATGCATCATTAAAACACTCATACGCCTAAATTCCATTGCTATCGGGAAACCAGGCCCATGTCATGTGGTTCAGATATTAGATGAAGAACAATGATAACACATTCATTCATCTGTTTTATAAATAAACAAAAACTTGGAATTAGGTTGTGCTTTTAGATGGTTGAAAGCATAGTGATAACACATTGGAAATTCAACAAATATAGATTGTAAACTCATTGATCAACATCTCAACCAAATATTACCCAATTATCAACGTTGAAACGACCTAGTGTGCCCAGTGTGGTGAGAGGGAGTTTGTAAGAGATAGAAAGAGAGATGGGTGAGAGAGAAGCACAGCAGTTCTTTTGAAAGCATTTTGGTGTTATCTTTTTGTGTTGTGTTTGTCCATGTCTATTATTCTCTCTCCAGCCTGTTTTGTTCAGGTTGCCTAATTCAGCATCCCTGCCTCAAAGACCTCGGCCCTGGCCTTCTGTCCCTCTAATCCCCCAAACAGCGTTCTGATTGGTCCATCCACATAGCCACAGCGGCCATTAAGGTCACCTGTGTTTTTCCACTGCCCGTGACCCCGGCAACGTCCTACCTAGCAACCCCTTCCATGGAACTCAAAGTAAGTGTAAACTCAGACTATGCCACCACCACTGGTTGACATGTTGACAGTAGAACACCAGCTACCATGACTTCCAACCTGGCATGTCATCATGTTGCTATCGTGTCAACAGTAGAACACTACCCACTGAGCACACACTGGTTGAATCAACGTTGTTTCAACGTAATTGGTCAACGTATTGTGACGTGGAATCAACGTGGAAAATACATTGGATTTGAAAAAAATCATCAACCAGGACTACTTTCATCTCATTTTGACCAGCATTGATTCAACTAGTGTGTGCCCAGTGGGTAGCTACCATGACTACCATATCTACAGTAGAACACACACGGCTACCTTTCTGTCATCTCTTCTTCTCCATTTTCAGAATGTGAAGTAAGAAATGTCTACATCAACATGTGGGCATTGGCGACACCATGACCATGTAGTTTCCCCAAAACGGAGAACATATAAAACTCATCCTTGTAAATGAAAAATGAAACCCACAAAATCTGTTTATCTGAGGTATCACTGTTTGTTCTGTCTCCCCCCACCTCTAAACAAACTGGCTAAGAACAGAACAGACAAACTGTTGAGTGTTGTCCTGCTATATGGCTGATGTCATAACAAGTGATGTCGTGGTAAAATAGGTGCTGATCGCCGTTATCAGTGGGTAAAGTAACGCCCCGTGCACTTTCTATGCATTTTTCTGCAAAAGGTGAGAAAACGCTCGCACAAAATGAAAAAAAGTGCAAATACGGCGTTTACATGCGATTACCCTCCACTACACTACTGGTTATAACTCAGAAATGTCACGTCGTCCTCTTCTGATAGGTCTCTTCTGTGTCTGTCGAGCCTCCAGCCAGACGACTTGTTCTTCAGAAGAAGGGGAAGAGAGAGGGGATGAGGAGAGATGCCTGAGGAGGAGGAGGGAGGGAGAGATGGACAGAGGGGGGACATTCTGTGTTTGTGTGTCGGAGATGAAGTGATGTTGAGACGGATGAGTGGAAGGAGGGATGATCAGGACAGTTTCAGCTTCAGCCACCTCAGGTCATCTGATCTGTGAGGAAGAGAAGGGAAAGAGATACATTGCCTTCAAAAAGTATTCACATCCCTTGACTTTTTCCACATTTTGTGTTACAAATTGGGATTAAAATGTATATAGTTGTCAATTTTTTCTCAATAATCTATACAAAATACTCTGTAATGTCAAAGTGGATAAAAAAAAAAACATTTGTAAAACATTTATTTAAAAAAAACTCTTAATTAGATACAGTACGTATTCAACCCCCTGAGTCAATACATGTTAGAATAACCTTTGCTTAGTCTTAACCTTTGCTTAGTCTTTCTGGGCGAGTCTCAAAAAGCGTTGTACATCTGGATTGTACAATTTTTGCACATTTATTATAAAAAAAAAAATTCAAGCTCTGTCACGTTGGTTGTTGATCATTGCTAGACAGCCATTTTCAAGTCTTGCCATAGATTTTCTAGCTGATTTAAGTCAAAACTGTAACTAAGCCCCTCAGGAACATTCCTTTTCATCTTGGTAAGCAAGTCCAGGGAATATTTGGCCTTGTGTTTTAGGTTAGTGTCCTGCTGAAAGATGTTTCCCAATGTCTCTTGGAAAGCAGACTGAAACAGGTTTTCCAATAGGATTTTGCCTGAGCTATTTATAAAAAATTGAAATAAACTCTCTAGTCCTTGTGGATGACAAGCATAACTATAACATGATGCAGCCATTACTATGCTTGAAAATATGAAGAGTGGTACTCAATGATGGGTTGTGTTGGATTTGCCCATAACATAATGCTTTGTATTCAGGACATAAAGTTAATTTCATTTTTTGCAGTTTTACTTTACTTTTGTGCCTTTTTGCAAACAGGATGCATTTTTTGGGGGATTTGTATTCTGTACAGGCCTCCTTCTTTTCACTCTGTCAATTAGGTTAGTATTGTGGAGTAACTCCAATGTTGTTGGTCCTTCCTGAGTTTGCTCCTTTCACAGCCATTCCTCTCCGGCAACTGGGTTAGGAAGGACGCCTGTGTCTTTGTAGTGACTGGGTGTATTGATACACCATCCAAAGTGTAATGAATAACTTCACATGTTCAAAAGGATATTCAACATCTGCTTTAAAAAAAAACTTTTACCCATCTACCAATAGGTGCTCATCTTTGTGAGGCATTGGAAAACCTCCCTGGCCTTTGTGGTTGAATCTGTGTTTGAAATTCACTGCTTGACTGAGGGACCTTACAGATAATTGTATGTGTGAGGTACAGAGATGAGGTACTCATTCAAAAATCATGTTAAACACTAATATTGCACACAGAGTGAGTCCATGCAATTTATGTGACTTTTTAAACACATTTTTATTTGATTTCTAAAAACATAATTCCACTATGACATTATGGGGTATTGTGTGATACAAACTGTCAATGTAAACCATTTAAAATTCAGGCTGTAACACAACAAAACGTGGAAAAAGTCAAGGGGTGTGAATACTTTCTGAAGGCACTGTATTACAGTGTGTGTCCGTGTGTGCTTGTGTCTGTCTGTCTGCCTGGAGAAAATAAAATAATGAGTTTACAGTGAGAGAGAGGGATGTGGGTAGCCACGTACTCAGCCTCTTTCTTAGTGATGGTGTTTCCTGTAGCGAACCTCTCGGCCACAGCAGAAACAGCTGGGTCATAGTTCAGACTGGCTGCTGCTATTACCTCATCATCCCTGCGGGGAGAAAAATAGTGGGGAGAAGAATAGTATTCATACTGTGGCAAAGAAGGGGGTCGAGTGATAAATGGCAGATATGTGAGAGCAGAACTAATAAACGGGCTCTGCCCGATCACTAAAATGGCCACCCCAATCAGAACTACATATCGCAAAATGGCCGACTGCCAAAACTACAAGTCCCAGAAGCAAGGGGAACCCTCAGAAGGTGTAGCCGACCCACAGATAAAGGGTCCAGAAAAACCAGGAAGAGAGAGAGAGAGGGCTGGAAGGATCTATGAACCAAAGAGAAAGAGACAATAGAGATTGGCTGGATTTACCGTGTATGAGCTGGACTGTTTGGGCTTACCTGTTGGCGTTTGGACCTGGACCTACCGAGAACCCGATTTGTGTACCGAACCCTGACGTTGCCTACGGCCTGGGTGGACCAGGACGGAGAAACAAACACACAGGTACTGTCCTGTTTGAAATAACTCTCATTCTGGGGTGATTTGGTGACAGTTTCCCACTTAATTTGTGACAAACGCTCATAACCTTGAAGAGGTTTGCCACATGTGGTGGAGAATACGGGTAATGGACTAACCATACCGCTGGTTAGGTAGGAAAAAAATTATGTTCAGTTAGCACTCCAAAGGGGAGTCAGTTTTTTTTGTGGTTTGTTTGGTTAGGACAGTTTCTCAGGAAAATTAGTATGGAGGGAGCCATACAGGCCCTGTTACAAGCGGCGGCCACCCAACAAGAGGCAACTAGAGCTCAACAAATAGCTCATCAGGATGCAATGCGAATGTACCAGGACATGTTACAGGTCCAGCACCGGACCAACCAGCTGCTCAGAGAAGAGCAAGAGAGAAACACCCAGGAGTTAAGAGAAGGCCTAAAGGGGCTAGCGGGCCAAATTGGAGCTCAATTACCAGCTGCAAATACCCAGAGGCAGGCCAATCATTTTCTTCAAAAAATGACAGCACAGGATGATGTGGAAGCATATCTTACCACCTTCGAAAGGACTGCAGAGAGGGAGAAGTGGCCTAAAGAAGAACGGGCAGGGCTTCTGGCACCATACCTGGCCGGGGACGCTCAAAAAGCGTATTTCGACCTGGAGTTGAAAGATGCACAGGATTATGATAAACTAAAGGGAGAGATTCTGACTAGACTGGGAGTGACCGATACCGTGAGGGCACACCGCTTCCACCAGTGGTCCTACCGACCTGGACAACCTCCCCGAACACAGATGTTCGACTTGATTCACCTGGCACGGAAATGGTTGCGACCGGAGGCCCGTTCCTCCGCAGAGATTGTCGAGACCATCGTACTCAACCAGTTTCAGCGAGGTCTACCCCAAGAAGTGCGACGACTGGTTGGCCAGAACGAGGTACTTCCCGCCGACCATCTCGTGGGCCTGGTTGAACGGTATTGTACGGCAGGAACAGCTGAGTAAGCACAGGATGAAAGATTCCCATTCCCCAGGCCTGGGCGAACCAGTGGACAGCGTAAGACTGTCCCAACAGGTGGAGGGGGAAGAGAGCAGCGTGGGGCCATGAGGAAAAAATCAGAATCGGGCCGAGAAACTAAGGAAAAAAACGGAAACCGGGAGGTCTCCCCCCCCCCCGAACCCCTATTATCTGTTACAATTGTAATCGACCAGGACATATTGCAGCCTACTGCCCTATTAAAGAAGCAATGTAACTTCGGTGAAAAAGAAGATGATATATGGTATGCATGTCCTGTTGTAACCACTCTACTTGAAAGATCAAGAAACAAACATATGTGCAGGGTGAAGGTTGAAGGGAAAGAAGTTGAAGCACTGCTGGATTCCGGCAGTATGCTAACCCTGGTCGTTGCAAACCTAGTGCCAACTCATAAACTGGATACAAGTCAGGATATCAGTGTTACATGCATTCATGGGGATACCCGTCTGTACCCCACAGCCTTAGTGAGCACACAAACAGAGGACGGTCTGCTGGATTATGAGATCGGCATGGTCCCAAAGATGCCATATGATGTAATATTGGGTAGATACTTTTCTAACTTTGCGAAGTTAGGCCAAAAGAATGGCATATTTGAGAAGCCATCAACCCTGACCAAGCAGGAAGAAGCATGGGGTCTTCAACCAAAGCCAAGAAAAGAGGTCTCCCAGGGGCCAACCTCACAGGTGCTAGTAGGGGAGGATGAGGATGAAGTGGCAAACCTCGTTGATAACGAACAGCCCGGTACTAGTGGGGCTGGGGTTTATCTGAAACCAGAGGATGACGATCTAGAACCAGCAGACCTGGCAGGGTCCTTGACTAATTTCGGGACGGCCCAAAACCAGGATCCAACCCTGCAGCAAGCCAGAGCAGACGTGCAGGTCGTAGATGGTACTCCCATAAATGATGGGATGATGCCTAATAGTTTTCCCCACTTCATTATGAAAAAGGGTTTGGTGTACAGAGTCTCAAAAATAGGGGTTGATATGGGTGAACAGTTGTTGGTCCCCACCCGGTACCGGAGGACAGTTCTGGATCTAGCTCATGGGCACATTCTGGGTGGACACCTTGGTATCGCTAAAACCCGAGACCGGATTGTAAGGAGGTTTTACTGGTCAGGAATTCAGGCTGAAGTGGCTCGGCATTGTGGAGAAGGCCCGGAGTGCCAGATAACAGCTCCCCGACCAGCTGTTAGAAGCCCGTTAGTGCCACTCCCCATAATCTAAACGCCATTTGAGAGGATAGCGATGGATATAGTGGGCCCACTACCCAAATCCGCCAGAGGGCACCAATACATTCTGGTCATTCTAGATTATGCCACTCTCTACCCAGAAGCCATTCCCATTGACGATGGCTTCCAAAAATATTGCCAAGGAATTAGTGCTCTTGTTCACCAGGGTAGGAGTTCCAAAGGAGATACTTACTGACCAGGGGACCCCCTTTATGTCCCGGACCTTTGTAAATTGTGGTAGTTGAAAAAGTTGAGGACATTGGTTTACCATCCTCAGACGGACTGGTTGAGAGATTCAACAGGACCCTGAAGTCAATGCTCAGGAAGGTCATCGATAAGGATGGGAAAACTGGGATTGCATGTTGCCGTATCTGATGTTTGCCATTAGAGAGGTTCCTCAAGCCTTGCTGGGGTTTTCTCCCTTTGAGCTGGTACTTGGGAGGCACTCCCGGGGAATATTAGACATCGCCCGGAAAACCTGGGAGCACCAATCCACCCGTATACTAGTGTCATAGAGCATGTCACGGCAATGCAAGACAGGATAGCCACAGTCATGCCCATCGTCAGCGAGCACGAGACAAGCACAAGAGCACCAGCGGCACACTTATAACCGGCAGGCTACCCTGAGGGAATTTCAACCGGGAGATAAGGTGTTAGTGCTGATCCCCACGGTAGAGTGCAAACTACTACCCACATGGAAAGGACCATATGAAGTACTGGAGAGAATAGGGGAAGTTAATTATTGGATCCGATAGCCAGGTCGACGGCCCCAGGAACAGATCTATCACATAAACCTGTTAAAAGCATGGAGAGAGAGAGAAACACTAATGGTCACATACCCCACACACACTCAGGAGACAGCTGAAGTACATTTTTACCTACTCTGTCCCCAGCACCAATACAGGAAGTAAAGACCCTGATCCAGAAAAACAGAGATGTGTTTTCAGAGGTACCCGGCCGAACTGAGGTTGCGGCTCATGATATCGTTTCCCTACCAGGGAGAAAAGTGAGCATGAGCATATCGGGTACCCGAGGCTCGACAGGCCGCGATTAGAGCAGAGACAGAGAAAATTTTGACAGCTGGAGTGATCGAGGAGTCACATAGTGAGTGGTCTAGCCCAATTGTGATGGTCTCCAAGCCCGATGGGTCTTTGTAGTTCTGTAACGACCTTTGGAAGGTAAATGAAATCTCCAAGTTTGATGCCTACCCCATGTAGACGAACTACTGGAGAAAATTGGTAAAGCTCGGTACATTACGACCCTGGACCTGACAAAAGGGTACTGGCAAATTCCTCTGACCCCAAGGGCAAAAGAAAAGACCGCCTTTGCAACCCCTGGCGGTTTGTTTCAATACACCGTCATGCCATTCGGCTTACACGGGGCCCCAGCCACCTTTCAACAGCTCATGAACAAGGTCTTAAAACCGCACCAAGCATATGCCACAGCTTATTTAGATGACTATTTAGGGATCTACAGCCCAGATTGGGAATCCCACTTACCCCGGGTACAGGCAGTGTTAGACGCCCTTAGAAAGGCAGGGATCACGCGAACCCTGCCAAGTGTTATGTGGGGTTAGAGGAAACAGAGTATCTGGGATACACTGTGGGAAGAGGATTAATCAAACCACAACGTAAGAAGGTGGAGGCATTTAGAGAATGGCCGAAACCAGTAAATAAGAAGCAGGTTCGAGCCTTCCTAGGGCTGACCAGTTACTACCGGAAGTTCATCACAAGTTATGCCACAGTGGCCGCCCCACTCACCGACATGACTAGAGCCAGAGGGCCAAACATGGTCAAATGGGATGAAAGGGCCACAAAAGCATTTAGGACATTACAGGAGACTCTCTGCTGTAATCCTGTGCTGGTGGTACCAGACTTTGAGAAAGAGTTTGTGGTTCAGACGGATGCCTCAGAGGTTGGCTTGGGAGCAGTGCTATCCCAAGAGGTAGAAGGGGTGGAACACCCCATCCTGTTTTTAAGCAGGGAGCTGGAATCACGGGAAACCAACTACTCAGTCGTTGAGAAAGAGGCGTTGGCAGTAAAGTGGGCTCTAGAAAGCCTGAAATACTACCTGCTGGGGCACCACTTCACCCTCATCAGTGACCATGCCCCACTCACCTGGATGCATAGGGCTAAAGAGAAGAACGCTCGGGTGATGCAGTGGTTTTGGAGTCTCCAACTGTTTAACTTTGACTTAAAACACAGAGCAGGGAAGGAAATGGGAAATGTGGATGGGTTATCCCGCATGCATGCATATTTTGCTGCGGTAGCCCGACCTAGGGGGTCGGATCTAGGGGGGGAGATGTGTGGAAAAGAAGGGGGTCGAGTGATAAATGGCAGATATGTGAGAGCAGAACTATTAAACGGGCTCTGCCCGATCACTAAAATGGCCACCCAGATCAGAACTACAGATCACAAAATGACTGACTGCCAAAACTACAAGTCCCAGAAGCAAGGGGAACCCTCAGAAGGTGGAGCCGACCCACAGATAAACGGTCAAGAAAAACCAGGAAGAGAGAGAGAGGGCTGGAAGGATCTATGAACCATAGAGAAAGAGACAATAGAGATTGGCTGGATTTACCGTGTATGAGCTGGACTGTTTTGGACTTACCTGTTGACGTTTGGTCCTGGACCTACTGAGAACCCGATTCGTGTACCGAACCCTGCTATCCTTGACCTTGCCTACGGCTTGGGTGGACCAGGACGGAGAAACAAACACACAGGTGTCCTGTTCGAAAGAACTCTCATTCTGGGGTGATTTGGTGGACGATTCCCACTTAATTTGTGACAAACGCTCATAACCTTGAAGAGGTTTGCCACAATACATACATGCACCAGGTTTTCTGGAAAATTTTGCGCCAGACAAGTGACCAGGGGAAGATTTTAATTTATCGGACAATAGAGAAATGTACCCGGTCATCCATATGCAGTGGGTGCTTAACATATAAGGCCACGCAGCCAGTGCCATTAATGGATAAATGAGCCACATTTACATGTCCTCACAGACTATATAATATATTACAAAAACACTATTCCTTGTGTTTCGATGTGTAGCATATGCATTTGGGGCTCCCGAGTGGCGTAGGCACTGCATCTCAGTGCAAGAGGCGTCTCTGGTTCGACTCCAGGGTGTATCACACCTGGCAGTCCTTGGGAGTCCCATAGGGCAGTGCACAATTGGCCCAGAAATATCTGGGTTTGGCTGGGGTAGGCTGTCATTATAAATAAGAATTTGTTCTTAACTGACCTGCCTTGTTAAATAAAGGTAAAGAATATGCATAACTTTATAGCCTATCATTTAATTGGTTTTTACTTTCCTAAAACAATGATTTAATTTATTTATACTTGTCAGGCTACTGCGTCTACTATACAGATATAAGTATACAGAAGGAAGCTAATTCCCAAAATTGTAATCAGAATATTTTTTTATAAAGATAAGCATTATATTGTTAGTTTGTTTGAGTAACTCTGGTAGGCCTAAAACATTCTTCCTCACCTCAAGTTCAATTGACGGAGCGGAGCCAGTTGCTGTGTCAGAGCGCACTACCTTCATGTCATAGGCCTGCAGTATAGTACAGTCATGGCCAAACGTTTTGAGAATGACACAAATATTAATTTTCACAAAGTCTTCTGCCTCAGTGTCTTTAGATATTTTTGTCAGATGTTACTATGGAATACTGAAGTATAATTACAAGCATTTCATAAGTGTCAAAGGCTTTTATTGACAATTACATGAAGTTGATGCAAAGAGGCAATATTTGCAGTGTTGACCCTTCTTTTTCAAGACCTCTGTAATCTGCCCTGGCATGCTGTCAATTAACTTCTGGGCCACATCCTGACTGATGGCAGCCCATTCCTGCATAATCAATGCTTGGAGTTTGTCAGAATTTGTGGGGTTTTGTTTACCTCTTGAGGATTGACTACAAGTTCTCAATGGGAATTGAGAAAAAATATTGATGTTTTGCCTTATAGCAAGGTGCTCCATCATGCTGGAAAAGGCATTGTTCGTCACCAAACTGTTCCTGGATGGTTGGAAGAGTTGCTCTCGGAACAATCGGAAAGGGGATTCAACAGAGAAAATGTCTTCAGCAGTCCAATCTCTGTAGTGGCTTCTTTGCTGCCCTTCTTGACACTAGGCCATCCTCCAAAAGTCTTTGCCTCACTATGCGTGCAGATGCACTCACACCTGCCTGCTACCATTCCTGAGCAAGCTCTGTACTGGTGGCGCCCCAATCCCGCAGCTGAATCAACTTTAGGAGACGGTCCTGGCGCTTGCAGGACTTTCTTGGGCGCCCTGAAGCCGCCTTCACAACAATTGAACCGCTCTCCTTTAAGTTCTTGATGATCAGATAAATTGTTGATTTAGGTGCAATCTTACTGGCAGCAATATCCTTGCCTGTAAAGCCTTTTTTGTGCAAAGCAATGATGACGGCATGTGTTTCCTTGCAGGTAACCATGGTTGACAGAGGAAGAACAATGATTCCAAGCACCACCCTCCTTCTGAAGCTTCCAGTCTGTTATTCGAACCAAATCAGCATGACAGAGTGATCTCCAGCATTGTCCTCGTCAACACTCACACCTGTGTTAACGAGAGAATCACTGACATGATGTCAGCTGGTCCTTTTGTGGCAGGGCTGAAATGCAGTGGAAATGTTTTTGGGGGATTCAGTTCATTTGCATGGCAAAGAGGGACTTTGCAATTCATCTGATCACTCTTCACAACATTCTGGAGTATATGCAAATTGCCATCATACAAACTGAAGCAGCAGACTGTGAAAATTTATATTTGTCATTCTCAAAACTTTTGGCCACGACTCTAGGCTAAATGCCGCACCACACCAAAACTTTGCAAAGGTTTCTAAAATGTATTAAGGTAATATCAAAAGTAAGTCAAGCCGTTGTCTATAGGACAAATACGAGAAGGATATTATATTGCGGCAAACACAAACATTAATTTGGCCAAGGAAAATAGCTCAACCGAACTGGTTTAAACCTTAACAAAAGTTTAACAGGCTAATTTGCAGCAATTACCAAGAAACACTTGTGCCTACCGTACCCCAAAAATAACAGCAATAGGCTAATGATATTTATTTTACAACATGCCTACTTATAACCTATCTTAAATGAAAGAATACACAATTAAAAAGACAGATCGAACTTAATTTAATTCAGACTGAAACAAAATATGTTTAACATTTTTAAATAACTGGTTTAGATTAATAAATAGGCCTACAATAATAACAATTATAATAATAATAATAATAATAATAATAATAATAATAATAATAATAATAATAATGATTAAACAAATTATTATAAATACGAAAATAATAATACATTGAAGTTCAAAAATGGCATCCTACCTGAATAGTGAGTTGCACAGTGGCCTGCATTTTCTTGTTCAACAGAGATGAATTTGCCTGCATCTTTACGTGCTCTAATATCATAGGCTAATTTAAACTAATAATTCAGCACCTGAGTAAGTGGAAACTCAAAACACATTAGCTCAGTAACACTACAGATAATACCCACAGCTAGGAGCCATGTATTAATCTAACATGACATTTAATGCAGAAACAAAACCCAACTACTAGATCACTATCTCTACAGATAATACCCACAGCTATGAGCAATGTATTAATCAAACGGGACATTTAATGTAGAAACAAAACCCAACTACTAGATCACTATCTCTACAGATAATACCCACAGCTATGAGCCATGTATTAATCTTACAGGCAGGCAGACACTTTCGTTACAGGAATAGTGAGGATATTGTACTTTACTGTTTGACCAAATCATGGTTTTAGCCTCCTAAAAAATAGTATGTTTTGAGTGATGTGAAGGAATGTGCAGCTCGCACCGATGCGACCAATACATTTTTTTACTTGCACAGCCAAGTCAAAAGGTCGCAAAATGTGACTAAATGGTTGCAGTCTGGAGCTCTGCCTTGTAGGCTTTCCACTATAGGCTCTCTAACTGTTGTTCTACTTCAATCTAAACAGCCTCCGTCTTTGCAATCAACAGTAGCATAGGCCAAAGGCCACCAATTACAAACTAATGGAAACCCTGCCATGCATTCATGCACACACACACACATCTTGTGCTAAAGTATACACACCCATACAAACACACACAGCCACAGACACGCATACAGACATCACATTCTCACACACACGTCCATTTGAACAATGCCGTTTTTTGTTGACTCACTTGATATAAAAGGCCAGGAACTTTTGTTCCTCCACTTTCCCTTTTACCACGATGTCAGTGTATCCTTCCCCATAGCCTGCAAAGGACACATATACACAAATGATTAGTGTGTGTTCAGGTGTGTTCAGGTGTGTGTAGTAGATGGGCTTACCTGTGTATCTGATGTTCTTCCCCAGTAGGACGGTCCAGTAGTAAGGGACAGAGTTGAGTTCAGTGGGTATATTCAGCATGTTCAGGGCTGCTACTCTCCCTACAACAACACCACACACACAGCAACAACATCAAAATCAATAGCAACTATATACAGTACCAGTCAAAAGTTTGGACACACCTACTCATTCAAGGATTTTTCTTTATTTTTACTATTTTCTACATTGTAGAATAATAGTGAAGAAATCAAAACTATGAAATAACACATATGGAATCATGTAGTAACCCAAAAAAAGTGCTAAACAAATCAAAATAGATATTTTAGATTCCCTTTGTCTTGATGACAGCTTTGCACATTCTTGGTATTCTCTCAACCAGCTTCACCTGGAATGCTTTTCCAAAAGTCTTGAAGGAGTTCCCACATATACTGAGCACTTGTTTGCCGCTTTTCATTCACTCCGCGGTCCAACTTGTCCGAAACCATCTCAGTTGGGTTGAGGTTGGTTGATTGTAGAGGCCAGGTAATCTGATAAAGCTCTTCATTTTGGTCAAATTGCCCTCACACAGCCTGAAGGTGTGTTTGGTCATTGACCTATTGAAAAACAAGTGATAGTCTGACTAAATGCGAAACAGATGGGATGGTGCATCCAGGCAGAATGATGTGGTAGCCATGCTGGTTAAGTGTGCCTTGAATTAAAAATAAATCACTGACAGAGTCACCAGCAAAGCACCGTCGCACCATCACACCTCCTCCTCCATGCTTCACGGTAGGAACCAAACGTGGAGATCACAAATACACGGCGATTGGAACCAAACATTTCTAATTTGGACTCATCAGACCAAAGGACAGATTTCCACCGGTCTAATGTCCATTTCTCGTGTTTCTTGGTCCAAGCAAGTCTCTTCTTCTTATTGTGTCCTTTAGTAGTGGTTTCTTTGCAGCAATTCGATCATGAAGGCCTGATTCACGCAGTCTCCCCTGACCAGTTGACGTTGAGATGTGTCTGTTACTTGAACTCTGTGAAGCATTTATTTGGGATGCAATATCTGAGGCTGGTAACTCTAATGATCTTATCTTCTGCAGCAGAGGTAACTCTGGGACTTCCTTTCCTGTAGTGGTCCTCATGAGAGCCAGTTTCATCATAGCGCTTGATGGTTTTTGTGACTGCACTTGAAGAAACTTTCAAAGTTCTGGAAATTTTCCAGATTGACTGACCTTCACGTCTTAAAGTAATGATGGATTGTCGTTTGACTTTGCTTATTTGAGCTGTTCTTGCCATAATATGGACTTGGTATTTTATCAAATTGGGCTATCTTGTGTAAACCAACCTTACCTTGTCACAACACAACTGATTGGCTCAAACGCACAAATGTACTTTTAAAGAGGCACACCTATTCATTGAAATGCATTCCAGATGACTAACTCATGAAGCTGGTTGAGAGAATGCCAAGATTGTGCAAAGCTGTGATCAAGGCAACAAAAGGTGGCTACTTTGAAGAATCTCAAATATAACATTTGTTTAAATATGGAATCATGTAGTAAATGTGTTACTACATGATTCCATATGTGTTATTTCATAGTTTTGAAGTCTCCACTATTATTCTACAATGTAGAAAATAGTACAAATAAAGAAAAACCCTTAAATGAGTAGGTGTGTCCAAACTTTTTTGACTGGTACTTTAAGTTAAAGCCCAGTAAAACCCACATTAGTCAAACCCTAGAGACCTTTGCACAAACAAGGTTTGCTTTTTAGATGTTTTGATCTGAAATATTATTGAGGCCATTTAACAGCAAAGGTCCAGACTGAATCACATCCGGCCGTGATTGGGAGTCCTATAGGGCGGCGCACAATTGTCCCAGCGTCGTCTGG
This sequence comes from Oncorhynchus mykiss, assembly GCF_013265735.2. NCBI lineage: Eukaryota > Metazoa > Chordata > Actinopteri > Salmoniformes > Salmonidae > Oncorhynchus > Oncorhynchus mykiss. Next base: position 51,325,267 of record NC_048566.1, on the reverse strand, counting down.
GTTTGGCCGGGGTAGGCCGTCATTGTAAATAAGAATTTGTTCCTAACTGACTTGCCTAGTTAAATAAAGAAATAAAAAATAAAGGTAAAAGCCTTATGCATGTGTTTAAATTGGCCTGGGTGAGTTACCGTGTGCCTGTGCCATCTGCCAGTGTCCTATATTGACCCTCTGGTCTTTGGCCATTTTCAGGGGGAAGGTAGCCAGGTCTCCTCCACAGAACACTTCAAGAACATTGGTCCTCATGCACTGCAGGAGAGGAGAGGAACCACACACACTTAGTATAGTAACAAGTTGTGTAGTGGAGGGTAAGCGCATGTCAACACCTTTTGCAGAACAATGCATTGAAAGTATAGGGAGTGTTACTTTACTAGAAAATAAAAGAGAGCCGCACACTCTAGGAGCTCAGATGCAAAAATGTAATTACTAACGTTTCGACAGCCAAGCTGTCTTCATCAGGCTATAATCACAAACACTGCGGGAGGACTCGTTTATATAGTGTCAAAAGACACAGGTGTCTGTAATCGCGGCTCTCTTTTATTTTCAAGTTTTCTACTCCGCTAGCCAGCACCTCGTCTTAATAGGTGTGTGTTTCTTTTTCTTCTAGAGCGTTACTTTACTAACCCCGAATGGCCATGTTGGAGTCGTGAACTACTTATAGTTCAACTAGTAATTTAATTACATTTTGTAGTAGCTTGGTGGTAGCTGAACTAAATTCAAATCTCACTAATTCATAACTTTTTGACATATGGGTGAAGTATTTATTTATTTTTCAGCATCAGACCTGCCCTAATCTCATTTGAAACTTTTATGTTTCATAGGCGAAAGTACACATTCTGTTAACATCTGATTCCAAAGTGATCTGTTCTTGCAATTTGTAGTCTATGACATTAGATTTAGATATGATAATTTAGTAGTTCGGATGTAGTGAACTACTTTTTCTAACTAACCTTAGTTAAGTAAACCTATATTCTTTTTGAGGGTAGCTTTAGTGTAGCCTACCTTGTTCCAGTGTGAAGTAATTGGTAGTTTAGTAAACTATATTCTTCTTGAGGGTAGCTTTAGTGTAGCTTACCTTGTTCCAGTGTGTAGTTTAGTAAACTATATTTTCAGAGTAGCTTCCCCAACACTGGTGAATGGTGATCAGCGTTTTTCTCCACTACATCACTGATAGTTGCACTCTATAAAGAAACTCTGGGGGAGAATCTCAATTGCATATTCCTCACAATCTCTCTCCACACCACCTCAAAGCCAGAGGTCCCCCCAACTGGTTTTGAGAAGGAGGCAAGGAAAGAGGACGCGAGGAGTATGAAATTGAGATTCTCCCTATAAACACTGTCATATAGCCTACATAGAGCTAGCCCAAAGGTCGGCAGATGGTGATGTTGAGTTGTTTCATCTTACCTTTCTTAGGGAATGTGTTAAGCTGGCTATACACTCGTATTCCTGTGGACCGGTTTCTATATTAAGGCTGCAAAGGCGTCGGTTTCCTCCTTAACTCAATTTAATTCATTTTAAAAACGGGGAAAATATGCATACTTTCTTTATGAAGCACCAGGCTAATGCTAGTCACTGACTATCAGACCAGAGGAGAAAAAAATAGACTGCAGCAACCTGATTGGCTGAACACGCTAAGCAACATTGTCACGCCCTGACCTTAGAGAGCCTTTTAATGTCTTTGGTTTGGTCAGGGTGTGATTTGGGGTGGGCATTCTATGTTTTGTTTTTCTATGGTTTTGTATTTCTATGTTTTGGCCGGGTATGGTTCTCAATCAGGGACAGCTGTTTATCTTGTCTCTAATTGGGAACCATACTTAGGTAGCCCTTTTTCCCTCCTTTCTTTGTGGGAAGTTGACTTTGTTTATGGCACATAGCCTTTAGCTTCACAGTTTGTTTGGTAGTGTTTATTGTTTTGTTGGGCGTCTGTTCTAATAAAGACAATATGTACGCTCACCACACTGCACCTTGGTCCTCTTCAATCAACAGCCATGACAAACATTTGGGACTAGCATTAGCCACTCTAGAATGGTGGTGGAAAATGGTGCTTCATAAAGAAAGTATGCATATTTTCCCTCGCCATTAAATGTAGTTCAGGAGGAAACAGACGCCTTTACAGCCTGAATGGAGAATTTTTTTTTTGTACGAACTGGTCCACGGGAGATACGAGTGTATAGCCGGCTGCATACCGTCCCTCAATATTGCTATCAGCCAGGCCTTTAGGCTAACATAGAACCTACATACCATCAAAAGAGTAAAGCTTTATTTACTCCTAACCCCCCACAAATAAAGCTACAACAAATGCCACAAATTAGATGTCAACATTCTTACTATTAACAAACAAAGCAACCCTTGGTTTGATTCAGTAGGACAACAACATGCTTTATTCAGCCATCCAATTGGAGCTCACCTTGTCCACTATGACTGAGCTCTTAGAGTCCATCGCTATGGGAGTACCCTGCAGGAACTCTGAGTTAGGGATCACACCTGGAGGGAGGGAGATACAGAAAAGAGAGAGAAAGGAGATGGAGAGAGGAAAGTATGAGATGTACAAAGAAAATAAAGTCTTTATAGTTCAGATTTGCCATACAACAGTAGGTCTTTATGAGGTTGTGTAGTATACTGAATTTAAAGTGTAATAATTGTCCTGTGTTGTACATACCTATGCCAACTATTAAAACATCAGCAGGAATGACTGTCCCACTCTTCAGCACAACCTCTTTTACCTGCACAGAGACAAACACATTATATTCTCATTGAATAACCCAACACAGCTATACAACTATAATGGGATTGTCTTCATGTTGCCAGGACACGGACACAGCTAGGTCTCTCTACTGTACCTTTCCGTTCTCTCCGCGGACCTCTGACACATTGTCATTCATATAAAACGCCACATCCTTCTCTGCAAGCATCTGTCAACACAACACAAGGAGGGGATGAGAGGTGAGAGGGGTGAGGAGGCAGAAAGGAAGATGACTTCTAAGCAGTTTTAAATGCAGCTTAGTGATACATTGGAAGCTTAAATAAAAGGAGGGTTCGGAGCGCCCTCTCCTGTCTCTCACCATCATGGTGACCTTGCCAATCTCAGGGCCCAAGGTCTTCTGGTAGGGTAGCTCACTGCTGCCAATCACTGTGATGCTGGAGGCCTTGTCTGTCATATAGGATGCCACCTCCATGCCTAAACACAACACACAGCCAGGGAAATACACAGATCAGGGCTATTCGTAGTGTAGTGCACTACTTTTGGCCAGAGTCACACAAAGACAGAGGTCTGGACAAAAGTAGTGCACTACTATTGTTGGGGCATAAAGTGTCAATTTTCAGACTGAATGAGACAATGTACCAACGAAGGATGTCCCCACGATCACAATATGACAGCCTATGCAGGCAACATGTATCTGCCTTGCATCCTCTGGTGTCTCCAGCATCTTTACATTCTCCAGGTCTTTACCTGGACACTCCAGACCCTTCGCTCTACACAACAGAATTAGAATGGATCAGAACACAGAATTAGAATAAGTAGAATGGACATTCCTATTCCCATTCTCTAACTACTGCTGTGTTCTGGGGTGGGTGGAATGGTGACCATTTTGGGGTTACTGTTCTCTGCATGCATGCGTGTTAGTGTGTGTGTGTGTGTGTGTGTGTGTGTTTGTGTGTGTGTGTGTGTGTGTGTGTGTGAGTATGTACACACCTGCATCCTGTGGATATGAGGAGCTGGTCGTAGCTCTGGACTGAACCGTCATCAAATGTTACTTTCTTCTTCTCTGTGTCCAACGACATGGCCTGCCATGACAATAACACAGAGCTTGAGAAGGCTTCTGAGAGCTTGCAAACAACCAAGCAATGGCCATAAATATAGTGCACTCATATGCTGTAAATACAGGCAGATATACTACAGGTTAATGAGCACAAAAGAGAAAACATAGTGAGAGAGAGCCATGTTATCTAAATTAACCCTTTGAGGTCATATGTTCGAACAGTAGAATTCCAATAGAATCTTGAGAATAATTTGTTCAAGAAACTCATCCTTCCTAAATTAACGCAACAGAAAGTAAAGGCCAGGAGAATGAGGACTATGTATAATATTGTATTATGTATATAATATGTTTAATGTAATAATATATAAATACAGCTATATTGTATCCACCTCTTTGCGGAGCCACACCTCGATGTCGTGTTTATGGAAGAACTCCATCCTCCTCAGCAAAATGCTGTCATCCTCCACATTCATTACCTGGGGGGGGTACAATGATGTGTTACTCGAACTAGGTGACGGTTAGAAATAATAACATATTTTAGGATTATTTTTTTTTACATTTTAAAACTCCAGAATGAGTTACCCATCTATTCTATTTTTTTTATAGATCTATAGGGCTTGACCTCCCCTCTGACCCCATGACCTTTGCCCCTACCAGAATAGAAACATAAGGTAAGGATTTGGGAGGGTAAGCTCTAGGGTTGTAGAGTTCTGGTTATGCTCCCAGGTTATTCAGAAATCCTGGTCTGTTGATGCCCAGAAGGTTTTATTTAACTAGGCATGTCAGTTAAGAACAAATTCTTATTTACAATGACTGCCTACCCCAGACGATGCTGGGCCAATTGTGCACCGCCCTATGGGACTCCCAATCACAGCCAGATGTGAGGCAGCCTGGATTCAAACCAGAGACTACAGTGACGCCTCTTGCACTGAGATGCAGTGCCTTAGACCGCAGTGCTACTCGGGAGCCCAGAATAAGAAGGGAATGAGCAGGAAATCTGGAATCCTACAAACAGGATTTCTGGAAAACCTGGGAATTTTGCAGAAGATACAGAATTTGGAAATACAGAATTTGGGTAATTTACCTTGCTGAGTCGTGTTTTGTCATAGGGCAGAAGGTTGTCCCTGGTTACCATGATGATTCTGCCTCCGAAGTTCTCCTGTCTCAGAGTTTCCGCACACACTAACGACGCAGACCCTGCGCTTACAGAGAGAGAGCACACCATCACGCACACTCACGCAAGCAACCACATACACACAAGGCACTTGTGCACACACGCACACTGAGCCCCAGTATCCCGTCCTCACCTCCCCCGAGCAGTAGGATGGTGTGGATGACACCTTCTACTCTGGATCCCATACTCTTTATTCGTTTGGTCTGTCTCGCTGCCTACACACAAACACCACATGACATAGAGTGACATAAAGAATTCAGAACTGCTTTATGATCCATCTATAACTAACTCAAATAGTTTTTCGGCTCTTACTGTTTCTGTATAACATGGTTAAGGCAATAGTAACAGTAAATCAAAACCAAATTGAGAGCTTCAGCTTGACAGCAAATGCAGCATGTTGTAATATTCTGCCATTTAATAAAAGCAATGCGATATTTAAAAGTGATAATTACCTTTTTGTTTACGGACACATACACTTTGTTGTTTTCGACTTTCACCTGAAAAATATATCAAACAAAGTCTATCAAAGCCTGTCTTCTTGCCTGCCTGTCTGTCTGTCTGTTAGACCCACCTTGTGGCAGACAGTCCATGCCAGGGTATTCCTCAAGGTTTCTCTTTCTATATTTCTCCCTTCCCCTCTCCCTCCCTACCGTGTGACAGGGTAGACAGTCCATGCCAGGCTATTCCTCAAGGTTTCTGTTTCTATATTTCTCTCTTCCCCTCTCCTACCTCCCTCTCCCTCCCTGCCACTTCTCCCTCCCTACCGTGTGACAGGGTAGACAGTCCATGCCAGGGTATTCCTCCAGGTCTCCTGTCTGGATGTTGAAGCAGGCACCGTGCCACGGGCATCGCACCCTGTGCCCTGATAGAACCCCTGCACACGCGCACACACACATGCACACACAATACACTTTTATAACAGCCAATACATTGTGTACAGTACATGACTTGGAGAACATGCACTCACAGGGACACACACACACACACTGGCTGTACTTCCTCACCTTTGCTCAAGGGAGCTCCGTAGTGTGTACACTGGTTGCCGATGGCGCTGTATATGCCTTCACTGCGTACCAACAGAACATTGTGATGTCCCACCTCCACCTCCATCATCCTACACACACACAAACGAATGTGTGTACAACGTGTACTGATCTGTCTCTCTGTGCTTTCTGACCCATGTTTTCTCTATCTCCATCCTCTCTTCCCTCTCTCTAACTGAATAGGTTATTTTTTTGTGTTATAGCCTAACTAGGCGATAGGCTATTAAGGCCTGGGGAAAGTTGTGTAAAGGTAATTCATCGATATGATGTAGATGGTAAACAGCATAGTAGGTCAATTTCCGCAACAACTTAGAGCACTTAAGCGCAAGGCTCAACTTCTCCACTATCTGGGTGCCTGGCTACCATGCTGTGAACAGAACCTGTGAACAGAACCTGTGAACAGAACCCGTGCACATGCATTGTGTGTGACATTTGTTTTGTGTCATTTTATCAGAAGCTCTTTTTCCAGAGCGACTTACAGGAGCAATTATATATCCCCCCCCCCCCCCCCCCCACCCCCACCCCCATCCCCCCCCCCCTCTCTTTCTTACTGTCCGTCCTTTAGTTCTGACTCCAGACACACCACCTCTGTCAGCTCTTCGTCTGGGTCGACGTCCAGCAACTCGCTACAATCTGTGATTACACCCCCCCCCCCCCCCCGCGCGCACACACACACACACACACACACACACACACACACACACAGGAGTGTTAGAAGTTGTTGATCCATTCTCTGTGTGTGTGTGAAGGGTGACTCACATAAGAGGACAAAAGACATCTGGGTTTATTGTCAACACTGTCCTCTCCATAAACTGCTCATGAAAGTAAGAAAACGTATCAGGTGTGCTTGTACAAACATCTTATTTTCTATAAAAAAGTGGTTAACTTATTTAAAAATGTACCCAAGGAGGTGTGTGAGTAAGTATGTCATTCTCTCATAGTTTCTAAAACACATGAACATGGTGTATAACACAGCGAGATTACAATTTACAGTAGAGCAGAATGGACAATCCACCTGTCTGCAACATCACAGGAGAATTACGCAACACATGAGAGAGAGCCTTTACAATGTGCTGGATGATTTGACAGGTGAGTCGTGTGCGGACTTTTACGCACCAGTCTAGCCTACTCATTCAACCATTACTAAATCCTTTTTTTAACACAAAAAAACGGTACTCACGTGGCCTTCCAGACATCCCGTTGTTTCTACAGTAATTACAGACGTTCCTCAATAGTCCTCAACGAACATGTGATAAGAATTCAAGTTTGTTTTATAAAAGTGTCCGGAGGCAGTCTTTGCATTAGCTGAAAGCACCTATCGCGATGGGACAATAGTCCGTTTCCTCCGCAACCAAACCTGCTCCAACCCTCATCCCTCGGCCCCTCGATGATTTGACAGGTCGGTAAAAGTGCAGGAAAAGTTGAGGAGCGCTGAAAATATTGCACAAAAAAAGAACTGTATTTTAACAATCTAAAGTGAATAACTGGATGTAGATCCGGTAATGTTTGATTTTGCTTAGAGTTTTGTCGTTAGTCGTTATTGTTGAAGAGAAGAGCAAGCCTTTCTGTGTGACACAACAGCAGCATAGAGAAAGGCTGACGAGGCACTAACGTTCACAATGAATGAGTGAGAATGCACAACTTGCGTAAACCTTTGGGTTGCTCATTCATTCAAATCATCGTTACAAAATCAATGTTTTATCATCATGTTGGTTGCGGCCAATGGCCATAATGAAAATGTTTTTTTGTTTCATTGCCAATTACAAATGGGAAATAATTTGTTGTGAGAGGGGGCCACGTAAACTCATGTAACCCAATATTGCAAGCTTTGATATTGCAAAAATGTGAAATACAAATAGTAAATTGTCTGCCCCACATACATGAAAAAAAAACAGCATTAGAATATCTTAAAGCATTTTGGAAATATAAATCTGTAAACACACAGATACAATCGGCATATATATCAACTTTGAATATTTATGATGAAGTTAACTCTTTGGTATCTGTTCAATAGACAACTTTCCAAGTCAAATGTGCTCTAATTCAGTGCTGTATGGCCTGCCTGACAAAATGCATGAAGTTACATGTTTTATGATGTTGTGGCTACCGGAATCGGCTCTAAGGCAAGTGATCTCAGACTCTGAAAACTGTCATGTTTTCCAGGTAACTGTAACTCTGTGGATTCTATATGTTCAGCCCCTACACTTGCAATTACTCCTAGACTTGACTCCAAATCCAATTTGGTGTCCAAAATCCAAATGGCTTCCACAATACCATTAAATGGTGTTTTAATCACCTGTAGAAGTACACGTTTTAAATTAGATACTTTTTCCAGATTTGTGTACCGCACTTATGACCTGTACTCAACACTATTTTTGTGTACTTCAACAAATCTAATATGCCCATCATATACACTCAAATACCTTTGTCTGGATGTATAAAAAGGCAACAGACTGCTTGCCATGGCAACACCAAGCATTCCAAGTCACCAGCCTCTTTGAGGATCTGTAAGACAACTGGGATGCTCCAATTAAAGAAAAGAAAATCCTGGACTCTGACACCCTCTCCCTTGCTCAACAACTTGCCCCCACTGTGGTATAACTTGCGCCTCCAGGATTGGTATGTTAAGTCACCTCCTTATCATCTAGAAGTGAGCTTTGATTCATTGCTAGTCCAATACATCTACCTGAATCCAACATGACCTTCTGCTGGCTCACTGTATTGTGATGCCCATTGGGATGTTCCTGTGCATTTTTGTCCTGTTTGGGTTGAGCTGGCACATTGCTTCTTCCAGACAATCATGTCCACCATCCTGGCTCTCTGCCCTGGAGTTGCCTTATACACTATATATATAAAAATATGTGAACACCCCTTCAAATTAGTGGATTCTGCTATTTCAGCCAGACCCGTTGCTGACAGGTGTATACAATCGAGCACACAGCCATGAAATCTCCATAGACAAACATTGGCAGTAGAATGGCCTTACTGAAGAGCTCAGTGACTTATAAATGGCATCGTCATAGGATGCCACCTTTCCAACAAGTCAGTTCATCAAATTTCTGCCTTGCTAGAGCTGCCCTGGTCAACTGTGAGTGCTGTTATTGTGAAGTGGAAACGTCTAGGAGCAACAACATCTCAGCCGTAAAGTGGTAGGCCACACAAGCTCACAGAAATGGACCACCAGGTGCTGAAGCTTGTAAAATTTGTCTGTCCTCGGTTTCAACGCTCACTCCCGAGTTCCAAACGGCCTCTGGAAGCAACCTCAGCTCAAGATCTGTTCATTGGGAGCTCCATGAAATGGGTTTCCATGGCCGAGCAGCCGCACACAAGCCTAAGATCACCATGCGTAATGCTAAGCGTTGGCTGGATTGGTGTAAAGCTCACTGCCATCGAACTCTGGAGCAGTGGAAACTTTTTCTCTGGACTGATGAATCACACTTCACCATCTGGCAGTCAAATCTGGGTTTGGCGGATGGCAGCCAAATAGTGCCAACTATAAAGTTCGCTACCTGCCCAAATAGTGCCAACTATAAAGTTTGGTGGAGGAGGAATAATGGTCTGGGGCTGTTTTTTTTTTTGTCTCCTTAGTTCCAGTGAAGGGAAATCTTTACGCTACAGCATACAATGACATTCTAGACGGTTCTGTGCTTCCAACTTTGTGGCAACAGTATGGGGAAGGCCCTTTCCTGTTTCAGGATAACAATGCCCTCATGCCCACAGAGGGCCATACAGAAATTATTTGTCGAGATCGGTGTAGAAGAACTTGACTGGCCCGCACAGAGTCCTGAGCTCAACCCCGTCGAACACCTTTTGGGATGAATTGAAACGCTGACTGCCATCCAGGTCTAATTGCCCAACATCAGTGTCCGACCTCACTAACTCCATGTCTATGATTTTGTAATCAGATGTTCGAAGGGCTGGTGTCCACATATTTTTGGTCATGTATATTGACTTTGTGACATCATGGTGTATGGGGAGGATGCAAACACACCTGACTAGCACATAAGGCATGTGAACCAACACAACCTGACACTCATTGAAGAGAAATGCCATAAACTTAGTGGTCCTTCACATGTAATAGGAATTGCACTTCTCCAATGTCAATGCAATGGGCTTCCGAGTGGTGCAGTGCTCTAAGGCACTGTATCTCAGTGCTAGAGGCGTAACTACAGACCCTGGTTCAATTCCAGGCTGTATCACAACCGGCAGTGATTGGGAGTCCCATAGGGCTGCGCACAATTGGCCCAGTGTCGTCCGGGTTAGGGTTTGGCAGGGGTAGGCCGTCATTGTAAATATGAATTTGTTATTAACTGACTTGCCTGGTTAAATAAAGGTTAAATAAAAAAACAAAAAAACATCCTGAATCTCCCAGAACTGTCCTCAATAGGTCCACTCCACCATTGCCCCACTTGCAGTTACAACAGGCAGAGACACCATAGAACTGGACTGTCACATGTCATGTGTCCATCCAACAGCCAAAATAAAAGCCATCTGGAAAGTGCTGATGTGCATTGCCTTCTTATGTACATATTTTGCTACCTCCCATGGCTGGCCAGCCCATGTGACACCTGAACTGGACTTGCATGTGAAGAATGAGCTCTCATGCTGGGGTGACTTATGCATTGGTCTGGGAAACTGTGCAGTTTCCCAACATCCCTTTTAAGACACATGCCTATACACAAAAGGCACAGTAGAATGGCAAAATGTGTTGCATGTGATCGTTTATGGCGGCTGAGAATTTACTGTGAGATGGTGTTTTTGTTTTATTTCATTTTTTTTTTATTACAAATTAGTGGGTAGATCACCTTTAATATTGCAGATAGATTGTAGCTTCCATCAATGTAATTGTCTGCATCACTTCCAATCCACTATATATAATCCACTATATATATATATATATATATATATATATAATATACATACATACATACATACATACATACATACATACATACATACATACATACATACTTACAGTTGAAGTCAGAAATGTACATATACCTTAGCCAAATACATTTAAACTCAGTGTTTCACAATTCCTGACATTTAATCAGAGTAAAACATCTCTGATTTTAGGTCAGTTCGGATCACCACTTTATTTTAAGAATTTGAAATTTCAGAATAATAGTAGAGTGATTTATTTCAGATTTTATTTATTTCATCACATTCCCAGTGGGTCATAAGTTTACATACACTTAGTTAGTATTTGGTAGCATTGCCTTTAAATTGTTTAACTTGTGTTAAACATTTAGGGTAGCCTTCCACAATAAGTTGGGTGAATTTTGGCCCGTTCCTCCTGACAGAGCTGGTGTAACTGAGTCAGGTTTGTAGGCCTCCTTGCTCGCACACACTTTTTCAGTTCTGCCCACAAATGTTCTATAGGATTGAGGTCAGGGCTTTGTGATGGCCATTCCAATACCTTGACTTTGTTGTCCTTAAGCCATTTTGCCACAACTTTGGAAGTATGCTCGGGGTCATTGTCCATTTGGAAGTCCCATTTGCGACCAAGCTTTAACTTCCTGACTGATGTCTTGAGATATTGCTTCAATATATCCACATAATTGTCCATCCTCATGATGCCATCTATTTTGTGAAGTGCACCAGTCCCTTCTGCAGCAAAGCACCCCCACAACATGATGCTTCCACCTCCGTGCATCATGGTTGGGATGTGTTCTTCGACTTGCAAGCCTCCCCCTTTTTCCTCCAAACATAACGATGGTCATTATGGCCAAACGGTTCTATTTTTGTTTCATCAGACCAGAGGATATTTCTCCAAAAAGTACAATCTTTGTCCCCATGTGCAGTTGCAAAACGTAGTCTGGCTTTTTCAATGGCGGATTTGGAGCTGTGGCTTCTTCCTTGCTAAGTGGCCTTTCAGTTTATGTCAATATAGGACTCGTTTTACTGTGGATATACAGTGGGGGAAAAAAGTATTTAGTCAGCCACCAATTGTGCAAGTTCTCCCACTTAAAAAGATGAGAGGCCTGTAATTTTCATCATAGGTACAATTCAACTATGACAGACAAAATTAGAAAAAAAATCCAGAAAATCACATTGTAGGACTTTTAATGAATTTATTTGCAAATTATGATGGGAAAATAAGTATTTGGTCAATAACAAAGTTTATCACAATACTTTGTTATATACCCTTTGTTGGCAATGACAGAGGTCAAACGTTTTCTGTAAGTCTTCACAAGGGTTTCACACACTGTTGCTGGTATTTTGGCCCATTCCTCCATGCAGATCTCCTCTAGAGCAGTGATGTTTTGGGGCTGATGCTGGGCAACACGGACTTTCAACTCCCTCCAAAGACTTTCTATGGGGTTGAGATCTGGAGACTGGCTAGGCCACTCCAGGACCTTGAAATGCTTCTTACGAAGCCACTCCTTCGTTGCCCAGGCGGTGTGTTTAGGATCATTGTCATGCTGAAAGACCCAGCCACATTTCGTCTTCAATGCCCTTGCTGATGGAAGGAGGTTTTCACTCAATCTCAAGATACATGGCCCCATTCATTCTTTCCTTTACACGGATCAGTCGTCTTGGTCCCTTTGCAGAAAAACAGACCCAAAGCATGATGTTTCCACCCTCATGCTTCACAGTGGGTATGGTGTTCTTTGGATGCAACTCAGCATTCTTTGTCCTCCAAACATGACGAGTTGAGTTTTTACGAAAAAGTTATATTTTGGTTTCATCTGACCATATGACATTCTCCCAATCTTCTTCTGGATCATCCAAATGCTCTCTAGCAAACTTCAGACGGGCCTGGACATGTACTGGCTTAAGCAAGGGGACACGTCTGGCACTGCAGGATTTGAGTCCCTGGCGGCGTAGTGTGTTACTGATGGTAGGCTTTGTTACTTTGGTCCCAGCTCTCTGCAGGTCATTCACTAGGTCCCCCCGTGTGGTTTTGGGATTTTTGCTCACCGTTCTTGTGATCATTTTGACCCCACGGGGTGAGATCTTGCGTGGAGCCCCAGATCGAGGGAGATTATCAGTGGTCTTGTATGTCTTCCATTTCCTAATAATTGCTCCCACAGTTGATTTCTTCAAACCAAGCGCTTACCTATTGCAGATTCAGTCTTCCCAGCCTGGTGCAGGTCTACAATTTTGATTCTGGTGTCCTTTGACAGCTCTTTGGTTTTGGCCATAGTGGAGTTTAGAGTGTGACTGTTTGAGATTGTGGACAGGTGTCTTTTATACTGATAACAAGTTCAAACAGGTGCCATTAATACAGGTAACGAATGGAGGACAGAGGAGCCTCTTAAAGAAGAAGTTACAGGTCCGTGAGAGCCAGAAATCTTGCTTGTTTGTAGGTTTGTAAATACTTATTTTTCACCATCATTTGCAAATAAATTAAATCCTACAATGTGATTTTCTGGATTTTTTTCCCTCATTTTGTCTATCATAGTTGAAGTGTACCTATGATGAAAATGACAGGCCTCTCTCATCTTTTTACGTAGGACAACTTGTACAATTGGTGGCTGACTAAATACCTTTTTGCCCCACTGTAGATACTTTTGTACCTGTTTCCTCCAGCATCTTCACAAGGTCCTTTGATGTTGTTCTAGGATTGATTTGCACTTTTCGCACCAAATTACGTTCATCTCTAGGAGACAGAATGTGTCTCCTTCCTGAGGGTATGACGGCTGCGTGGTCCCATGATGTTTATACTTGCTTACTATTGTTTGTACAGATGAATGTGGAACCTTCGGGCGTTGGATGAACCAGACTAGTGGAGGTCTTCAATACATTTTTTCTGAGGTTTTGGCTGATTTCTTTTGATTTTCCCATGGTGTCAAGCAAAGAGGCATTGCGTTGGAAGGTAGGCCTTGAAATACATTCACAGGTATGAGTTTTGAGTTTTAATGACTCCAACCTAACTGTTTGTAAACTTTGACTTCAACTGTACTTAATGTAATCAGTTACATAACTAATATTGTAAGTATAATTTGCTGAATTTACTCAGTATCGTAATTAATATTCTGTGTTTTAGCTACAAATGTTTTTTACTTAGTTACTTATGTTACTCAGGTTAGTAAAATGTATTTAAATTGGGTTCCTACTTCTCAAATATATAATCACAACTATACTTAAAAAGCCGATGCAAATAGTTTCCTCATTATTATTGGGATAAATAACAAAAAGTATTATTTCTGTATAAGGGAATATGCAAAAAGAAACAGTGTTCAGTTTCAAACTTCAACACCTTTATTTTGAATAAAATGTTAACATTTCTTCAAACTTCAATCTCAAATTGCCCCTTAAACCCTACGCTTTGGGCATTTGTGGAGAGCTTATTATTTTGTAATCTGTAAGCATTCTGGGTATAACTACACCTTGCCTCCTTAGGTAAAGTTACATTCAGATAGCTTGCACCTGCCAAATAATCCTGAAAGATATCCACTAGTGCATATGGAGTAAGTTTTAAAACAAAGCTGATTTTTAAACGGGAATTGACAATGTCTCTTATGACTTCATCTGACAAAGAGCATCATGTAAACTTTAGCTCCTATACCACCTAGCAACTAGCTTTTCAGCTTACTGAGTAGGGTTTAGACCACAGCTTCTGAGTGTATCTCTGAAAACAAGTAACTTCATCTTTAGAGCTTGGACCCGTGGAGAGGTCCTGAGATCATCAAGTTCCAAAAATACTTTTTGGAATACCACAAAGGTATATTTCAGTTCTTTAGGGTACTTTAGATTTAAGCCATAGATGAGACCCTTAACTTTTATCAAGCAAGTTACAGCAAGGGCTGCCCCCAGGTGGTGAGGGTAGGTAACAACATCTCCACCCTGCTGATCCTCAACACTGGGGCCCCACAAGGGTGTATTTTGAGCCCTCTCCTGTACTCCCTGTTCACCCACGACTGCGTGGCCATGCACGCCTCCAACTCAATCATCAAGTTTGCGGACGACACTACAGTGGTAGGCTTGATTACCAACAACGACGAGACGGCCTACAGGGAGGAGGTGAGGGCCCTCCAAGTGTGGTGTCAGGAAAATAACCTCACACTCAACGTCAACAAAACAAAGGAGATGATTGTGGACTTCAGGAAACAGCATAGGGAGCACCCCCCTATCCACATCGACGGGACAGGAGGCTGAAGAAATTTGGCTTGTCACCAAAAGCACTCACAAACCTCTACCTATCACCGCCTGGTACGGCAACTGCTCCGCCCACAACCATAAGGCTCTCCAGAGGATAGTGAGGTGTGCACAACGCATCACCGGGGGCAAACTACCTGCCCTCCAGGACACCTACAACACCCGATGTCACAGGAAGGCCATAAAGATCATCAAGGACAACAACCACCCGAGCCACTGCCTGTTCACCCCGATATCATCCAGAAGGCGAGTACAGGTCAGTACAGGTGCATCAAAGCAGGGACCGAGAGACTGAAAAACAGCTTCTATCTCAAGGCCACCACTAACATTGAGTGGCTGCTGCCAACACACTGACTCAACTCCAGACACTTTATAATGGGAATTGATGGAAATTGATGTAAAATATATCACTAGCTACTTCAAACAATGCTACTTAATATAATGTTTACACACCCTACATTACTCATCTCATATGTATATACTGTACTCTATATAATCTACTGTATCTTTATGTAATAGATGTATCACTAGCCACTTTAAACTATGCCACTTTGTTTACATACCCTACATTACTTATCTCATATGTATATACTGTACTCGATACCATCTACTGCATCTTGCCTATACCGTTCTGTACCATCACTCATCCATATATCTTTATGTACATATTCTTTATCCCTTTACACTTGTGTGGGTATAAGGTAGTAGTTTTGAAATTGTTAGGTTAGATTACTCGTTGGTTATTACTGCATTGTCGGAACAAGAAGCACAAGCATTTCGCTACACTCGCATTAACATTTGCTAACCATGTGTATGTGACAAATACATTTGATTTGATTTTGACTGTGTAACACTGGGAATACCAGCCAGGACCTCTGCTCCTTCTGGTGCAGATCCTTCACACTCTATGTTCGATCCTGATCTGGCTATGCCAAATGTGACTTGGTTCAGGAAACTAGGCATATGTCAAGCGTCACAACTTCACAAGAGAGACACTTGAGCATAAGCTTTTTAAAACAATATGTGGTTTTTGTCAGGAATGTCTTCTGGAACATGTGAACTTTCATGTGCCTTAATAGCAAACTTGTATATCATCTGTAAATACAAATAAAATTGTTAAATTACGAAGCTTGTTGGTTAAGCCACGGAAAACGTTAGCAACCTTCCCACTAGCCATGATTGGATGGGATAATGACTGGGCTGGAAATACCAAGAGAGGAGTCGGGGTTGGTCTGCCATATTGAAGGCTGCTATCTATTTGAGTTTGTCAATCTGTGTTAGTAATCCTGTTGAACACGGCTTTTTAAAAGATGTATTGTCTAGTGGAGCTGCATAAATGTTGCTCTCCATTTTCTGGAGGATAAAGTTTTGAAATCAGTGGAATTAGAGTATGATAGCTAAACAGAGAGACCTATCTATCTCCGGATTACATCTTCAAATTAAGGGCAACCGTGTTATGGCATTCCGGGCAGAGAGGCACTTGTTGATAGTCTACCGTTTGCTAGCTACATTTTCACATATTACACATTTATGGTTTCATTTATAGTTAAGGTGTACTGTTAGCTAGCTAGCTGACGTTAGCTGGCTGGCTCCGTACCTGACGTTATTATTTGTTTCCCAGAGCCGTTTGCATTTCTAGTTAGAGCCTAATGTTAGCTAGCTGACATTGGACGTGGTTGGTTAGCTCCCAGCACTGTGGCATTGTTGCCACTTTGTTCATTGTTGTTAAACTAGCTAACATTAGCTGGCTGGCTCGTTAGTTAACGTTACGTGACGTGTGTGGTCTTAAACATTGTTTACCTAGCTAGGTTCATTGTTTACCTAGCAAGCTAGCTATATGTCTTAAGCCTAAGTGTACTGTTAGCTAGCTAGCTAACGTTAGCTGGCCGTCTCCCTAGCGGACATTATTATTTGTTTCCCAGAGCTGTTTGCTTTTCTAGATAGACTCTAATGTTAGACAGTGTTGGCACTTTGTTCATTTGTTGTTTAACTAGCTAACGTTAGCTGGCTGGCTCGTTAGCTGACGTTGCGTGACGTGTGTACAACACCCGTTGAATATGGCCTGTGTCGGTAAACATCTGCAAAAAAGCGTAATGAAATTGAAACGAGATGGGTAGGCCTAAACTTAAGAGGGTGTGAACAATGCTGAATGGGTGTGGACAAAGAGGGGATTTTCACTAGATACCAAAACAGTCAAAGGAGATTTTCTCAAAAGTGAGTTTCAAGTTGGTCAACTTTCAAAGCAGAATTACTTTCCCATTGTTCCTTAAATGCAATGTATAATATACCATTTTGTAGCTCTGAGTCTCTACTTTTATCCAATGTAAAAAACACAATTTCACATTTTGCTACATAAGACCGAATCCAGGTGGTGAATCACATTTGTGGTTCTCACCTCTGCCTTTGACTTCAATTTGTTACTGTTTGTATTGTGTGTGTGGTTCACACCTTCTATGTGAGTCACTGTACAGATACCATTTAGGCATGGTGTTTTTACTTTACAGTAATGTTGTTTTATAAATGTCTTAACAGTATACCTTTATATTATTCACCACAGAGTGGAGGATGCAGAGGATTTGGATGATAACATTTGGGAGCCACCCCTCCCCAGCAAGCACCCCCGCCGGTCAAGGTCTTCAACCTCCACTATGTCAATAACCTTGTCTGATGCTTCTTCATCCACTTTTCATAGACCTCATGGAAAAGAAAAAAGGGGCTTGTGGCACCATTCGTCCTGACATAATCAGTTTCCCCAAAACCAAGGTAAACGACATGACAAAGACAGATGAGAGGGGGACCATACTTTGGATCAGGACTTTTTGTGAAATGGAAGGACACTAGGGAAGTAATCATACTCACCACACAGCATAAGGCATTCAATAACGATCATCTCAAGGAGTCTGAAAATTGGAAGAATGTCCCCGTTTCTGTGAAGGACTACAATCCCAGCATGGGGGGTCTTGACTTATCTGATGCTCTTATAGGCTACTACCAGGTCCTCCATAAGACCAGGAAGTGGTATAAGACTTAAAGTAAATGCTTTCATTCTCAACAAGTAGATGGCCAAAGCAAAAGGTCAAACCCCTCTCTCCCAGTTGGCCTTCCGAGAGCAGCTGGTGTTGTAAATGGCTGAATTGGGGCCCCAAAGCAACCTCACAACCATCACAAGACCCCCCACTCAAGGTGAGCACCACTATCCAACACACATGCCAAAAGACAAAAGGAAGAACTGCAAGTGTTGCACAAGACACAGTGGGGAAAAAAGGGTGAAATGACAGATCTTCTGTCCGAAATGCCAGATCACTTTTTGTTTCTGACAAAGAGGGAACTACTTAAAAGACTATCACGACATGCACAAGCTACACAAGAACACAAGAATGCCATTTGTAAATAGTTCAGCATTTGTAAATAGTTCCTTTTTAGTGATGGACACTTGTGTAACCAAGTTTGTGTTTGATAAGACATTTTTATATGTTTTTAATTTACTCTACCAGTCAGAAGTTTGGACACACCTAGTCATTCAAGGGTTTTTCTTTATTATTATGATTTTCTACATTGCAGATTTTCTACATTGGAGACATCAAAACTATGAAATAACACATATGGAGTCATGTAGTAACCCAACAAGTTTTAAACAAATCAAAATATATTTCTGATTTTAGAGTATGTGTGAGATGACGAATGCTGTGGTATCACTGCAGAATGCAGTAAATAAATCACTGACAGTGTCACCAGCAAAGCACCATCACACCTCCTCCTCCTCCATGCTTCACGGTGGGAACCACACATGCAGAGATCATCCGTTCACCTACTCTGTGTCTCACACAGACACAGGGTTGGAACCAAAAATGGCAAATTTGGACTCAGACCAAAGGACAGATTTCCACCAGTCTAATGTCCATTGCTCATGTTTCCCTGCCCAAGCAAATCTCTTCTTCTTATTGGTGTCCTTTAGTAATGGTTTATTTGCAGCAATTTGACCATGAAGACCTGATTCACGCCTCTGAACAGTTGATGTTGAGATGTGTCTATTTGAAATCTGTGAAGCATTTATTTGGGATGGTAACTCTAACTTTTCCTCTACAGCAGAGGTAAATCTAGGTCTTCCTTTCCTGTGGCGGTCCTCCTGAGAGCCAGTTTTATCATAGCGATTGATGTTTTCTTCGACTGCACTTGAAGAAACTTTCAAAGTTCTTGACTGATCTTCATGTCTTAAAGTAATGATAGACTGTCATTTCTCTTTGTTTATTTGAGCTGTTCTTGCCATAATATGGACTTGGTCTTTTACCAAATTGG
Organism: Oncorhynchus mykiss; assembly: GCF_013265735.2. Classification (NCBI taxonomy): domain Eukaryota; kingdom Metazoa; phylum Chordata; class Actinopteri; order Salmoniformes; family Salmonidae; genus Oncorhynchus; species Oncorhynchus mykiss. The sequence continues at coordinate 51,305,891 of NC_048566.1, read as the reverse complement.
GCTATCATCTGTATACCATCCCTACCATGTCACAACCCAACTGATTGGCTCAAACGCATTAAGAAGGAAAGAAATTCCACAAATGTAACTTTTAACAAGGCGCACCTGTTAATTGAATTGCATTCCTGGTTACCTCATGAAGCTGGTGGAGAGTGCCAAGAGTATGCAAAGCTGTGATAAAGGCAAAGGGTTGCTATATATAGAAAATATATTTTGATTTGTTGAACACTTTTTTGGTTACTACATGATTCCATATGTGTTATTTCATAGTTTTGATGTCTTCACTATTTTATAATGTAGAAAATAGTAAAAATAAAGACAAACCCTGGAATGAGTAGGTGTGACCAAACCTTTGACTGGTACTGTACTGTATATCTGTTACTTTTATATTGTTTTTGTAAACAGTTATTTTGTATGTGGGACCAATACATTGGATATGCCTAGGCTAAACAGGCACTTTGGAGAGGTTGAAAAAACACCTGTATGTCCCCAGACACCACCACAATGTCAGAGATAGGTTGGTGTTGTAGATATTCAGTTTTTATAGTGAACACTAACTTTTAGGCACATTTAACAACTACCGTAACAATTACCACATTCGGACACTTGAATGTACACTGGATACCCCATAACACCATTACAATGTTTCTGTGAGGTTGATATGGTAGAAATTGTGTTTTTCTACATAAAGAAATTGCATTTAGGAATTGCAAATATGTACACTACCGTTCAAAAGTTTGGGGTCACTTAGAAAGGTCCTTGTTTTTAATAAATAAAAATAATTTTTTGTTCATTTAAAATAACTTCAATACAGTGTAGACATTTGTTAATGTTGTAAATGTCTATTGTAGCAGGAAACGGTGCCACGACTTCCGCCGAAGTTGGTCCCTCTTCTTGTTCGTTCGGCGGTCGATGTCACCGACCTTCTAGCCATCGCTGATCCACTTTTCATTTTCCATTGGTTTTGTCTTCCATCACACCTGGTTCCAGTTCCATCAGTTACATGTTGAGTTGTCCTTGTCCGTAATTGTTTGTTGTAGTGCTTGTTCACGGTATGCTGGTATTTACCGGGTTTTGTTTGACCCATTTATTGTATTATTCTGTTGACGGTGGTTTATGGTTATTAAACACAACCGTTGTAAATCAGTTTCCGCTCTCCTGCTCCTGATTTCTCTGCCGCCAGTAGCATCGCATTACAAACAGCTGATTTTGAATGGAATATCTACATAGGTGTACAGAGGCCCATTATCAGCAACCATCACTCCTGTGTTTCAATGGCACATTGTGTTAGCCTTTTAAAATGATACACTTGGATTAGCCATTTGATCATTAGAAAACCCTTTTGCAATTTTGTTAGCACAGCTGAAAACTGTTGTTCTGGTTAAAGAATGAATAAAACTGGCCTTTAGACTAGTTGAGTATCTGGAGCATCAGCATTTGTGGGTTCGATTACAGGCTCAAAATGGCCAGAAACAAATAAATGTCTTCTCAAATGTGTCAGTCTATTCTTGTTCTGAGAAATGAAGCCCATTCCATGCGAGAAATCGCCAAGAAACTGAAGATCTCGTACAACGCTGTGTGCTACTCCCTTCACAGAACAGCGCAAACTGGCTCTAACCAGAATAGAAAAAGGAGTGGGAGGCCCCGGTGCACAACTGAGCAAGAGGACAAGCACATTCGTGTCTACTCTGAGAAACAGACATCTCACAAGTCCTCAACTGGCATCGTCATTAAATAGTACCCGCAAAACACAAATCTCAATGTCTAAAGTGAAGAGGCGACTCTGGGATGCTGGCCTTCTAGTCAGTTCCTCTGTCCAGTGTCTGTGTTCTTTTGCCAAGCTTAATCTTTTATTTTTATTGGCCAGTCTGTGATTTGGCTTTTTCTTTGCAAATCTGCTGAGTCGCCTCTTCACTGTTGACATTGAGACAGGTGTTTTAATGGATTTTTTTTGTTGCTTTTCTTTCAAAAACAAGGACATTTCTAAGTGACCCCAAAATTTTGAACAGTAGTGTAAATTTCTCCCATGGGCAAAGAAATTCGAAAGGGGTGATGATATTAATTAACAGTAATTTCGATCCAAATGTGCAAATTGTCCAAACAGATCATCAAGTTAGATTAATTATTTGAAATATGTTATTGGACCATAAACAGATTTGGCTTATTAACCTATACGGTCCAAGCTTCTTTGAAAATATATATAAGAATTGATCAACTCTACAAGCAACACTAGACTGTTATTATGGTGGGAGATAATAATAATAATACGGATTTAAACACCTCTATGGACCATAAAGGAAATAACACTACAAACTTTCACCCTCAGGCACTTAAGGAAATCATGAAAGTCATGAATATATTGGAATTAGTGGATATAAGGAGGCTTAAATACCCCGACCTAGTGAGATATACATGGCAGGGGAGGGGACAGAATGAGGTCGGATCATTACATAATTGACATACAGTTGAAGTCGGAATTCTACATACACTTAGGTTGGAGTCATTAAAACTAGTTTTTCAACTTCTCCACAAATTAGGGGGGGGGGGGGGGGGGGGGGGGGCGGTATTTTCATGTCCGGATGAAAAGCGTGCCCAAAATAAACTGCCCAGAAGCTAGGATATGCATTTAGTTATATATAGGTAGGTTTAGATAGAAAACACTCAAGTTTCTAAAACTGTTAAAATCATGTCTGTGAGTGTAACATAATTTATTTGGCAAACCATCCAGGGGAAAAAAAAATTGAGATGACTCTGTTTTCAAATTTTTTCTATTGGATACTAGATTTATGAGGCACCTGGTTGCAGTTCCTATGGCTTCCACTAGATGTCAACAGTCTTTAGAAATTGGTTGATGTTTTTCCTTTGAGAAATGAAGAAGTAGCCCTTTCCTTTCTGGGTGTCGAACCAAGTGGACTGTCTTAAATTTGATCGATTATTCACGTTTTAAGATATCTAAGATTGGATTAGGAAAGTTGTTTGAAATGTTTGGACCAAGTTTACAGGTAACTTAATAGATCATTTGTAGTCATGTTGGGCGAGTTGGAACCGGTGTTTTTCTGGTGTTTTTCTGGATAAAACGTGCCAAATAAATTGACATTTCGGGGATATAATGAAGGAATTAATCGAACAAAAGGACCATTTGTGATGTTTATGGAACATATTGGAGTGCCAACATAAGAAGATATTCAAAGGTAAGGCATGAATTATATTGTTATTTCTGAGTTTTGATAATCGCATGGTTTGCTTTAGCCGTAAAGCCTTTTAAAAATCTGACACAGTGGCTGGATTAACAAGAAGTTAAGCTTCATTTTGGTGTATTGCACTTGTGATTTTATGAAATTTTATAAATATTTCTAATAATTTCATTTGAATTTGGCGCTGTGCCATTTCACCGGATGTTGTCAAATCGATCCCGCTAACGGGATTTGATCAATAAGAAGTTAACTTCTTATGGCTGGGGGCAGTATTGAGTAGCTTGGATGAATAAGTTGCCCAGAGTAAACGGCCTGCTCCTCAGTCCCAGTTGCTAATATATGCATATTATTCGCATTTGGATAGAAAACACTCTGAAGTTTCTAAAACTGTTTGAATAATGTCTGTGAGTATAACAGAACTCATATGGCAGGCAACAACCTGAGAAAAAATCCAAACAGGAAGTGGGAAATCTGAGGTTGGTCGATTTTCAACTCAGCCCCTATCAAATACACAGTGGGATATGGGTCAAGTTGCACTTCCTAAGGCTTCCACAAGATGTCAACCGTCTTTAGAAACTGGTTTGAGGCTTCTACTGTTAAGTGAGGCCGAATGAGTGCTGAATGAGTCAGGTGTCTGGCAGAGAGCCACGCGCTGGTCATGCGCATTTCACATGAGAGCGTGAGTTTGGATTTGTTTACCAAACGCGCAAACAGTAGGTGATTGGACATAAATTGTGAACTTTATCAAACAAATCAAACATTTATTGTGGAACTGGGATTCCTGGGAGTGCATTCTGATAAAGATCATCAAAGATAAGTGAATATTTATAATGCCATTTCTGACTAATTTGAGCATCACCAATTGTACATTTGACTTTCTCTTAAATTACGATAGATAAATGTCTGGTTATTTTTTTCCTGATTTGATGTGAAGCGGTCAAATTAGCGCTCTATTTTCATTTTTGACCTTTAATCCCAGAAAAATGGCCTTTAATCCCCCCAAAAAAGCGTTGAAGCCTCGACACCATCTTGTTCGGGGCTAACTGCCCATTATGCCAAACATATTCTCACTGGCCATGTTGTGATTGGTGATGTTTTGTACATTTGCAATATGATTCCATTCGCCCTCTGGTGGTATTTACCGGGACAGCGGAAAAATGACAAAAATTTGAACATTTTATAAAACGGAAATCGAATGTCCGAGAGACTTCGTTCGATGACTTCCTGGAAGATCTGTCCCCGGTGCATGACACGCCGCCGTCGGCGAATTTTAGAAACATTCGCTGACGTCTAGTAAGGGACCATACATTTGCAATATGGAGTTTCTCATCAACCATACAGCAAATGACAAAAGGTTACCCTTCATGTATGTCAGACTAGAAAGCTCAACGAACAGAGTTCGCTCAACTTTTATAGAAAAGTCCAACCTCTTTGTCTATGTGGCAGTTAGCAGATGTGTGCAAACGGGAGAGGAATAAAAGTGTATAAAAGGTGTTTAGCTTGAATAGCTGACGTTGCCACCGTTGTCTGTTCCTTCCTGCATGTTTCCAGAAGAGTACCTACAGATTGTACAAACGGGATGTCACATACTGCAGTCGCACCCGGCTCTTGTCTGTACGCCACGACTTATAGCTAAGTCACACAAGACAACAAGCGGGGGCCTCCAAAGTGGCGAGGTGGTCTAAGGCAGAAAATAGTAAAAATAAAGAAAAACTCTGGAATGAGTAGGTGTGTCCAAACTTTTGACTGGTACTGTTTGGTCTTTTCAATGTTTGATACTAAACATTTTACTACTTTATTTATGAGAATATTTAGCTGTGTTAATCATTTCGACCCCTACCTTTTTAAAAAACAATGTATTACTTGTTAAAGGGATACACCAGGATTATCTACTTCCCCAGAGTCAGATGAACTTGGGCGGTTTGATGGAAGTTGCTAAATAGCGCTAGCGCAATTGATAACTAGCGTTGACTGGAAGTCTATGGGTATTTGCTAGCATGCTAGCAAGTAGATGGACAAGGTAAGATAGCAATCCATGCTTTGATTTTGTTTAGCATTTTTAGCACTAAACCAATGCAAGTGGAAATCCACAATATAAGCATTTCCATGTTCCGTTTCCTAATCATCCCAAAGTATAAAAAAATTATTGTATAGCTCAATAAAGTTACTTTAAGATGATTTGGAAATGAAATGCAAAAAATGCTAATATCAGGGATATTCACTTCCAATGGTTTTGTGCTATACATGCTAAAAAGTTGGAGACAGTGACCAGGTAAACAAAACCCAAGCATAGATTGCGGTCTTATCTCGCTCATAGACTGTTTACAAGGTAAGGAAACCAATATGTAATTTTGTAATTTGTGCAAACTCTACCTTTAACACTAGAACCACCATAGGCCAAATACCACTGATGTTTGATTTTGTAAATTTCAACAAATCTTCCCCCAAAGATTGCTGTGTCCTGCGACTTCCCTGATTTTCCTGAATGTTTGTATTTTACACTGCTCATTTGTCAGAATTTTCAAATCACAAACAGAAAGTATTTAGAGCCTTGTTACGCAGGTTTTTTTCATACCTATTGCCGACTTAACATGCCAAGACAGCGTTCCGTTGGTACCCAGCCAGGCTGTAATGGTTCTCTCTCTCCTCACTGAATGATTGGCAAATTTAATGATTTGGGATAATTGTGCAACTTACTTCACAATTGAATTTAAATTACGCTTAACTGAATGATAAGAAGGGTGAAGAGGTTGATTAATAATTTAGAAAGACAATAGTGTAATTATGAGTTTGTTATGCAGCAAAAAAATAAATCACTGCACACCTTGCGGGTTTGTACCATTCTCTTTTCTTTATTTAACCTTTATTTAACCAGGAAAGCCCACTGAGACAGAGTCTCTTTTTCAAGGGAGACCTGGCCAAGAAGGCAGCAACAATCAATACATTACGTTATTAAAACATACAACAATACAATACAACATGATCCAGCCTACAACAAGCATTTACACTCCTCTGTAACAGTGTCCCATCAATATTTTAAATTCATTCAGTGGCACTAACATATCTCGATGAAGCATGGATTGTAGACTATTCTATGTGTCTGGTGCACAAGAAGAGGAGGCAGTCTTGTCTAATACTGTGAATGTCCTGGGGACTTTGAGTAGCAACCACCTAGCAGACTGGGTATGGTAAATGCTGGTGGTGAAGGAGAGCAGACTACAGAGGTAAAGAGGGAGTTTACCAAAAAGGGCTTTATAGATGAACACATACAAATGCATCTTTCTACGCATATAAAGTGAGGTCCAATGTACCATTTGGTACAAGGTGTAATGGTGGGTGAGTGACTTGAGTGATATGATTGATGAGTGATAAACAGAGTCCAGTCTCTGTAAGACAGAGGAGGCTGCATGCATATACAACAAATCACCATAATCAATGACAGAGTGAAAAAGTGGCCTGAACAAGCTTCTTTCTAGCCATAAGCGGGAAGCAAGCCTTATTACGAAAATAAAAACTAAATTTCAATTTAAGCTTTGTCACAAGATTATCCACATGAACTTTAAAGGATAACTTGTCATCCAACCAAATACCTAGATATTTATAGGAGGACACTTTTTCAATGGATAAGCCACCAGATATGACAATGCTAACCTTCTTTGAGTTCTAACTGTTAAAGGTCATGAATTTAGTTTTTTGTACATTCAAGACCAGTTTGAGACCATAAAGGGAGGCCTGCAGTGACTGAAAAGCAGTCTGGAGCTTTTCAAAAGCCTGAACCAGAGAAGGAGCACATGTATATATGACTGTATCATCTGCATATAGATGTAATTTTGCTGGTTGCATCCCATTTCCCAAATCATTAATACAAATTTAGAACAACACTGGGGCTAAAATGGAACCCTGGGGCACGCCTATATTAATCTCAAGAAAGCTACATTTGTGATTGTCAGTATATACACATTGTGTTCTGTCAGAAAAATAATTCCTTAACCAATTTACTGCCCCTTCACTAAGACCAATGTTTCTGAGTCTAGCTAGCAACAATTTATGGTCAACTGAATCAAATAATAAATCCACAAACAAAGCAGCACAATGTTGCTTTTTATCAAGTGCATTAATGATGTAATTTTCCACTGCTATAGCTGCAGTTGTGGTGCTGTGCCCCGATTTATAAAGCCAGACTGAACCCCAGTCAGTATGTTCTTTTTTTAAACTGTGAGTTCACTATGGATTCATAGACTTTGGCCAGGATAGGGAGTTTGGTGATAGGATGATAGTTATTAACATTTGAGGGATCTTCACCCTTTAGCAGCACTTTTATGTTTTACTTTGTAAAAATAAGATGTTATGTGACTGTTTTATTTACTATAACTCTATTACTAATCAAACATATTGTAAGGCAAACCAGCGCCTGTTTTTAATCAGGAAATGGAAGCGGTTTGGGGTCAGCCAGGATGTTCTGGAGATGGTGTACAGCAGCTTGGTGGAGAGTATCCTCAAATTGAATATTGGTTAGTGTTTATTGTCTTATTTCACTGTAGAGCCTCTAACCCTGCTCAATATACCTTATCCAACCCTTCAGTTCCACCACCCACACATTCGATGACATCACCAGGTTTCAATGATGTTTCTAGAGACAATATCTCTCTCATCATCACTCATTGCTTAGGTTTACCTCCACTCTATTCACATCCTACCATACCTTTGTCTGTACATTATTCCTTGAATCTATTTAATCGCCCCCAGAAACATGCTCCTTTTACTCTCTGTTCCGGACGTCCTAGACGACCAGCCCTTATAGCTTTTAGCCGTACCCTTATCCTACTCCTCCTCTGTTCCTCAGGCGATGTAGAGGTGAATCCAGGCCCTGGAGTGCCTAGCTCAACTCCTATTCCTCAGGCACTCTCTTTTGATGACTTATGTAACCGTACAAGCCTTGGTTTTATGCATGTTAACATTAGAAGCCTCCTCCCTAAGTTTGTTTTATTCACTGCTTTAGCACACTCTGCCAACCTGGATGTCCTAGCCATGTCTGAATCCTGGCTTAGGAAGACCACCAAAAACCCTGAAATCTCTATCCCTAACTTCAAGATTTTCAGACAAGATAGAACGGCCTAAGGGGGCAGTGTTGCAATCTATTGCAGAGATAGCCTGCAGAGTTCTGTCCTACTATCCAGGTCTGTACCCAAACAATTTGAACTTCTACTTTTAAAAATCCACTTTTCTAGAAACAAGTCTCTCACCGTTGCCGCTTGCTATAGACCTCCCTCTGCCCCCAGCTGTGCTCTGGACACCATATGTGAACTGATTGCCCCCCATCTATCTTCAGAGCTCGTGCTGCTAGGTGACCTAAACGGGGACATACTTAACACCCCGGCCATCCTACAATCGAAGCTTGATGCCCTCAATCTCACACAAATTATCAATGAACCTACCAGGTACAACCCCAAAGCTGTAAACATGGGCACCCTCACGGGCACCCTCAACTTGCCCTCTAAATACAAATCTGCTGTTTTCAACCAAGATCTCAGCGATCACTGCCTCATTGCCAGCATCCGTAATGGATCCGCGGTCAAACGACCTCTCCTCATCACTGTCAAACGCTCCCTGAAACACTTCAGCAAGCAGGCCTTTCTAATCAGCCTGGCCCGGGTATCCTGGATATTGACCTCATCCCATCAGTAGAGGACACCTGGTTAAAAAAGCATACCCCACTCAAGAGATTTAGAACCAGGAACAGATATTGCCCTTGGATCTCTCCAGACCTGACTGCCCTTGACCAGCAAAAAACATCATGTGGCGTTCTGCATTAGCATCAAACAGCCCCCGTGATATGGCATTTTTCAGTCAGGAACCAATATACAGAGGCAGTTAGGAAAGCCAAGGCTAGCTTTTTCAAGCAGAAATTTGCTTCCTGAAACACAAATACAAAGAATTTCTGGGACACTGTAAAGTCCATGGAGAATAAGAGCACCTCCTCCCAACTTCCCACTGTACTGAGGCTAGGAAACACTGTCACCACCGATAAATCCACTATAATTGATAATTTCAACAAGCATTTTTCTACGGCTGGCCATGCTTTCCACCTGGCTACCCCTACTCCGGTCAACAGCCCTGCACCCCCCACAGCAACTCGCCCAAGCCTCCCCATTCTCCTACTCCCAAATCCAGATAGCTGATGATCTGAAAGAGCTGCAAAATCTGGACCACTACAAATCAGCCGGGCTAGACAATCTGGAACCTTCCCTTCTAAAATGATCTGCCAAAATTGTTGCAACCCCTTTTACCAGCCTGTTCAACCTCTCTTTCGTGTCGTCTGACGTTCCCAAAGATTGGGAGGAGCTGCGGTCATCCCCCTCTTCAAAGGGGGTGGCACTCTTGACCCAAACTGCTACAGACCTATATCTATCCTACCCTGCCTTTCTAAGGTCTTCGAAAGCCAAGTTAACAAACAGATTACTGACCATTTTGAATCCCACCGTACCTTCTCCGCTATGCAATCTGGTTTCAGAGTTGGTCATGGGTGCACCCCAGCCACGCTCAAGGTCCTAAACAATTTCATAACCGCCATTGATAAGAAACAATACTGTGCAGCTGTTTTCATCTACCTGGCTAAGGCTTTCGACTCTGTCAATCACCACATTCTTATCGGCAGACTCAACAGCCTTGGTTTCTCAAATGATTGCCTCGCCTGGTTCACCACCTACTTCTCCGATAGAGTTCAGTGTTCAGACGACACCAGTGTTCATATCGGAGGGCCTGTTGTCCGGGCCTCTGGCAGTCTCTATGAGGGTGCCACAGGGTTCAATTCTTGGGCCGACTCTTTTCTCTGTTTACAACAATGATGTCGCTCTTGCTGCTGGTGAGTCTCTGATCCACCTCTACACAGATGACACCATTCTGTATACTTCTGGCTCTTCTTTGGACACTGTGTTAACTACCCTCCAGACCAACTTCAATGCCATACAACTCTCCGTCCGTGGCCTCCAACTGCTCTTAAATACAATTAAAACTACATGCATGCACTTCAACCGATCGCTGCCCGCACCTGCCCCCCCCGTCCAGCATCACTACTCTGGACTGTTCTGACTTAGAATATCTGAACAACTACAAATACCTAGGTGTCTGGTTAGACTGTAAACTCTCCGTCCAGACTCACATAAAATATCTCCAATTCAAAATGAAATCTAGAATTGGCTTCCTATTTCGCAACAAAGCATCCTTTACTCATGCTGCCAAAAGGTACCCTCGTAACACTGACCATCCTACCGATCCTCGACTTCAGCGATGTAATTTACAAAATAGCCTCCAACACTCTACTCAACAAATTGGATGCAGTCCATCACAGCGCCATCCATTTTGTCACCAAAGCCCCATGTACTACCCACCACTTCGACCTGTCCTCTCTCATTGGCAGGCCTTCGCTTCATACTCGTCGCCAAACACACTGGCTTCAGGTCATCTACTAGACCCTGCTAGGTAAAGCCCCGTCTTATCTCAGCTCACTGGTCACCATAGTAGTACGTGCTCCAGCAGGTATATCTCACTGATCACTCCCAAAGCCAACTCCTCCTTTGGCCACCTCTCCTTCCAGTTCTCTGCTGCCAATGACTGGAACAAACTACAAAAATCACTGAAACTGGAGACTCATATCTCCCTCACTAACTTTAAGCACAAACTGTCAGAGCAGCTCACAGATCACTGCACCTGTACATAGCCCATAGCCTATCTTGCTCCTTTGCACCCTAGTATTTCTACTTTGCACATTAATCTTCTACACATCTACCATTCCAGTGTTTAATTGCTATATTGTATTTACTTCGCCACCATGGCCTATTTGTTGCCTTACCTCCCCTATCTCACCTCATTTGCACACATTGTATATAGACTTGTTTTTCTACTGTATTATTGACTGTATGTTTGTTTACTCCATGTGTAACTCTGTGTTTTTGTATGTGTCGAACTGCTTTGCTTTATCTTGGCCAGGTCGCAGTTGTAAATGAGAACTTGTTCTCAACTTGCCTACCTGGTTAAATAAAGGTGAAATAAAATGTTTTAATAAAAATTGACAGTCTGGTACGGTAATCTGAGCGTGAGGAGCAAAAGCAAACTAACAAGCAGAGAAAACACAGCCAGCACAGTAATTGGTCGACCACAGGCTCAGTTGAGCGGTCTGTTCCAGAAGGCAACCAAAAAGAAGGCACCGTCTGTCATTGGCGACCTTTCCGGCTCTCTACACCCTCAGTTCGAGAGGCTTCCCTCTGGCTGCACTTCAGAATACCTATGGCCAAGAAGAATGTGTTCAAGCATTCATTCGTTCCTTTTGCTGTTGGACTACTAAATGCAATGTAAATTGTATCGGTATGTGTACTTATCTATCCAGTGCAGTTGGGACAGTGGTCAGTTGTGAGTAAATGTATGAATGTCTTCTATATTTTTAGTATATGCAATATGATGGACTGACTGGTTTAAATGTGTATGATGTGAGAACATATGCATATGCAATCCTTTGAAAGTAATGTGATGCCAAAGCAAAATGTCCATTCTGGATGGACACTAAAGTTTTCTTCTATTCTAATTTACAGATGCAGAGAGAGGAGCATCACTTTATCAAATCCTCCTTCAGAGTTACATCCATTTAAAACATTTTTATTTCTATATAGTAAAAAAAAGAGCATATTCTGCGGTTTTTATGACACTAACCTTTGTCAAATAACTCAAAATTCAAGAGGTGCAGCTCTATATCCATGCTGTCCTTGCATAAACGCATGAACACTCACGAGGCTGCATTGCTCTGGCTACTAAGCAAAAACTAGTAACATAATAAATATACAATTTAAATATGCTATTCTGTCATCAACGGATGAATGGGCGATAGAAACCAGATAGAAACTGATAATGGTGCATGTGACTTCTATGAACTGAATAATGAGCAGGGTGACGAAGGTGATTGAATTTGATTTATCTGAATGATGAGGGTAAAGAGGATGATTGAATTTAGAACAATAGTGTAATGATGATGAATTGTGGGCAGTCTAATTATTTTATTGTGAAAGGCTGGAAATTTGTGTATACGTACGTACATTACATAACCAAAAGTATGTGGACGCCTGCTCGTCAAATATGTCAATCCAAAATCAAAGGCATTAATATGGAGTTGGTCCCTCCTTTGCTACTATAACAGCCTCCACTCTTCTTGGAAGGCATTCCACTAGATGTTGGAACATTGCTGCAGAGATTTGCTTCCGTTCAGCCACAAGAGCATTTGTGAGGTCGGGCACTGATGTTGGGCGATTATGCCTGGCTCGCAGTTGGCTTTCCAATTCATTCCAACGGTGTTTGATGGGGTTGAGGTTAGGGTTCTGTGCAGGCTAGTGAAGTTGGAAGCACAGAATCATCTAGAATTTCATTGTATGTTGTAGCATTAAGATTTCCCTTCACTGGAACTAAGGGGCCTAGCCCGAACCATGAAAAAAAGCCCCAGACCATTATTACCCCTCCACCAAACTTTACAGTTGGCACAATGCATTCAGGCAGGTAGTATTCTTCTGGCATCCACCAAACCCAGATTTGTCAGTTGGAGATGGTGCCAGATGATTCATTCATCCAGAGAACAGCACTTGGTGGTCCATTTCTGTGAGCTTGTGTGGTCTATCACTTTGCGGCTGAGCCATTGTTGCTCCTAGACGTTTCCACTTTCCACTTGCCTAGTTAAAAAAATATTAAATTAATAAAATACAATAACAGCAATTACAGTTGACCGGGGCAGCTCTAGCAGGGCAGAAAAGTGTTTTTGTCCGGGGTTACAACAAAATGTGTGCTGTACTCTAAAACTGAGTTTGTGTCACGACTCCCGCCGAAGTCGGCTCCTTTCCTTGTTCAGGCGGCGCTCGGCGGTCGACGTCACCGGTCTTCTAGCCATCGCCACTCTGCCTTTCATTTTCCATTTGTTTTGTCTTGTTTTCTGCACACCTGGTTTACATCCCCTCATCACTCTATGTGTATATTATCCTCTGTTCCCCCCCATGTCTGTGTGTGTAATTGTTTGTTACGTTTATTGTGTGACGTGGCAGGCTGGGTTTTTCCGGGTATTGTTTTGAACCTGTGTTATTGTATTGTTGTTCATTATTTGTGCTCTATTCGCTTTTGCCTTTGGCTGGAGTGTTGTGACGCTGTTGCGTCCAACTGATGTGCTTCTGCCAATTAAAGTGTGCCTGTTCACTCATCTCTGCTCTCCTGCACCTGACTCCAGTTGACCAGTTGCACTCCCAGACTGACGGTTTGGAACATCTGTGCTTCACCACGGGTAAATTAATAAAGTTTGGGTTTTGATTTGAAGATGTCAATTTGCCCACTAACATGGGGTGAACAGCTGCGGTGATTGCTCTCTATTCAATAGCATAGACTATGAGACAGATCTGCCCAGCTGCTCAGACTTTGTTTACACTTTGTTTTTAACTTGAGAAATACTGCCCCAAACATCTTAGTTAGATGTAGAATTGCGCAACTAAATCATCCTTAGCAGAAATGTAAAACATTTATTACAGATTTCTTTAGTTATCTTAGATTTATTCTGGGGATTTTGAGGAAGTGAAATAGGCTTCCGCAGTGTGTCATGGGGGACAAACATCCTTAACCAAGTGCAGAATCGGTCAGGAAACGCACTTCCAAGACTGAAATCTAATTTTTCTAATGAGCAACAGAAAAACACACATGCCAATCAGCATGTTCAGTGGCTCTTTAAGTAGATTGCTAACTTGGTCCCAGATATGTTTAAGCTCTTGCCAACTCTATTGATGTTATTGTCAAGCCATACATGTTTGGCATGACAATGAGTGACAAGGATGATGGCACAAACAGACTGGCACTCAGGGTAGAGGATTGTAAGTGCAGCACAAATGAACCACTATTCAAACCTTATGAACTACTATTGAAAGCTTATGAACCACTATTAAATCTTATGAAACACTATTCAAATATTCTTCTGGAACAGGGTGACCAGACTTTTGCTGTTGCTTTGTGTGTCTGTGTTAATTTTGTTGTTGACAATGTGAGGCAGGAGCACACGCTCGGTCCTGGGCTCCATCTCGTAGTAAGGGCACACCTTCAGGTGGTCTGACATGGAGGGTACATTGTTGTCAAAACACCATGCTTCTACTGGAGAGAACAGAGTACTGAACTGCCACACCTGGGCGGAGAAGAGGAGTGGAGGGAGAGTACAGGGGAGGGGAGGAGAAGATGAGAGGAGGAAGGAATAGAGAGAAGAGGAGAACAAAGAGGAAAAAGCAAAAAAGAGGAGAGCAGAGAGGAGGAAGGAGAAGAGAGGAGAGGAAATCAACAAAGTAAAAGCAAAACTAATTTAGGAACTTCTATCTCGGCTAACTCACCACCTTCTTGGCCTTCCACTTGGCCATGCCAGTCTTATAGGTCTTCTTCTCCCAGAGGAGGGAGACCATCCCCCTGTCGTGCAGCAGAGAGGAACACACCTCCCTCATGAGGTGGGAAACCAGGGCCAGTTGGGACAGGGAAAGGCTGTCCAGGAAGCTGGCCATGTGGTACAGCACCTCGTAGGGCAGAGTGCTCAGAGAGTCCTGGTCCCCTCCACCTCCACCCCTCGACCTTCGCCTCCTGAGGTTTGAGACTGGTTCTGGAGCAGCCTGGGACTTGGAGTATTGGGGTTCCTCATTTAGAGAGGCAGGGACCGTGGGTCTCAGGCTGAAGCTACTAAGTTCTTTGCTGGAGGTACAGGTTAGATAAAGTTATTGTCAGGGTCAAGGTAATGGTAAGGGCTGTCTGTAGGTTTCTATGAGGGAGCTTTCTTACTTGTAGGTGACGGTGGCAGTGTGTGTGGAGGGCTGGAACCTCCTCTGGCTGTAAGTGCAGCCCAGGTAGGCTAGGGGACACCTCTGCTCAAACCAACCACTAGCACACATCTGTATGTCGGTGTGCACGTTCCTGAATAATAATGATGAGGAACATTAATTTTATTTGTTTAGAAAACATACTAAAGGATATCAAGCCATATCATATACTACACGACAGCGGGTCAGGTACGTGAAGTGTTTGGGCTACCTGAAGTGTTAGGAGTACCTGAAGTGTTTGGGGAACTCTCTGCGTTGGAAGGTGTGTCCACAGAGAAAGGTGAAGGCGGAGCTAGACTTGTTGTGTCGGGCTGTCACACCCTTCGCCTGCAGCTGGAGGTGGAGCTGGAGGGGGCGGTCCTCCGTCAGACTGGCCAATGAAGTGTCACAACCGAACGGAGCTGACAGGAAGGCGTAGGTCTGCGTCCCTGTGTCGCTCAGGAGGGCGTCGCTGGACTGTGACTCAGCGATCAGGTGACCCCTCTGCTCCTTCTCCAGAGAACACAGCAGACTGGCCTGGAGGATACATGCAGGAAGGGTTTGGGAGTGATTTGCACATCCTAACTTTTTACACTGTTGCTGGACAAGATTAAACGCTCACACCAGTAGAAATCCACTTTTTCGAGCTGAACGACATTGTCCAGAGCTTACCCATGATGAAAGTCAATGAATCATTGTTTTAGTCAAAGTATGATACATTTGTGCTTGAAGTGACAGAACCGAACTGTCTGCTTCGTGCATATTTGTGCCAATGACGTGTATTTTCCTATGAAATGATGTGTAACATTTTCTTTGCTTAAGTTTGGTTTCAATGCTTGTTTTAATTTGAATGGTACTACCCACTAGCATTGAATTGTTTATTAATCAGAAACACCTGCAAAGTTTGTGAGTCACATCTGAGCTGAGCAATATAATAGATCATCTTTGGCTGCTGCAAAGATGGGGGATAAATTAAGATAATTTACCATTTTGGAAAAATGGTCAGTTATGTAATTTTGACTGCTCATTAATTTATTTTATTACTATGCTATTTTTTAAGTCATGCCCTCCTCCATCCTTGGCTTTTCCTACATAAGTACGTATATATCATGCTGTTGATGTGATCTTAATATCACAAACAGAACTGGAGTTATAGCCAGCTTTAGTAGGGAATGTTGTATTTGAATGGTTTTCCCCGTTGCCCCTCTTCCCGACAGTAGGGCCTGCTGTACTCATTCTCCCAACATTGGAATGTTCAGTGCCCAGTTGATAATCACCCCGATAATTGCTTCTAAACTTAACCTAAACTATACCGAAACTAATTTCACACATATAACAACATATTTGATACTTTACTTAATGTATGATGGGGAGAAAGGGGGGAATGGGTGAGTTGATGAGCAAGGGGAAGCAGATTATGGATATTTATGTCATCACCAAATGTGAATGTACCCTATATCAGTCCCTATATCAGTCCACCAAACCCACTAAGTTTTATCAGTGTATTCTGGCCTACTTGGAGTACACAGTGAGTGATTTAATGAATTTACAAGAAGACCAAGATGAATGGATGCACATGCCGCGTTATCGCTGCCACAATCAAAGGTATGTCAATATTACATAACACCTATTGCCATACATAAACTTATACAATGCTTGAAGTGACAGAACACATGTTTTTCCTATGGGAAAAATTATCCTAATGTTTTCTACTCTACTGTGTTCCATAGGTTGGTGTGGATGTTTTGGAGAGACTTCATCATGAGTCTGGCATATGGGCTACGTTTGAGACCTATGAGGGCCAAGGCAGCAGCACAGATTCCATGGGAGCCTTTGCGTGAGATACAATTGCTCACAGCTCCCGGGGAGGAGTCGGTGCCAGGTGGCCAGATGCACAAAGACAGATCCCAAGACACTTGTGTAACCTGCAAGTTATGTGTTTGTGGGAAGTGTGTCAAGCAAATGAAAGTGGAAGATTTGTGTCAACTGTTAGGACAAGGAATAAGCTCTAAATTAAATCAAACTGATGTCATTGAGTAAAAATGCACGCCATGTAAGCATGAGCTGACAATAATGTACTATTTATGACTGCTGTCATATCGACACTTATATTAATTGTAATGCCATTATTGCTTTTGTGCCGATATTCACTATTTATCAAGCACACTTTGCACTTATGTTTAACCTTTCTAGGGCAGGGGGCAGTATTTTGACATCCGGATGAAAAGCATGCCCAAAGTAAACTGCCTGTTACTCAGGCCCAGAAGCTAGGATATGCATATGCATGGTAGTATTTGATAGAAAACACTCTAAAGTTTCCAAAACTGTTAAAATAATGTATGTGAGTATAACAGAACTGATATGGCAGGTGAATGCGGCCCACTACCAAGGACTGCAGGCCCTCCATCTCCTTCTCCGTGGCCGACTTGAGTAAAACATTTAAACGTGTTAACCCTCGCAAGGCTGCTGGCCCAGGCGGCATCCCTAGCCTCGTCCTCAGAGCATGGGCAGACTAGCTGGCTGGAGTGTTTACGGACATATTCAATCTATCCCTATCCCAGTCTACTGTCCCCACTTGTTTCAAGATGTCCACCATTGTTCCCGTACCCAATAAAGCAAAGGTAACTGAACTAAATGAATATTGCCCCATAGCACTCACTTCTGTCACCATGAAGTGCTTTGAGAGGCTAGTCAAGGATCATATCACCTCCACCTTACCTGCCACCCTAGACCCACTTCAATTTGCTTACCGCCCATATACAGTGCCTTGCGAAAGTATTCGGCCCCCTTGAACTTTGCGACCTTTTGCCACATTTCAGGCTTCAAACATAAAGATATAAAACTGTCTTTTTTTGTGAAGAATCAACAACAAGTGGGACACAATCATGAAGTGGAACGACATTTATTGGATATTTAAAACTTTTTTAACAAATCAAAAACTGAAAAATTGGGCGTGCAAAATTATTCAGCCCCCTTAAGTTAATACTTTGTAGCGCCACCTTTTGCTGCGATTACAGCTGTAAGTCGCTTGGGGTATGTCTCTATCAGTTTTGCACATCGAGAGACTGAAATTTTTTCCCATTCCTCCTTGCAAAACTCAGTGCTCAGTGAGGTTGGATGGAGAGCATTTGTGAACAGCAGTTTTCAGTTCTTTCCACAAATTCTCGATTGGATTCAGGTCTGATTCAGGACTTTGACTTGGCCATTCTAACACCTGGATATGTTTATTTTTGAACCATTCCATTGTAAGATTTTGCTTTATGTTTTGGATCATTGTCTTGTTGGTAGACAAATCTCCGTCCCAGTCTCAGGTCTTTTGCAGACTCCATCAGGTTTTCTTCCAGAATGGTCCTGTATTTGGCTCCATCCATCTTTCCATCAATTTCAACCATCTTCCCTGTCCCTGCTGAAGAAAAGCAGGCCCAAACCATGATGCTGCCACCACCATGTTTGACAGTGGGGATGGTGTGTTCAGCTGTGTTGCTTTTACGCCAAACATAACGTTTTGCATTGTTGCCAAAAAGTTCAATTTTGGTTTCATCTGACCAGAGCACCTTCTTCCACATGTTTGGTGTGTCTCCCAGGTGGCTTGTGGCAAACTTTAAACAACACTTTTTATGGATATCTTTAAGAAATGGCTTTCTTCTTGCCACTCTTCCATGAAGGCCAGATTTGTGCAATATACGACTGATTGTTGTCCTATGGACAGAGTCTCCCACATCAGCTGTAGATCTCTGCAGTTCATCCAGAGTGATCATGGGCCTCTTGGCTGCATCTCTGATCGTCTTCTCCTTGTATGAGCTGAAAGTTTAGAGGGACGGCCAGGTCTTGGTAGATTTGCAGTGGTCTGATACGCCTTCCATTTCAATATTATCGTTTGCACAGTGCTCCTTGGGATGTTTAAAGCTTAGAAAATATTTTTGTATCCAAATCCGGCTTTAAACTTCTTCACAACAGTATCTCGGACCTGCCTGGTGTGTTCCTTGTTCTTCATGATGCTCTCTGCGCTTTTAACGGACCTCTGAGACTATCACAGTGCAGGTGCATTTACACGGAGACTTGATTACACACAGGTGGATTGTATTTATCATCATTAGTCATTTAGGTCAACATTGGATCATTCAGAGATCCTCACTGAACTTCTGGAGAGAGTTTGCTGCACTGAAAGCAAAGGGGCTGAATAATTTTGCACGCCCAATTTTTCAGTTTTTGATTTGTTAAAAAAGTTTGAAATATCCAATAAATGTCGTTCCACTTCATGATTGTGTCCCACTTGTTGTTGATTCTTCACAAAAAAATACAGTTTTATATCTTTATGTTTGAGGCCTGAAATGTGGCAAAAGGTTGCAAAGTTCAAGGGGGCCGAATACTTTCGCAAGGCACTGTAGGTCCACAGACGATGCAATCGCTATCACACTGCACTATCCCATCTGGACAAGAGGAACACCTTTGTAAGAATGCTGTTCATTGACTACAGCTCAGCCTTCAACACCATAGTACCCTCCAAGCTCATCATTAAGATTGGGGCCCTGGGTCTGTGCAACTGGGTCCTGGACTTCCAGACGGGCCTCTACCTGTACATGACCATCTGATCATTTATCACTCCAGTGTTAATCTGCAAATCCTTCAATTTAAGCTAGATGCCCTCAATCTCACACAAATTATCAAGGAACCTACCAGTAACAAACCTAAATCCGTAAACATGGGCACCCTCAAAGATATCATCCTGACCAACTTGGCAGGGTAGCCTAGTGGTTAGAGCGTTGGACTAGTAACCGGAAGGTTGTGAGTTCAAACCCCCGAGCTGACAAGGTACAAATCTGTCGTTCTGCCCCTGAACAGGCAGTTAACCCACTGTTCCCAGGCCGTCATTGAAAATAAGAATTTGTTCTTAACTGACTTGCCTGGTTAAATAAAGGTAAAATAAAATAAAAAAAATAAAAAAACTTGCCCTCTAAATACACCTCTATTGTTTTCAACTAAGATCTCAACGATCACTGCCTCATTGCCTGCATCCGTTATGGGTCCGCGGTCAAAAGACCACCCCTCATCACTGTCAAACGTTCCATGAAACACTTCTGCGAGCAGGCCTTTCTAATCGACCTGGCCCGGGTATCCTGGAAGGATATTGACCTCATCCCGTCAGTAGAGGATGCCTGGTTGTTCTTCAGAAGTGCCTTCCTCACCATCTTAAATAAGCATGCCCCTTTCAAAAAATGTTGAACTAGGAATAGATATAGCCCTTGGTTCACTCCAGATTTGACTGCCCTTGACCAGCACAAAAACATCCTGTGGCGCACTGCACTACTTTCGAATAGTCCCCGCAGTATGCAACTTTTCAGGGAAGTCAGGAACCAATACACAGTCAGTTAGGAAAGAAAAGGCTAGCTTTTTCAAACAGAAATTTGCATCCTGCAGCACTAGTTCCAAAACATTCTGGGACATTGTAAAGTCCATGGAATAAGAGCAACTCCTCTCAGCTACCCATTGCACTGAGGCTAGGAAACACTGTCACCACCGATAAATACACGAAATCGAGAATTTCAATAAGCATTTCTCTACGGCTGGCCACGCTTTCCACCTGGCTACCCCTACCCCAGCCAACAGCATTGCACACCCCGCAGCAACTGGCCCAAGCCCCCTCGCATTTTTCTTCACCCAAATCCAGACAGCTGATGTTCTGAAAGAACTGCAAAATCAGGACCCCTACAAATCAGCTTGGCTAGACATTCTGGACCCTCTCTTCCTAAAATTTTCATCCACCATTTTCGCAACCCCTATTACTAGCCTATTCAACCTCTCTTTCATATTGTCTGAGATTCCTAAAGATTGGAAAGCAGCCACGGTCATCCCCCTCTTCAAAGGGGGAGACACTATAAACCCAAACTGTTACAGACCTATATCCATTCTGCCCTGCCTTGCTAAAGTCTTTGAATGCCAAGTGAACAAAGATCACCAACCATCTCAAATCCCATCGTATCTTCTCCACTATGTAATCCAGTTTCCGAGCTGGTCACGGGTGCACCTCAGCCACGCTCAAGGTCCTAAACGATGTCATAACCACCATCGATAAAAACCAGTACTGTGCAGCCATCTTCATCAACCTGACCAAGTTTTTTCGACTCTGTCAATCACTGCATTCTAAATCGGCAGACTCAACAGCCTTGGTTTCTCAAATGACTGCCTCGCCTGGTTCATTAACTACTTATCAAATAGAGTTCAGTGTATCAAATCGGAGGGCCTGCTGTCCGGACCTCTGGCAGTCTCTAGGTTTCAATTCTCGGGCAGACTCTTTTCTCTGTATATATCAATGATGTTGCTCTTGCTGCTGGTGATTCTTTGATCTACCTCTACTCAGACGACACCATTCTGTATACATCTGGCCCTTCTTTGGACAATGTGTTAACAAACCTCCAAATTAGCTTTAATGCCATTTAACACTCCTTCCGTGACCTCCAACTGCTCTTAAATGCAAGTAAAACTAAATGCATGCTCCTCAACCGATAGCTACCCGCCCGACCAGCATCACTATTCTGGACAGTTATAACTTAGAATATGTGGACAACTGTAAATACCTAGGTGTCTGGTTAGACTGTAAACTCTCCTTCCAGACTCACATCTCCATCCAAAGTTAAATCTCGAATCGGCTTCCTATTTTGTAACAAAGCCTCCTTCTCTCATGCTGCCAAACATACCCTCGTAAAACGGACTATCCTGCTGATCCTTGGCTTCGGCGATGTCATTTACAAAATAGCCTCCAACACTCTACTCAGAAAATTGGATGCAGTCTATCACAGTGTCATCCGTTTTGTCACCAAAGCCCCATATACTACTGTCACGCCCTGGTCTTAGTATTTTGTGTTTTCTTTATTATTTTGGTCAGGCCAGGGTGTGACATGGGTTAATTATGTGGTGAGTTTTGTCTTGGGGTTTTGTAGGTATTGGGATTGTGGTATAGTGGGGTTGTCTAGAAAAGTCTATGGTTGCCTGAAGTGGTTCTCAATCAGAGGCAGGTGTTTATCGTTGTCTCTGATTGGGAACCATATTTAGGAAGCCAAATTCTTTGAGTGTTTTGTGGGTGATTGTTCCTGTCTCTGTGTTAGTTTGCACCAGTATAGGCTCAGTCACGTTGGATTTTATTTTTTCCTTGTTTTGGAAGAGAACGTAAGCCGGGTGCGCCATTCTCCTTGCGGAGATGGTGCAAAAGAGGTGAGGGCCTTTCTGGGGAGATGCATGGATAACGTCTCCTCAGCAAGGCACCTCAAAGACTCCCTTGGGTTTTGGAATGGGAGGAGAGGCTTCCAGGCCCTCCTCAGGGAGGACCCAAAGG
Organism: Oncorhynchus mykiss; assembly: GCF_013265735.2. Taxonomy (NCBI): domain Eukaryota; kingdom Metazoa; phylum Chordata; class Actinopteri; order Salmoniformes; family Salmonidae; genus Oncorhynchus; species Oncorhynchus mykiss. Next base: position 51,283,527 of record NC_048566.1, on the reverse strand, counting down.
GACATGGGGGCTACCTCCATCCTCCTGCTATGTTCTCCCTGGGGGCTGACAGGGGGACGTTGTTTTATGCACGTCAACCTCCATTTTGCAGGCGCTGTATGGCCTATGGCCACATCTTCGCCTCGTGCAGTGCAAGAAAATGCAGATTTTGTGGATCTGGGGAGCACGAGGCGAAGGATTGTGACGAGCCTAAGGCGTGTCACGGGTGTGGCTCGTCAGCACACCTGTGGCGGGGGTGCCCGGCTCGTCAGAGGTCATACGCGTCTGTGGCTGGGGGGGGAGCAGGGGATGGGGGAAGAAGAGGAGGGGAAGGAAGCACGCCTCATGACCAGAGTACAGGCCCAGAGGGGAAGGTCGCAAGGAAGGAGGAGGAGCAAGAAGCGGCGGATGGAAGAGAGAAGGAAACGGAAGGCACGGGAGTAGGAGAACCAGGAAAAGCGGCGGAAGAAGGCAAGCGAGTGGAGGAGCATGAGAGAGAAGAAAGCGAGGGAGGAGTGGTGGAGAAGGAGACGGTGGAAGAGCCAGTGGAGTGGGGGGAAAGTGCCCTGGTGGAAGAGATGAGGGGTATGGTGGAGGAGCTGGCGGGGGGGGGGGTGGTGGTATCTCTCCACTGCCGCCATCACCGAAGAAGAGAATGAAGAAGAGGGTGCGATTGGCCGACAGTGAGAGGGAGGGGATGGCCAAGAGAGTGATGGGGGTGGGAGAAACCTCTGTGTTGCTGCTGGTTTCCCCAGGCCCTCAACTTCTGTTGGGTGGGGACACACCTACCTCCTCCTGGGTGCAGGAGGAGGTGGGGAGTTTTTTGTTTGGGGACTCAGCCTCCCCTATTTTTTTCCAAACCAGCTGCAGCGCTGGGGAGGAGGAGGAGTGTGGGGGTAGACCCAGGGTGCAGGGCACCCGGAGCCAAACACTATTCCTGCATCCTGGGTTGGTGAGATGGAGGAAGGGGGGGACGTCGGGAGTACGGATGGTGTTATCACCGGTAGATATGGAGCAGGGGAGCATCGAGTGAGTCTCCGTTTTTTTTAAATTCTGTCTGGGATTAGTAATTGAGTGTATTACATGTTTTTATTTTATTATTTCATGGGGTCTAATTTTACATTTGTTAGTTTAAATGTAAGGGGTTTAAGGGATTTTGTTAAGAGGAGGGCGGTATTTACTTATTTGGAGGGTGTGGGGTTTGATTTTTGTTTTTTACAGGAGGTTCACCTGAGGGATGGAGGGGATGTTATTAGGTTTAAGAAGGAGTGGGACAAGGGGGAGTTGGTTTGGGGTATTGGGGGGGTGCACTCATCGGGGGTAGGGATTTTGTGTGGGCACAGGGAGGTAAAAGTGGAGTGTTCTTTTGTGGTGATGCAGGGGAGGGTTATGGGGGTGGATGTCACGATAAGGGATTGTAAATTTAGATTAGTGGTGGTGTATGGGCCACAGGTGGTGGCAGCCAGGAGGGAGATGGTGGACTGTCTGGCGCCCCATTGTGTCACAAATAGTAAATTAGTGATAGGGGGAGATTTTAATACAGATTTAGGAATAGGGGGGGATAGCAGTGCAGGCGGGTTAATGGTTAATGGCTTGCCATGATCTGGTTGATGGTGGCCTGCACACTGCTCCGAAAATGGCCAGTCCTACATGGCGCAAATCCAGGGGGGTTGCGCGGAGGCTCGACTATATTTTTGTACCCAGGTCTTTGGGTAAGTTGTCTGGGCGGCTGTTGCCTGTTTTCTTTTCGGATGATGACGGGGTGCTCCTGCAGGTGGGGTCGCCAGTCTGCCTCTTTGGTAGGGGGTACTGGAAGTTAGATCGGGATGTGCTGGAGGAGCAGGCTTTTGTTGACGGTTTTTTGGTTTCTTTTGGAGGCTTGAAGGCCTCAGGTCCATGTGCGAGGGGGTGTTAGAGTGGTGGGAATTAGTTAAGGTGAGGATTAGGGCTTTTATAATAGGGTATTGCAAGAGGAAAAAAAGGGAGGAGAGGAGGGAGGTGGATCTTATCCAAAGGTTAATTGAACTCGAGTCTGAGGCAGGCAACCTCGGTGGGTCGTTTGACTGGGAGAGATCCGCAACCCTAAAGGTGCAGCTCAGGGAGTTGCAGGAGTGAAAGGCTCGAGCTTTCCTGGAGCGTGCGCATAGTGTCTTTCTAGAACACAATGAGACTTGTTCTGCTATGTTCTTTAAGTCGGTTAGGGCCAGACAGAGTAGGAAGGTAATGCATGGCGTTAGGGAAGAAAATGGTACTATAGTTAGAAAACCAGAGGATATGGTCAGGGTGACAACTGATCATTTCCAATGTTTATTTAAGGAAAGGGAAATAGATGTAGAGCAGGGAAATGTGTTTTTAGAACACTTGTCCAGGCGGTTGCCGGAGGACATTAGAGAAGTGATGGAGGCCCAGATCTCACTAGAAGAGGTTGAGAGCGCTCTTAGGAGGATGGGAAAAGGGAAGGTGCCTGGGATGGATGGGCTGCCGGCTGAGTTTTATCTCAAGTTTTGGGGTATACTTGGACCAGTGGTCCTCGAAGTCTTGAAGGCCATCCTTGAGACGAGGGTCCCGGGGGGATCAATGGCTGTTGGTGTGCTGTCACTTTTATATAAGAAGGGGGAAGTAACCTTGGCAACTGGCGGCCGTTGACCATGCTGTGTGTAGATTACAAGCTACTTGCAAAGGTTTTAGCAGACCGGTTGCGCAAAGCCCTTCCCTACGTCGTCCATGAGGATCAGATGTGCGGGGTAGAGGGCTGCTCTATTAGATGGAACCTACAGTTAATCAGGGACTCCATCGCTTGGGTTGAAGATAGAGGACTGCCTTTAATGGTAGCAGCGCTAGATCAGGCGAAAGCCTTTGATCGCGTGAATAGATCCTTTTTATTCAGAGTGTTAGGTCGATTTGGGGAGAAGTTCATAGGATGGATTCGTACATTATATGTCGGAGCGGGGTGCCGAGTTAGTGTAAATAGTCACTTGGGTGACGTTTTTGACCTTTCGTCTGGGGTCAGGCAGGGGTGCCCACTCTCGGCTCTCCTCTTCGTTCTGTACATGGAGCCTCTGGGGGCTGCCATTAGGGCAGACACATGGGTGGAAGGCTTGTTGATCCCTGGAAGTGGTGGGCTGCGTGTTAAGATGACGCAGTATGCCGACGACACTTTCTTGCTGCTGTGCAAGGACTCGTGCCTGACAAGGTCCCTTGCCATCTTTGGGGATTTCACCCGAGCGTCGGGAGCGGTTCTGAACCATGCAAAGTCTTCCTTCAAGTTTTTCGGAAGATGGCGCGGTAGAACGGATGTGCCCGGGGGGTTATCTCTTTGTGAGGGGGCCCTGAGGATTCTCGGGGTCCATTTTGAGACCTCCGGCTCAGCGACGCTAAACTGGAACATGCGTATCGCAGTGGTACAGAGAAAGCTAGCAATGTGGAAGGCTAGGTATTTGTCTTTTATGGGCAAAGTCCTGGTCCTAAAGGTGGATGTGTTGCTGTCTCTTTTGTATTTGGCGTACATCTACCAATTGCTGGCTTGTCTGAGGAGGCCTCTAGTGAGGCTTGTGTTTCAGTTCATGTGGAGTGGCAGGTACGAGTGGGTCGCCAGGGCACGCATGCTCTGTCCCATCGTGGAGGGAGGTAGGGGGGTACCACATCTCCCCCTCAAGCTGGACGCAATTTTTGTTTCTTTCTGGTTAACGGAGCTTGCTCATCCAGTGATACACCCGTCCGGTTACCTCCTGCGGTTGTTCTTCTCGTATCAGGCGAGAAGCGTAATGGTGTGGTCTAACACGGGTCCTCGGGCGGAACAGCTGCCGTGGCACTTTGGTCATGCGGCCAAGTGGCTGCGTGCGCACCCTGAGGTTGAAGTTGCCAGAGTAGGTTTAGATCACAGTCACTGGGATGTAGGAGGAGGAGGAGTACAGACAGGCAGGGAGTCCGGCGCCTGTAGTGGGCATCTCGGCAGTGGTCTGGGAGGGAGTGCAGGCGCGGGGTCTGGACAACAGGCTCAAGGACCTGAATTGGTTGACCCTCCATAAGTGCTTGCCGGTACGTTCCATCATAGTTTGGCGCAAAGGTCAATATTTCCGGCATAGTTTGGCGCAATCCCCCACCTGTCCAAGATCCTATTGTGGCAGGGAGGAGACTGTATGCCATGTCTTTTGGGACTGTGCCTTTGCCGGAGTAGTATGGGCTAGGGCACGGGTGTTGTTAGGTTTGGTAAGGGGGGATTTTGTATTGACGTGGGCCAGGTTAGAGAGAGGTGTAGGGAGAGCGAGAGGGACGGATAGGGACAGGTTTCTGCTCTGGCTTCTCATGAGTCTCTTTAAACGGGGGCTGTGGGAAGCCAGGCAGAACATGGTGAAGACAGGGAGAGATTGGGGGGTGGAAGGGATAGTGAGGAGGGTGTAAGGATATTTGAGGGGGAGGATAAAGAGGGAGGAGAGGAAGTGGGGGCAGCATGCTGCTCGGGAGAGGTGGAAGGGGGGTTTAGGGGTGGGTGTCATTTAGATTTGTAAGGGGATAGATTAGGGACAGGGAGATAGGGAAAGGTAGTTTGTAGGATGACGGGGAAGGAAGATGCTCCCCTGAGGTTTTGTTTGTGGTTTTTGTTTAGTTAAATTAAAATACCATTATTGGAGTATGAATGAAAATTATGAGTTGTAAAGAATGAATGGTATTGAAGGTAATAAAGTATTTTTTATAAAAATAAAAAAAAGGCTGTTTAGGTTTTCACGTTACGTTTATTGTTTTGTATTTGTTCGTGTTCATCTTTTATTAAACATGTATCAGAATAACCACGCTGCATTTTGGTCCTCCTCTCTTTCGCCGCAAGAAAACCGTAACAACTACCCACCATTGCGACCTTTATGCTCTCGTTGGCTGGTCCTCGCTACATATTCGTCGCCAAACCCACTGGCTCCAGGTCATCTATAGGTCTTTGCTAGGTAAAGCTCCGCCTTATCTCAGCTCACTGGTCACCATAGCAACACCCACCTGTAGCACGCGCTCCAGCAGGTATATTTCACTTGTCATTCCCAAAACCAAAACTTCATTTGGCCGCCTTTCCTTCCAGTTCTCTGCTGGCAACGACTGGAACGAATTGCAAAAATCACTGAAGTTGGAGACTTATATCTCCCTCACTAACTTCAAGCATTGTCTGTCAGAGCAGCTTTCCGATCGCTGCAGCTGTACACAGCCCATCTGTAGATAGCCCATCCAACCAACTACCTACCTCATCCCCATATCATTTTTTTCTGCTCTTTTGCACAACAGTCTTTCTACTTGCACATCCTCATCTGCACATCTATCACTCCCGTGTTATTTGCTAAATTGTACTTCTCCACTATAGCCTATTTATTGCCTTACCTCCTTACTTCATTTGCACACACTGTATATTCACACTATACAGATTTTCAATTGTGTTATTGACTGTTTGCTTATCCCGTGTGTAACTCTGTGTTGTTTTTCTCGCACTACTTTGCTTTATCTTGGCCAGGTCGCAGTTGTAAATGAGACTTGTTCTCAACTAGCCTACCTGGTATCCATATTACCAGAGCTTATGTTCTTTCTATTTCTATGGCAATTTAGATTATGCACTGATATATAGCTAGCTTAATGACATCTGGAATATGACACAGTTTCACTGGAATTATCAAATGGGAAGAGTCAGACAAACGTCAACATGTCAACAGCTTGTGTAGGCATGGTTTAGCTGAGAATCATTTCTTGACAGGTAGGCTGGTAGTCTTTTTAAGAAATCATTATTTTCAACCGTCTTAACTGAAATAGTGCTCACATAACTTTCATTGGCCAGCTAAGGTTAGCATACTAGCTAGTTACTCTGACAGCTGTCAGTCAGTATGTTATTTGTCATTATTTCTCTGCTACACATGGAAATCACCACAACGCTCACACCCCCAATTCCTGAATATGTATTAGCTTAAATGAGAATTTCCGCTTAGGAAAGGAATTACTCTAAATAGGTGCGGCAACTTCCTCTGATGTGGGCCCAAATTTTCAGTTAGGCATGAATTTATGCTAATAGGAGACTAATGAACTATAATGGGAGACTATTGGTCTGCAACTACTTTGACTGGAGATATCCAAAGAGTTCACCTTGAACTCTCACCTGCACCTCCTCCCAGATAGGCATGTCCTGTGGCTCCACCCCCAGGTCGCTGGTGTCCACGGCCATATCCACCCTCTTCCGGTGTCCTGGGTTCCTGATGCGTGTGTGTTTGGCCGTGAAGCTGGTGGGAATCTTAAAGGTCCTCACTGTGTTGATTTTCATGGGCTCCAGCTGGCTGTAGTAATACATCTGCTTCTTCTTAGTGCCGGCCAGACAGGCCACACACTGGGGGTTGGGGCGTTTGTCTGTGTGTGTGTGTGTGTCATTAAGTGCGTGTGTCCCTGTGGTGGTCAGAGTCTGTGATTGATGTGACTCCATCTCTTGACCTCTAACTCCTGATGCTTGACCCTGACCTCTGCCCCTTGCCCTTGCCTCTTGGTTAGCCTCAGCTATCATGCAGCCTCCCCTCTCCATGTTAAACATGCGCTCCCAGACGTAGGCCACCGGGCCCTCTGATCCTACCACCCTTCCACTGGCCAGCTCCTCCCTCTCCTCCTGGGTCAGCTCTCTCTCCTCCTCCCTCTCTCTGTCCCTCTCCATAACCGCCTCCTGAATATCCTCAGGTAGGGGTCCATACCATCCTCGATTAGCAGGAGACACACAGCCAACCCTGTTAGGGAAAGACAGTCGTCCATCCACTCCCTGTGCCTCCAGGGCCTCCCTCTCCTTCTCTTCCTTCTCCCTCCTCCTCCCCTCCCTTCTCCTCTGCTCCTCCCTCTCCTCCACTTCCACCCTCTCAATCAGCTCAGGGAAGAGATTCTTCATCTTCAGGGAGTGGAACAAATGGTGCTGATCTCTCAGAGCCATGGCCAGGTCCAGCGCCTCACCGTGTCCTCCCCCCTCCTCCTTCACTAGGTTATCCTGCAGGGCCGAATGTGTGTGTGACTGGGCGTCCTCGGCTGGCCAGCGGTTCCACTCCATGGAGCAGCACACCACGCTGGCTGGACAGACCTGCAGGTGGGCCGCCAGCCAGGAACGGGGCATGCTGATTGGACAGCCGAAGCCTGCGTTTAAGCACGGCACCCTCTCATTGGGGCAGAGTAGTGCATGCTCCTCCTCTTTGCACAGGTGAAAGAGGGCGCCACACTGTAGGCGGCAGGGGATGAGCACACATGACACCGAGATCTCCACAGAGGCCTTGCAGCACTGGCTGAAACAGCTGTCACAGTGGCGGTGACCGCTGGGGCGGGAAGGACGAACCTTAGGGGAGGGCAAGACACAGGTTGAGAGGGAGGTAGAGGGAATGAGAGTGAGTGAGAGAGCGAGAAAAACAGAGAGAGGGAGGAAGGGAGCGAGGGACAAAGCAAGAGAGAGATAGGCAAAGAGTCAAAACTACTCTCAATGAAAAACATACTCTGTTTTAATAATTTCCCATTTTATGATTGTCGTTATTTGGTTTCAATAGCTATTGAAATTTGATTCATTTTGAGTTCAAATTAATTTTGAACTTACCATATTCACAGAACTTCAGAGTGTCAAATAATTGGTGAATATCCTGAAAAACAAATAATTTATATGATTAGACAATAAAGTTGTTTTGTGTCAACCTCCCTAAAGGTAGAGGTAATAACAACAAACAATAACAGGACATATACAACACAGACAATCCTTTGATCAGACTATCATGGGAATCACATTAACATTGTTTGCATGTAATCTGTCATTAATCGGCAATAAAGAAATGTAATCATACTGTCATAATATAGTCAATGTTGTGCCCTTCTCCCTCCATGTACACAACCATAAAACAAGAATAGACATTGTCAGCTAGAGGCCTGGGGGTGGTCGAGCGGTTAGTCCCACCACCTCCACGGGTGGTAGTGTATGGTGTTGGCCATGGTGTTGGGACGAATCTGTCCCACTACCTATTTGACACAACGTCTGTGTTCTTATTATCTGCCCTTATCTATTATCTATTCTGGGTAATGTAGAGAATCGGAATGTAGTCCATGTTTTCTCTTGTCTTTCCTGTTCCCTCACTGTCTATCAACGTAACAAGTAAAAACATGTTTAAAATACAATGAACAGAAATACAAACGCAACATGCAACCATTTCAAAGATTTTACTGACTTATAGTTGAGGAAATCATTCAAATGAAATAAATTAATTAGGTCCTAATCTTGGTCAGCTCCCTGACCAGGCCCCTCTCCCCCGATTGCTCAGTTTGGCTGGACGGCCAGCTCAAGGAAGAGTCTTGATAGTTCCAATGTGTTCTTGGGGACCATCAATGCTAACAAAATGTTTTGGTACCCTTCCCTAGATCTGTGCCTCAACACAATCCTGTCTTGGAGCTCAACGGAAAATTCCTTTGACCTCATGGCTTAGTTTTTGCTCTGACATGCATTGTCAACTATGGGACCTTATATAGACAGGTGTGTGCCTTTCCAAATCATGTCCAATCAATTGAATTTACCACAGGTGGACTCCAATCAAGTTGTAGAATATTGTTTATTCTTCTCCCTTTTCTCTCCAATTTCAATCTTGTCTCATTGCTGCAACTCCCCAACGGGCAGGGGAGAGGCAAAGGTCGAGTCATGCATCCTCCGAAACATGACCCGCCAAACTGCGCTTCTGATCACCCGCCCAGCTGCACCAATGTGTCAGAGGAAACACCATTCAAATGATAGACACAATGTAAGTAACCTAATTTATGTCCCTCTTACTGCCCTGAATGTCTCTGCTGAACCTACAGCTATTGTATGCAGTAATATATGCCTATGAACCCGAATTATACTGTTAACACTGAGGTGGTGTGTCCTAGCAGGAAGTCCACTGTGTGCAGCTCACCCTGCACAAACAAAAATAACCCGAGCATGTTTACCTCTGATAATCTTCCCAGTAAAGCAAGAAAAACAATCAAGCATCCCAGAAAAGTGTTAGAAATAGCCCACATTAACATATGTTGCTTAAGAAACAAGGTTCATGAAATCAATAATTTCTAGTAACAGATGACATTCATGTTCTGAAACTCACTTAGATAATACATTTGATGGTACAGTGGAAGCAATACATGGTTATAAGATCTACAGAAAATATAGAAATGCCATACAGGGGCGGTGCTGTGGTCTATATTCAGAACCACATTCCTGTAAAGCTTAGAGAGGATCTCATGTTAAATGCTGTTGAAGTAATATGGCTACAGGTTCATCTGCCTCACATAATGCCCATTCTGGTGGGAAGCTGCTATAGATCACCAGGTGCTAACAGTCAGTATCTGGATAACATGTGTGAAATGCTTGATAATATATGTGATATCAATAGAGACGTATAATTTCTGGGTGATTTAAATATTGACTGGCTTTCATCAGGCTGCCCACTCAAAAAAGAAAAAGCTTCAAACTGTAACTAGTTTCTCCAACCTGGTTCAGATTATCAATCAAACTACCAGGGTATTTACAGCACAGAAATGAAATCATCAACATGTATTGATCATATCTTTACTAATACTGCAGAAATTAGTTTGAAATCCGTATCAAAATCCATTGGATGTAGTGATCACAATATAGTAGCCATATCTAGGAAACCTAGTATAGTACTTAACTTCTCTAGGGTAGGGGGCAGCATTCGGAATTTTGGATGAAAAGCATGCCCAAATTAAAACGGCCTGCTACTTGGGCCCAGAAGATATGATATGCATATAACTGATAGATTTGGATAGAAAACACTCTAAAGTTTCCAAAACTGTTAAAATAGTGTCTGTTAATATAACAGAACTGATTTAGCAGGCGAAAACCTGAGAAAAATCAATTCAGGAAGTAGTTTTTTTTGTTGGTTTTGTTGGTTGTTGACATCTAGTGGAACAAAGTCTTCAGAAATCGTTTCAGGCTTGTATTCTTATAAATGACGGAGTAAGACCAGTCTGAATGAGTGGACCCTACCGTGTCGCAGAGCTTTTTCATGCGCATGTGCATTTCTTGTTTACCTTTTATATTGACAACGTTATTGTCCGGTTGAAATATTATAGATCATTTAGGCTAAAAAAACAACCTGAGGATTGAATATAAACATCGCTTGACATGTTTCTATAAACTTTATGGATACAATTTGGATTATTTTGTCTGATTGTTTTGACTGCGTTTGAGCCTGTGGATTACTGAAGAAAACGCGCTAACAAAACTGAGGTTTTTGGATATAAAGAGACTTCAACAAACAAAAGGAACATTTATTGAGTAAATGAATGTCTTCTGATTGCCACCATATGAAGATCATTAAAGGTAAGGGATTCATTTTCTCTATTTCTGAGTTTTGTAACGCTTCAGCTTGGCTGGTTACTGTTTGTAATAATTTGTCAACTGGGCTATGTTCTAGGCTAGGTATGTTCTGGGCTAGGTATGCTTTCGCCGAAAAGCATTTTATAAATATGACACTGTGGTTGGTTTAACAAGAAGTTAATCTTTAAACCTATGTAAAATATGTTTTGTTTTCTGAATTTTTATAATGAGCATTTCTGTATTTGAATTTGGCGCTCTGCAATCTCACTGGATGTTGGCCAGATGGGACGCTAGCGTCCCACATACCCTAGAGAGGTTTTAAGAGTTCAAACAAAAAGTTTTGTAGTGATTCCTATGTTGGTCCGTGGTGTGTAATGACGAGCAACCAGATGCTGCACTTGACACATCTATGAAATTGCCAATCCCAGTTACTATTGTGCATTCACCCATTAAGAAAATGACGGTAAAAACTGTTATATCCCCGTGGATTGATGATGAATTGAAAAAGTGTATGGTTGAAAGGGATGAGGCAAAAGAGATGGCAAATAGGTCTGGCTGTACAACCGATTAGAAAATGTACTACAAATTGAGAAATCATGTGACAAAACTGAATAAAAAGAAGAAACTACACTGTGAAACAAATATAAATGACATAGAGAATGATAGTACAAATCTTTGGAGCACCTTAAATGAAAAAGGCAAACTCCGCTCCATCATAAGTCAGCTTGCTCATTCGTCACAAAACCCACTGATATTACCAACTATTTTAATGATTATTTCATTAGCAAGATTAGCAAACTTAGGCATGACATGCCAGAAACAAACGCTGACACTACTCATCCAAGTATATCTGACCGAATTATGAAAGACAAGCATTGTAATTTTGAATTCCGTAAAGTAAGTAAAATTATTGTTGTCTATCAACAATGACAAGCCACCAGGGTCTGACAACTTGGATGGAAAATTACTGAGGATAATAGCAGACGATAATGCCACTTCTACAGTGCCTTGCGAAAGTATTCGGCCCCCTTGAACTTTGCGACCTTTTGCCACATTTCAGGCTTCAAACATAAAGATATAAAATATATTTTTTGTGAAGAATCAACAACAAGTGGGACACAATCATGAAGTGGAACGACATTTATTGGATATTTCAAACTTTTTTAACAAATCAAAAACTGAAAAATTGGGCGTGCAAAATTATTCAGCACCCTTAAGTTAATACTTTGTAGCGCCACCTTTTGCTGCGATTACAGCTGTAAGTCGCTTGGGGTATGTCTCTATCAGTTTTGCCCATCGAGAGACCAACATTTTTTCCCATTCCTCCTTGAAAAACAGCTCGAGCTCAGTGAGGTTGGATGGAGAGCATTTGTGAACAGCAGTTTTCAGTTCTTTCCACAGATTCTCGATTGGATTCAGGTCTGGACTTTGACTTGGCCATTCTAACACCTGGATATGTTTATTTTTGAACCATTCCATTGTAGATTTTGCTTTATGTTTTGGATCATTGTCTTGTTGGAAGACAAATCTCCGTCCCAGTCTCAGGTCTTTTGCAGACTCCATCAGGTTTTCTTCCAGAATAGTCCTGTATTTGGCTCCATCCATCTTCCCATCAATTTTAACCATCTTCCCTGTCCCTGCTGAAGAAAAGCAGGCCCAAACCATGATGCTGCCACCACCATGTTCGACAGTGGGGATGGTGTGTTCAGCTGTGTTGCTTTTACGCCAAACATAACGTTTTGCATTGTTGCCAAAAAGTTCAATTTTGGTTTCATCTGACCAGAGCACCTTCTTCCACATGTTTGGTGTTTCTCCCAGGTGGCTTGTGGCAAACTTTAAACGACACATTTGAGGGAAATCTTTAAGAAATGGCTTTCTTCTTGCCACTCTTCCATAAAGGCCAGATTTGTGCAATATACGACTGATTGTTGTCCTATGGACAGAGTCTCCCACCTCAGCTGTAGATCTCTGCAGTTCATCCAGAGTGATCATGGGCCTCTTGGCTGCATCTCTGATCAGTCTTCTCCTTGTATGAGCTGAAAGTTTAGAGGGACGGCCAGGTCTTGGTAGATTTGCAGTGGTCTGATACTCCTTCCATTTCAATATTATCGCTTGCACAGTGCTCCTTGGGATGTTTAAAGCTTGGGAAATCTTTTTGTATCCAAATCCGGCTTTAAACTTCTTCACAACAGTATCTCGTACCTGCCTGGTGTGTTCCTTGTTCTTCATGATGCTCTCTGCGCTTTTAACGGACCTCTGAGACTATCACAGTGCAGGTGCATTTATACGGAGACTTGATTACACACAGGTGGATTGTATTTATCATCATTAGTCATTTAGGTCAACATTGGATCATTCAGAGATCCTCACTGAACTTCTGGAGAGAGTTTGCTGCACTGAAAGTAAAGGGGCTGAATAATTTTGCACACCCAATTTTTCAGTTTTTGATTTGTTAAAAAAGTTTGAAATATCCAATAAATGTCGTTCCACTTCATGATTGTGTCCCACTTGTTGTTGATTCTTCACAAAAAAATACAGTTTTATATCTTTATGTTTGAAGCCTGAAATGTGGCAAAAGGTCGCAAAGTTCAAGGGGGCCGAATACTTTCGCAAGGCACTGTATATGCATTATCTTAAATCTAAGCCTACTTTCTAGAGTGTCCTCAGGCCTGGGTGGAAGCAAAAGTTATTCCCCTACCTAAGAATAGTAAAGCCCCCTTTACTGGCTCAAATGGCCGAGCAATCATCCTGTAACCAACCCATAGTAAACTTCTGGAAAAAAATTGTGTTTGACTAGATAAAATGCTATTTTACAGCACACTTCTAGAGAAAGACATTCAACAAGCACAGCACTTACACAAGTAACTGATGATTGACTGAGAGAAATTGATGATAAAATGATTCTGGGGGGTGTTTTGTTAGCCTTTAGTGCGGCTTTAGAAATTATCGATCATAGTCTGTTGCTGGAAAAAAACGTATGTTTTATGGTTTTACACCCCCTGATATATTGTGGAAAAAGAGTTACCTGTCTAAAAAGAACGCAGAGGGTGTTATCTATAATGGAAGCCTCTCCAACAAAATCCAGGTAGAATCTGGAATGCCCCAGGATAGCTGTCTAGGTCCTTTACTTTTTTCAAGTTGTGCAAAGCCAATGTGTCTGTGTATGCGGATGACTCAACACACTATACACGTCAGCTACCACCGTGACTGAAATGAAAGCAACCCTTAACAAAGAGATGCAGTTAGTTTCAGAATGGGTGGCAAGGAATAAGTTAGTCTTAAATATTTCAAAAACTACTTGTATTTGGGACAAATCATTCACTAAATCATTCACTAAACCCTAAACCTCAACTAAATCTTGTAATGAATGATGTGGAAATTGAGCAAGTTGAGGAGACTAAACTGCTTGGAGTAACCATGGATTGTAAACGGTCATGGTCAAAACATATTGATACAATAGTAGCCTGAACAGTAGTCTGCATTATAAATAGCACTATCAACAAGGCAGGTCCTACAGGCCCTAGTTTTGTCACACCTGGAATACTGTTCAGTCATGTAGTCAGGTGCCACAAAGAGGGAATAAGGAAAATTGCAATTAGCTCAGAACAGGGCAGCGCAGCCCTTGGTTGTACACAGATAGCTAACATTAATAATATGCATGCCAATCTCTCCTGCCCCAAAGTTGAGGAGAGATTGACTTCATCACAATTTGTACTTGCGAGAGGTATATTGACATGATGAATGCATCAAGCTGTCTGTTTGAATTACTGGCACACAGCTCGGACACCCATCCATACCCCACAAGACATGCCACCAGAGGTCTCTTCACAGTCCCCAAGTCCAGAACAGACTATGGGAGGCGGACAATACTACATAGAGCCGTGACTACATGGAACTCTATTCCACATCAAGTAACTGATGCAAGCAGTAAAATTTGATTTAAAAAACAGATAAAAGTACACCTTATGGAACAGCAGGGACTGTGAAGCAACACAAACATAGACACATGCATGCAAACACACAATAACATACAGTTCACACTATACACACACACAAGATATACTGCATAGACAGTGGGGCAAAAAACGATTTAGTCATCCACCAATTGTGCAAGTTCTCCCACTTAAAAAGATGAGAGAGGCCTGTAATTTTCATCATAGGTACACTTCAACTATGACAGACAAAATGAGAAAAAAAATCCAGAAAATCACATTGTAGGATTTTTAATGAACTTATTTGCAAATTATGGTGGAAAATAATCATTTGGTCACCTACAAACAAGCAAGATTTCTGGCTCTCACAGACCTGTAACTACTTCTTTAAGAGGCTCCTCTGTCCTCCACTCGTTACCTGTATTAATGGCACCTGTTTGAACTTGTTATCAGTATAAAAGACACCTGTCCACAACCTCAAACAGTCACACTCCAAACTCCACTATGGCCAAGACCAAAGAGCTGTCAAAGGACACCAGAAACAAAATTGTGGACCTGCACCAGGCTGGGAAGACTGAATCTGCAATAGGTTAGCAGCTTGGTTTGAAGAAATCAACTGTGGGAGCAATTATTAGGAAATGGAAGACAATGATGGCCGCCTCTCCTTCCAGTTCTCTGCTGCCAATGACTGGAACGAACTACAAACATCTCTGAAACTGGAAACACTTATCTCCCTCACTAGCTTTAATTAAGCACCAACTGTCAGAGCAGCTCACAGATTACTGCACCTGTACATAGTCCACCTATAATTTAGCCCAAACAACTACCTCTTTCCCTACTGTATTTTATTTATTTATTTATTTTGCTCCTTTGCACCCCATTATTTTTTATTTTTACTTT
The DNA here is from genome assembly GCF_013265735.2 of Oncorhynchus mykiss. NCBI lineage: Eukaryota > Metazoa > Chordata > Actinopteri > Salmoniformes > Salmonidae > Oncorhynchus > Oncorhynchus mykiss. Next base: position 51,268,383 of record NC_048566.1, on the reverse strand, counting down.
GCACATTCTCCCATTGCAAATCTACCATTCCAGTGTTTTACTTGCTATATTGTATTTACTTTGCCACCATGGCCTTTTTGCCTTTACCTCCCTTATCTCACCTCATTTGCTCACATCGTATATAGACTTGTTTATACTGTATTATTGACTGTATGTTTGTTTTACTCCATGTGTAACTCTGTGTCGTTGTATGTGTCGAACTGCTTTGCTTTATCTTGGCCAGGTCGCAATTGTAAATGAGAACTTGTTCTCAACTTGCCTACCTGGTTAAATAAAGGTGAAATAAAAAAAATAAAAAAACAAGACCACTGATAATCTCCCTCGATCTGGGGCTCCACGCAAGATCTCACCCCGTGGGGTCAAAATGATCATAAGAATGGTGAGCAAAAATCCCAGAACCACACGGGGGGACCTAGTGAATGACCTGCAGAGAGCTGGGACCAAAGTAACAAAGCCTACCATCAGTAACACACTACACCGCCAGGGACTCAAATCCTGCAGTGCCAGACGTGTCCCCCTGCTTAAGCCAGTACATGTCCAGGCCCGTCTGAAGTTTTCTAGAGAGCATTTGGATGATCCAGAAGAAGATTGGGAGAATGTCATATGGTCAGATGAAACCAAAATATAACTTTTTGGTAAAAACTCAACTTGTCGTGTTTGGAGGAAAAAGAATGCTGAGTTGCATCCAAAGAACACCATACCTACTGTGAAGCATGGGGGTGGAAACATCATGCTTTGGGTCTGTTTTTCTGCAAAGGGACCAGAAATGACTGATCCGTGTAAAGGAAAGAATGAATGGGGCCATGTTTCGTGAGATTTTGAGTGAAAACCTCCTTCCATTAGCAAGGGCATTGAAGATGAAACGTGGCTGGGTCTTTCAGCATGACAATGATCCCAAACACACCACCCGGGCAATGAAGGAGTGGCTTCGTAAGAAGCATTTCAAGGTCCTGGAGTGGCCTAGCCAGTCTCCAGATCTCAACCCCATAGAAAATCTTTGGAGGGAGTTGAAAGTCTGTGTTGCCCAGCAACAGACCCAAAACATCACTGCTCTAGAGGTGATCTGCATGGAGGAATGGGCCAAAATACCAGCAACAGTGTAAAAACCTTGTGAATACTTACAGAAAACGTTTGACCTCTGTCATTGCCAACAAAGGGTATACAACAAAGTATTGAGATAAACTTTTGTTATTGACCAAATACTTATTTTCCACAATTTGCTAATAAATTCATTAAAAATGCTACAATGTGATTTCTGGATTTTTTCCCCTAATTTTGTCTGTCATAGTTGAAGTGTACCTATGATGAAAATTACAGGCCTCATATTTTTAAGTGGGAGAACTTGCACAATTGGTGGCTGACTAAATACTTTTTTGCCCCACTGTATGTGGTAGTAGAGTAGGGGTCTGAGGGCTCACACTTACGTTGTGAAATCTGTTATGAATGTATTGTAATGTGTTTAAAATGTATAACTGCTTTAATTTTGCTAGACTCCAGGTAGAGTAGCTGCTGCTGTTGCACTAGATATTGTGGATCCATAATAAATACAAATACAAATGTTATGGGTATCCTTGTAATCGTTAAGGACTGGGGAGTTTTTCAGAATAAAAAAGAAACCGAAGGGAGCTAATCACAGGCAATATCATAGAGGAAAACTTGGTTCAGTCTGCTTTCCACAAGACACTGAGATTAATTCACCTTTCAGCAGGACAACAACCTAAAACACAAGGCCAAATCTACACTAGAGTTGCTTACCAAGAAGACAGTTAATGTTCCTGAGTGGCCGTGTTACAGTTTTGACGTCAATCTACTTCAAAATCTAAAAATAATAATGGACAAATGTTGCACATCCAGGTGTTGAAAGCTCTTAGAGACTTACCCAGAAAGACTCAATCGCTGCCAAAGGTGCTTCTACAAAGTGTTGACAGAGGGGTGTGAACACTTACACTACTGTTCAAAGGTTTGGGGTCACTTAGAAATGTCCATATTTTTTTAAAGAAAAGCTCATTTTTTTGTGTATTAAAATAACATAAAATTGAGAATTCAGAAATACAGTGTAGACATTGTTAATGTTGTAAATGACTATTTTGAGCCTGTAATCGAACCCACAAATGATGATGCTCCAGATACTCATCTAGTCTGAAAAAGGCCAGCTTTATTGCTTCATTAATCAGAACGGGGTGGCAGGTAGCCTAGTGGTTGGAGCATTGGACTAGTAAGATCAAATCCCCAAGCTGACAAGGTAAAAATCTGTTGTTGTGCCCCTGAACATTGCAGTTAACCCACTGTTCCTAGGCAGTCATTGAAAATAAGAATTTGTTCGTAACTGACTGACAAAAGTTTTCAGCTGTGCTAACATCATTTCAAAAGGGTTTTCTAATTATCAATTAGCCTTTTAAAATTATAAACTTGGATTGGATTAGCTAACACAACGTGCCATTGGAACACAGGAGTGATGGTTGCTGATAATGGGCCTCTGTACGCCTATGTAGATATTCCATAAAAAATCTGCCGTTTCCAGCTACAATAGTAATTTACAACACTAACAATGTCTACACTGTATTTCTGATCAATTTTATGTTTTTTAATACACAAATAAATGAGCTTTTCTTTAAAAAATAGGGACATTTCTAAGTGACCCCAAACTTTTGAACGGTAGTGTATGTAAATTACATATTTCTGTATTTCATTTTCAATACATTTTCAATAATTTCACTTTTTTTCTCACTTTTTTTTCTCACTTTGTCATTATGGGGTATTGTATGTAGAATGGTGAATTTATTTTTTAATCCATTTTGAATTCATGCTGTAAAACAACAAAATGTGGAATAAGGGGTATGTATATTTTCTAAAGGCATTGTATTTTACTTAGTTGACGATGGAAGTTCTAGGTCTACTGCTGCATTGGCCTATAGGCTCTCTGAGTTCCTATTTCTTTAGCAGCGAATGGATCACGGTGTGTCATTGTGTCCATGTGGCGGAGGCTGGTGCTCTCGCCTGTTAGCTGCATTTGAACTTTTAAATTGTATCATTTTAATTCAGATTTTTAGGATTAACCACATGACAATGATTTTGAGAAACAAAAAAGTTATTATTGAAATGAAACTGTGTCCACGATAATGCATTATTTAAAAATGATCATAACTGGCATGCAGATCAGTAGAAATGGTAGGATAAATTGCAATCTTCCCCAAACTTGCAACTCTGACGCTGCTTATGGTCTTTACCCATTAAAATAATTGTGCCGGCACAAGCACGTGCACAAATAGGTGGTCCGGTGAAAGAAACGTGCACTCCCGTTGAAATCAAATGCCCTTCCAACTGATTCGTTCAAAACAGTGATAAAAACATTTTTCAAAGTAGCCACCCTTTGCCTCTGACAGCTTTGCACACTTTTGTCATTCTCTTAACCAGCTTCATGAGGTAGTCACCTGGAATGCATTTCAATTAACAGGTGTGCCTTCTTTAAAAGTTCATTTGTGAAATTTCTTTCCTTAATGCGTTTGAACCAATTAGTTTTTGTGAAAGGTAGTGATGGTATACAGAAGATAGGACTATTTGATAAAGACCATAAGTCCATATTATGGCAAGAACAGCTCAAATAAGCAAAGACATTAGTCAGTCAATATGGAACATTTCAAGAACTTTGAAAGTTTATTTTAAGTGCAGTCACAAAAACTGTCAAGTGCTATGATGAAACTGGCTCTCATGACGAACGCCACAGGAAAGGATGACCCAGAGTTATGTCAGCTGTAGATGATAAGTTCATTAAAGTTACCAGCCTCAGAAATTGCAGCCCAAATAAATGCTTCACAGAGTTCAAGTAACAGACACATCTCAACATCAACTGTTCAGAGGAGACCGCGTAAATCAGGCTTTCATGGTCGAATTGCTGCAAAGAAATCACACTAAAGGACACCAATAATAAGAAGAGACTTTCTTGGGGCAAGAAACACGAGCAATGGAACATAAACCGGTGGAAATCTGTTATTTCGTCTGATGAGTCCAAATTTGAGATTTTTTGGTTACAACTGCCGTGTCTTTGTGATGCAGAGTAGGTGAATGGATGATCTCTGCATGTGTAGTTCCCACCGTGAAGCATGGAGGAGGAGGTGTGATGGTGTGGGGGTGCTTTGCTGATGACACTGTCTGTGATTTATATAGAATTCAAGGCACACTTAACCAGCATGGCTACCAAAGCATTCTCTAGCGATACGCCAAAACATCTGGCTTGCGTTTAGTGGGACTATCATTTGTTTTTCAACAGGACAATGACCCAACATACCCCCAGGCTGTATAAGGGCTATTTGACAAAGAAGGAGAGTGATGGAGTGCTGCATCATATGACCTGGCCTCCATAATCACCCAACCTCAACCCATCTGAGATGGTTTGGGATGAGTTGGACCGCAGAGTGAAGGAGAAGCAGCCAACAAGTGTTCAGCATATGTGGGAACTCCTTCAAGACTGTTGGAAAAGCCTTCCAGGTGAAGCTAGTTGAGATAATGCCAAGAGTGTGCAGAGCTGTCAAAGGCAAAGGGTGGCTACTTCGAAGAATCTAAAATATCAAACACATTTTGATTTGTTTAATAACACTTTTTTGGTTACTGCATGATTTTATGTGTTATTTCATAGTTTTGATGTTTCACTCTTTTTCTACTCTTGAATGAGTAGGTTTCCAAAATTTTGAGTGGTGTTTTACGTTGCTTTGACCTAGCTAGTCAATGTTAGCAACCAAAGAGACAGTTGTCTAGCGCTAGCTGTAAACAGCCGAGTTGACTTTTCTGTTTTAAAAGGCCTTGACAAGTAGAAAAACGATCTATCTAATTAACATTGGTATTTGAAACCTTCCAGTTGTAGGATTAAATGTCTATCAATTACAAAGTTTTGTTTCAGGCAGTGTTTTTTAATCATTTTCTAGATCAAGGATATCCACCTGTAATCCACATGATAAAATACAGCCCTAATCAATGTAAGTACAGAAAATATATACTTTTTACATATACTCTTTTCTCAATATTGTTGTATTGCCTAAAATAGCGCCGACAGAGAAGGTCACCTCGCTTCTAGTCTTTAGGAAGCTTTGTAGTATTTAAAAAAAAAATGTATTATTGCTTACATTGTTAGCCCAGAAAACCTTAAGTGTTATTTCATACAGCCGGGAAGAACTATTGGATAGCAGAGAGACGTCAACTTACCAACTTAACTTACTTACTTATTATCAGGAATACGACTTTCCCAAAGCGGATCCTTTGTCCGAACCAACCAGGGCATTGGAACTGATTCCAGAAGTTGACCCAAAACAACTTCGCTGCAGCAGAAGTAGACAGAGCTGCCTTCTGATCAGAATTTGGAGGCGTGCACACCACCCACCGCTTCCGAGTATATTACTCACTAATGTCCAGTCTCTAGATAACAAGGTAGACGAAATTAGGGCAATGGTTGCTTTCCAGAGAGACATCAGGAATTTTAACATGCTCTGTTTCATAGAAACATGGCTCTGTCCGGATATGCTGTCAGAGTCGGTACCAGGATTCTTTGTGCTTTTCACAGACAGAAATAAACATCTCTCCGGGAAAAAGAAAGGCGGGGTGTATGTTTCATGATTAACCACTCATGTTGTAAGTGTAACAACATACAAGAACTCAAGTCCTTTTGTTCATCTGACCTAGAATTCCTCACAATCAATCGCCGAACGTATTATCTCCCAAGAGAATTCTCGTCGGTTAGTGTCACAGCAGTGTATATCCCCCTCAAGCCGATTGTAATGATATTCGTCTTCCTCTGATGAGGAGTATGAAGGATCGGACCAATATGCAGCGTAGTACGTGTCCATGTTGAATAATTTATTAACAATTAACACCAAAAACAAAATAACAAGGAGAACGAACAAAAACGAAACAGTTCTGTCTGGTAAAGACACAGAGACAGAAACAATCACCCACAACTAAAATGGGGAAAACAGGCTACCTAAGTATGATTCTCAATCAGAGACAACGAACGACACCTGCCTCTGATTGAGAACCATACCAGGCCAAACACATAAACACAACATAGAAAAAAGAACAGACTACCCACCCCAACTCACGCCCTGAACAAACTAACACAAAAACATAATAAAGGAACTAAGGTCAAAACGTGACACCGATACCACGATGGCCCTCAAGGAACTGTACAACGTGACCATTCAGAAGTAGGCCTAGGCTGTTAAGCGACTGCAAGTGAAGAGCAAAATAATCCTAACATTTCCACACTCGAATTGTAGGCTAACCCATACCCAAACCGAGATTCTGTGAAAAATATAAATCTGATTGATTGGTACTTGTAGGCCATCATTGTAAACAATAATTAGTTCTTAACTGACTTGCCTAGTTAAATAAAGGTTAAAAAAAAAGCAAGACCAGTCCCCATGCTTGTCTCAAAGCAGCGCGAAACAGTGCTGAAATAGTTGACCACACGCGGATAGGTGATTGCTTCAAATCCTATTATAACGATTGGATGACTTTGGGTGTTTCAGTAAGCAACAATTTGTTGCCATTAGCCTACTTTATTCCAGTATTTCTGTCATTCAGTGATATTTATTCCCACAGTAACTCTTTATGGATCCATCCAGATGTGGTTAGAAAAGTTTGTGGGGCTGTGGAAAGAGATGAGTGAAGTGACATGCCTTGCAAACACCCATTAATACATTTAAAGTCTCAACTCGATTAGAGTCTATTGTTCTGCTGATAGCCCATCAAGGGTGGATGGCTTCTTTTGTATTCCAATTTATTGTAAAGGTTGCTAAACCATTTACACCTATCCCATAGTGTTGTTGCGTACTTACTGTACAGTGCACTTTCACTCCATTCTCCACCTGACTCTCTGCCAATACCACCAGATTAGTCTTTCTATTGTTATCTAGTCGGTAACATTTCACAAGTAAATGTCATAAATAAAACACCTACTATCATGAATCAAGGTAAGACCCAAGTGAAGACTGTGTGATGTAACAATGTTTATTATAACCACAGGGGCAGGCAAACGACATGTCAAGGCAGGCAGGGGTCGATAATCCAGAGCAGAGGCCAAGGTGCCAAGGTACCTTCTGTGGCCTCCAACTGCTCTTAAATGCAAGTAAAACTAAATGCACGCTCTTCAACCGATCGCTGCCCGCACCTGCCCGCCCGTCCAGCATCACTACTCTGGACGGTTCTGACTTAGAATAGGTGGACAACTACAAATACCTAGGTGTCTGGTTAGACTGTAGACTCTCCTTTCAGACTCACATCAAACATCTCCATCCCAAAATTAAATCTAGAATCGGCTTCCTTTTTTCGCCACAAAGCATCCTTCACTCAACATGCCAAACATACCCTCGTAAAACTGACCATCCTACCGATCCTCGACTTCAGCGATGTCATTTACAAAAGAGCCACCAACACTCTACTCAACAAATTGGATGCAGTCTATCTCAGTGCCATCCGTTTGTCACCAAAGCCCCATATACTACCCACCACTGCAACCTGTATGATCTCGTTGGCTGGCCCTCGCTTCATACTCGTCGCCAAACCCACTGGCTCCAGGTCATCAACAAGTCTCTGCTAGGTAAAGCCCGCTTTATCTCAGCTCACTGGTCACCTTAGCAGCACCCACCCGTATTTCTCACTGGTCACCCCCAGAGCCAATTCTTCCTTTAGCCGCCTCTCCTTCCAGTTCTCTGCTGCCAATGGCTGGAACAAACTGCAAAAGTCTCTGAAGCTGGAGACTCTTACCTCCCTCACTAGCTTTAAGCACCAGCTGTCAGAGCAGCTCACAGATCACTGCATCTGTACATAGCCCATCTGTAAATAACCCATCCATTCTACCTCATCCCCATACTGTACTGCTCCTTTGCACCCAAGTATTTCAACTTGCACATCCTACTATTCCAGTGTTTAATTGCTTTATTGTAATTACTTTGCCACCATGGCCTATTTATCGCCTTACCTCTCATATCCTACCTCATTTGCATATACTGTATATACTGTAGATATGATTAGATGTGCTTAGTAGCAGAGGCGTTATGGATTCGACATCAACTTGTTAATTTAGCAAACATCATTTGCTTATATTCAGTCAACACATATATTTTAAGAATATAATGGAATATAACAGACCAGTTTTGTTTCTCTCAGAATAAAAACCTTACAGTGTAAGTGTAAGGTTTAGTAAGTAATTAGCCACGGCTACAAGTTACAGCTTTTTCTGACAAAGTAGAAACAAAATAAAATATGTTTTTGTTCTAAATTCAATCACACTCTTCTTCTTCATCCTTATCATTCAGTTAATTCAAATTGAATTATAATACATTTTGTCACTCTTGTTCAACAACTCCAAATCGCTTTTGCATGTATTCCAAAGTAATACATTAAAATAACATAATCAAAAGGAAAAATGTGATTATTTATTAGCTTAGTGGATATAAGTATTTTAGGCATGTCATGTGAATTGGGCCTCATTTAAAATCATTGTCAAAAGCACAAGAGATATGGAACAGTTTAAACAATACTAAATAAAGTATAAGTAATACCGCCGAGTCTGTTCTAATGAAAACAAATTGTAAAGTCTTTAATACAGAATAACAAAGTTTTTAAAAACAGACGGATTTGTGAAATTGCTTGATCCAACATTTTGCGATTGCATGAGGCTTGGTAATCACAGAATCAGTAGGATATTAAACAAAAACTCAAATAGGCAACAGAAGCAGAAACAGCATAGGGCTCAGTCATTCCTGGCGTTTGTTCAAAATAAGTTATATTATAATATACGTTAAAGACACCATTCTTTCTGATTGTCTTTAGCATGCAGTCTCTCCTCTCACTACAGCTAATTTCATTTGAATTATTATGTGGATTATAATAAATAAATATATTTCTACGGGTGGATGCATTTTTCCTTAGGGCAAATCTGGTCTGTGATGTTGAGTTAGAAATGTAAAACTTTAGAGTACTTAAGCATCAGATGCAAGATTTTGGCCATTAGGCTACTCTTTACAATAGGAGTCAACTCTGATTGACCACATGTAACGTTGACGCTGTGAGTCGAGAAGCAGGTGCAGGTAAAACGTTTAATGAAAACAACAAACAAGACAGCATAACAGAAGCGAGTCAACATGAACACAGGTGCAATACCAACTGAGGAATGAACAGAAGGAAAGGACTTATAAAGGGGAGGTAATGAGGTCCAGGTGTGATTCAATGATGAGAGAACTTGGGTAAATACATTGGCGCAATTACACTTGACATGTGGACTGACGATTTTTGAAAAAAGGTGATACTGCAGCTGAAAACTGCAGAAAACATAAGGCCAGCTATTGCGAATTTCCATGATCTCTTCAAGAGGCCTACTGTCCACCTGGTAATTGTGTGGTTCCAAACAATAAAGAGTCACCTTCAGATAGATGTGGTTTCAGAGAGAAGCCAGCTGTCAGCCTGGGACCAGGAACGGTGGATAAAGAGTGACCTTCAGATGGATGTGTGGTTTCAGAGAGAAACCAGCTGTGAGCCTGGGACCAGGCATGGTGGATAAAGAGTCACCTTCAGATGGATGTGTGGTTTCAGAGAGAAGCCAGCTGTCAGCTTGGAACCAGGAACGGTGGATAAAGAGTCACCTTCAGATGGATGTGTGGTTTCAGCGAGAAGCCAGCTGCGAGTCTGGGACCAGGCACGGTGGATAAAGCGTCACCTTCAGATGGATCTGTGGTTTCAGGGAGAAGCCAGCTGCGAGCCTGCAACCAGGCACGTTAAATGACATCCTTTTCCTGCACAGTAATTTGAAGAAATCTAGTGACGAATGGACCTTATTTTTAAAGTTATTGTTTTAGTATATTTATTTGTTTAATATTAGAAGGCTTTTTAAAGTGATTTGAGTTGTCAAACTGTAGCACAAATTGCATTGTGAAAAAAAGATATCTGTTCTCAATTCATGGCATGTATTATTTTTATCCAAATGTTAAATAGACAAGCAGACACATTAATTAATGCAGGAAAAGAGGAATAATAGCCTAGCATTTGTGGTCATAAAAACAATTAGGTATATTATTTTGTTGGGTAACGGATTGCCTCTCGGAAGTCATTGAGGCGGCTTCGATCTTCAATATAATCATTCATTCTGAAGGTTAAACCCATATGTCTTAGGCCTGCAGTAAATTAAATTATATTACCAGGTTTGTTTTTCATTAGGTTATAATAATCCATGCCTTCTGGGAATGTTATAAAGTAAAATAAATGATGGGTGGAGTTAGAAATTTGGCTGTCAGAAGTATTACAATGGGAAATTACACTCATAAAACCGGACTGAAACATTCACCCCTCCATGAATTTACGAAAAGATAGTCAATTTGTGCCACAGTTTAGACTACCGATAGATCAGCAACTTCCCCTTCTGATTGTTTGGTGCAATGACCAGAATCATGCAATTTACTACAATGTGCCACCATCGAACTCAAACAGTCGCACCCTGATCTGTTTCACCTGTCTTTGTGCTTGTCTCCACCCCCTCCAGGTGTCGCCCATCTTCCTCATTATCCCCAGTGTATTTATACCTGTGTTCTCTGTTTGTCTTTTGCCAGTTCATTTTGTTTTGTCAAACCTACCAGCGTTTTTCCCGTGCTCCTGCCTTTCTCTAGTTCCTGTTTTCTATTTTTCCCAGTTTTGACCATTCTGCCTGCCCCGATCTTGAGCCTGCGTACTGTTCTGTACCTTGTCACACCACCCTGGATTATTGACCTCTGCCTGCCCTGACCCTGAGGCTGCCTGCCGTTCTGTATCTTTTGGACTCTGCTCTGGATTACTGATCTCTGCCTGCCTTTGACCTGTCCCTTGTTTTTGTAATAAACTGTTGTTACTTCGAAACTGTTTGCATCTGAGTCTACTCCTGAGCCTTGACAGCGGCATAAGCTCCAAATATTTAATTGAGGAATATTTAATTGAGGAACCAGTGTAACTAGCTTAGTTGTAGAAGAACACACATCTGCACAGTTTAATATTCTACATCACTCTGAAGTTTTATGACATGTGCCACTAATTCTGAAAACCCATTCATATGTAAAGCAGCACACTGTCGGAAACCATAACAACGTACAGTACAACATACAGCCCATTGTACCATACATAACAAGTATCATCCCCTCAGCTCCTCAATGTCTCAGTCAGTGTAGGCTCCTGAGAACAGGAAGTGGAGGACTATCCCTATCAGTGAATTTCATAAAAATACTAATAGTGAAACTTTTAAAAGTTATCCTTTTTTAGATCAAACTATACTAAATGTCACCAAATAACTGATTAAAACACATTGTTTTGCAATGAAGGTCTACAGCAGGCTCAACAGGACTCAACAGGGTAGCACCATGATGTAGCCAGAGGACAACTTTTTTTTCCGCTCCTCTGGGTACATCAACGTCAATACAAAACCTAGGAGGCTGATGGTTCTCACCCCCTTCCATAGACTTACACAGTAGTTATGACAACTTCTGGAGGATGTCCTCCAACTTATCACAGCATGAACTGACATGTTGTCCATCCAATCAAAGGATCAGATAATGAATCTAGCACTGAAAGCATAAGCTGCAGCTAGCTAGCACTGCAGTGCATACAATGTGGCGGGTAGTTGACTCAAAGAGAGTAAAAAACAATAGTTGAACAGTTAAAAAAAATTAAGGAGAAGCAGCAGAGAGAGAACTCTCTTTCAGGTTCAGTTTCACTTACGCTAGCTAATCCAGCTAATTAACCTACTCAACAACCTGACTCAAATAGAGAGGAGGTACATTTATGTTAGGTAGCTGGCTATCTAACACTTCCAATTCAAGGTAATCTGCTAACTGCTAAACTGCTTGCCGTACACTACTGCGTGATTCTACACATGGATTAGATTGTGGGTTTACTAATGCGTTAGTTCTACTAGCTATGTTGACTCTGACATTATCTAATATGATGACAATGATGTAGGTTGTGTGTAGACATTATGGTTTGAAGGTTTGTCTTGGAGTGTTTTTTTGCCTGGTATTGTGAAAAAGGCTGGTCATTGTGACCTCCTTCATGACTCCTTCAGTCCCCCGACCGGACTTTGTTAACACTGAAACAGGAAGCATAAGAAGGACAAGAAAAGGATCAGCCTGGATCTGCTGAGGAACAGCATGGCCCATGTTACGGATACAGGTGTCCTGCGTGTATTTCTTCTCTCTCCTTCTCCCCTCCTCACAGGTGGCAATCATCATTCTCTAATCAGTCTCGACAGAAGACACACCTGCTCCTTTCCCCTTACCTAATCACATCCCCTTTCCCTTGGTTTAAAAACGCACTCAGTTGTTTTCCCAAACTCTCTCTCTCTCTCTGTCTCTCTCCCTCTTTCTTTGGATTGAGCTCTCTCTCTTTTGTTTTTGCTCCTAAGTAAGTAAGACTAGCTTAGGGGTTTTTGGATGTTTATTATTTCTTTCCTTGGGTCCAGCTCAGCTCCCCCCCTCCCCTTTACCGTGTGTTTAAAAATAAATCAATTGTGTTTAATGGTAGATTTAAGTTGTCTGTGGTTATTAGTTCTCACTGTTCCTTTTCACTGTTATGATTTGCATGAGATATATTACGGGTCTCGTTTCCATCCCCCCTAGACTGCAGGGCCAAAGGGGTTCATAACCTGTTATGGATGATGCAAATTTTCGCAGCTTTTTGTTAAAAATCGCGCAACATTTCAAAGTCCTGCTACTCATGCCAGGAATATAGTATATGCATATGATAAGTATGTGTGGATAGAAAACACTCTGACGTTTCTAAAACTGGTTAAATCGGGTCTGTGGCTATAACAGAATGTGTTTAGGAGTAAAAATCCCTGGTAAAACTGTTTACCAAAAACTAAAAAAAAATATTTGTCCGCCATTCAATGAATGCGAATCCCATGTAAACGCCTACAGCTTCCACACAATGTCACCATTGCTATCAATATCTGAATCATTTATCCTTGGTTACAACACGAATAGACCCCTCCTTTCTTGAGGAGCACCACAGTATGTTGTGAAACTGAAAAAATGGAAGATGATTTCCAGACTTGCTGCTGTCGAATACAGATCGCCCCGTGATCAATTTGATACATCATTAACGTTTATTTATACCTAAAGTTGGTTTAGAAACGTCGTTTGAAGTGATTTGTAAAAGTTTATAGGCGACTTTTGTAATTTTAAAAAGTGACGTTGCGTCTTGTAAATGGACTTTTTGCAGCATCAGACTGGCCTTCAGCAAATGACATTTTGGGTATACAGTGACGAATTTAATCGGGAAAAAGACCCAATTGTGATGTTTATGGGACATATAGGAGTGCCAACAAAGAAGCTCGTCCAAGGTAATGAATGTTTTATATTTTATTTCTGCGTTTTGGGTAGCGCCAGCTACCGCAAAATCTGTTGTTTACGTGTCGTGCTGGTATTTTGGGGGGTGCATGCTATCAGATAATAGCTTCTCATGCTTTCGCCGAAAGATTTTACAAATCTGACTTGGTGGCTAGATTCACAACGAGTGTAGCTTTAATTCAGTACCTTGCATGTGTATTTTTATGAAAGTTTGAGATTTATCGAGTACTAAGTAAAGTACTATAGGTGGCGCTCTGAAATTTCCGCTGAGCGGTCCCTGTACAGGGACCACCTGGTTTTTGAATGTTTATTATTTCTTTCCTTGGGTCCAGCTCAGCTCCCCCCCTCCCCTTTACCGTGTGTTTAAAAATAAATCAATTGTGTTTAATGGTAGATTTAAGTTGTCTGTGGTTATTAGTTCTCACTGTTCCTTTTCACTGTTATGATTTGCATGAGATATATTACGGGTCTCGTTTCCATCCCCCCTAGACTGCAGGGCCAAAGGGGTTCATAACAGCCCACTTAAAGGCAGGGAGGAAGTGGCGGCTGTGGATGGTATGTATACAGATGTTCCTCTGCCTGAGGGCGGAAGTAAATTCTATATGGCGACATCCCCGTTGATCTCAAGCCCTGGGTTAGAGCTGGTGGAGCTGCCAGATGGCACGTGGGCGTTGAAGCAGATGCCACCACATCGTCAAGTGTGAAGCAGACAATGTGTTACTTTGTCTAGACATCAACTGTAATGGAGATGCCGTGTTGTGTAACTTTGCTTAAACATAATGTGTAAATGGGACAGTATATTATGTGAGTTTGCTAAAAACTCTTAAGGATCTGCCCCCTTTTTTTCAATTTTCATCTAAAATGACATACCCAAATCTAACTGCCTGTAGCTCAAGCCCTGAAGCAAGGATATGAATATTTGTGGTACCATTTGAAAGGAAACACTTTGACGTTTGTGGAAATGTGAAAGGAATGTAGGAGAATATAACACAATAGATCTGGTAAAAGATAATACAAAGAAAAAAGAAACCGTTTTGTATTTTTTTGTACCATCATCTTTGAAATGCAAGAGAAAGGCCATAATGTATTATTCCAGCCCAGGTGCAATTTAGATTTTGGCCACTATATGGCAGCAGTGTATGTGAAAAGTGTTAGACTGATCCAATGAACCATTGCATTTCTGTTCAAAATTGTGTCAAGACTGCCCAAATGTGCCTAATTTGTTTATTAGTCTAGTTGAATTTTAAATTGTGCACTTTCCTCAAACAATAGCATGGTGTTCTTTCACTGTAATAGCTACTGTAAATTGGACAGTGCAGTTAGATTAACAAGAATTTAAGCTTTCTGCCAATATCTGATGTTTATGTCTTGGGAAAGCCTACGTTAGCTCAACCGTCTGGTGGATGGGACACCCATCCTGAAGATGTTTTAAAAATTAATAAAATCCATCAGTTGTGAACCATATCAAATGAATCTGCTCCCTGTACATGTGACTATTAAACACTGAATCAAATAAGACGTTTTACTGTTTTTCATTGACCAGTTATTGTGTTGGTTTGAGAACGCGCTAAGAAGTAAAGGAACATTATAACGACTGTTGGCTAAGGGGCTTCACCTTCAAGGTGGCCCGTTGCCAAACCATATTGTGAGCTCAAGCAGGCAACCAAAGGGGAGCTTGAGGGTAACTGTGTTAAAGGCACACTCAAAAGGAGCACTGGGAGTCTAGCCTATAGCGCTTTAGTCCTCTACCCATACGAAGTCCTGAACCCCTGCTTTCAGCTAAAGATGATTTAGTTGAAACCCTATACAACGGGACTTAACGAGTGTGAATCACGTGGGAGGGTGTTGTCCGGTCAGTTAGGAAGGGAGGACCAGCCGCTGGTAGGAGTGTTTGTGATTATGCCACGCTTATAATAAGTAGTATAACCCTATTGCGGAACGTAGCCTGTGAGTACAGCGACAGCAGTGTAGTAAGAGCCGTGCCACGTATTAAAATAGTACATAGTGTACTATAACTAAATATCGCATCGCTTAATAGCATTATATATTAGAATAGCCCCCACTGACTTATAGTATACCTTGTCACGAACTACCAGTGAAGTGTAATCAGTAGGAAGGAGTGAGGTAACCCCTGTGGCAAGCAGGGATAGACCAAGAGGGGTAACCCGGTTGTTAAAATTTAGTTTGACGCTCTAAACACAATTTAGGCTAGCACGACAGGGAGGCCCCCTCACTGGGAAAGAGGCTTATACCATGGGATAATCCAGGCTTACAAGGTGTGGTGAGAGTTGACCCAACCTGTGAGGTCAAGTGAAGATCCACAGGACTACCCATGCGTGAGTGAATTTAGTAGGATCATCAGGGAGACGATCCATACTAGTCACCTCGACATTCTTGGCGCCTAACGTGGATCTATGGATCTAATCTACAAAGTAACCTAAAGTAATTGGTTAGTAGAATAAAGGTGAGGCGCCAAACTAAAAAGGTCCTGAGAAATAAAGAATAAAAGGTACAAGAACTAAAAAGGCCCTGAGAAATAATGAATAAAAGGTACAAGAACTGAAAAGGCCCTTAGAAATAAAGAATAAGAGGTACAAGAACTAAAAAGGCCCTGAGAAATAAAGAATAAAAGGTGCAATAACTAAAAAGGCCCTGAGAAATAAAGAATAAAAGGTACAAGAACTAAAAAGGCCCTGAGAAATAAAGAATAAAACCAGAGGTATAAGAACTAAATCTCTAGGAACAGAGTCTTAATTCATTAAATCCAATTAGAGACGTCCAGGCTATAACAGTTAAGTTTTGAGTTTATTGACCTGAGGTAACTGGTCTAAAGACAGCCAGAGTAAAATATACCTGGTCGTCGAAAAAGCAACTTAAAGTAATTTGTTGTGACAAGAAGCCTCTCAATCTTAGTATGGGACAAAATACCAGAAACAGTAAAAGTAAAGTTAATGAGTGAAAAAATTGACTGTGATAAATGGATTCATCTAATGGTAGAATTGAAAGAATGATAATTCAACTGGAACCCGGTTAAACCACAGGATAGGCTGTAACTGACCAGAGATCCTAGTTCAGGATCAGTGGCAGAAGCCACATTAGAAAACTGGGTGGCCTGTTTTATAAAATGTTAGGAGAAGAGAGGGAAACTTAGGGAAAATAATTAGTACCTCCCTTGGGATGGATAGATGTCTGGAGGCTCTTGGAAAGTGAATATTCAGACATGTATGTGGTTCCAGAGGATATCATGGACAAGACACCCACAATAGTGACACAATCAGACTATAAATGTAGCTTATACTATGAGAGGGGAGTACCTAGTACAATATGTGGGTATAGTCATTTAAGTAAGTCATACAGTGTTGGAACGGTGAATGACAGGCACTGGGGGAGAGATGGGGGGTCAAGCAGAAACGCAGTATCCCTTTTAATGTTGACTCAGATGATGCCCTCAGACCTGCAATGGCATGCAGGCTGAGTACAGTTGCGCAAAAAATGGGATAGTAAGGAACAGTTGGAAACTGGGTGGAGATGTTCAGGGCCTGAATACCTACACCCTGAAGGGTTGGCTCCTCTTTATCTACCACAACTTCCCTCTTACCAAAAGCAGCGCCTCATGGACACTTTCGGCACCCGCTCAAGAAGAAATGGGAGGCCACAGGCCCGAAAGGTGTGAGATAAAACAGGAGCACCTAGAGGTCTGAAGCGTCTCCTCAGAGGGAAAAGAGAGAGGACGCGAGACCGAGGATGTGGAGTATGTTTTTAGTTCAGATGAGAGTGAGAGGGTGTGATTGGGCAGATGTGGAAACGGAAGTGGAAGAGGATAACTAACTGCAGTTTGGGGAGTACCTAGCCCTGGAGCTCTGTCAGAGAGAGTCAATACGGGCAGACAGCTCCAGGAAGAGTCTGGGTGATTCCAGACTTCTCTCATTGAAGAATGATGGAGGCTCATAGCAAAGGGTCTGAATACTTATGTAAATAAGGTATTTCTGTTTTACATTTTTTATACATTTGCAAAAATGCATACAAACCTGTTTTCGCTTTGTCATTATGTGGTATTGTATGTAGATTGATGATGAAAATGTTTAATTTAATCAATTTTAGAAGAAGAATGTAATGTAACAAAATGTGGAAAATGTTAAGGGGTCTGAATACTTTCCAAATGCACTGGATAAAAGATAGATCTCTAATGAGGGAATGCTGCATTTCTCACTTTCAATGAGACTGTATGATCTGTAATTCTAATTCTGTCTACCTTTTTCTTTTTCAACAAACAAATGTAATATTGTAATATTAGCCTGTTAGCCCCCAACAATCCTTTATTGTTTACTATAAAAGATAACAACACCTTTCTTGAATATTTAAACAGAAGGAAGAGATCATAATACATTTTTCTCTGTGATTCAAGTGAAACTGTTGACAACTTTGTGCAATTTTTTGGAGGACATTTAAAAAAATGCCAATGGCATAACACTAATATTTCTAAACCCCCTTTTCCAAGAAAACAGAGAATAGATAATGTAGTTCTCAGCTGAGGTCCCAGATGTTGTTCAGGAATATTGAGGGGGAAAGAGGAGGGGAACAACTCATTTTAACATGCACTAGCCAATCCAAACTATCATTGTGTCTACAAGGGAACTGTCAGAGAAAAAGGAGAAATAAAAGAAAAACAGCAGCAAGTAAACTAGACTATAACTTCAACTAGACTACAACTTCAACTAGACTACGACTTCAACTAGACTACGACTTCAACTAGACTATAACTTCAACTAGACTATAACTTCAACTAGACTACAACTAGACTACGACTTCAACTAGACTACGACTTCAACTAGACTACGACTTCAACTAGACTACGACTTCAACTAGACTATGACTTCAACTAGACTACGACTTCAACTAGACTACGACTTCAACTAGACTACGACTTCAACTAGACTACGACTTCAACTAGACTATGACTTCAACTAGACTACGACTTCAACTAGACTACGACTTCAACTAGACTACGACTTCAACAATCCTACAACTTCAACTATACTACGACTTCTACTAGACTACAACTTCAACTAGACTACGACTTCAACTAGACTACGACTTCAACTAGACTACGACTTCAGCTAGACTACGACTTCAACTAGACTATGACTTCAACTAGACTATAACTTCAACTAGACTACGACTTCAACTAGACTACGACTTCAACTATACTATGACTTCAACTAGACTACGACTTCAACTAGACTATAACTTCAACTAGACTACGACTTCAACTAGACTACGACTTCAGCTAGACTACAACTTCAACTATACTACGACTTCTATTAGACTACGACTTCAACTAGACTACAACTTCAACTAGACTACGACTTCAACTAGACTAAGACTTCAACTAGACTACGACTTCAACTAGACTACGACTTCAACTAGACTATAACTTCAACTAGACTACGACTTCAACTAGACTACGACTTCAACTAGACTATGACTTCAACTAGACTATGACTTCAACTAGACTACGACTTAAACTAGACTACGACTTGAACTAGACTACGACTTGAACTAGACTACGACTTCAACTATACTATGACTTCTATTAGACTACGACTTCAACTAGACTACGACTTCAACTAGACTAAGACTTCAACTAGACTACGACTTCAACTAGACTACGACTTCAACTATACTATGACTTCAACTAGACTATAACTTCAACTAGACTACGACTTCAACTAGACTACGACTTCAACTAGACTATGACTTCAACTAGACTATGACTTCAACTAGACTATGACTTCAACTAGACTACGACTTAAACTAGACTACGACTTGAACTAGACTACGACTTGAACTAGACTACGACTTAAACTATACTATGACTTCAACTAGACTATGACTTCAACTAGACTACGACTTGAACTAGACTATAACTTCAACTAGACTACGACTTCAACTATACTATGACTTCAACTAGACTATGACTTCAACTAGACTATGACTTCAACTAGACTATGACTTCAACTAGACTACGACTTCAACTATACTATGACTTCAACTAGACTATGACTTCAACTAGACTATGACTTCAACTAGACTACGACTTCAACTAGACTACGACTTGAACTAGACTACGACTTAAACTATACTATGACTTCAACTAGACTATGACTTGAACTAGACTACGACTTGAACTAGACTATAACTTCAACTAGACTACGACTTCAACTATACTATGACTTCAACTAGACTATGACTTGAACTAGACTACGACTTGAACTAGACTACGACTTGAACTAGACTACGACTTAAACTATACTATGACTTCAACTAGACTATAACTTCAACTAGACTACGACTTCAACTAGACTACGACTTCAACTAGACTACAATTTAAACTATACTATGACTTCAACTAGACTATAACTTCAACTAGACTACGACTTCAACCAGACTATAACTTCAACTAGACTATAACTTCAACTCAATCAAATAGTTTTTTTGACTATTGTAGCTGAGAAGTAATTCTCTCTATGACCAGAAAGGTCCAGTAAAAGTATAAATTGAGCCCCAACAAATTGTCTATATCTAGTCTGTCTGTGGCTAGGAGCCAATCCAGAATTGACCTCTAATCCAGAATTTACAGTATATCTGTATATCTTGTGGTCCAAGAGAGCTGCGACTTGTGGAGGTATTTGTCCCAACCCAGCACTAACACACCTGATTTAAATAATCAACTAATTCCTCAAGACCTTGATTAGCTGAATATCATGTGTTAGTGCTGGGCTAGGGCAGAACCCTGCTCATACTGCAACCAGGGTTAGAGCATTGTCTTAAATCAGTGTGGCGAACTGAGCGACGCTTAGTAGTGTCACCACCTCAATTCCATTTAATTCAGTCAATTCAGGAAATAAACAAAAATTCCAACTCCCCCCTCAAGACATCTGTGCTTGTATATGAGAAAAAATATTGAATTGGAATTTCAGTTTAATTCCTGAATTGTCTGAATATAAATGCAATTGACCTCAACCTTGACTGCAAACCTCCAGAACCAGGAGTTCAGAACAGTGTACTTACTAATCTGACACAGTGTTGTCTTACCAGGGTATGAATGCTGAAGAGTCTTTCTTCTTGTCTCTCTCTCCTCTGAGGCTGAGGTCCAGCTATTAGCTTTTATAATAACTATTCAAGTCAGTCACCTCATCAGTCAGACAGTCAGTCATACAGACAGTCGGTCATCCTTGCATGCGTTACAGTCCTGAAAGTTCATTACGAGATTGACTAGGGAAGTTTAAATATAGCCAGGTTGCATACTGGTCCGCAGGGTGAAGGGGGTCTCTCTCTGGAGCAGTGGTGTCAGGTTACACCGTGAGACAGACAGAAAGAAACCACTGCACGTATTTCATTAGTGTTTCAATGCATTATAGATTCAACATGGATGTCATGTTGACAATCAGTTCAGTGTGTCTGTAATGATAAGTGTCAGTGTCTCTGACTGTCTCCCTATGGTGGAAACTGTCATGGGTTAGGCAGGCAGGCTTTCGTGGGTTGGACAGAGTTGCTTGCCATATTGCTTACACCCATTCAGTTGTTTTCAGCTCTACAAGGGGCCATCAAGCCTTGTCTGAGGGGTAGGGCTATACTGTACTAAGAGTGGGAGGCAGGAGTTGATATCCAGCTTCACTTTCATGCTAGTTGTTTTGTAGGAGGACACTGTGCTGTATATTTATTTGTTATTTTTTTTATTTTAACTTTATTTAACTAGGCAAGTCAGTTAAGAAAAAAATCTTATTTTCAATGACAGCCTAGGAAGAGTGGCTGTTCAGGGGCAGAATGACAGATTTTTACCTTGTCAGCTCGGAGATTTGAACTTGCAACCTTCCGGTTACTAGTCCATTGCTCTAAGCACTAGGCTACCCTGCCGCCCCATATGAAGTGTTCCTCACATGGACTTTGTATCCAATTGGGCAGTGCCATTGAGGCCATCTCCATTTAGAAGAAGTCAATTTTCTTATTATCCTACTTGAGTTGGTAAACACACTTAAACACACTGCCACTTGGAGTGTGTTGTTTGAACTGGTATGAAGCCAAGGCTGCCGATTTACTTTCACCTGCAGTTATGGAATATTTGCTCACAAGTATAATTCCTTGGCAGATCCCTCCTGATGACCTGGATGTAATTGTGTGATCCTTCCTAAACCCATAGGAAGTCCCACCCAGTTGACTACTTTAAAATGGTGGAAGTCATCAATGGCTATGTCCACGCAAAAAACTATTATTTCCAGGCAGTGTTTGTATGTATGTATTTGCTTGTCCCCATTAAGTCACATAATATATTATATTTATATATATTATATATTATATAATATATTACATATAAAACAAAATATAAAACAGTACATCATATGACATTATTACACCACTACAAAACAAAATGTATAATTCCCCCATACAACAATATTACACTGTACGTGTGTATAGAGTTTGTGTGCTAGCGTTTGTGTGCCTGTGTGTGTGTCTCTTCACAGTCCTCGCTGTTCAATAGGTGTATTTTTATCCGTTTTCTTAATTGGATTCCACTACTTGCATCAGTTCCATGGAGTCATGGCTCTATGTAGTACTTTGCGCCTCCCATAGTCTGTTCTGGACATGGGGATTGTGAAGAGACCTCTGGTGGCATGTCTTGTGGGGTATGCATGGGTGTCCAAGCTGTGTGCCAGTACTTTAAGCAGACAGCTCAATGCATTCAGCTTTCCAACACTTCTTACGAAAAACAAGTCGTGATGAAGTCAATCTCTCCTCCACTTTGAGCCATGAGAGATTGACATGCCTATCACTAATGTTAGCTCCCCGTGTACATTTAAGGGCCAGGCGTGCTGCCCTGTTCTGAGCCAATTGTAATTTTGTAAGTCCCTCTTGGTGGCACCTGACCAGACGACTGAACAGTAGTTCAGGTGTGACAAAACGAGGGCCTGTAGGACCTGGCTTGTTGATAGTGTTGTTAAGAAGGCAGAGCAGTGGTTTATTATGGACAGACTTCTCCCCATCTTAGCTACTGTTGTATCAATATGTTTTGACCATGACAGTTTACAATCCAGGGTTACTCCAAGCAGTTTAGACACCTCAACTTGATCAATATCCACATCATTCATTACAAGATTTAGTTGAGGTTTAGGATTTAGTGAATGATTTGTCCCAAATACAATGGTTTTAGTTATTGAAATATTTAGGACTAAACTTATTCCTTGCCACCCATTCTGAAACTAACAGCAGCTTTTTGTTAAGTGTTAAGTAACTGAAGTGTAGAGTGTTAAGTCATCCGCATACATAGACACACTGGCTTTACTCAAAGTGGCATGCCGTTAGTAAAGATTTTAAAAAGTAAGGGGCCTAAAGAGCTGCCCTGGGAATTCGTGACTCTACCTAGATTATGTTGGAGAGACTTCCATTAAAGAACACCCTCTGTGTTCTGTTAGACATGAAACTCTTCATCCACAACATAGCAGGGGGTGTAAAGCCATAACACATTTTCCAGCAGCAGACTATGATCGATAATGTCAAAAGCCTCACTGAAGTGTAACAAAAAAGCCCAAACAATCTTTTTATCAATTTCTCTTAGCCAATTGTTGAATGTCCTTCTCTATGAGCATGCTGAAAGTTTGTCAATTTGTTTACTGTAAAATAGCATTGTATCTGGTCAAACACAATTTTTCCAAAAGTTTACTATGGGTTGGCAACAGGCTGATTGGTCGGCTATTTGAGCCAGTAAAGGGGGCGTTACTATTCTTAGGTAGCGGAATTATTTTTGCTTCCCTCCAGACCTGAGGGCACACTTTCTAGTAGCCTTAAATTAGCGATATGGCAAATAGGAGTGGCAATATCATCCTCTATTATCCTCAATCATTTTCAATTCAAATGATCAGTCCACGGTGGCTTGTCTTTGTTGATAGACAACAAAAACAAATTCACCTCTTCCACACTCACTTTACGGAATTGCGCCTTCATCACCACACTGTCCGTGTGCAGTTTGTCGGTGATATGTACACAGAGGAACTTAAAACGTTCCACCTTCTCCACTGCTGTCCCATCGATGTGGATATGGGGGTGCACCCATTGCTGTTTCCTGAAGTCGGAATTGATTGATTGATTATGTCCGTAATCACACCAGCCAGCTGGTCTGCGCATGCTCTGAGGACATGGCTAGGGATGCCATCTTGGCTGGCAGCCTTGTGAGGGTTAACCCGTTATTTTTTTTACTCATGTTGGCCATGGAGAAGGAGAGCCCACAGTCTTTTGCAGCGGGTCACGTCAGTGGCACTGTATTGCCCTCAAAGTGCGCAAAGAAGTTGTTTAATTTGTCTGGGAGCGAGACTTCGGTGTCCGTGTGGCTGGTTTTCTTTTTGTAATCCGTGGTTGTTTGTAGACCCTGCCACATACGTCTCCTGCCACATACGTCTACACTTTGTCTCTATACTGACATTTTGCTTGTTTGATTGCCTTACAGAGGGAATAAATACACTGTTTGCATTGGGCCATGTATCCAGTCGCCTTGCCATGATTAAATGCGGTGGTAGGTGCTTTTAGTTTTCTGCTAATATTTCATCAATCCACAGTTTCTGGTTAGGGAAGGTTTTAATAGTCACAGTGGGTACAACAGCTCCTGTACACTTCCTTATCAACTCACTCACCGATACAGCGTATACGTCATATGTTATTCTCTGAGGCTACCCGGAACATATCCGAGTTCATGTGACCCAGTTCACGTGATCAAAGAAATCTTGAAGAGTGGAATCCGATTGGTCAAACCAGAGTGGAATCCGATTGGTCAAACCATACAAGGACTTCTTGTATGTTGTTACAATTACACCAGGAGTCATTAATCATGAAACATAAACCCCCGCCCTTCTTCTAACCGGAGAGATCCGAAGCCTCACCAGAAGACCGCTCTGGCACCATCTCCTCCGGCGGCGTTGTTTTGGGTCGGCCTCTGGAATCAGTTCAAATGCCCTGGGAGGTGCAGACAAAGGAAATTCCTGGTCATAGTGCTGGTTGTGCTGGTAAGTTGACGTCACTCTAATATTTAATCATTCTTCCCTGCTGTATGTAATAACACTTAAGATTTTCTGGGCTAACAATGTAAAAAACGAAATAGTACATAGTTTACTAGAAGCGAAGCTGCCATCTCTATCGGCACCATCTTGTTACTACATGTACATATTACCTTGACTAACTGGTGCCTCCCACACATTGACTCTGTACCGGTACCCCCTGTATATAGTCTCACTATTGTTATTTTATTGCTGCTCTTTAATAATTTTTTACCTATATTACTTGTTATTTTAAATTTGAACTTTTATTATTGTTTTTTCTTTCAGAAATTTTTTTTGTATTATTTGTAGTTAATTGTTACATAATAGATATATTTTTTAAACTGCATTGTTGATTAGGGTTTGTAAGTAAGGATTTCACTGTAAGGTTGTATTCGGCGCATGTAACAAATACAATTTGTTTTGATTTGAAGGTTCACCTTCCAACAGGACAACGACCCTAAGCACACAGTCAAGACAACTCAGGAGTGGCTTCGGGACAAGTCTCTGAATGTCCTTGAGTGGCCCAGCCAGAGCCCATACTTGAACCCGATCAAACATCTCTGGACAGAAACTCTCCAAATACAGGTGTATTTGTACAAAGGTCCAACCAAAAAATTTTGGGGGGTAAGTGCCTTGCTCAAGGGCACAGTGGCAGGCAATGGCAACCCCCCGGTTGCCAGCTCACTTCTGCCAGATCACTTCTGCCAGGTGTTTCTCGTCAGACCTGAGATTCAAACTGACAACCATCCGGTTTATGGCTCGCCTCTCTAATCGCTAGGCTACCTGCCATTTGGGCCATTTGTTAGAGTAAGAATACAAAATGTTGTCCACACGTTAGATAACATGTCTTGATCTTGGTTAGAACTATTGCACACTCACACGGTTTCAGAAAAGGGTTGATCGACTTTGATATATGCATAAAATCTGGTTTATTCTCAATACTAACATATGAAATTGTTTTAAAATGGTCATACCATGGATCATGTAGCTATCTGATTTAGAATTTTAGGACCCCTTTTGGTATTAAAAAATATATATATCTAAAAATGATTTGATAATATATTGAATTTTTCCTTTACTACTATAGCCCATAGAAACGCATTGAATAACACATTAATAAATGTGACCGACCGGCTCGATTCGGTCTTACATAGCAAAATTTGAAATGAGGTTTTTTACATTGGATAAAAGTAGAGACTCAGAGCTAGAGCTATATCATACACGACAGTTGAGGAACAATTGGAAAGTATTTATGCTTTGAAAGTTTATAAACATATAATCTCACTTTTGAGAAAATGTCCCTTGAATATTTTGGTACTTACTGGAGAGCTCTTCTTTGTCTACACCCATTCAGCATTGTTCACACCCTCTTAAGCTTTAGCCCCACTCGTCTATTTAAGGATTCACATGTGAGGTTTATACTGCGAGTGTGTTCGTAAATTTAATCTAGAGTGCCAGAATGTTCTCTGGGCCGTTCGTAAACTCATAGCATTGTCAGATTGTCCTTTTCTAAATTCGGAATGTTCAGAGCACACACTGGACTCTCTGGCCGAGGAGTAGGGTTGAACCGAGCGCTCTGACCTAACAACAGCAGTCAAGCCCCAAGCTAACTGGCTAGCTTGCTAGCTACTTCAAGACACAAATAAGAGAACATCTCACTCTGACAATTTTACTCGCCCTAGCAGAGCTGATTAGGCTGTTTTATGTTATCCAGAGCATTGGTGACTGAAACTGTGCTGCTGGCAACAATTTAATTACACTTTTTTGCCAACGTTTACTGACACCGGCCATATTCAATGGGTGTCGAGTGGTCATAAATTCGTCAGATATTCTGCGCTCTGGCACACTCAGATGAGAGTGATCTGAAATCAAAGTAGATAGCCAGAGCGAATTTACCAGCTACGTCCATTGACAGTTGTCGCAGTGACATCATAAACATTGTATTGAAATAGTTACTTGCATATTGGGGTATTTTGTTTAGACATGTAGCTAGCTAAACAATGAACCCTAATCCCAACTCATAAGGTTACTACCCTGCATAAATCTGTAGGTAGCTAACCAACCAGGTTCAATGTTAGCTAGCTAGCTAAATGTACAGTTTACCTTGAAATGAATACAACTTTCTGACGAAATTAGAAATGTGTAATATCTGAAAATGTAGCTAGCTAGACTATCTTACCCATACACATTGATGGAGGCTTCTCCCTCTCTGTCAAGGATGCCATGGTTGCCTATGGTTTTAAGATTGAATGCGGAGACAGGTGTTTTATACAACAACCTTCTGTGTGTTCTCTGACCAGCTCATGTTATGGACAGAAATGCGCTACATGGCAGACCAATCCAAACTCATCTCTCGGCATGTCCAGCCCACTCATTATCTCAGCCAATCATGGCTAGTGGGAAACCCCTCCTGTCTTGCCGTCTTTTTCTGTGGCTAAACCAACTAGGCTTGTAATCTGGGTTGGCGCCGTTGGGTTGTGCCGTGGCGGAGATCTTTGTGGGCTATACTCGGCCTTGTCTCAGGATGGTAAGTTGGTGGTTGAAGATACTGTATCCCTGGTGTGGGGCTGTGCTTTGGCAAAGTGGGTGGGGTAATATCCTTCCTGTTTGGCCCTGTCTGGGGTATCATCGGATGGGGCCACAGTGTCTCCTGACCCCTCCTGTCTCAGCCTCTAGTATTTATGCTGCAGTGGTTTATGTGTCGGGGGGCTAGGGTCAGTTTGTTTTATCTGGAGTACTTCTCCTGTCTTATCCGGTGTCCTGTGTGCATTTAAGTATGCTCTCTCTAATTATCTCTTTCTTTCTCTCTCTCGGAGGACCTGAGCACTAGGACCATGCCTCAGGACTACCTGGCATGATGACTCCTTGCTGTCCCCAGTCCACCTGGCGTGCTGCTGCTCCAGTTTCAACTGTTCTGCCTGTGATTATTACTATTTGACCATGCTGGTCATTTATGAACATTTGAACATCTTGGCCATGTTCTGTTATAATCTCCACCCGTCACAGCCAGAAGAGGACTGGCCACCCCTCATAGCCTGGGTCCTCTCTAGGTTTCTTCCTAGGTTTTGGCCTTTCTAGGGAGTTTTTCCTAGCCACCGTGCTTCTACACCTGCATTGCTTGCTGTATTGGGTTTTAGGCTGGGTTTCTGTACAGCACTTTGAGATATCAGCTGATGTAAGAAGGGCTATATAAATACATTTGATTTGATTTAATTTAACAATTGTATTCACATTTAAATATGGCATACAATGAGTTATTAAGGCACATGAAAGTTCACATGTTCCAGAAGGCATTTCTGCCCCCAAAAATATTTTAATAAAAAAATAAAAGTTAGGTTCAAATATGAACTAGTGACTCGCGACATATGCCTAGTTGCCTGAACCGAGTCACTAATGGGAAAAAAAGACAGTCAAAAAAGAATAATAAGGAATAAGGTCTTGAAGTGTCTCTCCTATATCTAGGAGATATACAGTGGCTTGCGAAAGTATTCACCCCCTTGACATTTTTCCTATTTTGTTGCAACCTGGAATTAAAATGGATTTTTGGGGAGTTTGTATCATTTGATTTACACAACATGCCAACCACAAGAAATAAGACAAATAAACAGAACTTGAGTGTGCATAACTATTCACCACACTAAAGTCAATACTTTGTAGAGCCACCTTTTGCAGCAATTACAGCTGCAAGTCTCTTGAGGTACGTCTCTATAAGCTTGGCACATCTAGCCACTGGATTTTTTCCATTCTTCAAGGCAAAACTGCTCCAGCTCCTTCAAGTTGGATGGGTTCCGCTGGTGTACAGCAATCTTTAAGTCATACCACAGATTCTCAGTTGGATTGAGGTCTGGGCTTTGACTAGGCCATTCCAAGACATTTAAATGTTTCCCCTTTAAAGCACTATATTGTTGCTTAACAGTGTGCTTAGGGTCATTGTCCTGCTGGAAGGTGAATCTCTGTCCCAGTCTCAAATCTCTGGAAGACTGAAACAGGTTTCCCTCAATAGGCTTAAATCTGAAACAGGTTTCCCTCAATGTTTGGGGAGTCTTCCCCATGCCTTTTGGTGAACACCAAACGTGTTTGCTTATTTTTTTCTTTAAGCAATGACTTTTTTTCTGGCCACTCTTCCATAAAGCCTAGCTATGTGGGGTGTACAGCTTAAAGTGGTACTATGGACAGGTAATCTTATCTCCGCTGTGGAGCTTTGCAGCTCATTCAGGGTTATCTTTGGTCTTTTTTTGCCTCTCTTACTAATGCCCTCCTTGCCTAGACCGTGAGTTTTGGTGGGCAGGCCTCTCTTGGCAGGTTTGTTGTGGTGCCATATTCTTCCCATTTTTTAGTAACACCAACAGGTGTTCTGGCACTATGGCCTTCCGGAAGACATTGTCTCCGACTGTGGCATGCAAATCCCCTCACGGGTATGGAAAGCCTTCATGGGGAAGCTGGGGGTCACGGTCAGCCTCACTTCTCGGTACCAGCCTCAGTCTAACGGGCAGGTGGAGAGGATGGTCCAGGATCTGCGGAGGTTCCTGCAGGGGGAGTGGGCCAGGACCGGCAGGGGGAGTGGGCCCGATTCCTTCCCTGGGCGGAGTACGCTCATAATTAATTCCATCACTCCTCCACCGAGCTGACTACCTTGTAGTGTGTTTTGGGTTTTCAGCCAGCCCTTGCTCCCTGGACCCTGAGCCAGACTGAATCTCCTGCGGTGGATGAGTGGTTCAGGCGTGCAGAAGAGGATTGGAACAATGCCCAGGTGAGGCTCCAGTACGCTGTCTGCTGCCAGTAGGAGCAGGTGGATCGCCACCGCAATGAGGCCCCTGTGTTCCACCTTGGTGATCTCGTCTGGCTCTCTTCCAGGATTGTCCAACTCTGCCTACCCTGTAAGAAGCCCCCAGTTTGTGGGGGCCCAGCCAGGTAACATAGATTACAGCTCCCCACCAACTACTGGATCTCACCCACTTTTCATGTTCATTTCCGTCCTCAGGCCGGTGGTTCCTGGTCCACTGGCTGAATCCGTCCCCCACGATGCCCCGTCTATGCTGTCAGATCCCTCCTGGACTCCCGATGTTGTGGGGCTGGTTCCTGTAACTGGTGGACTTGGAGGGTTACGGTCCAGAACAGCGGTGTTGGGTTCTGGTGGACTACATTCTACAGTATATCACAAAAGTGAGTACTCACTACTTTACATTGGAGCAAAGTGTCATTTCTTTAGTGTTGTCACATGAAAATATATACTAAAATATTTACAAAAATCTGAGGGGTGTACTCACTTTTGTGATTTACTGTATATCCGAAAATCATCTGAGATTTCCACCTTCGCCTTCCACCTTCCACCTTCGACCGTCCTCGCCCTCGGGGCCGTCGTCCTGGCCAGTGTCGTCTTGCGGCTAGAGCCACGGTTAGGGGCTAGGGGGATGGGGGGCTACTGTCCCGCTCCGGTGCTCAATGTCACTGGTTTACTAACCACCGGTCCTGGCAACCCATCATGAGGCACATCTGGACTTCATCACTACTCTGATTATTCCCCCTTTATCTAGCACTCCCTAGCATCACTCTTCAGGCAGTGTTGTTTGTGTGTTCATGTCCAGGTGCTCTCTTGTTATTATTAAACTCACTACCTCCTTCCTGACTCTGAGCGTCATCGTTACACATAGTGGTAATTAGAAACAAAATCTGTATCACCAACTCGAAAACCAATAGCTTTGTGAAACATAGCCTTCATCTCCAAAGCCAAAAAATGTCCAACAAAGTTGAATAAGTGGCTTTTGATTCAGATTCACCAACCCAATATCCACAGTGTAAAACAGTTTGCTCACTCTTTTGATCGAGGAGTTTTCCCCGATTTCTCTTAACCTTTGTACAATGTATGGTTCTTCCTTGAGATCACACACAATTGTTTCAGCTACCCCTTGGAC
Source organism: Oncorhynchus mykiss (assembly GCF_013265735.2). NCBI lineage: Eukaryota > Metazoa > Chordata > Actinopteri > Salmoniformes > Salmonidae > Oncorhynchus > Oncorhynchus mykiss. The sequence continues at coordinate 51,238,035 of NC_048566.1, read as the reverse complement.
AGTGGTGTAAAACCAAAAGCTTTCAGAACCCTGGCCAAGACGTGTTTCAGTCTTGTTGTAAAAAGTCATTGTGCGATGTCCTCAAAGTACTGTAGCGCTCAAAATAATAAGCTTCTAGTTGGCTAGGATGGCCACCTTACACCCTATGCCTGATTTATTTAGCTTGATCGCATTGATATGTTCCAGAATAAGAGCCAACATTGCCTTGATAATCTTTACAAAGGTGGTGGTGAGACAACTGTCCGCGTTGTTTTGTAGGTCTGTTAGATTCAAAGGTCCTATTTCTGAAGCAATCTGATCGAGCCAGTGGTAGTTCATTCACAGAAAATAATCCAGAGTTGCATGTTTTTGGTAAAGGTATGAGTCAGGATAGCCGATCTCTGCGTTGTCATCCAAGGCCTCACAACACCAGTCACTAGATCCACGGTCTTGGAGGTCACATTGTGGATCATCTTGAGACATACTCCTCAATTGCTGGAAGCAACTCATGTCGATTGGTTGTCTTCCCTCTTTTTAACCTGTTGTTCTGGTAGATAGGTGCAGGGGCGTAAGTGCTACCACCCACAGTCACACTCTAATTGATCTTCAACATCCGACGGGATTAACTCTGATCTGACAGCCTCAACCCTTCAATACATTTCTATTCTATTAGGAATATATTTTGACTGAGACACACAAAACACACTTGAGGTAAAATCTACCTTATGTCTTACAAAATTCCTTGCCTTCATTTCATTGAGTAAAATGTAAGCATAGGTTGTGAAGGCATGAAAACACCACCAATACGACCATCTGAACATTTCCACTCATGCACCAACATGTCTGGATGTATTTGAAGAATTTGTGTAAAATTAGGCATTGGTTTCTTGGGCAATGACACAATCTTTGCGTCTTCATTATCCGGATGGACCCTCTTGGTGGCCTTAGTAGACTAGACCCCTTGATAGATTTCTCGGGTGTTTTAATCTACATGGTGGGTACTTGACCAAGCCCCATAGCTGTTTGACTGGATATATAAAATAACCCTATGTTCTGTGACGTATATATAGCCAAAATGGATAAAAAAAACAAAAAGATCAGAGCGTGTTCGGATCAAAGTAATCATATCATGGCGACCCCACAGTTATAACATTTTATAACCAAATTGTATTACCTCCTTCCACGCCCCCCTCATAAATCCTTCGGCTCCACACCTTTCAATCAAGACACTATGCAGTACAATATTCCCAAGCCAAGCCTCATCTGTATCCCCCCTCTCCCCAATATTTGTGTGTGTGTGTGTGTGTGTGTGTGTGTGTGTGTGTGTGTGTGTGTGTGTGTGTGTGTGTGTGTGTGTGTGTGTGTGTGTGTGTGTGTGTGTGTGTGTGTGTGTGTGTGTGTGTGTGTGTGTGTGTCTGTGTGTGTGTGTGTGTGCGTGCGTGCGAGGGAGGGACAGGACGAACGCAGTGTGAGTTACATGCCAGTCATTGTCTTGTCTCTCGCTTTCTTTTGCTCAATCTCTTTATTCATCAATCTCATACAATGTTTACCATGACAACCACAGTGACAGGCAATAGTGATGATGATGGTGAAAAAGAAGCTGATGATGATGTGGATGAAGAAAAGCAAAAGGTCCTGAGGTGTTTTCATAGTTCTGCGACCAGCCTCTGGGAGGAGTCGCGGATGTATTCTTCCATGGTACTGTTTTTCTCAGCTGTGTTATTCCCTCTATCTTTCTTTCAATTTGTTTTTTTTCTGTTTTTTTCTTTTGTGCCATGAACATGTAACGTCGTCAGTAAGCACCTGAGGACCGGCCCAGAATCCTGCCTTGACTAGCCTGATTAGTGGAACTGGGAGGGGCAAGGGAGAGGAGGTGTAGGAGAGGGGAGAGAAGAGTGGGAAGAGGAGTAGGAAGTAGAACAAGAAGAAGAAGAAGAAGAAGGAGTGGAGGAGTAGAAGAGAAGGGATGAAGGTGGTTCCTGCTTAGTGCTGAATCCTCCTGATGGACTGGATCTGAGGGGTCTGGGCATGGGAGCCAAACTCACGGTAACACTTGTACTCTCCTCCGTGGCAGTCACACTCCATGATGTACTGGTGGCCACGGTAGCCGGGGAACTGGTAGCACACGAAGCTACAGGGAGAGACGAGAGCAGGCCAATCAGATACACTGTTACTGTGAGGTGAGTCTGTGCTAGAAATGTACTAGCAGTAGTAGCACGAGTTGTAGAAGCAGTCATTATTAGTAGTAGAGATTGGTCTGGGTCGGTAGTGTACAAGTAGTAGTAGAGTAGTAGTAGTCGGCGGCAATTGTGTACAGAAGTAGCAGTGGTAGTATATTTAGTATGAAGTGGCAGTGTCCCTGTCATGGCATTAGTATACTTACGCTCCGCTCTGGATGTGCATGGATCCAACCTCATTGTTGAACCAGCCCATGGCCTGCAGGGAGGGGTAGTCATCACACATCTCAAACTGGCGGCCAATCATGTTCTCCTTCTCATAGATGGTTATGCGGGACTCCTTGTGGCTCTGATAGAGATGGAGAGAAGGATATAGATAGAGAAAAGAGGGATGGTGAGAGCGATGAGCGATAGAGAGATGATGGGATGAAAAGAGAGAGAAGATTTTAACACAGTTACATTCTTATAGTATTTCATATATTGTTATTGATAATTGAATGTATCATAAGGTTATACAATGTTATGCAGTGTAAATATAATCTGGTAACATTGGCATGGTAATATGATGGGATGTTATGTTCATTATGTAGTAAAGTAGAAATATTGAAGTGTGATTTAATGTATTGTAGATACTGTTGATAATGTTGCCATGATAATGTGATGATCTGTGATAATGTGGAGTGACTCACAGCGGAGCAGATGGGTCTGAAGGAGATCATCCTCTCGATGCGGTAGGAGTTGCTGCCACTGTAGGCCTCGAAACGGGGGTAGTCTCCCTTCTCCAGGACAAACTGCTGGCCACTGAAACTGGAGTGCTCATAACCCACCCAACTAGAGGGAGGGAGAGAAAGGGAGATGGAAAGAGGGAGATAGTGATGGAGGGAGATGGAATGAGAGAGAGGGTGATGTAGGGAGACAAAGGAAGGTAGGGAGAGGGAGGTAAAGAGAAAAGAGTGAGATTGAAATCAAGGAAAGAAAGACAGTGATGGATGGAGAGAGAATTGAAGGAAGAGATGAATAAGGAGAGAGAGTGATTAGTTAGTGCCCACTGTAAAGGGTTTTGGGACTACTTACGCTCCACACTCAACCTTCAGGGATCGGATGTTCTCCATGCCACACTCCATGATGTTTTGGCAGCATGCGGTGAACTCCATACGTTTTCCCTGGAAGTACTCCTGGTCGTACACTGTGATCTTCCATGGGCCCATGGGCATGGTATTCATAGGTTTGGTCAGAGCCATTATGTCCTTCTGTCTCAGTGCTGACCTGGAGAGAGAGAGGAGGGAGGGAGACGAGGAGGTGAGTTAAAACAAATAAACATCATCATCCATACTTACATTCTTCTCTAAGCATGTCTCTGCACATAGACATTCATCACTGTATAAAAACATAGAAGCTCTCACGGAAATAGTCTGATATACATATAAATAATTCAGTTAATTATTGACAAAACATATTTTTAGGACGTCTACACCAAGAAATCCCACCCTGTCTTGAAGCTCGCATAGCCTCTGGTCCACTGACCTGTAGCTACAGAACAACACAGTTCATTGAATCATGAGGTAAAGCCTTAGACAGATGCCTGACCAGCCCTATTAAATAAACAGAGTGATCTATGCATAATGACCAGTCATTCATACCTCTCCACTGAAACTCCCTGTCATCAGAGCCTCAATGGTTGTCAGACTATTTTATACCACGATCCACCTAAACTGAAGCCTTTCAAATAGTAATATTGTAATCCTCCAAATAAAACAAAACAAAATGTATCTTGATACTAACAAGTCTTCAGTGAGAACTCCCAGTCACCACCTACCACTGGTTCCAGACACATCATTTGGGAACACTACCCTGTAGTCCCGTTCTAACTGCCCCGCGAAGCTCTATCACACAGACAAACAGAAGTCTATGGGCCGGCTTCCGGGACATAGATCAAGCCTGAAGCCTAGCGTCCAGTACTAAAAAACATGGTCAACGGAGAATCTCCGATAAAACAGCTTTATAGTTCATTCATTCATGTTTTTTTTTAAAAGCTATGTGTCAAAGCCCATCAGATCAGACCTATCCAAACAGATAGGACTAAATTAAGTATGTTAGATAAACATGGAGCTATGTGCTAGCAGACCTACCTAAAACGTAAGCTGTGTGTGTCACAGGGTTCCACTGAGCGGTCTGCCAGAGAGGTGTGTGTGTGGGTATATATACATCCCGGGGCCTGGGGCTAGGGGGTCAGCCACACCCGATTCACTGTCAGCACTTTGCTTTGGGATCCATTGTTACTGAGCCTGAACCTGCCTGAGATGGGGTTAACACACATACATATGCATACATGGCCGTATGCAGGCGCACACACAGAAATAATTAAGGCAGGTCTTTATACCTTAAGAGTGTACATATATGGATTAATTGTGTATTCAGTAAATGGACATGCACACACACACACACACATTTGCTCACAGAGACACACTTACAGACACATACAGTCACACCACTGTAGATACAGGTGGGGGAGGGGGGGCAACTCAATATTAGGAAGATGTTGCTAATGTTTGGTATACTCAGTGTATAAAAAAAATATGATTATGATATATGATATAGTTTGGGTCCTGGATGCTGATTGATTGAAACAGCATTTCAGCTGTGTATATATCAGACAATAAAACATGGGTATGAAACAAATAATACTTGTTTACTGTTCTATTGATGTTGGTAACCAATTTATAATAGCAAAAGTATTTGCGTCGGACAGCCCTTAGCCTTGGTATATTGGCCATTATAAACTGGGTGGTTCGAGGCCTGAATGCTCATTGGCTGACAGCCGTGGTATATCAGACCGTATACCACGGGTATGACAAAACATTTATTTTTACTGCTCTAATTACATTGGTAACCAGTTTATAATAGCAATAAAGCACCTTGGGGGTTTGTGGAATATGGCCAATATACCACAGATAAGGGCTGTATCCAGGCACTTCGCGTTGCGTCGTGCGTAAGAACAGTCCTTAGCCGTGGTATATGGGCCATATACCACACCCCCTCGGGCCTTATTGCTTAAGTAACTAACTCTTTATTATGATAACAGTGTAATATAACTTTACTTACTATGCATTTTTATCTCAGTGTAACAGTGTTGGTCAAAAATACACTTTATCGGTAATTTGTGAATGACATAACTGATCAGTATTTTGGTAATAGTAGAAGGACATTTGTTAGGATGAGGGGGCAGTGGTACAATGCCAGGGGGGTAATGAGGGAGCAATATAACCCTGGTCTCTGCCATGGAGGATAAAGGTTGGGTAGATCTATGCACTGGTAAAGTCTGGTACAGTTTACTGGTACTGGCTGGTTATTTCTGATCTAGTGAGAATGGACCATGATTTAATAACATATCAGATGTGGGGGTGGTATAAAAGAGAGAGAAAAAGAAGAGCTCTTGTTGCCATGGATACAGAGAGAAAAAGAAGAGCTCTTGTTACCATGGATACACAGAGAAAAAGAAGAGCTCTTGTTAACATGGATACAGAGAGAAAAAGAAGAGCTCTTGTTGCCATGGATACAGAGAGAAAAATAAGAGCTATTGTTGCCATGGACACAGAGAAAAAGAAGAGCTCTTGTTGCCTTGGATACAGAGAAAAAGAAGAGCTCTTGTTGCCATGGATACAGAGAGAAAAATAAGAGCTATTGTTGCCATGGATACAGAGAGAAAAAGAAGAGCTCTTCTTGCCATGGATACAGAGAGAAAAATAGCTTTGTTCTTCTCTGGAGAATGTTGACATTTTTGGATGAGATTCAGAAGAGTTGTTTGTCAATGTTACTCACTGTTCACATAGGCATTGTTCATTTGTTTGTGTTCTAAAGTAGTGCATAGTTAAGTATGTAGCAAATTATTTACAGTAGCATCAACATTTCAGTCGTATTCAAGATTCTTCCTAGATGTATTTTGTTTGTGTCTATATGCTTGTGTATGTACCCTCTCTGTCCTAAGTAAATGCACGGATGTGCTGAAAGCAGTGACAAATTGTGTCTTGGACTAGTTTCTAGAAAGCATGCATTTACCAATATGCTGGAGGCAGAGCAATTTTCCATCTCCTTTTTACAATCAATCTAAATGAACATGAATTGTGGAACTGTCATTATTTCCATGTACAGTACGGTGTACATCCACACTTAAGGCAAAGCAGGCACGCTCTGTCTGGTACAATGGGAGATCAGACAAGACAGAGCTATAGTAAAATGCCTATTCTAAATCTCTATGGCTCTATGCCTCTCTCCCCTGTATGTCATTGTGCTGCTAAAGCAAACAAGCAGAGATGGGACAAAACAGTATAGCGAGAGACTGGTGGGACTGTAGAATGCTTAACATCTAACAGAGGCTACAGCATCCATCCATCCACTCCTCTCACCAAACAATGAACTCGTTGGGAACAGCTTACTGAGGTCAGCAAATTGCCCAGACTTCTGTGTGTGTGTGTGTGTGTGTGTGTGTGTGTGTGTCTGTGTGTGTGTGTGTGTGTGTGTGTGTGTGTGTGTTTCACAGTGAATGTTGGTCTATGCATATGTTTTGGATGTTTCGGGGGTGCAGCGGCTTTGTTGCTAGTATGTGTATAAAGCATATCAATGTGTGTGTGTGCGCGTGTGTGTGTCTCTGTGTGAGTGTGTGTGTGCGTCCGTGTGACACCCTTAGCATGTATTCCTCTGTGTGTGTGTCGGTGAGTGTTTCTGCTGATGTTAGCAGCCCAGAAGTGACAAAGAGACAAGCACTGTCAGCAAGCCTATGGGAGGAGCTCTCTGTGACCATATATACTCTACCGTATACAGACATCAGCCATTCAACACACACGCAGGCGGCACAGACACACACACGCCTTAGACCTGTGCTAAGAAACACAACCACCTTATCAGATGAAAATGTACACAGGTTGCTGTTTGTTTAGGATGAACAGATTCTTCTCTTGCTGCAAACATTTTTGGGGGGTGAAAAAGCTCAACATAATCCACAAAGAAAAGACTGCTAATAATTCTCCACAATCATAGAGTCCGCCCTTTTCTTTTACAGTGTTCTCTTTCCGTTATTGCACCTTTTATGAAAATGTATTCTAGTAAACAAACTCAGCAATGTATTTTTTACAAATGGACTTCAGGAAAAATGTGAAAATGCTCATTTTCAGCCTTGATGACAAAGCAAACCATGACAAACCCATCCTGAAATGTCCACTGTGACTGGCTCTGCAGTAGAGGCAGCTGGCCTGTAGGATGCAGCATTTCCTCATGGATGAGTGAGAACTTGTGGAACAACTGTGACATTCCAGAATGTCTTGGATATTCACTGGAAATCTCATGGACTAGACTCTATGTAATTGGCCATACTGGCAAAGGCCTGTCCATTATCCATTAGGTACCATATGGTACATTTTAATAACCATACACCTACCTTCTCACCGATCTGAAAGAACAGGCCAGCCAGATGAATGCAAGCCTTTTGCAAACCTTTGGCATTTGCTTTATTGCAGAGGCAAGGAGAGAAGGCCACTTAATTAATACGCAACCTATGACCATATAGGAAATAACCTCAAATGATGTATAGACTGCTGTCTAGTCCAGTGACACTACACAGTCTGGTCAGTACAGGGTAGGGTACTAATAGGCTGTGGTATCCAATGAAATGCTAGTCTCGGAAAGTCAAACCCACTCTCCACAGGTTTTCAAGGGTACAGTATATTCAACCTAACTTCCATTTCCCCTGAAAATGGAAGTGGGAACTCCGTTTAGGCATCTTTTTACGCCTGCTAACTGCTACCTAGGCAAGCTGGAATATTGGTACATTGTGTGAGGTAACCAGTACGTCTAGAGAGACAAATGAAATACTACTAAGGCATTCAGTGTTGTGGTTCTGACCTATTACTCAATTGCACTTCCTAATGCGCCTGCTGCAAATAATGAAAGAATCTCGAGAAATGTAGGATATATAGGTTTATAGGCCTACCCCACATGATTAATGTATCTGTTTGGTCCTCTGACAAACCAATAGGCCTAATTGACTTCTCTTGATGGAAATCAGCAGGCAGTATCCTTTAAGCTGACATGGCAAAACATTTTTGGATTGACATCCAAATGGACCATACATAATTGAGAGATAGGGGTAGCGCCCAAAAGGGATCAAACAATATATCAGATCTCTAAATCCTTGCATTGTTTTTAAATGCAACGTGTTAGTGGAGAAGCTGCAGTTTGGGCATTTGGATCTCAACCAGTGCCACTTCCCTTTTTCCAATTACGACGAACAGGCACAACGCTCACTTTGCCTTGCAATCTTTACGAGGCAGCTGCAAGCCCGCAGACGACCCCACCAGAGACTGTTTCCGCCATACAGTGCGCTGTAGGTGGATTTGTTCGATGTTAGGAGGAGAGAGAGCAACTCTATAGCAGTATCATCTCCTGCAGACGGCAGACTTCAACTCAGAAATAAGAAGGGCTTTGAATTAAGCACCAAGGAGCTACAGACAGCAGCTGTGCAGGCTTTGGAGAGGGAGGGAGGGAGGGAGGGAGGGAGGATGACTGTTTTGTATCTTACAGGCATGGGCTAGGAGAAGTGGGAGGAGGGACAGAGAATTAGCTATTCTTGCACCAGCAGAAGCAACAGCCGGGACCGTTGAGCGCTAAGAAGTCCACCGGTAATAATCCTGGCAGTTGCTGTGTCAGAAGAGATACCGGAGGAAGCAGCAGTAACAACATCAACGTTCACTGCGAGCCCGAGCGCAAACCAGAACCCAACAGCAACAATGAAAGTCAAAAAAGGCTGCAACTCAATGGATGTGGGGGTACCGGCGACCACGGAAGAGGAACTGCTCGGGAACATGGCGATCACTCCCGAGGACGTATTGGGCTTGCAGAAGATCACCGAGAGTAAGTTCGATAGTCCATACGCCACACTAGGCTTACCGATTGACTGGCTGCTTTTGGTAGCCTAGTAATAAGACACACATAAAACCCCATTCATTCAGTGAATGAAGTGTGAAGCGGCCTAAGCAAAGTGTTGCAAAGAGGGTGTTTCTTTTATTAGACAGTTTCCTTCCCTTCCACGCTGTTCATGCATTCATTGCAACAATGTAAGCACGTTCCATCTTCTCTGGTTAATCAATAGATTGTCAACAGCTGATGTTTACTGGAAACTGCCCAGCTAGCACAGTGAATTTGGGCCGATTCGGGATGAGAGTCAGACTCGGCCGAAGTCATTAACCCGAGTCTGGGCCGCCTTCAGCAGTATTACTTATGTCTACGATGTGGGGATTGAGCTCGGGCCGATTCAGGTGTGAGTTATCTGTCCCAAATGTATTACTTGGGGCTCGGGCAGATTGGGGCTACTCTCTGGCAGATGATTACAGGGGCTGCTTTATATAATTAACATTTCATTATTTGTTTTTCCATATTTTCTCAATGTTTCTGTGAACAAAAAATACATGTAACATTTAAATGAAATTCTTTAAGAGGCCTGTGTAATATTTTAGTATTTTGATACTTTGTGCAAGGCAATTGATAAGCATTAAAAACTTTATTGAGTGGCGCAGTGGTCTAAGACACTGCATTGCAGTGCAAACTGCGTTGCTACAAATACTGGTTCGAGACTTGTGCCGGCTGTGACCGGGAGACCAATGAGACCACCCGCAATTGGCCCAGCATCGTCTGAGTTAGTGGAGTGTTTGGCTGGCCGGGATGTCCTTGTCCCGTCACGCTGTAGTGACTCCTGTGGAAAAGGTTAGGGTTTCTGAATACTTTTCGAATGCATCGTGGAGAGAGAGAGAGTGGTTTAGCAGCTATATCTATCCATCTCTGATGCCCTAACCCCACTAACCTCCAGGAAGTTAGGTAACAGGTGGCCTGTAGGGCCCTTGACTATTTTAAGTAATACCTTCTTACACAACAGGTGATGTCCCAAATGGCACCCTGTTCCTTATATATGTAGGGAATAGGGTGCCATTTGATGCCCATCCAAACACCCCTCCATCCCCTCACACGTAGCCTATAAACTGCTGGTTGTTGTTTAACTTAATCAAATCAAATTACATTTATTTATAACGTCAGCTGATATCTCAAAGTGCTATACAGAAACCCAGCCTAAAACCCCAAACAGCAAGCAATGCAGGTGTAGAAGCACGGTGTTTATGAAAAACTCCCTAGAAAGGCCAGAACCTAGGAAGAAACCTAGAGAGGAACCAGGCTATGAGGGGTGGCTAGTCCTTTTCTGGCTGTGCCGGGTGGAGATTATAACAGAACATGTCCAAGATGTTCAAATGTTCATAGAGGACCAGCAGGGTCAAATAATAATAATAATCACAGTGGTTGTCGAGGGTGCAACAGGTCAGCACCTCGGGAGTAAATGTCAGTTGGCCGGTCATTCAGAGACATCTTCTCTTCTCTCTGCTCCTGCTGTCTCTAGAGAGTTGAAAACAGCAGGTCTGCGACAGGTAGCACATCAGGGTTCCATAGCCGCAGGCAGAACAGTTGAAACTGGAGCAGCTTCTGTTCTGGATAGCATTCTGACCTCCAGCCAGCCACTTATAAATTAGGATTCTTCCTCTGCACAACAGGGATGAGAGTTCCTCATGGAACCTTTTTTATCCAGAACTTCAGAACATTTTTTTAACATCTTCTCTATTTTAACTTTATTTAACTCAGTTAAGAACAAATTCTTATATTCAATGACAGCCTAGGAACAGTGGGTTAACTGCCTGTTCAGGGGCAGAACGACCTTGTCAGCTCGGGATTTGAACATACAACCTTTAGGTTCCTAGTCCAACACTCTAACCACTAGGCTACCCTGCCGCCCCAATTTCTTTCTATGAAAGAAAATGGTTATTTGTTAGGTGAAAAGGTTCTACCTGGTCAGAGAACCCTTTCTTATACAGTGCTACTGCCATAGAAACAGAACAAGAGTAGTGTTGAACAATGTCCAGCTGGGAATACCCTAATGAGCCCAACTCCCAGGCCGGGACAAGCTCCAACTCGGGGGGTGTCGGGACGAGAGGGGAGTCATGCTTGGATGGCTGCAGCATCTTGAAAAATCTCTCCATGGTTACAGCAGCCTATCTCTCTGTGGCCTAACAGGAACACACACACACAGACAGTCCTCTCTGTGTCAGTCAGGAGGAAGAGTCTGTCTCTCTCTGTCCATTTGTCCGCCTGGCTGTCTGTCTGCCTGCCTCGTTGGCTTGCTAGCTGGCTCATTCGCTGTCTGCCTGTCTGCTGGCCTTGTGTCCTCTGTCCCCTGAAGAACAAAGGGATCTCACTCTTTCAGAGGCTGGCACCATTTCTTCCAGTCAGAGAGAAAGAGGGAGACCGACAGAGAGAGAGAAGGACGCCTTACAGTGAGTGTTTGTGTGTGAGTTTATTGAGTTCTGACAGAGCACACAATGGACAAGAAAGGAGTCTGACAGTCAGTGACTTTCATTTAGTTCTGTGACGACCCTCCCACTCTGTCTGCCGAATTCTTTCTCTTTGCTCTTGTTTTCCTTATTAGGATGTCGGTGGGCGGAGCTGGGAGGGTCGTCAGCGAAATGGGACACACCCGGGATAAATACACCTTTTCCCCATTCATTGAGGAGACTCTCTCCATGCAGACACACTGTCGGATTTTGGTTGTGGCATTTTTGTGGCCTTTTCGATTGTTTGCTTTGGCACCTTTCAACACCTCTCATTATCACATCTATGTATGCAACCACTCACTTACACTACTGATTACTGACTACACACCCCATTAATTGTATTTAGGTTACCTCAGTTAATAAATATATTTTGTTATTCCATATCTCCACAGTCTCCCTTTTTGTTACGGACTTCGAGCTGGTTCGTGACAGTTCACTGTTCTTGTCCTTTAAAGACATGCTGCGGGACTTTAGCAAATTGGGCTAAACTACGTTAGTATGTTTTAAACATCCCGCTTTAGGCTGGATATGTCAATGTGTAGTTCATACATGCATCATCTATGAGCAGAATTACTGTTTTACCTTAACAAGTCATGAAATTCCTAATTTGAAAGCGACTGTTTTTTGGTAACTGTGTGGCGCAATTTTCCCATTCAGGGAATCTACACACATTTTGGTGACGTACTGCAAGCTTGGCCCATGTGGGCCAGCCTGCTGGCGATTTGAGTTCCAGCCCCTTGCTATTATCTTCAACATGTCAACCAAATAAGGTTTACAAGCGGTGATTTACGAACTGATGTATTTTATAACATAACTGTTTGCTAGTCGATAACTGTTTGCTAGTATAGCCAGAGCGCTATATATATATATATATATATATATATATACACACACACACACACACACAAAATAAATGGCTCTGTAGTAGCTAATGCAAATATTCTACTGATAAAGCTACAGGATTAGCAGTACCCATTCATAACTTCAGTAATTTCTTTTAATTACTTGCAATTTACATAACATTTAAAAAAACAAAAGTATATTAGTAGCTTGCGTCCTATATTGATAATCAATTCATAAAATGTGTTGCTCATCATCAGACTAGCCGAGGGAAAGAACATGATCTACGGATAAAGGTGCTCCCCTGGGCCAGGCTCGAGTTGCACAGGCGCGACGTTCAGCAGAGGGGCTGGAATAGATGGTCCAAGTCTAGGGCCGAGGAGAGACAGGAGCAGATGGTGACGCAATAGGATAAGAATTTCGCTCAGCATAGCAAAATGTCAAAAGATAATGTTGCAACCACAAGGTTTCTTTATCGAATACCCGAGCCGACAAGGTAAAGATCTGTCATTCTGCCCAAGAGCAAGGCAATTAAACCCCACAAAAACTGCTCCCGGGAGCCGATGATGTTGATTAAGGCAGCCCCCTGCACCTCTCTGATTAAGAGGGGATGGGTTAGAAGACACATTTTGATTGAATGCATTCAGTTGTGCAACTGACTAGGTACAGTGCATTCGGAAAGTATTCAGTCCCCTTCACTATTTCCACATTTTGGTACAGTACAGCCTTATTCTAAAATGGATTTTAAAAAATCCTCAGGAATCTACACACAATACACCACAATGACAAAGAGAAAACAGGTTTTTAGAAAAAATGTGAAATGTATTACAAATAAAAAAAACACATCTTATTCACATAACTATTCAGACCCTTTGCTATGAGACTCGAAAAAGAGCTCAGGTCCATCCTGTTTCCATTGATCGTCCTTGAGATGTTTCTACAACTTGATTGGAGTCCACCTGTGGTAAATTCAATTGATTGGACATGATTTGGAAAGGCACACACCTGTCTATATAAAGTCCCACAGTTAACAGTGCATGTCAGAGTGAAAACCAAGCCATGAGGTTGAAGGAATTGTCCGTAGAGCTCCGAGACAGGATTGTGTCGAGGCACAGATCCAAAAAATGTCTAACATTGAAGTTTCCCAAGAACACAGTGGCCTCCATCATTCTTAAATGGAAGAAGTTTGGAACCACCCATAATCTTCCAAGATCTGGCTGCCCAGCTAAACTGAGCAATCAGGGGAGAAGGAACTTGGTTAGGGAGGTGACCAAGAACCCGATGGTCAGTCTGACAGAGCTCCAGAGTTCCTCTGTGGCGATGGGAGAACCTTCCAGAAGGACAACCATCTCTGCAGCACTCCACCGATCAGGCCTTTTTCAGTAGAGTGGCCAGACGAAAGCCTCTCCTCAGTAAAAGGCACATGACAGCCCGCTTGGAGTTTTCAAAAAGGCACCTAAAGGACTCTGACCATGAGAAACAAGATTCTTTGGTCTGATGAAACCAAGATTGAACTTTTTGACCTGAATGCCATGCGTCATGTCTGGAAGAAACCTTCCATCATCAGTGAAGCATGGTGGTGGCAGCATCATGCTGTGGGGATGTTTTTCAGCAGCAGGTACTGGGCTCCAGAGTGCTCAGGACGTCAGACTGGGGCGAAGGTTCACCTTCCAACAGGACAACGACCCTAAGCACACCAACGACCCTAAGCACACAGCCAAGACAACGCAGGAGTGGTTTAGGGACAAGTCTCTGAATGTCATTGAGTGACCCAGCCAGAGCCCAGACTTGAACCTGATCAAAAATCTCTGGAGAGATCTGGCTTCGATCTGGCTCTGATGCCACGGTGCCAGGACCGGCTGATAACCTAGTACACACTGAAAAGGAGATAGGTTAGTGGAGGAGTGGTGGAGGGAGTTTTGGGCCATCTCTGCCCAGGGGATGAAAGCCGACCACTCCCCTGCCGGTCCTGGCAATAGGACCTCAGAAACCTACCCACATCCTGGTTACCTCTATCCACCTGCCCGTTACTCTCGGGGTGAAAACCTGAAGTGAGGCTGATCGAGACCCCCAGGAGTTCCATAAACGCCCTCCAGACCCTCGACGTGAACTGGGGACCCCACTCAGAAACTATATCCTCAGGCACCCCGTAGTGCCGGAAGAGGTGGGTGAACAGGGCCTCCAAAGTCTGTGAAGCCATAGGGAGACCGGGCAAAGGAAGGAGACGGAGGAAGATCCGTCACGAAATCGACCGATAGGTGTAACCACGGCCGTTGTGGAACGGGTAGGGGTTGTAATTTCCCAATCGGTGGTGCTGGGGGACGGAACTGACGGACCCGGATCCGGACGTCCGTGGGAGGCCAAAAGGTTATCCAGCCGGATGGAGAGGTCCACCAGCTGGTCAAAGGTAAGGGTGGTTCCCCTGCAGGCTAGCTCCCTACGAATGTCCTCGAGTAGACTACACCTTTAGTGGTCGATCAGGGCCCGCTCATTCCATCCCACGCCGGTGGCCAGAGTTCAAAAGTCCAGAGCGAAGTCTTGTGCGCTCCACATGCCCTGTCTGAGATGATACAAGCGTTCCCCCGCTGCTCTCCCTTCAGTTGGAGGATTAAAAATCGCCCGGAAGCGGCGGGTGAAATTTTAATAGTTGTCCAACGTCGGTCCTTCCCTTCCCCAGATGGCGTTGGCCCATTCCAGTGCTTTACAAGTCAGACAGGAGATGAGGGCGTTCACACTATCGCGTCCCGAAGGAGTCGGGTAAACAGTTGCCAGGTAGAGCTCCAGCTGGAGTAGGAACCCCTGGCACCCAGCAGCCGTTCCATCATATACCCTCGGGAGCGTAAGCCGAATCCCACTGGATCCAGGTGAAGGAGGGGTGGACAGCGGTGTGGGTTGTTGTGGGAGCTGGGGTGATGATGATGGGGTTTCTGGAAAATCCCCTCTCTCCCATCGCTCCATGGTTTGCAGCACGCGATCCATGGCTGTGCCGAGACTTTGCAACATAGTCGCGTGCTGCTGGACACACTCCTCCACAGGTAGTGGAGGGCTGTGTGCACCTGCTGACTCCATTAGTGGTGCGTGTTTCTGTCAATAGTCTCGGTGGGTAAGGCAGCGTCAGGCGCAGGACACAGAGATGAGTAATAATCGTAACTTTACTCAATAAACAATCTTCCATCAAGGAGAACAAAATTCCAGAGCACATAAACGCCGCCCGAACAAGGAGAGGCACCAACTTCGGCGGAAGTCGTGACAGAATACTTATGTAAATGTATATTTTTTTGTATTTTATATACATTTCTAAACAATTATTTTTGCTTTGTCATTATGGGGTATTGTGTGTGTAGATTGATGAGGGGGAAAAAAAACAATTTAATCAATTTTAGAATAAGGCTGTAACGTAACAAAATGTTGAAAAAGTGAAGGGGTCTGGATACTTTCCGAATGCACTGTATCCCCTTTTCCTTTTCGCTGTGTGTTTTCTTAGCGAGGTACGCAATCATATAATATTGAATTTGTTATTTAGTCCACTGTTTTTTTAAATTAAGTTTAAAAAAAACGGAATAGTATTTGTATTTTTTACATAATGTGCTTCTTGCTCGAGGATGGCAACTCCAATACAGAAGTTGTTTGAGACTCAACCAACTCCTCTATTAGAGTTGCCATCCTCAAGCAAGATGGTAAGGGGGATTTCCGAGGCCACAGGAAGGAAAGCCACAGGAAGGTCAGGGTGTGGTGGATGCGTGGCTGGTGGGTCAGCCACGCATCCACCAGGGCATACATGTATCAACTTTCACAGTGAATGCTTTTGTTCAAATGGTTTGTGTGCGTATTAATTGAATATTACCAAATGCATAAGTAAAAAATATTGCACCTATTTAATGTAACCCTTGCGGGTTGGAAATAAATAAGTTAACTTTTGCATCCATAGCATTAAAACACATCTGAAGTGCAAGTGCACTGTTTAGCTCAAATCTGAAGGCTGGTGGGCATTTAGGACGTCTACTGCTGATCACTAAAATATCCTAATGATTATCACACTTCCTCAAGCCAAATATTATGGTGACACTATACCAAAGATGGTTTGGTATGGTTTTGAAACCAAGCTCGAGTTATCAGTATAGCCCTGATAACCAATCCACAGATGGTGTTGAGATCCAGAATGTTCTCCACTTGAACCCAACACCGCTCCTCTGGACCATACCCCTCCCAGTCCACCATGTACTGGAGCCATCCCCAAGACGTCGGAGGTCCAGCAGAGATCTGGCGGCATAGGCCGGACCCCCCTCGATGTCCAGGGGGGACAGCATCATTGGACCAGGAACCACCGGCCTGAGAAGGGAGACATGAAAAGGTGAGATACGATAGTGACTGGGAATCTGTAGCCTATATGTCACCTCGTTCACCCTTCGGATAAACTTGAATGGCCCCACAAACCGGGGGCTCAGCTTTTTGCTGGCCAGGCGGAGTGGGAGATTCCTGGTAGAGAGCCAGACAATCCCCAGGGTGATACATGGGGGGGGGGGGGACTGGTGGTATTCTTCCTGCTCCTTCTGACAGTGGATGGCACGCTGGAGTCTCACGTGAGCATCGCGCCACACTTTTTCTGCACACCTGAACCACTCATCAACCACAGGAGCTTCGGTCTGGCCCGGGGTCCACGGAGCCAGGGCCAGCTGAAAACCCAGAACACACTGGAAGGGGGTCAACCCAGTGGAGGAGTGAGGTAGCAAGTTCTGGGCGTACTCTGCCCATGGAAGGAATCGAGCCCACTCTCCCTGCCGGACCTGACAATAACTCCTCAGGAACCTCCCCCTCCTCCTGGTTCATCCTCTCCACCTGAGGCCTATACCTGGAAGTGAAGCTGACCGTGACCCCAAGCTTCTCCATAAATGCTCTCTATACGCGTGATGTGAATTGAGGCCCATGGTTGGAGACGATGTCCTCCGGATGACCATAATATTGCAAGACCTGTTTGAATAGTGCCTCATCAACCTGGAGAGCAGTAGGGAGACCAGAAAGAGGGATTAAACAGGATTTTGAAAGTCTATCCCCAACCACCAAAATGGTGGTGAAACAGTCAGAGAGGAGATCAGTAACAAAGTCAATGGATAGACGGGACCAGGGATGCTGAGGCACAGAAAGGAGTTTTCCTGCTGGAGAGTTCCGGGGGGATTTGGTTTGGACACATACGGAACAGGAGTTGACGTAGCGAGTGACGTCCTGTGCCAGGGTGGGCTACCAGTACTTCTCGGGGATAGACTGGGTAGTGCAAGAAATACCTGGATGTCCAGCGACGACAGCTGTGTGTGCCCAGGTCAGCAGCCGGTCCCTAATCCCTGTGGGAACGTAGGTGCGCTCGGGAGGACAATTAGTTGGTGCGGACTCCCTCTCCAAAGCCTGGCGAATGTCCACCTTGCTTGGCACAGATTCAGCCTCCTCGCTGTTCAGGTTCCGATGGTCGGTTAGGACAACGAATGGTTCCTTGGCACCCTCCAGCCAGTGTCTCTACTCCTCTACTACTCACCGCCAGGAGCTCTCGATCACCAATGTCGTAATTCCTCTCTGAAGGGGACAGTTTTGTAGAGTAATATGCACACGGATACAATTTCTGTGGATTACCCTGTTGTTGAGACAGAACTGCCCACCTCTGAAGCGTCCACCTCCACCACAAAGGATATCGTGTGATCTGGGTGTTTGAGTAATGGGGCGGAGGTGAAACGTCCCTTGAGGAGATGGAAGGCCTCGGCTGAGGAGAGCGGTGAGACGGGCGGCAACGGAGCGGAAGTTCCTGATGAAACAGCGGTAGAAGTTTGCAAACCCAAAAGACTGTTCTAACCCCTTTATGGTGGTTGGGACTGGCCATGACCTAACCACATCTACCTTCTTGTCATCCATCCTCACTCCCTGCAGGCTGATTTGGTAGCCTAAAAAGGAAACAGCCTTCTGATTAAATTGGCACTTCTCAGCTTTGACGAACAGGTGGTTAGCAAGGAGGCATTCCAGGACTGCTCGAAGGTGAGAGATGTGAACCTCCAGGGTAGCCGAGTATACCAGGATGTCATCAAGATACACAACCACCTGGCATCCGAGGATTTATATTTTATTTTTTTATTTCACCTTTATTTAACCAGGTAGCCTAGTTGAGAACAAGTTCTCATTTGCAACTGCGACCTGGCCAAGATAAAGCAAAGCAGTGTGACATAGACAACAACACAGAGTTACACATGGAATAAACAAACAAGCCAATAGCACAAACAAGTCAATGGCACAGTAGAGAAAGGAAAGTCTATATACAGCGTGTGCAAAAGGCATGAGGAGGTAGGCAATAAATAGGCCATAGGAGCGAATAATTTCAAATTAACAGATTAACACTGGAGTGATAAATGAGCAGCTGATGATGTGCAAGTAGAGATACTGGTGTGCAAAAGAGCAGAAAATTAAATAAAATAAAAACAGTATGGGGATGAGGTAGGTAGATTGGGTGGGCTATTTACAGATGGACTATGTACAGCTGCAGTGATCGGTTAGCTGCTCAGATAGGTGATGTTTAAAGTTGGTGAGGGAAATAAAAGTCTCCAACTTCAGCAATTTTTGCAATTCGTTCCAGTCACTGGCAGCAGATAACTTGAAGGCCAAATGAGGTGTTGGCTTTAGGGATGATCAGTGAGATATACAGTGCCTTGCGAAAGTATTCGGCCCCCTTGAACTTTGCGACCTTTTGCCACATTTCAGGCTTCAAACATAAAGATATAAAACTGTATTTTTTTGTGAAGAATCAACAACAAGTGGGACACAATCATGAAGTGGAACGACATTTATTGGATATTTCAAACTTTTTTAACAAATCAAAAACTGAAAAATTGGGCGTGCAAAATTATTCAGCCCCTTTACTTTCAGTGCAGCAAACTCTCTCCAGAAGTTCAGTGAGGATCTCTGAATGATCCAATGTTGACCTAAATGACTAATGATGATAAATACAATCCACCTGTGTGTAATCAAGTCTCTGTATAAATGCACCTGCACTGTGATAGTCTCAGAGGTCCGTTAAAAGCGCAGAGAGCATCATGAAGAACAAGGAACACACCAGGCAGGTCCGAGATACTGTTGTGAAGAAGTTTAAAGCCGGATTTGGATACAAAAAGATTTCCCAAGCTTTAAACATCCCAAGGAGCGCTGTGCAAGCGATAATATTGAAATGGAAGGAGTATCAGACCACTGCAAATCTACCAAGACCTGGCCGTCCCTCTAAACTTTCAGCTCATACAAGGAGAAGACTGATCAAAGATGCAGCCAAGAGGCCCATGATCACTCTGGATGAACTGCAGAGATCTACAGCTGAGGTGGGAGACTCTGTCCATAGGACAACAATCAGTCGTATATTGCACAAATCTGGCCTTTATGGAAGAGTGGCAAGAAGAAAGCCATTTCTTAAAGATATCCATAAAAAGTGTTGTTTAAAGTTTGCCAAAAGCCACCTGGGAGACACACCAAACATGTGGAAGAAGGTGCTCTGGTCAGATGAAACCAAAATTGAACTTTTTGGCAACAATGCAAAACGTTATGTTTGGCGTAAAAGCAACACAGCTGAACACACCATCCCCACTGTCAAACATGGTGGTGGCAGCATCATGGTTTGGGCCTGCTTTCCTTCAGCAGGGACAGGGAAGATGGTTAAAATTGATGGGAAGATGGATGGAGCCAAATACAGGACCATTCTGGAAGAAAACCTGATGGAGTCTGCAAAAGACCTGAGACTGGGACGGAGATTTGTCTTCCCACAAGACAATGATCCAAAACATAAAGCAAAATCTACAATGGAATGGTTCAAAAATAAACATATCCAGGTGTTAGAATGGCCAAGTCAAAGTCCAGACCTGAATCCAATCGAGAATCTGTGGAAAGAACTGAAAACTGCTGTTCACAAATGCTCTCCATCCAACCTCACTGAGCTCGAGCTGTTTTGCAAGGAGGAATGGGAAAAAATTTCAGTCTCTCGATGTGCAAAACTGATAGAGACATACCCCAAGCGACTTACAGCTGTAATCGCAGCAAAAGGTGGCGCTACAAAGTATTAACTTAAGGGGGCTGAATAATTTTGCACGCTCAATTTTTCAGTTTTTGATTTGTTAAAATTTTTTGAAATATCCAATAAATGTCGTTCCACTTCATGATTGTGTCCCACTTGTTGTTGATTCTTCACAAAAAAATACAGTTTTATATCTTTATGTTTGAAGCCTGAAATGTGGCAAAATGTCGCAAAGTTCAAGGGGGCCGAATACTTTCGCAAGGCACTGTACCTGCTGGAACGTGTGCTACGGGTGGGTGTTGTTATCGTGACCAGTGAACTGAGATAAGGTGGAGCTTTACCTAGCATAGACTTATAGATGACCTGGAGCCAGTGGGTCTGGCAACGAATATGTAGCGAGGGCCAGCCGACTAGAGTATACAGGTCGCAGTGGTGGATGGTATAAGGTGATTTGGTAACAAAACGGATGGCACTGTGATAGACTGCATCCAGTTTGCTGAGTAGAGTGTTGGAAGCTATTTTGTAGATGACATCGCCGAATTCGAGGATCGGTAGGATAGTCAGTTTTACTAGGGTAAGTTTAGCGGCATGAGTGAAGGAGGCTTTGTTGTGAAATAGAAAGCCGATTCTAGATTTGATTTTGGATTGGAGATGTTAAATATGAGTCTGCAAGGAGAGTTTACAGTCTAACCAGACACCTATGTATTTATAGTTGTCCACATATTCTAGGTCGGAACCGTCCAGGGTGGTGATGCTAGTCGGGCGGGCGGGTGCGGCCAGCGAACGGTTGAAAAGCATGCATTTTGTTTTACTAGCGTTTAAGAGCAGTTGGAGGCCACGGAAGGAGTGTTGTATGGCATTGAAGCTGGTTTGGAGGTTAGTTAGCACAGGGTCCAAGGAAGGGCCAGAAGTATACAGAATGGTGTCGTCTGCGTATCGGTGGATCAGGGAATCGCCCACAGCAAGAGCGACATCATTGATATATACAGAGTAAAGAGTCGGCCCGAGAATTGAACCCCGCGGTACCCCCATAGAGACCGCCAGAGGTCCGGACAACATGCCCTCCGATTTGACACACTGAACTCTGTCTGCAAAGTAGTTGGTGAACCAGGCGAGGCAGTCGTCAGAAAAACCAAAGCTATTGAGTCTGCCGATAAGAATACGGTGATTGACAGAGTCGAAAGCCTTGGCCAGGTCGATGAAGATGGCTGCACAGTACTGTCTTTTATCGATGGCGGTTATGATATCGTTTAGTACCTTGAGCGTGGCTGAGGTGCACCTGTGACCAGCTCGGAGGCCGGATTGCACAGCGGAGAAGGTACGGTGGGATTCGAAATGGTCAGTGATCTGTTTATTAACTTGGCTTTTGAAGACTTTAGATAGACAGGGCAGGATGGATATAGGTCTGTAACAGTTTGGGTCTAGGGTGTCCCTGAACACCTCGTTAACGAATGCCTGGAACACTGACAGAGCGTTGGCTAAGCCAAATGGCATCACCAAGTACATGTAGTGGCCAGACATTGTGCTAAACGCAATCTTCCATTCATCCCCCTCCAGGATGCTGATGCAATTGTATGCACTCTGTGGGTCTAGTTTAGTAAAGAACCGGGCACCACGGAGCTGTTCGATGGCTGCCGGGACTAATGGGAGAGGGTAACGGTACTTTGTGGTGATTTAATTGAATCCTCTAATCAATGCAGGGATGTAACCCTCCATCCTTCTTGGCCACTAAGTAGAAACCAGCCGACACAGGAGAAGTGGACGTGCAGTTGAAACATTGTTGGAGCGTCTCTTGGATGTAATCTTTCATGGCCTGGGTATCAGCCGCCAATAGAGGGTAGATGCGGAGTGTATCTTGCGACCTGGTGCACTGGTGATGAAGTGGATGTTCTCCTGATGAATGGACTCCACAGTGAGTGTGATGGTTCCGGATCCTAGTGGCCGATTATCGAGGCTTTGAACCGGGAAAGGAGAGTAGAGTGGGTATGTGATGATGTTATGAGAGGCAAGGGTCTAGTCAATAAAGTTCCCCGTGGCACTGTAATCCACCAATGCTGTAGTTGACTTTCCCTCATGTACTGTGTCTAGTGTGATGGACAAAAAAAAAGAGTTTAGCAGAAAGTGATGAAGATGAAATACTCACTCCTGCACCAGGAGGTGGAAGATCACTTGACCATCCCTCTGCTTGTGGATCCGGGATTAGGATGTGCCGGATACCGCTGGAGCTGGTGCCTTCCTTGACCACAGTACAGACAGAGCCCCAGCTGTCTCCATCTGCATCTCTCCATCGCGGGGAGACATGTGACCCCTACCTCCATGGGTTCAGGCTCTGATCCAGAGTTTTCACTGAGGGAGGGAAAGAAGCAATGCGTGTACCGACACTCCTGAAGTAGGTTATCCAGACGGATGGCCAACACAATGAATGCGTCTAGGAAGAGGTTGGCGTCGCGACAGGCCAGTCCTGTCTGGACCTCCTCATGCAGACCTCTTCTGAATAGCGTACGAAGCATCCGCTGGATGCTGCTCCTGTCTGGAAGGTGAGCGTGCCATAATTGAAGTAGGCGCTCACCTCTCTCTCTGCCCTCCGGGGAATGATCGAAGATGAAATTGAACAGAGTCTTGAACCCCTCATATAAATCTAGCACCTCCTTTCCTCTCTCCCAGATGGCCGTAGCCCATTCCAATGCTCGCCCGGTCAGCAGAGAAATAACTGTGGCAACATTAGACCTCTCGGTGGTGGGGGACTCATGTGGTGCGTAAAGTATAGGGAGCACTGAAGCAGGAAGCCATGGCATTTAGATGGGGTGCTATCATATTTAGCGGGGAGGGACAAATGGGCATCGCTGACCTGAGTGGGTTGCTGAATGGGCTGTTGTGCTGGCTCTCTGGGTCAACTGGTTGTAGAATATTCTCCGCTAGTTGACGACAACGACTCCCGGGTGTGTTCAAGATGTTGCACATTGTGAAGAACCTCTTCCATAGCCATCCCTTGTTGTGCCAACGGGTCATAGTGTTGACATAGAAAGTATCCCTGCTCATCGACCGTCTGGGAGATATTCTGTTTTCTTGCTACTTCCATTGTTTGAGTCAGTGTTCTGTAACGAAGAAGCTGAGAGTCGAGAAGCAGGTGAAAGGTTTAATAAAACAATAAACATGGAACGAGACAACATAACAGCACGCAAAAACACAGGAATAATACTGACTGGGGAAAGAACCTAGGGGTGTGCCAGATATAGGGGAGGTAATAAGTGAGGTAATGGAGTCCAGGTGTGCCTCATGATGACGTACAAGTGTGCGTAATGATTGATGTTAGGTGTGCGTAATGATGGATACCAGGACCGGTGGTTAGTATACTGGGGACGAGCAGAGAATACGTGACACTAAGAAAATTGAGGAGAGAGCAAACCCCAGTTTAATTAGGTCTGTAATCAACAGCCTAACTGTTAAATGTGCCTGGCTTTATAAATCCTCCACATACAGTACCAGTCAAAAGTTTGGACACACCTACTCATTCAAGGGTTTTTCTTTATTTGACTATTTTCTACATTGTAGAATAATAGTGAAGACATCAAAACTATGAAATAACACATATGGAATCATGTAGTAACCAAATCAAAATATATTTTAGATTCTTCAAAGTAGCCGACCTTTGCCTTGATGACAGCTTTGCACACTCTTGGCATTCTCTCAACCAGCTTCACCTGGAATGCTTTTCCAACAGTCTTGAATGACTTCCCACATACAGTTGAAGTCAGAAGATGACATACACCTTAGCCAAATACATATAAACACAGTTTTTCACAATTCCTGACATTTAATCCTCATAAAAATGCCCTGTCTTAGGTCAGGTAGGATCACCACTTTATATTTAGAATGTGAAATGTCAGAATTATAGTAGAGATAATTATTTATTTCAGCTTGTATTTCTTTCATCACATTCCCAGTGGGTCAGAAGTTTACATACACTCAATTAGTATTTGGCAGCATTACCTTTAAATTGTTTATCTTGGGTCAAACAATTTGTGTAGCCTTCCAGAAGCTTCCCACAATAAGTTGGGTGAATTTTGGGCCATTCCTCCTGACAGAGCTGGTGTAACTGAGTAAGGTTTGTAGGCCTCATTGCTCGCACACGCTTTTTCAGCTCTGCCCACACATTTTCTATGGGATTGAGGTCAGGGCTTTGTGATGGCCACTCCAATACCTTGATTTTGTTGTCCTTAAGCCATTTTGCCACAACTTTGAAAGTGTGCTTGGGGTCATTGTCCATTTGGAAGACACATTTGCGATCAAGCTTTAACTTCCTGACTGACGTCTTGAGATGTTGCTTCAATATAGCCACATACTTTTCCTGCCTCATGATGCCTTCTATTTTGTGAAGTGCACCAGTCCCTCCTGCAGCAAAGCACCCACCCACAACATGATGCTGCCACCCCGTGCTTCACGGTTGGGATGGTGTTCTTCTGCTTGCAAGCCTCCCCCTTTCCCTCCAAACATAACTATGGTCATTAAGGCCAAACAGTTCTATTTTTGATTCATCAGACCAGAGGACATTTCTCCAAAAACGATTAACTTTGTCCCAATGTGCAGTAGCGGTTTTGGAGCAGTGGCTTCTTCCTTGCTGAGCGGCCTTTCAGGATATGTCAATATAGGACTTGCTCTACGGTGGACATAGATACTTTTGTACCTGTTTCCTCCAGCATCTTCACAAGGTCCTTTGCTGTTGTTCTGGGATTGATTTGCACTTTTCGCACCAAAGTACGTTCATCTCTAGGAGACAGAACTCGTCTCCTTCCTGAGCGGTATGACGGCTGCATGGTCCCATGGTGTTTATACTTGCGTACTATTGTTTGTACAGATGAACATGGTACCTTCGGGCATTTGTAAGTTGCTCCCAAGGATGAACCAGACTTGTGGAGGTCGACAATTATTTTTCTGAGGTCTTGGCTGATTTCTTTGATTTTCCCATGATGTCAAGCAAAGAGGCACTGAGTTTGAACGTAGGCCTTGAAATACATCCACAGGTACACTTCCAATTGAATCAAATGATGTCAATTAGCCTATCAGAAGGTTCTAAAGTCTATGTATAATGTTCTGACATTTTCCAAGCTGTTTAAAGGCACAGTCAACTTAGTGTATGTAAACTTCTGACCCACTGGAATTGTGATACAGTGAATTATAAATGAAATAATCTGTCTGTAAAGAATTGTTGGAAAAATTACTTGTGTCATGCACAAAGTAGATGTCCTAACTGACTTGCGAGAACTATAGTTTGTTGACAAGAAATTTGTGGAGTGGTTGAAAAACGACCTAAGTGTATGTACATTTCCAACTTCAGCTGTATGCTGAGCACTTGTTGGCTGCTTTTCCTTCATATTGCGATCCAACTCATCCCAAACCATCTCAATTGGGTTGAGGTCGGATGAGGGTGGAGTCCTCGTTATCTGATGCAGTACTCCATCACTCTCCTTCTTGGTCAATAGCCCTAGCACAGCCTGAAGGTGTGTTGGGTCACTGTCCTGTTGAAAAACAGAATGCTGTGGTAACCATGTTGGTTAAGTGTGCCTTGAATTCTAAATACATCACAGACAGTATTACCAGCAAAGCACCCCCACACCATCACACCTCCTCCTCTATACTTCACTGTGGGAACTACACGTGGAGAGCATCCGCTCACCTGCTCTGCGTCTCACAAAGACACACCGGTTGGAACCAAAAATCTTACATTTGGACTCATCAGACCAAAAGACAGATTTTGGTCTCATGTCCATTGCTCGTGTTTCTTTGCCCAAGCAAGTCTCCTCTTTTTATTGGTGTCCTTTAGTAGTGGGTTCTTTACAGAAATTCGACCATGAAGGCCTGATTCCCTCAGTCTTCTCTGAACAGTTCATGTTGAAATGTGTCTGTTACTTGAACTCTGTGAAGCATTTATTTGGGCTGCAATCTGAGGCTGGTAACTTTAAACATCTTATTCTCTGCAGCAGAGGTAACTCTGGGACTTCCTTTCCTGTAGCGGTCCTCATAAAAGCCAGTTTCATCATAGTTCTTGATAGTTTTTGCCGACTGCACTTGAAGAAACGTTCAAAGTTCTTGAAATTTTCCGTATTGACTGACCATCACGTCTTAAAGTAATGATGGACTGTCGTTTCTCTTTGCTTATTTGAGCTGTTCTTGCCATAATATGGACTTTGTCTTTTACCAAATAGGGCTATTTTCTGTGTACCACCCCTACCTTGTCACAAGTGATCATGAACTAGAATGTATTGGCCTGAACGTTACACTGTCTCCCCAAATGTCTTTTACCCTTATTGGAATGTATAGGCCACCTTCAACCAAAAGTGTGTTTTTTGATCAGTTTAATAACAGGGAATAGGGAATGCGATTTTGGGAAAGAGGTCATCTTAATGGAAGATTTTAATATTAAATATTAAGACAGGTCTTGTAGGAAAACCCTCAAATGGATCACTAATACATTTGACCTTACACATAAAGGATCATCCTGGGTGACTTGTTGCTCTAAAACACAGATTGATTTGGTGTTCAGTAATAAACCAGAGAGAGTGACTAAATCATTCAATATGGTTACTGGGCTATCTGATCATTATCTGACACTTATAGCCAGAAAGCTGTCCAAGAGCAGGTTTAACCTCTCTACTGTTAGAAAGCCGGATCAACTAAGAATACCTAAGAGTGAATTAAACTATTTTGAAAACGCAATTAAGGGAATTAACTGGAATGATCTCTTGTCCTATACAGAGGTGGAAGCTGATAGTCAGGTTTTTCTATCCACAATCCAGACAATAAATGGTTTCCTAAAGAAAATCAAAACCCCGACCTGGCCAAAAGAGCACTCTTCCTTGGCTGAACGGAGAAATCTGGAAATTGATGAAAGAACGAGATTATGCTCTAAAAATAGCCCTAAAAGCTCTCATCCAGAGTATGAGAAATAAGGTGATGAAAGAAATCAGACAGGCCAAAGCAAACGTTTTTATTAACATAATTGGTGAAGCAAAGGGAAATTCTAAACTGATCTGGGAGAATCTAAAAAGTTAACAGGGAAAGACCATAGTAACACTGCAAAAATACTAGAAATCATGGTGAATAACAATCTAACACAGGATGCAGTCGAAATAGCAATAACCTTCAATTCCTACTTTATTGACTCTGTCAGGGTACTGACACAGAACCCCTCCACTGGTTTCTTGGGCTCAGTGCTAGTGAATGACGCTCAACCTGTCTTCATCATAAGGGAGGTTTATGAGTCAAAGGTGAACAAGGTGATTAACTCACTAAAGAACTCTAAAGCCAAAGATGTGTTTGGGCTGGACTCTACCTTTCTTAAAAACTACAAAGAGACACTTATTGGCCCCATTACTAAGGTCACCAACACATCTATTGGTCTCGGGGTGTTTCCAAGGGTGACCCTGCTGACGTGAGTAACTACAGGCCCATTAGTATACTACTACCTGTGGTGTCAAAGGTTGTTAAAGTGTGTAGCAGAACAACTGATTGCCCACCTCAACAACAGCCCCTTCACATTACACTCCATGCAGTTTGGCTTCAGAGCGAAACAATCACCTTTCTCTGTGAGACCTTCCCATGTCTAGAATACACTGCCATCAGACACACATAACTGCACCACAGATCACACTTTCACAAAATGCATGGCTAAAGGTCAATCAGATTTGTGAACATAATCCCTAGCTGTGTATTGCCGCTTTCCATGTTGTCTGTTGTCTGTAGCTTGTGAGGTGTGCTTTTATGAATTTTGTCTTGCTGCTTTTTGTTCTATTTTGCTCTGTCTGTATGTGACTTCTTGCTTGTTCTATGTTGCTCTGTCTGTATGCTACGTCTTGCTTGTCCTATGTTGTTCTGTCTGTATGCTATGTCTTGCTTGTCCTATGTTGCTCTGTCTGTATGCTTTGTCTTGCTTGTCCTATGTTGCTCTGCATGTGTTCACTGTTCAATGATTGTCTATAGTGTAATTGTTTTTAATAACCTGCCCAGGGACTTCGGTTGAAAATTAGCCGGCTGGCTAAAACCGGCACTTTTACTGAAACGTTGATTAATGTGCACTGTCCCTGTAAAAATAAAATAAACTCAAACTCAAACAACTGATTGGCTCAAATGCATTAAGAAGGAAAGAAATTCCACAAATTAACTTTAAACAAGGCAATTGAAATGCATTCCAGGTGACTACCTTATGAAGCTGGTTGAGAGAATGCCAAGTGTGCAAAGCTGTCAGCAAGTCAAAGGGTGGATACTTTGAAGAATCTCAAATATAATATATATTTATTATATTAACACTTTATTTAACCAGGCAAGTCAGTTAAGAACAAATTAGTATTTTCATTGACGGCCTTCCCTGGCCAAACCCTCCTCTAACCTGGACGACGCAGGACCAATTGTGCGCCGCCCTATGCAGCAACTCCCGATCACGGCCGGTTGTGATACAGCCTGGGATCGAACCAGGGTCTGTAGTGACTTGTCTAGCGCTAAGATGCAGTGCCTTAGACCGCTGCGCCCCTCACGAGTTACTCATTCGCCCTACCCTCTGTAGCGCCTTGCAGTCAGATGCCAAGCAGTTAACATACCAAGTCAAGATGCTCTCAATGGTGCAGCTGTAGAACTTTCTGTGATGTGGACAACCCGCTCCACAATAGTTCCGTCGATGTGAAGGGGGACTTGCTCGGCCCTCCGTTTCCTGTAGGCCACGATCAGCTCCATTGTCTTCTTGACATTGAGGCAGAAATTGTTGTCATGGCACCACACTGCCAGATCTCTGACCTCCTCCCTATAGGCTGTGTCAGCGCCCTCTGTGATCAGGCCTAGGTCATCAGCGAACTTAATGATAGTGTTGGAGTCTTGCGTAGCCACCAATCGTGGGTGAACAGAGAGTACAGGAGGGGGGGAATAAGCATGCACCACTGAGGGGCGCCGTGTTGCGGTCATCTTGGTGGATGTGTTGTCTACCCTCACCACCTGGGGCGGCCCATCAGAAAGTCAGGATCCAGTTGCAGAGGGAGGTATTCAATCCCAGTGTCCTTAGCTTAGTGATAAGCTTGGAGGGCACGATGGTGTTAAACGCTGAGCTGTAGTCGATGAACAGCATTCTCACAAAATAATTCTAATTTTACAGTAAACAAGCACAGCACTTACACAAATAACTGATGATTGGCTGAGAGAAATTGACACAAACAAGGAGGTGATTCCACCTCGGGAGGAATCGCCAGTGGCAGTAGGGGAGCATGCCAGGCGTGGTCAAGCCACTGTTACGTGTTCAGCCCGCACACAAGCTTACACAGCCGGAGCACCGTGCCGAGACAGACCATAGATCAAGAACATCTTTTCATTTATTTGGGCATGGTCTTGAACCCGAACCCGGCTTGTTAGCCTTCGTCGTTTTGGTTGCGTTAGCCATCTTAGCCAGTTAGCCAGGCTAAACAGGCCTAAGAATAAATAACAGATTCAGCAGGAAACTCACAAAACCAGAAGGATGAGCACACTCTCTTTAAGTGGGACAGTTAAGTTGCAGTAAAGGCTGATAGATTTCACCTTTACATGTTTATTTTGTGTGAAATTGTTCTGCTCAGCTCGAGTTGAATAGCGGAAGAATTTAAGGAATTTATCTGTGCCTCGGTTATCACCTGTGGAAGGCGGGGCTTCCGGTGAGGCACAGTGTTCATTGGCCTTGTCAGGTGTGTTTAAAATGTTATTCAGTAGAGGGCGCTAGCACAAACTCCCCAAAGCTGTGTTGTACCTAGTTGACCGACTGAAATGGAACTGAACAAACACTCCCAATAACAACCTTTGCTTTAGACTCAGGTGTCAAGTCTCTAAGATGCTGGCCAAATGAATACACTCTGCCTTTGTTCTGTGGGGGTTCTCTCTCTCTGTCCCCTGCTTCCATCTGTCTGCCTGCCAGCCTGCTTGTCCGTCCATCTGTCTGTGTAGTGTTGCGGTAGAATGAAGTGACCCATCCTCTGATTGGAGATGACTACATGGTCACACCATGACAACATCATGGATCACCTAGCCCTGGGGAGTTAGTGTTCAGAGGCAGGGCTGAACATATACTACATGCCACTGTTACGAACATGTCAAAATAGTAATTCCCTGTTGCGAACGTGCCTGTTACGAACGTGTCAAAATAGTAATTCCCTGTTACGAACGTGTCAAAATAGTAATTCCCTGTTACGAACGTGTCAAAATAGTAATTCCCTGTTATGAAGATTGTATTTTGGCAGCAGACCACCATACTGTACCTTCCTTCCCTCCCTCGTCACTCAGATCTTTCCAACCCTGCCTACCTACCTCACCTGCTCCCTCCCTCTACTAACCATACTGTGTCCCCTCTGGTCCTAAACCTTCTCCCCTACCCCCTCTCTTGCTCCCCCCCACTCTCCAGTGAGTGATAAAATGGATATGCTTCCTTGCGAGTCACTAAACCGGATTAGTCCCGTTGAGCTGTGTTGAAGCGCAGTGGCTTCCTGCTCGTCCCTGATTGGCTGTTCAAACAGACCTGAGTGGTCACTCTGGCTGCACACGTATTCTTTTATAATCCTGTTTTATTCTCCTCTCCTTTGATGGCTAGAGAGTGACACGTAACATGGTCATCATGATCCTCATGGTAATCTATTGAGTGTTAAGGAAAAGACAGGCTATTCTCCATTCAAACTAAGCTTAATGTGATGTTAGTTTTGAGAAATACAACTTTGTTATATGTCAAGCTCAAAACTGTAACCTACATTTGAAAAGAGAACACTACAATCTTCACTCCCCACAACTCCAGTTCAAACCCCCA
The DNA here is from genome assembly GCF_013265735.2 of Oncorhynchus mykiss. NCBI lineage: Eukaryota > Metazoa > Chordata > Actinopteri > Salmoniformes > Salmonidae > Oncorhynchus > Oncorhynchus mykiss. Next base: position 51,206,793 of record NC_048566.1, on the reverse strand, counting down.
CTGTTTCCTTTGAGGCATGCTAGATGTATTTAGCCTTCAGACAGTGTATGTCTGTTTTATTATACCCATATACAACTAAAAGCCAAACTCTGTAGTTACAGTGACACAGACTCTGCTCTGCCATTCATTTCACAACTCTGTTTTATGTAATCCCTACTGTATGTATTTACAGCCACATCCTGATTCGCATCCTGATTGGCTCAGTGGAGAAAGAACACTGTCCGGGACAACTGTGAGGATGTCAGGGTGATGATGTCAGTTGTCATGATGATGTCATCATCATCATCATCATACTTTACATCTCTAGGTGGGGGGGTTTGGATAGAGAGGTGAGGTGGCCAGTGTGAGCAAGTGATTCGAGGGCAGGGAACAGACACTTAGGTTTCCATGGTAACGCTGCTGCCAGTTTCCAGTGATTAGAAGGCCACCCATCACTGTGAGAGTCAGTTGGCTTCCTTTGGTACAGAACCTGTCTTCTCTGCTATGTTCTGCTCTCTTGCTTTTTTTCGGTTCCCATCCGCTCCTCCCTTGTGCTCTGTTTTCTCTCTCTCACTCTCTTTCTCAATGTTTTCTATTCTCTAAACACACACACACCCTACTAATCCCCAGGAGGCTAATCTGAGATCGAGGATTAGTGTCTAAATAAAGGCACCGTCGTCCCTCAGCTTTCTGTCCCCATATTCCACCGTCACATGACATCACCCACATGACCCAGGCATCCCACTGCTTGCCTCTGAAGCTAAACATGGTTGGTCCTGATCCAGATATTGGTAAAAGGGATGTTGGAGGGCCAGTAGGAGGCACGTTAAAACAGGTGTCCTGACTCTCTGTGTTCATGGTAAGAGTAGGGGTGTTAACCCTGGTGTCCTGGCTAAATTCCCAATCTGATCCCCCCCCAATCTGACCCAGCTCCTCAGTAAAAGGCACAAGACAGCCCGCTTGGAGTTTGCCAAAAGGCAACTAAAGGGCTCTCAGACCTTGAGAAACAAGATTCTCTGGTCTGATGAAACCAAGATTGAACTCTTTGGCCTGAATGCCAAGTGTCACATCTGGAGGAAACCTGGCACCATCCCTACAGTGAAGCATGGTGGTGGCAGCATCATCATCATGCTGTGGGGATGTTTTTCAGTGGCAAGGACTGGGTGACTAGTCAGGATCAAGGGAAAGATGAACGGGGCAAAGTACATAGACATCCTTGATGAAAACATGTTCCTGAGCGCTCAGGACCTCCGATTGGAACGAAGGTTCACCTTCCAACAGGACAATGACCCAAAGCACACATTCAAGACAACGCAGGAGTGGCTTCGGGACAAGTCTCTGAATGTCCTTGAGCGGCCCAGCCGGAGGCCGGACTTGAACCTGATCAAAAATCTCTGGAGAGACCTGAAAATAGCTGTGCAGCGACGCTCCCCATCCAACCTGACAGAGTTTGAGAGGATCTGCAGAGAAGAATAGGAGAAACTCCCCAAATGGGGAGGCGGGGTAGCCTAGTGGTTAGTACTAGTAACCGGAAGGTTGCAAGTTCAAACCCCCGAGCTGACAAGGTACAAATCTGTTTTTGAATTTGTTTTTAACTGACTTGCCTAGTGAAATAAAGGTAAAATAAAATAAAAAAATACAGGTGTGCCAAACTTGTAGCGTCATACCCAAGAACACTCAAGGCTGTAATCGCTGTCAAAGGTGCTTCAACAAAGTACTGAGTACTAAATCTGAGTCCTTATGTAAATGTGATATCTGTTTTTAATTTTTAATACATTTTCAAATATTTCTAAAAACCTGTTTTTGCTTTGTCATTATGGGGTATTGTTGATGAGAAATTAACAATTTAATCATTTTTAGAATAATCCTGTAACATAACAAAATGTGGTAAAAGTCTCATGTTTTTTTTCAAGTAGGATAGCAACCTACACAAGAAATAACTGAACCATTCATACTGAAAAAATATATATTTATAAATGCAACATGTGTTGGTCCATGTTTCATGAGCTGAATAAAAGATCCCAGAAATTTTCAAAAAGGTGAGAATTTCTCCTTTGCCAAGATAATCCATCCATCTGACAGGTGTGGCATGTCAAGAAGCTGATTTAACAGCATGATCATTAGACAGGTGCACCTTGTGCCGGGGACAATAAACGGCCACTCTAAAATGTGCCACAGATGTCTCAAGTTAAGGGAGCATGCAATTGGCATGCTGACTGCAGGAATGTCCACCAGAGCTGTTGCCAGAGAATGTAATGTTAATTTCTCTACCATAAGCCAAAAGAATGAATCGCATGACCGATTGGTTTACAAAACAAGAATTGCAATTGTAACCTAAACCCCACCACCCCCAATGTTGTTTTAGAGAATTTGGAAGTATGTCAAACAGCCTCACAACCATGTGTACCCGCGCAAGCCCAGGACCTCCACATCCGGCTTCTTTACCTGCGGGATGGTCTAAGACGAGCCACCCAGAAAGCTGATGAAACTGTGGGTTTGCACTACTGAAGAACTTCTGAAAAAACTGTCAGAAACAGTCTCTGGGAAGTTCATCAGCGTGCTCGTCGTCCTCACCTGGGTCTTGACCTCACTGCAGTTTGGCGACGTAACCAACTTCTTCAGTGGGCTAATGCTCACATTCCATGGCCACTGGCACAGTGGAGAATTTTTGTTCAGTGTAGATGTCCCCTTGATACATACAGTCTACAACTCAATGGTGAGGGCATGAATGGCAACAACACGGCAACAATACCAGGACACAGTGCTTTTCGTTCCCACTTGACAAGCACTACTGTCTGGCAATGGAATGGGAAGGTCCTAGCCAATATCAGGGTGACCTTCACAGTAAGCACACGCATACAACACATGAAGCAATAGTAGACCTATCAGCAATACTTAAATATATATATTGTTTGTTTTTTTACCCCATTTTCATGGCATCCAATTGGTAGTTACAGTCTTGTCTCATCGCTGCAACTCCCTAACAGACTCGGGAGAGGCGAAGGTCAAGAGCCGTTTGTCCTCCAAAACACAACACAACCAAGCTGCTTCTTGAAACAATGCCCACTTAACCTGGAAGCCAGCCGCACCAATGTCTCAGAGGAAACACCGCACACCTGGCAACCGTGTCAGCCCGCCACAGGAGTCGCTAGTGCGTGACAGGACAATGACATACCTGCCGGCCAAAACCTCCCCTATCCCAGATGACACTGGGCCAATTGTGCACCACCCCATTGGTCTCCAAGTCGCAGCCGGCTGTGACAGAGCCTGGAATTGAACCCAGGTTCTCTAGTGGCACAGTTAGTACTGTAATTCAGTGTCTTAGACCACAGCACCACTCAGGAGGCCAAGCAATATTTTTAACAAAAAATAAACTATCGTTAGTTTTATAACTGAAAATGTACAATTATTTGTGTAAGACTAGCATTGAAATACAACTCTGGCTTAAAAACAGAAGTCTAAACTCTCGCGGTACAGTAGTTGCATGGTAAGAAACGGAAAGAAAAAAAAAACAGCTCAATCAAAACCATCTAACCAAAAGCAGAGCACTTTCGACATACTCCACTCCTTTCTACACGCCCAGTACTTTCCTTTCGACACACACTCGCCCATACTTTGACCCCTTGACTTTTTCCACATTATGCTACATTAATCTTATTAAAAAATGAGAAACAATACCCCATAATGACAAAGTAAATAAAGTTTTTTTTTTACATTTTCAGAAATACGTTATTTACATATGTATTCAAACCATTTGCTATGACACACAAAATTGGACTCAGGTACATCCTGTTTCCATTGATCATCCTTGAGATGTTTCTACAACTTTATTGGAGTCCATCTGTGGTAAATCCAATTGATTGGACATGATTTGGAAAGGTACACACCTGTATATATAAGGTCCCACAGTTGACAGGTTAATTTGAGATTCTTCAAAGTAGCCACCCTTTGCCTTGATGACAGCTTTGCACACTCTTGGCATTCTCACAACCAGCATCATGAGGTTGTCACCTGGAATGTATTTCAACTAACAGGTGTGCCTTGTTAAATTGTGGATGTGTTTGAGCCAATCAGTTGTGTTGTGACAAGGTACGGGTGGTATACAGAAGATAGGCCTATTTGGTAAAAGACCAAGTCCATATGTGACCAAATGCCTTGATTCAGTCTTATGTAGCAAAAATCGAAATTGTGTTTTTTACATTGGATAACAGGCACAGAGCAACAAGTTGGCATATCATCCACAGCATTTGAGGAACAATGGGAAAGTAATTCTGCTTTGGAAGTTGATAAACTTGTAACCTCACTTTTTTTGGTATCTACAGGAGAGCTCTTTGTCTACACCCATTCAGCATCGTTCACACCCTCTTAAGCTTTAGCCCCCACCCGAACTCTAACCATTTTACTCGCCCTAGCAGAGATGGTTAGGCTGTTTTCATGTTATCCAGAGCATTGGTGACTGTAACTGTGCTGCTTACAACAATTTATTACACTTTTTTGCCAACGTTTACTGACACCGGCCATGGATGTTGAGCGTTCGTAAATTCATCAGATATTCTGAGCTTTGGCACACTCAGAAATCGGAGTAGATGGCCAGACTGAATTTACAAACCAACCCGAAATGGTTACTTGCACAGTGGAGTCTTTTGTTAAGACATTTAGCTAGCTAACTAGGTAAACAATGAAACGTAATCTCAACTCATGACGTTACTACCCTGCTTGAATCTGCAGGTAGCTAACCTACCAGGTTCAATGTCAGCTAGCTAACATTAGGTTATAACTAGCAATGCAAATGGCTCTGAGATACAAATAATAAGATCACACACGTAACGTTAGCTAGTGAGCCAGCCAGCTAATGTTCGCTAGCTAACAGTACACTAACTTGAAATTAAACCACTTTCAAAAATAGAAATGTGTAATGTCTGAAAATGGAGCTAGCTAATCTTACCTGTATTCATCATGGATGGACACGTCTCCTGTCACAGATGCTATGGTTGCACTTAGTTTGAAGATGTAATCTGGAGACAGGTGTTTTTGCTATCATACTCTAATTCCACTGATTTCAAAACTTGATCCTCCAGAAAGTGGAGAGCAACACCTATGCAGTTTTACGACACAATACATTAACACAAAAATAAGTGTTAGACAGGATTACCTACACATACTGACCAGCTCAAATAGTCAGAACCGTGCAATATAGTAGACAAATCCAAACTCCTCTCTCAGCATGTCCAGCCCACTCATTATCTCAGACAATCATGGCTAGTAGAAAGGTTCCTTTCTTTTTCTGTGGCTAAACCAACTAGGCTCATAATTTAACAATTTTATTTGTATTTACAGATTACATAAGTTTAAGGCACATGAAAGATAACATGTTCGAGAAGGAATTTCTGCCAATTAACGCATTTTGATCAAAAAAAGTTTACATTGAAACGGCTCTCCTGACAAACGCCTAGTTTCTTGAAATGGGCCACATATTATGGCATGACCAGCTCAAATAAGCAAAGAGAAATGACAGACCATCATTACTTTAAGACATGAAGGTCCGTCAATCCGGAAAATGTCAAGAACTTTGAAAGTTTCTTCAAGTGCATTCACAAAAATCACCAAGTGCTATGATGAAACTGGCCCTCATGAAGACCACCACAGGAAAGGAAGTTCATTAGAGTTCCCAGCCTCAGAAATCAGCATTTATCTGCACCTCAGATTGCACATTAAAGAGTTCAAGAAACAGACACATCTCAACATCTACTGTTCAGAGGAGACTGTGTGAATCAGGCCTTCATCATAGAATTGCTATAAAGAAACCACTACTAAAGGACACCAATGAAAAGAAGACTTGCTTGGGCCAAAAGACATGAGCAATGGACATTAGACCGGTGGAAATCTGGTTTTTGGTCTGAGTTTGAGATTTTTGGTTCCAACCGCCGTGTCTTTGTAAGACGCAGAATAGGTGAATGATGATCTCCGCATGTGTGGCTCCCACCGTGAAGCTTGGAGGAGGAGGGGTGATGTTGCTTTGCTGGTGACACTATCTGTGATATATTTAGAATTCAAGGCAACATAACCAGCATGAATACCACAACATTCGCTCTTGTCTTGGTAAGCAACTTCACTGTATATTTGGCCATTGTATAATACAAACAGTATGCATGTATTGGAATATATCTATTCTGGTTTCCTTTTTACTCTGTCATGTAGGTTAGTATTGTGGCGTATCTAAAATGTTGTTATTCTATCCTCAGTTTCCTCCTATCACAGCCATTAAACTCTGTTACTGTTTTAAAGTCACCATTGGCCTCAAGGTGAAATCTGAGTGGTTTCCTTCCTCTTTGCACCCTAACAGAGAAAGAAAGCATGTCAAAAGACACACACACACACACACACACAAAACCACTCACCAAATAAAACATCTAGCACAGACAAACATGCAAGCAAAAACAGGAAACTGACAAAAGGACAAACCGCTACAATAAGTCCAAAACTTACAAAGACCGTGACGCCATCGTGACGCCATCGTGCCCAAACACACTACCCCAAACAATTTCCCCCAAACAATTTCCCCCAAACAATTTCCCCCAAACAATTTCCCCCAAACAATTTCCCCCAAACAATTTCCCCCAAACAATTTCCCACAAAGCAGGTGGGAGATAGGACTTCCTAAATATGATCCCCAATTAGAGGCAATGATTACCAGCTGCCTCTAATTGGGAACCATACAAAACCACCAACATAGAAATACACATTCTAGAATGCCGCCTAGTCACACCCTAACCTAAACCACTATAGAGAATCCAAGGGCTCTCTATGGTCAGGGTGAGACACTTGTAAAATTCCAGATGATGATGTCATGGCTTTAGAATCTACTGATAGGCTAATTGACCTCATTTCAGTCAATTGCGAGAGGTAGCCTGGTAGTTAGAGCATTGAACTAGGAAGCGAAAGGTTGCAAGATCAAATCCCCGAGCTGACAAGGTAAAAACCTGTTTTTCTGCCACTGAACAAGGCAGTTAACCCACTGTTCCTAGGCCGTCAATGAAAATAAGAATTTGTTCTCAACTGACTTGCCTAGTTAAATAAATAAATAAAAATAGAGGTGTGGATGTATTTCAAGGCCTACCTTCAAACTCAGTGCCTCTTTACTTGACATCATGGGAAAATCTAAAGAAATCAGCCAAGACCTCAGAAAAACATTGTAGAACTCCACAAGCCTGGTTCATCCTTGGGAGCAACATCCAAACGCCTGAAGGTACCACGTTCATCTGTACAAGCAATATTATGCAAGTATAAACACCATGGGACCACGCAGCTGTCATACCACTCAGGAAGGAGATGCTTTCTGTCTCCCAGAGATAAATGTACTTTAGTGTGAAAAATGCAAATCAGAACAATAGCAATGGACCTTGTGAAGATGGTAGAGGAAACGGTTACACAAGTATCTATATCCATAGGAAAATTATTCCTATATCGACATATCCTGAAAGGCAGCTCAGCAAGGAAGAAGCCACTGCTCTAAAACCGCCATAAAAAAGCCAGACTACGGTTTGCAACTGCACATGGGGACAAAGATTGTACTTTTTGGAGAAATGTCCTCTGGTCTGATGAGACAAAAATAGAACTGTTTGGCCATGGTGACCATCGTTATGTTTGGAGGGAAAAGGGGGAGGCTTGCAAGCCGAAGAACACCATCCCAACCGTGAAGCACGGGGGTGGCAGCATCACGTTGTGGGTGGGTGCTTTGCTGCAGGAGGGGCTGGTGCATTTCACAAAATAGATGGCTTCATGAGGCAGGATAATGATGTGGCTATATTGAAGCAACATCTCAAGACATCAGTCAGGAAGTTAAAGCTTAGTCGCAAAAGGGTCTTCCATATGGACAATGACAAGCCTACTTCCAAATGTGTGGCAAAATAGCTTAAGGACAACAAAATCAAGGTATTGGATTGGCCATCACAAAGCCCTAACCTCAATCCTATAGAAAATGTGTTGGGAGAACTGAAAAAGTGTGTGCTAGCAAGGAGGCCTACAAACCTGACTCAGTTACACCAGCTCTGTCAACTTATTGTGGGAAGCTTGTGGAAGGCTACATGAAACATTTGACCCAAGTTAAACAATTTAAAGGCAACACTATGAAATACTAATTGAGTGTATGTAAACTTCTGACCCACTGGGAATATGATGAAAGAAATAAAAGCTGAAATAAATAATTCTCTACCATTATTCTGACATTTCACATTCTAAATATAAAGTGGTTATCCCAACTGACCTTAGACAGGGCATTTTTACGAGGATTAAATGTCAGGAATTGTGAAAAACTGAGTTTAAATGTATTTGGCAAAGGTGTATGTAATCTTCTGACTTCAACTGTATAGCCACCCTGCCCTGCCTTTCTAAAATCTTCGAATTCCAAGTTAACAAACAGATCACCGACCATTTTGAATCCCACCGTACCTTCTCCACTATGCAGTCTGGTTTCCGAGCTGGTCATGGGTGCACCTCATTCATGCTCAACGTCCTAAATGATATCATAACCGCCATCGATGAAAGACACTACTGTGCAGCCGTATTCATCGACCTGGTCAAGGCTCTCGACTCAATCACCACATTCTTATCGGCAGACTCAATAGCCTTGGCTTCTCAAATGACTGCCTTACCTGGTTTACCAACTACTTCTCAGATAGAGTTAATTGTGTCAAATCGGAGGGCATGTTGTCTGGACCTCTGGCAGTCTCTATGGGGGTGCCACAGGGTTCAAACTTCGGGCCGACTCTCTTCTTTGTATACATCAATGATGTCGCTCTTGCTGCAGGGGATTCTCTGATCCACCTCTACGCAGACGACACCATTCTGTATACTTCTGGCTCTTCTTTGGACACTGTGCAAACTAACCTCCAGACGAGAGTCAATGCCATACAACACTCCTTCCGTGGCCTCCAACTGCTTTTAATTGCCAGTAAAAAGAACCAAATGCATGCTCTACAACCGATCGCTGCCCCCACCCTCCCGCCTGACTAGCATCACTACTTTGGACAGTTCTGACCTAGAATATGTGGACAACTACAAATACCTAGGTGTCTGGTTTGATTATAAACTCTCCTTCCAGACTCACATTAAACATCTCCAATCCAAAATTAATCTAGAATTGACTTCCTATTTCACAACAAGCCTCATTCAAATCCTCCTTGCTGCCAAACATACCCTCGTAAAACTGACTATCCTATCGATCCTTGACTTCGGCGATGTCATTTACAAAATAGCCCCCAATACTCTACTCAGCAAACTGGATGTAGTCTATCACAGTGCCATCCATTTTGTCACCAAAGCCCCATATACTACCCACCACTGCAACTATATGCTCTCGTTGGCTGGCCCTCACTACATATTCGTCGCCAAACCCACTGGCTCCAGGTCATGTATAAGTCTTTGCTAGTTAACCTGTTAGAGCTCTAGGGGCGCTATTTCATTTTTGGATAAAAAACGTTCCCGTTTTAAGCGCGATATTTTGTCACGAAAAGATGCTCGACTATGCATATTCTTGACAGTTTTGGAAAGAAAACACTCTGAAGTTTCAGAATCTGCAAAGATTTTGTCTGTAAGTGCCCCAGAACTCATTCTACAGGCGAAACCAAGATGATGCATCACCCAGGAATTAGCAGAATTTCTGAAGCTCTGTTTTCCATTCTCTCCTTATATGGCTGTGATTGCGCAACGAATGAGCCTACACTTTCTGTCGTTCGCCCAAGGTCTTAGCAGCATTGTGACGTATTTGTAGGCATATCATTGGAAGATTGACCATAAGAGACTACATTTTCCAAGTGTCCGCCTGGTGTCCTGCGTCGAATTCGGTGCGCAATTGCCAGCTGCTTCTACTTTACCATTTGATTCAGGGGAGAAAGCATGTGTCCAAGAACGATGTATCAATGAAGAGATATGTGAAAAACACCTTGATGATTGATTCTAAACAACGTTTGCCATGTTTTCAGTCGATAATATGGAGTTAATTTGGAAAAAAGTTCGCGTTTTGAGGACTGAATTTTCGGATTTTTTTTGGTAGCCAAATGTGATGTATAAAACGGAGCTATTTCTAATACACAAGGAATCTTTTTGGAAAAACTGAGCATCTGCTATCTAACTGAGAGTATCCTCATTGAAAACATCAGAAGTTCTTCAAAGGTAAATGATTTTATTTGAAGGCTTTTATGTTTTTGTTAATGTTGCGTGCTGGATGCTAACGCTAATGCTAACGCTAAATGCTAACGCGAAATGCTAACGCTAGCTAGCTACTTTTACACAAATTATTGTTTTCCTATGGTTGAGAAGCATATTTTGAAAATCTGAGATGACAGTGTTGTTTACAAAAGGCTAAGCTTGAGAGATGGCATATTTATTTCATTTCATTTGCGATTTTCATAAATAGTTAACGTTGTGTTATGCTAATGAGCTTGCTGATAGATTTACACAATCCTGGATACAGGGGTTTTTTCATAGCTAAACGTGACGCAGAAAACGGAGCGATTTGTCCTAAACAAATAATCTTTCAGGAAAAACTGAACATTTGCTATCTGAGAGTCTCCTCATTGAAAACATCTGAAGTTCTTCAAAGGTAAATGATTTTATTTGAATGCTTTTCTGTTTTTTTGTGTAAATGTTGCCAGCTGAATGCTAATGCTAAATGCTACGTTAGCCATCAATACTGTTACACAAATGCTTGTTTTGCAATGGTTGAGAAGCATATTTTGAAAATCTGAGATGACAGTGTTGTTAACAAAAGGCTAAGCTTGAGAGCTAGCATATTTATTTCATTTAATTTGCGATTTTCATGAATAGTTAACGTTGCGTTATGGTAATGAGCTTGAGTCTGTATTCACGATCCCGGATCCGGGATGGGGAGATCAGAAAGGTTAAAGCCGTGCCTTATCTCATCTCACGGGTCACCATAGTAACACCCACCCGTAGCACGTGCTCCAGCAGGTATATTTAACTGGTCATCCCCAATGCCAACACTTCTTTTGGTTGCCTTTCCTTCCAGTTATCTGCTGCCAATGACTGGAACGAATTGCAAAAATCACTGAAGCTGGAGTCTTATTTCTCCCTCTCTAACTTTAAGCATCAGCTGTCAGAGCAGCTTACCGATCACAATACCTGTTCACAGCCAGTCTGTAAATAGCCCACCCAACTACCTCATCCCCATAGTATTACTTACCCTCTAGCTCTTTTGCACTCCAGTATCTCTACTTGCACATCATCATCTGCACATCTATCACTCCAGTGTGAATGCTAAATTGCAATTATTTTGCCTCTATTGCCTGTTTATTGCCTACCTCCCTACTCTTCTACATTTAACCACACTGAACATTGATTTTTATTTTTTCTTCCCTTTGTATTGTGTTATTGATTGTACATTTGTTTATGTATAACTCTGTGTTGTTGTTTTTGCCGCACTGCTTTGCTTTATCTGGGCCAGGTCGCAGTTGTAAATGAGAACTTGTTATCAACTGGCCTACCTGGTTAACTAAAGGTGAAAAGAATATATATATTTACCAGTTTATCAACTTTCAAAGCTAAATTACTTTCCCATTGTTCCTCAACTGTATTGTGTGATACAATTTTGTAGCTCTGAGTCTCTACTTTTATCCAATGTAAAAACACAATTTCAAATGTCGCTAGATAAGACTGATTTATCACTTGAGTTCAACTAAATGGATTATAACATTCGGTATAACACATTTTCATGTGTACAAGATCTAAAGTACTGGGTTACGATACTGAGAACTTTGTTGTTTGTAAAAGGACGCATTTGGGTGTTTTTGGAGCCCTGGAACTCCAGAATGAGGCTAAGGCAGTCAATTGCTGGTGGGGTAAGTTTCTCAAAAACAGATTGTAAGAAAACTGTCTAACCTTCTATAACATGCCATTTACATCAAAAATACTGATTAATACAAATCGTGGAATTCTCATTTAAGTACCTTACTGATTGATTGTTTTTAATTAAAATTGTGAAAAAGAAAAATAGCTTTTTAGCCAAAAACTATTTCACAAGCAAGAATTTTGCTAGAACATTCTGTGAGTGGTGGGGAGGGGAAAACTGAAAACTAGCTGTTTTTGGCAGAAAGGCTTCTTATTGGTCTATTAACTAATTTACTGCCTGGTGTGACCAAAACTAAAACAGCTCTTACGCTAAAAGGGCATTATCATCCCTTTCACAGTATTATTCCAACCTCATAGTGTGGAAATGTACAGTGCCTTGCGAAAGTATTCGGCCCCCTTGAACTTTGCGACCTTTTGCCACATTTCAGGCTTCAAACATAAAGATATAAAACTGTATTTTTTTGTGAAGAATCAACAACAAGTGGGACACAATCATGAAGTGGAACAACATTTTTTGGATATTTCAAACTTTTTTAACAAATCAAAAACTGAAAAATTGGGCGTGCAAAATTATTCTGCCCCTTTACTTTCAGTGCAGCATACTCTCTCCAGAAGTTCAGTGAGGATCTCTGAATGATCCAATGTTGACCTAAATGACTAATGATGATAAATACAATCCACCTGTGTGTAATCAAGTCTCCGTATAAATGCACCTGCACTGTGATAGTCTCAGAGGTCCGTTAAAAGCGCAGAGAGCATCATGAAGAACAAGGAACACACCAGGCAGGTCCGAGATACTGTTGTGAAGAAGTTTAAAGCCGGATTTGGATACAAAAAGATTTCCCAAGTTTTAAACATCCCAAGGAGCACTGTGCAACCGGTAATATTGAAATGGAAGGAGTATCAGACCACTGCAAATCTACCAAGACCTGGCCGTCCCTACAAACTTTCAGCTCATACAAGGAGAAGACTGATCAGAGATGCAGCCAAGAGGCCCATGATCACTCTGGATGAACTGCAGAGATCTACAGCTGAGGTGGGAGACTCTGTCCATAGGACAACAATCAGTCGTATATTGCACAAATCTGGCCTTTATGGAAGAGTGGCAAGAAGAAAGCCATTTCTTAAAGATATCCATAAAAAGTGTTGTTTAAAGTTTGCCACAAGCCACCTGGGAGACACACCAAACATGTGGAAGAAGGTGCTCTGGTCAGATGAAACCAAAATTGAACTTTTTGGCAACAATGCAAAATGTTATGTTTGGCGTAAAAGCAACACAGCTGAACACACCATCCCCACTGTCAAACATGGTGGTGGCAGCATCATGGTTTGGGCCTGCTTTTCTTCAGCAGGGACAGGGAAGATGGTTAAAATTGATGGGAAGATGGATGGAGCCAAATACAGGACCATTCTGGAAGAAAACCTGATGGAGTCTGCAAAAGACCTGAGACTGGGACGGAGATTTGTCTTCCAACAAGACAATGATCCAAAACATAAAGCAAAATCTACAATGGAATGGTTCAAAAATAAACATATCCAGGTGTTAGAATGGCCAAGTCAAAGTCCAGACCTGAATCCAATCGAGAATCTGTGGAAAGAACTGAAAACTGCTGTTCACAAATGCTCTCCATCCAACCTCGCTGAGCTCGAGCTGTTTTGCAAGGAGGAATGGGAAAAAATTTCAGTCTCTCGATGTGCAAAACTGATAGAGACATACCCCAAGCGACTTACAGCTGTAATCACAGCAAAAAGTGGCGCTACAAAGTATTAACTTAAGGGGGCTGAATAATTTTGCACGCCCAATTTTTCAGTTTTTGATTTGTTAAAAAAGTTTGAAATATCCAATAAATGTCGTTCCACTTCATGATTGTGTCCCACTTGTTGTTGATTCTTCACAAAAAAATACAGTTTTATATCTTTATGTTTGAAGCCTGAAATGTTGCAAAAGGTCGCAAAGTTCAAGGGGGCCGAATACTTTCGCAAGGCACTGTATATTAAACACAGGAAAATTTTCATTTTTTACTGCACTGAGCCTTTAATTCGTAGACTGTCTGAAATTGGCCTGTAGCAGGCAGCCTGCAATTAGTTTGAAAACCACCTGACAGACAGGACACAATGTGTTTCTTCTGATGGTGTTAAATCACGTTTCCTAGATATTACCAAAGGTGTCCACCAAGGGTCGATTTTGGGCCCCGTACTTTTTATTATCGCTAACCAGGTTTCCATCCAACCTTTTTATGCAAGTATATTACATGTCGGAAACAAAATATGACAGGCCTGATGGAAACAGAAAATTTGTCAGTAAACTTTACGAATGTCGACTAAACAAAATACACTAGACATGGTGGGATCTTTTTGTGTCTGTAAAATTAATTATGCGAGAAATGTCAGTGGAAACGCTTTTATGCGCAAATATTGTTGTGTGCTCCTCCCAGTACGACTCATCGGGAAAGCATGCAGTTTATTAGGCTACAGATAATATAAGTAATGATGAACTTCACAGTGTGGTGAAAGTGCAAGGTGATGAGCTTGATGGTCCTTTCCAATAAAGGAAATCTTATTCTGGTGACATGATAATCGATACTTAGCTACCATTTGACAAATACAAATAATCTTGCTCTTTTGTCCATAAAAATTCATAATAATTGTGCTTTCAAGACAACTGGGAACTCTGGGACAACTGGGGGGAAAAAATAGATCAAATCATAAAGTCAGAGATAATCAGGTCGGTAAGTCGAAGCTCGAGTTCCCCACCTGGAATTCCGAGTTGGATGACCGGTTAGAACAACTTTTCCCAGTTCCGTGTTGACTTGGAGATTTCCAAGTTCCGACTTCCCAGTTGTTTTGAACACAGCATAATCATCATGGGTACTCAACTCTTACCGTACGAGATCCAGAGACTGCTGGTTTTCTTTTCATAATTAATTGCACACACTTGGTGTCCCAGGTCTAAATCAGTCCCTAATTTGAGGGGAACCCATGCGCAATTCAATATTAGAAAGGTGCATTGCTTGCTGTTTGAGAAAGGTGCATTACCTGCATTGCTTGCTGCATTTACCTGCACTGCATTGCTCGCTGTTTGTGGCTGGATTTCTGTACAGCACTTTGAGATATCATCTGATGTACGAAGGGCTATATAAATACATTTGATTTGATGATTTTGATTTGATTTGTACATTTTTTGTGGACTCAGGATAAATATTTGGGTATCTGGATTGATGAAAAGTTATCTTTCAAAAAAGCATACTGATGAATAGTTTTTAAGAAGTTAAGAATTAAAATGGGCCTCCTTTATAGGAATAGGGCATGCCTTTCGTTAAATAGCAGAAAACAAATAATTCAGACAACATTCATTCCGGCTTCAGATTATGGCGATATGGTCTATATGAATGCAGCTGTCACTCTATTTAAGCCATTGGACACAGTTTATCATAATGCACTATCCTTTATTGAGGGTGATAGGGTCCATACACATCACTGAATTCTTTATCAGAAAGTAGGCTGGACCTCTCTTAAAACTTGCAGATCAATGCGCTGCTCTCTTTTTGTTTCTAAAATCCTTACTTCATTATTGAATGACAGACATTTGAGTCACCAGGCCCGATCACAGGCATGGCTAACTTTGGAGATCCCTTCGGTCTCCACAGAGTTAAGTTTAGTTTTTTTGCACCTTACTAGAGGAATGATCTCCAGAACTCTCTAAAGGTGGATGTTTTGGTGCCACTAGGGGCAGTTCAGATGGTTGAGGAATGTGTTTGTTTTTCATGATTAGATTTTGTAAGTTACTTTTCTTACATTTCTTGTAAATATAGTTTTTCTTTACTTTGCTATTGTGAATTTATATGATTGTGTGCCGGGCTCCCTTGTAAAATAAGCTTTGGTCTCAATAGGATGTCCCTGTTTAAATAAGATGTAAATAAAGATAGAATATTGCTTTGGTAATCTCCTGCCTGTGTATTCCTAGTAACCTAACCTATTTACACTGTATGTGTGATCCTCAAGGTTATTGTTATGCACTCAGCATTGGCAACCATTTATTTAAAGACTTTACAGAAACAGAGGATCAGTAGATGAAGACTTCCTTTCTTCTATAAAGAAAGAAAATAAATAGTATATAATTGTGTTTATATTAACATCCTCTCTTTCTCTCCTTTTCCCTCCCTTAACACCCCCTCTCTTTCTCTCCCTCCCTCCCTCCCTCCCTCACCCTCTATCAGACTACTTATGTGGGCCAGGTGAGAATGTGTACAGCATTGACTTCACCAGGTTCAAGATCAGAGACATGGAGACAGGCACAGTGCTGTTCGAAATCACCAAACCTCCTCATACAGGTGAGACACACACACACACAGGGGTCTGATTGGCCTATTATGATGACTGTTACCTTTGTCTGTCTGTCTGTCTGTCTGTCTGTCTGTCTGTCTGTCTGTCTGTCTGTCTGTCTGTCTGTCTGTCTGTGCGTAGATAAAGCAGGAGATAAAAGCGTCATTGATACAAACGCCGGGAGGTTTGTCCGCTACCAGTTCACCCCCGCCTTCCTCCGGCTAAGACAAGTTGGCGCCACGTAAGTCTAACCCATTAACTCACAAAGAGGTCTGTAACCCTAATCCCCATTTTACACAGAAGTCTAACCCTAACCCTCAATGTACACAAAAGTCTAAACCTAACCCTCAATTTACACTGAAGTCTAACTCTAACTCTACAAAGAAGGACACATTTTAATCCCAAGGAAATTGCCTTTCCCCCCCACTCTTTCTGCCTTTATCTCACCATCCTTCCCCTCTCTCAGTGTTGAGTTCACCGTAGGAGACATGCCCATAGAGAACTTCCGGATGATTGAGAGGCACTACTTCAGAGAGAAGCTGCTCAAAAGCTTTGACTTTGAGTTTGGCTTCTGTATGCCCAGTAGCAAGAACACTTGCGAACACATCTATGAGTTCCCCCCTCTGTCTGAGGATATCAGTGAGTACGCCACACACACACACACACCACACACACACACACACACACACACACACACACACACACACACACACACACACACACACACACACAGCAAGAGAGAGAGAGGCCTGGGAAATGTGCTGATGGACAGTAGTTGTGTCCGAATACCCATACTTGGGTATTAATTATTAATATTAATGAAAAATTATGTTTAATAGTATGCAACATTTCCAAAATCGAGCATACTTTAAATGCCTGGATGTCATTAATTTCGGCTTTGACAACAGCTGATCAATTAGATATGGGGATGTGCTACCGAAATCAATGAATAGCAGGAAACAATGCAATTGCACATGACGCATTCTCAGTATGCAAAAATAGAATTATAGTTACAGTATGTACATTTTCAAAAATAGAGTATGGTATAAATGCCAGGATGTTATACTAATTTTGGATCTTCGTCTAGTAGAATTCGATGCCCACTTTTCCACAATACATTGGAAGAGGTGGGCTGCGAGTGATAGGACATAGTTCTCTTCAAGTAGCCAAACAACAAAACTAGACTACTTAATTGGGAAGAAGCCGAATAGCAAAGCTTCTGCACGGGTGTTCAAATGTAGGCTAAGTAGTTTTGTTCTCCTTAACATGATCACAAGTATTGCATCGTAGCCTACTTGAAAACAGAAGTCTATATATGTTTTGTTTTACCCAAAGTGGATTTCTGTTTTCTCATTGAAAAGTGTTTCTGGTTTTCTTCGTCAGAGCTTCAAATAGATTAAATTAAGATTGTTTTGGTCCGTGTTTACACACAATACTTAATACTTAATTTTTACAAATTAATTACAAAAGAAAAGCTGAAATGTCTTGAGTCAGTAAGTAAGTATTCAACCCCTTTGTTATAGCAAGCCTAAATAAGTGCAGGAGTAAAACTGTGCATAACAAGTCACGTAATAAGTTGCATGGACTCACTCTATGTGCAATAATAGTGTTTAACATGATTTTTGAATGACTACCTCATCTCTGTACCCCACACATACAATTATCTGTAAGGTCCCTCAGTCAAGCAGTTAATTTTAAGCACAGATTCAAGCACAAAGACCAGGGAGGTTTCCCAATGCCTCGCAAATAAGGGCACCTATTGGTAGATTTGTAAAAATGAACAAATCTGACATTGAAGTTATTAATTCCACTTTAGATGGTGTATCAATATACCCAGTCACTACAAAGATATAGGTGTCCTTCCTAACTAAGTTGCCGGAGAGGAAGGAAACCGCTCAGGGTTTCCACCATGATGCCAATGGTGACTTGGCTGTGATCCAATACAACACATTACTGAGTATCACTCTCTATATTTTCAAGCATAGTGGTGGCTGCATCATGTTATAATGGGTATGTAATCGTTAAGGACTGGGGAGTTTTTCAGGATAAAAATTATCCTAGAGGAAACCTGGTTTAGTCTGCTTTTCACCACACTGGGAGATGAATTCACCTTTAAGCTGAACAATAACCTAAGGCCAAATCTACACTGGAGTTGCTTACTAAGAAGACAGTGAACGCTCCTGAGTGGCCGTCTTTTGACTTAAATCTTCTTGAAAATCTATGGCAAGACCTGAAAATGGTTGTCTAGCAATGATCAACAACCGATTTGACAGAGCTTGAAGAATTGTTTAAATAATAATGGGAAAATGTTGCACAATCCAGGTGTGGAAACTCTTAGAAATGTACCCAGAAAGACTCTGTAATCACTGCCAAAGGTGCTTCTACAAACTATTGACTCAGGGGTGTGAAAATGCAGAGGGAGTCGAAAAGAGAACACAGAAGGCTGTGTAATCTCCGAATTACATCTTCAAACTAAGGGCAACCATCCGTGACAGAGAGGGAGAAAGATCTGATGATTCTTATGGCATTGCACATGGTCAGTGTGAACCAGAGTGACTTGATACAAAGGGGCCAAGCAAGCTGTACAAACTAAACAGAAATGACACATGATGTCTTATTCAATGAAAGGGGTTGCAGTCTGGCGTGAATCATTCATCCATGTATACGGGTAAGAGTCTAGCTACATTTTCAGATATTAGAAGTTTCTCATTTTGTCAGAAAGTTGTTTTCGTTGCAAGTTAAAACGTACTGTTAGCTAGCTAACATTGAACCTAGTTGGTTGGCTTTAGCTACCTACAGATTCATACTACATAATCTCATGTATGGTGTATAGCTATGACAATTCGTTTCTATTGCTAATGTATGAGGATTATGGTTCATTGTTTAGCTAGCAAGCTAGTAGCATGTCTAAACAAAAGACTCCACTTCGCCAGATGTGAACAATCAAGTTAACCAGGTGTACAGTCGTGGCCAAAAGTTTTGAGAATGACACAAATATTAATTTTCACAAAGTTTGCTGCTTCAGTGTCTTTAGATATTTTTGTCAGATGTTACTATGGAATACTGAAGTATAATTACAAGCATTTCATAAGTGTCAAAGGATTTTATTGACAATTACATGACGTTGATGCAAAGAGTCAATATTTGCAGCGTTGACCCTTCTTTTTCAAGACCTCTGCAATCTGCCTTGGCATCCTGTCAATTAACTTCTGGGCCACATCCTGACTGATGGCAGCCCATTCTTGCATAATCAATGCTTGGAGTTTGTCAGAATTTGTGGGTTTTTGTTTGTCCACCCGCCTCTTGAGGATTGACCACAAGTTCTCAATGGGATTAAGGTCTGGGGAATTTCCTGGCCATGGACCCAAAATATCAATTTTTTGTTCCCCGAGCCACTTAGTTATCACTTTTTCCTTATGGCAAGGTGCTCCATCATGCTGGATAAGGCATTGTTCGTCACCAAACTGTTCCTGGATGGTTGGGAGAAGTTGCTCTCGGAGGATGTGTTGGTACCATTCTTTGTTCCTGGCTGTGTTCTTAGTCAAAATTGTAAGGGAATCCACTTCTCACTGGCTGAGAAGCAACCCCACACATGAATGGTCTCAGGATGCTTTACTGTTGGCATGACACAGGACTGATGGTAGCGCTCACCTTGTCTCCGGACAAGCTTTTTTCCGGATGCCCCAAACAATTGGAAAGGTGATTCATCAGAGAAAATGACTTTACACCAGTCCTCAGCAATCCAACCCCTGTACCTTTTGCAGAATATCAGTCTGTCCCTGATGTTTTTCCTGGAGAGAAGTGGCTTCTTTGCTGCCCTTCTTGACACCAGGCCATCCTCCAAAAGTCTTCGCCTCACTGTGCATGCAGATGCACTCACACCTGCCTGCTGCCATTCCTGAGCAAGCTCTGTACTGGTGGGGCCCCGATCCCAAACCTGAATCAACTTTCTTGCTGGACTTTCTTGGGCGCCCTGATGCCTTCTTCACAACAATTGAACCGCTCTCCTTGAAGTTCTTGATGATCCGATTAATGGTTGATTTAGGTGCAATCTTACTGGCAATAATATTCTTGCATGGAAGCCCTTTTTTGTGCAAAGCAATGATGATGGCACGTGTTTCCTTGCAGGTAACCATGGTTGACAGAGGAAGAAGAACGATTCCAAGCACCAACCTCCTTTTGAAGCTTCCAGTCTGTTATTCAAACTCAATCAGCATGACAGAGTAATCTCCAGCCTTGTCCTCGTCAACACTCACACCTGTGTTAACAAGAGAATCACTGACATGATGTCAGCTGGTCCTTTTGTGGCAGGGCTGAAATGCAGTGGAAATGTTGTTGGGGGATTTAGTTAATTTGCATTGGCAAAGAGGGACTTTGCAATTAATTGCAATTCATCTGAACACTCTTCATAACATTCTGGAGTATATGCAAATTGCCATCATACAAACTGAGGCAGCAGACCTTAGCTAGATGTGGCTGGTGGGTGGTTAAAACATTTCTTTCACATGCCCCATCAATTGAGACAAGTGTGTCTGTGTTCACAAAAATGCATAAACAACATCAGGGGATGACTTTTGGTGTCTGGGAAAAATCTAAGAAACGTACGTTTTTGAGTGTAGTTGCCCTTAATTTAGTGTGCATGCCCTGCGCTGTTGTTTGGTTAGCTGTGTTTCTGTAGCTCAGTAAAGCGCACATCTGATGAGTTTGCAAATCAAGTGGCCACTTTTATTTATTGTAATATCATTTATTTTGTAGTTGTTCACTTTTTAGAGTCGAATATGTTGGGGGAATTCTTTCTGAAGGCACTGTATAACCCTATTCCTATTCTATTCAGAGTTTAGAGAGAAAATCAAATTGGATATTAGCTATTATCCGAGCTATACTGACATATGGAGTTGTTTTAAGATTATTTAGCTATTTGATTTGGAGTTTTAAGATCTTAGGATATGTAGAAAAATGATTTGATAAAATATAGATTTTGGTCTTTACTACTAACATCCTTAGAAACACATTGAATAACACATTCATAAACGGCAAAAAAGGACAGTCAAAAAATACATCATAATAAGCTATTTTTGAAATGTCTGTTCTAAATGTAGGAGATGTAAAAATAAATTTAAAAAAATAATTGTTTTTAACCAGTACCGGTAACCTTCAGATGAGAACACCATCGTGTTCATTAGAGTCCCCCCTTTTCACAGTGGGGTCCCATTAGTTTGTAGCCCAAACGGTTCGGACGCTACCAAACAGAAGTTGGCACATTGAAGGTACTGACTTCAGACGAGTCTCCTGACACTCGTGGGGGCCGTAGAGCAAAACGTTGAACACCATTGTGTTTGTGAGAGTCTCCCCTTGTGTTCCACGCATTAGGGTGCTAGTGTCTGGGAATGAGATTAGGTGTAATGTGACTAACATGACTTCACTTTAGATCATGTTCAGCTTCAGCACAACATGTCACCCATTATTAAGGACATTATTAAGGACATGTTTATATCATATTCGACATAGTGGGTTATGTCACATTTGACATGGGTGATTATGTCACACAGTTATGCCACATTTATGATACTAATACTTATTGTCCACCATAATTTGCAAATAAATTCATTAAAAGTCCTACAATGTGATTTTCTGGATTTTTTTTCTCATTTTGTCTGTCATAGTTGAAGTGTACCTATGATGAAAATTACAGGCCTCTCTCATCTTTTTAAGTGGGAGAACTTGCACAATTGGTGGCTGACTAAATACTTTTTTTGCCCCACTGAATTTTTACCCATCTACCAATAGGTGCCCATGTTTGTGAGGCATTGGAAAACCTCCTTGGTCTTTGTGGTTGAACCTGTGTTTTAAATTCACTGCCCGACTGAGGGACCTTATAGATAATTGTGTGGGGTACAGAGATGAGGTAGTCATTCAAAAAATCTTTAAACTCTTTAAGCTTTAAACTCTATTATTGCACACAGAGTGAGTCAATGCAACTTATTACGTTACTTCTTAAGCACATTTTTCCTCCTGAACTTATTTAGGCTTGCCATAACAAAAGCGTTGAATACTTATTGACACAAGACATTTCAGCTTTTCATTTTTTATTATTTTGTAAGCATGTCTAATAACATAATTCCACTTGGACATTGAGGGTTACTGTGTGTCGGCCATTGGAACAAAATCTAACTTGAATCCATTTTAAATGCAGGCTGTAACACAACAAAACGTGGAAAAAGTAAAGGGGTGTGAATACTTTCTGAAGGCACTGTGTAACTCTATTCCTATTCTATTCAGAGTTTAGAGAGAAAATCTAATTGGATATTAGCTATTATCCAGGCTGGTTAATGAGAAGTCTGTTGAATTTGAAAAAAAAAACACCCTCACTCGGCCCCGCCCCGCCCCACCTTCTCAGCCAGTCAGAATCCGCTAGTCCAATGTGGGCATGGCATACTGCATGCTTTTTATTGAACAGTATGTGCTATATAGTATGTAACGATGAGTAAAAATTATTCAGTTTAAGTATGTAGTACGCTAGTATGGGTATTCGGACACAGCCACAATGTTGTTATGTGGTGATTTTGATCTGTTTGGTAATTAAAAACCCAATAATGTTGTTGGTCCGTAAGATCCGCGAACATTGGGTGAACAAAAACATGAACGCCACACAAGGGTTACAGTTATTTTCAATTGCTAACATGCATTGGTCAAAACTGAAGACACATTGTTAAAACTCTTCACACAGTCAGCGAAACAGAACTGTATGTGGAAAAACGGTTAATCATTTTTCATTGCTTTCACACAAAATACATTCAGTGACCACATTCTCCGAAATCCATGACCTCTTTTCTCATTCATACTCCACCACCTACTAAATTATATATGCAGCACATGTTTTCAAATGCTAACACACTGTTTCCAAAACGGTTAAAAACACATTGAAAACAAAATGATGGCAAATGTTGTGCATTTCTGCAGTAACCAGATTGAAACATAGAAAATCTCAGAAGAATATTTTATCGTTCCAAACACAGCTGATTGCAATTTCATCTGATAGCCTACCCAAGTCTTAGTCTTGTTACCAAACAGACAAAAGAGGACGGCTTCGAAATTATTTAGTTTGGAAACATGGATCAAGGAAGACAGGCAGGCGGTGGGGAAAGAAGAGTGGCAGGGAGAGGGAGAATGTGTGGATTACAAAACGAGAGGAAGACCAAGAGCGGTGGTCTCTGATGAGATAAGGGCCACAATTATTCACCATGTTGTAAACCATGGTCTCTCTTTGAGAGAGGCCGGTTTAAAGGTCCAGCCAAATCTGCAGTGTTCAACGGTTGCATCTATAGTACGAATTTTCCGGCAAACAACTGGTGAGATGTGCATCCTTCAATGATAATTGAACTACATACTACATACAGTACAATACAGTATGTTCACATTTTTGTTCAGTATGTTCACCCCCGCTAAACATCAGTCTCAACATCAACAGTGAAGAGGTGACTCCAGAATGCTGGCCTTCTAGTCAGAGTTAAAAATTTAAAAAAGCCATATATCAGACTGGCCAATAAAAAGAAAAGATTAAATGGGCAAAATAACACAGAGACTGGACAGAGGAATTCTGCCTCTTCACTGTTGACATTGAGACTGGTGTTTAGCGGGTTCTATTTAATGAAGCTGCAAGTTGAGGACTTGCGAGGCGTCTGTTTCTCAAACTAGACACTCTCACGTATTTGTCCTCTCGTTCCGTTGTGCACCAGGGCTTCCCATTCCTCTTTCCATTCTGGTTAGAGCCATTTTGCGCTGTTCTGTGAAGGGAGTAGTACACGGCGTTGTACCAGATCTTCAGTTTCTTGGCAATTTCTCACATGGAATAGCCTTCATTTCTCAGAACAAGAATATACTGACGAGTTTCAGAAGAAAGTTCTTTGTTTCTAGCCATTTTGAGCCTGTAATTGAAGCCTCAGATACTCAACTAGTTATTTGAATGGACAATTCTTTTTTAATTTTCTTTCAAAATCAAGGACATTTCTAAGTAACCCCAAACTTTTGAACGGTAGTTTACTTTAGTTCAGTCAATATAGTGAAAAGGTGTTATTCTTATTCTATAATGAAATACTGATGTATGTGAAAAATAATTCACACTTCAAGGAGAAAATCATTTACATAATGCTCCCTGTTGTTAGTGTTTTTTAGGTCAGTGTGTTATGAGTGACAATGTATGCTTTCTGAGTGAGAATTGTTACCGGTGTTATGGTCGAACGAGCTTATTTTGAGAAATGGACAGTATGAAGTGTTTTGGTGGTTTGAGTGAGTTTTGGAGGTGAGATTAATTGTTCGGCCAAGATGCGTGTTGTGAATGCAGACTGTGTGAACAGTTTTGAAAAAGTGGCTTCAGTATTGACCAATGCTTGTTAGCAATTGAAAAAAATGAATATATATAATGTGTTGTGTCTCTGTTGCTCCCTGCAGTGCGAGAGATGATCCTGCACCCATACAAGACACAGTCCGACAGTTTCTACTTTGTGGACAACAAGTTGGTGATGCACAACAAGGCAGACTACTCCTACAGTGGCGGCCCATAGAGGATGGAGGACCAACCAGGCTCTTGCAGACAGACAGACAGACAGACAGACAGACAGAGGGACCATGTTACTCAGTCTTAACAACCTACTGATCCCATGCTCTTATCCTCCCTCTCAGCCCTATGGAAAGCTACAGAAACACCACTGAACAGACCCAACTCGAACCCAGTTGCTGTGTGTGTGTGTGTGTGTGTGTGTGTGTGTGTGTGTGTGTGTGTGTGTGTGTGTGTGTGTGTGTGTGTGTGTGTGGCTTGTCTGGGAACACATGCACCAACACACATAAACACACACAAAGTGACAGAGGTGATAACACCAGCAAGTTTCTGTATAGGACCAGTAGAGGCTAGAGAAGAAACGTGTGTGTATATATAAAATGTCTCTGTATATTTATTCTGTGGGTGTGTGTATGATTGTGTGTACAAGTCTGTATGTTTGTTATGACTGTGTGTGTGCGCGCATGCACGTATGTGTCTGTCAGTGTGTACAACATGTGAGTCTAAAACTTAAATGAGTTGACTGATTTTGAAAAGTGTTTTAGTTATACTCTTCGTCCATCACTATAACTCAGTTTTACTGCATAATATCATATGACTGGTAAATATACATAGACTTAACATCACATATCATAGTAAATATACATGTACATTTCACTTTATATTTTATGTTTATCAACAATAGGGAATTTTTATGGAACTTTATGGACAGAGGACTTTCCAAATAGAGTTAAAACTAGTTCATTTGGTACAGTGCCTTTAGAAAATATTCACAACCCTTGACCTTTTCCACATTTTATTGTGTTACAGCCTAAATTTTAAATTGATTAAATTGAGATTTTGTGTCACACACAATACCCCATAATGTCAAAGTGGAATTATGTTGTTAGATATTTTTTACAAATGAATAACCCTTTTGTTATGGCAAGCCCAAATATGTTCAGGAGTAAAAAATGTCTTAACAAGTCACATGGACTCTTTGTGCAATAATGTTTAACATGATCTTTTAATGACTACCTCATCTCTGTACCCCACACATACAATTATCTGTAAGGTCCCTCAGTCGAGCAGTGAATTTCAACCACAAAGACCAGGGAGGTTTTCCAATGCCTCGCAAATAAGGGCACCTATTGGTAGATAGATAAAAAAATACAAAAAGCAGATGTTGAATATTCATTTCAGCATGGTGAAGTTATTAATTACACATCAGATGGTGTATTTTTTAACCTTTATTTACTAGGCAAGTCAGTTAAGAACAAATTCTTATTTTCAATGACAGCCTAGGAACAATGGGTAAACTGACTTGTTCAGGTGCTGAATGACAGATTATTATTATTTTTTACCTTGTCAGCTTGGTGATTTGAGCTTGCAACCTTTCAGTTGTTAGTCCAACACTCTAACCACTAGGATACCTGCCATCCTGCCCCATGTATCAATACACCCAGCCACTACAAAGATACAGGCTTCCTTCCTAACTCAGTTGCCGGAGACGATAGAAACGGCTGACCCGGGATTGCCCCATGAGGCCAATGGTGACTTTAAAAAAGTTACAGTTAATGGCTGTGATAGGAGAAAATGGAGGATGGATCAACAACATTGTAGTTACTCCACAATACTAACCTAATTGACAGAGTGAAAAGAAGGACGCCTGTACAGAATATAAATATTCCAAAATATGCATCTTGTTTGCAACAAGGCACTAAAGTAATTCTGCAAAAAATGTGGCAACTCAATTAACTTTTTGTCATGAATACAAAGCATTATGTTTGGGGCAAATTCAATACAACACATTACTGAGTACCACTCTCCATATTTTCAAGCATAGTGGTGGCTGTATCATGTTATGGGTATACTTGTAATCATTAAGGACTGTAGAGTTTTTCAGGGTTAAAAAGAATAGTCAAAATACTAGAGGAAAACCTGGTTCAGTTTGCTTTCCTCCAGACACTGGGAGATGAATTCACCTTTCAGGAGGACAACAACCTAAAACACAAGGCCAAATATACACTAGAGTTGCTTACCAAGACGACATTGAATGTTCCAGAATGGCCTAGTTATATTTTTGACTTAAATCGACTTGAAAATCTATGGCAAGACTTGAAAATGGTTATGTAGTAATGATCATCAACCAACTTGACAGAGCTTGAAGAATTTGTGCAAATATTGTACAATCAAATCAAAATCAAATGTATTTATATAGCCCTTCGTACATCAGCTGATATCTCAAAGTGCTGTACAGAAACCCAGCCTAAAACCCCAAACAGCAAGCAATGCAGGTGTAGAAGCACGAGGTTTGCAGAGCTCTTGGAGACTTAACTAAAAAGATACAGCTGTAATCACTGCCAGGTGATTCTAACATGTATTGACTAAGTGGTGTGAATACTTATGTAAATTAGATAGTTCTGTTTTTCTTTTTCAATAAATTTGCTAACATTTCTAAAAACATGTTTTCCCTTTGTCATTATAGGGTATTGTGTGTAGACGGGTGAGAGAGAAAAATATTGAATCCATTTTGAATTCAGGCTGAAACTCAACAAAATGTGGAATAAGACAAGGGGTATGAAAACTTTCTGAAGTCACTATATAAGATAGCCAATAGATAGTGTATCCATTCAAAACAAAATTATTATATTTACCATACATACAGTACCAGCTAAAACTTTGGACACATCTACTCATTCCAGGGTTTTCCTATATTTTTCCTATTTTCTACATTGGTGAATATTAGCGAAGACATCAAAACTACTAAATAACACATATGTAGTAACTAAGTGTTAAACATATGTAGTAACTAAGTGTTAAACAAATCAAAATGCATTTTATATTTGAGATTGTTCAAAGTAGCCACCCTTTGTCTTGATGACAGCTTTGCATACATTTGGCATTCTCTCAACCAGCTTCATGAGGTAGTGACCTGGAATGCATTTAAATTAACAGGTGTGCATTGTTAAAAGTTAAAAGTTCATTGGTGGAATTTTGTATTGTGTTGTGACAAAGTATGGGTGGTATACAGAACATAGCCCTATTTGGTAAAAGACCAAGTCCATATTATGGAAAGAACAGCTCAAATAAGCAAAGAGAACTGACAGTCCATCATTACTTTAAGACATGAAGGTCAGTCAATGCGGAAAATAACTTTGAAAGTTTATTCAACTACAGTCGCAAAAACAATCAAGTACTATGATGAAATTGGCTCTCATGAGGACCGACACAGGAAAGGAAGACCCAGAGTTACCTCTGCTGCAGAGGACAAGTTCATTAGAGATACCAGCCTCAGAAATTGCAGCCCAAATAAAAGCTTCACAGAGTTCAAGTAACAGATACATCTCAACATCAACTGTTCAGAGGAGACTGTGTGAATCAGGCCTTTATAGTCAAATTGCTGCCAAGAAACCACTACTAAAGGACACCAATAAGAAGAAGAGACTTGCTTGCGCCAAGAAACACGAGCAATGGACATTAGACCGATGGAAATCTGACCTTTGGTCTGATGAATCCAAATTTGAGATTTTTGGTTCCAACCGCCATGTTTTTGTGAGACGCAGAGTAGGTGAACAGATTATCTCCGCATGTGTGGTTCCCACTGTGAAGCATGGAGGAGGAGGTGTGGAGGTGCTATGCTGGTGACACTGCCTGTGATTTATTTAGAATTCAAGGCACACTTAACCAGCATGGCTACCACAGGATTCTGCAGCGATACGCCATCCCATCTGGTTTGCACTTAGTCCCACTATCATTTGTTTTTCAACACAACAATGACCCAACACACCTACAGGCTGTGTAAGGGCTATTTGACCAAGAATGAGAGAGATGGAGTGCTGCATCAGATGACCTGGCCTCCACAATCACCCAACCTCAAAACAAATGAGATGGTTTGGGATGAGTTGGACCGCAGAGTGAAGGAATAGACCCCAACAAGTGCTCAGCATATGTTGGACCTCCTTCAAGACTGTTGGAAAAGCATTTCAGGTGAAGCTGGTTGAGAGAATGCCAAGAGTGTGCAAAGCTGTCATCAAGGCAAAGGGTGGCTACTTTGAAGAACCTAAAATCAATGTTGATTTGTTTAACACTTTTTTGGTTACTACATGATTCCATAAGTTCTTTTTCATAGTTTATGTGTTCACTATTAGTCTACAATGTAGAAAATAGTAAAAATAAAGAAAAACCCTTGAATGAGTAGGTGTGTCCAAACTTTTGACTGGTACTGTATATCAATTATTTTGCACTGTTCCTTAGCAATCATTTAAAGCACAACACCTTAGTTTATCCATTGTCATCATGGGAGAAAAACTAACATTTTATAACGTTACTATACCAGCAGACCTGTCCAGTCAGTCTTTGTTTTCACACAACATTTGTGTTAGGTTCTGTAAATGTTACAACTGTGTTATTGTCAGCACTATGAAATTGGGGCTAGTTCAGGGCTTCAGGGTTTTTCTTTCAGGTAATTTAGAAAATCATTTTGAGAATGTTCAGACGTTTCTTTGTTATGAAACGTATCGCAAAACGATTCATACGTTGCAAATACTGATACAGATACTTTTCTCCTTCTTTCTTTCTCTTTCATTCTTTGCACGTATCATCTGGGTTCCTCTTACTCTCTTGTTTGTCTTTCCCACATCTCTCCATTCCTCCTCTCTCTCTCTCTCTGCCTCTCCCTCCCTCTCACTCTCTCCCACTGTCCCGACACATCCATCTCGGTCTCTCACCTTTCCCTCCTCTCTTTCTATCAGAAACACATTCCAGTGAGTTAAGCAGCATACAGGTGTCATGTTCCCCAGTAAGATCAAATGGATGAACTGGAATGACCATGTTTGTCTAACAAGTTCAACAGATTTTGTGATTCATTTATGATTTAGAAAATGAACTGATAAATATGTAATGTTTTTGACCATTCTATTGCCAGTCTGGGTGAACCAAAAATAAATAAAGTTTTATGTGAATTTTTTAAATAAGAAATCACTTTTTTATTTGAAAAAATTATTACAGGTTTTGTGTGTGCGTGCGTGTGTGCATGTGCTTGTGTGTGCATGCGCACATGTGTTTATAGTGTATCTATATTTGTAGCTGATGCTGATGTTGAAAGTGAAAGTTATGTGCCCTGTCTGCACAGATTCTCTAGATACAGTACAGTACCTCTAGATACAGTAAAGAAATGTTATGTAAACATCTCTGAGCAAAGAGCAGAATTTGCAGTGTTACTTGATTAAAAATAAACAACTGCATGAATGGTATATTATATACAACATATTATTATTGATTTTTTTTGTTGACAGGGACAACCCAGCAAACCAAAATTGGTTCTGTGAAAGTTCGCAGAAAATAGTTCTCGTAACACAAAATCTGTTTGCCCGCAAGAACATTCCCAGAACGTTGCTCTCACGTTTTGCATTGGCAGTATGTTCTAAAAACATTACTTGTGTTATTACTTTACCTGGAAACCCAATGACAACATCTGTGGTGGCTATCACAACATTTGAGTGAATTTTTGGAGAATATTCCCAAGTATATTTAATTTAAACATTTTCTGAAAAACAACAACGTTTTGATATCAAAAACATTATCCTAATGTCACAACTAATGTTCTGGGACTGTTCCCAGTTTTCTGGGAATGCAAATCAATCAACATTTCTGTAAATGTGCCAGATTTAGACTTCTGGCTAGTTTTAAACCGTAGTCCCTGGGCAGATCGATATATGTGACCCATTTCAGGAAACCAGGCGTATGTCACGGGTCACTACTTCACAAGAGAGCTGTTAGAACGTAAACTTCTCGAACATGTCAAATTTAATGTTTATTTTATTTATTTATTTCACCTTTATTTAACCAGGTAGGCAAGTTGAGAACAAGTTCTCATTTACAATTGCGACCTGGCCAAGATAAAGCACCTTAATGTACCTTAATATCAAACTTGTATGTCATCTGTAAATACGAATACATTTGTTAAATTACCAGTCTAGTTGCTTTAGCCACAGAAAAAGTCAGCAACCTTCCCGCTAGCCATGATCGGCTGAGATAATGGCTGGACATGCTGAGAGATGTATTTGGATTGGTCTGCCATATAGCATGCTTCTGTCTATTTGAGCTGGTCAGTATGTCTAGGTAATCCTGTCTAACACAGCTTTTTTAATGTATTTTTTATGTATCGCGTAGTAAAACTTTATAAGCTGTTAGTGTTCCTTCCTTACATCCTTGTCAATCATTGGTTCATTGGTGAAATTAGCATTATGCCAATATATTTTATTAAATCATTCAAAAACCTTTATTTATGCAATTTCAGACAGAAGTTGACAATCAGGAACATAGCACGCCTGTTCCCGAGTAAGTTCTGCATCAAACAAAAAGTCTCCAGTTGTTTTGTTATACCCTCAGTCTATCCTGGTGATGTCACTACCTACGTCATTACCTTTTTACTCCTGAGTCCAAAACCCTATATAAACAATGGCTTTTAGTGTAATCTAAAACTTAGCAGTAAAGTTGATTTATTGTGGAATGTTTGACTAGTCTTATCTCCTCCACTCCCCTGCAGAGCTCCTTCTTCACAGTCACACATTCTCAGAGGGACCTTTTTTTAAGAAAGAGAGAACTAAAAAACAATTGTGGAATACTAAACCTCTACAATTAATATCTATTGTTAATCTGGTTTTACAACCCCTCCCCTTTTATTAATATTACATAAGAATAATAAATTATTCTAATACATCAAACATTTCGGTACAACCCTTTTCGTGAACCCCGACAAGCCTAATGTCAAGTTAAAGTATACTGTTAGCTAGCTAATGGTAGCTTGCTGGCTCGCTAGCTAACATTACGTGTATGCTCTCCGCTTTCTGGAGGACCGAGTTTTGAAATCAGTGGAATTCGAGTATGACAGCTAAGGAGATGGAGAAAACACCTGTCTCTGGATTACATCTTCAAACTAAGGGCAACCATGGCATCCGTGACAGGAGACACATCCATCCATGATGTATACGGGTAAGATAGTCTAGTTAGCTACATTTTCAGACATTAAATGTTTCTAATTTTGACAGAAAGTGGTTTCATTTCAAGTTAAAGTGTACTGTTAGCTAGCTAACATTAGCTGGCTGGCTGGCTCGCTAGCTAACATTAGGTGTACTATCTTATTAATCGTATCTCAGAGCCATTTGCTGGACTAGTTATAGCCTAATGTTAGCTAGCTGACATTGAACCTGGTTGGTTAGCTAGCTGCAGATTCATGCAGGGTAGTATCGTCATGAGTTGAGAATATGGTTTGTGGTTTACCTAGCTAGCTAGCTAACGTTAGCTGGCTAGCTCTCTAGCTAACGTTACGTCTATGACCTTATTATTCGAATCTCAGAGTCATTTGCTTGACTAGTTATAGCCTAATGTTAGCTAGCTAATGTTGATCCTGGTTTGTTAGCTAGCTGCAGATTCATGCAGGGTAGTAACGTCATGAATTGGGATTATGGTTCATTGTTTAACGTAAACTCACTCACTTTTGTACATCGCGTTGGTCCGTACAATTGACCTTATTTTAGCGCCCAAAAAACGTAATACTTCCAGATCAACTGTAATATCAATAGCATTGTAAAGCACAATTTCTCCCCTTTCCAACTAAATCAATGACGAGCCCTTCATGATGCCCATCTCTGCATAATTCAAGAAGGCAATGAGCTTTGTCTGGTCTTTTTCAAAATGTCGAGTGGGGAGCAAAGGCTACATAGTGATCTTGAAAGGGGGACATATGTTGTGTGAAGAACAACATGCCTATTTTCCACCATAATTTGCAAATAAATTCATAAAAAATCCTACAATGTGATTTTCTGGATTTTTTCTCTCTCATTTTATAGTTGAAGTGTACCTATGATGAAAATTACAGGCCTCTCTCATCTTTTTAAGTGGGTGAACTTGCACAATTGGTGGCTGACTAAATACTTTTTTGCCCCACTGTACATGTCTTAATAAAATACTCTCGTCTGAGTGTGCCAGAGCGCAGGATAACTGATGAATTTACAAACGCTCAACATCCATTGAATATGGGCGGTGTCAGTAAACGTCAGCAAAAAAGCGTAATTAAATTGTTGCCAGCAGCACAGTTACAGCACAGTCACCAACGCTCTGGATAACATGAAAACAACCTAACCAGCTCTGCTAGGGTGAGTAAAATGGTCAGAGTAAGGTTTTTTCTTATTATGTGTCTGGAAGTAGCTAGCAAGCTAGCCAATGTTAGCCAGTTAGCTTGGGTGCTTGACTGCCGTTGTGAGGTCAGAACGTTAGAATCAACCCTACTGATTGGCCAGAGCTTCCAGTGTGCGCTCTGAATTTACAAATGGACAATCTGACATTCCAGTCACCAAAGCTCTGGCTAACATAACAGCCTAACCAGCTCTGCTAGGGAGAGTAATGTTCAGTGAGCTGTTCTCTCATTTGTGTCTGGAAGTAGCTAGCAAGTTAGCTTACCTACTTTGAATCTGTGTATAAATAAGGTCTTTACTGGGGTCCTTGCCAGATGTTGTTAGTACAGAACGCTCAGAACAACCCTTAAGGAGATGGGTGGGGCTAAAACATAAGAGGGTGTGAACAATGCTGAATGGCTCTCCAGTAGTAGTACCAAAACATTTAAAGGCCATTTTCTCAAAAGTGAGTTTACAGTTTATCAACTTTCAAAGCAAAATTACTTTCCCATTGTTCCTCAGCTGTAATGTATGATAACCATTTTGTAGCTCTGAGTCTCTACTTTTATCCATGTAAAATAAACCATTTCAAATTTTGCTACATGAGACCGATTTGAGCCGGTCTGTCACATATGCAACAGCATGGATAGAGAGGCACTGTAATAATTATTATTATACCAGAGTTAGAACAGCAGTTGCTTATTGTGTATTCAATAGGACTGTGACTGCGTCCCAAATGGCATCCTATTCCCTATTTAATGTACTACTTTTGATTCTGGTCAAAAGTAATACACTATATAGGGAATAGTGTGCCAATTGGGACACAACCTGATTGTTGTTTAGGAGCCATAAATATGATCCATAGTAAGGAAGTTCTAAAAGTCCAATTACCGTCCTCTCATATCTCAGATGCTCAAATTAAAGTCAAACTGAGGACAAATTCCCTGTATTTACCTATGAAATCACCATCCTATTTCACTCACCACTCAACACACCTCCACACCCCACAACCTATTCCACTCACATATCAGATACCTTACCCATATATGATCATATTATGAACATTTACTATTGAGAGATTTGCGTAGGCTTTCCTCATAAGCCCTGTCTTCATATCACAATGCTTGTCCTCATGCCAGAAGTCTTGTTCTCACATATCGTCAGGCTTGCCCACATAATCCAAAACTCGTGCATCAATTGTAAAGTCTTGTCCACGCAAGGCACAATGCTGGTCTCCATATCGCCAGGCAAGTCCTCCTGTTGACCAGTTAGAGGGCAGGAGCTGCAGAGAAACCCCTCCCCAAAGAAGAGGAGCACTGTGGTGATAAATCCCACGTACAGCGATCCCCCATCTCCATCTCACCCGCTTGGTTGCTATAGCGATCTTGGCCCTGGGCGATTTTGATGGTTACCCAGGCAATGAGGATGAGGAGCCCCAAGAAAATGAAGAGGACCCCATTGGTGAAATCTTTCCCCTCGCCATCCTCGCCAGTAGTCTATGTTGGATATTTTCTGTCACAAATGTTATGAGGGGGAGATGTATGGGTGTGGTGGTTATTGTCTACTCTTTCACACTCCCATGCTAGACTGGCAGGGGAATTTAATTATACGGTACCCCAATTTCTACTATCCATGAGCCTCAAAAAATGGGAATATGCTAGCTAACTACCTATCAATGGACAGCAAGGGATTCCACTCAAAGTGTGTTGAACTCTATTGTCATGGTCTTTTTGTAGTGATGATGTATTTATAGTGATGCAGGCTAGTTAGCTACTAATCATAGGCCCTTGTTTTTTTCCATATATACTGAACAAAAATAGAACAACAATTTCAAAGATTTTACTGAGTTACAGTTCATATAACGAAATCAGTCAATTTAAATGAATTAATTAGGCCCAAATCTATGGATTTCACATGACTGAGAATACAGATATGTATCTGTTGGTCACAGATACCTTAAAACAAAGGTAGGGGCGTGTATCAGAAAACCAGTCAGTATCTGGTGTGAACACCATCTCCTGAACCTGAACCATGAGATGATGATGATGGATGAATGGCACTACAGTGGGCCTCAGGATCTCGTCACGGTATCTCTGTACATTCAAATTGTCATCGATAAAATGCAATTGTGTTCGTTGTCCATAGCTTATGCCTTCCCATACCATAACCCCACCACCACCATGGAGCACTCTGTTCACAACGTTGACATTGACAAACCGCTCGCCCACACAACACCATACTGTTCAGTACAGTTGAAACCGGGGATTGATCTGTGAAGAGCACACTTTTCCAGAGTGCCAGTGAAGGTGAGCATTTGCCCACTGAAGTTGGTTACGACGCCGAACTGCAGTCAGGTCAAGGTCAAGACCTGGTGAGTTAGTGCAGAAATTATTTGGTTATGCAAACCCACAGTTTCATCAGCAGGTCTCTGACAATCCCACAGGTGAAGAACGTGGACTGCCCTGGGCTGACATGGTTACACGTGGTCTGAGTTTGTGAAGTTGGTTGTACGTACTGCCAAATTCTCTAAAACGATGTTGGGCTTATGATAGAGAAGTAAACATTAAATTCTCTGATAACAGCTCTTGTGGACATTCCTGCAGTCAGCATGCCAATTGTTGACGACACACAACATCACTGGGTTCATGGGGACATATTCATTTATTCCTCAATAAACTACCTACACAACACAGTGAAATAAGAAAATAGGGAGTAGTTCATGTCTGTGCATGATCCAATAATAGTTCAAAAGCTGAAGAATGACAAATCAGGGGATTTAAACACGGAAGCATCATCTTACATTTTAAGTTTAGAGCATTTTCATCAATAAACCAAGAATGGTTTGAATAAATTGTAACATTTCCCAAACTGCTTTCCCACCTGGTTTCAACATCAAGCTAACTTGAAATTCAATCTCTGCTTTCTTACACAATTCAATGTCAGGGGTAGCCAGGGGGAAGAGGTGTTGACACAAGGCCTCCTGAAGTTTGGTTGCTTGATCAAACTCTGCAAGGATCTCCTCCATTTCCTTCCCATGAGGTAGCCCAAGTCCATCAAGGCTTTTTGCACACATGGCATGGCTACCTCAATGAATTGGGGAACTTTTTAAGCCCCACAAGTTTGAGATAGGAGCCATGAGAATCATACAGGCTGCTGTGACGGTGTTGTGAGGAGATTGAATATTCGCCCAGATGATCCTACCACGGACAATTTAAGGCGGAGATTAATTAAAAAACGACAGAACAGATCTTTTGCATATAATTTGCCGTTCATGTGTTCACATGATTTTGTGGGCTTCTGTTGATTCGGGTCAGCGTTGCCATGTAGAGAGGTCAGGTTCAGGTGCAGCTGTCATTGACAGTCTTCAGTAAGAAAAATAAAGAAAAGTTTAATAAACATTTAGAAATTGTTGAATTGCTAAATTGTTGATTTGTTAAATTGTTGCACTGTAGCCTCTGTTGGAAGTAGAAGTTCTGAAAGCTCTCAACATTCAAGCTTTTATGTCAGCCTGCTCCCCACACTTACGTTATAAGCTTTACTTATGTGACTGACCTTATGTAGCAAAATTTGAAATGGTGTTTTTCACATTGGATAAGAGTAGATATTTGTATATCATACACTACAGTTGAGGAACAATGGGAAACTAATTCTGCTTTGAAAATTGATACATTTGTAACCCCACTTTTGATAAAAATGGCCCCTGAATCTTTTGGTACACCTACTGGATTCCTTGTGTACACCCATTCAGATTCGTTCACACCCTCTTAAGCCTTAGCCCCACCCATCTGTTTAAGGATCCACATGTGAGGCCATGTGCTAAACATAGAGTACGGTAGTGTACTTAACAACCAAAGATTTCAAGACTAAAGGCTGGTTTCTACTGGAGTCTGGTTTTTAGGTCTGTAGACAGTTGTCTCAGTGACATCATGAACATTCTATTGTCATCCGACATCAAACTTGTCATTGTTGTTATGAAAAAGTATAAACACAAAAACAACAGGCTGCATGACATCAGCAGTCTGGTGGTCCAACATAGCATAAATGATGTATTTAAACACCAATAAACCCATCCATTTAAAAATGAATTTAGTATATGTCAATATAGCAAATCAGGCAACTAAAAGCAACTTTCTAAACAATGTTTTGGTTAATTTCTAGCTTGTTAGCTAGTTATCTAACGTTAAGCTAGCTGGCTAGACAGCTCAAATAATGACCATATCATAGCTGACGACATCTTAAATTTAGCTAATTTGTAATCATTATTACAGGAAAATAAACTCACAACAAGATCATTATTTACAGGTTAATGGCTAGCTAATTACAGAAAGGTTGTGAGTGTGATGAAATAAAAGCAAGGCATTCTACCGGAGACAGTGTGACTGAGTAATCAATCCCAAAATCTTATCTTAACCTATTTTACCCTATTACAAAATATGGTTTAGTATGAAAACTCTGTGCCATTACTACGTGGAATGTTTTTGTGTTCATTGTTTGTTTGTATTTTTAATATCTTTGGCAACAAACAAAGTTGCTATCTGTAGATTCAATGTAGTTTTTTGTATGAACTGCATTTAGGAACTTACACTATTCGTTTTTAGATGCTAGATAATAAGGAGTCAGGCAGATCCACAGAAAGTAAAGACAGTATAGGTTTAAATTAACCTACAATTTGAAATGACTACACTTTTTTGGAGTTAAGCATTTTCTAAGATGTTTTAAATAAATGAATTTAAAAATCCTTGAACGTCAACTACAGGAAAAGATGTCAACCAATACACCTGAATTTTTGAACAACAAAGACATCACCAGATTCTACAATGGTCTTCCCTCTGCGTGTTTTTTACCATTTTGACATACCTTTCCATAGCATGGGCTGCCTCATGCTCAGTTCTCACTCCTTCTGGACAACTCATTATTGTGCTGATGAAGCAGTGTCATGGTCTTCCTCACAAAGTGTTGGCCTTTCGCTTAAATGTTAGTGCTGGGATCATGCAACACAATCTCACATTCCATTTGTGCACATATGTACATAATGTATTTCAGCAGATTTAGTGCGTTTGTGTGGCTTAATTCATGAGAAAAGACACAAATTAATGTGCTACTTAATCCGTGCAAAAAGACACAGATTTAACCAGTTGGCTAAACAAGCCTTTGCAACAACCA
This sequence comes from Oncorhynchus mykiss, assembly GCF_013265735.2. Taxonomy (NCBI): domain Eukaryota; kingdom Metazoa; phylum Chordata; class Actinopteri; order Salmoniformes; family Salmonidae; genus Oncorhynchus; species Oncorhynchus mykiss. The sequence continues at coordinate 51,168,753 of NC_048566.1, read as the reverse complement.
TAGACGCCTATATGTCTTTCTTTTTTTACGTTATGATTACATAGATATTTTGTCTTTATTTAATCCCTATTTTAACATTGTAGTTGTTTGCCTATTTGTACTGTTTTCAATTTTAAAAAATTCAGAATATAATGAATTTAAGCAATGCATGATGGCTAATGGTGTTTTATTCGGTTGCAGATCCATGTATTTCTTACAGAAAACAAACATGTAAACTGTTTTTATTGACCAGAATGTAACTGAAAATACAATAGCTGTCACAATCGTCGTAAGAAGCGGACCAAAGCACAGCGTGGTGTGAATGATCATTTTAATGGACGACGAAAACACAAAGTAAAGTGAACAAAACAAGAAATGAACAACGAACGTGAAGCTATATTCTAAATGTGCTGACACAAACACTACACATAGACAATCACCCACAACCCAGAATGACAAAACAGGCTACCTAAATATGGTTCCCAATCAGAGACAACAACTAACACCTGCCTCTGATTGAGAACCATTTCAGGCCAAACAGAAACAGACAAACTAGACATCCAACATAGAATCCAACACCCAGCTCACGTCCTGACCAACACTAAAACAAGGAAAACACAAAAGAACTATGGTCAGAATGTGACAGTACTCCCCCCCCCCCCCCAGCTCTGGCGCTGGACGTGGACCCCACTCCATCATTGTCCTTGTCCACCTCCTTTGAGTGGCGACCCTCGCTGCCGACCTTGGCCTAGGAACCCGAACAAAGGGCCCCACTGGACTGAGGGGCAGCTCGGGACTGAGGGGCAGCTCGGGACTGAGGGGCAGCTCGGGACTGAGGGGCAGGTCGGGACTGAGGGGCAGCTCGGGACTGAGAGGTAGCTCAGGCTGGTTGACGGCTCTGGCAGCTCCTGGCTGACTGACGGCTCTGGCAGATCCTGGCTGACTGGCGGCTCTGGCAGATCCTGGCTGAATGGCGGCTCTGGAAGATCCTGGCTGACTGGCGGCTCTGGAAGATCCTGGCTGACTGGCGGCTCTGGAAGATCCTGGCAGACTGGCGGCTCTGGAAGATCCTGGCAGACTGGCGGCTCTGGAAGATCCTTGCAGACTGGCGGCTCTTTGCAGACTGGTGGCTCTGGCTGCTCCTTGCAGACTGGCGGCTCTGGCGGCTCCTTGCAGACTGGCGGCTTCTTGCAGACTGTCGGCTCCTTGCAGACTGGTGGCTGCTTGCAGACTGGCGGCTCTGTTAGATCCTTGCAGACTGGCGGCTCTTTGCAGACTGGCGGCTCTGGCTGCTCCTTGCAGACTGGCGGCTCTGGCGGCTCCTTGCAGACTGGCTACTCCTTGCAGACTGGTGGCTCTGGCGGCTCATGACAGGCTCTGGCAGCTCTGGACAGACGGGAGACTCTGGCAGCTCTGGACAGACGGGAGACTCTGGCAGCTCTGGACAGACGGGAGACTCTGGCAGCTCTGGACAGACGGGAGACTCTGGCAGCTCTGGACAGACGGGAGACTCTGGCAGCTCTGGACAGACGGGAGACTCTGGCAGCTCTGGACAGACGGGAGACTCTGGCAGCTCTGGACAGACGGGAGACTCTGGCAGCTCCGGACAGACGGGAGACTCTGGCAGCTCCGGACAGACGGGAGACTCTGGCAGCTCCGGACAGACGGGAGACTCTGGCAGCTCCGGACAGACGGGAGACTCTGGCAGCTCCGGACAGACGGGAGACTCTGGCAGCTCTGGACAGACGGGAGACTCTGGCAGCGCTGGACAGGAGGAGGGCTCTAGCAGCGCTGGACAGGCGGGAGCACCTGTAGGGCTGAAATGGAGAGACAGCCTGGTGCGGGGGGCTGCCACCGGAGGGCTGGTGAGTGGAGGTGGTACTGGATAGACCGGACCTTGCAGGCGCACTGGAGCTCTTGAGCACCGAGCCTGCCCAACCTTACCTGGTTGAATGCTCCCGGTCGCCCTGCCAGTGCGGTGAGGTGGAATAGCCCGCACTGGGCTGTGCTGGCGAACCGGGGACACCATGCGTAAGGCTGGTGCCATGTACGCCGGCCCAAGGAGACGCACTGGAGACCAGATGCGTAGAGCCGGCTTCATGGCACCTGGCTCGATGGCACCCACCATCATGGCACCCACTCTAGCTCGGCCGATACGAGGAGCTGATATGTACCGCACCGGGCTATGCACCCGCACTGGGGACACCGTGCGCTCCACAGCATAACACGGTGCCTGCCCGGTCTCTCTCGCCCTCCGGTAAGCACAGGAAGTTGGCACAGGTCTCCTACCTGGCTTCGCCACCCTTCCTGTGTGCCTCCCCCAATACATTTTTGGGGCTGACTCTCGGGCTTCCATCCGCGCCGCCCTGCTGCCTCCTCATACCAGCGCCTCTCCCCCTTCGCTGCTTCCAGCTCTTCCTTGGGGCGGCGATATTCTCCTGGTTTTGCCCAGGGTCCTTTACCGTCCAACTCGTCCTCCCATGTCCATTCCTCCTTGCGCTGCTCCTGCTGCCGCTGCCTGTCACCACGCCGCTTGGTCCTGTTGTGGTGGATGATTCTGTCACGATCGTCGTAAGAAGCGGACCAAAGCGCAGCGTGGTGTGAATGATCATTTTAATGGATGACGAAAACACAAAGTAAAGTGAACAAAACAAGAAATGAACAACGACCGTGAAGCTATATTCTAAATGTGCTGACACAAACACTACACATAGACAATCACCCACAACCCACAATGACAAAACAGGCTACCTAAATATGGTTCCCAATCAGAGACAACGACTAACACCTGCCTCTGATTGAGAACCATTTCAGGCCAAACACAGAAACAGACAAACTAGACATCCAGCATAGAATGCCCACCCAGCTCACGTCCTGACCAACACTAAAACAAGGAAAACACAAAAGAACTATGGTCAGAACGTGACAATAGCAACCTTGCCAGTGTTCATCAATACCAATAATGTTTTATTTTCGTATCAAATTTGGAGAAACATATTCAGTCATTGTAGTCTTAAAATATTGTTTGCTGACCAAATCGACCAAAACATGAACCCGTAATAAGGATAGGGTGGAATTGTACTATGAGCTGGCTGAGTCTAAATACACAAATAAAATAAATACATAAATGCTCTGAGTGTAAGCACTAAGGTGAATAAAGAAAGTTGCAACACAACATAGAATGTGTGGATATTTTTGATGCATTACTTGCGTATATTTGGATATCATTCTCACTTATTATTTTAGCCATCTATACATTAGGCTATGTATTTACCTTTTTCCTCTTTGCATCTTCAAAGAAATACACATTGCTACTCAATCTGTATTCATCTTGTGACCTCTCCTTGGAAGCAGGAGAGAGGGACCATTGAAGGGACATAAAGGAGTTGATGAAATCCTGTTAAGGCATAGACAATCAGATGACAGGAAGTCTGAACTTGTCAATGACCTAAATTGATTGGTCATATATAAGGGAGGAGACAATGTAGACACTGTAGACACTAGCCTTTTATACAATGGGTGGGTCTAATCCTGAATGCTGATTGGATAAAACCGCATTCCAGCCGGTGTCTATTTCACAAGTTACCCCCGGCTAAATCTATGAAGTTGAAATGCCTATTTACTCTGTTCCATCTGACAGGAAATGTATAAACTTGATCTCCACCATAAAAAGCATCTAGACATTATCTCCCATTTCTTTTAGACTAACATTTGGTTTTCAACAGCAGAGATTTCTATAAACCTTGCTGTCTGTCACTCCAAACTTTTCAATATTGTTTAAATATTGAATTGCGATCTCCAACATACAAAGCTTTTTTCAGTTGACTGACTAAAGCGATACTTTGTTGTGAAAACTAAAATGGATGACTGGCATATTATTTGTATCTTTTCGGCGGCATGACTATGGATGAATGGGAAAAAGAGATGGAAATAATACCCAGGCAGGCAGATTTGGAGGATACTGCATTGAATGACCTAGAGAAAAAACACAGTTAAGAGTACAAACTGGGCTGTGCATTGCAGGGCTGAGAGAAGAGAAGAAAAAAGAAGAAAAAAGTTGTTGACTTCAAAACGGTCACTAAGGAGGAGTTTTTCATGTTTGTGTTCGAGCAGCCGGGGAACCCACTATGCCCAGTGACATCACTGGAGAAATTCCCGGAGAACGCCCTTGCATTTGATCTCCACCCAAGGAGAGGAGAGTGTATCGGGGACTCGATCTGGTACACGTCAGAGCCAATGGGCGTGAACTATCTGGCAGCACTTCTACCCAAGATCTGAAGGGCAGCGGGAACATCTACATACATAAATCACAGCATCAGGACCACGACAGTCCGGAAACTGTCTAATTCAGGTTTAGAAGTGAGGGGGATTATGTCAGTGAGTAGGCATCGGTGTGAAGGTTCGCTCCATAGCTACTTGCGTCCATCACTGACACACAGAAAACGCTGGAGCAACATCCTGACAGAAAACAAAGTGAACACTGCAGCACCATCAACACCCAAAAGGCTGAAGCAAGGCAGCAGAAGTAGTAGCACAGACTCTGACAGATATTTCAACCAATGCACAATCCAGGGGAATGTACAGATAAATGTGACGTGCAGTAAGTAGCTATAGCTGTGGTGGATAACAAAGGGAATGTATGGTTTCATTTGCTCAAATGAATGTCATGATTGTATTTCTTTTGTCTGAACAGTGTCCTGACAAGAGAGCAATTTTTTCTGCAGGGCAAAGTCACACATCATAAGCTCATTGTTATGGATGTATTCAAATAAATCTTAGCTGGAAAACAGATGCAAATGCAGCTATTTTGCTATTATTCTGGCAGCACTTTTGAAGTGACTGTTAATTAGCCATAGTTGGCTAGCTAGCTAGCAAGCTACCAGTCAGTATGGCAAAGGAACATTTAGATCAAACGACTGGGTCGTGTCGCCCGTTCTGTCTGTACAGCACTTTGGCAGTAAGAAGGGCTATATAAATACATTTGATTTGATATAGATACAGAACAAAAAGAACGAATGACTGGGTCGAGTCCATAGGTACAGAACAAAATAACGAACGACTTTGTTGTGTTTCCAGATCATCCCTAGATTTGTGCCAGATTTGTGCCAGGACTATATCTTGTGGAAGGATGAAACAGTACGAATAAATTCATCAAAATAATGTTTCACCTGTCCTTGTGATTGTCTCCACCCCTTCTTGGTGTCGCTGATTTTCCCCAGTGTATTTATCCCTGTGTTTCCTGTCTCTCTGTGCCAGTTTGTCCTGGTTATTGCTATTCTCCTTTTTCTAGTCCTCCCGGTTTGACCCTTGACTTTTTCTGGACTCTGTACCCGCCTGCCTGACCATTCAAATCAAATCAAATGTATTTATAAAGCCCTTCGTACATCAGCTGATATCTCAAAGTGCTGTACAGAAACCCAGCCTAAAACCCCAAACAGCAAGCAATGCAGGTGTAGAAGCACGGTGGCTAGGAAAAACTCCCTAGAGAGGCCAAAACCTAGGAAGAAACCTAGAGAGGAACCAGACTATGTGGTGTGGCCAGTCCTCTTCTGGCTGTGCCGGGTGGAGATTATAACATGGCCAAGATGTTCAAATGTTCATAAATGACCAGCATGGTCAAATAATAATAATCACAGGCAGAACAGTTGAAACTGGAGCAGCAGCACGGCCAGGTGGACTGGGGACAGCAAGGAGTCATCATGTCAGGTAGTCCTGAGGCATGGTCCTAGGGCTCAGGTCCTCCGAGAGAGACAAAGAAAGAGAGAGAGAGAATTAGAGAGAGCGGGACAGGAGAAGTACTCCAGATATAACAAACTGACCCTAGCCCCCTGACACATAATCTACTGCAGCATAAATACTGGAGGCTGAGACAGGAGGGGTCATGAGACACTGTGGCCCCATCCGATGACACCCCCGGACAGGGCCAAACAGGAAGGATATAACCCCACCCACTTTTCCAAAGCACAGCCCCACACCACTAGAGGGATGTCTTCAACCACCAACTTACCATCCTGAGACAAGGCCGAGTATAGCCCACATTCTGCCTGCCTTGACCACGAGCCTGTCTGCCACTCTGTACCTCCTGGACTCTGAACTGGTTCTGACCTTTTGCCTGTCCACGACCATTCTCTTGCCTACCCCTTTGGATTAATAGACATTGTAAGACTCCAACCTTCTGCCTCCTGTGTCTGCTTCTGGTTCTCGCCTAGTGTCATGATAGTTTGTAATGAAAATTAGTTTTGCTCATTATTTGAATATGTTGGTAACCCGTTGTACACTAATCATTAGATTGTTGGTCTCATTGTCATCTACAACACAGAGTACTCACAAATGCTGATGTTAAAAATGAAAAATGAAAGTCACTCAGGAAATGCCCAAGATTAACAGATTTATGTTCAAATATATTTTATAGAGCTTTGACTTAAAGTAATGAAGCCCAGTTCATATATAACAGCAGAGATGAGAAGAGACGAGATACATAGATACATTAGATGTCACGTTCTGACCTTTATTTCCTTTGTTTTGTCATTATTTAGTATGTTCAGGGCATGAGTTGGGGTAGGCAGTCTATGTTTGTTTTTCTATGATTTTGGAATTTCTATGTTTCGGCCTAGTGTGGTTCTCAATCAGTGGCAGGTGTCATTAGTTGTCTCTGATTGAGAATCATACTTAGGTAGCCTGGGTTTCACTGTTTGTTTGTGGGTGTTTGTTTCCGTGTCTGTGTTTTTCACCACACGCTACTGTTTTGGTTTTCGTTCGTTTCACGTTTATTGTTTTTGTATCAGTTGTGTTCATGTTAAGTATTTCTTATTAAAAGAACCATGGACACTTACCATGCCGCATATTGTTCACTTCAGACGAAGAGGAGGAAAACCTTTAGATTAGAATGTTGTGTTGTACAACAGCTGACATTTCACATTCTTAAAATAAAGTGGTGATCCTAACTGACCTAAAACAGGGAATTTTTATGAGGATTAAATGTCAGGAATTGTGAAAAACTGAGTTTAAATGTATTTGGCTAAGGTGTATGTAAACTTCCGACTTCAACTGTATCTATATATCTTTGGAGTAGTCAGGAGATAGTAACTTGTTAAATAAGTTTTCCCGTGGTGCCCCAAATTTCTAATGAGTTGTTACATGATTAATTTCATTCAGTAACAATTCAACGTAGTTAATTGATTTGATAAATAACAGTCATCACATTAATGATAGTCATGTCATGCCACATGAAATGCATGCAACAGACAGGGTATGCTTTTTTTACATTTTTTTTTATTTTACCCCCTTTTCTCCCCAATTTCGTGGTATCCAATTGTTTTTAGTAGCTGCTATCTTGTCTCCTCGCTAGAACTCCCGTATGGGCTCAGGAGAGACGAAGGTTGAAAGTCATGCGTCCTCCGATACACAACCCAACAAAGCCGCACTGCTTCTTAACACAGTGCCATCCAACCCGGAAGCCAGCCACACCACACCACACCAGGAAACACTGTGCACCGGGCAACCTTGGTTAGTGCGCACTGCGCCCGGCCCGCCACAGGAGTCGCTGGTGCACGATGAGACAAGGATTTCCCTACCGGCCAAACCCTCCCTAACCCGGGCGACGCAAGGCCAATTGTGCTTTGCCCCACGGACCTCCCGGTCACGGCCGGTTACGACAGAACCTGGGCGCGAACCCAGAGTCTCTGGCGCCACCCGGGAGGCCCCAGGGTACGCTTTTTAACATGTCAAATAAATATCAGCAAGTCAGGATAGCTATGTACAGCAAAATAACTAACTAGCTCTCTGTTTGGCTAGCTATCTTGCTGAACACAGAAAGTTAGCGCGTTGTTCTTTGATTGGCTAAATGGATCCGTCTCGTCACAAGACTTTGTCTAAAGTTTTGACATTTTGAATCATGAATAGTGCATCCGACGACACGTAGACATTCTAGAACTATGACCTGTGACCAAAAACGAGCTACATTTGGAGAGTACCAAAATAAATGATCTAATGACTCTGCCTCCTCACAGAAAAATATGCAGTGCTGGGAAGATTGTATCCCCCATGTATTTAACATTTTATTGGTTGCAATAATCATTTAAATTGAAAAATTCAAAGTCTTGAATCTGGCATTGTTTTGTGTGTCAATTCATAAACCATGTGCCATGGAATCGGTACATCGAAAATCTCTTCCAAACTATTTTGCAATGTATGTGGCACAGCTGTCAATTTGTTGGTCCTTAAATGAAACTGGTATATATTTTTATTCATCACAATTTTCTTAAACCATTTTTGGTCTTTAATGCAGGGCCACCACTTGCCTCTCCCATTTTTGTGGTAATGCTGCAATTAGTTGGTTATAATTTTGGGTAGAGCAGACATTTCCATATGTCTGTGTTAGCTGCATGTGTGACATAACTCCACCAGTCCTATTTATGATATCATTTTCAAAGATTATACCTTTTTCAAATGTTATCAAAAATATATATTTTTTAATCAATTAGTATATTTGATATACTAATATTTGTTGTGTTATTTGTTCTATCTTTTCAGGTGGATTAAACTGAAATTGCAACCAACTTTCTAAGACTTGTTTTTTTTTTAAAACTATATTTTGGAGATGATTTAGAGTTTAAATAACTGAAAGTGAGCAGTTGTAATCTGAATAAAGGGAAAGGGGCCATTCTTGAACATAGGGTGAGATATTTTTACTAATTTACTAGAGAACCAACTTTTGTATAACTGATGCCTTTAGTGAGAGATCTAATTCTTTAATATGTAATAAGTTCTTCCCTCCGAATTCATATTTGTTATATAAATAGGCCCTTTTAATTTTGTCTGGCTTGCCATTCTAAATAAAATTGAATATTTTTTGTTCAGATAGTTTAAACAGCAGGTGTCGGCAAAACCATACGCAAATAGGTAAACTGTGATTTTATTTTATTGGTAAACTACACGGATATGTAAAAGTAGATTTTTTTTGTGATCCAATACGTAATATAGTACACTTCATAATTTGGTTTCAATCCAGAGGTTAGAAAAAGTATCTAGATCCTCTATGAGGCTGTGGAAGGATTCTAATTTTGGTTTAAAAATAAATCATGAATCATCAGCGTACAATGACACTTTTGTTTTTAACTTCTTGCGTCGAGCAATCCCGTATCCGGGAGCGTAATCACAGCCTCAAGCTCATTACCATAATGCAACGTTAACTATTCATGAAAATCGCAAATGAAATTAAATAAATATATTCACTCACAAGCTTAGCCTTTTGTTAACAACACTGTCATCTCAGATTTTCAAAATATGCTTTTCAACCATAGCTACACAAGCATTTGTGTAAGAGTATTGATAGCTAGCATAGCATTAAGCCTAGCATTCAGCAGGCAACATTTTCACAAAAACAAGAAAAGCATTAAAATAAAATAATTTACCTTTGAAGAACTTCGGATGTTTTCAATGAGGAGACTCTCAGTTAGATAGCAAATGTACATTTTTCCCAAAAAGATTATTTGTGTAGGAGAAATCGCTCCGTTGTGTTCATCATGTTTGGCTAAGAAAAAAAAAAAAAAATTCAGTCATTACAACGGCAAACTTTTTTTCCAAATTAACTCTATATTATCAACAGAAACATGGCAAACGTTGTTTAGAATCAATCCTCAAGGTGTTTTTCACATATCTATTCGATGATAATTAATTTGTGGCAGTTGGGTTTTTCCTCGGAAGCAAACAGAAAAATACACGCAGCTGGAGATTACGCAATAATTGCGACGGAGGACACCAAGCGACCACCTGGTATATGTAGTGTAAAATGGTCAATCTTCCAATGATATGCCTACAAATACGTCACAATGCTGTCGACACTATGGGGAAACGACAGAAAGTCTAAGCTCATTCGTGACCCATTCACAGCCATATAAGGACTCATTGGAACACAGCGCCTTCAAAATCTGGGGCACTTCCTGTTTGAAATTTCATCTTGGTTTCGCCTGTAGCATCAGTTCTGTGGCACTCACAGACAATATATTTGCAGTTTTGGAAACGTCAGAGTGTTTTCTTTCCAAAGCTGTCAATTATATGCATAGTCGAGCATCTTTTCGTGACAAAATATCTTGTTTAAAACGGGAACGTTTTTTTTATCCAAAAATTAAAAGAGCGCCCCCTATATCCAAGAAGTTAAACCACTGATTTCTACTCCCTTAATATTATTGTTGGATCTAATTTTAACAGCTAACATTTCAATGGCAATAATAAATTGATATGCCGATAGTGGACAACCTTGTTTTACTCCTCTTGAGAGTTTTAAACTTTGAGATATAGCCATTATTTTTTAGGTTTCACATAGGGTTACTATACTTAACCCATGTTATAAGAGATTCTCCAAAATTGAAATATCCCAGGCATTTATACATAAACTTCAGTCATACTTTATCAAAAGCCTTTTCAAAATCAGCTATAAAAACCAGGCCTGGTTTCCCAGATATTTCATGGTATTTTATTGTTTCCAGTAGTTGTTTTATATTTTCTCCAATGTATCGTCCATGTAAAAAAACTAATAATATCTGACAATCCTTTTTAATTCTATGCGCTGAGCATTTAGCTAGAATTTTTGCATCACACACTGAAGTGTAAGAGGCCTCCAATATTATAATGGACTGGATCTTTATATATAGACCACTTGGATCTTGGTTCAGTAATAATGAAATCAGACCTTCTTGTTGCGTGTCCAATAATCTACAGTTTATATAGGAGTGGTTAACTTTTTATGCAAGCAGGGGCACTATTGAGTAGCTTGGATGAAAAGGTGCCCATTGTAAATGGCCAGCTCCTCAGTCTCAGTTGCTAATATATGCATATTATTATTAGTATTGGATAGAAAACGCTCTAAAGATTCCAAAACTGTCCAAATATTGTCTGTGAGTATAACATAACTGATATTGCAGGCGAAACCCTGAGGAAAATCAAAACAGGAAGTGGCTTCTATTTTGAAAACGCCATGTTCCATAGCCTCCCTTTGCTGGATTTAAAGGGATATGAACCAGATTCCTTCTCCTATCGCTTCCTCAAGGTGTCAACAGTCTTCAGACATAGTTTCAGGCTTTTATTTTGAAAAATGAGGCAGAACGATAATATCGCGTCAAGTGGTCACATCGGTTTTTCTCGCTTAATTTAACAGAATTTGGACAGCCATTGTTTTCCCCTCTCCTACTGTGAAAGACCTTTGCGGTTGATATATTATTGATTATATATTTTAAAAACAACCTGAGGATTGATTATAAAAATCATTTGCCATGTTTCTGTGGACATTATGGAAACTATTTGGAATTTTCGTCTGTGTTGTCGTGACCGCTCTTTCCTGTGGATTTCTGAACATAACGCGACAAACAAACGGAACATTTGTTGTGTAACTGGGAGTCTCGTGAGTGAAAACATCCGAAGATCATCAAAGGTAAACGATTGATTTGATTGCTTTTCTGATTTTCGTGACCAAGCTTCCTGATGCTAAGGGTACGTAATGTTTTGTAGTGCGATCGACACAAACGCTTGGATTGCTTTCGCTGAAAAGCATAATTTCAAAATCTGACACGACAGGTGGATTAACAAAAGGCTAAACTGTGTTTCCTATATTGCACTTGTGATTTCATGAATATAAATATTTGTAGTAATATTTATTGAATGTACCGCTATGCTATTCAGCGGTTGTTGATGACACTTATCCCGATATCGGGATTGCAGCCATAACAAGTTAAAACATGCGAATAATGGTCCTCTGAGTATATAAAAAAAAGTTTGTCATACTTCCACTGGTATGCCATCCAGCCCTGGAGTTTTCCCAGCCTTAAAGGCTTTAATTGCATCAAGAAGTTCCTCCTCTGTAATTTGGCCTTCACATGAGTCTTCCTGTACAGATGTTAAGTTTACATTTTTAATAGGAAAAAATCCATACAATTAGCTTCGGTTAGTAGAGATTGAAAGACTGAAATATGAAAACACATTCTTGAAGTACTTTACTTCCTCTTTCAAAATATTGTCTGGTGAATCATGAGTGACTCCTTCATTTCGTTGAAGAATGAAAAATAATTTGGTGCATTTTCCCCCATATTCCATCCAGTTCACTTTATTTTTATAATATATTACACTTGATCTTTCTTGAATAAGTTCCTACATTTCTTTTTGTTTTTCTTATTCTGAGCCTCTATGGTACCTTTTTTGTTATCTCTCTGTACTGCTTGTTAAAATGGACTCTTTTGACCTAAATTGCTTTTGTTTTGAAGATGAGTACTGAATTGCAAGGACTCTAAAGGCACATTTAAAAGTGTATCATGCAATAAGGGAATCTCTAGTACCTATGTAATGTCGGAAAAAGTCAGTTATAAATTATTCTGTCCTAGTTAAAAACAAGTGATTATCCAATAGGCTTTGATTACATTTCCAATATCCTCGCCCACGTGGAAATTCTGTAAGAGTAATATATTTACAAATTATATGATGGTCCGACTGCATTCTGTCCCCTATTAACACTTTTTTATATTTTGGTGCAGAGAGAATGACGTAAGAAAGTAATAAAGACGAGGAAAAGTAAGTAATAAAATCAAGCTTGATTGAGCCTCAGCCATGTATATCTCACTAAGTATTTAAGCACTCATATATCCACTAATATATCCATGACATTCATGATTTTCTTAAGTGCATGAGGCTGATATTTTGTAGTGTGCTTTCCTTTACGGTCCATAGAGGTATTTAAAAACACATTATAATCCCCCACCATAACAATAGACTATTGTATTGTTTGTAGGGTTAATAAATTATTAGATATATTTTCATATATTTTCAAAGAAGCATGGATCATCATTATTTGGATTGTATAGGTTAAAAATATATATGTACACTGCTCAAAAATATTAAGGGAACACTATAATAACACATCCTAGATCTGAATGAATGACATTTTTTCAATACTTTTTTCTTTGAATACTTTTTTCTTTACATAGTTGAATGTGCTGACAACAAAATCACACAAAAATTATCAATGGAAATCAAATTTATCAACCCATGGAGGTCTGGATTTGGAGTCACACTCAAAATTAAAGTGGAAAACCACACTACAGGCTGATCCAACTTTGATGTAATGTCCTTAAAACAAGTCAAAAATGAGGCTCAGTAGTGTGTGTGGCCTCCACGTGTCTGTATGACCTCCCTACAACGCCTGGGCATGCTCCTGATGAGGTGGCGCATGGTATCCTGAGGGATCTCCTCCCAGACCTGGACTAAAGTATCCGCCAACTCCTGGACAGTCTGTGGTGGATGGAGCGAGACATGATGTCCCAGATGTGCTCAATTGGAGTCAGGTCTGGGGAACGGACGGGCCAGTCCATAGCATCAATGCCTTCCTCTTGCAGGAACTGCTGACACACTCCAGCCACATGAGGTCTAGCATTGTATTGCATTAGGAGGAACACAGGGCCAACCGCACCAGCATATGGTCTCACAAGGGGTCTGAGGATCTCATCTCGGTACCTAATGGTAGTCAGGCTACCCCACACCATGACTGACCCACCGCCAAACCGGTCATGCTGGAGGATGTTGCAGGCAGCAGAAAGTTCTCCACGGTGTCTCCAGACTGTCACGTCTGTCACATGTGCTCAGTGTGAACCTGCTTTCATCTGTGAAGAGCACAGAGCGCCAGTGGCGAATTTGCCAATCTTGGTGTTCTCTGGCAAATGCCAAACGTCCTGCACGGTGTTGGGCTGTAAGCACAACCCCCACCTGTGGATGTCGGACCCTCATACCACCCTCATGTTGTCTGTTTCTCTTCGTTTGAGCAGACACATGCATATTTGTGGCCTGCTGGAGGTCATTTTGCAGGGCTCTGGCAGTGCTCCTCCTGCTCCTCCTTGCACAAAGGCGGAGGTAGCGGTCCTGCTGCTGGGTTGTTGCCCTCCTACGGCCTCCTCCAGGTCTCCTGATGTACTGGCCTGTCTCCTGGTAGCGTATCCATGCTCTGGACACTACGCTGACAGACACAGCAAACCTTCTTGCCACAGCTCGCATTGATGTGCCATCCTGGATGAGCTGCACAACCTGAGCCACTTGTGTGGGTTGTAGACTCCGTCTCACGCTACCACTAGAGTGAAAGCACTGCCAGCATTCAAAAGTGACCGAAACATCAGCCAGGAAGCATAGGAACTGAGAAGGGGACTGTGGTCCCCACCTGCAGAACCACTCCTTTATTGGGGGTGTCTTGCTAATTGCCTATAATTTCCACCTGTTGTCTATTCCATTTGCACAACAGCATGTGAAATTTGTTGTCAATCAGTGTTGCTTCCTAAGTGGACAGTTTGATTTCACAGAAGTGTGATTGACTTGGAGTTACATTGTGTTGTTTAAGTGTTCTCTTTATTTTTTTGAGCAGTGTATATACAGTTGAAGTCGGAAGATTACATACACCTTAACCAAATACATTTAAACTCAGTTTTTCACAATTCCTGACATTTAAACCTAGTAAAAATTCCCTTTTTTCTGTCATCACATTCCCAGGGTTTCAGAAGTTTACATACACTCAATTAGTATTCTGTAGCATTGCCTTTAAATTGTTTAACTTGGGTCAAACACTTCAGGTAGCCTTCCACAAGCTTCCCACAATAAGTTGGGTGAACTTTGGCCTATTCCTCCTGACAGAGCTGGTGTAACTGAGTCAGGTTTGTAAGGCCTCCTTGCTCGCACATGCTTTTTCAGTTTTGCCCACACATTTCCTACAGGATTGAGGTCAGGGCTTTGTGATGGCCACTCCAATACCTTGACTTTGTTGTCCTTAAGCCATTTTGCAACAACTTTGAAAGTATACTTGGGTTCATTGTCCATTTGGAAGACCCATTTGCGGCCAAGCTTTAACTCCCTAACTGAGGTCTTGATATATATATATATCCACACAATTTTCCTACCTCATGATGCCATCTATTTTGTGAAGTGCACCAGTCTCTCCTGCAGCAAAACACCCCCACAACATGATGCTGCCACCCCTGTGCTTCACAGTTGGTGTGTTCTTTGGCTTGCAAGCGTTACCCTTTTTTCTCCAAACATAACTATGGTCATTATGGCCAAACAGTTCTATTTTTGTTTCATCAGACCAGAGGACATTTCTCCGAAAGTACAATCTTTGTCCCCATGTGCAGTTGCAAACCGTAGTCTGTCTTTTTTATGGCGGTTTTGGAGCAGTGGCTTCTTCCTTGCTGAGTGGCCTTTCAGGTTATGTCGATATAGGACTTGTTTTACTGTGAATACAGATACTTTTGTACCTGTTTCCTCCAATATCTTCACAAGGTCCTTTGCTGTTGTTCTGGGATTGATTTGGTGATTGATTTGCACTTTTCACACCAAAATACGTTCAGCTCTAGGAGACAGAACGCGTCTCCTTCCTGAGCGGTATGACGGCCATGGTGTTGATACTTACGTACTATTATTTGTACAGATGAACGTTGTACCTTCAGGCGTTTGGAAATTGCTCCCAAGGATGAACCAGACGTGTGGAGGTCAACATATTTTTCCGAGGTCTTGGCTGATTTCTACTGATTTCCCCATGATGTCAAGCAAAGAGGCACTGAGTTTGAAGGTAGGCCTTGAAATACATCCGCAGGTACACCTCCAATTGACCCAAATTATGTCAATTAACCTATCAGAAGCTCCTAAAGTCATGACATAATTTTCTGGAATTTTCCAAGCAGTTTAAAGGCACAGTCAACTTAGTGTATGTAAACTTCTGACCCACTGGAATTGTGATACAGTTAATTATAAGTGAGAAAATGTGTCTGTAAACAATTTTTGGCCAAATGACTTCTGTCATGCACACAGTAGATGTCCTAACCGACTTGCCAAAACTATAGTTTGTTAATTAACAAAACATTTGCGGAGTGGTTGAAACACGAGTTTTAATGACTTCAATCTAAGTGTATGTAAACCTCTGACTTCAATTGTAAGTATATTTTTGCAATTGCATTTACTTTTGATTCTTAAGTATATTTAAAAAGCAAATACTTTTAGACTTTTACTCAAGTAGTATTTTACTGGGTGACTCACTTTTACTTGAGTCATTTTCTATTAAGGTATCTTTACTTTTACTGAAGTATGACAATTGGGTTATATATCCAGCATGGTATTATACAGTCTTCCCACTAATATAATGAAACGGTCTGCTGAGTCTGCCTCTACACTTGACATTGTGAACGGTATTTTTTTTACTACTCCGCTTGTTTTAGAATGAAAATTGGAATGAAATGATTGACCGCATATGACCTTGTAAATGTATGCGTTGTTCCTTAAAGCTAGCCACATCAGTTTCGAGCTTCTTAAACATGGTTTGTAGCGTAGTCGTGTCGTCCGAGCATGATGACAAGCCTTCTTCCATGTCGGAGACGGTTTTCTTAACTGTATCCAGTTCAGTACGAACCTGCATGCTTTGCGAGTTCATTCTTGTAAGTCCTTACTGAGTGCCTCCTTGAGTTCCGACCTGCGTATAGCTGAAATGTCTGCTCTGAGGGCAAAAATAATCTCGGCCTTCAAATCCTCAGTGTTCATTTTTCCAGTGTTGAGTGGAGGAGCCGCTGCTCCCATTTGTTGAAGAACTCTAGCTCCTCGTCTTGGGCCTAGTGTTTTCTCTTTTGTCAGTGACTCCGCTGAACTTAAACTTTTGCAGGTAATGCGCCATTTACACATTAAAAATAAAATAAAAGTTGAACAAAGTAAAGCACGTAATTTCCTAGTTCTTTTTGGGTTGAAGCACAAAGAAAATATTAAATAAATGCAATTTCAGCAGGAGCTTACAAAAACATGACCTACTCCATGGCTTGCTCACCAGCACCCCTAAGTACAAATGATTCTAACAATATCTGGCCTACTTTTAAAACATTTGTTTTGCATTAAAAGTAAAGTTTTGATTGCATAAAAATAATCAAATAATATGAAAATGCATTTAAATCTCTTGTTTGCAATAACTTTTGCATTGATTGTCGTAGAAACATCAGGAAAAAGTGCAAATTATTCGATAATGGTCTGGCCTACTTTTACAACCTTTGATTTGCATAACAATTATAGTATTGATTTCGTAGAAATGATCAAATTAAATAAAAATGCATTTAAATCTCTTGTTCGCAATAACTTTTGCAATGATTGTCACAGAAACATTAAAGCAAGTAACAATTATTCTTAACACATCTGGCCTACTTTTGCATCCTTTGATTTGCATAAAAAAAACATTTTTGATTCTATAAAAATAATCAAATAATTTGAAAATGGATTTAAATCTCTTTTTTTGCAATAATCTTTGTATTGATTATCATAAAACGTGAAAACAAGTGTAAATTATTCTAAATAGGTCTGTCCTACTTTTAAACCCTTTGATTTGCTTAAAAAGTCAAGTGTTGATTTGATAGAAATAGTCAAATCATATGAAATTGCTTTTAAATGTATTGTTCACATAATTTTGCATTGATTGTCAAACATACCTCAAAACAAGTGCACATTATTCTAAAAACATATGGCAGACTTTGACCTTTTATTTGCATAAAAACTAGTGTTGATTTGAAAGAAATAATCAAATCATGTGAAAATGCATTCAATCTGCAGAATGAATAACATAAACACATAACACTGACAGAAGCATTATTTAAACAGAAATGTTTCTGACGAGGTTACTAACGGCCATCATATTTTACATTAACCATTGAATAAGATGTTAGAGTGGGTGCATTTTGTTTGGTTACACATCAGGTGGGACGTATCATTGGGGATTCATCATTCAGTATGGAGTCACTGTAGAAATGGGACTATTCCAGGCAGGAGATGCCAACAACTGCCCGGAGTTGTGCCTGCCTACACTGTGATGAAAAGGTCTAACCCCTCAGTTTTCAATCTTGTTGAATAGGCCAACATCCAAGCAAAACTTGAGTTACCCATTTTCATGGGCTATTTGTATATGACACAACAGACCAAACCCAGTTTGTCATACATGGCGCATCTCTGTGTGTATAATGATGTGCACATATTGAGCAGTTTGTGTTCGCTTGGAAGACTGAAAGAAAAAAATGTATTCCCAATTTGTTTATTCAATGTTGCCACATAAAAAAGGAGTCATAATATTAATTATTATTTTAATTGAATGGATAACAGGACTCAGATGTAATTCGTGCAACTTCATCAAAAGTGCTAATTCCTTCAACTCCACATGATGCCTGTTGAATCGTTCCAGCAAACTGTTCTCTTTTGAGTGACATTTCCTTCTAGGACAACATTATGGTCAAATGTGATGGCATGTCGGGGAAGCTAGCAACAACCTGTGTTGCCATCTAAATATTTAAAAAAAAATGTGACAATTTAATTGCAATTCATGAATGTCCATTATGACATAAAGGTCATTCACACATTCAGTAGACAGTTTATTAGGTACACCACCCCGATCCCGAACATGATTCTCTCCTACAGACAGTGAGTCACGTGGTTTGCTATATAAAGAAGGCAGACAGGCATTGAGGAATTCAGTTACTCTTCGATTGAACTTTAGCTTGGGCAAAACAAGTGACCGAAGCAACTTTGAGCGACAATCGGTGCCAGTCGCGCCGGTTCCAGTATCTCAGAAAAGGCTGGGTTCCACTCCTATCAGCTAAAAATGAGAAAAAGTGTCTCCAGTGGGCACGTGATCACCAACACTGGACAATTGAAGAGGGGAAAAGCATTGCCTGGACCGATGCATCTCGGGTTCCTGTTGCGTCATGCTGATGGCAGAGTCAGGATTTGGCGTAAGCGGCATGAGTCCATTGCCCAGTCGTGCCTGGTGTCAACGGTACAGGCTGGTGGAGGTGGTGTAATGGTGTGTGGAATGCTTTCCTGGCACACGTTAGTTCTCTTGATACCAACTGAGCAACATTTGAACGCCTCACCTTGTCAAATCCATGCCCCAAAGAATTCAAGCTGTTCTGGCGGCAAAGGGGGGTCTGACCCGGTACTAGATGGGCGTACCTAATAAATGGACCATTGATTGTATGTAAGACATTAAATAAAACATGTAATGTAGTGATTCAATAATGTCATCAGCTCACCTCCATGACAAACAGCCCACATCTGAATCTGTCCTGTTGTACAGTGTGGTTCATGGTAGCTCCCTTCTACTTAATCCCAGCCATTCATCCTTCCCTGTCAGTTAAGGCTTTGAAGTACTTCGTGTCTTACAGTGCTTTTGGAAACTATTCAGACCCCTTGACTTTTTCCATATTTTGTTATGTTACAGCCTTATTCTAAATGTATTTATTATTTTAAATCCTCAGCAATCTACACACAATACCCCATAATGAAAAAGCAAAAACAGTTTTTTTTCTGCAAATGTATTAAAAATAATAAACAGAGAATTCAAATACTTTGCTATGAGATTCGAAATTGAGCTCAGGTGCATTCTGTTTCCATTAATCATCCTTGAGATGTTTATACAACTTGATTGGAGTCCACATCTGGTAAGTTACATTGATTGGACATGATTTGGAAAAGCACACACCTGTCTATATAAGGTCAAACAGTTGACAGTGCATGTCAGACCAAAAACCAAGCCATGAAGTCGAAGGAATTGTCCGTAGCGCTCCGAGACGAGGCACAGATCTGAGGAGAGGTAAACAATTCCGCAGCATTGGAGGTTCTCAAGAACACAGTGCCTCCATCATTCCTAAATGGAAGAAGTTAAGAACCACCAAGACTCTCCGGCCAAACTGAGTAATCGGGGGAGAAGGGCCTTGGTCATAGAGGTGACCAAGAACCCGATGGTCACTTTGACAGAGCTCTAGAGTTCCTCTGTGGAGATGGGAGAACCTTCCAGAAGGACAACCATCTCTGAAATAATCCACCAATCAGGCCTTTATGGCAGAGTGGCCAGACGGAAGCCACTCCTCAGTAAAAGGCACATGACAGCCTGCTTAGAGTTTGTCAAAAGGCACCATGAGAAACAAGATCTAATGAAACCAATATTGAACTCTTTGACCTGAATGCCAAGTGTCACGTCTGAAGGAAACCTGGCAGCATCCCTACAGTGAAGCATGGTGGTGGCAGCATCATGCTGTGGGGATGTTTTTCAGTGGCAAGCACTGGGAGACTAGTCTGGATAGAGGGAAAGATCAACGGAGCAAAGTACAGAGAGATCCTTGATGAACACCTGCTCCAGAGCGCTCAGGTCCTCAGACTGATGAGAAGGTTCACCTTCCAATAGGACAATGACCATAAGCACACAGCCAAGACAACACAGGAGTGGCTTCGGGACAAGTCTCTGAATGTTCATGAGTGGCCCAGCCAGAGCCCGGACTTGAACCCGATCTAACATCTCTAGAGAGACCTGAAAATAGCTGTGCAGCAACGATCCCCATCCAACCTGACAGAGATTGAGAGGATCTGCAGAGAAGAATGGTAGAAATCCCTCAAATACAGGTGTGGCAAGCTTGTAGCGTCATACCGAATGCCAAAGTTGCTTCAACGAAGTACTGAGTAAAGAGTCTGAATAGTTATGTAAATGTAATTTACATTTTTTATAAATTAGCAAACATTTGTAAAAACCTGTTTTTGCTTTGCCATTATGGGGTATTGTGTGTTGATTGATGAGGGGGAAAAAATATTTAATCTATTTTAGATTAAGGCTGTAACATAACAAAATGTGGAAAAAGTTGAAGGGTCTGAATAGTTTCCGAACTGTATACAATATTCTGCCTATATGAACAAATACAATATTTCTAGCTATACTTGATTTAATGAAAAGCAGTAAACATACACATTTAATAACAGACTCGTGAACACAATAGTAAACACACACATTGTTTCACATTCTTTAATAACAGACTTGTAAAAAACAAACAAGCAATAGGCTACAGCTCGCTTCCAATTCCATTTCACAGCTGCCCCTGGAAACTCAACCTATTGTAGCCTCATGCGGACGAAAGAGTAGCGGAGGAAGGAATTCACTGCTGCTGCAATGTAAGCAGTAAGATACACGTTGTGGCGGTACTTTGGGATTTTTTTTACAGTGTGACTCTGTAGTTCACTGCTTCCGGTACGTTGTCAGTTATCTGTAATACTGTTTCCAGAGTCACTGTGGAAGGAACCAAAAAATGTCACAAGATTTTGTGAGCGGAATTTAATTGAATTCTGTAAGTTTTGTTTAATTTGTCTCATATGTGAGATATATGGTCAACTTTGTCATCTCTAGCTAATAATTTACTTGCATTAGTGTGGTTGTGGTGGTTTTCGGCCAACAGAGACGGCCATTCGCTCTAGTGGTTGCTTCAGTTCACGAGCTCTCGCTGCTGTAGTTCTCACGCTATGTTGTCAGTCGAATGAGTGACAAGCCAGCAGTGGCTGTACTAAGAGCAACCAGATATAAACTCATTGATTTCCAAGGTGAATGAGTTGTAAAGCACATAATAAGAAACACAAAGTTAAGAGGAGTGTATTTATGTTATTGTTGTATTGTTTTCGTAATGTTTTCATAGTTAACCCTTTGACACAACATACATTGAGGTATTTGTGATCATTGTTGAGTGGTCCCTGCGGCGTATGGAACTGTAGCAACAGAACGTATGACACAACAAACGCGTCTAAACAGCATTGTTGTCTGAACAGCATCTAAATATTTTTGTACTGATGGAAAATTAAGGTCTTAAACTTTGTTCCTCAATTTTTCCATTAAAGATAAATGAGAACATCATCCAAGCATCACACGGAACACATCCACAGCCAAACTCATTCTATAAACCAGTCTAAATAACAGGTTGCGCTGACAAAAAAACTAAACATAAGTTAGCATCCTAGACTAGTTTACAATGTATCACATCTCTGGTGAGCACAAAAGACTAATGTAATGTTGTTTAGAAAAAAAATGTGTGTCAGCTAAGCTAACAGCAGCAAAATTCTTTATGATGGCAGCCATGTTTGTTTATGTTTGCGAAAACTCCATAATCACAGATTGCGAATTCACTATAATGCCGCATTCAAAATAACTGGGAAATTGTAAATCTCCAAATTCCGACTTCAGTGTATTGAAAACCACTGGGAACTCTGAAAATAATGAGCCCCGACATGGAAAAATATATTTTGAAAGGTCGTCCAACTTGGAATTACAACTCGGGGCCTCTTTCTAGAGCTCTGACTTTCCGACGTGAACATAACTGATTTCATGATTTTACCTTGTATTTTTCCGATTTCAAGTTGTTTGGAACGCGGCATAAGACACAAATAAACAAAGTCAAAGATGGCTGCGCCCATTGCCCAGAAATATCAACTTAGTTTGGCCACTTTTCAGCATATTACAAATCTGCATGAGCTTGTTATAGTGTATACACGAACCGGAGCACATGACTTGACAAGTTGTTTACAGTTTTTGACCAATCCCTAAACAAATAAAATTATATCGACTCACAGATCATCACCCAAATACAAGCCTACTGCCTTACTTTGTGGGGGGGTTTCAGGTGCATGGGGGAGGAGAAATGGGGGAAGGTATCGTGGGAGGGATATGATGGAGGAAATATTACTATGATTGGGGATTTATCAAAAATGGGGGCAAACACAGCGGGATTTATCAAAAATGGGGGCAAACACAGGATAAGTTTATAAACTAAATAAAGTATAAATATACTGTGTAGTTAGTAATACTTGACGTTTATGTAAATGTAACCACGTTTTGGAAGGAGAGCGATAACTGGTCCACCCACTTAACATTCAGCCCCTTAGATGGCGCCAAAGCATAAACCTAGATAATCCTGTCTAGCTCCATAGTTTACGACAACCCATCATATCTAAAACCTTGCTTCACTCACGCCACGTTCTCTGCATATAATATAGCTGGTTAGACGCACGCACCATTCAATCTGATCACCTTGCACAAACTACCTCACTTTGTTGCTTCCATGACTTTGTCCACCACCCTGTTCTCGTTATCCTCTGCCTTGACCAGGCTAAAATCTATCCGAGCCATAATACTCATCGCATTTGATGAGAAATATCTTCCTGGCTTGCTGACGAGGCAGGCATCTGTAGGCAACATGTCCACTTGGTGATAATACGTTGACATGGTGATGAAATGTAGCCACAGCTAGAGGTTAGTTTTTCCAGGGGAGAATAAATTAAATCAAAAAAATTTAAATGTAGAAAGGGTATTTAGGATGCCGGCCTTAGCAATGGTAGGCATATGTAATATATGCTCATACCCCTCTCTCACTTTTTGTATGCCACTATTGTATGAAATACATTGGATTTAGGGCCTCAGGTTTCCCGCCCTATCTCACACGTGCAGCCCCTCAGACAGGCTAATACCAAAGCCTCTTTCAGATGATAATACATGTAATATAGATGATGATAATTATACAATGATCAATAATACTATAGATACTCACTACTACTACTACTACTATAGGAAGAAAGTTTTATAAAGCCTCATATGAATCAGACATTGCGGTATTGATACAATGTGGGGTGTAGAGAATAGCGACAAAATGCAACAATCAAATTCTAGAACAGAAGCATAGAATTCTGGTACCACGTGCTAAAAGAATGCGGTACGAGTGACAAACCTAGTGTCACTGACATTAGAGGGGAGAGGTCTGTGCAGAATCACACAGCAGGAAAACTGCCAGAGGTCACTATTCGGAGGGAGTCCCATATCAGTGGGCAGATAGGGGAGGGAGGGAGGGAGGGCAGAAGGACAGGCTCTCATACACCAACCTCATGCACCAGATAAACGGGGGGCTCTGCAAGGGTCACACAGAACCAGACATCATTGAAGCAGTCATCAAAGCCATCAGCCCAGGGCTGAAGGTGAGGGATATGTTAGAGATCAAGTGTAACCTCACACTTCTAAAACTCAGAACGATCTTAAAAGGGGACTACAATGAGGAAGACACCTCTGATCTATGTCAGAGGTTGCTGAGCATCTCCCAAGAACCCAGAGAGTCAGAACAAAACCTTATGTTCAAGGCCATAGAACTAAAAGACAGGCTGCTATTTGCATCAAGGGAAACGATTGAGAGGAGCAGTACAGCCCAGAACGGATTATGAAGAAGATCCTGAGGTCAGGGTTGTTGTGTGGCAGTTTCAGATCAAGCCTTTCCTGGATGACCTGACAGTCAACAATGAGATGCTCATTAGAGAACAGGGGAATGAGGCTGTGAGTCAGAGAAACAGAACAAGCTAAAGAAAACAACAGTCAAGACAACCCGAGTGAAAGAGCTATAAACGGGTTCGAAAGTGACCCCCCCCCCCCCCCCCCCCCCCCAAGACCCATCAACAGCACAGCCCTCCAGAGGCACCTTGGCTGGAGAGCAGAGGAGAGACCACTGACCGAGCTCCACACCATTGTGAGGGAGCTGAAAAAGGAGATGGCCGAGATGAGGAAGATGTGGACGGCATCCATTACCACCATTGACACCAAAGAAGCCTACCAGAGACAGCCAGCGGCAGAGAGAGGGCCACAGAGGAGAGGCCAGGACGAGGGAAAAGGAGACAGCTGTATATCCCGTGGGTGTCATGTATCCCGTGGGTGTCTAGCCCCCAGCCACTTGTAGGGAAACAGGAGAGGGTTGCTGTTGAGTGACCAGCTATAACCCACCCAATAAAGTCCAGACGCTGTCACTGCTGCCTACAAGGAGCACACAACAAGAACAGGCTGGTGAAATGTAAGGGGTGCTCTGCAGCTATGTACTGTTCAAAGACAT
Source organism: Oncorhynchus mykiss (assembly GCF_013265735.2). Taxonomy (NCBI): domain Eukaryota; kingdom Metazoa; phylum Chordata; class Actinopteri; order Salmoniformes; family Salmonidae; genus Oncorhynchus; species Oncorhynchus mykiss. The sequence goes on along the minus strand of NC_048566.1, from coordinate 51,144,067 downwards.
GTCAGAGGTCAGTCAGTCAGTCATCGAGAACAAAGAGCAGCAGAGAAAGCACCAGACCCAAGAGGAATGTAAAGTCAACTACCTCTCCACAAAACAAAACACCAGGCTTTTAAACCTAGTAGGTAAAGGGTGTATGGTGAAATGTAATTTCAACAACATACCTGTCTCAGCACTCTGGGATACCGGGGCACAGGCAAACCTCATCAACGACGACTGGTGACGCCACTACCTGAATCACACCATCATCCGAGAGATAGACGAGCTACTAGGACCAGGACAGCTCACAGGTATGGCAGCCAATCAGACAATACCATTCATTGGTTGGAGAGCTGTAGAGTTCAGCTAAACAGTTCAGGTGTTTCCAGTCCCATTCTCCAAATACCAGTTATTGTGTCCAGTAATCCTAATGTAGCAGAGGAACCTATCATAGGCTTCAATGTGATAGAGAAGGTAATCAAGGGTCAACAACAGCAGGGAACAAAATCAGACCAATGTTGTAAGTGGGGCTAATGCACATATCAGTCAGATAATGAGGGGGCCGTAGTGAAAAATGGCAGACGGAAGACATTTCCTCCTCCAGGGCAAGCTACCACTCTTAGGTGTCGAACACACATACAGACCTACAGAGAATATGATGTTGGCCCTGATAGTAGCTCACTTCGTGTGCCTGAAGGTCTACACATAAAGGAAGTGCCAGTGTGCTAGTTTGGGAAACATACAGACTGTTAAAGTAGTGTACCCTTAAGCAGTGAAGCCAGTGGTGAGAAATCTGACACAGACACAGAAATATTACACATACAGTACCAGTCAAACGTTTGGACAACCCCCTCACACATGTGACCACCTCTACGTCGAAACCAACAGCATGGCATCAAGCTCACTGCTAAGAAATGTGAACTGTTCAGGGAAAAAGGGAGGTTCCTAGGATGGATTGTGTCAAAAGACGGTTATACCATGATCCAGCAGAGGTGGCTTCTGTCCAGGCCTTGAAGGAGAGACATCAGCAGGGGAAGTCAGGCAATAGGGTTCTTTTCCTACTACATGTTGTGTATATCGAGGACTTTTCATTGTACGACCTGCTTGCCGCTCCTCTCACTAACTCACCACCACTGCCTAAACCCAAAGACTTCAAAGCAAAAGCAAAAGCATCCAATGGACAGAGGAGCACCAGGATGTGTTAATTAAACAACCTCGCCGACAGGCTGTCCAACCCTCCAGTGTTAGCCTACCCAGACTTCAACCAGCTGACGCATCACAAGTAGGACTTGGAGCAGTCCTATGACAACGTCGAGAGGGCAAGTTGAGAGTAATAGCCTATTGGTCCAGAACGCTCACTCGTCCAGAGAAGAACTACAATCTGCATTCGGGCAAGCTAGAGTTCTTGGTGCTGAAGTGGGCTCTGTGAGCGTTTCGGAGACGACCTATTCCATGCTCCTTCCTTTATGGTGTATACGGACAACAACCCCCTCACATATGTGACCACCTCTACGTTGAATGCAACAAGACAGAGGTGGGTTGCTGTTTTGGCTGATTTCAACTTCAATGTGAAGTACAGACCTGGCAAATAGAGATGCAGATGGCCTATCAAGGATGCCATTGGATATGTTAATAACACAGTGTACAGAGGGAGTAAGTCAGTGCCACAAAGCAGGATATCCTAATGCAGCAGGAAGAGCCTACTCTACTGTTCAGCTCTATCACATTTAATGCCATCCAAGAGCAAGCAGAGAATGAGGGACTACTCAGCAAAGTACAGCCAATCTCCAGAGATGAAATACGGGAGGCTCAAAAGAAAAATCCAGTGATCGGAAAAGTGGAGTACAAGAAGAGAAACCAGAGACCTGGTGCAAATATCATTCATACAGAGGAAGTTGAAGTGAGAGCCTTGCTCAGAGAATGGGGAAAGCTAGAGATCAAACCAGACGGAACACTGCACAGGAGAAGTCATTACAGATGACTTCCAAAGCTCTACCATCCTCTCATCGTCAAGGAACTGCACCAGGAAATGGGACATCTGGGCACAGAAAGAACATTGAGCTTAATCAGACCCGGTTCTACTGGCCCAAAATGAAGCATGATGTGGAACATTTCGTAACAAATGAGTGTGAGTGCCTGAGGAAGAGGAAACCAAATAGACCAGCACCCATGATGAGCATCAAAATGACTCATCTGTTTGAGTTAGTTTCTGTAGACTTCCTTCACCTGGAGACGTGCAAAGGAGGTTATGAGTACATACAGTTGAAGTCGGAAGTTTACATACATTTGGGTTGGAGTCATTAAAACTAATTTTTCAAGCACTCCACAAATTTCTTGTTAACAAACTATAGTTTTGGCAAGTCGGTTAGGACATCTACTTTGTGCAAGGCACAAGTCATTTTCGAATTGATTACAGACAGATTATTTCACTTATCACAATTCCAGTGGGTCAGAAGTTTACATACATTAAGTTGACTGTGCCTTTAAACAGCTTGGAAAATTCCAGAAAACTATGTCATGGATTTAGAAGCTTCTGATAGGCTAATTGACATAATTTGAGTCAATTGGAGGTGTACCTGTGGATGCATTTCAAGGCCTACCTTCAAACTCTTTGCTTGACATCATGGGAAAATCAAAAGAAATCAGCCAAGACCTAAGAAAAAAAATTGTAGACCTCCACAAGTCTGGTTCATCCTTGGTAACAATTGGTAAGCAATTGGTAAGCAATTTCCAAACGCCTGAAGGTACCACGTTAATCTGTACAAACAATAGTACGCAAGTATAAACACCATGGGACCATGCAGCCGTCATACCGCTCAGGAAGGAGACGCGTTCTGTCTCCAAGAAATGAACGTACTTTGGTGCAAAAAGTGCAAATCAATCCTAGAACAACAGCGAAGGACCTTGTGAAGATGCTGGAGGAAACAGGTACAAAAGTATCTATATCCACAGTAAAACGAGTCCTATATCGACATAACCTGAAAGGCAAATGCACATGAAAGGCAAATGCACATGGGGACAATGATCGTTATTTTTGGAGAAATGTCCTCTTGTCTGATGAAACAAAAATAGAACTGCTTGGCCATGGTGACCATCGTTATGTTTGGAGGAAAAAGTGGGAGTCTTGCAAGCTGAAGAACACAATCCCAACCGTGAAGCACGGGGGTGGCAGAATCATGTTGTGGTTGTGCTTTGCTGCAGGAGGGGCTGGTGCACCTCACAAAATAGATGGCATCATGAAGATGGACAGTCAGGAAGTTAAAGCTTGGTCGCAAAAGGGTCTTGATTAAGTATGACCCCAAACATACTTCCAAAGTTGTGGCAAAATGGCTAAAGGACAACAAAGTCAAGGTATTGGAGTGGACATCACAAAGCACTGACCTCAATCCTATAGAAGATTTGTGGGCAGGACTGAAAAGGTGTGTGCGAGCAAGGAGGCCTACAAACCTGACTCAGTTACACCAGCTCTGTCAGGAGGAATGGGCAAAAATTCACTCAACTTATTGTGGGAAGCTTGTGGAAGGCTACCCGAAACGTTTGACCCAAGGAAAACAATTTAAAGGCAATGCTACCAAATACTAACTGAGTGTATGTAAACTTCTGACCCACTGGGAATGGGATGAAATAAATAAAAGCTGAAATAAATAATTCTCTCTACTATGATTCTGACATTTCACATTCTCTAAATAAAGTGGTGATCCTAACTGACCTAAAACAGAAATTGTGAAAAACTGAGTTTAAATGTATTTGGCTAAGGTGTATGTAATCTTCCCGACTTCAACTGTACCTGTTGTCATGGAACACTACACATGCTTTGCCCAAGCCTATGTAACCACAAACAAGTCAGCCAAGACAGGTGCAGACAAACTGTTCAATGAAATTATGATTTCTTGGGAAAATACACCACGACCAGGGAAAAAAATGTTACATTGACTGATCAGAGCTCTGTGGAATATGATGGTCGCACACCACTCCATTTCACCCACAGGGGAGCGGTCAAACAGAGAGATTTAATCGTACCCTTCTCTCCATGCTAGCCTCCACGTCTCCCCATCAATCTCCTGTTCGGGATAAAAAGAGAGGACAATCCAGGCTCCTACCAGGAGAAAAAGAGAATGACTGAGGCCTATAGAGATAGCATCCAAAAATGAAGTCAAGTCAGCTGACAGTAGAAAGAAGCAGTACGACAAGATAACCTATGGGTCAGAGCTTCAAGAAGGCTGCAGGGTCCTTGTAAGGAACATGAGAGAAAGGGGAGGGCCAGGCAAAATCCACTCCTACTGGGGAGATTAAGTCTATGTCATCCAGGCCCGCAAAGGTAAAGATAGTCCAGTTTTCGAGAGTGGGAGAGGTGAGATAAGAGTGCTCCATAGAAACCTGTTGTTGCCATGTGACTTTCTACCTGTAGCTGAAACTCCAGAACAACCTCAGAGCAACGACAGAGTAAAAAGAAGATCGAGTAACGGAACAAAACTTAGACCCCATATGACACAGAACCATCAACACACAGACAGCGAGGAACATTCTGATGAGTTCCAGACAGGACAACTTACCTGGTCGGTCACCCACCGAGCCACCATGTCCACCCACACTGAACCACACAGCACATGAGTTCCATCCTCAGAGCACACCAGAAGTACAGGAGAAGTGTCAATCGCCACAAACAGGTGCGAACTCAACTGGAGAAGGAGTGGGGAAGGGGAAACCTAGTCAGTTGCACAACTGAATGCATTCAACCGAAATGTGTCTTCTGCATTTAACCCAACCATAGACAAACATTGGTAGTAGAATGGCCTTACTGAACAGCTGAGTGACTTTCAACGTGGCATGATCATAAGATGGCACTTTTCCAACAAGTCGGTTTGTCAAATTTCTGCCCTGCTAAAGCTACCCTTGTCAACTGTGAGTGCTGTTATTGTGAAGTGGAAACGTCTAGGAGCAACGGAGCAGTGGAAACGTGTTCTCTTGAATGATAAATCACGTTTCACCATCTGGCAGTCCAACGGACAAATCTCAGTTTGGTGGATGCCGGGAGAACGCTACCTGCCCGAATGCATAGTGGCAACTGTAAAGTTTGGTGGAGGAGGAATAATGGTCTGGGGCTGTTTTTCATGGTTCGGGATAGGCCCCTTAGTTCCAGTGAAGGAAAAGCTTAACGCTACAGCATACAATGACATTCTAGACGGTTCTGTGCTTCCAACTTTGTGGCAACAGTATGGGGAAGGCCCTTTCCGGTATCAGCATGACAATGTTCCCGTGCACAAAGTGAGTCCATACAGAAATTGTTTGTCGAGATCAGTGTGGGAGAACTTGACTGGCCTGCACAGAGCCCTGACCTCAACCCCATTGAACACCTTTAGGATGAATTGGAGCGCCGACTGTGAGCCAGGCCTAATCGCCCAACATCAGTGCCCAACCTTACTAATGCTCTTGGAGCTGACTGGAAGTAATTCCCCACAGCAACGTTCCAACATCTAGTGGAAAGTCTGCCCAGAAGAGTGGAGGCTGTTATAGCAGCCATGACTTTTGGTCATGTCATTTTTATCCGATTCGGTCACAAATCTGCCTGCAAAAAGCCCCCCCAAAATGTAATTATTATTTAAAGTATTATGTATTTACAAAATCAGTCTCGCTTTTACAGTTGCTTATTTCTTAAAGACATTAAACCGTGCTTTCATTTCATTTTCAATAATTATAACTCAAGTCTTTGTCATTGATCTATTTTTCCAGCAGAAAGAAAAAACAAGGTGAGATTTTTGGCTAAAAATACAATTCTGATCTTTGGGACAAAAGCTCAAAAAGCAGCATTGAAGCAATAATATTGTCTTATATAGTATATATATATATATATATATATATATATATATATATATATATATATATATATATATATATATATATATAAGACAACATTATTGCTTCAAAGCTGCTTTTTGATACAGCAGGCTCTGCCACCTAGTGGGGAACAACTGTACAGGTGGTGGTGACAGACATAACTAAACAGGTCAACATGGCCGCAGGGCCAGACGGATTACCAGGACCGAGTATGCACTGACCAACTGGCAACTGTCTTCACTGACATGTTCAACCTCTCCCTGTCTGAGTTTGTAATACCAACATGTTTCCAGCAGACCACCATAGTCCCTGTGCACAAGAACACGAAGGTAGCCTGCCTAAATGATTACCGACCCGTAACACTCACGTCTGTAGCCATGAAGTGCTTTGAAAGGCTGGTAATGGCTCACATTAACACCATTATTCCAGAAACCTTAGACCCACTCCAACTTGCATACCACCCCAACAGATCCACAGATGATGCAATCTCTATTGCACTCCACACTGACCTTTCCAACATGGACAAACGAAACACCTACGTGAGAATGCTATTCATTGACTACAGCTCAGCGTTCAACAACATAGTATCCCCAAAACTCATCACTAAGCTAAGGACCCTGGTACTAAACACCTCCCTCTGCAACTGGATCCTGGACTTTCTGATGGTCTGCCCCAGAAGGTAAGGGTAGGTAGCAACACATCTGCCACGCTGATCCTCAACACGGGGACCCTCAGGGCTCAGTCCCCTCCTGTTCCCTGTTCACTCATGACTGCATGGCCAGGCACGACTCCAACACCATCATTATTTTTGCAGATGACACAACAGTGGTAGGCCTGATCACCAACTACGACAAGACAGCCTATAGGGAGGTCAGAAACCTGACCGTGTTGTGCCAGGACAACAACCTCTCGCTCAACGTGATCAAGACAAAGGAGATGATTGTGGGCTATTAGGAAAAGGAAGACCGAGCACGCCCCCATTCTCATTGACAGGGCTGTAGTGGAGCAGGTTCAGAGCTTCAAGTTCCTTGGTGTCCACAACAAACTAACATGGTCCAAGCACACCAAGACAGCCGTGAAGAGGGCCCACGGCAAAACCTATTCCCCCTCAGGAGACTGAAAAGATTTGGCATGGGTCCTCAGATTCTTAAAAGGTTCTACAGCTGCACCATCAAGAGTCCTCAGACTATTTGCATTAACCCCCCCCCCCCCTTTTACACTGCTGCTACTCTGTTATTATCTATGCATATATCACTTTAATAACTCTACCTACATGCATATATTACCTCAATTACTTCAACTAACCGGTGCCCCTGCACATTGATTTTGTCCCGGTACCCCCTGTATATAGCCTCGCTATTGTTATTTTACTGCTGCTCTTTAATGATTTATTTCTTATTTTTCTTTAGGCATTTTTCTAAAAACTGCATTGTTGGTCAAGGGCTTATAAGTAAGAATTTCATTATAAGGTCTAGCTGCACCTGTTGTATTCGGCTAATTTGACAAATAACATTTGATTTGATTCGATTTTAACACCCATTTGAAATGATGCAAAAGAAGCAAACAGACCGAAATGGGGAGAGACCTACCTGAACTTGTCCAATAAGACACAGAGCGCGCTCAGGACACACAGAGTGCACCCAGAGTAGGCTTTAGCGTTGTCGAATCACACAAAGTTTGTAAACGGCGGTCATTTTTTAATATTTTTTGTTCAAATTGAACCTTTATTGAACTAGGCAAGTCAGTTTAAGAACAAAATCTTATTTACAATGACAGCCTACCCCGAACAATGCTGGGCCAATTGTGCACCGCCCTATGGGACTCCCAATCACAGCCAGATGTGATACAGCCTGGATTCAAACCAGGTCCATCTCTTGCACTGAGATGGAGTGACTTAGACCACTGTACCACTCGGGAGCCCCAACAAAAGTCCAAAGTTGCTAAATTTGCTAGATTACCTCCAATTAATGACTATTTGGCTAAATCTAGTTGATGATTATACAGATAGCAGATCAGCCCATGAACAACAGCGAGATGAAGAGAGGAAAGTGTTTAAATATCAAGGTATCTTAACGGAGACCAACAGTTTAAAAAATATTTCCATATCTACCCTCATCGGCCTACCATTTGTTGATCACACATTCTCTACTGAAGCTCTCACATCGGCAGCAATACCAGACTACATTATTAGACTACAGGATTACAGAATAAAGTTTGGAATGTTCATGCAAGACAGGAGTCAGGATTTTTGATTTCAGTGGGATTGGGACAATGTGAAAATTGCCTAGGCTCTATATAAGGCTACTACAGTACGTGAGTCCATAGATAAATAATCATCTTGATTTACATTATTGCATGCTAAATGTTTCTAATCAGGGATAGATGAGCAAACGAATAGATGATCTACCACTTCCACTTGTCCAGCCAGAGATCAATTAACCAAATATACAGACAGAGATTCAGTGAAACAAAATCACATTGATTGATTATCAGACAAGTCACAAGTCACAAAATTCACTTGTATAAAATGCTAGCGAAATGTTCTGATCAGTTAATATGTGAGCAAACTAGACTAAAGATGATCATTAGCACTCACTTCAACTTAGCTAACATTTCCCCAGCCTAATTGTAACAAAATATCAAAACAGAGATGAAGTGAAAACAAAAAACAAAAATGGGACATTCATTGATTTATCTAATTGATTTATCTAGACCAGGGATTCCCAAACTCGGTGGGGCCCCCCCTGGGTGCATGTTTTTTGCCCTAGCACTACACAGCTGCCGCCCGCCTCCGCAGCGTTGTTCTCAACACCAGTTTAAATCAAATAGCCTAACGTTTTCTAGAAATCTGTTGTTTTTACTAATCTGCATGTTGTGTATTTTGTGGAAAATGTTATAATTTACCAGGTCTTGTCATAAAATGTTTTGGGGAAAGCTGTACAGGCAAATCCCTTGCATTAATCTGCCCAAAGATAACAAAGTCACAGGCTGACACCAAATAAGAATTTACAAGAAACATGTCCAAAAATGTGCATAGTTATGTCCCAAATGACACCCTATTCCCTATATAGTGCACTACTTTAGACCAGAGGCCTATTGAACCTGGTCAAACGTACTGCACTATATTGGGCATAGTGTGCCATTTGGGATGGAACCAGAGTGTAGGACCTTCCAGATGCAGAGGACTAAAGGGAGTCCATCCAGTGGCATAGTCTGCAGTCCATACTAGTCTCGCCTTTTCCACTACACTATGTGCTATGGGATGAGGGGAGTTAGTGCACACTATGGGGCTCTCCCACTCTGTAAGGCAGGGGCATGGTGCGGTTACGGCCCATCAGAGCTTGGTGTTCTCCTGAGAGGTGGAAAGATAACAACACACACACACATGACTGTTAGAGGTCAGCTTAAGGCCGGTATAATACAAGTCATTTCTTAAAGATAATAACAGTTGTTGTGTTATCAGCAAACAGATTATATTCTGTGCATGGGGATGGTAAAGGATAACATGAGGTGACTTGATGTTGAATAGAGTTGTTTCAGAGTTTTTAGGAAACGTCCATAGATGTCCTTAGATACAGTTGAAGGGGGAAGTTTACATACACCTTAGCCAAATATATTCAAACTCAGTTTTAAACACTAATTCCCTGTCTTAGGTCAGTTAGGATCGATCAGAAGTTTATTTTAAGAATGTGAAATGTCAGAATAATAGTCGGGAGAATGATTTATTTCAGTTTTTATTTATTTCATCACATTCCCAGTGTGTCAGAAGTTTACAAACACTCAATTAGTATTTGGTAGCATAGCCTTTAAATTGTTTAACTTGGGTCAAACGTTTCGGGTTGGGTGAATTTTGTCTCATTCCTCCTGACAGAGCTGGTGTAACTGAGTCAGGTTTGTAGGCCTCCTTGCTCACACACGCTTTTTCAGTTCTGCCAACAAATGTTCTATAGGATTGAGGTCAGGGCTTTGTGATGGCCACTCCAATACCTTGACTTTGTTGTCATTTTGCCACAACTTTGGAAGATGGATTGGGGTCATTGTCCATTTGGAAGACCCATTTGCGACCAAGCAACTTCCTTAACTTCCTGACTAATGTCTTGAGATGTTGCTTTAATATATCCACAGAATTTTCCTGCCTCATGATGCTATTTATTTTGTGAAGTGCACCAGTCCCTCCTGCAGCAAAGCACCCCCACAACATGATGCTGCCACCCCGGTGCTTCACGGTTGGGATGGTGTTCTTCAGCTTGCAAGCCTCCCACTTTTTCCAACAAACATAACGATGGTCATTAAGGCCAAACAGTTCTATATTTGTTTCATCAGACCAGAGGACATTTCTCCAAAAGTACGATCTTTGTCCCCATGTGCAGTTGCAAACCATAGTCTGGCTTTTTTATGGCGGTTTTGAAGCAGTGGCTTATTCCTTGCTGAGTGTCCTTTCAGGTTATGTCGATATAGGACTCGTTTTTACTGTGGATATAGATACTTTTGCACCTGTTTCCTCCAGCATCTTCACAAGGTCCTTTGCTGTTGTTATGGTATTGATTTTCACTTTTCGCACAGCTAAGTACGTTATCTTCAGAAGACAGAACGCGTCTCCTTTCTGAGCGGTATGACGGCTGCGTGGTCCCATGGTGTTTATACTTGCATACTATTGTTTGTAAAGATTAATGTGGTACCTTCAGGCGTTTGGAAATTGCCCCCAAGGATGAACCAGACTTGTGGAGGTCTACAATTTTTTTTCTGAGGTCTTGGCTGATTTCTTTTGATTTCTGTATGATGTCAAGCAAAGAGGCACTGAGTTTGAACGTAGGTCTTGAAATACATCCACAGGTACACCTCCAACTGACTCAAATTATATCAATTAGGCTTATTATCTGAAGCATCTAAAACCATGACATCATTTTCTGGAATTTTCCAAGCTGTTTAAAGTCTGACCCACTAGAATTGTGATACAGTGAATTATAAGTGAAATAATCTGTCTATAAACAATTGTTGGAAAAATTACTTGTGTCATGCACTGTCACGTTCTGACCTCTATTTCCTTTGTTTTGTATTTATTTAGTATGGTCAGGGCGTGAGTTGGGTGGGCAGTCTATGTTTGTTTTTCTATGTTTTGGGGCAGTTCTATGTTTTCGGCCTAGTATGGTTCTCAATCAGAGGCAGGTGTCATTAGTTGTCTCTGATTGAGAATCATACTTAGGTAGCCTGGGTTTCACTGTGTGTTTGTGGGTGATTGTTCCTGTCTTTGTGTTTGCACCAGATAGGGCTGTTTTGAGTTCTCACGTTTCTTGTTTTCGTTAGTTTGTTCATGTATAGTGTCTTCATTAAAATACAATGAACAACCACCACGCTGCTTTTTGGTCCGCTTCTACTTCACAACAAGAGAACCGTTACATGCACAAAGTAGATGTCCTAACCGACTTGCCAAAACTATAGTTTGTTAACAAGAAATTTGGTTAAAAAACTAGTTTTAATGACTCCAACCTAAGTGTATGTAAACTTCCGACTTCCACTATAAATAGTTCAGTGATCTTGGTTCGTGAAATATCTACCATCAATATCTTGGGGCTCTATTCAATCGGATTGAATAGAGCCCCTGAACGTGAACGAACACCTTCCTCACCTTCTCTTCGTTGCAGTCTGTATCTCTCTCTCCCTCCTTTTCTTTGCAGGCCAGCTCTTCCCCCTCTTCTTTCTCTCTCTCTGTAGATGACTCCTCCACTGAACAAGTCTCCCTCCCCTTCTCCTTTTCTTCTCCTCCACACCCCTGACCACAATCTTTCACCTCTTCTCCTCTAGACCCTGTTGCCTCCTCTCCTGTCTGCCTGTCCTCCTGTCTCTCCTCTCCTGTCTGTCTCTCCAGCGTTTTTTCTGACTTTGTCTTTTCCAGTGGGTCAGGGTCTGTAGTTGATCTGTCTGTTGTGGCAATCTGTTGCTGTGAGTTAGCAGGGGTAGAGGAGCCTGTCTCTATCTTTTCTTTGGTATACATAGTGGTGTCTGCTCTTTCACCATCCTTCTCTTCCACTTCCTTCTCAAACACCTCCTCCCCCTCTCCTTTCTCTTCCTCCCCAACTTTGGCCTCAGGGTCGTCGGGTGTAGTTAGGGGCATCTCTTCACCCGTCACCCCGTCTCCTTCCTCTCCGCTGGACTTCCTGTGGCGTCTCGAAGGTGGGCGTCGCCGGATGGAGAGGCGGGCTCTTCCCTGGAGAGGCAGGGACACAGACCATTAAGAACAGGTATGACACAGGATATGACATAATACACATGCTGACAAACACACAGGCTTAAAGGTATAACACACACACACCCTGGCACACACACACACACACACACACACACACACACACACACACACACACACACACACATTTGTTTTACTAACCATGAAGGGACCAAAAAAATTATTGCAATCCAAATCCTAATTTCCCTAACCCAAACCTAACCTCTTAACCTAACCCCAAACCCTAATTGTAACCCTAATTGCAACACTAAACACAACCCTTAACACTAAAATAGCATTCTTCCTTGTGGGGACTGGCAAAACAATGAATATATATATATATTTTTTTAATAAAAAAAAAATATATATATATATATATATACACACACACAGTACCGGTCAAAAGTATGGTTACACCTACTCATTCAAGGCTTTTTCTTCATTTTTACTATTTTCTAATCATGTAGTAGCCAAAAAAGTGTTAAACAAATCCAAATATATTTTAGATTCTTTAAAGTAGCCATCCATTGCCTTGATGACAACTTTGCACAGTGCTGGCATTCTCTCAACCAGCTTCATGAGGTAGTCACCTGGAATGCATTTCAATTAACAAGAACAGCTCAAATAAGCAAAGAGAAATGACAGTCCATCACTACTTTAAGACTTGAAGTTCAGTCAATCCGGAACATTTCAAGAACTTTCTTCAAGTGCAGTCACAAAAACCATCAAGCGCTATGATGAAACTGGCTCTCATGAGCACCGCCACAGGAAAGGAAGACCCAGAGTTACCTCTGCTGCAGAGGATAAATTCATTAGGTTTTAACTGCACCTTAGATTGCAGCCCAAATAAATGCTTCACAGAGTTCAAGTAACAGACACCAACTGATCAGAGGATTGCCCAAACTTTTGATTGGTGCTGTATGTGTGTGTATTTTATGGTCACATACACAAGATGGGTACAGCGAAGCGTGATCTTTTACAGGGTCAGCCATGGTAGTACGGAGCAAATTAGGGTTAAGTGCCTTGCTCAACGGTACATCAACCTGATTTTTTTGCCTTGTCTGCTAAGGTATTCGAACCAGCAACCTTTCGGTTACTGGCTCTAACCACTAGGCTACCTGCCGCCCTAAAATTTTACCACTTGTTGAATGTTCCTTGTTTTACTATCCTTGTGAGGACTTCTGATCCCTACAAGGATAGTAAAACCAAAAACACACACACACTTAGCAGACCTTGTTGATACTGGGCAGTAGGGATCCGTCGGTGGGTGTGGCTGGGACCTCAAAGGTGGCAGGTGTCTCTTCCTCGCTCAGCGACCGAGGGAGGGGTGCCCTGCTGACTGGGGAGGTGGGGGTTACTGTAGTAACAGGAGGGATGGGGGAGCAGGTGGAGGTGGGGGTGAAGGAGGGGGGCAACAGTTTCAGCCCAGGGCTCTTAGGAGAGGGTAGAAGGGAACAGGGGGATAAAGCCAGGTTAGCCTGGAGAGAGAGAGAGAGGTTGGGGAGAGAGAGAGAGAGAGAGAGAGAGAGAGGGTGAGGAGAGAGGGAGAGAAAGAGAGGGTGGGGAGAGAGAGAGAGAGGGTGAGGAGAGAGGGAGGGAAAGAGAGGGTGGGGAGAGAGAGAGGGGGGGTGGGGAGAGAGAGAGGGAGAGAGAGAGAGGGTGGGGAGAGAGGGTGAGGGTGGGGAGAGAGGGAGAGAGGGTGAGAGAGAGAGGGTGGGGAGAGAGGGAGAGAGAGAGAAGGTGGGGAGAGAGGGAGAGGGTGGGGAGGGAGAGAGAGGGTGAGGGGAGAGGGAGAGAGAGAGAGGGTGGGGAGAGAGGGAGGGGGTGGGGAGAGAGGGAGAGAGAGAGAGAGGGTGGGGAGAGAGGGAGAGAGGGTGGGGAGAGAGGGAGAGGGAGAGAGGGTGGGGAGAGAGGGAGAGAGAGAGAAGGTAGGGAGAGAGAGAGAGAGGGTGGGGAGAGAGGGAGAGAGAGAGAGGGTGGAGGGAGAGAGAGGGTGGAGGGAGAGAGAGGGTGGGGAGAGAGAGAGAGGGTGGGGAGAGAGAGAGAGGGTGGGGAGGGAGAGAGAGAGAGGGTGGGGAGAGAGAGAGAGGGTGGGGAGAGAGGGAGAGAGAGAGCAAAGAAGAAAGAGAGAGAGAAAGACAGGGAGAGAGATAGTTATTGCAATGTTATTACATACTAAGATGTACCTAAGATTCAGAGAGCACAGCAGGCATTTTGTGTGGGCTGTGCTCAGTGACACTGACTGGATGTTGAAGTGTGAGACACTCAGTCAGGAAATGGCTGCTCTCTCTTATTATCAACCTGTGAGACTGTAACTGATCCTCTCCATCTGACCTCCCTTCTCTCTCTACATGCACCTACACAGCTCACTGACATACAACAGGGGCCTTGAATGCTCTTCACATAACTGTATGGTACAACAAGAGCATATCACTCTCCAAAATCAACACGCACACAGATGCAGACCACTACTCACACACACACCATGCTCACCTGCAGTTTCTCAATAAGAGCAGAGTTCCTTTTGGTTTTGGCAGGATGCAGAGACGGGGAGATGGGTTTCTGAAACACAGGTGAGAAATACACACACACACACTGCATCACTGCATCACTGCATGCTTCTCTGTTTCGTCCTAGATATTAACTTTATCTCCGCCTGTATTAGATACCAGGTTTAGGGTCAACTCTAGATACAGATGATGTACATAGAACTGTACAACACACAGCCCCTCACACTAGAGGTCGACCGATTAATCGGAATTCAGGGTATATGCAACAGTTTGGGCTGCCTGGCTCATTGCGAACTAATTTGCCAGAATTCTACGTAATTATGACATACATTGAAGGTTGCGCAATGTAACAAGAATATTTAGACATAGGGATGCCACCCGTTAGATAAAATAACAAACGGTTCCGTATTTCACTGAAATAATAAACGTTTTGTTTTCGAAATGATAGTTTCCGAATTCGATCATATTACTGATCAAAGGCTCGTATTTCTGTGTGTTATTATGTTATAATTAAGTCTGATTTGATAGAGCAGTCTGACTGAGCAGCAGCAGGCCCGTAATCATTCATTCAAACAGCACTTTCGTGCGTTTTGACAGCAGCTCTTCGCAAGCACAACGCTGTTTATGACTTCAAGCCTATCAGCCTAATGGCTGGTGTAACCAATGTGAAATGGCTAGCTAGTTAGCTGGATGTGCGCTAATACTGTTTCAAACATCACTCGCTTTTAGATTTGGAGTAGTTATTCCCCTTGCGCTGCAAGGGCCGCGGCTTTTGTGGAGCGATGGGTAACGATGCTTCGAGTGTGGCTGTTGTCTATGTGTTCCTGGTTCGAGCCCAGGTAGGGGCAAGGAGGGGGACGGAAGCTATACTGTTACACTGGCAATACTATAATGCCTATAAGAACATCCAATAGTCAAAGGTATATGAAATACAAATGGTATAGAGAGAAATAGTCTTATAAATACTATATTAACTACAACCTAAAACCTCTTACCTTGGAAAATTGAAGTCTCATGTTAAAAGGAACCACCAACTTTCATATGTTCTCATGTTCTGAGCAAGGAACTTAAACGTTAGCTTTTTTACATGGCACATATTACTTTCTTCTCCAACACTTTGTTTTTGCATTAAACCAAATTGAACATGTTTCATTATTTATTTGAGGCTGAATTGATTTTATTGATGTTTTATATTAAGTTAAAATAAGTGTTAATTCAGTATTGTTGTGTCACGCCCTGGTCTTAGTATTTTGTGTTTTCGTTATTATTTTGATCAGGCCAGGGTGTGACATGGGTTATTTTATGTGGTGTGTTTTGTCTAGGGGTTTGTTGTAGGTAATGGGATTGTGGTTAGTAGGGTTGTCTAGAAAAGTCTATGGTTGCCTGGAGTGGTTCTCAATCAGAGGCAGGTGTTTATCGTTGTCTCTGATTGGGAACCATATTTAGGCAGCCATATTCTTTGAGTGTTTCTTGGGTGATTGTTCCTGTCTCAGTGTTTGTTTGCACCAGATAACCTAAACAGCCTTTTCACGTTATGTTTATTGTTTTGTATTGTTCATGTTTATCTTTTATTAAACATGTATCGAAATAACCACGCTGCATTTTGGTCCGCCTCTCCTTCATCGGAAGAAAGCCGTAACAGAATCACCCACCACAACAGGACCAAGCGGCGTGGTGACAGGCAGCAGGAGCAACGAAGTCTGGATTATACGACTTGGGAGGAAATAGACAGGTGGGCGGTCGACCCAGGGAGAGTGCCGGAGCCCGCCTGGGATTCGCTGGAGCAGTGCGAAGAGGGTTATAGGAGAATGGAGTTGGAGAGACGAACACGGTGGCGGGGATGGAAGCCCGAGAGTCAGCCCCAAAAATGTCTTGGGGGGGAGCACACAGGGAGTATGACGACGCCAGGTAGGAGACCTGCGCCAACTTCCTGTGCTTACCGGGGGGCTAGAGAGACCGGGCAGGCACCGTGTTATGCTGTGGAGCGCACAATGTCTCCAGTGCGGGTGCATAGCCCGGTGCGGTACATACCAGCTCCTCGTATCGGCCGGGCTAGAGTAAGCATCGAGCCAAGTGTCATGAAGCCGGCTCTACGCATCTGGTCTCCAGTGCGTCTCCTTGGGCCGGCTTACATGGCACCAGCCTTGCGCACAGTGACCCCGGTTCGTCTGCATAGCCCAGTGCGGGCTATTCCACCTCGCCGCACTGGCAGGGCGACCGGGAGTATTCAACCAGGTAAGGTTGGGCAGGCTCGGTGCTCAAGAGCTCCAGTGCGCCTGCACGGTCCGGTCTATCCAGTACCACCTCCACGCACCAGCCCTCCGGTGGCAGCTCCCCGCACCAGGCTTCCTGTGCGTGTCCTTGGCCCAGTACCACCAGTGCCAGTGCCAGCACCACGCACCAGGCCTTCAGTGCGCTTCGCTTGTCCAGCGCTGCCAGAGCCTTCCTCCTCTCCAGCGCTGCCGGAGTCTCCCGCCTGTCCAGCGCTTTCAGAGCCTTCCTCCTCTACAGCGCTGCCGGAGTCTCCCACCTGTTCAGCACTGCCAGAGTCTCCCGCCTGTCCAGCGCTGCTAGAGCTGCCAGTCTGCAAGGATCCGCCAGAGCTGCCAGTCTGCAAGGAGCAGCCAGAGCTGCCAGTCTGCAAGGAGCAGCCAGAGCTTCCAGTCTGCAAGGAGCCGCCAGAGCTGCCAGTCTGGAAGGAGCCGCCAGAGCTGCCAGTCTGGAAGGAGCCGCCAGAGCTGCCAGTCCGGAAGGAGCCGCCAGAGCTGCCAGTCCGCAAGGAGCCGCCAGAGCTGCCAGTCCGCAAGGAGCCGCCAGAGCTGCCAGTCCGCAAGGAGCCGCCAGAGCTGCCAGTCCGCAAGGAGCCGCCAGAGCTGCCAGTCCGCAAGGAGCCGCCAGAGCTGCCAGTCCGCAAGGAGCCGCCAGAGCTGCCAGTCCGCAAGGAGCCGCCAGAGCTGCCAGTCTGCAAGGAGCTGCCAGTCTGCAAGGAGCCACCAGAGCTGCCAGTCTGCAAGGAGCTGCCAGTCTGCAAGGAGCTGCCAGTCTGCAAGGAGCTGCCAGTCTGCATGGAGCCGCCAGAGCCGCCAGTCAGCATGGAGCAGCCAGAGCCGCCAGTCAGCCAGGATCCGCCATTCAGCCAGGATCTGCCAGAGCCATCAACCTGCCTGAGCTTCCTCTCAGTCCCGAGCTTCCTCTCAGTCCCGAGCTACCCCTCAGTCCCGAGCTACCCCTCAGTCCCGAGCTACCCCTCAGTCCCGAGCTACCCCTCAGTCCCGAGCTGCCCCTCAGTCCAGTGGGGCCCTTGGTGAGGGTTACTAGGCCAAGGTCGGCGGTGAGGGTCGCCAATCTTTTCATCGGAAGAAAGCCGTAACATGTTGTAATTGTCATTATTACAACAACAAAAAAATTCAATCGGACGATTTAATCGGTATTGGCTTTTTTGGTCCTCCAATAATCGGTATCGGTATTGAAAAATCATAATCGGATGTCCTACACACAGACGTCAAAAGGGACATGGCATTATAGAACTGTACAACACACAGCACTACCCCTCACACACACATGTACACAGACATCAAATGGGACATGGCATTATAGAACTGTACAACACACAGCACTACACCTCACACACACATGTACACACAGACATCAAACGGGACATGGCATTATAGAACTGTACAACACACAGCGCTACCCCTCACACACACATGTACACACAGACATCAAAAGGGACATGGCTGTACATAGAACTGTACAACACACAATTGTCAAACAGTCTCCTCAAACACTCACACACTCCTCTCACCTCCTCGTCCACCTGTCCCTGTGCTGTGGTCTTGGGGAGATGTAGGGTTCGAGGGGGGCGTCTCCTAACAGGCTTATTACTCTGGAAGAGAAGCCAACACCAAGGGTGTTACTATACCAACAGCCATAATACTATTACACATAGTAATCACATAACACTAACACACACACACACAGATCAAGAGACACAAGACCAGAGGCTACTAAACCAACACTGTGCCATGAACACAATAGGCCTACTAACAACATAACATACACACAACACTGGAACGTCAACATAACAGAACAACACAACTAGAACACAGGGCGCTACAGACATGCAGACATACACATCTGATACTACAACACTCACACATGCCACTGACCAACAACACAAACGTTAATTTTAGAGATTTTAGAGACAAAAAACGATCATAGTGTACTGTCACTGACATGACTCAGAGGCACACAGCACAAATGCAGTACACCGACTGACAACACAGCAACCACAACCCATACATGAACACTGACAAACAAACACACTCCACATACACACACATGGCATGCTGACATCAACGAACACACCAAAGTACAAGAACTGTGCAGCACGTCAGAACAAAATATGTCGATAAGAAACAGCATTACACATAAATGATAAGTTTTAGAACACCTACTCATTCAAGGGTTTTTCTTTATTTGTACTATTTTCTACATTGTAGAATAATAGTGAAGACATCAAAACTATGAAATAACATATGGAATCATGTAGTAACCAAAAAAGTGTTAAACAAATCAAAATATATTTTATATTTGAGATTCCTCAAAGTAGCCATCCTTTGCATTGATGACAGCTTTGCACACTCTAGATATTCTCTTAACCAGCTTCATGAGGAATGCTTTCCAACAGTCTTGAAGGAGTTCCCACATATGCTGAGCACTTGTTGGCTGCTTTTCCTTCACTCTGCGGTCCAAATCATCCCAAACCATCTCAATTGGGTTGAGGTTGGGTGATTGTGGAGGCCAGGTCATCTGATACAGCACTCCATCACTCTCCTTCTTGGTCAAATAGCCCTTACACAGCCTGAAGGTGTGTTGGGTCATTGTCCTGTTGAAAAACAAATGATAGTCCCACTAAGCGCAAACCACATAGGATGGCGTATCACTGCAGCATGCCGTGGTAAAGGGAACTGAATGTACTCAACGGAAATGTGTCTTCTGCATTTAACCCAACCCCTCTGAATCAGTAGCCATGCTGGTTAAGTGTGCCTTGAATTTTAAATAAATCATTGACAGTGTCACCAGCAAAGCAAAGCACCACCACCCACACCATCACACCTCTCCTCCATGCTTCACAGTGGGAACCACACATGCAGAGATCATCTGTTCACATACTCTGTGTCTCACAAAGATACGGCGGTTGGAACCAAAAATCTCACATTTGGACTCATCAGACCAAAGGACAGATTTCCACCGGTCTAATGTCCTTTGCTTGTGTTTCTTGGTCCAAGAAAGTCTCTTATTATTATTGGTGTACTTTAGTTTCTTTGCAGCAATTCGACCATGAAGACCTGATTCACGCAGTCTCCTCTAAACAGTTGATGTTGAGATGTGTCTGTTACTTGAACTATGTGAAGCATTTATTTGGGCTGGTAACACTAATGAACTTATCCTCTGCAGCAGAGGTAACTCAGGGTCTTCCTTTCCAACGGCAGTCCTCATGAGAGTATCATCATAGCACTTGATGGTTTTTGTGACTGCACTTGAAGAAACTTTAAAAGACTTGACATTTTCCGGAATGTAGAAAATAGTAAAAAATTAAGAAAACCCCTTGAATGAGTAAGTGTGTCCAAACTTTTGACTGGTACTATACATTTCATGAATTAATGTTTACGACTGAGTGTGTGTTTATGATCTATTTGGTCAGAACTAAACACGTAAAAAACATAAATGAGGAGCTAAAATTATTATATTGACACATTACAGTGCCCATCAATACATCAATGAATGTGGTTGTGTGTTTTAAAGCAGGGCTGACACTGTGTTCACCCAGAAGCACAGTGTCACGCCCTGACCGTAGACTGCTTTGTACTATTTTTAGTTTGGTCAGGGTGTGATGTGGGTGGGTATTCTATGTTGTAGGTCTAGGTTTTCTTTTTCTATGTGTTTGGCCTGGTATGGTTCTCAATCAGAGGCAGCAGTCTATCATTGTCTCTGATTGAGAGCCATACTTAGGTAGCCTGTTTTCCCACTGTTAGTTGTGGGTGATTATTTTCTGGTTAGTGTTTGTTGCACCTGTCAGAACTGTTCGTTTATCGTTTTGTTGTTTTTGTTCGTGTATTCATTCGGGATTAAAAGTAATATGGGCACGTACCACGCTGCACTTTGGTCCTCCTCTCCTTCCACCAACGAAAATCGTTACACACAGATATTCATAGAACCACTTCCTGTGTGTAACTTCCTGTTTCACTTATCGGCGTTTTAACACGTGTAGCTGCTTCAGTACTATCTATCTATCTATCTATCTGAGTGTGAAAGAATAGAAGAGAAAAGAGAGAAAAAAGAGAGATAGAGAAAAGGAAGTTATAATGACCTCACCCCGTCAGTTCCCGTGGGGAAGGGAGGGGCATGAGCTTTGAACTTTCCAGCCAGCTCCGCCACTGACTTCTTAGGCGGGGCGTCCTCCTGAAACACAGGAAGTACAATATGGCTTAGTCCACACACACAAAGTAAATGGCTGCTGACACACAAAGAGACGAGGTGAGGTCATTGATTTGGGGGAAGCTGGGAATGCTTCCCAAATGGTACCCTATTCAATAAATGTTCAAATCAAATGTTATTGGTCACATACACGTTTAGCAGATGTTGTTGTGCATGTAGCGAAATGCTTGTGTTACTAGCTCCAACAGTGCAGTAATATCGAACCATTCACAACTACACACAAACCTAAAAGTAAAATAATGGATTTAAGGAATATATTAGTATTAGGATGAGCAATGTCGGCGTGGTATAGAATAAAATACAGTAGAATAGAATACAGTATGTACATATGAGATGAGTAAAGCAAAAATATGTAAACAATATTAAAGTGACTAGTGTTCCATTATTAAAATGGCCAGTGATTTCAAGTATCTGTAAACGGGGCAGCAGCCTCTAAGGTGCAGGGTTACAGAACCGGGTGGAAGCCGCCTGGTGACGGCTGTTTAACAGTCTGATGGCCTTGAGATAAAAGCTGTTTTTCAGTCTCTATGTCCCAGCTTTGATGCACCTGTACTGACCTCGCCTTCTGGATGATAGTGGGGTGAACAGGCAGTAGCTCGGGTGGTTGTTGTCCTTGATGATCTTTTTGGCCTTCCTGTGACATCGGGTGGTGTAGGTGTCCTGGAGGGCAGGTAGTTTGCCCACGGTGATAAGTTGGGCAGACCTCACTATCCTCTGGAGAGCCGTACGGTTGTGGGCGGAGCAGTTGCCGTACCAGGCGGTGATGCAGCCCGACACAAAGCTCTCAATTGTGCATCTGTAAATGTTTGTGAGGCTTTTAGGTTAATTATTTCTGTTGCGCCTTTTTCACCACGCTGTCTTTGTGGGTGGACCATTTCAGTTTGTCAGCGATGTGCACGCTGAGGAACTTGAAGTTTTCTATCTTGTCCACTGCAGTCCCGTCGATGTGGATAGGGGCGTGCTCCCTCTGCTGTTTCCCGAAGTCCACGATCAGCTCCTTTGTTTTGTCGACATTGAGTGAAAGGTTACTTTCCTGGTACCACACTCCCAGGGCTCTCACCTCCTCCCTGTAGGCTGTCTCATCCTTGTTGGTAATCAGTCCTATTACTGTTGTGTCGTCTGCAAAATTGAGTTGGAGGCGTGCGTGGCCATCCAGTCATGTGTGAACTAGGGAGTACAGAAGGGACTGAGCATCCACCTTTGTGGGGCCACTGTGTTGCGGATCAGCGAAGTGGAGGTGTTGTTTCCTACCAGGACCCAGTTGCACAGGGCAGGGTTCAGACCCAGGGCCCAGAGCTTAATGATGAGCTGTGAGGGTACTATGGTGTTGAATGCTGAGCTGTAGTCAATGAACAGCATTCTTACATAGGTATTCCACTTGTCCAGATGGGTTAGGGCAGTGTGATGGCGATTGCATCGTCTTTGGACCTATTGAGGAGGTATGCAAATGCAAGGTATGCTTTATTGGGTACAGGAACAATGGTGGACATCTTGAAACAAGTGGGGACAGTAGACTTGGATAGGGATAGATTGAATATGTCCGTAAACACTCCAGCCAGCTAGTCCGCCCATGCTCTGAGTATGCGGCTAGGGATGCCGCCTGGGCCGGCAGCCTTGCAAGGGTTAACACGCTTAAATGTCTAACTCACATTGGCCACGGGGAAGGAGAGGCCACAGTCCTTGGTAGCAGGCCACGTCAGTGGTACTGTGTTATCCTCAAAGTGGGCGAAGGTGTTCTAGCTTGTCTGGAGGCAAGACGTCGGTGTCCGCAACGTCAGTATAGAGACAGTGGATTTGCAATTGAACCGCTCAGACACAAGATGTATGTGATGTTTTGCCTGTTTGATTGTCTTACGGAGGGAATAACTACACGGCCATATTCCCAGTCACCTTGCCATGGTTAAAGGTGGTGGTTCGCACTTTCAGTTTTGCACGAATGCTGCCATCTATACACGATTTCTGGTTAGGGTAGGTTTTAAGAGTCTGTGTATTCATCAATGTTATTCTCAGAGGCTAACAGGAACATATCCCACGTGATCAAAACAATCTTGAAGCGTGGATTCTGATTGGTCAGACCAGCGTTGAATATTCCTTAGCACGGGTACTTCCTGTTTTAGTTTCTGCCAATAGGAAGGAGCAAATTGGAGTCATGATCAGATTAGCAGAAGTTCAGGGAGGGCCTTGTAGGCATTTAGAAAAGTTGATTAGCAGTGGTCCCATGTTATCTCAGATTGAGTGCTACAGTCAATGTGTTGGTAGAACTTCGGTAGCGTTTTTCTCAAATTTGCTTTGTTAAAATCCCCAGCTACAATAAATGTTGTCTCAGGATATGTGGTTTCCATTTTGCATAAATTCCAGTGAAGTTCTTTGAGGGCTGTTGTGGTGTCGGTTTGAGGGGGAATATACACAGCTGTTACTATAATCAAAGAGTATTCTCTTGGGAGGTAATACTGTCGGCATTTGATTTTGATGTATTCTAGGTTGAGTGAACAAAAAGACTTGAGTTTCTGTATGTTATCACAATCACACCATGAGTAGTTAATCATAAAACATACACCCTGCCTCACTTTTTCCCGGAGAGTTCTTTATTCCTGTTTGTGCATTGTACTGAGAACCCAGCTGGCTGTAAAGACAAAGACAATATATCCGGAGAGAGCCATGTTTCCATGAAACAGAGTACGTTACAATCCCTGATGTCTCTCTTGCCCTGAGCTTGTCTACATTCAGAGAATGAACATTAGCGAGTAATATACTTGGAAGCAGTGGGTGGTGTGCACACCTCCAGAGTCGGACTAGAAGTCCACTCCGACTACCTCTTCTCCGCTAGCAGTGTTTGAGATCAGCCTCTGGAATCAGTTCAATTGCCCTTGGGGGTACGAACAAAGGATCCAATTCGGGAAAGTCGTAAAAGTTATTTCCGGCTTTATGTAGTAACACAAAAAAAATCCTGGGCTAATAGAGTAAGAATTAACACACAAAAAAATACTGCAAAGTTGCTTAGGAGCTAGAAGCAGAGCTGCCCTATTTGTCGGCGCCATCTTGCCCTGGTCCAAAGTAGCACACAATGTAGGGAATAATGTGGCTTTTGGAACACAACTTCTCCAATACAGAACCATACTGACACAACAGAACATTTACATTTATATTTTAGTAATTTAGCAGACGCTCTAATCCAGAGCGATTTACAATAGTGAGTGCATACATTTTCGTACTTTTCCAATTTTCCACAACAGGAAATGACCTCACACCCTCAGAATGGCTAGGGAAGGATATAGGGGGGAATACAGCGAGGAGCATGATTAAAAGAAAACCGAGAGATGGGTGTAGAAATAGAACAAACAGTTGGATGTGTTTGCCTGTCTGCCATTATGTCTGTCTATGGATGCTCTCTCTCTCTCGTCTCCATGTATCCTGTGACCTCACCACACTTATATTTGCCACTCCCCTTTCCTTCTAACTCTGGAACAGTCAGATTACACAGGTTACACACAAATCCCCTCTCTCGCTCTCTCTCTCTTTCCATCTCCCTCCCTCCACCCACCCCTCCTCTCTCTCTCTCTCTCTCGCTCTCTCTCTGCATATGTCTGGGCTACCAAATTTTCCTAGCAAGTTTGTAGCTTTCCTCAATACTCCTGTAAATCTAACATAGAGATAGATGAGAACCACACTGTGTCTTATGGTAAGTAATTCTGCCATATACTGTGGCTCTTTCTACAGTCTAAGTATGATCTCATCCTGCTCTCTCTCTCACTAGGGCAAAACCCAGTTAGATCATGACTACGTCCCAAAAGGGCCTTGGTCAAAATCTGTGCACTATAAAGGGAATATGGTGCCATTTGGGATAGAGCCCATTCCCCTCCCTCCATCCAGAGCTGAGGTCATATCCCTCTCTCTTTCCCCGCTGCTCTCAGCTGTTTTCCCCTGCTCTGGTCAACAAGCACTTCCCTCTCTAGATATCCCCACTGCCCACTCAAGAGAGTGTGAAGAGAGAAATAGGGAAGACAGAGAGATGGAAGGAGAGAGAGAGAGAGAGAGAGAGAGAGAGAGAGAGAGAGAGAGAGAGAGAGAGAGAGAGAGAGACAATATTGATTATTATTTTTATTATGTTCATATTGGAAATCTCAGAAGTAAGCTTTGGCAATATGTACATTGTTACATCATGCCAATATAGCAAATGTAATTGAATTGAATTTAGAAAGAGAGAGAGAGTGCAAGCCGTGTGTCTGTCTGTGTGTGTGTGGGTGGGAACCTGGGGACTTGGGACTGGAGGACATTACATAAAGTGGCAGTGAATAAGGTAAATGACAGGCTGGTGAAAGAGAGAAAGCACTGGCTTGAGAGATATACTAGGGAAAGGGAGAGAAAGCCCTGTCCTGAGAGATGTACTAGGGAGAGGGAGAGAAAGCCCTGGCCTGAGAGATGTACTAGGGAGAGAAAGCCCTGGCCTGAGAGATGTACTAGGGAGAGGGAAAGAAAGCACTGGCCTGAGAGATGTACTAGGGAGAGGGAGAGAAAGCACTGGCTTGAGAGATATACTAGGGAGAGGGAGAGAAAGCCCTGGCCTGAGAGATGTACTAGGGAGAGGTAGAGAAAGCCCTGGCCTGCGAGATGTACTAGGGAGAGGGAGAGTAAGCACTGGCCTGAGAGATGTACTACCTAGAGGGAGAGAAAGCCCTGGGCTGAGAGATGTACTAGGGAGAGGGAGAGAAAGCACTGGCCTGAGAGATGTACCAGGGAGAGGGAGAGGGAGAGAAAGAATGAGAGGGAGAAAGATGAGAGATATCAGTAACAGATTGAGAGTCTGCTGCCTGGAGCACAACCCTTACTCTGTGGTGTTTACAAATCTGAAGAGATGGGATAGGTGTGAGCAATATGTAACAATAAAGCCTAAGTAGGGTCATCACTATATTACTTAGGCCCCAGACCCCCTGTCCCCTGACCCAGATGCCTGGCCCCCCGGACCTGGACCTGGACCCAGACCCTCAAACCCAGACCCCCTGTCCCCTGAACCAGATGCCTGGCCCCTGGACCTGGACCCAGACCCTCAAACCCAGACCCCACCAGGCTCTGCTCTATGGACACATCCTGAAAGGATGGATTGGATGCCAGGCATTTCTTCAACAGTTTCACTTATTCCCATGGAATTTTCTCTGGTGGTAAAAGTTTATATGAGGAAAATGGGATGGCCCTTCTTATTGAGGTGCGTTGTTTAGGGGAGAGAGAGAGAGAGAGAGAGAGAGAGAGAGAGAGAGAGAGAGAGGGAGAGAGACCAGAGCTGTTGACAGTTCCAATGTCCCATTCAGGCCTGCTTCTACAGTACAATACCTTTCTTCCTGTTTATAAGTCCATTTAACACATACACTCAGTATTTGGGACCCATGCAAGGAATTAAACCCACAAACCTAGTGTTGCCACTGCCAGTACTATGCTCCACAATGCTCCAAGTTAGCTCACTAACGTGTGTTATAGAAGAGCTTGGGATAACAATATAGCTGGTCTAACCAAACACACTCTCTGAAGGTGGAAGTTCAGACATTTATGTACACTCTGTGTGAAAATTGTCTTTAAAATAATATAAACCAAACTGCACAATGCATCCAGTGAGTGCTGCCTGGCCTTCTTCTGGCATCATTACTAGACACACACCTGTTCCACAGTGCATGATGGGAGATGATGTCACACCATGGCAGACAGCTTCAACACCTGAACTGCTGTTTTTACGATGCTTTTACAGCATTAAATAAACACGCCAGCCTCACGCACTCCCTTCCCAGCCTCGCCCCATCCCTCCAGACGTGTTGTTAATTTCGTGTGAGCGTGTGTGTGTGTTAACTGGGCTTGGCAGCACTCCAGCCATAGGGAGAGAGTAAACACTGCAACAGCACAACAAAAACACAACATCTTAATCACTTTACCATGCTGGACCTCTCCCTCCCTCTATCTCTCTCTCTTCCTCTATAATCTACACACTCTGCTCTGCTCTCAGTCATGTTACTATGTGTGTGGGCTCTGGGGAGACGTTATTGGTTGCACCCTTCCAGAAACATCCAGATATAACTCATCTGATCCCTATTTATATGCCTGTATACATCATCCTCACACATACAGTGCCTTCAGAAAGTATTCATACCCCACAGAGCTTTCCACACCTGGATTGTGCAACATTTCTTCAAGCTTTGTCAAATTGGTTGTTGATCATTGCTCAACAACCATTTTCAAGTCTTGCCATAGATTTTCAAGTCGAGAGAGAGAGAGAGAGAACAGAGACAGACAGAGAGAAAGAGAGAGAGAGAGAGAGAGAGAGAAAGAGAGAGAGAGAGAGAACAGAGACAGAGAGATAGATAGTCAGAGAGAGAGAGAGAGAGAACAGAGACAGAGAGATACAGAGAGAGAGAACAGACAGAGAGAGAGAGAGAGAGAGAACAGAGACAGAGAGAGACAGAGAGAGAGAGAACAGAGACAGAGAGAGAGAGAGAGAGAGAGGCCTATCGGATAGAATGGAACCGTCAGATTACACAAATTACAATCTGACTGTTCCATTCTGTCAGATATAGACACCTCTCTCTCTCATGACATCATCATCTGGATCTGCTTATGTGTGGTGGATATGAGGTGGAGTCCAGTGTGTGTGTTGGCAGAGACTAAACATTAAGCTCAAACAGCATCCCAAATACACTCCGAACATACACACACACTTTCAGTAAGACCATACCCAGATCTTTACAGTCCTTTACTCCCCTTCCTCTCTTACTTTCCCTCTGTCCCTCTTTCCTTTCTCTCTTTAACCCCCTCTGTCTTGTATCTCTTTGTCCTTCATTATCTGCCCTCACTTGAGGCAGCAGCAGCCTACACACACACACAGCTGTTGAAGTGGGGTTGATACACACTAAGTTGAAGGACTCACATTGCTGGCATTCAGCAGATAATGAAATCACATAGCCCGGAGGCCAGGCGAACGTGGGGGTACACACACACAAATTAATTCTCATCCTTAAAGGCAGGAGACCAATTGTATGAGTATAAAACATGCCTTTAGCATGGACTGGACTTGTCAAATGGCACCATATACCCATTTAGTGTACTTTTGACAATAGGGAATAGGGTGCCATTTGGGATGCAGACAGTCTTGATCTAACGTCTCGTCTCTGGACAACTAGTCGCCCAATCAATGTCACGTTTCACATCCCACTCATGTATATGTCTACAGCGTGTAGAATTGTGCAACTCCATGTGTAGAAACCTGTTGCAAAGGCAACGGTTACACCACTTCCTCTGTGTGTGGTGTGTGTTCCTGTCATATTTCCTGTTTGAGTAACGTACTGAACAACATCGATGCAGAGAAGCAGCTACAGTATAGGGTCAGCAAACCAGGAAGTCTTCCTGTGATAGGCTGCCATTCCACCACCACATGCATCATGCATCTAACTCAAACCAATATGTCTGCTCCAAAATGCTACAACTCTATTCTAACAACTACTACAAGTTACATTCTTTCATCATAGCCTAATGCAGAGGTGTCAAACTTAATCCCAGCTCTTCCCTTGTACTTGATTGATCAATTAAGGAAATTGTTCAGTTAGAAACTCCCCTCACCTGGTTGTCTATTTGTTCACCGTCCCCAGGTCCAGAACATATTCAAGGAAACGTACAGTATTATACAGAGCCATGATTGCATGGAACTCCCTTCTATTTCATATAGCACAGGTGAAGAGCAAACCTGGTTTAAAAAAACAGATACAGCAACACCTCACAGCACAACGCCTCTCCCCAATGTGTTATACCTGTTTTTTGTATGTATTGACATGTGTAACTAATGGATGCGCGCACACACACACATTACATGTTAATAATATGTTTTGTATTTTTTCAGTAATGTCTTCTTCTTTATGTCTCGGACCCCAGTAAAACTAGCTGACACCATTGGTGTCGGGATCGCAATTTAAAAAATGCAACATTTAAAAATGTCTGTCTTAATTGTACACAAATTGAAAGGTTTGTAACAAAAACCAGGAATAACATTTGACACTCTGGGCTTAATGCATACAAATTCAGTCATTAGGCTATATGCTTGACAGTATCTCACACACTGATGGCACTATGAACATGAGAGAAAGAGAGTGAGATGTCATGACAAGTGACAACATGCATGACAAAGTTTAGTTCAGTGAAATGTACGGGCTAAAACTAAGCCCAGGCCTGGTTGTTATGCTCTTCTGTAATTCAAAACATATGAATCATCTAAATCTGCATGCTATCAGTTTGGTCCATACAGATCACACAGAGAGTGTCATGTCTTGCGCAGGTTATTAGACTACATAGCCGACGAAACTCAACTCTACCATTTACGAGTTTAGTCGGCTATAGACTACATTGTACTGGACAGCACAGAATCACAGATATAATTCTATATGTAAATCCACAACTTAACTCTTCAACACAAACAAAAAACGATTTTAAAACACCCCAAAACTCTGTTTACCTCCATCCTCTGCTGCAGCTGCCTTGACTGTCGTCCCGTTCACATCAAGTTTCAACTCCCTCTAAAAGTTTTATTTTGGGACTTGTCAAAGTTGCACTCGGTCTCCTCTCCTCACACCCTTCTCTCTCCTGCCAGGCCCGTGTATGTGAGCTCAGCGAGAACCCTTAGTCGGCTGGAAAGGTGCTCTCTCTCTCCCGCTCTCTCTCTGCGGTTATATTTAGAAAGCACTCTCACAACATTTCCAGAACGTGTGACTAGAGTGAGAGTGAGTGAATCAACAGTAGCCTGTTGGTCGGTTTCAAACTGTAGTGTTGCGTTGCATGCATTTTCATGCTGAGCCGATGCTGAGATTTATACAAAGTGATTGAAGTTCATTTTAGGGATGCGTATGACGCAGGTGTAGCTACCTCAGAGGAGGAAGGGGAGGACGAATCTACTCAGTGAATTTCATAAAAATAGTGCAACATTTAAAAATGTATCCTTTTTACTATACTGAATATATTAATGTCACCAAATAACTGATTAAAACACGTATTGTAATTAAGCCTCAGCAGTACCCTCTAGGGTAGCACACTTGTGAAGCTGGAGGACAGCTAGTTTCCATTCTCCTCTGGGTATGTTGACTTTAATACAAAACCTAGGAGGCTCATGGTTCTAATTGAGGACTTCCGGAGGATGTCATCTAGAGCCTGACTGATTTATCGGTTTACCAATATTATCCTTTTACCAATGTGTTTGTATCGCATTTGATCCATTGAAAATTACCGATATCAGATGCGGAGAAAACGCTATATTTGCTCTTTGTGAAGGGTATTCTTCAAGCTCGGTCTTTCAAATGTTTTCAGAGACACTAAAAAAACTTTGCAGAAAAGTAGCAGTTCGTAACTTCGTTTTGAAGTATGGGTTCATTGTCACTTGATAGGGATTGGTCCAAATTCACATTTCGCCAATCGCCACCCCCATTTCCATGACGAGTGCTCGCTAGCTAGCCAGCTAACTAGCTGTGTGAGACTATTTGACGCCATCACTGAGGTTTAGTGCTATCTGGAATCCTCTTATCACTTACCGTAATCATGTGTATGGACGTCCCAAGGATCTAAGATTGCACCGCGGCAATGCTTGCTGCAAGAAGCAGCGGCAAATTTTGTGATTTAGGTTTTTCAATTCAACTGTATTCAGTGGCTACAGCCCTACAATCGATGAAAACATAGGACACATTTTCAATGCATTAATATTTAACTATGTCATTGTTTTCTGCTTTGCTTTTCAACACTGGACCCCCTCAGGGGTGCACGCTCAGTCCCCTCCTGTACTCCCTGTTGACCCACGACTGCATGGCCAGACACGACTCCAACACCATCATTAACCTTCCGGCGCCGACAGAGATGGCCGCCTCGCTTCGCGTTCCTAGGAAACTATGCAGTTTTTTGGTTTTTTACGTGTTATTTCTTACATTGGTACCCCAGGTCATCTTAGGTTTCATTACATACAGTCGAGAAGAACTACTGAATATAAGAGCAGCGACAACTCACCATCAGCACGACCAAGAATATGACTTTCGCGAAGCGGATCCTGTGTTCTGCCTTTCACCCAGGACAACGGAATGGATCCCAGCCAGCGACCCAAAAAAACGACGTCGTAAAAGAAGGAAACGAAGCGGTCTTCTGTCAGACTCCGGAGACGGGCACATCGCGCACCACTCCCTAGCATACTTCTCGCCAATGTCCAGTCTCTTGACAACAAGGTTGATAAAATCCGAGCAAGGGTAGCATTCCAGAGGGACATCAGAGACTGTAACGTTCTTTGCTTCACGTGGCTCACTGGAGAGACGCTATCGGAGTCGGTGCATCCAGCTGGTTTCTCCACGCATCGCGCCGACAGAAACAAACATCTTTCTGGTAAGAAGAGGGGCGGGGGCGTATGCTTTATGGTTAACGAGATGTGGTGTGGTCACAACAACATGCAGGAACTCAAGTCCTTCTGTTCACCTGATTTAGAATTCCTCACAATCAAATGTCGACCGCATTATCTACCAAGGGAATTCTCTTCGATTATAATCACAGCCGTATATATTCCCCCCCAAGCAGACACATCGATGGCTCTGAACAAACTTTATTTGACTCTTTGCAAACTGGAATCCACATATCCTGAGGCTGCATTCATTGTAGCTGGGGATTTTAACAAGACTAATCTGAAAACAAGACTCCCTAAATTGTATCAGCATATCGATTGTGCAACCAGGGCTGGCAAAACCTTGGATCATTGCTATTCTAACTTCCGCGACGCATATAAGGCCCTCTCCCGCTCTCCTTTCGGAAAAGCTGACCACGACTCCATTTTGTTGCAGAAACTAAAACAAGAAGCTCCCGCGCTGAGGTCTGTTCAACGCTGGTCCGACCAATCTGATTCCACACTCCAAGACTGCTTCCATCACGTGGACTGGGATATGTTTCGTATTGCGTCAAACAACAACATTGACGAATACGCTGATTCGGTGAGCGAGTTCATTAGAACGTGCGTTGAAGATGTCGTTCCCATAGCAACGATTAAAACATTCCCAAACCAGAAACCGTGGATTGATGGCAGCATTCGCGTGAAACTGAAAGCGCGAACCACTGCTTTTAATCAGGGCAAGGTGACTGGAAACATGACCGAATACAAACAGTGTAGCTATTCCCTCCGCAAGGCAATCAAACAAGCTAAGCGTCAATATAGAGACAAAGTAGAATCGCAATTCAACGGCTCAGACAGAAGAGGTATGTGGCAGGGTCTACAGTCAATCACGGATTACAAAAAGAAAACCAGCCCAGTCACGGACCAGGATGCCTTGCTCCCAGGCAGACTAAATAACTTTTTTGCCCACTTTGAGGACAATACAGTGCCACTGACACGGCCCGCAACCAAAACATGCAGACTCTCCTTCACTGCAGCCGAGGTGAGTAAAACATTTAAATGTGTTAACCCTCGCAAGGCTGCAGGCCCAGACGGCATCCCCAGCCGCGCCCTCAGAGCATGCGCAGACCAGCTGGCTGGTGTGTTTACGGACATATTCAATCAATCCTTATCCCAGTCTGCTGTTCCCACATGCTTCAAGAGGGCCACCATTGTTCCTGTTCCCAAGAAAGCTAAGGTAACTGAGCTAAACGACTACTCACTTCCGTCATCATGAAGTGCTTTGTAGAGACTAGTCAAGGACCACATCACCTCCACCCTACCTGACACCCTAGACCCACTCCAATTTGCTTACCGCCCAAATAGGTCCACAGACGATGCAATCTCAACCACACTGCACACTGCCCTAACCCATTTGGACAAGAGGATTACCTATGTGAGAATGCTGTTCATCGACTACAGCTCAGCATTTAACACCATAGTACCCTCCAAACTCGTCATCAAGCTCGAGACCCTGGGTCTCGACCCCGCCCTGTGCAACTGGGTACTGGACTTCCTTACGGGCCGCCCCCAGGTGGTGAGGGTAGGTAACAACATCTCCACCCCGCTGATCCTCAACACTGGGGCCCCACAAGGGTGCGTTCTGAGCCCTCTCCTGTACTCCCTGTTCACCCACGACTGCGTGGCCACGCACGCCTCCAACTCAATCATCAAGTTTGCGGACGACACAACAGTGGTAGGCTTGATTACCAACAACGACGAGACTGCCTACAGGGAGGAGGTGAGGGCCCTCGGAGTGTGGTGTCAGGAAAATAACCTCACACTCAACGTCAAAAAAACTAAGGAGATGATTGTGGACTTCAGGAAACAGCAGAGGGAACACCCCCCTATCCACATCGATGGAACAGCAGTGGAGAGTGTAGTAAGTTTTAAGTTCCTCGGCGTACACATCACAGACAAACTGAATTGGTCCACCCACACAGACAGCATCGTGAAGAAGGCGCAGCAGCGCCTCTTCAACCTCAGGAGGCTGAAGAAATTTGGCTTGTCACCAAAAGCACTCACAAACTTCTACAGATGCACAATCGAGAGCATCCTGTCGGGCTGTATCACCGCCTGGTACGGCAACTGCTCCGCCCACAACCGTAAGGCTCTCCAGAGGGTAGTGAGGTCCGCACAACGCATCACCGGGGGCAAACTACCTGCCCTCCAGGACACCTACACCACCCGATGTCACAGGAAGGCCATAAAGATCATCAAGGACAACAGCCACTGCCTGTTCACCCCGCTATCATTCAGAAGGTGAGGTCAGAACAGGTGCATCAAAGCTGGTACCGAGAGACTGAAAAACAGCTTCTATCTCAAGGCCATCAGACTGTTAAACAGCCACCACTAACATTGAGTGGCTGCTGCCAACACACTGACTCAACTCCAGCCACTTTAATAATGGGAATTGATGTAAAATATATCACTAGCCACTTTAAACAATGCTACTTAATATAATGTTTACATACCCTACATTATTCATCTCATATGTCTACGTATATACTGTACTCTATATCATCTACTGCATCTTTATGTAATACATGTATCACTAGCCACTTTAAACTATGCCACTTTGTTTACATACTCATCTCATATGTATATACTGTACTCGATACCATCTACTGCATCTTGCCTATGCCGTTCTGTACCATCACTCATTCACATATCTTTATGTACATATTCTTTATCCCTTTACACTTGTAAGGGTAGTAGTAAGGTAGTAGTTTTGGAATTGTTCATTCGATTACTCGTTGGTTATTACTGCATTGTCGGAACTAGAAGACCAAGCATTTCGCTACACCCGCATTAACATCTGCTAACCATGTGTATGTGACAATTAAAAATGTGATTTGATTTGAACCTGTTGAGTGTAGGGGGCAGTATTTTGATGTTTGGATGAAAAACGTACCCAAATGAAACTGCCTATTTCTCAGGCCCAGAATCTAGAATATGCATATAATTGTCAGATTAGGATAGAAAACACTCTAAAGTTTCCAAAACTGTCAAAATATTGTCTGTGAGTATAACAGAACTGATATTGCAGGCAAAAACCTGAAGAAAATCCAACAAGGAAGTGCCTAAGAGAAAATAATCTCCCTGTTCCATTGCATGCCTTCCCTCCATTTAAAGGGATATCAACCATATTCCTTTCCCTATGGCCTCCACATGGTGTGAATAGTCTTTAGACATAGTTTCAGGCTTTTATTCTGAAAAATGAGCGAGAATGATCACATCGCGTCAGTGGATGGCTGGGTGCCAGCAGAGTTTTGCATGCGCAACAGCTTGGAGCAGACATTTTCTCTCTCTCTCCTATTGAAAAAGCTACAGTCTGGTTGAAATATTATCGATTATTTATTGTAAAAACAACCTGAGGATTGATTATAAAAAACGTTTGACTTGTTTCTACGAACTTTACGGATACTATTTGGAATTTTCGTCTGCGATGTCGTGACCGCTCGAGCCTGTGGATTTCTGAACAAAACGCACCAAACAAATGGAGGTATTTTGGATATAAAAATTATCTTTATGGAACAAAAGGAACATTTATTGTGTAACTGGGAGTCTCGAGGGTGCAAACATCCGAAGATCATCAAAGGTAAGTGATTCATTTTATTGCTTTTCTGACTTTCGTGACCAATCTACTTTGCTGCTAGCTGTTTGTAATGTTTTGTCTGCTGAGAGATATGTCCTAACATAAACACTTGGATAGCTTTTGCTGTAAAGCTTTTTTGAAATCTGACACGCCAGGTGGATTAACAACAAGCTAAGCTGTGTTTTGCTATATTGCACTTGTGATTTCATGAAAAATACATATTTTTAGTAATTTAATTTGAATTTGGCGCTATGCCATTCAGCGGATGTTGACGAAAATGATCCCGCTAACGGGATGGGTGCGCCAAGAAGTTTTAAGTTTGCAGATGACACAACAGTGGTAGGCCTGATCACCGACAATGACGAGACAGCCTATAGGGAGGAGGTCAGAGACCTGATCGTGTGGTGCCAGGATAACAACCTTTCCCTCAACATAATCAAAACAAAGGAGATGATTGTGGACTACAGGAAGAGGAGGACCATGCACGTCCCCATTCTCATCGACGGGGCTGCAGTGGAGCAGGTTGAGAGCTTCAAGTTCCTTGGTGTCCACATCACCAACAAACTAGAATGGTCCAAACACACCAAGACCTCTTCCCCCTCAGGATACTGAAAAGATTTGCCATGGTCCTCAGATCCACAAAAGGTTCTACAGCTGCAACATCGAGAGCATTCTGACTGTTTGCATCACTGCCTGGTATGGCAACTGCTCGGCCTCCAACCGCAAGGCACTACAGAGGGTAGTGCGTACGGCCCAGTACATCACTGGGTCTTAGCTACCTGCCATCCAGGGCCTTTATACCAGGCGGTGTCAGAGGAAGGCCCTAAAAATGGTCAAAGACCCAGCCACCCTAGTCATAAACTGTTCTCTCTGCTACCACATGGCAATCGGTACCGGAGCACCAAGTATAGGTCCAAAAGGCTTCTCAACAGTTTTTACCCCCAAGCCATAAGACTCCAGAACAGGTAATCAAATGGCTACCCGGACTATTTACATTGTGTCCCGCCACTCCCCCCCAACCCTTCATTTACGCTGCTGCTACTCTCTGTTTATCATCTAATCACAGTCACTTTTACTTTAAATTCACATACATATTACCTCATCTAGCCCGACTAACTGGTGTCCCCGCACTTTGTCTCTGTACCGGTACCACCTGTATTTAGCTTTTTCATTGTCATTTTATTGTTTTATTTTTATTTGGTATTTTTTATCTATTGTTCACCTAATACCTATTTGTTACTTAAAAATTGCACAGTTGGTTATGGCTTGTAAGTAAGCATTTCACTGTAAGGTCTGCACCTGTATTCGGCGCACGTGACAAACTTTGATTTGACCCAGATGCAGACACAGGAGGCGGACAGTTTGATTCTCAGAATATTTATTATAACAAATACAAAGGACAGGTCAATGGCAGGAAGAGGTTCATTATCCAAGACAGAGTCAATCAGGGACAGAACGGCAGGCGTGCTCAGGTTCAGGACAGGCAGAAAGGTCTAAACCAGGAAGACTAGAAAACACACCGTCAGAACAAGTGAAACACACTGGTAAGACCTGACAAAATAAGACGAACTGGCAACAGACAAACTGAAAATGCAGGTATAAATACACAGGGGATAATGGGGGGAGATGGGAGACACCTGGTGAGGGGTGGAGACAAGCACAAGACAGGTGAAAGAGATCAGGGTGTGACACCGTGCTCATAAAACTATTTGAATCCTCCCTAATCTTAAACGGCACTGCTACAGGCCCTATCTGTCAAAACATGTCAAGAGCTCCACTGCTTCTCTGCTGGGGCAGGAGAAGGATAGTGAAGCCCTATTCTGTAACGCACTGAACTGCAGACCTAATGGAGGTAACACGTTTATTCAACTCCAATGAATCAACAGTGCATGGATGAATGATCAAACTAGATACTTGAAAATATTCAACAAACTAATGGCATTACAATGCAAAGTCCCCAAAGTATATTTCTGCTAGGATCATAATAATATTTTAAACACTGTTTTATTTAGGTTATTTAATTAATCTCGACTAATCATCAAGCGGTTGATTAGTTGAAGCAGGTGTATAAGTACTGGTCAGGAACAAAAATGTGCAGTCCATTGGGGCAGGCTTTATGACTATGGGCCTTGGATTGCACTTTTGTGTCATGTTGGGTCGGGAGACAGGCGCAGGAATGCATAAGAGTTTTTTTATTTCTTACCCAAATTATGGAGTGCTGTGTAAAGGCACGGGGACAAAGACCAAACAAACACTATACAAAACACAGGGTTGAAACCCAAACAAAAGAGCGAGGAGTACCTCGAATAAATAACACACACCCACGGGAGGAGACCTATAATCATCTGCACAATCCACAATGGCATAAAAACCAGAACACACAGCACAGGTACTCACACACACCAATGGACATTGTAACAATAATCGACAGGACACTGGTAAACCAAGGGCACACTTATACAATTACTAATCACTGGGAATAGGGGCCAGGTGTGCATAATGAAAGTTCCGTAGGGATCTGACATTTTGGGACGATTCCATTGGCTTCCATAGCATCAGGCAAGCTCAGTCAATTATCTGAGAGAAAACAAACAGTATTTCATGGTGTGTAGAAACATTTGTCTCTTCTCTCTAACTGCATCTTTGCTCCTCACAGGAAGTTGAGTCACTGAACTGCTTTCACTTCTGCTTCTTCTGCTTCTTACACACTGTGAAAGTTGTGAGTCACATTCAGCAGCAGCTCCCCTCGATAGAGCACACTGTCGTGTCCAAGCTAAGCAGGAGAAGCTCTCCCTTGAGAAAGATACCTCCCACCCTGAGTGGGTCAAACCAGACCTCTTCATTATATAACCCCACAGACGAGCAACCCCAAGCAGAATGTCAACCCCCCAGCACAGAGTTCTACTCCCTCATTGAAATGAAAGATACATTTACCCAGCTGGAGGTAAGGCAGGTGGAGCTGGAACAGCAGGTGATTACACTCGTCAGCACAGACCCAGACAACAGTCCTTCACAACAACACCCCCTTAACCAGAGCTGGAGAGAGACATATCTGCACTCTGGACTGCGGTGAGACAAATTCAACAGGAGAAAAAGCAGAAGCATGAGAAGAACAGAGCACCAGAGGAGAGGATCAGACTGCTGGAGGAGAGGGTGAGGGGGATGACATGTAACAGAGAACAACCCACTAGAGAGGTGGCCACCCCTGCAAAGAAGCCAGCAGAACAGCCCACCTCAGCTCCCGACAAAAGTCTCGACACCACAGCAGAACAGTCCACCCCAGACCCTGACCACGTCGACATCACGGGAGGACAGACAAATTAAGAACCCCAAGTCCCCTCGGAGCAACCCCCCGTCAGCCACCCTGATAGCCCTCCTGACGACACAATGATGAAAATAATCATGGCCTCTAAACCTTCAAGCTGCATACTGGACCCTATTCCAACTAAACTACTGAAAGAGCTGCTTCCTGTGCTTGGCCCTCCTATGTTGAACATAATAAACGGCTCTCTATCCACAGGATGTGTACCAAACTCACTAAAAGTGGCAGTAATAAAGCCTCTCTTGAAAAAGCCAAACCTTGACCCAGAAAATATAAAAAAC
The DNA here is from genome assembly GCF_013265735.2 of Oncorhynchus mykiss. Taxonomy (NCBI): domain Eukaryota; kingdom Metazoa; phylum Chordata; class Actinopteri; order Salmoniformes; family Salmonidae; genus Oncorhynchus; species Oncorhynchus mykiss. The sequence continues at coordinate 51,105,410 of NC_048566.1, read as the reverse complement.
TAGAGGCCTATATCGAATCTTCCATTCCTCTCAAAAATTTTAGAAAAGGCTGTTGCGCAGCAACTCACTGCCTTCCTGAAGACAAACATTATATGAAATGCTTCAGTCTGGTTTTAGACCCCATCATAGCACTGAGACTGCACTTGTGAAGGTGGTAAATTACCTTTTAATGGCATCAGACCGAGGCTCTGCATCTGTCCTCGTGCTCCTAGACCATAGTGCTGCTTTTGATACCATCGATCACCACATTCTTTTGGAGAGATTGGAAACCCAAATTGATCTACACGGACAAGTTCTGGCCTGGTTTATATCTTATCTGTCGGAAAGATATCAGTTTGTCTCTGTGAATGGTTTGTCCTCTGACAAATCAACTGTAAATTTCGGTGTTCCTCAAGGTTCCGTTTTAGGACCACTATTGTTTTCACTATATATTTTACCTCTTGGGGATGTCATTCAAAAACATAATGTTAACTTTCACTGCTATGCGGATGACACACAGCTGTACATTTCAATGAAACATGGTGGAGCCCCAAAATTGCCCTCGCTAGAAGCATGTGTTTCAGACATAAGGAAGTGGATGGCTGCAAACTTTCTACTTTTAAACTCGGACAAAACAGAGATGCTTGTTCTAGGTCCCAAGAAACAAAGAGATCTTCTGTTGAATCTGACAATTAATCTTAATGGTTGTACAGTCGTCTCAAATAAAACTGTGAAGGACCTCAGCGTTACTCTGGACCCTGATCTCTCTTTTGAAGTACATATCAAGACCATTTCAAGGACAGCTTTTTTCCATCTACGTAACATTGCAAAAATCAGAAACTTTCTGTCCAAAAATGATGCAGAAAAATTAATCCATGCTTTTGTCACTTCTAGGTTAGACTACTGCAATGCTCTACTTTCCGGCTACCCGGATAAAGCACTAAATAAACTTCAGTTAGTGCTAAATACGGCTGCTAGAATCCTGACTAGAAACAAAAAAATTGATCATATTACTCCAGTACTAGCCTCCCTACACTGGCTTCCTGTCAAAGCAAGGGCTGATATCAAGGTTTTACTGCTAACCTACAAAGCATTGCATGGGCTTGCTCCTACCTATCTCTCTGATTTGGTCCTGCCGTACATACCTACACGTACGTTACGGTCACAAGACGCAGGCCTCCTAATTGTCCCTAGAATTTCTAAGCAAACAGCTGGAGGCAGGGCTTTCTCCTATAGAGCTCAATTTTTATGGAACGGTCTGCCTACCCATGTCAGAGACGCAAACTCGGTCTCAACCTTTAAGTCTTTACTGAAGACTCATCTCTTCAGTGGGTCATATGATTGAGTGTAGTCTGGCCCAGGAGTGGGAAGGTGAACGGAAAGGCTCTGGAGCAACGAACCGCCCTTGCTGTCTCTGCCTGGCCGGTTCCCCTCTTTCCACTGGGATTCTCTGCCTCTAACCCTATTACAGGGGCTGAGTCACTGGCTTACTGGGGCTCTCTCATACCGTCCCTGGGAGGGGTGCGTCACCTGGGTGGGTTGAGTCACTGATGTGATCATCCTGTCTGGGTTGGCGCCCCCCCCCCCTGAGCCCTAGGACCATGCCTCAGGACTACCTGACATGATGACTCCTTGCTGTCCCCAGTACACCTGGCCGTGCTGCTGCTCCAGTTTCAACTGTTCTGCCTTATTATTATTGGACCATGCTGGTCATTTATGAACATTTGAACATCTTGGCCATGTTCTGTTATAATCTCCACCCGGCACAGCCAGAAGAAGACTGGCCACCCCACATAGCCTGGTTCCTCTCTAGGTTTCTTCCGAGGTTTTGGCCTTTCTAGGGAGTTTTTCCTAGCCACCGTGCTTCTACACCTGCATTGCTTGCTGTTTGGGGTTTTAGGCTGGGTTTCTGTACAGCACTTTGAGATATCAGCTCATGTACGAAGGACTATATAAATACATTTGATTTGATTTGACCAAACTCACTCCATTAAATTAATCAAAACAGGAACATTTGGCTAGAAATTCAAAAGGAAATGATCTTAAGAGAAAATGTCATCCTGTGTGCTACCTATATTCCCCACTAGATTCCTCATACTTTAATGAAGACAGCTTCTCCATCCTGGAGGGGAAAATCAATAATTTCCAGGCCCAGGGACATGTACTAGTCTGTGGCGACCTAAATGCCAGAACCGGACAAGAACCTGACATCCTCAGCACACAGAGGGACAAACACCTGGCTGTAGGTGACAGCATTCCCTCCCCCTTGTGCCCCCCTAGGCACAACTATGACAACCAACAAATATGGGTCACAACTATTGCAGGTCTGCCACACGCTATGTACAGTGTCAATGGTAGGCTTCGAGTCGACTCGTATGGTAGGTACACCTATAGCTCATCTCTTAGCAGTAGTACTGTAGATCTGAACTGAGTAATATTAAGAAATTATATAGATGGAAGGAATGTAGTGTAGAATAAAAACAATTAGCCAACAACAAATTCAATCCCTTTTAGACAATTTCCTGGACAATTTATTTTTATTTTATATTTTTATTTAACCAGGTAGGCTAGATGAGAACAAGTTCTCATTTGCAACTGCGGCCTGGCCAAGATAAAGCAAAGCAGTGCTACACATAGAGTTACACATGGAATAAACAAATATACAGTCAATAACACAATAGAAAACAAAATGTCTATAAACAGCATGTGCAAATGAGATAATAACAGGGAGTTAAGGCAATAAATAGGCCATGGTGGTGAAGTATTTACAATATAGCAATTAAACACTGGAATGGTAGATGTGCAGGAGATGAATGTGCAAGTAGAGATACTGGGGTGCAAAGGAGCAAGATAAATAAATAAATACAGTTTGGGGATGAGGTAGATAGATGGGCTGTTTACAGATGGGCTATGTACAGGTGCAGTGATCTGTGAGCTGCTCTGACAGCTGGTGCTTAAAGCTAGTGAGGGAGATATGAGTCTCCAGCTTCAGTGATTTTTTGCAGTTCGTTCCAGTCATTGGTAGCAGAGAACTGGAAGGAAAGGCAGCCAAAGGAGGAATTGGCTTTGGGGGTGACCAGTGAGATATACCTGCTGGAGCACGTGTTACGAGTGGGTGCTGCTATGGTGACCAGTGAACTGCGATAAGGCGGGGCTTTACCTAGCAGAGACTTGACGATGACCTGGAGCCAGTGGGTTTGGCGACGAGAGTCAAGCGAGGGCCTGCCAATGAGAGCGTACAGGTCGCAGTGGTGGGTAGTATATGGGGTTTGGTGACAAAACGGATGGCACTGTGATAGACCGCATCCAATTTGTTGAGTAGAGTGTTGGATACTATTTTATAAATGACATCGCCGAAGTCAAGGACCGGTAGGATGGTCAGTTTTACGAAGGTATGTTTAGAAGGATGCTTTGTTGCGAAATAGGAAGCCGATTCTAAATTACATTTTGGATTGGAGATGCTTAATGTGAGTCTACAGTCTAACCAGACACCTAGGTATTTGTAGTTATCCGCATATTCTAAGTCAGAGCTGTCCAGAGTAGTGATGCTGGATGGGTGGGCAGGTGCGGGCGGTGCTCGGTTGAAGAGCATGCATTTGGTTTTACTTGCATTTAAGAGCAGTTGGGGGCCACGGAAGGAGAGTTGTATGGCATTGAAGCTCGTCTGGAGGTTAGTTAAATTACAGGTTGTAATCCAACAAAATAGGAAAAACGCCAAGGGGGTGAGTACTTTTGCAAGGCACTGTAGTTGGGAAGGTTCCTGTCTCTTTCTGTGGCTAAACCAACTTGGCTCGTAATTTAACAATTGTATTTGCATTTACAGATGGCATACACAAGGCACATTAAAGTTCATGTTCCAGAAGGCATTTCTGCCCAAAAAAACGCATTGATAAAAAAAAAAATTAAGTTCAAATGCCTCTCCTGTGAAGTAGGAACCTGCGACGACTAGTTTCCGTTAGCTAACTGCTTTTTGTCACTCTAAACTCTGAGAAACACCTGTACATTTTTATTGGTAGAATATATTTTTGTTCGAATGCCAAATTTGAATAGCAGAAATGTAGAGGAAGATTAAATACACTAAGTTTTTGTGACTTTGTAAAGTGCACGCTGGGAGTCGGGAAGCAAGTTCAAGGACTGAATTTAATAAATATACTCCCTGAACCAGCTGAATCATGGGAGCATGTCGCGCTTACCAAGTCTTGTGAACCTGTCGAGCCAGCTGAGGCATCCTCGGTAGACTCAGCAATAGATGCTTGACGGGCCAACCGGGTCTTGTCAAACTGACGTGTCGGCAGAGGCATGGAAGCCTGACTAGCCAGCTGAGGTATCCCTGAGTGCTCCGGTAGCGACACCTGAACCCTACGTCACCTACACTAAAAAAAAACAAAAAAACACTCCCTGATGCGTCCCTTTGGTGAAGCGTTATTCTGTAACGTGTATGCTGGGAGTCGGGAAGCCAGTTCAGGAAGTGTATTTAAGTCTTTTGGGATAGGGGGCAGCATTTTCACTTTTGGATGAATAGCATGCCCCGAGTGAACTGCCTCCTACTCTGATGCTAATATATGCATATTATTAGTAGTATTGGATGGAAAACACTCTGAAGTTTCTAAAACAGTTTGAATGATGTCTGTGAGTATAACAGAACTCATATAGCAGGCAAAAACCTGAGGGAAATCTGAGGTTTGTAGTTTTTCAAAGCTTGGCCTACCAAATACACAGTGTCTATGGAGTCAAGTTGCACTTCCTACGGCTGCCACTAGATGTCAACCGTCTTTAGAAACTTGTTTCAGGCTTCTGCTATAAAGGAGAGGCTCATGAGACCTGTTTGGGTCAATGGTCTGGCAGAGTGTCTCAGGCTCGTGACACGCGCTCCCAACAGAGTTAGCTCTCGTTCCAGTGCTTTTCTTCAGACATAGGAATTCTCCGGTTGGAACATTATTGATGTTTTATGTTAAAAACATCCTAAAGATTGATTCCATACATTGTTTGACTTGTTTCTACGACCTGTAACAGAACTTTTCGAGTTTTTGTCTGGATGAAGTTCTCGCACCTCATGAAGATGGATTACTGGGCTGAACACGCTAACAAAAAGTGGCTATTTGGACATAAATTATGGACTTTATGGACATTTATGGAACAAATCAGTCATTTATTGTCAAACTGGGATTCCTGGGAGTGCCTTCTGATGAAGATCATCAAAGGTAAGTGAATATTTATAGTGTTATTTCTAACTTCTGTTGACTCCAAAATGGCGGATATTTCTCTGGCTGGATTGGGCTTTGAGCGCCGTTCTCAGATTATGCTTTTTCCGTAAAGTTTTTTTAAAATCTGACACAGCGGTTGCATTAACTTTTTATGACTGCAGGGGCAGTATTGAGTAGCTTGGATGAAAAGGTGCCCATTGTAAACGGCCAGCTCCAGTCTCAGTTGCTAATATATGCATATTATTATTAGTATTGGATAGAAAACACTGTAAAGTTTCCAAAACTGTCAAAATATTGTTTGTGAGTATAACAGAACTGATATTGCAGGCGAAACCCTGAGGAAAATCAAAAAAGGAAGTGGCTTCTATTTTGAAAACTCCATGTTCCATAGCCTCCCTTTGCTCCATTTAAAGGGATATGAACCAGATTCCATTTCCTATCACTTCCTCAAGGTGTCAACAGACTTCAGACATAGTTTCATGCTTTCATTTTGAAAAATGAGCCAGAACGATAACATTGCGTCAAGTGGTCACATGAGTTTTGCTTGCGCAACAGAGTTTGGATAGGTATTGCTTTTCCCTCTCCTACTGTGAAAGACATTTGCGGTTGATATATTATCGATTATATATTTTTAAAACAACCTGAGGATTGATTATGAAAAACGTTTGACATGTTTCTGTGGACATTATAGAAACTATTTGGAATTTTCGTCTGCGTTGTCGTGACCGCTCTTTCCTGTGGATTTCTGATCATAACGCGACGAACAAACAAAGGTATTTTGGATCTAAAAATAATCTTTATGGAACAAAAGGAACATTTGTTGTGTAACTGGGAGTCTTGTGAGTGAAAATATCCAAAGATCATCAAAGGTAAACGATTAATTTGATTGCTTTTCTGATTTTCATGACCGAGCTACCTGATGCTAAGTGTACTTAATGTTTTATCGTGCGATCGATAAACTTACACAAAATCTTGGATTGCTTTCGCTGTAAAGCATAATTTCAAAATCTGACACGACAGGTGGATTAACAAAAGGCTAGGCTGTGTTTTCCTATATTGCACTTGTGATTTCATGAATATAAATATTTATAGTAATATTTATTGTATGTAGCGCTATGCTATTCAACGGTTGTTGATGACACTTATCCCGATATTGGGATTGCAACCATAACAAGTTAAGGAGAAGTCTATCTTTAATTCTGTGAATAACACTTGTCTCTTTTATCAATGCTTATTATGAGTATTTCTGCAAAATCACCAGATGTTTTGGAATCAAAATATTACTGCATGTAACGTGCCAATAATGTAAACTTATATTTCTGGATATAAATATGTAAATATAAATATGCACATTATCGAACAAAACATACATGTATTGTGTAACATGATGTCCTTTGAGTGTCATCTGATGAAGATCATCAAAGGTTCGTGATTAATTTTATCTATATTTCTGCTTTTTGTGACTCCTATCTTTGGCTGGAAAAATGGCTGTGTTTTTTTGACTTGGCGGTTATCTAACATGTTGTGCTTTCGCTGTAAAGCATTTTTTAAATCGGACACAATGGGTAGATTAACAAGAAGTTTATCTTTCATTTGCTGTATTGGACTTGTTAATGTGTGAAAGTTACATATTTCCCAAAAATATTTTCAGCGGAATGTTGTCGAGGGTTTCCGCTAGCGGAACGCCTGCCCTAGAAAGGTTTTAATAACTAAATGAACATAGAACAAAACAAGAAACACAGGTAGAGTACAGACATGATCACTGGAACAGAAACAGTAAAGTGTAGAGAAAGAACCAATGGGAGTTACAAATATAGGGAAGGTAATCAGGGAGGTAATGGAGTCCAAGTGAGTCTGATGAGGCGCTGGTGCGCGTAACGATGGTGACAGGTGTGCGTAATAATGAGCGGTTCCCACCTAAAAAGTCGAAGATTTAAAGTTGGGAGTTTTGCTTCGCAAGTCCTACCTAAAAAGTCAGAAGTATGACGAAGATTCAAAGTCGGGACTTTTGCTTCGCAAGTCACACCTAATAATATAGTATGTATGTAAGTATGTAAGAAATCTACAGTTGTGCATTGCTTTGCGTGCACTTAATAAGTATGTTGAAGATTTAAGTGTGGGCTCTTGCTTCGCAAGCCCCACTAATAATAATAAATACTATGTTGAAGATATAAAGTGGCAACTCTTGCTTCCAAGCCCCATTAATAAATAATTGAAGTAGGATGAATAACAGTAGTGTTTACATAACCAGATACACAGCCTTCAGTCTATGGTCTAGCTACACGTATACTCACCACCATTGGGGACCAACAAACTCCAACCACCTATTTCGCATGGTAGTGTACTAGGGTCCTTCGGCAGGGCATGCAAACCATAGTTGGCTGTGGTCAATCCGTATAAGGCTATTCAGTCTCGGCCGTGATACTTTAATTAAACAAGTTGGGGGTGATGAAACAATGGAGTACCCCCATTCAATGAAGGGAAGCAAAGTGGTAGGAGGGGCGATTTGCATGTAGTGCTTGCCAAAAGGGGGCACGAATTGTTGACAATTGCAATCCAAACCCAACTTCAATTTACTCATTGTGACGCACTCAGCTTCCAAACTCTGTTTTAGAAGAAACTGACATTATGACCAAAATTGTCCTATTTAATAATAATTTATTACATTTGTAAAGCACTTTTCGTTATACAGAATAATCTAAGTGCATTACACATTACATATTTACACTTGTAGTAAATGTTGACACTAGAATAAATGATTGATTTAAATCGATGCTACAGGTTGTTTTCAAAGGGATTAGTTGCTTTTTAGGGGCAGTCGCTCTAATATCTTCGGCAGTGAGTGAGAAAACAAAAGGCCTTCATAACAATTACTGGAAAAAATTATACGGATATTTTTGGTACAAAGGTGATAATGAAAGTGTCTTATTTAGTACTGCAGTTTAACAGAAGAGAAGAGGAAAATTTGACTTCTCTATGGGGAGATCTATGGGAATGGTCCTTTTGGGCTCAGCTTTAGCTAAACTGCCATACCGAAAGTGCCCTCTGAGCACAGGGAAAAGTGTGCTTCCAGATCGGAACCATGGACCCCTGGGCCAGAGGAGGGCCTCAGGCTCCCAGCCTGCTGCAACACAAGCAGTCCAATTGATATATTCACTCTGAAAAAGATCTGATGTGACCGTTAGTTAAAAAAATATCAGAAATCGGCTGCCTTTGTAAACGCAGCCTCAGTATACTGTCTCTGAGACATACACGTTACTCAGAAAGAAATCCTACCCAATCCATAGGTTTAATGGCAGATGCTAGATATTCAGTGGAAATAAAATGATCTAAGATCACAGAAAATAAAAGACAAACTAATTCTAGAGAACTTTATTTGGTATTCAAGCCCCAAGGTGACAAAATCATTAAAAAGCTAACTTTGTAAAAGGGGTAGGAGGAACCAGGGAGACGCAATACAGAAAGCCACACCAATCACTGTTCATACAAACAAACTGTCAGATTTATTTTTATTGAATATTGAGTGTTTTTTACCAAACAAAATTGCTATTGTTTCTCAAACTTCTGCAAATAATGTATTTAAGATTTCCAACAATGTGATTGTAAACCAGGATCACAGACAACTGTGTAGAAACGTTAGTTGCTAGCTATGTCTTGTTGTATGTACACAGCAGTGTAAAGGTCTAAATGTTATTCCTCCTTACCTATTGTAAACTTAAACCATCGATAAATTAATAAACTAAACTGCTTATTTTCAAATTAATTTACCACATATAAACGCAACATGCAACAATGTCAAAGATTCTACTGAGTTACAGTTCATAAGGAAATCAGTGTAAATGAATTCATTAGGCCCTAATCTATGGATTTCACATGACAGGGAACACAGATATGCATCTGTTGGTCATAGTATCTGGCATGAACACTATTTGTGACCACCATTCGCCTCAAGCAGCACGACATCTGCTTTGTATAGAGTTGATCTGGCTGTTGATTGTGGCCTGTGGAATGTTGTCCCACTCCTCTGGGCTGTGCGAAGTTGTTGGATTTTGGCAGGAAGTGGAACAAACTGTCGTACACGTCGTTCCAGGATCGGATGAATGGCACAACAATGGGCCTCAGGACCTCGTCACAGTATCTCTGTGCATTCAAAATTGTTTTTTCGTTGTCCCTAGCTTATACCTGCCCAAACCATAACCCCACTGCCCCCATGGGACACTCTGCTCACAACGTTGACATCAGCAAACTGCTCGCCCACGCAATGGATATACGCTGTCTGCCATTTGCCTGGTAAGGTTGAAACCGGGATTCAGCCGTAAAAAGCACACTTCTCCAGCATGCCAGTGGCCATCGATGGTGAGTATTTGCCCACTGAAGTCAGTTACGACGCCGAACTGCAGTCAGGTCAAGACCCTGGTGAGGATGACGAGCACCCAGATGAGCTTCCCTGATACGGTTTCTGAAAGTTTGTGCAGAAATTATTTGGTTGTGAAAACCCACAGTTTCATCAGTTGTCCGGGTGGCTGGTCTGAGACGACGCCGCAGGTGAAGAAGCCGGATGTGGAGGTCCTGGGATGGGGTGGTTACACTTGGTCTGTTGTTGTGAGTCCAGTTGGACGTACTACCAAATTTTCTAAAACAAAGATAGTGGTGGCTAATGGTAAAGAAATTAACCTTCAATCCTCTGGCAATTTCTCTTGTGGACATTCCTGCAGTCAGTACGTACGGATGAGAGCAGCCCGTAAAAGAGAAAAGAAAAAGAGAAAGCAGCATGGTTTTATTGTGAGCCTCACCACCAGGCTCCCCGACAACAAAGCCTTAACTTCTTGTTTCACTGCAGCGCAGCAGGAAGTGTCCTCACGCTACTCATTGGCCTCACACTTTATGGGTGAAGAGAGACCAACGACAAAAGGAGGAAAAAATATGATCAGCAAGAGGCGTAGAAATATTTGAAAGACTTAATTTCACAGACCAAACAAAAACAAAGATCAAGCGTGTAAACTGATACTTAAATGTTTGTAATCTTCAAAACACAAAGGATGATATATCTGTAGAAACATATTAAGACATAAACATCAAATTTGATTAGAATTACCATCTGTACATTCCATTATTAAAATAATTATTTTACATGCTCGTGCTACGAGTGATCTCTGTAGTGAACAACCATCTTCTCGTCATCTCTCTCGTCATCCCTCAGGTGCCACTTCTCTTCCTCCTCTTCCCAGTACATCTGAAACGGCTTCTGGCAGATCTCACACGTCTACACACAGACAGAGGAGGAAAGAAAAGTTTGACTCTAACAAGATTCTGACAATGTGCAGTGTCTAATTAACAACACAACAAGACATAATATACAGGCTACAGCAGCATGATGTGAGAATGTCCCAGCGATTGAGGATAGAACCAGAAGACGGGGAACATTCTGGCACCGAAGACATAGCACTGGACTTGTTAACACACACAAACATGAGTACAGATGAACAGTGTGCATGCCAAGAATGGAGGTTCAATCCCTAACTTTAAATATAAATGAATATTCACTGTTCTGTTACATGAGTGTTTATTTCCATTTGGGTTTGTTTATCTCCCCCTGCTGGCGGTTTTATATAAGCAGCTTTCCTTTCTGCATACAGTACTACAGTACTAATATGCAGTACTAGAACTACCTCTCCCGGATCCGGGTGAATTGTCATCAACTGACACTAATTAGCATAATGCAACGGACAAAAAATATTACTAGAAAATATTCATATCCATGTGAAATATAGTGAAACACAGCTTAGCCTTTTGTTAATCATCCTGTCATCTCAGATTTTGAAATTATGCTTTACAGCCAAAGCAAGAAATGCATTTGTGTAAGTTTATCGATAGCCTAGCATAGCATTATGTACAGCTAGCAGCAGACAACTTGGTCACGAAAATCAGAAAATCAATCAAATGAAATTGTTTACCTTTGATGAGCTTCGGATGTTTTCACTCACGAGACTCCCAGTTAGACAGCAAATGTTCATTTTGTTCCATAAAGATTATTTTTATAGCCGAAATACCTCCGTTTGTTCTTCACGTTTGGTTGAGAAATCCACCCGGAAACTGCGGTCACGACAACGCAGACAAAAAAAATCCAAATTATATCCATAATGTACACAGAAACATGTCAAACGTTTTTTATAATCAATCCTCAAGGTGTTTTTCAAATATCTATTCAATAATATATCAACCGGGACAGTTGGCTTTCCACTAGGACCGGGAGTAACAATGGCTGCCTCTCTCTTTTGCGCACAAATCACTCTGAGAGCCCCCACTTGTCCACTTACGCAATGTGGTCGTTCACGCTCATTCTTCAAAATAAAAGCCTGAAACTATGTCTAAAGGCTGTAGACACCTTAGGGAAGCAATAGAAAAAGGAATCTGGTTGATATCCCTTTCAATGGGCAATAGGGATGCATAGAAACACAGGGGGTTCAAAATAAGAGTCACTTCCTGATTGGATTTTTCTCAGGCTTTCGCCTGCAATATCAGTTCTGTTATACTCACAGACAATATTTTTACAGTTTTGGAAACTTTAGAGTGTTTTCTATCCCAAGCTGCCAATTATATGCATATTCTAGCATCTGGTCCTGAGAAATAGGCTGTTTACTTTGGGAACATTATTTTTCCAACCATAAAAATAGTGCCCCCTAGCTTCAAGAGGTTTTAATAAGTTGAGAAATAACTATAGTAGGCCTAGCCTATAGAAAGCTGATGGGATCCTCCTCTTTGTAATAGAGGATATCAAAACTTTTCTCACACAATTGTATAGCCTATAAAAATGTTGCTCAACATGAGCAGGGCTCTCATTAAGTGATTGATTAGATTTTAGATCACATTTGCAATGTCAGAGTGATTAAAGGGACAATAGAGTGCTGAGTACCAGACAGTTAACAAGTTTGGTAGGCTACTAATGATCATCAGCAGCATCAGAGCTTGGTGAAGCCTAATTACCATGGCTGAACGGTCATGTGGAATTTGACTGCCTTCATTTCTCGTGACCGCCGGTGTAGCGGTAATACGGTCACTGTAACAGCTCTACACGTAACTTATTCTTTAACTACTTATCTCATGTTGTGGAAGTTTATTCTGGTGAAGTTTGAAACATTTATATAATTATTTTCTAGATTGATGAAATAATTATCTTAGCTATGGCTCTAATAGTTTACATGTTAGCTACACAAATTGTGTGTTGTTTTCTCACGTTAGATCATGCTAGTTTTGTATAAGAATGCATTGAGCTCTTTTGGTTGTATTAGTCAGAAGATGGATTATGTCTATGACAGTACATACTGTTCTGCATTAGCCGGCAGCATACCACCCTGCATACCACTGCTGGCTTGCTTCTGAAGCTAAGCAGGGTTGGTCCTGGTCAGTCCCTGGATGGGAGACCATATACTGCTGGAAGTGGTGTTGGAGGGCCAGTAGGAGGCTTAGAAAATATCCAATGCCCCAGGGCAGGGTGCTGTGTTTTGGATGGGACGTTAAACAGGTGTCCTGACTCTCTGAGGTCCTTAAAGATCCCATGGCACTTATCGTAAGAGTAGGGGTGTTAACCCCGGTGTTCTGGCTAAATTCTCAATCTGGCCCTCAAACCATCACAGTCACCTAATCATCCATCTCCTCTCCCCTGTAACTATTCCCCAGATTGTTGCTGTAAATGAGAATGTGTTGTCAGTCAACTTACCTGGTAAATAATAATAATGTTAAATTGCAATAGTGGCCTTTTTAGCTGCCATGATGTTGTATAATACTGTAGTTTTAAGGACTTTGAGTAATTGTTCCCTCTTTGTCCAAGTTTCACCATTTCCCAGTCAAACCTGAGGACAAATGGATATCCTGTCTTCAGAGGTTTGATGAGGGGAATACGTTTACAGGGTATCTGCAGGTTCCATGAATTTGAATTTATGACTAATGCCACTTGCCACCTCCGCGGCCTCTCTACTGAGACAGGCATGAAAGAAAATGTATATATTTGCAACTGCCTACAGCTTGTTCAATGAACCATAAAAAATGTATGAATATGCACCTGTGGAACAGTCGTTAAGACACTAACAGCTTACAGATGGTAGGCAATTAAGGTCACAGTTATGAAAACTTATGACACTAAAGAGGCCTTTCTACTGACTCTGAAAAACACCAAAAGAAAGATGCTCAGGGTCCCTGCTCATCTGCGCGAACGTGCCTTAGGCATGCTGCAAGGAGGCATGAGGACAGCAGATGTTGCCAGGGCAATAAATTGCAATGTTCGTACTGTGAGACGTCTAAGACAGCGCTACAGGGAGACAGGATGGACAGCTGATCATCCTCGCAGTGGCAGACCACGTGTAACAACACCTGCACAGATCAGTACATCCAAACATCACACCTGCGGAACAGGTACAGGATGTCAACAACAACTGCCAGAGTTACACCAGGAATGCACAATCCCTCCATCAGTGCACAGACTGTCCACAATACGCTGAGAGAGGCTGGACTAAGTGCTTGTAGGCCTGTTGTAAGGCAGGTCCTCACCGGACATCACTGTCCACAACTTCGCCTATGGGCACAAAACCACCATCACTGGACCAGACAGGACTGACAAAAAGTGCTCTTCACTGAAGAGTCGCGGTTTTGTCTCACCAAGGGTGATGGTAGGATTCACGTTTATCGTTGAAGGAATGAGCGTTACACCGAGCCCTGTACTCTGGAGCGGGATCGATTTGGAGGTGGAGGGTCCTGTCATGGTCTGGGGTGGTGTGTCACAGCATCATCGGACCGAGCTTGTTGTCATTGCAGGCAATCTCAACACTGTGCATTACAGAGAAGACATCCTCCTCTCTCATGTGGTACCCTTCCTGCAGGCTCATCCTGACATGACCCTCGAGCATTACAATGCCACCAGCCATACTGCTCGTTCTGTGCGTGACTTCCTGCAAGACAGGAATGTCAGTGTTCTGCCATGGCCAGCGAAGAACCCGGATCACAATCCCATTGAGCACGTCTGTGACCTGTTGGATCAGAGGGTGAGGTCTAGAGGTCGACCGATTAATTGGAATGGCCAATTTTTTTTGGGACACCAATTTGGCCGATTTTTTACATCATATTTTTTTACACCTTTATTTAACTAGGCAAGTCAGTTAAGAACAAATTCTTATTTTCAGTGACAGCCTTGAAACAGTGGGTTAATTGCCTGTTCAGGGGCAGGACGACAGATTTGTACCTTGTCAGCTCGGGGGTTTGAACTTGCAACCAACAGGTTACTAGTCCAGCGCTCTTACTAGTCCAACCCTGCCGCCCCAATGATCAATCAATGCGGTGCGCATTCGCGAAAAAGGATTGTCATTGCTCCAACGTGTACCTAACCATAAACATCAATGCCTTTCTTAAAATCAATACACAGAAGTATATATTTTTAAACCTGCATATTTAGCTAAAAGAAATCCAGGTCAACAGGCAATATTAAGCAGGTGAAATTGTGTCACTTCTCTTGCGTTTCATTGCACGCAGAGTCAGGGTATATGCAGCAGTTTGGGCCGCCTGGCTCGCTGCGAACTAATTTGCCAGAATTTTACGTAATTATGACATAACATTGAAGGTTGTACAATGTAACAGCAATATTTAGACTTAGGGATGCCACCCGTTAAATAAAATACGAAACGGTTCCGTATTTCACTGAAAGAATAAACGTTTTGTTTTCAAGATGATAGTTTCCGGCTTCGACCATATTAATGACCAAAGGCTTGTATTTCTATGTGTTCTTATGTTATAATTAAGTCTATGGTTTGATATTTGATAGAGCAGTCTGACTGAGCGATGGTAGGCAGCAGCAGGCTGCCTACCATAAGCATTCATTCAAACAGCACTTTCGTGCGTTTTGCCAGCAGCTCTTCGCAATGCTTCAAGCACTGAGCTGTTTATGACTTCCAAGCTTATCAATTCCCGAGATTAGGCTGGTGTAACCAATGTGAAATGGCTAGCTAGTTAGCGGGGTGTGCGCTAATAGCGTTTAAATCGGTGACGTCACTCGCTCCGAGACCTTGAAGTAGTTGTTCCCCTTGCCACGGCTTTTTTGGAGCGATGGGTAATGATGCTTCGAGGGTGGCTGTTGTTGATGTGTTCCTGGTTCGAGCCCAGGTAGGGGCGAGGAGAGGGACGGAAGCTATACTGTTACACTGGCAATACTAAAGTGCCTATAAGAACCTCCAATAGTCAAAGGTATATGAAATACAAATGGTATAGAGAGAAAGAGTCCTATAAATACTATATTAACTACAACCTAAAACCTCTTACCTTGGAATATTGAAGTCTCATGTTAAAAGGAACCACCAGCTTTCATATGTTCTCATGTTCTGAGCAAGGAACTTAAACGTTAGCTTTTTTACATGGCACATATTGCACTTTTACTTTCTTCTCCAACACTTTGTTTTTGCATTATTTAAACCAAATTGAACATGTTTCATTTTTTATTTGAGGCTAAATTGATTTTATTGATGTATTCTATTACATTAAAATAAGTGTTCATTCAGTATTGTTGCAATTGTCATTACAAATAAATAAATACAAATCGTCAGGCTTTTTTTGGTCCTCCAATAATTGGTATCGACGTTGAAAAAACATAATCTGTCGACCTCTAGAGAGGGCTAGGGCCATTCCCCCCAGAAATGTCCGGGAACTTGCAGGTGCCTTGGTGGAAGAGTGGGGTAACATCTCACAGCAAGAACTGGCAAATCTTGTGCAGTCCTTGAGGAGGAGATGCACTGCAGTACTTAATGAAGCTGGTGGCCACACCAGATACTGACTGTTACTTTTGATTTTGACCCTCTCCTTTGTTCAGGGACACATTATTCCATTTCTGTTAGTCACATGTCTGTGGAACTTGTTCAGTTTATGTCTCAGTTGTTAAATCTTATGTTCATACAAATATTTACACGTTAAGTTTGCTGAAAATAAACACAGTTGACAGTGAGAGGACGTTTCTATTTTTAATTAGTTTATTTATACACTTTTTGAACTATAACCATTTTACATTTGCATAAATTAACATGGTTTGAATGAGAACCACAGGAATACAGAGGTAGCTGTTCAAAATTGTCCTGCTCCTTGGCCAATTAAGCTACAAGACCAACTTTAAAACATTCAGACTATCTTAACTTCAAATTCTTTAGAATCTTTATCAACTATAACTACATTGAACAAAAATAAACAACATGCAACAATTTCAAAGATTTGACTGAGTTACAGTTCATATAAGGAAATCAATCTATTGAAAAATTCATGAGGCTCTGATCTATGCATTTCACATGAATGGGAATGCAGATTTGAATCTGTTGGTCACAGATATCGTTAAAAAAAAGGTAGGGGCGTGGATTTGAAAACCAGTCAGTATCTGGTGTGACCACCATTTGCCTCATGCAGCATGACAGAGTTGATCAGGCTGTTGATTGTGGGATGTGGAATGTTGTCCGACTCCTCTTCAATGGCTGTGCGAAGTTGCTGGATATTGGCGGGTCCTGGAACACGCTGGCAAACACGTCGATCCAGAGCGTCTCACATTTTTAAACATTTTATTTCACCTTTATTTAACCAGGTAGGCAAGTTGAGAACAAGTTCTCATTTACAATGTGTGTCATGTCTGGTGAGTATGCAGGCCATGGAAGAACTGGGACACTTGAAGAATTGTGTACAGATCCTTGCGACATGGGGCCATGCATTATAATGCCGAAACATGAGGTGATGGCAGCAGATGAATGGCATGACAATGGGCCTCGTGTTCATTGTTCCGCAGCTTATGCCTGCCCATACCATAACCCTACCGCCACCATGCAGCACTCTGTTCACAACATTGACATCAGCAAACTGCTCGCCCACACGACGCAATCTGCCCAGGAGAGTTGGAACTGGGATTCATCCGTGAAGAGTACACTTCTCCAGCATGCCAGTGGCCATCAAAGGTGAGCATTTGCCCACTGAAGTCGGTTACGACACCTAACAGCAGTCAGGTTAAGACCCTGCTGAGGACGACGAGCACGCAGATGAGCTTCCCTGAGACTGTTTCTGACAGTTAATGCAGAAATTCTTCAGTTGTGCAAACCCAGTTTCATCAGATGTCCTGGTGGCTGGTCTCAGACAATCTTGCAGGTGAAGAAGCCAGATATGGTTGTCCTGGGCTGGCGTGGTTACTGGTCTAAAGTCCATTGCTTGTGTTTCTTGGCCCAAACAAGTCTCCTCTTTTTATTGGTGTCCTTTAGTAGTGGTTTCTTTGTAGCAATTCGACCATGAAAGCCCGATTCACGTGGTCTCCGTTTGAACAGTTGATGTTGAGATGTGTCTGTTACTTGAACTATGTGAGCCATTTATTTGGGCTGCAATTTCTGAGGCTGGTAGCTCTCAGCAGATGTAACTCTGGGTCTTCCTTTACTGTGGCGGTCCTCATGAGAGCCAGTTTCATCATAGCGCTTGATGGTTTGTGTGACAGCACTTGAAGAAACTTTCAAAGTTCTTGACATTTCCCAGATGACTGATCTTCATGTCTTAAAGTAACGGACTGTGGTTTCGCGTTGGGCTTATTTGAGCTGTTCTTGCCATTATGGTATACATCTTCTGTATACCACCCCTACCTTGTCACAACCCAACTGATTGGCTCCAACACATTAAGAAGTAAATAAATTCCACAAATAATATTTTAACGAGGCAAACCTGTTAATTGCAATGCATTCCAGGTGACTACCTCGTGAAGCTGGTTGAGAGAATGCCAAATGTGCAAAGTTGTCAAGGGGAAGGGTGGCTACTATGAAGAATCTCAAACCTATTTTGAATTGTTTAACACTTTTGGCTACTATATGATTCCATGTGTTATTTCATCATTTTGATGTCTTCACTATTATTCTATAATGTAGAAAATTGAAAAATAAAACCAAACTTGACTGTGTGCACACACAATAACTTCCCAACCTTAACTCTTGAACTGTTAAAGACACCAAACCAACATGTTTTAAGGCTATCCTATCAATGTTTCTTCTTGGAAAATGACCTTTAGTTGATTGTATTCAGTCAAATTACCAGGTCAAATAAAGAGTTGTCACCATTGCCAAGACAAGCAGACAGTTGTTGACATGTTTTATTTCTGCTTAGGCCTTAATGAAATCAATTCCTTTTCTGTCTGGGAATGTAAGGTCGTCCTCAAACCGGCACACTATTCCCTACATAGGGCTCTGGTCAAAAGTAGTGTACTATGGGGCTTTGAAGGATGGCACAGGCATTGAAGAATCTTCCGCCTTGAAAAACATAACAACATTGGCCATTTGCACATAAAACATTGAGACAGTACAAAACCTTTCAGTAGAGAATCGATTCATCTGGTTTAGTTGTCTCTATGGGCCAAGCCTGTGGAAGGAAATAAAATGCCACAAACTCAATATTTGTTGTTCAAAGTCACTCACACATAGATACCATAGACTGTATGATCCTGTGTCTGGTTCCACACACACAGAGAGCCATGGAGAGCGCTCAGTATCTGGATCTTATCCTTGTCCCAGTTCTTCTGTAGTTGACATCACAGGGGCCAACAGAGACATTTATATTGCCCTTTAAATATTTGACATGACTTGAAGTGTAGGTAGGCCATCAGTAAAATGTCACAGGAACACATTTGATCAGAACACCAGTCCCATGGGCTGCAGAGATCATATGCCTCCTGTCCATAACTTCTCTCCACATCAGACAATTCTGTCCAGTTCTTTTGTGTTGGTACGATGGACCAGGTCACAGCGACGGGGGCCCATAAGGATCTAAACAGAGACGAGTAACTCAAGAGGAGAGCAGGGGTGGGGGTGGTCACCTTTCTGCTCTAGAGGAAGGCATGACCCAATCCACACTGATCTAAACCCTCTACCACCATTTGTATTTATTCTGCATTTCACTCACACCTCTCTTCCCCGACTCAGTTTCTATCAACATGTCTCGTTCCCCTACTCATTCTCTGCCCCCTCCCTACCCTTCCTCTCCCTCAGTCTCTCAGGAGTCTGAGTCGGACCCGTTGCTGCTCTCCCGGCTGATCTCTATCTGTAGCGAGGGCAGGTTGTCAAGCCGACTCCTCTTCATCTTGTGGGTCTGCTGTTCCTTCTGTTTGATCAAGGCCCCCCACACCTTCTGCAGTGCAGAGTCGTTCTCCTTCTCAACGTCTTCTTCTCCCCGCCCCCCCAACCTGGAGCTGGTTGATCCCGAACCCGCTCTGTGACTGGGAGGCTTCCGCACGGGAACTTCGCCCTTATAGGAGGAGGGGCCGAGCCTGTTCCACAGACGACCTGGAGAGGGAGGGGGTTCAATATTCATTTCTTGGTGACTGGGGGGGCAGTATTAAGTAGCATATAATATGCATATAATTAGTATATTTGGATTGAAAACACACTGAAGAAGTTTCTAAAACTGTTTGAATGATATCTGAGTGGAACAGAACTCATATGGCAGGCGAAAACTTGAGAAAAAATCCAACCAGGAAGTGGGAAATCTGAGGTTGGTCGTTTTTCAACTCATTCCCTATTGAAGACAGTAGGATATTGGTCATGTTGCACTTCCTAAGGCTTCCACTAGATGTCAACAGTCTCTAGAACCTTGTTTGATGCTTCTACTGTGAAGGAGGGCCAAATGTGAGGGGAATGAGTAAGGTGTCTGGCAGAGGGCCCCGGGCTCGTGATGCGCGTTAACGTGAAAGTTGCCTCGCGTTCCATTGCTTTTCTACAGACAAAGGAATTCTCTGGTTGGAATATTATTGAAGATATATGTTAAAAGCAACCTAAAGATTGATTCTATACTTAGTTTGACATATTTCTACGACCTGTAATATAACTTTTTGGACTTTTCGTCCGACCTTTCGGCTGGACTTGCACGTGCGTTTGGATTTGTTTACCAAATGCCCTAACAAAGGAAGGTATTTGGACATAAATTATGAACTTTATCGAACAAATCAAACATTTATTGTGGAACTGGGATTCCTGGGAGTGCATTCTGATGAAGATCATCAAAGGTAAGTGAATATTTATAATGCTAATTCTGACTGTTGACTGCACAACATGGTGGATATCTCTTTGGCTGTTTTGGTCTCTGAGCGCTGTACTCAGATTATTGCATGGTGTGCTTTTTCCGTGAAGCTTTTTTGTAATCTGACACAGCGGTTGCATTAAGGAGAAGTGGATCTATAATTCCATGCATAACAGTTGTATCTTTTAGCAATGGTTATTATGAGTATATCTGTGAATTGATGTGGCTCTCTGCAAAATCACCAGATGTTTTGGAAATACTGAACATAACACGCTAATGTAAACTGAGATTTTTGGATATAAATAGGCACTTTATCGAACAAAACATACATGCATTGTGTAACATGAAGTCCTATGAGTGTCATCTGATGAAGATCAAAGGTTAGTGAATAATTTGATGTCTACTTCTGCATTTTGTGACTCCTCTCTTTGGCTGGAAAAATGGCTGTTTTTCTGTGGCTTGGTGGTGACTTAATCGTTTGTGGTGCTTTCGTTGTAAAGCCTTTTTGAAATCAGACACTGTGGCTGGATTAACAAGAATGATATCTTTAAAATGCTGGTGTAAAATGCTTGTATGCTTGAGGAATTTTAATTGTGAGATTGTTGTTTTGAATTTGGCACCCTGCACTTTCACTGGCTGTTGACGGGGTGGGACGCTACCGTCCCAAATATCCCAGAGAGGTTAAAGCACTTTCTATCAGTGTCTTTTCAACAAACCTACTGCATTATTGACTATTAGCAGTATATGGACATGTGCGTTTTTCTTCCTTATTTACTTGATTTCCTGTCTTTGGACAAATCGGGGTGGAGGCCACGGGTGTCTTGTATTACCACGCCCAGTCGCCTGTGCACATCTATGATCGGCTCTCGGGGAGGGGATGAGTCTCGGGAGGCGACGGGAGAGGTGGAGTGTCGTCTCTCAGAAGAGTACGGCCTCTTCCCTAACCGCTGCCTCACATCTACACACACAACCCAGAACATGGTTAAATACAGCACTCAACATACAGTGTCCGGGAACAATATTACATTGATAATGTTATTTATATTTATGTATTACTTCAGTTTATTTTTGTAAATAATTGAACACTTTTCTTATTAAAACTGCATTGTTGGTTAAGGGCTTGTAATTCAGCATTTCACTATAGGGTCTACACCTGTTGTATTCGCCACGTGACAAAAAAAAAAGAGTTGATTGACTTTGGAGAGTGGTGGACAACTGACCCGTACTTCCAATGCTGGCCACAGGGTGGCGATGTTTGTGCTGGGATAGGCCACGCCTCTTCTCCTCCAATAGCTGCCTCACGTCTATCACTTTCTCCACCGCACTGCTTTTGGTCTCACCCACCGATCCTCCACCAATCCTGTTCCGGATGCCACTACCCCCCGAGCCGCTGTCACGCCGAACAGCAGAGTGTCTGAAAAACACAGACAGCAAATGTTTTCACTATGTTTACCTATATTAAAAGGGTCCACATTCTACACACTCACAGAAAAAGACTGTAGGCTCCTGAGGTTGGTCATGGCCTTGTCAGGATACATAGTCCTATTCTGACTGTATAGTCCTGAGGTTGGTCATGGCCTTGTCAGAATACATGGTAACCCACCACTCACTGACCGTATAGTCCTGAGGTTGGTCTCGACCTCGTCTGCGTACATTGTCATCTTCATGCTCTTCTTGGGAGAGGGGGTGGAGATCATCTTGAGCTCCAAGTCATAGTCCATCTTGTCTGAGTCTGACAAGACCGAGGGGGAAGAGGGTCTTCCCAAACGACTCCACAGGGCCACCACTGGGCCCCCCACCCTCACCCTCCCTCTTTCCCCCTTCTCCTTGTACTCCACCACCCTGTCGTCTGAGTCCATGTCCTCTTCCCCCTCTTCCTCATCCTCTTCTTCCTCTATTGGTTCTTCTGGCAGGTTGATCAGGTCAGCTGGAGGGGGGGGGGGGGGATGAAGGAGAAAGAAGGGGAGGAAGTCAGATTAACACAGGGGATCTGGAAATTAACATTTGCACATGCAGTTGGGCCTCGTCTGTAAATGTTTGTTTGCGCGTGTTGTCACCCAAGTATATTTAGGGTGGCGTGTGAGTGTGTTGGTCCCAGGGTTGGTGTTTGTAGAGCAGTGTGTGTAGAGCAGTGTATTGGTAGAGCAGTGCGTGTGTAGAGCAGGGTGTGTGGGGGGGTCAGGGTGTGTTTATGTGTACTTATCAGAGTGTGTGTGTGTGTGTGTGTAGGGCAGTGTGTGTGTGTGTGTGTGTGTAGGGCAGTGTGTGTGTGTAGGGCAGTGTGTGTGTGTAGGGCAGTGTGTGTGTGTAGGGCAGTGTGTGTGTGTGTGTGTGTGTGTAGAGCAGTGCGCGTGAGTGTGTAGGGCAGTGTGCAGGGCTGAGTGTGTGTGTGTGTGTGTGTGTAGGGCAGTGTGTGTGTGTAGGGCAGTGTGTGTGTAGGGCAGTGTGCAGGGCTGTGTGTGTGTGTAGGGTGCAGGGTATGTGGGGGTCAGGGTGTGTTTGTGTGTTTATGTGTACTTACCAGAGTGTATGTGTGTGTGTAGGGCAGTGTGTGTGTGTGTGTAGGGCAGTGTGTGTGTGTGTGTGTAGGGCAGTGTGTGTGTGTAGGGCACTGTGTGTGTGTGTGTGTGTAGGGCAGTGTGTGTGTGTGTGTGTGTGTGTAGGGCAGTGTGTGTGTGTGTGTGTGTGTAGGGCAGTGTGTGCGTGTGTGTGGTGTGTGTGTGTGTAGGGCAGTGTGTGTGTGTGTGTGTGTGTGTGTGTGTAGGGCAGTGTGTGTAGGGCAGTGTGTGTGTGTGTGTAGGGCAGTGTGTGTGTGTGTGTGTGTGTGTGTGTGTGTGTAGGGCAGTGTGTGTGTGTGTGTGTGTGTGTGTAGGGCAGTGTGTGTGTGTGCGCGTGTGTGCGCGTGTGTAGGGCAGTGTGTGTGTGTGTGTGTGCGCGTGTGTGTAGGGCAGTGTGTGTGTGTGTGTGTAGGGCAGTGTGTGTGTGTGTGTGCGTGTGTGTAGGGCAGTGTGTGTGTGTGTGTGTGTGTGTGTGTGTGTGTGTGTGTGTAGGGCAGTGTGTGTGTGTGTGTGTGTGTAGGGCAGTGTGTGTGTAGAGCAGTGTGTGTTTATGTGTACTTACCAGAGTGGCTGTGTTTGTAGGGTGGTGTGTCCCCCATGCTGTCCCCTATGAGGGGTTTCTTGCTCTTGCTCACAATTCTGCGTGTGTGATACCGTCTCTTCCTGCAGAAGGTGACAGACATTAGCAACAAACATACCCACTCATATACTTCACACAGCAGCCTATACCTCACCTAGTACCCACCCTATCTATACCTTCTATACCTTACACAGTACAGTCTATACCTCACCTAATACCCACCCTATACCTTCTATACCTTACACAGCACAGTCTATACCTCACCTAGTACCCACCCTATACGTCACACAGTACAGTCTATACCTCACCTAGTACTCACCCTATATCTTCTATACTTCACACAGCACAGTCTATACCTCACCTAGTACCTGCCCTATACCTTCTATACTTCACACAGTACAGTCTATACCTCACCTAGTATCCACCCTATATCTTCAACTTCTAACCTAACCAGATCCACTTAACCTTCTAGTCCAGGGATATTCAAATCTTTCCCTACAGGGTCCAGAGTACTGCTGGTTTTCTGTTCTACCTGGTGTCCCAGGTTTAGATCAGTCTCTGATTAGACGGAATAATTAATTAAAGCACTGGAACTGGCTACCAAGTCCAGTTATACATTTGGGGATTCTAGACTAACCAGCATGTCCAGCATTGTGATAGAAGTGGAAATAAACTGAAAAAAGACAGAAAAATAGTTTAGTAGAGAAAGTGAGTGATGGGAGAATAAAAGGGAAAGAGAATGATTTCTGTTGTGTTCAAGACGTGGATGACAAACAAATGTTCAGGGATGCAAACCTGTGAGGTCCCAAAAAGGTGACACCTCTTTCTTCTTCACTGAAAACATCCCTGCTCGGGGGAAATGCAGGTTAACTAATTAAACAACATGATCTCCATGATCAGTCTGGGTGTAAAATAAATAGTGGTTCATGTGAACCTAACTCAATCCAATGGTATTTGTTGCCTAGATTTTACTGCAAATGACACTCAAGTCTTGAGAAAAAAAACAATGCACTAATATTACAGTTACCATGCCAGCCTTTATAATAGAACACTTCTGACCACACACACACACACATCTAAATATTGCACTTGGGAAAAAAACATCTTAAAGTAGAAATAGAATGAAACAAACAGGCATTCTCTTGCTGCTCTATTATAGTGGCCACTATAGTAGACATTGATCAAGTGCACAAGGCTACATGTGTGCAAAAATAACATTCACTGAGTAAAACATTTAATAATAATCCCCCCTCACTCATACAAAAGTTTTACTGTCAAGTTAAACACAACAAAAGCAATATCTTTGGGCTACACTGCACGGTATTACATTGAACACTTTGCCTGTGGACATCTGTTCTCCAATGTGCCAGCAGAGCATGAGACACTTTTCGTGGCATAATTAGATCTCTTTCAGGCAGAGTACACCTGGCATACCCCTTTCATTCACTGTATTGAAAGAAGGAAAGTGTGTTCTTTCACCTCTATAGTGGCATCCAGCTTAAGCCAGGCCCAGCTCCAGCTACACTTGATCCCTGAATCCACTTGTTTAACAAGCAACACCTCATTTTTCTCTCATTCTGAAAATGAACCACATACTGTAGAGGGAAAACAGTTTGTTAGCTAGTCAACATTTCACACAGATTGCCAGGGTCCAGTAAGCAACTAACGCGTTATAATTTGAGGAACGGCAAGGAGTCGTATACCAGTTAATACTATAGCGAATTGGTTAGGTTTAATTAAAATTTTTAACCCTGTTTTCTCCCCAATTTTGTGGTATCCAATTGGTAGTTAGTCGTCTCATCACTTCAACTCCAGTACGGACTCGGGAGAGGCAAAGGAGGTCGAGAGCCGTGCGCCCTCAGAAACACAACCCAGCCAAGCTGCACTAATGTGTCGGAGGAAACACTGTACACCTGGCGACTGGTTGTCTCTTCTCTCTTCAGTCGCGCACTGATTCTGTAACTAGCAAACTGGTTCTCTTCAGTCGCGCACTGATGCTGTAACTAGCAAACTGGTTGTCTCTTCTCTCTTCAGTCGCACGCTGATTCTGTAACTAGCAAACTGGTTGTCTCTTCTCTCTTCAGTTGCGTGAATGATTGGCTGAGCCTTGGATAGTGCCAGCATCACTCGTTCGCTTACAAACGCGCATCACTCGTTCGCTTACAAACACGCATCACTCGTTCGCTTACAGCCAGGGGTGATCCAAAGCACCCCCCCCCCTCCCCCCCTGCTAAACTTTCCTCATCGGATCTACACGATTCACGTAGGTCACCTATTTTGGATTTAAAACGGCGAAATTCAGCCGAAAGGTGACTAGTTTGCATCCCTGAATGTTAGCAATGTTGACCTAGTATTTTTCTGATAGAGGGAAAGTGCAGACAAAGAAAAAGTTAAAGATGGTGTCATGTCAGGAAATAGTGAGCAAAAAGACAAAGGAGGACCATGTACAACAGTGTAGCAGCATATCAGTTCCAGTCAGCCATGGTGGTGACTGTCTGGTGGCGGCTGCCATGATGGCTTAGCACACCACTGTATCGCCATGGAGACGCACCACAGGGTCATCTGGTGTGCCTATCCAGCAAGTATGAATGAATGTTGAAGTAAGGAAGTCGGTGTGTGTGTGGTTACCAGGAGTTGCTGAGGATGCCCCTCATGCCTCCGTAGTTGGGGTTGCCGTACTTCATGTAATATCTGCTCTTCCTCGCAGCACCCATCTCCTTCTTATCATCTGAACACACAGTGAGAGAAACATTGTACCAGAATCCTAATCTTACCACTCCTTCAGACATCAAATACAACTTCAAATTCTTAAGAAGAAACTAATACTTATGACTTATAAATGTTGCTAGCTTGGTGTCCAAAGCCTTTGTTTGTAGTGTGTATACGTCTTGTGAGCGTGTCTGTACAGTACCAGTCAAAAGTTTGGACACACCTACTCATTCAAGGATTTTTATTTGACCATCCTACTCCTCTGTAGCAGAGGTAACTCTTTCTCTTCCTTTCCTGTGGCAGTTTCATCATGGTGCTTGATGGATTTTGCGACTGTACTTGAAGAAACCTTCCGGATTGACTGACCTTCATGTCTTAAAGTAATGATAGACTGTTATTTCTCTTTGCTTATTTGAGCTGTTCTTGCATATGGACCTGGTCTTTTACCAAATAGGGCTATCTTCTATACCACCCCTACCTTGTCACAACACAACTGATTGGCTCAAACTCATTAAAGAAAGAAATGACACAAATTAACTTTAAACAAGGCACACCTGTTAATTGAAATGCATTCCAGGTGACCTCATGAAGCTGGTTGAGAGAATGCCAAGATTGTACAAAGCTGTCATCGAGGCAAAGGATGGCTACTTTGAAGAATAGAAGAAAAGAGTGTCCAAACATTTGACTGGTACTGTATGTATGTATGTATGCATGCTTGTTATGTATGTATGCATGCATGTATGTTATTTATGTACGTTATGTATGCATGCATGCATGTATGCAAGCATCTCACCGTAGGTGGCCAACCTCAGGAAGAGTCTGTTGCCCTTGAAGGGTTTGGTGGCTGGACGTAGGTCATTCCGGAGCAGTGACTCAATCTCTGCCTGGGACAGCAGGTCCACCTGAAACACACAGGTAAACAACATGCAGCGTTTCCACACACACAGGTTACTAACATGCAATGTTTTCCACAGAAAATGGTCTGGCATACAGTTTTACCTGGGTGGTCTCAGGCTCTGTTTTCTCCTCAGTCTCTCCCTCGCTGGCTTTTCCCTCACTCTCCTCACGGTTCTCTTTCACCGGCTCTTTTTGCTCCTCCTCCACCTCTCCATCATCATCATCATCATCATCATCATCATCGGAATTGGATTGCCCTCGAGCTGAGAGAATGGCAGGCAAATTTCAGTGACAAAACACATCAAGTACATGCTTCATATGACTGACCACACAAGCACCACATCGCAGTTCTGACCATTAACACAATTACCCACTTTATCTGATCATAAAACATAGACACTGAACATTGAACAAGGACACACACACACACACTGGACAGTACATGAACAAGCGCACACACGCGCCGAACAGTACCCTTGCTCTCCTGGGTGGGATCACCAAGTTCTTTGGTGTCGCCTGTCTCTTTGGTAACCACCTCTGGGTCAGGCACGTGGCTGATGTTGATCAGAGCCCGGGTGGAAGTGACATCATCCAGCCACACCACGTTACCTAGGAAACCATATTTAATGACATGTTAAAACAGCCCATTTGTTGTCAGTTGCCGCTGTGTGTTACTCACAGGAGGTGTCGTCGATCCACTCAATGTGTGCTGGAGGGTACTCCTTAAAGTAGCCAAACACATCCTGGGTGCTCATATCATCCACACCCGCCACATGCAACGCCTCCAGGCGCAAGTTAGGGATGGCTGAGAAAGAGAGAGTGTATTCAGTATGTGAATAAGTGTGAAAGTGATAAAAAAAAAGGCCAGCTAAGTCTATTTGCGTGTACTTTTCTTCATTTTTGTCTCTATCCAGCGCTGTGTGTGTATGTACCTTTCTTCATGGTGTCTCTGTCTAGTACCACAATCTGGCCTGGGTTGGCCTGTGCACAGAAGTGGAAACTTTCTGTGCTCTTCTCCGTCCTCTGAATCGCCTCCTAGAAACACAAAGTCAACAAAGGCAAGACGTGTTATGGCAGTTAAAGTTTGACTGTTGGTTTAGCCTCATCTTTCAATGATGGAACTAGTATTCATGCAAATGTTTGCCAGATCACTTTCAGGTGTGGTCAAGTACTGAAATTCATGTTGCATAATTACACAATCTGAATAGTTCCATGCCTGATATCGGTGTACATTCCTTGTTGTTGTTGTACGTGCCCTTTTAATGTTTCACACTTCCTTCTGCATTCCCCCATATAAACGTCACCTGCCCCCATTACCTCATCCCTGTCTACTGTACCCATGTGGAAGAGGTAGGTTACTGTCAAATTGTCCCAGAAGTCATAATCAATCCTATGTTAAGACACTTATAAAATGAATTTATATGGTCTCTGACAGGGCATTATAAAAATGGTCTCCCACCATTGTGATATGTATGCATTTGTTATTTATTCACTTTTTTATCTTGTAAAGTGTCTGTTCCTACTGTACATGTTAGCTAGCTACTGTAGGTTACATGTCATCATTGGGCTTGCTTGGCTATTCATGTCCCCCTTCCGTGTGAATTTGTACTTTGCAGAGGTCAGCATAGGCCTATACTGTACATTCACATTTCATACTGTACATTGAGTTTGCATTATACTGTACTGTTATGTGAAATGAGATTGTTATACTGGGCCCAGACTACTGTACCTATGTGGAAGAGAGGTGTTGGAATATAAGGGCATTACAGCATTTGTTTATGGAAGTTTTTTCTGTAATTATCAGAAAATAAAACAGATCCAAATGCAATGTAGAGGCAATCTACACCGGTCACACTTGGTGCAGTGTCCATTCAGATCTGCATGATCGCCACTGGACCCATTGTGCAAATCTATGCACCAGAGGAACAGCGCACTTAGGCACGAAGCAGAGACATTCAATACTTGTGTTCACTAACACAAAAAAGGGTTGAGCTACTGTGTCAAGAGATATTTTATCACTGCAGACATTCTCAGTTTCATTTAGAATGTTTATGCATACTGAACATGGATTTCCACGTGTGGTGGAGGAATAACATGGATTTCCACATGTGGAGGAGGAACAACATGCTGCTAGCTAGCTAACATGGATTTCCACATGCGGAGGAGGAATAACATGCTGCTAGCTAGCTAACATGGATTTCCACGTGCGGAGGAGGAATAACATGCTGCTAGCTAGCTAACATGGATTTCCACGTGCGGAGGAGGAATAACATGCTGCTAGCTAGCTAACATGGATTTCCACGTGCGGAGGAGGAATAACATGCTGCTAGCTAGCTAACATGGATTTCCACGTGCGGAGGAGGAATAACATGCTGCTAGCTAGCTAACATGGATTTCCACGTGCGGAGGAGGAATAACATGCTGCTAGCTAGCTAACATGGATTTCCACATGCGGTGGAGGAATAACATGCTGCTAGCTAGCTAACATGGATTTCCATGTGCGGAGGAGGAATAACATGCTGCTAGCTAGCTAACATGGATTTCCACGTGCGGTGGAGGAATAACTTGCTGCTAGCTAGGTAACATGGATTTCCACGTGCGGTGGAGGAATAACTTGCTGCTAGCTAGCTAACATGGATTTCCACGTGCGGTGGAGGAATAACTTGCTGCTAGCTAGCTAACATGGATTTCCACGTGCGGTGGAGGAATAACTTGCTGCTAGCTAGCTAACATGGATTTCCACGTCTGGTGGAAGAATAACATGCTGAAAGCTAGCTGACATGCATCTGTTGTTGCTACACCGTATTCAAAAGATTAGCCAGCTGGCTAGACTATGGCTGGTTCAGGAGCAGCATTTATCATAAGGATTTAGGGGGGAAAAAATGTTTGCCCATAGAAATAGAAAGAATAAGATTAAGCTGAGATTAAATGTATTTGGCTAATGTGTACATAAACTTCCGACATCAACTGTATATGGGGCATACAACAATCTCAGCTCTGTAGATTTTGCTGTGTAGAGACAGAATCAATAGATAATTTATTCTGGTATTGCCCCTATGTAGCTTGTTTCTGCTCACAGGTTCAGGAATCGTTAAAAAAATACAAATCACAACACGCACTTAAAAATAAAAACAGACATACAGTGAGGCATAAAAGTATTTAGTCAGCCACCAATTGTGCAAGTTCTCCCACTTAAAAAGATGAGGCCTGTAATTTTCATCATAGGTAGACTTCAACTATGACAGACAAAATGAGGGGGAAAAATCCAGAAAATCAAATAGTAGGATTTTTAATGAATTTATTTGCAAATTATGGTGGAAAATAAGTATTTGGTCAATAACAACAGTTTCTCAATACTTTGTTATATACCCTTTGTTGGCAATGACAGAGGTCAAACGTTTTCTGTATATCTTCACAAGGTTTTCACACACTGTTGCTGGTATTATGGCCCATTCCTCCATGCAGATCTCCTCTAGAGCAGATGTTTTGGGGCTGTTGCTGGGCAACACGGACTTTCAACTCCCTCCAAAGATTTTCTATGAGTTTGAGATCTGGAAACTGGCCAGGCCACTCCAGGACCGTGAAATGCTTCTTACGAAGCCACTCCTTCGTTGCCCGGGCGGTGTGTTTGGGATCATTGTCATGCTGAAAGACCCAGCTAACGTTTCGTCTTCAATGCCCTTGCTGATGGAAGGAGGTTCTCACTCAAAATCTGACGATACGTGGCCCCATTCATTCTTTCCTTTACACGGATCAGTCATCCTGGTCCCTTTGCAGAAAAACAGCCCCAAAGCATGATGTTTCCACCCCCATGCTTCACAGTAGATATGGTGTTCTTTGGATGCAACACAGCATTCTTTGTCCTCCAAACACGACGAGTTGAGTTTTTACCAAAAAGTTATATTTTGGTTTCATCTGACCATATGACATTCTCCCAATCTTCTTCTGGATCATCCAAATGCTCTCTGGCAAACTTCAGACGGGCCTGGACATGTACTGGTTTAAGCAGGGGGACACGTCTGGCACTGCAGGATTTGAGTCCCTGGCGGCGTAGTGTGTTACTGATGGTATGCTTTGTTACTTTGGTCCCAGCTCTCTGCAGGTCATTCACTAGGTCCCCCCGTGTGGTTCTGAGATTTTTGCTCACCGTTCTTGTGATCATTTTGACCCCACGGGGTGAGATCTTGCGTGGCGCCCCAGATCGAGGGAGATTATCAGTGCTCTTGTATGTCTTCCATTTCCTAATAATTGCTCCCACAGTTGATTTCTTCAAACCAAGCTGCTTACCTATTGCAGATTCAGTCCTCCCAGCCTGGTGCAGGTCTACAATTTTGTTTCTCGTGTCCTTTGACAGCTCTTTGGTCTTGGCCATAGTGGAGTTTGGAGTGTGACTGTTTGAGATTATGGACAGGTGTCTTTCATACTGATAACAAGTTCAAACAGGTGCCATTAATACAGGTAACGAGTGGTGGACAGAGGAGCCTCTACAGGTCTGTGAGAGCCAGAAATCTTGCTTGTTTGTAGGTGACCAAATGCTTATTTTCCACCATAAGTTGCAAATAAATTCATTAAAAATCCTACAATGTGGTTTTCTTCTCTCATTTTTTCTGTCATTGTTGAAGTGTACCTATGATGAAAATTACAGGCCTCTCTCATCTTTTTAAGTGGGAGAACTTGCACAATTGGTGGCTGACTAAATACTTTTTTTGCAACACTGTACCTATATCTCCACCTATAGGAAGCAATGGGAAGACCTCAGACTTCCATGAGTACATTTGAACTTTCAGCAATTGTTTACAGCATTGCATGCTGCGCAAACGTACATTATTAGAAATAATATGTTATCCCGATTAAAATGGTGCAGAACTTCAAAACATCAAAATATACAGTGCCTTGCGAAAGTATTCGGCCCCCTTGAACTTTGCGACCTTTTGCCACATTTCAGGCTTCAAACATAAAGATATAAAACTGTATTTTTTTGTGAAGAATCAACAACAAGTGGGACACAATCATGAAGTGGAACGACATTTATTGGATATTTCAAACTTTTTTAACAAATCAAAAACTGAGAAATTGGGCGTGCAAAATTATTCAGCCCCCTTAAGTTAATACTTTGTGGCGCCACCTTTTGCTGCGATTACAGCTGTAAGTCGCTTGGGGTATGTCTCTATCAGTTTTGCACATCGAGAGACTGACATTTTTTCCCATTCCTCCTTGCAAAACAGCTCGAGCTCAGTGAGGTTGGATGGAGAGCATTTGTGAACAGCAGTTTTCAGTTCTTTCCACAGATTCTCGATTGGATTCAGGTCTGGACTTTGACTTGGCCATTCTAACACCTGGATATGTTTATTTTTGAACCATTCCATTGTAGATTTTGCTTTATGTTTTGGATCATTGTCTTGTTGGAAGACAAATCTCCGTCCCAGTCTCAGGTCTTTTGCAGACTCCATCAGGTTTTCTTCCAGAATGGTCCTGTATTTGGCTCCATCCATCTTCCCATCAATTTTAACCATCTTCCCTGTCCCTGCTGAAGAAAAGCAGGCCCAAACCATGATGCTGCCACCACCATGTTTGACAGTGGGAATGTTGTGTTCAGGGTGATGAGCTGTGTTGCTTTTACGCCAAACATAACGTTTTGCATTGTTGCCAAAAAGTTCAATTTTGGTTTCATCTGACCAGAGCACCTTCTTCCACATGTTTGGTGTGTCTCCCAGCTGGCTTGTGGCAAACTTTAAACGACACTTTTTATGGATATCTTTAAGAAATGGCTTTCTTCTTGCCACTCTTCCATAAAGGCCAGATTTGTGCAATATACGACTGATTGTTGTCCTATGGAC
Source organism: Oncorhynchus mykiss (assembly GCF_013265735.2). Taxonomy (NCBI): domain Eukaryota; kingdom Metazoa; phylum Chordata; class Actinopteri; order Salmoniformes; family Salmonidae; genus Oncorhynchus; species Oncorhynchus mykiss. Next base: position 51,072,598 of record NC_048566.1, on the reverse strand, counting down.
AGAGTCTCCCACCTCAGCTGTAGATCTCTGCAGTTCATCCAGAGTGATCATGGGCCTCTTGGCTGCATCTCTGATCAGTCTTCTCCTTGTATGAGCTGAAAGTTTAGAGGGACGGCCAGGTCTTGGTAGATTTGCAGTGTTCTGATACTCCTTCCATTTCAATATTATCGCTTGCACAGTGCTCCTTGGGATGTTTAAAGCTTGGGAAATATTTTTGTATCCAAATCCGGCTTTAAACTTCTTCACAACAGTATCTCGGACCTGCCTGGTGTGTTCCTTGTTCTTCATGATGCTCTCTGCACTTTTAACGGACCTCTGAGACTATCACAGTGCAGGTGCATTTATACGGAGACTTGATTACACACAGGTGGATTGTATTTATCATCATTAGTCATTTAGGTCAACATTGGATCATTCAGAGATCCTCACTGAACTTCTGGAGAGAGTTTGCTGCACTGAAAGTAAAGGGGCTGAATAATTTTGCACGCCCAATTTTTCAGTTTTTGATTTGTTTAAAAAGTTTGAAATATCCAATAAATGTCATTCCACTTCATGATTGTGTCCCACTTGTTGTTGATTCTTCACAAAAAAATAAAGTTTTATATCTTTATGTTTGAAGCCTGAAATGTGGCAAAAGGTCACAAAGTTCAAGGGGGCCGAATACTTTCGCAAGGCACTGTATCTTGAGATACTTGGCGAAATAGACATGTCCCCATTTCCGCAAAACAATGGCTGTATGAAAGTTCTAAGAGCATCCTTATTTAACCAGCATATGATTTATCTACCACCATTTGCCTTTTTGTAGTTTGTAGTCTAGCGGTTAAGGGCATTAACCAAAAGGTGGCAGGTTCAATCCCCCAAGCAGACTAGGTGAAAAATCTGTCAATATACCATTGAGCAAGGCACTTAACCCGAATTGCTCTAGTAAGTCACTGTGGACGAGAGTGTCTGCTAAATGACAAGAATGTTAAATGTAAACTAGGCCTCTCTGTGAAAGCGTGGCAATAACTGATGACATGGCAGGCAGCAAACTCCGGAAAACGAACTGCTCCGCAAAGCAAAGGCTCTTTTGAGAGCTACCAGATTTATATTGACGTATAAATAGTATGGTGTTTTTGGTTAATGTCAGTTTCATTGTTATGCTATAAAATTGTTATTTTAAGGTTGTAAGTGATCAACTTAATTATAAAATGTTATATTTTGCAATTCTGAGTAATTACTACTTTAGTATGAATATACACTATTCAGTATTACTGCAATTGCTAAATAATTCCAATAGATTGCAACCTAAGATCTCAAATTACATTTCAGAAGAAAACTCCATTTCCACACTGCTAACTCAAGACATAGGACTGAAAAAGTATTTACCTATTACTTTGTAATATGATGATTCATGTTTATTACTACCCGTTTTCATATTATACTTGATTACTATAACTATTATCAATAATCATGAACATTAATTCAGTCACCCCTGGTCAACAACAACACGTTTTCATAGTACATTCATTGTTAAATTCATCAACCAGCCGCTCTGCCTTCTCGGACAAGTAGCCATTTCAACAAGCTCCGCTAAAAGCTTGTGCCGTCAACGGCAGCGAGCACTCTGCCTTCTCGCTGAAACGAGGGGCATGTTGAGGTAAATTTGTTAACCACAAGGGTTGCATGATGTCATTTATTGGCTGGCTGTGGAAGATGCACGCTTATGTATTTTATATTCAGACGCTGTTCATTCACACGGTCACGTGAGATATTAAGATGATTTCATAATGCATGTATATGTAACAGTATAGCTTCCGTTCCTCTCCTCACCCCTACCTGGGCTCGAACCAGGGAACCTCTGCACACACCTACAACTGCCCACGAAGCATCGTTACCCATCGCTCCACAAAATCCGTGGGCCATGCAGAGGAAGGGAAACAACTACTTCAAGGTCTCAGAGCGAGTGACGTCACCGATTGAAACGCTATTAGCGCACGCCCGCTAACTAGCTAGTCATTTCACATCGGTTACACTCACCCCCCTTTTGACCACCACCTTTTCCGCAGCAACCAGTGATCCGGGTCAACAGCATCAATGTAACAGTTTTGCTTCCGTCCCTCTCCTCACCCCTACCTGGGCTCGAACCAGAGACCCGCTGCACACAAACAGCAGCCACATTCGAAGCATCATTACCCATCGATCCATAAAAGCTGCAGCAGAGCAAGGGGAACCACTACTTCAAGGTCTCGGGGGCGAGTGACGTCACCGATTGAAACGCTATTAGCGCACACCCCGCTAACTAGCTAGCCATTTCACATCAGTTACATATACTAGGGTTGAGGTTAGCACATCTGACTAGTAACTCTTTGGCTGGGGTTCAATACCTGCTATAGTTATATTTTTGCTCTCCCAAAAGCAACACAGGCCTAATACGAGATTATACACACAAAGTAATGAGTGACCATTTACAAAATCATGGAACATTGGTTGCATGCTGTTTTATGTCAATCATATTGCTGCTTGTACCCTTAACCGATGATTCAGGGTCTTTTATTTAACTAGGCAATTTAACGAACAAATTGTTATTTTCAATGACAGTCTAGCCTGGCCAAACCATAACGCAGACAACGCTGTGCCAATTGTAGGCTGCCCTATTGGACTCCCGACCATGGCCAATTGTGATACAGCCTGGAATCTAACCAGGGTCTGTAGTGATGCCTCAAGCACTGAGAAGAAGTGCCTTAGACCATAATGCCACTCGGGAGCTGCCATCTATTGGAAATAGTTAGCAATTAAAAGTTATTAATTCACAAAGACATTGGTGAGGCAGCTAAAATATGAAGTGTATTTTTCTTATTCATTCCTGAGATCAGTCGATCTAACCTGCCCCACACCAATTAATGGACTTTCACATAGAGGTTACTAGATCACATTTGAAAAATGTCAAATAAAACGTGGTTTGTTAATCAAGTGTTCTGCCTTGCAATAATAAATATCATAAAATAACTAAACAGCAAAATGCTTACCTTGGATTTAAAAAATGTTTTTTTAAATGCTATTTAGTAATATGAATGGTATTAACAACTTCTAAAAGTGTTATAGGCTACCCTAGAATTAGGGTTAAGGCTAAAATAGGTTATACCTAAGGTTATGTTTAGGGTTTTTAAGGCAAAAAAAAAACAGTGGGTTTATAGCTCAAACCAAATGGATAGGTCTAGCTAGCTCATAGTTGCTACCTCAGATTGAGCCTAGCAAGTGTTGTTTAATGAGGTACCTGCAGAAGGCTTATCAAAGTAATGAAGTGGGTTACCTGACGCATATCAAATTACCCTGCAGCCATTTAGGAACAACAAATCGTCAAAAAAAATATAAAGGCTATTCTTAATTAAAAAATATATTCTGGCTGTTTAAAATCAGCCACATCTTGAAAAAGAGGACAGGGACATGCGTTTTGTTCGGATTTTTCCACCCTTTTCTGAGAAAAAAAAATACATATATATATATATATATATTTGGTTACACATGACCAGAAAATGTTTAACATTTGATGCATCCCTAGCCTCGTGAGTCACCGCAACGTGTAACCAGGTGAACGGTGAGCTCACTCATGAAGTAGCCGTAACCTTGTTAATAATAAATTACCATGGGTAAGAGCTGGCAGGGTGAAAAATGCCCTAAAATAAGACCCATTTTTTCCACGATTACTTCAAAACTACCAATCAACTAAGATGTGTTTTCGAATACCCATACTTGCATAATGTATACTACATTCTTAATTGAGTATATACTAACTAGTTCATTTTCGTACACTAAACGAACGGTATCGTTTCAGTTGAGTATACTAGTAGTGTATGTTACTATGCAACCTATTGCTAGCATAACAAATGACTAGCTAAACATTTTACGGTTCGGGAGTTTTCATAAATTCAATCTGGAGTGCCAGAGTGCGCTCTGGGCGTTCCTAAATCCAGAGCGTTGCCAGATTGAATTTACGAATGGGCAATCTGGAGTGCCAGTGTGCGCTCTGGGCGTTCCTAAATCCAGAGCGTTGCCAGATTGAATTTACGAATGGGCAATCTGGAGTGCCAGAGTGCGCTCTGGGCGTTCCTAAATCCAGAGCGTTGTCAAGATTATACACTGGCAGGGTGAGGGAGGAAGGAATGATTTTTAAATGGACCGCCCTTGCCCGGAAATTCACTCGTTCATCCCGCAACGATTGTGTTGTTTTCAGCCACCGGTAGCTTGTGGGTGCTTTATATGCGTCACAGTCAATTATGATTACTTATATTAATAATGATATCGTTAATGTACGCCTACTGTATGATAGCTAGCAAATGAATTAGCTAACTAAACGTTAGCCTGCCTAGCTACTTCTGAAGAAGGAAAATTGTCATTTTTACTTACACTTGTATGTTGACTCCATATTAACGTTTAAATTAAGTTTTTGGCGGACATCTCTTAGCAGATGTACAATCATTGCGAATTGAATTATGGGGCGTTCAATGCCCCGAAGTGAACATAATTGTGCACTTGCAAACTACACTGAAAACGAGGGCTGAAGATTTAAATTGCAAACTTCCCTTGCTTGGCTAATCATTTGGACCGACTACAAATATAATAATATATAATTATTATTATAATAAAATATAATAAATCAGAAAATGTGTCCAGCCTAGTTCGTCATAAAATATGTAAAGTTAGTTAGTTTGCTACCGCTAAAAATCAACAAGTATACTGTAGCTTGCTAGTTGGCTGCTAGCTAAAAACATGGGTACTGAAAGCGAGGATATTGACTAGTTACAGTGGCTAGCGTGATCTACTTGGCCGTCTTGCTACAGTAGCTCATTGAGCTCCCCAATAACCAGACACTATCCGCAGGCCCAGAAGGTACGCGAGCCCGCGGTCTCGTAAAACTTTACTCACCGGCAGCACTTCATTCAAGGACCGGTTAACGGGGATGTCCTCTGCCTCGAGTTCGCCCTCCTCCACCTCCATCGGTTCAACTTCGCGGGCATCTCGGTCTGAATCCGACTCTGAGCAGTCTGACTTCACCGAAACCCGTAGGCTGCGTACTGCGGCCATGATGCGAGCGACCGGTTTCGAAACAGGAACTAATGCCCCGTTTACGTCGTGACGTACTTCATTACGCCGTACGTCGTCTTCACCGAGTCTCGTAGCAAAGCTTTGTTTAATTTTTTTTATTTTTATTTTTTTTTATTTTTTTTATTAATTTCAAATCAATACATAAAGCACATGAGGGAACACAAGCATACATAGATTACAAACAATAGACAATCGAGCTAAGGGGTACAATATCACATTACAATTACACAAGGACCTTAAGGGACATGCATATACTTACAATTCTAACAGCTTTTTTGTTAGTAGAGCATTTAACTGTCTTAAAATACAGTTCCATTTCTTTTTGTAGGGTACGAAAATGTGGTTTTCTGTTTGTAAATTTACATTTGTGTATATGAAATTTGGCCAAAAGAATAATGAAATTAATTACATAAAAATGATTCCGCTTATTTCTATTGTATGTAAAGAATCCAAACAGTACATCTCTCCACAATAGTGTAAAATCTTCATAAATGTGTTCAATTATAAACCTACTGATGTCTTGCCACAGTTTTCTTACATGCATACAATGCCAAAAAAGATGCACAACTGTTTCTGGGTGGTCATTACAAAAGGAGCAATTTGAGTTGATGTTTTCCTTAAACTTCTTCATATAGTGGTTGGCAGGATAATATTTATGAATAATTTTAAAGGAAACTTCCTTAATTTTGTTAACAAGTAGGTATGTGTGTGGCAACATCCAAACTTTTTTCCAACAGATATTCTCAATTAATCCATTCCAATAAGGCATGACATAAGGTACAACTGATACAACATCCTGCTGAAACAAGGTTTGCATCGCTCTGTTGTTGAATGGACCAAAAGAGAAACAAATCTTTCCTACTGATGAGTCAACAGGGTCAACAGAAGGTAGGCTCTGAGGGTCAGGCCTTGACAGGTTCCTGAATAACATAGCAACACCTGAGGGAATGGCATCTAAAACAATTGCAAAATCTTTAGGTGTTACAGGGACCTTGTAAAGTGATAAGAATTCTTTATAACTGAGTAAAAGACCCTCTGCATTTACCAGTTGGCTCACCAATAGGATATTATTTCGGAACCAATATTCTAAAAACAGAGAGGTATTTTTATACAATATATCCCGATTATTCCATATATAATATCTGTGTGGAGAAAAATTGTGTTTATAAATTAAGGACCATGACAAGAAAACCTGCCGATGAAAAGCAGAAAGTTTCACTGGAACTTTGTCAATATTATAATTGCAAAACAACATGAAGTTAAAGCCACCAAAAGTAGAGAAGACATGATGAGGAATAAAATTCCAGATAGAAGTGGGTCTTCTTAGAAATTGTTTTATCCAATTTATCTTAAAAGTATTATTTAAATTAGTAAAATCCAGAAAATTCAGTCCTCCATTCTCATAAGTGTTCATTACAACAGTTTTCCTAATGTAATGGGTACGGTTTCTCCAAAGAAAGTTGAAAAGCATCTGGTCTATCTCCTTGCTTATTTTACGGTCAAGATATAAAGATAGCGCACCATATGTTAGTCTAGAGATACCTTCAGCCTTGGTTATTAGGACTCTACCTTTTAAAGATAGGTCCCTCTGTAGCCATTGATTTAGTTTCTTCTGGGCTTTTTTAATAAGAGGGTTAAAATTTAGTAAGCCTCTAGACTTCTGATCCTTTGTAATGGTTATGCCTAAATATGTAAGTTCTTCTTTTACTGGAATACCATAATATGAAGGTGTCACACAATCTTTGACAGCCATGAGTTCACATTTCTTAATGTTAAGATATAGACCAGACGCTTTGGAAAAGGATTGTATCACATTGATCGATATGGGAATTTGGTTAGCGTCTTTCAGAAAAAGTGTAGTATCGTCAGCCAGCTGGCTTATAATAATTTCTTTACCAGCTATGGAGATACCTTGTACAGGACTATTATTTAAAGAATTTGCAAGAAGTTGGGTGATTAATAAAAACAGGTACGGAGAGATAGGACAACCTTGCCTAGTTCCTCTCTTTAACTCAAATCTAGGTGAGGTGCCATATTTCAATTTGATAGAGCTGTTACCATTTGCATAGAGAGTCTTAATAGCCTTACAGAAAAAATCCCCAAAGCCAAGTCTCTCAAGGGAGTGGAAGAGAAACTGATGCTCTACTGTGTCAAATGCTTTATAAAAATCTAAAAATAATATGAAGCTATCCTCAGTTATTAGGTCTGAGTAGTCAAGTACGTCTAATACTAGTCTGACATTGTTAGAAATATGTCTGTTCCTCATGAAGCCAGACTGTGTTTCATCAATGATTGCATCCAGGACTTCTTTAATTATTTTTGCAAGTAGTGAGGCTAATATCTTATAGTCATTATTAAGAAGACAAATTGGACGCCAGTTATCGATGAGCAGCACTTCTTTTTGGGGTTTAGGTATCAGTGTTATTAACCCCTGACTCATTGTAGGAGGGAGAACATTGTTTTTAATACTCTCTAAAAAGACTTCAAATAGGAAGGGAGCTACTTGTTCAGAAAATAATTTGTAAAATTCTGATGTAATTCCATCAACACCTGGTGATTTATTGTTCTTTAGATGTTTGATAGACTCTATAATCTCTTCAACTTTGATGGGTTCATCACACTGTTTAGATTCTATATCACTAATAGAGTGAACATTATTCAGTGAGTTAAAAAACACATCTGTGGATTCCTGACAGTACGTAGAGCTATAAAATTTTCTGTAAAAATTGCTGCAGTATTTAGCGATTAATTTTTGGTCATCTGTAATAACACCATCAATGTTTAACTTATGGATAGTGTTATTTTTAGAGTGACATTTCTCAAGTCTAAAGAACTAGGCTTTGTTTAATTAACCCTGTGAGCGTAGCGTTATTAACGCAAGATTGAGTTCTTCTTCGGTGAGGTTTATCAGCGGTTGGCATCCAACGTTATGGTGCAAATACTTGCCTAGTTAACTAAAGGTTAAATAAATAAGTAAAATTACCGCCACCTACTGTACTCAGTGTGAGGAGACCGTCCCTCCTCAGATATCACATTTATTTTGGGAGATTGTAAAATATATTTTAATTCAAGACAGGATAAATATATTGTTTCAGGTGATAATAAACATGTTTTATTTAGTTACTTTTTCCTCAACTTTATATCAAGTCAAGCTAGATTGCACTGCAGAGCAACTAGCTCTTTAGAAGCAAATATATTTTTTAACTACCCAAGATAGACCATATCCTGTCGTTTCCAATGGGAGGCAAGTGAGCTGAGTAGATGGGATCAAGTGTGGAGATGTGTTTTTCAAAGTCGCATTTATTGGTCTATCAGATGTCAGTCAGATGGCTTAGTTACTTAAATTAAATAAATCGTCATCATATTCAAATGAAGCTCAAATGAGATGCAGATGTTGAACTGGACTGAGATTTGGAGAAGAGGGAATGCAATGCTTTTCCAACAGTCTTGAAGGAGTTCCCACATATGCTTAGCACTTTTTGGCTGCTTTTCCTTCACTCTGCGGTCCAACTCAACCCAAACCATCTCAATTGGGTTGAGGTCGAGTGATTGTGTAGGCCAGATCATCTGATCCAGCACTCCATCACTCTTCTTCTTGGTCAAATTGCCCTTACACAGCCTGGAGGTGTCCTGTCCTATTGAAAAACCAATGATAGTGGGACTAAGTGCAAACCAGATGGGATGGCGTATCGCTGCAGAATGCTGTGGTAGCCATGTTTGTTAAGTGTGCCTTGAATTATAAATAAATCACTGACAGTGTCACCAGCAAAGCACCCCCACACCATCACACCTCCTCCAGTGCTTCAGGGTGGAAACCACACATGCGGAGGTCATCCGTTCACCTACTCTGCGTCTCACAAAGACACGGCTGTTGGAACCAAAAATCTCCAATTTGTACTCATCAGACCAAAGGACAAATTTCCACTGGTCTAATTTCCATTGCTCGTGTTTCTTGGCCCAAGCAAGTAATCTTCTTATTGGTGTCCTTTAGCCTTTAGTAGTGGAATCTTTGCAGCAATTCGACCATGAAGGCCTGATTCATGCAGTCTCCTCTGAACAGTTGATTTTGAGATATGTCTGTTACTTGAACTCTGTGAAGCATTTATTTGGGCTGCAATTTCGGAGGCTGGTAACTCTAATGAAGTTATCCTCTGCAGCAGAGGCAGTGGCGATTTAGCATGTAAATCTTGGTGGGGCAACAAACAAAAAAAAGGCTAAATTAATAGGTGAAAATAAACAAAATTATTAGGGTGAGGCACATTGAACGCCGTTTGGGTCTTTGTGTGTCAAAAAAAAGATACACATCATAACACTATTTGACACGTCAAATAACACAATTCTATTATAGAATGTTGTGTGTGCTGAATTTGCACGTGCAAGCCAAGCACCCACATGGGTAGGCAGAGCCTTCCATAAAAATGAAGCTCTATAGGAGAAAGCCCTGACTCCAGCTGTTTGCTTAGAAATTCTAGGGACAATTTGGCCTTTCTAGGGAGTTTTTCCTAGCCACCGTGCTTCTACACCTGCATTGCTTGCTGTTTGGGGTTTTAGGCTGGGGTTCTGTACAGCACTTTGAGATATCAGCTGATGTAAGAAGGGCTATATAAATACATTTGATTTGATTTGATTACTACTATCAGTAGCACTGTCAAAGCTGTACAAAAAAAGTTAGTAAACAAGCACACACCGACCAGGAACGATATGTTTACAATACCTCCGTTGGTGAAAATAGACCAAATTATAATGGTGAGGCACATGGGCTACTAACAGCTTACTACATAACATACACTTAGTATTACTTTCTTAGCTACTGTGGGAGCAAAACTCATGACTATGATTACATTTCCATTATTAGCAGCATATAGGCTGTCCACTTTGAAGAGCTGACACAGAATGGCTATATAAGGAATGGAAAATACATGACCAGGGCCTGCTACCATTATAACCTAAACGTGGGTGTTAACAAGCAAGAACTGAGATGGAAAGATAATGGTGGAGGAAGGTCAAGGGAAGCTATTTTCATATAAAGGGAGGGGACTCTATACGTTATGCAGAGACAGAATACTATAAAGGCAGGGCTCTGTGATTTGAGAATTGAGCTTTTTCCTTGGAAATGCTCGGCTCTGTTACTCTGTAATTATGTCTAACTGAATCTACAAGTTCCGGTATCTGTGTAAATATCAATATTTTCCACAACACTACATGACACATACAGTGGGGCATAAAAGTATTTAGTCAGACACCAATTGTGCAAGTTCTCCCACTTAAAAAGATGAGAGAGGCCTGTAATTTTCATCATAGGTACACTTCAACTATGACAGACAAAATGAGGGAAAAAAAATCCAGAAAATCACATTGTAGGATTTTTTATGAATTTATTTGCAAATTATCGTGGAAAATAAGTATTTGGTCAATAACAAAAGTTTATCTCAATACTTTGTTAATATACTGTATATACTGTACTCTATATCATCTACTGCATCTTTACGTAATACATGTATCACTAGCCACTTTAACTATGCCACTTTGTTTACATACCCTACATTACTCGTCTCATATGTATATACTGTAATCGATACCATCTACTGCATCTTGCCTATGCCGCTCTGTACCATCACTTATTCATATATTTATGTACATATTCTTTATCCCTTTACACTTGTGTGTATAAGGTAGTAGTTTTGGAATTGTTAGGTTAGATTAGTCGTTGGTTATTACTGCATTGTCTGAACTAGAAGCACAAGCATTTTGCTACACTCGCATTAACATCTGCTAACCATGTGTATGTGACAAATACATTTAATTTGATTTACCAAATGCCAATGACCAAAAGCCTACTTCCAAAGTTGTGGCAAAATGGCTTAAGGACAACAAAGTCAAGGTATTGGAGTGGACATCACAAAGCCCTGACCTCAATCCTATAGAATATTTGTGGGCAGAACTGAAAAAGCATGTGCGAGCAAGGAGGCCTACAAACCTGACTCAGTTCCACCAGCTCTGACAGGAGGAATAGGCCAAAATTCACCCAACTTATTGTGGGAAGCTTGTGGAAGGCTACCCAAAATGTTTGACCCAAGTTAAACAATTTAAAGGCAATGCTACAAAATACTAATTGAGTGTATGTAAACTTCTGACCCACTGGGAATGTGATGAAAGAAATAAAAGCTGAAATAAATCATTCTCTCTGCTAATATTCTGACATTTCACATTCTTAAAATAAAGTGATGATCATAACTGACCGAAGACAGGGAATTTCTACTTGGATTAAATGTCAGGAATTGTGAAAAACTGAGTTTTTAAATGTATTTGGCTAAGGTGTATGTAAACTTCTGACTTCAACTGTATATACAGGCACCGGTTAGTCGAGCTAATTGGAGGTAATATGTACATGTAGGTATAGTTAATGTCACTATGCATAGATGAAAAACAGAGAGTAGCAGCAGTGTAAAAGAGGGGTGGGGGGTGTGGGACACACACACAATGCAAATAGTCTGGGTAGCCATTTGATTACCTGTTCAGGAGTCTTATGGCTTAGGGGTTAAAGCTGTTGAAAAGCCTTTTGGTCCGGTAGCAGACAGAACAGTCTATGACTGGGGTGGCTGGGGTCTTAGGGCCTTCCTCTGACACCGCCTGGTGTAGAGGTCCTGGATGGGAGGCAGCTTGGCCCCGGTGATGTACTGGGCCATACGCACTACCCTCTGTAGTGCCTTGCGGTCGGAGGCCGAGCAGTTGCCGTACAAGGCAGTGATGCAACCAGTCAGGATGCTCTCGATGTTGCAGCTGTAGAACCTTTTGAGGATCTGAGGACCCATGCCAAATCTTTTTAGTTTCCTGAGAGGGAATAGGCCCTCTTCATGACTGTCTTTGTGTGTTTGGACCATTGTAGTTTGTTGGGGATGTGGACACCAAGCAACTTGAAGCTCTCAACCTGCTCCACTACAGCCCTGTCGATGAGAATGGGGGAGTGCTCGGTCCTCCTTTTTTTAGGGGTTAAAGCTGTTGAAAAGCCTTTTGGTCCGGTAGCAGACAGAACAGTCTATGACTGGGGTGGCTGGGGTCTTAGGGCCTTCCTCTGACACCGCCTGGTGTAGAGGTCCTGGATGGGAGGCAGCTTGGCCCCGGTGATGTACTGGGCCATACGCACTACCCTCTGTAGTGCCTTGCGGTCGGAGGCCGAGCAGTTGCCGTACAAGGCAGTGATGCAACCAGTCAGGATGCTCTCGATGTTGCAGCTGTAGAACCTTTTGAGGATCTGAGGACCCATGCCAAATCTTTTTAGTTTCCTGAGAGGGAATAGGCCCTCTTCATGACTGTCTTTGTGTGTTTGGACCATTGTAGTTTGTTGGGGATGTGGACACCAAGCAACTTGAAGCTCTCAACCTGCTCCACTACAGCCCTGTCGATGAGAATGGGGGAGTGCTCGGTCCTCCTTTTTCTGTAGTCCACAATCATCTTGTCCTGATTACGTTGAGGGATAGGTTGTTATTCTGGCACCACCCACCAGGTCTCTGACCTCCACCCTATAGGCTGTCTCGTCATTGTCGGAGATCAGGCCTACCACTGTTGTGTATTCTGCAAACTTAATGATGGTGTTGGAGTCATGTCTGGCCACGCAGTCGTGGGTGAAAAGGGAGTACAAGAGGGGACTGAGCACGAACCCCTGAGGGGCTCCAGAATCAGTGTGGCGGATGTGTTGTTAGCTACCCTTACCCCCTGCGGGCAGCCCGTCAGGAAGTCCAGGATTCGGTTGCAGAGGGAGGTGTTTAGTCCCAGGATCCTTAGCTTAGTGATGAGCTTGAGGGCACTTTGGTGTTGAACGCTGAGCTGTAGTCAATGAATAGTATTCTCACGTAAGTGTTCCTACTGTCCAGGTGGGAAAGGGCAGTGTGGAGTGCAATAGAGATTGCATCATCTGTGGATCTGTTTGGGTGGTATACAAATTGGAGTGGGTCTAGGGTTTCTGGGATAATGGTGTTAATGTGAGCAATGACCAGCTTTTCAAAGCACGTCATGGCTACGGACGTGAGTGCTACGGGTCTATAGTCATTTAGGCAGGTTACCTTAGTGTTCTTGGGCACAGGGACTATGGTTGTCTGCTTGAAACATGTTGGTATTACAGACTCAATCAAGGACATGTTGAAAATGTCAGTGAAGACACCTGCCAGTTGGTCAGCGCATGCCCGGTGCACCTGTCCCGTTAATCCGTTTGGCCCCGCGGCCTTGTGAATGTTGACCTGTTTAAAGGTCTTACTCACTTAGGCTATGTAGAGCGCGATCACACAGTCGTCCGGAACAGCTGATGCTCTCATGCATGCCTCAGTATTGCTTGCCTCGAAGCGAGAATAGAAGTGATTTAGCTCAACTGCCAGGCTCATGTCACTGGGCAGCTCGCGGCCTTCGTAGTCTGTACAGTTTGCAGACCCTGCCACATAAGACAAGTGTCGGAGCCGGCGTAGTACGATACAATCTTAGTCCTGTACTGGCGCTTTGCCTGTTTGATGGTTCATCGGAGGGCATAGCGGGATTTCTTAAAAGCTTCCGGGTTAGAGTCCCACACATTAAAAGCAGTGGCACTACCCTTTAGCTCAGTGCGAATGTTTCCTGTAATCCATGGCTTCTGGTTGAGGTATGTACGTACAGTCACTGTGGGGATGACGTCCTCGATGCACTTATTGATAAAGCCAGTGACTGATGTGGTGTACTCCTCAATGCCTTCGGAAGAATCCCGGAACATAACCCAGTTTGTGCTAGCAAAACAGTCCTGTAGTTTAGCATCTGCTTCATCTGTCAACTTTTTTATAAACTGAGTCACTGGTGCTTCCTGCTTTAATTTTTGCTTGTAAGGAGGAATCAGAAAGATAGACTTGTGGTCAAATTTGCCAAATGGAGGGCAAGGGAGACCTTTGTACGCTCTCTTTGTTCGGTCTACAGCTCTAGTGTGGTCTACAGCTCTAGTGTGGTCTATAGCAAAATCACACAATTCTCCCCAAAGCTAAAAAAAACAATCACACAACCCTCCCCTTTTTTGGACCACCCCATTAAATGTATAACTGTCCCTTACTCCTCTCTAACTGGAGGAGATGTCAGTGGGTCACAGGTCGCTCTCAGAGTCCTTGATTATTGCTTCACCTCTCCCTTTTTGCATTAAAATGGGTCTGTTTACAAGACTGAGAGCTGAGAATAACTTCAGTTCTTCAAAGAAAAAGGGATGGTGAAAAATCATGCCCCTCTAGAACATTGCAGTTAATTGATAGAATCCAGAATCAGAGCATTTTGTATTATTCTGTATGTAAATCCGGACAAACCCTTTTAGTATGATATCTTACGTTTAGTATGCTTACATAAGATACTGTATGTAGATAGATATATGTGTGTGTACATATACATACATTTTTGTAATAATGACAATTGCAACAATACTGAATGAACACTTTTATTTTAACTTAATATAATATGCGCTTTTGGATGGGTGTTCTTTAAGGTGATTCCACAGGTTGGTGGTGTTTTTTGATTTAGCTGTTGCTGACCCCATGCTTACATCTTTATCACAAATGAAGACACCTTGCTTTCTTCCCTGGTGCCAATTCCATGTAATAGTCCCATACTGGTGCTCTGCTTTTCTCTGCCATCTGTAAAAAACACACACAGCTCTGAAGTGACAATGATACGGAAGAGTCTGCTTAGGAGACAAATACTCTCAACTGTTTCAATAAAAATAGAGTTTCAGTTACCTGTGATGAATGTTGAAAACAAAAACTGTCATTTCTATATGCAGGAAATCCTATTTTAATAATGGACATGGTAAGAATTGACTACCAAAGTGCGAGTCAATTCTCATGACACCTTCTAGCAAAAACCAGAAAAGCGGTTCCTTCATTCATTTATTCCATAGGATATTTTTAGATTCACTTAAAATAAGGTGTGTGTTTCGTGTAGGCTTACACCACCTTGCCAATTTTATAACTGTGTAGATATCCATAGGACAAGGTAACTGATCATTATTGGCTAAATATAAGCAAAGATAAAAAATTTTGTAGAGTGGATTTATGAAAATATTTTTGAAAAACGTTACCTTATCCTAGCGAGATTTACACGGGTATCAAAACCGCCGAGGCGGTTTAAGCCCGCACGAAACACAGACCTTATTGGAAGTAGATCAAGACATTCTCTATGGAAGACATGAACGGTAAAATAATGAAGGAACCCCTTTCAAGTTCAGCCGCAAGTTATTACAGGAATTATAACGCGTCGACTATTTCTCTCTAAACCATATACCTTTGACTATTACGAGCCTGCTGCTGCCTACTACCCCTCAGTCAGACTTCTCTATCAAATACGAGCCTTAGGTCAAATCCGGAAACGATCACCTCGAAAACAAACGTTTATTCCGTTCCGTATTTTATCTAACGGGTGGCATCCATGAGTCTAAATATTCCTGTTACATTGCACAACCTTCAATGTTATGTCATAATTACGTAAAATTCTGGCAAATTAGTTCGCAAAGAGCCAGGCGGCCCAAACTGTTGCATATACCCTGACGTGCAATGAACGCAAGAGAAGTGACACAATTTCACCTGGTTAATATTGCCTGCTAACCTGGATTTCTTTTGGCTAAATATGCAGGTTTAAAAATATATACTTCTGTGTATTGATTTTAAGAAAGGCATTGATGTTTATGGTTAAGTACACATTGGAGCAACGACAGTCGTTGATTGTTTTTTATAAGATAAGTTTAATGCTAGCTAGCAACTTACCTTGGCTTACTGCATTCGCGTAACAGGCAGCCTCCTCGTGAGGCAGGTGATTAGAGCGTTGGACTAGTTAACTGTACGGTTAAAAGATTGGATCCCCCGATCTGAAAAGGTAAAAATCTGTCGTTCTGCCTCGTTCCTAGGCCGTCATTGAAAATATGAATGTGTTCTTAACTAACTTGCCTAGTTAAATACAGATTAAATAAAGGTTTACATTTTTTTTTTTTAAACGGCAAAATCAGGCGCCCAAAATTACAGATCTCCGATTATTATGAAAACTTGAAATCGGCCCTAATTAAATCGGCCATTCCGATTAATCGGTCGACCTCTATATTAAACACCTGTCTCCGGATTAGAGGTTGACCAATTTTGATCTTTCAATGCCGATATCGATTTATTGGAGGACCAAAAAAAGCCGATACCCATTTTTATTTGTTTATTTGTAATAATGACAATCACAACAATACTGAATGAACACTTAATACATCAATACAATCAATTTAGCCTCAAATAAATAATGAAACATGTTCAATTTGGTTTAAATAATGCAAAAACAAAGTGTTGGAGAAGAAAGTAAAAGTGCAATATATGCCGTGTAAAAAAGCTAACGTTTAAGTTCCTTGCTCAGAACATGAGAACATATGAAAGCTGGTGGTTCCTTTTAACATGAGTATTCAATATTCCCAGGTAAGAAGTTTTAGGTTGTAGTTATTATAGGAATTATAGGACTCGTTCTCTCTATACCATTCGTATTTCATATACCTTTGACTATTGGATGTTCTTATAGGCACTTTAGTATTGCCAGTGTAACAGTATAGCTTCCGTCCCTCTCCTCGCCCCTACCTGGGCTCGAACCAGGAACACATCAACAACAGCCTCCCTCGAAGCATCATTACCCATCGCTCCACAAAAGCCGTGGCCCTTGCAGAGCAAGGGGAACAACTACTTCAAGGTCTCAGAGCGAGTGACGTCACCGATTGAAACTTTATTAGCGCGCACCCCGCTAACTAGCTAGTAATTTCACATCGGTTACATCAGCCTAATCTCGGGAGTTGATAGGCTTGAAGTCAAACAGCTCAACGCTTGAAGCACAACGAAGAGCTGCTGGCAAACACACTAATGTGCTGTTTGAATGAATGCTTACGAGCCTGCTGCTGCCTACCACCGCTCAGTCAAACTGCTCTATCAGATATCAAATCATAGACTTAATTATAACATAATAACACACAGAAATACGAGCCTTAGGTCTTTTAATATGGTCAAATCCGGAAACTATCATTTCGAAAACAAAACGTTTATTCTTTCAGTGAAATATGGAACCGTTCCGTATTTTATCTAACAGGTGGCATCCCTAAGTCTAAATATTGCTGTTACATTGTACAACCTTCAATGTTATGTCATAATTATGTACAATTCTGGCAAATTAATTACGGTCTTTGTTAGGAATAAATGGTCTTCACACAGTTCGCAACGAGCCAGGTAGCCCAAACTGCTGCATATTCCCTGACTGCTTGCACGGAACGCAAGAGAAGTGACACCATTTCCCTAGTTAAAAGAAAGTCATTTTAGCAGGCAATATTAACTAAATATGCAGGTTTAAAAATATATACTTGTGTATTGATTTTAAAGAAAGGCATTGATGTTTTATGGTTAGGTACACATTGGTGCAACGACAGTGCTTTTTTTTTGCGAATGCGCATGTTAAATGGTCAAGTAGGCTGTGATTCGATGAGAAATTAACAGGCTCCGCATCGATTATGTGCAACGCAGGACACGCTAGATGAACTAGTAATATCATCAACCATGTGTAGTTAACTAGTGATTATGTTAAGATTTATTGTTTTTTATAAGATACGTTTAATGCTAGCTAGCAACTTATCTTGGCTTCTTGCTGCACTTGCGTAACAGGTAGTCGGCCTGCCACGCAGGCTCCTCATGGAGTGCAATGTAAGGAAGGTGGTTAGAGCGTTGGACTAGTAACTGGAAGGTTGCAAGATCGAATCCCTAAGCTGACAAGGTAAAAATCTGTTGTTCTGCCCCTGAACAAGGCAGTTAACCCACCGTTCCTAGGCCGTCATTGAAAATATGAATGTGTTCTTAACTGACTTGCCTAGTTAAATAAAGGTAAAAAAAAACAAAACAATGGGTGTCCAAAAATGCTGATTACTGATTGTTATGTAAACTTGAAATCGGCTCTAATTAATCGGCCATTCCGATTAATCGGTCAACCTCTACTCCGGATTACATCTTCAAACTAAGGGCAACCATAGCATACATGACAAAGAGGGAGAAGCGTTTATCCATGTATACGGGTAAGGGAGTCTAGCTACATTTTCAGATATTATAAGTTTCTGATTTTGTCCGTTTTCATTGCAATTTAAAGCTTACTGTTAGCTAGCTAATGTTAGCTGGCTGGCTCACTGGCTAACCTATTGCGTATGGTCTGTGTAGTAATATTATTTGTATCTCTGAGCCATATGCATTGCTAGTTATAGCATAATTTTAGCTAGCTAACATTGAACCTAGTTGGTAAGCTTTAGCTACCTGCAGATTCATGCAGGGTAGTAACGTTATGAGTTGGGATTATGGTAGCTAGCTACATGTCTAAACAAAAGACTCCACTATGCAAGTAACCATTTCACTCTTTTTTTACGAGACTGTCCAAGTTATATATAGTAAATTTGTGTTTTAAACAGATGGGTTTATTGGTGTTAAAATACACCAGTTATGTTATTTTGGACCACCATACTGCTGATGTCATGCAGCCTGTCGTTTTTGTGTTTATACTTTTTCATAACAACAATGACAAGTTTGATGTCGGATGACAATAGAATCTTCATGATGTCACTGAAGCAACTGTCTACAGACCTAAAACCAGACTCCAGTAGAAACCAGCCTTTAGTCTTGAAATCTTTGGTTGTTTAGTACACTATGTTTAGCACAAGGCCTTACATGTGAGGCCTTAAAGAGATGGGTGGAGTTGAGGGTGTGAACGATGCTGAATGGATGTAGACAAAGAAGGGCTCTCCAGTAGGTATACCAAAACATTCAGGGGTAATTTTTGCAAAAGTGGGTTTATTAATTCTTATAGCTGCAATCCCGTTAACGGGATCGATATGACAACAGTCAGTGAAAGTGCAGGGCGCCAAATTCAAAACAGGAATCTCATAATTAAAATTCCTCAAACATACATGTATCTTATACTGTTTTAAAGGTCATCTTGTTTTTAATCCCACCTGTGTCCGATTTCAAATATGCTTTACAGCGGATGCACCACAAATGATTGTTAGGTCACCACCAAGCCACAGAATAAACACAGCCATTTTTCCAGCCAATGATAGGAGTCACAAAAAGCACAAATAGTGATTCATTTTTATCTCTAACCTTTGATCTTCATCAGATGACACTCATAGGACTTCATGTTACACAATACATGTATGTTTTGTTTGATAATGTTCATATTTATATGAAAAAAGGTTTACATTGGCGCGTTATGTTCCAAAAACATCCAGTGATTTTGCATAGCCACATCGATTCAACAGAAATACTCATCATAAATGTAGATGATAATACAAGTTATACACATGGAATTATAGATATACCTCTCCTTAATGCAACCGCTGTCAGATTTTTTTTTTTTTAATTACGGAAAAAGCAAACCATGTAATCTGAGACGGCGCTCAGAAAAATAATCAAATTAGCCGCCATGTCAACAGAAACCAGAAATCACATTTTAAACATTACCTTACCTTTGATCTTCATCAGAATGCACTCTCAGGAGTCCTAGTTCCACAAAAATGCTTGATTTTGTTCGATAATGTCCATTATTTATGTCCAAGTAGCTACTTTTGTTAGCGCGTTAGGTATACAAATCCAAACGCTCGTGCAGGTCGAGCATTACTTCGGACAAAAACTACGAAAAGTATAGAATCAATCATTGGGATGTTTTTATCATAAATATTCGATAACGTTCCAACCGGAGAATTCCTTTGTGTCTCGAGAAGCAATGGAACGCAGGTCGATATCATGTGGAATGCGCGTGACTAGGAAATGGCTCTCTGCCAGTAACCTGACTCATTCAGCTCTTATTCAGTCCCACAACACAGTAGAAGCCTCATTCAACTTTCTAAATACGGTTGACATCTAGTGGAAGACCTAGGAAATGTAACTTAATTCATATCCCACTGTGAATTCAATAGGGCTTGGGTTGAAAATCGACCAACCTCAGATTCCTCACTTCCTGTTTGGATTTCTTCTCAGGTTTTTGCCTGCCATATGAGTTCTTTGCTACTCACAGACATCATTCAAACAGTTTTAGAAACTTCAGAGTATTTTATATCCAATACTAATATACATATATTTGCAACTGAGACTGAGGAGCAGGCCGTTTTACTCTGGGCACCTTTCATCCAAGCTACTCAATACTGCATCAATGACGTAGTCCCCACAGTGACTGTACGTACATACCCCAACCAGAAGCCATGGATTACAGGCAACATCCGCACTGAGCTAAAGGCTAGAGCTGCCGCTTTCAAGGAGCGGGACTCTATCCCGGAAGCTTATAAGAAATCCCACTATTTCCTCAGACGAACCATCAAACAGGCAAAGTGTCAATACAGGAATTGTACAACACCGGCTCTGACACTCGTCGGATGTGGCAGGGCTTGCATTCCATTAGACTACAAAGGGAAGCACAGCCGAGAGCTGCCCAGTAACATGAGCCTACCAGACGAGCTAAACTACTTCAATGCTTGCTTCGACGCAAATAACACTGAAACATGTATGAGAGCACCAGCTGTTCCGGACGACTGTGTGATCACTCTCTCCACAGCTGATGTGAGTAAGACCTTTAAACAGGTCAACATTCACAAGGCCGCAGGGCCAGACGGATTACCAGGACATGTACTGCAAGCATGCGCTGACCAACTGGCAAGTGTCTTCACTGACATTTTCAACCTCTCCCTGTCCGAGCCTGTAATACCAACATGTTTTAAGCAGACCACCATAGTGCCTGTGCCCAAAAACACTAAGGTAACCCGCCTAAATGACTACCGACCCGTAACACTCACATCTGTAGCCATGAAGTGCTTTGAAAGGCTGGTCTTGGCTCACATCAACACCATTATCCCAGAAACCCTAGACCCACTCCGGTTTGCATACTGTCCCAACAGATCCACAGATGATGCAATCTCTATTGCACTCCACACTGCATTTTCCCACCTTGGACATGCCATTCATTGACTATAGCTCAGCATTCATCACCATAGTGCCCTCAAAGCTCATCAGTAAGCAAAGGACCCTGGGACTAAACACCTCCCTCTGAAACTGGACCCTGGATTTCCTGAGGGGCCGCCCCCCAGGTGGTAAGGGTAGGTAACAACACATCCGCCACGCTGATCCTCAACACAGGGGCCTCTCAGGGGTGCGTGCTCAGTCCCCTCCTGTACTCCCTGTTCACTCATGACTGCATGATCAGGCATGACTCCAACACCATCTTTAAGTTTGCAAACGACATAACAGTGGTAGGCCTGATCACCGACAACGACGAGACAGAGACCTGGCCGGGTGGTGCCAGAATAACAACCTATCCCTCAGTGTAAGCAAGACTAAGGAGATGATTGTGGACTACAGGAAAAGGAGGACCGAGCACGCCCCCATTCTCATTGGCGGGGCTGTCGTGGAGCAGGTGGAGAGCTTCAAGTTCCTTGGTGTCCACATCACCAACAAACTAGAATGGTCCAAACACACCAAGACAGTCGTAAAGAGGGCACGACAAAGCCTATTCCCCCTCAGGAAACTAAAAAGAATTGGCATGGGTCCTCAGATCCTCAAAAGGTTCTACAGTTGCATCACTGCCTGGTACGGCAACTGCTCTGCCTCCGACCGCAAGGCACTAGAGGGTAGTGCATACGGCCCAATACATCACTGGGGCTAAGCTGCCTGCCATCCAGGACCTCTTCACCAGGCGGTGTCAGAGGAAGGTCCTAAAATTTTTTCAAAGACCCCACCCACCCCAGTCATAGTTTTCTCTACGACCGCATGGCAAGCAGTAACGGAGTGCCAAGTCTAGAACCAAAAGGCTTCTCAACAGCTTTTACTCCTGAACAGGTAATCAAATGGCTACCTGTACTATTTGCATTGTGTCCCGTCCCCCCCCCCCCCCCCCCCAACCCCAACCCCTATTTTACACTGCTGCTACTCTGTTTATCATATATGCATAGTCACTTTAACCATACCTACATGTACATATTACCTCAATCAGCCCAACTAACCGGTGTCTGTATATAGCCTGGCTACTTTTATAGCCTCGCTACTGTTATTATTAACTGTCTTTCTTTTTACTGTTGTTTTTTATTTCCTTATCTATTGTTCACATAATACCTATGTTTTACTTAAAAATTGCAGTTGGTTAGGGCCTGTAAGTAAGCATTTCACTAAGGTCCTGTTTTAAATAAACTTTGATTATACAGGTGCTAATCATACTGTAACGACCCTGAGTTTATAATCGCGGAAATCTACTCTGCCGCACGAGCATGCTTTTGCGGCACAGTCGATAGCGCGCCGGACCTCGGGCTCGAAGGTCGAGGGTTCGAGATCTGCTACCTGCTGTTTCATTACAATACTTTTCATTCTTGAACATTTACGGGATTATTTTATTTTCATACACTGGCCTCAATTTGCCAGTCTGTTATTGACATTGAAAACGATTTTTCACCTTTCTGAAAAGATGTCGACATCGAGATTAAGTGGGGAAAAAAATAACAGAGTAGTTTATGATTCATGCCTAGTTAAATAAAGGTTTATAGATATATAATAATAATAATAATAAATTAGGCAGCTCTGCAGCTATTTCTGTTCAGGCAGATCATAGGGCAGCCGCACTTGAAGGGTCCTTCTTGCTGGAGGTGACATTCAGTTGCAGCAAATAGCCTATAGCGTATTTTTCACGACTCTAAAGCAAACCACCATGGCACAGGCAGTCCAGAAATTGGTGGCCAAAGTACCTACTTTGATCGGAGGTAAGTTAAATGATTGTATTTAGATATAAGCTTAACGTCGACGCTATTAAAACATGTTAGTATATTCAAGTTGACAGTCACGCTGGCTATGCTAGTAGTTAGCTATGTTAAAGTTTAGCGCATCTTCCCGGCTGCAGCTAGCTAACTACTGAGTGTACAAAACAATAACACCTTCCTAATATTGAGTTGTAACCCCCCGTTAGCCCTCAAAACAGACTCAATTCGTCGCGGCATGGACTCCAAGGTCTCGAAAGTGTTCTACTGGGATGTTGGCCTATGTTGACGCCAATGCTTCCCACAGTAGGCTGACATTTAACGCTTTTTTAAATAAACTAGTTAATTGCATGGGGCCGAGTTTCATAAGACCGTATGTTCCAGCAGCTTCCCGTAGTTTATGAAGTAATCGCGTTAACTCAGGCCTTATTTTAGGGCATCTTTCACTCCTGCCAGCTTCTATTAGTTGTATGGAGCACCGCTGCACCAACCCGCATTCCGAACGGTTCTATTCCCAGCCCATTGGTTTGCGTCACAATGTCAGCCCACTGCACTGAGGCTAGGTAACACGGTCACCACCGATAAATCCATGATTATCGAAAACTTCAACAAACATTTCTCAACTGCTGGCCATGCCTTCCTCCTGGCTACTCCAACCTCGGCCAACAGCTCCGCCCCCCCGCAGCTACTCGCCCAAGCCGCTCCAGGTTCTCCTTTACCCAAATCCAGATAGCAGATGTTCTGAAAGAGCTGCAAAACCTGGACCTGTACAAATCAGCTGGGCTTGACAATCTGGACCCTCTATTTCTGAAACTATCTGCCGCCATTGTCGCAACCCCTATTACCAGCCTGTTCAACCTCTCTTTCATATCGTCTGAGATCCCCAAGGATTGGGAAGCTGCCGCAGTCATCTCCCTCTTCAAAGGGGGAGACACCCTGGACCCAAACTGTTACAGACCTATATCCATCCTGCCCTGCCTATCTAAGGTCTTCGAAAGCCAAGTCAACAAACAGGTCACTGACCATCTCGAATCCCACCGTACCTTCTCCGCTGTGTAATCTGGTTTCCGAGCCGGTCACGGGTGCACCTCAGCCACGCTCAAGGTACTAAACAATATCATAACCGCCATCGATAAAAGACAGTACTGTGCAGCCGTCTTCATCGACCTGGCCAAGGCTTTCGACTCTGTCAATCACCGTATTCTTATCGGCAGACTCAATAGCCTTGGTTTTTCTAATGACTGCCTTGCCTGGTCACCAACTACTTTGCAGACAGAGTTTAGTGTGTCAAATCGGAGGGCATGTTGTCCGGTCCTCTGGCAGTCTCTATGGGGGTGGCATAGGGTTAAATTCTCCGGGCAGACTCTTTTCTCTGTATATGTCAATGATGTTGCTCTTGCTGCGGGCGATTCCCTGATCCACCTCTACGCAGACGACACCATTCTGTATACTTCCTTGGACACTGTGCTATCTAACCTCCAAACGAGCTTCAACGCCATACAACACTCCTTCCGTGGCCTCCAACTGCTCTTAAACGCTAGTAAAACCAAATGCATGCTTTTCAACCGTTTGCACGCCCGACTAGCATCACCACCCTGGATGGTTCCGACCTAGAATATGTGGACATCTATAAGTACCTAGGTGTCTGGCTAGACTGCAAACTCTCCTTCCAGACTCATATCAAACATCTCCAATCGAAAATCAAATCAAGAGTCGTCTTTCTATTCCGCAACAAAGCCTCCTTCACTCACGCCGCCAAGCTTACCCTAGTAAAACTGACTATCCTACCGATCCTCGACTTCGGCGATGTCATCTACAAAATAGCTTCCAATACTCTACTCAGCAAACTGGATGCAGTTTATCACAGTGCCATCCGTTTTGTTACTAAAGCACCTTATCACCCACCACTGCGACCTGTATGCTCTAATCGGCTGGCCCTCGCTACATATTCGTCGCCAGACCCACTGGCTCCAGGTCATCTACAAGTCCATGCTAGGTAAAGCTCTGCCTTATCTCAGTTCACTGGTCACGATGGCAACACCCACCCGTAGCACGTGCTCCAGCAGGTGTATCTCACTGATCATCCCTAAAGCCAACACCTCATTTGGCCGCCTTTCGTTCCAGTTCTCTGCTGCCTGTGAATGGAACGAATTGCAAAAATCGCTGAAGTTGGAGACTTATCTCCCTCACCAACTTCAAACATCTGCTATCTGAGCAGCTAACTGATCGCTGCAGCTGTACATAGTCTATCGGTAAATAGCCCACCCAATTTACATACCTCATCCCCATACTGTTTATACTTATTTACTTTTCTGCTATTTTGCACACCAGTATCTCTACCTGTACATGACCATCTGATCATTTATCACTCCAGTGTTAATTTTGCGAAATTGTAATTATTCGCCTACCTCCTCATGCCCTTTGCACACAATGTATACAGACTCTCTTTTTTTTTCCTCTTTCTACCTAGTTATTGACTTGTTAATTGTTTACTCCATGTGTAACTCTGTGTTGTCTGTTCACACTGCTATGCTTTATCTCGGCCAGGTCGCAGTTGTAAATGATAACTTGTTCTCAACTAGCCTACCTGGTTAAATAAAGGTGAAATTAAAAAATGTATGCTCCTATTAGTTGTATGGAGCACCGCTGCACCAACCCGCCTTCCGAACGGTTCTATTCCCAGCCCATTGGTTTGCGTCACAATGCCTCACTGATGTCTTTATGTGAATTGATAACTTTTAATTGCTAAATATTTCCAATAGATGGCAGCATAAGATCCCGACGCATCAGCTATAGGCTATAGCAGCAATATGAGTGACATAAAATAGCATGCAACCAAAGACTATGTCCCATGATTTTCTAAAATGGTCACTCATTACTTTACAGTTAGCTATATATCTCGTATTAGGGCTGTGTTGCTTTTGGGAGAGCAAACAAATAGTGACTATAGCAGGTACTGAACCCCAGCCAAATAATCACTAGTCAGATGCACTACCCTCAACCCTAGTAGAATTGCATTATTATTAAAAAGACCATAACTTAATCATATTGGGAGTAAACTGCTTCGGGAATAGAGAGGACGAGTGCAGGAAACAGCAGAGGGAACACCCCCCTATCCACATCGATGGAACAGTAGTGGAGAGGGTAGCAAGTTTTAAGTTCCTCGGCATACACATCACAGACAAACTGAATTGGTCCACTCACACAGACAGCATCGTGAAGAAGGCGCAGCAGCGCCTCTTCAACCTCAGGAGGCTGAAGAAATTCGGCTTGTCACCAAAAGCACTCACAAACTTCTACAGATGCACAATCGAGAGCATCCTGGCGGGCTGTATCACCGCCTGGTATGGCAACTGCACCGCCCTCAACCGTAAGGCTCTCCAGAGGGTAGTGAGGTCTGCACAACGCATCACCGGGGGCAAACTACCTGCCCTCCAGGACACCTACACCACCCGATGTCACAGGAAGGCCATAAAGATCATCAAGGACATCAACCACCCGAGCCACTGCCTGTTCACCCCGCTATCATCCAGAAGGCGAGGTCAGTACAGGTGCATCAAAGCTGGGACCGAGAGACTGAAAAACAGCTTCTATCTCAAGGCCATCAGACTGTTAAACAGCCACCACTAACACTGAGTGGCTGCTGCCAACACACTGACACTGACTCAACTCCAGCCACTTTAATAATGGGAATTGATGGGAAATGATGTAAATATATCACTAGCCACTTTAAACAATGCTACCTTATATAAATGTTACTTACCCTACATTATTCATCTCATATGCATACGTATATACTGTACTCTATATCATCGACGGTATCCTTATGTAATACATGTATCACTAGCCACTTTATACTATACTATGCCACTTTGTTTACATACTCATCTCATTTGTACATGCTGTACCCGATACCATCTACTGTATCTTGCCTATGCTGCTCTGTACCATCACTCATTCATATATCCTTATGTACATATTCTTTATCCCCTTACACTGTGGACAAGACAGTAGTTTTGGAATTGTTAGTTAGATTACTTGTTATTACTGCATTGTCGGAACTAGAAGCACAAGCATTTCGCTACACTCGCATTAACATCTGCTAACCATGTGTATGTGACAAATAAAATTTGATTTGATTTGCATCTTCCAGCTTGCCAATAAGTCACATCATGTAATCCTCGCGGTTAGCAAATTTACCTCAACATGCCCCTCGCTTGCGCGAGAAGGCAGAGCGGGGTCGATGCTGGTTGATGAATTTGACATTTTAATGTACTAGGAAAATGTTTTTGTCAACCAGAGGTGACTGAATTAATGTTCAGGATTATTGATAATCGTTATAGTAATGTTATAGTAAGTATAAACATGAAATAAAAACTGGTAATAATAAACATGAAGCATCATTATATTACGCCACAGTAATCTGTTAAATGCTTTTTCAGTTCTTCCTTTTCGTTAGCAGTGTGGAAAGGAAGGGACAGAAAAAAGCACAAACAGGAATTTTCCTGTGTGGGGAGTGGTGTATCCAGGAAGAAAGCTAAATATTATTCAGAAATGTCATTTGTGGTCTTATGCTGCCATCTATTGGAATTATTTACTAACTGCAGTAGTACTGAATAAAGTGTATATGCTTGTGGTGTTAATGTTTTGTACACACACTAATGGTAGACAAACGAACAAGCCATGTCACCATCAATCTCAAATAAAAACTTGTTTCCAACTGAGTGTTGGTTAGCTAGATGTGGTAACGTATTATAGTAGATAAGTGTTAGCTAGCTAGGTAACTTGGCTACCTAACTAGCTAATGTCAAGCTCAGGTAGGTCTTCTGACAAGCTCTTTGAGTCACCTAGCTGTCTAACCTGTAAACTACATCTAATGTTTCTTATCTCGCTTGACCAAGCAGCATAGGACACATTTCATGACATGGCGTGTTCATCTTGTTTTTTCAGCCGCTGCCACCTACTCCAAGCCCCGGCTAGCGACCTTCTGGCACTACGCTAAAGTCGAGCTTGTGCCACCTTCCCCTGCCGAGATTCCCCAGGCCATTGCAGGAATCAAGAACATCCTCACCGGTGTCAACAGTGGACGCCTTGGACAGACGACAGTGAAGGTGAGAACTGAGAAGATTGCTTGAGTGGGTATCAATGCAATACTGTATAAGTAGCTAGCAAGTTCTTTCTTTTGCCCATTGGCTCTCAATGTGGGTGTTGTGATCAATGTTCCCTCAAAAACAATTTGTCACTGAGCAAATTTCAGGTCTGCTGAGCGCAAACTTGAACGTTGTGAACTTCCAGCGTGCATTTGCTGTGAACACTGGGTCTGTACTGTGGCTATTTGATCATACTGTAGGTCTACCATCAAAAACAATGGAGAAAATACATCCCATAACATTTAACATGGAAATAGCTGTTCTATCATTCAGTCTACAGTAGCAGCCAATGTGTGGTGTTCAATTTAGGCCTACATTCCATGAGACTTATGGGGGAAAAAACATGCAGGGGTTGACATTAATCTGTTTATCCACTTGTCCTTCAGACAAGGATGTGACTGAAAATGTTGTTTGATGTAAGAAACCACTTTACAAAATAAAGGGCATTTTTATTCCCATACCATTATTACAGAGAATCAGACATATTATGCTACCCTCTGCCTATTGGCTACTTAGCTTATTCAAGCCTGTCCAAAATACAACACTGCCCCTTTAAGACGTAAAAAAAGCTCTTTACCTGACTCGCTTTTCAAAGATGTCTAGAAATGTACACGGTTTGTGCTGACTACAAATGATCACTGGGCTCACTAACTAGCAAAGGATATGAACAATATGCACATGTGGCTCCATGCAGCTCTCGCTTTGATCTCTAAACAAGCGCATCTACTCACGACCGCTAATGCTGCACCGGTCTGAGTAGTGCGTGTCAATGCAATAGAATCCTACTGAAATGCATTCTGCCTACAACAAAATCTGTTGCATAGTTTGTGTCGTCGGTATGTTGCATTGAAAGTGGCTAATATTGCGTGTCCCAATTGCCACAGTAAAGGGAAACGTTGAGTGTTAACAGGGGAAAACTGTAGAACAGTGGTCACCAACCTTTTCTGAGGTCAAAATACAAGCCGAGATCTACCGCTAATGACTTGTAAAATGCAACATTAACCCGTTTAAAACCGTATTCTAGCAATGAGGTTTGTGCAGTAAGCTATAGGCCCAATATATTACCACCCCATACTGGCTTTGGTTGAATTGCCCTGCCAATGCATTGTTGTTCGGGACATTTTCTTTTGTACAAATTCTATTTAAAAAAATGAGGTAGGCTATATGACCACACTGGTTGTATTACTTGTGAAACACAGTTGAGTGAGTCTACATTTCAATAATTTGCTTTTCATTTTACTGGAATGATGGCGTCTACAGCTGGAGGGAGAGAGCAGCAGACTGAGCCTCTCATCCCTCCGCTCTCCCTTTCCTCCGCTGACACTGACCAAAAGGGGCAGTCTTCCATTATTTCCTCATGTACAAAATCACGTTATGCCTATGAACAGAGGAAGTGAAATATT
Source organism: Oncorhynchus mykiss (assembly GCF_013265735.2). Lineage (NCBI taxonomy): Eukaryota > Metazoa > Chordata > Actinopteri > Salmoniformes > Salmonidae > Oncorhynchus > Oncorhynchus mykiss. The sequence continues at coordinate 51,043,196 of NC_048566.1, read as the reverse complement.
CCTTGATATTAAAAAAAGACCCAGGCTACAAATAACCCCTATAGATACATTGCTACTCATTCATTACTATTGTAGTGCTGAGTGGAAATGGAAGGAACATGCATTTTGTGGTTTAAAAGGGTTGAATGCAAAGTGTTTAGTCGACTGTCTAGGAATGACTTGGAGATTGACCAGGTTTGCTATCGACTGGTTTGTGACCACTGCTCTAGAAAACTTTATGAAGTATAATCTCCTGCTTCTCTCTGTGGGCTGATATTTCTGAGCGGCAGCTCGTGGTAGTCTTGGGGCTGCTGCTTGCACAAGCTCACAGCTTAGCGGGAACATTGGTTGTGACTTATCTCAACTCTTACAAGTATATCATCTACTGCATCTTTATGTAATACATGTATCACTAGCCACTTTAACTATGCCACTTTGTTTACATACTCATCTCATATGTATATACTGCACTCAATACCATCTACTGTATCTTGCCTATGCTGCTCTGTACCATCACTCATTCATATATCTTTATGTACATATTCTTTATCCCCTTACACTTGTGTCTATAAGGTAGTAGTTTTGAAATTGTTAGCTAGATTACTTGTTGGTTATTACTGCATTGTCGGAACTAGAAGCACAAGCATTTCGCTACACTCGCATTAACATCTGCTAACCATGTGTATGTGACAAATAAAATTTGATTTGATTTAGTCCCGTCATTATCAAAATAAGTAGCTGCAATCCACCAGACATTAGGCCTACATCCTAACCAATTGGGAAATATGGAATTGTCTGCCATGTTGGTTTTTAGATATGACTCTGGTATTTGTTTGGGATTAATGTCAATATGCTTTTGTTACAGGATGCATTCAGAAATGGATTGGTCTGCACTGAAGTGCTGATGTGGTTCTACATTGGAGAGTGCATCGGAAAAGGAGGCATTGTTGGATATGCCGTTTAAACCTTGTTCTGTTGCTGTTGTACGCTCTTACCTTCCACCTGTGAAGATCAGTTAATAAATGTCCATTGTTTAAAGAACTGTTGTACTCTTACCTTCCACCTGTGGAGATCAGTTAATAAATGTCCATTGTTTAAAGAACTGTTGTACTCTTACCTTCCACCTGTGGAGATCAGTTAATAAATGTCCATTGTTTAAAGAACTGTTGTACTCTTACCTTCCACCTGTGGAGATCAGTTAATAAATGTCCATTGTTTAAAGAACTGTTGTACTCTTACCTTCCACCTGTGGAGATCAGTTAATAAATGTCCATTGTTTAACCTCTCTGCGCACCGAACCCGGTAGCGGGATGAAATTCGACAACATACGGTGATCGCTACATAAATAGTCATATTAAACGTTCATGAAAATACAAGTGTCTCACATGTTTCGAAAGCCTAGAATCTTGCTAATCCAACTGCGTTGTCAGATTTAAAAAAGGATTTACTGCGAAATAATACGATGCGATTATCTAAGGATAGAGCCCCATAAACAACTATTTCAACCAGCACAGGCATAACAAAATCACAAACTGCAATAAAAAAATAGTTTACCTTTGACGATCTTCCTCTGTTTGCAATCCCAATGCTCATTGGTACACAATGAATGGTCTCTTGTTTGATAAAATCCATTTTTATAGCCTAACACAAAACATTTTGTGAACCGCTTGTCGTGAATTCCGTCTCATTCCATTTTCGACGACACATTCAAGGTAAATACACACACAAAACGTGACTTTTACAGTCATATTTGGTTTCATTGCAATCAACTGGTTTGTAATGCAACCAAACCTGATGGGTCATTTTGAGGGATGTATTGACTGAAAGAAACCGTTTTGAAGACAAGTAATGACATTGTGCACCAATGATTTGCCCGCTGTTTCGTTGATTTAACTGTATTTTAACCCAATGACCACTGATCGTCTTGAAATCTAGCTGGGTAGATAGCCAATGAGCTTAGGTAAACGGCAATATGTAATGTTTATGTGTTGGAAGACCAACCCATGTAGTGAACTCCGGCGTAAAGAGGTTAATTCGCCATTGACGATTCATACCGGAAGGAGCAACGCATATTACGCACAGCATTGTTTTGGTAAAGCGCATATTCAGCTGTTTACATATCAATCAGTATGGCGACTAAGTCAGGGAAAGCTAAATCTAAGTCTAGATATACGGATGTACACACAATTTTAGAAATTGATCGAGGACGATTCATTTAGCGATTCCCAAATGGAGGAATATTTTTTGAACGGAGAGGACATCGTTTTGGACTGGTAAGTTCTTCTCATGCTAATGCCGTTGTTTGAAATGAATAATATAAAATAGCCTATTTGAGGCTGAGGGGAGGGCAGGCCCACAATGGCCAAGTGAAATGGAGACAGTAGATACAGCTGGTCTGTCAATATAAATGAGACAGATCTAGCAGGTCTATAAAAATATTCAACCCCATGTTCCCTGTACTCATATCTATCTGTTTATTATACCTGTTGATACAGGGCTCATGTGAAACTATTCTAACTGAACATTTTCTTTCACAGTGACACTGACTCCGAATGGGAGCCCCCAGTGCCAAGGTGTCATCCCCCACTGAAGCTGGTTCATCCAGCTCCTGCCACAAGTGGTGTTCATCTGCCCAAATGTATTTCTGCAGGCATGGATGTGCTATGGCACCTGGCATCAGTAGCACAAGAGAGGACTGAGGGAGTGTAGAGGACTGAGGGTCTTCCAAATATTGAAAGTGTTATTTTGTAAATGTATATTTTTTTTCATGTTTTTTTCTCCATTTGTTGGGGGGGGGGGGGGGGGGTGTGTGTGTTAGAATACCATTTTGGTATTTTGTATATAATTATTCCATTCAAAATGTATAACCACCAATTTGGCACATGTGGGCTACTTGTGTGGGACACCTAGGTGAATTCATGATAAATGTCATGTAGCACACCCATTTTGGAAGTTATCATTCTGAAACTTTGCACAAGTACTGTTGCCCTCTTATATTTTTCACTGAAATTGTCCCCATCCTGAATGTTTGTTTTATCTTGTTCATTTTAAAGATGAATTAACAAAAAGAAAGTGTTTTTTTCATTATCTAAACCAGATCTATTGTTATATTCTCCTACATTCAATTCACATTTACGCAAACGTCATTGTTTTCTTTCAAATGGTACCAAGAATATGCATATCCTTGGATCTGTGCCTGAGCTACAGGCAGTTTAGATTTGGGTATGTCTTCAGGCGGAAATTGAAAAAAGTAGGGGGGTAGCTCTAAGAGGTTTAAAGAACTGTTGTACTCTTTTCTTCCACCTGTGGAGATCAGTTAATAAATGTCCATTGTTTAAAGAACTGTTGCACTGTAACTTGAACATTTACCTATCTTTTTTAGACACTTCAGGACTTATTGAAGTTGCCAACTTTATTCTGAGACTTTTAGTGTAAAGTGTTTAATAGTAGACATTTTATAACTTTTTTTTTTATATACACACACACAACAATCAGTGAAGGCTGCTGAGGGGAGGACTGCTCATAATAATGCCCGGAACAGAGTAAATGGAATGGCATCAAGCACATGGAAACTATGTATTTGTATTTAATACCATTCCACACATCCCGTTCCAGCTATTACCATGAGCCCGTCCTCCCCAATTAAGGTGCCACCAACCTCCTGTGAACAAAACATCCAAGTGCAGTTGAAGGTTGACAGATTCATTTTCTGGTTAAACTTTCTTTGTGCCACCTCAAATCTAGATAGCGGTGGAATTATGTTACGTAAAATGAGAGGTCGCTGAGGGCGGATTGGTTAAAGTTGGAATCAATTCTGATGTCAGTGGCGGTCGGTGTTGTTTTAAGATGAGGGAGGATTTTTTTTGTCTCGTGCTCATGGCCTTATTTATTTTATGGCATATTGGATGACTCATTCATATTCCATTCACCCAGTTCAATGTAGCAGTGATGGGTTTAGGCTACTACATGATACTGAACGTTTTTACAATGTAGGTGCACACAGATCCAGAGAAACATTTGATCTAGGGCGTAATCATTAGTCCAGCAGTTGAAAACAAGAGTTTCTATTGGACAAATCCAGGTATTTTTATCCCCGCTCCCCGTTTGCTTCTGTTTTAATAAACATTTTACAACAGAATCGGCAGAATGAATGCACCCTTGATCACACGTAAAGAGTTTACATCAAATCAAATTTTTATTTATCACATACACATGGTTAGCAGATGTTAATGCGAGTGTAGCGAAATGCTTGTGCTTCTAGTTCCGACAATGGAGTAATAACCAACAAGTAATCTAACTAACAATTCCAAAACTACTGTCTTATACACAGTGTAAGGGGATAAAGAATATGGATGAGTGATGGTACAGAGCAGTATAGGCAAGATACAGTAGATGGTATCGAGTACAGTATATACATATGAGATGAGTATGTAAACAAAGTGGCATAGTTAAAGTGGCTAGTGATACATGTATTACATAAGGATGCAGTAGATGATATAGAGTACAGTATATACGTATACATATGAGATGAATAATGTAGGGTATGTAAACATTATATTAGGTAGCATTGTTTAAAGTGGCTAGTGATATATTTTACATCATTTCCCATCAATTCCCATTATTAAAGTGGCTGGAGTTGAGTCAGTGTGTTGGCAGCAGCCACTCAATGTTAGTTACTTTCATAGCAACCACAGTGTAATCCTTCTCACAACTACGCGCTCTCCGCCGCTCATATTTTCCCTTTGCTTATGTACTTTAATTCACACCAGCTGTATGTGACCAGGTGAAAAAATCATTCCAAACCATTTCAAAACCGCTACACACAGCCTACATCATTGTCACCATATTAGCTAAAGTAACATCATAGTCAACATAGCTAATATAACTAACGCCTTAGTAAACCTGCTACAATCATGCAGTAACATTAGTGTGCAGTTTAGCAGTTCCACCGGTGGGCCCCGGTGACAATAAATTAGTCAAACCCGAAAGCTTACCATGAATTGGAAGGGTTCCAGTGTTGTTGGATAGTCAAAGCCAGCTAGCTAACATAACGTTCCTGTGTTTGAGTAGGCAAAAAATGCATTCAAAACTGTTCAACTATTGTATTTTAGTCAACTACTCACCACATTTTATGTACTGTAGTGCTAGTTAGCTGTAGGTTATGCTTTCAGTGCTAGATTCATTCTCAGATCCGTTGATTGGGTGGACAACATGTCAGTTCATGCTGCAAGAGCTCTGATAGGTTGGAGGATGTCCTCTGGAAGTTGTCATAATTACTGTGTAAATCATGGGAGGAGGTGAGAACCATGAGCTTCCTAAGTTTGGTATTGAAGTCAATGTACCAAGAGGAGGAAAGAAGCTAGCTGTCCTCCAGCTAGACCATGGCACTACCCTAAAGAGTGCTTTTGAGGCTACTGTAAACCATTGCAAAACATTGTGTTTTAATCAATTATTTGGTGAAGTGAATATATTTAATATAGTTTATCTAAAAAGGCAAACTGTTTTACTATTTTTATGAAATTCACTGAGGACGGTCCGCCCCTTCCTCCTCTGAGGAGACCACTGTATAACATGCACAGAAATGTCTGAGGTGCGCTGTGGTGAAGTCACAAAGGGGTTGCAGATCCTTTGACTACAGAGTGTAAATCCAAACATAGGCGATGATCGATGAAGAACCCTGGGTTTCGGACAATATTAACTAATGATAGATATCTCCTCTCGCTCCCGGTCCTCTGACAGTGTTTGCACAATGTTGACCAAGTACCTGCGGAACCCCTGGTGCACAACCTCAGGATCCTCCTCCAGGTTAGTTCAAATGTGAGGCTGCACACGCATGCAAAAACATGTCAAAGAAATCCAAATGACAATTGTGGCCTCTGGTATGAACCGAACAGCAGTGGCAAATGCCCTGTGTTTAAAGAAGTGACACATGATATGTGACGCATGTACTCACAAAAGGTTCCCTTTAGCATCAGGAGCGTTGGAAATTTTCAAATGTCAATGGGAAAAAACAAATGTATTAGCAAATGATACATGATGTAACACACGGATAAGCTTGTTGATTTTTAGGCCTACCTAGGTTGTTTCCAGTGGAGGCTGGTGGGGTAGCTATAGGAGGACGGGCTCATTGTAATGGCTGCAAAGGAATTAATGGAACGGAGTCAAACAAGATTTCCATATGTTTTTGATACTGTTCCATTTATTCCATTCCAGCCATTACAATGAGCTCATCCTCCTATAGCTCCTCCTACCAGCCTCCACTGGTTGGGTCTTAGGTTATCTGCTCCACTGCCAGGTTTGTGGTGGGCCATCAGCAGACACTGGGAAGAGATGAGCGTGTAGTGCCATGTCTACTTCTGCCAGGTGGCGTAGTTGAACACTATCACTACACTGTTGGGAGTTTTTCATAGACGCTGGCCAGCATGACATGAAGAGGCAAGTTAGTAAAGTAGTAGCTTTGATGAGATGGACGTAATGTAACTGCAATGCAGTATTCAGTTTTGCTGGGAATTCTGATGGACAGATTCATAATTAACATTGAAGTGAAAGAATTAACCTGTTAATTGACTAATTCCCGAAAGCTGTGAGTGAGTTTCTGTGTTAGGTGTACACTGTACAGTTCACAGGAGGTTGGTGGCACCTTAATTTGGGAGGACGGGCTCGTGGTAATGCCTGGAACGGGATGAGTGGAATGGTATCAAATACATGTGTTTGATGCCATTCCAATTACCCAGTTCCGCCCATTATTATGAGCAGTCCTCCCCTCAGCAGCCTCACTGGTACAGTTCAGATGTGAAATGGGTTTGAAATGGCATATTGGTCCTTACCTGAAATCTCCAGCACAGTCCCAATGTTTCACTTCAAGACATGATTGTCACCACTTCCCTCATTCTGAGATTCAATCTCCAGTATCCTTTGAACACAACAATGGTTTAATGGTGCACTTATGGTTGTCATCTACCAAGCTTTTGCTGAATGATTGATTGACAAATAATCTGATTATCGGACTGGGAAGTATGAATGACTCTTATCTGAACTCCCCTCCAGGGCCAGTCCTTGCTGTTCTGCTGAGACCTGCAAAGCGAAGGTGACAAGATGTCTAAAAGGCATCTTTCCTGTACGTTGAAAAATAAGTATTATCTGGACGTTGATATCACGTTCATTTTCAGTTCTGAATGAAAGTCCTGACCGGACCAAAAACCTATGTCAATGGGTGGATGTGGAAATCAAGGCCGGTCCGGACTGCACCAAAAAAAGATGTCCAAACGGCGCCGATGTGTCAGCGATGCGTCTCTCCAACAGCATCCTGGGGATGCGCTCTGGGAATGGCCAGGGAAAATATTTTGCCCACCTGCCTTTAACAAAGTGGCCACAGGGCGGCATCAGTACTCACCTAAAAAGACCATATACCACTGGTTACTCCGGGATGCTGGCCTTCTAGGCAGAGTTGCAAGGAAAAAGCCATACCTCAGACTGGCCAATAAAAAGAAAATATTAAGATGGGCAAAAGAACACAGACACTGGACAGAGAAACTCTGACTAGAAGGCCAGCATCCCAGAGTCGCCTCTTCACTGTTGATGTTGAGATTGGTATTTTGCCGGTACTATTTAATGAAGCTGCCAGTTGAGGACTTGTGAGGCGTCTTTCTCAAACTAGACACTCTAAGGTACTTGTCCTCTTGCTCAGTTGTGCATCAGGGCTTTCCATCTTCTCTTTCTATTCTGGTTAAAGCCAGAATTGCACTGTTCTGTGAAGGGAGTAGTACACAGCGTACCAGATCTTCAGTTTCTTGGCAATTTCTCGCATGGAATAGCCTTCATTTCTCAGAACAAGAATAGACTGACGAGTTTCAGAAGAAAGTTCTTTGTTTCTGGCCATTTTGAACCTGTAATCGAACCCACAAATGCTGATGCTCCAGATACTCAACCAGTCTAAAGAAGGCCAGTTTTCATCTGTGCTAACATAATTTTAGGGTTTTCTAATGATCAATTAGCCTTTTAAAATGACACATTTAGATTTAGCTAACACAACGTGCCATTGGAACACAGTAGTGATGGTTGCTGATAATGGGCCTATGTAGATATTACATTCAAAATCAGCCGTTTCCAGCTACAATAGTCATTTACAACATTAACAATGTCTACACTGTATTTCTGATCAATTTTATGTTATTTTAATGGACAAAAATGTGCTTTTCTTTCAAAAACAAGGACATTTCTAAGTGACCCCAAACTTTTGAACGGTGGTGTATGTATGTGTGTGTGTGTCTGTACAGTACAGTACAGTACCAGTCAAATGTTTGGACACACCTACTCATTCCAGGGTTTGTCTTTATTTTTTTTACTATTTTCTACATTATAAAATAGTGAAGACATCAAAACTATGAAATAACACACATGAAATCATCTAGTAACCAAAAAAGTGTTAAACAAATCAAAATGTATTTTATATTTGAGATTCCCACCCTTTATTTCCTCTTAATGCATTTGAGCATTAAGTTTGAGCATTTCCTCACATTAAGAGGAAAGACATTTCACAAATTAACTTTAAACAAGGCACATCTGGTAATTGAAATGCATTCCAGGTGACTACCTCATGAAGCTGGTTGAGAGAATGCCAATAGTGTGCAAATCTATCATCAAGGCAAAGGGTGGCTATTTGAAGAATCTCAAATATAAAATATTGATTACTACATGATTACATATGTTTTTTTTAATAGTTTTGATGTATTCACTATTATTCTACAATGTGGAAAATAAAGAAAAACCCTTGAATGAGTAGGTGTTCTAAAACTTTTCATCAGCCCAGCCAGGCAATTTATAAACTTGATCTCCACTATAAAAAGCATCTAGATATTATCTCACATTTATTTTAGACTAACATTTAGTTTTCAACAGCAGAGATTTGTATAAACCTTGCTACCTGTATCTACGACATTTGCAACATTGTTTCAATATTCAAATTCGATCTCCAGCTGTCCCATAGTAGTGCACGTGTCTGGACTCGAGACAGATATGCAGTCAGCGTTTCTCAGCAATCAAAATCATGAATCAACTGGCATCAGCTGACAAACGACTATCAATACTTAAAATGTATGTTCTGTTCCAAATCTGTGAGTACTCACTTTTCAGATTTATACTGACATTTATAAATTATGACGTGTTTTACTGGAGTTAGACAGCTTATCACAGCATAGCTAGCGACAAAGAAAAATCGCAGCACCCCCTACCCCCAAACTACTTCCTGTGTCTATGGCTTAAAGCATTACTTAGGACATGTAGTGTTTTGTATTCAAGGATTTAGAGCACGAATGTGTCATTTTTCTTAAAGTTGCACTATGTAAATTTGTGTGTACAGGTGTTTTTAGAGACCCCTCCGGCTAGAATGCTGTATTTTTTATAGATTAGAACTCAATTTCCCAGAAACCCCAACTCTCCCAGCTAGGAGGAAAATGTCAGAAGCGGATGTTCTGTTTGAATCAGATGGATTGTCAAGTGGAGATGAGAGTGAGAAGAATTGTATTACAGTGGCGAATGCAAAAGGAAATAAGAGAAGTAAAGTTTTAGTGTAAATCCAAACCCAGTTGTGGGTCTTTTTTGGTTGGAATAAGGGTTTTGGATCGATGTTGTTAGCTGGGAGACCTGTTTGAAGTCTCTTAAAATTGTGGATGCATTGGATGAGGTGGCTTCAATGAGAATAACGATAAGTGGGCTTATTTAGTTTTTGTGTTTCTATGGAATAGAAGGAGCGAGCTTTGCGCCTTAAGAGGATGTTGGATTGGAATGTGTTGTGTGTGGATCTTTGAAGCAGGGAGCCTATTAAGTGTGTTATCTCTGGGGGGGGCGCTAGAAGTGAATTCAAAGTATATACATGAATAATTTGATCAAGTGGTTGGTGCACAATGACTGACCCGCATGGTAGATGGAGTGCTGAAGCCCACTCCATCAATTCTATTGTTTTTTGATCAATTCTGTCAATTCTCTCATGTATTTGGGTTATATAAGATTCCCTGTGAAAGCCTTCGTGCCCAAACCCATGCAGTGTGATAAATGTCAATTATTCCCTAAATGTGTCAAGTGTATGTAGATGGGAGGAGTATTATATGCCAGCTGAACCTAAATTCTGCAATTGTGGTGGTGAACATGCACCCACATTTCTGAAGTGTCCTGTTAGGATGAAGGAGACAGATATGGCAAGAATAAGGGCTGTCCAGAACGTTTCCTATCTGGAGGGGTTGAGAAGAGTGGAAGAAAGGAGTGAAGTTGAAGAAGTAATGGTAGTAGGAGCAGAGACACCAGATGATGTTCCTTGTCAGCAGAGGGATCAAATCAAATCCAAATCCAATTTTATTTGTCACATACACATGGTTAGCAGATGTTAATGCGAGTGTAGCGAAATGCTTGTGCTTCTAGTTCCGACAATGCAGTAATAACAAGTAATCTAACTAACAATTCCAAAACTACTGTCTTGTACACAGTGTAAGGGGATAAAGAATATGTACATAAGGATATATGAATGAGTGATGGTACAGAGCAGCATAGGCAAGATACAGTAGATGGTATCGAGTACAGTATGTACAAATGAGATGAGTATGTAAACAAAGTGGCATAGTTTAAAGTGGCTAGTGATACATGTATTACATAAGGATACAGTCGATGATATAGAGTACAGTATATACGTATGCATATGAGATGAATAATGTAGGGTAAGTAACATTATATAAGGTAGCATTGTTTAAAGTGGCTAGTGATATATTTTACATCAATTCCCATCAATTCCCATTATTAAATCCTGACATGTTGCATGTTAACAAGGTGGACTTTGTTGTGTTTATTACTTTGGTTATCAACTGCACAGCGTAAATGAAGAGGAAATCGGAGAAAATAGGGATCATTGTGAGTGCAGCTGAGCGTTTTTTGGGACTCAAGGACTTTTCTGTAGAGGCATTACATGGAATCCTGTCGATTTAATGCTCACAGGTACCTGAGCCTGTTTAAGGATGTGATTTAAATGTGACTGAAAGAGTGAGATGGTTATTTAATTAATTTTTGTATTTTGTATTATCTCAGCCCCCCCTTTCCCGCAATGGAATATATTATTATTTGAATTGGTTTTGGTTAGGTACCTGCAAGTGTGCGCTCTGAATGCTCCGAGAGAGAAACGCTCTGAATTTATGAACGGCCAATCTGACAATGATTTTACTAACACTCAGAGCACACTCTGGCACTCTAGAAAACATTTTCAAACACATCCGTAGTATGCCCGGATTTTGTGTTAAACGCTCTACAACAAAGCTCTCTTAGTGTCCAACAAGCTTCCTCTACCCTTAACCCTGTCTGAACACCTCCAAAACAAAGGTCATGTGGTTTGGTAAGAAGAATGCCCCTCTCTCCACAGGTGTGATTACTACCTCTGAGGTTTTAGAGCTTGAAGTAGTCACCTCATACAAGTACTTGGAAGTATGACTAGATGGTACACTGTCCTTCTCTCAGCACACATCAAAACTGCAGGCTAAAGTTAAATCTAGACTTGGTTTCCTCTATTGTAATCTCTTTCACACCAGCTGCCAAACAAACCCTGATTCAGATGACTATCCTACCCATGCTAGATTACGGAGACTTAATTTATAGGTCGGCAGGTAAGGGTGCTCTCGAGCGGCTAGATGTTCTTTACCATCACATTTTCCACCAATGCTCCTTATAGGACACATCACTGCACTCTATACTCCTCTGTAAACTGGTCATCTCTGTATACCCGTCATAAGACCCACTGGTTGATGCTTATTTATAAAACCCTCTTAGGCCTCACTCCACCTATCTTAGATATCTACTGCAGCCCTCATCCTCCACAAACAACACCTGTTCTGCCAGTCACATTCTGTTAAAGGTCCCCAAAGCACATACATCCCTGGGTCGCTCTTTTCAGTTCGCTGCAGCTAGCGACTGGAACGAGCTGCAACAAACACTCAAACTGGACAGTTTTATCTCAATCTCTTCAAAGACTCAGTCATGGACACACTTACTGACCGTTATGGCTGCTTTGTGTGATGTATTGTTGTCTCTACCTTTGTGCTGTTGTCTGTGCCCAATTATGTTTGTACCATGTTTTGTGCTGCTACCATGTTGTGTTGCTACCATGCTGTGTTGTCATGTGTTGCTGCCTTGCTATGTTGTTGTCTAGGTCTCTCTATTTAGTGGTGTCTCTTGGGATGTGTGTTTTGTCTTATATATTGTATTTATTTTTTATCCCAGGCCCTCGGTCCCGCAGGAGGCCTTTTGGTAGGCCGTCATTGTAAATAAGAATTTGTTCTTAACTGACTTGCCTAGTTAAATAAAGGTTAAATAAAAAAATATAAGCCAGGCTATGTACTAAACAACTAGATCTTTAGTTGTTTAGTAGCTAGCCTCACATGTGAATCCTTAAAGAGATGGGTGGGGCTGATGCTGAATGGTTGTAGAGAAAGAAGCACTCTCCAGTAGGTACCAAAACATTCAAGGGACATTTTCTCATAACTGAGGTTACAAGTTGATCAACTTTCAAAACAGAATTACTTTCCCATTGTTTCTCAACTGTAGTGTATGATATACAATTTTATAGCTCTGAGTCTACTTTTATCCAATGTAAAAAAACACCCTTTCAAATTTGGCTAAATAAGACCGAATCGAGATGGTTGGCCACATATCCCTGGTTTAGATTGCCCAGTGCAGTAAAAACAAACAAAGCTTCCATTATTTGATGTAAAAGATCCTAATGTGAACAAGACAAGTGGTGCTAAATGTGCACCAAATAAGATTTTTTTAGACAACCCATTCAATTTCATCATTTAAAAAAAATCAATTACAGCTACTGCGGGCCTCACTGCGTCGCAGAGCATGAGGTGTCACTACAGCCCCGTTTTGATCCAAGGCCACGTAACAGCCGGCCGTGACTGGGAAACCCATGCGGCGCGACAATTGGCCCAGCGTCATTAGAGGAGGGATTTCCTTGTCCCATCACGCTCTAGTGACTCCATGTGGTGGGTCGCGCGCCTGCAAGCTGACTACGGTCGCCAGTTGGATGGCGTTTCCTCCAAGATATTGAGGTGGATGGGTTCCGGGTTAGGCGAGCAGTGTGACAAAAAGCAGTGTGGCTTGGCTGGGTTGTGTTTGAGGACGCATGGCTCTCGACCTTCGCCTCTCCCGAGTCCGTAGGGTTGCGATGATGGGACAAGACTAACTACCAATTGGATACCACGAAAAAAGGCGTACATTTAAAAATATATAATTACTGCATTTAATTGGGTTTCTGTACAAGTGGTGATTTTATTAGCTACATTGCATATCAAGATGTGTATCATATTGATTGTAGAAGTGTGCATGAGACCTTACACAATATTTGACTTAATTCTGTTTTTTTCCTCACTGTCTATACAGGCTAAGTTGAGAGAGCTGTTCTGGAGGAAGAGGTCCAGGAGCAAGTCGCTATCCATCTACCTGGAGGGATGTTTGACATAATTAAGTTGAAGGCCTATCCCAGGATCCCCAGACATCCTAGACAGAGGACAGACCCGCTGTTGCACCTGCCTGAATTTCCGGGAAATGCCCACTGACCTGGAGAGGGCCCCAACAGATGTGTGACCTGAACGGCACACATGGAATGAGGGGATTTTGCAGCTAATCCAAATTGTAAGAAATGACATGTTGACATTGGGTGATCTGCAGGATCCAGGCACAGACCACAAGGCGTACCGAAATGCAGCATATAGACAATATGTTGTTTGGCAGTATGGAGCCCTGGGACAAGGGAACAGTGTGGGTGATCCCTAGATGTGTCTGGTATGTTCGAAAAACAAGTCTGTTGATCCCCTAGGGCAATACACTGGCTTCATTCCTAATAGGCTGTGAGGTCCTCACTCCAGAAGACAGCACAATAAATCAGCTACCGGCACCGTGACAACAAAGCCGATAACAATATGGACAAATGTTATTTCATATACCGTCCGGCAGTACTACCAGAGACAGCACCAAATTCAGGTGAAATAATTGAATCGAAAGAAATCCTGTACCATACAACACAACTGCTGCTATTTCAACATCTCACTATTCTATTTATTTATTACCAAGTATGGTGCAAGTGATTACCACTGCCCACAGGATAGCAGTGGACGGCCAGTTACTTCCAGGGGTGAGTGGCTGGCGATACTCCCATTTCCAAATCAAGAATAACCGTTTCTATCAGGTGTCGCACCAACAGGGGGGAACTTCGAGAGGTGCTGTTGGGAACCATTCTCCAGTTTTCCCACACCATCTGTTGGGGGCGCACCTGGGAATGGAGAAGACCCCGGAACGCATCGCCGCCCGGTTCCACTGGCCCGGGATGAGGAGGTCCGTGGAAGACTATTGTCCCATCTGCCCGGAGTGTCAAATCACTGAACCAAAAGCACACTTCCCAAACCCCTACTGATCATCGGGTGCCATTTGAACGCATCGCCATGGACATAGTGAGGCCCCTGGTAAAAACTGCGTGAGGACGCAAGTACATCCTGGTAATAGTAGCTTATGCCACCCGATATCCCGAGGCCATTCCCCTACGGGTGGCGGTCTCCAATGGAATGGGCTCATCGAACGTTTCAATAAAATGCTCAAGCAAAAGCTGTGGAAGGTCATTGAGCAGGATGGAAATAACTGCGACCAGCTACTACCCCACCTAATGTTCTCAGTCCGAGAAGTGCCCCAGTCATCCACCAGGTTTTCCCTCTTTCAAACTCCTCTACGGGCAGAGACTAAACAGCCCACTGGACCTCACCATGGAGGTGTGGGAAGCCCAGACGAAAAAGAAAGGGACTTGATTGGTTTGGATAGTCAGGGGAAAGGACACAAACGATCTGGTCACCAGGTGGTTCTTGTAACTTTAACACTTCTCTTTTTCTGTTATGTTATTTTGTCTTATTTGTCTTGTACAACTGCTATAGCAAAAAAAAAAAAATTACTCTGTCATTTTCAGAAGGATACAAAGATTTTTTTTTTTAAATGTCCATAATAAACCTTTATTTCACCTGATCACGGTAATCAGCCAAAGTTGTTTCATACTGTATTTACATCAGGGTAGTTATCCCTATTCCTGGGCATCTACCCTCTTGTAGGTTAGGTCATTTGGAATTAAAACCAGGAGCATAGATATCCATGAAGAGAAGTTTAGTAAATTATTATAAAACCGTTCAAAAAGTTCACTACTGATAGATAAAAAAATTATATTTGATATTGTTTCTCACAAGTTTGTTGCCCTCACAATGATTCACATGGTGGTTGTAGTCAAGTGCTGCCAGTAGGAGAGAAAAGCTCATCTTTTGCTCAATCAAGACAATTTCCTTAGATCCCTGCTTCATCGAGTCTTTGTTGCATTTCTCCTCCAGATTGTCATGCTGGCAGCAGCCGAAGGCCCATTCTTGTTCATTGACCACGTGATACAAGACACCCCTCCACAGATTCTGAAATTAATTGAGAATGTATCATTGAGAGCTTTACAACCTCAACTATGTACAGTAAAGATCTTATGCAACTTGTGTGGGAGGCAGTCATCATAACTTGATGTTTCTTGGATGACATTTTACATGTGTCGGTAATTGTCTCTGGCCCCCTCCCAGTTAGGGGGAGCTGCAATAGTTTGTGTCGGGGAGCTAGGGTCAGTCTGTTACATCTGGAGTATTTGTCCTGTCTTTTCCAGGTCCTCACTCTCTCCTCCCGGAGGACCTGAGCCCTGGGACCATGCCTCAGGACTACCTGGCTTGATGACTCCTTGCTGGTTGTGCTGCTGCTCCAGTTTCAACTTTTCTGCCTATGGAACCCTGACCTGTTCACCGGGTGTGCTACCTTGTCCCGGACCTGCTGTTTTCAACTCTCTCTCTCTCTCCCGCACCTGGTGTCTCTAACTCTGAGCATGGCTATGAAAATCCAATTGACATTTACTCCTGAGGTGCTGACCTGTTGCACCCTCTACAATCACTGATTATTATTATTATTATTATTATTATTATTATTATTATTATTATTATTATTATTATTATTATTATTATTATTATTATTATTATTATTATTATTATTATTATTATTATTATTATTATTATTAGACCCTACTGGTCATCTATGAACATTTTAACATCTTGGCCATGTAATGTTATAATCTCCACTCGGCACAGCCAGAAGAGGACTGGCCACCCCTCAGAGCTTGGTTCCTCTCTAGTTTCTTCCTAGGTGCCTGCTTTTCTAGGGAGTTTTTCCTAGCCACCGTGCTTCTACATTTGCATTGCTTGCTGTTTGGGGTTTTACGCTGGGTTTTAGGCTTTTTACATCAGTCAATGTCACAAAGGGCTTTATAAATACATTTGATTGATTATTTGATTGGAACGATTCTACAAGTTGCAACCCATCATAAGAATGACTATTGGATGTCCTGGTTTGCGGATCATCATAGCAGTCCCCCTCTACTGGCTTACCCTGGTAGGATTTCTGCAAGCTGCAGACCACCACAAGAATGGCCAGGGGATGTCCTGGTTGTGGATAGTTGTTCTGGACACATCGTCTGGTTCTCCAAAATGGTGGATCTAGGCAGTAACTTAGACAGACGTTAATAATGCACAACACTCAAGCAAAACATCACTACATTTCTTCACCAAATGAGCGGCGTTGTGGCACAAACTAGTGGTCGTATGGGGAACTTGTTTGTGGCTCTATCACTTCCTAAGTGTCAAAGAAAATGAAACAAAAATTAATAAAAACACAAAATATAGTTACCACACCCTAATCATCTAATTGGACTGTATTCTATATACGTCCACGGTCTTGGCTAAATGATGGCATTTTGTCTAATGTCATATGTAGGGCGATCCTAATTAGTGGTGTGTTGCTTAGAGCACTATCCTAAGTTTATAACTACATGATAAATCTACAGCTGTAAGGCACTAGCTTCGGACAGTCTACAGGGATGACCTGTGGACCTCTGGGGAGAAACTGATGGTTAATGTAGTTGTAGAGTCAAAGGGCTTCAGGGTCAATTTTCAACTTCGCCAAGGCTGGTATTTTGCTGGGACCCTTATGTGATCCTAGTATAAATGCTCATTAAATGTTCCATTGTACATGTGTTTATGCTTACACAAGCGCACATGCCAAGGGAAAGAAAACCAAGTATCCTAGTAGGCTGCAACCGCTTCAGAATGAGTTTGACTTCATCAGATAATTCCCTTGTCAATGACCCAAAGGGGTACTTTAGACAGATACACCTTGTGGATGACTGTGTTGCAGCCAGCGCTAGGAGAATCAAATCCAATTGTATGTCATATGCGCCCAATACAACAGGTGTAGACCTTGAAGCCCCTAACCAAGAATGTGGTTTTAAGAATACCTATAAAAAAATAAAAAATTAATAAAAGTGAGAGCTAAGAAACTTTTATCATAATTGGTGCAGCACTAAAAGCTTTTGAGGATCTGAGGACCCATGCCAAATCTTTTCAGTCTCCTGAGGGGGATTGGGTTTTGTCATGCCCTCTTCACGACTGTCTTGGTATGCTTGGACCATGTTAGTTTGTTGGTGATGTGGACACCAAGGAACTTGCAGCTTTCAACCTGCTCCACTACAGCCCCGTCGATGAGAATGAGGGCGTGCTCGGTCCTCCTTTTTCTGTAGTCCACAATCATCTAACCTCCTCCCTTTAGGCTGTCTCGTCGTTGTCAGGGATCAGGCTACTACTGTTGTGTCATCAGCAAACTTAATGATGGTGTTGGAGTTGTGCCTGGCTGTGCAGTCATGAGTGAACAGGGAGTACAGGAGGGGACTGAGCACGCACCCCTGAGGGCTCCTGTGTTGAGGATCAGCGTGGCGGATGTGTTGTTACCTACCTCTACCACCTGGAGGCGGCCAGTCAGGAAGTCTAGGATCCAGTTGCAGAGGGAGGTGTTTAGTCCCAGGGTCCTTAGCTTAGTGATGAGCTGTGAGGCACTATGGTGTTGAATGCTGAGCTGTAGTCATTACTCCTGATCATCGCAGCTAGCTAACTACCGAGTGGCCCAGCCCCGAAGCTAGCCTTGAGCCAGGTCCATCTCCCGACCTGCTCAGTGGACACTATGATCATTTGGCTACACCTCCCGGGACTCTTCACTAACACGACTACAATCCACTACAGAACCGGATTCTTGCCATAAGCTCTGGACCTTTGCATCGGATCATCGCTGCTACCGATTGGCTATAGTGGCTAACCCCCTTTTCCCGAAGCTAGCACCAGTTAGCCGCGAGCCAGGCGCATCTCCTGGCTAGTAAACACAATTACTTCAGCTACAATATCTCTTTTGCCAACTGGCCTGGAGCCTTTGTCGACATGGAGCCCCGCCGTTCCATCACGACTGGTCTGCCGGCGTAATTCCATCCCTTGTGCCCTCAATCCGTTGTGCCCTCAACGTCGGAGCAGACGCTTCTACTAGCCCTGGCCTGCTAACTTACTTTTGAACGCCTTGTCTCCCTCTTGCTAGTGTAGTAACGACAACATAGCGGCTTCCCTGTTTCATCTATTGCTGTTCACTGGAACCTGTGATCACTTGGCTACATAGCTGATGCCTGCTGGACTGTTCATTAATCACGGTACTCCATTTTGTTTATCTGTTGGCCCCAGCCTCAAACTCAGGCCTTGTGTGTTGTTAACTGACCCCCTCTGCCCATTCATCGCCATTTTACCTGTTGTTGTCTTAGCTGAATAGCTGCTGTCTTACCCATTGTTGTCTTGTTAGCTCTCCCAATCAACATCTTAAATAAGCATGCCCCTTTCAAAAAATCCATCTGGCCCTGCAGCCTTGTGAATGTTGACCTGTTTAAAGGTCTTACTCACATCGGCTGCGGAGAGCGTGATCACACAGTCATCCTGAACAGCTGATGCTCTCATGCATGTTTCAGTGTTACTTGCCTCAATGCGAGCATAGAAGTTATTTAGCTGTCTGGTAGGCTCGTGTCACTGGGCAGCTCTCGCCTGTGCTTCCCTTTGTAGACTGTAATAGTTTGCAAGTCCTGCCACATCAGACAAGCGTCAGAACCGGTGTAGTACTATTCGATCTTAGTCCTGTGTTGACGCTTCGCCTGTTTGATGGTTTGTCGGTGGCCATAGCAGGATTTCTTATAGGCTTCTGGGTTAGAGTTACGTGCCTTGAAAGTGGCAGCTCTACCCTTTAGCTCAGTGCGAATGTTGCCTGTAATCCATAGCTTCTGGTTGGGGTATGTATGTGCAGTCACTGTGGGGACAACGTCCCTCGATGCACTTATTGATAAAGCCAGTGACTGTTGTGGTGTACTCCTCAATATCATTGGAAGAATCCCGGAACATATTCCACTCTGTGCTAGCAAAACAGTCCTGTAGTTTAGCATCTGCTTCATCTGACCACTTTTTTAAATACCGAGTCACTGGTGCTTCCTGCTTTAATTTTTAAAATGTAAGTTATGGTCAGATTTTCCAAATGGAGGGCGAGGGAAAGCTTTGTATGTGTCTCTGTGTGTGGAGTAAAGGTGGTCTAGAGTTTTTTTCCCCTCTGGTTGCACATTTAACATGCTGATATAAATTTGGTAAAACTGATTTAAGTATCCCTGCATTAAAGTCACCGGCCACTTGGAGCGCCGCCTCTGGATGAGCGTTTTCCTGTTTGCTTATGGCGGAATAGAGCTCATTGAGTGCGGTTTTAGTGCCAACCTCACTTTGTGCTGTTATGTAGACAGCTACGAAAAATACAGATGAAAACTCTAGGTAGATAGTGTGGTCTACAGCTTATCATGAGAAACTACCTCAGGCGAGCAAAACTTTGAGACTTCCTTAGATATCGTGCACCAGCTGTTGTTTACATAAATGCATAGGCCCCCACCCCGTGTCTTACCAGAGGCTGCTGTTCTGTCTTGCCAATAGAATGTATAACTGGCCAGCCGTATGTTCTTAATGTTGTCGTTCAGCCACAACTCGGTGAAACATAAGATATTACTGTTTTGAAGACATTTTTGTCAGTGGAGACGGCACGATTACCTGTGACCATCATTGATTGTTTTTCCAATACATCAGTGGGACCAAACGATCCATCATGTCTACTCCGAGTAGGAGATGTTCAGTCTTGAGGCAGGTAACATACAAAGGGTGAACAACTGATACATTTGGAAGTGTAGTTTCAGCATGAGTCGCATTGTGAGAGGCGAGATAGTCTGAGTTAAACCTTGACGTTCAATGTCGCATCCTTCCGTTTTTTCAAACATTTAGCTGGGTTCACAGCCCTTTTGAGATCATTGAACAATGTTTGAGAGATGAGTAATATTGTCGAGCCTGAATCAATTAACGCATCACAGGTTAAGCAGTCCTCCAGGACTGTTTTGAGGTTTGGCCTCCGAGTTGTGTTTTGTTGTCATATTCCCCACAAAGTGGAGTGATTTTTTTCGCAACTGCTGGATGTGTCATTTGTATTCATGGTTAAAACAGATAAACTCATTGGAGTTTGAGTGGAATTGGCTATTGCGATGTTTTGTTGTGCGTTGCAACATTGCAATATTATCGTGTTTCTATTCAGAGAAAAACAAAATCCTCAGGGTTTCCGTTGGGATAGAATGGAAAATATGGCGCTGTACAACATGAGTCGGGAGTAGGCTACAGGATTGGAGGATTCTAAATTGTTTGCCTTCATTAAACTTTTTTAAATATTTCATTAAACTTTGTTCCAATATTTCTGTAAATAAGTGATATTTTTCCCCATAGTAATTCGTTATGGATCCATAACTAAATCAACATCTGCAATTTGAAAGAGTTTTGTTATTATTATCTTATTAACGAAATGTGTTTCTGTTTATTATGCTACTGTGCAGTCTACAATACATACTGTAGTAAATATGGGAAAGATCCTAATTCCTTACATAAGGGAGAGCAGGCCATGTCCGTACTACGGAATGTGGGGCATGCGGAAGACTGGTGTTATTTCATAGTTGTGATGTCTTCACTATTATTCTACAATGTGGAAAATAGTAAAAAGAAAGAAATCCTGGAATGAGTAGGCGTGTCCAAACTTTTGACTGGTACTTGGTTAATTAACTAGATTAATATTATGGTGTTTCTATTCCATGAAAAATGAAACCCTCTGGGTTTCTGTTAGAATGAAGCAGAAAATATGGCGCTGTACAACGTGACGCTCAAAAATTCAGAGCGTTGTCAGATTGTCAGTTTGTAAATTCAGACCATTTTGCTCTCGGAGCGGACGCTGGATGTTCGGGCTGAGGAGCAGGGTTGATTTGAGCGTTCTGGCCTAACAACGGCAGTTGTACCCAAGCTAATGTTGTCTAGCTTGCTAGCTACTTCCAGACACAAATGAGACCACTCTGACCATTTTACTCGCCTGGTAAGACCGTTTTCATGTTAACCAGAGGGTTGGTGACTAACTGTGCTGCTGGAAATAATTTAGTTTACTGACAGTTTACTGACACCGGCCATATTCAACGGGTGTTGAGTGCTTATAAATTCATTATTCTGCTCTCTGGTACACTCAGAAGAGAATGCTCTGAAATCGGTGTAGAGAGCCAGAGCGAATTTACGAAAGCACCCGACTATACTATTTAGCTAAGCTAAGAATGAGGGGAATAATCAAGTCAATAAAAGTTGGGTAGTTAGCCAGCCTATAGTTAATATACTGGCAAGTTTGATGTTTAACTACTAACGTCAGGTAGCTAACATACCGGTACATACTGCTGTAATGATATGCTATGTGGTTCGCATGGACAGAGTAGCTAACAAATTGTCAGCCAACATAACGTGTAAGGTAACTTATTACATTTGAGTAGCAAGCTACCCCTTGGTCATTAGGGCAAATCTGGTCTGTGATGAGTTTTTTCACACCTAGGTCAGCTATTAGACTATTCTTTAGTAAAGGTTGAATAGTCTATTGTTCAGCTATTAAGCCCCCTCCCCAACTTGCAATAAATTGTTGTTGTTCCCATCTCGTTTCTTTCCCTCTTCCACGCGTCATCATTCTGCGCCTGAGTGGCTCGCTTGTGGAAATGCTGGCAGGATATGGCAGCCTCTTCGGTTGTGCGTCAAGAATTCTGCATACAGTAGCACGTTTGTATGAAGGTGTGGTTATTTACAGGCAAATTGTTATATGCTATGGAGGTACATTTGTGTCTTTTTGTCGTGGGCAAAACTTTTTTTATTTTCAATCAAAAACAATTGTTCTGAAAGCAACTTTTTTCCGACATAAAGGAAGTCATAGCGGACACCTACGAAGAAGGACTGTGATGGCATCTCAGGTAAGCAGCACTGGGCGTTCTTCCATCCAACTTTTACATAGCTAGTAGTTAGCTCCTACGATTTAGTGTCAGTTCATAACATTCTACTATATTACATACATATTTACATACCGTAGAATGATAAATCATGCAATTATTATTCTCAAGCTAACTAAAAGCATTTAGCTACGAACACCTGTTCTCACCATTTTCAGTTGAATTAATTGTATTTTCTTTCATGGCAACTCATAAGCAGGCCATGTCATATTTGTTTCATAGTTGATATATAATCATATTTAATGACAGTGTAACTAACGGTTAGCTTTTTAACAGAATGGTGGAAGAAAACAATATGTCTGTCACAAAGAGTTAGGGAGTATTTGCAGCGTGTAGATGGTATCATCGCATATTTCCCATCACCTAATGAACAACCACCAGTCTGGTGTTAAGCTTTCTGTGCTGTATTGATGTATCCTGAAAATGACATCTGCTGCTTTAGATTGGACGGTCATATCTCAGTTATTGTTTTCATATCTACAAAAAATAAGCTATTTTCTTTACTTTCAGAGAGCGAGCTGATCAAGGGGTCAAATGTAGATATTGCCAGATGTTCACTGTCCAAGGAACAGGCCGTGGAAGCTTTATTTCTGGCAGAAGTAACCAGAGGTAATTAAACTGTTCTGTTTCTCTCATCATCTCTGCTTGTCTTGTTGTACATGGAACCTGTCTCACATGAATTAATTTTAAAAAACTTAAGATGTCAGCTGCTAATTTTCAGATTTACACCACATAAACACAGCCATTTTCACTGGACTATCTGTTGCTGCCAAGTCATGAATTCCCTGGGGGTTAGCCTTGCAATAACCAAGTGGTGAGACACATAGCCGTCTATTTAAAATGTTTCAGGTACACTCCAATAGGTGTCTGCGTCACATAGTATCTTCTATTGTTTGTCCTCGTGTCTGTTTTTCAGTATAAAGTACTCCGTAGCCAGTTAGTGTGGACACCAGGTGAGACCACACACAATAACAGTCTCTTTATAGGTGAGAAGTCACTTGGTTGGGTCAACAGGAAGAATTATTAAAGATACTTTACATTGAAATACAGATAGAGATGTAGTAGTCCCAGAGTTAATGATCCAAGGTCAGTTTTGCATTTCACCTCCTGATTTAAGATGACTGGCTGTCTTAGAATAATAAAAAATAAAAAAAAACAAGGTTTAATCATGCTCTCTCCATCCATCTGTCTCTCGTCTGCAGGTATGTTTTGAGGAAGCCAGTCCCGTCATTGCCACCTCACCCGCTCTTAAGATAACCTTGGGCCCCTAGTTGGCCCGAAGGTTGGTTAGGAGACACCGCAATTGTGATGAACTGAGAGAATATTAGGGTAGCACTAATTCATTAAACATATGCTGTCTGCCGCTGTCCTTACCCCTTTCAGCTACACCTCTCTCCCCACCTCGACTTTCTTCCTCATTTTATCATGCACACCATATGTGCATTGAAGTACAGATTGAGCTTGTATATATAATATTACAATTATCATAATGTATGTATTATGTAGTTATAACACCTGGGTAATGAACTTTTCAATAAAGTGTTTCACATTCTCCACTGGTTGAAATTAAGTAACTCATTGAAATACTACCTATCCTGTGTCCTCAGATTAATGCAGCTGAACGGAGTTAGATATGCATCGTTTTTTCCCCCTGTATATTTGAAATTACAAATCAGCCTTTACGTAAATCATGTTTCTAGTCTATTGCATAGTTACAGTGTGTAGTCTTTGATGTCCCAGGAGCGGCAAACACTGTTGAAGTGTATAATTGTAATACATACATGCAGACACAGCAATCAAATAATGGAGTTTGATATGACAGAAAAATAATGTCTCAGAGATTCATACCTGAACCGCACCTTTATTTGCCAAGGAAGAGTACATGATCTTTGAATATATTCAATGTACAGGCTACGATGTGGGGATCTCATGAGTGGTAATAACTACAGTACATGTATATAGGACTTGCATCCTTGGCACAATAATGTTATCCATAGGCTTCATTAATGCCATTCAGACTTGAAGTTCATACAACTATGATAGCTGAGGTTCATAGATTAGTATGAATATTAGCTCAGAACCTAACGTTTTAGGGTCCATACACAGATTGGTTACATACTGTAGCTAGCTACACAGCCCTAGGCCTAAAGTTATTTTTATCCTCCACTACACAATAAGCAGGTAAATAGTTAGCTGCATTGCAAGGCAAGCTAACAATTGTACATTCAATTTGCAGTAAATTCTTTAGCTAGCTAGATTTTTTACATCCACAAGACAGCCTGGTTTCCTCAGGAGTCCGTAAAACATTAAATAACATGAATTACAAAGGAATTCTCCTGTCATAACACTAGCTAGCTAGCTGGCTAATGTTAGCTAGTCAGATAACTTGCTAAATAGTGATTTTTGTAAATTAACTTTATGACAAAACAATATGCACAAAAGTTTCTCTACATTAACTAACATAACATTCCTCTCAATTATACATGTTGCGCTTGACTCGTTATGACATAACTACTTGCATTTGGTTCCACAGTCATGTTTTGTCAGCCATCTTCACCCAGGGACGGGTGGCTCGTGTCAAATTCGTCATTGGAACCACTCAATATGATTGGTCATATTAAAACCTTGGTTCCCAAATTCATAATGAGTGGTAGGTCTGGAGCAATGAAGCCGTGACACTGGGTACCCGCAGTGCAAGTTTTTAAAGGAGGAACCACTGCATAACACAGGGCTGTAACCCAAACAAAGCGCTGTAAACCTCTAATAAATACACTGGACGAGACCCGTAATAACACTAACACGAAAGCCGATACTACGGAGCACAGTGACTCACAAGACAAACAGACTTAGAACAATAATCAACAAGGCCAATGGCGAACAGAGGGCACATACACTACCATTCAGAAGTTTGTGGTCACTTAGAAATGTCCTTATTTTTGAAAGAAAAAGCACATTTGTCCATTAAAATAACATCAAATTCGTCAGAAATACAGTGTAGACATTCTTAATGTTGTAAATTACTATTGTAGCTGGAAACAGATTTAATGGAATATCTACATAGGCCCATTATCATCAACCATCACTCCTGTTCCAATGGCATGTTATGTTAGCTAATCCAAGATTATAATTTTAAATGGATCCTTAGAAAACCCTTTTGCAATTATGTTAGCACAGCTGAAAACTGTTGTTTTGATTAAAGAAGCAATAAAACTGTCTTTTAGACTAGTTGAGTATCTGGAGCATCAGCATTTGTGGGTTCGATTACAGGCTCAAAATGTCCAGAAACAAAGACCTTGGTAGAGAAATGGTGGTGTATACGCACATACTAATCAGGGTGATTGGGAACCAGGTTTGAGTAATGAGACAAGACAGTACGGGTTAGTGGTAATGATCCAGTTCAGTGACGCCTAGAAGGCCGGTGACGTGGACCTCCAGAGCTGGTGACCGGAATGAGCAGCAGTACTGGGGGGGATCCGTAACAGTACCCCCCTGACAGCGGGATGACACTGGCCCCGGGGACGACCACAGAGACGCAGAAAATCCCTGGTCAGGGAAGAGTCCAGGATGTCCACCGCAGGAACCCAACACCGCTCCTCTGGGCCGTACCCCTCCCAGTCGATGAGGTACTGGAGACACCCCGCCCGACACCTTGAATCCAGGACTTCACGGACTGAGTACGCTGAACCTCCCTCGATGTCCAGAGGAGGTGGAGTGTCACTGGGTCCAGCATCAGCGAGGGGACCAGTCACCACTGGCCTGAGGAGAACCACTGGCCTGGCACCACTGCCCTGTGTGTGCACAGCGTTCCAGATCTCCTCAGCATGCCGAAACCACTCATCCACCACATGAGCCTCGGTCTGGCTCGGATGCCAAGGTGCCAGGGCCGGCTGATACCCCGACACGCACTGGAAAGGAGTGAGGTTAGTGGAGGAGGGGCGAACGGAATTCTGCGCATACTGAGCCCAAGGTAGAAAATCCGCCCACTCCTCCGGCCGGTCCTGACAGTAACACCTCAGGAACCTGCCCACTTCCTGATTGACCTTCTACGGGAGTGAGAGGTTAGGATGTGCCAGCACGGGAGCAGTGGTGAAGCTTGCCTTCACGTCTCGAATGTCCTCTCCGCCGTCCAACGAAGCCACTGGGGTCCTCTCAGCAGGGAGGTAAGAGGTGCGACCACCGTGCTGATGCCCCGGATGAACCTCAGGAAATAGTTGGCGAACCCCAGGAATCTCTGGACTGCTTTCACAGAGTTGGGGATGGGCCATGACCTGACTGCGCTGATGCGTTGCTCCTCCATCTCTACTCCCTCCGTGGATATGAGGTAGCCCAAAATGGACACGGGCCGCTGGAAAAACATTCTTGTTTAACATATAGATGCTCCAACCGTCTTCCCAGCACAGACCTGGCCAACGAGACATGTTGGGCGCAGTCAGCAGAATAGACCAACATGTCTATATAAACCACAACGCCCCGTTGATAAACAGTCTTATTAATCATAACGTCATAACCCCAGCCTTGCTCATAATTCAGTACTACACAAATTGGTTTAAATATTTATTTACTAGCTAACTAAATACTAACACAGAATAAACATGCACCCTTTACATGAGACAGTCCCTAGGGCACTGACAAAGGTGCCAAAACCCCCCTCTGCAGGTGAGAGAAGTTCTGGTTATTGTCAGCCATTGCCAAGCTTATCTGACCCATTGTGATCCTCACAGGACAGTCATAGCACTAAATGTATAATGTGTTACTGGAGTTTAACTTCCTAGGGACTAGGAAGTATCTATCTATTGGGAACTGATAGACAGTGACAGCCTAGTTATAGTGAAATAGACTCTAGCCTCGAGAGCTACCTTAAAAAAGGAAACTCCATCCAAAGTTGGTATTTTATAAATTTAGCGCATTACATGTTCATCAAATAAACATTTAATAAGTGTGAAGCAGAACATTAATACCCAACAGAAATTGGTAACACTAACTCTTGAAACACCTTAACCCAACCAGGGAATGAACCTGCAAACTATTGAACAATAACACCAACTCTTGAAACTCTCTTAACCCACTTATTTTACACATAACCATGCATTTGCCTTTATAGACAGACATTAGCATAATGAATGAATGGTGTATCGCATTGAGCCTTGGGCTGTAATATAAAAGGATCCTAAAATGATTGTCAGTTCCATCTGCAACAATGTGAACTTTTTGCCATCACTATTGTTTTCCCCTACTGAATGCAGCCCACCTCAATGAATTGACTGCATGTCATGTGACAAACAAATAGCATACTTCCTGGTACCAGTATTTCACATGGAATTACCTAGACATGAAATAACTCTACAGATTCCTCAATATTCAAGATTAAAATAACACACCCATGGAACAATACATTATCTGCATGCTGATCACACATGATAGAAATAGTGCTTGGTAACAACCTTATCCTTATTCCAGTTTAAAAATAACAAAACAACAATCACAAAAGAAGAAAAAAGGCAGCATTCAAAACTACCAGAGAAGATAATTGCATCACAGTCACAGTGTATGACAAACATTTGATGCCCATGCAAGCTTGTACACAACATGTTGGCCTGTCCTCTGTGCAATGCAACAACAATCTTGCTAAACTAATAGCAAGATTGTAATAGCAAGAACTAATGACTATTTTCATGGTTGAATGTAACCTGCCAAACACCTTGCAACTTGGAAATCGCTGCTAAGTATTCTCCAGTGTCGGAGCTTACAAAGCACACGTTTGCCCATTATAGAGAAATGCTTTCTAAAATACCTCCAACTATACAGAAGACATGTCTTGAGATATCCTGCACAATTTGTGAACAGAGTGCCAAGTTTGACTGCACTCACTTCCCATTACAATGAGCATTGTAAAATCTGTGTGAAGCTGTGCAGTGTGTAATGAAAACCTGCAATGTGCCGTACTTGTACAGATCTCATATGACCAGACAACATGACAACATGGAAACTGCTGTGATGATCACGGATTAATTGAAACACATGATTTGATATGAATGCAACATGAAGTGTTGCTGATACAGTTACTGGATGATCTGATGACAATGAGAAGGAAAGAACATGTTACTCAGGAAGATGTTACAAGAACCCTTCAGTCACATCTTTTTAATTACAAGAGGACATGTTTGCTTCAAGCACAACACAAAACATTGAAAAGTGTAACTATTCTCAACGCCTCTAATGACCTCCTGAAGTTGAAAAGATTTGTAAATCATGCAGACTGGAGAATCAACTGCAGCTCAAATAAATAAAAGTCCATGCTGAACAAAACTATCCACTCAGAGGAAAAGGGCCCAATATTATGAGGCCCATTTTCCATTTGTTGAACCAATTAAATAAAAAATCAGAAGCATATCTTGGAGTTTAAAATAAAGAGGCATCTATTTTGTACAGGTCTTGTGAATTCATAGCCATTTGAATTAAATGGAAAACATAACACTAAAGCAGACCTCCACTTTTATAGGATGTAATCAATTAAAGCTATAGCTAAGTAATTTAATTAGTTGTATTGCTTATATAAAATATACAATGTTCAATCATGTACATTGAGTTTTTAAATGTAATTTACTTTAAATTCAGCTCTTACCATGAAATTGCTGGTAATGATTGGTGAGTCATCAAAACCCATTTGACATAAGGAGCCAGCCTCCATGGATGGTCTTACACAGGTATGTTGTCACGTCTGCTCCTCCCCTCTGGCATACGCCGTGTCCAGAGTAATAACCACCGGTCCTGGGATTCATCATTACGTACACCTGGCACTTATCATTACGCGCACCTGTTCATCATTATGATTCACACCTGGACTTCATTACCATCATCATTTCCTCCCCTTTATATGTCATTCTCCCATGTTCATTCACCAGTTGGTATTGTTCTTGTGTATCAGCGTTCTGCCTTATGTTAGTGTCGTGTTCTTGGTTTTGTTGTTTTATTAAAACATTTCAACTGCTTCCGACTCACCGCCCCATCATTACATATGTCATGTCTTTGATCACTGTAAAGGCTGCTGCTGGAGGTGGTGCTGAAGGGCCATTAGGAGGCACCCTTTCCTCTGGTCTAAAAAAATATCCCAATGCCCCAGGGCAGTGATTGGGGACACTGCCCTGTGTAGGGCGCTGTCTTTTGGATGGGACATTAAACAGGTGTCCTGACTCTCTGTGGTCACTAAAGATCCCATGGCACTTATCGTAAGAGTAGGGATGTTAACCCCGGTGTTCTGGCTAAATTCTCAATCTGGCCTTCATATCATCATGGCCACCTAATCATCCCCAGCTTAAAATTGGCTCATTCATCTCTCCTGTAACTATTCCCCAGGTTGTTGTTGCAGGTTGTTGACTGTGTTCCAGTCAACTTATCTGGTAAAATAAGGGTTAAATATAGAAATTCCTACAATCATCTTTAAATAATAAATATTCACTGGCATAATAAATAACAGTGCATATTGTTTTGTCTTTCAGACAATAAGACAGCGATTTCAACTGGATTCTGAAATGGACATTACTGATACAAAATATTGGGATGAGGATTTAAATGACTACCTTGACCTCAAGGATGACATTCTGCTGCAAGATAGAGGCAAACTAAAGGTCACAGTGGCTCAGGCATCCCCAAATATCCTGGCCCCTTGCACCTCAGTAGCTGACTCACTTCTAGATTACTCACAAGGTATATACAGCAAATTCCTATTTTTATCAGTTAAAATAAAATGTAGGGATAATTATTTAGCATGAAGTATCTGAGGTTTTTGTAATTCAGAGATCAATCGTTATCTGCCATGTGAGTGAAGAAAGCAACTTGAAATAGTAGAGACAACTTGGGGGAGGCGGGTGTTCAAAGAATTCAACTGGACAATGTTTAGTGTTTTTTATACAGAGTTAATCTTAAAGCATCTCCCCTGGAAGAAACATCTGGAACTGATGCCCCCAAAAACGTATGGCCAGACAATTCCACTATATATGAGGACACTGTCACTGGAGCTTAAAGGCATTACAGAAACAAAGTGGATCTCACAAAACCTCAATCTCATCACCTGAGGGGTATGTTGCTGTCTGCACTTGTTGACGAAGCACTGCAGTACACAACATATCCTGAAAAGTACCAGAAAATTAAAAGGGCAAATGCCATAATCTTGAAATGGCCTGAAGTCCAAATGGGGTTCACACACTATCAAATCAAACTTTATTTGTCACACGCGCCGAATACAAGTCTAGACCTTACCGTGAATTGCTTACTTACAAACCCTTAACCAACAGTACAGTTCAAGAAGAGTTTAGTAAATTTGGTAAATATTTTCTTAAGTAAATAAAATACAAAAATATTAAAAAGTAACACAATGACATAACAATAAGGAGGCTATATACAGGGGGTACCGGTACCGAGTCAGCGTGCAGGGGTACAGGTTAGTTGAGGTAATTTGTACATGTAGGTAGGGGTGAAGTGACAATGCTTAGATAATAAACAGTGAGTAGCAGCAGTGTACAAAACAAGTTTGTGTGTGTGTGGGGGGGTCAATGTAATAGTCTGGTGGCCATTTGATTAATTGTTTAGCAGTCTTATGGCTTGGGGGTAGAAGCTGTTGAGGAGCCTTTTGGTCCTTGACTTGGCACTCTGGTACAGCTTGGGGTAGCAGAGAAAGCAGTCTATGACTTGGGTGACTGGAGTCTGACAATTTTATGAGCTTTCCTCTGACGCCACCTATTATATAGGTCCTGGATGGCAGGAAGCTTGGCCCCAGTGATGTACTGGGCCATATGCACTACCCTCTGTAGCGCCTTACGGTCAGATGCCGAGCAGTTGCCATACCAGGCGGTGATGCAACCAGTTAGGATGCTCTCAATGGTGGAGCTGTAGAACTTTTTCAGAATCTGGGGACCCACGACAAATCTTTTCAGTCTCCTGAGGGGGAAAATGTTTTGTCGTGCCCTCTTCATGACTGTCTTGGTGTGTTGGGACCATGATAGTTTGTTGGTGATGTGGACACCAAGGAACTTGAAACTCTCGACCCGCTCCACTACAGCCCCGTTGATGTTAATGGGAGCCTGTTCGGCACGCCTTTTCCTGTAGTTCATGATCAGATCCTTTGTCTTGCTCACATTGACGGAGAGGTTGTTGTCCTGGCACCACACTGCCAGTTCTCTGACCTCCCTATAGGCTGTCTCATCGTTGTCGGTGATCAGGCCTACCACTGTTGTGTCATCGGCAAACTTAATGATGGTGTTGGAGTCGTGTTTGGCCACGTGGTCATGGTGAACAGGGAGTACAGGAGGGGACTAAGTGCACACCTCTGAGAGGCCCCAGTGGCAGACGTGTTGTTGCCTGCCCTTACCACCTGGGGGCGGCCCGTCAGGTAGTCCAGGATCCAGTTGCAGAGGGAGGTGTTTATTCCCAGGCTCCTTAGCTTAGTGATGAGTTTCGTGGGCACTATGGTGTTGAACGCTGAGCTGTAGTCAATGAACAGGCCAGATAAATGGACTGTTTGAAAATGTGAAGAATGTAATACCTGCTCTACATGACGAGGTAACTTGCTTGGCAAGCGAAGGCATCATCCCTTAGTGCTGGAATAGCCTTCACATACAGTACTGTTGGAAAGTATTCAGACCCCTTGACTTTTTCCACATTTTGTTACATTACAGCCTTCTTCTCTGCCAGGTTGGATGGGGAGCGTCGCTGCACAGCTATTTTCAGGTCTCTCTATAGATGTTCAATCAGGTTCCAGTCCGGGCTCTGACTGGGCCACTCAAGGACATTCAAAGACTCCTACGTTGTCTTGGCTGTGTGGTTAGGGTCGTTGTCCTGTTGGATGATGAACCTTTGCCCTAATCTGAATGCTCTGGAGCAGGTTTTCATCAAGGATCTCTCTGTACTTTGCTCTGTTCATCTTTCCCTCGATCCTGACTAGTCTCCCAATCTTGGCATTCAGGCCAAAGAGTTCAATCTTGGTTTCATCAGACCAGAGAATCTTGTTTCCTTTAGGTACCTTTTGGCAAACTCCCAGCTGGCTGTCATGTGCCTTTTACCGAGGAGTTGCTTGCGTCTGGCCACTCTACCATAAAGGCTTGACTGGTGGAATGCTGCAGAGATGAGGAACCCCGGAGCACTGTCATCAGCTTCTTGGTCACCTCCCTGACCTTCTCCCTTGACCTTCTCGCCCGTCTCCCCCGATTGCTCAGTTTGGCTGGGTGGCCAGCTCTAGTAAGAGACTTGGTGGTTCCAAACTCCATTAATTTAAGAATGATTATGTAAAGAAGGATAAATTGTATGAGTAATTTAAATCATCCTCATTTACTATTGTGGAACATTAAGAATTCAAATGTCCTATTATTGTCATCATCATCATACTTGATTATAATTATATGATGTAGCCTATCTTTAATTGTATAGTCTATAAATACAATTAAAATAAACGTCATCTACTGTACGTATCAGGCCAACACTACACTCTAAGGGACATTTTGTAGAATGAAACCATAAAGACCTAACCCC
Organism: Oncorhynchus mykiss; assembly: GCF_013265735.2. Classification (NCBI taxonomy): domain Eukaryota; kingdom Metazoa; phylum Chordata; class Actinopteri; order Salmoniformes; family Salmonidae; genus Oncorhynchus; species Oncorhynchus mykiss. The sequence continues at coordinate 51,010,381 of NC_048566.1, read as the reverse complement.
TCAACAATTTCAATCCCTGTTTTATTGTTACCAGCAGAGGCCACCTGTTTTTCAGGGCAAAGCCCCACCTGTTTTGAGCCCACCTGTTAAGCTTAAAAAATTAAGTAAAAAAATAATTATTGAAAAAAAGCTGGTCTCTTTTTTCCCTCTAAAATGCAGGTGTTTCCGCCTAGCACAGTGCTTTCTGTGGTGGTTGGGCAGCCAGCGGAAAATACAGAATGTAGCTGTTGTTCCCTAGTTAGGCTGAGCTAAAGAATTCAAGCCCCTTGGGTACTGCCATAGAGTTACATTAGAAGCGCCCATCCAAAAAAGGCTCAAGGTCATTGGCCACAGATAAAATGATTTCAAATCACATTATATCTACAGTTGACATGATCAGTTCAGTCAAAGCAACATCATACTTTCAAAATCTTAGCTAGCAAGCTAGACAAGCAGTCATCATGAATCACGTTGACAATCTACTGGCAAATCCTTTTCAATCCTTGTCATATGAAGAGAAATTATAGATAAAACGTATCGGTGCTCATCCGCCATTGGACATATACATTACACAACAAGTTGGAAATTGCAAATTCAACAATGAGTGATTTGGAAGGAATCAGTGGCTAACTGCAAATGTTGCAAAGCAATCACTAGCCAGCTATTCAGTGGAGTGGGTGTGTGGTCTAAGTCTGAGTTTAAGGGTCACGTTTTCAAGCTTAAAAGGATATGACTTCTGCCATGTTCAAAACAACTGGACACTCAGAACTGGGAAATCTCGGGACGTCAGTGAGTTCAAGACAACCAGGAACCCAGGGGAAAAAAACTACCTCAGACAGGGAAAAAAAACTACCTCAGACTGGGAAAAGATGTTTTGAACGGTCATCCAACTCGGAATTCCAAGTTGGGAACTGGGGCCTCGTTCTAGAGCTCTGAACTGAAGATCAATCAATCAATCAATCAAATTTATTTTATATAGCCCTTCGTACATCAGCTGATATCTCAAAGTGCTGTACAGAAACTCAGCCTAAAACCCCAAACAGCAAGCAATGCAGGTGAAGAAGGTGAAGATCACTGATGTCATGATTCAACCTTGTTTTTCCTTGAGTTCCCAGTTGTCTTGAAAGCACCATAAATACAGAGAATGACAGACTTTGATGAGAAAATTTTCCCACGAAGGACCACCTGTTCAAGTGAGCACAGCACAAGGTGAGCCCAAACACGTATTGTATGCTGGTGAATTAATGATGTAATATGCCAGGGAGATCTGTACAGTTGAATTCAGAAGTTCACATACACTTAGGTTGGAGTTATTAAAAAACTTGTTTTTCTACCACTCCACAAATTTCTTGTTAACAAACTATAGTTTTGGCAAGTCGGTTAGGACTTACTGTGCATGACACAAGTAATATTTCCAACAATTGTTTACAGACAGATGATTTCACTTATAATTCACTGTATCACAATTCCAGTGTGTCAGAAGTTTACTAAGTTGACTTTAAACAGCTTGGAAAATTCCAGAAAATGATATCATGGCTTTAGAAACTTCTGATAGGCTAATTGACATACTTTGAGTCAATTGAAGGTGTACCTGTGGATGTATTTCAAGGCCTAACTTCAAACAGTGCCTCTTTGCTTGTCATCATGGGAAATCAAAAGAAATCAGCCAATCAGCTTATGTGCTAGTGCAATGTTGCTGCTATATCACCACTTCCTGCACAGCCAGCAAAACTACTGCTGTACCTCAAAGTTATGATTTTACATTTTCTGATTTATAGATGTAGGTTAAATACAGCTTGAGGACACATCAACCTAAACAAATTATATTTATACACATACAGTACCACTCATTACAGGATTTTTCTTTATTTTGACTATTTTCTACATTGCAGAATAATAGTGAAGACATCAAAACTATGAAATAACACATTATGTAGTAACCAAAAGTGTTAAACAAATCAAAATAAATGTTAATTATTCACCGTTTGCCTTGATGACCGCTTGAATGAGTAGGTGTATCCAGTATGTGTATATAAAAATGTAATAATGTTTGACTATATTTAAATGCACATTAAACATAAAGGATGACTGGGAGAGTTTGTTTTGCATTGCCCAGGGCTCCGGCTGAGCAGAGTTTCCATTAGTCCTACCCACCCACCAACGCAAAATGAACCTGCCCACTGTGTGATATTATGGGCGGAACCAAACTAGACCCAGGCCTATAAAATACTCTAATCTTTAGGTGCTTCCTTAGCTAATGTGTCCAGGGTTTGTCCATGAAACCGTAAGAAGTGCCAACCTTCTTTGGCAGTCAGGTCCTCGGCACCTTTGGCAATGTAGAAATCTAGTGATGGTTTGTTCCAATCTAGGACAGATAACTGCAGCCGCACACACTGCTTCTCCACCCCTACCTAGAGAAGCAACCATACACAACTAATCAATCACAGAGAGAACACAGCATCACGTCTATTCAGAGGATGTGGTTCAATGGCAATAAATGAACCTTCTCATCACACAATGTCATTAATGTGTCAATCATACATACTAATGAACATGGTAGATAGATGGAGGAGTTCCAGTTGGGATCAGCCATACAGTGGAACATGAAACCGACCTGAGCTACTTTGGCCATCAGTCCCGTTCCGATGCCTTTTCCTACAGGGAGAAAAATAGAAACAGACATGAGGTGGAGCATTTCTAGCCTAACAGCAGTACTTTCTCATTCCTGTGTTTAAACACCAAATGCAAAGCCCAAAGTGGCATTTATTTTTTCCAATTGTCCATTTATTTCTATACATCTGGTAGAACATTTGGCTGATTCAAATATGAACTTAACAGACACTGTTGTACAGATACTGTAGTATAGTTGTACAGTAGGCTAATAAGTGTACATGCATATTTACCTCTGAAGTCAGGCATTACATAGAGGTCCTCCATGTACACTGACCGCCCTTTCCATGTGCTGTAGGTGTAGAAGTAAAGGGCGTACCCAACAACGGTGTACCCTTCAAACAACAAACAAGCAGTTGATACCCAACTAAAAGTTATATGAAGAGAGAACGTTTTTGTAATGCTACCCGTAATGTTCCCCTAATGTTTGAGCGTCCAGTTTTCCGTTAGTTAGGAGAACATTCTATCTATGTTAGCAAAAACCTTCTGAGAGCCGTTTTAGAATGTTTTGGTGTTAGAATTAGGAGAACATTCCCTTAATGTCAAGCAGAACATATCTAGAGCACGGTTACAATGTTTCCAGAATATTCATGTTCTAGACACGTTTTATGGGACAGTGCAAGAACATTAATGTGTATCAGTTGTCAGGACGTCACCTGATGGTCCCAAATGTTTGGGACCTGACACGTCACACCTTGTTACTGTTGCCAAGTCCATAAATTCCTTGATTGGTGAACTACTGATTCATTTACAGCTCTTTTTGTCTGTTGGCAAGGTTTGGGATACTCACACACAGTGCTTTTAACATACGTACAGTATACATTTTCTTTACACAATTTTCTCCCCAATTTTGAGATACCCAATTGGTAGTTACGACCTTGTCTCATCGCCAAAACATGTCCCACCAAGCCGCACTGCTTGACACACTGCTCGCTTAACCTGGAAGTCACCCGCTCTAACGTGTCAGAGGAAACACTGTTCAACTGACAACCCAAGTCAGCGTCGCCCGGCCCACCACAAAGAGAAGCTAGAGCACAATGAGCCAAAGCCCCCCAGCCAAACCCGGACGGTCAATTGTGTGCCACCCTATGGGGCTCCTAGTCATAGCTGTAGTGGCACCTCAGTACTGTGATGTAGTGCGTCACTCGGGAGGCCTAAACTTATACACAGTATTTTACATACAGTGGGGCAAAAAAAGTATTTTAGTCAGCCACCAATTGTGCAAGTTCTCCCACTTAAGAAGACGAGAGAGGCCTGTAATTTTCATCATAGGTACACTTCAACTATGACAGACAAAATGAGAAAAATAAATCACATTTTTTATGAATTTATTTGCAAATTATGGTGGAAAATAAGTATTTGGTCACCTACAAACAAGCAAGATTTCTGGCTCTCACAGACCTGTAACTACTTCTTTAAGAGGCTCCTCTGTCCTCCACTCGTTACCTGTATTAATGGCACCTGTTTGAACTTGTTATCAGTATAAAAGACACCTGTCCACAACCTCAAACAGTCACACTCCAAACTCCACTATGGCCAAGACCAAAGAGCTGTCAAAGGACAACAGAAACAAAATTGTAGACCTGCACCAGGCTGGGAAGACTGAATCTGCAATAGGTAAGCAGCTTGGTTTGAAGAAATCAACTGTGGGAGCAATTATTAGGAAATGGAAGACATACAAGACCACTGATAATCTCCCTCAATCTGGGGCTCCACGCAAGATCTCACCCCGTGGGGTCAAAATGATCACAAGAACGGTGAGCAAAAATCCCAGAACCACACGGGGGGACCTAGTGAATGACCTGCAGAGAGCTGGGACCAAAGTAACAAAGCCTACCATCAGTAACACACTACGCCGCCAGGGACTCAAATCCTGCAGTGCCAGACGTGTCCCCCTGCTTAAGCCAGTACATGTCCAGGCCGTCTGAAGTTTGCTAGAGAGCATTTGGATGATCCAGAAGAAGATTAGGAGAATGTCATATGGTCAGATGAAACCAAAATATAACTTTTTGGTAAAAACTCAACTCGTCGTGTTTGGAGGACAAAGAATGCTGAGTTGCATCCAAAGAACACCATACCTACTGTGAAGCATGGGGGTGGAAACATCATGCTTTGGGGCTGTTTTTCTGCAAAGGGACCAGGACGACTGATCCGTGTAAAGGAAAGAATGAATGGGGCCATGTATCGTGAGATTTTGAGTGAAAACCTCCTTCCATCAGCAAGGGCATTGAAGATTAAACGTGGCTGGGTCTTTCAGCATGACAATGATTCAAAACACACCGCCCGGGCAACGAAGGAGTGGCTTCGTAAGAAGCATTTCAAGGTCCTGGAGTGGCCTAGCCAGTCTCCAGATCTCAACCCCATAGAAAATCTTTGGAGGGAGTTGAAAGTCTGTTGCCCAGCAACAACCCCAAAACATCACTGCTCTAGAGGAGATCTGCATGGAGGAATGGGCCAAAATACCAGCAACAGTGTGTGAAAACCTTGTGAAGACTTCCAGAAAACGTTTGACCTCTGTCATTGCCAACAAAGGGTATATAACAAAGTATTGAGATAAACTTTTGTTATTGACCAAATACTTACAATAGGTGGCTGACTAAATACTTTTTTGCCCCACTGTACATGATGACATTGTGCATGTTCATTTATACAGTAATTATTATTCAACATGTCCTCAGCTGAGATTTGACCTCACAACCTCACAGCATTCAGATCTTCCTACTACACCACCATGTCTGTGTTGGTCATCATTGATTCTGAATAGCTGTCTAATGTTGGTGGGGCATATTAACCTGTTCTAAGATACTCCTCAATCACTATAATCAAAAGTGTTCTATTGACTTTTAACATAGCTGAGATTCACTTCAACGTGCATTCACCCTATTGCTTACACCTATCAAGATCAACTGGAGTTGCTTACCTAGACGACATTCCTGTGGTATTTTCTGTAGATGGGTGAAAACAACCACAATTGAATCCATTTTGAATTCAGGCTGTAACACAACAAAATGTGGAATATGTGTATAAATACTTTCTTGGGAAAAAAGCACTGTGTGTGAGTATCTCTAACCTTGCCAACAGACAAACAGCTATGAATGGATCAGTAGTTCATCTAACAGGGCCTTTATTGGTTCGACAACAGTTAAAAGACATGATGTGTAATGAAGTTTTCACCTTAATGTTGTTGCAACGTTCTGATGAAACTCTAGAACTTGGGAGACCAGATGCTGCAGGAAGTGGTGCTGAAGGGCCAGTAAGAGGCACCCCTTCCTCTGGCCTAAAAATGTTTTCCCAATGCCCCAGGACACGATTGGGGACATTGCTATGTGTAGGGTGCCGCCTTTCAGATGGGACATTAAATGGCTGTCACGGATCTACACAAAATACTCCATAATGTCAAAGTGAAAATAAATATAAATGTTTACAAATAAATAAAAACAAAATATCTAAAATGTCTTAGTTATATGCAGTCACCTCAAATTATTGACACCCTTGATAAAGATGAGCAAAAAATACTATTATATTATACTAATACAATTTCTCAGAGAATTTAATCTCAAAAAGGTAGCTGTCAAAATGAGGGCAGGAAGTTTTCCCCCGATAATGCATTGGGCAGACCGCATCACGCTCTAGAGAGCCCTGCGGTTGCAGGTGGTGCAGTTGCCGTACCAGGCGGAGATACAGCGCGACAGGATGCTGTCAATCTGTAAAAATGTGTGAGATTCTTAGGGGCCAAGCCAAATTTGTTCAGCATCCTAAGGTTGAAGAGGTGCTATTGCATCTTCTTTACCACACTGTCTGTGTGGCTAGACCATTTCAGATTGTTAGTGATGTGTACGCCGAGGAACTTTAAACTTTTCACCTTCGCCACTGTGGTCCCATTGATGTGGATAGGGGCGTGTTCCCTCTGCAGTTTCCTGAAGTCCACAATTAGCTCCTTTGTTATGTTTTGTTGAGATTGAGGTTGAGGTCATTTTCATGGCAGCACTCCCCCAGGGCCCTCACCTCCTCCCTGTAGGCTGTCTCGTCATTGTTGGTAATCAGACCTACTACTGTGATGTCGTCTGCAATCTTGATGATTGAGTTATAGGCCTGCGTTGCCACGCAGTCATGGGTGAACAGGGAGTACAGGAGGGGGCTGAGCACGCACCCTTGTGGGGCCCCAGTGTTGGGGATCAGCAAAGTGGAGGTGTTGTTTCCTACCTTTACCACCTGGGAGAGGCCCGTCTGGAAGTCCAGGACCCAGTTGCACAGACCGAGGGCCCTAATCTTAATGATGAGTTGAGGGTACTATGGTGTTGAAGGCTAAGCTATAGTCAATGAACAGCATTCTAACATAGGTATTCCTTCTTGTCCAGATAAGGATAGGACAGTGTGCAGTGTGATAGCGATTGCATCGTCTGTTTTTTGGTGCGGTAGGCAAATTAAAGTGGGTCCAATGTGTCAGGTAAGGTAGAGGTGATATGATCCTTAACCGCTCTATCGTATGTGGTCCCTCACCTGGCCAACATCCAGTGAGACTGCAGAGCGCCAAATTCAAATACAGAAATACTCATAAAAATTCAGAAAATATGCAACTATTTTACATAGGTTTAAAAATTAACTTCTGGTGAATCCAACCACGGTGTCAGATTTCAAAAATGCTTTACGGCGAAAGCATACCTTACAATTATTTGAGAACATAGCCCAGCAGACAAATCATTACAAACAGTAACCAGCCAAGTAGAAGAGTTACACAAGTCAGAAATAGAGATAAAATTAATCACTTACCTTTGATGATCTTCATATGTATGCACTCAGAAGACATTCCCTTTGTTCGATAAAGTCTCTCTTTATATCTGTAAACCTTAGTTTGTTCGCACGTTTTCTTCAGTAATCCACAGGCTCAAACGCAGTCACAACAGGCAGACAAAAAAATCTAAATTGTATCCGTAAAGTTCATAGAAACATGTCAAACGATGTTTATATTAAATTTACAGGTTGTTTTTAGCCTAAATAATCGATAACATTTCAACCGGACAATAACGTCGTCAATGCAAAAGGTAAACAAGAAATGCACTCTCTCGGTTGCGCGCATGAAAAAGCTCTGACACGGCAGGGTCCACTCATTCAGACTTTTCTTACTCCCTCATTTTTCAGAATACATGCCTGAAACCATTTCTAAAGACTGTTGCCATCTAGTGGAAGGCATAAGAACTGCAATTTGAGTCCTAAGTCAATGGATCCTGTAATGGCATTGAAAAGAAAAAAAATCCTACTTCCCGAATGGATTTTTCTCAGGTTTTCACCTGCCAAATCAGTTCTGTTATACTCACAGACATTATTTTAGTTTCCTATCCAAATCTACTAATTATATGCATATCCTATCTTCTGGGCCTGAGTAGAAGGCAGTTTAATTTGGGCATGCTTTTCATCCAAAATTACAAATGCTGCCCCCTACCCTAGAGAAGTTAACTAGCCTCTCAAAGCACTTCATAAAGACAGAAGTGAGTGATATGGGGCAATAGTTGTTTAGTTCAGTTACTTTTGTTTTCTTGGGTACAGGAACAATGGTGGCATCTTGAAGCAAGTGGGGACAGCAGACTGGGATAGGGAGAGATTAAATATATCTGTAAACACTCCAGCCAGGTGGTCTGCACATGCTTTGAGGAAGTGGCTAGAGATGCCGTCTAGGCCAATAACCTTGCGAGGGTTAACACGCTTAAATGTCCTACTCACGTCGGACATGGAGAACGAGAGCCAACAACTCTTGGGAGCGGGCCGCGTTGGTGGCACTGTGCTATCCACAAAGTGGGTGACTAAGGTATTTTGCTTGTCCGGGAGCAAGACGTCAGTGTCCGTGATGTGGCTGGTTTTCCCTTTGTAATCCGTGATTGTCTGTAGATCTTAACACATACGTCTCGTGTCTGAGCTGTTTGAATTACGAGTCATAGTGGGCTGAACAAGCAAGGAGATGGGCAGAGCCAGGCATGCACTAGCGAGATCCTATGGGCACATTCTAGCATGCGTCTGCATATTTCCGTTAGGGAAAGCCTACTCTGTGAAGTGCGCGTGTGCAGTAACTCAATTCGCCTTTGCACTCCTTCTACACAGCACAATTTAAAACTTTTGCAAAGGCTAATGTCTACAAAACTTAGTCCACTCTGTCCATTGCAGACTATAGTTTTGGGAACAAATAACTGTATTGAGAGCAAATGTTTCATTGATGAGAACATTTGCATAATGTTGGCCAAAATCCCTCTCGCTACATCTTCTCCCACTGCCCACCAATGGGCTTCCTCTCACTACCATATTTGGTCGTGAGTGGAAACTCCAAGTGGATGCTTCCTATTTATACACTCAGTGAAATATCTGTCTCATTGTTCTATCTGTGGTATCGGCTTGAGGGGGAATTTACAAAGCTGTGACTATAACCGAAGATAATTCTCTCGGTCGGCAGTTGATTGTGAGGGATTCTAGGTCGGATGAACAAAAAGGACTTGTACGTATTTCTGTACATTATCACAATGAGTAGTTAATCATGAAAGATACACCACCGCCTTTCTTATTCCCGGAGAATTCTTTATTTCTGTCTGCGCAATGTACTGGGAACCCAGCTGGCTGTTTGAACAGGGACAGTGTATCCGGAGAGAGCCATGATTCCGTGAGTATGTTACAGTCCCTGATCTCTCTCTGGAAGAAGATCCTCGCCCTGTGCTCGTCTACTTTATTGTCCAGAGACTGAAGTAAGTAATATACTCGGAATATACTCGGAAGCAGTGGATGGTGTGCACGCCTCCTGAGTCGGACTAGAAGCCTCTGGGATAAGTTCAATTGCCCTGGGGGGAACGAACAAAGGATCCAATTCGGTAAAGTTATATTCCTGGTCGTAATGCTTGTGCGTTACCACCGCTCTGATATCCAAAAGTTATTTCCGGCTGTATGTAATAACACAAAAATTGTTCTGGGCTAATAATGTAAGAAATAACACAGGCAGTGGTCTAAGGCACTGCATCGCAGTGCTAGAGGCGTCACTACAGGCCTTGGTTCGATTCCAGGCTGTATCACAACTGGCCGTGATTGGGAGTCCCATAGGGCAGAGCACAACTGACCCAGCGTCGTCTGGGTTTGGCCAGGGTAGGACGTCATTGTAAATAGGAATTTGTTCTTAAATGACTTGAATAATTAAATAAAGGTTCAATAAAAATTCAATTAAAAAAAATATATATTTTTAAATACTGCAAAGTTGCTTACGAGCTAGATGCAGAGCTGCCATGTCTGTCGGCGCCATCTTGCCTGGGTACTTTTATATTGACATTACAATGATTTTAGAGCTTTTTAAAGGAAATTGAAAAAAATATATATTGCATTGTTTCTGTCAGGTCCACATTGGATAGACCTCAATAGAACAATTGGAAGTACTATACTATGAAATAATTAAATATTTAAGTTGTGTATATTACTTAGTTTTTATTTGATGACTTTATTATTTTTTTTTACCTTAAAGTTATCCTCTCATCTCTGCTCAGGCAGTAGCAGTCAGCCAACCAGTTATTCTCCCTATTTAGCTAGATTGCCTAAGTATTCTTCAGAGCGGTCTGATGAAATCATGACTTGTTCTTTAAAGTAGATAGTAGAGGTCGACCGATTAATTAGGGTCGGTTTCAAGTTTTCATAACAATCGGAAATCGGTATTTTTGGCCGATTTTTAAATATTTTTTATACACCTTTATTTAAATCTTTATTTAACTAGGCAAGTCAGTTAAGAACACATTCTTATTTTCAATGACGGCCTAGGAATGGTGGGTTAACTGCCTCGTTCAGGGGCAGAACGACAGATTTTCACCTTGTCAGCTCAGGGGATTCAATCTTGCAACCTTTCAGTTAACTAGTCCAACGCTCTAACCACCTGCCCCTCATTGCACTCCACGAGGAGACTGCTTGTTACGCGAATGCAGTAAGCCAAGGTAAGTTGCTAGCTAGCATTAAACTTATCTTATAAAAAACAATCAATCAATCAATCATAATCACTAGTTAACTACACATGGTTGATGATATTACTAGTTTATCTAGCGTGTCCTGCGTTGCATATAATCGATGCGGTGCGTATCGTTGCTCCAATGTGTACCTAACCATGAACATCAATGCCTTTCTTAAAATCAATACACAGAAGTATATATTTTTAAACCTGCATATTTAGCTAAAAGAAATCCAGGTTAGCAGGCAATATTAACCAGGTGAAATTGTGTCACTTCTCTTGCGTTCATTGCATGCAGAGTCAGTGAATATGCAACAGATTGGGCCACCTAATTTGCCAGAATTTTACGTAATTATGACATTGAAGGTTGTGCAATGTAACAGGAATATTTAGACTAATGGATGCCACCCCTTAGATAAAATACGGAACGGTTCCGTATTTCACTGAAAGAATAAACGTCTTGTTTTCGAGATGATAGTTTCCGGATTCGACCATATTAATGACCCAAGGCTCGTATTTCTGTGTGTTATTATGTTATAACTAAGTCTATGGTTTGATAGAGCAGTCTGACTGAGCCGTGGTAGGCAGCAGCAGGCTCGTAAGCATTCAATTCAAACAGCACTTTCGTACGTTTTGCCAGCAGCTCTTCGCTGTGTGTCAAGCATTGCGCTGTTTATGACTTCAAGCCTATCAACTCCCGAGATTAGGCTGGTGTAACCGATGTGAAATGGCTAGCTAGTTAGCGGGGTGCACGCTAATAGCGTTTCAAACATCACTCGCTCTGAGACTTGGAGTGGTTGTTCCCCTTGCTCTGAATGGGTAACGCTGCTTAGAGGGTGGCTGCTGTCGATGTGTTCCTGGTTCGAGCCAGGTAGGAGCGAGGAGAGGGATGGAAGCTATACTGTTACACGGGCAATACTAAAGTGCCTATAAGAACATCCAATAGTCAAAGGTTAATGAAATACAAATGGTATAGAGAGAAATAGTCCTATAATAACTACAACCTAAAACTTCTTACCTGGGAATGTTGAATACTCATGTTAAAAGGAACCACCAGCTTTCATATGTTCTCATGTTCTGAGCAAGGAACTTAAAAAATAGCTTTCTTACATGGCACATATTGCACTTTTACTTTCTTCTCCAACACTGTTTTTGCATTATTTAAACCAAATTGAACATGTTTCATTATTTATTTGAGGCCAAATTGATTTTGATGTATTATATTAAGTTAAAATAAGTGTAATATATATGTAAATATATGTATTTTTTAATTATTATTTTTTTATATTTTTTTAAAAAATCGGCCGATTAAGCTGTTAACGTTAGCTAGCTACTACTAGTGGATATAAATTCAGCTAAAAGTAAGCTATAGAGATTTCAAACAAGATTTGCTACCATGTCTAAGAGACAAAAACAATCAGGAAGCAATTTTTTTTTTAAATGAATGAGAAAAGAGGCACAATCTCTAAACCAAATAAATTCTCTGCCTAAATGTATGAACTTGCAGCATTGTCCATCAGCCTATGTGGAGACGACAGCTCTCTGCGTGGACAAGAACAGGTGGTAGCACCAGGCATAGCCACACCTCCAAACAATGCTGGTGGAGACCCTACTATCTTGGACCTGGACTCCTCGCTCCCCGTCCCCGATGACAGTGGTGGTGCTGCTGCTGCTAAATCCGACTCCCCGACTAAAAACATAAAAGATGCCGATGAGTGGTCAAAATATAGGAATGGATCTTTACAGGATATGTTAGAGCAGGCTGGGCTACATTAGGGAAAGGGGCGGGGAATTTCCCAAGAGATGAGGGGCCACTACAATAGGAGGATGGCGAACGGGGAGAGAGTGGAGAGACCATGGCTTGTCTATTCTAAGCAAAATGATCCAGCCTTCTGTTTTTGCTGCAAACTTTTTTTTTCACACGATTGCAAATCTGCGCTGGTCAGGGATGGAACCAGGGACTGGAAGAATCTGTGACACCTCCCCAGCTCGCATGACAAGTTGCATGACCACCTACATAGTTTCCAGAGGTGGAAGGAGCATGAGATAAGGCTGGTGTCCAAGCAAACTATTGATGCCCAAGCCCAGCGGGCTATTGACAGAGACTCTCCACTGGCAGTAGGTGCTGCATTGACTCATAGCCCTGATACGCGTAATGGTCACCCAGAACATTGCGCTACGTGGGACCACTGACAGGCTGAACGAGCCTTTCGGAAGTTTGTGGAAATGCTGGGTATCTTTGATGGAATCACGAAGGAGCATATAAGGAGAGTGCATTCCAAAGAAACACCTCTAAAATAATTCAGAATTAAATCATTGATATGCTGGCACAAGAGATCCATCTACATATTTTTCTATAATTTTGGACAGCACACCAGACAAGAGCAAAATAGAGCAGATGGCCATGGTGGTGCATTTTGTTTCAACCGAGGATGATGGGTCAGTGCGCACGAGAGCACTTTCTGGAGTTTAGTGAACTGCTTGACGCAACAGGCGGGTATGACCGAGTTGCTCATTTAAAAACTACAGAAACATGACAACAAGGACATGACAACAGGGCAAACATTTTTGTTGTATTTTTAACACCATCCAAGAGATTTTTTTATCCCGGATCTACACACCGCTGGGACTTGCCGAAAAAGTATGTAAAAGATGGACTAACAGTGAAACCACCAGGCATCAAGAGCTGGGAGAGCCGGGTGGAGGCTGTGACACCTGTGCATTACCAACTCGGGAGATTTATGATACCCTGTTGTCGATGGCCACTGACACCAAGCATGGAGGCCGCTGTGGTACCAGTCATTCAGGGCAGGTGAGCCCCACCTATTTAGCAAAAATACTATTATTCTGACATTTCACATTCTTAAAATAAAGTGGTGATCCTAAACTGACCTAAAACAGGGAATTGTTACTAGGATTAAATGTCAGGAATTGTGAAAAACTGAGTTTAAATGTATTTGGCTAAGGTGTATGTAAACTTCTGACTTCAACTGTACAGTACCAGTCAAAAGTTTGGATACACCTACTAATTTTAAAAAACTATTTTCTCGAATAATAGCGAAGATATCAAAACTATGAAATAACACATATGGAATCATGTAGTAACCAGAAAAGTGTTAAACAAATCTAAATACATTTTAGATTCTTCAAAGTAGCCACCCTTTGCCTTGATGACAGCTTTGCACACTCTTGGCATTCTCTCAACCAGCTTCATGAGGAATGCTTTTCCAACAGTCTTGAAGAAGTTCCCACATTCGATGAGCACGTTGACTGCTTTTCCTTCACTTTGCGGTCCAACTCATCCCAAACCATCTCAATTGGGTTGAGGTCGGATGATTGTGGAGGGCAGGTCATCTGATGCAGCACTCAATCACTCTCCTTGGTAAATTAGTCCTTACACAGCCTGAAGGTGTGTTGGGTCATTGTCCTGTTGAAAAACAAATGATGGTCCCACTAAGCGCAAACCAGATTGGGAGGCATATCGCTTCAGAATGCTGTGTTAGCCATGCTGGTTAAGTGTGCCTAGAAATCTAAATAAAATCAGACATTGTCACCAGCAAAGCACCCCCACACCATCACACATCCATGCTTCACGGTGGGAACCATACATGCAGAGATCATCCGTTCACCTAATCTGCGTGGTTGGAACCAAAATCTCAAATTTGGACAGATTTCCATCGGTCTAATGTCCATTGTTCGTGTTTCTTCGGAGGAGAGGTGGCAGTTTTTGTATCGCCTAGGGCGGCAGAACGTCCAGTGCGCCCTGAGTATACTATAGTATTTACAGTAGTGTTTGTATCGCCTAGGGCGTCAGAACGTCCAGTGCGCCCTGAGTATACTATAGTATTCACAGTAGTGTTTGTATCACCTAGGGCGGCAGAAAGTCCAGTGCACCCTAAGTATACTATAGTATTTACAGTAGTGTTTGTATCGCCTAGGGCGGCAGAACGTCCAGTGCGCCCTGAATATACTATAGTATTTACAGTAGAGTGTTGGTATCGCCTAGGGCGGCAGAACGTTCAGTGCCGGCCCTGAGTATACTATAGTATTTACAGTAGAGTGTTTGCATCGCCTAGGGCGGCAGAACGTCCAGTGCCGGCCCTGAACATACTATATATAGTATTTACAGTAGAGTGTTTGTATCGCCTAGGGCGGCAGAAAGTTCAGTGCCGGCCCTGAGTATACTATAGTATTTACAGTAGAGTTTTTGCAGACATGACTGTGGTAAACTGCAGTATTTACTGTTGTGTTTTGGCTGATATGACTGTAGCATACTGTAGTAATTACTCTGGTGTTTTCACGTACATGACTGTGGTATATTGTAGAGACACCTAGTGACTAATGTTACCTAAACTAGAATAAGTACCAGACTATGCCAGTTACTGTTTAATGAGGGGAACTCCTCAACCAAAACACAAGACACACAGGTTTGTGACAGGCCACCTATTGAGTTGGGTCAACAGTTCTGAGCAATGCAACGGACCAGACAACACCTTAGCAAAAATATAAACAATGTATTACAATTGTACAGCCTATATGTACAAAGAACCTTCCAGGTATAATGCTCTTCCCTGAACATGACCAAGGGGAGCTTTTATACATTTATACTGACTAAAACTTTGAATCCTTGCTTGTCACTGTCAATATTTTTCTGCTACAAGATTGTTTGTTGTCCATAGCTTATATTTTCCTCATACCAGTATGCTTCGTCTAAAAGGAGACTGAAAGGTGCAAATAACAAATGTTCAATAACAGCAATGAACACACATAATTAATTTTCTGTTAATGGCAATAATCAATGACTATATGCAAATGCATTAACTATATAAAATGGGTAAAGTTATGCATTAATATAGCAGCAGTTAACAAAGAATGGTCAGAAAGAGGGTGCAATAGCATGCGGCATGGTAGACCGAAGCAATAGCAGGCTAATTTATCAATGATAGCATAGCATAGCATGGTAAGCAAACAAGCTAACAAAAGTAGCAAGCGTTGCCATAAAGCAGGCCTAATTAGCATAACAAAGGCAATGCACAAAAAGTGTAACAATTATTAACATGTACCATTAACACTACAAGTATCAACGAGAAGAGATAAAGACTTAAAATGGCTGTTTGACTGAGCCGTTAGCATTTTGTGTCCAATATCAACTTTACAAAACAAACAATCGTATTCTAGAAGATAAAAGGCTTGTACTAAAATTGTAATGACTCATACTGGTTATTGGTTGTCAAGTTCAGCTACTCAGCTCTGTCTGGGTGAAGAACCCAGATTGAAAGGAGACGCAATCTTCTTCTTTGGGGTTTAAACGGAGGTTGGCATCAATATGTTCCATTACTGCCCCCAACTGGAAAATAAATCCATTATACTTGGCGATGCAAAATGGGAAAAGGAAAAACTAAACTCATTATTATAGTTTTTGTATAAAATAAAATGCACCCTTCCAACTAACCCTACCCCATTCCACTACTTTGATCATATCTGTTCCTGCACCATGCCACGACCTGGGAGGACAGGACACCCCCACTCAACACACCCTATAACTCCTCTGAAGTCAAATCTCATTTACCCAAATAATTATCTGCAGCTGGCACCACAACATATGTTTTCTGTGATTTATGTTTCATTTCTGCGGTACAGTTGATAAACATTGCTAAGAACACTAAGAAGCCAATCTTACTAAAGTTTAAACACTACATAACCAAATGTATCTGGACACCTGCTCGTCGAACATCTCATTCCAAAATCATGGGCATTAATATGGAGTTGTTCCCCCCTTTGCTGCTCTAACAGCCTCCACTCTTCTGGGAAGGTTTTCCACTAGATGTTGGAACATTGCTGCCGGGACTTGATTCCATTCAGCCACAAGAGCTTTAGTGAGATAGGGCACTGATGTTGGGCTATTAGGCCTGGCTTGCAGTCGGCGTTCCAAATCATCCCAAAGGTGTTCAATGGGTTTGAGGTCAGGGCTCTGCAGGCCAGTCAAGGTCTTCCACACCGATCTCGACAAACCATTTCTGTATGGACCTCACTTTGTGCACAGAGGCATTGTCATGCTGAAACAGGAAAGGGCCTTCAACAAACTGTTGCCACAAAGTTGTAAGCACAGAATTGTCTAGAATGTAATTGTATGCTGTAGCATTAAGATTTCCCATCACTGAAACTAAGAGGCCTAGCCCGAAACATGAAAAACAGCCCCAGACCATTAGTTTTCCTCCACCAAATTTTACAGGTGGCACTATGTATTCGAGCAGATAGAGTTCTCCTGACATCCGCCAAACCCAGCTTTGTTTGTCGGACTGTCAGATGGAGAAGCATGATTCATCAGTCCAGAGAATGTGTTTCCAAAGCTCCAGAGTCCGATGGCGGCAAGCTTCACACCACTCCAGCCGACACTTGGCACTGCGCATGGTAATGTTAGGCTTGTGTGAAATGTCAGAATAATAGTAGAGAGAATGATTTATTTCAGCTTTTATTTATTTCGTCACATTCCCAGTGGGTCAGACGTTTACATACGCTCAATTAGTATTTGGTAGCATTGCCTTTAAATTGTTTAACTTAGGTCAAAAGTTTTGGGTAGCCTTCCACTATAAGTTGGGTGAATTTTGGCCCATTCCTCCTGACAGAGCTGGTGTAACTGAGTCAGGTTTGTAGGCCTCCTTGCTCGCACACGCTTTTTCAGTTCTGCCCACAAATTTTCTATAGGATTGAGGTCAGGGCTTTGTGATGGCCACTCCAATACCTTGACTTTGTTGTCCTTAAGCCATTTTGTTTGGCGTCATTGTCCATTTGGAAGACCCATTTGTGACCAAGCTTTAACTGACTGATGTCTTGAGATATTGCTTCAAAATATCCACATAATTTTCCTTCCTCTGATGCCATGCATTTTGTGAAGTGCACCAGTCTGTCCTGCAGCAAAGCACCCCCAAAACATGACGCTGCCACCCCCGTGCTTCACGGTTGGGATGGTGTTCTTCGGCTTGCAAGCCTCCCCCTTTTTCCTCCAAACATAATGATGGTCATTATGGCCAAACAGTTCCATTTTTGTTTCATCAGATCAGAGGACATTTCTCCAAAAAAGTACAATCTTTGTCCCCATATGCAGTTGTAAACCGTGGTCTGGCTTTTTTATGGCGGTTTTGAAGCAGTGGCTTCTTCCTTGCTGAGCGGCCTTTCAGGTTATGTCGATATAGGACCCATTTTACTGTGGATATAGATGCTTTTGTACCTGTTACCTCCAGCATCTTCACAAGTTTTTTTTGCTGTTGTTCTGGGATTGATTTGCACTTTTCGCACCAAAGTATGTTCATCTCTAGGAGACAGACTGCGTCTCCTTCCTGAGCGGTATGACGGCTGCGTGATCCCATGGTGTTTATACTTGCATACTATTGTTTGTACAGATGAACATGGTACCTTCAGGCATTTGGAAATTGCTCCCAAGGATGAACCAGACTTGTTGAGGTCAAAAAAAAAATAAATCTGAGGTCTTGGTTGATTTCTTTTGATTTTCCCATGATGTCAAGCAAAAAAGAGTTTGAAGGTAGGCCTTGAAATACATCTGAAATCCACCTTTCGGGGTCCTAGCGTGGAAACATTCAACCAATCATATTTCTCAAATAACGGAGCCTGTGAGTTCAAACAGACTTTTATTACGACATAATAAAAGCTGAGTTGGTTCATGAAAACAACTCCCTTTCCAGTCTTGGCACAGACTTCTTATACATTTTTCCTCCTGACGTCACACATAGTAACTCCTCCCCTCTGGCATTTAGCCACAGTTATCGTATTGCCTTGCACTAAGTTTAGTTTGGTTTCATACTAGGGCATGGAAACTGTAAAGTCACAACAATAGTTCAAAAATACAGACTTGTTCTCTACTAAGACAGGTGCATGGATGTAGGACCATAGCTACAGTCCATAGCAACAGTCCATAGCACTTTACAAAAATAATCAGACATGTCATCCTGCTAACTCCTCTGAAAGGAACACCCATGTTATGGAAAAGACCCAAGAGGTGTAACCATAGCAACAGTATATATTAGGCCACAACACTGTCACAGAAATAACCAGTCATGTCCACTCCCCAGACAGGTGCATGTCTAATGGTGTCTGATGACCCAGACCCACATATAGAGTGCACTCATCTTGCTGACTATCCTGAAATGTATAATTACCACACATGTTCTGGAAAATTCTCAATAGGCCCTGTCCGAATATTCCTCTTCTCCCGACTTTGCTCAATGTAACCCCATCTCATAATAGTCCTGCTCAACTCGGAAATGTGTCTTCTCCGGGTGTCAACATTCTGAGAGCATGAGCAGTCGCCACACAGAAAAACAACCTTCACACTCAACTCTGTTCTACTCCCGTCGCCACCGGTACACATTGCTTGCCTTCGAAAGGAGACGCCCTCGAACCATCCTATATAAATACCTTACCATAGAGTTATATAGAGAGCATACCTGCCACAAATGCCCTCCCCTGCATCCAAGTCACAGAGCAGGGAATCCTGTACAAAGATTAATAAACAACTGGCAGCAATTATTAACGTGTCCAGAAATTATCAACAATTACCTGACAATGAACAATACACTGAACAGAAATCTAAACACAACATGTAAAGTGTTGGTCCCATGTTTCATGAGCTGAAATAAAAGACCCCAGAAATGTTTCATACGCTTATTTCTCTCAAATGTTGTGCACAAATTTGTTTACATCCCAGTTAGTGAGCATTTCTCCTTTGCCAAGATAATCCATCCACCTGACAGGTGTGGCATATCAAGATGCTGATTAAACAGCATGATCATTACACAGGTGCTGGGGACAGTAAAAGGCCACTCAAAAATGTGCAAAACAATGCAACAGATGTCTCAAGTTGAGGGAGCGTGGAATTGGCATGCTTGACTGCAGGAATGTCCACCAGAGCTGTTGTCAGAGTATTAAATATTAATTTCTCTACCATAAGCTACCTCCAACATCATTTTACATAATTTGGCAGTACATCGAACTGGCCTCACAACCGCAGACCACGTGTATGGTGTTGTGTGGGTTTGCTGATATCAACGTTGTGAACAGAGTGCCCCATGGTGGCGGTGGGGTTATGGTATGGGCAGGCAAAAGCTACGGACAACAAACACAATTGCATTTTATTATTGGCAATTTGAATGCACAGAAATACCATGACGAGATCCTGAGGCCCATTGTGAGGCATCTGTGACCAACAGATGCATATCTGTATTCCCAGACATGTGAAATCCATAGACTAGGGCCTAACTTATTTATTTAAATTGACTGATTTCCTCATATGAACTTACACTCAGTAAAATCTTACAAGTTGTTACATGTTTATATTTTTGTTCAGTATAAATACCCAGATAGTGGCCTGCTCTCCTCAATCATAAATATTTAAGACTTGAAGTCACATATCATATTCTCAAAGAGGAGCATTTCAAATATCTAGCATATTTATAATTGTTGATTTATTGACAATGTAAAGTAGTGAGTGTACAGCTTGTATAACAGTGTAAATTTGCTGTCCCCTCAAAATAACTCTAGCCATTTTCCCTCCCCGGTGTCATGTGACTCATTAGTGTTACAAGGTCTCAGTTGTGAATGGGGAGCAGGTGTGTTAAAATTGGTGTCATCGCTCTCACACTCCCTCATACTGACTGGTAACTAGAAGTTCAACATGGAACCTCATGGCAAAGAACTCTCTGAGGATCTGAAAAAAAAAATTGTTGCTCTACATAAAGATGGCTTGGGCTATAAGAAGATTGCCAAGACCCTGAAACTGAGCTGCAGCACGGTGGCCAAGACCATTCAGCTGTTTAACTGGACAGGTTCCACTCAGAACAGGCCTCGCCATGGTCGACAAAAGAAGTTGAGTGCACGTGCTCAGCGTCATATCCAGAGGTTGTCTTTGGGAAATAGACGTATGAGTGCTGCCAGCATTGCTGCAGATGTTGAGGGGTGGGGGGGTCAGCCTGTCAGTGCTCAGACCATACGCCGTACACTGCATCAAATTGGTCTACATGGCTGTCGTCCCAGAAGGAAGCCTCTTCTAAAGATGATGCACAAGAAAGCCCGCAAACAGTTTGCTGAAGACAAGCAGACTAAGGACATGGATTACTGGAACCACGTCTGTGTTCTGATGAGACCAAGATAAACTATTTGGTTCAGATGGTGTCAAGCGTGTGTGGCGGCAACCAGGTGAGGAGTACAAAGACAAATGTGTCTTGCCTACAGTAAAGCATGGTGGTGGGAGTGTCATGTTCTGGGGCTGCATGAGTGCTGCCGGCACTGGGGAGCTACAGTTCATTGAGGGAACCATGAATGCCAACATGTACTGTGACATACTGAAGCAGAGCATGATCCCCTCCCTTCGGAGACTGGGCCGCAGGGCAGTATTCTAACATGATAACGACCCCAAACACACCTCCAAGACGACCACTGCCTTGCTAAAGAAGCTGAGGGTAAAGGTGATGGACTGGCCAAGCATGTCTCCAGACCTAAACCCTATTGAGCATCTGTGGGGCATCCTCAAGGTCTCTAACATCCACCAGCTCCTTGATGTCGTCATGGAGGAGTGGAAGTGGACTCCAGTGGCAACCTGTGAAGCTCTGGTGAACTCCATGCCCAAGAGGGTTAAGGCAGTTCTGGAAAATGATGGTGGCCACACAAAATATTGACACTTTGGGCCCAATTTGGACATTTTCACTTGTGTACTCACTTTTGTTGCCAGCGGTTTAGACATTAATGGCCGTGTGTTTAGTTATTTTGAGAAAACTGTTATTTTCTACCATCAGAAGTACAGTATTGTTTCTCTCTGTTTTTGGGCATCTTGTGAACTTGAATCTCTGAAACCACTGTTGTATATTCAGTGGAAGTAAAAGATAAAATAAGTCATTTTGGTGTCCTCTTGTTAATGTGTTATGCGTGTCAAACAAGCAAACCTAATCCTCTAAGCTTTAAACGCTGCTTGTTCTTCATATCTGCCTCTATACGGTTTCCCTTTATTTGGCCTAGAACCTGTCTAACGTTTAGATGTTACAATTGTAACACATTGTTTATATTTTTGCTAAGGTGTTGTCTGGTCCGTTGCATTGCTCAGAACGGTTGACCCAACTCAATAGGTGGCCTGTCACGAACCTGTGTGTCTTATGTTCTGGTTGAGGTGTTCCCCTCATTAAACAGTAACCGGCTTAGTCTGGTAGTTATGCAATTTTTGCTAACTCTAATCGGCAGGCGTTACTATAATATACTACAGTTAAGTCCACAAAAACACAAGTGAATACTATATTTCACTACAGTCACGTCCAAAAACACTAGTGAATACTATAGTATATAAATATAGTAATACTACAGTATTTAAACCAAAGTATACTATAGCATTTTTTCATATAAAATTAGATTGTACAATCCCTGTCATCATCACCATGGGGAAAGAAACAAATGGTTGCTGACTTTCATAAAATCAGGCAATGGGTACAAAAGAAAACTACTGAAAAAAAACACATATAGATCTTACCATCATTAGGGCAACATTTAAGACGTTTACACTTGGATCCTCTACCGGGCAGGTTATCTTGTCCCCACGCACAGTGAGGAAGATGCTTCAGGAGGCAAAGAAAAGTCCAAAGGCCACAGTTGGAGAATTTCAGAACTTGGTTGCATCTTGGGGTCTACAAATCTACAATTAGACACCACATCCATGATAATAGGCTACTTAGAAAGGTTGACATAAAAAAGCCTTTCTTGAGAGCAACCAGAAAATGTAAACGGCTGCAGTTTGCTAAATGGCATTGGCACTTGGATTGGAATTGGGTGCTATGGGCAGATGAGATGAAAATAGAGCTATTTGGCCATGCAGACCAGTGCTGGGTTTGGTTTTGAAAGAATGATGCATGCACAGAAAATAATACCATACTGTAAAATATGATGATGGGCTGTTTTGCTTCCACTGGTCCTGGGGACTTTATGTTCAACAGCATCATGAACTCTACCAACTACCAAGTCATTTTAGCCACAAACCTGATTGCCTCTGCCCGGAGACTGAAACATGGCCGCAAGTGGATCTTCCAGCAAGACAATGACCTCAAACACACATAAAAATCAACATTTTGCAATGGCCATCTCAGTCTCCATACTTGAATCCAATTGAAAAACCTGTGGTTTGAATGGGTGCAGATCGAAGGATTCCATGGATATGGACTGATTCTGTATGGAGGAATGGACTAACATCCCTCTCAATGTGTTCTCCCATCTTATAAAACATTACAGAAAAAGGCTCAGTGCCATTATCCTCACCAGGGGAGGGTGCACAAAGTATTAACAGTTCAGGAGTAAACAATTGCTTAGCAAATGACATCATTTGTATGAACTCACTGTGTGCAACATGATTGTTGAATGACTAGCCCATTTCTTTCCACAAACACAATTATCTGTAAGGTCCCTCAGTCGAGAAAAAAATAATATTTGAAAGAGTATTTGGTGTAGATCAATGACAATTAAATCAATTGTAATCCCACTTTGTAATAAAAATGTTAAGAAATCCAAGGGGGATGAATACTAATGATTAGGCACTGCAATCTGATCAAATTTGATATGAACATGAGCTTCCATACAAGCACAATACATTTTCACATGTACAGGCATTAAGCTGCATTGAAATGCAGATTTTTTACCATCTTTGGTCTTGTGTTCATCTGGCACTTCAGCGATCAGGCATTCATAGAAGGGGTTTGGAGAGAACCCATCACGCTCCAAGTCTGGGGTGCCAGAGAAACAGAGACAGGTTAAGTTCAGGTTCAAGTTTAAAGAAATAACTTTAAATTACTGGCAAAAGTTGTAAAATAACCTTCATGAGAAGTCTTCACCTGGTCTGGCATGTTCTCATACACAGCCAACTCCTAAGGGAAACAGACATGTGGGGGGTGGAAATATAAAAAGACAGTAGGCCTGCATGAAGAAACTTAAGGTTACTTAAAGTAACCATGGTTCTATGATGGTGTCTCACTATGGGGTAACTCCCCGTAGGGGCAGAGTCTCAGGAACATCCAATGACACAATGTCTTTCATAGACTGACAAGAGCAACGGCCAATAGCGGACCACTTCACTTCCCATGTAAGTAGGGTGATGGAGGTCAAAATAGAACTTTGGTTCTGGTGTATTCCATGATATAGAATAACTTCTCAGAAACACACTATATTTCATCAGATAGGACTTACTATGGTTGAGATCTTATTTTCAAGTCATCGGAAAAGGTCAATGATAATCGCTTCCGATGAGGCACCAAATTACCTGTCTGGAATCTTAAATTCAACACTTTCTGTCCAATATCTTAAGATAGGGTGGTCATATTGTTATGACATTAGTAAACATATAAGCTTCCTGCCATCCAGGACATCTATACTAGTCGGTGTCAGAGGAAGGCCCTAAAAAATGTCTCCAGCCACCCTAGTCATAGACTCTCTGGTACCGCACGGCAAAAGGTACCGGAGCACCAAATCCAAGAGGCTTCAAAACAGCTTCTACCCCCAAGCCATAAAACTCCTGAAACTCCTTAAACTCATCCAGTCAGGTGAACATATTGTTAACATATTTATTGGGCTATTCTGGCGTTGGAATCACCCCTTTTCTTTCTTCCACCTTGGAGGGAATAAGCAGCACGAAGCGTTCAAATTCGAGTGCTTGGTTTAGTTCATCCAGTACAGGGAAAGCAGTAACCATAGCTATGGGCGAGATGTTCCGTTAGCTGGGTTATACGTGTGCTACTTAAAGCCGGACCGTGGGGTCTGTACAGCTCAGCAGGTTAGTGGTAGCTTAGTGGGCTAAATGCTTAGTTGTAGTTAGCACCGCCTTCATGTTTTTATTTTGCTGGTGACCAGCACCAGTGTAGCAGCATGCTGGTCACCAGCAATAGGGTGAGGTGAGGTTTGACAAGGGACAAGGGGAGGGGTGTTGGAGTTCTCCTTTGGTTTTCTGCGACTCGGTTTGAATTCAAACAAACTTTATTGGATAATATAATGCAAAGAAGAAAAATTAAAATATATAATTTAGGAAGGGGTTGAGTAGAGAAAACAAACCTGGCTTAGGGTAAAGGTTCAGGGGGTAGAGTTGGGAATAGATTACAGACCCGGTTTAGGGTAAAGGTTTAGGGGGTAGAGTTGGGAATAGATTACAGACCCGGTTTAGGGTAAAGGATCAGGGGGTAGAGTTGGGAATAGATTACAGACCCGGTTTAGGGTAAAGGTTCAGGGGGTAGAGTTGGGAATAGATTACAGACCCGGTTTAGGGTAAAGATTTGGGTTGGGGGACGGGTTTAGTAACTTTATAACAACTAGAAAGTGGGTGGAAATTTGCTTTTCAGAATACTTGGAATGTGAGTGGTTGTTGTTGGTGTTTCCATTGTCCTGCAGGAGATGGCAGAGAGGATTACGCACAGGTCTCCTCCTGAGCATCAACACACCGGGCACAAGGCGGTCTAGATCTCAGGTCAGTATTCAGGTAAGTATTAGTATTAGGTATGATCATGTAGCCTACTCCTTCTCATTTAGCCAACCTAATTCCATCATTTTAATTCCATTTTGCATTGATTAGAAAAACCCCACTTCACATGGAGCCTCTTAAAATAGGCCCATATATTTTTCTAAAAATGATATACTCTCCTAAGTAATTAAATACTAACGTCTTTTCAAATAATCGTGCCCTTCCCCAATGTAAGACTTTGTAGGCCTACATTTAGGTTTATAGCCTATGCAATGACTATTGGGCCATAGCAGTGTGTTTGTCCAAAGTCGACGGAGTGTAGTGCAGTGTTGCAATTTCCTTTTTCGTCACAAAACGAGTGGCTCCTTATAATATGCTTCGTTGTTCAACGCCGTTTTATTCTACCTGGAAATTGAAACTCAACGTATCATTCCTTGCGAAGACTGAGGGGAAGTATTGAGTGAGTTTTTCAACTGAAGTATTTTTCGGTATCATTACATATTACGGTTTAGCAGACCTAGTTAGAACATGTCAAATCAGCTCTTTTCTGGATGGGAGAAATTGTGAGAGGGAAATATTAAATCCCTGTATTGTCATAATGATTAGCAGAGCTAGTTAAAACATCTGAAAACAGACACTTGAAAGGCCACTACAAATAACCATGTGTTAATTAGATTGAGATGTTTATGAAATCAGTTATTTTGATTAAGTATTTTAAGTCAAAGGAGCCCATGGAGATGATTTAAGATTGCTTGTAATTGTATTCTAATGTTTTCACCATCTGCTTGTAGGTGTTGGAAGGGGATGGTGTTTTGGACAGTCCAGAGATGGAGCAGAGCCCTGAGGGCCAATCTACAGATGGTTCATCGGCCCTTGAGTTATCATCTCCCTGGCCTGGTTCATCACCTCTCCGGCCCATTTCCCAACCCCCAGGCCCTTCTCACCAACAGCCAATGTACCGTCCAGGTGCCCCCTTGCTCTCTGCAGCTGGCTCTGATTGTAGTGTAATAAAACAGGCAGGCAGCGTCTTGTCTGTGGTGGTCAGCGAACTCTCAACCTTCTGGCCTGTAGCCCTGCGTGGCATCGACTGTGCCACAAAAGCATGCTGAAGTGATAGTCGATATTCACTTGTATAAATAAAGGGTCTCTACAGTTATTGTCGTTTGTGGTCGTAATCATTATTTTTGAGTTAATTCAATGAGGGGGTGCAAAAAAATGTTCACCCTACAAGAAGAGTCATGTGAAAATATGTTTAACAATGGGGAAGGGTGGTGAAAACTTTTCATGAACCCTCAAAATTACCTTTATGGGTCCTCACTTGCCACATTCAAAAAGCTGCAATAAGAGCTATGACGCTCATTTTATTGTAAAATCTACAGAGTTGTAATCTTTGGGTGTCACTGAGTAGGCTGATACCCCATTTTATTGGTGCACACTATATGTAAGGCTATACAGTAGACATGTATGCCTCCAATGCAAAATTCATGTCTAAAAAATGCAGGGGGGGGGGGGGCACAATGCAAATAGGACAGGTAGCCATTCGATTACCTGGAAGCTATATACCGAGTCAATCTGCGGGGGTACAGGCTAGTCGAGGCATTTGTACATGTAGGTAGGGGTAAAGTGACTATGCATAGATAACAAACAGTGAGTAGCAGCAGAGTAAAAAGAACTCCAAACGTTTTCCGTTTGGAGTTAACGGTTTCCATTGCAAAACGTTTTGGACGAATGATTACACAGGACAAGCCGTTACGCAACGTAACAAACCTTTAATCAAACAATGCACCCCCAGGTTTCTAACCAGCATTCTACTTCCATCCTTACATAACTTGCAGAATGTAAAAATAAATTTGCACTTGAACTGCAAAATGACTGCACTCAGCAAACTGTAGTAGCCTAACAAAACTTGGACACAGGCAATTATACTGCAATGTAAATGCAGCTATTATGAATGATAGGCTATTTGGCTTGCGATTGCTACAATGTAATAAAGCAGTGAGTGCTGCAAAATCACTGTGCATACAACATGTGACAGGTTGAGTGACCAACGTTGAAGCAAAATCACTTTGCAACATGTGACAAGTCGAGTGTCCAACGTTGTAGCGATGTTGTTTAGCAAACTCACCATAATCATTCTAGATATGTCCTTACAATCCTCTTTTGCTGCAGCGCGGACTTTAAAATGCATTTTTTAAACCTGTATTTTAACGGAGGTTGGCTACGGTATAAACAAACTAAAGCAACGATTCGACTGGTATCGACTTGTACAAATCAATGGAAAGATGTCGTCACTGTTTCGTCAGCGACTTCCGGTTCACGGAATTTCAGATAAAAAAATAAATAAAAGTCCTCCACGTAATAGTATAAAACGTCAATAGCCTGTATTTATTAACGATTTATGAAAAATAATTGTTTAAACACTAACAATGATTCATAACGTTTTGTATTCTGATACAATAAAACATTAAGAATGAAACATCGGCATAAAGAATCGTTTTTCCTGTACAGTGCTATATTTGTACCGTATAGTGTCCAGGCACCCCATTTTAAGCTGTTTGACAACAGTAAAAGTTCAGCAACACACTGTATTATTCAGAGCCCCATGAAATGACACCATATACACATTCTACAGACCCTACTGAGTACTCCCTAGAGAACTTTTACTGCAGCACATAGAATAATTTTTGCTCTATAAGCTTATATGTATTCCATATACAGTGATTCGCATTGTGGCCAATGGAATCGTTTTTCCCGTACAGTGCAATTTGTTTGTGCAATACAACAAAAATACAGTAAGACTTTTCTTAAACCATCATTTCAAAATTGAATCGTTGAACAATAGCACCAGTAAATAAACAAGAATCATACCATAAAAATATTGATTTATTAAAATATATACATATATATACTTAACCAGTTGGCCAGTATTATGCTCTTGACATTAATTTACTTAGCTCCAAACATTTCTCAATGTGCTCCACCTTATAATATTATGTATTTTATATAAAGTCATTCTCTTTAGTTTAGATTTCCCCCCATGTAGTTATATATTTTTTTTACTATCAACATTATGCAAAGCTGCAATGACGTTATTTAAGATTTCACAATCAGCAACACTAAAATAGTATTTCGGGAATTTCGGAAATGTTCAAAATAAAAGTCCCCCACGTAATACTAGAAAAATTGTCATTAACCTGTATTTATTCACGATGTATGAAAAATAATTGCCTAAAATAGAACAATGATTCATATGTCTTCATATTTAAGTGACATGTGCATTAAACGTGGGTATAATAAATGCCCCAATGCACATCACTGGACATGCAACACATATTGGTTTATATTTTATTTTATTTATTTACACCTGGCCAAGATAAAGCAAAGCAGTGTGACAAAACAACAACACAGAGTGACACATAAACAAACGAACAGTCAATAACACAATAGAAACATCTATGTACAGTGTGGGCAAATGTGAAAGAGTAGGGAGGTAAGGCAATAAACAGGCCATGGAGGCGAAATAATTACAATTTAGCATTAATACTGGGGTGATAGATGTGTAGATGATGATGTACAAGTAGAGAATAGAGATACTGGGGTGCAAAAGAGCAAGAGGATAAGTAACAACATGGGGATGAGGTAGTTGGGTGGGCTATTTACAGATTGGCTGTGTACAGGTACAGCTGCTCTGACAGCTGATGCTTAAAGTTAGAGAGGGAGATATAAGACTCCAGCTTCAGTGATTTTTGCAATTTGTTCCAGTTATTGATAATTTGTGTGAAATTGAGGGCTTCTAGCTTAGATTGTAGAGAAGAAAAATGTTATTAGGGTAAGTAAAAGTGGGGTGGGGAGTACTCAGTAGGGTCTGTAGACTGTATATATGGTGTCATTTCATGGGGCTCTGAATAATACGGGGTGCTGCTGTAATCAGAGCCGGTTCCAGGCATGTCGCTTAGGGCCCCCGACCCAAAACATAAAAAACATTTAGGAACTCATTGGGGTCTCAAATTACTATTGAGAGTAAGAATAGTAAAATACACCAGGTGCAATTTTGAAATTTGTGCATATATGTTTTTTCTCTTGTTATGTCTGTTATGTCTGTCACTGAGTCACTCAATTAGCCATGTCAGCTAACAATTGTTAGCCTAGCCAGTAGTAATCATGACCGAATACCAACCAGGCACACAGGGCACGTGCACAGGGGCCCTGATTTTATTAGTCACTCTCACTCAGAGCATATTAACATGGCATAAGTAATTACAAAATGTGTAGAATTGCTCGAAATTAGCAATCTCTGCCCCATGACAAAATGAGTATAATTGCATGCATTTCTTTCTATAAAACTGCAACATTGTATCTATGCCCCATGACAAAATGTATTGAATTGCAGGAAATGAACTAAATTAATGTTTTGCCGCCAGGTGGCAATACTTTTGACCGGCAGGTAGCCTAGTGGTTAAGAGCATTGGGCCAGTAACCAAAATGTCGCTGGTTTGAATCCCTGAGCCCACTAGATGAATAATCTGTCGATGTGCCTTTGAGCAAGGCACACAACTCTAATTGCTCCTGTATGTAAGTGGGTCCCCCCAAACAAAACTACTGCTAGAGCACTGTACCTTTATTGATCTACTGTTCTTCAACAACAGATGTACTCACATTGGATGGGTTGATTAGGATTCAAACCTCTCAAACAGCCTAATGCATACTCTTAGAGTAGGTTTAACCAATTAATGTACTTTGTAATGTAAACGTGTTTAGATTAGGATCATTGCACAGATTCCCTAATGGCAGATATGCATCTTACATGAAAAAAAAGAAGCTTACATTACTGAGTACATTAATGGGTAAACCTACTCTAAGAGTATGTATTAGGCTGTTTGAGAGGTTTGAATCCTAATCAACCCATCCAATGTGAGTACATCTGTTGTTGAAGAACAGTAGATCAATAAAGGTACAGTACTCTAGCAGTAGTCAAGCTGCTGATGCTGAAATGCCTTGTTCGTGCTTCAGACAAAAGCTAATATTTCACTTAAAACATCATTTTTCAAGTTCAAGTTTGAATGTTACATGCACAAGTACAGTGAAATGCCTTTCTTGCTAACTCAAAACCCAACAATGCAATGATCAATGTGAATGTATTACTAGAAAAAAACACGAGAAATAAAAATAGGAATTATGAAAAATACTATATACAGGAATTATTTATAAAGTCAGTTCCAATACCATATTTACATGTGCAGGGATACTGGAGTGATGGAGGTAAATATGTATCGGGGTAAGGGGACTATGAAACAGGAAATAAGATAAACAGAGTAGCAGCAGCTTATATGTTAGTGGTTGTCCGGGAGTCTAGAGTCAGTTTAAATGTATGTGCATATTATGTGTGAGTGAGAAAATGATGGAGTGAGTGTTTGTGTGACGGTTGGAGTGACAGTGTGTGTGAGTGTGTAGAGCCCTGTGAGTGTGCATAGAGACAGTGCAAAAAATAACAATAAAGGTCAATAAAGATACAAGGTTAACTCAGATAGTCCATGTAGCTATTATGTTAGATATTTATAAGTTGTATTGCTTGGGGATAGAAGCTGTTCAAGAGCCTGTTGGTGTCAGACTCGATGCACCGGTACCTCTTGCCGTGCGGCAGCAGAGTAAATAGTCTATGGCTTGGGTGGTTGGAGTCTTTGTCCATTTTCTGGGCCTTCTTTTCATACTGCCTGATATAGAGGTCCTGGATGGAAGGGAGCACAGCCCCAGTGATGTACTAGGTTGTCCGCACCACCCTCTGTAGCGCCATACGATCGAGGGCAGTGTTATTGCCATACCAAGCAGTGACGCAGCCAGTCAATGTTTATTTTATTTTATTTAACCTTTATTTAACCAGGAAGGGCTCATTGAGATTTGAAATATATTTTTCAAGAGTGTCCTGGCCAAGACAGTCAGCAACAAGTCATTACGCAATCAGCCTCAAAATCCTTCATCAATGATTTAAAAACACCAATCGGGATAAGTTTTTCCAGTTTAAAAGTATTTTGTAAGGCGTTGCAAGCCGATGGCGGACAGGGATACATAAAAGCCCTTTTACCAAATTCAGTTTGGACATTTGGTACAATTAACAGGATAAAATCCAGCGAACGAAGAGAGTACCCACCACATTTCTGAACAATAAAAATGCCCAAATAAAATGGTAGTAAACCCAAAATGGCTTTGTAAATAAAAGTATACCAGTACCTGAGCCTACAATTGACTAGAGAAGGCCAGCCAACCCTTGTATATAAAGGGCAGTGGTGCGTAAGGGTTTTGCAGTTTAAAATACATCTGAATGCTCCATGGTAAAGGGTGTCAATTGATCTCAAACACTGAGCGGAAGCATTCATATATAAAATATCCCCATAGTCTAGTAAAGGCATAAATGTAGCTGATACTAGCCTCCTTCTAGCTTCAAAAGAAAAACAGGCCTTATTCCTAAAAATAAAATCCCAATTAAATGCTTTAATTGTTTTGTAAGTTGTTGAATATGCAATTTAAAAGAGAAGCCGTCATCAATTAAAATTCCAAGATATTTATATATCTCATTGCCCTGACAGGTAGTAATAGGTGAAAGGTTCAGAGGTCTATTTCTTGCTTTAGAAAACACCATTAGTTTAGTTTTGTCAATATTGAGGATAAGCTTCAATTGACACAAGGTATGTTGAACAGTATAAAAAGCAGTTTGCATGTTTTGGGAAGCTTTTGTGAGAGACGAGGCACAACAAATAACGGCATTAAAAGTGAAGGTGCGCATTTTGCACATTTTTGTCTAAATTATTTATATAAATAGTGAATAAGAGGGGACCAAGTACAGAGCCCTGGGGCACACCATTACAGACAGACAATTTAACAGACACGAGCCCATCAAATGGAGTGCACTGAGTTCTATCAGACAGATAGATAGCAAACCATGCAACTGCATGCTCTGAAAGACCTACACTCAACAATCTCTGCCTTAGTATAGCATGATCAACTGTATCAAAAGCCTTAGAGAGATCAATAAAAAGTTAAACACAGTGCTGTTTTTTGTCAAGGGCTTCAGTGATATCATTTAAAACCTTCATGGCCGCTGTGTTTGTGTTATGCTTCTTCCCGAAGCCCGATTGGTACATTGAGGAAATATAGTTAATATATAAAACCTCTTTTAGCTCTTCACTAACAAGGGTTTCAAGTATTTTTGCCATGGGTGACAGCTTTGAGATTGACCTATAATTATTTAAAAGAGTGGTAGGACAAATGCTGATTTCCAGATCTTTGGAATTTCATTACATTCCAGGGTTAGATTGAACAGAGATGTAAATGGTTCATCTATGAAATCAGCTGCCAGTTTTAAAAAGCAGGGATCAAGAAGATCAGGACCTGCAGGCTTTCTCTGATCTAAGAATTTCAGGGCTTTATGTACCACCTGCACTGAGAATGGCAAAAAGCTAAAAGTTTGACCAGCTCTCACTGGTTCATCCACACAGGGTTGTACAGAGACAGAGGACACTGAATCAAACAGCCTACCAGATGATACAAAGTGCTCATTGAAACAATTCAGCATTTCCGTTTTGTCATATACAGCAACAGAGTCCTTCAAAACACATGACGGTCATTCATTAACATTACTGTTACCAGACATAGACTTAATAGACTTCCAAAACTGTCTAGGGTCATTCAGGTTATCAGTGGTAACAGACATAAAATATTCAGACTTGGTCTTCCTGAGAAGAAAAAAACACTTGTTTCGTAACTGCCTAAAAACAAGCCAATCAGCATCAGAACATGATTTCCTTGCTTTAGCCCAGGCTAGATTACGGTCGTGAATAATACAAGACAGCTCAGAAGAAAACAATGGATTATCCCTCCCTTTCAATCAGAACCTGTGGAATGGGGCATGTTTGTTTACTATTTGGAGAAAACCATCATGAAATAATTTCTAGCCAGTTTCCACATCAGGAATAAGCTCAATCTTGCTCCAGTCAAAATAAAACAAATCATGAAAGAAATCCTGCTCATTAAAACACTTCAAACGAATAAAACGTGGGTTTGTCTTTGGAACCTTAGTATTTCTAACAGCAACAACAACACAATGGTCACTTAAATCATTACAAAAAACACCAACCGCAGAATATTTATGTGGAACATTTGTCAATATCAAATCAATCAGGGTAGATTGATCTGGACATTTGAGACTTGGGAGAGTGGGTGAGTTAATCAACTGGGTAAGATTCATAGAATTACAAAACACTTTAACCAACACCAGTTGAGATCCCCAGTCAAGATCATTTCACTGTAAAGAAGTTTAGACATAAGGTGCATCAGAGAAAAAAAATGCATCACAGAGAGCAGAGGAGGGTCTATAACAGCCAATCACAGTTAGAGAGAGAGACCCTTTGAAACCTCAAAATTCAAAGCAAGAAATTCCAACTGTTTACAAATAGTTTCAGACTTTGCCACACTTACAAGGAATTTAGCCACACCCCCACCTTTCTTAACTTGATCAGTGTGATACACATTGTAACCATTTATACAAATATGTTCATCAGGAACAGAATTCAGAAAACACAATTACATCAGCATCAGTTGATTTAGCTCAAATCCTAACCCCATCAATTTTTGAGCACAGGCTGCGTACATTTAAATGAAAAATACCAAAACCAGATCTAGATTTAAAATCAGAGGGAGTTTGGAGATATTTCATATCAGGGCCAGGGTTAGGTTACACGTTACCTGATATAAAACAAAAGAAGAATAACTAGGCACCTCTGTTTAATAACCTTGCACGGCTTCTCTTTTTTAAGAGACCTACTGCAAGCGAATTCTACAAGTGAGTTTCCAGACAATACAAAACAGTATTTTGAAACAATTAGACTTTGGTAGTGACACATTCGTACCGTTCACATCATGCCACAAATGCATCGGCACTTGGACGAGTGAACCGAGTGAAAAAGAGCGAATTCCCGCAGACAAAATATCTAATGGACGGGAGAGCACATTGTCAGATGTACTCACCCAGCGACAATGTTAGTTTTCTCCAGAGTTCAGTAAAGTCAATGCATAAAGAAATACCATGAAAATTGACCTTTTCTCTGAGAGATGTAAGAAATAGAGGAGAGGAGCAGCTTGGACGAGACACTCTGCAGAGGGAAAGCTGAGGATAGTACCCAGGCCAACCGGGTTACTTTGGTAAACTTCAAGTAAAGAAGTGCAAAAAGCAAGAAAGAAAATGTATCCGAGTTGTGGGAGACCCGCGATCTTTACACCAGCAAAACAAAATAGTTTGCACTACACAACAAGGAAATTGTGGATTTGCTCCACCATAAATTAATAGGTTATTAGTAAATTAAAATCTACTAGTCACAGACAAATGACTTGACATGCTGCCATCTTGGATCCTGATCCTTATCACCATCCAATATGTTCTCAATGGTACAGCTGTAGAGAAATTCTGAGGATTTGAGGGCCCATTCCACATTTTTTCAACCTCCTGAGGGGGAAGAGGCACTGTCACACTTCTTCACGACTGTGCGTGTTTGTTTGGACCATTTTAAGTATTTTTCGTGATTTGGACACAGAGGAACTTGAAGCAGTCTACATGCTCCACTGCCGCCCCGTCAATGTGGATGGGGGCGTGCTCGCCCCCCCGTTTCCTGTAGTCCAAGATCAGCTCCTTGGTCTTACTGACGTTGAGGGAGAGGTTATTTCTCCAGCACCACACTGCCAGATCTCTGACATCCTCCCTTTATGCTATGCTGACTCATAGTCGCCGGTGATCAGGCCGTCGTGATAGCACCGTCGTGTCGTCAGCGAACTTGATAATGGTGTTGGAGTCGTGCGTGGCCACACGGTCGTGGGTGAACAGGGAGTACAGGAGGGCACTAAGCAGACACCCTTGTGGGGCCCTTGTGTTAAAATTCAGCTTTGCCGGGGTGATGTTGTCTACCCTCACCACCTGGGTTCGGCCCATCAGGAAGTCCAGGATCCAATTGCAGAGGGAGGTGTTCAGACCCAGAGTCCTAAGCTTGATGACGAGCATGGAGGAGACAATGGTGTTGAACGCTGAGCTGTAGTCAATGAACAGCATTCTCACATAGGTATTCTTCTTATCTAGGTCAGTGAGGGCAGCTTGAAGAGCGTAGTCTATGGATCTGTTGGGGCGGTATGCAAATTGGAGTGGGTCTAGTGTGTCTGGGATGGTGGAGTTATTGTGAGCCATAACCAGCCTCTCAAAGCACTTAATGATTACAGAAGTGAGTGCTACAGGGTGGTAGACATTGTGGCATGTTCTTAGGAACACAAATGATTGTGATCATCTTAAAACGTGGGGATTACAGACTGGGACAAGGAGAGGCTAAAAAGTACCGTGAATATGCCTGCTAGGTGTTCTGTGCATGCTCTGGAATACCGTTGGGGCCCGCAGTCATTTTCTAATGAAGCCAGTGTCGGAGGTAGTTAGCTCGTCAATGTTATCGGCGGAGTCTCGAAACATATTCCAATTAGCGCTAGCAAAGCAGTCGTGTAGCATAACCTCTGATTCTGGTGAGCATTTCTCAACGGAGGGATTTGCGGGTACTTCCGTTTTCTGCTACTGCTACTGCAATAGTACAGAGTCATGATCTGATTTGCTGAATGGCGGACGAGGGGGGGCCTTGTATGCTTGCTTGTGGGTAGAATAGCAGGGGTCTCAGACTTTATCGCCCCTAGTGGTGTTGGAGACGTGTTGATGGAAGTTGGGCATCACGTGTCTTAGTGACGACAAATTAAAATCCCCGGCAACCAGAAAGGCAGCCTCAGGGTGTAGGTTTTCCTGCTTGTTTATAGGCTAGTACAGTTTGTTTAGCACCAGCTTGTTATTTTTATTTTCCGGAGGTGGAATGTATACAGCAGTCACGATAACAACTGAAAACTCCCTTGAGAGGTAGAAGGGAGGCCTCCCGGGTGGCGCAGTGGTTAAGGGCGCTGTACTGCAGCGCCAGGTTCGCGCCCAGGCTCTGTCGTAACCGGCCGCGACCGGGAGGTCCGTGGGGCGACGCACAATTGGCCTAGCGTCGTCCGGGTTAGGGAGGGATTGGTCGGTAGGGATCTCCTTGTCTCATCGCACACCAGCGACTCCTGTGGCGGGCCGGGCGCAGTGCGCGCTAGCCAAGGTTGCCAGGTGCACGGTGTAGCCTCCAACACATTGGTGTGGCTGGCTTCCGGGTTGGATGCGCGCTGTGTTAAGAAGCAGTACGGCTGGTTGGGTTGTGTATCGGAGGACGCATGACATTCAGCCTTCGTCTCTCCTGAGCCCGTACGGGAGTTGTAGCAATGAGACAAGATAGTAGCTACTACAACAATTGGATACCACAAAATTGGGGAGAAAAAGGGGTAAAATGTCAACAAAAAAAACAACAAAAAAAAGAGAGGTAGAAGGGTCGGCATTTTACCATCAGGCATTCCAAGACACTTCCACCACGCAGGTATTAGCTTAGCAAACCAGTTGGAGTTGATGAAGAGGCAAAACCCTCCCCCACTTGAGATTTCCCCGACTTCACTGTCCTGTCTGCCTGGTGAATGGAGAATCCCATCAAGTTGGATAGCCATGGGGGGTATCTTGTCCGGGAGCCATGTTTCTGAAAAGCAAAGAATATTGCAGTTCTGAGAATCCCGTTGGTAGCAAATCTGTGATCGGATGTCATCGATTTTATTATCAAGTGACTGTACGTTAGCCAGTAGAATGGAGGGAAGAGGTGGTCGGTTTTCCCTTCGCCTTAATCTCAGCAGGATCCCCCCTCTTTTGCCTCTGTAAGGCTGGCGTTTCCTCTTGGGTAGCCCGAAAATTGGGTTGGAATTACATAGAGCCCAATCTGATGTTAAAGACTTCTTGTTGGTTGTAGGAAATAATAGTGGATACATTTAGTGAAAATATAGTAAAAATAAATGCCAAAATAATCACAAAAAAAATGGATCAGAGCTTGCAAAATGGTGGCCATCCAGTACAGAACCATATTAACTAGCAGTAGGCTATATGCCTACATTTCATGTTAATTCAATTGAGTTCTATTTTGCAACATGTAGGCTACTGTCTGTAATTTGTCTCAATATACTGCATTCAATGATATGTGACCTAACATGTGCGCAATGATGTGCCAAATCGGGGATTTTGTGAATTTTTATTGGGTAAAGCATTATAATAAACCGCCTCAATATTTGCAGCCGTAGGTGGTAATATCTCAGTCGTTAGTATTGTGACATAATTCTAATGTTAAGGAAAGCTTTGAATGGAGAAATCTGATATGAAAGCAGCATTGCTCCAACGACGCACTTAGCGACCATTCTCTCTGCATGGCGTTTTGGGAAACACGTTACATTTACGACTGTTGTAGAAAATATGGATAGTTTAAAACACTTGTAAGCCTAAATTCCATCGCTATTGGGAAACGAGCAAAGGAAACGACCCCAGGACCAGAGCTAAGGCAGGCACAGCTCTTTATTTAGGAAACGGGCCCAGGACCAGAGCTAAAGCAGGCACAGCTCTTTATTTAGGAAACGGGCCCAGGACCAGAGCTAAGGCAGGCACAGCTCTTTATTTAGGAAACGGGCCCAGGACCAGAGCTAAGGCAGGCACAGCTCTTTACTTAGGAAACAGGCCCAGGACCAGAGCTAAGCCACGCACAGCTCTTTATTTAGGAAACGGGCCCAGGACCAGAGCTAAGCCACGCACAGCTCTTTATTTGTTAAAAGGATGAGCAGCATCCTAGCGGCAGGTAGCCTAGCAGTTAACAAATATCATACCCCCCCCAAAAATGCTGACCTACCACTAACGGTGAGAGGTTAGCATGTCTAGGGGGTATATCTGTGGGGGGGGGGGGGGGGGGGGGGGGGGGGTTATGTACAAAAGTGCTGTCATTTCTCAACGGTTCACCCGATATGGATGAAAATACCCTCAAATTAAAGCTGACAATCGGCACGTTAACCTCATAGTCATTATTTGAGTTATAATCCAAACTATTGGGACTTGAAGCGTTTGTCACAATTCCTTTCCCGCCTCTTCAATGTTAAGTGTCAGCAACAACAACCTGCATTGCTTCCTAAGAATGTAACGATGTTTATGTAAGGAATGTAGACCTTTAGGCTACTAAGTTTTATTTCTATTGTCAGCTGTTAACCATATTGTCAATCATCCTCCTGCACTTCAGCTTAATCCCAGATCCGTTTGCTCTCTCGCCAACTCCACTGCTGTCATTGTGAAGCCAAACATGTCATGTCTGGAAGAAAAATCCATAAGGAATTGACAAGAGAGCAGAAACTGACTGACATCCAGGCTACCTCCACTAATTAAAATGCGAAGCAATCGCCATAAAATCATTACAAAATCAGGTTTATTATAGTGTAAAAAAGGAACATAAAATCAATTAGAATGTTGGTTGAACCATTATAAATGCCCACACAGCTTTTAGACACGTGTGAATGTATGTACAATAAGAAAAGAGATGCGATTTGTGCACTTTACTGCATGCACCCATCCATCCACTCCTCCCGCCATCCCATCTGGTCTCTATCAATCACTTTCGCATAATATCCCCCTTTTCTGACAATTCTTCTGCTACTCTAGACTCAGAAGTTGCTAGTTTCCACCCCGGCTCCCAAAAGTAATCCCTTCCTCCCTCTTCAGGCACCTAATCTCTGTCCTATCAGAGAGGTAGAGGTATCTCTCATTATCGCCATCAACATCCAATCAGAGGGCTGTCTGACCACCCTAAGCCAATTACAAGCCAGTGTCTGCGTCGCAAATGGCACCCTATTCCTCATATAGTGCACTCCTTTTGACAAGAGCCCTATCGATCCTGGACTAGTTTTTAACAGAGCCCTAATGAGCCCTGGTCAAAAGTAGCGCACTATATAGGGAGTAGGGTGCCATTTGGGACGCAGGCAGTATCTTAGTGCGGGGACTGTGTGCTGGCCCCGGGAGAGTCTGAGCGATCCATCTTCATCCCGGCCTCCAGCGAGATGGGAGAGGTGGAGGAAGAGGAGGGGGGGAGCATGCCACTCTTACTCTCCAGGGAGGAAGAGGCGGACGTGGGGAGAGACACCACAATGTACTTCTGGAGGGGTCGCGACCCCCCCAGGCCGCCGGCCCCTCTGGACTCCAGCTTGACCAGAGGCTGCAGGGTGGAGGTAGCGCTGGCAACCGTGCTGGTTACCGAGGAGCCCGAGGAGGAACTCAGGGTGATCACCTGGAGGAGAGGGGAATATTACATTCCACATCACAACACTTAACTAGGGCATCGAGATAATCTAGAGGCTTTTATCAGAGAAACTTGAAGGTCTATAAAAAAGGAATGTATAGGATATCAATGACTGTATATTAAATGTGTAGTGAATCTAGGAGGACATAGAGTGAATACAAGAGTTTGTTTTTGTTACTATTTCAAATAATTGCAAATCAATATAAAAAAACAACAAGACTACCGTCCAGTACCTGCTGGGTGGAGGACGCCCCTGCACTGGTTGCCATGACGATGTACTTGGTTGCCGGTGGCGATGGCTGTGTTGGGGTGCCTGGTCGGGTGGACATGAGGGTGAGGGAGCTGGGAACCTTGATGATGCTGGGGGAACGGGACCCCCCCGACCCTCCTATCCCGCTCTGAGACACCGTTAGGGTGGGCCGAGGCTGCAACACAGACAGACAGATGGGGTTTTGTAACGTTACGTTGGATCATTACAGATGCTGATATTGTCAGTTCATATCAGCGTTGAGGTCAATTCCATTTCAATTCTGGAAGTTAACAGAAATTTGTATCATTTTTTTAATGAGAAAATTTGAGAAAATTTGAATTGGAATATAAATTGAACTGAAATGGAATTGACTCCGACCTCAAGCAGTTCATATACATGGTTTTACACATCTAGGTGCCCTACCTGTGTGATGGTGAGTGTGGTTCTGTTGACCTGCTGGGCCTGTAGTGCTGCCTGGGCCCGGGCCTTAACCACGTGGGAACAGAGCGTGGGCCCTAGGTAACCGTAGTCTGCCCGGTACTGCTCCATGTTGTCAGGCAGGGGACGAGTCTTGGCGATAACGCTGGCACAGTGTTTCTGAGAGAGAAGAGGATATTAGTCAAGGATGTCTCTCTTCCAGGTGGGTATGTGTAGCCAGTCTTAGACATGTTCAGTGGAGCTTTTTAGTCCAGAACTGGGCTTAATCTGTGTCTGGGAAACCATCCCAAAATGTATGTAGCGGTCAATATGATACGTTGTCTGTGGTCCTAATTAAAACAAAAATGTTTTATCATAAAGATGCATCTTCAATGAAATATTAACATTGTAGTCAACAATAATTCTCGGGCCGACTCTTTTCTCTGTATATATCAATGATGTTGCTCTTGCTGCGGGCGATTCCCTGATCCACCTCTGCGCAGACGACACCATTCTGTATACTTCTGGCCCTTCCTTGGACACTGTGCTATCTAACCTCCAAACGAGCTTCAATGCCATACAACACTCCTTCCGTGGCCTCCAACTGCTCTTAAACGCTAGTAAAACCAAATGCATGCTTTTCAACCATTCGCTGCCTGCACCTGCCCACCCGACTAGCATCACCACCCTGGATGGTTCCGACCTAGAATATGTGGACATCTATAAGTATCTAGGTGTCTGGCTAGACTGCAAACTCTCCTTCCAGACTCATATCAAACATCTCCAATCCAAAATCAAATCTAGAGTCGGCTTTCTATTTCGCAACAAAGCCTCCTTCACTCACGCCGCCAAACTTACCCTAGTAAAACTGACTATCCTACCGATCCTCGACTTCGGCGATGTCATCTACAAAATAGCTTCCAATACTCTACTCAGCAAACTGGATGCAGTTTATCACAGTGCCATCCGTTTTGTTACTAAAGCACCTTATACCACCCAACACTGCGACCTGTATGCTCTCGTCGGCTGGCCCTCGCTACATGTTCGTCGCCAGACCCACTGGCTCCAGGTCATCTATAAGTCTATGCTAGGTAAAGCTCTGCCTTATCTCAGTTCACTGGTCACGATGGCAACACCCACCCGTAGCACACGCTCCAGCAGGTGTATCTCACTGATCATCCCTAAAGCCAAAACCTAATTTGGCCGCCTTTCCTTCCAGTTCTCTGCTGCCTGCGACTGGAACGAATTGCAAAAATCTCTGAAGTTGGAGACTTTTATCTCCCTCACCAACTTTAAACATCTGCTATCTGAGCAGCTAACCGGTCGCTGCAGCTGTACACAGTCCATCGGTATATAGCCCACCCAATTTACCTACCTCATCCCCATACTGTTTTTATTTATTTACTTTTCTGCTCTTTTGCACACCAGTATCTCTACCTGCACATGTTCATCTGATCATTTATCACTCCAGTGTTAATCTTCTAAATTGTAATTATTCGCTCCAATGGCCTATTTATTGCCTACCTCCTCATGCCTTTTGCACACAATGTATATAGATTTTTTTTTTTCTACTATGTTATTGACTTGTTTATTGTGTTATTGACTTGTTTATTGTTTACTCCATGTGTAACTCTGTGTTGTTGTCTGTTCACACTTCTTTGCTTTATCTTGGCCAGGTCGCAGTTGCAAATGAGAACTTCTTCTCAACTAGGCTACCTGGTTAAATAAAGGTGAAATAAATCAAATAAAATAATAAGTAGAACAATAACAGTCTGTGTTCGGCTCCTCACCAGTAGAAGGCTTTGGACGTGGTCTGCTCCTATCTTATCGATGTTGGAGACCACAGGTCCCTCAGACACAGCTTTGATACGAGCTCCTTCTACAGTGAGCCTGGGCAGGATCAATGTCTTGATCACCTGGAGGGGAGAAAGAGATGAGAGACAGAGTACTCTATTATACCACAGCTCAGACCAGGGTAAGAATATTTCTTCAAATGGCAGAAAGGCAGTACTCACGTCAGGTCCTAGTTCAGACAGTCCAGCGATGCAGCCATACCGTGTCGTCCACTGGGTCTTCTCATCCAACCAGCTCTGAGAGAAAGATGAAGGGAAGGAGATGTTCATGGCTAATAATAACGCTTACTATCTCAATCCCAGTATTATATGTTATTTATTTAAACTAAAAACACATACACTTCCTTCCCAGTAAAAGGTGATCAATCGGACGCATCTCCACATACCTTGGTGAAGGTCTTGGTGATGCGTGACTGGATGTTGTTGGTGGTGGTGCTGAAGGTCTTACAGCTCTGGGCCATCAGACGGGCAGCGAAGTCCCTCAGAGCCCAGTGGTTGTCCA
The DNA here is from genome assembly GCF_013265735.2 of Oncorhynchus mykiss. Taxonomy (NCBI): domain Eukaryota; kingdom Metazoa; phylum Chordata; class Actinopteri; order Salmoniformes; family Salmonidae; genus Oncorhynchus; species Oncorhynchus mykiss. The sequence goes on along the minus strand of NC_048566.1, from coordinate 50,968,031 downwards.
CGTCAGGCCGCAAACACAGCTGCTTACTCACTATACACGTCACCACCGCTGGGATCAACTCATGCAGCTAGGCCACCACCAGGGAATCAGGGAGAGGAGCAAGAGAGGGACACATCAAATGGCAGGTGTTATGATCAGCAGTTGAGGTCTGTCTGTGTCAAAATGCTCCAGAAATAATTTGGTTTTCAGTTTACTGTGTGTAATATTGACCTGTGTCATGTGTTTAGTTTTAGTTTTCAGTAAACTGTGTATGATATTTAGTTGTGTTAGAACTCTTACATATTTCTCTAGGTAGAGTGTGGGGTTGTCCATGAGGGCCTTGACCATCCTCATCAGGTAGATGAGCAGGGCCAGGTTGTTCTGCACCACGTTCACACGGACCTACAGGAGGAGAGGAGGACGTAACAGAGAAGAACAAGCTAAAGGTCACAGGGCCAGGTTGTTCTGCACCACGTTCACATGGACCTACAGGAGGAGAGGAGGACGTAAGAGAGAAGAACAAGCTAAAGGTCATAGGGCCAGGTTGTTCTGCACCACGTTCACACGGACCTACAGTAGGAGAGGAGGACGTAAGAGAGAAGAACAAGCTAAAGGTCACGGGGCCATGATCCCTACTGCACTGAAACACTTAGGCTCTATCTAAATAACTTGAAAATGTATTCTCCTCATCTCCTTTCTCTCAGCTGCAATGATTGGAAATGATTGGACAGGTGAAAACAATATAGTGTAAGCTCATCATTAGGTTAGCGTTCACCTGGTCAGTTCTTTCAGATCAGTGCAGTGAATAAGATGAGGATGAAGAAAGGGAAGATTCGTTTCGACAATTGAGAAATAGTGTAGAGATTAGAGATTGACAGAGTAGAGACTAGAGATTGACAGGAAGGAAGAGAACCTCACCCCCTCAGAGATAAATGTGCTGAATCTGGGGAGCATCTGGTAGAGCCCAGGGTCTGTAGCAATACTCTGTAGAGCCTCCTGAAGAAGACAAGAGAGACATACTGGGTCAGAGAGATGGCATTATAACGTGGCAACAATAAGAAAACCATACACACAGAAATACAGTCATGACCCAAATGATTGGCACCCTTGATAAAAATGAGCAAAAAAATACTGTATAAAATAAATAATATTCATAATTAGCTATATTGTATGCAAAAAAATGAAATGAAAATGATTTATTATTTATATTAATACAATTTCTCAAATAAAGATATTTTGTTTAACAAGTAAAACGTATTTTCTATCAAAAAGATAGGGGTCCAAATGATGGCACCCGTTTTCAATACACCCTCCCCTTAAGGGCACTATGCCTGTTTCTACCATGTTTTATGAGATTACAGAATTTAGACCATCCCCCCATACATAATCTGTGGACTGCTCTCTTTAATTCAAACCACAGCTTTTCAATGTTGGTTCAAGTCTGGAGATGGCCATTGCAAAATCACATTCTTCTTTCGACGCCAAACCCACTGGTGTGCTTGGACAAAGAGCTCTCTTTTCATGTCATCTGACCATAGCACCGGTTCCAATCTAAGTGCCAATGCCCTTTAGCAAAATGCACGCATTTACATTTGTTGGATGACATTAAAATATAGCTCAATTGGTCACGCACACCTGTGGTGGTTTTGAGAGAAAGATGTGATAAGCAGAAAATAACCCAAAACCTACGATAAAATATGGTGGTGGATCTCTGATGTTATGGGGCTAGTTTGTTTCCACTGGTCCTGGGCCCTTGTTAAGGTCTACAGCATCATGAACTCTACCCAGTACCAGGACATTTTAGCCAGAAACCTGGTTGACTCAAGACACAAAACTCACAGCTCTCTTGGCCTCACAGGACCCGACGCAGGCCTCCGTGATCTCCTTGTAGTAGAGCTGCTGTTCCACTGAGAGCTCGTGAGTACTGCGGGGCTTCATCCTCATCAGACCCTCCTTCTTACCTGGGAGGGACCAAACCAGAGGGACCACAAACATTGATTAAATAAGAATAGCTTTTCTAGTATCCTTTTCACACTACCGTGCTGAGCCAAGCTGCACTTCACTGGCTTAGTTACACATCTACCATAGCGGCTTGAACCGTGCTGGAAAGGACAATGTGAAAAGAAAATATCAGAGCCAACACAGTATGGTTCAGTTTGACATGTTATGTGTCACATACAATTTTAAGATGGCGTACAGACACATCAGAAGCTCCTGACCTTTAGCCTCTGCAGATATAGCTCCCTGGCCCTTCTGGATGGAGCCCTCCTCCTCCTGACCAGGCTTGACCACCTTGAGGGGCTCTGTAGACTCAGCCTTCTGCTGCTCTTTGGGGGCTGAGGGAAAGAGAAGGGGAAAGAAGTGAGATGGTATATACACAGTGACAATATACACATGATGGAAATGTGGTTGTTTAGAGAAGAATGCTGCTTTACTCAAGTAGATGATAGAGAAGGATGGAAACAGACACAGACAGACATCTCACCTGGGGGTGGGTTTTCTGGTATAGCAGGCTGGACACCTTCAATACTTAACCAGTGAGCTGAGGAACAGAAAACAAGAGAGGAGGTACAACCAGAGCTTGTATAACCAACAAACCCAAACACTTGTTTAAAGATAATACCATCATATGACATATGGATAACAATGGAAGTGGATCTAATAAAATACAATCAACATCAAAGTAAGTAGGTGTATACCTTTGAAATGTTTGAATGCGTCAGTATCATTCTGTGTGGAGGTATATGTTTTTGTCAAATCAATACAACATTTTTACAAAACAAAATAGAATTATACCTTTGAGTGAAACGTCAAGTGGGACTCTAGGGAGGGGTGTGTTGATGATGTCACTAAGGTCCACCTCCTTCTCCTCGTAGAAGTGAAGCTCCCTCCCTCCTCCGCTGGCAAAGCGGAACGGGATGAACTCCTGCGACTGGAACCCATACAGAGGCTGTGGAGGAGAGGCCTCTATGAAACCGAGCACTGGGATGACTAATACTGTTCGCATAGATACACACTGAAACTGAAATGGTGCATGTATATGTGCAGTGACTTGAAATGTACAAGTCATGTGTAGTGACTGCCATCAATAAGTATGCCACCAATTGACTGATATCAATACATTCTGTCACACTAGCAACCCAAAACAGGTTAAGTTGAATTTGTAGTGGCTTTAATCATTTATCTGAAGATCGCTTAGCAATTGCTCTACTGACATTTTTAACCAAGTCTGTTTATGTAAATAACATCTAAAATGTTGCTTTCAATAAAGCCTATATATTTCATTGAGATCCTGTGAAATGTTCTCCAAAGAAAGAACCATTTCTCCATGATGACGTAGTATAGTCCCCCTCACCTCTACATTCTTCAGTTTAAGAGCATGATCTATGTCGCTTGTTGTCAGTTTACGTCTCTTTCCGTGGTGCATAAACTTCAACGCGTCCTGGAAGACAAAGGGAGGGGGAAAACAGAAAAGGATCACATTTCATAACATAATTACCCTGTGTACATTGGTATTGATATGAACTGAGATGCAACATGTCAGCGTGAGTCATCCAAAAAGAACAGATTCTCATTTTCCGCAAATCACTTTGCTACGGTGTGCCCTATTGAACTCGGCCCTGCTCTTACCTGGGCGATCTCCTTTATTCTGTAGCTGACCTCCTCGCTCAGGGCGGCACAGCTCTCCTCCTGTAGCTGCCCCACTCCTATGGACTCTGCCATGGCCTTCATGGACTCAGTGGGCAGAACCACAGTGCACTGCTTCGGCCTCCGCTCCTCCGCCATGGTGGCTGTGGGATAGAGGGATAGTTGGGAGGTGAATGAGGGACGTCAAGCTGAAAGAAAACTATTTTTCCTATGTTTTGGGTTCTAATGACCGTGTTATAACTCACTTCCAGCTGCATCTTAGAAAACACACATTCTGATTCATTTAAAACGACTCATCTTGTTTGGGTTCTAATGGCCATGTTATAACTCACTTCCAGCTGCATCTTAGAAAAACAAACATTCTGACTCATTTAAAACGACTCATCTTGTTTTGAACACAAAGCATGCCTCTGAATCCAGGCTATATCCCAGGCTGTCACTGTATCTAATGTTAGGCTTCTGGAAATTCATGAATGGATGGTGAACGCAAGATTGCATCAATAAAACATAAAAACCTCATGATTAGAGATATTACCGATCAGATGACTGACCACCAGCTTTCCCACTCTACTGTAACGTCATTAAAACACATATTTCACCTCTCATTGAAGGCAGCACAAATATACTAGCTGCCAGTCAGCTTATGTTCCCTCATTCTGTCAGAATGGGCAAAAGCTTAGCATGCATGTGTCTTCAACTTTACATAATAATAATAAGACATTTAATTTGTAAAACTGCTTTTCAGTAGAGTTATCTAGTGAAGACATCAACACTATGAAATAACACATATGGAATCATATAACCAAAAAAGTAAAACATTATATACAATAAAAATACCATACATTTAGAATCAATGGAGGTAAAATAGCAATAGTGGGCTAGGTGCGAAATACATTTTACATTGGGTCTAGGACTATGAAAGTCTGTAGTAGTGGGTTTTAAGTCCCGTTTTAAAAGTTCAGTGTGACGGAGCAGCTCTCAGATGGTCAGGGAGAGCATTCCATAGGCGAGGGGCAAGGGAGCAGAAGGCTCGGTCCCCCATAGTTCAGAGACGTGTCTTGGAGACTTGATGCAGCAGGGAGTTGCTGAAGCGGAGAGTGTGAGGTGGCTCGCTGATTGAGATGAGGTCACTGATGTAGGTGCACCTCAATCCATTGAAGGGTTTAAATCCAAGGATGAGGATTTTGAAGTCAATCCTGTAGTTGACCGGTAGCCAGTGGAGTTGGGCCAGGATCGGGGTGATGGAATCTGACTTCTTGGTCCTGGTCAAGTCCCTGGCAGCACTGTTCTGGATTAGTTGGAGCCTCTGTGGTGATTTAGCTGGGAGGCTCCCAAACAACACATTGCCGTAGTCCATCCGAGAGAAGATGAAGGCATGGATTAGGTTATCTGCATCTGGCTGGGAGAGTGAGGGTATGACCAAAAAATATAAATGACTAAAAAATATAAATGCAACATGTAAAGTGTTGGTCCCATGTTTCATGAGCTGAAATAAAAGATTGCAGAAATGTTCCATAGGCAAAAAGCGTATCTCTCTCAAATTTTGAGAGATTTTGTTTACATTCCTGTTAGTGAGCATTTCTCCTTTGCCAAGATAATCCATGCACCTGACAGGTGTGGCATATCAAGAGCTGATTAAACAGCATGATCATTACACAGGTGCACCTTGTGCTGGGGACAACAAAAGGCCACTTTAAAATGTGCTGTTTTGTCACACAACACAATGCCACAGATGTCTCAAGTTGAGGGAGCGTGCAATTGGCATGCTGACTGCAGGAATGTCAGCGAGAGCTGTTGCTAGAGAATTGAATGTTCATTTCTCTACCAACGTCGCTTTATAAAATGTGGCAGTATGTCCAACCGGCCTCACAACCACATGTAACCATCCGGCTTCTTCACTTGCAGGATCGTGTGAGACCAACCACCAAGATAGCTGATAAAACTGGGGGTTTGCACAACCAAAATAATTTCTGCACAAACCGTCTGAGGGAAGCTCATCTGGTCTTGATCTGGTCATCTGGGTCTTGACCTAATTGCAGTTCAGCATCGTAACCAACATCAGAGGGCAAATGCTCACCCACGATGGCCACTGGCACGCTGGAGAAGTGTACTCTTCACAGATGAATCCCAGATTCAACTGTACCGGGCAGATGACAGACGTATGGCGTTGTGGAGACCAGCGATGTCAACATGGTGAACAGAGTGCCCCATGGTGGCGGTGGGGTTATGGTATAGGCAGGCATAAGCTACAGACAACAAACACAATTGCATTATATCAATGGCAATTTGAATGCAGTGATACCGTGATGAGATCCTGAGGCCCATTGTTGTGCCATTCATCCACCACCTGGCCTGCATACTCACCTGACATGTCACTCATTGAGCATGTTTGAGATGCTTTGGATCGATGTGTAAAACAGCGTGTTCCAGTTCCCGCCAATATCCAGCAACTTTGCATAGCCATTGAAGAGGAGTGGGACAACTTTCCACAGGCCACAATCAACAGCCTGATTAACTCTATGAAGGAGATGTGTCGTGCAGCATGATGCAAATGGTGGTCACATCAGATACTGACAGGTTTCCTGATCCACACCCCTACCTTTAAGGTATATGTGACCAACAGATGCAGTCATGTGAAATCCATTGATTAGGGCCTAATTTATTTATTTCAATTGACTGATTTCTTTATATGGACTGTAACTCAGTAAAATCTTAGAAAATGTTGCATTTATATTTGTGTTCAGTGTAAGATGGAAAAATAGTGTTTTAGATATTTGTTTTATGTGGGAATCAAAGGACAGAGACGGATGAAACTTGACTCCTAGGTTGGAGATGACAGAGGACACGTGGATGGCCTGGCCAGTGATTGTAGGGCAGATGTTTGCAGCACTGGTAAACTGTTTGAGTGTCCCAATAAGCAAAGCCTCAGTCTTGCTACTGTTCAATTGGAGAAAGTTACCTTTCATCCATGCCCTGATGTCCTCTAGGCAGCTGCTGAGTTTTGCTTGGGCAGAGATGGTGTCCGGTTTGGTTATCGAAAGCGTGGAAGTCGATGTTATAATCTCTGACGATTTGGCCGAGAGGGAGCATGTAAATTATAAACAGGATTGGCTTGGAGTGGGTCTTGTCAATTGCCTGAGAGTCAGCCTGCAGAACTGGCAAGCGATCTTGGACCCTGGTGTCCATGTTGTACTGCTCGCAGTTCAATTTGCTGATCATTTTCCTACCACCTCGTCTGCATGTTTTCTGTAGACTGAGCTCCTTCCACACACTGTAAAAAAAATACTGTTTTTTTAACGGTAACTTACTTGTAGCCAGTTACCTGTAAGTTCATGTTAAAAAGTACAGTATGTTACCGTAAATTCCAAAGAAACGTTGGTTTAACAGTGCTGTACTGTTAAACCAATGTTTATTTGGAATTTACTGTACTGTTAAACCAAAGTTTATTTGGAATTTAGGGTAACATACTGTACTATTTGTTTACAGTAACTTACAGGTGACTGTCTGCCATTAAGTTACTGTAAAAACAACAGCATTCTTTTTTTTTTACAGTGCAGGGTTGTTCTCATCAGTTCAAAACTCCTTGTGTGTAGTGGAGGAAAATTGCTGCCATTTCTTAATCTTTGAACGAGCCTTCGGTCCAGGAGATAAAATAAAATGAGAAGAAGCTCAAGCCTGGTATTTGAATCCAAACAATTAGCCAATTGATTGATTACATAGGGTCCACAGCCTATAAAGCTACGTTAGGCTTCTTCGTTAAAACTCAAAGAGAGCGAACGGTAGTCATCGAAATGTAATAACAACTTGCAGGCATGCAGGCTAGTTAGCATAGCTAGCTACTAGACCGTTCCAGCCTAAATTACCTACCCGGTCTGAGATTTTACCCGATAGTTTGCAAGCGATTTACATATCAGAACCAAAAACAACATATGCAGCAGATTCTGCGATATGTGTTATTCAAACAATTTGTATACAGTTCCGTGCATGTTGTTGATGTAATGGTTAGCTAATGCTAGCGAGCCAAGTTGATTAGCCTAGCATAGCGCTCTTACCTTCCAAAGTTACCAATACGGTCGTAATACAGCAACAGGAGAAAATACAAAATTATTCAAAACAAACAAATACTATTTAAATATTTGACAGTGGTTCGTTTGCCAACCTAACTAATTACAGTATTTATTTATTTGTAGATTTATTTTTAACTGATTTAGCTATGGTTTGCAGCTCCGAACCCTTTTTCAGAAAATCCGCCATCTTGTTTTGTTTTTCAAGGTCCTCAAACATGTTTACTTGAATGTAATGTCATCCTATATTTTGAACCGTGGTAAATTTGTATCTATGGTGGTATACATTTTTATGAAGTTGGTCTTATTGTAAAATGTAGTTCCAATAATTATTTCCCTAGAATATACTATTTTTTTAAACGATTTTAGAAATATTTCATACTACACATCTGTAAAGATTAGTTGGATGTTTTCACCAATCGGCTAGTTCTGCCTGTCAGTGATGGTTCTAGTTTTATTCTGAGCTATTTGCCCTAAATTTACTTCCTACAACTCATTCCAACACTAATCCACAGGTTTGAAAGGAATGCAATCATAATATTTCTTACACCTATCCACTTCTTTTTAATCTGGGGACCAATCTATAATCCGAATTGGGCTCCCGAGTGGCACAGCGGTCTAAGCCACTGTATCTCAGTACTAGAGGCGTCACTACAGACCCTGGTTTGATTTCAGGCTGTATCACAACAGGCTGTGATTGGCCCAGCATCGTCCGGGTTAGGGTTTGGGCGGGATAGGCCATCATTGTAAATAAGAATTTGTTCTTAGCTGACTTGCCTAGTTAAATAAAGGTTAAATAAAATAAAAAATTCAGTAGAGCTGCTGAGGTGAGGACAGCTCATAATAATGTCTGTAATGGAGTATAATGGCTGGAATGGAGTGAATGGAATGGTATCAATACCATTCCAGTCATTCTGAGCCGCCCTCCCCTCAGCAGCCTCCACTGGTTGAGTTACAGGTAATCTTTATTAATGAACAGGGACATGGGATGTCTCACTCCACAAAAGGGGTGCTACAGGTATAATGGGAACATGAATGTGGTTAGAATATAACAAAGTACAGGTCATACTTTGATGTACAGCAGATGGGCCACTGGCGGTCAACCCAATATGTCCCCCCTTTTGTAGGTCCGCAGACCAATTCCACACAAACAAATACATACATATATATACACCAGTCAAAAGTTTGGACAAACCTACTCATTGAAGGGTTTTTCTTAATTTTTTACTATTTTCTACATTGTAGAATACTAGTGAAGACATCAACACTATGAAATAACACATATGGAATCATATAACCAAAAAAGTGTTAAACAAATATATTTTATTCTTTAAAGTAGCCATCGTTTGCCTTCATGACAGCTTTGCACACTCTCTGCATTCTCTCAACCAGCTTCACCTGGAATACTTTTCCAACAGTCTTGAAGGAGTTCCCACATATGCTGAGCACCTGTTGGCTGCTTTTCCTTCACTCTGCAGTCCAATTCATCCCAAACCATCTCAATTGGGTTGAGGTCAAGTGATTGTGGAGGCCAGGTCATCTGATACAGCACCATCACTCTGCTTCTTGGTCAAATAGCCTTTACACAGCTTGGAGGTGTGTTTGGTCATTGCCCTGTTGAAAAACAAATGATAGTCCCTCTAGTGGTGTGGGGGCTGTACTTTGGCAAAGTGGGTGGGGTTATATCCTGTCTGTTTCTCTCTCTCTCTCTCTCTCTCTCTCTCTCTCTCTCTCTCTCTCTCTCTCTCTCTCTCTCTCTCTCTCTCTCTCTCTCTCTCTCTCTCTCTCTCTCTCTCTCTCTCTCTCTCTCTCTCTCTCTCTCTCTCTCTCTCTCTCTCTCTCTCTCTCTCTCTCTCTCTCTCTCTCTCTCTCTCTCTCTCTCTCTCTCTCTCTCTCTCTCTCTCTCTCTCTCTCTCTCTCTCTCTCTCTCTCTCTCTCTCTCTCTCTCTCTCTCTCTCCACACATAGCCTGGTTCCTCTCTAGGTTTCTTCCTAGGTTTTGGCCTTTCTAGGGAGTTTTTCCTAGCCACCATGCTTCTACACCTGCATTGCTTGCTGTTTGGAGGAAAAAAGTATCTATATCCACAGTAAACCGAGTCCTATATCGACATAACCTGAAAGGCCGCTCAGCAAGGAAGAAGCCACTGTTCCAAAACCGCCATAAAAAAAGGCAAACTACGGTTTGCAACTGCACATGGGGACAAAGATCGTACTTTTTGGAGAAACGTCTTCTGTTCTGATGAAACAAAAATAGAACTGTTTGGCCATAATGACCATTGTTATGTTTGGAGGAAAAAGGGGGAGGCTTGCAAGCTGAAGAATACCATCCCAACCGTGAAGCACGGGGGTGGCAGCATCATGTTGTGGGGGTGCTGTGCTGCAGGAGGGACTGGTGCGCTTCACAAAATAGATGGCATCATAAGGAAGGACAATTAGGTGGTTATATTGAAGCAACATCTCAAGACATCCGTCAGGAAGTTACAGCTTGGTCGCAAGTAGGTCTTCCAAATGGACAATGACCCCAAGCATACTTTCAAAGTTGTGGCAAAAAGGCTTAAGGACAACAAAGTCAAGGTATTGAAGTGGCCATCACAAAGTCCTGAACTCAATCCTATAGAAAATTTGTGGGCAGAACTGAACAAGCGTTTGTGAGCAAGGAGGCCTACAAACCTGATTCAGTTACAGCAGCTCTGTCAGCAGGAATGGGACAAAATTCACCCAACGTATTGTGGGAAGCTAGTGGAAGCCTACCCGAAACGTTAGACCCAAGTTAAACCATTTAAAGGCCATGCTACCAAATACTAATCGAGTGTATGGAAACTTCTGACCCACTGGGAATGTGATGAAAGAAATAAAAGTTTAAATAAATCATTATCTCTACTATTATTCTGACATTTCACATTCTTAAAATAAAGTGGTGATCCTAACTGACCTAAGACTGGGAATTGTTACTAGGATTAAATGTCAGGAATTGTGAAAAACTGAGTTTAAATGTATTTGGCTAAGGTGTATGTAAACTTCTGACTTCAACTGTAGGTATTTGTAGTTGACCAGATATTCAAGGTCAGACCCATCCAGAGTAGTGATGATAGTTGGGCGGGAGGGTGGGGGCAGCAATCGGTTGAAAAGCATGCACTTAGTTTTACTAGCATTTAAAATCAGTTGGAGGCCACGGAAGGAGTGTTGTATGGCATTGAAGCTAGTTTGGAAGTTAGTTAACACAGTGTCCAAAGACGGGCCAGATGTATACAGAATGGTGTCGTCTGCGTAAAGGTGTTTCAGAGAATCACCAGCAGCAAGAGTGACATCATTGAACCCTGTGGCACCCCATAGAGACTGCCAGAGGTCCGGGCAACAGGCCCTCCGATTTGACACACTGAACTCTATCTGAGAAGTAGTTGGTGAACCAGACGAGGCAGTCATTTGAGAAGCCAAGTCTATTGAGTCTGCCGATAAGAATACGGTGATTGACAAGCCAAAGCTATTGAGTCTGCTGATAAGAATACGGTGAGTGAGTCAAAAGCCTTGGCCAGGTCGTTAAAGACAGCTGCACAGTACTGTCTTTTATTGATGGCGGTTATGATATAGTTTGGGACGTTGGGCGTGGCTGAGGTGCAACCATAACCAGCTCGGAAACCAGATTGCATAGTGGAGAAGGTAATGTGGGATTCGAAATGGTCGGGGATCTGTTTGTTAACTTGGCTTTCGAAGATTTTAGAAAGGCAGGGCAGGATGGATATAGGTCTATAACAGTTTGGGTCTGGAGTGTCTCCCCCTTTGAAGAGGGGGATGACCGTGGCAGCTTTTCAATCTTTTGGGATCTTTGACGATAAGAAAGAGAGGTTGAATAGGCTAGTAATAGGGGTTGCAACAATTTTGACAGGTCATTTTAGAAAGACAGGGTTCAGATTGTCTAGCCCAGCTGATTTGTAGGGATCCAGATTTTGTAGCTCTTTCAGAACATCAGCTGTCTGGATTTGGGTGCTCGCTGAAGTGTTTAAGGGAGCGTTTGACAGTGATGAGGGGTGGTCGTTTGACCGCGGACCCATTACGCACGCAGGCAATGATCACTGAGATCCTGGTTGAAGACAGTCAAGGTGTATTTAGAGGGCAAGTTGGTCAGGATGATATCTAAGAGGGTGCCCATGGTTACGGATTTAGGGTTGTACCTGGTAGGTTCCTTGATCATTTGTGTGTGATTGAGGGCATCTAGCTTAGATTGTAGGATGGCCAGAGTGTTAAGCATGTCCCAGTTTAGGTCACCTAACAGTACAAACACTGAAGATAGATGGGGGCAATCAATTCACATATGGTGTCCAGGGCACAGCTGGGGGCTGAAGGGGCTCTATAACCAGTGGCAACGGTGAGAGACTTGTTTCTGGAAAGGTGGATTTTTAAAAGTAGAAGCTTGAATTGTTTGGGCACAGACCTGGATAGTATGACAGAACTCTGCAGGCTATCTCTGCAGTAGATAGTTAGGGATGGACATTTCAGGATTTTTGGTGGCCTTCCTAAGCCAGGATTCAGGACACGGCTAGGACATCTGGGGTGGCAGAGTGTGCTAAAGCAGTGAATAAAAAAACTTAGGGAGGAGGCTTCTAATGTTAACATTCATGAAACCAATTATTTTCCCATTACAGAAGTCAACAAATGAGAGTGCCTATGGGAATGGGAGCTTGGGGCTGCAGGGCCTGGGTTAACCTCCACATCACCAGAGGAACATAGGGGGAGTAGGATAAGAGTATGGCTAAAGGCTACTAAAAGAACTGGTCGTCTAGTGCGTTTGGAACAGAGAGTAAAAGGAGCAGGTTTCTGGGCGTGGAAGAATAGATTCAAGGCATCATGTACAGACAAGGGTACGGTAGGATGTGAGTACAGTGGAGGTAAGCCTAGGCATGGAGTAACGATGAGAGAGGTTTTGTCTGTAGAGGCACCATTTAAGCCAGGTGAGTCACCGCATGTGTGGGGGGTGGAACAAAAGGGCCACCAAAAGCTAAGGCATATTGAGCAGGGCTGGAGGCTCTACAGTGAAATAAGACAAAAATCACTAACCAGAACAGCAATAGACAAGGCATGTTGACATTAGGGAGAGGCATGTGTAGCCGAGTGATCATAGGGTTCAGTGAGTAGCTAGGCGAGCTGGAGGCACGGTGATTCAGACAGCTAGCGGGCCGTGGCTAGCAGATGGTCCTCGTGGGGACGTCGCAACAAGAGTGCCTGTTGAAACCCCCTCGGACGGTTATGTCGGCAGACCAGTCGTGATGGATCGGAGGGGCTCCGGGCCGGCAGCAAAGTGTCCAGGCAATTGGCAAAAGAAGTATTGAAGCCCAGGAATTGTCTGATGGATCTCTTCGGCTAGCCGGGGGATGGGCCTAGCTCGAGGCTAGCTCCAGGCTAACTGGAAGCTAGCTAGCTGCAATGATCCGGAGTAAAGGTTAAGAGCTTGCGGTATGAATCTGAAGATTTGGTAGAGAAATGCAGTCCGATATGCTCTGCGTTGATATCGCGCTGTGCAGACTGGCAGGAATTGCACCAGTTGAGGCTGGCAGATGTCCGAGTTAACGGGGATGACTGCTAGCAGTGGCTAACTGACTAGTAGCTAGTTAGCTGGCTAGCTACTGAGGGGGGTCCGGTTCTAAAGTATAAAGAATAGCAGATCCATACCACATTGGGTGAGGCAAGAAATTGAAATAAAAAATATAAAAAACATATATGAAATATATACAAAGTAAAACGCTATATATATACACATATATATATATATGCACTGGCGGTTCTAGCTTGTATAGCTTATATATATATATATATATATATACATATACATATATATATACATATATATATATACATATATACATATATATATATACATGGAATTCATATATATAAGCTATACAAGCTAGAACCGCCAGTGCTAGCTTCACCAATTGGCACCAAAATTAGCTGTTCGAGTTTCGACGTTTACCCCCCCACCCGCGCCTCCTCGCTTGGATTGGCTAGTGTTCCTGTCAATCATGACTTCCAGGTCTCACTGCCATAGGCTACTTGAGCGCAGGTAAAACGACATATGAGCCAGAGGGAGGCATTTGGAATTACCGGGCGTTCCTGGATCCGATAAAGACGCGCTTATCACGCAGCAGTTGTCAAATCTATATGTACTTTACATAAGTTATATTTATAAATAAAGAGCTATTTGAATACGTTTTATCCAGGAGATAGTTATGGAAACTAGTATAGGACAGGCCATGAATCCGGCACACACAGAAGAGAGCACGGTTTTCACGCAACCTGTGCGGCTGTCTGGAGCGGACGGCGCAGATGACTCGTCCGTTTTTGAAGAAGTGAAACCCCGGGTGAGAATTAGTCGACATCTTAACCCGGTGGAGGGTAGGTCAGGTACGCGGTTCCACCCTATCCCGCTCTTCTCCTGGTTTATATTTTGTAGTCAGTTGGATCGTGGGCACATCCACTCAATAAAATAAACTATGTGTCCCCATCTATTCTCTAACCCCAATAAACATTGTTGTATATACATACATAATAATGAATTCATTATTTCAATGTTCTTGGGAGAAAGAGCACATTCAATATACATGATTTTCCATAAATTGTTAGCCTATAGAAAAGCCTAAAGCGTTATTACCCGTGCATTAGGCTAGTCTTCTCGACCCAAGCATGCTTCCATACTTGGAATAATGTTGTTGAAAGGGCATACAAATTGATTCGTATTTTTTATGTCTTTAGATTTGTTAGTCACTTCGTTATAAATGCATATTTTTTTGTGCATTTAATTCGTTTAAAGATTGTTTTATGAATAGAAGTGGACTAAAGTAGGACCACGACTATCTATTTAGCCGGGACGAACAAGTGTGCATTAAAACAGTGAGTAGCCTACTTCGAATATTATAGCAGAGGATCGAACAAGGGGCAAGTAAACTGTACAGTGTAATATCATTGAACACATCGAAAAATGATTCATTTATGGTTCAAGACAATACGAATGAATTAACCTCAATTTGACCACGTTTTTCTCATTAAAATTCTCATTAAAATGTAATTATAATTAAATAATAATACTATAGACCTCAGTTTTTGCACATGATCTGTCTACTGCTATTTTGCTGCTGATTTTAAGAGGGTGTGTGTGAGGTTCTCCCCAGTTTCCGACCCCCAACTGCAGATAGTTCAGTTTCCTTTCTGGTGTCGTGTTTTATGTTTACCCTGCAACATCTGGCGGAATGCCAACTGTTGAATGGGATCTGACGGTGTCCAATTACTCTTGATGCTCTCTTTTGGTCATGGAAGTTTCTTTGGAATTCACAGCTATTAACTTTGATGTGGATGTATGTGATCTATTTATAGCCTCTGGTGTGTTTATGATAGTCATTTGACTGTCTGTGTTCATGGATGGATTTAGGCTAATGATAGAAAGAATAAGAATAGGGCCCATTTCCTTTCTCTATACAGAGATTCAGGAATTGTTTTAGTAATCAGACTATTGAAAGTTCAAAAAGCCTTCTCTTCTTGATTAGTATTTGTATTTATTAAGGATCCCCATTCCTGGGGTCCAGCAACATTAAAGCAGTTATATAGAATGTAAAATATTACATCACATTTCACAAGACAGTAAGTGTGTTTCCTCAGGCCACTACTCTACTATCACATTATTTACACTACAAAATCCAATTGGCGCGTGTGTAGAGTGCGTGTCTTATCATGTGTATGTGTGTCTGTGCTGTTGTGTGTGTCTCTTCACAGTCCCCGCTGTGTATTTTTAACAGTTTTTAAAATCTGATTCTACTGCTTGCATTCGTTACCTGACGTGGAATAGAGTTCCATGTAGCCATGGCTCTATGTGGTACTGTGCACCTCCCGTAGTCTGTGATTGACTTGGGGATTAGTAATAAACGTGACCCCCCTTCATAGGCCCAGTCAGTATAGTTTAAGTGTCCCCCCAAATATTCCAGAGTGCTATGTTGTTGTCCCCCCCCCCCCCCAATAACAAATCCACCGAATGCCCCGGAGTTTATAGAACCTGGGTTACGCAAGTAACCTCCAATAGCCGCTAAATGTGATTGTGAAAAACAGAGCGGTTTCAGTTTTCTTCCTATAGATTTGGCTCTAACTTTTGAATGGTTGGAGCTAGCTATTATGACCCCATCACTGAGAACTATGACTCTCAAGCCGAAATCACATTGAGAGACGCCCGCCATGGTGGGAAATTTGTGTGCGAGAGTAGCCAGCATCAATTCACATGCACTGCACAGCATATGCCAATGTAATTGTCATGAAAATCCATAGTAAGCAGTTGATTTAGTTTGATATCTAGCCCCTGGGAGTTATTGTTGTGAGATCCTTTCGACTCATCTTAGATGTCCTATGGGAGCCACCATACCTGTGCTAAACGGTTGTTGCTTATAGCTTACAAGGAAGTTGTAGTTAATAAACCCGAGTTGTTCATAAACACCCAAGTCTCTCCTTACAAAAAAAAGATTGACGTTTTGAAACTGCAGTAAAGTACAGTAACTGCAGTCCACTGTGTTATTTTGGATGCAGTAATTGCATAGCACTGCCGTTGAACTGCAGTTATACTGCAGTGTACTGTAATTATACTGCACTCTGACTGAAAGTTTTGTTTTCGTAAGGGTCGTTCTTCTAGATGAACAGTATTCTCTATTGAAATCAGAGTCCCCCAGTTTTCCTGCTGTAGCCTGCTAAGGCTACATACCTAGGGTTGATATCAACACAGGTAGCCTGCCAAGGCTACATGCCTAGGGTTGAAATCAGCACAGGTAGGCTGCCAAGGCTACATGCCTAGGGTTGATATCAACACAGGTAGCCTGCCAAGGCTACATGCCTAGGGTTGAAATCAACACAGGTAGGCTGCCAAGGCTACATGCCTAGGGTTGAAATCAACACAGGTAGCCTGCCAAGGCTACATGCCTAGGGTTGAAATCAACACAGGTAGCCTGCCAAGGCTACATGCCTAGGGTTGAAATCAACACAGGTAGCCTGCCAAGGCTACATGCCTAGGGTTGAAATCAACACAGGTAGCCTGCCAAGGCTACATGCCTAGGGTTGATATCAACACAGGTAGGCTGCAATTGTTTCACATATGTACAGTGGGCATAGAAAATGTACACCTTTTGTTGCCTTACAGCCTGAAATGAAAACACATACAGTTATACCTTTTTCGGCTTTATATACACACAGTAACCCACAATATCCAAGTGAAAAAAATGAAAAACTTCTGAAAATGTAGTAAAACACCTAGACTGTGCAATATTTGCCCTTTCTTCCATGCAGAATTTGAAAGCAGTGTGACTTTCTATTCCCACTGTAGCCTATTTGACTGATACACCTTAGATTACAGCCCAATACATTTTAAACTACATCTTAAATCTACTTATTTTAGGGAAGATCGTAACAATTCCTCTCATACATTTTCTTCAAATGATCGCGGCTTGTCTGTTTTCTCTCATTCACTCATATGCATTTTATTTCCAGTGACAAAATTGCATTTGACAGCAATGCAGATGTACTTTTACACATACACACACTTTTTACCAGATGACCTGAATACCTTTCTTATGCATTTCAGTCACTACAAACCATAGATCCTTCGGATATTTGTGTATCTTTGTTTGTTATTTAGTGCATTTATTGAGGTAATGGCAGTAAGGCCAAATTCAAAATTTTCACCAAATAATCTTTACATATTTGTTTCTAATACACCCAGGTGTCTTAAAATAGAGAATAAAATAGCTTGATTGTGTCGTGGAAATTACGTCCAGGGACACCTGAAGTCAATCTTAAATTAATTTTTATTTATTATCAGCAAGCTGGAGAGGTCACAGTCAACTTAGATGCATAAAGTACCGGTCTGAAGATAGCTCTGCCGTGGCAGTCCCGTTAGTTGTCTTATATACTGCTTACACAGACAAGTAGCATAGGCATAGTTCATAGGGTTGGTTCCTGCATGTGTCTGGCACCGTCTCCTATCTTAACTTATAGAACATGTTCTGGGCGTTCTGCCAAAAAGTCTGAGGAGGGGGTCATGACCGTTTCCCCCTCATATCTCTACCCAGCACCTACAGGAACCAATGATTGTAGGAGACAAGATGTACAATTCAAGGCTGTCCTTCAAGACTATATAGTTTTCCTCCACATTCCCTACTTCTATCTTTTATCACTTCAATGATAGTAATCGTCAAACCCTTCATTCTGGGTGATACAATCTACACTGCCTTCGGAAAGTATTCAGACCCCTGGACTTTTTCCAAATGTTGTTACATTACAGCCTTATTCTATAATTTATTAAATAAAAACATATCCTCTGCAATCTACACACAATACCCCATGATGACATCCCAATACCCCATGATGACAAAGCGAAAACAGGTTTTTAGACATTTTAGCAAATGTATTAAACATAAAAAAAACCAGAAATACCTTATTTACATAAGTATTCAGACCCTTTGCTATGAGACTTGAAATTGAGGTCAGGTGCATCCTGTTTCCATTGATCATCCTTGAGATGTTACTACAACTTGATTGGAGTCCACCTGTGGTAAATTAAATGTATTGGACATGATTTGGAAAGTCTGTAAAAGGTCCCACAGTTGACAGTGCATGTCAGAGCAAAAACCAAGCCATGAGGTTTGAAGGAATTGTCCGTAGTGCTCCGAGGCAGGATTGTGTCGAATCACAGATCTGGGGAAGGGTACCAAAAAAGTCTGCAGCAAACTGAGCAAACCGGGGAGAAGGGCCTTGGTTAAGGGAGGTGACCAAGAACCCTATGGTCACTCTGACAGAGCTCCAGAGTTCCTCTGTGGAAATGGGAGAACCTTCCAGAAGGGCTTTATGGTAGAGGGGCCAGACAGAAGCCACTCCTCAATAAAAGTCACATGACAGCCTGCTTGGAGTTTGCGGGCTGTCATATGTGGCACCTAAAGACTCTCACACTATGAGAAACAAGATTTTCTGGTCTGATGAAACCAAGATTGAACTCTTTGGCCTGAATGCCAAACGTCAAGTCTGGAGGAAACCTGGCACCATGTCACCGGCATCGACTGAGATACTAGTCAGGATCGAGGCAAAGATGAATGGAGCAAAGTACAGAGAGATCCTTGATGAAAACCTGCTCCAGAGCGCTCAGGACCTCAAACTGTTGCACATTTAACATGCTGATAGAAATGAGGTACAACTTATTTAAGGTTGGAGTTTGCGGGCTGTCATATGTGGCACCTAAAGACTCTCACACTATGAGAAACAAGATTTTCTGGTCTGATGAAACCAAGATTGAACTCTTTGGCCTGAATGCCAAACGTCAAGTCTGGAGGAAACCTGGCACCATGTCACCGGCATCGACTGAGATACTAGTCAGGATCGAGGCAAAGATGAATGGAGCAAAGTACAGAGAGATCCTTGATGAAAACCTGCTCCAGAGCGCTCAGGACCTCAAACTGTTGCACATTTAACATGCTGATAGAAATGAGGTACAACTTATTTAAGGTTCCCTGCATTAAAGTCCCCGGCCACTAGGAGCACCGCCTCTGGATGAGCATTTTCCTGTTTGCTTATGGCCGTATACAGCTCATTGAGTGAGGTTTTAGTGCCAGTATCAGTCTGTGGTGGTATGTAGACAGCTACGAAAAATACAGATGAAAACTCTCTAGTTAGATAGTGTGGTCTACAGCTTTTCATGAGATACTCTACCTCAGGCGAGCAACACCTCGAGACTTCCTTAGATATTGTGCACCACCTGTAATTTACATATATGCATAGGCCCCCGCTCTGTGTCTTACCAGAGGCTGCTGTTCTATCCTGCCGATAGAGTGCATAACCCGCCAGCTGTATGTTCTTAATGTTGTCGTTCAGCCACAACTCACACAAGATATTACAGTTTTTAATGTCCTGTTGGTAGGATATACGTGCTTTCAGTACATCCCATTTATATTTCCAGTGATTGAACGTTAGCTAGCAGGACGGAAGGCAAAGGTAGAAATAATAGGTCTCCCCCAGGAAACCTCCTCTGGGTTACCATATTCTGGGCTCCGGTCTCCTTTGGGGAAAAGACCGAGCCCCTCGGTTCTAGCAGACCGTGAGGACGACTATACAGGAGCAACCTTTAACCAGCAGCGTGCAGCGACAGTCTCCCCCTGGTGGCTAATCCATGCTACTCCACACCCCCCAGCCCTAATGGGGAGGACGCTGTATGTCTCCTTTCTCGATGGGGCATCCGCGTTCTCATGCTTTGCCCCTGACCTGTGCACAAAAGAAAAATAGAAGCGTTGAAGGGACAAGAACACCCTGGTGACCCGATCGTTTGTGTCACTTCCCCTGGTAATCCAGACCAGGGGAGCATGGTCTGTGACCAGGGTGAGGTAGGTGCCCAACAGCGCCCACTTCACCGCTCGACACTCTGTCTCGATGATCAAGTACTTTTTTTCTCTAGGTATCAGCTTTCGGGTTATGTACATGATGGGTTGTTCTTCCCAAGGAAGGAAGGACTGGACCTGTGTTTTAGTGCGTGGATGGGCCAATCACGTACCACGTGGACCTTCCTCTCCTAGGGCTTGACGTTCCCCTGTCCGATCAAATACCCCAGGTACTCCACCTCCTCAAACACCATCTTGCATTTATTGGGGTTTTCTGTCAACAGGGCATGCCTGAGCTCGTCCAGTACCGCCTGGAGGCACATCAGGTGCTCTTCCCAACCTTGGCTATGGATGATGATATCATCCAAATAGGCCACTGTGTACCTTCGGGCCTCTGGGATCCGGTATGGCCTCTTTCATAACGTTTTCCCGGGCTGGGTGTGGACTTGGTGTTCGATGTTCTCGGCAAATACGGCCGTGTTCCGATCAATGAACTCCCGGAGCTCTTGCTTCTGGGCCGGGCCGAGGTCCTCATTGCTCGGGACAACCACTGGTACCCTTGGCGTCCTGGGTCTTGACCATAACACAGCCAAGGCTGTCCTCACGTGCCACCTCTTCAATAGGTTCACGTAGTAAATATGTTGGGGTTTCCATCTTCCTGGCTGCCGTATGTGGTAATTGACAGGTCCCAGCTTCTCGATCACCTCATACGGCCCGTGCCATGTTGCCAAGAACTTACATGGGGGATGAAGACCAGCACCTTGTCAACCACCTGGAACTCTCGGGGTTAGGTTCCCGATTGTAGACCTTGACTTGGGCGCGTTTGGCCTTCTCCATTTCTTCCCTTACCACTGGCCATACTGCTGTCATTCGCTCACTTATAGTCTCCATGTGTTCCACCACGCTGCGTAAGGGGTTTGGCTGGGATACCCACACGTCCCTGGCGAGGTTCAGTAGGATGTGTTATCTCCTCCCGTAGAGGAGTTTGAAAGTGGAAAAAACATTGGAGGACTGGGGTACTTCTCAGACCGAGAACATTAGGTGGGGTAGTAGCTGATTCCAGTTATTCCTGTCCTGCTCAATGACCTTCTGCAGCATTAGCTTGAGCATTATAGTGAAACATTCAACAAGCCCATCCATCTGTGGGTGAAAGACCAGAATGTACTGGTGTCCTCGTGCCGTTTTTACCAGGGAACCCACAATGTCCATGGCGATGTGCTCAAATGGCACCCAATGATCGATAAGGGATACCAGCGGGTTTTGGAATGTGCTTTTGGGGCGGTGATTTGACACTCCGGACATCTGCGGCTATAGTCTTCCACGGCCAGTGGAACTGGGCCGCGATCTGTTCCCAGGTTTTCTCCATTCCCAGGTGTGCCCCCATTAACAGCACCTCTCGACATTCCCCCTGTTTGTGCGACATCTGAAACGAAAGGTTAATCTTGATTTGGAAATTGGTGTATCGCCAGTCATCCACTGCTATCCTCCCACTGGGTGGTCCTGAACTGTCCCCTCATTTGGCCCATAGTAGGTGTCTCAGTTGGTCCCTCAAAATAGATGAGGGGGAGAATGAGCTCCTCCTCCGGTTGTTCACTAGGGGAGTTTGGTTCCGGTGCCCCTGCCTCCACAGTGCCGCGAACAGTGGACAATCTCGTCCCACGAGGATGGGTACCAGCAACTCGGGTACAGCACTGACAACAACATCATCCAGCAGCTTCCTTGTGGTGTCACGATGTTGGCCTGTACGGTCGGATACTGCTTGGTGTTGCTGTGGACACAGGAGACGGACATCTCCTGGGCCAGCAGGCACGTGTTTGCAAGCGTAACCATACTCCTGGAGTCCAACAGAACTTGGGTGTTGTGTCCGTCGACTTTCACCATGACCATGGGTGGGCCCAAGAGGAGATGACGTAGTTTAGTGCGTGACCCGTCTCGTCTCCGGGGCTCTCTGATGGCATTGACTCGTCTCGACCCAAGCAATTCCATGGGAGGTGTCTCAGGCCGCCACACTCAAAACACCTCCTTTGGTCTCCATTCACCTGTGGTTGTCAGCGGCGGGTCGGCTCTCACCCGGCTGTTTTTCCGATGGTCTGTGGCCCTTTAGCCTGGCTGATTGTTGGTCCGGGGAATACTGCGGTGGGGGTGTCCTTCCATCCACTCAAACGGTTCCCCAACTCGGCCCGGCTCCCCTTCAGCAGAGCATCTGTGTTCTGATGCATCGCTAATGCTCCCAGGAGGTCCTCCAAGGTCTAGGGCTCGCATAGACTCATCACACTCTTCATGTCATGGGGTAGTGCCCTTAAGAAGCGATCCGTGACCACTCTGTCTATCATGGAGAGGGTGGCATCATTGGTTAGAAGCCATGCCCTGGTGATGCGCAATAGGTCGCTCATCTAGGCTTGGGGGGAGGTGTCGGCCACGAACCTCCAGTTGTGGACCAGTTGGGCCTGACGGGCCAGGTTGTACCCGTAATGGCTGAGTATCTCCCGTTTGAGATCGTCATAGTTAGCCGCCTGTTCAGCGTTGAGGTCAGAATATGCCTTTAGGGTGTTACCGAATCGCATCCAAACCTGTTTTTAATAAAGCTAATGGAGGACAACGACATCAAAACCTACCTTTGCACATTTGAACGGACCAAAGTACAAGTGGGCGGAGAGGAACGGGTACGGACAGGAACGGGGACAGTCAGGTTTTGATGATGTTGTTTTCCATTAGCTTTATTAAAAACTGGTTTGGGGGGGGGATGAAAATGGTGCCGTAGAGAGAACACGGTGTTTCAGCGAGCTCTCGTGGCATTCGTAAATTTATATTTTTACATTAATCTCCTAGCTTGAAAAAGTGGTAGAATTGGCTAAATAAGTTACCATATAATGAGTCTTGACGGCTTTTCCGCAAAAATCTCCGACAACATGCCCAACAGAACTACTAAGAAGTCGACCAAAATCACCACCCCTGTGGATGTGCATGAGGAGCTAGCTAACGTTAGCGAGGCTAGCACCATTGCGGATACAGGCACAATGGACCTGGTGATTCAAAAGATGACTGATAACATTACTAAAGTGATCGATGCTAAGATAAGAACGGTCTTGGAAGCAATAGCAGGCCATTCAGCTGAACTACAGAGGGTTGTGGAACGTGTTGTTGAGGCGGAAGGAAGAATTGATGCAGTGGAAACTTCAACTACATCTATGGACGCTAAGATAAAAGCACTTGAGAAACAGGTGCGCGAAATGGCGGAGCACATTGACGACTTGGATAATCGAGGACGCAGATGCAATATTCGTGTTGTGGGACTCCCGGGAAATTCTGAAGGGACACGTTCAGTAAAATTCTTTGAGGAATGGATCCCTGGCTACCTACAAATGGACACTAAGGCTGGCCGTGTGAAGCTGGACAGGGCCCATCGCTCTCAAGCACCGATACCCGGTCCCAATCAGCGCCCACGGCCGGTGGTTATAAAGTTCCACAACTTCACCGACAAGCAGCGCGTCATGGATGCGGCTAGAAACATCGGCTCTGATGGTAGTCAACGTAAAAGTCTTAAAGTCTCATTCTTCAATGATTATTCCACTGCGGTTGTATGAAGACGCAAAGCGTTTGATGAGACGAAGGCTCGACTCAGGAGAATGAAGATGGATTACGCACTGTTATACCTGGCCACATTGAAGATTATGGTCAACGGATTACCTAAAAAGCTCTACACACCTGAAGAGGCTGCTGCGTTTATTGACTCTCTCGGGTAAATAACTTTTAAGCTGCACCTCAGCAGCATTGGATAACTTTGTTTATTTTTGGTTGAATCTGATCATGAAACAGTGACGTGAGTCCTCACGTACTCCGGCTCAGTAATATTCGTATCTTATCTTATTTTTCTTGCTAAAGTAATAGCCGCTATAGCTCAGGCTGAGATATGTGTGAATCCATATTGGTGCCCAGGTTTGGTTTTAGGTGGAAGAGCCTCAATATTCTCCTATTGATTTTATGTTCTATACATATAAAGGAAGAGGCTATGGAGCGGCGATGCAGACATAAGAGTCTACATTGGAGAGTTGAAATCCCCTGCATGTTAGCTAGTGGGAAAAAACCCTTTTGGATCTTTACATGTTTAATTTTTGGGTTTAGTATAGTTCGAGTTCAGGGTTCATATCGTTTGTTTATGCTCGGTGAGATAGAGGAGAGTTCAACACATGGAAAAAGGTAGCACCCCACTTTTACAGTGGGATCCAGCCTGGATATTGAATGGTCAAGATACAATGGCAGGTAACGGACTGCGTGTATGTACATGGAACATTAGAGGGAGCCATAACCCCATTAAGAGGAAGAAGGTACTATCTTTTTTGAAAAAAGAAAATATTGATATTGCCCTGTTGCAAGAAACTCATTTGGATGATAAGGAGCACCTGAAATTACAACAAGGGGGGTTTGGTCAAGTGTTTTTCTCATCATTTACATCCAGAAGTAGAGGTGTAGCAATTCTGGTGAAAAAGAACTTACCACTTAAGGTCTTGAATTGTGTGAAAGATACATTTGGTCGCTTTGTTATAATTAATGGTACTTTACAAGGGCAGAACATTTCTATAATGAATATTTACTTCCCCCCTGCTCACCCCCCTGATTTCCTCACTAAGGTTTTTCTAGACTTTTCAGAATTAAACTCGGACACTGCAGTGGTTGGAGGAGATTTTACTGCTTGTTGAACCCCCTTATTGATAGGTTCCCCAGCGGTATAGCTTCACTCTCTCCTCAAGCTAAGTCACTTAAAGCTATTTGTGATGATCTGGGGTATGCGGATGTCTGGAGAGCTTTTCATCCCTCCAACAGAGAGTTCACTTTTTTCTCTGCACCTCATGGATGTCAGACTAGAATAGATTATTTTTTTGTGCCCAGGACGTCTCTGCAGTCTGTTTTATCCGCTAGGATAGGAAGCATAGTCATATCTGATCATGCTGAGGTGATCCTGGACATAAAACTCAACGGGGCATTCAATCGGTCAAGACATTGGAGGTTTAACACAACCATTCTTAAAGACCATAAATTCACATCATATTTCATTACAGAGTTTAAAGCATTTTTCTCTATTAACTCTCAATCAACAGATAACCCCTCGCTCCTTTGGGAGACCTGTAAAGCGTATACCAGGGGTCTGATTATGTCATACACAGCTACTAAGAGACGGAAAAAGCGTGAAAAGCAAAAAATGTTAGAGGGTGAATTAGGAACTAAAGAGAAGGACTACATTAAAACGCCCACTCCTGCCCTATTAAAGGAAATATCAGTCATTAGATCAACGTTAGACTCTCTCCTAACACAGGACGCTGAAAAGAAAATGAGATTTGTCAGGCAAAAGCTATATGAACATGGCGATAAGCCAGGAAAGTACTTGGCATACCTAGCTAAAAAGAGAGCTGACTCTCAGTCAATTGCTACTATTACTGACTCTGATGGTAATCATTTATATGAAAATAAATTGATAAGTGACTCATTTAAGAAATTTTATACAAATCTTTATGCCTCAGAACTGCCAAATGATGCACCCAAATTAATGGAGAACTTATTTTGTAAGATTGAGCTCCCTACTATCTCCGAAGAGCAGCGGTCCCTCCTTAATGCCCCTATTACCAAGGAAGAGATAATGTTCGCAATTAAGAATCTGCAAAATGGTAAGGCCCCAGGACCAGACGGGTTTTGTAGTGAGTTCTATAAAGAGTTCCATGGCCTGATCCTTGAGCCATTGCATGATATGTTTAATCACTAATTTTCAAATGACCAACTCCCTCAAACGCTGAGAGAAGCCAACATTTCACTTATTCTCAAAAAGGGAAAATGTCCAGAGTCTTGTTCCTCATACAGACCAATTTCCCTTCTGAATGTGGATAGAAAATTGCTTTCTAAAGTTCTAGCCACAAGATTAGAGGACTCACTGCCACTAATTGTGAAAGGAGACCAAACTGGCTTCATTAAGGGCCGTAAGTCATGCAAGAATGTCAGGCGGCTTCTTAATGTAATTCAAGCTTACCAACAAAGTGCTGTGGATGGTCTTGTGCTCTCCCTAGATGCTGAGAAAGCATTTGATCGTGTGGAGTGGTCTTACCTATTATTTGCTCTAAATAAATTTGGTCTGGGTGACAACTTTATAAAATGGGTGAAAGTTTTATATGATGATCCTTAGGCTGCTGTCCTTACTAATGGGCTAAGGTCAAATAGCTTTTCTATACACAGAGGTACCAGACAGGGCTGTCCTTTATCCCCCCTCCTCTTTGCACTCGTTATGGAACCACTGGCCGAGGCCATCAGGGTAACGCCTGCTATACAGGGGCTGCTCACTGGTGATGTTCACCATAAAATAAGCTTGTATGCTGATGATGTCCTGATATTCATCTCTAGTCCCGAGACTTCAATTACAGCTCTTATTAATATTATTGAATTATTCAGCGAATTCTCAGGCTACAAGATTAACCTAACTAAGTCAGAGGCTATGCCACTTGGTAGCCTGCACTCTGTACCTAATACTTCTCCCCCCTTCCCTTTTAAATGGTCTCCCTCAGGTTTCATGTATCTGGGTATATTTGTTACTCCTAAATTCCAGCAAATGTACAAAGCCAATTGTGTTCCCTTGTTTGATACAATAAGACAGGATCTGGAGCGCTGGAACTCTCTCCTGATTTCTTGGTTGGGTAGAATATCCCTCTTGAAAATGAACATTTTACCTAGACTACTTTACCCAATCCAAATGATCCCAGTATTACTCTCCAATAAGGTAATAAAGGATGTAAATGGATGGTTAAGTTCCTTTATATGGAGTAAACACAAGCCAAGACTTAAGATGGCAATATTGCAGCTGCCAAGTTCTATGGGCGGCTTGGACCTGCCCAATATCAGGTTCTATCAATGGTGTGCCCACCTTTGTTATATTTCTGACTGGATCACAAATGATGACTCCTCTATTTGGTTAGACATTGAAACTTCTCTTACCCCTTACAGGATCTTTTATTTTTCAGAAGTTTCAAGTCCGTAGAAGATCACTGCAATAATCCCGTTACACTTAACACACTCAAAGTATGGAGGTCAGTTCAACGCTTCCTGGGAAGGTCCAAACTAACCTCTGCTCTTACCCCAATTCTTAACAATCCAGATTTCAGTCCAGGATTGCTGGATGCCGGCTTTAACTTTTGGCTTAATAAGGGCATACGCAGGCTAAATGACTTATTTGTTGATAAGATTTTGTTGTCATTTGAGCAGATGGTCGAGAAACATCGACTCCCAAAGCAGAACTTTTTCCGCTTCCTACAAGTAAGACATTATATCCTGAAGATCACCACCTTAATTGGTAACCCTGATGTGTCTGTCATTGAAAGAATGCTTTTTTTCCCACAAAGGAAAATGTCTGTAAGTCTGTTTTATGATAATTTAAGGTCCCTTTCTGCTGTCAACACACAGAGGGTGAAACAAGTGTGGGAGAAAGAATTGTCTGTTACTATTGACGAAGAGATGTGGGAGGACATTTGGAGATATGCAAAAACAATATCTATATGTAATCGTACTAGAGCAATCCAATTAAGAATAATACACAGATTGCATATATCCCCAAATCGCAGACATGCTTTTAGCCCCACTTCCTCTTCCCCTCAGTGTCTTAAATGCAAGACTGATACAGGCACTCTAACACATTGTTTATGGTCATGTACCAAAATACAAAGATACTGGTCTGGTGTTCTGCAAGAAATTGAAAAGATCCTAGGGGTAGATCTAGAATTGGACCCAGTTTCTTTACTGTTAGGTCTCCCTAGTAGGCAGGTTACTTCTGTGGGTAAAAGGAGGCTTTACAACATCCTTACCTTCGCAGCGAGGAAAAACATCATTTTACAGTGGATTAGTGATAAGGTTCCTTCTATTAAAGATTGGCATAAGATACTATTTGAATGTGTGCCTCTGGAATATCTGACATGTATATTGCATTCTAAAACAGACCGGTTCTACAAAGTATTCTACAAAGGTTCTACAAACCTTATCTAAATTACCTAGAACCTGAGGTATCAGCTATTATGCTGCAAGGATTCTCGTAGAATGACGGGGATGTATGTATTTCAGAACTACACTGTACGTTCCATGTGGGGAACCCAACCTCTTGGTTTAAACTGAGCTTTTTTGTTTAATTTCTGTTTGTAAGTTTGTTAAAATTGTGAAATTCTAATAAAAATACTGTTTAAAAAAAAAAAAAAAAAAAACTGGTTTGGATGCGATTCGGTAGACGTTCCTCCTTGCAGCTTCCTGATTTCCTCAACCAGGCGGACATTTTGTAGGCATTGTTCCTCCAGCATTCGTTCCTGAACCGCCTGTTGCGCTTGTTGGGCCCGGACGAACTGAGCTATCAACTCGTCCATACTGATGCGCCGTAAATGTCAACCCTGATCTGACCACGTTGTCAAATGCCCGCATTCTCCACCACTTGTGGCAGACAAGGGTGGTGGATACAAATGTTTACACTGATCAGACACAAGTGTGATAGTTTCAAGGGTGCCTATTAAAACAATAAAGAAAAAGAAAATAATTGGTCTCTACAAGGAGACCTCCTCCAGGTTACCGTCTTCTTGGCTCCTGGGTATTGCTGTCTCCTTTGGGGAAAAGACCTGTTGACCCGTTCTAGCAGACCGTGAGGAGGACTATAAAGAATCAATCTCTCTCCCTGAAAAAAACCCCTGTGTGCTACCCTTATGGCAGCTTTATGGGACTCGTATGGTTGGTGAGCAATCTGCCCCTTGATCACTCAACAGCCTCAATCATCCCCAACTAATCCTGGCCGGAGGGCCCGTCGAGACCAGGCACGTCCAGCAGAGGGAACCAGAGCCGCGTGATGTATACTCCGTCTGCAGTGGTGGAAAAAGAACCCCAAATAAATTTGAATACAAGTGTAGACCTTACAGTGAAATGCTTACTTTACGAGCCCCTAACCATCCAGGCAGTTAAAAAAAAATATGGATATGAATAAGATAACAATAGCGAGACTATATCGGCACCGGTTAGTTGAGATAGAATGTACACATAGGTAAAGTTATTAAAGTGACTATGCATAGATGACAACAGAGAGTAGCAGTGGTGTAAAGATGGGGTGAGGGGGAGGCACTGCAAATAGTCTTGGTAGCCATTTGTCTAGATATACCGAGAGTTTTCATCTGTATTATTTGTAGCTGTCAATATTCAACACCAGTCAGAGGATGGCACTAAGACAGCATTGAATGAGCTGTATTCCGCCATAAGCCATCAAGAAAACGCTCACCCAGAGGTGGCGCTGAAAAAAGTCTGGGTAGCCATTTGTTTTCTTGTTCAGGAGTCTTATAGCTTGGGGGTAGAAGCTGTTTAGAAGCCTCTTGGACCTAGTTGTCCTACTTGAGTAATAGTAAAGATACCTTAATATGAAATGACTCAAGTAAAAGTTAAAGTCAACCAGTAAAATACTACTTGATTAAAAGTCTAAAAGTATTTGGTTTTAAATATACTTAAGTATTAAAAGTATAAATCATTTAAAATTCCTTATATTAAGCCAACCAGACCACGATTCTCTTGTTTTTTAAATGTGTGGATAGCCATGGTCACAATCCATAGCTAAGACCTCATTTACATGCAAAGCATTTGTGTTTAGTGATAGAGAAAATCTCTGGTCATCCCTACACTAAGTGCATGATGTTCAACTAGATGGCGCCGGAGAAGGGTTTAGTGAGTGTTTAGTGAATGTTTTGTCCCAAATACAATGCTTTTAGTTTTAGAAATATTTTGGGCTAACTTATTCATTTCCACCCACTCTGAAAATAACTGCAGCTCTTCGTTAAGTGTTGCAGTCACTTCAGTCACTGTAGTAGCTGACGTGTATAGTGTTGAGTCATCCGCATACATAGACACGTGGCCTTACTCAAAGTCAGTGGCATGTCGTTAGTAAAAAGTTTAAAAAGTAAGGGGCCTAAACAGCTACCCTGGGAATTTCTGATTCTACCTGGATTATGTTTGTGAGGCTTCCATTAAAGAACACCCTTTGTGTTTCGCTAGACAAGTAACTCTTTATCCACATTATAGCAGGGGGTGTAAAGCCATAACACACGTTTTTCCAGAAACAGACTATCATCGAAAATGTCAAAAGCTGCACTGAAGTCTAGTGTAGGGTTTCCGGGATGATCGTGTTGATGTGAGCCGTGACGAGCCTTTGAAAGCACTTCATGGCCACCAACATGAGTGCTACGGGGCGGTAGTCATTTAAGCATCTTACTTACGCATTCTTGGGCACAGGGACTAAGGTGGTCTGCTTGAAACGTGGGTTTTACAGACTCGGTCAGGGAGAGGTTGAAAATGGCAGTGAAGGCACTTGCCAATTGGTCCTCGCATGCTCTGAGTACATGTCCTGGTTATCCGTCTGGCCCTGCAGCATTGTGAATGTGGACCTGTTTAAAGATCTTGCTCACATCGGATACGGAGATAGTGATCACAGAGTCATCCTGAAAAGCTAGTGCTCTCATGCGTGCTCCAGTGTTGCTGGCCTCGCAGCGAGCATAAAAGGCATTTCGCTCGTCTGGTAGGCTCACGTCACTGGGCAGCTCGCGGCTGGATTTCCCTTTGTAGTCTGTAATAGTTTGTAATAGATATTACAGTTTTTTGCCACATCCGGCGAGCGTCAGAGCCGGCATAGTAGGATTCAATCTTAGTCCTGTATTGACGCTTTGCCTGTTTAATGGTTCGTCTGAGGGAATAGCGGGATTTCTTATAAGTGTCCAGATTAGTGTCCCGCTCCTTGAAAGTGGCAGCTCTAGCCTTTACCTCAGTGCGGACGTTGCCTCTAATCCATGGCTTCTGGTTGGGATATGTGGGGACGATGTCGACAATGCACTTATTGATGAAGCTAGTGACTGAGGTGGTTTACTCCTCAATGCCATTGGATCAATCACAGAACATATTCCAGTCTGTGTTATCAAAACAGTCCTGCAGCGTAGCATCCGCGTCATCTGACCACTTCCATATCGAACGAGTCACTGGTACTTCCTGCTTTTAGTTTTTGCTTGTGTAAGAAGGAATCAGAAGGAAAGAGTTATGGTCATATTTGCCAAGTGGAGGGCAAATGAGAGCTTTGTATGCATCTCTGTGTGTGGAGTAAAGGTGGTCTAGAGTTTTTTTCCTTTTCCTTTTTTCTCTGGTTGCACATGTGACATGCTGGTAGAAATGAGGTAAAACAGATTTAAGTTTGACTGCGTTAAATTCCCCGGCCACTAGGCGGGATGAGCATTTTCTTATTTGATTATGGCCTTATACAGCTCGTTGAGTGCGGTCTTAGTGCCAGCATCGGTTTGTGGTGGTAAATAGACGGCTATGAATAATATAGATAAGAACTCTCTTGGTAGATAGTGTGGTCTACAGCTTATCATTAGGTACACAACCTCAGGCGAGCAATACCTCCAGACTTCTTTAATATTAGACATCGCTCACCATCTGTTATTGACAAATAGACACCACCCCCAGCCCCTTGTCTCACCAGACGTAGCTGCTCTGTCCTGCTGATGCACCGAAAACCCAGCCAACTCTATATTATCCGTGTCGTCATTGAGCCACGTCTCAGTGAAACGCAAGATATTACAGTTTGTAATGTCCCGTTGGTAGGACAGTCTCGACTGTAGATCATCGAGTTTGTTTTACAGTGATTGCACTTTGGCCAATAGAACCGATGGTAATGGCGATTTACTCACTCGCCTACAAATCCTAACAAGAAACCCCAAATTTCTCCCTCTGCTCCGCCTTTTCTTCACGCAACTGACAGGGATTTGGGCCTGGTCTCCGGAGAGCCTTATATCCTTCACATCAGACTCATTAAAGAAAGAATCTTTGTCCAGTTCGAATTGAGTAATTGCTGTCGAGATGCTCTTTTCAGTCATAAGAGACGCTAGCAGCAACTATATGTACAAAATAAGTTACAAACAAACAAAATAGCACAGTTGGTTAGGAGGCTGTAAAACGGCAGCCATCTCCTCCGGTGCTATCTTGGCCTTCCAATGACACCGGGTGCTGTAATTGTCCTGGAGGGGAGGCAGTGTGCCCACAGGGATGCATTGGGCTGACCGCACAACCCTCTGGAGAGACCTGCGGTTGCGGATAGTGCAATTGCCGTACCAGGAGAGGATACAGCCCGACAGGATGCTCTCAATGATGCATCTTTAGAAGTTTGTGAGGGTCTTAGGGGCGAAGCCAAATATCTTTATCCTTCTGAGGTTGAAGAGTAGCTGTTGCACCGTCTTCACCCCACTCTTTGTGTGAATTTATCATTTAAGGTACGCCGAGTAACTTGAAGCTTTTTACCACTGCGGCCCCGTCAATGTGGGTTGGGGCGTGCTCTGTCTGCTGTCTCCTGAAGTCCACCATCAGCGCCTTAATTGTGTTGATGTTGAGGAAGAGGTTATTTTCCTGGCACCAAATCAAATACAATTGTCACTTACTTACGCATGGTTAGCAGATGTTATTGCAAGTGTAGCGAAATGCTTGGGCTTCTAGTTCCTGACAGTGCAACAATATCTAACATGTAATCTAATAATTCCACAACAACTGCCTAATACACACAAATCGAAGTAAAGGGATGGAATAAGAATATGTAAATATAAATATATGGATGGGCCATGACCGACCGGCATAGACGAGATGCAATAGATGGTATAAAATACAGTATATACATCTGGGATGAGTAGTGCAAGGTACAGTGCCTTGCGAAAGTATTCGGCCCCCTTGAACTTTGCGAACTTTTGCCACATTTCAGGCTTCAAACATAAAGATATAAAACTGTATTTTTTTGTGAAGAATCAACAACAAGTGGGACACAATCATGAAGTGGAACGACATTTATTGGATATTTCAAACTTTTTCAACAAATCAAAAACTGAAAAATTGGGCGTGCAAAATTATTCAGCCCCCTTAAGTTAATACTTTGTAGCGCCACCTTTTGCTGTGATTACAGCTGTAAGTCGCTTGGGGTATGTCTCTATCAGTTTTGCACATCGAGAGACTGAAATTTTTTCCCATTCCTCCTTGCAAAACAGCTCGAGTTCAGTGAGGTTGGATGGAGAGCATTTGTGAACAGCAGTTTTCAGTTCTTTCCACAGATTCTCGATTGGATTCAGGTCTGGACTTTGACTTGGCCATTCTAACACCTGGATATGTTTATTTTTGAACCATTCCATTGTAGATTTTGCTTTATGTTTTGGATCATTGTCTTGTTGGAAGACAAATCTCTGTCCCAGTCTCAGGTCTTTTGCAGACTCCATCAGGTTCCAGAATGGTCCTGTATTTGGCTCCATCCATCTTCCCATCAATTTAACCATCTTCCCTGTCCCTGCTGAAGAAAAGCAGGCCCAAACCATGATGCTGCCACCACCATGTTTGACAGTGGGGATGGTGTGTTCAGCTGTGTTGCTTTTACGCCAAACATAACGTTTTGCATTGTTGCCAAAAAGTTCAATTTTGGTTTCATCTGACCAGAGCACCTTCTTCCACATGTTTGGTGTGTCTCCCAGGTGGCTTGTGGCAAACTTTAAACAACACTTTTTATGGATATTTTTAAGAAATGGCTTTCTTCTTGCCACTCTTCCATAAAGGCCAGATTTGTGCAATATACGACTGATTGTTGTCTTATGGACAGAGTCTCCCACCTCAGCTGTAGATCTCTGCAGTTCATCCAGAGTGATCATGGGCCTCTTGGCTGCATCTCTGATCAGTCTTCTCCTTGTATGAGCTGAAAGTTTAGAGGGACGGCCAGGTCTTGGTAGATTTGCAGTGGTCTGATACTCCTTCCATTTCAATATTATCGCTTGCACAGTGCTCCTTGGGATGTTTAAAGCTTGGGAAATCTTTTTGTATCCAAATCCGGCTTTAAAGTTCTTCACAACAGTATCTCGGACCTGCCTGGTGTGTTCCTTGTTCTTCATGATGCTCTATGCGCTTTTGACGGACCTCTGAGACTATCACAGTGCAGGTGCATTTATACGGAGACTTGATTACACACAGGTGGATTGTATTTATCATCATTAGTCATTTAGGTCAACATTGGATCATTCAGAGATCCTCACTGAACTTCTGGAGAGAGTTTGCTGCACTGAAAGTAAAGGGGCTGAATAATTTTGCACACGCAATTTTTCAGTTTTTGATTTGTTAAAAAAGTTTGAAATATCCAATAAATGTCGTTCCACTTCATGATTGTGTCCCACTTGTTGTTGATTCTTCACAAAAAAATACAGTTTTATATCTTTATGTTTGAAGCCTGAAATGTGGCAAAAGGTTGCAAAGTTCAAGGGGGCCAAATACTTTCGCAAGGCACTGTATGTAAAGATCATTTTTAAAGTGGCATTAATAAAGTGACTAACTATCAATTTGTTTGAGTGGCTAATGATTTCAACTCTGTATGTAGGCAGCAGCCTCTCTGTGTTAGTGAAGGCTGTTTAACAGTCTGATGGCCTTGAGATAGAATATATTTCTCAGTCTCCTGTGACA
Source organism: Oncorhynchus mykiss (assembly GCF_013265735.2). NCBI lineage: Eukaryota > Metazoa > Chordata > Actinopteri > Salmoniformes > Salmonidae > Oncorhynchus > Oncorhynchus mykiss. Next base: position 50,933,456 of record NC_048566.1, on the reverse strand, counting down.
TTGGATGCTGTAGGTGTCCTGGAAGGCAGGTAGTTTGCCCCCGGTGATGAGTTGTGCAGACCTCACTACCCTCTGGAGAGCCCTACGGTTGTGGGCGGTGCATTTGCCGTACCAGGTGGTGAAACAGCCCGACAGGATGCTCTCAATTGTGGATAGGGGGGTCCGCTCTCTGCTGTTTCCATGATCCTCTCCTTTGTTTTGTTGAGTGAGGTTGTTTTCCTGACACCACAATCCAAGTGCCTTCACCTCCTCCCTATGGGCTGTCTCGTCGTTGTTGGTGATCAAGTTGGAGGCGTGCATGACCACTCAGTCATGGGTGAACAGGGAGTACAGGAGGGGGCTGAGCACACACCCTTATTGTGCCCCAGTGTTGAGGATCAGCGAAGTGGGGATGTTGTTTCCTACCTTCACAACCCGGGGGTGTCCTGTCAGGAAGTCCAGGACCCAATCACACAGGGTAGGGTTGTGACCCAGGGCCTCAAGCTTAATGATGAGCTTGGAGTGTACTATGGTGTTGAAGGCTGAGCTGTAGTCAATGAACTGCATTCTTACATAGGTATATTTTCACACCCTGATCTGTTTCACCTGTCCTTGTTATTGTCTCCACCCCCTCCAGGTGTTGCTTATTTTCCCTGGTGTATTTATCCCTGTGTTTCCTGTCTCGTCGTGTATGTTCCAAGTCAACCAGCGTGTTTTTCCCGTGCTCCTGCCTTTTCTAATCTCTTTTACTAGTCCTCCCGGTTTTGACACAATTATTATTACAATTACACCATGAGTCGTTAATCATGAAACATACACCCCCACCTTTCTTCTTCCCTGAGAGATGTTTATTCCTGTCTGCGTGACGCATAAAGAATCCAGGTGGCTGTTTCGACTCCGACAGCATGTCCCAAGCGAGCCATGTTTCCGTGAAACAGAGTTTGTTAAAGTCCCTGATGTCTCTCTGGAAAGCAACACTAGCCTTAATTTCGTCTACCTTGTTATCTAGAGACTGGACATTAGTAATTGCGGCGACATTGTTCTGGGTCAGCCTCTGGAAACAGTTTGAATGCCTTGGGTGGTTCGAACAAAGAATCCTCTTCGGGAAAGCAGTATTCCTGGTCGTAGTGCTGGTAAGTTGACGTCGCTCTGATATCCAATAGTTCTTCCCGGATGTATGTATTAACACTTAGGATTTTTCTGGGCAAACAATGTAAGAAATAATACATAATCAACTAAATAATGTAGAGTTTCCTTAGGACTAGAAATGAGGGAACCCTTTCTGTCGGCACCATCTTGTCATCTGTGTTGATAGATCCTAACTCCACTCCACCAGGGCCCTCACCTCCTCCCTGTAGGCTGTCTCGTCGTTGTTAGTAATCAGGTCTACCACGGTTGAGTCATCAGCAAACTTGATTATTGTGTTGGAAACATGCGTGTCCACGCAGTCATGGGTGAACATGGAGCTGAGGGCTGAGCACACACTGTTGTGGATCCCCGGTTTTGAGGATCAGCGTGGCGCAGGTGTTGTTTTCTACCTTCACCACCTGGGGTTGGCCCATCAGGAAGTCCAGGACCTAGTTTACGTGTGTGTACATTGCGTATGCTAACGTATGTATTATTATGCGTGTGTGTTCCTGTGTGTGTCTCTTCTCAGTCCATGATGTTCCATAAGGTGTAGCTTTATCTGTTTTTTAAATCAGATTTTACTGCTTGCATGAGTTACTTGATGTGGAATAGAGTTCCATGTAGTCATGGCTCTGTGTAGTACGGTATGTTTCCCGAGTCTGTTCTGGACTTGGGGACTGTGAAAAGACCCCTTTTGGCATATCTTGTGGGGTATGCATGGGTGTCTGAGCTTGGTGCTAGTCTTTTGAAAAGACCGCTCAGTGGTTTTAACATGTAAATACCTCTCACAAAGACAAGTAGTGATGCAGTCAATCTCTCCTCTACTTTGAGCCAGGAGAGATTGACATGTACAGTATTTGCATGGCTAACCATGGACAAAGGATTTTTTATTGCATTATTGTATTGTTGGACAACAAAAGTTTCTTATTGGACCAATCCAGGTAGTCCATGGGCACTCAGGCAAGAGGGAGGACTCTGCCAAGTACTCGGTTAAGCTGCTTGCCAGAACATAATCAACCAACACAAGACCTGTTTGTGCCCTGTTTTGAAAGCAGCAGCTTCATACAGGAGGATCTCGCAATAAAAAATCTAAATAAGGAATTTTCCAAGTATTATTGACCTCACACACAGGTTGAAGTGCCCTTCAAGAGAGGTAGAGATACTCTGAATGATCGGCTATGAAAAGCCAACTGACATTTACTTCTGAGGTGCTGACTTGCTGCACCCTCGACAACCACTGTGATTATTATTATTTGACCATGTTGGTCATCTATGAACATTTGAACATCTTGGCCATGTTCTGTTAAAATCTCCACCCGGCACAGCCAGAAGAGGACTGGCCACCCCTCATATCCTGGTTCCTCTGTAGGTTTCTTCCTAGGTTCTGGCCTTTTTAGGGAGTTTTTCCTAGCCACTGTGCTTCTACACCTGCATTGCTTGCTGTTTGGGGTTTTAGGCTGGGTTCCTGTACAGCACTTTGTGACATCAGCTGATGTAAGAAGGGCTTTATTTACAAATACATTTGATTGAATTTGATTGAAAAGCACATCAACACTAGAGTTGCTAGGGAAGAGATTTGGAAATATACTGTACAGACATAGCTGGCACTTCAAATAGCTGTGGAGGCATAATAGGCCTGATGAATTATTTTCTTCCCTCCTTTGTATCTGATGTTGGGGAAGCCATTGTGCACAGCTGGATAGGGCTTAAGTATATCAACAGCTCAGTGAATTATTTTTACACAACTGATTGGCTGGGCTTTGGCTTGGATTAACTCCCTGTGCCCTAGCGTTTGGCCTCAGTAACTCACAGTTAAAGTTGCGGCTGATTTGTTTTGGGCTGCATTTCCATATTTATCCGGCATGACGGACCTCTGAGACTATCACAGTGCAGGTGCATTTATACGGAGACTTGATTACACACAGGTGGATTGTATTTATCATCATTAGTCATTTAGGTCAACATTGGATCATTCAGAGATCCTCACTGAACTTCTGGAGAGAGTTTGCTGCACTGAAAGTAAAGGGGCTGAATAATTTTGCACACGCAATTTTTCAGTTTTTGATTTGTTAAAAAAGTTTGAAATATCCAATAAATGTCATTCCACTTCATGATTGTGTCCCACTTGTTGTTGATTCTTCACAAAAAAATACAGTTTTATATCTTTATGTTTGAAGCCTGAAATGTGGCAAAAGGTTGCAAAGTTCAAGGGGGCCAAATACTTTCGCAAGGCACTGTATGTAAAGATCATTTTTAAAGTGGCATTAATAAAGTGACTAACTATCAATTTGTTTGAGTGGCTAATGATTTCAACTCTGTATGTAGGCAGCAGCCTCTCTGTGTTAGTGAAGGCTGTTTAACAGTCTGATGGCCTTGAGATAGAATATATTTCTCAGTCTCCTGTGACATTGGATGCTGTAGGTGTCCTGGAAGGCAGGTAGTTTGCCCCCGGTGATGAGTTGTGCAGACCTCACTACCCTCTGGAGAGCCCTACGGTTGTGGGCGGTGCATTTGCCGTACCAGGTGGTGAAACAGCCCGACAGGATGCTCTCAATTGTGGATAGGGGGGTCCGCTCTCTGCTGTTTCCATGATCCTCTCCTTTGTTTTGTTGAGTGAGGTTGTTTTCCTGACACCACAATCCAAGTGCCTTCACCTCCTCCCTATGGGCTGTCTCGTCGTTGTTGGTGATCAAGTTGGAGGCGTGCATGACCACTCAGTCATGGGTGAACAGGGAGTACAGGAGGGGGCTGAGCACACACCCTTATTGTGCCCCAGTGTTGAGGATCAGCGAAGTGGGGATGTTGTTTCCTACCTTCACAACCCGGGGGTGTCCTGTCAGGAAGTCCAGGACCCAATCACACAGGGTAGGGTTGTGACCCAGGGCCTCAAGCTTAATGATGAGCTTGGAGTGTACTATGGTGTTGAAGGCTGAGCTGTAGTCAATGAACTGCATTCTTACATAGGTATATTTTCACACCCTGATCTGTTTCACCTGTCCTTGTTATTGTCTCCACCCCCTCCAGGTGTTGCTTATTTTCCCTGGTGTATTTATCCCTGTGTTTCCTGTCTCGTCGTGTATGTTCCAAGTCAACCAGCGTGTTTTTCCCGTGCTCCTGCCTTTTCTAATCTCTTTTACTAGTCCTCCCGGTTTTGACACAATTATTATTACAATTACACCATGAGTCGTTAATCATGAAACATACACCCCCACCTTTCTTCTTCCCTGAGAGATGTTTATTCCTGTCTGCGTGACGCATAAAGAATCCAGGTGGCTGTTTCGACTCCGACAGCATGTCCCAAGCGAGCCATGTTTCCGTGAAACAGAGTTTGTTAAAGTCCCTGATGTCTCTCTGGAAAGCAACACTAGCCTTAATTTCGTCTACCTTGTTATCTAGAGACTGGACATTAGTAATTGCGGCGACATTGTTCTGGGTCAGCCTCTGGAAACAGTTTGAATGCCTTGGGTGGTTCGAACAAAGAATCCTCTTCGGGAAAGCAGTATTCCTGGTCGTAGTGCTGGTAAGTTGACGTCGCTCTGATATCCAATAGTTCTTCCCGGATGTATGTATTAACACTTAGGATTTTTCTGGGCAAACAATGTAAGAAATAATACATAATCAACTAAATAATGTAGAGTTTCCTTAGGACTAGAAATGAGGGAACCCTTTCTGTCGGCACCATCTTGTCATCTGTGTTGATAGATCCTAACTCCACTCCACCAGGGCCCTCACCTCCTCCCTGTAGGCTGTCTCGTCGTTGTTAGTAATCAGGTCTACCACGGTTGAGTCATCAGCAAACTTGATTATTGTGTTGGAAACATGCGTGTCCACGCAGTCATGGGTGAACATGGAGCTGAGGGCTGAGCACACACTGTTGTGGATCCCCGGTTTTGAGGATCAGCGTGGCGCAGGTGTTGTTTTCTACCTTCACCACCTGGGGTTGGCCCATCAGGAAGTCCAGGACCTAGTTTACGTGTGTGTACATTGCGTATGCTAACGTATGTATTATTATGCGTGTGTGTTCCTGTGTGTGTCTCTTCTCAGTCCATGATGTTCCATAAGGTGTAGCTTTATCTGTTTTTTAAATCAGATTTTACTGCTTGCATGAGTTACTTGATGTGGAATAGAGTTCCATGTAGTCATGGCTCTGTGTAGTACGGTATGTTTCCCGAGTCTGTTCTGGACTTGGGGACTGTGAAAAGACCCCTTTTGGCATATCTTGTGGGGTATGCATGGGTGTCTGAGCTTGGTGCTAGTCTTTTGAAAAGACCGCTCAGTGGTTTTAACATGTAAATACCTCTCACAAAGACAAGTAGTGATGCAGTCAATCTCTCCTCTACTTTGAGCCAGGAGAGATTGACATGTACAGTATTTGCATGGCTAACCATGGACAAAGGATTTTTTATTGCATTATTGTATTGTTGGACAACAAAAGTTTCTTATTGGACCAATCCAGGTAGTCCATGGGCACTCAGGCAAGAGGGAGGACTCTGCCAAGTACTCGGTTAAGCTGCTTGCCAGAACATAATCAACCAACACAAGACCTGTTTGTGCCCTGTTTTGAAAGCAGCAGCTTCATACAGGAGGATCTCGCAATAAAAAATCTAAATAAGGAATTTTCCAAGTATTATTGACCTCACACACAGGTTGAAGTGCCCTTCAAGAGAGGTAGAGATACTCTGAATGATCGGCTATGAAAAGCCAACTGACATTTACTTCTGAGGTGCTGACTTGCTGCACCCTCGACAACCACTGTGATTATTATTATTTGACCATGTTGGTCATCTATGAACATTTGAACATCTTGGCCATGTTCTGTTAAAATCTCCACCCGGCACAGCCAGAAGAGGACTGGCCACCCCTCATATCCTGGTTCCTCTGTAGGTTTCTTCCTAGGTTCTGGCCTTTTTAGGGAGTTTTTCCTAGCCACTGTGCTTCTACACCTGCATTGCTTGCTGTTTGGGGTTTTAGGCTGGGTTCCTGTACAGCACTTTGTGACATCAGCTGATGTAAGAAGGGCTTTATTTACAAATACATTTGATTGAATTTGATTGAAAAGCACATCAACACTAGAGTTGCTAGGGAAGAGATTTGGAAATATACTGTACAGACATAGCTGGCACTTCAAATAGCTGTGGAGGCATAATAGGCCTGATGAATTATTTTCTTCCCTCCTTTGTATCTGATGTTGGGGAAGCCATTGTGCACAGCTGGATAGGGCTTAAGTATATCAACAGCTCAGTGAATTATTTTTACACAACTGATTGGCTGGGCTTTGGCTTGGATTAACTCCCTGTGCCCTAGCGTTTGGCCTCAGTAACTCACAGTTAAAGTTGCGGCTGATTTGTTTTGGGCTGCATTTCCATATTTATCCGGCATTAACTTTCCTAGAAAAAATAACAATAGCTTAATATGTCCCATTTTTGCTTCTAGGGATTCAATTAAACACAGTTTAAAAAAAGAACCTAGTTTGTAAATGAAAAGCAAGTCAATGTCACGTGTCTCCCTCTCCGGTCTCTAAGTCACCAGGCTTCTAGTTATGGCGTACACCTGTCACCATTGTTGCGCGCACCTGCACGTCTTCACTCACCTGGACTCCATCACCTCCTTGATTACCTGCCCTATATATGTCACTTCCTTAAGCTCCTTCCCCAGGCCTTACTGTTTCTGTTCCAGTGTCATGTATGTGTGTTGTTTGTGGTTCTTGTTTTGTATTGAGATGCGTTTATTTATTAAAACACTCACTCCCTGAACTTGCTTCCTGACTCTCAGCGCACATCATGAATCCATAAAAAAAACTTCTGTCTGAACATTTCAACAAATGATCTAAAAGTGAGCAGCAGATATTCTTCTTTGGAAACACATTCCCAACACAGCTACAAGAGACTCTTCCTAGATACACAACATTGCACTAGGAAGTGTCCCCATCTAATCTAATCTCTCTCCCTCCATCCCTCCCCATCTATCCCACTTCCTCCTCCTCCCTCTCTCTAGACCCAGTTGGAGATGGAAAAGTTCCTCCCCCAGACCACAAGCAGTCTCCTCCATCCTCCATCCATGGCCCACACAGACAAGAAGAACTGCGGAGAGAGCGCCTCATTGGTGGACAAGTACTTCTCAGAGGAGAAGCACAACACAGCTCCCTACAGCATCAACATCAACCTCATCCTCCCCAACACCACCCACCTCTGCACCGGCCTGAACCGGCCCAACAAGCCCCAGCAGCACCACCTGACCCATCTCCTCCCGCACATCAAGACAGAGCCTCGGTTGGACGTCCCAGTGTCCTGCTCCATCCAGACCCTGCCTGACTTCATGTCTGTCTTCAGCATTCCCCAGACCGTCAACACTATGTTTATCAAACCCGATATGGCCACCAGCGGACACCCAGTTTCAGATACCGAGCTGCATATTGGCCCCCAACAACTGCAGGTCTACCAGATGCCCATCCCCGTCAGCGGAGCTGACCTCACAATGACACTCTCCCGCAGCAACCAATCAGGGACCAGCGGAGCCGGCAACGGTAGAACCATGCTCAACCTGAACAGTGTCTCCTTGACAACGGTGGGTCATGGCGGTGGTGACTCGTTGTTTGCAATGCCGGAGCATTTCTACCACCACCACGCCAAGGTGTCGCCCCAGTCACAGCCCCACAGCCTACCTCCCTCACCCCCCAACTCGCAGCCGGGTAGTCCTGAGAACCAGGCTGAGCTGCTGACCACTCCACCGCCCTTCCAGGCCTCTAGCAGACTGGGGTTAAAGGTCACTCAGATGTCCCACCACTCCATGCGTATGGCCCACGGACAATGGGTGCTGACAGGACCCAGGTACAACCGACGGAACAACCCTGAGCTCGAGAAGAGACGGATCCACTTCTGTGACTTTCCTGGTGAGCCTCCTGATTCTGGATGGATAGATGAATAAATGAATGGATGGATTGATGAATGCATGAATGCATGAATGAATGCACCCACAGTGCCATTTAGACCATTGATATAGATACTTTGCAGGCTAATGTGGTAAAGGCTAAAGCGTGTTTGGTCAAAGATACAGAAGATGCGTTTCATGATGCTGTTTGTTTGCTTACCGAGACGTGCTGGAAATAAATACCTCAGGAGGCCAATGTTGAGTACTTCTCCATGGTATCCATTCAGTGATACTAACATCCATTTTCTCTCCTTGTAGGCTGCTCAAAGGTTTACACAAAGAGCTCTCACTTGAAAGCACACCAAAGGACACACACAGGTAAGAAAGAGTAACTTCCTCTGTACAATTACACAAATAGAAATGTACAGACTATAACTACTCTTCTCTGAAGATGGGAAACGAGGTACAACACAGCTATGGAAAGTTTAGGCACTAGTGCCCTCTACTGAAGAACATGAGAATCAAGCCTGACAAGGACAATGAGGTAAGGTTGAGGTGAGGTTTATCCTCAGGTGATAAACTCGAGGCACAGATTCATTCCTTCAATTCAGTATCACTCTTCACTGGGGGCAGTCACATCCAAGCAATAAAAAAATCTGTCACATAATTGAAGCCATTAGATACAGTTTATCATAGCACACTGCTCTTTATTACGGGCGACAATTTTAGTACTCATCACTGCATTCTCTACCAGAAAGTTGGTTGGCCCTCTTTGATGTCATGTAGGTTGATGCTATGTTTTAATTTATACATTTTACAAAAAGTCCCACTCTACCTAAAACTAAACTTTAGATATACGAGTTGCCACACCCAGTCTCTGGAATATCCTTTAGTCTCTACTGAGTTAAGCTTAGACTGACACACAGATTAATCAATAGACTCTTAAAATAAAATTCCACCCCAAAACAATATTTTGCTATTTGTTTCATTAGTCCATTGTTGACATTGTCCCAAAATATTTTCCTTGTCAGCAATCGAATTTAAGATATGTAACTTTCAAAATACAGAAATCATCCCCCATATGATGCAAAAAGCAGAATCATATGAAAAAGGCAAACAATATCCTCAAACCAAGGTTGTTTGGGCCAACGGCAAGCCCTCCCAACTCACCTTAACCAGTGTGGGCTGAATAAGGTACACAGAGGGAAACGCATAAAGGAGGGTCTGAGGCCACTGGTGCGTGAGAGCTTCCGCTCCCAACTGAGCCAGCAATGCGTGTTTTCTCGCGATGTGTAAAGCGTTACATCGAACATTTCCCATACAGTGGGGCAAAAAAAGTATTTAGTCAGCCACCAATTGTGCAAGTACTCCCACTTAAAAAGATGAGAGATGCCTGTAATTTTCATCATAGGTACACCAACTATGACAGACAAAATGAGAAAAAAAAATCCAGAAAATCACATTGTAGGATTTTTAATTATTTTATTTGCAAATTATGGTGGAAAATAAGTATTTGGTCACCTACAAACAAGCAAGATTTCTGGCTCTCACAGACCTTTAACTTGTTCTTTAAGATGCTCCTCTGTCCTCCACTCGTTACCTGTATTAATGGCACCTGTTTGAACTTGTTATCAGTATAAAAGGCACCTGTCCACAATCTCAAACAGTCACACTCCAAACTCCACTATGGCCAAGACCAAAGAGCTGTCAAAGGACACCAGAAACAAAATTGTAGACCTGTACCAGGCTGGGAAGAATGAATCTGCAATAGGTAAGCAGCTTGGTTTGAAGAAATCAACTGTGGGAGCAATTATTAGGAAATGGAAGACATACAAGACCACTGATAATCTCCCGAGGTCTGGGGCTCCACGAAAGATCTCACCCCGTGGGGTCAAAATGATCACAAGAACGGTGAGCAAAAATCCCAGAACCACACGGGGGGACCTAGTGAATGACCTGCAGAGAGCTGGGACCAAAGTAACAAAGCCTACCATCAGTAACACACTACGCCGCCAGGGACTCAAATCCTGCAGTACCAGACGTGTCCCCCTGCTTAAGCCAGTACAAGCCAGGCCCGTCTGAAGTTTGCTAGAGAGCATTTGGATGATCCAGAAGAAGATTGGGTGAATGTCAAATGGTCAGATGAAACCAAAATATAACTTTTTGGTAAAAACTCAACTCGTCGTGTTTGGAGGACAAAGAATGCTGAGTTGTATCCAAAGAACACCATACCTACTGTGAAGCATGGGGGTGGAAACATCATGCTTTGGGGCTGTTTTTCTGCAAAGGGACCAGGACGACTGATCTGTGTAAAGGAAAGAATTATTGGGGCCATGAATCGTGATATTTTGAGTGAAAACCTCCTTCCATCAGCAAGGGCATTGAAGATGAAACGTGGCTGGGTCTTTCAGCATGACAATGATCCCAAACACATCGCCCGGGCAAAGAAGGAGTGGCTTTGTAAGAAGCATTTCAAGATCCTGGAGTGTCCTAGCCAGTCTCCAGATCTCAACCTCATAGAAAATCTTTGGAGGGAGTTGAAAGTCCGTGTTGCCCAGCAACAGCCCCAAAACATCACTGCTCTAGAGGAGATCTGCATGGAGGAATGGGCCAAAATACCAGCAACAGTGTGTGAAAACCTTGTGAAGACTTACAGAAAACGTTTGACCTCTGTCATTGCCAACAAAGGGAATATAACAAAGTATTTATAAACTTTTGTTATTGACCAAATACTTATTTTCCACCATAATTTGCAAATAATTTAATTAAAAATCCTACAATGTGATTTTCTGGAGAAAAAAATCTCATTTTGTCTGTCATAGTTGGTGTACCTATGATGAAAATTACAGGCCTCTCTCATCTTTTTAAGTGGGAGAACTTGCACAATTGGTGGCTGACTAAATACTTTTTTGCCCCACTGTATATGTTTGACCGAAGTTAAACCATTGAAAGGCAATGCTACCAAATACTAATTGACTTCTGTCCGACTTGGAATGTGATGAAAGAAATAAAAGCTGAAATAAATCATTCTCTCTACTATTATTCACTATTTCATATTCTTAAAATAAAGTGGTGATCCAGGTAATTTTTACTATGATTAAATGTCAGGAATTGTGAAAAACTGAGTTTAAATGTATTTGGCTAAGGTGTATGTAAACTTCCGACTTCAACTGTATATACACTTGGGTCAATCGTTTCGGGTAGCCTTCCACAAGCTCCCCACAATAAGTTGGTGAATTTTTTCGCATTCCTCCTGACAGAGCTGGTGTAACTGAGTCAGGTTTGTAGGCCTCCTTGCTCGCACACGCTTTTTCAGTTCTGCCCTGATTGAGGTCAGGGCTTTGTGATGGCCACTCCAGTACGTTGACTTTGTTGTCCTTAAGCCATTTTGCCACAACTTTGGAGGTATGCTTGGGTCATTGTCCATTTGGAAGACCCATTTGTGACCAAGCTTTAACTTCCTGACTGATGTCTTGATATGTTGCTTCAATATATACACATCTTTTTCCTGCCTCATGATGCCATCTATTTTACGAAGTGCACCAGTCCCTCCTGCAGCAAAGCACATAACAACATAATTGCTGCCTCCCCCGTGCTTCATGGTTGGGATGATGTTTTTTGGATTGCAAGCCCTCCCCTTTTTCCTCCAAACATAACAATGGTCATTATGGCCAAAAAGTTATATTTTTGTTTCATGAAACCAGAGGGCATTTCTCCAAAAAGTACTATCTTTGTCCCCATGTGCAGTTGCAAATCATAGTCTGCCGTTTTTATGGCGTTTTTGGAGCAGTCCTTGCTAAGCGGCCTTTCAGGTTATGTCGATTTAGGACTCGGTTTACTGTGGATATAGATACTTTTGTACCTATTTCCTCCAGCATCTTCACAAGTTCCTTTGCTGTTGTTCTGAGATTGATTTGCACTTTTCCCACCAAAATACTTCATCTCTAGGAGACTGAACGCGTCTCCTTCCTGAGCGGTATGATGGCTGCGTGGTCCCATGGTGATTATACTTGCATACTATTGTTTGCACAGATGAACGTGGTACCTTCAGGCGTTTGGAAATTGCTCCCAAGGATGAACCAGACTTGTAGAGGTCTACAATTGTTTTTCAGAGGTCTTGGCTGATTTCTTTTGATTTTTCCCATGATGTCAAGGAAAGAGACACTGAGTTTGAAGGTAGGCCTTGAAATACATCCACAGGTATCCCTCCAATTGACTCAAATGACGTCAATTAGCCAAACAGAAGTTTCTAAAGCCATGACATCATTTTCTGGAATTTTCCAAGCTGTTTAATGGTACAGTCCACTTAGTGTATGTAAAGTTCTGACTCACTGGAATTTAGAAACAGTGAATTACAAGTGAAATCGGCCTGTAAACAATTGCTGTAAAAATGACTTGTGTCATGCACAAAGTAGATGTCCTAACCGACTTGCCAAAATTATAGTTTGTTAACAAGAAATTTGTGGAGTGGTTGAAAAACGAGTTTTAATGACTCCAACCTAACTTTATGTAAACTTCTGACTTCAACTGTAACTGTCCGATAGAGGGCATCCTTGTCTAATGCCCTGTCTCACCCAGACTGGCCTACTGAGCCCCCCTCCCACCTTGACCATATATGACGCCCCAGCATACAACATCTTCACACAGGTCAAAATCCTTTCCCCAAACCCAAACACATACATTAAACAGATACTCATGGCCCACTCTATCAAAAGCCTTACCTTGATCTAAAGAGACCAGTGAAAAAAGTTAACATTAGAACCTCTCGACAAGTCTCGACAAGTCCAACTAGTCCCTGATTAAGAACAAGTTGTCCGTGATTGAGCGTCCCGGTACGCAATATGTCTGGTCCTTGTGTACTATAGAGTCCAGATGGTACAGTGCCTTGCGAAAGTATTCGGCCCCCTTGAACTTTGCGACCTTTTGCCACATTTCAGGCTTCTAACATAAAGATATAAAACTGTATTTTTTTGTGAAGAATCAACAACAAGTGGGACACAATCATGAAGTGGAACGACATTTATTGGATATTTCAAACTTTTTTAACAAATCAAAAACTGAAAAATTGGGCGTGCAAAATTATTCAGCCCCCTTAAGTTAATACTTTGTAGCGCCACCTTTTACTGTGATTACAGCTGTAAGTCGCTTGGGGTATGTCTCTATCTTTTGCACATCGAGAGACTGAATTTTTTTCCCATTCCTCCTTGCAAAACAGCTCGAGCTCAGTGAGGTTGGATGGAGAGCATTTGTGAACAGCAGTTTTCAGTTCTTTCCACAGATTCTCGATTGGATTCAGGTCTGGACTTTGACTTGGCCATTCTAACACCTGGATATGTTTATTTTTGATCCATTCCATTGTAGATTTTGCTTTATGTTTTGGATCATTGTCTTGTTGGAAGACAAATCTTCGTCCCAGTCTCAGGTCTTTTGCAGACTCCACCAGGTTTTCTTCCAGAATGGTCCTGTATTTGGCTCCATCCATCTCCCCATCAATTTTAACCATCTTCCCTGTCCTTGCTGAAGAAAAGCAGGCCCAAACCATGATGCTGCCACCACCATGTTTGACAGTGGGTATGGTGTGTTCAGGGTGATGAGCTGTGTTGCTTTTACGCCAAACATAACGTTTTGCATTGTTGCCAAAAAGTTCAATTTTGGTTTCATCTGACCAGAGCACCTTCTTCCACATGTTTGGTGTGTCTCCCAGGTGGCTTGTGGCAAACTTTAAACGACACTTTTTATGGATATCTTTAAGAAATGGCTTTCTTCTTGCCACTCTTCCATAAAGGCCAGATTTGTGCAATATACGACTGATTGTTGTCCTATGGACAGAGTCTCCCACCTCAGCTTTAGATCTCTGCAGTTCATCCAGAGTGATCATGGGCCTCTTGGCTGCATCTCTGATCAGTCTTCTCCTTGTATGAGCTGAAAGTTTAGAGGGACGGCCAGGTCTTGGTAGATTTGCAGTGGTCTGATACTCCTTCCATTTCAATATTATCGCTTGCACAGTGCTCCTTGGGATGTTTAAAGCTTGGGAAATCTTTTTGTATCCAAATCTGGCTTTAAACTTCTTCACAACAGTATCTCGGACCTGCCTGGTGTGTTCCTTGTTCTTCATGATGCTCTCTGCGCTTTTGACGGACCTCTGAGACTATCACAGTGCAGGTGCATTTATACGGAGACTTGATTACACACAGGTGGATTGTATTTATCATCATTAGTCATTTAGGTCAACATTGGATCATTCAGAGATCCTCACTGAACTTCTGGAGAGAGTTTGCTGCACTGAAAGTAAAGGGGCTGAATAATTTTGCACGCCTAATTTTTCAGTTTTTGATTTGTTAAAAAAGTTTGAAATATCCAATAAATGTCGTTCCACTTCATGATTGTGTTCCACTTGTTGTTGATTCTTCACAAAAAAAAGGTCACCCGCACATCCGAAAGCCGTAGGCAACACTCACCCTTGGCTTCACCACTCTGTCTTTCCAAACTGAAGGAAGAGGAGGAGCTGGGAGCATTTCATATAAATTAGCCTGGAGGCCTACATTGCCTTGCCCCACCAGCTCTACCTCCATCTCACTAATACTATGCTCGAGTTCCCCCAAAACTCTCCTAGCCTCTGAGGATGAGAGAGCTGTATACTGTTGACAGAAAAGCCCAATTTGGACTTTTCCCAGCCTGAGAAAAAAGTGGCATCTGGGAGACCACCTAGGGGTGCAGCCTCCACTCCCGAGTGCGGGCGCCCCCACTGGATATTAGATTCACACCTGTGTTCAGGCGCCCGGGAGATTAGTCACCCGGAGCGAGGGAAAGTGTGCATTGCTCTACAGCAGTACAGAGTCCTCACAAGCACATGCTGGCCTGCTATGTACACCTCCAACAGCTCCATGTAACTGATGTGAAACTGTCGACAACTCCCGAATTCAGCTGCCCACGCACAACGCACCCTCTGGGGGATGCGTCTGTCGTGATCGGCCTGCGGGATATAACTTGACCCATGGGGGTCCCCAGAGACAAATGCTGCGGGTCCCTCCACTGAGCCAGAGTCGGAAGGGGAGACAGGGACACCCTGAGTGACCGGTTTAGGTGGAGCAAGTGCGTCCAAGCTATTGTCTATCACCCACTGCTGGAAAGGTCGCAGTGGGTGATAGAAGCGAAGGGAAAAGCTCTTCTCTTGATTCACAATAAACCCAGAGACTGAACATGGGATACCAGCATGTGTGGAACTCCACCTGCTCCCTCGGCCCGGCTAGCACCTGCCAGTCATCCAGGTAGTCCAATATCCTGAGCCCACAACTTTGGAGCCACTCATTCAATTGGCTCAATCATCCAACCTCCTCTGCCATGAACTATTCACCAGGTCATTGCTATAAATTACAATGGTTCCTCAATCAACTTCCCTGGTATAATAAGGGTAAAATAAAAAACATTAAGTGCGAGTAAAGAGGGAAAGCCCAAAAGGGAGGACCAGAAACTTGAAGGCTAGAGCCTCAAAATGTAAACTCAGGAACTTTCTGTGAGGGAGATATATGGTCATATGAAAGTATGCGTCTCTCGGTCCCAGCTTTGATGCACTTGTACTAACCTCACCTTCTGGATAATAGCGGGGTGAATAGGCCATGGATAGGGTGGTTAATGTCGGATCTTTTTGGCCTTCTTATGACATCGGGTACTGTAGGTGTCCTGGAGGGCAGGCAGTGTGCCCACAGTTGATGCGTTGGCCAGACTGCACCACCTTCTGGAGAGCCCTGGGGTTGCAGACGGTGCAGTTGCCATACCAGGCGGTGACATAGTCTGACAGGATGCTCTCTATGGTGCATCTGTAAAAGTTTGTGAGGGTCATAGGGGCCAAGTCGTATTTCTTCAGCCTCCTGAGGTTGAAGAGAGGCTGTTGAGCCTTCTTCACCACACTCTCTGTGTGGGTGGACCATTTCAGATTGTCAGGTAGGTGTATGCAGAGGATCTTTCATTTTCCACCTTCTCCACTGCGGTCCTGTCGATGTGGATAGGGGCATGCTCCCTCTGCTGTTTCCTGAAGTATGCCATCATCTCCTTCGTTTTGTTGACGTTGAGGGAGAGGTTATTTTCTTTGCACCACTCTGCCAGGGCCAACAACTCCTCCCTGTAGGCTGTCTCATCATTGTTGGTAATCAGGCCTACTACTGTTGTGTCATCCGCAAACTTGATGATTGAGTGTGAGGTATGCGTGGCCACGCAGTCATGTGTTTACAGGGAGTACGGGAGGGGGCTAAGCACGCACCCTTGTGGGGTCCCTGTGTTGAGGATCAGCAAAGTGGTGTTTCCTACCTTCACCACCTGGGGGCAGCCCGTCAGGAAGTCCAGGGCCTGAGCTTAATGATGAGCTTGCGGTAAACTGAGGGTCTAGGGTGTCAGGTAAGGTGGAGATTATATGATCGGTGGCACTGTGTTATCCTCAAAGCGGGCAATAGTGTTAAGCTTGTCCGGGAGCAAGACAACGGTATCCGCGACATGGCTGGTTTTCCCTTTGTAATCCGTGATTGTTTGTAAACCCTGCCACATACATCTTGTGTCTGAGCTGTTGAATTACGACTCCACTTTGTCTTGGTACTGGCATTTTTCCTGTTTGATTGCCTAATAGAGGGAATAACTACACTGTATGTATTCAAACATATTCCCAGTCATCTTGCCATGGTTAAATGCGGTGGTTTGCGCTTTCAGTTTTGTGTGAATGGTGCCATCTATCTACGGTTTCTGGTTTTGGTAGGCTTTAATAATCACAGTGGGAACAACATCCCATATACAGTTCCTGATGAACTCAGTCACCGTGTCCGTGTATACGTCAATGTTATTCTCAGAGGCTACCCGGTACATTTCCCAGTCAGCATGATCAAAACAATCTTGACGCATGGATTCCGATTGGTCAGACTATATCACGGGTACTTCCTGTTTGAGTTTCTTCCTATAGGAAGGGAAGAACAAAATGGAGTCGTGATCTGATTTGCCGAAGGGAGGGTGGGGGAGGGCCTTGTAGGCATATTGAAAGGGGGAGTAGCAGTGGTCGAGTGTTTTACAAGTGTGAGTACTACAGTTAATGTGTTGATAGAACTTCGTGAGTGTTTTCCTCAAATTTGCTTTGTTAAAATCCCCCAGCTACTATAAATGCAGCCTCGGGATATGTGGTTTCCAGTTTGCATAAAGTCCAGTGTAGTTCTTTAAGGGCCGTCGTGGTATCGGCTTGATGGGGAATATACAAGGCTGTGACTATAACCGAAAATAGTTATCTTGGGAGGTAATACAGTCAGGATTTGATTGTGAGGTATTCTAGGTCGGGTGAACAAAAGGACTTGAGTTTCTGTATGTTATCACAATCACACCATAAGTAGTTCATCATGAAACATACAGCCTTCTTCTTCCCGGAGAGGTCTTTATTCCTGTCTGCAAGATGTACTGTGAACCCAGCTGGCTGTATGGATGGGGACAGTATATCCCTAGAGAGCCATCATTCCTTTAAAGTCATGGCTGCCTCATGTATTTTACAGTCCCCGATGTGTCTCTGGAAGGAGACACTTGCCCAGAGACTGAATATTAGCGAGTAATATACTCTGAAGCAATTTGTCGGACTAGTCCACTCCGAATACCTCTTCTCCACTGGCAGAGCGGCTTCTTGGAGCAGCCTCTGGGTTAAGTTCAATTGCCCTGAGGGTTACGAACAAAGAATCAAATTCTGGAAAGTAGTATTCCTGGTTGTAATGCTGGTGAGTTACCGCCGCTCTGATATCCAATAGTTTCCAGCTGTATGTAATAACACAAAAAATGTTCTGGGCTAATAATGTAAGAAATAACACACACACAAATAAAAATACTGCAAAGTTGCTTAGGAGCTAAAAGCAAATCTGCCATGTCTGTCTGTCGGCGCCATCTTGGCAGTAAAACAGCGCCTGTGCCAAGCAGACTGGCACTGCTCTTGTGTAACAGGACAAACAGGAGCAGACTTTGGGGTGGCCCTGGAAGCCAGGGAAGCCTGCTTAGCTGCTTGGTCTGCTTCTGCAGACCCTCTAGAAGACGATGCAGCAGCAAAAGTTCTCCAAGGAAGAAAGACGCACAGCGCCGCATTCTGCTTCTTTTTCTCCTCATAACGAGACTGCATAGACTACAGGGCCAAGCCGAACAAATGGGCAGAGGAGCAGAGCAAGGTGGATCGCGCTCTGATCCAGATGCGGCAACATCGTTGAATGAACGCCTCAGCTGATGGCACCCCCACATCAGCCTCTTGTTCAGGATACGGGAGGGCAAACCCGAACTGACACTTGAACAGCAACACTCCAGTGGACGAGTTTGGCAGTGTGTTGTGAGCATCCTCCGCCCAGATGAGGATCTTGCTCCAATTGCTGGCCTGGGTGGAGACGAAACAGCAGTGATTTCTCCAGCTCCAGGTTGGCCCGCTGTATTTTCCCACTTAACCGCCAAGAGCTCCCAGTAGCCTACATCGTAGTTGCGTTCCATTGGCGAGAACCGCTTGGAGAGAAAGGCACATGGGTGCAATTTCTTGTCCTATTCGTTCCGCTGTGAAAGGACCGCCCCTGCTCCGGTGTCTGAGGCATCCACCTCTACCACAAAGAGATGAGTAGGATTAGTATGAATGAGGATGGGTCCAGAGGTGAAATGTCCCTTGAGCACCATGAATGCCCTGTCAGCCTCGGGAGTCCGGCAAAAACGGGTCTAGAACTTGTGGGCTAGGACTGTGGGAGGCGCTGTCACCGCACCAATGTTGCGTATAAAAATGGGCAAAGCCGAGGAACCGTTACACCTGCTTGAGTGAGGTGGGACAGGACTAGTCGGCGACCACCTGAATCTTTATGGGGTCCATTTGGATGCCTGCAGTAGAGATAATTTGACCCAGGAAGGAAACTTGGGATACATGGCACTCACACTTCTCTATCTTGACATATAGTTGGCTCTGCAGGAGGCGTCTCAGGACTCGGCGGACAGGCAGTATGTATTCCAGAAGGGTTTTGGAATTAATCAGGATGTTGTCGAGGTAAACAAAGATGAACAGATTCGACATATCCCTAAGAGTGTCATTGACCAATGCTTGAAAGACTGCCGGTAAGTTCGATATTTCGAAGGGCATGACTAAATACTCAGTGGGGTGTTAAAGGCAGTTTTCCCCTCATCTCCTTCTCTGATTCTCGCCAGATTGTAATTGTTGCAGAGGTCTAATTTGGTGAAGAATTGGGCCTCCATCCTTCTTACCAACGAAGAAGAAGCCTCCACTAGCTGGGGATATAGAGGGCTGAATGAAACCTGCCTCCAGTGACTCACGGATGTAATTGTCCATTGCTGCTTCAGGGGTCAAATGCCCCAGAGAGGTGTGGAGCCGGGTAGGAGTTATATGGCACAGTCGAGGGAAGGGATGCTGGAGGACACGGCAAGGCTCTTGGTTGGGGTCTTAGACATTTAGTCTGGCAGTCCTTACCACAGTCTAGTAGGTGTCTCATGGACCAGGAGACTAGTGGGTTTGTAGCACTAGCCAGGGGTACCCCAGGATAAGGGGGTTCTCAAGAGCAGTGATCAAAAGAAAACTAAGTCTCTAAGTGGTTCACCCCAGCCTGTAGTAGAATGGGGTTGGTCTGATTTTCCACCTGACTGGAGCCAATGGGCTGTCCCTCAACGGCTTGAATATGCAGAGGGATGGGACACTTCATGCAGGGGAGTTGTAATTCTCTGGCGAAATCATGATCAATGAATATATCTGCGGCCCCGGAGTCCACGAAGGCTTGAGAATGGTGCCTACAGTTTTCCCAGTGGAGGATTGCGGGCAGTGACAGATGGTGACTGGGTAGTCGGGAGGTCACTGCACAGCTCGTCAGGGTCTCCCCTTGACCTGGCGAGCCCTGGTGTTTCCCGTCAGCTCTGGGCATGTAGTACAGAGATGGCCGAGACCTCCGCAGTAGAAGCGGCAGCCTTCGCATGCGCTTGTCACGCACCTGTTTGCTATGAAGTGTGCGTCCCAGCTGCATGGGCTCCTTAATGCTGGGTTCTGGGGGCTTGGGGTCCTCAGGAAACCGGGATACTGGGGTGGTGTCAAAAAGGCGCTGTCTCATGTGTTCTCAGAGGCGGTTGTTGATCCTGATTGCAAGCATTTTAGGGACGAGGTCCTCTCCTAGTTCCCGAGAGGCCAGTTCCTCCATGATGGAATTAGACAAACCCTGGTGACCTGGGCCTCCGTATTCCACCCACTCTCAGCGGCGAGGGTGCAGAACTCAATGGCGAAGTCAGCCACTGGTCTGGCCCCCTGGCGGATGTTGAACAGTCGACTGGCCGCTTCTCGTCCACTGACGGAGTGGTCGAAGACTTGTCGTAGCTCGGCAATGAAGGCTAATATGGAGCTGCTGGATGGTGGCTGCTGTTCCCACACTGACATTGCCCAAGCCAGGGCCTTGCCCGAGAGTAGAGAGATGATTTAGGTGATCATGGCCCGATCGATGTGGAATAAGGAGGACTGTAGCTCGAACACCAGTGAATACTGAATGAGAAACCCCTTGCATCCTCCTGGGTGGCCGTCATACTCCCGGGCTGGGATCTTGGGTTCCCGGTGCAGGTTCCCTGGAGGAACTACGGTGACACCTGTAGCACTGGGCGGTGAGACTTGGACATTGGCTCCTCCTGGGTTGAGGTTGAACTTTGGTTGGAGTCGGTAAGGGCCTAGAGGGTCTCTGATACAGTGCCTTGGGAAAGTATTCGGCCCCCTTGAACTTTGCAAACTTTTGCCACATTTCAGGCTTCAAACATAAAGATATAAAACTGTATTTTTTTGTGAAGAATCAACAACAAGTGGGACACAATCATGAAGTGGAACGACATTTATTGGATATTTCAAACTTTTTTAACAAATCAAAAACTGAAAAATTGGGCGTGCAAAATTATTCAGCCCCTTTACTTTCAGTGCAGCAAACTCTCTCCAGAAGTTCAGTGAGGATCTCTGAATGATCCAATGTTGACCTAAATGACTAATGATGATAAATACAATCCACCTGTGTGTAATCAAGTCTCCGTATAAATGCACCTGCACTGTGATAGTCTCAGAGGTCCGTCAAAAGCGCAGAGAGCATCATGAAGAACAAGGAACACACCAGGCAGGTCCGAGATACTGTTGTGAAGAAGTTTAAAGCCGGATTTGGATACAAAAAGATTTCCCAAGCTTTAAACATCCCAAGGAGCACTGTGCAAGCGATAATATTGAAATGGAAGGAGTATCAGACCACTGCAAATCTACCAAGACCTGGCCGTCCCTCTAAACTTTCAGCTCATACAAGGAGAAGACTGATCAGAGATGCAGCCAAGAGGCCCATGATCACTCTGGATGAACTGCAGAGATCTACAGCTGAGGTGGGAGACTCTGTCCATAGGACAACAATCAGTCGTATATTGCACAATTCTGGCCTTTATGGAAGAGTGGCAAGAAGAAAGCCATTTCTTAAAGATATCCATAAAAAGTGTCATTTAAAGTTTGCCACAAGCCACCTGGGAGACACACCAAACATGTGGAAGAAGGTGCTCTGGTCAGATGAAACCAAAATTGAACTTTTTGGCAACAATGCAAAACATTATGTTTGGCGTAAAAGCAACACAGCTGAACACACCATCCCCACTGTCAAACATGGTGGTGGCAGCATCATGGTTTGGGCCTGCTTTTCTTCAGCAGGGACAGGGAAGATGGTTAAAATTGATGGGAAGATGGATGGAGCCAAATACAGGACCATTCTGGAAGAAAACCTGATGGAGTCTGCAAAAGACCTGAGACTGGGACGGAGATTTGTCTTCCAACAAGACAATGATCCAAAACATAAAGCAAAATCTACAATGGAATGGTTCAAAAATAAACATATCCAGGTGTTAGAATGGCCAAGTCAAAGTCCAGACCTGAATCCAATCGGGAATCTGTGGAAAGAACTGAAAACTGCTGTTCACAAATGCTCTCCATCCAACCTCACTGAGCTCGAGCTGTTTTGCAAGGAGGAATGGGAAACAATTTCAGTCTCTTGATGTGCAAAACTGATAGAGACATACCCCAAGCGACTTACAGCTGTAATCGCAGCAAAAGGTGGCGCTTCAAAGTATTAATTTAAGGGGGTTGAATAATTTTGCACACCCAATTTTTCAGTTTTTGATTTGTTAAAAAAGTTTGAAATATCCAATAAATGTCGTTCCACTTCATGATTGTGTCCCACTTGTTGTTGATTCTTCACAAAAAAACACTTTTATATCTTTATGTTTGAAGCCTGAAATGTGGCAAAAGGTCGCAAAGTTCAAGGGGGCCGAATACTTTCGCAAGGCACTGTATTTGGGAGAGTTGTTCTTGCTGCTGCCTCATCAGTGCTCCTTGGTGGGTTACAACATTCTTGATCTGGTCTTTGCTGGATCAGCTAAATATTGCGGAAAGAATATTGGTTCCATCAATGTAATTGTCTGCATCATATATTTTTGGGGTAAATATATATATCCATACATACATGCATACATATACACATACACATACCTATATAGACATACATACTTTTTTTAAAGAATATACCTTTATTAATATTCCCCGCAAACCCTACCACCGATCCCCCAATTGGAGTAAACTAATAAACATTTCGGGTTTTATCTTAAATTTATACATCTTATACACATTTTACATTCACAGTTTATTTTTTTGTTTGTTTTTAGTCCTTCCTCTATTTCTGATGTTCGTCCAGTTTGATTTATATTTGTAACTGTGCTATTTCACAAAAGTTCTGAACATATATACATTTTACAGACCCCGTATGTACTACATGTTTTATCTTGCTATTAGTCCCACCCTTCAGCTCCATTCAACCTCTCCCATCTATCTCTCAACATCATCCATTTTGGATTTCTATTTGCCATATATTTTTCAACTGTGCTGTGATGCCTCACAAACAACTTGAACATTTCTATTCTCATAGCTTCTACAGATTGTAAATTAAAAATAAACATTTTTGCTAAAATAATAATTATATTATTGATTGATTGACTATGGCTTTTCAAATCACCCAGTATTGCTGCCTGCAGCGTTAGTTCTAGGCAAATGTTGCAATTCTTCAGCCATTCCTGGACCTGTGACCAAAAATGAGCTACATATGGACAATACCAAAATAAATGATCTAAAGACTCCTCACAGCAGAATCTGCAGAGCTGGGAAGATTGTATCCCCCATATATATAACATTCTATTAGTTGCAAGAATTTTGTATAGTAATTTAAATTGAAAAATGTGAAGTTTTGCATCCGGCGTTGTTTTGCGTATCAATTCATAAACCATGTGCCATGGAATGGGTACATCGCAAATCTCTTCCCAACTATTTTGCAATTTATTTGGCACAGCTGTCAGTTTTTGGTCCTTAAATGTGAAATAGGTATATGTTTTTATTTATCACACTTTTCTTTAACCATTTATATTCTTTAATACAGGGCCGACATACAAGTTCCTTACTTTTTTCCCCTTCTACTTGCCTCCAATTAATTGGTTGTAATTTTGGGTGGGGCAGACATCTCCATATGTCTGTGTTAGCTGCATGTGTGACATAACTCCACTAGTCATATTTATGATATCATTCACAAAAAATATACCTTTTTTTAAACATTTCTTTGATTTTTAATTTTTTTTTTTATCAATAAATATATTTGAATTTAACCACAATATTTGTTGCATTATTTGTTCTGTCTTTTCAGGTGGATTAAACTGAAATTGCAACCAACTTTCTAAGGCTTGTTTAAAAGAAGAAAGATTTTGGAGATTATTTCCTTTTCAAACAATCGAAAGTGGGCCGGTGTAATCTGAATAAAGGGGAAAAGGCCCTTCTTGAACATAGGATGAGACATTCGTACCAATTTACTAGAGACCCCGTTTGGATTTAAGTATAACTTTTATATGACTGATGCCTTTAGTGAGAGGTCTAATGCTTTAATATTTAATCATTTCTGCCCTCCTAATTCATATTCGTTAAATAAATAGGCCCTTTTAATTTTATCTGGCTTGCCTATCCAAATAAAATGGAATATTTTATGTTCATATAATTTAAAAAGCAGGTCACTAGGTGTAGGCAAAACCATAAGCAAATAGGTAAACTGTGATATGACTAAAGAGTTAATCAGGGTGATTTTTCCACAAATAGACAGGTATTTTCCTTTCCATGGTAGCAAGATCTCATCTATTTTTGCTAACTTTCTATAAAAATGTATTGGATGTATTGGAGATCATTTCTTTCTTTTGAGATTTGTATACCGAGTATGTCCACATCTCCTTCACACCATTTAATTGGTAAACTACATGGTAATGTAAAATGTGTATTTTTTAGTGATCCAATACGTAATATAGTACACTCATAATTTGGTTTTAATCCTGAGAGAATAGCAAAAGTGTCTAGATCCTCTATGAGGCCATGGAGAGACTCTAATTGTGCTTTTAAAAGAACATGAATCATCAGCGTACAGTGACACCTTTAGTTTTTAAGCCACGGATTTCTAATCCCTTAATATTATTGTTTGATCTAATCTTAACAGCTAATATTTCGATGGCAATAATACATAGATATGCCGACAGTGGACAACCTTGTTATACTCCTCTAGAGAGTTTAAAACTTTCTGAGATGTAGCCATTATTTACAATTTTACACCTAGGTTTGCTATATATAATTTTAACCCATTTTATAAGAGATTCCCCAAAATTGAAATATTCTAGGCATTTATATATAAACTCCAGTCGTACTTTATCAAAAGCCTTTTCAAAATCAGCTATGAAAACCAGGCCTGGTGTCCCCAATAATTCATAGTATTCTATTGTTTCCAGTACTTGTCTTATATTATCTCCAAAGTATCGTCCATGTAAAAAACCTGTCTGATTAGGATGAATAATATCTGACAATACTTTTTTAATTCTATGCGCCAAGCATTTTGCTACGATTTTTAATCACAACACTGAAGTGTTAGAGGTCTCGTATTTTTTAAATGGACTGGATCTTTATATATATACCCCTTGGGTCCTGTTTCAGTAATAATGATATCAGAACTTCTTGTTGCGTGTCTGATAATCTACCAGTTATGTAGGAGTGGTTAAAACATGCTAATAATTGTCTTGTGAGGCACAATAAGTTAGAGGAAAAACAAAAAGAAATGGAGGAACTTATTCTAGAAAGATTCAGTGTAATAGATTATAAAAATAAAGCAAACTGGATGGAATATGGGGAAAAATGCACCAAATTCGTTTTCAATCTTCAATATAGAAATGCTACCAAAATGTTTTTATTAAAACTTGTTACAAATGACAGAGTCACGCATGATTCACCAAATTATATTTTGAAAGGGGAAGTAAAGTACTTTAAGAATATGGTTTCATTTCAGGTTCCTCCATCTCCTCTAACTGAAACTAATTGTATGGATTTTTTTCCTAATAATATTGTAAAATTAACATCTGTACAGAAAGACTCATGTGAAGGCCAAATGACAGAGGAGGAACTGCTTGATGCAATTGGGGCCTTTATGGTTGGGAAAACTCCAGGGCTGGATGGCATACCAGTGGAAGTATACAAAAAATATATATATACTCAAAGGACCATTATTAGCATGTTTTAAGCCACAAGAGTTGATTTCATATACAGTACCAGTCAAAAGTTTGGACACATCTAGACATTTGCGGGTTTTTCTTAATTTTTTATACTATGTTCTACATTGTACACAAAGGACCCCAGGAAGACTTGCAGGAGAGAGGAGAAGAAGGTTCCTATTTGAAAGCTTGACATTTTTTTTAGCTCACGACATGTTTTATTTTTGAAAGCCATGCTAGAAAGGTTTGGAGACCCCTGGTTTATGGGCTTCACAGAGTTGGTATTGTTTGCTGGCTTTTAGTAAAACCATGTAGATACCTCATAAAACAGGCATGTGTTTGTGCATGCGCGTGTGTTGTACATGCGTGCATAATTTGAGGCAGTTTTATTTTAAAGTGTATTCACATCCCTATCTAACAGCCACACAGGCCTCACCAATTGAACCCATACTAATAGGTATTTTATAGTGTATTTACATCCCTGTCTAACAGCCACACAGGCCTCACCAATTGTAACCCATACTGATAGGTATTTTACAGTGTATTCACATCCCTGTCTAACAGCCACACAGGCCTCACCAATTGTAACCCATACTATTAGGTATTTTACAGTGTATTTACATCCCTGGTCTCTCTCTGTGTGTGTTTCAGGAGAGAAACCATACTCTTGCAACTGGGAGGGCTGTGACTGGCGTTTCGCCCGCTCTGACGAGCTGACACGACACTATCGTAAACACACGGGAGCCAAGCCCTTCAAGTGTGTAGCCTGCAGGCGCTGTTTCTCCCGGTCCGATCACCTTGCCCTACACATGAAGCGCCACCAGAACTAAACTCACGCGCACGCTACGACCACCTGAAATGTCACCAGAACTAAACACGCACACATACGTACATGCACGTGAGCATGTGCACCGGCATAAACACCCAACCACCAACACATCCACCCACACACATGCTACGACCACCTGAAGCGTCACCAGAAGAGAGGGACACATGACCACCATCCTGAAGCCCCAGAATGCATTGCACTGCATGAGGGCCAACACAAAGATCAAAATGTCTGCTCCTCCTTTCAAAGAAATAGGGGACCATGGACACCTGCCTCCAATTGCTCCATGTATTAATGCATGCACATTGTATACCTGTCTGTCTGTATATACAGTTGAAGTTGGAAGTTTACATACACTTAGGTCGTTTTTCAACCACTCCACAAATTTCTTGTTAACAAACTATAGTTTTGGCAAGTCGGTTAGGACATCTACTTTGTGCATGACACAAGTAATTATGCCAACAGTTGTTTACAGACAGATTATTTCACTTATAATTCACTGTATCACAAATCCAGTGGGTCAGAAGTTTACACACACTGAGTTGACATTGCCTTTAAACAGCTTGGAAAATTACAGAAAATTATGTCATGGCTTTATAAGCTTCTGATAATTTGAATCAATTGGAGGTGTACCTGTGGATGTATTTCAAGACCTACGTTCAAACTCAATGCCTCTTTGCTTGACATCATGGGAAAATCAAAGTAATCAGCCAAGACCTCAGAAAAAAAATGTAGACCACAAGTCTGGTTCATCCTTGGGAGCAATCACCACATTCAACTGTACAAACAATAGTACGCAAGTATAAACACCATGGGACCACGCAGCCGTCATACCGCTTAGGAAGGAGACGCATTCTGTCTCCTCGAGATGAACGTACTTCGGTGCGAAAAGTGAAAATCAATTCCACAACAACAGCAAAGGACCTTGTGTAGATGCCGGAGGAAACAGGTACAAAATTATCTATATCCACAGTAAAACAAGTCCTATATTGAATTACCCTGAAAGGGCTCTCAGCAAGGAAGAAGCCACTTTTCCAAAACCGCTATAAAAAAGCCAGACTACGGTTTTCAACTGCACATCGGGACAAAGATCATACATTTTGGAGAAATGTCCTCTGAACTGTTTGGCAAGAATGTCCGTCATTATGTTTGGGGAAAAAGGGGGAGGATTGCAAGCCAAAAACACCATCCCAACCGTGAAGAACAGGGGTGGCAGCATCATGTTGTGGGGGTGCTTTGCTGCAGGAGGGACTGGTGCACTTCACAAAATAGATGGCATCATGAGGATGGACAATTATGTGGATATATTGAAGCAATATCTCAAGACATCAGTCAGGAAGTTAAAGCTTGGTCGCAAATGTTTCTTCCAAATGGACAATGAACAAAGCATACTTCCAAAGTTGTGGCATAATGGCTTAAGGACAACAAAGTCAAGGTATTGGAGTGGTCATCACAAAGCCCTGACCTCAATCCTATAGAAAATTTGTGGGCAGAACTGAAAAAGCGTGTGGTCAGGCCTACACACCTGACTTAGTTACACCAGCTCTGTCAGGAGGAATGGGCAAAAATTCACCAATTTATTGTGGGAAGCTTGTGGAAGGCTACCCAAAACGTTTGACCCAAGTTAAACAATTTGAAGGCAATGCTTCCAAATACTATTTGAGTTTGTAAACTTCTGACCCACTGGGAATGTGATGAAAGAAATAAAAGCTGAAATAAATCCTTCACTCAACTATTATTCTGACATTTCACATTCTTAAAATAAAGTGGTGACCCTAACTGACCTAAGACAGGGAATTTGTACTAGGATTAAATGTCAGGCATTGTGAAAACTAAGTTTTAATGTATATTCTAAGGTGTATGTAAACTTCCGACTTCAACTGTATATACAGGTTAAAATTCAGACTACTAGGATTGCCCACAAATGTTATATATACAGTTGAACTTCAACTGTGGAACTTCAGCTGTGGCACCAGGGCCTTCCACTGTGGAGTGGGAGGCCCTGGTGCGCAAATGAGCAAGAGGACATTAGTGTCTAGTTTAAGAAACCGATTCCTCACGAGTCCTCAACTGGCAGCTTCATTAAATAGTACCCCCAAAACACCAGTCTCAACGTCAACAGTGAAGAGGCGAATCCGGCCAATAAAATAAAAGATTATGATGGGCAAAAGAACACAGACACTGGACAGAGGAACTCTGCCTAGAGGGCCAGCATCCTGGAGTTGCCTCTTCACTATTTAAGTTGAGACTGATGTTGTCCACTTGCTCAGTTGGGCACCGGGGCCTCCCACTCCTCTTTCTATTTTGGTTAGAGCCTGTTTGTGCTGTTCTGTGAAGGGAGTTACGCCATCCCATCTGGTTTGCCCTTTGTCGGACCATAATTTGTTTTTCAACAGGACAATTACCCAAAACACACTTCCTGGCTGTGTAAGGAGAGAGTGATGGTGCTGCATCAGATGACTTGGCCTCCACATTCAATAGAATCTTTCGGAAGTAATGTTTATATTTAGAAACAGTCATGTAATGTTTATTATTATTCCATATCACTATCTATGTATAAATGAAGAGTTTCATTCCAAAATCCTGTGTGTATATATATATACATTTTCAGAAATGTTGGTAAATTAGCTTTCATTGTTTACAGAAATTATGAAAGAGATGGGTGTGTTTTTTCACTATCTAATCATGGCATGGGGTTGTTCAATGACAGACATCTATAAAATATATTACTTGATAATAATAATGTTTTTTGGCTAAATGAAATATATGTGCCCCACTCTCAGCGTAATAAGTAGTACTGCTAGGTTTTACATAGTCAAGCGTAACAAATAACATATTTTTTTTATAAAGAATTGTACAAATTATACATTATAAAAAGTAGCAAATACGGTAATATGAGATCTGTATGTAAAACATTTACACTTGTAATTTAGCAGGCGCTATTATCCAGGGCGACTTACAGTAAGTGCATTCATCTTAAGATGGTCAGGTGAGAACACCACATATCAGTCAAATGCTGTAGGATATGAGCATTCCATTCCAGCTAAACAATGGTTGTATAGTGTTTTGTAAAAATGTATTCATAAAAAAATCGGAGAACATTCATATTTTACACACACATGAAGGTACCCATAAGCAATCATGATGAAGTCAATTCTGATGAAAAAACACAGATGTGAAAAATTGGTCAATAGTGTTTTTTTAGATAAACTCTAAATTTATTGAGTTCAACCTACTACAGCTCAAAATACATTCTATAGCCATATACATTTTTTTTTACCTTAATACATTTTGAAAATAGAATCGTCCCATACAGACTTTGATATTTACAAATCTGTTTTTATATTATGTATTGTAGCCTGATGAGAGTTTATCTTTTTCTAGTGTGTGTGCCAATGTGATTCGTTCAGGTTACCATGTTCAAAGATATTGGCAGCAGGGTATGAGACGATGCCCAACCACTCCATGGAAATGTCACTTTTTTTACACTATTGGTCACAATAATTATTCATTAACGTAATGATGTTGGATGGACACATTTTTGGTATATATAGTACAATGTATACATATTGGTCAAAGCAGAGTACATTTAGGGATGGGTTCCCAGGAAACCACCCCTGTATGCTGTGAATTGTTTTCACCTGCAAGTGACGATTGGCTGACCTTTGAAAGAGGGCTGGTAACTGTTCACCCTAAGTTGCCCTTATACCTATGTAACTACTTAGTAATAACTGAACTAAAGGGCTTAAGTCATATCTGTTTGGGCAAAACCCACAAATGGTTTTATACTGTGTGTCTGTCATTCTGTCTTTATGAATGGAATCTGTCTGTCTCCTCTGTTATGACCTTATCAATGTTTATACCATAAAGCATTCTTCCAGTTTATACCATAAAATCCATTCTTCCAGCCAGTACCGTAGGCTACCTATCCCTGACTTCCCACTAGGACTGAGTGTCTGTACCTGTGTTGAAACATGAAGGCACAATTTCCTTGACACCGCTTAAGTTAAAACATCAATAGGCCTCCCGAGTGGCACAGCTGTCTAAGGCACTGCATCGCAGTCTGGGTTAGGGGAGGGTTTGGCCGGCATGTCCCATCGCGCTCTAGCGACTCCTTGTGGTGGGACGAGGGCATGCACGCTAACTTCGGTCGTCAGCTGTACAGTGTTTTCTCCAACACATTGGTGTGGCTGGCTTCCGGGTTGAGCAAGCCGTTTGTCAAGTGCTTCTTGGCAGGGTTGTGTTTCGGAGGACGCATGGCTCTCGTCGTTCGCCTCTCCTGAGTCCGTACGGGAGTTGCAGCGATGGAACAAGACTGTGACTAACAATTATAGTCACATTGTCTGTCATCATGGATCAAACTCTATGAACTTGACAATGACATACTCAAACCCTTTCAGTGGAGGGAAAGGTGTTTGGCCATGGTTTCATTTATGTGGCCATGCAGAGCAGACGGGGCCGGGATGAGTAACCTGACAGAAAATGGCATATAGGCAACTACAATATTTGGTGCATGTTGGATAGGACAGAATGTTACTCTGCTAAACACAGAATTGCGAAATTGAAGGATGAACTAATTTCACTAGCAACATACACTTTGAAAGCTAGCTAGCTAATTTAAACATCATTATGTTTTGTCCTAAAACTTTTACCTGAATTGTATTTCCTTTGACAGCTAGGTTTATTATTGTAGAGACACCTTTGCGTTGGTAACAAAACTAAGGTCATGCAGCAGCATTAGTACTGGTAAAGCAGTGATTTACTCACTGAGCTACATAATAACTTATTTCAAATGGATTTGCTTCACTGCACAGTTAGCTATGCTAGCTATAGCTAGATAGCCAGCCAAACTTGTATAGTTATTGAGCAACTGCTACTTGTTAGCTAGCTAGCTACACTCTTGCTGTAGCGCCGCCGTGCACGTCTCCAGAAACAACGGTGTCCCAGCTGCATTAACATTTACCTATCCACTCAGAATAATATAGCTGATTTCTACCGTTTCACCAGCGTCAGCCCAGCCAACATCTCTTAACAGTTTAAGTGAATTTCAGACCGCAGTAAGCTACAGTAGCAACAGGTTGGTAACAGAATACCTATACAGATTTTTTTTAATTAAAATACATTTTTGGGATGCAAAAACGGGATAAATAATTTATTTTTTATGCATTTTTAAAATGTATTTTCATGTGTGACATACATCTGTAAATGTATTTGGAATACATATATGTGTGGAAATAAATTATTTATATTTCACATATATTAAACATTTTCACATGCATTTTTCTCTGTATATAAGGAGCCCATACTTGTTAGCTCGAAAATGTTTGTAAGGAAGGTAGTTCCAAATTGACTAAAGCCTGCCCCATAACTGTCACGTAAGTCAAAGGACTTACACGTCATTGACACGGATTTCCACAAAGTTCCCACTTCGTATTTCCCACTTCAAACCCAAATATATCATACTTTGACTTAAACAATCAATTATTGATTTGCATCGTTGCAAAAATCATGGGTAAGCTCTGCTGGCATCTTCCAGTTGGATTTTCGCTGGTGTGGGCTTTTAATATCTATTTATTATATAATGTTCTTTATGTGACCATTAGTTGAAAAACAATTCTTCTGAGGATACATTTTCATCAAGCGATCTAAGGAAAGTCTGCTCACATCATTCAGAATGCTATTGGAGCAATATATTAGGGCTATTGGAGAATTTTATGCATCTCTCATATGAAAAAGATGCTTTCTACTGTGTGGCTGTAGCCTGTATCTGCTGTTCCCTACTGAACATGTCTATGGCTGGGATTCAATCCAAGACGCACTAAAAAGCAGCATGTTGCTGTTGACTTTTAAAGGTACATTACGCTTGAGCCGACATGCGTAGCATTTACCATTAATGTGATAACTGCAAACGTTTGGGAAATGTCCTTTATAGGGCACATGGTCAGCTGTCTAATGCGCTGCTATATAAGACGACTTGGAGAATCCCGGCCTCTGAACTGTTCTCAGTTCATGGCCATTTCTCTTCCGAAGAGTAGAACCTATTGATTTTGGTTTCCATGGAAGTGGAATAGAAGTCCACGGAACTATTAACCCAATTTCTGATGTCAGGTTTGATTGCTAAATAGTCACTCCTCCTACAATATCTCATAGCAGATAACACTTAGATAAGTAACAGAGAAATCATATCCAGCTTTAAAAATGAAGGAACATCAACACGAAAACTGTATCTAGTTGAAATCTCTTTATTCATTCTCAGGATTTCACAACAACAAAAATAATACAATACACAAAAAAGTTAAACAGGTAAACAATGCTACCACTGGTGACAGAACAAATAAGTTACAGAGGTAACAAGATAAATAGCACTACCAACGTATCAGTAGCATGCAGTGAACATCCACAATGATCCCCAACAATATAAACCCACAGACTGACAGTGCAGATGTAACAAGATAAATAGCACTACCAATGTATCAGTAGCATGCAGTAAACATCCACAATGATCACCAACAATATAAACCCAGACTTACAGTGCAGATGTAACAAGATAAATAGCACTACCAACGTATCAGTAGCATGCAGTAAACATCCACAATGATCCCCAACAATATAAACCCACAGGCTGACAGTGCAGATGTAACAAGATAAATAGCACTACCAACGTATCAGTAGCATGCAGTAAACATCCACAATGATCCCCAACAATATAAACCCACAGGCTGACAGTGCAGATGTAACAAGATAAATAGCACTACCAACGTATCAGTAGCATGCAGTAAACATCCACAATGATCCCCAACAATATAAACCCACAGGCTGACAGTGCAGATATAACAAGATAAATAGCACTACCAACGTATCAGTAGCATGCAGTAAACATCCACAATGATCCCCAACAATATAAACCCACAGACTGACAGTGCAGATGTAACAAGATAAATAGCACTACCAACGTATCAGTAGCATGCAGTAAACATCCACAATGATCCCCAACAATATAAACCCACAGGCTGACAGTGCAGATGTAACAAGATAAATAGCACTACCAACGTATCAGTAGCATGCAGTAAACATCCACAATGATCCCCAACAATATAAACCCACAGGCTGACAGTGCAGATGTAACAAGATAAATAGCACTACCAACGTATCAGTAGCATGCAGTAAACATCCACAATGATCCCCAACAATATAAACCCACAGGCTGACGGTGCAGATGTAACAAGATAAATAGCACTACCAACGTATCAGTAGCATGCAGTAAACATCCACAATGATCCCCAACAATATAAACCCACAGGCTGACAGTGCAGATGTAACAAGATAAATAGCACTACCAACGTATCAGTAGCATGCAGTAAACATCCACAATGATCCCCAACAATATAAACCCACAGGCTGACGGTGCAGATGTAACAAGATAAATAGCACTACCAACGGATCAGTAGCATGCAGTAAACATCCACAATGATCCCCAACAATATAAACCCACAGACTTACATTGCAGATGCACGTATGATAAAGCATTGATTGTTCTACATAAATGATAACACACATTTTTTAAAACATTTGAACTTGACAGAGGAATCTACAGGATGAAGCAGGTCTGGCTGGAAACATTGAGGACTCATAATACAAGAAACTAAACCAAGGGACCTGAAGAATTGTCAATACTGTGGACAGAGAAGAATTTATGCAGCAACATTTGGCTTCAATTGAATGACAAGAGATTTATACGTTTACATGTTGAAATGGTATGTTTTAGTTTTTGTTGTTTTTTGTGTGGGACATTTAGACCACTTTTTGACAGATAATGAATGCAATGTACATCCTCACCAGACATTCCTGCCGGATCAAGCCACGCACCCTCCCTATGTAGCTAAATGGTCTCTTTCCAAATTAACTCCACAGGGAGATGATGTCACTATAGATATCTAAAATACTCTATTGTTTACTTACGTCTGAGGTGGTAAAGGTGCTTATATCACTGAAAGTGTTAAATTGAAATTCATTGCTGAGAATGTCCAAAATCCAACAGAGTATATTAATTTAATTTCACCGCTGCTCTTTCACTGTAAATGTCCATTAATATGTTATTAACACTTTTGTTTGCATTTATTTGCACCAAAGAAAACAATTGATAGACAACAATACAGATATCTTTTTTTTTTTTAAACGATGTGCAGGTGTGTTTGGAAGCCCAAGGGCTTACATGAAAAACACACCACAAAAAAACAATATATAATACATCAGTACAAAATAAAAAAGGTTTGTTAAAACATAACGAAACCTACTAATTATCCATGTATAAATTAATTGAACCGTAATATTTGTTTTGTTTAAATGTGCGTGCCTGTGAGTGCTAGGCTATATGGAGAAGATTACTGAGGAGTTTTGTTCATCAGGCTGACCCCCAGTCTTCACTTGTAGTTATTGAGGGATAATGATGTTTTGGCAATGTGAAGATAAGAATTCCAGAGTATGGTACCTCTGTATCTGATAGTCAGTTCTCTATGTGAGGTTTGGCAGTTGGGAGGGTGAAGGTTATCACAGTGTCTTGTATTACACTGAAAAACTCAATAAGTTCTGAGAACTCTTTTTTTTTTTTAGGAAAACGATCACCTAAAAGAAACGTCTGTTAAAGTTAAAAGTAAGGTCACACCTAATTAGTATGCATGATCTATTGACACAAGGGGGTTGGGTGGATATACTGTAGTACCTTGTTTGAGTGTGTATTGATGGGAACAAAGTGGGTCAACATTGACTACTATGTGTCCTACACACTAATGCTGCTGATGACCTAGACACCAGCTTTAGTAGTATAGATCCCGTAGACCCATTGGATGAAAGCTTTCAGCCGGGAACAAGCTCAACATCCTCTGACTCGGAAAAGACTGCACAGGGCTGGCAAGACCCAAAGTGTGTATGAGTCCAGAGTCATGGAGCTCATGCAGTTCTGCCAGACCAGCTACCATTACCCAACACAAAAAGAGGTTCACCAGCTGAAGAACATTCTGGATCCTGTCTGGAACATTCAACCAACAACATCCATATTGAGATAGACTGATGTTGTAGTATAATATGTAATGCCTAGTATGCTCGCAACTGCATTGTGGTATAGATATTGCTAGCTGTTGTAAATATGTATATAATGGGGTTTCATATCCTATTTTTTTTTTATTTTTTACAAGTGCACTAACAAGTGACTAAATGATTCCAGCTGTATCAGAAACCAATACAAGTGTTGACTTCAACTTCAGGATCAATTAATTGTTCCTAGCCACCGTGCTTCTACACCTGCATTGCTTTCTGTTTGGGGTTTTAGGCTGGGTTTCTGTACAGCATTTTGAGATATCAGCTGATGTACGAAGGGCTATATAAATACATTTGATTTTTTGATTTGATGATTGGAACATCTGGGATATTCAATCAACACAACATCCATGTTCAGTTAGAGTGATGTTGTAGTATACTATGGAATGCCTAGTATGCTCACAAACTGCATTGTGGTATAGAAACCAATAAAGTGTTGACTTCAACAGGATCATTTGGTTGTGATATTCATGAAATCTTACAACTAAAACAAATGATGCAGAGAGTTGGTGTATCATTTCAAAGTAAACATGTTTCAATAAAATAGTAGATTAGTCTGTCAATGTAGCAAATAGGTAGACATGGATTGTACTCAAGACTAAGTGTATTTGCTCTGGAGACCAAGGTGAGTTTACACAGCAATATGCAGGAACGATTTTGGCAATGTATGACATATACTGTATACCGTAGAAGAAAAATATACTGTTTTTTATTTGACCTTTATTTAACCAGGTAAGCTAGTTGAGAACAAGTTCTCATTTACAACTGCAACCTGGCCAAGATAAAGCAAAGCAGTGCGACACAAACAACAACACAGAGTTACACATGGAATAAACAAGCATACAGTCAATAACAGAAAATAATAGAAGAAAAGAAAGTCTATATACAGTGTATGCAAATGGCATGAGGAGGTAAGGCAATAAATAGGCCATAGTAGCGAAGTAATTACAATTTAGCAAATTAACACTGGAGTGATAGATGAGCAGATGGTGATGTGCAAGTAGAAATACTGGTGTGCAAAAGAGCAGAAAAGTAAATAAAAACAATATGGGGATGAGGTAGGTAGATTGGGTGGGCTATTTACAGATGAACTATGTACAGCTGCAGCGATCAGTTAGCTGCTCAGATACCTGATGTTTAAAGTTAGTGAGGGAAATATAAGTCTCCAGCTTCAGAGATTTTTGCAATTAGTTCCAGTCATTGGCAGCAGATAACTGTAAGGAAAGGCGGCCAAAGGAGGTGTTGGCTTTGGGGATGACCAGTGAGATATACCTGCTGGAGCGCGTGCTACAGGTGGGTGTTGTTATCGTGACCAGTAAGCTGAGATAAGGCAAAGCTTTACCTAGCATAGACTTATAGATTACCTAGAGCCAGTGGGTCTGCCGATGAATATGTAGCGAGGGCCAGCCAACTAGAGCATACAGGTCGCAGTGGTGGGTGGTATATGGGGCTAACGCCTATAATAAATACAACGCTTATACAAAGGGAATACTTGCATATAGGTGTGTTTGGTGGGTGGAGTGAGGTATCCAGAGTCACTTTGATACAAGGAGATTGTTGTTATGGACATTTCACATCTCCTCTAGTCATTAACTTATTTTATCCAACATATCGTTTGCGGGATAAATTGCTTGAATGGCCCCAACAGCGCACTCAGGCATTTGGCGTCCTGTGCCTGGCTTCTCCCCACGTAGAACAAAATGCAAAAAATAATGTGTAGGCCACCAAGTGGTATTGTCTGTATGACAAAAACACTATTGGACTTTCATGGGCAATCATTGTGTACTGTCTGTATTCGTACTGTAGCAGCATGATGCAGAATACACATCTCACAGACACATGTTAGCTAGACACTTGCTAGCTAGCTACAACACATGTATACTTACTTAAAGACTAATAAGGGTCATAAAGCCAAAGTCATTCCTTTACTCATCATCATCAAAACATTTCTCCAGTTTTGCTACTAATAAGATGCACTGAGGCTAGCTAGCTCTAACGTTAGTCTACAGTACATTTTAGGTATTGCAAACACAGCGAGCTAGCTCAACTTGTCTAGATTGGCTTGTAATGGTATTAGCAAGCCCTGTTATGGCCGAATCAATCACCAAATTATACTGTACTGAACAACACTACCTCGTGAGAAAAGAGAGCTTATATTACTAGCTAGCTACCAACAGCAACTTACTCGTTTGTCATTTTCCCTCCGGGTCCAGCTGGTCTAGGCCGCTGCTGCTAGTTGATCTAGGAGGTTCTGAAGAACATCTCAGCACACCTCGATCCATATGTGCGTCGAAACGTTGATGGTCTGTCATAGACACACGGTCAATGGGGGTCTGCAGTGACCCTCTCCAGTAAGAACTGTCTGTGATTGAATTCGTTGCCACACAGGCATTCACCAGTTGGAGTGTGACTGTAGTTCCCCATCGCTACTTGCTGGTCTCGCAGTTCTTGTTCTTGCTTTCTCAGTTCCTCTTCAATGTATTCTGGCTCAAATTAGTAGGGCAGTATG
This sequence comes from Oncorhynchus mykiss, assembly GCF_013265735.2. Taxonomy (NCBI): domain Eukaryota; kingdom Metazoa; phylum Chordata; class Actinopteri; order Salmoniformes; family Salmonidae; genus Oncorhynchus; species Oncorhynchus mykiss. The sequence continues at coordinate 50,895,465 of NC_048566.1, read as the reverse complement.
TCCCTATGTCAGTATATAAAAGAACATAAAAAACTGTTTTGTCGTCCAGCTCTTCTTGCAAAGACTAATCATCAGAAGCAGCCATTATAATTATTTAGCCATCTCGGATAGACAGTGCAGTAGGCTAGACAATAGAACGAGTCAAAATTCACCCAAGGCTGAAAAACGGCAGAAGAACGTTGGCTAAGCTGGAACACTAGCGCGAGCCAATAGCAAATGAATGGAATTGAATGTTCGCAGAGCCTGTTTTAACTGGAGTGCTGCTTAGAATTCCATTTTGCCTAATTGGCATTAAAAAATGTATCCCTTTTTATTTCACCACTACAATCTGTTCGTTGGACGGAACTGTAAAAATACGACTTGTGTGGAAAGTTAACATATCCGCACCTCGATGGTGTCAACTGTACTTATGTCTGCGTAATGAGAAAGTAGGGAAAAAATGAAAACTTCTGTAATGTCCGGGGTGTAGTGGATGAAGGAGTCAGACGCAGGAGACAGAGAGTTCAGAGTAGGCACGTCTTTAATACACCAACCTGGTGAAAAAGCAGACGCCACTCAACACAAAAACCCCAAACCACAGGGGAACTGTATCCAAAAAACAGCTCACGTACACGAAACAGCCGTGACACACATGCGTGCACGACAAGTACACATAGAACAATCCCGCACAAAGAGCTGGCTAATAAAGCCCAACTAATAACCAAATGAATAACCAATAAACAGATAAGGAGGGGGAGGAAAAAAATCAGTGGCGGCTAGTAGGCCGGTGACGACGACCGCCGAGCGCCACCCGAATGGGAAGGGGAGCCACCTTCGGTAGGAGTCGTGACAACTTCAGACTATTTCTAGTCTTGTGATCGATCACAACCGAGCTCGCTGCCGAGACTTACATAATTATAAATAGGAGATACTAAAGATTAAAATGGCGTACGACTTTAAAAAATCTAAATATACACATTGCGAGATACATATTTCATCTATAGGAAACAATGGGACGACATCAGAGTTCCATTAGTATTTTCTTTGTTTCTTCACATTTTAACTACCAATAACGTGAGCAGATCTCATTGCCAACAATAGCGAAGCAGGCATTGTGATTTAGAGCAATAAACTGGGAATAGAACTGGAAGGCGAGTTGGTGCCGGGGGCTCAATAGAACTAATAGGAGCTGACAGGGTGAAAAATGCCCTAAAATAAGGCCTGTTTTTTTGTGATTATTTCAAAACGAAGGCAAGCAGCTGAGAAATATGGTCATATTATTAAACTGGGCTCCACGGCGGATGCAATGAAATAGTTTTTATCAACAAAAAAAAGCATTATTAAAAATGTGATGTGTCCAGCCTAAGTGCAGGGTAATATACCTCCCTTGAACCTGTAGAAACTAGTACCGTCCCCTTTTTGAAAAGCCTGCCTTTGAAGGTGTGAACACAAAAGGAAGTAGGGATCCCATCAGGCTGTAGTCTTTACAAAACCAGGGAAAATGAGTCAACCTAGATATCCTGCAATGTCGTAGCAGGTAGGGACATCGTAGAGATAAGTCCAATGGCTCTATTGAACAAGAATAATCGTATCTATTCGCTGCTAGTGTGATCGTGCAATTGGCAAAACACAAAGACCACAATCATCATTTACAAAACATGACTCCATAAATGTTTTAATCAGACAGCAGGCGAACATTCTAAAATACCTCTATGGTGCATACATTCAGTTGTATTTGGAAGTTAACATACACTTAGGTTGGAGTCATTAAAACTTTTTTTTCAACCACTCCACAAATTTCTTGTTAACCAACTATAGTTTTGGCAAGTCGGGTAAGGACATCTATTTTGTGCATGGCACAAGTAATTTTTCCAACAATTGTTTACAGACAGATTATTTCACTTATAATTCACTGTATCAACATTCCAGTGGGTCAGAAGTTTACATGCACTAAGTTGACTGTGCCTTTAAACAGCTTGGAAAATTCCAGGAAATGATGTCATGGCTTTAGAAGCTTCTGATAGGCTAATTGACATCATTTGAGTCAATCGGAGGTGTACCTGTGGATGTATTTTAAGGTCTAACTTCAAACTCAGTGCCTCTTTGCTTGACATCATGGGAAAATCAAAAGAAATCAGCCAAGACCTCAGAAAAAAATGGTAGACTTGTCCACAAGTCTGGTTCATCCTTGGGAGCAATTTGCAAATTCCTGAAGGTACCACGACCATCTGTACAAACAATAGTATGCAAGTATATACACCATGGGACCACTCAGCCGTCATACCGCTCAGGAAGGAAGGCTCTGTCTCCTAGAGATTAACGTACTTTGGTGCAAAAAGTGCAAATCAATCCCAGAACAACAGCGAAGGACCTTGTGAAAATGCTGGAGGAAAAAGGTACAAAAGTACCTATATCCACAGTAAAATGAGTCCTATATCGACATAACCTGAAAGGCCGCTCAGCAAGGAAGAAGCCACTGCTCCAATACCGCCATAAAAAAGCAAGACCACAGTCTGCAACTGCACATGGGGACAAATATCGTATTTTTGGAGAAATGCCCTCTGGTCTGATGAAACTGTTTGGCCATAATGACCATTGTTATGTTTGGAGGAAAAAGGGGAGGCTTGGAAGCCGAAGAACACCATCCCAACCGTGAAGCATGGGGTGGCAGCATCATGTTGTGGGGGTGCTATGCTGCAGGAGGGACTGATGCACTTCACAAAATAGATGGCATCATGAAGTAGGAACGTTTTGTGGATGTATTGACACAACATCTCAAGACATCAGTCAGGAAGATAAAGCTTTGTCGCAAATGGTTCTTCCAAATGGACAATGACTCAAGCACACTTCCAAAGTTGTGGCAAAATGGCAAAGTCAAGGTATTGGAGTGGACATCACAAAGCCCTGACCTCAGTCCTATAGAACATTTGTGGGCAGAACTGAAAAAGTGTGTGCGAGCAAGGAGGCCTGCAAACCTGACTCAGTTACACCAGCTCTGTCAGGAGGAATGGGCCAAAATTCACCAAACTTATTGTGGGAAGCTTGTGGAAGGCTACCCAACACATTTGATCCAAGTCAAACAATTTAAAAGCAATGCTACTAAATACTAATTGAGTGTATGTAAACTTCTGACCACTGGGAATGTGATGAAAAAAATTAAAGCTGAAATAAATCACTCTATACATTCTCTATACTTATTCTGACATTTCACATTCTTAAAATAAAGTGGTGATCCTAACTGACCTAAAACAGGGCATTTTTACTAAGATTAAATGTTAGGAATGGTGAAAAACTGTGTTTAATCTAGTGACTCCCCATCCCGCATGCGGGAGCGTAATCATCGCCTGACACTAATTAGCATAACGCAACGGACATAAATGTCCCTAGAAAATATTCCTATTCATGAAAATCACAAATTAAATATATTGAGACACAGTTTAGCCTTTTGTTAATCACCCTGTCATCTGTGTTTTCACAGTGGAGGGAGAAGGGGCTCACAACAATTGGTAATCTATACATAGATGGTCAGTTAGCTTCATTTCAACAATTACAGGGAAAGTTCAACATGCCAACAACACATTTTTCCAGATACCTCCAATTCAGGAATTTCGTAAGGACACATATCCCACAGTATGGCATGAAGCCAATAGTCCTACATTAGATAGCTTGATCCTTGTCAAACCCCATTCAAAAGGGTCGGTCTTTAGACTGTATGATGTGCTACAGGCCCACATAGAGGTATCCACAGACACCATTAAAAGTGCTTGGGAACAAGAACTTGGGTCAGAAATCTCAGATGAGGACTGGGTAGAAGCTATATATAAACCACATTTCAGTGAATGCCAGACACAACCTTGTACAATTTAAGGTGATACACAGGTTACATTACTCAAAAGTAAAACTGCATAAAATATTCCCGGACACCTCACCACAGTGTGAGAGGTGCAAGCAGGATGAGGGGACGTTGACCCACTTATTCTGGACATGTCCTAAGTTACATGTTTACTGGGCTCGAATTTTTGATTACTTATCTAGAGCCTTTGATAGAGTTCTAGCCCCAGACCCATTGACCGCTCTGTTTGGTGCAGTTGATGGGAATAACCACGAAGGGAAAGCTGTCTGTCTTTGTACTCTATTAGCCAAAAGGCTCATATTGCAATTTTGGAAACTGGAGACTGTACCTACCTTTGAAATGTGGTTACGGGATTTAGGGAATGTAATACATATGGAAAAGATTCGATACAATACCTCCAATAGAAGTCCAATGTTTTACAAAATATGGCAGCCGATACTGGATAAATGGCCTAGTCCCGCTTCATAACTGGGTTGACGCTCTGCTGCTACTCTGTGCTGTACTCCACTCAATATTTATTTTTGGCTTAACTACACTGCTTGTAACGACTATATGCTGTCTTCTTATACATGTACCGCCTAATAGGATTTTGTTTTATTTTGTGTATGTGTGAGTTAAGTTTTGTTTTGTCCGCTAAATTGGCCGTCCCATTCAACAGTACAATGAATGTCATTGTTAGTATTGCTGTCTTTATTTTATTTTTTATTGTAAAATAATAAACATATTATTTTAAAAAAAATCACCCTGTCATCTCAGATTTTCTAAATATGCTTTACAGCCAAAGCTAGACAAGCATTTGTGTAAGTTTATCGATAGCCTAGCATCGTATTTTGTCCAGCTAGCAGCAGGTAACTTGGTCACGGAAATCAGAAAAGCAATCAAATTAAATAGTTTACCTTTGATGAGCTTCGGATGTTTTCACTCACGAGACTCCCAGTTAGATAGCAAATGTTCCTTTTTTCCCAAAATATTATTTTTGTAGGCGAAATAGCCCCGTTTGTTCTTCACGTTTGGCTGAGAAATCGCCCGGAAATTGCAGTCACAAAAACGGTGAAAAATATTCCAAATTAGCTCCATAATATCGACAGAAACATGGCAAACGTTGTTTATAATCAATCCTCAAGGTGTTTTTCAAATATCTATTCGATAATATATCCATCGGGACAATTCGTTTTTCAGTAGGACCGATTGGAGTAATGGCTAACTCTGTATTTTACACGAGAATCTCTCTGGAGCATCAGGTGACCACTTGCGCAATGTAGCCGCTTACGGGTATTCTTCAACATAAATGCGTAAAACTACGTCACAATGCTGTAGACACCTTGGGGAATACGTAGAAAAAGTAATCTGGTTGATAGCCCATTCACTGCTCAATAGGGACTCATTGGAACGCAGCGCTTTCAAAACAGAAGGCACGTCCGGCTTGGATTTTTCTCAGGCTTTCACCTGCAACATCAGTTCTGAAACTTTAGAGTGTTTTCTATCCTAAGCTGTCAATTATATGCATATTCTAGCATCTTGTCCTGACAAAATATCCCGTTTAAAATGGAAACGTTTTTTTTCTCCAAAAATGAAAATACTTCCCCCGAGTCACAACAGGTTTAACCTGTTAGAGCTCTAGGGGCGCTATTTCATTTTTGGATAAAAAACGTTCCCGTTTTAAGCGCGATATTTTGTCACGAAAAGATGCTCGACTATGCATATTCGTGACAGTTTTGGAAAGAAAACACTCTGAAGTTTCAGAATCTGCAAAGATTTTGTCTGTAAGTGCCCCAGAACTCATTCTACAGGCGAAACCAAGATGATGCATCACCCAGGAATTAGCAGAATTTCTGAAGCTCTGTTTTCCATTCTCTCCTTATATGGCTGTGATTGCGCAACGAATGAGCCTACACTTTCTGTCGTTCGCCCAAGGTCTTAGCAGCATTGTGACGTATTTGTAGGCATATCATTGGAAGATTGACCATAAGAGACTACATTTTCCAAGTGTCCGCCTGGTGTCCTGCGTCGAATTCGGTGCGCAATTGCCAGCTGCTTCCACTTTACCATTTGATTCAGGGGAGAAAGCATGTGTCCAAGAACGATGTATCAATGAAGAGATATGTGAAAAACACCTTGATGATTGATTCTAAACAACGTTTGCCATGTTTTCAGTCGATATTATGGAGTTAATTTGGAAAAAAGTTTGCGTTTTGAGGACTGAATTTATGGATTTTTTTTGGTAGCCAAATGTGATGTATAAAACGGAGCTCTTCTAATACACAAGGAATCTTTTTGGAAAAACTGAGCATCTGCTATCTAACTGAGAGTATCCTCATTGAAAACATCAGAAGTTCTTCAAAGGTAAATGATTTTATTTGAAGGCTTTTATGTTTTTGTTAATGTTGCGTGCTGGATGCTAACGCTAATGCTAACGCTAAATGCTAACGCGAAATGCTAACTCTAGCTAGCTACTTTTACACAAATTATTGTTTTCCTATGGTTGAGAAGCATATTTTGAAAATCTGAGATGACAGTGTTGTTTACAAAAGGCTAAGCTTGAGACATGGCATATTTATTTCATTTCATTTGCGATTTTCATAAATAGTTAACGTTGTGTTATGCTAATGAGCTTGCTGATAGATTTACACAATCCTGGATACAGGGGTTTTTTCATAGCTAAACGTGACGCAGAAAACGGAGCGATTTGTCCTAAACAAATAATCTTTCAGGAAAAACTGAACATTTGCTATCTGAGAGTCTCCTCATTGAAAACATCTGAAGTTCTTCAAAGGTAAATGATTTTTTTGAATGCTTTTCTGTTTTTTTGTGTAAATGTTGCCAGCTGAATGCTAATGCTAAATGCTACGTTAGCCATCAATACTGTCACACAAATGCTTGTTTTGCAATGGTTGAGAAGCATATTTTGAAAATCTGAGATGACAGTGTTGTTAACAAAAGGCTAAGCTTGAGAGCTAGCATATTTATTTCATTTCATTTGCGATTTTCATGAATAGTTAACGTTGCGTTATGGTAATGAGCTTGAGTCTGTATTCACGAACCCGGATCCGGGATGGGGAGATCAGAAAGGTTAAATGTATTTGGCTAAGGTGTATGTAAACTTCCGACTTCAACTGTATGTGAGAATGCTGTTCATTGACTATAGCTCAGCTTTCAACACCATAGTGCCCTCAAAGCTCATCAATAAGCTAAGGAGCTTGGGACGAAACACCTCCCGCTGCAACTGGATCCTGGACTTCCTGACGGGCCGCCCCCAGGAGGTTAGGGTAGGTAACAACACATCCGCCACACTGATCCTTAACACAGGGGCCCCACAGGGGTTCGTGCTCAGCCCCCTCCTGTACTCCTTGTTCACTCATGACTGCATGGCCAGGCACGACTCCAACACCATCATTCAATTTGCAGATGACACAACAGTGGTAGGCCTGATCAACGACGAGACAGCCTATAGGGAGGAGGTCAGAGACCTGGCCGGGTGGTGCCAGGATAACAACCTCTCCCTCAACGTAACCAAGACTAAGGAGATGATTGTGGGCTACAGTAAAAGGAGGACCGATCACGCCCCCATTCTCATCGACGGGGCTGCAGTGGAGCAGGTTGAGGGCTTCAAGTTCCTTGGTGTCCACATCACCAACAAACTAACATGGTCCAAGCACATCCTGACAGTCACGAAGCAGGCACGAGAAACCTATTCCTCCTCAGGAGACTGAAAAGATTTGGCATGGGTCCTCAGATCCATCGGATGGGGCCACAGTGTCTCCTGACCCCTTCTGTCTCAGCCTCCAGTATTTCTGCTGCAGTAGTTTGTGTCGGGGGGCTAGGGTCTGTTTGTTATATCTGGAGTACTTCTCCTGTCTTATCCGGTGTCCTGTGTGAATTTAAGTATGCTCTCTCTAATTCTCTCTACCTGTCCCAGACCTGCTGTTTTCAACTCTCTAGAGACAGCAGGAGAGGTAGAGATACTCCTAATGTTCGGCTATGAAAAGCCAACTAACATTTACTCCTGAGGTGCTGACTTGCTGCACCCTCGACAACCACTGTGATTATTATCATTTGACCATGCTGGTTAATTATGTACATTTGAACATCTTGGCCATGTTCTGTTATAATCTCTACCCGGCACAGCCAGAAGAGGACTGGTCACCACTCATAGCCTGGTTCCTCTCTCCTCTCTCTCTTTTTCCTAGCAACCGTGCTTCTACACTTGCATTGCTTGCTGTTTGGGGTTTTAGGCTACTAAGCTATATGCAATTGTTTTAAGAAGGTCATACCAAGGATAATTTTGCTATTTGATTTAGAATTTTAAGACCCCTTGAAGCATCCCAAAAATATATACACTGAAAAAAATTACAAAAATGTACTTTTACCACTTTTTCCATGATATCCAATTGTTAGTTACAGTCTTATCCCATCGCTGCAACTCCCCTACAGACTCGGGAGAGGCGAGGGTTGAGAGCAATGCGTCCTCTGAAACACGACCATGCCAAGCGCACCGCTTCTTGACACACTGCTCGCTTAACCCGGAAGCCAGCCGCACCAATGTGTCAGAGGAAACACTGTCCAGCTGGCAACCAAAGTCAGCTTGCAGGTGCCTGACCCGCCAGAAGGTGCCGTAAGAGCGTGATGGGACAAGAAAATCCCGGCTGGCCGGCCAAACCCTTCCCTAACTCATACTATGCTGGGCCAATTGTGCCCCGCCTCATGGTTCTCACGGTCACGGCCAGCTGTGACACAGCCTGGGATCGAACCCGGGGCTGTCCGTTTTGTCACCAAAGCTCCATATGCTACCCACCACTGCGACCTGTACGCTCTCGTTGGCTGGCCCTCGCTTCCTATTCGTCGCCAAACCCACTGGCTCCAGGTCATCTATAAGTCTTTGCTAGGTAAAGCCCCGCCTTATCTCAGCTCACTGGTCACCTTAGCAGCACCAACCCGTAGCACGCGCTCCAGCAGGTATATTTCACAGGTCACCCCCAAAACCAATTCCTCCTTTGGCCTCTTTCCTTCCAGTTCTCTGCTGCCAATGACTGGAACGAATTGCAAAAATCACTGAAGCTGGAGACTCATATCTCTTTTACTAACTTTAAAGATCAGCTGTCAGAGCAGCTTACAGATCATTGCACCTGTACATACCCCATCTATAAATAGCCTATCCAACTATCTCATCCCCATATTGTTATTATTTTTTTCCCTTCTTTGCACCCCAGTATCTCTACTTGCACATTCATCTTCTGCACATCTATCTTTCCAATGTTTAATTGCTAAATTGTAATTACTATTTTTTGCCTTACCTCCCTAATCTTACCTTATTTGCACACACTGCACTGCATATAAACTTTTCTATTGTGTTATTGACTGTACGTTTGTTTACACCATGTGTAACTCTGTGTTGTTGTCTCACTGCTTTACTTTATCTTGGCCAGGAAGCAGTTGTAAATGAGAACTTGTTCTCAACTGGCCTACCTGGTTAAATAAAGGTGAAATAAAAAAAAATAAAAAAAGTAGTGACACCTCAAGCACTGCCTTAGACTGCTGCACCACTTGGGAGGCCCTTAAGTCATCCCGCTAACGGAACAACTTCCTGTGAAACTGGAGGGCATTCAATTCAAATAAATAATCATAAATAATATGGATATGAAACATTTAGGTACATACAAGTGTCTTATATTGGCTGAAAGCTTAAATTCTTGTGAAAATGCGATTGTTTGAGGACGGCGCCCCACATTAAAACATTTCTCCACAAGTTTTCACAAATAACGATTAAATATTCACCACATGGAACAACAGATAGTCCCCCAAAAAATCAAAGGAAGCTTGTTTTGAAGTGTCTGTTCTATATCTGAGAGATATGAGAAAGGTCAGGAAACATTTGTTTTGTTTTACATCCCTTATTTTTGACACTAAACAGTCTCCATATATACTTCCTTAACTTTTTTTCAACTGGTACCGGGGGACCTTCAGACGAGTGTTCGTGGGAGTGTACACGTTTGTGTACGTGTTCGTGAGAGTCTCACCTTCCCACAGAGGGGTCATATTAGTGTGTAGCCCAAACTGTTCAGATGCTACAGACAGAAGTTGGCAGATCGGCTGTACCAGCTTCAGACGCTTGTGGGGGTAGTAGAGAAAAATGGAGAACACCATTGTGTCTGTGAGAGTCTCAACTTTCCACAGAGGGGTCATATTAGTGTGTAGCCCAAACTGTTCAGATGCTACAGACAGAAGTTGGCAGATTGTCAGTACCGACTTCAGACGAGTCCCAATACACTTGTGGGAGAAAATGGAGAAAGCCATCATAATAGTTTTGTCGGCCAAAACATCCGGATGCTACAGACAATGTATTTTGTCTCATTGTCTGACAAACATGGCTCTAGCTCCGTCTCCTTTCACCGCAGATGCGGACGCGCAACATTGGCAGGTGCGGTGGATTCACTGAGATGCATCTCTAGTTCAAATTGACAGATTTTTGGGGGGATTGCTGCATTATGCTAATTTGATTTCCACTGGGGCTCAGACATCGACTCTAGCTAGTTAGAGGCCTCTAAGTACACTGATCAGCCTGGGAGGAGCCTGCATTGTGTTAGATGCAAAGATAGTTATAACTATCTAACCAGCCAGCTAAATTACAGTTTGCGATTAGCTAATTGCTTCACAGAAAATAGGTAGCTAAGCAGTTTAACAGTTGCTGTACTTGCTGCATTATGTTGACAAATAGCCAGCAATATGCAGCTAGCTAACTAGCTATCTAGCAAGCTACGTTAGATCATTTGAAAAGATAACTAACCAGCAATCTACAGTATATCAGCTTGTATAAATTGGAAATAGTCTTCGCAAATAATCTACATATTTCAGTGTTTTTGGATGCAATGTGCTTATTTTTTTCACACCTGCATCAAATATTTCAAAAATATTCTTGCTGTCCCGCCATCTACAATTTGAATTTGATTGGCTGCTAGGAAAGAATGGGCGGAGTTGCATAAACAGTCTGAGGCAGTGCAGCTTCACAGGCACCTTCACCACTTGTGCATCATTCTCTGTCATAGCGCTCCCCCATGAGGTTGACTATATTACTCTCATGCAAGTTATTCTTCCCACTGTCCCAAAAGTCACTCTTAACCGTCGTTTTTCTTGTCAAATAATATTTAAAGGGCGACATCTTTGTAATGCAAAAGATGTGTAAAGTATAAAAAAATGCCTCATCTTGCAGTGTGATTTAACTTGAAACTTTTCTTCAACAATGTGCGTTATAAGGAGGCGCTTATTTAACTAGAGTATAGTAAACTGAGCAATACATAAATATTCGCCTCATTATAAACGGACATTGTCGAAGAAAAGTTTCTAATCATGCAGCCCGATTATAATGAGGTTCATGGTCATCTTTACACTTTGCACGATTATTTTAGCCTCGGCAGCCTGATCCCTGCATTCACCATTCTATGTAACTTACTTCAATGGGGAATGCAGTGATCCTGCTGTTTCCACCAGGATACATATATTTTATGAAAATTTCACCCGTAGTCAACAATAAAGACATTGCATCAACAATCTGCACCAAAAACCTTTTATTCTATAAAAGGAGTGGGGTAAATCTCAACTGTACAGGGGGAAACAGACTTAATGAAACACCATTTTTCACAGTATCAAAAAGCTCACGTTCTTCCTCACTAATCTTTACAGATTTGTTCTGTACAAATACAAAACAAATAATATTAATGACATTAACAATAACTGCATTGCACTGAGTAATATAGTACTGGCCCAAAAGTTAATGCATTCAATATAAAATACCTACAATTCTGGTTGTTAAAGTAACTGTCCAGTGACAATCTATTCTGTTAACTCATACCGAAATAATGTTGTTGACTCATCCAATACTTGTATTTGTGGCCAAAGCATCATTTGGATGCTGCTCAATCATTTGGACACTGCTCAAATGTGTAACTCAAACAGACCGTTTAAAAAATGCTTGCCATTTCCTCATAGAGGATGATGTCATCCTCCTGAAGGAGGATGAGCTGGCCAATCAGCGGTCTACTGGCACAAATATTTTTAATGACCGGTATACGCCCATACCATTCTGTTGTTGGGGTACACCTACACTATTGCAACGCAGAAAACCTGTGTTTTAACATAGTGAATTAAAACAAACTGGAAGTAAACAATTTCACTCGTTGTTATTAATTCTAGGTGATATGTCATAAAAATCTGCCAACACTAGACAGTTACTTTAAGAAAAGGAGTTTTGATTAATGATAAGAGGCACACTCACACACTTATACACACATGCACACACACACACAATCAATCCACGCTTACATTATGTGGTGCCATATTGTTGAAGTGAGGGGTGACTAGTGAAGTGGATAAATGGGCTTGTACAAATACAGTACAGTATAGAGTCTTAAGTCGTATGCTGCCACGGCTAAACCATAAATGGATCTGTCTTTTGTTGAACAGAACATTTCTATATTGACGTACTGCATTGTATTGATCTATTCTGGTATTGTTTTCTTTGTGGTATATGGAGTAATACTTCACAATGGACATTAAAGGGGAACTTGTATTGTACGCATCAATGAGGTAAGGTGGGTTTGACCAATGATAACAGATGTTAGATCATATCAGATTTTCAACTCTGGGTTGACTAACACCTTTACCTCTCCATCCCCACCCATACTGTCTATGTCTCAATTAATGGCCCCATATTCCCTATATAGTGCACTACTTTTAACCAAAGCCCTAGGGGGCCTGGTCAAAAGAAGTGCATTAGATAGTAGGGTGCCATTTTGGACGGTTGTTCAGGTTGAGACGGTCCTTCATGGTTTTGTTGTTGTGTGTTGCATGTCATTAGGACTGTAAGGTTAGGGCAGCATAATCACACCGACATGCTCACCAACCTCACAAAAACTAAATGTGCACGACACAAACGGGACCGATTTTTGGGACGTTAAAAAAAAGAACACTTTTTTTTTTTATAACACATTTCAGTTGTAAATCCATCCAACAGAGTAGAAAATAAAAGAAAAAATGATATTTTTCACATTGTCTAGTCAGTGTTAAAAATAGAACTCCACCCGTTACATTTATTATGCTTTTTGATTATATACAGTATGTACACTTCCTGCTCTTGAATTATTTCTCATAGTCCTTAATGTCTAATACCATCTAATAACAAGTTGCAATCAAATGCATGTCCTCTTCTGGAAATATGTGCTTAGTAACATTGTTAGGGGTTGAAGCAGAGAATGAGAGAATCTCATAGGAGCATTGCATTGCTCTGTGTGGACCAATAAAATCCCTCTCTGCTTCAGGCATGCGCTCAACTCAACCCACACCAAGGCTGGGTTCACAGTCAGAAAAGCACTATTATCTGCACTTTGTTTTTACATTGTCAACAGAAAAAAATGAAATGTTAAATTCAATCGTGTTTTATTTAGCTAGCGTTTGAAATGATGATGGCTGCTGCGACTGTTAGTGAGAGAGCTAAACACTTACATGTTCTTTAGTATGCCCTCTGTACGCATGTACCATAGGAGCTGTACTTAGCCACTGACTTCAGAACAGCGCTTAAGAGGGAGGTTTGTGTATGTCCCAGTAGCAAGATGTACATTACCACTGACTCCAGAACAGTGCTTAGTAGCGAGTGCTGTATATGTTCCTGTAGCAACACATATTTAACCACTTACCCCAGTACTGCGCTAGGAGCGAGGTCTGTGGAGGTTGCATAATCAAGTGAACACAGAGAGCAGGAGCTAAAAACAACCACCCCAAGACATGGAGATCAGTCAGGCTCAGAGTAGGAGTACTGATCTAGGATCAGTTTAGCCTTTTAGATAATAATGAATATGATAATATGGATCAGAACTCCTACTCTGAGACTCTTTGTGAATACAGGCCCTGATCTGGGTCGATAATTGGGTAGAAATGCTGTGATGTGTCGGCAGGGCAATGAGACCCCGTTTCCCGGGTAACCCTGAAGACCAAAACAAACGTGCGTTTCTAAAAACAGAGTTTCCCAGATTGACTTTGATTCATTAAGGCTCCGACGGGCTGCACCGAACACACACTTCTAAAATCCTCAGTTCTGATTATTTGTTACACACACAAACACAAGCTCCCCTAGTTTGTAATCTCAACCTCTTTCTTGTTATACTTTTACAGCCTCAAACACAATCTAAGGATATGAAATAGTAAAAAAAAGGGATGTTATTATGCTATGAGCCAATCATTAGCAAATAGAAAGAGAAAGAGAAGAAATTGAAAAAACTTACAGAAGGCCTTTTTTTTTTAAAACAACACAAATACTGTTACTGAACAACAAGCTATAAATGTGGGGCAAGTGAACATGATTTAATTTCTGATTGAAAATATTAATAAAACAGAATCTTCACAGTCTTGTAGCTCCCTGTTTTAGGAGATGGGGGAGCGGAGAAATGGCGTGGAAGGGGGTTGAATAAGACATTTCTACACCACCACACCCGAGGGGTCTGCTGACTCTGCTGAGGAAAGGATATGTATGGAGGAGAGGACACGATGCATCATCAACTGTCTTTAAATAGCACACACTACACTAACACTCACACACAATCACACACACATACAGGCAGCTAGCCCATGCATGCAACGCAGGTTAACAGAAGATGATAAAACACAGTAAACAGTTGCTAGACAGAAATGTAATCTCTGAAGTGTTTTCCCCTCTCAAATAAACAAACATGCCTCCACCTCCTCTCTGTCCTCCTTATCCTCTTGCTCTGAGCTGAGTGTGTGATGTAGGTAACCCTGCATCATTTCAAAGTATGTCCTCCGTCTCTCTCTCTGTCCAGCCTGTCCATCTCTCTCTCTGCTGTATCCCAGGTTTGTCTTCACTGGTTTGTCGATCTTCTGGATGGATAGGGTGCTGTTGAAGTAGATAGCCTCTGGCTGTGTGCACACTGAGTGGGGTGTGAGGGAGAAACGAGGAGGTAAACTGTGGGGTATGAGAGTTGTGGACTACCCCTTCAGGTGCTAAGCAACCAGAAAACAACAACAAACTCCTCTCATCCTTTTGGGATCTTCCTTCTCCACCTCTTTAATGTAATGATCTCCACGATGACCCACAGTTCAAAATGGAGGACGAGGCGTAGCGTAGAGAAGATTAGGTCTAAACAATGGACCAGCAATGCGATCAAAAATGACTGAAAGTGAATTTTAGCAGTACAGAAAGCTCGCCATCAAAGTGGATAATAAACACAATCATAGTGAATTTCAGCTAACTACTGTGCAAACACATAACATAACTGTTTTACTGCCATTCTATTCATTTAAATGTTTTTCAAATGATCTACAGCCACTTTATTACTTGATTTCCTGACCACTGGTGACATTTTCAATGCTAATCCTGTCGAATCAGCGCTGGTCCAATGAACGAGTTTATTTTCAAACGCTCCCGCATGGAACATGTATGTTGTCTTAACCTTGATTATTTTTTAGAGAGGAGAGGAGGGGGAACAGTAAAAGGAAGTGGCACAGCAGAGAACCTCTAGGGGTCAGAGTTCAGGCCCTCCCATCTGAGTCCCGAGGGGGGCTGGGGAGGGAGGTGATGGGTTGGAGGGCGAAGGTAGTAGGGGGTTAAGGTTTAAAGGTCAAAGGTCAGGGGTCATGGTTCACATCATGACGTGGCGTCTCCGGTGTAGGGCTAGGTGGTCAGACCGGGAGAAGGAGCGGTCACAGTCGGTGCAGCGGAAGGGCTTGATGCCCGTGTGTTTACGGAAGTGTCGCGTCAGCTCGTCTGACCGGGCGAACCTCCAGGTACAGCCCTCCCATGTACAGTGGTACGGCTTCTCTCCTACAGGGAAGAAGATATGGAGATGATTAGTTGATTGGTTGATTGATTGTGCAAATATTGGAATAAAACCAGTTAAATCTAACTAAATGTAATATAAAACGTAACCTAAGAAACAATAACTAGTAATGATTTATCCTGAGAGGGCCATAAACAATAACTAGTAATGATTTATCCTGAGAGGGCCATAAACAATAACTAGTAATGATTTATCCTGAGAGGGCCATAAACAATAACTAGTAATGATTTATCATGAGAGGGCCATAAACAATAACTAGTAATGATTTATCCTGAGAGGGCCATAAACAATAACTAGTAATGATTTATCCTGAGAGGGCCATAAACAATAACTAGTAATGATTTATCCTGAGAGGGCCATAAACAATAACTAGTAATGATTTATCCTGAGAGGGCCATAAACAATAACTAGTAATGATTTATCCTGAGAGGGCCATAAACAATAACTAGTAATGATTTATCCTGAGGGCCATAAACAATAACTAGTAATGATTTATCCTGAGAGGGCCATAAACAATAACTAGTAACGATTTATCCTGAGAGGGCCATAAACAATAACTAGTAATGATTTATCCTGAGAGGGCCATAAACAATAACTAGTAATGATTTATCATGAGGACCATAAATGATAACTAGTAATTATTTATCATGAGAGGGCCATAAACGATACTAGTAATTATTTATCATGAGAGGGCCATAAACGATACTAGTAATTATTTATCATGAGAGGGCCATAAACGATAACTAGTAATGCTTTATCATGAGAGGGCCATAAACAATAACTAGTAATGATTTATCATGAGGGCCATAAACAATAACTAGTAATTATTTATCATGAGAGGGCCATAAACGATACTAGTAATTATTTATCATGAGAGGGCCATAAACGATAACTAGTAATTATTTATCATGAGAGGGCCATAAACAATAACTAGTAATGATTTCTCATGAGGGCCATAAACGATAACTAGTAATTATTTATCATGAGAGGGCCATAAACGATACTAGTAATTATTTATCATGAGAGGGCCATAAACAATAACTAGTAATGGTTTATCATGAGAGGGCCATAAACAATAACTAGTAATGGTTTATCATGAGAGGGCCATAAACAATAACTAGTAATGGTTTATCCTGAGAGGGCCATTAACAATAACTAGTAATGATTTATCCTGAGAGGGCCATAAACAATAACTAGTAATGATTTATCATGAGAGGGCCATAAACAATAACTAGTCATTATTTATCATGAGAGGGCCATAAACAATAACTAGTAACTATTTATCATGAGAGGGCCATAAACAATAACTAGTAACTATTTATCATGAGAGGGCCATAAACAATAACTAGTAACTATTTATCATGAGAGGGCCATAAACAATAGCTAGTAATTATTTATCCTGAGAGGGCCATAAACAATAACTAGTAATCCTGCATACTCATAGAAAGGTTCAAAACTCACCTTTCTGCTAAAAATAGTTATACATTGCTGAGGTGTAGTCACTTTTGAGGACACAAGCTCAAGTACAAATATGATACAAATATTATTTATTTCCTATTCAACAAAACTGTATGAATAAGGCTTGAAATGACATATGCTTTCTAAATATAGCATCATCAAATGATAAAATGATTATAAAGATCTTATTTATTTTCTAAAGGTCTCTCCTGATCTAAATGTCTCATCGCTGTGAACGTCTCACAGAGCTCTAGCTTGGCTTCCTGAACTCGCTAGGAACTAGCCTTTCATCTCATATTAATATTGTCCATCTATGACAAACAAAGTGTTTTGTTTAACATTATTTTAGATGAATGCCAATAAATCAATCTCTGAATGTGCTACCGTGATGAAACCACTCTCTCCTGCTGCGCTACGATGTAACGATTACAGGCACGTGCTTTGTCTATGGCTGTGATGTAGGGTTCAGCGAGGAGTTGATGGACAGTCGGAAGAGCAAATGGAATGGTAAGAGGGACATCCCAGATTTCACATCCTACGTCATACAGACCCAGAAAAAAATACTGGTGTGTCCGTGGGAACAATGCAAGACATTTCGATCTACTGTATCCACAGATCGATTTATAAGAGAACATGTCATTCGGAGGCAGTACTTTAGGTAAAAAACAATAAGATATGAAGCTCTAGTATAGATCTACATTAAGTGTCTCTTCATTGGCTACAAAATGTGGGTCCTGGGTCAGTCATTGGCTAAAGATTAGTATGTGGGTGGGACAGGGTCAGTGTGTGTGTTACCTGTGTGTATCCTGCGGTGGGCTTTGAGGTGTGAGCTCTTGGTGTACACCTTGTTACAGCCATCATAGTCACACATATGAACACGTCTCCTCTTCATGTCTGGCGAATCAGGATCCACCTGCATGTCCATGTCTACGCCTGACCTGAGAGAGAGAGAGAGAGAGAGAAAGAGAGAGAGAGAGAGGGGAAGGCAAAGGAGAGAGAGAGAAGGAACGAGACAGAGAGAGAAACAATGGAAGAGAGAGAGAGAGAGGAAGGCAAAGGAGAGAGAGAGAGAAGGAAATAAATGGAGAGATAAACAATGGAAGAGAGAGAGAGGAAGGCAAAGGAGAGAGAGAGAGAGAGAGAGAGAAGGAAAGAGATGGAGAGAGAAACAATGGAAGAGAGAGAGAGAGGGGGGGGACCTGTCATGATATGGGTAAGGCTGGAGTGACATGCATTGAGTCGTGTATTTAGTGAAATGACAGAATGTCAGAGGATCACCTGTATTAGCAGGATTACTAGAAAGAAGCGAGTTACCTGAATATGAATATGAACTGTTAGTGTTACCCGATCATATTTCATACAGCCCCACCCATACTGTCTATGTCCCAAATAACCCTAGAAGGAAAATGACTAACACCTCTCCAGCCCCACCCATACTGTCTTTGTCCCAAATAACCCTGGAAAAAATTAACTAACACCTTTACCTCTCCAGCCCCACCCATACTGTCTATGTCCCAACTAACCCTGGAAGGAAATGACTAACACCTTTACCTCTCCAGCCCCACCCATACTGTCTATGTCCCAACTAACCCTGGAAGGAAATGACTATGATGTAACACCTTTACCTCTCCAGCCCCACCCATACTGTCTATGTCCCAACTAACCCTGGAAGGAAATGACTAACACCTTTACCTCTCCAGCCCCACCCATACTGTCTATGTCCCAACTAACCCTGGAAGGAAATGACTATGATGTAACACCTTTACCTCTCCAGCCCCACCCATACTGTCTATGTCCCAACTAACCCTGGAAGGAAATGACTAACACCTTTACCTCTCCAGCCCCACCCATACTGTCTATGTCTCAACTAACCCTGGAAGGAAATGACTATGATGTAACACCTTTCCCTCTCCAGCCCCACCCATACTGTCTATGTCCCAATAAACCCTGGAAAGAAATGACTAACACCTTTACCTCTCCTGCCCCACCCATAATGTCAATGTCCCAACTAACCCTGGAAGGAAATGACTAACACCTTTACCTCTCCAGCCCCACCCATACTGTCCATGTCCCAACTAACCCTTGAAAGAAATGACTAACACCTTTACCTCTCCAGCCCCAACCATACTGTCTATGTTCCAACTAACCCTGGAAAGAAAGAAATGACTAACACCTTTACCTCTCCAGCCCCAACCATACTGTCTATGTCCCAACTAACCCTGGAAGGAAATGACTAACACCTTTACCTCTCCATCCCCACCCATACTGTCTATGTCCCAACTAACCCTGGAAGGAAATGACTAACACCTTTACCTCTCCAGCCCCACCCATACTGTCTATGTCCCAACTAACCCTGGAAGGAAATGACTAACACCTTTACCTCTTCTGCCCCACCCATACTGTCTATGTCCCAACTAACCCTGGAAGGAAATTACTATGATGTAACACCTTTACCTCTCCAGCCCCACCCATACTGTCTATGTCCCAACTAACCCTGGAAGGAAATTACTAACACCTTTACCTCTCCAGCCCCAACCATACTGTCTATGTCCCAACTAACCCTGGAAGGAAATGACTGTGATGTAACACCTTTACCTCTCCAGCCCCACCCATATTGTCTATGTCCCAACTAACCCTGGAAGGAATTGACTAACACCTTTACCTCTCCAGCCCCACCCATACTGTCTATGTCCCAACTAACCCTGGAAGGAAATGACTAACACCTCTCCAGCCCCACTCATACGGTCTATGTACCAACTAACCCTGGAAGGAAATGACTATGATGTAACACCTTTCCCTCTCCAGCCCCACCCATACTGTCTATGCCCCAACTAAGCCTGGAAAGAAATTACTAACACCTTTACCTCTCCTGCCCCAGCCATACTGTCTATGTCCCAACTAACCCTGGAAGGAAATTACTAACACCTTTACCTCTCCAGCCCCACCCATACTCTCTATGTCCCAACTAACCCTGGAAGGAAATGACTAACACCTCTCCAGCCCCACTCATACGGTCTATGTACCAACTAACCCTGGAAGGAAATGACTATGATGTAACACCTTTCCCTCTCCAGCCCCACCCATACTGTCTATGTCCCAACTAACCCTGGAAGGAAATGACTAACACCTTTACCTCTCCATCCCCACTCATACTGTCTATGTCCCAACTAACCCTGGAAGGAAATGACTATAATGTATCACCTTTACCTCTCCATCCCCACCCATACTGTCTATGTCCCAACTAACCCTGGAAGGAAATGACTATGATGTAACATCCATAGCTTATAGTCCTAAAACCCTGAAATGACTTCTCTCTGGTTTGTTCAGAGTTTCCTATGGGGAAAATGAAAGGGAAAGAATAGGGTTTTGGGATAAACGCCCAAAATATGGTCTGAGGTTAACACAAACTTAGGAGATCTTATATGTTTTGTTTTATGAGACAATATTGGGGCTCCTAGTGGCGCAGCGGTCTAAGGCACTGCATCGCAGACCCTGGTTCGATCCCGGGCTGTATCACAACCGGCTGTGATCAGGAGTCCCATAGAGCGGCGCACAATTGGCCCAGTGCCGTCCTGGTTAGGGTTTGGCTGTGTAGGCCATCATTGTAAATAAGAATTTGTTCTTAACTGACTTTCCCCTTTAAGTGGCTATGGAGTCTCAAAATGGACAAACACCACTATTGCGGCTTTTTTCTCATTTTTCAAGTGAAGGCCTTTTAAGGGTGTATGCGAGCACACTTGTTCGGTTCGCCTAGCTGAGTTCAGTTTGGTGCCAGCCGAACTGAAGCATGCTGAGGCCTTAACAGAGCCTGACTCTTAATAATCACTGCAAATGAAGTCCATTGTTCAGGTTCATCACATCTCATAGTGATGTCTGGTCCCTGGGTGAATTTACAGGCCACCAGAGAGGGCTAGACAGTAACTGTCAAAACCCCATACAGTTAGACAGCTTCCAGTTCAACGCTGATCTCTCACTCAATTTAATTCAATTTGCTTTATTGGCATGACGTAACAATGTACATATTGCCAAAGCTTATTTTGGATATTTACAATATAAAAATAAATAAAAATGACAATCAAATTGTCCACTGGACAACAGTAACAACAATAACCAACCACTCTCTCTCTCTCTTCTCCCCAACTCTCCTCTCACTCTCTCTCTCTTCTCCCCAACTCTCCTCTCACTCTCTCTTCTCCCCAACTCTCCTCTCACTCACTCTCTCTTCTCCTCAACTCTCCTCTCCCTCACTCCTCAACTCTCCTCTCACTCTCTCTCTCTTCTCCCCAACTCTCCTCCTACTCTCTCTCTCTCCTCCCCAACTCTCCTCTCTCTCTCTCCTCCCCAACTCTCCTCTCTCTCTCTCTTCTCCCCAACTCTCCTCTCACTCTCTCTTCTCCCCAACTCTCCTCTCACTCTCTCTTCTCCCCAACTCTTCTCTCTCTCTCTCTTCTCCCCAACTCTCCTCTCTCTCTCTCTTCTCCCCAACTCTCCTCTCTCTCTCTCTTCTCCCCAACTCTCCTCTCTCTCTCTCTTCTCCCCAACTCTCCTCTCACTCTCTCTTCTCCCCAACTCTCCTCTCACTCTCTCTTCTCCCCAACTCTCCTCTCACTCTCTCTTCTCCCCAACTCTCCTCTCACTCTCTCTTCTCCCCAACTCTCCTCTCACTCTCTCTTCTCCTCAACTCTCCTCCCACTCTCTCTTCTCCTCAACTCTCCTCCCACTCTCTCTTCTCCTCAACTCTCCTCTCTCTTCTCCCCAACTCTCCTCTCACTCTCTCTTCTCCCCAACTCTCCTCTCACTCTCTCTTCTCCCCAACTCTCCTCTCACTCTCTCTTCTCCCCAACTCTCCTCTCACTCTCTCTTCTCTCACGCTCTTCTCCCCAACTCTCGCTCTCTCCTTTTTTTTCTCTGTCCATCTCTCCATCTCCCCTCCTTTACTTCCTCTCCCTCCCAACCTCCCTGTTCCTCGCTGCCATTCACTTTCTCCACCCTGCCAACTAGTTAACACCCTTTCCTCCTCTCTCTCTTCCTTTCTCTTGTTTTCACTGCCCAGCCATTGGCTCAAACACACTAAACCAGCACCAATAGAGCTAATATAATTCCTTCTTCATCCTATCCTGCCTGTTTAACACACTAACTCACCCCTCTCCTCTCCTTTTCTCTCTCCAAACCATTTATAAGGAGGTGTGACGGCAAACTGCATTACGTAATCTTGTTTACACCTGGTTCTGGGACAACCCTGCCCAGCAACACACACACAGCTAAGTTAACTCTCCAAGCACTACATTTCAGTTAGAAAGAGTGAGCTCTGTCTCCCCTGTTGCTGCCTCACTGCACGCACGAACATGCACGCACACACACACACACAGTTAAGTGAACTCTCCAAGCACTACATTTCAGTTAGAAAGAGTGAGCTCTGTCTCCCCTGTTGCTGCCTCACTGCACGCACGCACACGCACAGTTAAGTGAACTCTCCAAGCACTACATTTCAGTTAAATAGAGTGAGCTCTGTCTCATACAAAGTCACGCCTTTGGGGGTGTGGCGGCTGCTGCTCCCTCCTACCAAAACAATTACACATTTTGTCTCCCCTGTTGCTGCCTCACTGCACATAGAGACACACACACACACACACACACACTCTCTCTCTCTCTCTCCTCCAGTGTTCAGGGGTTACATAAGTGTCCAGAGCAGATCAGTGCTGCAGTAATGTAATTAGCGCCAGAGAGTGGAGAGGAAGGAGGAGGGACGGGCCCAGGTCACCACAGCCAAACCCAAATGTAGAAGCAAATTCACCCTATATCATTATTCTCTAATAATACACTCAACCTTCCCCAATCTTCCTGTAAAACTCTACTCATATATCAGGACTGCAAACTACCCTAAATATGTACCCCACAAAAGTCTGTTGAAATTGTGATAGCAATAAGTGTTTTATCGTATCTTGATAAAACAAACAATGGATCAATCAGCCACCATTATCTGACAATCACCCTGTGGAGGATGAGCCCAACAGAACCACCACCTTGTGGAGGATGAGCCCTACAGAACAACCACCCTGTGGAGGATGAGCCCTACAGAACCACCACCCTGTGTACTGGAGGACGAGCCCAACAGAACCACCACCCTGTGTACGGGAGGACGAGCCCAACAGAACCACCACCCTGTGTACTGGAGGACGAGCCCTACAGAACCACCACCCTGTGGAGGATGAGCCCAACAGAACCACCACCCTGTGAACTGGAGGATGAGCCCTAGAGAACCACCACAATGTGTCCAGGCCCTGTGTACTGGACGATGAGCCCTACAGAACCACCACCCTGTGTACTGGAGGACGATCCCTACAGAACCACCACCCTGTGTACTGGAGGACGAACCCTACAGAACCAATACCCTGTGGAGGATGAGCCCTACAGAACCACCACCCTGTGGAGGACGAGCCCAACAGAACCACCACCCTGTGTCCTGGAGGATGAGCCCTACAGAACCACCACCCTGTGGAGGATGAGCCCTACAGAACCACCACCCTGTGTACAGGAGGATGAGCCCTACAGAACTACCACCCTGTGTCCAGGCCCTGTGTACTGGAGGACGATCCCTACAGAACCACTACCCTGTGTCCAGGCCCTGTGTACTGGAGGACGAACCCTACAGAACCACCACCCTGTGTACTAGAGGATGAGCCCTACAGAACCACTACCCTGTGTCCAGGCCCTGTGTACTGGAGGACGAGCCCAACAGAACTACCACCCTTTGTACTGGAGGATGAGCCCAACAGAACCACCACCCTTTGTACTGGAGGATGAGCCCAACAGAACCAACACCCTGTGTACTGGAGGACGAGCCCACCAGAACCACTACCCTGTGTCCAGAACCTGTGTACTGGAGGACGAGCCCTACAGAACCACCACCCTGTGTACTGGAGGACGAACCCTACAGAACCACCACCCTGTGTCCAGGCCCTGTGTACTGGAGGACGAGCACAACAGAACCACCACCATGTGTACTGGACGACGAGCCCTACAGAACCACCACCCTGTGTACTGGAGGATGAGCCCAACAGAACCACCACCCTGTGTCCAGGCCCTGTGTACTGGAGGATGAGCCCTACAGAACCACCACCATGTGTCCAGGCCCTGTGTACTGGAGGATGAGCCCTACAGAACCACTACCCTGTGTCCAGGCCCTGTGTACTGGAGGACGAGCCCAACAGAACCACCACCCTGTGTACTGGAGGATGAGCCCAACAGAACCACCACCCTTTGTACTGGAGGATGAGCCCAACAGAACCACCACCCTGTGTACTGGAGGACGAGCCCACCAGAACCACTACCCTGTGTCCAGGCCCTGTGTACTGGAGGACGAGCCCTACAGAACCACCACCCTGTGTACTGGAGGATGAGCCCTACAGAACCACCACCATGTGTACTGGAGGACGAGCCCTACAGAACCACCACCCTGTGTACTGGAGGATAAGCCCTACAGAACCACTACCCTGTGTCCAGGCCCTGTGTACTGGAGGACGAGCACAACAGAACCACCACCCTGTGTACTGGAGGATGAACCCTACAGAACCACTACCCTGTGTCCAAGGCCTGTGTACTGGAGGATGAGCCCTACAGAACCACCACCCTGTGTCCAGGCCCTGTGTACTGGAGGACGAGCCCTACAGAACCACCACCCTGTGAACTGGAGGATAAGCCCTACAGAACCACCGCCCTGTGAACTGGAGGATAAGCCCTACAGAACCACTACCCTGTGTCCAGGCCCTGTGTACTGGAGGACGAGCATAACAGAACCACCACCCTGTGTACTGGAGGATGAACCCTACAGAACCACCACCCTGTGTACTGGAGGATGAGCCCAACAGAACCACCACCATGTGTCCAGGCCCTGTGTACTGGAGGATGAGCCCTACAGAACCACCACCCTGTGTCCAAGGCCTGTATACTGGAGGATGAGCCTTACAGAACCACCACCATGTGTCCAGGCCCTGTGTACTGGAGGACGAGCACAACAGAACCACCACCCTGTGTACTGGAGGATGAGCCCTACAGAACCACCACCCTGTGTACTGGAGGATGAGCCCAACAGAACCACCACCATGTGTCCAGGCCCTGTGTACTGGAGGATGAGCCCTACAGAACCACCACCCTGTGTCCAAGGCCTGTATACTGGAGGATGAGCCTTACAGAACCACCACCATGTGTCCAGGCCCTGTGTACTGGAGGACGAGCACAACAGAACCACCACCCTGTGTACTGGAGGATGAGCCCTACAGAACCACCACCCTGTGTACTGGAGGATGAGCCCAACAGAACCACCACCATGTGTCCAGGCCCTGTGTACTGGAGGACGAGCACAACAGAACCACCACCCTGTGTACTGGAGGATGAGCCCAACAGAACCACCACCCTGTACACTGGAGGACGAGCCCAACAGAACCACCACCCTGTGTCCTGGAGGATGAGCCCTACAGAACCACCACCTTGTGTTCAGGCCCTGTGTACTGGAGGATGAGCCCTACTGAACCACCTTCCAGTCTATGACACTCACCCTGTGTCCAGGCCTATACCACGACCTTTCAGTCTATGACACTCACCCTGTGTCCAGGTCTATACCACCACCTTCCAGTCTATGACACTCACCCTGTGTCCAGGCCTATACCACCACCTTCCAGTCTATGACACTCACCCTGTGTCCAGGCCAATACCACCACCTTCCAGTCTATGACACTCACCCTGTGTCCAGGCCTATACCACCACCTTCCAATCTATGACACTCACCCTGTGTCCAGTCCTATACCACCACCTTCCAGTCTGACACTCACCCTGTGTCCAGTCCCGGTGTACTGAAGGAAGCTGAACCCGACTCTGTCCCACTCTCCACATCACTGTCACTCTGGTACTCCACTGGAGACGCTGAGCCAGGCTTGATACGCACTAGAAGAAAAGATGGATAAATGGAGAGGGGAAGAGAGAGGATGTAAGAAAGAGAGAAGGAGCAATGGGACAGAGTGAGAAGGAAAGAAATTGACAATGTAGAGGAAGATGGAAAGGTTTACAGACAGAGAGG
Organism: Oncorhynchus mykiss; assembly: GCF_013265735.2. Taxonomy (NCBI): domain Eukaryota; kingdom Metazoa; phylum Chordata; class Actinopteri; order Salmoniformes; family Salmonidae; genus Oncorhynchus; species Oncorhynchus mykiss. The sequence continues at coordinate 50,869,262 of NC_048566.1, read as the reverse complement.
GGGAGAGAAAGGCAAAAACAACAGGGGGTTAGCAACTTAAATCCAACCACCATAACACATAGTACTTGGCAACACAAAAGGTAAGCCAGGCCCTCCCAGCTGAGTGGATTTGAATTTCTACTTGGGTGTGAGAGAACTCCCATTATACTTAGGTGTGGTTGGCTGTGCTGTGGAGGCAGGTGATTGTATTTGTGAACCCCCCTCTTTACCCTACCCCCATTCCTCTCTTAGTGGGTCAGAATGTGGCGAATGCATTGTTCAAAGTTTCTCTTCCCTGAGGATGCGAGGGGGTGGGGGTGTAGTGACGATGGAGTTGGGATTGGGGCGGGGTAAAGAACTGTCCTTTGTGCATGAGGAACCCCCCCCCCCAACCCCTATTACTACTGCAACCCACCTCATTCAACGACAAAATTACTAAATCTCCTCTGCATCTCCATAAACCACATCCCGTCACACATACCCTCCTCACCGCTGCTCTCTCTTCCCCCTGTGTCTTCCCCCCCTCCTCTCTCTCTCAATATAAAGGGCTTTATTGACATGGGAAACACATGTTAAACATGGCCAAAGTAAGTGAACTAGATAATTAACTAAAGTGAAACAAACATTACAAATGAACAGTAAACATTACAATCACAAAAGTTCCAAAATAATAAAAACATTTCAAATGTCATATTATGTACAGTGGGGCAAAAAAGTATTTAGTCAGCCACCAATTGTGCAAGTTCTCCCACTTAAAAAGATGAGGCCTGTAATTTTCATCATAGGTACACTTCAACTACGACAGACAAAATGAGAAAAAAAATCCAGAAAATCACATTGTAGGATTTTTTATAAATTTATTTGCAAATTATGGTGGAAAATAACTATTTGGTCACCTACAAACAAGCACGATTTCTGGCTCTCACAGACCTGTAACTTCTTCTTTAAGAGGCTCCTCTGTCCTCCACTCGTTTTTTTTCTAATTTTGTCTGTCATAGTTGAAGTGTACCTATGATGAAAATTACAGGCCTCTCTCATCTTTTTAAGTGGGAGAACTTGCACAATTGGTGGCTGATTAAATACTTTTTTGCCCCACTGTATATATAGTGTTGTAACGATGTGCAAATAGTTAAAGTACAAAAGGAAAAATAAATAAACAAATATGGGTTGTATATACAATGGTGCTTGTTCTTCACTGTTTGCCCTTTTCTTGTGGCACAATCACAAATCTTGCATGTTGTGATGTCACACTGGTATTTCACCCAATAGATTTGTGAGTTCATCAAATTGGGTTTGTTTTTTAATTCTTTGTGGATCTGTGTAATCTGAGGGAAATATGTGTCTCTAATATGGTCATACATTGGGCAGGAGGTTAGGAAGTGCAGCTCAGTTTCCACCTCATTTTGTGGGCAGTGAGCACATAGCCTGTCTTCTCTTGAGTGCCAGGTCTGCCTACGGCGGCCTTTCTCAATAGCAAGGCTATGCTCACTGAGTCTGTACATAGTCAACACTTTCCTTAAGTTTGGGTCAGCCACAGTGGTCAGGTATTCTGCCACGGTTTACTCTCTGTTTTAGGGCAAAATAGCAGTCTAGTTTGCTCTGTTTATTTATTAATTATTTCCAAATGTGTCAAGTAATTATCTTTTTATTTTCTCAAGATTTGGTTGGGTCTAATTGTGTTAGACTCTTCTCCAGGTTCATCTCTCTCTCTCTCACTATGTGCATGCATGCTGGGAGTTTTTTGGAGTTTGAGTGTTTTCTATGGTGGAGGGTTAATGAACAGTTTGTTTCAGCTGTACCCACAGTTTTTAGTTTTATTTTCAAAGTTAAGGTGGAAGAGGACAGAGTTTTAGTTTCCTTTGAACGGCGTGGTGTCCGCGATGGCTTCACAGCCTAGCGCGGAGGAGACGCTGTCATTACGGCATGGATTCAGGTGTGTTCCTGAGAATGGAAGTAAGGTTCTGCTTACGGTCGGCAAACAGGTGTGAGCTGAATTTATACATTCCGCTTCCAGAATTAACAAAGCTGTGGTTGTGTTCATGCAAAGAGAACATTTGGTGGGTAGGCTCATTGCTAGCAGAATATTTGTACGGGGTGTGTTGGTGCCAATCTCCCCTCTTTCTACCCCCTCAACCAGGGTGGTAGTTGCAAATTTGCCTCTGTTTATTACGGATTATAAAAAAAAGGGGGGGGGGGGGGGGGGGGGGGGGAGAGAGTTGTTTTGGTAAAGTTGCTAGTGGTTTTGTGTACTGTCGTCAGGTTTTCAGGCAGATACAGGCCTGAGCTACAGGCAGTTCGATTCTGGGTATGTCATTTTAGGCGAAAATTGAATAAAAGGGGCAGATCCTTTTGTTTTACCTAGTGGATGTTTGGAGAACTAGATATTCCAACAAAAGACAGTATACATGGGTGAAGGCCTTTGGAACTAGGGTGAGTGCAGCCCGGCTTGATCGATTTTACCTGTCCAGGAATCAAAGCAATAGGCTGTTGGGCGCTACCATTCTCCCGGTGGGTTTTTCAGACCACATAACCATGTCTATTTCACCAGGGCCTCGGCAGGCATCCTATCCTCCCAGCTCCTTCTTCTTTAGTTTGGTAAGACAGAGCAGTGAAACCAAGGGTATGCATTGTCTACGGCTGTCTGATGGGTGTGGGGGGGGGGGTGACCTCTGTGGTGGGGGAGATGCGGTTGTATAGGGCAGAGTTGTATAGGGCAGAATTGTTTGATCTATGTGAGCTCAGGTTTTTGTTTGCAGAACTCCCTAAGCTCTGGCACAGACGGATGAAATGGACATTCCCCTGTTGTCCCATGAACTGGCAGAGGCTGTAATCCAGATGTCCCCTGACTGTGCACCAGGGGTCGATATTGTGAATAATTGGACTGAATTTATTCTGCGTGTTGCGTGAGTGCGTTGGGGTAGGAGAGTTGCTGATGAGCTGCTGTCGGGCGGCTCTGACTCTCCTGCCCAAAAAAGGGGACTTGTGTGACCTTAAGAGCTGGAGGCCTGTGGCATTGCTCTGTGCGGATAACAATATATTTGCCAAGGTCCTCGCTAACAGAGGTCCTCGCTAATATCCCATCTGGACTCTATAGGAGGACCAGACATATTGTGTCCCGGGACGCTCAATCACAGACAACTTGTTCTTAAACAGGGACAAGTTGGACTTGTCGAGAGGTTCTAATGTGAACTTTGGAACTGGTCTCTTTAGATCAAGAGGCTTTTGATAGAGTGGACCATGAGTATATGTTTAATGTCTGTGTTTATGTTTGGGGAAAGGTTTTTGACCTGTGTGAAGATGTTGTATACTGGGGCGTCATATATGATCAAGGTGGTAGGGGGGCTCAGTAGGCCAGTCTGGGCGAGACAGGGCATTAGACAAGGATGCCCTCAATCGGGCAGTTGCAGTTGAAGTCGGAGGTTTACATATACTTAGGTTGGAGTCATTCAAACTCGTTTTTCAACCACTCCACAAATTTCTTGTTAACAAACTATAGTTTTGGCTTGTCGGGTAGGACATCTACTTTGTGAATGACACAAGTCCTTTTTCCAACAATTGTTTACAGACATATTATTTCACTTATAATTCACTGTATCACAATTCCAGTGGGTCAGAAGTTTACATGTACTAAGTTGACTGTGCCTTTAAACAGCTCGCAAAATTCCAGATAATGATGTCATGGCTTTAGAAGCTTCTGATAGGCTAATTGACATCATTTGAGTCAATTGGAGGTGTACCTGTGGATGTATTTCAAGGCCTGCCTTCAAACTCAGTGCCTCTTTGCTTGACATCATGGGAAAATCTAAATAAAATCAGCCAAGACCTCAGAAAAACAATTGTAGACCTCCGCAAGTCTGGTTCACCCTTGGGGCAATTTCCAAACGCCTGAAGGTAACCACGATCATCTGTTCAAACAATAGTACGCAAGTATAAACACCATGGGACACCATGGGACCACGCAGCTGTCACATGTCGGCATGTGCTACTGAAATAGTTAGGGACATTTTTTTTTATAACAAATGCTCTTTCTCCCACATTTGATAGTGGTCGCTGTGCCCGGTTCCCGAAACATCTGTCAGCGCTGTTGAATTGGTGCCTTTTCTTAGACCATGTTGCTATGTGAATAATATCAAAGTTAACCAGCATATTGGTGTTGGGAACAATGTGGTGGAGGCAGCAGCAGAGGGAGTAGGTGAGGAAACAACCCTTTAAGAACAGTGAGGAGAGAGGAAACCCCAACTTATATTAGGTCTATAAATCAACAGCTGTTAAAGGTGCCTGGCTTTATACATCCTGCTTCTGTTGCCAGTTTAAGTGTTTGATAGCCTACTGATTCTGTGAGCACCAATCTGCATTTGCTATGCTGTAAAAAAAAAAAGCTTTCCACTTTCTATTCATTAGAACAGCCTCTCTTTACAATTCATTTAGTGTTGTTGACACTGTTCTGACTTCTTCATCTCCTTCTTATTGTTATTATTACTATTATGATCACCATGATAATAATAATAAGTCATGTCGTTATCATTAGTAGCCCATAACAGCCTTGTATAACCACCATCGAGCTGTTGGCCAAAGAGAGCATCCTGTTTAGCCTTAATACCGTAACTTACTTAGGTCTTGTAGTTCAATGCTGATATAGGCTACTGTATCTGTCAGTCATTCGTTCATGTCATCACACAGCATAGAGTAACCCATGATTTGAAATGCAATCAAGCATTTTAGTTTTAAAATAAAATAACTAAGCGACCCTTGAATAATTAGTGTTAACAATAAACTGTTCACGAAACAATGCAAATTGACAAAAAAAGACACTCTGGTACGCTTGTAAATGACGGTGTTCTGAGTTTATTATAACACGTTTATTGATGTGATTATAATATGCTGTAGGTCAGGCCCTATCCACTTTCCAGTCAGATATGGCTGTCATTATGCAGCAGCTTCAGCACGGACAGCGTAATAAACACTGTTGATGGTCACAGACCATGGTGGTCGCTGCAGCAGGGAGGAGAGAGAGACAACGGGTGCAGGTCACACAGTCATCGCTGTCATTGTTTGTCTTTATTACAAAGCACAGCAAGTCTGAGCCCGGCACAATCAAATCAATAGCAATCGGACACACTCTAGTCATTTGTGTCAACATTATTTTATCAAACAGCATCAGGCAACCTCAGTGCATATAGTTGATTTGATTAAAACACATAGGATGTGTCTATATTTGGAAAAATACAAGTATTATTTTTTGGGGGGAAAGAACAGATGACTATGGTCTCAGGCTTTGTCCCAAAAGGCACCCTATTTCCTATATAGTGCACTACTTTTGACCAGAGCTCTATAGCCCTATAGGCCCTACCAGAGCCCTATAGTGAACTACATAGGAAATAGGATGCCATTAGGGACACACTTCCTGACTCCTCTCAGGAAGAGATATACTGTGCTATACTGAGAGCTTTCCTGATAAATTGTATTACATCCGGCCGTGATTGGGAGTCCCATAGGGCGGCGCACAATTGGCCCAGCGTCGTCAGTGTTTTTCCGGTGTAGGCCATCATTGTAAATAAACATTTGTTCTTAACTGACTTGCCTAGTTAAATAACGTTAAATAACTAAAAATATATATATAGAAAAATATATATATTTCAGTCTGTATATGCAATGCATGTTTACTTGTGTGTGTTTACACACACACACACACACACACGCACACAGAGAGGGAAAGTATTCAGACCCTGTATTTGGGGAGTTTCTCCCATTCTTCTCTGCAGATCCTCTCAAGCTCTGTCAGGTTGGAGGGGGAGCGTCGCTGCACAGATATTTTCAGGTCTCTCCAGAGATGTTCGATCAGGTTCAAGTCCAAGCTCTGGCTGGGCGACTCAAGGGCATTCAGAGACTTGTCCCGAAGCCACACCTGCATTGTCTTAGCTGTGTGCTTAGGGTCGTTGTCCTGTTGGAAGGTGAACCTTTGCCCCAGCCTGAGGTCCTGAGCGCTCTGGAGCAGGTTTTCATCAAGGATCTCTCTGTACTTTGCTCCGTTCGTATTTCCCTCAACCCTGACTAGTCTCCCAGTCCCTGCCGCTGAAAAACATTCCCACAACAAGATGCTGCCACCACCATGCTTCACCGTAGGGATGGTGTCAAGTTTCCTTCAGACGTGACGCTTGGCATTCAGGCCAAAGAGTTCAGATTGGCCTGGTGGCCAGCTCTAGAAGAGTCTTGGTGATTTCAAACTATTTCCATTTAAGAAGAATAGAGGCCACTATGTTCTTGGGGACCTTCAATGCTGCGGACATTGTTTGGTACCTTCCCCAGATCTGTGCTTCGACACAATCCTGTCTCGTAGCTCTACGGACAATTCCTTTGACCTCATGGCTTGACCTCATGGCTCTGACGTGCACTGTCAACTGTGGGACCTTATATAGACAGGTGTGTACCTTTCCAAATCATGTCCAATCAATTTAATTTACCACAGGTGGACTCCAATCAAGTTGTAGAAACATTATTTTTTATTTTTTAGATTGATAAGATTTTTTTAAAATCGATTTTAGAAAAAGGCTGTAACGTAACAAGATCTTTCCGAATGCAGTGTATACAGTGGGGCAAAAAAGTATTTAGTCAGCCACCAATTGTGCAAGTTCTCCCACTTAAAAAGATGAGAGGTCTGTAATTTTCATCATAGGTACACTTCAACTATGACAGACAAAATTAGAAAAAAAACGAGTGGAGGACAGAGGAGCCTCTTAAAGAAGAAGTTACAGGTCTGTGAGAGCCAGAAATCTTGTTTCTCATTTTGTCTGTCATAGTTGAAGTGTACCTATGATGAAAATTACAGGCCTCTCATCTTTTTAAGTGGGAGAACTTGCACAATTGGTGGCTGACTAAATACTTTTTTGCCCCACTGTATATACAGCGCAAGTCCAAGGACTCACCTACTCATTCAAGGGTTTTCTACATTGTAGAATAATAGTGAAGACATCAAAACTATGAAATAACACATATTGAATCTTGTAGTAACCAAAGAAGTGTTAAACAAATCAAAATATATGTTTTATTTTAAATTCTTCAAAGTAGCCAGCCTTTGCCTTGATGACAGCTTTGCACACTCTTGGCATTCTCTCAACCAGCTTCACCTGGAATGCTTTTCCAACAGTCTTGAAGGAGTTCCCACATATGCTGAGCACTTGTTGGCTGCTTTTCCTTCACTCTGCGGTTGAACTCATCCCAAACCATCTCAATTGGGTTGAGGTCAGGTGATTGTGGAGGCCAGGGTCATCTGATGCAGCACTCAATCACGCTCCCTTTTGGTCAAATAGTCCTTACAAAGCCTGGAGGTGTGTTGGGTCATTTCCCTGTTGATAAACAAATGATAGTCCCACTAAGCGTAAACCAGATGGGATGGCGTATCGCTGCAGAATGCTGTGGTAGCCATGCCAGTTAAGTGTGTCTTGAATTCTAAATAAATCACTGACAGTGTCACCAGCATAGTCATTTACAACATTAAGAATGTCTACACTGTATTTCTGATCAATTTGATGTTATTTTAATGGACTAAAAATGTGCTTTTCTTTCAAAAACAAGGACATTTCTAAGTGACCGCAAACTTCTGAAAGGTGGTGCATCTCTTAACACCATCCATATTGGATTTCTATTTGCCATATGTTTTTAGTGTGTGTGTGTGTGTGTGTGTGTGTACGTGCGTGTGCAGGGACATGCGTCCTTATGAAGACAGTTAGGGACGGGTCACGTGTGAGATATCATGACGGGGTGAATGAGAAACAAAGAGATATTATAACTGAAAGAGAGGAAAAAGAGAATGAGAATGTGCATGACAGTGAGATACAACAGGTGCATGTGTCTGTGAGAAAGAGCTTGTATGTCAGAGTGAGATTGTTTTGAAGAGAGTTAACATTGAAGAGACCCAGGAGAGATGTATTGCTTGCGAGAAAACCGTTCAGGAGGTCAAGTGACACCCGATTGTGCGATAAAGTGAGGAAGATGAGGAACGGCGTGTAAGTGAGAGAAATCACCTACTTCTTCCTGCTAGAGAAGAGGAGGATAGATGTGACCAGAGAGAACTCTATTATCGTTTCTCTATTAAAGGGATAGTTCACCCAAATTACAAAAGGACAAATAGATTTCCTTACACTGTAAGCACTTTATGGAGAAAGTATGACAGCAATCCATGCTTTGGTTTTGTTCACCTAACCACTGTTCCAAATGCAACATTTTTGCATTGTTGGCACAAATCCAATGCAAGTTAATGGTACCTATATTAGCATTTCCACGCTTCATTTCCAAATAATCCTTTAGTATCTCAAAATGGATTGTTTCACTCAATTAAGTTACTTATAGATGTTTCGAAAATGAAGCGCAAAAATGCTAATAGGTAATTTGGGTGAATTATCTGTTTAACTTTGACGCTTTTTATTTCAAACATTATTTTAGAAGGTTGTACTTCTGACGTTCGTATTGTGATTGTTTCAGCCTCATCACTTCAATGGACAAGAGCGTATGCTAACCGACTTCAATCTATAACAAAAACCTCAAAGCCCCATCTCAACAACAGCACCATCCTCCCTGCATCGGACTCACCGGATCCCTCCGAGCGCCCGTCGCTCCCGATGAGCGGGACCGTGATGGCAGCGGTGGCCACACCGTCTGTGGGAATGGTGGTGTAGACTACGGGCAGAGACTGGACCACCACGGGGATGGTCTGCAGCTGGCCCATCTTACTGGGCATGTTAACCGACGGGATGGTGTGGATGACATGCAGGATCTGCTGACCGCCTGCCCCCTGGGTGGACGCTAGGATGGACCCGGGGGAGAGCATCTGGAGGAGGGAGGGATGAATGGGTGGAGAAGAGGAGAGGAGGGGATAGTGTGGGTATAGATGTAGAGGAGCAAGACTATCTGAAATGGCACTGTATTCACAGTACAATGCTTTTAACCAGAAAGGAGAATAGGGGACCATTTTGGACACAGACATTGTGTCAAGCATGGGAGTACTGTATTAGATTGTTAAACTGAAAGACAAAGCCTTTCAATAAAAACATTGTAAACTAACATTTACTACATAAGACATAGGAACCTGTCTTCCACATTTTTGGCAGGCCCTAATATGTGTGAGTGGTTTCACTTTTCAGCCAACAGACGCTTCTACCCATCATTCCAAAAGAGGAGCTAGCTAACGAGCCGACTGGCTTAATAACTGGCGTGGTTACCATGGTGTCTAGAAAGGTTACCGTAGGGATGGGGGTTGCCGACAGCGTGGGCATCGCCACGGAACTCGGGACGGGGTTGGCTGTCGGCGTAGAGACGGGCAGGGAGGAGCGAGGCTTGCCGAGTGACAGGTCGACAGGTTCCGTCTGGTCCTCCGGGGGGAGGGAGGAGTCGTCTGTTGTTGTGTCTGTGTCTGTGTCTGTGCAGAGTGGAGGGGGAGACACAGGTTGGGTCTTCTCTGTCTTGATCTTCAGGTCTGTAGGCTTGGGACACTCCTCACCTACTTCAGCCTGCTAGAGAGAGAGAGAGGGAGGGGGCAGGAGAGGATGGAGGGAGGAAGAGAGAAAAAGAGAGAGGGAAAGGGAGATAAATAGAAGACCATGGAGAGAGGAAGAAAGAGATGATCAGTCAGCACATTATTTTTCTCCACACACACAATCACACACACACCTGACCCTGCTCTCCCCAGCGAAGTTCCGCTGTACTCTCTGGCTGCACAAACAGAGCAGGTTAGGGGAACAATGGTTGCTGTGTGGGGCCCTGGGAGGGAGCTGGGAGGGAGAGGTGGAACTGAGAGGTGGAGAACAGAGCAGCAGACCTAGAGCTGGCACACTGCCATGAGAGAACAGCTCTGCCCAGCCCTGCGCTGAGGCACCGGGCGTGTTTGAGTGTTCACATAAATGACTGCAGAATGCAAAGCTCCAGTTTCAGTCATGTCTTTGGTCACGTTTGCATGGGTCAAACAAAAACACCCTAACGGTTGACAATAGAGACACAACGTAGGCGATGGTTGCAGAATTAAGTTAGTGAAGAGCAAATGCAGACAATTGCAGTCGACTGCATGTAACAGTATAACTTTAGACCGTCCCCTCACCTATACCCGGGCGCGAACCAGGGACCCTCTGCACACATCAACAACAGTCACCCACGAAGCATCGTTACCCATCGCTCCACAAAAGCCGCGGCACTTGCAGAGCAAGGGGAACTACTACTTCAAGGTCTCAGAGCAAGTGACGTCACCGATTGAAACGCTATGTAGCGGGAACCGCTAACTAAGCTAGTCGTTTCAAATCCGTTACATGCAGTCAAAACCTCATGAACTTTTGAACACATTATTTGTGTTAAGTTCAAACATTTGGACAACTTTTTGCCCTAGAATGCAACACACTTTGAAAGGCGGTGACCAACGACTTGAAAAAAGGGATCCGCTCGAACGTGCCCACTGACTGCACCCTGCCCGCTGATCACGAGTAAGTACAGAGCATATAGCAGCACTATGCTAGCTCACGAAGCACGGTGTACCATAGGACATACATTCAGCATAAAACAGCCTGTCCCGGACTGACAGCACCCTGCTACAGTATACACAACACAGCCCTATCTAGCATGGAGCAGCACACAACACAATCTAGCATGGAGCAGCACACAACACAGCACTATCTAGCATGGAGCAGCACACAACAGCCCTATCTAGCATGGAGCAGCACACAACAGCCCTATCTAGCACGGAGCAGCACACAACAGCCCTATCTAGCACGGAGCAGCAAACAACAGCCTTATCTAGCACGGAGCAGCACACAACAGCCCTATCTAGCATGGAGCAGCACACAACACAGCCCTAAGCATTGAGCAGCACACAACACCAGCCCTATCAAGCATGGAGCAGCACACAACACAGCCCTATCTAGCATGGAGCAGCACACAACAGCCCTATCTAGCATGGAGCAGCACACAACAGCTCTATCTAGCATGGAGCAGCACACAACACCAGCCCTATCTAGCATGGAGCAGCACACAACACAGCCCTATCTAGCATGGAACAGCACACAACACAACCCTAAGCATGGAGCAGTACCCAACAGCCCTATCTAGCATGGAGCAGTACCCATCAGCCCTATCTAGCATGGAGCAGCACACAACCTTAAGCATGGAGCAGCACACAACACAGCCCTATCTAGCATGGAGCAGTACACAGCAGCCCTATCTAGCATGGAGCAGCACAGAACACATCCCTAAGCATGGAGCAGCACACAACACCAGCCCTATCTAGCATGGTGCAGCAAACAACACAACCCTATCTAGCATGGAGCAGTACCCAGCAGCCCTATCTAGCATGGAGCAGCACACAACACATCCCTAAGCATGGAGCAGCACACAACACCAGCCCTATCTAGCATGGCGCAGCAAACAACACAGCCCTAAGCATGGAGCAGTACACAACAGCCCTAACTAGCATGGAGCAGCACACAACACAGCCCTATGTAGCATGGAGCAGTACAATACACAGCCCTATGTAGCATGGAGCAGCAAACACTAGCCCTATCTAGCATGGAGCAGCACACAACACATCCCTAAGCATGGAGCAGCACACAACACCAGCCCTATCTAGCATGGAGCAGTACACAACAGCCCAATCTAGCATGGAGCAGTACCCAACAGCCCTATCTAGCATGGAGCAGTACCCAGCAGCCCTATCTAGCATGGAGCAGCACAAAACAGCCCCATCTAGCATGGAGCAGCACACAACAGCCCTATCTAGCATGGAGCAGTACACAGCAGCCCTATCTAGCATGGAGCAGCACTCACCAGCCCTATCTAGCATGGCGCAGCAAACAACACAGCCCTAAGCATGGAGCAGTACACAAAAGCCATATCTAGCATGGAGCAGCACACAACACAGCCATAAGCATGGAGCAGCACACAGCACAGCCCTATCTAGCATGGAGCAGCAAACAACAACACTATCTAGCATGGAGCAGCACACAACAGCCCTATCTAGCATGGAGCAGCACACAACACAGCCCTATCTAGCATGGAGCAGCACACAACACAGCCCTATCTAGCATGGAGCAGCACACAACACAGCCCTAAGCATGGAGCAGAACACAACACCAGCCCTATCTAGCATGGAGCAGCACACAACAGCCCTATCTAGCATGGAGCAGCACAAAACAGCCCTATCTAGCATGGAGCAGCACACAACACAACCCTAAGCATGGAGCAGAACACAACACCAGCCCTATCTAGCATGGAGCAGCACACAGCAACAGCCCTATCTAGCATGGAGCAGTACAAAACATAGCCCTATCTAGCATGGAGCAGCACACAACAGCCCTATCTAGCATGGAGCAGCACACAACAGCCCTATCTAGCATGGAGCAGCACACAACAGCCCTATCTAGCATGGAGCAGCACACATGGAGCATGGAGCAGCACACAACAGCCCTATCTAGCATGGAACAGCACACAACACAGCCCTAAGCATGGAGCAGAACACAACACCAGCCCTATCTAGCATGGAGCAGCAAACAACACAACCCTATCTAGCATGGAGCAGTACAAAGCAGCCCTATCTAGCATGGAACAGCACTCACCAGCCCTATCTAGCATGGAGCAGCACACAACACATCCCTAAGCATGGAGCAGCACACAACACCAGCCCTATCTAGCATGGCGCAGCAAACACAACCCTAAGCATGGAGCAGTACACAACAGCCCTAACTAGCATGGAGCAGCACACAACACAGCCCTATGTAGCATGGAGCAGTACACAACACAGCCCTATGTAGCATGGAGCAGCACACACCAGCCCTATCTAGCATGGAGCAGCACACAACACACAACACATCCCTAAGCATGGAGCAGCACACAACACCAGCCCTATCTAGCATGGAGCAGTACACAACAGCCCAATCTAGCATGGAGCAGTACACAACAGCCCTATCTAGCATGGAGCAATACCCAGCAGCCCTATCTAGCATGGAGCAGCACAAAACAGCCCCATCTAGCATGGAGCAGCACACAACAGCCCTATCTAGCATGGAGCAGTACACAACAGCCCTATCTAGCATGGAGCAGCACACAACACATCCCTAAGCATGGAGCAGCACTCACCAGCCCTATCTAGCATGGAGCAGCACACAACACAGCCCTAAGCATGGAGCAGTACACAACAGCCCTATCTAGCATGGAGCAGCACACAACAGCCCTATCTAGCATGGAGCAGTACACAACAGCCCTATCTAGCATGGAGCAGCACACAACACAGCCCAATCTAGCATGGAGCAGTACACAACACAGCCCTATCTAGCATGGAGCAGTACCCAACAGCCCTATCTAGCATGGAGCAGTACCCAGCAGCCCTATCTAGCATGGAGCAGCACACAACAGCCCTATCTAGCATGGAGCAGCACACAGCAGCCCTATCTAGCATGGAGCAGTACACAACAGCCCTATCTAGCATGGAGCAGAACACAACACAGCCCAATCTAGCATGGAGCAGTACACAACACAGCCCTATGTAGAATTGAGCAGTACACAACACTGAACTAAGCATGGAGCAGCACCAAACACAGCCCTATCTAGCATGAAGCAGCACACAACACATCCCTAAGCATGGAGCAGCACACAACACATCCCTAAGCATGGAGCAGCACACAACACCAGCCCTATCTAGCATGGAGCAAGCAGTACACAACAGCCCTATCTAGCATGGAGCAGTACCCAACAGCCCTATCTAGCATGGAGCAGTACACAACAGCCCTATCTAGCATGGAGCAGCACACAACAGCCCTATCTAGCATGGAGCAGCACACAACAGCCCTATCTAGCATGGAGCAGTACACAACAGCCCTATCTAGCATGGAACAGTACACAACAGACCTATCTAGCATGGAGCAGTACACAACAGCCCTATCTAGCATGGAGCAGCACACACCACAGCCCTATGTAGCATGGAGCAGTACACAAAAGCCCTATCTAGCATGGAGCAGCACACAACACAGCCCTAAGCATGGAGCAGTACACAACACAGCCCTATCTAGCATGGAGTAGTACACAACAGCCCTATCTAGCATGGAGCAGCACACAACACAGCCCAATCTAGCATGGAGCAGTACCCAACAGCCCTATCTAGCATGGAGCAGTACCCAGCAGCCCTATCTAGCATGGAGCAGTACCCAGCAGCCCTATCTAGCATTGGAGCAGCACACAACACATCCATATCTAGCATGGAGCAGCACACAGCCACAAGCATGGAGCAGCACACAGCAGCCCTATCTAGCATGTAGCAGCAAACAACAGCCCTATCTAGCATGGAGCAGTACACAACAGCCCTATCTAGCATGTAGAAGCACACAACACAGCCCTATATAGCATGGAGCAGCACACAGCAACAGCCCTATCTAGCATGGAGCAGCACAAAACAGCCCCATCTAGCATGGAGCAGCACACAACAGCCCTATCTAGCATGGAGCAGCACACAACAGAGCCCTATGTAGCATGGAGCAGTATACAACACAGCCCTATGTAGCATGGAGCAGCACACAGCAGCCCTATCTAGCATGGAGCAGCACACAACACCAGCCCTAAGCATGGAGCAGCACACAACACCAGCCCTATCTAGCATGGAGCAGTATACAACACAGCCCTATGTAGCATGGAGCAGCACACAGCAGCCCTATCTAGCATGGAGCAGCACACAACACCAGCCCTAAGCATGGAGCAGTACACAACAGCCCTATCTAGCATGGAGCAGCACACAACAGCCCTATCTAGCATGGAGCAGTACACAACAGCCCTATCTAGCATGGAACAGTACACAACAGACCTATCTAGCATGGAGCAGTACACAACAGCCCTATCTAGCATGGAGTAGCACACAACACAGCCTTATGTAGCATGGAGCAGTACACAAAAGCCCTATCTAGCATGGAGCAGCACACAACACAGCCCTAAGCATGGAGCAGTACACAACACAGCCCTATCTAGCATGGAGTAGTACACAACAGCCCTATCTAGCATGGAGCAGCACACAACACAGCCCAATCTAGCATGGAGCAGTACCCAACAGCCCTATCTAGCATGGAGCAGTACCCAGCAGCCCTATCTAGCATGGAGCAGTACCCAGCAGCCCTATCTAGCATGGAGCAGCACACAACACAGCCATATCTAGCAATGAGCAGCACACAGCCACAAGCATGGAGCAGCACACAGCACAGCCCTATCTAGCATGGAGCAGCAAACAACAGCCCTATCTAGCATGTAGCAGTACACAACAGCCCCATCTAGCATGTAGAAGCACACAACACAGCCCTATATAGCATGGAGCAGCACACAGCAACAGCCCTATCTAGCATGGAGCAGCACAAAACAGCCCCATCTAGCATGGAGCAGCACACAACAGCCCTATCTAGCATGGAGCAGTACACAACAGCCCTATCTAGCATGGAGCAGCACACAACACAGCCCAATCTAGCATGGAGCAGTACAAAACAGCCCTATCTAGCATGGAGCAGCACACAACACATCCCTAAGCATGGAGCAGCACACAACACCAGCCCTATCTAGCATGGCGCAGTACACAGCAGCCCTTTCTAGCATGGAGCAGCACTCACCAGCCCTATCTAGCATGGAGCAGCACACAACACAGCCCTAAGCATGGAGCAGTACACAACAGCCCTATCTAGCATGGAGCAGCACACAACAGCCCTATCTAGCATGGAGCAGTACACAACAGCCCTATCTAGCATGGAGCAGCACACAACACAGCCCAATCTAGCATGGAGCAGTACACAACACAGGCCTATGTAGAACTGAGCAGTACACAACACTGAACCTAGCATGGAGCAGCACCAAACACAGCCCTATCTAGCATGAAGCAGCAAACAACACAGCCCTATGTAGCATGGAGCAGTACACAACACAGCCCTATCTAGCATGGAGCAGTACCCAGCAGCCCTATCTAGCATGGAGCAGCACACAACAGCCCAATCTAGCATGGAGCAGCACACAACAGCTCTATCTAGCATGGAGCAGTACTCAACAGCCCTATCTAGCATGGAACAGTACACAACAGACCTATCTAGCATGGAGCAGCACACAACACAGCCCAATCTAGCATGGAGCAGTACACAACACAGCCCTATGTAGAATTAAGCAGTACACAACACTGAACTAAGCATGGAGCAGCACCAAACACAGCCCTATCTAGCATGGAGCAGCACACAACACAGCCCTATGTAGCATGGAGCAGTACACAACACAGCACTATCTAGCATGGAGCAGCACACAACAGCCCTATCTAGCATGGAGCAGCACACAACACAGCCCTATGTAGCGTGGAGCAGTACACAACACACCCCTAAGCATGGAGCAGCACAAACACCAGCCCTATCTAGCATGGAGCAGTACACAACAGCCCTATCTAGCATGGAGCAGCAAACAACATCCCTATCTAGCATGGAGCAGCACACAACAGCCCTATCTAGCATGGAGCAGCACACAACAGCCCTATCTAGCATGGAGCAGCACACAACACCAGCCCTATCTAGCATGGAGCAGTACACAACAGCCCTATCTAGCATGGAGCAGCACACAACAGCCCTATCTAGCATGGAGCAGTACACAACAGCCCTATCTAGCATGGAGCAGCACACAACACAGCCCAATCTAGCATGGAGCAGTACACAACACAGCCCAATCTAGCATGGAGCAGTACACAACACAGCCCTATGTAGAATTGAGCAGTACACAACACTGAACTAAGCATGGAGCAGCACCAAACACAGCCCTATCTAGCATGAAGCAGCACACAACACATCCCTAAGCATGGAGCAGCACACAACACATCCCTAAGCATGGAGCAGCACACAACACCAGCCCTATCTAGCATGGAGCAAGCAGTACACAACAGCCCTATCTAGCATGGAGCAGTACCCAACAGCCCTATCTAGCATGGAGCAGTACACAACAGCCCTATCTAGCATGGAGCAGCACACAACAGCCCTATCTAGCATGGAGCAGTACACAACAGCCCTATCTAGCATGGAACAGTACACAACAGACCTATCTAGCATGGAGCAGTACACAACAGCCCTATCTAGCATGGAGCAGCACACACCACAGCCCTATGTAGCATGGAGCAGTACACAAAAGCCCTATCTAGCATGGAGCAGCACACAACACAGCCCTAAGCATGGAGCAGTACACAACACAGCCCTATCTAGCATGGAGTAGTACACAACAGCCCTATCTAGCATGGAGCAGCACACAACACAGCCCAATCTAGCATGGAGCAGTACCCAACAGCCCTATCTAGCATGGAGCAGTACCCAGCAGCCCTATCTAGCATGGAGCAGTACCCAGCAGCCCTATCTAGCATTGGAGCAGCACACAACACAGCCATATCTAGCATGGAGCAGCACACAGCCACAAGCATGGAGCAGCACACAGCAGCCCTATCTAGCATGTAGCAGCAAACAACAGCCCTATCTAGCATGGAGCAGTACACAACAGCCCTATCTAGCATGTAGAAGCACACAACACAGCCCTATATAGCATGGAGCAGCACACAGCAACAGCCCTATCTAGCATGGAGCAGCACACAACACAGCCCTAAGCATGGAGCAGTACACAACACAGCCCTATCTAGCATGGAGTAGTACACAACAGCCCTATCTAGCATGGAGCAGCACACAACACAGCCCAATCTAGCATGGAGCAGTACCCAACAGCCCTATCTAGCATGGAGCAGTACCCAGCAGCCCTATCTAGCATGGAGCAGTACCCAGCAGCCCTATCTAGCATTGGAGCAGCACACAACACAGCCATATCTAGCATGGAGCAGCACACAGCCACAAGCATGGAGCAGCACACAGCAGCCCTATCTAGCATGTAGCAGCAAACAACAGCCCTATCTAGCATGGAGCAGTACACAACAGCCCTATCTAGCATGTAGAAGCACACAACACAGCCCTATATAGCATGGAGCAGCACACAGCAACAGCCCTATCTAGCATGGAGCAGCACAAAACAGCCCCATCTAGCATGGAGCAGCACACAACAGCCCTATCTAGCATGGAGCAGCACACAACAGAGCCCTATGTAGCATGGAGCAGTATACAACACAGCCCTATGTAGCATGGAGCAGCACACAGCAGCCCTATCTAGCATGGAGCAGCACACAACACCAGCCCTAAGCATGGAGCAGCACACAACACCAGCCCTATCTAGCATGGAGCAGTATACAACACAGCCCTGTGTAGCATGGAGCAGCACACAGCAGCCCTATCTAGCATGGAGCAGCACACAACACCAGCCCTAAGCATGGAGCAGTACACAACAGCCCTATCTAGCATGGAGCAGCACACAACAGCCCTATCTAGCATGGAGCAGTACACAACAGCCCTATCTAGCATGGAACAGTACACAACAGACCTATCTAGCATGGAGCAGTACACAACAGCCCTATCTAGCATGGAGTAGCACACAACACAGCCTTATGTAGCATGGAGCAGTACACAAAAGCCCTATCTAGCATGGAGCAGCACACAACACAGCCCTAAGCATGGAGCAGTACACAACACAGCCCTATCTAGCATGGAGTAGTACACAACAGCCCTATCTAGCATGGAGCAGCACACAACACAGCCCAATCTAGCATGGAGCAGTACCCAACAGCCCTATCTAGCATGGAGCAGTACCCAGCAGCCCTATCTAGCATGGAGCAGTACCCAGCAGCCCTATCTAGCATGGAGCAGCACACAACACAGCCATATCTAGCATGGAGCAGCACACAGCCACAAGCATGGAGCAGCACACAGCACAGCCCTATCTAGCATGGAGCAGCAAACAGCCCTATCTAGCATGTAGCAGTACACAACAGCCCCATCTAGCATGTAGAAGCACACAACACAGCCCTATATAGCATGGAGCAGCACACAGCAACAGCCCTATCTAGCATGGAGCAGCACAAAACAGCCCCATCTAGCATGGAGCAGCACACAACAGCCCTATCTAGCATGGAGCAGTACACAACAGCCCTATCTAGCATGGAGCAAAACACAACACAGCCCAATCTAGCATGGAGCAGTACAAAACAGCCCTATCTAGCATGGAGCAGCACACAACACATCCCTAAGCATGGAGCAGCACACAACACCAGCCCTATCTAGCATGGCGCAGTACACAGCAGCCCTTTCTAGCATGGAGCAGCACTCACCAGCCCTATCTAGCATGGAGCAGCACACAACACAGCCCTAAGCATGGAGCAGTACACAACAGCCCTATCTAGCATGGAGCAGCACACAACAGCCCTATCTAGCATGGAGCAGTACACAACAGCCCTATCTAGCATGGAGCAGCACACAACACAGCCCAATCTAGCATGGAGCAGTACACAACACAGGCCTATGTAGAACTGAGCAGTACACAACACTGAACCTAGCATGGAGCAGCACCAAACACAGCCCTATCTAGCATGAAGCAGCAAACAACACAGCCCTATGTAGCATGGAGCAGTACACAACACAGCCCTATCTAGCATGGAGCAGTACCCAGCAGCCCTATCTAGCATGGAGCAGCACACAACAGCCCAATCTAGCATGGAGCAGCACACAACAGCTCTATCTAGCATGGAGCAGTACTCAACAGCCCTATCTAGCATGGAACAGTACACAACAGACCTATCTAGCATGGAGCAGCACACAACACAGCCCAATCTAGCATGGAGCAGTACACAACACAGCCCTATGTAGAATTAAGCAGTACACAACACTGAACTAAGCATGGAGCAGCACCAAACACAGCCCTATCTAGCATGGAGCAGCACACAACACAGCCCTATGTAGCATGGAGCAGTACACAACACAGCACTATCTAGCATGGAGCAGCTCACAACAGCCTATCTAGCATGGAGCAGCACACAACACAGCCCTATGTAGCGTGGAGCAGTACACAACACACCCCTAAGCATGGAGCAGCACAAACACCAGCCCTATCTAGCATGGAGCAGTACACAACAGCCCTATCTAGCATGGAGCAGCAAACAACATCCCTATCTAGCATGGAGCAGCACACAACACCAGCCCTATCTAGCATGGAGCAGCACACAACAGCCCTATCTAGCATGGAGCAGCACACAACACCAGCCCTATCTAGCATGGAGCAGCACACAACAGCCCTATCTAGCATGGAGCAGTACACAACACAGCCCTATCTAGCATTAAGCAGCACACAACAGCCCTATCTAGCATGGAGCAGCACACAACAGCCCTATCTAGCATGGAGCAGCACATAACACAGCCCTATCTAGCATGGAGCAGTACACAACAGCCCTATCTAGCATGGAGCAGCACACAACACATCCCTAAGCATGGAGCAGCACACAACACAGCCCTATCTAGCATGGAGCAGCACACAACACAGCCCTATGTCGCATGGAGCAGTACACAACACGGCCCTATCTAGCATGGAGCAGTACCAACACAGCCCTATCTAGCATGGAGCAGCACACAACAGCCCTATCTAGCATGGAGCAGCACACAACACAGCCCTAAGCATGGAGCAGAACACAACACCAGCCCTATCTAGCATGGAGCAGCACACAACACAGCCCAAAGCATGGAGCAGTACCAACACAGCCCTATCTAGCATGGAGCAGTACACAACAGCCCTATCTAGCATGGAGCAGTACACAACAACCCTATCTAGCATGGAGCAGTACACAAAAGCCCTATCTAGCATGGCGCAGCACACAACAGCCCTATCTAGCATGGAGCAGCACACAACACAACCCTAAGCATGGAGCAGAACACAACACCAGCCCTATCTAGCATGGAGCAGTACACAGCAGCCCTATCTAGCATGGAGCAGCACACACCAGCCCTATCTAGCATAGAGCAGCACACAACACATCCCTATGTAGCATGGAGCAGTACACACCAGCATTATCTAGCATGGAGCAGCACACAACACCAGCCCTATCTAGCATGGAGCAGTACACACCAGCCCTATCTAGCATGGAGCAGTACACAACAGCCCTATCTAGCATGGAGCAGTACCCAACAGCCCTATCTAGCATGGAGCAGTACCCAACAGCCCTATCTAGCATGGAGCAGTACCCAGCAGCCCTATCTAGCATGGAGCACTACAAAACAGCCCCATCTAGCATGGAGCAGCACACAACACAGCCCAATCTAGCATGGAGCAGTACACAACACAGCCCTATCTAGCATGGATCAGTACCCAGCAGCCCTATCTAGCATGGAGCAGCACACAACAGCCCTATCTAGCATGGAGCAGTACACAGCACAGCCCTATCTAGCATGGAGCAGTACACAACACAGCACTAAGCATGGAGCAGTACACAACACAGCCCTATCTAGCATGGAGCAGTACACAACAGCCCTATCTAGCATGGAGCAGCACACAACACAGACCGATCTAGCATGGAGCAGTACCCAGCAGCCCTATCTAGCATGGAGCAGTACACAACACAGCCCTAAGCATGGAGCAGTACACAACAAAGCCCTATCTAGCATGGAGCAGTACACAACACAGCCCTAAGCATGGAGCAGTACACAACACAGAACTATCTAGCATGGCGCAGTACACAACAAAGCCCTATCTAGCATGGAGCAGTACACAACACAGCCCTAAGCATGGAGCAGTACACAACACAGCACTATCTAGCATGGAGCAGTATACAACACAGCCCTATATAGCATAGAGCAGCACACAGCAACAGCCCTATCTAGCATGGAGCAGTACCAACATAGCCCTATCTAGCATGGAGCAGTACACAACAGCCCTATCTAGCATGGAGCAGCACACAACAGCCCTATCTAGTATGGAGCAGCACACAACACAGCCCAAAGCATGGAGCAGTACACAACACAGCCCTATCTAGCATGGAGCAGTACACAACACAGCCCTATCTAGCATGGAGCAGCACAAAACACATCTCTAAGCATGGAGCAGCACACAACACCAGCCCTATCTAGCATGTAGCAGCACACAACACAGCCATAAGCATGGAGCAGTAAAAAACACAGCCCTATCTAGCATGGAGCAGTACACAACAGCCCTATCTAGCATGGAGCAGTACCCAACAGCCCTATCTAGCATGGAGCAGTACCCAGCAGCCCTATCTAGCATGGAGCAGCACACAACAGCCCAATCTAGCATGGAGCAGCACACAACAGCTCTATCTAGCATGGAGCAGTACTCAACAGCCCTATCTAGCATGGAACAGTACACAACAGACCTATCTAGCATGGAGCAGCACACAACACAGCCCAATCTAGCATGGAGCAGTACACAACACAGCCCTATGTAGCATGGAGCAGTACACAACACAGCCCTATCTAGCATGGAGCAGCACACAAAAACAGCCCTAAGCATGGAGCAGAACACAACACCAGCCCTATCTAGCATGGAGCAGCACACAACACAGCCCAAAGCATGGAGCAGTACACAACAGCCCTATCTAGCATGGAGCAGCACACAACACCAGCCCTATCTAGCATGGAGCAGCACACAACACCAGCCCTATCTAGCATGGAGCAGCACACAACACCAGCCCTATCTAGCATGGAGCAGCACACAACACCAGCCCTATCTAGCATGGAGCAGCACACAACACATCTCTAAGCATGGAGCAGCACACAACACCAGCCCTATCTAGCATGGAGCAGCACACAACACAGCCCTAAGCATGGAGCAGTACACAACAAAGCCCTATCTAGCATGGAGCAGTACACAACACAGCCCTAAGCATGGAGCAGTACACAACACAGAACTATCTAGCATGGCGCAGTACACAACAAAGCCCTATCTAGCATGGAGCAGTACGCAACACAGCCCTAAGCATGGAGCAGTACACAACACAGCACTATCTAGCATGGAGCAGTATACAACACAGCCCTATATAGCATAGAGCAGCACACAGCAACAGCCCTATCTAGCATGGAGCAGTACCAACATAGCCCTATCTAGCATGGAGCAGTACACAACAGCACTATCTAGCAGGGAGCAGCACACAACAGCCCTATCTAGTATGGAGCAGCACACAACACAGCCCAAAGCATGGAGCAGTACACAACACAGCCCTATCTAGCATGGAGCAGTACACAACACAGCCCTATCTAGCATGGAGCAGCACACAACACATCTCTAAGCATGGAGCAGCACACAACACCAGCCCTATCTAGCATGTAGCAGCACACAACACAGCCATAAGCATGGAGCAGTAAAAAACACAGCCCTATCTAGCATGGAGCAGTACACAACAGCCCTATCTAGCATGGATCAGTACACAACAGCCCTATCTAGCATGGAGCAGTACACAACAGCCCTATCTAGCATGGAGCAGCACACAACACATCCCTAAGCATGGAGCAGCACACAACACAGCCCTATCTAGCATGGAGCAGCACACAACACAGCCCTATGTCGCATGGAGCAGTACACAACACGGCCCTATCTAGCATGGAGCAGTACCAACACAGCCCTATCTAGCATGGAGCAGCACACAACAGCCCTATCTAGCATGGAGCAGCACACAACACAGCCCTAAGCATGGAGCAGAACACAACACCAGCCCTATCTAGCATGGAGCAGCACACAACACAGCCCAAAGCATGGAGCAGTACCAACACAGCCCTATCTAGCATGGAGCAGTACACAACAGCCCTATCTAGCATGGAGCAGTACACAACAACCCTATCTAGCATGGAGCAGTACACAAAAGCCCTATCTAGCATGGCGCAGCACACAACAGCCCTATCTAGCATGGAGCAGCACACAACACATCTCTAAGCATGGAGCAGCACACAACACCAGCCCTATCTAGCATGGAGCAGAACACAACACAGCCCTAAGCATGGAGCAGTACACAACAAAGCCCTATCTAGCATGGAGCAGTACACAACACAGCCCTAAGCATGGAGCAGTACACAACACAGCACTATCTAGCATGGCGCAGTACACAACAAAGCCCTATCTAGCATGGAGCAGTACACAACACAGGCGTAAGCATGGAGCAGTACACAACACAGCACTATCTAGCATGGAGCAGAACACAACAATCCTATCTAGCATGTAGAAGCACACAACACAGCCCTATATAGCATGGAGCAGCACACAGCAACAGCCCTATCTAGCATGGAGCAGTACACAACAGCCCTATCTAGCATGGAGCAGTACCCAACAGCCATATCTAGCACGGAGCAGTACACAACAGCCCTATCTAGCATGGAGCAGTACACAACACAGCCCTATCTAGCATGGAGCAGTACACAACACAGCCATATCTAGCATGGAGCAGCACACAACACATCTCTAAGCATGGAGCAGCACACAACACCAGCCCTATCTAGCATGTAGCAGCACACAACACATCTCTAAGCATGGAGCAGCACACAACACCAGCCCTATCTAGCATGTAGCAGCACACAACACAGCCCTAAGCATGGATCAGTACACAACAGCCCTAACTAGCATGGATCAGTACACAACAGCCCTAACTAGCATGGATCAGTACACAACAGCCCTATCTAGCATGGAGCAGCACACAACAGCCCTAAGCATGGAGCAGCACACAACACAGCCCTATCTAGCATGGAGCAGCACACAACACAGCCCTATGTCGCATGGAGCAGTACACAACACGGCCCTATCTAGCATGGAGCAGTACCAACACAGCCCTATCTAGCATGGAGCAGCACACAACAGCCCTATCTAGCATGGAGCAGCACACAACACAGCCCTAAGCATGGAGCAGAACACAACACCAGCCCTATCTAGCATGGAGCAGCACACAACACAGCCCAAAGCATGGAGCAGTACCAACACAGCCCTATCTAGCATGGAGCAGCACACAACAACCCTATCTAGCATGGAGCAGTACACAAAAGCCCTATCTAGCATGGCGCAGCACACAACAGCCCTATCTAGCATGGAGCAGCACACAACACATCTCTAAGCATGGAGCAGCACACAACACCAGCCCTATCTAGCATGGAGCAGAACACAACACAGCCCTAAGCATGGAGCAGTACACAACAAAGCCCTATCTAGCATGGAGCAGTACACAACACAGCCCTAAGCATGGAGCAGTACACAACACAGCACTATCTAGCATGGCGCAGTACACAACAAAGCCCTATCTAGCATGGAGCAGTACACAACACAGGCGTAAGCATGGAGCAGTACACAACACAGCACTATCTAGCATGGAGCAGAACACAACAATCCTATCTAGCATGTAGAAGCACACAACACAGCCCTATATAGCATGGAGCAGCACACAGCAACAGCCCTATCTAGCATGGAGCAGTACACAACAGCCCTATCTAGCATGGAGCAGTACCCAACAGCCATATCTAGCACGGAGCAGTACACAACAGCCCTATCTAGCATGGAGCAGTACACAACACAGCCCTATCTAGCATGGAGCAGTACACAACACAGCCATATCTAGCATGGAGCAGCACACAACACATCTCTAAGCATGGAGCAGCACACAACACCAGCCCTATCTAGCATGTAGCAGCACACAACACATCTCTAAGCATGGAGCAGCACACAACACCAGCCCTATCTAGCATGTAGCAGCACACAACACAGCCCTAAGCATGGATCAGTACACAACAGCCCTAACTAGCATGGATCAGTACACAACAGCCCTAACTAGCATGGATCAGTACACAACAGCCATATCTAGCATGGAGCAGTACACAGCACAGCCCTATCTAGCATGGAGCAGTACACAACACAGCCCTATCTAGCATGGAGCAGTACACAACACAGCCATATCTAGCATGGAGCAGCACACAACACCAGCCCTATCTAGCATGTAGCAGCACACAACACAGCCCTAAGCATGGAGCAGTACACAACAGCCCAACCTAGCATGGAGCAGTACACAACAGCACTATCTAGCATGGAGCAGTACACAAAAGCCCTATCTAGCATGGAGCAGCACACAACAGCCCTTTCTAGCATGGAGCAGCACACAACACCAGCCCTATCTAGCATGGAGCAGCACACAACAGCCCTATCTAGCATGGATCAGTACACAACAGCCATATCTAGCATGGAGCAGTACACAACAGCCCTATCTAGCATGGAGCAGTACACAACACAGCCCTATCTAGCATGGAGCAGCACACAACACATCTCTAAGCATGGAGCAGCACACAACACCAGCCCCATCTAGCATGTAGCAGCACACAACACATCTCTAAGCATGGAGCAGCACACAACACCAGCCCTATCTAGCATGTAGCAGCACACAACACAGCCCTAAGCATGGATCAGTACACAACAGCCCTAACTAGCATGGATCAGTACACAACAGCCCTAACTAGCATGGATCAGTACACAACAGCCATATCTAGCATGGAGCAGTACACAACAGCCCTATCTAGCATGGAGCAGTACACAACACAGCCCTATCTAGCATGGAGCAGTACACAACACAGCCATATCTAGCATGGAGCAGCACACAACACCAGCCCTATCTAGCATGTAGCAGCACACAACACAGCCCTAAGCATGGAGCAGTACACAACAGCCCAATCTAGCATGGAGCAGTACACAACAGCACTATCTAGCATGGAGCAGTACACAAAAGCCCTATCTAGCATGGAGCAGCACACAACAGCCCTTTCTAGCATGGAGCAGCACACAACACATCTCTAAGCATGGAGAAGCACACAACACCAGCCCTATCTAGCATGGAGCAGCACACAACAGCCCTATCTAGCATGGATCAGTACACAACAGCCCTAACTAGCATGGATCAGTACACAACAGCCATATCTAGCATGGAGCAGTACACAACAGCCCTATCTAGCATGCAGCAGCACACAACAGCCCCATCTAGCATGTAGCAGCACACAACACATCCCTAAGCATGGAGCAGCACACAACAGCCCTATCTAGCATGGAGCAGCACACAACACAGCCCTATCTAGCATGGAGCAGCACACAACACAGCCCTATCTAGCATGGAGCAGCACACAACACAGCCCTATGTAGCATGGAGCAGCACGCAACACAGCCCTATGTCGCATGGAACAGCACACAACACCAGCCCCATCTAGCATGGAGCAGCACACAACACAGCCCTAAGCATGGAGCAGTACACAACAGCACCATCTAGCATGGAGCAGTACCCAACAGCCCTATCTAGCATGGAGCAGTACACAACAACCCTATTTAGCATGGAGCAGAACATACCAGCCCTATCTAGCATGGAGCAGCACACAACACAGCCCTATCTAGCATGGAGCAGCACACAACACAGCCCTATCTAGCATGGAGCAGCACACAACACAGCCCTATCTAGCATGGAGCAGTACACAACACAGACCTATCTAGCATGGAGCAGCACACAACACAGCCCTATCTAGCATGGAGCAGTACACAACGCAGCCCTAAGCATGGAGTAGCACACAACACAGCCCTGTCTAGCATGGAGCAGCACACAACACAGCCCTATGTAAGATGGAGCAGCACACAACACAGCCCTATCTAGCATGGAGCAGCACACAACACAGCCCTAAGCATGGAGCAGCACACAACAGCCCTATATAGCATGGAGCAGTACACAACAGCCCTATCTAGCATGGAGCAGTACACAACATCCCTATCGAGCATGGAGCAGCACACAACAGCCCTATCTAGCATGGAGCAGAACACAACAGCCCTAAGCATGGAGCAGCACACAACACCGACCTATCTAGCATGGAGCAGCACACAACACAGCCCTATCTAGCATGGAGCAGCACACAACAACCCTATCTAGCATGGAGCAGCACACAACAGCCCTATCTAGCATGGAGCAGCACACAACACATCTCTAAGCATGGAGCAGCACACAACAGCCCTATCTAGCATGGAGCAGCACACAACACATCCCTAAGCATGGAGCAGCACACAACACAGCCCTATCTAGCATGGAGCAGCACACAACACAGCCCTATCTAGCATCGAGCAGCACACACCAGCCCCATCTAGCATGGAGCAGTACACAAAAGCCCTATCTAGCATGGAGCAGCACAGAAAAACACAGCATAGCATAGGGAAGGAGAGAAAGAACCCAACAGTAGAGAGAAGCAGCACAGCCTTGCCCTGGCCAAACCAAAGGCCAAGCACGGAACCCAGATCTTCTACACACATATGCTGCAAACTTGTCAGTGAGAGACAGCTGTAAGGGTAAGGGGTTGAGTGGACACAGGTAGACCCAGAAAAGAGAGGGGATTCAGTCAGGGTTCAAAATAACAAATAGGCCAGGCTACATGTTATTGGTCCAAAAAAGAGTGAGAGAGCAAAGGAGTGGGTGGGGGTGGTGGAGAGAGAGAGCGAGAGAGAGACAGAAGGAGAGTGGGTGGGAAAGGCCTCCAGGTTGCCATGGAAACTTGGAGGTATCAGCTGACTCGTTTTTTCCCTCATTATATCTTCACGCCCACCCACTCCCTTCCTCCCTCCCTCGCCCCCTTTCCTTCCCTCCATCCCTCTCTCTGGTTCCACACCCTTTCACCTCGCCCTCTCATGTTAGTCTGTTTGTCCTCCACACCTTCCCTCCATCTCTCTACCTCTTTACTCCCCTTCTCTCTGTTTCTTTCTATCCAGCTCTCTCCAAAATCCCCTTTCCCAATGGTTTAGATTAGACTCATAAGAATATTCAGACACCCACTGTTCTCAGCTGAAACACTTAAAACGGAGATCCTAACAATCTGTCAGAAATGAAAGCCTATTACACACTGACAGAAGAGAGGTTGTGTCAGAATGAAACCCCATTACACACTGAGAGAAGAGAGGCTTTGTCTGAAATGAAACCCCATTACAAACTGACAGAAGAGAGGCTGTGTCAGAATGAAAACCCATTACACACTGACAGAAGAGAGAGAGGATGTGCCAGAATGAAACCCCATTACACACTGACAGAAGAGAGGTTGTGTCAGAATGAAACCCTATTACACACTGACAGAAGAGAGAGAGGCTGTGTATAAATGAAACCCTATTACACACTGACAGAAGAGAGAGGGGCTGTGTCAGAATGAAACCCCATTACACACTGACAGAAGAGAGGCTGTGTCTGAAATGAAACTCCATTACACACTGACAGAAGAGAGGCTTTGTCTGAAATGAAACCCCATTACAAACTGACAGAAGAGAGGCTGTGTCAGAATGAAACCCCATTACACACTGACAGAAGAGAGGTTGTGTCAGAATGAAACCCTATTACACACTGACAAAAGAGAGAGAGGATGTGTCTGAAATGAAACCCCATTACACACTGACAGAAGAGAGGCTGTGTCAGAATGAAACCCCATTACACACTGACAGAAGAGAGGCTGTGTCAGAATGAAACCCCATTACACGCTGACAGAAGAGAGGCTGTGTCTGAAATGAACCCCCATTACACACTGACAGAAGAGAGGCTGTGTCAGAATGAAACCCCATTACACACTGACAGAAGAGAGGCTGTGTCTGACATGAAACCCCATTACACACTGACAGAAGAGGGGCTGTGTCAGAATGAAACCCCATTACACACTGACAGAAGAGAGGCTTTGTCTGAAATGAAACCCTATTACACACTGACAAAAGAGAGAGAGGATGTGTCAGAATGAAACCCCATTACACACTGACAGAAGAGAGGCTTTGTCTGAAATGAAACCCTATTACACACTGACAAAAGAGAGAGAGGCTGTGTCAGAATGAAACCCCATTACACACTGACAGAAGAGAGGCTGTGTCTGAAATGAAACCCCATTACACACTTACAGAAGAGAGGCTGTGTCTGAAATGAAACCCCATTACACACTGACAGAAGAGGTTGTGTCTGAAATGAAATCCCATTACACACTGACAGAAGAGAGGCTGTGTCAGAATGAAACCCCATTACACACTGACAGAAGAGAAGCTGTGTCAGAATGAAACCCCATTACACACTGACAGAAGAGAGGTTGTGTCTGAAATGAATCCCCATTACACACTGACAGAAGAGAGGCTGTGTCAGAATGAAAGCCCATTACACACTGACAGAAGAGAGGCTTTGTCTGAAATGAAACCTCATTACAAACTGACAGAAGAGAGGCTGTGTCAGAATGAAAACCCATTACACACTGACAGAAGAGAGAGAGGCTGTGTCAGAATGAAACCCCATTACACACTGACAGAAGAGAGGCTGTGTCAGAATGAAACCCCATTACAAACTGACAGAAGAGAGGCTGTGTCAGAATGAAACCCCATTACACACTGACAGAAGAGAGGCTGTGTCAGAATGAAACCCCATTATACACTGACAGGAGAGAGAGGCTGTGTCTGAATGAAACCCCATTACACACTGACAGAAGAGAGGCTGTGTCTGAAATATAACCCCATTACACAAGCACAGAAGAGAGGTTGTGTCTGAAATGAAACCCCATTACACACTGACAGAAGAGAGAGAGGCTGTGTCAGAATGAAACCCCATTACACACTGACAGAAGAGAGGTTGTGTCAGAATGAAACCCTATTACACACTGACAAAAGAGAGAGAGGCTGTGTCAGAATGAAACCCCATTACACACTGACAGAAGAGAGGCTGTGTCAGAATGAACCCCCATTACACACTGACAGAAGAGAGGCTGTGTCTGAAATGAAACCCCATTACACACTAACAGAAAAGAGGCTGTGTCTGAAACAAACCCCCATTACACACTGACAGAAGAGAGGCTGTGTCTGAAATGAACCCCCATTACACACTGACAGAAGAGAGGCTGTGTCTGAAATGAAACCCTATTACACACTGACAGAAGAGAGGCTGTGTCAGAATGAAACCCCATTACACACTGACAGAAGAGAGGTTGTGTCTGAAATGAAGCCCAATTACACACTGACCGAAGAGAGGCTTTGTCTGAAATGAAGAGAGGCTTTGTCTGAAATGAAACCCCATTACACACTGACAGAAGAGAGGCTGTGTCTGAAAATAAACCCCATTACACACTGACAGAAGAGAGGCGGTGTCTGAAATGAAACCCCATTACACACTGACAGAAGAGAGGCTGTGTCTGAAATGAAACCCCATTACACACTGACAGAAGAGGTTGTGTCTGAAATGAAACACCATTACACACTGACAGAAGAGAGGCTGTGTCAGAATGAAACCCCATTACACACTGACAGAAGAGAGGCTGTGTCAGAATGAAACCCCATTACACACTAACAGAAGAGAGGCTGTGTCTGACATGAAACCCCATTACACACTGACAGAAGAGAGGCTGTGTCAGAATGAAACCACATTACACACTGACAGAAGAGAGGTTGTGTCTGAAATGAAGCCCAATTACACACTGACAGTAGAGAGGCTGTGTCAGAATGAAACCCCATTACACGCTGACAGAAGAGAGAGAGGCTGTGTCTGAATGAAACCCTATTACACACTGACAGAAGAGAGAGAGGCTGTGTCAGAATGAAACCTCATTACACACTGACAGAAGAGAGAGGCTGTGTCAGAATGAAACCCCATTACACACTAACAGAAGAGAGGCTGTGTCTGAAATGAAACCCTATTATACACTGACAGAAGAGGTTGTGTCTGAAATGAAACCCCATTACACACTGACAGAAGAGAGGCTGTGTCAGAATGAAACCCCATTACACGCTGACAGAAGAGAGGCTGTGTCAGAATGAAACCCCATTACACACTGACAGAAGAGAGGCTGTGTCAGAATGAACCCCCATTACACACTGACAGAAGAGAGGCTGTGTCTGAAATGAAACCCCATTACACACTAACAGAAGAGAGGCTGTGTCTGAAACGAACCCCCATTACACACTGACAGAAGAGAGGCTGTGTCTGAAATGAACCCCCATTACACACTGACAGAAGAGAGGCTGTGTCAGAATGAAACCCCATTACACACTGACAGAAGAGAGGCTGTGTCTGAAAGTAAACCCCATTACACACTGACAGAAGAGAGGGAGGATGTGTTTGAAATGAAACCCCATTACACACGGACAGAAGAGAGGCTGCGTCTGAAATGGCAGCCCTGTATATCCTTGTCCCTGAGCGGGCCCTGGTCAAAAGCAATACATATGAGCAACACCAGGAGAGATAAACTCTCTGTCTCTGACCCAACTCCTTCTTCTTAAAACTTAAACCCTCTCCTGTCTCTCGCTCTCCCCCATCTCTCTTCCTGTCTCTCGCTCTCCCCCATCTCTCTCCCTCTCTCTCACCCCCCGTCTCTCCGCCATCTCTCTCCCCCGTCTCTCTCCCTCACCCCCCGTCTCTCCGCCATCTCTCCCCCCCGTCTCGTCCTCACCCCGCCATCTCTCCCCCCCGTCTCGTCCTCACCCCCCCGTCTCTCCCCCCGTCTCTCACCCCCCCCATCTCTCTCTCCCCCCGTCTCGTCCCCCTGTCTCTCCCCCCTCTTGCTCACCACCCCCCCTCCTCTCGCTCTCAATATAAGGGCTTTATTGACATGGGAAACACGTTTACATTGCCAAAGCAAGTGAAGTAGACAATATACAAAAGTGAAATAAACAATAAAAATGAACTGTAAACATTACACACAAAAGTTCCAAAAGAATAAAGACATTTAAAATGTCATATTTGTCTATATACAGTGTTGCAATGATGTGCAAATGGGTTGTATTTACAATGGTGTTTGCTCTTCACTGGTTGCCCTTGTGGCAACAGGTCACAAATTTTCTTGATATGGTCGTACATTTGGCAGGAGGTTACACTGCCCTCCTTTTGAGCTCCCGAGTGGCACAGCGGTCTAAGGCACTGTATCTTAGTGCAAGAGGCATCACTGCAGTCCCTGGTTCAAATCCAGGCTGCATCACATCCGGCCGTGATTGGGAGTCCCAAAAGCCAGAAAACAGCCGTTGAATTCCACAACCACCTAAAGGAAAGTGATGCCCAAACCTTCCATCACAAAGCCCTAACCTTCAAGGAGATACCTAGAGAAGAATCCCCTCAGCCAAATGATTTTGGGGCGCTGTTCACAAATACACAATTAACACAATTACACCCAACCAAATTAAGAGAATTACTTGATAAATTGTCAAGAATCAACCCAAAAAAACTGAGCAAATTGCAATTCTACCTCGCCTGAAAAAAGAGAGTAAACTGACCCAAAGCTAAGAAAAGCTTTGACTATGTACAGACTCAGAGCCTTGCTATTGAGAGAGGTCACCATAGGCAGACTGCCACATTTGCCACTCCCGTATCTGTTAGGTGAAATACCACAGTGTGCAATTCAAGCAGCAAAATGTGTGACCTGCTGCCACAAAAGTAGGTCAACCAGTGGGTCAGAAACACCAAAGTAAATATAACCTATATCTGCCTATTTATTTCCCCCCATTTGTACATGCTACTCTTTGCACATTGTCAAAACATTGTATATAGCTTTTGTAACATTTTTAATGCTATACTAGATTTTAATAATTACATTTTTTAAACTTTGTTATTCTCTTGAAACGTTTGTGTGTAATGTTTACCGTCTGAATTTTTGGTCTATGTTTTGTTTCATTTGCTTTGTTGGTTTTTGTCGTTGTTTTGGTTGAGTTTTTTTTAGTTGCTTTGGCCATGTATAAACAATGCCAATAAAGCCCAGTGTAATTGAGTGAAATTGAGAGAGACAGAAGAAGAGGCACTGTCACCCTCGCTGGTCCGAAATGATGGAGTGAACACTGTTGTGTTCCAGCTATAACTAGAGAGCGGAGGTACATGTCGTCACGGGTTTCATCATAGCTATCGTAACTGTGTCTGGGCTCCACATTCACCTCTCTCTGTTTCTTTATCTCCTGTCATTGATACACTGGTTACGTTAGTTAAGTATGTTTCCATATGGCTTGTTGTGGTAGTTGTGTTACATACAGAGGGTCCAAAGTTATTGACACCCTTGATAAAGATTCTTATAAATTCCTAAGTTTAGTATTTGGTCCCACATTCCTAACACGCAATGACTACATTAAGCTTGTGACTCTACAAACGTTTTAGATGAATTTGCCGTTACAAGCCTGATGTAGTCATTGCGTTCTAGGAATATGGGACCAAATACTACACTTTTGACTACTTTATCTATAAGAATCTTTAGGGGTGTCAATCATTTTGATCCCTACCTTTTTGAGAGAAAAAAATATTACTTATTAAACAAAATCTCTTTCGATGGGCAACTATGTGATATTAGCTGTGGAGCACGCAGGAAGTCCTGCCAACACACAGCACTCGGCCGTCCACCCTAACTGCACCCTCTACACTGTATAAAACACCCACTCTGGTCTGACTGTACGTACCAACCAATCAACTCTTCCCTTCTCACAGACAACTTCAACAACCACTGAACACCGACCAGTGTGCCTTTATACTTGTAAATAATGCCTAAATAACAAAGCAGCTGTACATGAACATGCTATACGTGATGTCAAGAGCTCAGGGTCTCCTCTTCACGCCTCTGTATGGGCTTTGACTGACATACATTCTGAACTTGAGCACCACGCGCTGAAAGAAGTTGCCCCCATCCATACCGCTAATTGGGAAACTTTTGCACAATTGATGCTGTTTGAGTGGGGGAAAATGCTGTAAATTAAGCAGCTCAACATATTTTGAAAGACATTGAGGATTATAATAACAATGTTGCACCTATTCCAGAACATTCCTACTATGTTACTGAATGGATGCAGAGTATTTTCCAGAATATTCTATCTATTTTACTGAATGGATCCAGAGTATTTTCCAGAATATTCTATCTATGTTACTGAATGGATCCAGAGTATTTAATGTTTGGATTTACTCATGTCAGGTAAACTTTTGTGTCCTCACAATTAGTCTAATATTTTTCCCATAAACGACAAACTGTTCCACTTTGAAAAGAACGTTGATGACATCTGTTCCTCATTCACTAAGCCTATTGAGTCCACTGGTCCTACTCACACAGAACTACCCTACGGCTTTGACCTATTTCTCCCCTCTCTTTTCAGATGAAATCCTGCGACTCGTGAGGTCCAGCCATCTGACAACCTGCCCGCTCTACCCCATCCCCTCCTCCCTTCTCCAGACCATCTCTGGAGACCTTCTCCCATTCCTTACTTCCCTCATCAACTCATCCCTGACCAATGGCTGCGTCCCCTTTGACTTCAAAATGGCCCATGTCGCTCCCCTCCTCAACAAACCAACACTCTACTCCTCTGATGTCACAAAAACTACAGACTGGAATACCTTCTTTCTTTTCTTTCCAAAACACTTGTGCGTGCTGTCTCTGACCAACTAACTCTCTCGGAACAATCTGCTTGATCCTAACTAGTCAGGCTTCAAGACGGCTCACTCAACCCAGACTGCTCTCCTCTGTGTCACGGAGGATCTTCTGGACCCCTAACCAGTCAGGCTTCAAGACGGCTCACTCAACAGAGAAGGCATTTCTCTGAGTCACAGAGGATCTTCTGGACCCTAACCAGTCAGGCTTCAAGACGGCTCACTCAACTGAGACTGCTCTCCTCTGTGTCACAGAGGCTCTCTGCACTGCCAAAGCTGACTCTCTTTCCTCTGTTCTCATCCTCTTAGATCTATCCACTGCCTTCAACACCGTGAACCATCATATCCCCCTCTCCACCCTCTCAGGCCTGGGTGTCTTAGGCTATGGATTGCATCATACATGGCAGACCGATCCTACCAGCCGACATGGAAACGATCTGTGCCTGCACCACATACTCTCACTACTGGTGTCCCCCAGGGCATGGAACGAGGCCCTCTCCTCTTCTATCCCTATACACCAAGTCACTCAGCTCCGTCATATCCTCACATGGTCTCTCCTATCACTGCTATGCAGATGACACTCAACTATTTTTCTCCTTTCCCCCTTCTGACATCCAGGTGGTGACATGCATCTCTGCGTGCCTGGCAGATATCCCAGCTTGGATATCACCACCTCAAGCTCAACCACGACAAGACGGAGCTCCTCTTCCTCTTGGGGATGGCCTGTCCGCTCCATGACCTCTCCATCCCGGTTGACAACTCAACGGTGTCCCTCCACGGTGTGTCTTGGCGTGTTGCTGGATAACAAACACCCTGTTATTCACTTGACTCCCCCACCCTTACTAGCTCTGACTTAGCTGGTAATTTCTTTATTTTTACAATTTTTACTTACTGTGACTGTCCGACCTAGCTATCTTATGGTACATGCACTGTAAGTCACACTGGATAAGAGCATATGCTAAATGACAAAACAAAGTGTGTATGTATATACAGTGGGGCAAAAAAAGTATTTAGTCAGCCACCAATTGTGCAAGTTCTCCCACTTAAAAATATGAGAGAGGCCTGTAATTTTCATCTTAGGCACACTTCAACTATGACAGACAAAATGAGAAAAAAAATTCCAGAAAACCACATTGTAGAATTTTTAATGAATTTATTTGCAAATTATGGTGAAAAATAAGTATTTGGTCACCTACAAACAAGCAAGATTTCTGGCTCTCACAGACCAGTAACTTCTTCTTTAAGAGGCTCCTCTGTCCTCCACTCATTACCTGTATTCTTGTTATCAGTATAAAAGACACCTGTCCACAACCTCAAACAGTCACACTCCAAACTCTACTATGGCCAAGACCAAAGAGCTGTCAAAGGACACCATAAACAAAATTGTAGACCTGCACCAGGCTAGGAAGACTGAATCTGCAATAGGTAAGCAGCTTGGTTTGAAGAAATCAACTGTGGGAGCAATTATTAGGACATGGAAGACTCCACGGAAGGGGCTCCACGGAAGATCTCACCCAGTGGGGTCAAAATGATCACAAGAACGGTGAGCAAAAATCCCAGAACCACACGGGGGGACCTAGTGAATGACCTGAAGAGAGATGGGACCAAAGTAACAAAGCCTACCATCAGTAACACACTACGCCGCCAGGGACTCAAATCCTGCAGTACCAGACGTGTCCCCCTGCTTAAGCCAGTACATGTCCAGGCCCGTCTGAAGTTTGCTAGAGAGCATTTGGATGATCCAGAAGAAGATTGGGAGAATGTCATATGGTCAGATGAAACCAAAATATAACTTTTTGGTAAAAACTCAACTTGTCGTGTTTGGAGGACAAAGAATGCTGAGTTGCATCCAAAGAACACCATACCTACTGTGAAGCATGGGGGTGGAAACATCATGCTTTGGGGCTGTTTTTCTGCAAAGGGACCAGGACGACTGATACGTGTATAGGAAAGAATGAATGAGGCCATGTATCGTGAGATTTTGAGTGAAAACCTCCTCCCATCAGCAAGGGCATTGAAGATGAAACGTGGCGGGGTCGTTCAGCATGACAATGATCCCAAACACACCGCCCGGGCAATGAAGGAGTGGCTTCGTAAGAAGCATTTCAAGGTCCTGGAGTGGTCTAGCCAGTCTCCAGATCTCAACCCCATTGCTCAACCCCATTGCCAACAAAGGGTATATAACAAAGTATTGAGATAAACTTTTGTTATTGACCAAATACTTATTTTCCACCATCATTTGCAAATAAATTAATAAAAAATTAATAGTTGAAGTTCAATCAATGTAATAGTTCATATATATATATACATATACATACATACAGTGCCTTGCGAAAGTATTCAGCCCCCTTGAACTTTGCGACCTTTTGCCACATTTCAGGCTTCAAACATAAAGATATAAAACTGTATTTTTTTGTGAAGAATCAACAACAAGTGGGACACAATCATGAAGTGGAACGACATTTATTGGATATTTCAAACTTTTTTAACAAATCAAAAACTGAAAAATTGGGCGTGCAAAATTATTCAGCCCCCTTAAGTTAATACTTTGTAGCGCCACCTTTTGCTGCGATTACAGCTGTAAGTCGCTTGGGGTATGTCTCTATCAGTTTTGCACATCGAGAGACTGAATTTTTTTCCCATTCCTCCTTGCAAAACAGCTCGAGCTCAGTGAGGTTGGATGGAGAGCATTTGTGAACAGCAGTTTTCAGTTCTTTCCACAGATTCTCGATTGGATTCAGGTCTGGACTTTGACTTGGCCATTCTAACACCTGTATATGTTTATTTTTGAACCATTCCATTGTAGATTTTGCTTTATGTTTTGGATCATTGTCTTGTTGGAAGACAAATCTCCGTCCCAGTCTCAAGTCTTTTGCAGACTCCATCAGGTTTTCTTCCAGAATGGTCCTGTATTTGGCTCCATCCATCTTCCCATCAATTTTAACCATCTTCCCTGTCCCTGCTGAAGAAAAGCAGGCCCAAACCATGATGCTGCCACCACCATGTTTGACAGTGGGGATGGTGTGTTCAGCTGTGTTGCTTTTACGCCAAACATAACGTTTTGCATTGTTTCCAAAAAGTTAAATTTTGGTTTCATCTGACCAGAGCACCTTCTTCCACATGTTTGGTGTGTCTCCCAGGTGGCTTGTGTCAAACTTTAAACGACACTTTTTATGGATATCTTTAAGAAATGGCTTTCTTCTTGCCACTCTTCCATAAAGGCCAGATTTGTGCAATATACGACTGATTGTTGTCCTATGGACAGAGTCTCCCACCTCAGCTGTAGATCTCTGCAGTTCATCCAGAGTGATCATGGGCCTCTTGGATGCATCTCTGATCAGTCTTCTCCTTGTATGAGCTGAAAGTTTAGAGGGACGGCCAGGTCTTGGTAGATTTGCAGTGGTCTGATACTCCTTCCATTTCAATATTATCGCTTGCACAGTGCTTCTTGGGATGTTTAAAGCTTGGGAAATCTTTTTGTATCCAAATCCGGCTTTAAACTTCTTCACAACAGTATCTCGGACCTGCCTGGTGTGTTCCTTGTTCTTCATGATGCTCTCTGCGCTTTTAACGGACCTCTGAGACTATCACAGTGCAGGTGCATTTATACAGAGACTTGATTACACACAGGTGGATTGTATTTATCATCATTAGTCATTTAGGTCAACATTGGATCATTCAGAGATCCTCACTGAACTTCTGGAAAGAGTTTGCTGCACTGAAAGTAAAGGGGCTGAATAATTTTGCACGCCCAATTTTTCAGTTTTTGATTTGTTAAAAAAGTTTGAAATATCCAATAAATGTCGTTCCACTTCATGATTGTGTCCCACTTGTTGATTCTTCACAAAAAAATACAGTTTTATATCTTTATGTTTGAAGCCTGAAATGTGGAAAAAGGTCGCAAAGTTCAAGGGGGCCGAATACTTTCGCAAGGCACTGTATATATATATATATATATATATATATATATATATATATATATATATATATATATATATATATATATATATATATATGGTATGTATCTATGTATATAGGTATGTATGTACAGTTGAAGTCAGAGGTTTACATAGACCTTAGCCAACTACATTTAAACTCAGTTTTTCACAATTCCTGACATTTAATCCTGGTAAAAATTCCCTGTTTTAGGTCAGTTAGGATCACCACTCTATTTTAAGAATGTGAAATGTCAGAATAATAATAGAGAGAATGATTTATTTCAGCTTTAATTCTTTCATCACATTCCCAGTGGGTCAGAAGTTTACATACACTCAATTAGTATTTGGTAGCATTGCCTTTAAATTGTTTAACTTAGGTCAAATGTTTCAGGTAACTTTACACAAGCTTCCCACAATAAGTTGGGTGAATTTTGGCCAATTCCTCCTGTCAGAGCTGGTGTAACTGAGTCAGGTTTGTAGGCCTCCTTGCTTGCACACGCTTTTTCAGTTCTGCCCACAAATGTTCTATAGGCTTTGTGATGGCCACTTCAATACCTTGACTTTGTTATCCTTAAGCCATTTTGCCACAACTTTGGAAGTATGCTTGGGGTCCTTGTTCATTTGGAAGACCCATTTGCGACCAAGCATTAACTTCCTGACTGATGTCTTGATGTTACTTCAATATATGCACAACCTTTTCCTGCCTTATGATGCTATCTATTTTGTGAAGTGCACCAGTCCCTCCTGCAGCAAAGCACCCCCACAACATGATGCTGCCACCCCGTGCTTCACGGTTGGGATAGTGTTCTTCGGCTTGCAAGCCTCCCCCTTTTTCCTCCAAACATAACGATTATGGCCAAACAGTTCTATCAGACCAGAGGACATTTCTCCAAAAAGTACGATCTTTGTCTCCATGTGCAGTTGCAAACTGTAGCCTGGCTTTTTTATGGTGGTTTTGGACCAGTGGCTTTATCCTTGCTAAACGGCCTTTCAGGTTATGTCGATATAGGACTCGTTTTATAGATATTTTTGTACCCGTTTCCTCCAGCATCTTCACAAGGTCCTTGCTGTTGTTCTGGGATTGATTTGCACAGGCTGTTTAAAGGCACAGTCAACATAGTGTATGTAAACTTCTGACCCACAGGAATTGTGATACAGTGAGTGAATAAATAAGTGAAACAATCTGTCTGTAAAAAATTGTTGGAAAAATTACTTGTGTCATGCACAAAGTAGATGTCCTACCCAACCTGCCAAAACTATAGTTTGTTAACAAGAAATTTGTGGAGTGGTTGAAAAACAAGTTTTAATGACTCCAACCTAAGTGTATGTAAACTTCCGACTTCAACTGTATGTATTACATTGATGGAAGCAACCATTTATCCGCAATATTAAAGCAATATTAAAGATCCACTCCCTAAAATTTTTAAAATATATATATTTATTATTACTAAAATGTCAAATGTAAATGTTCCCTTTTAATTGCTACCAAGGTTATGCACATGCTTTCGATATTTCTTGGGTAAGAACATTTCAAATGAGCCCTATCCATATAGACCAATTCCCATAGACGCATGCAGGTACACACACACCCTAGGGTTAATACTTAAACATAGCCTATATCCAGCAGACAACAACAACAAGCCTCTCTGGCAGAGCTGACTGACATCAAACTGTGTCTTTACAACCTAATTGTCCAAATGTTGATAGTGTGTTTATACCCTGTGATACTCCCTCAGCCTATAGACCTTAGTAATAACCTTCAATTAGCCTCACTGTAATCTGTGCTTTAAAAGCAGGGTGGAACCCAATGTTGATTGTAGATACAACAGCTTAAAACACAGAATCTAAGACACAAAATGAAGAGCCGTCGGTCAAAGACAACAAACATGTCAGTGTAAAGTCTTGAATGTTCTGACAACCCAACATGACACACACACACACACACACACACACACACACACACATACATACATAACCTAACGTGGAGTTACTGTTATTACTGGTCCAGGAGGAAAAATTGCTCGCACTGGCCAACGATGACATCATCACTCTGCACCATGACTGATTGTGGGTGAATAGGGATGGAACGCTAGCTGCATCCTAGCAATACTACAGTAATGTGTGGTGAGTGTGTGTGTGCGTGTAAATGGAGTGGGTAGAGTGGGTGTGTGTGTGTGTGTGTGTGTAAATGGAGTGGGTAGAGTGGGTGTGGTACACATCTTTCTGCATTAGCGCTCCAGATAGCTGGAGGACAAGTCCCTGGGTGTGTGTGTGTGAGTGCGTGTGCTTCTGTGTGTGTGTGTGTGTGTGTGTGTGTGTGTGTGTGTGTGTGTGTGTGTGTGTGTGTGTGAGTGAGTGAGTGAGAGAGAGAGAGTGAGATTCAAATGAAAATGTGTATTTCTAGCAGGCAACAAGTTGTGTGTGTGTGTATGTGTGTCTTTGTGTGGGTTTATCTGTGTGTGCGCGCATGCGTGTCAGTTTTACTGTGTGTATTTGTTTGTGCCTTTGGGTGTAGTAGTGGTGTGTTGTGGGGGATGGAGGGGAGAGTTGCAGGGGGGTAGCAGTGAAGGGGTGGAGGAGGGGTGTGTGTGTGAGGGGTGTGGGCAGGCAGGCTCCAACTCCCACCAGAGCCCCGTTGCCATGGCTACCAGAGCGGAAGCCTCCCTCGATATATCCTATTAGGGCCTAGGCGAGACTCAGAGAGCAAGAGAACTTCAGTGAGTGTAATGTTTACTGTTCATTTGTATTGTTTATTTCACTTTTGTTGATTATCTACTTCACTTGCTTTGGCGATGATAACATATGTTTCCCATGTCAATAAAGCCCTTATATTGAAAAAAACTGAGAGAAACTGATAGTGGTAGCCGGGGCGAGAGAGAAAAAGAGTGAGGGTGAAGAAGGGAGAGGTGGTAAGGGAGGGGAGTGACAAAGCGGGGTGTGAATGTACACTACCATTCAGAAGTTTGGGGTCACTTAGAAATGTCCTTTTTTTTAAAAAGAAAAGCACATTTTTCGTCAATTAAAATAACATGAAATTGATCAGAAATACAGTGTAGACATTGTTAATGTTGTAAATTACTATTGTAGCTGGAAACGGCAGATTTTTTATTTTTTATTCTACATAGGCGTACAGAGGCCCATTATCAGCAACCATCACTCCTGTGTTCCAATGGCACGTTGTGTTAGCTCATCCAAGTTTATCATTTTAAAAGGCTAGTTGATCATTAGAAAACCCTTTTAGAATTATGTTAGCACAGCTGAAAACTGTTGTTCTGATCAAAGTAGCAATAAAACTGGCCATCTTTAGACTAGTTGAGTATCTGGAGCATCAGCATTTGTGGGTTCAATTACAGGCTCAAAATGGCCAGAAACAAAGGCCTTTCTTCTGAAACTCGTTAGTCTATTCTTGTTCTGAGAAATGAAGGCTATTCCATGCGAGAAATTGCCAAGAAACTGAAGATCTCGTACAACGCTGTGTACTACTCCCTACACAGAACAGCGCAAACTGGCCCTAACCAGAATAGAAAGAGGAGTGGGAGGCCCCGGTGCACAACTGAGCAAGAGGACAAGTACAATAGAGTGTCTCGTTTGAGAAACAGACGCCTCACAAGTCCTCAATTAACTAGTACCTTCAAAACACCAGTCTCAACATTAACAGTGAAGAGGCGACTCCGGGATGTTGGCCTTCTAGGTAGAATTGCAAACAAAAAGCCATATCTCAGATTGGCCAATAAAAATAAAAGATTAAGATGGGCAAAAGAACACAGACACCGGACAGATGAAGATTGGAAAACAGTGTTATGGACAGACTAATCTAAGTTTGAGGTGTTCGGGATCACAAAGAAGAACATTCGTGAGACGAATAAAAATGGAAATATGCTGGAGGAGTGAACCATCTGTCAAGCATGGTGGAGGCAATGTGATGGTCTGGGGGTGCTTTGGTGGTGGGAGATTTGTACAGGGTAAAAGGGATCTTGAAAAAGGAAGGCTATCACTCCATTTTGCAACGCCATGTCATACCCTGTGGACGGCGCTTAATTGGAGCCAATTTCCTCCTACAACAGGACAATGACCCAAAGCAAAGCTCCAAACTATGCAATAGCTATTTAGGGAAGAAGCAGTCAGCTGGTATTCTGTCTATATTGAGGTGGCAGCACAGTCACCGGATCTCAACCCTATTGAGCTGTTGTGGTACGTAAGAAGTGCCCATCAAGCCAATCCAACTTGTGGGAGGTGCTTCAGGAAGCATGGGGTGAGATTGACAACTAGAATGCCAAAGGTCTACAAGGATGTAATTGCTGCAAATGGAGGATTCTTTGATGAAAGCAAAGTTTGAAGGACACAATTATTATTTCAATTAAAAATCATTATTTATAACCTCGTCAACGTCTTGACTACATTTCCTATTCATTTTGCAACTCATGTCATGTATATTCTTATGGAAAACAAGGACATTTCTAAGTGAGCCCAAACTTTTGAATGGTAGTGTGTGTACTGTACTTCTGCATCTCATTGAGTGTGTGCGTCTCTCTTTTCCCATCTCCCTATCACTATGTCCATCTCTTACACCCTTTCCCTTTCTCTCTTCTCTCAGTCTCTATCCATCTCCCAGTTCCTTGTCTGGGAAGGTCCA
Source organism: Oncorhynchus mykiss (assembly GCF_013265735.2). Taxonomy (NCBI): domain Eukaryota; kingdom Metazoa; phylum Chordata; class Actinopteri; order Salmoniformes; family Salmonidae; genus Oncorhynchus; species Oncorhynchus mykiss. Next base: position 50,825,464 of record NC_048566.1, on the reverse strand, counting down.
GACCAGGGTCCTGTTTAGCACAAAATGGGAGATTTATTTTACATTTTTTATTAATTTGAACAACAAAAACATGACCTATTCCCCTGGTTTACTCCAGATATGTCATACTAAACAGTGCCCAGTAGAGCCCCTCAAAAGAGCCCAGAGTAGAGTCCAATAGAACCCATGTAGCAGTTAGTCTGTTAGCTGTGTTTGGGAACTTAAGGCCTTAGCTGTGTCCCAAATTGCAGCCCATATCCACACAGTGCACTACTTGTGACCAGGCCTATAGGGCTCTGGTCAAAAGTTGAGCACTGTGTAAGGAATACGGTGCCATTTGGGACGAACCCCTTATCTCTGGACAGGAAACCCACTATCCTGCTGTGTTCTTACTGGGCGGCTTCCTTGAGGGGGTTGTCAACACACACACACACACACACACACACACACACAACAACCCAACCACACCCCTCTCAAACTAGGCCTAATGCAACTGTGACCCACCCAGCCCCCCACCCTATCTGCCCACCCCTCCTCCCTCTCTTTCCACCCCTTTCTCTCTCCCTCTCTCTCCCCTCTGAAAGCTCTCCCAGGTAACAACAAATGTTCCCACAACTTTAGAGAAAGTTCTCTTAAAGAGTCTCATTAAGTCACGAACTGACGTTTTTATGGGAATGTCCCTGTGATGTGCAAGGAATGTTTCCAAGAGACCACCCCCTTAATGTCAAATGCAACTTACCCAGATCGTGGTTACCATTTTTTCAGAATATAAGACAAGTGTTCTTGACACGTTTCATATGAACATGGCAAACACATTCATGTGTCCAGTTTTCTGTTAGGAGAATATTCCATCAACGTCCCACCCAACATGTTCTCAGAACATGAGATATTAAAGTGGAACTGACAGCATTTAGCAAAATATCATTTCCACACTTCCATCAATTCATGCAATGTTTGGGAATGACGTAGACTAAGGCATTTGTGAAAGTTCTATAGCAATATAGAGTGGGAAAGCAGCCATGCGTTTGGACAAGAAAGACACTGCAGTAAATAAAACCAAATAAAAACATCTGTCTCGTCCAGGACCAGAGTCTAGACAGAACGGTGCGCTATAGCCAATCAGAGGTACAGTAGGCCTTTATGCAAATAAGCCATCTGACATAATTCACTTTGAACTGGACTGTGTGTTTACAGGCAGTAGGGCCTATATGTAAATACCACAGGATTCCTCTGACATTTGGGAACTTTACAGTCCTATTGATCAAACAACCTCAGTCATGCACATCAACAAGATCAACAACTAATGCTAGCCAGAGTGAGATTAGATCAAATCTTACGAGGGAACATTAGATAAACCCTCTCAAACTTTTTCAGCTAGTTGGCCATCAGTTTTGAACAAATTAATTTCTTCGTAAAAATGAAGGAGAAGCGAAGGAGAGAGAGATAGCTATATTTTGTTGTATTTCTTTTTCACTTTCACTTACTCAGCTAGCAAATGCAGCTAGCTAGTTTAGCCTACTCAAACACTTGGCTCAAACAGAGAGGGATGCTATGTTAGCTAGCTGGATATGGCTATCCAACACTAGAACTCTTCCAAGTCAAGGTAAGCTTTTGGTTGTATTAAATTATTGCCACCTGGTCCCACCGATGTAACTGCTAAACTGCTTGCTGCTGACTGTACTACTGCATGATTGTAGCAGGTTTACTAACACCTTATTTCTATTACCTATGTTGACTATGATGGTAATATAGTGACAATGATGTAGGCTGTGTGTAGCAGTTAGCGGTTATGATAAGAAGGTTTGGCTTAGAAAGATTTTTTGGCCTGGTCAGACAGCTGATGTGTTGTGCATTGAAGTCCACAAGCGAAGGGAAAAGGTGAAACGAGTCGAGCATGTAGATGCGAGAATAAATTATACGCCGCCACAGTTTGGGAACCACTGGCATGTACTTATCGGGCCAGTATACAGTGTGGCAAAAAAGTATTTAGTCAGCCACCAATTGTGCAAGTTCTCCCACTTAAAAATATGAGAGATGCCTGTAATTTTCATCATAGGCACACTTCAACTATGACAGACAAAATGAGAAAAAAAATCCAGAAAATCACATTGTAGGATTTTGAATGAATTTATTAGCAAATTATGGTGGAAAATAAGCATTTGGTCACCTACAAACAAGCAAGATTTCTGGCTCTCACAGACCTTTAACTTCTTCTTTAAGAGGCTCCTCTGTCCTCCACTCGTTACCTGTATTAATGGCACCTGTTTGAACTTGTTATCAGTATAAAAGACACCTGTCCACAACCTCAAACAGTCACACTCCAAACTCCACTATGGCCAAGACCAAAGAGCTGTCAAAGGACACCATAAACAAAATTGTAGACCTGCACCAGGCTGGGAAGACTGAATCTGCAATAGGTAAGCAGCTTGGTTTGAAGAAATCAAAAGCAATTATTAGGAAATGGAAGACATACAAGACCACTGATAATCTCCCTCGATCTGGGGCTCCACGCAAGATCTCACCCCGTGGGGTCAAAATGATCACAAGAACGGTGAGCAAAAATCCCAGAACCACACGGGGGGACCTAGCGAATGACCTGCAGAGAGCTGGGACCAAAGTAAAGCCTACCATCAGTAACACACTACGCCGCCAGGGACGCAAATCCTGCAGTGCCAGACATGTCCGGGCCCGTCTGAAGTTTGCTAGAGAGCATTTGGATGATCCAGAAGAAGATTGGGAGAATGTCATATGGTCAGATGAAACCAAAATGTAACTTTTTGGTAAAAACTAAACTCGTGTTTAGAGGACAAAGAATGCTGAGTTGCATCCAAAGAACACCATACCTACTGTAAAGCATGGGGGTGGAAACATCATGCTTTGGGGCTGTTTTACTGCAAAGGGACCAGGATGACTGATCCGTGTACAGGAAAGAATGAATGGGGCCATGTATCGTGAGATTTTGAGTGAAAACCTCCATCAGCAAGGGCATTGAAGATGAAACGTGGCTGGGTCTTTCAGCATGACAATGATCCCAAACACACCGCCCGGGCAACGAAGTAGTGGCTTCGTAAGAAGCATTTCAAGGTCCTGGAGTGGCCTAGCCAGTCTCCAGATCTCAACCCCATAGAACATCTTTGGAGGGAGTTGAAAGACCGTGTTGCCCAGCAACAGCCCCAAAACATCACTGCTCTAGAGGAGATATGCATGGAGGAATGGGCCAAAATACCAGCAACAGTGTGTGAAAACCTTGTGAAGACTTACAGAAAACATTTGACATTGCCAACAAAGGGTATATAACAAAGTATTGAGAAACTTTTGTTATTGACCAAATACTTATTTTCCACCATAATTTGCAAATAAATTGATTAAAAATCTTACAATGTGATTTTCTGGATTTTTTCTTCTCATTTTGTCTGTCATAGTTGAAGTGTACCTATGATGAAAATTACAGGCCTCTCTCATCCTTTTAAGTGGGAGAACTTGCACAATTGATGGCTGACTAAATACTTTTTTGTCCCACTGTAGTTAGGCCCTGTCCAGAAGAAAACCTAACCCATCCTCCCTAGGCACTTGATAGTTGTAAGCAATAGGGTTAATGCACTTCAAAGTAAATCTCAGCTCTGTTAAAAGTACACTCAAGAAAAACGTATTGATCATAGTGATTGAGGAGTATCATTAAAACAGTTTAATATGCCCCACCAACATTAGACAACTACAAATAAGTAAATCAAATCAATGACGTGAGAATTGTGAAATGAGCTAATAACTGACACATACATGGTGGCGTAGCAGGAAGATCTGAATGCTATGAGGTCAAATCCCAGCTGAGGACATGTTGAATAATAATTACTGTATAAATGAACATGCACAATGTCATCATGTGTGTGAGTATCCCTTGCCAACAGACAAAAAGAGCTGTGAATGGATCAGTGGTTGGTTCACCAACCAGGGCCTTGATGGGCAACAGTAACAAGGCGTGATGTGTAATGAATGTCTTTTTTTGTGGGGGGGGGGGATGTTTCTTTGGGACCATCAGGCTACAACTGACACAGACATGTTCTGGCAACGTTCCCATTAAACATGTCTAGAACATGAATATCTTACATTCTGAGGACATGGCATCCGTTTTCTGTGTATGTTTGAAATGATGTTGATGGAATATTCTCTGAACCCGCAGAAAAATATCAGCGGAACTTTATGGGTAACATTCTCTCGCTACAGCTCACCCAACTCTATCTCTACATGCACAGAGAAATGTAATGTAGACCTATAGAGCTGGCATGATTTCCCTTTCCGTATGACAGGGAATCTGTCCTACACAATTCATTCACCCTCAGTCGTCTTATCTATACCAGGACTGTTCAATTCCGGTCCTGGAGGGCCGAAACACTTCTGCTTTTTGTTTCTACCTGGTAGTTAACTACACTCACCTGGTATCCAAGGTCTGAATCAGTCCTGATTAGGAGAGGATGAAAACCAGAAGTGCTTTGGCCCTTCAGGACCGACAATGAACAGTCCTGCTCTACAACCTTCTCTCTCTAACACCCTCCCTTTCCTCTCCAGCCACCATTTCTTCTGCCCTTTCGAACAATCGACAGACAGACCCAGACTCGATTTCCTGTAGCCTCTCTCTCTACAACCATCCACCCAGAACTCTTTCTCTTCAATTTAAGGCATCTATCCCCCTCTTCTTCACCACCCCACACTCCCCAAACCCTCCATCCACCATTCCTCTAGACCACTCTTCCACCCCTCATTCAATCTCTCACCGTGGACTCCACCTCCTGTGGTTCTGGTTTGATGTGTACTGAGGGCATGTTTTCTTCCTCCTCCTGGGTATGAGGCTCTGTCTTGGGTTCCTTCTTGGTCAACTTGGGCTGCTGGGGTTGGGACTCCTTCTTGGGTTGTGGTTGGGAGCTGGCACCACCGCTGGCCTTAGGACTCGACAGGCACTGCAGAGGAGAGGGAGAGAGAGGACTGTTAGCCACATAATACATATAGATAACACACACACACACACACACAGACAGAGACAGAGACAGACAGAGAGAGTACAGTTAGACTACTGCTACACTGGGGGAGATAAGACATGTTAGCCAACTGCTACATACGCTGACATGCAACAGACAGATGCGATAGAGGATGGGTGAGATAGAGGTAGAGAGGGAAAGACAACAGAACCATTAGAGGAGAGGTGAGAACAGGGGGGATGGGGAGGAGTAGAAACAGGTAAGAAGAGGAAATGACAACCAGAGTAGTGCCACCCACACAAATATACCCAGCATTACCTCTTCTCAAACTGTAGGCCTACTATTCAGAAACAAAAATACTAATTTGGTGTAGAGAGAAATACAATAAAGAGTAGACTTATGTGAGAGGAAAACGGAAGGAAATAGGGACAAATATGTAGCGAGAGAGAGAAAGCCTAATCCTGGCCCTGCTAGTAAGTTAATGAGACCGAAAGAGAAAGAGAGAAACAGGGAGGAGTAGCTCAACAAGAATGTCCCCTCCCTCTCTCTCACTGGTAGACAGTCACACCCTTCTCTAGAAGCAGAGGGGAGTGGGGAGTCTCTCTCTCTTTCTCGACAAAGCAAGTGAAATAGATAAAACAAAAGTGAAATAAACAAAATGAACAGTAAACATTACTCACAAAAGCTCCAAAGGAATAAAGACATGTCAAATGTCCTATTATATATATATATAAGGGAAAATAAATCAACATAAATATGGGTTGTATTTACAATGGTGTTTGTTCTTCACTTGTTGCCCTTTTCTTGTGGCAACAGGTCACACGTCTTGCTGCTGTGATGGCACACTGTGGTATTTCAGTTTATCAAAATTGGATTTGTTTCTGAATTCTTTGTGGGTCTATGTAATCGCACGCACACGCACGCACACACACACCCAGTTCCAAGGTAACGCAATTACGGTTTGACTCAAGTTTTCACTTTAAAATGTATGCCAAACAAAAAAACATTGATTTCAAAGTTTAACCATAAACCTCTATGCACAAGGACTACATAAACAATTTACAAAGAACATTTCACAAAAACATATTTACTGGAAGAACTGCAGAAGTTCAGTGACAGAATTACAGTAAAATCTCCCTCAGCTATTTATGCGACCAAATTCTCCAAAAACTCGTAAATATCGGCTACGAATTATGATTAAAAGATGTCTGCAGAAAGAACGGGGTGTCAGCTATGAAAAAAAAAATTTGGTTATTGAAGTACAGTAGGTGAAGTGGATTTACATCTGGTAACGGAATTACGGTAACGGAATCATATGTCCCTGATCTGTACTCTACACAAATTCATAATTATGCTTATGAATATCATTCTCTTCATGGTGATGTACCTAGGAACTCAAAAAGGTAGACATTTGCAATATCCTTATTTTTGCATATTTAGGTATTATTCTAATCACTGGCTCTTATTGTAATGAGCTCGACCCCCAAACAAGAGCACATTTGGTTGGTCCAGACCAGATCAAATGTGAAAGGATCCTAGATGTCTATGGTTCCCAAGTTTGGACAGTACAGCACGGTAGAGCACAGGGTCCGGTTTCCTGGAAGTGATGGAACTTAGCATCTTCCCATCAACGGCCAACATGCGTTTCAGGAAGGCCAAGAAGATCGTCAAGGACCTCCATCAAGGCCAAATCACAATGAAGAGAGAACGGTTGCTACGTGCGTCATTGGAGCATGTGACGATACTGATAGGATCGGGAAACAAGGAGCGCTGCACTCGGATCAGCTTTCTCAAATAAAATATTTCCTTAACATTATAATTATTCAACAATACTGACGACAGATCAGGTCCTCGAGAGATATTACAACCTACAGCTGCAAATACTGAGGCGGCTTATTGTAACTCTTACCCAATGAAAGAAAATGCACTAAATCACGATTTGGTACATCATTGCTGTTAGGCTACACATATATCAGGACAAATTACAGACAGTAGCCTACAAGTAGCAAAATACAACTCAATTGATTGAACATGAAATGTATGTCAATGTGATATATTTTAATGCAGTCATCTTGGGTTTCATTTAAAGCATCATTTTATACGTTGCTTGTCTGTATCAATTGCAAAGACATTGGCAACTTTGTATTTCTACTGTAGTCAACTTTATTTTGAAGTTATCGGCAGTCAAACCATGTAATTCTTTGTTTAGCGGAGATCTTCTGTGTATAAAGTGATGCTGGAGTGCAAAAAAACATCTAACGACACACTGTTCTACGAGTGGTCTGAGGCAGGCGTTAGATTAACGGTAGAGTTCAGTACAGTAAACCCAGCATGCACATAACGTTCTGAAGACCATGTTTTCTTAGAGCCTGGTGAGAGAGTGGTTGTCCTATGGTTATTTTGCATACAACTTTCCCACAACGTTCTGGGAATGGTGCAGGATAGTTGCTTGGCTTTGGAAAACTCTCAGAACATTTAAGGAACTTGACAAAACAATGTTATTTTCTTGGTATTTCATTACTTTAACAGAACGATTCCTAAAAGTTCAAACATGATAACATTTATCCATTTTGTTCATGTTATAGGAAGGTTTTCCAACTGGTTTGACATTGGGAATGTTCTCAAATGGTTTCTTAACGCTCACTGAACTATGTTCTTCTGTGGGAATTTCAGTACTTCGGCAAGTTTTCCTCACGGTTCTATGTATAGTCATTTCCTCAGAACATTAAGAAAGCTTTCCATAAAAAAAAAAAGAAAACCTTAGTAACATTACAAAAAAACTTCTAAAAACGTCATTAAAAAACATATACATTTTGTTGTCAGCATCAACAAAACTCTCATTATCCTCTATCTTGTTAAGTGTGTTAAGGTGTGTTGGCCTCACCTGATCTTAATGAGTGCTTGTTTCCTTAAAAATGGGGTCTGTTTTAACAAACAAAAATGAACAGCTTCGTATGAGTAAAAAAAAAACATATCATGATAGCTCCAACCTGGTGGCGTAGTGGACTTTCCATGGATACATAACAAAAGATAATAGGTTTGAATCTCATTGATGCTGTGCCACAATAAAAAATAAATGTGTGCATGATTAATGCCTAAATAAAAATGAATTTCCATGTGTCCCATCTGTGCTTGGAGTTCAAAGCAGTTAACCTAAGCTAGCAGTGTTATTAAAAGTTGTTTTAAGGAGCTACCTGCCGATTCATGCAGGGTAGTAACGTCATGAGTTGGGATTATGGTTAATTGTTTTAACAATAGACGATCGGAGTGTGCCAGAGCGCAGAATAACTGATGAATATACGAACGCTCAACACCGGTTGAAATTATCCCGATGTCGGCTAAAAAAGCATAATTAAATTGTTGCCAGTAGTAGAATTACAGTCACCCAGCTCTGCTAGGGGGAGTAAAATGGTAAGAGTGGGGTGTTCTCTCATCATGTGTCTGGAAGTAGCTAGCCAATGTTAGCCAGTTAGCTTGGGTGTTTGACTGCCGTTGTGAGGTCATAACGTTCGGATCAACCTTACTCATCGGTCAGAGAGTCCAGTATGTGCTCTGAATGCTCCTAGAGCGAAAAGCTCAGAATTTACAAATGGACAATCTGACAGCACATTTGCGGTCACCAATGCTCTGGATAACAAAACAGCATAACCAGATCTGCTAGGGCAAGCAATATTCAGTGAACTGTTCTCACATGTGTGTCTGGAAGTAGCTAGCAAGTTAGTTAGCTTGGGTGCTGGACTGCTCTTGGTACAGAACGCTCAGGTCAACCCTTAAAGAGATGGGTGGGGCTAAAGCTTAAGAGGGTGTGAACGATGCGGAATGGGTGTAGACAAAGAAGGGCTCTCCAGTAGGTGTACCAAAACATTCAAAGGCCATTTTCTCAAAAATGAGGTTACAAGTTTATCAACTTTCAAAGCAGAACTACGTTCCCATTGTTCCTCAAATGCAGTGTATGATATACCATTTTGTAGCTCTGTGTCTTTGCTTTTATCCAATGTAAAAAAAAACAATTAGAAATTTTGCCACCTAAGACTGATTTGGTCGGTCGGTCCCAATTTGACATGCTCCTATGAACTTCACATGTTGGTGCTCATGGGTCCTTTTAGATGGAAATGCCACAGCCCAGCTCGTTAGCAGAATGCCAGAATACAGCTTAGCTTTTGACACTTTTGTGAGTGTAATGTTTTCTGTTAATTTCTGATTGGGATAGGTAATAAAGTGACAAACTATGTAAACATATGTTTCCCATCCCAATAAAGCCCTTTGAATTCAATTTAATTGGAGAGAGAGCGAGCGAGAGAGAGAAGGGGTAGACATGTGACCCAGCTGCAGCAGATTCCTCACGGAGGTGTGGTCCCCAAATCAGCCTGGGTGTGGCTCTGCTCACACACCTCCCCACTACACACACACACACACACACACACACACACACCCCTGCTACACACAAACCCTCCTACCCCCGCTACAAGCACACACCCCTCCCCCTGCTAAAAACACACACGCTGTGCCCTCTCCCAACACCCACTGTAAAAGTGACAGCCCAGCTAGCACATTTGGTTCCTTGGAAGTTGTGGGAACGTACGTTTTTTGACCCCCAAGTCTGACCGGTTTTTAAATGCTCTAAGAACGAAAGTGAACATTTCCTCTGTTCTGGGAACATACATGTTTAAGTTGAAGGGAGATTCTGAGAATGTTTTACAATTGTTCCCTGAAAGCTTTCCTGTGAGGTTTTATTATCATTCTGACAATGGAATTCTCTGTTATTTGAAGGTAAATACAGTTCTGAGAATATGCTTATCTAGGGACACAACTCCTGTATTGGTAAGAACTAGCTTGCTAAGTAGATCTGAGAACATATTTAATTAGCTAACTAGCTAGTGAGCATAGACTAGCAATGCTACCGGCTCCCATAAGAGATCTGCAATTAAATCTAACTTCAATCTATTAGCCCGATAATGAATTATATTCAGAAATTGATTCTTTGAATCAGTACACCACACACACAATTCCTAGCCAGTGAAAGCCACATAGCTAGAACTGGCGCGCCCCTACCAAAATGTAATTACATACCTACATAGCATTAGCATGAAGCAATACATTTGTGCTACCTGCTCCCATAAGAGGTGATCAGCAATTTATACTAGCTTACATCTATTATTCCTATAATGAATATTAATTAACCCATTCCAATGGTTATTTGAATCAGTAACGATACACCACACACACAATCTCTAGCCAGTCAGTTAGATGTGCACCCCATACTGAATTGTCACCCACGTTTTCCGGTTGAGCACACACACAGCATTGCTACCTCTCTAATAATATATCTACTCACATGTCCAGGGTTTTTGGTGTTCTTTTATATTCCAATATTGCCTGACTGTCCCAGTCAAAGTTGAAGTATGAGGGTGCATTAGGACAATGACCGCCCATGCAATCTAAATAAGCAACAGGGCAATAAGAGTCCAAGATGATGGACATCATCACCAAGCTGTGTCCTCTGATGCCAGCAAATCGAAGGCAGTTTGAGAATGACTTGGCTGTGAACAGCATTGCTGAGGATGAGGAGTTATATGGAAGACCACTGAACAAGTTTGACTTAAAAAATGAAAAAATAAATGATACTTAAAAATGAAATATACAGTTGAAGTCGGAAGTTTACATACACTTAGGTTGGAGTCATTAAAACTCGATTTTCAACCACTCCACAAATTTCTTGTTAACAAACTACAGTTTTGGCAAGTCGGGTAGGACATCTACTTTGTGCATGACACAAGTCATTTTTCCAACAATTGTTTACAGACAGATTATTTCCCTTATAATTTACTGTATCACAATTCCAGTGGGTCAGAAGTTTACATACACTAAGTTGACTGTGCCTTTAAACAGCTTGGAACATTCCAGAAAATGATGTCATGGCTTTAGAAGCTTCTGATAGGCTAATTGTCATCATTTGAGTCAACTGGAGGTGTACCTGTGGATGTATTTCAAGACCTACGTTCAAACCCAGTGCCTCTTCGCTTGAAAAAAAAAAAGAAAATCAAAAGAAATCAGCAAAAAAAAAAAAAGACCTCTGAAAAAAAATTGTAGACGTCCACAAGTCTGGTTCATCCTTGGGAGCAATTTCCAAATGCCTGAAGGTACCACGTTCATAGTACACACGTATAAACACCATGGGACAACGCTGCAGTCATACCTCTCAGGAAGGAGACACATTCTGTCTCCTAGAGATGAACGTACTTTGGTGCGAAAAGTGCAAAGAAATCCCAGAACAACCGCAAAGGACCTTGTGAAGATGCTGGAGAAAACAGGTACAAGAGTATCGATATCCACAGTAAAACAAGTCCTACGTCGACATAACCTGAAAGGCTGCTCAGCAAGGAAGAAGCCACTGCTCCAAAACCGCCATAAAAAAGCCAGACTACGATTTGCAACTGCACATGGGGACAAAGATCGTACTTTTGGAGAAATGTCCTCTGGTCTGATGAAACAAAAATAGAACTGTTTGGCCATAATGACCATTGTTATGTTTGGAGGAAAAAGGGGAAGGCTTGCAAGCCAAAGAACACCATCTCAACCGTGAAGCACAGGGGTGGCAGCATCATACATCACAAAATAGATGGCTTCATGAGGTAGGAAGATGATATGGATATTTTGAAGTAACATCAAGACATCAGTCAGGAAGTTAAAGCTTGGTCACAAATGGGTCTTCAAAACAGACAATGACCCCAAGCATACTTCCAAAGTTGTGGCAAAATGGCTTAAGGACAACAAAGTCAAGGTATTGAAGTGGCCATCACAAAGCCCTGAACTCAATCCTATAGAAAATGTGTGGGCGAGAACTGAAAAAGCATGTGCGAGCAAGGAGGCCTACAAACCTGACTCAGTTACACCAGCTCTGTCAGGAGGCATGGGACAAAATTAACCCAACTTATTGTGGGAAGCTTGTGGAGGGCTACCAGAAACGTTGAATATGGCCAGTTTCAGTAAACGTCAGCAAAAAAGCCTAATTAAATTGTTGCCAAGAGCACAGTTACAGTCACCAACGCTCTGGATAACGAGCTCTACTAGGGGGAGTAAAATGACCAGAACGAGGGTCGAGTGAAGTGTACTGTTTGTTAGAGGCGCGTGACCTGAACACTCGCACCACTTTGTTTTTATCCGCTATTGAACACAGTTTATCCAGACTTACATTTTATCGATTATTTACGCTAAAAAATATCTAAAATTGTATTAGGAAAGTTGTTTGAAATGTTTGTAACAAGTTAACAGGTAACTTATTAGATATTTTATAGTCATGTTGCGCTAGTTGGAACCAGTGTTTTTGTTTTATCAAACGCGCCAAATAAATTGACATTTTGGATATATATATATCAACGGAATTAATCGAACAAAAGGAACATTTGTGATGTATATGGGACATATTGGAGTGTCAACAAAATAAGATATTCAAAGGTAAGGCATGAATTATATGCTTATTTTGCGTTTTGTGTCGCGCCCGGCGGGTTGAAATATGAATGTCATGTGTTTGTTTGGTGGGGTGCTATCCTCAGATAATCGCATGATTTGCTTTCGCCGAAAAAGCCTTTTTGACATTGGATACATTGGCTGGATTAACAACAAGTGTAGCTTTAATTTGGTGCATTACCTGTGTGATTTCATGAAAGTTTAATATTTATAGTAATTTCATTTGAAATTGGCACTCTGCCATTTCACCGGATGTCGTCGAGGGGTTCCGCTAGCGGAACGTCTAGCCGTAACAAGTTAACTAGACATGGTTTATGATATTACTAGTTGATCTAGCTTGTACAGCGTAGCATATAATCGATGTGTTACATGTTAATTTATCATCGAATCACAGCCTACTTCGCCAAATGGGTGATTATTTAACAATTGCATTTGCGAAAAAAGCACTGTGGTTACACCATTGTGTACCTAACCACAAACATCAATGCCTTTCTTAAAATCAATACACATGTATATATTTTTAAACCTGCATATTTAGTTAATATTGCCTGCTAACATGAATGTATTTTAACTAGGGAAACTGTGTCACTTCTCTTACGTTCTGTGCAAGCAGAATCAGGGTATATGCAGCAGTGTGGGGCCGCCTGGCGAACTGTGTGAAGACCATTTCTTCCTAACAAAGACCGTAATTAATTTGTCAGAATTTTACATAATTATGACATAACATTGAAGGTTGTGCAATGTAACAGAAATATTTAGACTTAGGGATGCCAACCATTAGATGAAATACGTAACGGTTCCATATTTCACTGAAAGAATAAACGTTTTGTTTTCTAAATGATAGTTTCCCGGATTTGACCATATTAAAAGACCTAAGGCTCGTATTTCTGTGTGTTATTATGTTATAATTAACTCTATGATTTGATATTTGATAGAGCAGTTTGACTGAGCGGTGGTAGGCAGCAGCAGGCTCGTAAGCGTTCATTCAAACAGCACATTCATGCGTTTGCCAGCAGCTCTTTGCTGTGCTTCAAGCATTGCGCTGTTTATGACTTCAAGCCTATCAAGTCCCGAGATTAGGCTGGCAATACTAAAGTGCCTATAAGAACATCCAATAGTCAAAGGTATATGAAATACAAGTGGTATAGCGAGAAATAGTCCTATAATTACTATAATAACTACAACCTAAAACTTTTTACCTTTCATATCTTCTCATGTTTTGAGCTAGGAACTTAAATGTTAGCTTTCTTACATGGCACATATTGCACTTTTAATTTCTTCTCCAACACTTTGTTTTTGCATTATTTAAACCAAATTGATTGAACATGTTTCATTATTTATTAGAGACTAAAGATATTTTATTGATGTATTAAGTTCAAATAAAAAAGTGTTCATTCAGTATTGTTGTAATTGTCACTATTACAAATATATATATAAAATGGTTTAGCTTTTTTCTGTCCTCCAATAATCGGTATCGGCTTTGAAAAATCATAATCGGTCGACCTCTAGTTTGGGGTCAGGACCAGGTTTCAGCTGCTGCGCATCGCTGACATCCTTCCCCCCCATAGATGGTCTGCCTGGACAAGCACCACCTCGACTGGACACAGCTAGACAAACTTATCTTTTTGAGAAGATCAGGGAGTTTTGCGACGAAGAGCCTATGGACATCACGTGCCCTGCACCAAAGTCAAGGGCAGGACAGAAACAGGCTCTCCGAATATAGATTATCTTGATCACGCGCGGTTCGGACAGACCAGTTCATCACTGGGGGAGAGTTCCCAGTCATCAGCACTATCTGCAGTGCCTCTATTCACATGACTCTCTCTTAACACACACGCCATAAGTTGCTGCTACTATTTTTTTTTATCCTGCTGCTCAGCCACTTTAGCCCTGATTGTATGCAAATAGCTACCTCATCTGTCACTGATATCGTTATTGATATTGTTCTGGTACATACTGGGTATTATTTTATTAATATTGGCACTATCTATATGTGATACTGCAAGTAACTACTTGACTGTACCGTCTACACCTTCTGTAGAGACCCATCCAAGATGTGGCTGGGGATTACAGCATTTCCTTCACATGACCCTTCAATTTAGACAAGTGTGTCTGCGTAAACCTCATCCCGTCAGTAGAGGATGCCTGGTTATTCATTAAAAGTGATTTTCCTCACCATCTTAACTATGCATGCCCCTTTTAAAAAATGGAGAACTAAGAACAGATATAGCCCTTGGTTCTCTCCAGACCTGACTGCCCTTAACCAACACAAAAACATCCTGTGGCGTACTGCATTAGCATCAAACAGCCCGTGCTATGCAACTTTTCAGGGAAGTTAGGAACCAATATACACAGGCAGTTAGGAAAGCTACGGCTAGCTTTTCAAACAGAAATGTGCATCCTGTAGTACAAACTCAAACAAGTTCTGGGACACTGTAAAGTCCATGGAGAATAAGAGCACCTCCTCCCAGCTGCCCACTGCACTGAGGATTGAAAACACTGTCACTACCGATAAATCCACAATAATTGAGAATTTCAATAAGCATTTTTCTACGGCTGGCCATGCTTTCCACCTGGCTACCCCTACCCCGGTCAACTGCCCTGCACCCCCCACAGCAACTCGCCCAAGCATCCCCCATTTCTCCTTCACCCAAATCAAATAGCTGATGTTCAGAAAGAGCTGCAAAATCTGGACCCCTACAAATCAGCCGGGTTAGACAATCTGGACCCCCTCTTTCTAAAATGATCTGCCGAAATTGTTGCAACCCATATTACTAGCCTGTTCAACCTCTTTCGTATCGTCTGAGATTCCCAAATATTGGAAAGCTGCCACGATCATCGCCCCTCTTCAAAGGGGGAGACACTCCAGACCCAAACTGCTACAGACCTATATCTATCCTACCCTGCCCTTCTAAGGTCTTCGAAAGCCAAGTCAACAAACAGATTACCGACCATTTCGAATCCCACTGTACCTTCTCCGCTATGCAATCTGGTTTCAGAACTGGTCATGGGTGCACCTCAGCCACGCACAAGGTCCTAAACGATGTCATAACCGCCATCGATAAAAGACAGTACTTAGCAGCCGTCTTCATCGACCTGGCCAAGCTTTCGACTCTGTCAATCACCACATTCTTATCAGCAGACTCAACAACCTTGGTTTCTCAAATGATTGCCTTGCCTTGTTCACCAACTACTTCTCTGATAGAGTTCAGTGTGTCAAATCAGAGGGACTGTTGCCCGGGCCTCTGGCAGTCTCTATGGGAGTGCCACAGGGCAAAATCTCTTCTCTGTATACATCAATAATGTCGCTCTTGATGCTGGTAATTCTCGTATCTACCTCTACGCAGACGACACCATTCTGTATACCTCTGGCCCTTCTTTGGACACTGTGTTAACTAACCTCCAGACGAGCTTCAATGCCATACAACTCTCCTTCCGTGGCCTCCAACTACTCTTTAAATGCACGTAAAACTAAATGCATGCTCTTCAACCGATCACTGACCGCACCTGCCTGCACATCCAGCATCACTACTCTGGACGGTTCTGACTTAGAATATGTGGACAACTACAAATACCTAGGTGTCTGGCTAGACTGTAAACTCTCCTTCCAGACTCACATTGGGCATCTCCAATCCAAAATTAAATCTAGAATTGGCTTCCTATTTCGCAACAAAGCATCCTTCACTCATGCTGCCAAACATACCCTTGTAAAACTGACTATCCTACCGATCCTCGACTTCGGCGATGTCATCTACAAAATAGCCTCCAACACTCTACTCAACAAATTGGATGCAGTCTTTCACAGCGCCATCCGTTTTGTCACCAAAGCCCCATATACTACCCACCACTGCGACCTGTACGCTCTCGTTGGCTGGCCCTCGCTTCATATTCGTCGCCAAATCCACTGGCTCCAGGTCATATACAAGACCCTGCTAGGTAAAGTCCCCCCTTATCTCAGCTCACTGGTCACCATAACAGCACCCACCCGTAGCACGCGCTCCAGCAGGTATATCTCACTGGTCACCGCCAAAGCAAATTCCTCCTTTGGCCGCCTTTCCTTCCAGTTCTCTGCTGCCAATGACTGGAACGAACTACAAAATCTCTGAAGCTGGAGACTCCCATCTCCCTCACTAGCTTTAAGCACCAGCTGTCGAAGCAGCTCACAGATCACTGCACCTGTACATAGCCCATCTGTAAATAGCCCATCC
The DNA here is from genome assembly GCF_013265735.2 of Oncorhynchus mykiss. Lineage (NCBI taxonomy): Eukaryota > Metazoa > Chordata > Actinopteri > Salmoniformes > Salmonidae > Oncorhynchus > Oncorhynchus mykiss. Next base: position 50,808,840 of record NC_048566.1, on the reverse strand, counting down.
AACTACCTCATCCCCATACTGTATTTATTTATACATCTTGCTCCTATGCACCCCAGTATCTCTACTTGCACATTCATCTTCTGCACATCTATCACGCCCATGTTTAATTGCTAAATTGTAATTATTTCCCCACTACGGCCTATTTATTGCCTTACCTCCCTTATCTTACCTCATTTACACACACTGTATATAGACTTTTTCTACTGTATGTTTGACTGTATTTTTGTTTATCCCATGTGTAACTCTGTGTTGTTGGATGTGTCAAACTGCTTTGCTTTATCTTGGCCAGGTCGCAATTGTAAATGAGAACTTGTCCTCAACTAGCCTACCTGGTTATATAAAGGTGACATAAAAAAAACAAAAAAACACAATCTAATATTTATAAAATATTTTTATCTGGATACTGTTTACCTGGAATTGTTCCTTATTGTAGGCTACTACTTTGATCACTTTTAGTCTTAATCTTTACTACACTACTCACTGTTTAGCACATGACCTTACATGTGAATCCTTAAAGAGATGGGTGGGGCTAAAGCTTAAGGGGTGTGAACGATGCTGAATGGGTGTAGACAAAGAAGGGCTCTCCAGTAGGTGTACCAAAACTTTCTATGGCCATTTTCTCAAAAGTGAGATTACAAGTTTATCAACTTTCAGAGCAGAATTACTTTCCCATTGTTCCGCAAATGCAGTGTATGATATACCATTTTGTAGTTCTGCGTCTCTGCTTATATCCAATGTAAAAAATTTAAAAAACATTTCAAATGTTGCTACATAAACCAGAATCAAGGAGGTCGGTCACAAAATGTCTACTGTCTGCTGATGATCTGGTGCTTCTGTCACCAACCAAGCAGCACCTAGATCTTCTGCACATATTCTGCCAGACCTGGGCCCTGACAGTAAATCTCAGTAAGACCAAAATAATGGTGTTCTAAAAAAAGGTTCAGTCGCCAGGACCACAAATACAAATTCCATCTAGACACCGTTGCCCTAGAGCTCACAAAAAACTATACATACCTCGGCCTAAACATCAGCGCCACAGGTAACTTCCACAAAGCTGTGAACGAGCTGAGAGACAAGGCAAGAAGGGCCTTTCTATGCCATCAAAAGGAACATAAAATTCAACATACCAGTTACGCTCTGGCTAAAAATACTTGAATCAGTTACAGAAACCATTTCCCTTTATGGTTGTGAGGTCTGGGGTCCGCTCACCATCCAAGAATTCACAAAATGGGACAAACACCAAATTGAGACTCTGCATGCAGAAGTCTGCCAAAATACCCTTGTGTACAATGTAAAAGACCAAATAATGCAGAGCAGAATTAGGCCGATAGCCGCTAATTATTAAATCCAGAAAAGACACGTTAAATTCTACAACCACC